>NC_045581.1:0-2400000 GCF_009819795.1 Aythya fuligula
CGGGTCTGGGATGCGAGCCAGGGATCCGGGCCAACCCAGGGACCCGGGCCAGGTACACGACACAGGCGGCGGACCCGGGCCGGGGTCCCGACCAGACCCGGGGACGTGCGCTGGTGATCCGACCCAACCCAGGGACCTGGGCTGGTGACCCAACCTGACCCGGGGACCTGAGCTGGGGTCCCGACCCGACCTGCGAACCTGGGCTGGGGACCCAACCCTCCCGGGGAACTGGGCCGGGGACCCGACTTGACCCAGGGACCTGAGGCAGGGTCCCGACCCTACCCAGTGACCCAGGGTTGGAGACTCGACCCGACAAGGGGATCCGGGCTGGGGACCTGACCCGAACTGGGGACCGGGGCCAGGGACTCGACCCAAACCGGGGACCTTGGTCAGGGACATGACCTGACCCAGGGACCCGTGATGGGGACACAACCCAGGCCGGGGACCAGGGCCAGGGACACAACCCCACCCAGTGACCTGGGCTGGGAACCCAACCTGACCTGGGGACCTTAGGCCAGGGACCCGACCCGACCCGGCGACTCAGGCCGGGGACGCGACCCGACCCAGGGACCTGGGCCATAGACCAGACCCAACCCGGGGACCCAGGCCCGGATACCCGACCCCACACGGGGACCTGGGGCCGGAGACCTGACCCGACAAGGGACCCGTGCTGGGGACCCGATCCAACCTGGGGACGTGTGCCGGGGAACTGACCTGACCCGGGGACCTGGGCCGGGGACACGACCCAGGCTGGGGACCCGGGCTAGGGACCCGACCTGCCCCGGGAACCTGGGCCGGGGACCCGACCTGACCCGGGGACCTGGGCCAGGGTCCCGACCTGACCTGGAGATCTGGGCCGGGGACACGACCCCAGATGGGGACCTGGGCCGGGGACCCGACCCGACCCGGGGACCTGGGCCGGGGAGCCAACCTGACCAGGGGACCTGGGGCTGGGGACCCGACCCAACCCAGGGACCCGGGCGGGGAACAGACCAGACCTGTGGACCTGGTTGGGAGACCCGACCCGACCTGGGGACCCAGGGCTGGGGACCTGACCCGACCCGGGACCGTAGACCCAACTGGACCCGGGGACCTACCAGGCATACACCTATCTCTAAAATTGGCCCAATTTCTCGTGTCCCTACCCTGAAGGGCTTTGCAGCTGCTACCCAGAACTAAATGTCTCTCACGAAGAATCCCCAATGTTATAAGTTAGACCACACAATTTACTGGTCTATTGAAATTATTTTATTAATCAAGTAAGCAGACACAAGCAAAACAGCACTGGGCGGCTGGGGAGTCTCCGCTCCGCCATGGCACGCAACTTCCCCTTTCCAGTGTCGCTGTTTTATAGCATTGAAGTTCCGGCTTGTCGAGACCTGTTGACTTGTCGACTTGTCGAGACTTGTTCTGAGGCTGCGCAGTCTGTTGTTGGGGGTCATTATTCTTCCTCCAGTGATCACGCGTTGTGCTTGTGTTCAGGTGGGGGCAAAACAGGATGTCTTGCGGTGGGTGGGTGGTATCTTACAGAATCTTTGTTTTAACAAGGATGTTTACCCAACCCTCCCTTCCCCATTTGTCCCCATGTTACAATGCCGTGAGTTGTGAAACCTTATCTCCTCAGTAGATTCTTTATATTCTCAAGGACAATGAACAAACCCCTACTAATTTATCACACCCAACCTTTGCAGAAGCTTCCCTGGAGGAGGCAATGGTAGCTCCCAGGCCTGCAGCTACCTCCAAAGTAGGACCAAAATTCATAGAGACCTAACCCGTAGGGGTCTTCAGCTGCCACTGACCAGCAATTTTCTCTTTGCGGCTAAACACAATGTTTTATAAAACATGATTTGCTAAGGGAAGAGAAGGCACCAGTCAGGTACCGCCCTCCAAAGCTGGCCAAAGGTCTCGGGAGCCTAGCCTGAAGGGACTGCGCACTCAATCTCAATCTCTCTCTGGACGTGGCCAAACAATTTCACAAAGTATGCCTGGGAGGAGGCATGGGTAGCTACTGCGCTTGCACCTAATTCCCAATTTGGACAAAATTATCCTAGCTTCCCTCACCGGACAAGATGCTTTGGACCAGAACTAAGGCAGGTATGCCTGAGTTTGAACTTAGTTTGAACTTTTTCCTAAGTACAAACTGCTGGCAGGAAAGGGAGCTCCCGAGCATACAGCAGGCTCCAAACTTGACTACAATTCTTGGGGACCTCCACTAGAGGTTTCCAAGTTTAGCATCTGCAATAGAAAAAATCTCTCTTGGAGGAAGCCCAAATTTTGGAAAGGCATGCCAAGGTGAGAAAGCAAGGGTAGCTACCAGGCATAAACCTATCTCTACAATTGGCCCAACTTCTCATGTCCCTACCTTGAAGGGCTTTGCAGCTGCTACCCAGAACTAAATGTCTCTCACGAAGAATCCCCAACCTTTGCAGAAGCTTCCCTGGAGGAGGCAATGGTAGCTCCCAGGCCTGCAGCTACCTCCAAAGCAGGACCAAAATTCTTAGGGACCTAACCTGCAGGAGTCTTCAGCTGGTATTCACAAGCAATTCTTTATTTGGTGTTGTAGGTATGTGATGGAGTGGAAATAGGAGAGCAGAGTTTCAGAGAGATGAGGTGACATGATAGAAGATGAGATGAGGTGAGGGGAGCTGAGATGTTGTAGATGATAGGAGATGGAGTGGGATTAGGTGAGCAGATCTTTGGAGAGATGAGGTAAGGGGAGGGGAAGGGAGGGGATGGGAGATGATATTTGATAAAATAATCTGTTGAAGTGATACATGGTCAGTGAAGTTTAGGTAAGATAGATGTGTTCAGTTAAGGTGAGATGTGGTGTGGTGAGATTATGTGAGCTGAGTTTAGATGAGGTGGTATATATGAGCAGTGATTAGGAGAGATTGAGGAGTGAGATTAGGAGAGCAGAGTTTTGGAGAAACAAGGTGTTGGAATATAAGGTGAGGTGAGTTTACATGTGGTGAGGTGAGGTTTGTGAGATCGTGTGAGATATGGGGAAGTTAATTTAAGTGACATGGTATGACATCAGCTTAACTGACCATAGGTACAGAGAGATTAGGTAAAGTGATGTGATGTGAACTGGCCTGAGGTGATCTGAAGGGAGTTGAGGTAAATTGATATAAAGTGTGGTAACATGAGGTGAGGCGAGAGGGGGAATGAGGTGAAGTGAGTTGATACGAGATAGATGAGGCGAGGTGAATTGAGCTGAGATGCCCAGAACTGAGGAGAGTATAGGTGAGGTGAGGTTACTTGAGGTAAAGTGAGATGATGTGAGATTGGTTGAGGTGAGGTAGATGAGGCAAACTGGAGTTAGATTAGGAGAGGTGAGGTGAGAGGAGATGTGACAAGGTATGGTGAGGTGATATAAGATGGTGTGAAGTTACATGAGCTGAGAAGGTGTCACATGTGGTGAGTTGTTGTAAGGTGAGGTGAGATGAGATTTGATGAAACAAGATCACATGAAGTAATGTGCATTCTGGTGACATGAACTGAGCTGAGCAGAGAGGAGGTGGTGTGACCTGAGATGAGGTGAGAAGAAATGAGGTTAAGTGATGTGACCTGAGCCAAGCCAATCAGAGGAAAGGAGAGATTAGCTGAGGTGAGACAAGGTTTGGTGAAAAGAATTGAGCTTCACCTGACCTCCCTTCCCCTCACCTCTCATCACTTCATCTCTCTTCACATCACTTCATCTCACATTAATCTTATCTCAGGCATCTGCACTGGATGGAGTTTTCCAGGACTGAGAAATGGACTGACAAAACCCTCATGATGCTCACCATGGAGAGATTGCAGAGCCCTTCCCCCTTGTTAGAAACAAACCCAGCATGAGGACATGCTGGGTGCACCCAGCATTGAAGTAAACTGGATGGAAGGGCCTTGCTGGGCAACAAGCTGACCATGAAGCAGTAATCCAATAGTAAAAGATAAATAGTATGGATCAAAGGCATCTCAAAGGGGATTCCTTGAGAAGTCATGGACAGATTACTACTTACAACCTGGGAAGTTTGGTGAAAGGCTGGGAATCGTGCTTTTGATTGTTGAGAGGATCAAGAACATGTCTGGACACACTGTAACCTGCACAGCAGGAAGGGATTGATCAGAACAGAGACACTCAATTTCACACCTTGCAGGCACTGGTGAACCCCAGAGATGGCCGAGAGACTGCTGTCACTTGTTGGTCAAGCTGTGTCCCAGGGGCAGCTGCTACCCCAGCATTACCATTACTGATCCAAGCCATTCTGTGAAAACATCAGCATCCAGTCAGCAGCAATGGGCGTGTGCTGAACTTGGGTTCAGCTCACGCACAGCACTGCTTGCAACTGGGAGAGGTCAAGGCAGGAAGGACATCCCAAGCAGTGCTGGTTGCCTCATGAGGCGGCAGACCCAGTCACTGCAGGGGAGAGCACCGCTGGGCAGCAGAGGGAAGGCACATTTGGATCATCAGCTGGGATCAGAGCAGCCCTGCCTAACCCTCTTGTTCTCTTTGATGACTGAGGATTCTCAGTGACAGCCTGTAGGCAGGAATGAGTTCAAGCTGCACATGCAGCTTGAGGCTGGACCCCTAACTTGAAGGCGGTTGAAAGGAAAAGCACTTAAGTCAGTCTTGGCTAATTTAGCTGTCCATTTCTAGTTGTGTTTCAAATGACTTGGCTGTGATTTCCCTCTTGTTTGGGGACTGCAGGCTCTTTCTGGCTGCTTGTGACTCTGTCCAGAATATGGTTCAAGAGTTTGCAGCTCAGCCCAACGTGTATCTGTTTCTCTTCCTGTGGGACACAGTCAGCATGATAGAATGGACGTGCTTCTCAGAAGAACTGTTCCTGCCTCTGAACTGGCTGCAGCTTTTTCTTGTCATCTTTGAAGGAAAGAATTGAGCATCATCTTGCAGTTTGCAAAAAATGCACTACATGCAATGTGAACCAGAAGATCTCCTGCAATCTTCTAGTCTCACATCATGACAGATTTTGCTGTCTGTGCTGGTAAACCACCAAGAGTCAAGCACTTAGATTTTTCTTTGTGAATGACATGTTGTTTGGAGTAGTGAGTAGCTCCCCATAAAGCCTAAGCTTTAGCTTCTAAATTTTAGGGATGTCTTTTGAGAAGCACTGTCTTCCAAAGATACCATCTTCCCAAAGAGGAGCAGTTACTTATAGTCACACTGTCCTGCTTTCTTTCTAAAGGGACAGACAGAGAGACTGTGCAGAAGGATGCGCTTTGGCAAGGAAGTGGTCACACACTACCAATCTCAGACAAAGGGACAGAGGCAATGCAGGCAAATGTCATACCAAGTAAAGGCTGTTTCTTAGTTATCCACTGTCACCAAGCAGAATCAGCATGCATGTGCAGGTTCTTGCCCTGGTACCTGCTCTTGCACAGAAGAGACAAAGACAGAAGATAATATAAATTGGCCTGAGAGGGGACGTTAGGGAAGGTACCAACATTAGGGAAGATACCACCATCAGGGGAGATACGGTCACGAGAGAATACACCATCCTGAGTGTGGGAATAGAAATGTTGTTTTTGCAGAGTTACATTGTTTAGAAGGAGGGAATGTGGTACTGAGATATGCTTACAGTGATAAGAAAGTTTAGCAGGCGACCTTGTAAAATGCAGACAATCAGACTCCTTAGGACAATTAGGTGAAAATCACGGTGTCAAGTCAAGTCAGATAAGTGAAGAAACATTACCACTTCAAGCAGTAAAAATGTCAAAAGAAATCTGAAATTTAACAGGCCGGCGACTGAAGGCCATGCATTGTTTGTGAAGCATCAGATAGACTGTGAATCTGGATTACCCACTCAGTGGGGAAACAGGGGAGGGTCCTGCCATCAAAAGGTATATAAACTGTGTTTTGGAACTAGTAGATGCGCTCTCTCCTGCTTGTGGGGCGCCCGCCATTGCAATCGCGAATAAATTACTACTTCACTGAGATCCTCGCCTGAGCCTAAGTTATTGGCTACGGAGTGTTTCTCACACTGAGGACCTCCTGACTCGACGGGCTGAGCCTCTCTTCTCCTCCCTCCCCTCCCTCCACATTGGGATGCCTTTGGTTGAGATCTGAACACTTAGTTATACCATTTGTCTCTGAGGAAACTTAGAAACCTCTATAGAGTCTTTGTGCCTTTTAGCGCGTTGATTTCCAGGCTGCATACCTGTGTATTTCATGCATGCTACCTTGCTTTTGCAGACAGTAACTATCACCGGCAATCCAAAGAACCTGTGTACTTGTTGCTGGAATAAATTGCACTTAACTGCATTGTTCCTAGCCGTGATAGTTCTCATTGAATGCAACTAGAGTTAGGACAGTTATATGTTATTGGTGAATCTGTGACCATGGTAGTTCAATGCTCTGAATCCGACCAGACCCATATCGGTTAATGTGTTATTGGTGAATCTGTGATTGTGATAGTTCAGTACCCTCAATCTGACCAGACCCATAACAGTTAATTAGCTACACCCCTTAACGTGACAGTCTGAAATGCTGGAGGTCAGCCAGACTGTGCCCACCATACAGGGAATGCAGGGGAAGGGAGCTGGGGAGCAACAAAGCAGGAGCAGACAAAAGGGCTGTGAGCACAGCAGTGACCCTGCACAGTGCTCACCTGAGAACCCCCCTGTTCAAACTGGCTGTGCCACAGCCACACACAAGCCCTTTCCCTTCCTGATCCTGGACAGAGCCCAGGCTCTGCAAAGCCAGCCTTCCTCAGGTCCTAATGATTCATGGAAGAACTCTACAAGTCAAAAGCAAATGAGTCATAGAGTAGGTATGTTATAAATGAAGTCTCAACTCAATTTGAATTTAGTAATATTTATAAAAGACAAGTAAACAGTGCTGGGTGCGCGGGGAGTCTACGCTCCACCAACACGCACACACAAACATCAGACATTCTAAATATACAGAACACTGCTTTTACATAGTAAACCCAAGTACACCTATACATATGTACAATCAGAAAAGGTAACAAACAATCTTTTAAGTCTATTACTATTAATGTCCATGTCTCGGGGAGCATAGTTGAAGTTGGTAATCCTGACAGAAGTGCTCCCATATCTTCCATGACTTAACAGTCTCCATTTTCCATTCATTTTCTTAATTAAAAACACCAGAGAATTCCAGGGCTAGTCGTGGGAGCAATATGTCTCACTTTAAGTTGTTAAGCAACTCAGTCTTCGGGCCTTATGTATCCTGATCTTCCCAGATTGAAGAAAAGCATATCCATCTCCTTTTCAAGGCCAATGAGGCCTGGGTCAAAAGGCATGTCCAGGTCAGCAGGGGGCATAACAGCAAAAGCCTTCGATGGCTGTAGCAGCAGAGGGGCTGATGGCATAGCAGTCAGATCAGTAAATGAGCCCGCAGCTCCCTCACTGTCTGGCAAACCACACATTTCTGACTGTGGTCCCACACGGCTCTTTAAGGCCTCAGAGACTGCTCGCCAGGTGCCGAGCAATCCCACTGCAACCTTGCCATTTTTAGTTGCAGAGTCCCACACCTTGACCTCAACTTGGTCCCATATTTCAGGCTCATAAACTGTCCAATTGTTAATAAGGAGAATAAGCTGTAAGGTTACCAGGACAGTCTTTGTTTCTAAGGACATATGATTCCCCATAATGTGCAACTGCTTACCAGCGAGAGGCAGTTGTGTGCACAGGTCCGCTTCTCTCAGCTCGAGCTTCTCTTCAGCTCCAGTGCACCTATTTCCAGCAACTTTCTGCACGAGCTTCTCTGAGCAGTTTGCTGAGTTTGGCGGAACCTATCTTCATGAGGCAATCAAAGTGCCTGTTCTAGTCCTGGTCTCCATTCTGCCAGCCTGTTCCTCTTCACTTCTTTTTCCTGCTTCTTTATTGATGACATGACTTCATCGTGTTGCCTTTTTTTTTTTTTTTTCTTTATCTTGAGGGCAGGCTCCCCTCTTATACCCTTCTCCCCACAGCAGTTCTTTTCAAAACAACTTTTCATTGGTCGGACAACTTTGAATATAACAACAACAGCAAACACCCAGAAACTTCCATGCCGTAATGGCTGGAGAACAAGAAACCCCAGACTGCATGGAGTCTCCTGAATCACCCTTCTTTGTTCCCTCTAAACTCTTTTATATTCCTGATGGCCTCATCATTAAGAGTCTAATGTTATCTCAACCATGGGGCTTTCCAACCCCCATGGCCACATTCCCAAATCTCCACCTTCTTTATTAATCGTCCCTAGAAACAAAGACTGTCCTGGTAACCTTACAGCTTATTCTCCTTATTAACAATTGGACAGTTTATGAGCCTGAAATATGGGACCAAGTTGAGGTCAAGGTGTGGGACTCTGCAACTAAAAATGGCAAGGTTGCAGTGGGATTGCTTGGCACCTGGCGAGCAGTCTCTGAGGCCTTAAAGAGCCGTGTGGGACCACAGTCAGAAATGTGTGGTTTGCCAGACAGTGAGGGAGCTGCGGGCTCATTTACTGATCTGACTGCTATGCCATCAGCCCCTCTGCTGCTACAGCCATCGAAGGCTTTTGCTGTTACGCCCCCTGCTGACCTGGACATGCCTTCCAGCCACTGGGGACTTCACCTGACTGACGTTTTTTCAAATATGATGGAGAGTGGCTTGGCAACTACATCAACCAATTCCATCAGGACCCTGGGATGCATGTAATCAGGGCCCACAGACTTGTACTTGTTAAGTTGCATCAGGAGGTTCCAAACTTGCTCTTCGCTTATGATGGGAGGGACTCTGCTCCCCCAGTCCCTGCCTAGAGGTCCAGGGACTCAAGAGATGTGGGAAGCCTGACCACCAGTGAAGACCAAGGTAAAGAAGTTAAGTACCTCTGCCTTCTCCACATCTGTTGTTACCTGTTCTCCTTCATTTGTCAGAGGCGATACACTCTCCTTGGTCTTTCTTTTGTGGTCAATGTACCTGTAGAACCCCTTCTTGGTATTCTTTGCATCCCTCATCAAGTTTAGTTCTGTCAGTGCCTTGGCTTTCCTGATCTTAACCCTGCACACTCGCATAGCATTTCTGTACTCTTCCCAGGGCACGTGGCCCTGTTTCCACCGTCTGTGCATTTCCTTCTTTTGCTCAAGTTTAACCAGTAGGTCCTTGTTCAACCATGCCAGTTCCTACCTTCCCTGCTTGATTTATTACATTTGGGAATAAAGAGCTCTTGTGCTCTAATGAAAATATCCTTAAAGAGTTGCCAGCTCTGATCATATCCTGTGTCCCCAAGGACCATGTTCCATGGGATCTCATCCACTCCTTTGAACAGTTGGAAGTTGGCTCTTCTGAAGGTCAGGGACCTAACTTTGTTCTTAGCCAAGCCCATATTCCTTGAGATTAGAAACTCAACCAGAGCGTGAATCTTAGGTAATTCCCTATTTTCATCAGTGTTCTGCCCGTCCTACCAAATAAATATTCAAGCTTGCATTTTAGATGTCATTTATATGAACTTTTCCATTGGGTTGTCCACATTCATGCTTTTGCCATAAAAACAACTGAAATGGTAGCCCAAGAGGTCAATTACACAAAAATGTCTGAAAAAAACTTTCTTAAACCTTCTGGTTTCACATAACTGATAAACTTCTTGTTACACCCACCTAAAAAATGAAGACTTTCTCATGTCATATTGATCAAATATATTTGCCTAAGAAGAAACACAGGAATTGTTTAGATTTACACTATGACTCATAAGTACATGCAGAGTTGCATTTAGCCATCTGATTTTTAAAATAACTTTTGTTTCTGCCAGTTGTCTTTTACTAATTCTTTAACTTTTGTTGTTAAAACCTTTACACTTTTCCACACATAGAATCATAGAATGGCCTGGGTTGGATGGGATGTTAAAGACCATTGTGGGAATAGAAATGTTGTTTTTGCAGAGTTACATTGTTTAGAAGGAGGGAATGTGGTACTGAGATATGCTTACAGTGATAAGAAAGTTTAGCAGGCGACCTTGTAAAATGCAGACAATCAGACTCCTTAGGACAATTAGGTGAAAATCATGGTGTCAAGTCAAGTCAGATAAGTGAGGAAACATTACCACTTCAAGCAGTAAAAATGTCAAAAGAAATCTGAAATTTAACAGGCCGGCGACTGAAGGCCATGCATTGTTTGTGAAGCATCAGATAGATTGTGAATCTGGATTACCCACTCAGTGGGGAAGCAGGGGAGGGTCCTGCCATCAAAAGGTATATAAACTGTGTTTTGGAACTAGTAGATGCGCTCTCTCCTGCTTGTGGGGCGCCCGCCATTGCAATCGCGAATAAATTACTACTTCACTGAGATCCTCGCCTGAGCCTAAGTTATTGGCTACGGAGTGTTTCTCACACCATCAAGTTCCAAGCCCCCCTGACATAGGCAGAAACGCCTCCCACTAGATCAAGTTGATCAAATCCCTACCCACCCTGGCCTTGTGCACATCCACAGCTTCTCTGAGCAACCTGTTCCAGTGCCTCACCACCCTCTGAGTAAAGAATTTCCTCTGAATATCTAATCTAAACCTACCTTCTTCTAGTTTAAACCTTTGCACCTTGTCCTATCACTACACTCTTTGATAAAGGGAGTCTTTCCTGTAGGCCCTCTTTAGGTACTGGAAGGCCACTATAAGGTTGCCCCAGAGCCTTCTCTCCTTTAGGCTGAACAACCCCAGCTCTTTCAGCCTGTCTTCGTAGGAATCATAGAATAATTAAGGTTTGAAGAGACCTTCAAGATCTGGTCCAACCATCATCCTACTACCAATGTCACCCACTAAACCATGTCCGTAAGCACCAGGTGCAACCTTTCCTTAAACACTCTCAGGGATTGTGATGCCATCACTTCCCTGGGAAACCCATTCCAATGCCTGACTACTCTTTCTGAGAAGATATGTCTCCTAATTTCTAACTTAAACCTCCCTTGGCGCAACTTGAAGCCATTTCCTCTGGTCCTATCATGAGTTACCTGTGAGAAGAGGCTGACCCCGAGCTCCCCACACCTGCCTTTCAGGCAGTTGTAGAGAGCAATGAGGCCTCCCCTGAGCCTTCTCTTCTCCAAAATAAACAACCCCAGTTCCCTCAGCTGCTCTGCACAGGACTTGTGTTCCAGGCCCCTCATCAGCTTCATAGCCCTTCTCTGGACATGTACCAGGATCTCAATGTACTTTTTTACTGAGGGGCCCAAAGCTGTACACAGTACTCAGGGTGCAGCCTCACCAGAGCTAAGTACAAAAGGTGGAAATAATAGCTTTGACTCGAGCATTGGAACTATCCAAAGGCAAGAAAATTAACATCTGGATAGACTCCAAATACACTTTTGGGGTAGTCCATGATCATGGGGCTGTATGGAAGGAGAGAGGACTCTTATCTACTCAAGGGAAACATATAAAGCACACTGAAGAGATTCTACAGCTCCTAGAAGCAGTACAGCTACCTGCAAAGATGGCTATAATATATTGCAAAGCTCACCAAAAGGGAAATACCGCTCAGGAATTGGGCAATGCTATCACAGACTGGGAGGCCTAAAGAGTGGCTGAAAAAAATGACTTAGGAATACAGTCCTTGGTCCCAGATGGTAAGGTACATATTGATTGTGAACCCAGGTATTCCAAAGAAGATCAGAAATTAATTGAAAATCTAGGGGGAAAAATAGGGCAAGGTAGATGAGCAAAAACACCAGAGGATAAAATAATAATACCTTTTGCATTGTTATGGGCCATAGTTATGGCAGAGCATAGAAAATCCCATTGGGGAACAGAAGCCATATATAGGTATCTGAGCCAGTTGATATTTGCCCGGAATCTGTATACTACCATCAAGCAAGTAACAACAGTGTGAGGTTTGTTTACAGAATAATCCCAAATTGGGGCCTAAAGCCCAGTTTGGGCAAACAGGGAGAGGAAATTATCCAGGACAGCAATGGCAAATTGATTTATCAGAACTCCCATGTAAAGGGAGGTTTCAGTATCTGTTGGTCTTGATGGATACCTTTTCAGGGTGGCTGGGAGCATTCCCTTGCTGAACTAACAAGGCTAAGGAGGTACCCAAGGCATTGTTACAAGAAATAATACCGAGATTTGGTGTTCCTGTGGTAATTTCATCAGATCGAGGATCACACTTTGTTGCAAAGGTCATAAGCGTCTGGGAATAGATTGGCAACTACATACCCCACATAACCTTCAATCCAGTGGTCAAGTAGAGAAAATGAACCACCTAATTCAGATATAGATTGCAAAATTAGGACAGGAGGCCCATTTGTCCTGGCCTCAATCATTGCCTTTAGCACTTCTGAGAACCAGGACTAAGTCCAGGACCAAGAAGGGGTCGAGTTCTTTTGAAATAGTGAACAGAAAGCCCTATATCGTACAGTTTGGAATATCAACTCAGACCAGCAGCAAGATATTGAGGGATTACATAATAAGCCTGCAGAAACAACTTCGGGAAGTCAAGAAGCTGGTCCTAGAACTAGGACCTGAGGTCTTGATGGGCCTGTGCACAATATTGAACCTGGTGATTATGTATACGTTAGATCTCTTTCAGATACACTTTTAGAATCAAAATGGGAAGGCCCATTCCAAGTGTTATTGACTACTTACACAGCAGTCAAGATTAAAGAACAGACATAATGGATACATCACACCAGAATAAAGAGGGCATCTAGACCACAATGGGAGTCAGCACCTACAGGACCGCTGAAACTCCAAATTCAGCAAAAAGATGGACAATGCTGGGTTTATTCAGCCTACGGTTAGGTCCCACCCTCTCATGGGAAACCAATTATCACTTTAAATTGACACCTATGTGGGTCAATTTGACCAGAGCCAAAGACTGTTGGGTCTGCATGGCCATGCCAAGGGGAGACCTAGAAATACTACTATACAGAGTTATGACCTCAAATTGGACTTTTATCAATAATGCCACAGGTGTCAATATGTGGAAGGCTGGGAAAACGTCTGTTACAATGTAAATAAAATGTGACAAATGACATAAAGGGACCCAGATTTACCCTCCAGCTGGAGGAATATTCCTAGAGGGATGTAAGAATAAGTCAATGGGAACCTGCAGTTTTTCTCCTCAATCTGGAAGTATTAATCTGACCACTATAAATTGTACTATTACAAATCTGCAAGAAGAATCATCCATCCAAACAATATCTAAATTGGAGTTAAAGGTTTTGGATGTAACCCTCAAAGGAATTTACCTTAATCATACAGTTCAGGCAAAGAGTAAGGCCATGAGCACCATATTCATATGCCCAGCCCCTACCGGATTTTGGTGGTTATGTGGGGATGGGTGGGCCTGGAAAATATTGCCCAGATCCTGGAAGGGAACTCATACACTTGGAAGTATAATTTCCCAGCATAAAATTATTAATCAGACTCAGATACCTTGGGGGATCCTACAGAATCCCTGGGTATGAGCTAGGCAAAGTACCAACCCGTTGGTAGAAAGGCATACCTAATTCCATAATTTTGTCTGATGGTTTCTGCCTTGGAAAGGGGTTAGTGAATTAGAAAAGGCAATTGTAAATATTTCTGCCATGAAAGGATGATAGTTCTTGGGGATTTTCAGAACTTTGGGAAAAACTTACTTCTTGGATACCTAATTTTACATGGCTAAAGCAGCTCTCTATTGTAGTCATTATAATTATCATATTAGGATTATTAATATGTTGTATGTTTCAGTGTTTCATATGGATATGTAAACAAACTGTGAACTCATAAGAGGAATGGAAAAAGCATAAGTTGAGACAGAACACTGAAAGTGGCAAGTATTTCACCAAGACCCTCAAAGGGAATGGTGTTATATGGCAAAAGAATTTGCTTAGGATAAAGAAAAGGGGGAACTTGAGACAGGGAACAAGGGAAAGCACGTCAATTTTGCAGGTTTTAGCTAACACAGGGAGTATGTTGTATATCAACCACAATGACAGGACTGCAGTAGGGAGTACAAGGACGGGATGACCCTAAAAGACAAGGGAAGAAAAGACTTCATACACATAGACAATAGAACCAGCAAGAACAGGCTTGGACTGCTGAAGTCTGTAAAAGAAAGGAAGGGTCAAAAGTTTAGCAGCGAGGAAGACTACTGGTGTTCATCAAAAGACCACCAGAGTACACTGGACAACCACCCAAGGACTCTAGCACGCATGCAAATAGGGGCAGGAACCTATGTTAATGATTCTCTGGATACCTAATGAATATGCAAGAGACTTACAGAGGGGGGGTGAAAGGAATATGTATATATGCTATTAATATAAGCACCCTGGGAGTAACCCTTGGTGTGCATACCAGGAGGAGTGATCTCCCTAGCACCCAGCTGCCATAAACATGCCTGCTTCATAATTCTCCTCAAGTTGTGAAGCTTTATTTCCTTGCCTCGATTAGTCAGGCAGGACTTGCCTTCCACAAACCCACACTGGCTGGGCCTTATCCTCCTGGTTGTCCCACATATGCTGTGTGATTGCATTCAAGATGACCTGTTCCATTACCTTTCCTGGCACCACAGTCAGGCTGACAGGCCTGCAGTTCCCCAGGTCCTCCTTACAACCCTTCTTATAGATGGGCGTCACATTAGCAAATCTCCAGTCACCTGGGACCTCTCTGGTTGACCATGACTGCTGATAGATAACGGAAAGTGGCACAGCAATCACATCCTCCAACTCCCTCAGCACCCTCAGGTGGATCCCATCTGGCCCAATGGACTTGTGACAGTCCAGGTGGAGCAGCTGGTCTCTAACTGTTTCCACCTGAACTGTGGGGTATTCTTCTGCGCCTTGTCCCAGACTTCCAGGTCAGGAGGATGAGTACCCTGAGGATAAGTGAGAAAAATCTCAATAATTTTCTTAGTCAGGATATTCTGTGAAGTTATTTTATTCACAATTGCAATGGCTGGCATCCTGCAAGCATTAGCGCACAGCAAAAGTTTATCATTACCATATATTCCCTATTACCTGACACCTGATTTCTCCCATTTCCTCATTGGCTGAGTACTAGAGGTTCACAACCTATTCAACACAATTCTATACCATATACGTACAATTTAATTTGACCAACTGTTAATTTCTCCTTTTCCTTTTTTTTCTTCTCTCGTGACTAGAGGGCCCATGATTTTTGTTTTTACTCATTTCGTACTGCTCATCCTGTTTTTCTTAGCTATCCTCCTTTTGACAGTGGGACCTTCCCCTTATCTGCTTAACATACTCCCCACTGCTATGCCACGCAAACACTTTTGAATATGCAAGGTTAATGGAATTTTCCCCTGCAAAGACACAACTCTTTCTCACATAAGTGGTCTGGCTAGTAAAGACAGACGCAAAGAAGGTGTTAAGAACCTCAGCCTTTTCCTTACCCTTAGTAGTCATGTTCCCCCCTGCGTCCAATAAAGAATGGAGATTCTCTTTGGCCCTCTTCTTGCCATTAATGTACGTATAAAAACTTTTTGTTACCTTTGACCATAGCAGCCAGGCTGAGCTTGTGCTTGGCTTTGGCCTTCCCGATTTTTTTCTCTGCATATTCTGGCAACTTCCTTGTACTCTCCACAAGCTGCCTGCTCCTTCTTCCACTGGCCATAAAATCTCTTTTTCTCCTGGACACTCATCAAAAGTTCCCTGTTGAGCCATGCCAGTCTTCTTCCCCACCAGCCCATCTGTGGTGTAAATGCCTGAAGTAACTAGGAAAATAAAACTAACATTCACATTTTTAAGGAAAAGGTACAGCATTGAAGAGGTTTTCAGGGTAGGGAATAACTGCATTATCTGAGCGTTCCCTAGGCTCCCAACCTTAGATGCTATCACGCTGGGGAAACTTGGTGTGCTAGCTCTAAGGAACAGCACGGAGCATAGAGTGGAGTGGAGACACCACGGCTAGGCTCTGTAATCAGATGGGGCCTCGATTGTTCTTGTGCACAAAGCTGCACTTTTTGCCACCCTAAGCCAAAGGCCTGTCATGTTTTGACAAATGCTGTACCCTAGTGTACTTTTTGCTCATTATAATATCATTATAATACCAAAACACACCTCCATCCCAAAAGCTACCCGCCTCCAAGGTGCGACCACCCCTCACTGAGCATGCGCTCTGAATTCCTCGGAGCCTATTACTTTAAACGGAGACGGGAAAACTACACCAATTATAACTAAGATATGCTTGACTAGAGCCACTCAAGCTCCACCTAAAAGATAGAAAATAATATAAATTGGCCCAAGAGAAAGGGGATGTTAGGGAAGATACCACTGTTGGAGATACCATCCCGAGGACAACATCCTTAGGACCTCCTGACTCCTGGGATCAGTCGACAGGCTGAGCCTCTCTTCCCCCCCATTGGGACGCCTTTGGGTGAGATCTGAATACTTGCTTATAAACCTCTATAGTCTTTGATCCTTTTAACGCGTTTATTTCTAGGCTGCGCACCTGTAACATCTGTAACACCTGCAACACCTATAACCTCTGTAACACCAGTAACATCTATAACACCTGTAACACCTATAACACCTGTGTATTTTATGCATACTAGCTTGCTTTGCAGACAGTCCCTATCACCGGCAATCCAAAAGAACCTGATTATCTGTTGCTGTAATAAACCATACTTGATTGCATTGTGATAACTCTCATTAAGTGCAACGAGGGTGAGGGTGGTTATCCGTGATAGTTCAGTGTTCTGAATCTAACCAGACCCCCAGGCGGTTAATGCATTTTTGGTGAATGTCCGAACGGACCCCCAGATGGTTAACACGTTTTTGGTGAATGTCTGAACGGACCCCCAGGCCGTTAATGCGTTGATGGTGAATGTCTGACTGGACCCCCAGATGGTTAATGTGTTTTTGGTGAATGTCCGACTGGTTCAGTACCCTGAATCTGACTGGGCCCGTAACGGTTAATCAGCTACACCCCTTAACGCGACACCATCTTACGGCACAGGGTGACAGCCTGCGCCTATACCTTGAAGACTTCCTTTCTTCCTTTCTCAGGAAGAAGGACTTCCTTTCTTCCTGAGAAACATCCAGCCTTTCTGAACCTCTCTGCTCTTCAGGACTGACTCTCAAGGGACCCTCTCTACCAGTGTCATGAACAATTCAAAGTCTGAAACCTCTGGAAGTCCAAGGTAGTAGCTTTACTAACTTCATCAAGAATAGACAGAAGTGCTCTGTCCCCCCTGGTCACCTTCATGGCCCTCCTCTGGACCTGCTCTAAGAGGTCCATGTCTTTCTTACACTGTAGGCCCCAGAGCTAAATGCAGTTCTCCAGGTGAGGTCTCAAGAGAGCAGAGCTGAAGTGGAGAATCACCTCCCTACTGGCTGCACGCGCTTCTTTTGATACAGCCCAGGATACGGTTGGCTTTTTGGGCTGCTAGCGCACATTTCTGGCTATTTTTGTCTAACTTGACGTTATTCCACAGTTACATGATTTCTCTGCTGTAAGGAAAAGCTTTAGGTAAAAACTATTTGGCATTCTTATTGTTCCTGGATATTGGCTGGGCATGAGACCCTCAAGGGATTTCCTAAATTCATCAGTTTTCTGCTTCCAGTCAAGTGCTTTTAAACAAGAATTAAAACAAATACAACCTAGATTAAAAATTTGGCTCTCACCATTGCCCGTTATTATCTTTCAGATAACCTTACCCTGGAATTACCTAACACTGGGTTTTCTGCTTGTGCTGACTCTGGGGCCAGCAGCAGACGTTTACAGCTTCTCTCTGCGACCTCGTCCCAAAACGCAGAGGAACGCCGGTACCCACAGAGCTGCCAGCCTACAACGGGCTGGCGTTGCACCCCCGTTTCCAAGCGAGGGCAGAAGAAGCAACAGACGAAGGACAAGCCCCGCGGCGCGCCGCTCCGCTCCCTTCCCGCCGAGGCAGGCTCCCGTCGCGGCGCGTGACGTCACTCCACAGGAGGCGTCCACCCTGCGCCTTATCGGTGCCTAGGTTTCAGATCACGTGGACGGCGAAGAGCGCGTCTTGTCACGTGCGCGTCACGTGACGCCGTCCCGGGACGATGAGGTCAGTGGATGCGGATCACGTGATCCTTGCCTACGCGCTGTGGGGCTGGGTGCAGATGGCGGACGCTGAGGCCGAGGCGGCTCCGCGGCCCGAGATGCAGCGGCTCGTGGCGGCGCTCCGCAACCGCCTCTGGCAGCTGCAGACGGAGCTCTGCGAGCAGGAGGTGTCGGAGGCTTCCTCCCGGGCCTACTGCCGGGGCTTCTGCCAGGTACGGGGCGCGGCGCGGTCTGCAGGCCGCTCGTGGGGCCGTGGGCCCGGGGGCTCCGATCGTTTCCCTCGCAGCTGTCGCGGCGCAGCGCGGTGCCCGTGGCGGCGCGCGCTGCTGCTGCCCGGGGCCGTGCGCGGTGTGTCTGGCGGCGCCCCACTGCTCCCGGGACCGAGTTGGGCTGGTGGGCCGGGAGAGCGCCGCGGTTGGGCCCTGGCAGCGCTTTGGGCCTGGGCAGCATGTAGAGCCCTCGGGCGGTCCTTGCAAGTAAGCGAGCTCTCTCGGGCAGCTGGGCCACATGGCGTTTTCTCGTTATGAGTTTGCTCAGGATCTAGACCTCAGATTTTCTGCACTTTACCTAGCCTGGCATGAAAACTATCCAGGCTTGGCTGAGCACTGCTGTGGAGCAAGCAGCACTTAATGGCTTATGAAAGCCTGCGTTCAACTTAAATCGCTAAATATGTTTATGGGTTCTGGTGATCTTGCCTGCATTTATTTTTTTTTTAATGTGACTGTGAATAGTGATGTGCAACCATCAGCAATTTCTGAATCAAGCCACTATCTTTAAGAAGAATAATTGCACCTGATTAAAGTATTAGCGATGGAGATGACTTACTCATAAATAAATAATTTAAATGGGCAATTAGTTATTGTTTCTCACACACCATCGTTTACTGTAAGCTCTAAGGTTAAATAATTAAGTTCTGTTAGAGAGCCTTTCCTGTTGAAACTGGAGATATTATGTTCTTAAAAAAAAATCTAGTTTTCCACACCTTAGTTGATACAGCTGTTTGACATCTCTTTCTGAATAGCAAATAGCAAAATCAGATGCTATTTGTGACCAAAAGTTTTACTGCTGCATTAGAGAGTGATAGTGTTCCATTTTTACATCTATAGGCTGTATACTTTGCCATACTCTTCTTTTGGGAGAATGTTTAGCTTATTGCTTATCGTGCAACAGACAGGCTTGTTAGGTTTTGGAATTCTTGCTTTGCAAACTGCAGAGTGCTGCTTGTACCTACTGCTGTCTCCCCCATGTCATGTATACTTTTAAGACTTCTGACCTTGTATTTACATGGGACTTTTTAAATGTGTTACTTTTTCTTTGTTTCATGTTCTGTAAAATTATCTTCAATGCTATTTATTACATGAGAGCATTGAAACAAATATTTGGCAAACATAGAGCACAGGCTGTCAAGATGATCAACACATATAGATACCTCGTCACCCAGATTAGATTGACTGGTGCAGATGAAGCTGTACAGACACTTGATCAATGGAATAAAACGATAATGCTGGCTTTTATAATTAAAAATACCTATAAAAAGTACATTTCTTTACGTCTTTGTACTATTATTGAATGGTAATCTAACTTCAGAACACCATTATAGTATAGATAAAAATGGAAAAGACTTATCCTTGGGTTGTCATCAGTTTTGATTATCATGATTGTACTTGTAAGAGATCCAGAGGAAAATATGAAATTTAGACCTGCCACACTTCAGTGAAGTGTGAATTTGTGATGTCATTGTGCAAACTGCTGTGGGCAGAGTATAATTTTACATCTTGGTTTCTCCTCATAACTGAGGATGCTTGTGGATGTTGTGTGGAGTTCTAATGGTAAAATTTTAAAAATAATCTAAGGTCTTCTCCCTCTAATTGAAACTTAATACAAAGTTAAGTTGAGCTTTTTAACAGCTTTCAGAGTACCATTGATACCATAAGTTTATCATGCTACAGCAGATCTTGCCTAGAAAGAAACTCACTTTCTTTGGTTTAAATATGATCTGGGAATGTAGCTGTGATGAGGGATTGAAAAGAAGTATTTTAGGACAACATGAGATTTTCCATCCTGTGCATACATTTGTGTCATGGTTCTGCAGGGTGCTGTGGAAGTTACTGAGGCTGTCAGAGCACGACACATAAATAGCTTTCTTATGCTTTGAGCTATATGGATACTGTGTTTTGTTACATAGAAATTTGCACTGTCATGTGCTGCTTGCTTTCTGGGAGTGATATTGGATGATTGTTTCCTCGGATACCTGCTTTTTGAGCAGGAGACTAAGGTGTTACTGTTCAGGATAACACAACTAAGAAACTCATGAAGCCTAAGTAGTGGATTGGCTCCACAACTTTACGTATTACAAATGTGATGCATTGTATGTTCAGATTATAAAGAACATCTCTATTGCATGAGCTCCAGAACAGTCAGCTAATGTGAACAGTTTGTGCTTATAGGTAGGATCTGAAAGAATCTCATCTGCACATATGCAGCACCTATTGGCTTTCCAAAATATTTAAAGCTGACATGGTTGAGGACTGTCAATTGTGATCAGGTATGTTTAAGAAGAGGTTGAATTCTTTTTATTAAACAGATACTTAAAACAGTAACAAGAAGTTAGGCAACTTGGATATGTTTAAATTAGTTCTGAGCAAGAAATTGGATGCTACACAAGAAATGCAGATAAGCAGGTATTCTACCATTTGAGGACATGGGAATCAATGCAGTATTGAAGATGTAGGCTGGTCTGTGAATTTTGCTGTAGCTGGTTACATGCAGCCCCTGTTTTTCTCACCTCTCTCCAGTTAGATGGACAATTGTCGTTGAAGGAGAGAGCATAAAGTAGCTGTGCATTATTAACTGGACTTGAACTGTTTGAATAATCTCTTTGGATAATAAAATCAGGCTGCAAGGCAGTACCTGCTCTTAAAATTGTTACTTGACTATTTGTTAAGCAAGTGTGTATAGTAAATATTTGACAAGTTAAAACTTTTCCAATTCAATCTTGTGTGTGTACTGCTGGGAAGAGTCCCCAGTGGACTACTAAAATTTCTATTATCTGTGAAATGACAGAAGAACTTCTAAGGGCTGCTGTGATATAATTACTGCATTTTCCTTACTTATCAGTACACTAATAATAATGTTCAAAACTACGTGTCTTTGAATTTCAAACTATTTAGTAAGTCTTTTACCTTGAATATGACTTGATTAATGCTGGTTTCAGTGTATATCTATTCAGGGAGAGCTTTCTGGTAATTGGCTACTCAACTGCTAATTCTAGCTGATAAAGAGAAGATTGCAATTAAGGAAATGTACAGTGTGTTCTAGCAAAAAATATGTAATTTTTTGGAAACATTCTACCCAATTTTATTGTCTGCATATGATCTAAATGTCTATCACAACTTTCAAGTACTAAATTGAGTATTCTTTTAATGGATGTATTTTTAGGAAAGTGCAGAGATTGCTATGTTCTATCTCTGCAGTCACTATGATAGGCTTGCTATTGGGTTTACTAAATAGATGATTTTACGATAGCCATCAACTACTTGAGTATACTAAGGGATCATAGCTTGACTGCCTTTGTAATTTAATGCTTTATATATGTTTATATAACTTGTCATGTTACTAAATCCTTTACAAGTTTGTTAGTGAAGCACTTAGACTAGTAACAAACTACTAGTAGTTTGTTGCTTCTGTTAGTGAGCTTTATGCGGTGTTTAAGGATGGTTTCTGTAAACTTCCAGTCCTCCAACCCCCCACTTCTTTAAAATTTTTACTAATGTGGGTTTGGATAGTTTATACTTTTTATTCATTTAGGAGTTATATTACTGAATTCCAAGAGATTAATCTGCAAAACAGTCCTGATTTTTTTTTTTAAATTACTATCTAGTAATCATTGACTTTTTCATTAAAGATCACACATGGTTGTCCCAGTCATGTGGATGCCTGTGATTATTTTTTCTACCCTAGGACTAGTGCTGCATAGTTAGATCACTGACAGGCATTGGATAGTTTTTTTTTTTTAAAAAAAAAAAAAAAAAAAAAAAAAAAAAAGGCATGTAGCCAGCTGCTTATTTCTTGCTGCTTTGAAAGCAGTGGAGTACTCTGAACTTTTTCCATACAGTCTTGGCCCTAAGACTTACAAAAATAGTCTTTTTGCCTTTTTTCTGCATTGCAGCTAGCCTTAATTTGCACCTTGTTTGAGTTAGGAAGGGTACAAGGTAAAAGATGAATTGTAATTGGTAAGAACATGAGCTAAATAGTCTGGAGTTAAAGGGTGGCATGCCTACAGGGAAAGGATGTTACTTGTGAAGCAGGCTATTAGTAGAGCTTTGCTGTCCTTGGTCCAGTGCAATGCCTGCTCTCAATATTACTTTATAACTGTAAGAAAATAGCATGGTGGTGATCGAAATTTTAAAAAGATGGGGAAGTATCATCCCTCTGCTAATTGTTTTTAAGTTTGATTTTCTTGAAAATGGCTGGATTTCAGTTTGCTTATTCAAATATGCCTGGGTAGGGTAGTATTGCTATGGTCAAGTACTAAAATCAAGGATAGTCTTGTATTTGGAAAATGACTGTAACAGTATGATCTAGATTCCATATTTCTCTTCTAATACCTTCATGTTTGCTGTAAGAGTAATATATGTATCCTTAAAATGGTACATCTGAGGTCATGTTTTTAATTGCCTGTTTTCTTCTGGATTCTCATTAGTAATAAACAAGTAATGTAGTAGTAATAGTGAGTAGTTTACTACTCAGTAGTAAACAAGTAATAAACAAGTGTTCCAGATGTAGTTCTGTCTTCATGGCAGTTGTACAAAAGAAGCCCTCCTTTGCAGTATAAACTTCTCAGTTCTAAGTTCTTCCATTGTCTATTGTCGATTGCATATTGATGTTTGTATTTTAAATAAGTTTATTATGAGAACTTTTAATGATAACTCATTTTCTTTCAGACACTACTTCAGTATGCTGGCAGTCGGGGTGCATCGGAACACGTTTTACCTTTTTTGGAAGTATATCGAATCTCCATCCAAAGCTTTGCTAATGCACGACCTTACTTGACCACAGAATGTGAAGATGTTCTTTTGGTACTTGGCAGGCTAGTGCTGTAAGTGTTAAGTTGGTACACGAATGCTTTAAAAAAAACTATATAACAGAACTGTACTTTACAAATGAATGGGCAAGTTGATAAAATATGGAATAATACTTAATTTGACAACTGTGTTTAAGATTTATTGTCTAGTAAATATCTTTAGTATTTTTAATCATTCTACAAAACTGTACCCAAGCATCTTGTAAACTAACCTGAACAAGTGGTAAGGCTTTGTTCTTCTGTACTTGGATAAATATGATGGCATTGGAAAGACTCTGTCCCATTGTAAATGTTCTGAAAATTACTTTTTTAATAGAAAAGGCTTAGTCTAGTCCAATAAACAGAAGTTTTAATGTTAGAGTTTCATGCGTGTATTAATAAATTATAAACCTATATTGCTTGCTCTGCAGTTGCTTCCTGTGTATGTCCTCTCACCTGTAATGCAAAGTAGTTCTGAGCAGGTCCCTTTCTGAAAACAGTAAGCTGTTTTGTATTTATGATAGACTAAGTTGGACATGTGGGCTGTTGCTGTGGGATAGCCAAATGTAATTTAACCTGAGTTCTCTGAGTGTCTGTAGACAGATGATTTAAAGCAGAATGATTCTTGGATCAAAGAGGAGAACTGTTTTACTTTCTTTTTTGCAGTCCATCAGCAGAGTTGGGGTATCTTGTACTTCCTCATAGCTCGTTTTAAATGTAGAGATGCTATTCGTGATTGTAAATAGTGTAGCATAAGGTCGTTCAAAAATCATCAGTTACAGCCCTTAGCCTTGTCAGACCTTCCTTGGTAAGATTTCATTCAAAGGCAGGAAGGTGAAGACGCAGAGCCTTAACTATAATGATAATAGCATAAGAGTAATTCTGTCAGTCTTTCAGTGAGTTAATTTTTCTCTTATCAGTAGCTGGTCTGCTTTGTGATTTGAAGTCCAGTGTTCTTTTTGAGAAGGAGTTTGCAATGAACTCCTTGATCATACACTTGTTTTGTAATATACTAACTTCATTTATGTCAGTATTTCATAACCAGGTATTTTCATATAATGCCTAGATCTTTTTATTATTTTTTTTTGGAGTTAAGAGAAGATGTGAACTAGGAGTGATTTGTTATTTGTGATTTTTATTTTTTATTTTTTTTCCTTCTGCCAATGAGAGAAAATGCATGAAATCAGAAAAAAATGGGATCTGGAGGCTTAAGCTGCCAAATCACTTGGCTGGTACCCAATACGCATTTTTTGCAAAATACCTTGGTTGTTTTTGCAGACTGTCCCTTTATAGATAGTGTTCTTATCTTATTGTATTATTATTAATTAGCTTGTGTATTCTTTTGGTTCCAATTCTAATTTCAAAAGTTTGTCTTTTGCTATCTCTGTACATAGAGTAATTCATGCCGGAGTAGTTTCTACGTGGTGTTTGTGTGTTTGTTTTTTTTGGGGGGGGGGGAGGAGGAAGGTGGTATGTGGCAGGAGTCCTAGTTCTGTGTCAGAACTACTTAACAAAATTGCTTTTCTCTCATTGAGGAAAAGTCAGAACATTCTGCTTCTGCTGACATGGTTTCTTCCATCTTCCAGTGTAAGGTACTTGTTTATTGCGGCTTGTATATTGTGGTGGAAGAGAGTAGAGGCTGGAATTGTCCATGTTGTTGCTGTGATTATACTTGAGAGGAATCAAAAGAAACTCAATGAGCGAGATCACAGCTGGGTATGCCATTTACCTTGTTTTGAGCTCTCCTGTGGCATTTTTTTAATATAAATTTCTAAGGGAGTGAGAGAGAAGGTAGGGCAGATTAAAGACAAAAAATTAAGTTCCATGGAGGAGGAAGAATATTAACTAGTTAGGGATGTGAAAGCGTATTGTTCTGATCTAAGTAGGAGTTCTGGGAAGCAATTGGGATTAATCTCAGCTGTCACACACATTCTTTTCAGACTTGAACCCTGATAAGAAATAATACAAGTAAGCTTCCCATTTTAAAACAGTGCTCTACTTACTATTGAAATCTTCCTTCTATTCCAACATCCCTCCTGGGTGAGGGAAAGGAACATCTTCCTCCTGGCATCCTTTTCAGCTGGGTGAGTCAGCAGTGGCAAAACTCAGTATACTGTGGCTTTCTGTGCCACTTGACCAGCTCAGCTTTGTGTTCATAGTAAGTGATGGGGGGCTTCTATGTAATGTAGAAGCTATGCCCCCCATAAGAAAAACGATGCTGATGAAGTGTGAGAACTTCTTGGTCTATTGTCTAACCTTGGGATACACAAGGAAAGCTTGGAGTGGTGACTGCTCTTGTGATTTGCAGATGCGTTAAAGAATTGAGAAGGAATGTTTTTGGTCATGGCTGTGAAGGAACTTGGCTCAAATATAACTCAGACTGCTTGTTCCCACTGCTGTAAAGAACAACATGTCTCTGCCCCTAACGTTCTCAAACACTGTAGCATACTCTACTGTTTTTTCATGATGGCTGTGAAGGCACTGGTTTGAAAGGGAGTTTACCATTTCCTCATCTTCAAAAAGGTGTTTTATATTTTTTTCTGTGCTCGAAGTAGTGAAATGGGAGTTGATTAGACCAGTGAGTTTAATACACATTGCTCCCAGAAGGAAAGTCTTTGCTTCTCATAATACCTCCATGAGGAATCACATATGATATTCATATCTTTGTATATTTAACAGAGCATTTGTAATAAACTGTTGTAATCAAACTAATTAACTCAAATTTATCATTCTGCTCTCAATCATTAAGAGTTAATTAAGCTCTCAACAAATGCAGGATAGCTTCTGGCTACAGGTGAACTAGTACTGCTGATAATCTGATGTATAATTAGTCATCTTTTTAACTCTAAGCAGCTTGAGATAAGAGAAGTTTTCTAATACAATTTAAAGATGAACACAATTTTGAAAGCTTCCAAAGTATTTTTTTTTTAATTTATCTTTAAATTCTTTAAATTTAAATAAATGGATGAGGTATAAAAGTGGTTACAGAATAATTGTTTACATATAATGTGTTTTGGTTTTTTTTTTCCTAGTAAAAATACTAGGAATAGTATACAGAATAAAGAAAATGAAATCAAGGAGAGTTTTGACTTAAAAGATATTCTGAAGTTGAATGTTAGAGACGGATGCTTTGTTAATACCAGAAACATTCAGGCACACATTAATGTTTATTTGCAATAATTATGATTAAAATTTGGAATTAATTTACATGTAGGTAGATAACTGTGGTGGTGCTCACAGAGTAGGGTAGAAAGGTTTGACTTCATGAAATGATCCTGGTATTTTGATTTGTGGTCTTAGTTATGATACCTTAATTCCATTGAGATGCATGTAGTGTGTTTACATGGCAGGGTTTTGGTGGCGGGGGGCTGCAGGGGTAACTTCTGTGAGAAGAATTCGGAAGCTGCCCTGTGGTAGAGTGAGGCTAGTTTCCACTGGCTCCAATGGGTCCCTGTCCCCGCAGCTGGCCAGAGCTGAGTCAATAAGTGATGTTGTTTGCACCTCTGGGACAGCATATTTAAGAAAGAGAAAAAAACTGCTGCGCAGCAGCAAGGGGAGTTAGAAACAGCCCTGTAGACATCAAGGTCAGTGGAGATGCCCCTGGTGGAGCAGGCTGCCCCCTACAGCCCATCAGTCCCACATTGGAGTAGATCTCCATGCTGCAGCCTGTGGAGCAGGTGGATGTGGCCTGTGGAGGACCACTGCCAGAGCAGATTCCGGGCCGGATCTGTAGCCTGTGGAGAGGGGACCATGCCAGGAGCAGATGACTTAGCAGGAGTTGCTGCCCATGGGGGACCTATGTTGGAGCAGTTTGCTCCTGATGGATGGACCCACATCTTGTGCAGTTCTTGAAGAGCTGCTGCCTGTGGGAAGCCCCTGCAGGATCAGTTCAGGAAGGACAGCATCCTGTGAGAGGTATCCCATGTGGAGCAGGAGCAGAGTGACTGAGAAGGAGCAGCGTAGATGTGCTGTAGAATGACCACAACCTCCACTCCCTGTTACCCTGTGCTGCTCGAGCGGAGAAGGTTGAAGAGGGTGGATGGGTAGAAAGTGTTTCTAGTTTCTTTCCTTTGTTTCTCACTTCCCTAGCTTGCTAGTAATAGGCAATAAATTTTACAAATCTCCCTTCTCTGAGTCTGTTTTGCCCATCACAATAATTGTTGAGCAATCTTCCTGTCTTTATCTCAACCCTTGAGCCTTTTGCGTAGTATTTTCTCCCTCTTTCCGTTTGAGGAGGGGGAATGAGAAAGTAGTTGTCAAGGAGCTTGGCTGCCCACCTAAGTAAAATCTCCACAGTGCGTCACAGTAAAGATAGATACAGGATTTGGGGGAGAGAAGTGCACACTGAAGTACTGTATAACAAAAACCCTTTTTTACATTATTGGTTAGAAAACACGAAGTTGAGGAGAACCCCCAAACCCTTGTTCTTTAAAAACGCAAAGGAAAAAGAAGGTATTTAACCTTTGGTAACAAGATGATACCATGCCTTTGAATTGTAGAGTAATGTTAGCTCAAAAGAATGATGCTAGGTTCTTTCTAAAGCCAAAGCTGTTTTGTTCAGTAGCAGTTGATTTCTTCTTTGGGAAGAATGGATGAGAACACAGAAGAGGAGTTACCAAAAGGATTACTCTGAATGGCCATTCCTCACTCTTGCCACTAAGGAAGGCTGAATGGTCTCTTTCCAGTTGAATGAGAGTCAGTTTTTCTAACACAATATTAAGACAATCAACTTGATTTTCTTAAATCAAGGGGGGGGGGGGGAACAGAAATCTGTAATCAGAATATCCTGGACATTCTTGTGGTTCAGCTGTAAGCTGTTATATGTGGTAGTTGTACTCCTAGAGCTTCAGATTTCTCATGGAGTCACTTTTTTGCATATGTTAAGATAGAGTTCTAAAATTGAGCTCTTGTGAGGCTTGCTATTACTGTTTTTGACACTCAAGTAACAGCAACCTGGGTGTAACTGTCTGGACTGGTGAATGAACTCTTATTGCCAGGCTTGAGTACAGTGGAAAAGTAAGTCCCAATTATTTCATAATATTGAGACAAATGACCTTTAGAATACCTGGCAGTTCTGTTACCCACTTTTTCTTGGGCATGGAAATGACAGGGATTTTAGAGTCTGATTATTTGAATAATGACTGAATGGCCGTGGGGAAGGCTATTCTTTTTTTCTGCCTGTCTGAAAGTGTTTAGAACTTTTTGCAGGTTTAAACTATTATTTAAAGGAACAGTACTGGGGAACTGTGAAAGCAAGCTTCTGAAATGTAAAAAAGGTAAACAAGATGGTAATTAAGTATTTTTGCATTTGATTTTGTTTACCTTATATCATAGAATCAGAATGTCTTGGGTTGGAAGGGACCTTAAAGATCTAACTCCAACCACCCTGCCATGGGCAGGGATGCCACACACTAGATCAAGTTGCCCAGGGCCTCATCTAACCTGGCTTTGAAAACCTCCAGGGATGGGGCAGCCTGTTCCAGTGCCTCACCACCCTCTGAATGAAGAATTTTCTCCTAACATCTAATCTAAATCTTCCCTCTTTTAGTTTAAAACCATTCCCCCTTGTCCTGTCATTATCTGACTAGGCAAGGAGTTGCTTTCCATCTTTTTTCGTAAGTCCCCCTTTAAGTATTGAAATGCTGCATTAAGGTCACCCCAGAGCCTTCTCTTCTTCAGGCTGAACAGCCACAGCTCTCTCAGCCTTTTTTCGTAGAAGGGGTGCTCCAGCCCTCTGATCATCTTTGTAGCCCTCCTCTGGACCTGCTCTAACAGCCCCACATCCTTCTTGTGCTGGTGGCCCTAGACTTGGCTGCGGTAGTCCAAGTGGGGCCTCACAAGGGCAGAGTAGAGGAGGACAATCACCTCCCTCCACCTGCTGGCCATTCCTCTTTTGATGCAGCCTAGAAGGCCAACTGCCTTCTGGGCTGCAAGTGTGCACTGCTGGCTCAAGTCGAGCTTTTTGTCCACTAGAAATCCCAAGTCTTTCTCTGCAGGGCTGTTCTCAATTAGTTTTTCTCCCATTCTGTACTCATGTCTGGGATTTCCCTGACCCAGGTGCAGCACCTTGCACTTTGACTTGTTGAACCTCATTAGGTCCACATGCACCCACTTCTCAAGCTTGTCCAGGTTATATGACTGTAGAATGTGGCTGAAAGCTGCTAAGGTATAACGTTTTGCAAGTAACTCTTTAATGTCTTTGTCAAAAGTCAGAGGAGAGGGGGAAAGTCATTGGTTTTGGGTAGTAACCATTTTTGAACTCATGTTTGCTTTGTGAACATCTCTACCTTTTCCCCTTCCTGAAGCTGAGCTCTTACGTATGTGGGAAGAATGAATGTGTTGTCCTGTTATGTCTTATATGTCATATTTATTATTTGGGACTGGAGGTTTTGAACCAGAATTAGCGTGAGTTGGAACTATTTTACAATGCAGGTGTACCTTAGAAGTTATTCAGTGTATTTGTTATATTTGGAGTCTTAGATTGGTTTTATTTCTTAATGTTGCCATGAGTTGCAAGAACACTTTAGCTGTGTGTCCATCTTGTGGTATCTCTACACATAGTGTCATAGTTGATGCACTTAGTTTGAATAGGTCAAAGTGTTCTGTATGGCAGCTGGTTTTTGGGTATTTCATATGCCCAGTACAAGGTTAGATTACTCCCCCGCCCATTCATGAACAGTATAGGCAATAGTCTTCCCATTGCTTTCCCACCTAAAAAAGTGATCAGTGTTCTCAATGACATTCCCCTGAAATGAGGAGGATATACTAAATGCAAAGTTGTTTCTCTTTTGTTTCTTAAAAGGGATAGCATTAGCCTGATGGTTTAAATGAAGGAATGTTAAGTAGATCTCACTTCCTCCTTTTTCTGTTTTTGGAAGAGCAGAAATAGTACAACAATCCTGAGCTATATTGAACAGACATTATTTGGTTATAAGACTAGAAGTTATCCTATCCTAGCGAGACTGTGCACGGTAAAAAGGAGTACTCTTTACTATGGCACCTAATGCCTGATTCTGAGGTTGTTGCTGACTTAACTGATTTGTGCAGTCAAAAATATTTGCTGCTGTCACTTCTTATCTGAATGTCAAGTAACATGTGCCACAAATGTTATTTATCATAAAAACAGAATTTGTTCGGGTAGCTTGCTTACTTGCCTCTTACTTTTTCAGGAGTTGTTTTGAGCTACTGCTTTCAATTCCTGAAAGTGAATTGCCACACGAGGTGTGGCTAGGATTCCATCAGTCTATACAGGTAAGTGTTCTAGATTTTTTTCTATTTTATGTGTGTATGTATATGTATTGATGTATTTATTAGGTTTTTAGATCCATATTCAATCTTTATTCAAGTTTAGTATCAAATATTTTAAGAAGAAACACATACAGCACACTTATCTATGTTGATCCCGTTAAGCATGCAATCTGAGATGTATGTGGAAGTGTCCTTTGAAACTGAACGAATAGCTGACTACAATGAAATTTTTGGCAGGTGCTGACTCTGAGCCCAGTTGCCAGCTGATACACTGAAAAGTTCCAGTCCGGGAGCAGTAGTTAACGGGTGCCACAGAGACACTACTGGGGTGACTGATGAGGCTGTATGAGGCTGTACATACATATATGTTGACTGATTAACAGTCACCATGTGCAACATGAAAGGAGGTTCACTGAGATGATTGCCTGAGTTGACTGAAGTGACTGACTGCATTGATCTTCATACTTCAGTTAGAAATAAAAATCAAAGGGCTTTCTGAGATGGCCACTATTATCCTCAGTTGTTAGTGGACTTACACATGATAACATCATAGACAGTAAGACCTGAAACAAGGAAAGCTGTGAATTTTTAGGTCTGTGTTTTTAATAAAATCAGCTACTGTTTTGATGCTTCTCTTCTGCCACTTCCCCTGAATTCCACCTGTTCTACATTGTGCCTTTCTTGACAGCAAAAATCTAAATGGACAGTCTATTTGCAACAACAATATTAGCAGCCTTGGGCTGACTAGCAAATTTGTAACTACACAGCAGCAACTACAGCAAGAGAAGCATAGTAAATCTTGATTTGTTTAATGGTTTTTATGAGAGTACTAGATGGAGTAATGTAACAGCTCTGGAGTACTGTTCTGAAGACTAAAGACTCACAAAAGCCTTTTGTGAAGATCTGAGTAGTAAGTTAGTGTCCATACCTGATGTGAGATTAACATATTAGGATGTATCTGTAATTCAAGTGATTCTCAGTAATGTGTCTTCTAAGGTGGTGGTGAAACAAGCTAATTACTGTTCCTACACTGGAATGAAGATAGTTACAGTAGACAATGTAGGAGGAAGAGATGTTTTCAAGGCTTCGGTCTGAAAGTACTTAAGTGTCTGCAAGGACTTCAGCTCCTTATGGAGCTGAAAGATAGAAATCATAGAATGGCTTGGCTTGGAAGAAACCTCAAAGATCATCTAGTCCCAGCCCCCCTGCCACGGGCAGGGATGCCACACACTAGATCAAGTTGCCCAGGGCCTTGTCCAACCTGGTCTTGAACGCCTCCAAGGATGGGGATCCATAGCTTCTCTAGGCAACCTGTTCCAGTGATGTATTAAGGCCTTCACCTTACAGTGAAGAATTTTCTCCTAACATCTAATCTAAATCTTCCCTCTTTTAGTTTAAAACCATTCCCCCTTGTCCTGTCATTATCTGACTAGGCAAGGAGTTGCTCTCCATCTTTTTTCGTAAGTCCCCCTTTAAGTATTGAAATGCTGCATTAAGGTCACCCCAGAGCCTTCTCTTCTTCAGGCTGAACAGCCACAGCTCTCTCAGCCTTTTTTCGTAGAAGAGGTGCTCCAGCCCTCTGATCATCTTTGTAGCCCTCCTCTGGACCTGCTCTAACAGCCCCACATCCTTCTTGTGCTGGTGGCCCTAGACTTGGCTGCGGTAGTCCAAGTGGGGCCTCACAAGGGCAGAGTAGAGGAGGACAATCACCTCCCTCCACCTGCTGGCCATTCCTCTTTTGATGCAGCCTAGAAGGCCAACTGCCTTCTGGGCTGCAAGTGTGCACTGCTGGCTCAAGTCGAGCTTTTTGTCCACTAGAAATCCCAAGTCTTTCTCTGCAGGGCTGTTCTCAATTAGTTCTTCTCATTGCTATGTTTATACCAGCAGGTTCCAGGACCAGGTGTTGCTGCTAGTGTCTATTAATCCTAACTGATGAAATTAGAAGCTAGTATTGTCCATGATGAATACTTCTTCAGTTGGAAGTGAAATTAAACCTTGAAGCAGTCCTTGTGCAGACCTTATCACAAGACCTCTTGCCACTATGACTGGATATTTACTTGGTCCTTGTGGCTGGGGTGCTGCTGCAGTAGTTCTGAAGATGCTGATGTAGAGATTATGAAGGAGCTTCTACTTGATATTTTAACTGCAGTCAGGGAAATCACAGGTGCAGTAACTCTTCAGTAGACTGAAGATGAATAAACCTGTTACTTCAAACTGAGAGAAACAGACCAGTAGAGCTGTGAAGTTTTGCCTGTAGCAGACAGAGGCGGAGGTGATCTGTGACTGGTGACTTTAGGTGTGGACAGAACTCCTTTTCCTGAAGTGCTATGGAATATTTACAGTCATGGCAACATTAAAAATAGTTGGTAGGGGCACAAACATAGTAGTAGAAAGAAGTGTGGTAGGTAGCGTTTAAATCCCAAGGCTTTATCAGTGTTTATTAGCACTCAAAAGAGAAGACACCAATGCTTTAAATTGTGAGATTCTCCTACTGGCTGCTGTAGTTCATAGTGGACACACGTTGCAGCACCCCAAAAGTAATTTTGGAGGTATATCAGTTTATTTTGACAATAGAGTTATGCCATCTGTTATACTTAGTCCATAGTTATTAGCTATGATGTTGCAGAGGATAGGTCTGTTCCCAGTCCATTTGCTTTTGGGGAGGCCATAAATAGGGTTGGTCAGCAGAGGTTTGTCTTACGTTAGGGCTGGTGGAAGAGGCTTGAAATTTACTATTTCCAATGTAACACTTTGCATCTGTAGAATCCTAGATTAGGGAAGTTGAGGAGCAAGCTTGCCATACACTAAAGTGAGCCTAATAAGTTTGTAAGTGGTGGTCTAGAATCGAAACAAGATGTACGCTTATATTCAGTGTGGGAGGGCAAATATAAGCTTTTCCCTGTTATAGCAGAAGTTACTAGTCAAAAGTACTGATTTATATCAGTTTTAAGAATTGTGAGCTTTTGACTAGTAATTTTTAGAGGGAGGGATCTGCAAGAAAAATTTTTGTTTCCAAGCAGAGTAAGTTTTAAGGCGTATTCATGTGTGTTTTCAGATTTCTGACACAAGTGATCAATATTTCTGTCAACAGAAGGGAGACTGTTAGTCAGGACTTTCTTGAGGGTGAATATGTTGGAAGCAAACTATTAAATTCCAGGGGTAGGGTGATGCAAGATGAGATCTTTCATGTCAACTTTTAGAAGTAACAGAAAATTCAAGATGTGCGGCTACTAGGTGTGATAATATACTCGGCCTTTTTATTGGGTTTTTGAAACTGTGGCTTCAGAATTAAATGGTTACCTAACGTTCCCATGGTTACGATAGTGGGCAACATTTGTGAAACATGTTAGTACTATTAAACCCAGACCTTGCTGAAGAAGTTTCTGCATTCTCACAAAAAGGTATTTGTAATGAAATTTTGAAGTAGCACTCCAGCAGAAACTTGAGAACAAGTACACCAAAAATCACTTTCAGCCTGTCACATTAGAACTTGTAGGGTCACAATCCATGACTGTGTACACGTGCTAATCTCTAGACAAATCCAGTAGCAAAGTAGCACAAAACTGACATGCTAGGACATGCCTCAGATCAGTATATGTTAATTTTCTTATTCTTTCCCTGACAAAAAGGGCAGGTGTGGCTGATGAGGGATGTAACTCCGAATCTTGCACCAGCTGGAGGACAGGTGTTTTCTTTGGATCTGACTGCAGTTACTGTTACAATCTGCACAGGTAGTGAGAGTGTGTGAAACTTTCTCAGGAGTGAAAAAAGTAAAGCCCTGGGTTTCAAAGCAGCAAGATGTAGGGGCTGTCTTCAAGCTGCAAATGGAAACAATGATGTCCAGACTAAAATGCTATCAAAAGTTTTATTTGGTGTCTGAACCTGTTCTTTCTTCCATTCTAAATAACAGCAGCTATGCCCTGCAGTCCCTCATGAGTCCAATTTCCCTTGCTTCTAGGAAAAATTAGAGGCAACCTGTGATTGGTAATGTATGAGCTTGCATAGCAGAAATCTCAACATGGATTTTAAATAGTGACAGCAGTCAAAAGGATGTGGACACAAATGTGCTTTAAAATAAGTCTAAAAAGATTGGAGAGTTGCAACAGGGCCATTGATGAAAGTAATCTGGAAGGGGATAGTGTGAGAAGTACTGTGGGGATGGATGTGATCTGACTAGTTGAGGAAGATAAAGTTAAGAAACTTAAATAATTTTCATAACTGAGATCTGCTAGCTCCATCTTGCATCCTGAAGCCCTCGTACAAGGGAAGAATTGCTGTTGAAAAAACTCTATTTACATTAGTTGTCTGAATCACAGATTGTCATAAATTGGATAGATAGCATTCTTTTCAGTAGTAGCACTTTACTTTTGTCCGAGTTGGTTATTGGGTTGTATGATACTTTTTGTCAACTACACCTTGCTCCAGAGGTGGTGGCAAATAAGTGTGGTATGTTCTTACTCTGAGACAGTGGCTTCTCGCTCATCTAGAATGTGAAACTTGATAACAGAGAGGAGCTTGGGATAAGTATCATTAAGAGACAGCAAATCTCAGCTACTATAATGCGATGTTCAAAAAATGTGCTTGCTTGCTTGCTCTTTGGCACTTGTTGGTTGGAAAGTGCTTGATGGATGTAAGCTTATCCTTAACTTATCCTTTCTCTTGTTTCAAGATAGAACTGTGAGGAACCTGGCACTGCTTGCCTTTTAATTAAAAAGTCATTTTTACCTCATTCCAAGGTCTTACACATGTTAAATGTCTTCATATAGTGCAGTAAAATCTTGCTGGGTTCAGTATACCTGGCAAAATTCAAAGTCATAGGCTGTTTTTTTTGTCTCTGACCTGATCAATGAGTGAACACTTGAGTGATAAAAGATAAAGCTGAAATATTAATATGTGAGATGGTAATGCAAAATGGATGCTATGACAACCTATTGTATAAGAATGCCATACAATAGTTCACCTGGAAAGGACCTTCAAAAAATCAGCTAGTTCAACTGCCTGATATTTTCAGGCTAACCAAAAGTTAAAGTGTATTAATGAGGGCATTTTCCAATTGCCGTTTAAACGCTGCCAGGCATGGGGCATCGGCCACCTCACTAGGAAGCCCGTTCCAGTGTTTGACCACCCTTGTGGTAAAGAAATTTTTCCTAATGTCCAGTCTGAACCTCTCCTGGTGCACCTTTGTGCTATTCCTGTGCATGCTGTGATCAGCTACTGGGGAGAAGAGACCGGCACCTCCTTCTACGTTTCCCTTCCCCAAGGAGTTGCAGAGAGCAAGTAGGTCACCTCTTGGCCAGCTCCTTGTTGCCCTCCTCTGGATGTATTTGAGTATCTTAATATCCTTTTTTAATTGTGGGGCTCAGAACTGCATACAGTATTCAAGGTAAGGCCACGCCAATGCTAGCTACAGCAGGAGAATCACCTCTTTTGACCAGCTGGCTATGCTGTGTTTAATGCACCCCAAAATCAGGTTGCTCTCTTGGCTGCCAGGGCACACTGCTGGCTCTCATTGAGCCTGCTGTCAGCCAGCACTCCCAGATCTCTTTCTGCTGAACTGCTTTCCAGTCACTCATCTGTGTCTGGCCTCACACTTCCCCAGGTGCAGCACGCATCATTTTCCTTTGTTGAACTTCGTTCTTTTGATGATTGTCCAGTCTATATAGATCCCTGTGCAAGGCTGCCTATCCCTGAAGACAGAATCAACAGCATCTCCCAGGTTAGCAAACATGGTAAGGATGCATTTAACACTTGCGTCTAGATCGCCAATAAAAATGTTGAACAGAACTGGCTCTAGAATTAAGCCTTGGGGATTGCCATTGATGACTGGATGCCTGCCAGTTGTAGCCCATTTGCTATAAACATTTGAGCTTTGCCACTCAGCTGGTTCTTGACACAGTGTAGTATGAACCTGTTTGTCTCACAGTTGGACAGTTTGTCTAGAAGGATGCTGTGAGTTAAGGTATCAAAAGCCTTACTAAAGTCCAGGAAGATTACATCCATTGTCTTCCCTTCATCTGCTAAGCAGGTAGCCTTATCATAGAAGATCAAATTACTAAGGCAGGACTTTTCTTTGATTGATCCATGTTGACTGTGCCTGCCAACAGCTTTGTTATTTAAATATTCTCCGGGACAATGTTCTCTTTATCTTTTCCAGGGACTAAGGTATACACTAAATTTAAACCAAGAGGTCAGTGTTTTCCTGGGTCTTCTGTCATGCCCTTTTTGTAGATGTGTATAACATTGGCCAGTTTCCAGACAGCAGGGACCTGCCCAGATTCCCAAGACCTTTGGTAAATTGCAGATAGGAGTCCAGGTATAATGTCTGCTAATTCCTTCACTCTGGGATGAACCCTGTCTGGCCACATAGACTTAAGGTGTTGAGCTGACACAACTGTTCCCTTACCAGTCCTGAGATATCCTTAATTGCCTATAGAATAGCTCATCTGTGCAATCATCCTGGGTGGGTGCTCAATAGTAGACACCTGTGATGACATCTGCTTTGTTATCCATCTCCTTAATCTTCACCCAGAGGCTCTCTACTGTGTCATCCCTAATAGCAAGGCATGTTCGGTCTCATCTATCCCTTACGTATTGAAGAGACTGCTTGATGACATACAGTGAGAAAGATGAAAAATGCAATCTTTGAAAATGTGCTTCTATTTGTTTTGTGGATAGGATGCAGGATTTACCTGCACATCTCTAATAGTTTTCTTAGTCACCAAAGTCTGACTCTACAGTGGTGTACACAGACTTCTTATGTTTGTGACTGCCACTTGTAGGAATTCTGGTCTGAGGTTACGCACTTCATAAATATGAATTCAGATCAGTTTGTTACTCACTTCTAAAGCTGCCCTGAGGTTTTAACTTGAACATCTTCTGGCATCAGGGCTGACTTAAGCATTAAATTTGTCATTTATCTATCTGAATCTACTAGCACGCTATCTAGCTGTGTTTATATAAGTGGGGAATTTGTCTTACATTAATTAAAAATAAATAACATCCTCCCTGTGGAGCTCTTTCTGATGAATTTGGTTTCCTGGTCCAAATAGTGCTGGAAAGAAAGACTTCAGAGGAAGAACAGCTGTGTGAGCATAATGATTGCTTTGGTAATGTTTTCATATGCTTAAACACATCCTGAAACCTCTGTGTGCTGTTGCTCTTTTTTAGGCTTAGTGGTGTTGGTTAAGAGCAGTTTGGGCTTTGGTTAGGAGCACACCAGTGGTGTTCCCCAGGGGTCAGTGTTAGGGCCCATCCTCTTTAATATCTTTATTAATGATTTGGATGAGGGAATTGAGTGCACCCTCAGTAAGTTTGCAGATGACACCAAGTTGGGGGGAAATGTCGATCTGCCAGAGAGTAGGAAGGCCCCGCAGAGGGACATGGACAGGTTGGGTCGATGGGCAGAGGCCAAGGGATGAGGTTCTATATGGCTAAGTGCCAAGTCCTGCACTTTGGTCACAACAACCCCATGCAGCACTACAGGCCTCGGGCAGGGTGACTGGAAAGCTGTGCAGAGAAAAAGGATCTGGGGGTGCTAATAGGTGCTCATCTGAACATGAGCTGGCCATGTGCCCAGGTGGCCAAGAAGGCCAATGACATCCTGGCTTGTATCAGGAATAGTGCAGCCAGCAGGACAAGGAAGGGGATTGCCCCCCTATACTCTGTGCTGGCGAGGCCACACCTTGAGTGTTGTGTTCAGCTTTGGGCGCCTCACTGCAAAAAGGACATCAAGGTTCTGGAGTGTGCCCAGAGAAGGGCTGTGAAGCTGGTGAAGGGCCTGGAACACAAGTCCTGTGAGGAGCAGCTGAGGGAACTGGGGCTGTTTAGTCTGGAGTAAGAGGAGGCTCAGGGGAGACCTCATTGCTCTCTACATCTGCCTGAAAGGAAGGTGTAGGGAGCTGGGAGTCAGTCTCTTCTCACAGGTAACTCGTGATAGGACCAAAGGGAATGGCCTCAAGTTGTACTGGGGGAGGTTTAAATTGGAAATCAGGAGATGTTTCTTCTCAGAGTAGTCAGGCATTGGAATGGCCTGCACAGGGAGGTGGTGGAGTCACCATCCCTGGGGATGTTCAAGGAAAGGTTGGACCTGGTGCTTAGGGACATGGTTTAGTGGATGATACTGGTGATATGGTGATGGTTGGACCAGATGACCTTGAAGGTCTCTTCCAGCCTTTATGATTCTATTTTGCATTGTTTGCTCTAAGGGTTCACTGCCCATTGATCGTACAGACCCTAACGGCCAGTTGTGCCAAACTGGAATCTGTCCAGTTGGTCAGCAGCTTCTGTTGATGCTTGGTTCTGTGCGAGGTGCAACACTTGCATTTGTCTGTGTGGAACTTCATGAAATCCCTGTCAACTTGTTCCTGCAGCCTGTCAGAGGTCCTTCTCGATGGCTGCTCTGTCCTCCACTATGTCAGCTGCTCTCTAAGTGAGCTGTGGACCAACTGAGACCATGCTCTGTCAGTTATTCAGAACATGAATAAAGATGTGTCAGCCCAGTGTTCTGAGTCACACTGTTGTCTTTCTGGAAACTGCATTCAGCCACGTGAAGAGTCTGCTCCATGGTCTTGCTGGGGATGGTGCTTAATGTTGACTGGCCTGTAGTTCTCCAGAGTATACCTCTTGATCTTGGAAAACTAGTGTGATGGTTTTTTTGTTTGTTTGTTTATTTTCCATGCACCAGAAACCTTCCCCCAGTGGTCATGACTTTTCAGAGGTAGTATTGGTCTTGCAGTGACATCAGTGAGCTCCATCAGATTTGCAGTGTTCAATGCCATGGACATATGACAAACAATTTAGGGCATACATATCTTGTCCTTGTGCTGCTTCATGGCCCCTAAATCTCTGACTAGGTATATAAGGGACCAGGAAGGCCAGAGTGCAGACCTTAACAGTAAAATCTGAGGCAAAATTATCAAGTACCCCAGCCTGTTCAGCATCCTTTGTCATTTGATGCACTGTTTTACTGATGTGGTCTCACATTTTCCTTGGCCTTCATTTTGCTTTCAGTCTTGCATTTTCCTCAACAAAGTGAAGAAAACCAGCTTGTGCCCCCTTCAGTGTAGTCCCCAGAGCCCTTTATTTACTTTTGATGTGCAGTGTCATTAGTGTGCATACATATGATCAGCAAGTAATGATAGTCTGAGGACAAGTCTTGGCAGCATCTCTGCAATATCTCAGATCCAAGCCAGTGTCAAGCATCAAACCTTACGAGACAATCTGACAGCTGAAGGTAGCCAGTACTTAGATGGGATTTTAACAGTGGTAACTGATTACTGTTAATTTGCTTTTTCTTCCTCCTTTCCTAATTTGCCTATTACATTAAAGATTGATTATAGGTGGAAAGTCTGTTTATTTAAAGGTTCATGGGGATATTGTTTCTTTATATGATGACTGCAGGTTAGGAAAGATGATTAGCCTAGCTCTGGAGTACAATGAATCTAAAGGCGTTAACTTGTGAAAAATCAGATTTTTTCTTAAAGAATAATTATTTTTAGTGCTTGTCCTGGTTTCAGGTAGGACAGTTAATTTTCATCCTAGTAGCTGGTAGGGTGCTGTGTTTGGGATTAGGATGAGAAGAGTGCTGATAACATGCTGGTGTTTTAATTGTTGCAGAGCAGTGCTTACGCTAAGCACTAAGCCAAAGACTTTTGAGTTTCTCACTCTGCCCTGCCAAGAGGCAGGCTGGGGGTGCAGCAGGAGCTGGGAGGGGACAGACGCAGGACAGCTGACCCAAACTGGCCAAAGGGGTATTCCATACCATCTGAACAAGGTATGGAGGGGAGGGGAAGAGGGGCGGCTGCTAGGGGTTAGGCTGGGCATTGGTCAGTGGGTGGTAAGCAATTGCATTGTGCATCACTTGTTTTGTACACAGTATTAGTAGTAGTACTGTTATTGTTATTATTATTGTTGTTGTTATTGTTTTCCTGTCTTAATAAACTGTCTTTATCTCAACCCACAGGCTTCACTTTCCCATTTCTCTCTCTCATCCCAGAGAGGGAGGGGGAAGGGTGAGCAAATGGCTGTGTGGTGTTTAGCTGCCGGCCAGGTTAAACCACAACAGTGCTTTCTGCCTGAAATGAGTAGCATTGCTCAAAACTATTGTTTGAGGCTAGTTGGCTACCTCTTTGTTGTACTCACATAGTAAACTGTTCTTAGTTGTAGTCTCTGTAGTTAGGAATATGGAACAGTATAAACTTAATACTGGACACAGACTTTAGTGTTGAAAGAATGGAATACTTGTTTGTTCTGTACTCTATTAGTATGTGATGTTATACTTTCAGTAGATGTGGATAACTAGGGAGTGGGTGGAGGGAAGCCTGTGTTAGCTCTGTTTCACTTTAATTTGGGTTTTATTAAGTAGCATATCTGGTAGTATAGCTTCGTGGTCATTAGAAGTCCTTTAAGAAGAAAGTTCTGAGACTTAATTATGATAGCTGTGTATCAACATAAATGAAACTTCACTGTGAGAATGTAATTTTCTGCTCTCAGTCCTTTATTAAGAATAAGGTTCCCTCCTTGATACATGGGTACATTGCCCAGCAGTTAAATTAGGGTTTTCCTGTTTAGAGGTTTATGGAATAGTTTGTTGCAGTATTAGAAAGGAATGTAAGAGCGTTAAAGTTGGTCTGAAAATAGCATCTGATCCTAGGGACTTTGCTGAACTTCAATATATCCTGTATTAAAGGGTATCTAACCATGAAATTCAAAGATGCCTTTTACTCTGTATGGTAGTCTTGTGTATTTTCATAGCAGATTTACTTTGTTATAGAAGATAACTCAGTAACTTGAAGAATGCATCTTGTATGTTACAATGTAGAAAGAAGTTCATTGTGTCTTGACAATCCATGGCACAAGACTCCTTGGTTACTCCAGTATTCTGAGTGGTCCTAATGTTAGCACAGTTTAATTCTGTAGTCTGGAGAGGTGTAAAAGTAGAGAAGGAAGAGTTGAAGGAAAATAAAGACTCTATTAATAATCTGTAATAATCACATAATTATGATAGATACAATATAATATATTACAATTATAATTATTAATAAAAGTGATCATATCTATTAGTTCAGAACATGGAACTAATTCCAGTATAGATCGAGAATACGACAGAGGGTATTGGAAGGAAACCTGAGGTTAATAATAGCATTGTACATAAGCCTATAGGGCCTGATGACATGGCATCCTAGGGCATGAGGGTTAATGTAGTTGCCAAGCCTCTCTCCATCATACTTGAAAAGTCATGACAGTCAGGTAAAGTCTGCAGTGACTGGAAGAAGGGAAACATCACTCAAATTTTTAAAACATGATAGAAAGGAAGAGCAGAAACTGTAGACAGGCCTCATCTGTGTGCCTGGGAAGATCATGGAATAGATCATCCTTGAAGCTATGTTAAAGCATATGGAAGACAAGGAGGTTATTCAGACTGCGAACCAGGTATTCAGACAACCAAGGGCAAATCTGAACCATCTCCTGGTATTCTGTGGTGCAATAACTATATCAGTGGATAAGGGAAAAGCAACCGATGCATTTACCTGGAATTCTGTAAGGCCTTTGATATGGTCCCATACAGCAGCATCCTTGTCTCTCAATTGGAGAAGTATGGATTTGAGAATTGGGCTATTTCATGGATAAGGAATTAGCTGGATGGCTGCATCCAGGGAATATATCAATATCTCAACCAATATCTCAATGTTCACGTGGAGATCAGTGATATTGGTGGTATCTCTCAGGGGTCTGTATTAGGACTGGTACTTATTAGTATCTTTACTGATGTCATACTCAGTGGGATTGAGTGCATCCTCAGCAAGTTTGCAGATGACACCAAGCAGAGTGGTGACGTGACAGAAGGGATGCAATCCAGAGGGACCCACACAAGCTTGAAAAGTGAGCTCACATGAATGTCATGAAGTTCAACGAAGCCAAGTGCAAGGCGCTGCACCTGGGTCAGGGTAATCCCAAATATCAGTACATCCTGGTGAATAAATGGATTGAGATCAGCCCTATGGAGAAGAACTTGGGGATGTTGGAGAAGGAGAAATTGTATGGGAGCCTGTTAGTTGGTGTAGATAGCCAACCATATCCTGGGCTGCACAAAAAGTAGTAGGACCAGGAGGTCCAGAGGGGGACAATTGGCTCCCTGTTCTACCCTTGTGATATCCCACCTGGAGTACTGTGCCCAGCTGTGGGATGCCCAGCACAAGAAAAATGTGAATCTGTTGGGACCCTCCTCTGGACCTGATCTAAAGCTGATCAGAGGGCTGGAGCATCTATTCGGTGAAGAGAGGCAGAGAGAGCTGGGGTTGGTCAGCCTGGAGAAAAGAAAGCTCTGGGGAGACCTTGCAGTGGCCTTCTGGTAAATGGGGCATCTATGAAGATGGAGAGGGAGCATTTACAAAAACCTGTAGTTGTAGGCCAAGGAGTAATAGTTTTAAACGAAAAGAGGGTAAATTTAGATTAGAAGTTCTTTGTTGAGGTTGATGAGGTACTGGAACTGAAGTTATGGATGCCCTGTTCATGCAAGGTTAGGTTGGATGGGGCTGCCCAAGGAAGTGGTGGAGTCACCATTCCTGGAGGTCTTTCAAAGAGATTTAGATGTTGAACTTAGTGATGTGGTTTAGTGAAGTACTTGTTAGGTCAGAGTTTCGACTCGATGATCTTGAGGTCTCTTCCAACCTAGACAATTCTGTGATTTGAGCAGGTGATTCTTGAGGTAGGTGTCCCTGCCCATGTCAGGTGGGAGAATTGGACTTTAAAGGTCCCTTCCAACTCAAACTATTCTAAGGTTGTATGATTAAAAGTACTGCCAACTCTAAACACAGCTTGTTAGAACCAGTGGATATTGTCATGTATCAAATGCTCTCTCAAACTTAAAACATGACTGATGTCGTGTGTGACTGATGGAAGGAATGCTTTTACTACATGTGTAGTCACAAATTGACTACAGATAGTTAGGTAGCTTCAGTTTTGTCAGTTCTGGGGAGATCTTGCTCAGTGGTACTGTAACTTCTTCAGCGCAGGTCAACACTGTGTCAGTTTTCCTGCTAGAAACATTAAATGCTGGAATTCAATTCCAGTTAATTTTCTTGTGTGTTGACATAACCTTTTCCCGTGTTACTTCTATTATTCTTCCCTCAGATTTCCAGAATTAAAAATGGTAGGGCTTGATCTCCCTGAGGATAGTACAATGCAAACAGGTTTCATGGATGAACCTCTCTGTTGGAGACCTGCTCAGTGTGCTGTGTCTGAGTCAGTTTTCACAGCATCAAAACTATCAGGATTGGAAATACTTGGATCTTAATTTGTAAATGTGCTATGCATGGATTAGTTTCCAAGGGAGTGGTGTGTCTGTATAAAGTAGAAATGAGTATTCATCTTGATTAAAGAAGTTGTTCATGATCCACTTTGGTCAGGATTGCAAGTGTTGTACAGCAGTCTCTGCTGTTTATGTTGTGCTCTGTTTTCTCTTTAAGTTCCCTGAGTCTTCTCACATGTGTAACCACCAGGAAATCTACATTTTCTTATGACCCCTCATCTGCCTCACCCTTTTGGCAGATGAGAGTCCTTTCTGAGCCCCTTCTGGTGCATGCTGTTCCTTCCTTAAAGATGTTTTTTTCCTCTCGCTTTTCTCAGACTACTGAGAGACAGCTGAATGCTGGCAGCTCCCCCTTCTTCTGCATTAAATTTTAGGATGATTTTTAATCATTGCTTCACTGTCCATCCAAATCAAATCAGCTAAAATTTGTGTGCTGCTCTCTCAGAACCCTTCTTCTGCAAGAAGGTGAAAACACTTGATGGCACTGGACTGCCCTGTCAGAGGGTACTGATCAGAAGAATGTAACTGTGAATTTGGACTTTGTACCAAACAGCATGCTTTAATATCTCTCAAAGAAATAAGTCTTCTCTCACTATTGCTTACAGTAAATATAAAGTCTGAGGCTCACAATGTTTTTTTATTCATTTTGAGAAGTAATTAGTCTTAATTCCAATTTCTCAGTTGGCATTATATGCTTTATTACAAAACCCTTCATCTTTTATGAAAAAAAAAATATATTTAAAAGCTAGAAAGTAGTGGTAGACTTAAAAATGAGGAAATTGTTACATGCATGCATGAAGAGACATGAAAATTGCAGAAGAGTTACAACTGCAGAACAGTTGTTTTTTTGAGCTGTCATTACAGCTAAGTTTCTTTATATGGCAGTTGGGAAGCTTTATTGTAGCATTAGAGAAGCATATATGAGAAAGGATGTGTTGTGAAGACACCAATGCAAGCATGTCAGAACAGTAATGACTTAGAAGAATAGTGTAAAATTATCTGTCCTAGTATTTTATTATATTTTAATAAAATTTCATTAAAATGTTTAGCAAAGATTTCTAATGATTTATTTTTCATGTTGTAGGATTCACATGATGCTTTACTGGAATTTGGGAATAACAACCTCCAAATACTGGTGGATATCACAAGGGAAGGAGTGTGGAAAAATCCAGTTCTTCTTAAAATTCTATCCCAGCAACCCGTAGAAACAGAGGAAGGTAAGCATATGATTTCGGAGATGAGATGGGATTATTAAGAGAGAACTTGGTGCAATTTCGGTGAGGAAACTGATTAAAAGTCAGAAGGGAGTTGCAGTTTAAATTGCTTTGTGCAGTAGTATTCATAGGCTGCTAAATAATACTTATGATTGAAACTGTCTCACTAGCACACTGAATCCTCTCTAACATATCTCCACTTGGGCTATAGCACAAATATTTTAGTCTATTTTTTAAAAGAAGCATTTCTTTTTCATTATTAAAAAAAAAAAAATTTTTTACTCCCTAAGGTGCTTTGTTCTGCATAGCTGTGATTTTGAATGATTTCCTGAGTGGTTCACAGGAAGGAATAGTTAATGTCCACATCTTTCAAAGGCAAAGAAGATGCAAGTAAAGTGTGCATTTGAAGGGGAGACATGAGTTTAAAGGTTACCTTTTCTTAAGTTTTGGGCTGGGAATCTGATTGCAGTTAGACTATGGATGTAATATCTTGAATCCAAAAAAAAATGAGGTCAAAAAAAATAACTTTAGTGTAATTTCATGTAACTTTCTAATGTCTTCTCTTAAACTCTACATTTTAACTCACTGAATTTTTTCGTACCTATTAGTGGTACCGAGTACTTACAGATATTTCTTATAGTTGTTCCATTACGAGTACACAAGACCACAGTTTATCTTGGTGATATTCTAAATTAAATTAAAAATAACAGAGGGGGACAAGCTTAAAATATTTTCCTTAAAATTAAGGTACCATAAGCAAGGATTTTTAAATCAAGCTTTCTTCCATATCAGAATTCTTCTTCCTGGCTTTGGGTAGCCTCTCTTTGAGTTGTACTGTATTTGCCAGTCTTCACTTAAAGTATAGCAGAAGCACTCAAACTCCAAAGACTAGTTAATCCCATCTCTAACATGTTTTGAGGAGAATTATCTACCACTAATATTCTGCTTTGGAGCTTTTCATTACTAGTATTTTTAGGACATCCGGTTGCTGCTTTTAGTGGATTTCTGCTCAGACTTGCATTTCAAAATTTGTTCCTCTTACTGAAGATAATTACATCCTGAAAATCTTCAGCTGTTTTGTTCAACTGTTCAACAAGCTTTAGCTGTAGCAAGCCAAGATCTGTTCTGGTGGACTAATGTGAATTCACATGCTTCTGTGTGGACTCCTTTATAGATTTAATTGCATCTTATACACATGACTGATTTTATCAGTGGCTGCTACACTTCATTCCTTTGCAAGAGTACCTTGTATTTCCTGTGATGTGGTTCAGAGTACCTCTTGTCTTCAACAGTAACAGCGTAGTTCAGTCCTTTGTCTTTTAATTTGGAATAAAGTTTCAGCAGACAAGAAATGGATTGTTTGACACATCCGTGACTGTTGAATTGGGCTGGGTGTAGGTCCCTCTTCCTGAGAAAGTGCAGCAACCTGGAATTTATTGATTTCATTGAGTTCTTTATTTAATGAATGTTTGTCTATTTAGCTGGAGCTGAATTTGTGCCCAAAAGAGGTGCTCTCATTTGAGTTTCTTTCATGTGATGCAAGCAGAGGCAACAGGACACTGGAGCTATTCTGGAAATTTTGTAGCTGCTGAGATGCATTTTCACATAGTCTAGAGTAGATGCAGACATGCTTAAACAATCTGAATATGACTTCTGAATCATTTTTTTAGACCAGTCTATCAAAGCAAGGTTTCTCAAGTAAAACGTAAGGTTAAAGAGGTGACGGTCAGAACTGCCATCTTAAAGGCCAGTTCTAAGAGCCCAAATATCTACCTAAAATGTCTATTCTCACTAGGTGTCTTTCTTCTGTGGTGATCTTGAAAACCTTATTTGTGGGTGGTGTTTTTTTTTTTTGTTTTTGTTGTTGTTGGGGGGAAGGGGGATGCTTGCTTGCTTTTGGAATATCTTAGAGTCAACAAAAACGTCATCCTTGTGGCCTGTTACACACAACATAGCTTTTTAGACATATCTGAAAGGTCTTTCTACAAGCTTTCCGAACTTACTATCCTTGCATCCAAACAAGGTATTTCAGATACTGAGTGCTTTCAACAGACAATACGTGTAACAGTAAGTAGTAATAGAGCTTGTGTGAAAAGATAAGCACTGAAAAGGCAATGAGTGCCATGTGAGATCTCTCCTGTTCTTGCTGTTCTAGTTTGCAGCAAATATGCAAAACTGGTAGATGAAAGAAGTAGTGTTATTAGTAATGGAACTGGGAAAATAGTGACAGAGAGGCAATGAGGATATTTAATAACTACAGATACAATAGAGTAATACTGTGGTACTTTAATTATGTAATTCTGTGCGCTTATGTTATGGAGGAGACAGGTTTAAGTTTAGTTGCTTTTGTTAACTTCTTAGAGTATAAGCATGTTGAACAGGTGCTGCAAAGTTGCAGGTTTTTTTGAAGAGTATATAACTGTGGGAAAGACAACATAGGCCATAGGATTCTCCAGAAATTGTAACCAAATATTCAATAACATTTTAAAACAATTTCAGTTTTTTTTATGTGTATATGTATATATATATGTGTATATATATATATATATATATATATATGTATATATATATATATATATATATACACATAAAAAATAAATCATAGAGCTCTAAAATCCTATGGGGGGAAAAAAAGAACTAGATTTGAAGGCATACATATACTTTACTTTTCATCTGAGAGATGAATGTGTCAGATTTGTATACCCAACACAGTGGAGCGAGACAAAATGAAAATTTAAAGAAATCTTGCTGTATGTGCCAATAAATTATGGTGAGGAAAATCTTTTTTAATCTCTTAGACTGTGCTGTTAACATATCTGGTATATCTTTTCATCATCAGACAAGTGTAATTCAGTGACTTCCACTGTTAATACTAAAATATCAACTGATCCATGAAGTTCTACGACACCATGCTTCATAGACTCTTGTCAGTTGTTTTTCACTTCGATTTCTTCCTTCAGTCCCTTCGTTTCTCTGCTTTAGGAGGTCAGATTCTGCTGTAATAGACTTTCTAGAAGTCAAATGATATCTAAGCTGGAATTATTCTTTTTGCCTTGTATAGGACATGATTGGAGCATAGATTAAACAATTATAAATTACCTAGGTATCTGCTGGATTACTTTAATCCATTTTTATCTTCACAATCATTATCAGGTCAACACCTGTATCTGTAATACAAGATGGAAATCACTGATCTGTTTCAAATTTTTCTTTCTTCATTTAATTCTGTCACTCGTTTGATCTGTTTGATGTTCTTGTATGGAAACTTAGTATTTTCTGACTGCTGTCTTCTGTTTGATAGAGATAGTAGGAGTGAAAATACACTTCTTACAGGCCACAACAGGAATGACAGGTTTGAGTAAAGGTACAGAAGAAAGAGTTCTAGTACAATGTTTTTTCAGTTGTTTTTAACCATTTTATCCTCTAGTACAGCAGCAGTTTCACGGAATATCTTCTGAAGTGTTGTAAATGGATGCTACTTCAGTCATCTAAAATTAAATTTGTTTAAATACATCTGATTCTTAAGATCTCTGTGATTACATGCAGTGTAAGAACATATCGACTCCTCTTAATTTTCAAGGGTCTTTTGAAATATGTACATATCTGGAGACTGTCAAGGTGCCTTTGTATTAATGCTTTGTATTAATGTTTTTAAAGCTGGGAATAGCCCGTAGCTGTTGAGAAGCATACTGTTTCTTCAGCAAAGGCAAAATACATCTTAAGTACCTGGAAAGAATCAAACTAAATGGTGAGGTTTTCAACCAGATGTCTTGAACTAATATAAAAATGGCTTTAATTCTGAACTCAGCTTTTATTCGGTTTTAAACTTCATTAAATAAATTTTGCTAACCAATTACAAAAATAATTGAATTTCTAATATGGAATTATCTCACAGTCTCTTGTAATAATTAGTTGTTTGGTTGATCTAGAGTATAAGCCTAGCGTGTCTCAGATACTGTTCTTCAAAAGTACCATAAAAACAATATTTTCTCTCTGAAATTCATTCTGCATATTTTGGCAATGTGTTTAACAGATTAGGTGGAAAAGTCTTTGGTTGAAATATTATTTTTTTTTTTTACTTTTATCTTGTAATATGATGCTACAATTAAAAGTTGAAGACGCTGAATCTCAGCTTAACTAGTGGTATCTTGTTCAAAATACCATATAGTCTGATTAGTGTCCTTCCGTCACTGCCATGGCATAATTCTGTATTGCCTTGATGAATGCAATCATTTGATATGATTTCCACCCCCCATTTTCTATATCCCAGCATTGTGTCCCTACTTATTTGTTCTGAATGTGTGTGGGGAAAAAATACTACATTTATTGCTATGACTTCTTATCACACCCAGTGTTTTTAAGAAAGCTTATAAAAATTTGTAATAAAGTGTGAATGTAGTGAAACAATTTCAGTTAAGTGTTAGTTGTTATATGGTATATTCTCAAAGCTTTTTTTCTTTTCATAGCTAATAAATTGATTACACGAGAAGGACCTTCCTTTCTGCAGATGCGAATAAAACATTTGATGAAGTCAAACTGCATCCCACAAGCTACTTCCTTGTCAAAATTGTGTGCAGATTCTCCTGAAATTGCAAATGTTTCATCTTTTCGCCAAGCCTACATCACATGTGTGTGTTCTATGCTGCCTAATGAAGACTCCATTAAGGAGGTTAGTAAATCCATAGTCCCTTTTAATGTGTATCTATTAAGTATCTTAGAATTTTGTTCTTTAACTTCAGTTCTCTGTATTGCAGACATAAAGTGTTGCAATGGAGTTGCAAAAGATAAAATGATCTATTAGAGACTGTAGTAGTAAAGAACATTTGTATCAACCGCTAGTGTAGTTATGAATTGTGTTACTTGTCTGTGAGGTTAGATGTATTTGAAGTCTTAAAATAAATCTTGTAACTTCAGTTCCCTTTGTAAGCAAAATACAAATGTAAAGCTGTCCTTTCTGACTCCTACCACTGGATTGTGTCTCTAAGTACCACATCCAGCCTTTTCTTAACCACCTTGTTGTAGTTTAACCCAGACAGCAGCTAAGCACCACAGAGCCATTCTCCTACCCTCCCTTTCTGGGATGGGGGAAAGAATCAGAAAAAGAAATGAAAGCCTATCAGTTGAGATAAAGACAGTTTATTAGGACAGAAAAGAAAGGAAAACAATGATAGTACTACTAATAGTAACATGTACAAAACAAGTGATGCACAATGCAGTTGCTTACCACCCATTTGACAGATGTCCAACCTATTCCCAAGCAGCCAGCCCCCCCATATTAATTGTTCATCATGATGTCAGATGTTATGGAATACCCCTTTGGCCAGTTTGGGTCAGCTGTCCTGCGTCTGTCCCCTCCCAGCTCCTGCTGCACCCCCAGCCTGCCTCTTGGCAGGGCAGAGTGAGAAACTCAAAAGTCTTTGGCTTAGTGCTTAGCGTAAGCACTGCTCTGCAACAATTAAAACATCAGCATGTTATCAGCACTCTTCTCATCCTAATCCCAAACACAGCACCCTACCAGCTACTAGGAGGAAAATTAACTATCCTAGCCAAAACCAGGACACACACCCAGGACAGTGACAGTACCACCTCCCTGGGAATCCCATTTCAATGCCTAACCACTGTTTCTGAGAAGAAATTTCTCCTAATATCCAAACTGAACACAACTGGCACAACTTTCATAAACTGGGTTTATGAAAGGCAGATCCTGCTTGACGAACCTGATCTCCTTCTATGACAAAGTGACGCACTGGGTGGATGAGGGAAAGGCTGTGGATGTGGTCTACCTTGACTTCAGCAAGGCTTTTGACACCGTCTCCCACAGTATTCTCCTCAAGAAACTGGCTGCTCTTGGCTTGGACTGGCGCACGCTTTGTTGGGTTAGAAACTGGCTGGATAGCCGGGCCCAAAGAGTCGTGGTGAATGGAGCCAAGTCCAGTTGGAGGCCAGTCACTAGTGGCGTCCCCCAGGGCTCGGTGCTGGGGCCGGTCCTCTTTAATATCTTCATCGATGATCTGGACGAGGGCATCGAGTGCACCTTCAGTAAGTTTGCAGATGACACCAAGTTAGGTGCGTGTGTCAATCTGCTTGAGGGTAGGAAGGCTCTGCAGGAGGATCTGGATAGGCTGCACCGATGGGCTGAGGTCAACTGCATGAAGTTTAACAAGGCTAAGTGCCGGGTCCTGCACCTGGGGCGCAATAACCCCAAGCAGAGCTACAGGCTGGGAGAAGAATGGTTGGAGAGCTGCCTGGCAGAGAAGGACCTGGGAGTGATGGTGGATAGTCGGCTGAATATGAGCCAGCAGTGTGCTCAGGTGGCCAAGAAGGCCAACGGCATCCTGGCTTGTATCAGGAACAGTGTGACCAGCAGGGCTAGAGAGGTGATCGTCCCCCTGTACTCGGCTCTGGTGAGGCCGCACCTCGAGTACTGTGTTCAGTTTTGGGCCCCTCGCTACAAGAAGGACATCGAGGTGCTTGAGCGGGTGCAGAGAAGGGCGACAAAGCTGGTGAGGGGCCTGGAGAACAAGTCCTACGAGGAGTGGCTGAGGGAGCTGGGCTTGTTCAGCCTGGAGAAAAGGAGGCTCAGGGGTGACCTTATCGCTCTCTATAGGTACCTCAAAGGAGCCTGTAGCGAGGTGGGGGTTGGCCTGTTCTCCCACGTGCCTGGTGACAGGACGAGGGGGAATGGGCTTAAGTTGCACCAGGGGAGTTTTAGGTTGGATGTTAGGAAGAACTTCTTCACTGAAAGGGTTGTGAGGCATTGGAACAGGCTGCCCAGGGAAGTGGTGGAGTCACCATCCGTGGAAGTCTTCAAAAGACGTTTAGATGTAGAGCTTAGGGATATGGTTTAGTGGGGACTGTTAGCGTTAGGTCAGAGGTTGGACTCGATGATCTTGAGGTCTCTTCCAACCTAGAAATTTTGTGATTCTGTAACTTGAGGCTATTCCCTTCTTGCTTTAAAATTATCCCCCTAATGTAATTTCTCTCTTATCCCTTATAACTTATCATAATGTTATATGATATTAAAAAAAAAAAAAGTGGAAGGCTTAGGTTAGTGGGAGGATGTTTTTTATGATGACATAGGTATTGAAATATCCTTGTAATGTTAAAACTTCTTCAAACTAAAATGACGTGGTAGACAAAGTCAAGATAATTCTTACATGGTTGTATGTTCTGTATCACAGAATGTTAGAGATTGGAAGGGAACTGGAAAGGTCATCTAGTCCAGTCCCCCTGCCAGAGCAGGAACACCTATTTCAGGTCACACAGGAACACATCCAAGTGGGTTTTGAATGTCTAGAGAAGGAAACTCCACAACCCCCTGGACCAGTGTTCTGTCTGTTCCAGCCTGTTCCAGTGTTCTGTCACCCTTACTGTAAAAAAAAAAAAAAAAAAAAAAAAAATTCTGTTTCCTATTTAAGCAGAACCTCCTATGTACCATCTTGCACCCATTGTCCTATCATTAGATGTCACTGAGAAGAACCTGGCTCTGTCCTCCTGACACTCCCCCTTTACTTTTTTTTAAATATTAATAAGGTCATCCCTCAGTCTCCTTCTCCAAGCTAAAGAGACCCAGCTCCCTCAGTCTTTCCTTGTAAGGGAGGTGCTCCACTCCCTTACTCCCTTAATCATCCTTGTGGCTCTGCGCTGGACTCTCTCAAGCAGTTCCCTGTCCTTCTTGAACTGAGAGGCCCAGAACTGGATGCAGTATTCCAGATGTGGTCTTACTAGGGCAGAGTAGAGGGGGAGGAGAACCTCTCTTGACCTACTACCCACACCCCTTCTGATACACCCCAGATGCCATTGGCCTTCTTGGCCACAAGGGCACAGTTGCTGGCTCATGGTCAACTTGCTGTCCACCAGGACCCTCAGGTCCCTTTCCCCTACGCTGCTCTCCGACAGGTCAGTCCCCAACCTATACTGGTACCTGTTCTTGCCCAGATGCATGACTCTACACTTGCCCTCATTATATTTTATTAAATTTCTCCCTGCCCAACTCTGCAGCCTGTTCAGATCTCACTGGATGGTAGCACAGCCTTCCAGTGTGTCAGCCGCTCTCAGTTTAGTGTCATCAGCAAACTTGTTAACAGTGCGCTCTATTCCTTTATCCAAGTCATTGATGAATATACTGGAATATATATATTAATATATATGAATATATTGAATGTATATGGGATTATTGGACTAGATGATGTTTGAAGGTCCCTTCCAATCCCTAACATTCTGTAGTAGTACTGATCCCAGTACTGACCCTTGAGGAACTCCGCTAGATGCAGGCCTCCAAGTAGACTCTGTCCCACTGACCACAACTGTTTTCTTTTCACCAGCCAGTTCACAGTCCACCTCACTACCTGATTATCCGGATCCCACTTCCTTAGTTTAGCTGCAAGGATGCTGTGGAAGATGGTGTCAAATGTTTCACTGAAATGATGGTAGACCACATCCACTGCTTTTCCTGGCTCTGTCTTCATAAAAGGCTATCAGGTTGTTCAAACATGATTTTCCCCTTGCTAAAACTGTGTTGACTGCCCCTAATGACCCTTCTATCCTTGATACGACTAGAGACAATGCCACGGATAAGTTGTTCCATCACCTTTCCAGGGATGGAGGTGAGGCTGTCTGTTCTGCAGTTACTTGGGTCCTACTTCTCGCCCTTTTTGAAGACTGGAGTGACATTTGCTTTCCTCTAGTCCTCAGGCACCTCTCCCGATGCCTTATCAAGGATGATGGAGAATGGCCTAGCACTGACTTCCACTAGCTCCCTCAGCACCTGCAGGTACATTCTATCAAGACCCATAGATTTATGGATGTCCAGATTGCTTAATTGCTCTTAATCCAGTTCTCATCAACTGAGGCAAATTCCTTTATCCTGACTTCCTCTGGGACCTCAGGGATATGGAGCTCCTCAGGACAGCCTCTGGTATTATAGACAGAGACAAAGTAACTTTGCCTTCTCTTTACCTTGTCTTTATCTTCTGTCACCAGGGCACCCACCTCATTCATCAGTGGGCCTACATTGCCTCTAGTGTTAGTTTTATCCACAGTGTATTTGAAGAAGCCCTTTCTGTTGTCCTTGACCCCTCTTGCAAAGTTTAATTCTAAGGAGGCCTTAGCTTTCCTAGTTGCCTCCCTACATCCTCTGACAATAGTCTTATATTCCTCCCAAGTGGCCAGCCCTTCCTTCCATGATTAGACTCTCCTCTTCCACTTGAGTTTGCCCAGCAGTTCCCTGTTTAACCATGCAGGTCTCCTGTCCCCCTTTCTTGACTTCATACCTGTTGGGATGCTCTGATCTTGGGCTTGGAGGAAGCAGTCCTTTTGAATACCAACTATCTTGGGCTCCTGTACCTTCAAGTACCCTGTCCTATGGAATTTCCCCTTTTTCAATTGCTTGAAAAGGCCATAGTTGTCCCTACTGAAGTCCAGTGTTGCGATTCTGCTTGGTATTCTGTTCCTGCCACACGAGATCCTGAACTCCACCATCTCACGGTCACTGCAACCCAGGCTGCCCTCAACCTTCACCACTTCAACAGCCCTTCCCTGTTAGTGAGGACAAGATTCAGCAGCACTTCTCTCCTAGTTGGCACATCTATCATGTGCATCAGGAAGTTATCATCAATACACTGAAGGAATCTCCTAGACTGCAGATGGCTGGCTGAGTAGGCCTTCCAGCAAATAACAGGGTATTTGAAATCCCCCCCCCCCCCCCCCAACATCCAAGACCTGTGATTGCGGGGCTGCTATCAGCTGCTTGTAGAAGGCCTCGTCACTTTCTTCATCCTGATCTGACACCCACAACAGTATTCCCCATGCCAGCCTGCCCCTTAATTCTCACCCACAGACTCTCAACTTGCTCCTCATTTGCCCCTGGGCAATACTCAATACAATGTAGTTGCTCTCTCACATAAAGAGCAACTCCGCCACCTTGCCTTTCTAGCGTGTCTTTCCTGAGCAGGACATAACCATCCATGACCACATTCCAGCTATGTGAGCAGTCCTACCATGTCTCTGTTACTGCCACCAAATCATAATCTCCTGACCAAACCACAGATTTGTAACTCCTCCTGCTTATTCCCTTCACTGCATGCATAGGTAGGTGTACAGGCACTTCAAGGAGCGAGCTGAGCATGCCAATTTCACCCTAGGAAGGTGGGAGGCCTCTCAGTCTTCATGAATACTAGAGCACTGCCCCACTGGTTGAAGTCCAGCTACAACTCCATCCCCCTTCAAATCTAGTTTAAAGCTCTCCAAATACAGTAACTTAGACGAATAGCCTGGCATCCTTCTTTACAACAGAATACAGGAAAAATGACAGCATTTTTCAATAGGAGTAACTGATGGCCATTAAAAATGTGTTTTCTGGTGTACTGTAGCCTGATAAACAATAAGTAGGTTTTAAGTTTGTAGTTTTAAAAGTGGCAATGTGTTTTTCAAACTGCCTAAGTTGAGAGATTTGTTTATTTATGGGCTTTTTAGAAACTGAGCTTAGTCTCTCAAGTGATGCATATTCAAGCAGATCACAGGCAGTCATGTCATCTTCACATTTGTCGGAGCAACCTATTCCATATTTGCATGCACTGCCAATATCTGTTTTTCTAAAAATGAAGACCTGGAAGATCATTGATGTATCAGAACACTGCAACCTCTTGGCATTACTTCAGAATGTTTGCTGTGATACTGAGTGGTACAGTGGCAGTATATAATTGTGGAAATTATCAGAGATGAAAGTTGGGGCCATATAACTTCTTCCTAATTTGCATTACAAAATACGCTGATTGAATTTGTGATTTCTAAAGAATAAGAATAACTAAGTGAAGTCGCAAAAGAAGACTATGAGAAAATTGGAGTTATCCAGTTGAGACACATTCAGTGACTTTCCAAATGAGCTGAAAATGTGTACCTGTGAGCACCTAACAAGCATGAGAACATAAAAAAGGGTATTGCTTGCAGAGATGAGAATTAAGGGGCTGCATTAACATAATCCCATACATCTTAAAGTACATAGTATATAACAGTTCTCTACAACAAACATGAGAGTGCTGATCAAAGACTAGAGCTGTATTTTTTCTTGAAGTCCTTTTTTCTGCCCTATAGGGCTACTCAGAGTTTTGAATGTAATCTTTTTCTTGGCATTCCTACTGGAAGGAGAAGCAGGGGTTTGGTATTACAATAAGGCAAGAGTCTGCAGTTTGCAATGTTTTTTTGTTTTGTTTTGTTTTCTTTTCTTTCTTTTTTTCCCACTTGCTCTGTAATTGCAGTGTTAGCAGTCTAGGAGATGGCGTTGCTCTTAGCCCTTCAGTTAAGTGTACTTTTGAACAATACAACAAGAACTAAGCAAGGAGCAGTTTTCTGTAGCACTCCCAAGTTTAGGGCTTGGATATAGGACAGAAAATAAAGGGTAGGTTTGTGACTGTGGCTTTGTTAAAGAGAGGCTTGACTGAGAGAAGAGATTGACTCCTTTGAATAGGAGCATCTGTAAATCCAGAACTTCAGTGGGCTTTTCTCTCTCTAAACACTTAAATTTTTAACATCGTGTTTTGGAATGTGATTGTTCAGAATTAATGGTTATGGGCAAAGAGGGCAAGAGACTTGCTTTTTCAGATCTCTTGACCTTTTTAGACCTGGGTTTTAATTGTCAAGAGGAAAACAGAAATGTTTTCAGAGGCAGAGAAGTTGGGAGTTGAGGTAAAGTGTTGCCTTTACGTAAATATTTTGCTGAACTGTCTGAAATAGAAGATGGTCCTGAAGAAAAGTAAAGGATAAGAACTAACGTTTTATACTGTTCCATAGCTTAAAGATGTGTGAACTCTGTATTAAACAGAGACAGTGTTTTGTTCATTTGTGAGACCACTTCCTTTAATACAGTAAACCTGCATTTCTTTTGTAAACATGTTCAGAAATGCCTCTTCTACTTTTTTTCAGATTGCAAAGGTGGATTGCAAAGAAGTACTAGACATCATATGTAATCTAGAATCTGAGGGACAAGAAAACACTGCATTTATTCTTTGTACAACATATCTTACTCATCAGCTTCAAACAGCAAACGTGTATTGTTCTTGGTAAGTACTAAGTATTACTGACTTTTTAACTTAACTGTTCTTTTCTTCACTGCTTACTGTCTTTCATACAAAAGAATTGAGCTGGTCAAGTACAAAAAATATGTAGTGAAATGAATGTAAATTTATTTGAGAAGTTCATCAGACTGAAATACTTTCTAGATAACTTATGACAACATAAATAGCTCATCTTTAGCCTTGTTAAGTCATAGTTGCAGGAAGAGAGCAGTTTGTCACCAAATGGCTATCAGACAAAAGTAATGTCAAAATTGTTCAAAAATAAAACAGCACTTGTATTGTTGGCATTGGCAGTAATGTTTTGACAATGTAGTATCTCTGTAAGTAATTGTCGTGGTTTAACCCGGTCAGCAGCTAAACACCACACAGCTGTTCGCACACCCTCCCCCCTCCCTCTCTGGGACGGGGGGAGAGAAATGGAAAGTGAAGCCCATGAGTTCAGATAAAGACAGTTTAATAAGACAGGAAAATAATAATAATAATAATAATAATAATAATAATAATAATAATAATAATAATAATAATAATAATAATAATAATAATAAATTTTATTATTATTATTATTTATTATTATTATTTATTATTCAATGATGATAATAGTACTGCTAATAATAATGTGTACAAACAAGTGATGCACAATGCAATTGCTCACCACCTGCTGACCGATGCCCAGCCTAGCCCCGAGCAGTCCTGCCCCCCTCCCCCGGCTAGCCACCTCTATATATTGTTTAACATGCCATCAGATGGTATGGAATACCCCTTTGGCTAGTTTGGGTCACCTGTCCTGGGTCTGTCCCCTCCCAGCCTGCCTGTTGGCAGGACAGAGCAAAAGGCTGAGGTGTCCTTGGCTTGGTATAAGCACTGCTCTGCAACAATTAAAACATCGGGGTGTTATCAGCACTCTTCTCATCCTAAGCCAAAACATAGCATTCTACCAGCTACTAGGAAGAAAATTATCTCTGTTCTAACTGAAACCAGGACAGTAATGCTGGAACAGTGCTGTCTGGATTAATATTACACACACAAACTTCGTGGTTCCACAAAGCATGTTGTAATTCAGTTCCATTCTTCACTCTTGAATAAACTCATAGGAGTTTGATACTTTTTTTTCACTTCTTCCACAGAGAGATAAGTAGTAGGAATTGTGAGTCTAAAACTTCTCTACTCCCTTCTCTTTCTAGAGATACAAAACATTTTTGCATCTGTTTCATCTGTGGCAAGCTGATAGAATTAAGTAGGGATGCTGTTTTCTGCCCCTTATAAAATGGGTTTGTAGCTTTGGCTTCTGAAGCATGGCTAAATGTGTTTTTCTCCTGATTAAATTATAATCTCGATAAAGTCTTGCATTATCAAACACCTCAAATGTATCTTGGATATCTGAATGCAGTGAGCTGTGGTATTGTTCATTCACTCACTTCATGTTTTAGAACGATTAAGAAAAGTTTGCATAGCACTTAACTGTGAGTGGGAACAGCTGTTTGTTCAGCCTAGTCCAATCATCTCTACAATAAAGGTAAGAGAGATTTCTGCTTCAGGCCAGAAATATCCATTAGAGCAAAAATCGTACCTTGAAGAGAACAACGTATTATTGGAAAACTCAAAAGAACAGAGAATCTACCATGCTTCGGAGCTCTAAAGGCTGACTGGTTTTTGCTACTTAAATGTGTCATTAGAGATGGCTAGAACAGGGAGCATGCCCAAAGGACGTTGTCATGATTCTCATTAAGCCAGCAGATACAAGGGTGAGATACATCACATGATCTGTTTTTCAAATAAACAAAATGAACATTCTTTCTTTGGACAATAGAACATTTCACCTGAGACTTACTGAACAGTTCTATCTAAAAGCTGCATTCCTAGGTGCAGATTAAGACTCCAGCTTCAGGTATAGCTGAGACTTGTAAACCCTTGCTACTGGAGAATAGACTTCAATGATGTACTGTTTAGAATAACATCCCTTCTTTGTGACAACAGTGTGAGTAGTTTTTTCTTGCAGTAACAAGTCTGAGCTGTAAGTAGCTAGAACTTGAATGAAACTTTTGGGTCCCCTAATTCTAATATACACTTTCTCTTGACTAGCAAGTCAGGAGAGAACACTGCAGACTTCTAATCTCCTTGCCAGTCAGGCCCATGATGGCCCTGACTAAAGATACGTCTACAGCTGTAACATACATACGTAATTCCACATCAGCTTTAAAGTGGTTTAGTCTAAGTGACAAGCAGTAAGTCATGAAGATACAAATATAAGTACAGTCTAGCCACACAAGTACATTCCTACTTAAAGAAGGTGTTAGGCAGCTTTCCTTTCTTGTGGTGAGGTCATATCACTATGTCTTCACTGGTGATAGTAGTTGTTAAAACAAAGGTGTTCTTAGATCCATCCGTTCCACAACTGCCCCTCTGCTGCTGACTGAACATAATCCTTAAGTTCCAGTTCCACCCACCCTTCTTCAGTGACCAGACAGGAGAATGAAAGTGCGCGTAATCTTCTGTGTAATACTGAAATTGTGCAAGGGTATACATTCAAACTGTATGTAGTACTGTGTACAACAGAGTTGTGCACAACTGATGCAGTCCATACCCATTAAAGAGAAAAACTTCCAGGTTGCTGGAGCCAAGAGTGAAGAAGCCCACCTTCTGATGGACTTCTGTCTTTTGAAAGTGATGTAATGATTTTTGATCATCGTGATACTTTGACCTGCAGGTTGTACCTCTAAGCCCCATTTCAAAGTATGGTTGCATAAAAACACAGATGCTTTGCTGGTATACTGCTGTTGGATGGAGTGGCCTTTTATATTGGTCCCCACCCCATTCCCTTGCAGTATATGCAGATATAATGATTATTTTGACATAACATAGATGAATTCAACTTGCTGATATGGCGGAAAACTTCTAATTTAGATGACTACTTTTCTGTCAGATCAGGCAGCTGAACTGATTAGGGGTCAGACGACACACTATAGTTGTAGTGGATATTACGGCTCACAAACATGAGGAGGCACTAGCTCCATACAGACTCTGGTGTGCACCAGAATAATTGCAGAGCTGATCTGAATCAGTGTCCTGGAACAGAGATAAGGTAATGTTGCTTTCTAATCATTAGTAAATTGAATGAGCACAGTCAAAAGCATGCCAAATATCAGAGCTATCTGGAAGGACAGTGTACATTATATGATGCTGCTGTGATATGCATGTTTAGTCTAACTCTACAACTCAAACTAATGTGGGGGAATGACTTACTAGAGTTTGCTTGCCAGACATTATATAGGCTCATGCATAGTAAAAAGATGCACTTAAAAATACTTGGTAAAAATGAATACATAAGCCGAGATACTCTTTTCTGTGACCAGCTGCTGTTTTCAGGGGGCAGCAATTGCTCAGGTAAATCACTTCAGAGAAGGTTCTGTCTGGTTCAAAAAGATAGGAGTGTAGTTGAAAGGTTATTTAACTCTCTGATGCCTGATCTACTGATGATTGGGACTCATACTTTTTCTATAACTGTCATTAACACCATGTGTATTTTCATTGTTAACAGTAAAATGTAATTTTTTGTCACATGTATTTAATCATAATTGTGCATGATGGTGTTTCGAGTCAATAAACATTATAAGTTTTGATCAGTTTTCATAGCATATTTCCGGTGCATTATGCAATTTGATAGGACAGAACTGAGTGTTGGTACCTAAAACATTTAATAGATATCTTTGAGAGGGGAGCAGGGAATAAGGAGAGCAGAGGCCCTTTGATACAACATAGTTTTTGTTTCAGTGTTCCCTTTGTGTTGTTACAGATTCAGTCCAACAGATAAGCCCTAGTATATGGTCTTGAAAATGTCCCATGCATCTGTAGAAAATCTTGAAATAAAATTGTTGTTTCCTGCAGAATTTTCTGGAGCACTTCTTGATTTTACAAAGCACCAGCACACTGAAATATTTTCCACTGCCCTCTAGCTGGACTTGCACTGACACTGTAAGGCTTGTATTGCTGTCAAACAAAATCCTGTGTGCTGCTAGCAGCCCATTCCCATCGTCTTTATCCATATCTTGCTTTATGCAGTATGAGAATGAACCAGCATAAGTGATGCAGATTGGCAGCATTCTGGTTTAGACAGAGGAAAAAAAGGATATGCTGACAGCTGTGAACAGCAGGAGGAAAGTGAGATTACTTTTGATGGTCTATTATTGTGGATGATACTGAGACAAGATTAGTAAACCGTGCATGTGTGTAAATTAATACTGGTAGTGTGAAGCTTCATTTCACAGCTGAAGATGAAGACAGACAGGTTTGTATATGGTCTCCATCATGAAAATTGGGAAATTTTGCAGTGATTGTTGCTGATGATCATAGAATAATGTGTAATGCTACTTGATTGCTACAAGACACTTGATTTCCATTTCAGTTGGAGGTATCTACTGTGTTTGGAGCTTTGTAATTAATACTGCTGTGGGAAATAGTTCTGAGCTACTTGACTGCCTTATTCTCAAAGGAGTTGGGCATTCATGAATCCATGAAATAACATAATCTTTAGTGTTAACATGAACAATATTCAATGTGAACTGCAGCTAAGCACAGTTTCAAAAATTTTTCTCTTCAGTCTGATATGCTAGCAAAATTTTATTCGTCAAAGTTCCTAGAGATACCTGTCTGCAGTTCTTTCTATTTCCTGTTGCTTCCCCCACCTCGAATAAATTTTGAAATAGAAAATTGCCCAAATACTGAGTTTTCTTTTTGTGCCTTTCATATATATGAGCTTTCATATATTTGAACACTGAGGAATATTCTAGGTCACCGTTCTTAAGGACCCCTTCCAGCAGTCTGCTTTAGCTTTGCAGAAAGCAGGAGCAGGATGAGAAAAGGAAAAGGGCAAACACTGAAAACTTGTTCCTCTGACAGAAACTCTTAGGAGGGATTATCCAGAGTCAGTCCCGTCTTTCGGTATTCTCCCAGCTGAATAAATGCACAAAATGGTCTTTTGATAAAGCATTTCAAGTTGTTTTGTATCAGCTGTGGTAATGCCAAGTTTTTTGTTTTTTTTTTTTTTTTCTTTTAATACTTTTATTGGATTCTGTGAGTTTCTCAGTCTGGCTTTCCTTCATACAGTTTCCTTCATAAGTTTCATGTAGTAAAAGTCAGTAGAAAAAGCTGTTGATATTTTGGGTGTCAAAACAATGTCTTTTTCTTCTCCAGTTCTGTTTTGGAATTTAGTTAAAACACCTTTAATTTTGCTGCTTACAGGCTAGTTCCTTGTAGGCCTATCCATCTACTCTGTTCCCTTTCTAACAGAGAAAGGCTGTTAATGACATTTCTAAGCTTCCTTTTTTAAAAATCTGTGTTACTAGTAAATATTGTGTGATTGTATGCATTAAATATACCTCAGGTCAAATCACTAACAAGGCCTCATTCACTTTTGCTTGGCCTAGTGTTCTAGAGTACAATTGCAGAATTCAAAGAAAAACCCTTGCTAATATTCAAAGTTTGTGTGTGTCTTTGTAATCTTGTTTTGAACTGACCTTTTATCTAGAAACATTTATGTATAATTTGATGCATAGGGAGTTAATTTAGCAAAGGTGAAATTTGCTCCAGTGAAGAACCAGAATAAAAACTTTTTTCAAGTAGTATAAAAGATACAGCTCCTATCACTGTTTAATTTTCCATTTCTGTGGTGCCCATCGTGGTGGGAAAGCAACACAAAGTTGATTGCAATGTGCAAGTGCTGTTGCCTTGATTATAATAAACTGCATAAGAGAACAGCTCTGTCCTTGAATGGTGTGAGCAGTTACACACACAACTACTCAAAGACAGTAGACAAAGCCCTCATCTTAAATATTATAGAATCATAGAATCATAGAATATCCTGAGTTGGAAGGGACCCTTAAGGATCATCAAGTCCAACTCTCGACACCGCACAGGTCTACCCAAAAGTTCAGACCATGTGCCTAAGTTCACAGTCCAATCTCTTCTTAAATTCAGACAGGCTCGGTGCAGTGACCACTTCCCTGGGGAGCCTGTTCCAGTGTGCAACCACCCTCTCTGTGAAGAACCCCCTCCTGACGTCCAGCCTAAATTTCCCCTGCCTCAGCTTAACCCCGTTCCCGCGGGTCCTGTCACTAGTGTTAATGGAGAAAAGGTCTCCTGCCTCTTGACAACCCCTTACGAGGAAGTTGTAGACTGCGATGAGGTCTCCCCTCAGCCTCCTCTTCTCCAGGCTGAACAGGCCCAGTGACCTCAGCCGTTCCTCGTACGTCTTCCCCTCAAGGCCTTTCACCATCTTCGTAGCCCTATTATCATTTATGTAACACTTCAAAGTGTGTTCTGCTAGAGGTGCCTTGAAGCACTGTATCAGAGTGGTGTCGCTGGAATGCACGTGTCAGCATCTAAGCCATTTGCCCAGTGGAAGAGAACTGGTTACGTTGCATTTCATCTTGCTTATTCTAAATTTCTATCTGGAAAGTTAAGACTTGCAAGTGTGGGTGGTTTGGTTGGTTGGTTGGTTGTTTTTTTTTGTTTTGTTTTGTGACTGAAAAGGGAATCTATGCAGCTGTAGATGTCTGTTAAGCAAGGTATATCCTCTTGTCTTTCCCCATTAGCAGGAGATACACTGTGCTTTGATCTGATGAATGTTTGGAAATAAAGCGTGGTAACTGTTACCATCAGTATTTCTAAGAAGTAGAGATGTGATTGAAGTGTGTACTGTTTTTTAATAACACTTGAACTACTGTGGTGTCAACTCTGAACTGCAGTGTATAGGCTATGGACAGATTGTGCATATCTGTAATGTGCTTATGTTTTGCTTTAAATTCTTTGCAGGGAGCTGACACTTTTCTGGAGCAAATTGCAAAGAAGAATAGATCCTTCTTTAGATTCCTTCTTGGAGAGATGTCGTCAATTTGGCATCATTGCCAAGACACTGCAGCATTTATTTTTCTTAATAAGAGTCATACAATCTGAAGTAAGTTTCAGTCCAGAGGATTTGGACGCAGCCAGAACTGTTTAGATGTATTTACTATTTTATTGATAATTCTGCTGAACTGCTATAAAAAAGAATCTAGCTTATTTTCAATGTTTTGGCTTTCTGCTTAGGTGCCTATTAGTTTTTTAATTAAAAAAAGCTTTCTGATAAAAAAAAAAAAAAAAATGTTGTCAGTTTAGCACATTGTTGAAGTGACCTTTGATAATTTCAGAATGATTATTACTAATTTGATTATTTGATAATTATAAAATTATTAATAATTGTGATTTTAGAATGTTTATTACTCTAAAATTACAGTTTCATAGTATTTTGCAGACAAAGCGTAACTATATTTTGATCTGATGCCTGTTGGTTGTTGTGCCTCACTCTTGATTTTTGCAGCATCTCTAAGAGATGAAGACTTGAATGAAATGTAACTTTCTTATTCTGAGAAAATATCCTCATCCTCAAAATCTGTGATGCAGTAATATCTGCAGTTCTACCGTCTGTTTTGATACCTATGTTTAGACAGTCACAGAAAGGTTCAACAGAGGTTTAACAGCAATTTTAAAAGCCTCACAAACTCTTCTTGAGAAGCAATGGAAAGACTTAAATTTCTACATCTAGCAGGAGGTCAATCCAGTATTACTGTTCATGAGCATAGTAGGGACAGATATGGTTGCTCAGGAGACTGTTTCTGTCTTCCTTTGGCTGCTCTGATGTTTGAACTGAACCTGCGGCTACTCGCTGTATGAGAGTAGTTTCAAGAGCAATTATGAATGAAAATTAATCAGGAATTTCTTACTATAAAAGGAGGAAAAATAAGCCAGCTGGTTTTCAGGTTAAAAAATAAACTAGCTGGTAATACGTCTTTTATCCTTTTAGTAAAGGTATTATACAGATCTTAAATTAGATATGGGATTTTTCCCTTAGTAATGTCACTGTTTCCAAAAGATTTCAGATATTTCATCATGAAAAACAGCATAGCTTGGCACATGTACTGTAGAATTTGTCATGTGAACTTCAGTTGCACGAGTCCTTCAATTAACAATGCATTCCTAAATTTGCCTTAGCCTTTCATTTCCTCAGACTTTTTGCATTATTATGTGGTCATAAGTTAAGTCAGAGTTAAGGCATCAAAATGGATTATGGATAAAGCAGACAAGGTTCTGTTTTCTAATTAAATTTGTTTGGCGTGAGGTTTGTTTGCCTTGGAGTCTCTTTCATTGACTAGAGTTACTCCTGTGAACCAAATGAGTTACCAAGTGAGATTTGATATGACAAACAAGTATCAAAGCCCTATTTTCGAGTCAAATGAAATAGAAGTCAGAAAGCTTGCATGATAGTCCTTCTGACAGAGCAGAGAGGAGAATATGGAACTCTCATTTGGCAAAGATTAATTCTATTCAGTTAATGAAAGTGCTTTGCACAGAGAAGTCTTTGTTCATAAAGTGGGCCTTTCACACACATTTTAAAAGCAGAGAAAGTGCAGTTATATAAAGTATACTTCATTGTAATACATACAACAGTTTTTCACCTCTTGAGTTTCCTTTTAAATATCGTTAGATTGGGAAAATAACTTTTTACTGCTGTCAAGCAAATAATGATGCTATTGAATTAAATTAGTATTGCATGACTATTGCAATACTATTAGTATTGCGTGCACTGCATAAGCAGTGCATGGTGAGGGTAAGACCTTGCTAATTATTTTCGCTAGTTCTTAGCTTTTTTGGCATTTACCAAAGCTCTTTTGGCATTTACTCTCTGAGTTGATGTAGGTGTAGTCATGTTAACCACTTGTCATCTCTACGCTATTCATAAATAAGTTTTGTACAATTAATAACTAATTACTTAATGCACTCAGACTTTGTTATGTTGAAGAGCATGATTTTGTCAGCATTTGGAACAAAATGGCTTCGATCTTGTCTATGCAGAATTTAAAGTTGTTGTGTTTTTTGTTTTTTTCTTTTAAATCAGCATATGGGTACTGATTTTACATATCCTCCTAATAGTACTGAACAGTATTTCAAAGTTACATAGACTTCTTAGAAAATGTTTGAAGTTGAAATTCCAGTGAACTTCATCAGGAATTTTTTTTGCTCTCATACTGCTTATGCTGTTGAAGGCTGTTTTTTTCAGGGTGCGAGTGTACATTAATTTCCTTATTACACGTTGACAGATATTGTGAATTAATATCCTGTGTGGATACTGCAGGAGTATCGTATGTGGAAGACTTACACCATTTTTTTAGGCATCTGACTTCGATACAATTGAGAGACAGGGAGTGAAGAGAGGTATGAATTGTGATTGAGTCAGTCCATGAAGAGAGGCAGGAGTAAAAAAGACGTTTCACATCTAACACCCTGAATTAGTCGATGTGAGTTCTCCACAGAGTACACTAAAGGACGAATCCACTCACTTAAAAAACAGAAGAGGTCACTCACATAAAGTAACTTAAATTTTTTTAAAGCATGCTGAGGTGACTCAGGCACATAAGACTCAGAAACCTGAACATGTTTTGAATGTGCTCTAGTCTTTCATAGTTCTTTCAGAGAACAGTTTCAGGAGAGAATGTACTTATCAAGAAAGGTAACATTTGTGGCTGTTTGTTGTTTTTTTAACAGGCAGAAGAAGCAGGACTTGCTGTGTCTGTTTTGTTGTGTGTGAGAGCCCTTCAGATCAGATCAAGTGGAAGTGATGAAATGAAGACATCAGTATGTAAAACTATTGCATGCCTTTTGCCAGAAGACCTTGAAGTTAGGAGAGCTTGTCAGCTTACTGAGTTCTTGCTTGAGCCAACATTGGGAGGATTTAATATGTTGGAAGAGCTCTATATGCAACCAGATCAGAAATTTGATGAAGAAAATGCACTGGTTCCAAACTCACTCCGTTGTGAGCTACTGCTAGCTTTAAAAGCATACTGGCCATTTGATCCTGAATTTTGGGACTGGAAGACTTTAAAGCGACATTGCCTTAAACTTTTAGGGAAAGTGGGCTCTGATTCTGAGGATGATGCAAGTTTTAATATGTCAATCAATGAAACCGACATGTTAGAAACTTTCTTGAGTGACTATGAAGAGGCAAAAGAACATAAATATTATGATGGAAAAGACACAATTAGCTACCATAAAGAAAAAGCAAGAGTAAAAAAACCTATTGGTTCTTCAGAACGATACCAGAGATGGCTTCAGTACAAATTTTTTTGTGTGCTCTGCAAAAGGGAGTGTATAGAGGCTAGAATATTGCATCATTCTAAGATGCATATGGAAGATGGTATTTATACATGTCCTGTGTGTACTAAAAAGTTCAAGAGAAAGGAATTCTTTGTACCACATGTAATGGAACATGTTAAGATGCCACCTAGTAGAACACACAGACCAAAAAAAGAAAATAATACTGAAAAAAGAGAGATCACTGCAAAAGACAACAGCCTCTAGCAGTCCCACTCCAGCACTTCAGGAAAAGTTGTATCAGCCAGAGCAGTCTGAAAAATTATGAAAATGATGCACATGAATACGTCACATTTAGCCAACTGGAAATTGCCAACTACAAGACAGAGACATCTATCCATGTCCTGGAACAGATTGTTCTAGAGTATTTAAACAGTTCAAATACTTAAGTGTACATCTGAAAGCTGAGCATCAAACAATGATGAGAATGCAAAACACTACTTGGATATGAAAAACAGGAGAGAGAAATGCGCTTTTTGTCGTCGACACTTTATGACATCCTTTCATTTACGGGAACATGAACGTGTGCACTGTGGTCCTCAACCATATATGTGTGTGTCATGGATTGTTATGCTAGATTTGGGTCAGTTAATGAGCTTCTTAATCACAACAAACACATGATGATCTGCGTTACAAATGCGAGCTAAACGGATGTAATATTGTTTTCAGTGATTTAGGGCAACTTTACCATCACGAGGCACAGCATTTCAGAGATGCATCATACACCTGCAACTTCTTTGGTTGCAAAAAGTTTTATTATTCAAAAACTGAATTTCAGAATCATCTTGCAGTGGCATAATATTGCAGTGTCAAATGGGGAAGTGAAGCAAACAGTAAAACTTGAAGATTCAGTTTCAAAAGACAAATGCAGTTATCTTCCACAGTCCTCAATTGCTTGAACAATCTGAAAATTCCAATCAGAATGAAAACTTGGATCCCACGAGATCACAGGAAATTCCACAGATTAAGGAAGAAGTGCTCTCTGATAGTGAAGATTTAGATGATGAAAGTAATTGCAGTCTTCATTGTGAGAACCATAGTGCAGCTGCTTCAGTAAATCAAGGTCAGGTGTCTCCTTTACTTATGGAAACACTGGCTCACAGTCAAACAGTTTCCAGGCTTTCTCATGTCCCAGGAAGGAGTCTTCCATTCAACAGATGTGAAAGCAACAGTGTTCTGATGTGGCAGTTTGCTTTGGTGAAAAAAAATTTTCATGTGGTTTTGAAGGCTACTGTTCCACGCACAGAACTCCAGAGGTATGCAAAAACACCTTCGCAGGACTCATCCATATAACTTCAAAGGTAAAAAAAAAATGGAGATGAAACTAAAAGACTTTTTTGATCTATTGAGTGATGCTCAGGACAGTAAATCCCCTACAGACAATACAGAGTTAGGTCATAGTTCAGATACAAATGCTGACTCTCCAGAAAGCTTGTATTGTAATATAAATGTTAAAGGGAACAGTGGCTTCAAGGAAGAAACTTGTCCTTCTTCTCCAGAAACATCTTTTTATGATAGTTCTAAAGATTCAAATATTGAAGATAACATGTTGGAACTAATGTTAGGCTTGAAACATCTAAGCTTAAAGAATTCTAACATGCAGAATTCTTCAAAAAGCAAGCATTTTTTGGGCTCTTTGCAGTCCTACTCATCTAGAGACGCCAAGTGCCCTGAGTCAGTAGTAGATGAAACTACCTCAAAATTTCAGTTTCAAGAGCAACACGAAAATTTACCCAGCCAGTACCTTACTCAGCTGGCAGCTAAACCATTTTTCTGTGAATGTCAAGGATGTACGTGTGAGTTTGTAACCAGAGAAGCTCTGTTAATGCATTATGTTAAAAAGCATAACTATTCAAAGGAAATGGTTCTTCAGTTAAATATGTTCCAGCATCGGTACTCACCATTTAAGTGTCATATTTGCCAAAGATCATTTACAAGAAAAACACACCTTAGAATTCACTATAGAAACAAACATCAAATTGGCTGTGAGAGGGTAACTCACAAATTTGAACATGTAGGCTTATGTACAGATGACATACATAAAAATAGCACTGTTCCAACACCTGTCTGTGCAACCAAGGTTGAATTCATTGAACATTCAGATCATTCTGAACAGCTGTGTCATCCTAAAAAGGAAGAGTGTAGTTCTGAGACAGACTTGGAATCCGGTGAAGAGACAGACAATGTAACAAGAAAATCATCTAAAATAGCATCTCTGGACAGCCATAGGGAAGAACTGGAAGCACGAGAGGGAAGAGGAAGTAAAAGAACAGTTGCTAAAGGGAACTTATGTTATATATTGCATAAGTACCACAAACCATTTCATTGTATACATAAAAGTTGCAAACTCTGCATTACCAACCAGAAAGGTTTGATTCGCCATTATAGGACTGTTCACCAGTATAATAGGAACAGCTCTGCTTAAGAAAAAGACAAAGCAAGAACGAAAAGGGAGCTTGTCAAATGTAAAAAAATATTTGCATGCAAACACAAAGAGTGTGGTAAGCGGTTTTTATGTTCTAAAGATCTTGCTAAGCATTGCAGTGACTTCACAATGAACACTTAGAGGATCAAAAACTGCTTTCTGAAACTGAATCTGCAAGATTTGCTTGTAATCAAGCCCAGTGCCCTGCTGTATTTATACCTTGAATAAGCTTTAAACAGCATCTCATAGAAGAACATGCTAGTGAAGAAAAAATAAACAAAGATTTTGAAATCCATTGTGACCTTAATGGCTGTGATCGAGTTTTCACAAATTACAGTCACTACTCTCAACATGTGTATTTTCGACATAGTGAATATTATGATAGTCTCTTTGGAAATCAGAAAGAGGAAGAAGATAATCATAACAAAAATAAAAATGAACAAAGTTATCTGAAAGACACTTTTGACATAAACAAGCAGAATGGGAAGCAGTTAAAAGAAAAATCTAAGAGAGTTAGCAGAAGTAAAGAAAAGCATTTGATTAATCTCAAAACAAAAGAGGAAGCCCTACAAATGTGTAAAGAAAAGTCTAACCAGACCCAGTACCCTTGCATGGTTCAGGGATGTCTATCTGTTGTCAAATTGGAAAGCAGTATATTGAGGCACTATAAACGCACACATCAGATGACCAATATGTATATAGAGCAAAGGATTCAGAAACTTGTTGTTTGTGTTAAATGTGGCATAATGATTGAAAAACAGACCTCCTCTGAAACAGCTTTAGATTTGGATAAAAAAGGCATAAAGGTTAAAGACGAGGTATCAGCTAATCCTGAGTATGTGCAGGAAAGTGAAAAACTTCTTGTTCCAAATTCTGATTGTGAGCATCAAGATGTAAGCAATGAAGACCAAAAAAGAAATAGTGTAAGTTTTGATACAGGTGCCTTTATGTATTCAGGCACTTTAAAATATAGCCACAGTTCAAAAACCAGCTCTTTTGAAGAGCACAATGTCAGGGAGTCAGTTATGTGTAAAACTGAAGATTTTTCTGAAAATAGTGAAAGAGAAAATAGTTCTTATTTCTCCAGTTTACAAATGGAATTGCCAAGAGAGAAAGACACAGAAGGATGTCAAAATAGTGCAGTTACTCAAAATGCAGAAAGAAATGTAGTTTTTGCTACAAAAGACAGATTGCAGAAGCCTTCAGTCTCCAGACCATTTGATTTAAAAACATATAAGCCAATGGGATTTGAGTCTTCATTTTTAAAATTTATTCAGGAAAGTGAGGAAAAAGATGACGACGATGATGATTTTGATGAGGTAGTGGAATGGGAGTCCCCTGAGCAGTTGTCAGTAGATAGAATCTTGCAAAAAGAGGGAGACAGTCAAAGGGATACACCAGTAAAAAGCTTTGTGGATGACAAAAACGTAATCATACCCCAAAATAATCATGGGCAACTAACAGAAATCCAGCCCTTGTTGTCTGAATCATCGTCTGCCCCTTCTTTAGAAAATTTGAGGGCTATCTTGGACAAGGCATTAACAGACTGTGGAGACCTTGCCTTAAAACAACTTCATTACTTAAGACCAGTAGTTGTTCTTGAAAGATCAAAGTTTTCCAAGTCCCTTATAGACTTATTTCCAACAAAAAAGGCAGATGAGCTTTGTGTAGGAAGTACATAGTTTTGCTTAGAGCAGATTGCCTGCACTACTGCTATATGGGGAGAACTTCATTTAGAACAGTAATTGTTACAGTACACACTGTTTAGGTTAGTTTAGACTGTTTAATTACATGAATGTATAATATCTGTCAAAAGTATTGGCTAAGTTAATTTAGCTCCCTTTTTTTTTTTTTTTTTTCCTCAATGAACTATGCTGATTTTGGTGCTATTTAATACATCAGAATACTGGGGGCTTCCTCTCGCAGAGTAAATGTGCATGATTGTATATGGAACACATACTAGGGTACCAGGGTTTGGGGGGCAATGGAGTTATTACTTGACTTGAATGTGCACCCTAGGGTGCTTTGTGTAACATATTGTACACTACAGCATCTTATATTTTTTGAGTTATGAGTTTCAATAAATTACAGTTTTTCACCCATTTGCTTACTGTATAGTAAATCTGTAATGTGGGTTACTTGTGATTGAGTTTGGAACCATTCTGACTGCATTGGATAATGTTGTTTAAATTTTATGCATTTGTAGATTTACCAAACTGATGAACCGCTATACAGAAAGTAAAGTATTACATTTTATTTTATAATATTATCTGTCCTTTTTTCAGACTTAGTACATGTACAAATTAGTACAGGCAGAAAGCACTTGCCACTTAGAAAGATGAGAAACTCCTAGTTACCTTTCCTTTTAAAGGAAGAAGCTTCTGAGAGCATTACAACATGTTTGAAAATAATTGACAGGCTTCCATGAAATTTGCATCACAGTAAAGTTATGGATACATGTTTTGGGCTCCCTGCTTAACTCTTCAGATAACAAAACCTAACTGGAAGATTCACCAGAAAAGCCATGTTTTAAGATCTATTTCTTATCTTTTTGTCTAATTTCTTTGCCTACCTTTTGGATACATCATGAGGCCCAGTCTGTTTCCCGTGTAAGTGTTTTTTCTTGATCTCTATGAGGATGCTAACAAGTGAACAAACAGCCCCTTACTGATCAAGGACTGGGGTTTGATGGAGTGTTGCAGTTTTTATACTGTGACCTGGAAAAGTAGCAATGGAAAGAAAATGAAGCAAACTTTGCAAAGTGTTCTTTAAACAGACAATGATTATTGATTGGGTGCAGTGATGAAGAGGGCTGTTTAGAAAGCTATATTAAAAAGTCTGGGGAACTGTTATGACCAAAGCTCAGTGTCTTCATGCTAACCACTTTAAAAAGTTATTTGGATGTCTTTAAAATAAAGGCTAGGTTAAAAGTCCTACTCCAAGCAGGAAAAGTGTAGTTTATTATACTTTTCCTGTCATCTCATTTTGCTAAAATATAAAAAAAATATAAGCTTCTTGTGATGAAAGGATACGGTGCAAGAAGTTTCTCACTAGCTTTTAAAAAATAAAAGAGAGAGGCTCAAAATGTTAAATAGTACACCAGGGTCAGGCAAGTGAAATAGTGTGTTCCAAATGGTTTCAGCTCTTAAAAGTGTAGTCATGTTCAAACATGAATCATCAGGATCTCAGAACAAATGGGATTAACTGCAGGCAATAAATATGTGATGACTACATCAGATAATGGGCTTAGAGAGATACCAATACACTCAGGGTTTTTTGAGCATCTCACAAAGCAAATTATCCCCATTCATGCCTATATTATAGATCCTGGTGTGTAATATTTAAAAAATAATAAAATAAATAAAAATTGTATAGATCCTGGCTACTAATGTTAGAGAAATTGTTGCTCTTTCTGTAGGCTTAAATATAATGCAGGACAAAATAGAGATGCAGACATTGTTTTTGCCTGTTAGGTATGAAGGCAGGCCCTGCAGTATTCTTCAGTTTAAGAACTATGTTTAGCAACTGCCAAGTCAGTTTTCCTCAGTGGTTGTACACAAGTGTCTTAGAGGTTTTTTCCTCTGGTGATCTGTAATCCTGTGCAACAGTGGGATTTTTATTGCTGTGGTCTCATCTTTGTAGTCATATTTCTGTTCAAAGGATGTCACACTGGACTGTCAGTTACTTCCTAGTTAGAAAAATAACTTCTTATTCATTTGATATACTGGCAGTATATTTCAGTCTTTGTACTTGGTCATCTATAATATATCATCCCATCTCAGTGAGATAATAGACGTCACACCATGAAAACTGCATGGTTCCCATCTGCATCCTGATTCCCAATTTCTTCGTAGGCTGGTCTGTCTGATTTTTCCAGTTCCCTCATGTTGGTGGGTATAAGGGAAAGTCTGAAGTTAGGAATTTTCACTGCCATCGAGTAGGCCATCAGTTTTCCTTCCAAGTGCTACCAGTACTTGTTTTACAGTGAAGATTTAACATCCTATTGCTCCCAAACATACCTGATAAATGTCTTGATCTCTGGTAAAGGAATACCATTGTGCTGACTTCTTAACTTAATAAATAAATAAATAAAATTCCTACTGTAAACAGTAGATACCTGAGAAAATGGAGGTGCAAGTTCATAATCATGGTACATTGCTTTCGTTTTTTTTTAATTATTTTTTGTTCTGTGGTTTTTGTAGCAACAAAACATTTCCTTTGCTGCAAATTCCTGTCTTCCTTTTAAGTTCCCCAAGGCTATGGGCTTCCCTGTCGTGTTCGATGGGTAATAACAAAAGAGTACTGTTATTAAGAGAGACCTGCTAGACTTCCATACTTCTTGCAGGACTCCCCGCAGAGTTAACAGTTTGGATCAGTGGTTTTCCTTGACTGTTATTTTGTGCCTGTTTCTTTGTTCATGCACGATCTTTAGATTTTATAATAGCAATGCAGTCTTATGAAACTGGATTTGGCTTGACCAGGAGGGGACAGTTACCTTGGATTCTTCCCTAGTTTGCAAAGTGAAAGTTCCAGCTTTCTGGGGATTCCCATGCAGCATATCTCTGTCTGCAATGAGGAGTCTCAGAACAAGAAGCTAAACAAATGAATTTATGAAACGTGCTATGCCAGCCCGCTTTATTCTAAAAAGGACTTAACAGAGCTTACTTTAGTAGAATTTGAAGCAATGATACTGCATTGCAAGGAGAAAGAAAGCAGATATTAGGAGACTGTCAAGAGATGAAGAAAAATGGCCAAATACTAGATTAGTCAGTATTAAGTTTCATAATTCACTTATCCAAGTGAAAGGAATCCTTTCAAACAAGTACTGATAAGGTTTTGCCTGTATTATTGTGTGCAGCCTGCGTAACTTGTACTGAATAAAAATAACCTAAAAAACTTGTGTACAGACTGCAGTTCCTAAGGGATGAAAAGTCTGTGAATGATGGTTAAGAACGCTTAAATTGGGTAGCAAATGTATGCTGGAGAGGAGCGCCCCTTCTGTCCTCCCCTCACGTAGTATGAGAAGCTGTGTGAGCTTACAGAGAGCATTGGCACAGAGCAAATCTGCAGGAACTCTGTGCTGGAAATCAGAGAAAGAAAAAAAAAGAAGTTACAAATTCTTAGAGCAGTCCTAGAAGGCCTTTTCTTTAGAAGCACCAAGGGAAAGAGACCTCTGTGATCTTGTTAAAGGACTGAATGGAGATGACTGGCTTCAGTATCAAAAATTGCACCTCTCCAATAGCATAGGAATTTCCTTCAAGCTCTGTGCTAAAGTGTGATGGAGCAGCTCTCACCTGACATGGCATCATTCCTTTGTTATCTATATGTCTGGTCTATGATTCAGGGAAGAGCTGTCACAGCATTGTTCCTCTGTTATTTACAGAGTGTGGTGGAGCCTGATACTGCATCACACCCCTAGTTATCTATGTACTACATGCATGGGACGATCTGGCCTCCCTGACCATATCTTGAGTTCTTGTGATGTGACTAGCCAACAAAGGCACAATTACATGCTAAGGAGGGGTTGCACAACCTGAATCGTAGCCAAAATGGAAAAAGACCTGAATCATGGAAAAATGCTGACTAAAAAAAAGTTAATTGTCTAACAATCCTAATAAGGGGGAAATCCTTCAGTGCACAACTAACTTGAGAACCCTCTGATACCACGCGGTAAATCTAATCTGAACCTTGCCATTCTCAAAGCTTTGTCAAGTTGCTGTTCTAACTACATTTGCTATAGCACATCAAAAACTGGAGCTGTTAGGTATGACATAAATCCAACCTTGTAATCTACCCCCAAAGTGGCAATACATTTCAATCACTACTAAATCTGAGTTTGCCTGAGTAATCTTGCAACATAAAGTAATATTAACAAGCTGTGTGAAAGTCAGGAGTTTTACTCCTTTGCATTTCAGGTCATTAAGAAACTCCTTGTTTATACACGCAATCCTTCTAAGTTCTTACCTTTAATGGAGGTCAGGGAGGGCAAGAGGGAAAACAAAAAAAAGAAGCAATATCTCATTTGGGAAAGTTAATTCAGCTTCAGCGTGTAAGTTCATCATGTGGAATGCTAGGAAGAATGGTAACAGGATGTTAACAGATGTAAACAGGAACAGACAAGGATTTTTGAGTAGCTAGCTGCAGTAGGAACCACCCAAAACTATCAAACAGCAAAGACTAGTGCTCAGCTTCTTGTCCACCAACACCCTTGGCTCCTCCTCAGGGCTGCTCAGAATCCATTCTCTGCCCAGCCTGTATTCGTGCTTGGGATTGTCCCAGCCTAGATGCAGCACCTTGTACTTGGCCTTGTTGCATCTCATGAGGTTTGCACAGGCATGCCTCTTAAGCATATCAAGGCCCCTCAGGGTAGCATCCCTTCCTTCCACACAACACAGCTTGGTGTCATCAGTAAACTTTCTGAGGGTGCCCTCAATCCCACTGTCCATGTCACCAACAAAGATGTTAAATAGTACTAGTCCAAGTACTTAACCATGAGGAACACCACTCGTCACCAGTCTCCACCTGGACACGGAGCTGTTGACCACAACTCTGAGTGTGACGGTCCAGCCAATCTCTTACCCACCAAGTAGTCCATCCATCAAATTCATGTCTCTCTAATTCGGAGACAAGCATGTGAGGTGGGACAGCATCACATGCTTTGCAAAAGCACAAATAGGGTTTTGTATCAATTTCAACATATGAGCTGTGCTTGAACGCGTATAATAGCCAGAAAAACCTGAATGGGGTAAGGGATTCCAGACCTGTAACTGTACGAGGAGCAAAATGAGGCAGTTAAGAAAATATACAGCTACTGTACACCTCTAGGCTGTGAAAAGCACAAATGGCTGCATGGCAGTGCTGGCAGAAACTGCCGCAGGAGTTCTTAGGAGCACAGCAGGATAAGCACTGCTAAACACTTTGCGCAGTAGCATGAGTTTTCTATGGAGCCTTGTGCACCCCTTCCTTCAGAATTGAGGGTGTTGAGTTGTTTCTTTCCAGAAATGCACAATGCTCCAGTCACTGAACTCACATCTCTAGGAAGGCAATGGCCCTGGTTTTGCTCAGCCTGTGTCCTTTGAGTTATAAGGGTTGTTCCAGGTCACCTGCTAAATCTTTGGGGCTGTGAGGAGAACCTGTTTATTTAACCTGATTAATGACTGTGCCCTGATACCAGGCCCAGAAGAAGAGCAGTTCCACCAACAGGTGTTTATTTTCCTTGATGCAAGGAAAGTGAATGTTTGTTTAACACTTTGTTCTTGGCTTTGGAGCAGATGCAAAAGGGATTAAGGGCTTTTAGGGCAACATTTTTGTTTTGGAATTCACTTGCCAGACCCGTGAGTACAGGCTGCACATGGTCACGCAATCACTTAGGTTACAATGAACTTCTTGAGATCATCTAGTCCACCTCATCCACCCTAACTTCTGCTCAAGCAGGGCCAGAGCCAGGACTTTGTCCAGTGGCGTTTTGAGTATCTCCAAGGATGGAGAATTCACAAATCTCTCTGTGCAACTCAACCCAGTGTTTTACCTCCTTCATAGTAAAACATATTTCTTTGTGTTTAGATGGGATTTCATGTATTTCACTTTGCACCTTCTCACTGGGCACCACCGGGAAGAGTTTGGCTCCCTTGTCTTCACTCCCTCCCATCAGATTTTTATGCATATTGATGAGATTCCCCCTGAGCTTTCTCTTCACAAGGTTGAACGTTCCCAGCAATCCCAACCTTTCCTTGTAGGAGAGATGCTCCAATCCCTTCGTCACCTTCATGGCCTTTCACTGGAGTAACTTCAGTAGCTCCATACCTTTCTTGTGCAGGTGAGCCCAGAACTTAACACAGGTCTCCAGGTGTGGCCTCGCCAGTACTGAGAGGAAGGATGACCTCCTTCCACCTGCTGGCAACAGACATCCCTTTAGATATAACTCCTTCACACTATGGATCGGGAACCCTCCTGTGTACGTGTACTAACAACTCCCCAGACATTTATGGGCTGACACCAAATTTTACTGCATTTTCTAAATTATCCTCAGTCCAAACCTTTTCATTGCCTTGGCCAACTCTTCAGCCAAATGTGCTGCTCCTATGGCTAGGGGCTGTTGTGGTCCTCCTGCCCAACCAGGAGCGACTCTGTGCCCTGTAGAACTGGTACCCAATACAGCTCCTCAGCACAAACTACAAGATCACTCTAAAGGTGATCTCACAGTGACTTAGCTCCATGTCAGGCAATGTGAATCCTCCTCACCAAACCTAGGTGGTCCCAAGTTAGAGCAGTTTGGGAAGCTAAGCCTTGACTTGCTCTGCCTTATGCATAGTGCCAGTCTGTGCTTTTGCATTTGGCAAAAACGTAAGAAAAGACATTTGATGGGGAAGGGATGACAGCTACCTCCCCCATGGAGAAACTGCAAGTGTTTACCTTTGATATCTGCTATGTGAAGTTCCTATGGACACTGTATGCTGCTACAGAGTGGTTGGGAAAGTTCAGATGTGTACTGACCTAGCTCCTCAGATTCACCTGAGGAGTGCATTGTTAGCCCTTGCCCAGCCAATTCTCCTCCATTGCTATCACATCACTCCTCTATGTCTTCCAGAGGTAGATTGGGTTAGTGCTCCACAAACTGGACCTGTTGGTGATCCTGTTGTGATTCAGAATCTATAACTGGTGGAGGTGCACAAAATTAGTGTCATCCTCCATCTTGGTCAAGCTGTGCCCTCATAGCTGGAGTCAGGTGGACAGAACTTTTTCTTGCCTGTACTCTTGCCTGTACACTGTGCAGGTAGGTCCTGGCCTGCTGTTCTGTATCTGTCCGTGTCACTGATTACATTTGGCTGAATCAGGCTGGAAGCTGGGCACCAGAATGGCTGCATAGATTAGACAGGTATTGTGCATGCTCTGGTACTACATCAATATCCTTTCCCTCTACCCTTGCAGCCCTGCCCAGCCTCCAGAATAAGTATTTGGATTTCTTTTGATCACACCTAAATTTGGGTTTTTGAGTGGGTGTCGAGTCTTGTTCTGGAGTGTGGGGAAACTTCAGCTTGCTCTGTTCTACAGCTCAATCCCTACATCTTTACACCTGAGCACCGACAACAACTTTTATGCAGGGTAAGAAGTCCAGCACCAACATGCTGGTGCCGCTGACTCCCAATATCACCAGCAGTTCTTAAGAGCTTTTCTCTGCCCAGCTTTCTCAAAGCATCAAGAGCCGTAAAGCCCACCAGGCTGCCGCGGCGTCTCCTTGCCCGACCCCAAGAGCTGACGCGCCCTGTGGCGCACTCCCAAGCGCATTCTGGCCAAGAAAGGCACACCGTCTGTACCGGCCGCGGGCCAGCCGCCCCCGCCGCAACCACCGCGACCCCTTAACGCTCCCCGCTGCTCTTTGAAGGGACGATCCCAGTGCACACCGCGCGGCCCTTCGGGCCCCCCCCGCCACGTTGCTTCGCGCGTCGGCCCGGCCCGGCCGCAGCTCCGCCGGGCGCCAGGTGGCGCCGCAGTGCGGGCGGCGGTGGCGGAAGGAGGAGGGAGGAAGCGCGAGGTCGGTGCGGAGCCATGGCGCTCCGCGGCGAGCTGTGGGCAGATCTGCCCGCAGAGAAGCGCATCTTCTGTTCCGTGCTGCTCTTCTCCTGGGCCGTCTACCTCTGGGAGGCCTTCCTGGCGCACCGGCAGGTCGGCGGGTGCTCCGGCGGCGGCAGGCTTCACCTGGGTAGAGGCTTGGCCGCAGCTCGGCCTGGCTTGGCCTCAGCCGCGGGGGCAGCGGGCGGGAGGGCGAGCGGAGCAGCTCTGCCGGGGGCCGGGGGCCGGGGCCGGGGCCGGGGCTGACGTCCGCCTGGGGAAAGCTCGGCCCTGTCTCGGCCGAGGTAGTGGGGCAAGGGCGCGGCGCTGCTGCCCGTGGCCTGCCGGGCGGAGCTCGTTCTCCGCGTGCAGTCACCGGTGAGGGGTGGAAGGGGTTCGTCGTGTCCGTCTGTGCGGCCCGCGTGGTAGGTTCCAGAGACAGGCGGCAGTGTTAACGGCACTGGACGGAGAGCGCGGACCAGCCTCACGTGCTGCCGCTGTCTGCTCGTTCTTGCCTTTGCTCTGGAGCCTGGCCGGTCCTTTGCAAATGAACTGTGCTTGCTCGAATGATCGAAGGCACTGTGTCCTGCTTGTTCCAGAAATGTGATGGGACGCTCACTATCACATTGCTGTGTTATGTGAATTCATAGAAAGACTTAACAAGTGCAGGAGCATTGGAGTAGGGCTGGCTAGCAGCCAAACACCCACTCAGCTGCTCATGCCTCCTCCCAGGGCAGGGGCAAGAACAGGAAAAGCAAAATTAGAAAACTGAGGTCAGAGTACACACAGTTTAATAAGTGAAGAAAAAAAAAAAAGAGCAACAAGTCCTGCAAATGCCATTGCTCACCACCTCCCACAAGTAGGCTGATGTTCAGCCAGTCTTCAAGCAACAGTTACCTTGGATTTCAAGCCCTTCCCAACGTCTTCTTCCTCCATCAATTTTTATTGCTGAGCATGATGTTATATGGTATGGAATATCCATTCATCCTTTCTGACTTCTCTTCCAGTTTCTTGCCCACTCTGGCATCCATGCTGCAGGGTGGTGGGTAGAGAGATAGTGATGCTGTGCAAATACAAAGTACAGCACTGTAAGAGTGTGTTTTTCTTCTACTGTGGAGAAAGTTGACTCTATCTTGGCCAGACCCATCAGCGAGGGAGAATGTTGCTGGGAGGGGAGGAAGCAATGCTGCTTACACTTGTGAGCCGTTAGATTCAGCTGAGCTGTCAGTAACACTGCAGTCCAATACTTTAGTCAAAGGAATAGTGCACTTTGAAGTGACAGAGGGTAGGAGCTTTTCCTCTAAAAAAGGAATAAAAACATTCAAACAAGATAAGACAGTGAATAATGACTTTCAGACTTCTGAAATTTGCAAGTTGCTTTTTCTTCTATAGCTCCTCATTTATGCAGCCAAACTATAGGTGTGGTTTCTGGTTTCATGGAGGATCTGGTATTTAGTTTGAAACTCTGCTTAGTAGTAATCATGGCACAGTAAGTCTTATACTGTGGAAAAGCTACTTTGTATGATCTTTATGTAGTAAGTATTTATGTTATAAAGAAATAAGTAAGAAAGCAACTCAGCTTCTGATTGTAAGAATTACGCTTTTCTTTTTAATTTAGAACTTATAGAAAATGAGAATTTAGGAATATTTGTTGTCTTTTGCGGGGCAGGGTTAATAGCATTTTTTGTTGTTGTGGTCATTTTTTTCCCTATCTGTGGTGGCTGATGGGTACTTGCTGTGTGTAACTTTTCTCTCCTTTAAAAAAAAAAAAAAGATGCAGTTTTTAAGTTTCTTTTTCAATTTTTCAGAGACGAGTGTATAGAACAACAACACATGTACCACGGGAACTAGGACAGATCATGGATTCAGAAACATTTGAAAAATCTCGTCTGTATCAGCTGGACAAAAGTACTTTCAGCTTTTGGTCAGGCCTGTATTCGGAGGTTGAGGGCACTGTAAGTACCTGAGCTACTCTAGCATTCATACGATACTTTTCATGCAGTTAAAACTGTGAACTACTTTGATTTTTAGCGATCCTATGCAGCAGCACTGTTGGCACAGTGGCATCTCCCGTTAAACTGAAATTTGGAAGACTTAAGATTCTGTGTTTCTTGTTTGTGGCGTATTGGTTTTATAAAAAGAAGAAATTATTTAGACAGCACGTAATTTCTCTATGCAGTGCTGAGTACTGCACAAATACAGCATCAAATACAGCATACATTGTTATGTATTAGTGTCATGTCTGGCCTATTATGCTTTCCAAATAATTAAGGAGTATTAGAATTATTTTCAGCTGTTACAAATACAGATATTTTTCTGTGTTTGAAGGGAAAGGGAGGCAGCTACTTTCATTTTAAAATAAATTTTAAGTAGTACGTAATAAAAAAATGAGAAGAGGAAGAGTACCAGTAGATTCTTCTTGACTATACAGATGTTACGCTTGGCAAGTAATGTTCAAAAATATGAAAAAATAGAGCTGAGAGTTAAAACAAAGTGTCTATATATATGATATGCAAACAGTTGTAGAAGAAACTTTTTCTGACTTAACAGCTGAAATATATTGGTCGTTAGTAGCATGACTGGGTCAGAAATGAATCTTGAATTTCCTGGCATTGGCAAGAATATAATTACTATGTATTATCTACCACAGTAGTGAACTTAAGGATAAAAAGGTCAATTTATGAAAGATAATGAAAATAGCACTGTAAAACCATATAAATCATGTAACAAGAGTAAGAGGACTGGGAGCACTGGTGGACAAAAATGAGACATGAGCCAGCAGTGCAGAAAGCCAATCAAATTCCAGGCTGCATCAAAAGAAGCATGGCCAGCAGGTTGAGGGCTTGTGTCCTATCACTTGTCACCTAAGAAAAGAGACTGAGACACACCTCACTGCAGCTTCCTTTCAGGTAGTTGTACAGAGCGTTGAGGTCTTCCCTGAACCTCCTTTTCTCCAGACTAAACAACTGCAGTGCCCTTAGCTGCTCCTCATGTGTCTTGTTTTCGAGTCCCTTCACCAGCATTTTTGCTCTTCTCTGCACACACTCGAGCAACTTAGTGTTCTTCATATAGGGACAGGCCCAAAACTAAACACAGTACTGGAAGTGCGGCCTGAGTACAGGGTGACAGTCACTTCTGTAGTCCTGCTGGTCACACTGTTTCTGATGCAGGCCAGGATGCCATTGGCCTTCTTGGCCACCTGGGCACACTGCTGGCTCGTGTTCAGCTGGCTGTTGATCAACAGCCCCTGGTCTTTTTCTGCTAGGCAAGTTTCCAGCCACATTTCCCCAAGCCTGTACTGCTGCATGGGGTTGTTATCATCCAAATGCAGCACCTGACATTTAGTGTTCTTGAAGGCCGTACAGCTGCCCATTGGCCCAGCCTATGCAGATCCCTCTGCAGAGCCTTCCTACCCTTGAGCAGAACAACATTCCCACTCAGCTTGGTGTCATCTGCAGATTTACTTAGGGTGCACTTGATCCCCTTATTGAGGTTGTTTATGTTAAAAAAAAAAAAAAAAAGTTAAACAAAACTTTTAAAAACACTGTTTTTTGGTATCTATTGCAGTTCTCTGCTTTTTATGTTGCAGTAAGACCAATGAACAAAAATCAAGGAACAAAAAACAGAAGATGGGAGGTAAAGCTCCCAGTTAATCAATCGAACACTGTCCTAAATAGAGCAGGTCTCAGTAAGCTAAGATACAATCCCTATATTCTACTAGTATCTTCATTTTATTTCATCTTCTGAATAAGAAGTTAATGTTCCCGGTGGGGTTTGGTGGGTTGTGGTCTTGGCATTCTGAATCCCAGAGCCTGAGTTTGGGATCAGAGTGTGCTGTCCCAGGAGGGTTGGTAATGGACCTGCAAGCTATTTGCTGTCTTTATTCTGAATGCCTTTCTGTCAGTAGGTGTATTTTAATGTTGGTAGGCAACTAGGCACCACACAGGCCAGCTCACTCCTCACCCCCCTCCACCTCCCATCTAGCAGGGAGGAAGGAAATCAAAAGGGCAAGCATTAGAAAATTCATGGGTTGAGATAAGGACATTTTATTAAGAAAGAAAGAAATGAAGAAAAAAAACACCACATCCGAAGGAAAACAAAACAAAACACAAGGAATACATAATGCAATTGCTCACTAACAGCCATCTAATGCCTTTCCAGTCCCCAAATAATGTTAGCCCCATCCCCCAGCCAAATCCCCCATTTTGTTGTTCAGTATTTTCACTAGAAATCCAAAAACATAGCATCATATCAGCTACTATGACAAAAGTTAACTCTCTAACATCCAAACCAGCACAGTAAGGAATTCATGCAAGGTTGTTCCAGAACAGTCAAGTTGCTGAATCTTGGCATGCCCTTCATAAAGAGGGCATTTTTGTGTATTATACAACTGTAGGGCAAATGAATTTTAAGATCTTCTGAAAAACATATTTGGTCTGAGACAATGTAGCAGCAAAATCTGTAGTTAATAGGCTTGTATATATATTAATATTTCACCGGCAAAACAAAAAAAAAACAACTGATCTCTACTTCAGCATAGTAAAAATGAACCATTGCAATCTATTCCAGGCATTGTTTATGCAGTGTTATGCGTGTGTGTATTTGGGAGGGAGGGTGTCAAAAACTTAATCATAAAACAGTTCTGATTCATCCTTAAAAGCTGTTTATTTTGCTAACATTTTAGATGGATGGGATGATGTCCTGCTTCATATTGCCTCTGTGGTTTTTGTTTTTTGTTTTTTTTTTTTTTTCCCAAAGATGATTCTGATCTGTGGTGGAATTCCTTTTCTCTGGGATCTCTCTGGTCAGATTTCCAGTCGCGCTGGGTTTGGACCAGAATATGAGGTAAGCAATCTTTAAGTGCTAGAGAAAATGTGTGGTCCCTAGAAGAAAGATGTCATTCAGTCATTAGGGGTTCTTTTTTACTCTTCTCCAAAAATTTGGCAGAAGGTGCAAAATATAGCTTGTTAGATTTAAAAGCTATTGCTTTTCAGACAGTCAGCCTCTGTTTTGTTCAAAAGTCAATGGTATATTGGAGGAGAACAAGGAGTTTTTCTAACCAGGTTTAATGAGTAGTTGTGACCTCTGTAATCTCCAGCTGCTTCGTAAGACATACAAGATGAGAAGCTATTCTAGATGTGTCCTGAAGTCAAGAAATACTGAACAATACTTAGTGATAAACTAACACTGTAGTGATAAAATGAACATAGGTGAACATACACTCTCTATATGTACTATGTGCTAAGGACAGGAAGAACTGTTTTTACAATTCAGCTTTATCTACTGCTTAATACAATTTTAAAGTTTTCAAGCATCAAACAAATCCTTTATGAAAATAGTGTGCTTTGGTTTAATGGAGAGTATTCCTATAATCAATAATCTGATAATTGCAAATGTGATTTCTGTAAATTTATCTAGCTTTAACTTCTAACCAGTTTCAGTTAAACCACTGGTGTAAAATCCATTCTGACAGCAAGAATGTTAGTGTCAGTACAGGTTGGTAAATACTAGGTCTCTCTTTGTTTTTAGATTATTCAGTCACTGGTATTCCTGCTGCTTGCAACACTCTTCAGTGCATTGACCGGTCTCCCCTGGAGTTTATATAACACGTTTGTCATAGAAGAAAAACATGGCTTCAATCAACAGGTATCATAGACAACGTGTATGCTGACTTAATGCCTTTGTTAGGTTTGGTAGGTTAGATGGACTGGCATGTCCACATCTGTGCCAAAGATTGTTATTTTTAGGAACATTTTTACATGCTCTACATAAAAATAAGAGCAATGACAGTTCATGACTGTTGCAGATGTCCTGTGCCACATCCATAATGTCTTTGAGTGAGGCTGTGCCCCTCAGCAGCTTTCTAGCAAAAAGTTTCTGTTATAGCAGTGGAACTAAGAACATTTCATACCTCAGCTGTTCATTCTTGGATGGATCATTCTTTGCTCTTCATATGCTCTTCCTGAGAAGCCTGGGTTGCTGCTCAGTAGGGGTACTTCTGAACACTGTACAGGTGAAACAAAAATAAGAAATTATTTTCCTCTTCATCTCACTCATTGATTTATTGATTTAGCCTTTATTAAATTAGAAAATTTGACTCTTTGCACTTCTGTTGGTTACTCACTTTCAGCACTGGCTTTCTTGACTTTCTCATCAACTTAGTTTAACCTGTTTCAGTATCAGTATCCCATGGGAACAGCCTTTCTTAATGGGAGAGAAACTTCAGTGTGGATGCATAGTACTAGAGTACTGTGTTCAGCTGTGGGATCCCCAAAACAAGAGGGACGTGGACCTATTAGAACCAGTCCAGAGGAGGGCCACGAAGATGATCAAAGAGACCATTACTGTGAAGACAGGCTGAGAGAGCTGGGGTTGTTCAGTCTGGAGAAGAGAAGACTCTGGGGAGACCTTACAGTAGCCTTTCATTACATAATGGGAGCCTACAGGAAAGCTGGGGAGGGACTCTGCTAGGGAGTGTAGTGATAGGGCAACGGTTTAAACTAAAAAGGGGTAGATTTAGATTAGATATTCAGAAGAAATTCTTTACTCAGAGAATGGTGAGGCACTGGAACAGGTTGCCCAGAGAGGCTGTGGCTGCCCCATCCCTGGAGGTGTTCAAGGCCAGGTTGGATGAGGCCCTGGGCAACCTGATCTGGTGGGTGGCATCCCTGCCCATGGCAGGGGGGTTGGAATCTTTGAGGTTCCTTCCAACCGAAGCCATTCCATGATTCTATTATAGGCAAAAATGTTTCCCTTTCACCAGCCTTGGTATGTGTCAGCACCTCATGAGGACATACTGCTAACTAGGACTGCCTAGGGAAGTTTTTTATTTTCCTTGGTTGCCAACAGGTCTTTTAGATGCCAACACTTTAAGATGCAGTGAGCTCAGAGCACTGATCAAGCCTTTCTTCTGTGCAGAAGTTGAGTGTCAAAAGCTAAACTTAGCAGCTCAGGTTTCTCCAAAACTGTCTTGAGACAGCTTGCAGAAGCCATGTAGTTTCTATGTATCCTTTAATGAGAGTGAGAATGATTGAGCTGTCTGCCTAATGTCTTTGTTTCTCCATAACGGTTCTCATGCCAAGAACTGAAGGCTGAGTCCAGCTCCAGTCCAATTTGAGACTCCAGTAATGTTAAATCTCTACATTTCATTTTAGACTAATGGGTTAGGCCCTTCCGTGAATGAGCTAAATTCACAACTGATTCCTGGAATTTATTGAAATGATTTTCAAAGGATTTTCAGGCAGACTCTTTTTTCCGTGGTAGCAACTTTCTGAAAATAATGCTTTTTCTTGAGGTCACATATGCCTTAGAAAGCTGATAAGTGGGGTAAAGACACAAGACACCATGCAATTTTATAGCTCTGTTCCTCCTAGGTCATGGCACTGGCATTAAAAAAGAATTAAAATGAAAACTTGAGCTTAATTGTATTTTCAGATGGTGGTCCTAATGTCTTCATCCAGCAATATCTAATGTTTCGTCAAGTCCAGTGGAACCACTGCTAGCAGCACGATTCTGTTAAGAGTTCTTCCTTGTGACTGTTTAAGTGACTGTTTCTTCAGCCATTTACTAAGCTCAAAAAATGAAAAAGCTATACAACAGGCCTCTTTCCAGCTGAGCTGAGGAAAAAAATACATGGGAGTGCATGGATGTATGTACATTGTTTTTTCTCTCTCATGGCTTGTGCCAGTTCAAGAGTCTCAGTCAAACAGAAACAACTTTTCTTTTGTCCAGGAGAAAGCTTACACAGATCTTTCATGCTTTTCCTTACAGTTTTCCTGTGGTGCTTTTCAGGAAAGAAGCACTGCTTAGTGTGACCAAGGCACACGTGCTTTTCTAATTACAGAATGGTTTTGCTGAACAGGTTCATGTTTACAGGCAAAAAACAGTATTGTCTGGAATGCTCCATTTGTGTGGACACATTTCTGTACAATTGTATTACTGCTGAAACTGATAATTGCTTAGCAAGAGTATATCATCAAAGTGCTCACTGTGTGACCACAGTGAATATGTGTACATAAACCCACAAATTTATATTATTCTCTGTCTGATTTGTGTTTATTACAGTCATGGAAGTCAGAGGCATCTATACAAACTCTTTCCCTAATCGTTATTTTTTTATTTAAACCTGTTTTACCAGTTTGCTTTTTTCTTTCCAGACAAGAGTTCCATATGTTTAACACAGTATGGGCTTTTTAACACAACCTTGTCAGAAAGGATCTTTACATAATAAACCCCTCACTTCTGTGCCTTGCAGATAGCTGTAAGTACTGAAGTAACAATTCCTGAAAGAGCTAGTTGGGTGTCTAATGTTGCAAAATCACTAGATCAGTTTGATTCAAGTACGGGTCTTTGAAACATCCATTAAACATCCATCCTAATAAAGTTATGCTAATTTTAGAAGCTGAGACAGCTACAGGAATAGAAACTACATACCAGTGGAAGCTAACTTGGAGTGAAATGACCAGTTTAAACCTAAAAGTCTTCAGTAGGACTTTTGTCCACTTTTCAGTTAAGACAATCAGCTTGGTAGCTGCTGAAGGTTGAGATTAATTGAGGCAACTGTTCAAAGACAAAATATTTTACAATAGTTTTGTTTCTTTCAGTTTACTACTTCTATAAAATCCCATGATACCTGGAATATTCGTTGCTAAAGGAATTAAGGGACAGATAAGCTTACATTTTTCTTTCTTCCTTTAGTTAAAGATATACATGCAATAAAGTAAGGGTTTGGGTCAGATCTTACTAATGAAGCATGCATCCACATGGGCCTCAAGTCTGGGTGGGTGTACAGACCCACAGCTATCTGGAGTGGAGCTGAAAAGGGTCTTCAGCCTTTTCTTACTGACTCTACTTTCCTTAGCGTGCACTGTTATTGCTACTTCATTATTTTGTGATTTGTCTTACTTTGTTTGTGCTTCCAGTGAAGGAATCAGTTCATTAACAAATATCACCTGTTAATATTTGTATTGTAAATATCACTGATATCCTTTCTTTACAGACACTGGGATTTTTTTTCAAGGATGCCATCAAGAAATTTATCGTGACTCAGTGTATTCTGTTGCCAGTGACATCCCTTCTGCTTTATATTATTAAAATAGGGGGTGACTACTTCTTCATCTATGCCTGGCTCTTCACATTAGTTGTTTCCTTGGTGAGTAAAAGAGTACGTGTGGGTTGCTTCCAAATGCTAGATACTTGCATGGCTCAGTATGCTGAGCTAAGTCTAGACACTCACAAGTCTAAACCTCGGGAGTTTTAGTGTCTGTAATGTTTAACACTTCATGGTATTCTCTGTGGACCTGTTCAGAAATAATAACTTGTATTAACTAACCACATTAGTTTGATATCTTATATTTTATCTATTACACTGGAGTGTTTTAATCAGTTGAAAAATAAACATTCAAAAAAACATGGAATGCTGGAATTAAAATGCTGTATGGTGATAGGCTTTCCTTTTTCTTAACTATAGAAAGGAAACCAAGACAACTAAAATTGGTTTGACAAGACTAGGCAAAAAATGTGCTTTGGGCACATTTATAAAGTTTCATGTATTTCCATTAGGTGTCTCTTCTAGTTAACCAAACACCAATTCTCAGTTGCATTGCTTTGTATTGAGACAAGTATTGATTTTTCCCTTTCTGGTTCAGCTCATGTAGCTTATTTTATATACTGAATTGGTAACTGACATTTTTAGGTCTTTTTTTAGAAGGATATTTTTGTATATATTGTAAGGATGTGATGTTTTTTATTTTTTATATACTTAGTGCTCTACTGTCATTTTTGTCTCGATATACTACCCATTGCTCACCCAAAGAAGAAATTAGAGAACTAGTGTTGTACATATTCATTTATTTTTAAATTAAAAGAATACCGTAACACCTTAAGAACTGTAAGAATTACTAGATTACATTCATGTAATAAAGTGTGTCACGTTAGCCTAACAATAAAATTGTTTCAATCCCAGATTCTTGCGTCAGGTTCAGAATTTCTGGTTGATCTGGGTTGTATCTTCAAGAAGTCTTTTAGGAAAACCTGGCAAGGAAATCATGATTGTTATTTTTCTTAAGCTTCTTTTTTTGTGATTTATATTAGGTAGTTATGTGTCTTTTGTTTTGTTTTTTCTTCATCTCATCACTGCTTTTAGATACAGCTTCTATATCTTTCTTGGACTTCTTTCAATTTGTCAGCTTCTGTTCTGGTCAGCCACGTGTATTGACTGGCCACATTTAGTGTAGCTAAAAATCCACAAAATTTTTAGCTACAAAAAATAGCTAGTGAATGCTTTAAGTTTTTAGGTTTAACAGCATTAAAGACTTGCTTTTTCATAGATGGATTAAGCTGAAATTTTGAAAGAACTGGTAATTTCAGGACTGGAAGAAGGTAATCCCTGGAAAATGTATAGATACTTTAGAAACTGTGAAAACAGAGCCACCCTATCTTTTACTCAGCAAATGCTAGAAAATATGTGTCTTGTCAGAGAACTACAGATATCTGTACTGAAAAAAAAGGTAGCAAGACGGAGTGGCTCACTTTTTTTTTTTTTTTTTCCCCTTTCTGGGACTAATTGCATGCCCCAGCAATTGGTGCTTTGCAGGTGTCTTGCTTTCACTGTAGCTTTACAGGGTGTTGATCATGGTTTCCCACCTTAGTGGGATTTTGAACAGTCTTTGACATACAAAATAAGTGTAGCAGCTGTTAAGAGTTACTCTTTAGAGTTCACTTTAGGGAGAAAAGTTCCAGTTGTAATCATGTTCCATAACATCGTAATTATGGTCAGTTGCATCCTTCTTCCAGTGTATAATCCCTGCTGATACCAAGGGATTACACAAAGATCAGAGATGAAAATTTATGATTAGTACACCCACATTTTAAATGGCCTGAGACGCTTGTATGGACAGAAATAGTTGATTTCACTTCTATAAAATACGTTCCAACAATTTCTGCAAATCATCTGCAGTTTTAAACTCTTATTTTAACAGTTACAGTAACAAAAATAGGTTTTGTTTTTTAAGTGTTGTCTTATTCAAGCAGATAAGCGTGTCCATATAAGTCAGTTTCCTTAATTTCAGATATATTCTTACTTTTCAGTAGTGTGGATTCTTTTCAAAAGTCAACATATATGTTTTCAATGTGAAGAAAAAAACTGTTTATTTCTGTTTCCTTCTCATGCCTTGTTCCTTTTTACTAACCAAAATTAAAACTTATTCCCAGTTCAGTCCTTTTTCTTTTAAATAAATAAATAAATAGTTTTGTGTAGGTCAAGAGTGTGAAGGAAGGAAGTTCAGCTTTTCTTTCCATCAGAGTGTTATTCCACTCCTGGCTTTCTCATTTGGGCTGCTTCTGGTGCAATTTTGAAGAGGTGCAAGTGCATCATAGTGAGGTCTGGGGATATGGCTGTTAATCACTTTGTAACACAGACATCAGTCTGTTCCTTAGCCCTGTGCACAACTGGAAAAAGGGGAAGAAAACAGGACAAGAAATCTCTCGCCTGTTCTAGACTATGGCTGTGCAAGTTAACAGGAGTTTGAAGAAGCAGAACTACCTCTTGGTTTAGTGGGCTCTGCTGCTCATTAGGAAACACTTGAGAACTTTCCAGTGTTGGTGAAGTAGGTGAAAGTGACAGCCTGTCATTGATAAGATCACTGCTGCCAGCTATCGTAGTGGCTTTTTTTTTCTGTGGTTTGAGGAACTCTCAGAGCAAAAGCACTGTTTTTAGTAATTTTGCTCAGGATTGTTTGGAGACCAACCTGCCCCCACCTCCATCTTGCTGTTGAATTGCTGATTGTCAACAGTCTAAGTCATTTTCTTTATAGATGGGATGACCCATGCAAAGCCTTGCTTTGCTATAGATCACAGTTTATACAGGATTCAGTTTATGAAGGTGTGTTTTTCTGAACTGTGCTCTCCCTGTCCCCTTTAAGCCATGCCTCATAGTTAGTACTAAACACATTTGTATGTTCTTTTTTTTTTTTTAATATCCGTATGTGTTTGCAGGTGCTTGTTACAATCTATGCAGACTACATTGCACCTTTATTTGATAAATTCATTCCACTTCCTGAGGGAGAGCTCAAGCAACAAATTGAAACAATGGCAAAGAGCATTGACTTCCCATTGACTAAGGTGTATGTTGTTGAAGGTGAGATTTTTTTGAATAAAGAGTCTGTAACTTTAAATTTGTGGATTTTTAGCTCTGATTTTGAATGTTATAGCAGGGGAGTTGTTTATGTTCAACAGCTATTGTGTTACTTGCCAAAGTCTGTGCTCTATTCCTTTTTTCTTTTTCTTTTTTTTTTTTTTTTTTTTGACTTTGGGTGAGAAAAGTGAAGCTTGAATATACAGCCTTAACTGAGGATGTCCTTAACAGCCATTGCCATGACATGCGCTGTGACGTAGCGCAGTCAGAAACGGAAGCAGCTATTAAGTTTCCAATTCTAGAACTTAAGGCAGAAGGATTTTTTTTTTTTTAACTTTTCTAGTCTTTTTTCAGTATTAATTGCGTTACAATGTCCTTAGTGAAGTACTTGAAAAAGCTATGAATGTTAAAAACACCTATTCCTCTTTAGAGTGTTCATGTGGACAGCTGATTATGGTGTGATTGAATAAACCCAGCCCTTCTACTTGAGATTGTCACTTTTTCACTTTGGAGTAGTAAATTGTGCATCCTCTTTTCTTAGCTTGTGGAATATAACATGGAGCATGCCAGCTACCTTGTCGTTTCCTCTCCAATTCTATCTTCATGGAGAATTTTACTCTTTAATGTTTCCACTGCTACTCATTTTGCTCCCTTTTGTATGTGATTTCAGGGACTTTCGCCAATTTAGTTTCTGTTTTGCCTCACCTGTGAGGATAGAACATATTTCTAATGCCTTGGTGAAAGCAACTTGAAATGGAATAAAGAGCTGAAATGGTAGAATTTTACTGCAGTGGTAGAATTTTGCTTTAAAAGAGAGAAGATAATGAATTTTTTTTTCTAGACTGGAGGTTGTGGCTTTTAAAACTTTGGGATGGCTAAATACAGCCACTACTCTACTTCGGTGCAGCCAGAAAAATCTACTGTTGATATACTTGGGACCCAAGAAATTTAAACTTTTAAACTTTATGGTGAAAGCCCTGTGAGCGAATTCTTAGTACACTGGCACCTCTGTGGTGTATCACTGCATTAGCTTCTTCAGCATGCCTGCATTTAGTGGCAATGATTTGCAGTGGAGAGAGGCTGCCAAATCCATATTTTCTTTTCCTGGCATCCTTCAGGCTGTTGAGCCAACAATGAACCCTGCTGACGTGGGGGGACTGATGCGTGAACATCTTTTTGCCAGTGTTCTGCTGCACTCTGCCTTGTCTCTTCCCACTCCAGAACTAACTTCTTAGTAACATGCAACAAAACCCTTACATTTCATGGTTTGTTCCGTAACAGGCAGATGATAAGGTTCATTCCCTATAAATGCTTTGGTAAAGGTTGAAGCTTCTTACAATAGACAGAGGGGATAACGCTACCTAGTGGCTGGTCATCAGATTTTCTTGCTGAGAAGGGACTGGATGCTGAGGCTTCATACTCTGACCAGCCTCTTCCTCTGTTGGTCTATCTTGGTTTGGTGCTGAAATTACTATCACCACAACATGAGTTGGCTTGCAATGGAACAATGGATATTTTGTGCTCTGAGGAGTTGGTGTGGCTTATGCATGTACTGTGAGAGTCCGCCTTCAGCTTGAAGTGCTTTATCTTTTGTTGGAAAAAACAGACAGATTTCACCTCTTCTCTCACAGAGACCTTGTTCAGTTCTTGCATTGCAACAGCTCCTGTCTATAGGCAAAATTAGGTAAATCTAACAGTTACTTTGATCTGGACAGTTTTGTTTTTGTTTTTTTTTTTTAAATGAATTCAACAGTTTATTCTGCGGAAAGGCTAAAGTATATCAATAGTAGAAAGAATCCATGAGTCCACCATTCAGGTGACCTAGATGAAAGTAACTGCAAAAATTTGCCTATTTCAAATATAATAATTTTAAGGGCCTTGCATAGTTAAGCTGCAGTACACAGACTTATTCAGATCAAGGTCTCTAATGTAAATTTTTACTTAACAGGTTCTAAGCGTTCTTCTCATAGCAATGCTTACTTCTATGGATTCTTCAAGAATAAGCGGATAGTGCTGTTTGACACTCTCCTAGAAGATTATTCTGCACTGAACAAAGAGCCAGCAGAAGGAGAAGAGGGTGAGAATGAAGAGACAAAGTCTAAAACAAAAGTGAGTTTCTCTGTTCTATTCTATTCTGGCTTTATTTTTCACTGTTATTTACATTAACTTCTTGGTGGGATTGTCCCTTGTGTTTTCTGAATGTATTTTAAAGGTCCTAAATGAAATGCTAAAACCCAAACCAAATAATTCCATCACCAAAGCTCAAGGATATTGAGCTGCCATTAAATGGAATTTCTGGGGTTGTTAGTGAGTGGGTGCAGAAAACATCAAAGAAACCTCAGAAGTCCATGGGAGCTTTAGCTTTTTGTTTTCTTGCATGTAACAAATGTGTCTTCCCTGTGACTGATCAAATGAGGAGCCTGTTCAGGTTTTTAGATTGTTCCTTCTCTTGGGACTGCCACACTAAGCTTCCCTTTGAATTGAATGCTTTTGACTATCAGTACATCATTTATGTGCCTTTTGTTGCAGGCAAGAATTTTGGTGCAAGGTGCGCATGTGTGTACATACACAGATTACATGTGCACCCTTCCCCACCCTGGTCAAGAACAGGATGATAGCCTTTCATTGTCCTTTGTATTATTGTGCAACTGCACATCTTCTGTACAGCTTTTGTGGTTTCAGGAGAGTTTTGGGGATGGATAGAATTGGCAGGATATTTCCAAAGAACCTGAAAGAGTAATTCTGAGAAGAATGAATTGCCTTACTCAGCCTAGGTGTAGGTCTATGTATTGATTTTTAAGAGGAGGTGATTCTGAGCTCACCTGCCCATCTTTCCTGATGATATTTTTAAAGCATATCATAGCATTTGTTGCAGATGATGGGAGTGTTGTCATTCAGTAATACCTTGGGAGGAAGGCTACATTCTGAGTATTGAAGGAAGTAGAGGGAGGACTTCACTCTGCTTTTGATTCTGCTTTAAGAGGTTGTGGCTCTGAATGTCAGCTTTCATTGTAATGCCTTTTCCTGAGTAAATAAACAATTAGATCAAGGGATGGCACGGGAGAGTTTGGAGGCAAGTTTTCTAGTATTGTTCAGGTCTGTGTGGGAATGTCTGTATGCATAGAAATAAGATATCACCATCTCTTGGTAGAAGATTGTTGAACTTGCAAGTTTATTTTTTGTAAATATCTTCTCGAAGAAATCTCAATAAGAAGTTGGATGTGTGTATCTGCCAGTAGAAGGGACGAGCCTGCCCTTGGGAAACTTCCTGATGTAGGAAGACAAATTAATAAATAAGAAATTGATTCAGTTGTGTTCAGTTCAACTTCCTTATTCCCTCAGAGTAAGAAGCAAGGATGTAAAAATGAAGAAGTTCTGGCTGTCCTTGGTCATGAATTGGGTCACTGGAAACTAGGTCACACTGTCAAAAACATTATCATCAGTCAGGTAAGTTATGATATTGTTGGTTTTCATAGAGCATTCTGTAATTGTTTCCAATTGCTTGCTTCCAGATTTGTAAGTGTACAGTGAGCATGCAGTAGCCCTTCTGTCCCCACTTTGCCCCATCTGGCTAGTAGGGAGCATGAGCCATGAGTCTGAGAATAGGTATTTTCCTCCCTTCTTGGAGGGGTACGAAGGAATGTGATTGTGGATTATGAAATCTGACCCAGAGTGTATTTCTGAACTTATTTCTATTGTTTTCTTCTACCTTTTGCATTAGTTGTTGGTAAATATGTTATTGTGCCTATATTATAATAGGTATATACATGTATGTAATATATATTATATATAATTTTATTTATTATATGTTACTGTGTGTAACCCCATTTGCAAGAATCCTTTGGGCCCGCCGCATCAGCCAATTGTTGACCCATCTTATTGTGCTTTTATCTAACTGTATTCTGGTCATTTTGTCCAGGAGGATACTGTGAGAGACAGTAGCAAAAGCTTTACTGAAATGCAGACAGATTGTATCAGCTGGCTTCCTTTGGTCATCTAAATGGGTGATCTTTTTGTAGAAGAAAATTACGTTTGTTAAATATGACCTTTCCTTTCTGAACCCATGTTTGCTCTGACCAATGACTGCATTGTCCTTTAGGTGTTTTTCAGTAACTCCAGAATAATCTCCATAATTTTACCAGGCACTTAAGTGAGACTTACAGGCCTGTAATTGCCAGGTTCTTCTTTCTTGCCCTTCTTGAAAATTGGGATCACAGTTGCCAGCCTCCAGTTAACTGGGACCGCTCCAGATTCTCAAGATCGTTGAAAAATAATAGAGAGGGATCCCGTGATGACATCAACCAGCTCTCTGGCTACTCTAGGATGAATCCCATCAATCCACATAATCGATACCTATCCAGGTGTAGCAGCAAATCCCACACAAGTTTGAGGTTGACTGGGAGTTTATCATTCCAGTGGTCACAGTCCTCCAACTTGGGGTCCCACAGCCCGTCACTGATGTTGAAAACAGACAAAAATGCATTAAACATCTCTGCTTTATTTATGTGTCCCAGTTTGTTAGGTGACTGTCCCCATCAAGGACATGTTTGCTCTGGTCCTCCTTTTCCTGTTAACATACTTTAAAAAGCCTTTTTTATTGTTCTCCACACTGCTGGCCAGCTGCAACTCTAATTGAGCCTTGGCCGCATTAATTCTCTCCCTGTAAATGTAAGCAGCATCGCTTTAGTCCTCACATGTCACCTGACCTTGCTTCCAGCAACCATACAATTTCTTCTTCCACCTAAGCTCTTGAAGAAAATCACTGCTCAGCCAGTCTGGCCTTCTGCCCCTCCTTGCTTGCCCCTCCAGCATTTTGTATTTGCCTGTTCTGTGCTCTTAGGAGGTGGTACTTAAAAAAAAAAAAAAAAAAAAAAAAAAAAAAGGCACTGTTGGACTCCATTGTCTTTAAAAGCAGTTTCTCAGGGGACTTCACTAACAAGTTTCCTGAGCAGTCTGAAGCGTGCTCTCACCGAGTCCAGTGTTGAAATTTTGGTGGTAGTTTTTCTCCTATCACCAAAAATTTTAAACTCGACTACTTCTTGGTCATTATGGCCAAGGCAGCCACCTATCACCATTTTACCCACCAGAGCCTCCCTGTTTACAGGCCTCCATCTAGGAGGGCTCCTTTCCTAGTCAGCTTTCTTAGTACCTGTACCAAGAAGTTCCTGTAAAGTCTGCCATATACTATGTAGATTTGTCTTGTTCTAGTTATCATGCATGCTTTTTTCCTCAAATTCCAGACTTTTTTGTCTCTTAGCTTATGACGGTGTGTTCAGAAATGCTTCTCTTTTTTTTTTTTTTTTTTTTTTTTGCTAAGGCTATTCACTTTTTTTTCATTCTGGAACATCTCAAACTTTTAACTTACGAAAATCTTTCTGATTCCATAGTACTTTTTCTTACCCATGCCACTGAACACGTCAGTAATGTCCTTTCTGCTTTGATTAACACAATTATATTCCAACTTCTGATGCTGATATTGATCCCTACTAATTAAAAAGCAACTGATATGTTTTTGCCATTCTGGTAACTCATGTAACTTTTGTCTTCGGATCTGCTTTTTAGATACTGTTATTTCACAGTAATAGGTAAACTTCCAGACATCTTCAGAAATTCTTCTTCAATGTTTTTTGTACTTTTTGTATTGACTGTTTTCTGTCACAAATGTCCCTCTTCTTTCTGTTCTGTCTGTTGAAAAACAAGCATTATTCTGCCACATTTCACATTACTCCAAAAAGATTAAACAGCCACTTGAATGGATTGAAAAGGTACTAATAAAATTCTCTATAAAACATAATAAAGCATGGTAGTGCCCCTTGCCTCTGAAAGGCCAGCCAAGCAATGTGCAAATATGGTTAGATAGAAGCATGGGTTGTTTCCAGGAACAGAAATGTGACACAGCAAATGGTAGGTAATGCTTTGAAGAAGGGTTTTGGACACACATTGTTTGTTTTTAAATGTTTTAGAACCTATGCTTAATTCCAAGGAAATGGGTTGTCTCTTCTATTCCCCCCTTGTGTATCTTGTCTTGCCTTTTCATTTCCCTTTGCTACTTAAAACTTGTTTTTAGCACACTGACAGAAAATAATTAGAAAATCAGAGAATGTTTTAGGTTGGAAGGAACCTCTGGAGGCCTTCTGGACCTTGAGCAGGTTGTCCAGGACCAGAAGAAATTATGTTTTTTTATTGCATGCACATACTGGAAACTGGTAAAGGTTAGCTGTTTGTTCTTCTTCATATATGAGTTCTAAAGTAATCTATTTGGATTTCTTGTTTGCTTTTTTTTTTTTTTTTTTAACCCCCGGGGAGTTTCTATGCAAATCTGTGACATTTTAGGCCATATGTTTGACTTGGATGAAAAACCCATCTTAATCAAGAGTGTTGTTTCCTTTCTCTAGATGAACTCCTTCCTGTGTTTCTTCTTGTTTGCTGTGTTAATTGGTCGAAAAGAGCTCTTTGCTGCATTTGGTTTCTATGAGACTCAGCCTACCCTGATAGGCTTGATGATTATTTTCCAGTTCATTTTTTCACCTTACAATGAGGTAAATTGTTCAATTTGTCTTTGAGACATGGGTGCTGAAGTATCATTCTATTTAAACTATGATTTTATTTTGACTTTATTATTATTTTGGAGAAGAGATTGAAGTTTCTATGGGCTCTATCTGTTATCTACATTTAATAAGTAGAATTTGCGCTCTGTGTCAGAAGACTCCCTGTTTCAGATGTGGCCTGTATAAATCTTAATGAGATCATTCCTCAGTCACAGTAATGTGTGTGGGATGAGGAAAGGAAGATACTGTAGTGGGCATTTACTAATATTGTAAATAAAATGTGGATGGTTGAATTTTTAGATAATTATTAATATACTTCTCTCTTCACAGATTCTCTCTTTCTGCTTGACTGTATTAAGTCGACGATTTGAGTTTCAAGCAGATGCATTTGCCAAGGAACTTGGGAAGGCTAAAGACCTATATTCTGCTTTGATCAAACTAAACAAAGATAATTTAGGATTCCCTGTTTCTGACTGGATCTTCTCAATGTGGCATTATTCCCATCCACCCCTTTTAGAAAGACTTCAAGCCTTGAAAGATACAAAGCAAGAGTGACAGGAATCACTGTTAGTTCAAAGACAGTGTTTCCATCTCAGAGGCAAAGTTCAGAGCTGCTTTTTAAATTCTTTTTAAAAATGGATCGCTCCATCTGAGTGTGATATTAACAGCGCAACAAATCTGAGAGTTCTGAAACAGGTATTTAATTATAAATTACTTTTTTAAACAAAAAAACTGTGGTACTTAATTTAGAAAAACATACTGGGTGAAGACCAAGACACCTTTCCCTCAAAACACTGGCTTTTATCTCCATATCATAGTATAGACTTGTAAGAGAAGACAAAATAATACTTCAAAGCACCTGTTTCTTCAGTTGAACATTGGTTTTGATCCTTTCCTCATTCTCAGTGTTCTGTGAACCTTCCCTTCCCATTCTCAGCCTTTATTCACAATGAAGAAATACTGAGTGACTTGGTTTCTTACATCATAACTGTATTAGCTTGTCACTGTTGGTGTTTAAAAAAAAAAAAAAAGTTTAATGCAAGTACAGGCCTTTCTGCTGGATTCCAGTTCATGTCTGTTGTAATTGAAAATGCTACTTAATAAAGCTTCCTTTTTCAGAAATGTGGGAATAAGGAAATGTACCATGGCTTCATTGAAAATGACTATTAGTCTGTATTCTGTAGCATTATAGTGATATTTTTCTCTTCTGCTCCACTGTGCTTCTGGGGATGTGGAAGAATGTTATGGAGAATCCAGACAGGACCCATGGAAGGACTCAGGAAAAAAGCTGCTAATTTATAGAATCATAGAATGACTTGGGTTGGAAGGGACCTTAAAGATCATCTAGTTCCAACCCCCCTCCCCTGCCATGGGCATAATTCTTTGTTCTCCCGTTTGCTTGTGAGCATAATAGTTAACAGCTTTTCCATACTTCAGTTTTTCCGTTTCTGTCAACCTTGGCCTCATTTTATTGTGTATATAGAAGTGGTCAGATCCGTGAACAGTGTGTCAGAATTTAACTTCCATTCTGAGGGCAGAGAGAGATCTGGAGGCTTTGTCCCCCACTCTGGGGAGGGTTTTTCCATTAATATGGATACAACTGAAATAGTGTTAGAATACTTAGAAAATTTTCCTCCCCATTTTGATACAAATAATACAAGATTTAGTTTATTCATGTAGATTAGAGAAAGGCAAATGGATAACCAGGGAAATCGCTTCTGCATCTGTTATCTCAGATGAGAGGAGCAATTAAATTTACTTTTGTTGAATAAAGATAGCAGTTAAATGTAGGATTGTATGTGTCATACAAATGTTTTGGACCATACTGAATGCAAATACTTCATATAAAAATCAGATTTTATACCTGTGGTAAGTTAAAAAGTTCTCTTTGAACAGAGATGAGCAGAACAAGTCAAAGCAAATTCTATCCTTTCAGGTGTCTGAGTGTTCTCAGAGACTTCACCGTTAATTAAATTAATTTTTGTGATCATAATGAAAAATGCCTTATAAGATAGGCATGATGATGTCTCAGGTGCAGCAAGATACCAGATGTTGCTGGAAACCATATGTATGCCTTATTCTATTTGTGTTTATACCCTAAAGCATGAGCATGTGAAGTTAAACTATAGATATGGACTTCAAAGACAGTTTTTAATTATATGGGGAGCCTATAGTTTGTCATGGTAATTGCATTGAATAAATGGCCTTGAAAATAAAAGAGCTAACTTGAATTTGTCAGTTCAGAAGAGTAGATAAACGTGTTTCGAGTTGCAGAGATGTTTGTTGGTGTAAGCCTATGGAAAATATATGTATGTTACATGTGCTCTGAGAAAAGCATTCATGTCACCCTCTAGGTAAAACATACTCAAAACTGATTTTTGTGGTTATTTCAGAAAATTGGCAAAACACAAACCAAAATGGGACAATGAAGAAAATGCCAGTTACTGTGGAAGCATCTCAGACATGAAATATTTAGGCTATTAGGTGAAGATAGTACTGTTACAGAAATTTCCTGGTGCTTCCTTTTCTTCACTGTCACTGTTTGGAGGTTATCTCAGCACTGGCATCTTGTTTGTCAGTGTGTCCTGTAACCTTCTGCTTGTCCATGTACAGGCAGAATGGCAGATAACTGGAATGCATTACCTGCATGTTGCTGACCTGCAGCCTCTAGCTGTTTACTACGTTCTGGAGAATAGTCTAAATCACACTTGAGTCTTTCTATGCAGCACCTGCTGCTGCCTTCCCGGGTGTCCAGATCCTCCTACAGTGTCTATGCAGCCATGCAAGCAGTCATTCAAGAACAGCTTGATGACAGAGTTTGGCTACTAGAATCAGCCACACATCTATGTCCTTTTTAATTAATGACCAGTTTTGAGAAACAAGGGAAGAATATAAGCAACGTTTGGGGTTTTGTTTTCTGTTATCTTTAAGCTAATAATGCTCAAATACCTTGAGGTAAGGGAATGCAGAGCAAAACATCTTTGTCAGTACATACTACACAGGCAGCCGTAGGGCTTGTGGGCACTGATCAGTGGTGTCCTGCCCAACAGCTCATAGCTCCAGCTTTCCCTTCTCTGCCTCACCAGCTTTTTCAGGCTGAGAGAAGATATAAAAGGGAAAATGAAAAATCTAACCCAAACCTCACAAAGAGACTAAAGAATGACTAAAATTGGGATGCTTTATGGAAGAGAGAGATTTGCTGCCTGCCTGGGGCCCGTATTTGTGATTGAAGAGGCTACTGAGTTTGGTGGGTCCTAAAGATTATAACCCCCTCCTACTTTTTCAAGTTGAATCAAATGAAGCTGTAACAAGGAAACTTGAAATATCAAAAAGGAAAAATCCATGTCCCTTGGAAAGATGTTGAAGGGATTGGAAGCACAAGTAGTGTTCTCCTCTGTCCTTCCAGTTGGTGAATAGGACCCAAGAAGAAAGAGATGAAGGGGCCAAGTGAAAGACTGGCTGCGAGGCTGGTGTGGTGCCCAAGGTTTGGGGTTCTACTAGCGATACACTAGCACGATGCACTAGCGATATCAGTTGTGGCGTACCACTTGGCTGCCTTCGATTCAAGTTCGTACTGAAGTTCCAGCATGTCCGGCACTGCAGCACTCAGTGGTGGCGTCACTTCATTCAGGCCACGATAGTCCACTGTTAGTCTCCACTCACCATTAGACTTTCGCACTGGCCATATGGGACTATTGAAAGGTGAATGAGTCTTGCTGATCACTCCTTGGCTCTCCAATTGACGAATTAGCTTATGGATGGGAATCAGGGAGTCTCGGTTGGTGTCATATTGCCGCCGGTGCACAGTTGTGGTAGCGATTGGCACTTGCTGTTCTTCGACTCTCAGCAACCCCACAACAGAGGGGTCCTCTGAGAGACCAGGCAAGGTAGATAATTGTTTAATGCCCTCTGTCTCTAAAGCAGCTATACCAAAAGCCCACCGGAACCCTTTTGGGTCCTTGCAATATCCTCTTCTAAGATAGTCTATGCCAAGGATACATGGAGCATCCGGGCCAGTCACAATGCGGTGCTTTTCCCACTCATTCCCAGTCAGACTCACTTCAGCCTCCAATACAGTCAACTGCTGAGATCCCCCTGTCACTCCACAAATACAGATGGGCTCTGGCCCTTTATAGCTCGATGGCATTAAAGTACATTGTGCACCGGTATCTACTAAAGCCTTATACTTCTGTGTGTCTGACATGCCAGGCCATCGAATCCACACAGTCCAATAAACTTGATTGTCCCTTTCCTCCCCCTGGCTGGAGGTAGGGCCCCCCTAATCCTGGTCAGAATCTTCTTCGTTTCTGTGTTTGAAGGACTGTCTGCTGGAAGTTGGAGAAGCAAACTTTTCAGAGAATCCCTTTTTCCCGATTGTTTTCTTTTGCAACTCACGTACCCGTGCCTCTAGGGTTGCGGTAGATTTTCCATCCCATTTTCTCATGTCCTCTCCATGGTCTCGTAAGTAAAACCACAGGGTGGCACGGGGTAAGTACCCACCATATCGTCTTCCTTGTGTGGATGAACGCCTACCCCTGATAGCTGAGACACTGCTTTGTTCAGGTGCAGAGGAGAATAATCTCTCAAGTTGGTGAACCTTTTCAGAAAGTTTATCCCAAGTGTTCTCTTTTGGTCGGTGGACACTGGTTTGTTCAGGTGGGGAGGAAGATAGATTCTCTTTAAGTTGGTGAAACTCCAGAAAGTTTCTCCACAGCTGAGACGCAGGCCTGTAAGAAAGAGGAGAGACTTTCTTTGTACTGCCGGAGTTGTTTAGCCACTTCATCCACTGTGAGTTCCTCATCCTCTTTCCAGGCCATTATTGCCAATGAGCTGGCATATGATGATGGTGCACTCTGTACAAACTTCCGCCACATGGGCTGTGTACAGCTGACTTCATCTGGATCTTTGGATGTTTGTCTGAGGTCTGGATCCTCATAAATCACTTCCCGTACGGCTAATTCCCTCAGGTACTGGATTCCCTTCTCTGTAGTGGTCCACTTGCCTGGTAGACATAAAAGTTCTTCCTTGAAGGGATACCTTTCTCTAACAGCTGAGAGGAGACGCCTCCAGAGGCTGTGAGATTGTGCTCCATCTGCAATTGCTTTGTCAATGCCTACGTCTCTAGCAAGGGATCCTGTGGAGGAATGGTTAAGTGAAATAGGACATGTGGATGTTGGGCAGTTAGGAGGCAATGGGCTAGTGAAGTACCGTACTCAACTCACATGAGTCTGGCACGTACGCAGCTGGCTGAGAGCCAATCAGGCTCAAGGACACGATGCCCTTGAGCGATGGGGAAAGTCCCTAAGGCGGGACGGTGGCTAAAAGAAGGAGGAACTACCTGAAAAGAGCAGGAAATGTTAGCCAATCCTGAGCTTAGTTTTTGCAATATGTATGAGTTGATTATGTTCGAACTAGATAAAAGGCGACTGAGCTATCCATTAAAGTTGAAGTTTATTGTTCACTCATATTGAGTGTCTGTGTCTTCCTTCCGTCGACAACAGGATCCCAGCCATCTGGCTTCCCTGCCATCTAATTCCACACAATTGGCTGCAGTGTCCCAGCACCGGAGCAGCCAGGTGACAAGCTGCTCACCTATACAGCGACCAAAATCTTTTCACACATCTTGTAGCTCACGCTCATATAGGTTTCGGGTAGTTACTGTTGATTTTTCGGCATCCTCATCTTCCTCCTCCTGAATCCCTGATGGCCCAGCATTGTCGTCTCTATACCTAGATTTGGCAGAAGACTCTCTGCATTCTAAACAACTTGAATCTCTATACCATTTTTTCACCTTCTCTACAGGGGCAACTTGCACTGCTACAGCTCATTTCTCTGACCCAGCTACAGGGTCTGCCACAGGGGTTGGAGTACCCTCTGCAGGGTCTACTTGCACTGCTACAGTTTGTTTCTCTGACCCCGTTACAGGGTCTGCCAGAGGGGTTGGAAACTGAAACCAGGACACCAAGCTAGCATGCATGGCTATTAATGCGTTAAAAGGCACAAAGACTCTAGAGATTTCTAAGTTTCCTTGGAGATACCTGGTATAACCAAGTGTTCAAATCTTCCCCCTCAGCGCCCAAACGATGGGGGGAATGGGGGGAGGGAGAAGAGAGGCTCAGCTTGTTGACTGATCCCAAAAGTCAGAAGGTCCTCATGATAGTATCTTCCCTGACATCCCCTTTCTCTTAAGCCAATTTATATTTTCAATTTTTTAGGTAGAGCTTGAGTGACTGTAGTCATGCGTATCTTGGAAAGGTATAGGCTCTGAGAAATACAGAGCACATGCTCAGTGAGGGGTGGTCACACCTTGGAGGTGTGTTCTATTATTATAACAATATTATAAATGAGCAAAAGTTCACTAGAGTACAACATTTTGTCAAAAACATGACAAGTGGTTGGCTCAGGGTAGAAAATGTGCAGATTATTGGTCTCTGTGTGCACAAGAACAACCAAGTCCCCACCTGGTCACAGAGCCTAACCGCGGAGTCTCCTCTCTACACTCCATTCTGTTCCTTAGAGTCAGCATACCAGGTTCCCCCAGTGCAATACCATCTACAGTTGGAAGCCTATGGAACGCTTAGGTAATGCAGCTACACTCCATCCTGAAAGCTTCTTCAATGCTGTACATTTTCTTTAAAATGTGAATATTAGTTTAATTTTCCTGGCCACTTTAGGCAATTACTCCACAGTGGTGTCCCACAGGGATCTGTCTTGGGACCAGTACTGTTTAATATCTTATACAATGACATAGACAGTGGGACCAAGTGCACCCTCAGCAAATTTGTAGATGACACCAAGCTGAGTGGTGCAGTTCATATAACTGAAGAAAGAGATCCCATCCAAAGGGACCTGGACAAGCTTGAGAAGTGGGCTCATGTGAACCTAATGAGGTTCAACAAGTCAAAGTGCAAGGTGTTGCACCTGGGTCAGGGCAATCCCGGACATGAGTACAGACTGGGAGAAGAACTCATTGAGAGCTGCCCTGCAGAGAAGGACTTGGGGGATCTGGTGGATGAAAAGCTCAACATGAGCCAGGGCTGCACCAAAGGAGGAGTGGCCAGTGGGTTCAAGGTAGGTGATTGTCTCCCTCTACTCTGCCCTTGTGAGGCCCCACTTGGACTACTGCATCCAGGTCTGGGGCACCCAGCCCCAGGAGGATGTGGGGCTGTTAGAGTGGGTCCAGAGGAGGGCCACAAAGATGATCAAGGAGCTGGAGCACCTCTCCTATGAAGAAAGGCTGAGAGAGCAGGGGCTGTTCAGCCTACAGAAGAGAAGGCTCTGGGATGACCTCACTGTGACCTTTCAATACTTAAAGGGGACTTATAAAAAAGATGGAGAGTGACTCTTTGCTCAATCAGATAATGATAGAACGAGGAGGAATGGTTTTAAACTCAAAGAGGGGAGATTTAGATTAGATGTTAGGAGGAAATTCTTCACTTAGAGGGTGGTGAAGCACTGGAACTGGTTGCCTAGAGAGGCTGTGGCTGCCCCATCCCTGGAGGTGTTCAAGGCCAGGTTGGATGAGGCCCTGGGCAACCTGATCTGGTGGGTGGCATCCCTGCCCATGGCAGGGGGGTTGGAATCTTTGAGGTTCCTTCCAACCGAAGCCATTCCATGATTCTATTATAGGCAAAAATGTTTCCCTTTCACCAGCCTTGGTATGTGTCAGCACCTCATGAGGACATACTGCTAACTAGGACTGCCTAGGGAAGTTTTTTATTTTCCTTGGTTGCCAACAGGTCTTGCTACTTTTTATCCGGATTAGATGTATAGGTGGGGAAATTGTGGAAGAGCTGCATGCAGAGGTAAATTTACGGAATAGGCATAAAAGGGAATCAATAGGCATTGTTTCAGCTTGCTAAAGTAATTGGAGGTTTTTGTGAGACTTGCAGGACAGAGAACCAATAAGGAGCACTGCAGGGCCAGAGGAGTAACTGGGAATTCCCTTGGAATCTGCCCTAGAGGGGAATAGTTATTTGTGAATTCAAAGCAACCATTACATCTGTAGTAATGGCAAGGTACTGCCAGCAGCAAGATCAAGATGCAGGTTGGGCTGATAGTGTTGCTGGCAGCCTCCCTCTCAGCCGTCTCGTGCCAAGATCCCAGGAGACGCAGGGCTGAGGTGAGCTCTGGCACCCGGCTTCCTCACTGCGTCCTTCCCGCGGGGCCGCTCGCCCCTGCACCACCTCACCCCGTCGCGGAGGCTACGTCAGCAGGCCGCGGACCGGAGGGCGAGGACGCCATTTCCGCATGCGCTGGCAGCCGCCCATACCGGAGGCCCGGCGCGCGCGTGCCACGCCCCGGAGGTGGTGTAAGGGGGCGGTGCCGGTGGCCCTCTCGCGGCCTCCTTTGTGCGGGGCGGCGTGGCACGGCCGGGGCGATGCTGTCCGGGGGGAAGAAGGCCGCGGAGGCGGCGGGGGCCGGCGGCGAGGGCGGGCCCGAGGCGCCGGTGCCTCCGTCCGGTGCCGCGGGAGCGCTGGGCTCCTCCGCCGAGGGCGGCGGGACGGCGGAGCGCACTCCTCGCAAGAAGGAGCCGCCGCGGGCCTCGCCCCCGGGCGGTCTGTCCGAGCCGCCCGCCGCCGGCGCCGCCCCGGCGCCCGGCGCTGAAACCACCGGCATCGCCGAGACCCCGGAGGGTCGCAGGACCAGCCGCCGCAAGCGGGCCAAAGTAGGTGGAGGGGCGGGGTAGGGGTAGGGGTAGGGGCCGGGGTCTGTCGTGTGCTGGGCGGTGCTGGACTGGGGAGGGACCTGCGAGTGCCCTGTGCGTCAGCTGCGCCTCAGCTTTCCGTAGGCGAGGTTGGAGAGTTGGGGCGACGTTTGTGTGGAGGTGAGGCTTAACTGTGAAATCTATACGTCTTAAGTAGCTTCCAATAATTTAGGCTCCCGCTCTGCGATTTTTATGCTTTCCTGAACGTAGGAGAACATTTCTTGTTCGTTAAACTTCTATTTGGAAACATTGTTGCAGAAGACTTTGAAGAACTTGGGCGTGCCCACAGCTGGTTGTTTTCGATATGGAAGCTGAAATTACTTCTTAGAGACTGTTGTGCTGTAGCATGGAATGTCTTGCTTTTCAGAGTATTTACATGATGTGGTAGCCAGACTGGTCCTTTGCATGTAGAAACTGCCAAAAGAAGTTAAACTGGTACAGCCTCGGAGGTGGCATACCTGGATTTTCCTTACTTTCTAGTGCTCTGTTAGCAAGTAAGAATTCATTATTTGTGATTGTGTTTTGGTGATGCTTCTCTGCATTGACACTATCTGTTAACTAAGGACGTTAATCTCTTGTAGCATGGTATTCCCATAATCACTTCAAGTTAGCGCAAGGTGTCACTGTATTAATCAGTGTAAATGTTTCTGTTGTGAAATCACTTGAGGAGCTTTGCCAGCTTGATTGTTCTCTGAAAGCTGTGGGAGCTCAAGGAAGAAGGGAGACTTTAGAGGGCTTTGAGGCAGTTAGTTTCTGTTGGTTTCAGGTACCTGTGATGCTGTGAAAGAGAGCAGATAATTGAGTGTGTTAGTGTTTTACTGAACTTAGGCTTTGCTGTGCACACACTTTCCAATGTTGCTTTGATTTGTTCCCATTAACGCCCTTCCTTAATGATCAAACTCTGTAAAAGTGAAAGATTTGTTATTCTTGTGATGAGAAATGCAGTGTTCATCTCATGGTAGAAGCTGACCTGTAGGCTGTTGTAGGGACACTAGCAGATGTTTTCTGTTTAGTTTTCCAGTGACTGCATATTTTGATAATGACTTTTTTCTTTTCCAGTAACCAGGGAAATTTAGTAGCAATATACAAGACTTTTTTATTTTGAAAAACGGTTCTTGGAAAAAGCATCTGTTTTTGGGATTTCCACGTTCATTTTAGGTAGAGCAAGCTTCTTTCTGAAACTAGTAATGTTATTTCTTTTTACTGGAGAACAGAACAAAATATGTAGCTGAAGAAGGCAAGTGAGGGTTATCTTATCTGTTACCTGAATCTTCACTGTATGTGATCAGATGTTTACTCCATTATATCCTCAGAGGGTTATCATTTAATTATTTTGGCTCTTAGATTTAAACAAGAAGGCATGGGAGTAGAGAGGGAAGACATGATTGGAAGGCATGTAGTGGACTGAGATAGGCACAGTCCATCCCACGTGCCTGCAGTTACAACAACTCTCTTCATCAATGGAAGAGCCATGCAGTGGGGTATGGATAGCTCTTAAACATAAGATTTGTGTTACCGAGTTTTTTCAGGCTGGTAGACAACTTTTTGGTAGCACTTCTTTGCATTTTGTTCGAACTCTGCATGTTTAATATCTGCTCTGTGGTCAGGTACTCAGTAAGTTCAAAATTAATCCTGAATTATCATCAGTGATCCTGTTTCGCATTGTATCTTCTCCTTGGCATTCATTTTAGTTCTGTAAGTTATCTCTAGCAAAGCACTTAGACTAAATTTGCAGGTGTGAGTGGTGCTGTGGTAGTCTCTGATACCCCCTCTGAAGTATGACTCCTGCATCTTGAAGTCTTAGTTGAGAGGTGGCCAAATCCAACATACAGTTTTGAAGAGACACTGCAAAACTGGAGCGCTGGAGAGAAATGTAGAGGTGCATTTTTCAGTATTTGATTTATGTGGGGACACTAATGAGAAAAGCTAGATGGCATTGTAAATTACAGCAGTAAAAGTATGGGAGAACCAGAATAAGAGAGATCAGATAAAGTCTGGTTGTGGGTTGTGTTTTTTTCTTTGTTTTTAAAGAGGAAGCAGAACTATAAAGCATCTGTGAGCTAGCCACAGCTTGTTCTAGCAAGTAAAAGCTGAAAACAGGAGAGAGGTTTTTCTCTTGAGCCACCAGCGTGACCACTCTGGACAAGAGGCAAATGTGACCCTCTGTACCAGGGGAGGTTTTCCAGTAGGTAGAATATGTGCGTAAGCTATGTTTCTGGGAACATGGCTTCTGTGGGAAGAACTGTGTATGGTTCTTATTAGCCTTGTCTGACAGATAAATTCAAATTATAGATGGGACTCATCCAATTTTTCACCCTTGAGTTTGACAGGGAGGTGAAGGTAGGAGAGAAAACTACAGAGGTTAAATCATGAAGCAGACTTAATGGATGCATACAGACTTGCCTAGATTTTAGGAAAAAACGCTTTCTGTTGGACAGTTGAGTGCTGAAGACAAGTTCTTTTAGTGGAGATGAAAACATGGAACCTGTTAAGCTATCGAAGACCTGTATAACATGGTGCCTGAGATAAGACTCTGGACAAGGTAACTTAGGCCTTTTCTTTGAGTCTGTATGCAGCAAAATTGCTTACGGTGTTCATTTTATTATTGGACTTGCAGACATCTTCATTGTGTTTATAGTCTGTTGTGCTTTCTACAGGTGGAGTATAGAGAAATGGATGAAAGTCTTGCAAACCTATCAGAAGATGAGTATTATTCTGAAGAAGAGAGAAATGCTAAAGCTGAGAAAGAGAAAAAGCTGCCACCACCACCACCACCAGCTCCTGCAGAAGAAGAGAATGAAAGTGAGCCAGAAGAGCCATCTGGTAAGTAAAGAGAGACCTTCTATTGTAGCACTATATATGTGTTTTGTTGCCAGAAATAAAGTGTGGCCATGTGCAGCGTGATGAATCCCATGTCTGGTTTTGATTGTTCTATGCTTTTTAGTTTTCTGTCCCCATGTGTGGAAGGAGGGTAAAAATGTGGAAGAGTAGCCTAAAGAAGATGGTAATGTGTGTAATATAATCCTAAACTAAGCTGAACCTCTCATACTGTATTCTTGTAAACCTTATTGATTTGACTTTAGAAGCTCATTGACCAGAATAGCTGCTTTGGCACTTATCTGCCGCACTGGCTCAAGTGCAAATGTTAATTTATTTGAGAGAAATAATGTTAGATTTATTAGGGAATTGTTGTTCAGGAGAGCTGATTTAATCCATAGAGATTTTTGTGGCTTTCAGTTATGGATCTAATGTTAATTTCTGGTTGGACACTGCTTAAACTTCAGGACCTTCCTCATTACCTTTGACAGAGTTACAAAGCTTTGCTTTACACAGGAAAGGCTAGTCTTGTTAATGAAGCAGTTATTGTTTTTCATGGTATTAGCAGTACCCTATCCATTCTTTAACTCTGTTGTATTTACAGCTACCAACATTTGGACTCAAGTTGATGTATCATAGTAGTGTTCACAAAATCATGCTCTTGCAAAGTTTAGCTGTCAGTTTTCACAATATAATGTATGTACTCATTGGTTTTAGATGGTAGTTGAAATCTAATAGTTGAACTTTTGCTGGTTAATCACTGATGTGAATAATTGTTGGTCTTCTGTTCTGCTCTTAATGAGCTGCTTTTTGTCAGGCAGGTCTGAGCATGTAGACAATGTGACTGATGTCACTTTGGAGATACTTACCGACAGTTTCAAGAAATACATTAAAAATCACAATTGTTTTCTTTTGAAACTGATTTAACTAATTATTTATCCTAGACTTTGGGTTTAATTCATGAGATATAATATTATATCATTCTCCGTGTATTTCTCATGTGCCATTTTGTACCTAGAAGAATGATTGTTTAATTCAGTTTAAGGCATCATCAATGCGGGACTGCATTCTTCCTTGTGAAGGAGGAAACATAGGCAGTGATAGGCTCATGCTTCTTTGTACATACTACAGTCCGTTAAGCAGTTGTTCTGCAGGCACCATGTTTAGTCACCTATATGAAAATCAGTTTTAAATCAGGCCATATATAGATGGCTAGAAATAACACAGCTTCAGGTCATTATATCCTTGCTAGAAATCATGAACATATGCATGTTGGAGTGATGTAGGACCAGTGTATGAAAGAAGACAAATTTTCAGTTGTCATTCCGTAGTTACTCTTAATGTGTTGTTGAAGGCTTTTGAAGGTGTGTGTGTTAGTGTTTTTGTCTATTTTCTAAAATGCAGGCATCAGAGCATCAGCTCATCTTACACTGGATGTTCAAGTATGTTGAAACTTGTTATTTAAACGTTAGCAAGAAAAGGCATATAATCTGCTGTGTATTCTCATAGAAACGATTATAAGTGAGCTTTTCTCTCTGTCACTTCTTTGAAGCAAAAACAGAAGTGTTCAATAAGAAATAATAAATAGGATATTAATGCTAGGGCTGGGTTACATTTTGAAAATTACGCAAGATACAAAATATAGCTTGTATATTACTGTTCTTTTATTCTCAGTGCAGGCTGTAATAATTTAATTTGTGTATAAAGCCTGCCAAACTACAGGTAACGTGGTAAGGATGTAAAGCTCTTGTGTTTTGAGTTGTTACCTTTTGTGTTCTAAGTGCAACCATAAAAATGTAAATGTTAACAATAGCTGGTATTTCATTAGTCTGTACTCATAGTTCGCATAAGAAGCAAAGTTAAGTTTCACACTTCAGGTCATAGTGAAATGTTGGTCGTAGTGGGGTTGGGTTCCATTAATATGTTCAGCTTTGGTGAACTACAGATGTTTTGGTTATGCAGATTGTCATAGTCTGGATTTGCAAGATCTGCTACACATTAAACAGTATTTCATGATTAATATAAGTTAATTTACTTAAAATCTCTACTTTTTTGTTTGGGAAATATTCTCTGATAGTAAAAATAAAATAAAATAAAATCACTTCTGGTGCTGAATGACATTTGAGTTCTTGTTTGCCAGGAGCCCTTTTGAAATTGAGGAGTTTTCTCCTTTTTTTTTTTTTCTCTTCTAAGGATCTTTTGTTTGCCTCTACCAAATTGGATTTTCATTTTTGTCCCTCCTGAAGTTTTCCTTTACCAGCTCCTGTCTTAAGTTTTGTTAGTATTCTTACTTTCTAATGATCTTGTTTCTAGCTGCTGTCTTCCAAAGAACTGTGAACCCAAATATGGTTCAGATTTGGTGGTGCTTTGTCTCTGCCTTTTCATCTGAATTGTCCATTTTCCTATTGAGATTTATTACTTGGTTTTAGCCATCCTTTGCTGCTATTCTTTATTTTTACGCAGTGGATGATTGTATGAAGTGGACTAAAACAAAGTAGACTCTTTTCCTGACCTTATTCCAGGTTACCGTTCAGTTCATGGTCCATTATTCTGTTGCCTTGCCTCTTTCAGCAGATTCTGTTCCTGCAAGTCATGCTCAACTGCAATAGTTTGGTGTTAAATGGATTAGTACTTTGCTTGCTGTTTTGTTCCTTTGCAGGTGGAATATGATTTTCTTAGTGGGAAGGAGGGAGAATCTGAGTGCTAGTGTGCCTTGTTTACATGTTTCCCTACTCAGACTGGATAGTGTTTAGAATTTTTGAAGCAAGCAGTAGTTAGTAATATTTTTTGACTTAATAACAGCTAAACAATTTTCTGTGTTAACACAAGAAAATATTGACTTCTTTTTGTAGTGATACTAAGCAATTTTGTCCCCTCTATTCACTGTCTGTGATAACAAATGCCACAGACTGATGTCTGCATCTTTGCAATTCCTTAACTTATGAAAGATGAAAGTGTAACTTTTAGTGTAATGTAATGGCTTATGCTGGAGTGTAAATATTGATGTTCGATTTATTTTCTTGCAAGAATGGAAGCAGGTCCTGTAATGCTGGAATAAGTTCCCTGCAAAGTAAAGTACTAAAGATGTAAGTGAAGTTAGGAATTTGATCTTGCTGTTGCAGATGCATTAGTCTAGAGAATCCCGATTCTGACAGGGAAGCCTGTCAGAATGCAAATATTTGTCACAATCTCTTTTGTGAGTCTGAACTTTCCTGCTAGTAGGGTGTTGCTAATAAATTGCTTTTGTTCCTCTACTGTAACTTAGTGAAAATGGCCTCCTTGTTTCAGAGCCATATTAAGCAATATGGTAGACAATCTTTTTAAAGCTAATTAAGATTTTAGAAGCCCAGTTCTTGAAATTGTAGTGCCCTAAGGCACTCAGTATACTCAGTAAGTCTGTGGGGATCTTTACAGAATTATACTAAAACTGCTTGAAACCTTGTTTATTATTTTACTTGTAGACGTATAATGTTACAGCATGCTAGATGTGCATCTAGATTATCAAAGTATGAGAACATTTGGTTCATTAGCTTAGATTAAATTAAACCATTTTTATATTAAGTTAGGGTATCCCCTGAGAGCTTTGAATTATATTTGGCAAAATTGTTCTCCAATCCCTAGCTGTAGAGTAATCTTAATGATTGTGTATTCAGCCTCAGCTTAGAACTTGTCTTTATGTGTTTGAAGATGGCACTTTGAGTGGTCATGGTCTAGGAAGTGACCGTTTGCTGCCTTGAGTTCAGAAAACACCCTGCTTCCTGACTGTTAAAGCACTTGGTTTGAAGTAGCCTTAATAGAGGTGTAGATGGGTGAACAGTGCTCAGTGGGCTTGGTAGTGTTCCATGGCTTTCTGTTCTCTGGAGGTGATGATGTGACCAGTATTTGGTTGTAGAAATGAGTATCACTTATGAGCTAAACTGGGAGCTAGCTGCTTCTGTGAAGATTAGCAGCATGAAGAAGGCTATGTATATTAGCTTTGTTTCTGTAGACATCACAGCTGTTTTAGAAATACTCTGTTCTAAGTTGTGTTGGAGTCCTATCAAGGCTGCTGTTTAGGATTTACAGTCAGGCTAAGGTAATACAGAGGCTTGTTCAAATCTTTCAGATGAGTGCTTCGCCTTTCCTTGTGTCTCCAGCTCTGGATACATTGAAAGGCTGATGTCTTTCAGTGGTGGGTATTGATTACATTACTGATCTGTGGATCAGCAGTATTGACATATACTTGACTTAGAGGTTGTGTTTGTTAGAGTATTGCTGGTGTATCGAGGGCTCTGAAGCCAAGGTTCTGAACCTTTCATATAAAGTCCCTTCATCAACCTTCAAGGAAAGGTTTTGTAGCAAGGAAGGAAGAGGCTCTCTTCAAAGTAAGAGGCTTTTCAGAACGGTTTGAGCTATACCCTTGCATATGAGGAGATGCAGGAGTCTCAGGGGAAAGATTATCAAATTCTTATGGTTCTGATGGTATCCATCTACCCAATCTTGGCAGTAAGAAATGTAATCTTGTTATTCAAATCCTAGCCATTAATGAAGTTGATCCTAAGTATTTAGCCCCTAGGAATGCTACATATTGTGTACTTTTTTATTTCCCGAACAAGTCTGATGTGAAGGATCCAGTAACACGGATAACACCTTAGAAGACCACAGAGTTTGGTGCCCTGGACCTAGGTTCATGAAGATGGGATTCTCAGAAAATGGGTTTAGTTAGTTGGTGAAATTTAATACCTAAAACGCCAACTGCCGGGCCTTTATGTCCAGTATGGTTTAACTTATGGAGTAAGGTCCCTGAGTTCTCCTCTTTCCTTCCACAGGGCAAGCAGGAGGACTTCAAGACGACAATTCTGGAGGGTATGGAGACGGCCAAGCATCAGGTGAGGGTGGCATTTGATGCTTGCCACTTAGGAGCAAGAGCCGCCAAGCTAGGGAGTGATGCTTGCAAGTGCGCATGGGTGTGGGTGTCCAAAACTTAGCAAGAGGTGCAGGAGTTGTTTACTCACCTGTTCAAAAAAAAAAAAACAAAAAAAAAAAAACAAAAAAAACAAACAAAAAAAAGTGAGGGGTATTTTTCAAAAAACAGTTGAGGTCTGTAGTGAATACAGAAAAGGACACTGACCTATGTTGAAATGTCTCAGGCCGATCTCTCATCCCTCCTTTCCTCTCCATGTTCAGAGGAGTCCAGACATACAAAACGATAATTCTTATTTAGACAGTTTTTAACAGAATATTTTAGAAAAGCCCCGGGCTTCAGCACAGTAGTCTCTTTTTTGAAGTTGCTGAAAAAACATAGTGAGCAGTACCTTTCTTTCCCTCTATTTTTTTTTTTTTTAAGGGATTGAGTTTGATATGAATCCCAGTGGTTAGCCCAGGAGATCTATCTGTTGGGGAGGTCAGTAGTCTGCTTTTCAGTGGACTGGGTGGCAAATTGTGTTCAACATTTGATCTAAGTACTGATGTCAGCAGTATGCACTTGCTGTTTAATTCACATAATTGATATCCTTACTCTTAGGTACTTAGATTGCTGCTGAAAATCATCCTCCAGCTCTGCCACTTTCACTGTCACATGAGGAATGAGGATTAGGGTTTTAAGCAGAGGAGTTGAAGGCTCCAGAACCTTTTCTGTACCTTCAAGATGTTCTTTTTGAAGCAAATGCAAATTGAGAAAATTCATCTGTGTGTGCATCCTTGCTGTTTATGTAAAGGAATCTATGTTTTGGTTCTTACCATTCATACAGAATCACTCATCACTCACACAGAATTTCTGAATATTACAGATTGTGGACTTGAGGATGTGTTGCCTATTTCATTTTTAGGCAGGCACTCACTGCTTGGAAATTATGCATAATATGCATTACATACATACGTTGAGGGTTTGCTTTAGTAATTGACTGATTCATTAGCCAAATAACTTTCCTTTGGAGTGTTTTTCATCTGCAGATGTTTCAGTAAGTCTTTAAATGAGCAGTAGCCCTCAGGATTTCTTCTGTGGGGGAGAAAGACTATCAAAATTTCAGTACACTGGTTGCTGATACTGAATGTCAGGAAGTGTTAAGTGTGTGTGTGAATGTGTGCAGAAGAGTTGTTAATTGAGTCTAGGCAGAGCCATTCCTACGCTCTTTAATAACTTGCCTGCCCCAAGGAAAGCATATGCAATTCTGAACTTGTACTCCTTTTACCATGTTCCTTTTGTGAAATGCAAAATAATAAGGGGGGGCAGGACAGGGGGGACTGTTTTATCTGCTTGAAAGTCATTTAACTTTGAGATGTATAGTTGCAAAATTAAATTCAAGGACATTTAGTTTTTAACATCTTCTGGTTGTTGGATAAATAAAGTGGTCTCTTTGCTCATGATACATAGGCTTTTCCTAAATTCGTGTGTCAAATCCTGTTTTGTTTTTTGTCTAAACTCTGAATACCAGCGCTCATCTTGAGCTGTTACTAAGATTTTTAGTTTTACAGTTTGGGTGTAGTCATAAAAGGTGTGAATTTAAAACAAAGAAAAAAAAAGTAAAAAGAACCAGAGTTTTCTGCTATTTGGTCACTACATGGCAATCGATACATTTTAAAAAGTATCTTGAGAATGCCCATTCATTTTAGCATAAGCTTGTAGAGTGAGTCAGTTAGACATTTTCAATATTCCTTTAATTGGCCATTCTCTAAAAAGTGTGCTGCTGAGCTTTTTGCTAACAATTCACGATCAGTTCATGATGCCTTAATATCTGTTATATTAAAAATACCAGAGAATGGTAAACTTTGGTTTGCATGTAATGTTATAGAGATAATGGTTCAGCATATACATTCATATGTAGGTATCTGCACATTTGGTACAATGTTAGACTGAAGGACAGATAAAGGGATGAGGATTGTCTGTTACTGGAGAAGCTGAAGCTAGCACTGCTATGCAGTTCTCTTCCATAGCTGAATGTTACTGTCCAGAAGCATTACTGGTGTGTCATCATTTCCTATCATTAATTTCAATTTACTTTCTTGCAGGGCTTTATAGCCTATGTTTTTAATTTCCTCTTGTCAAATTCCTATAAATAATTATAGACAGTTTTCTTTACCTTGGGCCATCACACAGCTAGTTCTTCTAATCTTTGTGAGTAAATTTTATTACCTTCACAAACATTTTCTTGCTTACTTTTTTTCTTCACCTTTGGGAAGTAAAAATGCTAATGGTGTGTATGGTTGCACCAGAACCAAAGGAAGAGAATTGCTGCATTTCCTCAGTACCGTGGCATGGGCATCTCTGCACTTCAGACTTTAAAACAGGTCTCTTGGTTAGTGGAATACACACTGTGAGCTTACATATTCTGTGACTACAATTTTCAACAATTCCAGTTTCAGCAAATGATCTTAACCTTGCTGCATTACTTGTGTTCTTTTCCCCCTCGGGATGTATTGGCTTATATCTTTCAAGACCTCTCTTCTGTCTGTCTTGATCTTAAGTTACTTCCTTGGACATCTGAGACTTACATAGTTCTTGCTGTATTTGACATCTCAGTATTTTGTTTTGCTCGCTGTGCCTGCAAGATTCGCTCTGTGCTCCATTTGTGCTGTAGCACTTTATGCAACTGTAGTGCTTTATGCCTTGGTTTGTTGCTTTATAACATTCTAATGAGATTGGAGCATGTAAGGTACATAACTGCATTATTAGTTCATAGCTAGTATTTTTGTTTGAATTATGAGGCATACAGGTTCCTTTATGAACAAAGTCTTTTGACATAAAATGTCTACTCTGTTTAACATTATTTTACACATGGAGCATTTAACATGAAAAGGTAGAAATCTGTTGCTGTTTGTAGGTAGTACTTGAGGAGGGGAGGGGTTCTAGGAATAGCACAAGTAGGTTTATATTTCATTGCAGTGCATGTTGTGCATATATATAAAAATGCAAAAGAAGAACCTAAGATGGATTCCTCTAGCTTGAGGAGAAGATCAGTGCAAATGAAACCCTTGGAAACCAGGTGAGAAGGGCTGTTGTGCTTGTATCTTATAGGTCTTTTGGTTTTGAATGGGCTCCAAAATGTTTTTCATACTCTGACAGAAACTAGAAACTACACAAATGAAGGACAGCATCTAAAACAGCTATGATTTATTGTTTTTTGCTGTCTTTGCGTTCTGCCATCCCCTTTTACTTTTCAGGTTGTTTTTGCCATAGTATAGCTTTTTCATTAAGCCTAGACAATATCTGTAATTCAAAGAGTTGTTGATGTGGGAAGCAGCATGTCCTACAGAAACAAATAAAAGGATTAAGTGAAAGCATGTCATGAAATCAGCCACCATGTCACCTCATGGCTATTCTAGATACCTTAGCTAGGAAAGGTAGGGTAAAAAAATACGTAGCAGTTCCTTTGCAGTGCTTGTAGACAACTTGTCTTTTTATTGTAGGTGTGGAGGGCGCAGCTTTCCAGAGTAGACTTCCACATGACCGTATGACATCTCAAGAAGCAGCCTGCTTCCCTGATATAATCAGTGGGCCACAGCAGACACAGAAGGTGTTTCTGTACATCAGGAACCGCACCGTAAGTGTATTGTAAAAAGTATTGATGATAAAGGTATAGGGCATTTGTGTAGCATTGTACCTTGCAAAGAGTTTTTGGCAGTTACCATGTCTAATAATTAGTAGATGTTTGCGGTGATGGTGGTTCATTTCTGGCATCCTCTTAAGTTGTTAAAGAAGGTATTACCCAGTCCTCGATTAAGGCAGTGCTCTGAAACAGTGTAAGTAATCTACAGTGTATTTACAATATCCAAAACATGGTCATAATGACATCAAAACTATGTGATTGAGCTCCTACAACTTTTAAATAGCAAACAGAGCATTCATACCAATTTTCTATTTTTGGTCACAGCTTATAGTTTCAGTAGGATACTTGTATTATTGCTTAGAATAAGGCAAAAAGTAAACCCTCTCAGCTTTTGCTTATTTTTTTTTAACTAAGAATTCTGTTGCTGTACTCAGACATCAAGTCAGTTGTGTTGCTTATTCTCAGAATGGAATAGTTACTTTTCAGCTTGAATTTCATAAGAGTTGTCTCTGAACAAATGAAAGTCTGCTTCTGAATGTTTGTAGAATCTCTACTCGATACAAAACTTCCATGCTGCTTAAAAACAGAAGGAAGATACAATGTTAACATAATTAGTTGGAGAGTTTATTCAAGCAAGCCTGAAGTTTAAACCTTAATAAAACTTAAACAGTAATACTGTCTCTGAGGGTGATTCTTTTAAATTGTGACAGTGTTTTTAGATTCCTCAGTATGCAAACAAGATTCAGCACTTTCCCCTGTACTTAGTGTTTTAGAAAACACAATATTAGAAAAATCAATAGTAGGAAAGCAAAAAAAAAAAAAAAGTTAATTTTTTTACTGGTACCATATTTAAGAGAGAAAACAACTTACAAACCACTTAATAAAGCCTCATGCTGAAAATCTTTGGAAAAGCAGCCTTTCTTGACCATAAGACAATGAAGTTTTTGTTTGTGTTCCCATACTTTTTTTTTTTTTTTTTTTTTACACACTTGAGATTGTGATGCCCCTTGACAGTCAGTTAATGACAGTAGCATCCAATTCTTGAAGAATTACTCAGTTGAAATTTAGGCATTGTGGACATCTTGCTCAGAGTGACTTCTGACTTTCCAGTGAAAGTTCTTCTAAGTTCTAGTTCTAACTGAAGTTGTAACTTTTGGAAGGGAAGTCATGAGACATGTTTGTGAAGACCACTTAAGAAGCAGAGTCATCAAAATTCTAGTAGCATTAAAACAGACTAAGGGAAGCCAAAAAATTTGAATAACAGTTTGCACAACGTGTACAGTGATAAATCCCTTTACAAACACATCAGAAACAGAAGCCTTCCGCTGACACTAAGAAATTACTAGGATTTAAAGGAATGCTTGGAAGGAGAATTTTCAGGGTTGCATTAGCAAAAATGTGTCATTAATCTTCTGACCTTAATTGCTATGGAGGTGATTAGAGAAGTTCCTAGGCAGGAATCCCTTTCTTGATTGGACTTGAGTGGATCTTCTCCAGTCAGGCTAGCAGAGGTCATAGAATAGCAGATCAAGTGAGTGGTAGTATAAACCCAGTGCCCAGCAGGTCTGTGGAAAAGCTATGAACTGCAGCATGCATCCTCTTGCTTATAGCTGGCACAGTACCAAGGAATTTGAAAATATTGACAAGTGCATGAGCACTCAGTTCCAAGGAGTTAGACTAGTGAGTCTGGTATTTCCAATGGTAACAAATGTAGAATCAAGTGAATGACCTGGTTGGTGAAAACATAATTTGGAATGCTAACGGTAGGCTTTGTAAAGGAAGGTCATGCTTTTATAATCCACCTGAGTTCTTTGAAGGTTTCCATACGAAAGTGGGCGAAGGAGATCCAGTTAATGTGATCTTCTATATCCCCTGGAGCACCCCTCCCCCCATGCTGTGAAATCCCATGCTAAATTACTGTTTGTTGAAACAGATCAGAAATATTTTAAGGCCTGCACTGCTCAGCGTATTCATGAAGGTTTAGTTTTAAAAACTAGAACTTTTAAAAGAGATGGTCATTTGTCACACATACCAAGTTATTTTTAAGTCGTAAAATTTGCAGCTGCAAAAAAATGCTGAAGTCTCTTATGTGTAACTGCACATAAGTAATATAGCAATTGAAATCAATTTTAAATAAAAGTAAAGTTACATGGACAAGGGAAAGTAATTGTATATATACATAGCAATTTACATCTATAAATACAGGTTATGGTCTTTGAACTCTTTCAATTGAGAATGAAATCTTAGAGTTCTGGTATGTAATATTATGAAATAGATTCACGATCAAAAAGGAACATCATTAAATTACTTGGTAATAAGTAGAAGTTATATGCTGAAGATAAAATTTGCCACAGTTGGCCTCCCAAATTATATGGAAACTTTCCTCTTCATTATGTTAGTATAATCTCCATTTTGTGTTATCTATGAGAAGCTAAGAAGTTCACTAGTGTAATTGTAGAGAAATACCCAAAGAAGTAATCTTGGAATGTAAAATGGTGTGGATATGCTATGTATGACCTAGAGTTACATACTGAACAGCTAAATATGCTTTCAGTGTCATGGAGTAGTTCTTAGGGAAATGAATTGTGACTAATTTTATGACTCTTTCTAGCATGAAATTACATTTATTTTGCACTGGCAGTTGTAATTCTATTTCTGCTTTATTTTGAAGTGTAACTGTCATCTAAAATTCAGTAGTGTCCTTAAGAGTATGTTTTAACTTTTGGTTAGCCCTGAAGCAGTCTGGCAGATGGTCTCAACGATCTTCATTAGATCCCTTTCAACTGAACCGTTCTATTCCCTGTATGTACATGGTCAATATATTCCATGCTGTTGTCTTATTTTTGGATGCTTAAAGATCTGAGATAAATTGACTTAATTAGATGACAGTTATTTCTGTAGCTTTTACAAAAATTTGAAATTCAATGCTGCAAAGTCAGATGCTGGTTAATATTGCTGGCTAATGTTGCCAGCCCAATTAAAGTATCACACAAAATACTGGCCATGCAAGTGGAAACTCTCACAGAATCATAAAACAGTTTTGGTTGGAAGGGACCTCAAAGATCATTGGGCATGGACACCTTTCACTAGACCAGGTTGATCAAAGCCCCTTCCAGCCTGGCCTTGAATGCTTCCAGGGATGAGAGTACCCACAGGTTCTCTCGGCAACCTGTTCCAGTGCCTCACCACCCTCATAGTGAAGAATTTCTTCTTGATATCTAATCTAAACTTACCCTGTTTTTGTTTAAAGCTATTACCCCTTGTCCTATCACTGCCCTCCCTGACAAAGAGTCCCTCCCCAGTTTTTCTGCAGCCCCCTTTAGGTACTGGAAGGCTGCTGTAAGGTCTCACCACAACTTTCTCTTCTCCAGACTGAATAACCCCAACTACCTTAGCCTGTCTTCATGTGAGAGGTGCTCTAGCCCCCTGATCATCTATGTGGTCCTCCTCTGGACTCATTCTAATAGCTCCATGTCCTTCTTGTGCTGGGAGCCCCAGAGCTGAAAGCAGTACTCCAAGTTGGGGTCTCATGAGAGCAGAGGGGAAGAGTCCCTTCCCTCGCCCTGCTGGTCACGCTTCTTTTGTTGCAGCCCAGGATACGGTTCGCTTTCTGGGCTGCAAGCACACATGTCTGGCTCACGTTGAGCTTCTTTGTCCACCAACACCCCCAAGTCCTTTTCATCAGGACTGCTCTCAATCCATTGTCTGCCCAGCCTGGTTTTGTGGTTAAGGTTGCCCTTACCCAGATATAGCACCTTGCACTTGGCCTTGTTGAACTCTGAGGTTTGCACGGCCTATGTCTTAAGCCTGTCAATGTCCTTAGAAGAAGGCTCCATGAAGCATTCTGGCTCTTATATTTGTGTGTTTTTTTTGTTTTTTTTTTTTTTCTTTTGGTATATGCTTTCTTTTACATGTGATTAGGAGGTTACTAACTTGATGTATTTACACCTGTTTAAAATGGTTTAGGTAAGTAAAATGGATTGTATTGTACATTAAAGAGCACTGGAAGGTAAGGTGCCCTGTAATTGGTGCATGTTGGATAGCATATCATCCCTTGTCAGGGTTTGGTTACAAATGTGTACGTGGAAAACACTTATTTTGTTGCTTAATAATGTGTCTTACAATTTGTTTAACAGCTTCAGCTCTGGTTGGATAACCCAAAGATCCAATTGACATTTGAGGCAACTATCCAACAACTAGAAGCACCTTATAATAGTAAGTCAAGCTTTTCACTGACAAAACTGTACTTTATATATTATTTCAGTTTTTCAGATTTGGGAAAAAGCAGCTCAAAGTCAAGAGAGGACTTCAGATAGGTCCTTTTCTTAATGTGCAATGAACGCTTGGCGAGCGTTTGGCTACAAAATGAAATACTGTAATATGCTAATGTTTCAAAGTTTGTTCCTTTAGTAAGGAAAAATATCCATAGCGGAATTCTCGAAAGCTGATAAGAGATGGGTTGTTACAGAAGCTTTTTGCAAGTAAATTCACATGCAGCTTTTAAATTTTGTTACAACTTAATGGTGGTTCGATGTTGTGAGTTTCTTGTTTGTAAGCTTTCTGGATGACATTCAGAAGTTGCATTAGTCTTGAACAGTGTGACCATAGAAAAGACAATGCAAGAGCAAGGAGCTACAGCCTGCAAATATAGGATCTCCCATCATTCTCAAAAAAAGATTTTGATAAACTGGAAAAGAATGGAGGGCAGCTATAAAAAAAAAAAAAGTAGTTAAAAGAAAGTAATGCTGAAATGAAAGCACATGCTATCAAGTATTGCAAAATAGTGAATTATCAGTGTTACTAAAAAGAGTTCAGTGCTGCCTGTTTTCCAAACAATATTTAAAACTACAGTATAGCATAGAAAACAATTCATGGTTTCTAGAAAGTTTTTACCTCTCTCTTCTGTCAGGAATATGGATTCTTCAATAGAGCAGCTGGGGGTGCAGAAATGGATGCGTTCAGTGTGATTTTGCTGGGTTGCTGCTGTGACATGCTTGGTTGTGAATGTTTTTAGTTATGTGCTGCTGAGCATACAGTAATCTTAAAATGTTACAATTTTTTAGGTGATACGGTGCTAGTTCACAGAGTACACAGCTATCTGGAGCGGCATGGACTAATCAACTTTGGTATCTACAAAAGAGTGAAGCCCCTTCCAAGTAAGGAACTTGAAAGCTGTGTCTAGATGGAGTTTTGCTTGTATTAATCTTTGATCTGATTGGACAAATTTTGCAGCACCTTTTGGTCTATTTCTAGGATTGTGGTGCTGTGACAGTAATTAAGGCCTACAAGACATCTGGCTAGATCTTCACTGTCACTAGATCTTCACTGGAACAGGCTTTCCAGGGCGGCTGTGGAGTCTTCTTCTCTGGAGACATTCAAAATCCACTTGGATGCGTTCCTGTGTGACTTGATCTAGGTGTTCCTGCTCTGGCAGGGGGATTGGACTAGATGATCTTTCAAGGTCCATTCCAGTTCCTAACATCCTGTGTTTCTGTGATGTTCATGGTTTTCATTCTGGCACGGAGAAGCCTTGTGTTGCTAGGTTGAGCACTTTTAAGAGGGAAAAATCTTAGCAAACCTCCTGTAGATAGTTCTATGGCTGTTTAACTGTTTGAGTTATCCTATTCTATCTAGTGAGTTACCCTATTCTCTCATTGGAAGAACTAGATAAAAATACCATATTGTACTTAATTCTCTTCTTTGTAAAATTCAAGCATATAAGCAGTTTCTGAACTTGGATGTCCTTAGAGCCAGTGAAAAGGTGGCTGATGAAAAATTCTTACCATGCACGAACAATTACTGTAATATTGGGACAGACTGTAAAAACTTTGGCATTACTTAGGCATACCAAAACTTAGCATTCCTATTCTGGTGTCATGTGTTTCAGCACCTGAGGTTTGAACTGGACCTGTTGGTCTCTGCAATACGTATTAAACCTGCTCTATGTTTTCTGCACATGTGGTATAAAGCACAGTTCATTCTTGATACTCCATATTGTCTGTACAGTTGGTGTTCTTCTAATCAGTTATTGTATAATGGCAGTTTATTGGTAATGTTTAAAAAAAAAAAAAATCCAGTTTCATAGGCAAATTTTCTTAGGAAACTTTGGAAAATTGGTTTAACTTAAGCTGGCCTCTTCATAAGGAAAGGGGGTAGTTAAAGCTTGTAATGTAGCGACTGTCAGCTCACTGTTACCTGCCTTGGAGGTAAGATAATCCAAAACAGCATGGGGGGGGGGGGTTGGATATCCTTTGGACAACAGAACCCCAACTTCATGAGGAACAAAATGCAGTAACTCCCAGCTAGTGTAGTCAGCATGGGTCTTTCAGAGCTGTTAGGTCAGTGTGTTCTTACTTGGCCTAAGCATATTCCTGTAGGGGATCTTTACCCCAGGTCTGATTCGTTTGCTCTCATCTATTGATGACAGATATCTAATAAATTAGCCTCATTTATAAAATTGATTTTTTTATTTTTAGGTGAGGACTTAGAAGACCAGCTTTCATAGCTGCTGGTGGTTGTTACTTCTCTGGAGACTTCTAGGAGTCTTTCTCTCTAATGTGTTTGTATATTGAATGATTTCAGTAGATCTTGTTTTCAATTTCTACTTCTTCATAAAGCAGTCACTGCATATAAAGTTTGAAGAAAGTTAAAGGGTAGTTGACAGGTGCAAAATGAATGACTGATGGAGAATGACCATGAAGTAAACTTAACCTGCATTAAAAGGAATTTAGATGTTAACAGTAGCTAATGTCTAACATTAACTAGACTAACAGTTATATAAAGTTTTATTCATTCAATGATAACTAACTTGAAATAAGCAGAAAATTCACAAGACACTGTGCTTAAGTGTTCCTGTAGGATAAGAGATGCTGATGAACACCTTGATTCAGCTCCAAAGCTTTCCAGGTTTTGTTGTACTGGGTCAGGAGGAAATAAAGCTGTGATACTTTGTAGCAGAGAAATTAGTAAGAATCAGATTCTTCAAATAGTTTTTTTTTTTTTACTTGTTTTCTTTCTTATCATAGATGTGCTACTGACCAATTTCTCTTGTACTTGTCTAATGAAACAGATACAAGAACATTTTTGAAGTACTTTATTGTTACCATATTACTTACATATTTACCTCAGTTTTATTTCTGTGGTTAATCAGTTTGTTAAAAAGCTTTTACTGCATGAATTGCCAATGAGAAGAAAGCTGCTTTTCATTCCTGATGTCTCTTAGACACAACTTGAACTTAACTGCTTACACTGTAGTGATGCACATATATAGCCTATGACTTATTTTTTTTCCTTTCTTTTTTTCTTTCCAGCCAAGAAGACAGGAAAGGTGATCATTATTGGTTCTGGAGTCTCGGGGTTGGCAGCAGCTCGCCAGTTGCAGAGTTTCGGGATGGATGTCACAGTTCTGGAAGCCAGGGTATAAATATCTGTGCTATTTTACTTTTATAATGAAATGTAAGCAGTAACTGCATTTGGCACTACCATAAGACTAAGTATTCCAGCAGCATGACCAAAGATGGGTAAACTCATTTCTTGCAACCAGATGGAAGGTATGGGAGTACTAAACTTGTCTTACTAGAGAACAAGTGTATATGTTCTCATTAGGAGTTGACTAATGCTCTCTCAGGAGAGAACTGTATAGTCAGGTGCTAGTGCCATATGCTTACCACCAGTAATATCTGGAATCTTCTTCCTTTGGTGATTAACTGATTTTTTTCATTGGAAAGTAGAATACAAGTCTGTATTTCAAGAACTTAAATATGTAAAATACAATTATTTTCTGTAATTCCATTATGTAGTTAGGTGGGGTTATTTGTTGCACTGTTCAATTAATCATTTATTCATTCTTGTTTATTACTGCGTTCTTTTATAACCAGCTCTAAGTAGAATCTTGTTGACTTGATTTTTTTTCATATCTAGTCAACTAGAAACAGTTTACTACTAATTTTAATTAATTGAAGCCATAGACTAATTACTTTGGAATTTATCTTTAGTTTACTTCCTGATTTCATTTTGTTAATATGCTTGCTTGGACACTTCTAGCACAGATTGTGTGAGGTTGTTTCTATTGAAGTAATGTGTCAGACTTCTCTTTTGCTAGCTACTGCTCTTATTCATAGGTAGTAAGAGCTGCAGGCTATGTGCTTCCCAGTTCGCATACCACTAGAGCAAAGGAGAACACAACGATCTAACTGTTTAGATCTCTCTTGCACACCTGAATGCATTATGTTTTTTTATTTTGTTTCTTAAGATGGAAGTTAAGAATCCATGGTGTAATTTGGGTTTTGTTCTGTGCATCTGATGATGGTTTTTTTATTATGACAAGTACATAAATTTGACAGAAAGATATTTTAGAATCTTAGAGTTTAGATTCTAGAGTTTTAGAATCTTAGAATTAGAATCTTTAGCGTTATTTTTGCTTTTTTTTTTTTTTTTTAAGGCTGTTTGGTGTTTTCATTCATTAAGACTTCAATGATTTGGGGGTAACTTCCTTGTGTCCACTTGTTTTCTGAAACTTTCAGACTACCAGTAATGTTTACATGCTTCTGAATTTCTGATTTTATTACAAAAAAAAAAAAATCAGAATTTACAGTATCATATGAATTAGTAGCTGTATCGGATATTTGCTCCTAGTTAATTGATTTTTGTCAGGTAACATCCTACAAGCTGGACTGAGTATAGGAAAATAAGGCCTTTTTGCTTTTTTTTTTCCTAAGTTTACTATGGTAGGAACAGCAGAAGTGTCATTCTTTAGTCAGTGTGCCAAGAACAAAACCCTTTTTTTCCCCTGTTTCTAAAATGGTCTGTTGATACGTGGTTGTCGTCTTGATTTATAGTTGGCTCTTTGGCAGAAAATAAATATGAAAAATTGTGAGATGGTGTTCCTGACCCTTAAATTTAGTTGTTGGGCACACTTGAATCATTTCTAGGGTAGGTATTGGGATTTGTGGTAGGAAGTGGAGGGAGGTACATAACTTTAATAAGTGCATTGGCATTGAAAGACTTTTCTTAGAATCACAGTTAAGTCTAGCTGTACAAGTCAGTGTTAGACTTCTCTTAACTTTTTTAATGCAACTTCAGCATTTTATCCGTTAACTCAGGCAAATCAATTGAGGTCAAGTATTCATTTGCAGAGCTTCTTTAAAAAACAAATCTGTTCTGTTTATTGAACCTTTGGCTATGAGAATGTTTAGTTCATGTTCTGTAGAAGGTTGTGATGATTTAAGATGAATATGCTGAATGTGTTACCAGGTTTTAATACATTGTGCTTTTTTAAAAGGACCGAGTAGGAGGAAGAGTTGCTACGTTTCGCAAAGGGAACTATGTAGCTGATCTAGGAGCAATGGTGGTAACAGGACTTGGTGAGTTTTTCAAAGTAACCAGGGGGGTGCAGAGGAAATCTGCAGGTCAAGATGCTACAAATCTGAATTATTACGCTGTTTCAATTACTAGCCAAAATAATTGTGTTTCTTAACACCAGAACTAGAGGTTCTTGTTTGACCTCTTTGGCAGTTAGAATTTTTCATCAGTGATTTTTCATAATAAATGTGAGCTCACGCCAGAAGTTGAGATTTTTATTTGGTGCCCTAGGTTTGATTGGTCACTGAAGTTGTGCTGGTGCTTGTTATGTCATTGAGCTGTTGTAAAAGCATTTTACTTAGTTTGCTCATGCTTAGTGGAATTCTTTCCTCTTTCCTTGGCTTGCTATCCTTTTGTGTGTCTGTTCCTTTGCCTAGTTCCTATAAGATGGTATCTCCACGGGGTACACTGCACTTAATGGGCAAGTCTTTATAAAGCTGCTGTACTCAGCTGCCACTGGGCCTCTGAGCTGAGGTCCAAGGACTGAATCACTAGGTAACTTACCTGTCTTGTAGTTAAGTCTGTATTAAATTGCATATAGAAACTTTTTCCAGAGTATTGAATTCGCACACTCATGGTAAAACAGATTTAAGGTTTCCTAGTGAAAGACTAATATTTTTATATTTAATTCATCATGAGTGTTTCCTTCCCCAAAAGAAGCTATCCTTAGTACTGAACTTGAATCAAATCTTGCTGTACTGAAGGAGATAGCAGATAGTTTGTACGGTAGCCTTCATGTTTCTGAATCTGGAAAGGAGGGATAACTACTGAAAAAGTTAAAATTCAAGAAGGTGAAAGACTGAAACTGTGGGGTATTTTCTGTTTTTGTTAGTTTTCTTTAGCAAGTAAACTGTGGAAAAACTATTTTTTGTAGTTCACCAAGTACCTTCTAGGTGATTGAATTTGAAACACTTGAATTTACTGAACCTACTTAAAAACATTGTTTTGCTTATTGGTTGCATCTCTAATGACAAGAAGATATTAGTGTGGCTTAAATTCCCTGTGGGTTGAACTAATGTTCCAGACTGGTCAGTTTGCAGAATCAGAGAACATTGCAAAGCTAACTTTGCAAAGCTTTTACCCAAGGTTTACTTTGTAATGTAAATCCATGTCACTTCTTCTCCCCTGTATGCCATTTCCTATTTGTGTCAGTGCTTTCCCTATCCTCTGCCATATTTACAGGTGCTTAGAGATTTCTGCCTTCCTTGTATTTCTACATGGAATCTTAGATCTTCTAATATTTTTATTTACACATCTTCCAGGTAGAGTTGGTGTGCATGGTTCATCTTCATACATTGTATTTACTAGTGTTGCTTGCTGTTGCTCCACTATGTTTTTAGGGACTGAATTCTTAATGTTACATGTCAGCAGACTCATAAAACTCCCAAATTTACTGTGCAATTGTAGAAACTTTCCTTTGTTCTTCAAACACCATGTGGACATTTTGAAAACATAGCTATAAACTCTTGATCTTGCTAAGGTTGCTGCCACTCACTTTTATAATCAACATTTTGACAATTGTTCCTTAAGTGTTGGTGGGCAGGTGTTGTTTTTTTGTTTTGTTTTTAATTTAAAGTAGTTTATAGTGTGATTTTTGTATTTAATTGCAGACAGACTTTTCAGAAGTACTCTAACTGTACAAAATGTTTTCCAGGAGGAAATCCCATGGCTGTAGTCAGCAAACAAGTGAATATGGAATTGGCTAAGATCAAACAAAAATGCCCACTTTATGAAGCAAATGGACAAGCCGTAAGTCTGATACTATTTTCATAAATCTCTTAAAAAGAAATAGTATCTCAAATGTATGTTTTCTGCCTATTGATCAAGCATGAGTAGCTTCTAGGAAGAGGCAGGGGTAGTAATGAAAACATGTGCCTTCTTGAGGCAGTGTAGTAGTATTTTAGCATATCTGCACTTGTTTTTCTAAAAGCTGTTTTTTCAGGTTAGTTTTTAACTTTGAGATTTCAGAGATTTTGTGGAAACCAAACTCCTGTTTGTTTTTCCCTCCCAGTCCAATTACTTTTTTTCCTTATGCAATTGTCTGTCTCTCTCTTCTGTGAAAGAGTTGTCTGCTGTGCTGGGCCTCTACCTTTTCACAGAATCACAGTATTGTTTAGGTTAGAGTGAACTTCTAGAGGTCATCTGGTCCAACCCTTCTCAGGCAGGACCACTTAGAGCCACTTGACCAGAACCATGTCCAGACAACTTTTGAATATCTCCAAGGATGGAGGCTCTACAACCTCTCTGAGCAACGTTTTATGGTGCTCTATCACCTGCACAGTATGGAAGTGTTCAGGCAAACTCTTGTGCTCCCTGGTTTGTGCCTATTGCCTCTTGTCCTGGTACTGGTCACCACTGAGATGAGCTTGGCTCTGTCCCCCTTGCACCTTCCTTTCTGGTATTTATAGACATCGATAAGATCTCCCCGAGCCTTTTCTTCGCTAGGCTGAACAGTTCCGGGTCTCTCAGCCTTTCCTGCCTTTCCTCATAGGAATCATAGAATGTCCCAAGTTGGAATGGACCCACAAGGATCATCGAGTCCAACTCCTGGATCTGCACAGGTCTACCCAAAAATTCAGACCATATGTCAGAGATCATAGTCCAAACACTTCTGAAACTGACAGGCGTGGTGTTGTGACTACATCTCCAGGGAGCCTGTTCAATTACGTGACCACCCTCTGGGTGAAGTGCCTTTTCCTAATATCCAAACTGAAACTACACTGTCACAGCTTGACTTCATTCCCTCAGATTCTATCACTTGTTGCCAGAGAGAACAGATCGGCACCTGCCCCTCTGCTCCCCGTCATAAGGAAGCTGTAGACTGTGATGAGGTCTCCTTTCAGCCTCCTCTTTTTCAGGCTGAACAAGCCAAATGACCTCAGCTGTTCCTCGTAAGTCTTCCCCTCTAGGCCCTTCACCATCTCTGTAGACCTAGGATAGATTCTCTAGTCCTTTAATCATCTTTGTAGCCATTCACTGGCCTCTGTCCAGTATCTCCATGTCTTTCTTGTACTGGGAGATCCAGAACAGGAACATACTACCTCCAGGTGAGGCCTCAGCAGTGCTGAATACGGCGTAACTTCCCTTGACGTGCTAGCAATGCCTTGGCTAGTGCAGCCCAGGTTGTTATATACAGGTAGTCTTCTTTTTAATGCTGGCTTATGTTCAATTTGGTGTTCACCAGGAACCCCTGTGTTCTTTTCTGTCAAGCTGCTTTCCTGCTCAACAGACCCAAGCATGTCCTTGTACGTGGGGTTCATCCCTAAGTGCAGGACTTTGTAGACTTTGTACTTCTCCTTGTTGAACTTCGTGAGGTACCTATTAGCCCATTTTTCCAGCCTGTCAAGGACCTTCTGGATGGCAGCATGACTCTACAGTGTATCAGCCATCTTCTCAGTTTTGAATCATCAGAAAACTTGCTGAAGGTATGTATGTATGCTCTGCCCTGTCATTAATGACAATTGAACATAACTGGACCCTCTAGTTACTAGCCTACAACTAGACTTTGTGCCACTGATCACAATGCTTTAGGCCTAGCCATTCAGCCAGTTTTTAACTCACATCCATGTCTGCCTGTCCAACCCACAGACCAACAGCTTGTGTATGAGGATATTATAGCAGATCTGAAGTGCGGGTAGGGACTAACCTCTGCTCTCCTTTCATCTATCAGGTTAGTCATTTCATTGTAGATTTTTATCAAGTTGGTCAGGTATAACCTCACCTTGGTGGATCCATGTTTGACTACTGGTGTCATTCTTTGTGTGCCTGGAAATGGTTTCCAGGATTAACTACTGGGTGCCTCTATCTCACATTGTGATGACTCACTGTTTATACCTGATGGCCCTGTGTGGCTTAAGAGTTGGGTGGACCAGTTTCATTGTAGGCACATCTGGCTTCTCAGTGTTGGTGGTGGTGAACGTGTTTTGCACTTGTAAGCCCTTAGGTGGTGCAGGTGTCTTCCGTTTGGTGCCAAAAGTCAGCAGTTTCCATCCTTCATCTTCAGAGTTTATGCTTGCTTCAACAATGGGCACAACACTATCAGGGTCTTTCATGCAGCTGGGGTCACAGGCTTTTCAAGCAATAACAGAGAAGATCCTGTTTATTTATATTTATTTTCCTCTGAACACTGTGCAGCCTGTTTTCTTCCTCTGGGACATCTTTCTGCTTAACAGCGTAGCTTCACCAATATGGCATATCTTATGCAGGACAGGGCTATCTTTCCTTGCCTCAGAAAGAGGCCTCAGGGACCTGGAGGGCTGCATCTGCCATCTGAAGCTCTGTCTGTGTTGAAGTCTTCACCCTATCATGCATAGCTCCTCTAACACTTGTGAGTGGAAGAAGGGTCTGTACTATGTTACCACCATATCTGAAACCGCCAGAGATAGGTATTCAACTGTAGGCCCCGTTCTGCACAAGCTGCTGCATTTGCTGGCTGTTTCTGCACTTCTGTTGTTGCTGCTACTGTTTTTCCCTGAAATAAGTCCGTTCTGGCTGTTGTACTTATCTCTTGAATTATAAAGAAATGACTAACCACTGCCACCTGGTTGAATGCATGCAACAGTTCAGTAATAGTATTCTTGAACTGGGATTCACAATATTAATTAGCTGTATTTCTGTCCTCTGTAATGTCTGGCTCCGTGAACTTGTATGTATCCGGCTTGCTTAAGTTGTCCCTAATTTGTTTTTTCTCTATTACTGATTGTACTTCTCCCTTCACACACTCTGTTGCTAGGAAGAGAGACTGAAGGCCTGGGAGCAGAACTTTACTCATGATGACTGAGACAGAGAAATTGAATACTTTAGTCTTCTCCACATCCATTACCACAAGATTCCTACTAGGTTCAGCAGTAGGTCTTTGTAGTCCTTGATAACTTTCTTTGTTTTTGCTGCTGCTATGTCAGCTCTTTTGCTTAACATCTCAGTTTTGACTCTGGATCATTTCTGTTTTTTTGTCACGCTATCTCTGCATGCTTGGGCAATGATTCCTCATTCCTCACAGATGGCATGTGTTGTTAAAATAGATACTTAAACTCAAACTTGGAAGATGGAGCTTTAAATGATCATCACAATTACCATCAGTTTCTTGAAACTGGGTCTCTAATTTTAAGTTTCAGTCTCAAAGAGAGTTGCCCGATGCCTCTTTACCCAGTAAGGGTATTATGAAAGAGACTGTTGCTGAACTCACCTTCCAACAAGAAAATCTTTGTGTGTCTATACATTGGTTTGATTTCATTGTAGAAGAGAAGTTGGTTATGGTAATCATTTGCCAGCTCTTCTTGTAGCTATTTGGTCAGACATCCTGGCAAAGTGCTTTTATGTTGTACAGACCTTGGTGTCTGGCCATCTGAGAGAGCTAAGGTTATTAAATTTATTTTTATAAGTGCTGTTTTGAGCCACTTCTTTGTTATATTCTTGAAGGTTCACCCTAGTTAAGGACAAGTCATACGTTCGTACAGTGGTGCCAAGAAAAAAGGTATCTGCACCCAGCCTTGCTCATTCCCCTGATTTGAGGAACAGTAGCATTTTGAATTTTAGGTATGAGGTGGTGTGAATTTAGACTGTACTAGAGAAAGTAACAGAATATTTCTGTGGTTTCTGTTAAAATGTTCACTACTACTGCAGCATCCTGTCTGAGACAGGCTGAGAGCTTTTGTGACCTATATTTTTCTCCTTACTTGTGAGTAGGTTATCACAAACTTTCTTCTTTGACTCCTAGGTTCCAAAAGAGAAAGATGAAATGGTGGAGCAAGAATTCAATCGTCTGTTGGAAGCCACCTCTTATCTCAGTCATCAGCTTGATTTTAATGTTCTCAATAATAAGCCTGTCTCCCTAGGTCAGGCTCTGGAGGTTGTCATACAGTAAGTGACTTTGTTCTTCACAGTAGAATTTTCTATTTTACAGAGGATTGTCCAAAAGAAATATGAAATAATTTGATGCTACTAGCTGTTTGTTTGCTTCTAGGTTCTTGTTCACATGTTTCTTGTTTAAAGTAGCGAATATTTTGTTAGAAAGCTTCCTGACAGTCACTACTACAGTAACTGGTAGTGGATAATGACTTAATATGCATTGGCGTACTTACTACCTACTTACTAGGCCTGGAGTGTCTTCCCTTTGAGGAAAGACTGAGAGACCTGAGTATGTTCAGCCTTGAGAAAAGAAGACTGAGAGAGGATTTTATTAATGTTTACAAATATCTGAAGTGTGGGAGACAGAGGGACTTGGCCAACCTCTTTTCAGTGCTTTGTTGGGGACAGGACAAGGGGCAGTGGGCAAAAAATGGAGCACAGAAAGTTCCGCACCAACATGTGAAAGAACTTCTTTACAGTAAGGGTGACAGAGCACTGGAACAGACTGCCCAGGGTGGTCGTGGAATCTCCTTCTCTGGAGATATTCAAGGCCTGTCTGGATGCCTACCTGGGCAACTTGCTCTAGGGAACCCCTGCTTTGGCAGAGGGGGGTGGACCCAATGATCTCTTGAGGTCTCTTCCAACCCCTATAATTCTGTGATTCTGTGATGCTCCAACTGAAAGGTAATGACACTTATAATATACTTTTTAATAACATCAGGCAACTTCAGGCTTGTGTTTTAGCCAGTCAAGTATCATTTATTTACAGAAATTTTTGTGAAATTTCTGGTTCCTATACTAGTATTTACTTAAAATATCTTATATGCTTGTATGCATTACACCAATGAGATTATAATAATGAGATTTCTTAATACTGCTGGGATTTTATACTGAGCTGACTCTCACTTTCTACCTATTACAGATTGCAGGAGAAACATGTGAAAGATGAACAGATTGAACACTGGAAAAAAATTGTGAAAACACAGGAGGAATTGAAAGACCTTCTTAACAAGGTCAGGTTTTGTTCAGTGATGATGATTAGAACAGGAAGCTAGCTCTATCTTCCTCTAATGGCAAAATGTTCCAAAACAAACCTGAACAATAAAAAACAGGTGTTGTTAATGCTGTTCTTAAAAATATCTGTTCATTTAAGGCCTGCCAGGAAGCACTGTTATCGCAAAGGAGCACCAAAAACTTCTTAAATTCATGCTGCATTTCTAGTCTTCAATTTTTTTCTCTTCCTTTTCAGAAATAATTAGGGAAAGTACCTAACTTTTTACATAAAAGGGCAATAAGTGCTGCAAAAAAAAAAACTTTTAAAGAAATTAATTTAAATAGAGAGCTAACATAAAAGTTGAGTAGTTTTCTCTTTGTGCGAGAGGATTTTGTCCCCATATGTAAAGTGGAGCACATGTTTGAGCAGAAGACTGTAAAATGTCAAGCTGGGAAAAGAAAGGGAGAAGACAGACGTGATCAAACAGTGTTGTGTCATAGCTTCTCTTAGAGACTTTTGATAATGACTAAGGCTCTTGGGGGGGGTGGCAGGGGGAATAGTATTTTAAAATGTTGTGTTTGGTTACCAATGGGAATAACTGTGAAAACAGCTTGAAAATTAAGTGCTTTGAGGAGAGGATAATCGAATCTGTGATTTGTAGTGTAGAAACACTGTCTAGGCCATCTCTGGAGTCCTACTTAGGATGTTTTTAGTTGGAGTAAGTAGGATCTTCTCCACGGAAGTTTCTAAAATGAAATATGTCTGAGGACAGCTGATTTTGTTCTTCATTTGCAAAGTGTTTTGTTAGAAGTCAGTGATGTTGGGTTTAAGCATGTTATTTTGAGGCTGGTGGTATCTATTTTGGCTTTGTGGAGGTAGAATTGCATATAGGTAACATCTGGAAATCCCTGTTATAATGGCATACTTTGAGATGAATATCCATTTTACACAGTAACTCCTATGAAATCTACCTACTCTCCTTATTTTCTTTTTCCCTTTTCCTACTACACCTTAAAAAGATGGTGAATTTAAAAGAGAAGATTAAAGAACTCCATCAGCAGTATAAAGAAGCATCAGAAGTGAAGCCACCTCGGGATATTACAGCAGAGTTCCTTGTGAAAAGTAAACACAGAGATCTGACTGCGCTTTGCAAGGTAAAGGATGATATACATGTGGCATTTAATCATAGGATCAGAGTCATAGAATATCCTGAGTTGGAAGGGACCCACAAGGATCACTGAGTCCACCTCCTGGCTCCACACAGAATCAACCAGAAATCAAACTCTATGTCAGAGAGCATTGTCCAAATACTTCTTGAACTCTGACAGGCTTGGCACTGTGACCACTCCCTGGGGAGCCTGTGTTAGTGCCCAACCACCCTCTCAGTAAAGAACCTTTTCCTATTTCCTAATAACCAACCTGAACCTCCCCTGTCACAGCTCCATGCCGTTTGTTCCTTTGGGTCCTATTGCTGGTCACCAAAGAGAAGAGATCAGTGCCCGCCTATCCCCCCATCCTTGTGAGGGAACCATAGGCTGCATTGAGATCTGCCCTCAGTCTCCTCTAAGCTGAGCACATCAAGTGATTTCATCCACTCCTCATACATCTTGCCCTCTAGACCCTTCATCTTGGTAGCCCTCCTTTGGACGCTCTATCCAAAACTGAACACAGTACTCCAGGTGAGGCCACAACAGAGCAGAGCAGAACAATCCCTTCCCTTGACCTGCTAGCAATGCTGTGCCTGATGCTCCCCAGGATACAGTTGGCCCTTTCAGCTGTCAGAGCATGCTGCTGACTCAGATTTAACTTGCCATAAAGCAGAAACCTCAGATTCATTTCTGCAGGGCTGCTCTCCAGCCTCTTGTCCCCAAGTCTGCATGTGTAGCCAGGGGTTGCCCCTTCCCAGGTGGAAAATCAGCACTTGCTCTTGTTAAAATTCATGAGGTTAGTGATTGCTAGCCCTCTGACTTGTCAAAATCTCTCTGCAAGTGCTCTCTACCCTCAAGGGCGTCAACAGCTCCTCCTAATTTAACGTTGTCTGAACCCTTAAGTCTTTGAAGACTTCAGCAACCAACTAACATTATCTGATATAAATGCTCACTCAAATACAGCACTCTCAGAGAATGTAGTAGGGCATAACTCTGGGTTATAATACTGATAATAAGGCTGTATTTAATATCTTAGTTACCTGTCCTTTGTGTTCTTGATGGAGAGTATTAACATTTTGAAGGCTCAGTTTTATGTATCCATCTATGCTGGATCACATCTGAGAGTATTTAACATGTTGAAGGCTAAGTTTTAGGTCAAACTTGATTGTAAGTACTACTTGGTCCCACAATAGTCTGGAAATAAAATCTGTATTTGAAGAGAGATGCTCTTCCTCTAAGATGAAAAAGCTGGGTAGAGAGAAGACTTTTACTCAGGAAACCAAAGACTTTACACAGCTCTATCTTGACAAGCCAAGTGTGTGTGTGTCTTAAAAGGAAGCCCTAGAAACCCTTCTTTCTATGGTGAAGACATTCTATTAACCTAGGTAAGATGGAATCATAGATCATTTTTCAGCTGCTACTTCATTAGAAAATAAAAATCTACTTGGAGTCCAAATGTGTTTGGGCTATTCTAGTCTCATGGATATTTCTTTTCAAGTCTATTTTTTGTCAGCTAGAAGAGTATAACAGATCTTTTCCAACTGGTAATACAATCCACAGCATTTATCAATGTCACATGATGCACTGAGAAGTCAAAATGGCTTCAATGGAAAAGAAGAAAATTCAGGTATTTACTGCGTTTTTAGTAAAGACCTCCCCCTTCTGTCCCTGCCCCACCCATGTCAATAAAGAAAAGTACTAGTAAGTCTGTTGTCGTACAAGATTGGAATGTGTGTTTTTGTTTTCTCTTCTGGCTAGGCCCTGAATAAGTGGGGATCTAGGTTCTTATATAGTGAAATTGAGAGCAGACTTCTACATTCTTTCGCAGTTCTTTCATGATTAAAAAAAAAAAGTGTTGAAAGTATTGGTTTTATAATCTGGAAAAAGAGCTCAGTTTATAAAACAAAGTAAGATAGCACTAGTCTGTACTTCATCTGTAACCTCTGATCAGTATGCATACAATGTGTGTGTGGTCAAAATATATTTTTAATTACAAATAAGTACATCATTCCCCCCTGCCCCTTGCTCATTTTCATGCTTTCTTAGTGTTGAGTAGTGTGTCAACTATGTGAAAAGCAACAAAGTAAATAGCACCCTGTCCTGTTCTGAGAAAGTATACTTTTAATTAGTGAATCTCATTAAATATACTCATCCTACTGATTAACTATTCTTTCATCTTGCTATCACCAGCAAAGCTTATTACTGCATTTTGGTACTTCAAGTCTGTGTGGAGTAACCTATCTAGATTGTGTGGCCATACACCGTGGCTAGTAAGACTACATAAATCTAGGATGGAGTTTCTTGACCTTTTTTTTTGCTGTTGTTAAATGACTTATACAATGCAAATATTTTAAAATAGGATTCATATCTTCTCCATATATGAATGAAAAGTTCTAGGCTTCCAAGTCAGCTATTCATCATGCTGCTTAAATATTTATTTTAGGCTGAGTGACATTTGTTCTTTCTCTTTTTAGCTAACAAAGGGAGATAAGATTTAAAAATTTAGCCAAGGAAACCTATTTTTTTAGTTGGATGTTGAGATTGTATAGTATAACAACAAGTAGATTAAAAGCACTAAAAGAAACTGGAAGCAAGTTCTTTTTATGCTTCTTTTGCCCTCCCCCTCCTTTTTGTTTTTAGGAAAACATTTTTCTTTAGTTCTAGGATGTGTAAAATGACCCTAGCAAAAGGGCTCTTAAGAGAATGAATGTGTTCAAAGTAGGGAGCAAATACAAAAATCTTACTACCGTTTTTGCTTCCTTTGTTTTCTATTATCAAAAGGATTAAGCCAAATCCCACTCAAGGAATTTTAATACAAAAAAAAATCTGTAGCCATTGACAGTAATTATTTTTGTATGTATTTTGAAGAAGTGTTCTGATGCAGGAAACAAAACCTTATCCATGCAGTAGCTGAAATATTTTGTATTTGGCTGTAGGATGTTCCACATAGATGTTCAGAAATGATAACCAGCCAGGTGTTCCGGCCTTCTTATCTATGTGGTCCTCCTCTGGACTCATTCTAATAGCTCCATGTCCTTCTTACGCTGGGGGCCCCAGAGCTAAACGTAGTACTCTAAGTGGGGTCTCATGAGAGCAGAGGGGAAGAGTCCCTTCCCTCGCCCTGCTGGTCACGCTTCTTTTGTTGCAGCCCAGGATACGGTTGGCTTTCTGGGCTGCAAGCACACATGTCTGGCTCACGTTGAGCTTCTTTGTCCACCAACACCCCCAAGTCCTTTTCATCAGGACTGCTCTCAATCCATTGTCTGCCCAGCCTGGTTTTGTGGTTAAGGTTGCCCTTACCCAGATGCAGCACCTTGCACTTGGCCTTGTTGAACTTCGAGGTTTTCGCAAGCCAACCTCTCAGGCCTGTCCAGACCCCTCTGGATGGCATCCCTTCCCTCCAGCATGTCAACCGCACAACACAGCTTGCTGTCATCAGCAAGCTTGCTGAAGGTATACTCAGTTTAACTGTCCATGTCACCAACAAAGGTGTTAAATGTCACTGGTCCCAGTACTGACCCCCTGGGGAGTATCACTTGTTACTTATCTCCACTTGGACATAGAGCCGTTGACCACAAATCCTTGAGTGCAACCGTCCAGCCAATTCCTTACCCACCAATTGGTCCATCCATCTAATCCACATCTCCCCAATTTGGAGATGAGTGTGTTGTGCAGGACAGTGTCAAATGTTTTACATATGTCTGGGTTGATGATGTCATTTGATCTTGCCCTATTCACCAATGCTGTAACCCCGTCATAGAAGGCCACCAGACTTGTCAGGCGTGATCTGCCCTTAGTGAAATAATTTTGGCTGTCACCAATCACCTCCTTTTCCATGTGTCTGAGCATAGTTTCCAGGATGATCTGCCCCATGATCTTGCCAAGCACAGCGGTGCGACTGACTGGCCTGTAGTTCTGCATGTCTCTTCCTTTTGTCCCCTTTTAAAAAATGGTGGTTATGGTTCCTCTCTTCCAGTCAGTGGGATCTTCACCAGACTGCCATGACTTCTCAAATATGATAGATGAGATTAAGGCAGGGAGATTGCTCAACAGTTGCTGTGATGAGTAAAACAGTGTCAGGGAAGATTAATTCAGTGCTAATTGATAACAGAGTAGGGCAGTGAGAAGTAAAAACATGTTCCCTGCACTCCACTTCTTCCCCAGCTCTGCCTGGACTCCTCTCCATTGGCTGCGGATCTGGCTTGGTAGTCTATTCCATTGGGTTGCAGGTGGACAACCTGCTCCACCATGGTCCTCTCCACAGGCTGCAGGGAAATTTCTGCTCTGGCAGCTGGAGCACCTTCTGCCCTCCTTCACAGAATCACAGAATTTCTAGGTTGGAAGAGACCTCAAGATCATCGAGTCCAACCTCTGACCTAACACTAACAGTCCCCACTAAACCATATCCCTAAGCTCTACATCTAAACGTCTTTTGAAGACTTCCAGGGATGGTGACTCCACCACTTCCCTGGGCAGCCAGTTCCAATGTCTAACAACCCTTTCAGTAAAGAAGTTCTTCCTAACATCCAACCTAAAACTCTCCTGGCGCAACTTAAGCCCATTCCCCCTCGTCCTGTCACCAGGCACGTGGGAGAACAGACCAACCCCCACCTCGCTACAGGCTCCTTTGAGGTACCTGTGGAGAGCAATAAGGTCACCCCTGAGCCTCCTTTTCTCCAGGCTGAACAAGCCCAGCTCCCTCAGCCGCTCCTTGTAGGACTTGTTCTCCAGGCCCCTCACCAGCTTCATCGCCCTTCTCTGGACCCACTCAAGCACCTCGATGTCCTTCTTGTAGCGAGGGGCCCAAAACTGAACACAGTACTCGAGGTGCGGCCTCACCAGAGCCGAGTACAGGGGGACGATCACCTCCCTAGGCCTGCTGGTCACACTCTTTCTTATGCAAGCCAGGATGCTGTTGGCCTTCTTGGCCACCTGAGCACACTGCTGACTCATATTCAGCTGACTATCAACCATCACTCTCAGGTCGTTCTCTGCCTGGCAGCTCTCCAACCACTCATCTCCCAGCCTGTAGCTCTGCTTGGGGTTATTGCACCCCAGGTGCAGGACCCGGCACTTGGCCTTGTTGAACTTCGTGCAGTTGACCTCAGCCTATCGGTGCAGCCTATCCAGATCCTCCTGCAGAGCCTTCCTACCCTCAAGCAGATCGACACACGTGCATAGCTTGGTGTCATCTGCAAACTTACTGAGGGCGCACTCAATGCCCTCGTCCAGATCATCGATGAAGATATTAAAGAGGACCGGCCCCAGCACCGAGCCCTGGGGAACGCCACTAGTGACTGGCCTCCAACTGGACTTGACTCCATTTACCACGACTCTTTGGGCCCAGCTATCCAGCCAGTTTCTAACCCAACAAAGCGTGCGCCAGTCCAAGCCAAAAGCAGCCAGTTTCTTGAGGAGAATGCTGTGGGAAATGGTGTCAAAAGCCTTGCTGAAGTCAAGGTAGACCACATCCACAGCCTTTCCCTCATCCACCCAGCGTGTCACTTTGTCATAGAAGGAGATTAGGTTCGTCAAGCAGGACCTGCCTTTCATAAACCCATGCTGACTGGGCCTGATCGCCTGCTTGCCCTGCAAGTGCTGCGTGATGACTCTCAAGTGGATCTGCTCCGTGAGCTTCCCTGGTACTGAGGTCAAACTGACAGGCCTGTAGTTCCCCAGGTCAGTCCTCCAGCCCTTCTTGTAGATGGGTGTCACGTTTGCTAGCCGCCAGTCAACTGGGACCTCCCCCGATAGCCAGGACTGCTGATAAATGATGGATAGTGGCTTGGCCAGCTCCTCTGCCAGTTCTCTCAGTACCCTTGGGTGGATCCCATCCGGCCCCATCGACTTGTGCACATCCAAGTGCCGTACCAGGTCACCAAACAGTTCTTTGTGGATAGTGAGGGCCACATCCTGCTCCCCATCCCCTTCCACCAGCTCAGGGTACTGGGTATCCAGAGAACAACCGGTATTGCCGCTAAAGACTGAGGCAAAGAAGGCATTAAGCACCTCTGCCTTTTCCTCATCTCTTGTAACTAAGTTTCCCCCCGCATCCAGTAAAGGATGGAGATTCTCCTTAGTCCTCCTTTTTGTGTTGATGTATTTATAAAAACGTTTTTTGTTATCTTTAACGGAAGTAGCCAGACTGAGCTCCAGATGAGCTTTGGCCTTCCTAATTTTGTCCCTGCACAGCCTTGCTACATCCTTAAAGTCCTCCCTAGTGGCCTGCCCACTTTTCCAAAGATTATAAACCCTCTTTTTCCTCCTAAGCTCAAGCCACAATTCTCTGTTCAGCCAGGCTGGTCTTCTTCCCCGCCAGCTCGTCTTTGGGCACGTGGGGACAGACCGTTCCTGCGCCATCAAGATTTCCCTCTTGAAGAGCACCCAGCCCTCCTGGACTCTTCTGCCCTTCAGAACCGCCTCCCAAGGGACTCTACCAACCAGTGTCCTGAGCAGCTCAAAGTCAGCCCTCCGGAAGTCCAATACAGCAGTTTTACTGGTCCCCTTCCTGGCCTCGCCAAGAATAGTGAACTCCACCATTTCGTGGTCACTCTGCCCAAGACAGCTCCTGACAATCACATCCTCCACCAGTCCTTCTCTGTTTGTGAAGAGAAGGTCTAGCGGGGCACCACCCCTGGTAGGTTCACTAACCAGCTGCATCAGGAAGCTATCTTCCACACTCTCCAGAAACCTCCTAGACTGCTTTCTCTGGGCTGTGTTGTGCTTCCAGGATATGTCAGGGAAGTTGAAGTCCCCCACGAGTACAAGCGCTGAAGATTTTGCAACTTCTGTCAGTTGCCTGTAGAACTCCTCATCCGTCTCCTCATCCTGGTTCGGCGGTCTATCACAGACCCCAGCCAGGACACTAGCCTTGTTGTTCCTGCCAATCCTAACCCAAAGGGACTCGACCTTGTCATTCCCAGCCTCGAGTTCTACAACCTCGAAAGACTCTCTAATATAGAGAGCCACACCACCACCCCTTCTGTGCTGCGTGTCCCTTCTTGAAGAGCTTATAGCCAGGCATTGCAGCACTCCAGTCATGAGACTGGTCCCACCATGTCTCCTTGGTGTCTGCAGGGCTGTTTCTCTCCGTTTCTCATTCTTCTTTTCCAGATGCTGTTGTGCAGCAATTATTTCCTTTTGTAAATATTTTCTCTGAGACACAGCCAGTGTCTCTCAGTGGCTCAGCACTGGCCAGTGGAATGTCCTTTTTGGAGCTGGCTGGAGTCTGTCTCTAACATGCAGTACCTTGTGGAACTCTTCTCACAGAGGCCATCTGTGCAGCCCCTTGAAACCAAGACCTTGGCGTGTAATCCCAATACAGAAAGAAAATGATTTTATACAGTTCTATTGTAGGTTTGTTTGATGGAATTCTGGAGGAAAATTGAACTAGATCATGTATTTGCTTTTTGTAAGGTTACATCTGCCTTGGAAAACTCTACATTTAATATTAACTATAGTCTTTTAATAGAGAAATAAGAATAGAAATAATATTGTGTAGTATGAAAGAGCTTCCAGTACTGTAAGAAAATTCTGTAACTATTATGGATCTTCATGTTCTTCAGATGTGAGCATGCTAAAATGTCAGGAATCTAAACACTACTTTTTTTCTGCAGTGCGACGTAAGTTTCTGCATATCTGAACTGCAGAAGGGCAAAATAGGTTGATTAAATGTTGAGAAAATAAAAGACTTGATTTAGATTCCACTGAAGCTCATCAGTCTTCCACTTCCATCTCTTATAATTAATCCAGTTTGATGCTACATGTTTCTAAGTCCTTTTGAATATGAACTGATTTTAACGTTAGCTTTTAATCCTATGTAGGAGTATGATGAATTGTCAGAAACACAAGGAAAGCTGGAAGAGAAGCTACAAGAACTTGAAGCCAATCCACCAAGGTAAAGATATGAACTATAAAAATGAATACTTAGGAAAGCATGAAGATTTTTGCTTGTTTTACTTTCACAGTATATTAAAAAAAAAAAGCCATGTTTTTCTTTTAATCATGGTAGTTTGCACAAACGTGAAGTATGAGTTCCCTCAGTTTTAGAACTTTTCTTTCTTGGTTGTAGAAGTCATAGAATTATAGAATATCTCGAGTTGAAAGGGACCTACAAGGATCATCGAGTCCAACTCCTGACACCACACAGGTCTACCCAGAAATTCAGACCACACGACTAAGAGCACAGTCCAAATGCTTAAACTCTGACAGGCTAGGTGCTGTGACTACCTCCCTTGAGAGCCTGTTTCAGTGCATGACAACCCTCTCAGTGAAGAACCTTTTCCTGATACCCAGCCTGAACCTCCCCTGTTGCAGCTTGACACCATTCCCTTGGGTCCTATCACTGGTCATTAAAGAGAATAGATTGGCGCCTGCCCCTCCAATCCCCTGTAGTCCACAATGAGGTCTCCCCTAAGCCTCCTGTTTTCCAGGCTAAACAGGCAAAGTGATATCAGCTGCTCACCATAAGTCTTCCCCTTTATGCACTTCACCGTCTTAGCAGCCCTCCTTTGGATGCTCTCCAACAGTTTTACATCCTTTTTGTACCGTGGTGCCCAGAACTGCACACAATACTCGAGGTGAGGCCTCACAGTGCAGAGTAGAGCGGGACAATCACCTCCCTCGACCAACCATTAATGCTATGCTTGATGCACCCCAGGATACAGTTGGCCCTCCTGGCTGCCAGGGCACACTGGTGGCTCATATTCAGCTTATCAACCAAAACCCTCAGATCCCTCTCTGCGGGGTTGTTCTCCAGTGTCTCATTGCACAGTACGTGTGACTCAGGCCAAAAGAGGGTGGTTCTTAGGATGTATTACAGCAGTAATCCTTGCTGTAACCAGTGCCTGATCTCAAGAAGCCTTTCAGATTTGAAATCCTTGTCAATGATAGCATACCTACTCTGCTTATTTTGACAAACGATGGCAGATTATAAGGATGTACGTTGCTCTATTATGACTCTACTAGTTTTTTAGTTTTTTGTATTTATGCTACTTAACACGTGATTTATTTAACAGTCTTCATTTCTGAAGTTTTGTTTCCAGCTTCATTTAGTATGTTATATAAGAGTCCATCTTTGAAAATGTGATTTTGCTGTTTTTTGGCATTTTTAAAAATTTCTCCTCTAAGAAGGGACTGAAACAAATTTTCAAAAACAGTGCGTTTGCATTCTGCTCTGGCAAACTAAATGTCTTTTGTATTGCATTTTTTTTTCCAGTGATGTCTATCTGTCTTCAAGAGACAGGCAAATACTTGACTGGCATTTTGCAAACCTAGAATTTGCTAATGCTACGCCCCTCTCTACACTTTCACTGAAGCACTGGGACCAGGTAGCTAATTAATGTATTTGTTCAGTTATATACTAAAAACTTATGCTATATTTATTTCACTCTCATGGAAGTTCCTTTGTGTTAATGGGTCTAAACTCTTGAATGGTATCTGCTTTTATGTAGATACTGTTCTCTTACATGGCTGTTATTTGCTGATGATATTCCAGGAAGCTTTTTATTAGTGCTGAAACTTTCTATAATAATGCTGTCTCCTGAAAGCTTCTGTACTGATTACTTGACTAATAAAATAAGTTTTCAAATTCTTCAGATTTCCCTTTGAAAGTTTTTATTGAAAACATTTTGCTACTGTTCAGAGTTGCTGATTGTCTATTGAGTGATGTGATTTTGTTATAAATGCATGCTTTTACACATCTTTGTTTCAGGATGATGACTTTGAATTCACAGGCAGTCACTTGACTGTGAGGAATGGATATTCCTGTGTGCCTGTAGCCTTAGCAGAAGGGTTGGATATTAAATTAAACACAGCGGTTCGACAGGTTCGCTATACAGCTTCAGGTACATGAAACCACCTCTTGAAAGCTGCTCTGAGGAAGTATAATCACAGAAATGCAGTGCTTTTGTTTTGATCTTATAAAACCTTTCTATCATATTTTAGGTTGGAAAAAGCCACATTTCTTGTTCGTGTTTAATTGTGTAGGAAGCTTCTAGGGATTAATAAATCTTTGTTTCTTGCTTGTTTCTGTGGCTGCTCTGAATCTGTCCTTTTCAGCTGGATTTACTGATATGTAGGTTCACTTCATTGGGATTGAAGATTTTGGAGTAAGAGGTCTTCGACTGCTTAAGGTACCGCAGGCTCTGGTATTAGGAGTGTAACTAGATATAAGATGGACTTGAATGGAAGGAATACACCTTTTCATTGTTCTTCAAAACACTGGGCTCAAGAAACTGTCAGCTGGGAGAGTAACTCAGTGATAGGCTCGTTCTCTACTTGGTATTTAGTTATACATATATTTAAATCTCATTTATTAGTGTAGATTAACCTTTTAGCCTAGTGTGGCCATCCTTGGATGCATTGTAAATTCTGCTTTTTGGTATTCAGCTATGTGGCCAGTAAGATTTAGTTGCCTAGAAGTTACATAAAGCTTGTGTAATGCTGTCTCTGTAACCTAAGTGTTTTCTGATGTGGATATGTTTTTATGGTGGTTTTATTTTTTTTTTAATTTTATGTTGAGGCCTTTATAAGGCCTTTTATTTCCCAGTCTATTAAATGACTTTTCCTCTCCTTTTTCCAGGCTGTGAAGTGATAGCTGTAAATACCCGATCTACTAGCCAGACGTTCATTTATAAATGTGATGCCGTGCTATGCACTCTTCCCTTGGGAGTATTGAAACAGCAGCCTCCGGCAGTACAGTTTGTGCCACCTCTTCCTGAGTGGAAAACTTCTGCAGTGCAGCGTATGGGATTTGGCAACCTCAACAAGGTCAATTGGTCATTGAGGGAACTGCAGGCAGACCAGGGCATGCAGCAGAAATGTTTATGGTGGATGAGAGGAAGGATGGATGAGAGGGAAGGATGTTTCTTCCACTCCTGTTTGCTAGACTTTGATGCTGAAAATTATTTGAAGAACTGTAAAGGACTTCTCTATATGCTATGTAATTTGTAAGCAGTAAAATTTGTCAAGTAGGTTGACATGGCACATATGTTGTAGCTTGCTAAACAGGTTATTAACTTATGAAACATGATAAAGGTGTAAGCTTTTATGTATTAAGCATGTGCACTACATATTCTCTAGATTTTCCTTCCTTGACATTTCCAGTGATGCAAATCAGTTGATCTCTTTATTTTTATTTTTTTCCCTGAGCTCCTAAGTCTTTTGATTCTTTGTTTATAGGTTGTGTTGTGTTTTGACCGTGTCTTCTGGGATCCAAGTGTCAATTTGTTTGGTCATGTTGGTAGCACCACCGCAAGTAGAGGAGAACTTTTCCTGTTTTGGAACCTGTACAAAGGTAGCTCTGATGCATTTCTACTTTTGCCAGTGTCTTATTTGTATGGTTTCAGATCTAGAAAAGAGCAGTTCTTAAGATGTTGTTAGTGTTCACATATGGATATGAGAAGGTAATACTTCACAGAATCACAGGATAGTCTTTGTTTGAAAGGACCTTAAAGATCACAGAATATCCCAAGTTGGAAGGGACCCATAAGGATCATCAAGTCCAACTCCTGACACTACACAGGTCTGCCCAAAACTTTAGACTATGTCACTAAATGCATAGTCCACTTGCTTTTTAAATTCAGACAGGCTTGGTGCAGTAATTGTGTCCCTGGCAAACCTGTTCCAGTGTGCAACCACCCTCTTGGTGAAGAACCTCTTCCTGCTGTCCAGCCTAAATTTCCCCTGCCTCAGCTTAGCACCACTCCCATGGGTCCTATCACTGGTGTCTACAGAGAATAGGTCACCTGCCTCCCCATTCCCCCTCGCGAGGAAGTTGTAGACCACAATGAGGTCCCCTCTCAGCCTCCTTTTCCCTAGGCTGAACAGGCCCTGTGACCTCAGCCGCTCCTCATGTCTTCCTCTCTAGGCCCTTCACCATCTTCATCGCCCTCCTCTAGACATTCTCCAACAGTTTAATGTCCTTCTTGTACTGTGGTGCCCAGAACTGCACACAGTACTTGAGGTGAGGCTGGACCAGCGCAGAGTAGAGCGGGACAGTCACCTCCCTCGACCAACCATTAATGCTGTGCTTGGTGCACCCCAGGATACGGTTGACCTTCCTGGCTGCCAGGGCACACTGCTGGCTCATATTCAACTTGCAGTCGACCACAACCCTCAGATCCCTCTCTGCGGGACTGCTTTCCAGTGGCTCATCGCCCAGTCTGTACATATAGCCAGGGTTGCCCTATCCCAGGTGCAGGACCCAGCACTTGCCTTTGTTAAACTTCATATGGTTGGTGATTGTCCAGATCTCTCTGCAAGGCCTTTCCACCCTCATCAGAGTCCACAACTCCTCCAGGTTTGGTGTCATTGGCAAATTTGCTCAAAACACCTACATCCAAATCATTTATAAAGACATTGAAGAGGACTGGCCTAAAATGGAGTCTAGAGGGACCCTACTAGTGACCGTCTGCCAGCCAGATGTGGCCCCATTTACCACAACCCTTTGAGCCCTGCCTGTCAGCCAATTGCTCACCCATCATATGTTTTTGCTAAGTTGTATGCTGGACATTCTGTCCAGTAGGATCCTATGGGAAACCATGTCAGAAGCCTTGCTGAAGTCCAAAAACATCACATCAGCTGCTTTCCCTTGGTCAACTAGATGGGTGATCTTATCATAAAAGGATATCAAATTTGTTAGGCAGGACCAACCCCTCATGAACCCATGTTGGCTGGGACCAATGACTGCATTGTCCCCCAGGTGTGCCTCAATGTCAAGAATCATTTTCTCCATAATTTTACCAGGCACTGATGTGAGACTGGCAGGCCTGTAATTGCAAGGGTCTTCTTTCTTACCCTTCTTGAAAATCAGCATAACATTTGCCAGCTTCCAGTCTACTGGGACCTCTCCAGATTCCCAAGATCATTGAAAAACAATTGAGAGAGGTCCCACGATGACATCAGCCAGCTGATGAGATCATATAATTCCAACCCCCCTGCTGTGGGCAGTGACACCTTCCACTAGACCAGGTTACTCAAAGCCCCATCCAATGTGGCCTTGAACACATCTAGGGATGGGTCATCCACAACTTCCCTGGGCAACCTGTTGCAGTGCCTCACCACCCTCATACTGAAGAACTTCTTTCTGATGTGTAGTCTGAATCTGCCCTCTTTTCTTTTAAAGCCATTACCCCTAGTTCTATCATTATACTCTGAGGAGTTGTTGTCATCATCCTGCCCCCCCCTGCTTTGCTGTAGGCCTCCTTTAGTTACTGGAAGGCCACTGTAAGGTCTCCCTGGAGCCTTCTCTTCTCCAGGCTGAACAACCCCAACTCCCTCAGCCTGTCTTCATGTGAGTGGTGCTTCAGCCTCTTGGTCATCTTCATCACCTTCCTCTGGTCTCATTATAATAGCTCCATGCTCTCCTTGTGCTGGGGGCCACAGAGGTGAATGCAGTACTTGAGACGTGACCTACCAGGGCTGAATACAGGGGGACAATCACTTTCTTAGTCCTGCTGAATACACTATTCCTGATACTAGACAGGATGCTGTTGGCCTTCTTCGCTACATGAGCATGCTGTTGGCTCATACTCAGCTGACTCTTCACCAATAGCCCCAGGTCCCTTTCCAAGTGGCAGCTTTGCAGCTACTCTTTCCCCAGCTGGTAACATTGAATAAGCGCCTGAAATGCAGGACCCAGCACTTGGCCTCATTGAACCTCATATAGTTAGCCTGGGCCCATCAGTCTAGCCTATCCAGATCCCTATGTAGGGTCTACCGACCCTCAAACACTCTCTCCTATCTTGGTGTCATCTGCAGACTTAATGAGGGTATACTTGATCCCCTTGTCCAGATCATTTATGAAGTTATTGAAGACAACTGGCCCCAATACTGAACCCTGGGGTCACCACTAGTTGACTGACCTCCATTCACCTCCTTAACTCCATTCACCACGACTCTTTGGGTCTAGCCACCTAGCCAGTTTTTAACCCAATGAAGAATATACCCTGTCCAAGCCTTGAGCAGCCAGCTTCTTCAGGAGAATGCTGCGGGAAATGGTGTCAAAAGCTGTACTGAAGTCTAGGTAGCAGCCTAGCCTTTCCCTTGCCCACTGAGTGCTTCACCTTGTTGTAGAAAGAGATCAGATTCAGGACATGCCTTTGATAAACCCATGCTGACTGGGCCTGATCATCTGGTTGTCCTGTCAGTGTTGCATGATGGTCCTCAAGATAATCTTCTCCATGAGCTTCCCTGGCACAGAGTTGAGACTGACAGGCCTGTAGTTCCCCAGATCCTTCTTCTGGCCCTTCTTGTAGATGGGCGTCACACTTGCTAGCTGCCAGCCAACTGGGACCTCCCCTGATAGCAAGGACTCTGCTGATAAATGATTGAAAGTGGCTTGGCGAGCACTTCTGGCACTTCCTTCACTACCCTCAGGTAGATCCCATCTAGCCCCATAGGATTGTGTACATCTAAGTGTAGTAGCATGTCTCCAGCCATTTCCTTGTGGATTATGAGGGCTTCATTCTGCTCCCTGTCCTTTTCTACCAGCTCAGTGGTCTGAGTACCTAGGAAACAACTGGTCTTGCTGCTAAGGGCTGAGGCAAAGAAAGCATTAAGTATTTCTGCCTTTTCCTCATCTCTTGTCACTGTTTCCCCTCACATCCAGTAGAGGATGAAGATTGTCCTTAGTCCTTCTTTATTTGTTTGTGTATTTATAAAAACAGTTTTTGTCTTTGACAATAACAACCAGATTAAGATCCAGTTGGGCTTTGGCCCTTCTATAACTTTCTCCCTGTACAGCCTCACAACATCGTTATAGTCCTTCTGAGTGGCACACCCCTTCTTGTAAAGGTCATAAATCCTTTTTTTTCTTCCTGAGCTCTCGTCTCGACTCCCTGTTTATCCAGGACTGTGGGTCTTCCATGCCAACTCATTTTTTGTCATGTGGGGATGACCTGCTTCTATGTTTTTAGGTTTACGTACTTGAAGAGTGTCCAGCCGTCCTAGCTAGACTCCTTTGCACTTCAGGACTGCCTCCCAAGAGACTCTGCCAACCAGCATCCTGTTAAGGAGGCTCTTCCAAAGTCAAAGGTGGCAAGCCTGCTCTGCTCCCTCCTCAGCATCTTCTGAATCTAGAACTGCACCATTTCATGATGACTGCAGCCAAAGCTGTCCCTGAGTTTCACATTTACCCCCCTAGCCTCTCAGAATGAGATCCAGCGTAGCACCTCTCTTCATTGGCTCTTCTATCATTTAGATAAGGAAGTTGCTATCAGTGTATTTCAGGAACCTCCTGAATTGACTTTGTCCTGCCGTGCGGTGTTCTTTCCAACAGATATAGGTGTGGCTGAAGTCACCCGTGAGAACCAGGGCTTGTAAATGTGAGGTTGCATCTATCTGTCTATAGAGGGCCTCATGTGCTTGATCTTCCTGACCAGGTGGGTAGCAGATCCCCACTGCAATGTCACCTGTCCCTCTCCTCCCTTTTATCATGGCCCATAAACTCTCTGGCAGTTCCTCATCCATCTCCAGGCAGAGCTCCAGGCACCCTTCTCACCTCCCCAGCCTGTTCTTCCTAAAGAGCCTGTATCCTATCATAACACTCCAGTCGTAGGAGCCATCCCACCACATCTCTAGTGCCAATGAGGTCTGTTCTTCCTAAAGAGCCTGTATCCTATCATAACACTCCAGTCGTAGGAGCCATCCCACCACATCTCTAGTGCCAATGAGGTCAGAGCCCTGCAGGCATGTGTATATCTCTTAACTTGTGTATGTCTCTTGTTTATTTCCCGTGGTACATGCACTAGGACCACATACACATCAGACTGTGAGGAACAGGATGGATTGAGGTTCCCCTCCCCTGGCAACCCTAGTTTAAAGCCCTTTTCACCAGCCTTGCAAGCCTATGACCGAACATGCTCTTTCCCATCTCTGATAGGTAAGCCCCATCAGCCCTCAGCAGACCAGGTTTCTCAAAGCGAGTCCCATGTTTTAGGTAGCTGAACCTGTCTTTAGCACCAGTCCTGCAGCCATCTTGATTTGCCAGATCTGACTGGCTCTTTCAATCCCCACCTGTTTGACCTGTGCTTCTGGGTCCATTACTGCTGCTCCTAGGGCTCTGTATTGTTTCTGGATGCTCCTCAGACTGCTCCTGGCTGCATCACTGGTGTCCATGTGAAACATTAGCAGGAGATAGTAGTCCTTAGGTTTCATGAGGCTTGACAGTCTCTTGGTGATATCCTTGATACAAACCCCTGGTAAGCAGCAGACTTCCCTCAAGAGTGGATGGGGTTGGTAGATGGGCATCTCTGTATCTCTCAGAAGAGTCTCCTACTAGTATCACCTCTCACCTTTTCTTAGTAGGACTAATTATTACATGAGGAGCAGAGTGGGCTTCCTTACTCAGCTCGACCTTCCCTTCAATGAGTCTTTCCTTTACAGCTTGCAGAAGGGTGTAGTGGTTCTGTAGGGGCATCTCAGGCTTAGGGGCAAGCCTCTCCCTCCAGCTGGTCCTTGTGGTTACGAGCTTCCACTCTGGAGTTATTTGCCCCCTTCCTTTCTGTGAGAGCCGATGATGGAGTTTTGGGCTGTTTGGCCATAGACTGTTGGTCCCCTGCAGTCTGTACTAGGAGCCAGCTTTTGAGTTCCTCATCAACCTCCCTGATACTATGCAGCCTTGTCACTGACTCCTGCAGCTCAGCCACCTGCTCCAGGAGGTCCTTCACCTGTTTTCCTGTAGGAAGACAAACGGAAGCAGAAAGCACCACTAACTTGCAAACGGTTGCCCGGTAAATTAGGGCAGAACGTGGTTTGCCAATGCTGTGAATTCCAGGCTATTTCTGTTAAATTGTATTACTTCCCATCAGGTCAGGTGGCTGAAGTGGGAAAAATCAATTACCCTTTCTTGTGGATAGGTAGGTGGTAGTTAACATGATTGCACTTTGAAATACTGTTGTAGAACTGACTGAATTTGTGTAGGTGTAGTCATTTATTTCTCTCATATTCTAAATTTCTGTAGCCATAGTGTTTTGGGCAGAGACTACTTAAACTGATAGAACAGATTAGAGAGCAATTGTTAATCCAGAAATGAACAAAAAAAAAAAGCATAGAAGGCTCACAGCACATACATTATTAGTTCTGTGGAAGTTCTTCAAAGGGCTTTTGTCAGAAGATCATTTGATAAAGGCTTAAAGACTGGGTGGATTTATGGCAGGAATGGAGAGAAATTCAGGTAAAATGATAGCATGAATTTGTGCTGCTGATGGGTCACCTGTTATAGCTTACTCAAGAATTCTTATGACAGTTTAAGTCTAGTTCAGGTTATAACCTCTCAGAAAACATGTAGCCTCAGGAATTCCGTACATGTCCTGGAGCAGATGGCCTCTTTTCTTGGTGACCCTTTTCTGCAGCATGCTGTTGGATATGTTGTAAGTGTATATACACACTTTGAGATGGAGGAGAGCCTGGTACAAACATCCAGACAGTATGGATCAGTGGAACTCTGGGCAGAAATGGTCAGTGTTTTCTGGAAGTGCAATGATGTTTCAGTCTGATTGTTTTCTTAACTAGTATTTCTGTTTTTTTGGGGACATTATGAAAGAGAAAGTGCCTCATCTTTTTCATCATCTCACAGTTGCTCACTGATTTTAGGCTAAGGCACGTTTTCTGCTTGATGTTTGCTGTCGAGGCTCATTGACTGCCATAAGGAGAAAACATTTTCTGGAGCAGTGGTGCATACTCATCATGCAGGAAGCTTTTCTGATCAACCCTTTGGTATTTTCAGCAAAATATTTCCTGTTCTTCTGCTATCGCTTTCTACTTTTCTGTCACAGTTCTAAATTAATCCAGGTGACCTCATAGCAACATTTCAGATCTGGTTAAATGCTTACAAGGTAGGATATTGTGCATTACAGTTTCCTTAAAGAAACAATTTTTGTCAAAATATTTTTGGGTTGTCTGAATCCAAATTTTCATGAACAAATTCGCTGGAAGATGCATTTTCAGCATGTAGTTGTTACAGCAAGAAAATAACTGACTAAACTGCTGAATAGGTCAGAGATCTCACGTCAGAAGTGGCAGTGTAGGAAAATCTTTACTGCTGAACTGGCAAAAACATTTCCCAAAGCCTGTGGATGATATGAAACCATGTTTGTGTTTTTTTTTTTTTTTTTTCCTTCAATAGAGTTAATCTCTAAGATGAACAATCCTATGTGTTTCTTCTCTAATGAACTGCTTCTAGTCCCCAGAGGTTGCAAGGTTTGAAGTGTCTTAATTGTAGCTTGATTAGTGCAATTTTCTTTGTAACAACAGCCTTACTAGTCTAGTTTCTTCAGAGTTTCAAATGTTTTTATTTCTAACAAAAAAATATTGGGTCTTCCAAACTGTATATCAGAACTGAACTTTTCTTTATGGAAGGGTAGCTTGATGGGAATGTGTACCAAGAGATCTCCGTATATACCGGGAGATGAGGAATTCACCACTCATTTTGGAAACCTGTACAAAAGTTAAGTCCGTATTTTTAATAAGGACTTAACTTCCCACTTCATTATGCTTGACATCTGTTTTTAGGTGTAGTATTTCCTTTGCTAAACTTAGGAGAGTTTATAAGTGAGGAGAATGATCTGATGAGAACTGTGAGAGAGTTATTAACTGTGCTCACGTCTGTCATTTATTGTAAATGCATGTTTCTAGTTATTGGGTTGTTTTATTAGCTCTTTGATACTTCCTAAGATTTTCATTAAATTTGTGAATACCAAAAATGTAATCTTAATCTTAACAATAGCAAGCCAGAGATGATAATAGCCTCATCTATTCATTTGTTTGTATATTCTGTAATTATATTAACTCCCTTCACCACAGCATCACATGGGCAGCCAAGTTACTTGATATCTGTCCTTCTGACTTCTGAATTCTTCTCAAAATTGCTGCTTTTATGGATATTGTGATGCTTTTCATAGTTTTGGCTCAATTTAGATTATCTTGAATGTGCATTGGAAATCTAAATTTTTGATTGAACTACTTATCCTGAAAATTTCACTGCTGTGTTGATATTAATCATTGCTAAAATTAATCATAGATTTTCTGTTCTGTCAGATTGGTTGTTAAATCCTAGTGAAAATTTATGTAAAACTAGTGGTGCTTTCCTAAAAGAAAATCTTTCTTCTGTGTGCTGTCTTTCCTAATAAGTGTGTTAATTTTTAATATATCGGTTGTCTTGATAATTCCAAATAGTACTGCAGTGTATATTCATTTATTTTCATCTGGATAAATTGACATGATGGGAGAAGATTGAGAACTGCTTTTGTTGTTTTTGTTGTTATTGGTTTTTTTTTGAACCTAGTAACTTAGCTGCAGATGATAATCAGACTTGGCTGATGAAAATGTTATATTTCAATCATTCTTTTTTCTTCTCCCCCACTCCGTCTTCCCTGATTAGCGCCAATTTTATTGGCCTTAGTAGCAGGAGAAGCTGCAGGGATTATGGAAAATATCAGCGATGATGTCATTGTTGGACGGTGTCTTGCCATCCTCAAAGGCATATTTGGCAGCAGCGCTGTGCCACAGGTTAGTACAGGTAGCTTTCCTTTACTGGGATTTTTATATACTACAGTAATATAAAAAGTATACAGTAACTTTTAATATATCAGTTGTTTTTGAGCATTTGGTTTGTCATAAGTTGGACTGCTTACTTATGCGTTTTTCATGTAAGGAGTAGATTCCCTTCATTTTCTTTATTGTAGAATAATTGAATGTGGCTTTATCATCAGAGGGTTGGAGCACCACTCTTACTAAGAAAGTCTGAGAGCTAGGGCTGTTCAGCCTATAGAAGAGAAGGCTCCAGAGTGACCTCATTTCAACTTCTGGAGTGTGCCCAGAGAAGGTCTGTGAAACTGGTGAAGGGCCTGGAACACAAGTCCTGTGAGGAGCAGCTGAGGGAACTGAGGCTGTTTAGTCTGGAGTAAGAGGATGCTCAGAGGAGACCTTATTACTCTCTACAGCTACCTGAAAGGAAGTTGTGGGGAGCTGGGGATTGGCCTCTTCTCACAGATAACTAGCAACAGGACTAGAGATAATGGCCTCAAGTTGCACCGGGGAGGTTCAGGTTGGAAATTAGGAGACATTTCTTCTGGTTAGGCAGAGTGGTTAGGCATTGGAACAGGTTGCCCAGGGAGGTGGTGGAGTCACTGTCCCTGGGGGTGTTTAAGGAAAGGTTGGACGTGGTGTTTAGAGACATGGTTCAGTGATAGTGGTGGTAGGGGGATGGTTGGACTAAATGACCTTGGAGGTGTTTTCCAACTGTAATGATTCTATGAGTCTGTAACTTTTCAGTACTTAAAGAGGACTTCTAAAAAAGATAGAGCGACTCTACTCAGATAATGACAGCACAAGGGGGATTTTAAACTAAAAGAGGGGAGATTTAGATTAGATGTTAGGAGGAAATTATTCAGAGGGTGGTGAGGCACTGGAACAGGTTGCCCAGAGAGGCTGTGGATGCCCCATCCGTGGAGGTGTTCAAGACCAGGTAAGATGAGGCCCTGAGTAATGTGATCTAGTGGGTGGCATACCTGCCCATGGCAGGGGGGTTGGAACTAGATGATCTTTGAGGTCCCTTCCAACCCAAGCCATTCTGTGATGATTCTATGATCCTCAGCCTTTTACTGCTTTATATATGGGCATCGAATCTTTCCAGCTAACTGTAAGCATGGATTCTTAGTGAATGAGTGGATCTCAGAAATCAACAGATTGAGCATTTCCAAATTATAAGTCTCAGACTGGAGAACGCAAAACAGAAAAACTTCAGGCTTGCCTTCCAGATAAATCCACAGCTCCTTCTCTGAACCCTCTATTGACAATTTCACTTCTTAATGAGATTTTTCTGTGACAGGAGCCAACAGTGAAGTGTTTTACAGCAGCTGCTTACTGGTAGGATTTTCAAATGGAAAAACAAACAACACTAACAAAGAGCAGAGAAATATAGGTTCTGCAGGGGATAAATATGAAGTTCAGAGACAAAGACATCTTCCGTTAGATGAGGTTGCTCAAAGCCCATCGTGTCTGGCCTTGAACAATTCAAGGGATGACGGGGTATCACAACTTCCCTGGGCAGCCTGTTCTTCACCACCCTCATAGTAAAGAACTTTTTTCTGATATGTGATCTAAATCTACCCTCTTTTCATTTAAAGCCATTACCCCTAGTTGTATTACTACACTCTGAAGAGGAGTCCCTCCCCAGTTTTGATGTAGGCCAGTTTTAGGTACTAGAACTTCATGTTCAAGGTTCATGTTTTGATGCTTGAATTTTTACAGAGAGTGATTCCTGTTAAAGCTCAGTTACATATTTGAACAGAATCTGGGTTATTTGAAGGTTCTGACCCTTTGCTCTTCATGTTATGTTTGCAGGTTTATGAAGATGTCCTGTTTTTTCTTGACTACTGTTACTACCTTAGGGGGATACTGTTTTGAGTCCTGGTTATGTTCACACTTTTGTATCTTTTGGTGGAATATATTTCATCCTGGCTGTTACCATAGTAAACCAGATGGATTTGAGGAAAAACGCGTTTTTGTGCAGATGCCACTTACGCAGTCTTTTTACCAGATAAGTTACGGACCTTGTACAGGTCTATGCCATATTTCAGTCAGGACAGAGCTTCAAGAGAGTTGTGGCTGAAAGGATATAAATGAGTAGGAATTGTATATTGTCTTTATGTTGATAATGAGAAGAAACAGAGCATGGAGTACACAGTATGCATGTACTGCTGACTGCAAATTCTGAATTCCAGTGCAGAAGCCATTTGGAGCAGGTTCTGCTAATATATCTCAAAGTATTAAGGCTGCTGACACCAGAGACAAATTATTTACCATAGTATGAGTTACCATGAAATATAAATGTGGAGTTCCACAATTAACATTAGCTTAGGGATTTATCTTTTATTCTTCAATTTGCATCTTTTATATTTTGCACTAACTGTAGAACTTCCATTGTGTCAACAACTGAAGTTTCTCTTGTCTCAGCCCAAAGAGACTGTGGTGTCCCGTTGGCGTGCTGACCCGTGGGCCCGGGGATCATACTCGTATGTAGCAGCTGGATCTTCTGGAAATGACTATGACTTGATGGCTCAGCCGATTACTCCAGGACCAGCCATTCCAGGTGCTCCTCAGGTGAGAGATTTCTCAGTTCTTCATAGAAATACACCAGAATATGATGGTTTTGGTTTCTAAGGGTGAAGGCCAGAAGGAGAGGAACAGGAAGCAAAAAATCTCTCCCAATTTGTGATCCAGCACAAAATGAAGGCATAAGTCCTCTCCAGTTCCTTTTGAGAGGATGAAGTCTTGAAAGGAAAAACAGAAGGATCTGTAGGACTTTGGTTTTATTAAGGTTGTTCTTATACACTGATGCAAGTCTCTAATAAACACAGCTATTGGTAAAGTGATTCTCTGCAGAATATAATATATGAAATTGTTTTCCTCATCTTTTTTATGGCACTGACAAATTGCTCATTTAAGTGAATTATTGAAGCGTTCTTTTGTTTGTATTGAACTAGAGTTCATGTCCCAGTGTCAGAAATCATCATTCATCTTAAACATACATGTAAGTTTTTGGTTGTAGGATTGTATATACAACTCTAAAATGTTTTTAAGTATACAACTTAGGAGGCTAATCTCCTTATCTGCTTCTTAAAGTATTGTTTTTGAAGTAGAGTTCTATTATCTTTGTATCAAAGCAAATATATTAGCAAGTAATAGGAAAGTATTTCCTCACATTATTTATCACAAACATGAAATGCTTCTGTGAAATGAAAGGTATATAAAGATTTTCATGGTAATTTGTAGGATAGATTAAAATATTTTTAGTAGACTATTTTGTATGCACTACTTTGATGTTATGGGAACTGCAGTGTGATTAGAAGACACCAAAATACTTCATAATGTATATTTGTTACATGATCTGAAAGACTTTTTGAACTGAGTTTGTGCACAAGTCATAATGGTGTTTTCTGTTCCTCTTTCAGCCTATTCCTCGCCTGTTTTTTGCGGGAGAGCATACCATTCGCAACTACCCTGCCACTGTTCATGGTGCTTTACTGAGTGGACTGAGAGAAGCAGGTCGCATTGCAGACCAGTTTCTTGGGGCCATGTATACTTTGCCTCGCCAGCCTACACCTGGGGTCCCCACACAACAAGCTACCAGCATATAAGAGAAGTTATCAGAAGAGGAGTAACAATGCCACAGAGCTGATGTTGTGATCCACTTTTTAGGATGAAGGCATATTCGTGTAGTCTGTAACAGTATCTGCTGAAAGGAGGTGGCCATGAGTTGCTGCATAATACTTTGTTAGAATGGCCTTACAAAAGCTTACCTGACACTGGGCTTTTGGCATCCCTTTACAAAATCTCTTACAGCTATTTGAACTGTCAGTGTACATGGAATCCTTTACTACTAGATTGGTCAGTGAGATTTTTTTTGACTGCAGATACTTTCTGAAAGTGGAACTATAGCTGGAGTTTCTAAGGTTTTTATCTTACCTATTTGTGTATTTACAATTCAGTCATTGCAGAAAAGGCCCTTTAGAAATTGGTTGCTGTGAACAGTAGCTTAGTGTAGAATTTATGTAAACATTTTTGCTTAATTAGTTCTAAAGAATAGTATTTTTGACCAATTCTATTCCTACCTGGCATTTGAGAATTTGGTGCAACTGTTTCCCTACCAGTAACAGCAAATTAAAAGCAAATCACGCCCCTGCAAGGTGGTCTGTTGGCTGCTACACCATGCACATCCTGTTTTAGAAAGAAAGCTGGTATTAGTAAAAGTGTGCTAATGATACTATTCTATTAAATACTTTCAACAAAATAAATTATCAGAACTGGATATTTTTAACTTTAAAAACTACGAAAATACTACTCATATTTGCATATGTAGAAACAGAGTTGCCTAGACAGTAAGCTAGCTGTAGACCTGATCTCTTGATTGTTGTATGTGGCAGTCAGGCACTGTGGGCTGTACCAGCTGTCTTTTTTTCCCTTTTGTCCAAAGCCCAGAGAAAAATGTGTTGTGTTTTTTTTTCTACTGGGTTGATGAGATGATGTTGCAGCTGATTCTGAAAATCATTTTGGTTTGGTTGCTTTTCCAGATATTTTCCTTCTTACCCCATGCACAGAGACTTGTTTTCATTGCGCAGAGCAGTCTTATTTAATCATTTAGGTTCTTTCTCCCTCTCCTGCTTTCCCTAGTTAACATTATGCTTTTTCTTTTTCCAACTTTTCTCACCTCCACGTTTCTACTATTTGTTTCCATCTCATCTACCTCTGGTCTTTTTTTCACAGTTATTTCTCCTTTCCCTTTTTATATTGTTTTTTTGTTCTCTACATGACCCTCTGTGTGTACATGTGCATGTCCCAGCTTCCATCTGCCTTTGTGCCTTCCATTCTGCTAGTGGACTAGCATCTGCTCTTGTTCCTGCCCTTCCCTCTGCAATTACATTGCCCATGCTTCTTCCTGAAGAAAATACATGCAAACATCGCTGCAGGCCCTAATTGTTTATAGCTGTGTTAGTTCTGTTTACAGACTTTCTGTCTTGATTCATTGCTTCTACTGTTTTCTTGTGCCTCGTTTCTACTAGATCTTTCTTCTTCCTGACTGTTTATTTTCTTGTGGTGGTTGCTCTCTCATATGTTTAAATCTGTGAGTGGGCATCTCCGTAGGCAGTCCTGATATGCAGTGAGAAAGGAGAGGATTCTGTTGTGGCAGGGGTAATGGAAGAAATCAACACTAGTCATCCTTGCTGTCCTTCCAGGAGACAACATAAACTTTGTGATGCTTGGTCAAGAAAGCCCCACTGAAGTGGGACAGGAAACATCCAGCAGGGCTTGGAGGAGGAGTGTCCAGGGGAAGATTCAGAGTGCATCGGTTTATTTGAGTCTTAAAACTCCCTGGCTTCTGTTCAGGTAAAAGCCTGTTTGCAACACTACCAAGAGAAATCCTATTCCAAGATAAGCTGATTTAGTCTCTTGACTATTTTGACTGATGATGGAAAAAGGATCCGAGTGTTCAGTAACAGGGGTTTTCTGTTTTCCATACTTGTGGGGTGGTTTGCAGGGTTTAGTGATGCTGCTGTCTCTGGCCATGAGGACTGTCTTCCAACTTCCTATAGCACTGTCAAAAACTCAGAAAAGCACTTCTGGCCTACTGGAAACTAAATAGTTCTCAACTGAACATAGCCAAACTGTATTTTCCAGACAACTATCAAGCCACTTTTACATCAATGTGCTAATATTTTTCAGGGTTTCTGTTCTCCTGCTGTAGGTTCACTTTGACTGAGAGACTTAGCAGATTATTCAGCTTGCTGAATTGTCAAACACACAGAGATTTGTCTGAGATGTTCAAATGTAAACAAACTTCCTTTTATACATTGCTGTTACTTTGAGCAGGGCTAATCTTTGACCCTTGACAGTCAGGCTTTCTTGTCTTCCTTTTTGAAAAAGATACCTGAAAACCATGGTAAGCACTGAAATAAGAAGGTGGAGATGAAGCCCTGGCAGTTCCCACTCTTTAAAAAGGTTTGTCAGGATTTGGTGGGTGTTAACTGGTGGTAACAATGGGCATGAGCAAAGGAGTGGTAATGCCAAAGGAATTCATTGGAAGATGAAGAGTGTGATCTGTGGCCTGTTACAACCTACCTTTCTGTAGCATCTCTGGGAACTCTTAAGCCTGATTCCTCAGCCAGTCCCTAATGACAAGCCCTTCTGGGTATTAGAGACTGAACAGCTCAGCATACTTTCAGCTTCTAGGAGTCTTTCAGTCTCTAGACTGACAGATAAAGCTCTGCAGCCGGTTGCTGGACACCCTAGAGCTCCTGTGTTGCAGCTCCTGCCCTGCATGGCCCACTTTCTAGTGGTTGATGGCACTGGTTGTACCCTAAGTAGAGGTGAACAGTGGTTGGATACAAAGGACAAAGACCTTCTGGTTGCATCCTGTAGGATTGCTGGGATGGAGAGGGGAGCTTAGGGGGAGAGCACTATTAACCCTAGGCCAGCTGAAGTTTGTAGACATGGAAAAGGCAGCCTGGTTAAGGTTCAATCAACTTAGTGTTGGAGTTCAGCTCTGTCAGATCATATGGGGGAGCTTCCATTGCTTGTTCAGCAGCAGTATAGTCTCATGCTTCTTGCTGCACTGCACTGATTTTCCTTGAGCAGCATTTAGCAGCTCTTTCCTTGCTGCATCTATATCTAGGGACAGTGTGCGGTGTATAGGAGCATGCTGCTCTGCTCTCTGTGCCAGTCTGTTAGATGGACCTTTGGCATGACCCATAATGGCTGTTTTGCACTGCCTCTGCAGCTTTCCTGTCACTGTGACCTGCTGAGGAGAAGAAAGCATTGCAAGTAAATGGGTCACCAGGTCCTCTTCATCTCAGCATCCTTCCTCATGGTGCAGCCATTTTTCCACTGCTGCTGTTTGCTTGACCTAACTTCTTGGTAAGACTCATCTGATCTGTTTCAACAGATTGTGAATGATCTCTCAGCACCCAGCAGCCTCAGATCTATGGCATCACAAAAACTTGTGATCAAGGCTGGTTGCACCCTTTGTAGCGTTGTTTCCCACCTATTCTCAGGGACCTGTCACTTCTCACTCTACTCCATGGGTAGGTGAATTGTATTTCTGACAAAACTGATTGGTCTCACTTTTGGGGGAAAAAAATAGGTCCCTATCTAGTTGGACCTTCCCTTCTGTACTGAAGATGTACTGTTGGTGTTCAAGAAGTGTTTGAACAATGCTCTGAAGGTATATGATTTAACTGTTAGGTTGCCCTGAGTGGAGTCAGGAGCTGGACTTGATGTTCCTCATGGGTCCCTTCCAACTGAGGATATTCTGTGATTATAAGATGAAGGACCACAGTAACCTGCAATGGAGTTCTGGATCCTGAGTGAATGTATGTATTCACTAGTCAGGATTGTGCTTTCTGGATTGGCAAATGAACAGGAAGACTTGCATTTTTCAGTTCTCTGGATGTCTGAGTTTTTGTCAGGTAATAGTATCTATTTTGCAATAAATTACTGTTAGCTCAGGGTATTTGTGTTCAGTCTCTGTATGGAATTGAATATTTGCTATGGTCTTGTCTGTAGAGGAAACTAATCGCAAAGCATGGGTTCTCTATCTTAATCTCTCTGTTCTGTTATCTTTAATTGACTGGATCATAAACATAGAAAAACAACTTTATTGGGTGTTTTTGGTTTCTTCTCTCATGAATCTTTTCAGCTGACTAGTTCAAATTCAGTGGAAGATACTGCAGGCAGCAAGGTGCTCAGAGTGCATGTCGTCTTTAAGGCATAAAGTGGCTCTATAAAATGGGATGACTTAACTTGAATTAGACTTATTTGTAAATCACAGATTCTTTTTAAAGGTGATAATTCCACAAGTTACTCTTCTCAGAAATGGTTACCAAAAGAAAATTAGAAGCCATGGTGGTGTTTGTAAATTTGCTAGTTTCGCCAATGATTATTTCCAATTTCCAGTGCATCTAATTTCTGAAGGTGTATTTTTTTTTCTCTGAAGGGACATTGAAGCTTAGAGGAAATGCTTACACTGATAATTCTCCCAGAGTACCTAGATAGATATTAAAGATTTTCTTGAATGCTTCTAGACCTCATTTTTGGTGTATTAGCAAAATCACCTGAATAAACATGTTGGGGGAGGGATGGGAGGGACAAAACAAGTCAACTTCGGAGAGTCAGTGGAGAATATAAGCATCTGTTTAATTACCTGTGCATATCATAGAATGCTGTTTTATCCAAAGAGCAAAATTGTCTTAGTTTTTTTCCAGCTTTACCAATATGTCTGCTAAAATCTGTTGCTTATCTACAGAGTTTGTTGGCTTATATTAGCAAAACTCCTGCAAAGCTTGTGGAGTCTTTGCCCAGTAGTTTTGATCTCTGGATCTTCTGGGCCAGAAGTCTAGATCTCTTTTTATTAAATTGTTTGTTGGGCCCCATCAAGTTTGCGTTAATTGCATTTTTTCTCTGAAGGGACTTCTCACTGTTATTCCAGTGTTCTTTAGATACTGTATCACCCCACCCCTATAACTTATAAGGGTGTTTTACTTGAGCAAGGGTAGACAACCTGTTTTCCTGACTCTTAACAAAACAGGTATCTTGGACAGCAAACCTACTGTGGATTGAAAGGTCTCTTTTTCATGAAGCTCCTGAAGGCATTCACCCTGATTGTGGATTGCATGTCTCTCTGCAAATACATTTGGATAACCGCTTGGTTTAGAGTGCAGTAACCTCATGTGGGTGTGATCTCCAGTCTTGGGCACTCATGGTTTAACAAAGGGTTCAGGTCTCAACCACGATTCTCTGCTACTGTTAGAGAACAGAAGTTTCTCCAACCCCAAGTTAGATGCAGAATTAGAACAGATGTTTGGACAACATATCCTTAGTAACTTCTTGCTCACAGAATTGTATCTTCAATTCTGAATAACAGGGCAAATAACCTCTCAAACTGCAGAATTTGAATGTTTTTTCCTGATTCACTTCAACTTGATGTTCTTAGGTAAGTGTGCAAAAGTGTTACTTCCATTAAAGCAATTGCTATTTCTGTAACATTACTGAATAGCAACGGAACCAACAGAAAGTCATAGCAACAGAAGACAACTTTTTCTCTACCTGTCAATGGAGGATGTAATTTAGAATTTACAGTGTGACTGGAGTATTCCATGTAGTCTCTTTGCCTTTATTAATTCATGATGCCCTACCTGATCTTTTCACATGTGCCCCTTAGACCAGAGGTGCTAGAAATCTCACCATCTCCTCAGTTCCACATACCATATGTTTCTGTTATATTCCATTGTTAAATTTGGTTTGGGTCAGCACTGGAGGGGATATGCTCTTTGAGTGGATATGGATCTAGGACGTTATTTATGTCAGCTTCAAGTTGTTCTGATGGGTGGACCCCAGATGGTGACAGGACACATCTGGCATTCTCTCACAATTGAAGAGTCTTTGGGCTCCAGCCTATTTCAGCCAGTAGCTGAGATGCTGCAGCTTTTGAAGAAAACAAGATTGCCATTTATTGGCAACTTGTCACAGTTTTAGAGGTAGCTCATCCATTTGAGGAGACAGGATACCAAAGCTGCTGTTTTACAGACCTCCTTTTGGAGGTCCTGGAGTCTGGCATGTAAAGGGGAATGGCTGCAGCAGGTAAGATCTGAAGGCAACTGGAAGAACTCCAGCTGAGAAGATAGGCCTAGGGCAGATGTTGTGTGAAGGAAACAGTAAGGAGGAATGATGTTGTGGTATCCACTTCCATCTGGTGGTTTGGTTCAGTCTACTTGCTTTATTTCATTAACTTTACCATGTAGAATCTCAGCTATGTTGGATGCAGCACAGAATTATCGTGTGTGGGATCTTGAAGTTAATGGCTTCAACTTTATGGCTAATCCATGCCTAATTGTCATTATTAGGAAGATAGAGTATTTTTTCCCCTCCTTGGTACCATAGCCAGGGTGATGAGTCCCAAGCAATGCAGAGCCATAACACACTGCACCTGAAAAGTGAGAGCAGTGCTGGGCTATAGTCTGTGTCACTAAGAGTTAAACGTCAAACATGTTCACTGACAACAAATACTGGGGCTTCCAGATCATAAGGAAAATGACCTACGTTCATAATAACGTGGTGTTTAAAGAGAGAAGAAGAGAAAAAGCCCAGAGTGCCTGAGAAAGGGTGTATCACTAAGGATGAAGTATTTGATGTGCCCCAGGAAAGCAGTTTGGCTGTGGCTGCCCTGTGAGGGAACTGGAGGGAAATGTTTGCCTTCATGTTTGTGGTACAGGGAGGGGGTCATGGTCTATGGATAGGAGGCACATGATGCGCCCTAGACCAGGCTTTTAACTGGATAGTACACGTGTAACCTTGGAGTGCAGGGAGGCATAGGATTGAGTTGGGTGAGTCACCTAACTCTGCTCTGTAATGGCAAAACCACAGCATTAGGCTCCTGCTTGCTCATTTTATTATTTTCTGACCCACTTGCATTCTTCTTTGTGCCATGACTACTTCAATGGGAAGGCCAAAGGGTACCCCCTTTAACCTACTCCCCCTCGATTTACCCTGGTTTGGGGAATGGCAGGTGTTGGCTTGAATCCTCAGCAGACTGAGAATGGAGATTTTCCTGGTGATATCTAGGCCACCAAGTGATACGAAATAACACCACTTTGGTGTTTTTGAATTGAAATAGCTGTGGCTGCTGTGCCTGACTTGGTGCTATCCATGTGCTTGGAGTCTAACAGAGCGGGATTGAAGGGTTTAGGTATCCTTAAACTTGTTTCCATAACCTTATGGCAGCTATAAGTCAGGACAACTGTATTTGTGTATCTGTGCAAATGCCAAAAAGCAAGGAAGAACAGGTTTCAGATGCCTTGAATTAAAAAGCATGTTGATAAAGATATTAACAAGGATAAGCACACTGAAGAGCTGATTGGAAGAAGCCCCTCAGTGGGAATGTGAGTAGCTGGGTAACAGCATACCCTGTGCTAGTGAAAAGTGATGCTGTACATTGAGGGTACAGAGTTCATTCAGTGGGACTGGCTCTAGGGGCAGGTATTCCTGGCCTAGCTGAGGATATAGCAGAGCCTTAAGAGCATTTGCTGACTGGAATGACAATGGTGTTTTGGATTGGTTTGCAAGGATAGAAATGCAGTTAAGGGGAGCTGTCAGCTATGTCTGTAGCTTGGGTAAATGCTGCTTTGAATGTGATGCCAGAATTAAAACTTCAGACAGCGCTAACATCAGTGTGAGTGGCTGATGATGGACCCCAGGAGGAGAAAATGCCTGATCTAAGCATGGGCAGCACAAAGGATCTGGCTTAAAATGTTTCTGTTGAAGAGATGTTTTACATTAACTACCTTCTCAATAGGTCAGATAAAGCAAAGGTTTGAAGCTGGGATAATGGAAGTGCATGGTTGTTTGTAGACAGCAGTAAGACTACAGAAAACCAGCACAGCTCATAGACATGACTGATCAAAAAGAAAAGAGAAAGCAGTTAGTTTCAGGGCTAAGCAGCAATGGTATGGTGTAAGTCCATTAGTCAAGTACATTTACTATAATGTCCCCATACAGGAGTGGTGAGCCTAGCCTTGAATCATGAACAAGGAAGAAGAACCATCCTGTGGTTATGAGCGCGTGTTTTAGGGGAGAGACTTTAAGCAGCCATGGAAGCTACCAATAGTAACTCTGTACTATCAGTGATCTCTGCTCACTGGCAAGCCAGACACAGCAGCATGTCTGTTGTAGCTACTGTAATGCTTTAGAACAACCTCTTTAATAATGCTCAGTAGCTGTGTGTGTTAACTGGGAGAGAAGAGTACTCAGCCAAGCCAAAAGTCACTTCTTTTTTTGTAATGCCTAACAGAGGGAATGTTTGTAGCCTTCACCTGTAGTTAATTAGCTTTGCCTAGAGTAGCAGCTGAATGACAGCTATGAACAGCTCTTGAAATGTCACTAAACACTAGTAACATGTTTAATTATTCAGTTTCTGGAGCTGCATCCAGTTTTGCAGATTTATTCAAACAGAATAAACCAGATAGATCAGACAAAGCTCTTTTCCTTACAAACTGTGGTACGCAAGTTCTCCTAAAAATCAACACACTTCTTCCCTACTGATGTGGTTATTATGGGGGCCAGTTTTTTATATGACAGGTACTGTTGCAATGTCTAATTTTATTTTTTTTTTGTGGACTGTACCCACACATTGCACTAAACTAGGAACTGTAATGGAGACCTGTTCTGACTTCTATCCTCTCAGCTCTTCCAGAGGAAGGCAAACAGATTTTGATTTCATTACAGTCTATACTGGTTGAGTAAAGGAAATCTAATGAAGCAAGTGGCTTGTTTCCTTCTGTAAGAATGCTCTTCCTCAAACCTGCTCCCAGCAATGCAAGTCTAGGTCATCCAGTATAGGTAGGGAATGGTATTCAACTTCATTTTCCATGTGTAGGTACTGCCCATGCCTTTAAGTGCAGCCTAGGAATGGGTGTTTGAGATCTGTCTGGATATGTGTACAGGGCAAAAAAGTAAGAATGGAGTAGTCAGAATCAGCATTAACATACACTGCTGCAAGATGGAGCTGCCTCTGCACTTCAACAAGGGACATTAATACCTCTGATTAATGACCACTGTCAGTAGGGATTCAGATGGAGCTTTAAATACCACACCACAAACATATAAAAAGAGATTTTTATTGGTTATATACTGTAGAGCTGACAGCGTTTGAGTCAGGAGAGACATGCAGATAAAGTGTGTTTACATTTGGCATGCAGACTAAGAGCACTGTAACTAGTAAAAGGTGAGCACCATCTGTATCCACTGAATGGGCAGCCCGGGGAGGAAAGAGTTGGCTTCCCTCTGCTGAGCACACTGACAAAGACTCAGGTGGAACAGTGCTTGATAGCTCTACTGGACACAAAGTTTGCTTTAGGGAAACAAGCAATACTATAACCTGAAAAATTAACTTGGATGAGTGTGACTATGAAAAGATTTCCTGCTTTATTGTCTTCTAACTAAGCTGCCCCAGCCCAAGTATATGTCTACAAATACAAAAAAAAAATAGTTTTTCTCTTAAAAATACATTCCATGCAGCCTGGATTGCTGCTTCCACAAGGCAGGTGCCAGCACTGCATGTTGGGCAGCCTACAACAATTATCCTTTGGGTCCCTAGGTTACTGACCATAAGATGCATCTGCGAACAATGGCTTCACATTTCATCATGTATATAGCAGTCCACTGAAGGCTGACCTTGGCACAGTGCTTTGGCTGCTCCAGTGATGTGCAAGGGTGGCAGAGATGAGGTCTACTATGTTAGAGATAACACCAATGTGACTATTGCTTCAATCTGTAGCAAGAAATCGCTCATGTCAAGTGTCTTTTGAAACACCAAGTGCACCACCCTGGCCTGTGCTTCCTTCTGTTTTCCTTTCCTGGAGGTATTATCTGCAGGTGGACAGCAGTTCTCCCTTCATCAGTGTCCAGTAAGCTGCAGTTGAACATGAGGCACTGATGGTTGCACTGTGAAACTGTCCCTGCTCCATGCGACCTGAGTGGATGGAGAGGTGACGATCTGGAGGCTGCAGTGTCATTTCCAGACATGGAGGGGACCATTCCATGAAGCAGCAAGCTGCTAACCCCTCAAGCTGCCACTGGCCTTTTGAGGAAAAGCCACTGGTTCTCTAAAAAGGGACAATGTCTCCGTTTACTTGGAAGAAGCAAGCACTGACACACTTCTGTTGTACAGCAAACATGTTTACAATTTTGGAATTGTCTGAATGCTTGATACACAGCCTCTTGGTGTCACATCCGCTAAAAAGCCTGTTTTATTTATATGCTAAAATTACAAATATTTCTTCAGTGATGGCAATATTTACACATATTCTATTTTACAGCTGTTCAAAAAAAGTGTGCAATTTGAGTAAAATACACTGTTTCCTGAAGTCATTGCTATAATTTTAATAATACATCAGCTCCTATTGCACTCATGATTAACAGGGCATGGCCCCTTTCAAATTTACAGAGGGTTTTCTTTCAGATTTAATCCCAGTTGTGGTAAAAACAACCTGGTCTATACTCAGTGACATCTTTATTTACAAGCAGTTACACTGAGCAAGAGTTCAAGGTATGTGCTGTAAAATATTGAACAAATTAGTGAGGCTGACTTTAGCCATGGTAGCTGGAGAAAGGAGAGATGTAATTTGTGAGAAGCACCTGAGGAGCAGTGCCAGAAGACCTGTGTCTGTAGCTGGGGGACTCCTGCACAGTGTGATCTGGCTGAGCAGCAAGGACAGGTCCTCCAGGTGCTCTTGGATTAGGGAAAGCCAAGCCCTGGCTGACAGAAGGGGAGAAACCAACAACTCTTGCTGTTGGTGCTTGTTCCTTTCTCATTCCAAACATGGAGTTGCATTATTGGTGTGAGCTGTAGAGCTGAAAAGACAACATACTAACTAGATTTTTGTGAGTTGGGTTAAGGGAAGCCTGTGTCAACCTGGAATGTCACATAGCAATGCAGAGCTCTGCTGGCCAGGAATGAAACTAGTTCCCCCAGACGGAGCACCAGAAGTACAATGGTAAACTGCAGCCATGCCAGGACTGTGTGGGAAGGAGAGGGCTTGTGGATGGGTGAGGGAACCTGAGCAGCCTATTAGATAAAGACTAATGTCCTACAGCAGGATGGGGTTGTCACTGTAAGAAAAGCCATACATTAACTGCTCAAAGCAATCCTCATCCTCGTCAGTGTGTATGTGCTGTCCAGCTCTTTTAGTTGGTTGTTTTTAAACTAAACTGTGAGTCTCTGGCATCAGTGTCACAGGACAGACATCTTAAGTGTCACAGGTGACATCTTAACTATGAACTCTGCTTTATAGGACAGTACTGCAATGCCAAGCAGGTAGTCGGCAGCAGTCTTTCACAGCAACTCTAATTGTGTCTTATATGGCTGACCAGCTACTAAACAGGTTTGGGAATGTAAATTGGGGTAAATAATTACTGAGGATGTTTGAAGAGGTAGGTATATCCTCCTAAATGCAAATTGCAAGGTTCAAAAAATTGCTGCAGGAGATGTTTGGGTTGCTTTCTACAGACCAGCTGCACTGGCTTGGAGGGGTTTTTGAAGCACTGTCTCCCATGTAACCAACAGAGGACCTGTTAGGCATCTTATATGAGGCAGCATATTTTATTGAAGGGAATTATTTCTTTTAATATGAAAAGAAGGTGCAGAAAGCCAAAATGTGGCTTCATGAGGCTGACAAAGCATTGCAAGCCAGCCCTGTGAAAGCATAGGTGGGATGTGGCACAGCTGGGCAGGTTGCAATGCTGGCCATCAGCTGTGGAAAGCCTGCAAGATTGCATGAGAAGGCAAGGAAACTGAAAGCACTTGAGTAACAAATCCCAGTAATGCCAGGGGGAGAGGTTCCTGTCATACAGTCAATGTCTGAGCAAGGCAAAATGAACTTTCACAAACAAGTTACAAAGTCCATAGCGGTGTCAGATTACAAAACATGCACCCATTTTCAGCATTTCCTGACAAATACTGCAGGGGAGGGAGGAAAGAGGCATCTCAGAAATCCGAGTTTAATTGCAGAATTTCAGCTTCTTTACTTTTAGTTTGGATTTTGAGTTTGTGATGGTTTTTTTTTGCTTTTTTAATACTTAATATTTATAAAGATTTTTTTTTTTTTTTTTTTTTTTTTAACTAGCACTGCCATGTCATGAAGTGGTAAGAGATAGCAGCTGATATAATTTATTTTAATATAATTTAATTTTAAGACTATTAAAGCTGCCACAGTACTAAGTTAAAAGCACTATCTTTTTGTCTTGTTATGCAACTTAACATGTATACATGTCATGAAATATAAAAGAATAAAATGGATTGCAAAAAATATAGATTTGGGAAAAACATCTAAAATTTATGAGGAGACTTTTTTCAAAAATAGTCTTTTTCCCCCTCCTCCAAACAAAACTTTATTAAAACAAAAACAAAAAAAAAAAAAAACAAACAACAACAAATAAACACATGTCATTGAAACATTTTCCTTATATGTGTTCATAGATATTTTCCAACCAGCTCCATTTTTTTTTTCCTTTTGCCTCTTAGAATTGAGGCATATAATTCCAAGATAAGGAGGTGATGCAGCATCCCATGTGCACATATGGATAGCTGTACATGTGCTGCTGTCGTAGCTGCTCACCTGGAAGGTAAGATGTAGGAATGACTGTGGAGGCAACTCAGGTATGGGAGCTGCTGGATGACAGTTGTTCACCCAGCACCTCCAAAACAATAGAGGTTTTCCCTTCTATATCATCCTCCTCATGCCTCTGTGGAAAGGGGCACCTGTTTCCGCCAAGCAGAAGAAACCAGTGAGGGAAGTCAATGGTGGTTGTGTACAAGACTGGAAAGCCATGGGCCAACCCTGGAGGAATGTAAAGGAAGTAGTGGTAGAGCTACGGTGTGTGAACCAGGTACAATCTCCTTGCTTAGGGCAGATGCTGTTCCAACACCTGAGCACCTCTTGATGAATCCTCCAACTCTGATGCAGTCATTGGCCTGTGGGCCCTGACAAGGAGCTGTACCTCTGTAGTCTCTGACCATACTGCAGTCCCCAGACACAGCTGATGGGGGGGAGGGGGCATGTCCTGAAGAGGGGCACAGACAAAAGCTGCCTAAGTAGCCGTACTGGAGCTCAGTTTTCAGTCTAATCCTGCTGTTTTTCCCCATCTTTGGAGGGAACAAGGGCATTCTACTTCTCAAGCCAGAAGAAAAGCACTTGTTTCTTTGTTTCTTGGAGCTCAATGGTTTAGAGTGAGCAGCAGCAATGTTGCCTGCATGATGGAAGCAAAGTTTTGGGCAAAAGAGCACCCTAGTCCAAGCCTGGAGAAAGTTTTGCTGTTGTTTGACTGCTGTTGGTTTGGCTCAGTGGCTCACTTAGTGCAAGAGCTCAGCTGGTGATTAAGTGGGTCATACGAAGCTTATTGCAGAGAGAGTGAGCAATGGGGGAATAAACAGTTTTTAAACGTTTTCTGCTCTCCTTTTCTGTTTTGTGTAAAACCAGTGAATGTTTTTTTAATTTTCTTGCTTACAGACAGAGCATGCTAGGAACACAGGTACTGGGATGACCACAACCCAAGCCAACAAAGGTGTATTTAGGACAATGTGAGCGCTCACTGGAAACTGAAAGCTTTCAGTTGTGGAGCTGTGTAGGACAGCTTTCACAGGCTGGTGGACTGCATGCAGTGGAGGGATACTTCCTGCAGCTCATCTAAATGCAGGTGAATAATGAGAAGTTCTCTCTTGTCCAGGTCGTACCATCATTCTGGTTGAAAGAGTGGCTACGGCAAGTCAGTGTTCCCGTATGGAGACAGATCTACTGTTTTATGAAGAAGGTTAAGATTGCAGGTACAGAGATGAGAAGTGGGAGTCCCCTGAGCAAAGTCTGCAGCTGCCTCTTCAGCAATGAAGAAAAAAAATAAATCACTGGTAAAGTTCCTGTACCTCACAAATCACATTAGAAAACTGGTTTCAAACTGGCTGAAGCCTCTGGAGAGGTTAAAAACAAGTGTGACACCTGTGAGCTTGGTACAAGCCTGTCTCTTGCTCCATTATCCTGCGTGTTCATGGGATGGAAGTACAACTCATCTCCTAGACGTTGTCCAGTAGACACGGGAGGCACCCTGTAAGAGAGAACCCCGCAGCATCACAGATTGGACAGGACCTGTGGATGCCTCTGGCAGCATTTTTGCTCTGGGGAAAAGTATTGTGATTGCCTTCAGGCAGTCATCCCATGCTCAACAGACTCATAGTCTAATGGTAGGGCAGTGACAGGATCAGTTCAGAAGACAGTGACTGCCAGGCCTTACAGTGGAATGCTCAAAGCAGAATAACCCAGACCAGCTCCTCACAGGCTTTTACCATCTTTTTTTTTTTTTTTTTTTTTTAAATGCTATAGCATACTCAGCACCCATTTCCACGCTGGACACATGGATCTGGCAAGTGTGATGCATAACACCTGACAGCATGGATCATACTAAGCTGATTTAACATCAGGTGTCTGTAGAGCATGCCTCCAAGTGCAAGGTGTTCAGGCTTCTGTTAGTCAACACGGAAGCACCAACTGACAAATGATGTATGTTATGGTGACGACTTTACTCAAGTTTTCATTTAATGCTGTTTCAGTCTGTGCAGAGAAAGGGAGGCATTACTGCCTCAGGTAGATGTCTGCGTCTAACCAAATGAATGTCACTGTGGTTAACATCTTGGTGATCACAAGAGCGTAACTGTAGTGTACATAGTAGGACTGTGTCCCCCTGTGCTCTCTGACTGTGTAGGGCTCTCAGTTGCCTCACACTCCTGCTGCTTGTGTATCAGGACTCAGCAACTTCTGTGCACCTCCAGTAAGATGCAATGAAGACCGGTTTGATAAAAATATTTATGCTGGGGCTGACACACAAAATGGAAAAAAACAGTTTTAACTCTTGCAGCCTGTGGTATGCTTTTGTAGCACTGGCAGTCAAATCCTGTGAGGTTTGCATGCTGGATAAGCTCCAAACCACAGCCAACAAATATTTCAAGTTGCAATGTGATGAACGTTATTACAGTGCTGGAGCCACTGGCTGAGATGCCTAAACCCCTATAAAACCCCTCCATATTTTGTTAAAAGAAATTAGGATCCGCACTACCAATCCACTGAGCTCTGTACAGCTGCACAGCTGAAGAAAAAAATGCCAGGAGTAATTTCAGTCTTTCATACAGTCTTTTGTGGCTGTGCACCTAGGACTGAAAGTCCATCTGGACCACTGCCTCCTCCAAAGGTAGCCCCTTGTGAAGAGGCTGGGATATGCATGCTCTTCATTTTTCTAGGAAGAAGTCATGATAGCCATAAGGTAGGCCATTTTCCACTTCTTTGCGTGGCCAGAAACGTGTGCTCGGCAGGCAGAGCAGCAGGTATGTAGCAGCAAACAAGCACCCTAGTGGTACAGCAGCAAGCTGAAGGAGGCAAGTCCATGGCTGATTTTGTCTCCCCATATCATCTCCGGTTGTGTCCAATACAAAACAGGTGGCCGGGGATGACTAGGTGTAGTGGCTTTTATTCCATGGAGGATGCCTTTAGCCATAGAGATAGTTAAAATTAATTTAATATAGAAAAATAAGGGGTTTTTTTGTTTTCTTACCAGTATAGGAAATACTAGTAATTTACTAAAGTGATGCAGACACTCCACCTCTGGGAAGCACTAATCTAAGACTGGATTTCTCCTGAGAGGTTTATCCTCATTTGGGCAAGCAGTTCACTGAGTTATGTTACTGACAGGTCAGTTCAGATGTTGGCTTCTGGCCTTCTAATTCTCTTTTATACATGGTCCTTGAACTTGCATACCTGTTCTTCTGATTGGAGACTCAGTGGTGGGTAGGGGTTGGAATCAGCATCCTGCAGTTCCAGCTTGGTGGGTGGCCTTTTCCCTGGTGTGTCAACCTGTGAAAGGTACTCAGAAGAGCCGAACTGTTTTCTTCTGGAACTGGGCACAAGATCTTTGTTTTCATCCTGTGGGAAGAAAAATAAGAGGATTTGGAATTGGGGGCTATAGCAAGGTCTGGAATAGCTCCAGGTTCCTGGTCCCAGGTTTGCAGTGTGAGGTTCTGGTTTGAGTACTTTTGGCAAGGAGGGTGCCCAGGCCACCCGACCAAGTCTAGGAAGTCTTTACATATATGCTCACAGAGAATTTTTTTAATCCATCCAATAATTTATATCATAAAGTTCTGGGTACTGAGTCCTCTGTCCAGCTGTGAGCCTTTAGTGCTTGTGATCGATCCATGAGACTCAAGACTCAATCTCTTAAAAATATTAACTCTAAGTGTTATCATGGGTGGGAGATGACCAGTAACCTGAATCTTTTATTTTCTTGGCAATGAGGATGTGATGTGGGATTTTCCTACACTGTTTTCCCAGTATAGGCATCCGAACAGTACTTTCAAACTCACTAATGATTTCTTGAATGTCTGCCAGGACCTCTATGGGATGGTCAGGCTGGCCACCCACCATGTGTCAGAGTGCCTCCTCAGACTGTACCACAGCTGGGTTGGTGTGGCTCAGCACAAGAGGCAATTGCATTATGAGAAAAATCAGCTGTACACTGACAAGGATCTTGGAAGCTGCTCTGAACAGATAATAACAGCAATGCCTCGCACCCTAGAATTCACACAGAACACACTCAAGTCCTTGGACAAAATTACTGAGGTATAAAGAAAGAAGAAGGAAAGAAATATGTAATATGTAATATGCAATAGTAATATGGCATGATTGGTTGCTTGAGCTGGAAGCTGATGTGGAGTCAGCAAGGATACAATGGTGATGGGTGCACCTTCTCTTAATCTCTTAATCCTTGAGCAGAGGAGAGAAGAGAGCAAGCATCCCTGGATACTGTCAGGGAGGCTTCCATGAGACCTCCACCCCTCATGAGGTACATACGAAGAAAAGCCTACCTTTAGGTTTTTAATCTAACATCTTTGGCACACCACCCAGCTCCAAGGCAGTCACATTAATATCACAGCCATGAGGACAAAAAAAAAAAAAAAAAAAGCACGTATCTTGCACAGTTGCCGGCTTAATAACAATTGCCTGTTATTAACCTTTGCACTAAGTCAGACACTGCACATTTTCAGCAAATATCATGCCAGAGAAATACTTATTTAATTATCTGAAACACAGACCATCAGAATGACTGAAGTGCTGCATCTTCTTGTCTTTCATGAAAGCCTAAAGAAAATGCCTGTAAGCACTAGAGGGAGCAAGTCCTCAAGATGCAACATTCATCCGTCAGTGCCTACAGCTGATCCTACAGCACCTATCCAAAGCAGAGCTCCGAAGAGCTTCTGTAGTGCAGTGTTGCTCAAAGCTGAGCTTGTGTAGCTTGTTTGCTTACATCAGCAATAAAACAAACCGAAGGTTTAATTTACACCTTGTGCCTGGCATCTCCTTACAAGAATTATTTCCATGTGCTCAGTTTGGATCTGACCCAAAAGACAGGATGAGAGGCAGGGGCTAAGCCTCCTGCTCTGCTGCAGCAAACGATCAGATACAATGAGTGTCTCACACAGAAAGACAGAACAATGTATTTTGACAAAACCAGCACCAACCCTGTGTTTTCAAAATAGGATTTTTAAGGCGATCTGAGACTGACTAGTGGAGCTGGAGTAGGGGTGGGAGGGTGGGTGGTGAGGTGACAGTGACGTCTTTACAGGAAAGCTGAATATGGAAAGCTGCTCCCAGTGTTAGTTACCACTGAACAGTGCTGAGTCTTCCACCAATGAAATAGCAACATCTTTATCAGAAACACAGACCCCATCAGACTACTTGTGATATAAATCTCCAGATATCCTTCAAAGGCAAATACTTTTTTTTTTTTTTTCCAAGGACATAAACAATATTTTGAACTGCCCAACATCTTTCAGGGTAACTTGACGCTGCTCATTTACAAGCTATTAATGTACTTACTTTATGACCATGAATTGAGAATACTGACTACATGGTATCTGGGTGATTTTATTTTTAGGTAAGATGCAGAGAGGGACATAGCACAACATTCAAAAGCCCTGCGTGAACTAACCACACGTCTGCTTTCCTGCCTACCTGTCACTCCACAGATGGCCAAGGATGGAAGCCAGCTAGTTCATCAAAGATACTCAGACACATAGAGGTCAGGACGTCAGGACATTCTCTGTAAGGTACACTTCAGCTGCTGTCATAGGCATGCTTCATACAAGCAAATTTGAGCTAACTGACCTTGAGACCACCTGCAGACTGTACTGCAGACCTACACTCAGTCCTGGATGTACTTCTAGGGGAAATATGGGAGAAAAATATGCAAACGCCTGAAGTTTCACTTTTCTGGGAAATGTTCCTTAGCTAGCATGGTAGTCCATGGACACCCACATCATTGCCTACCCAAGTTGTGCTTTTTTTTTGCATAAACTGTTTTGCAAAAACTGTTTGGGTAGCACTACACCGAACTACCATTCTCAGAAGAATGTTAAATACGACAGTCAGATCTTCTGAGAGGAAAGGATCGTCTGTTCTCAGCTAAGCTGTTTGGACAACAAGGCAGATGTCTTCTCACCTTCTCTGTGGGGCTCCATAACTAGCTGCATGATATCCAAGCTGCAAGGAAAGGCCTCTTCAGATGCAAGACTCATGTTTGTGGGTACCATGAATTCAAGCTCCTGGGCCAGTGGTAGGCCCAGGGCTGGCTCTCCCATTTCCTAAGCAACATTATGCAAAAAGAGACTGTCAGTTCTGCCTGGATTTATGGAAGAGAAGTACAGACTGCCTGTAACACACCAGTGACCATGGCCAGGGAGAGTATTGTCACTTGGACTCTCATAGCTACAGTTGTAACAGATGTAGGGTTGCACAGACCTTTCTCCCTATGATATCCATTCAAGCACATTCCCTGGGTGATCCCATTCCTCACTGTCCCCTTCAATACAGGAAATTTAGGTTTTTCACTGAGGTTTATGAATGCCAGCAATCATGCCTGATGCATTCTTAGTGTCCAAACACAGCTGGAAAGCCAACTTGCACATTTTAATTCTAGGCAATAGACTCTACAGAGCAAATGCAATGGTGCTAAGTGCTCTGTGCCTTTCACTGCCAGAGAAGTGGAATGATTTTGTACATCAGCACCATCTCATCTTTGTCAATGCCACAGTCATCTGGTTGTGAATTTGTCCCCTCTGTCAACAGTCCTATCAGATTACTCACCCAGGCTCCCCTAGGTGGCTGGAAATGGAGGTGGCTGCTTAGATCAGCTTTAAGTAAAGAGCAGAGGCAGCAGGTGCAGTGAGAATCAGCACATGGTTTAAAAGACTGGAGGGCCACTTGGTGCCAGGGGGTGGATTTAAAATATGCTGGTGTCCGCAAATCTATTGGCAAGTGCATCTCACCAGCTACTCTCTGCCTCCACTCAAGCAGACTCTTCATTAGTAGCACCCAAAAGAACAGGAAAGAAGGAAAGCCATCCCTGCGGCTCTCACTTTTCAGATGGTATACTGATACAGACCAAGGAGGTAGCAACCCTCCCATGTAACCAGCCATCACTGGTCTGTTTAAGAGATGTCCAGGAAGCATTTCCAGACCAGAGTCCAGAAGCGGGCTCTGGTTTTGCATGCAGGAAATCATGCAGCCCTTACCAAACAGAGCTAAAGCTGCCCTGAGGCACAACCCTATGAAAGTCTAATTTGCCTCATTTTTTGGTGGTTCTCCAAGCTGACTGTGCCATGCAAAGCCACTCTGAAAAACTTATCTTATCCTACATACGCTGTGACTGTATCTTCTCCAATCTTGGAAAGACCAAATAGATTTCAGTTTGTAATTATTCAGTTTGTAATTATTCACATAGCATTAAAAGATCAGTGCAAGTGGATCTAATTTCAAGAAATCTAGCTTTCTTTACACATACTTTTTACAAGATACTCCACTGAGCTTGACAGGAGTTGGAAGAGGGCAGGAAATAAGCTGTAAGAATTCCAAATCAGGTGTCCTACAACTAACAGATAACTTTAAAACAAGTTGAAAGGCAAGAACGCTTAATGTAACACACTTACAGGTAATGTACTTTGGTGCCATGTAGAAGCCACCGTAGGATCACTGGTGTAGCTCCTGCGCGTTAGCAGTTCTGGTGCGCTTAAGTTACTTTTGGTCCTTCGGGACCCCAGTTCAGGGGCATTCCAGGAATTAGTTGTGGCACTGGTTCTTGCTGAGGTCTGCTCCAAGGAGTTTGGTCGTATACTGTTCCCTTCCATTTCGGAGAGGTCCACTGAGGATGTGCACTTGTTTGTAGTACTGGAAGCTGCATTTTTCTCTATTTTTATTTGAGAGTCCTCCACAGAATGTAAGCCTTGTCTTGTTCTCCATGAACTTCTCAGAGTCACATGTTTTGTTTCAGATGAAACTGTATCTGAAGAGCCATGGCTCTTTGAGCTGATTGTATCTGAAGGCAAATCACTGTTCTTCTCTGAGAGTTCAGTAGTCTTTATTACAATGCTGCTTCTGGAGACCACTGTTTCTGCTCTACCTCTCAGAGCCACCTCTCCAATTCTGTCGGCCTCAGATAATTTCAGAGCACTTCTATTAACTGATACCTCGACAGGTGGGGAGAGACTGTTAGTTATTGGTGAGGGTTCATTCAGAGCAACTCTGATGTTGCTGGTGCTAACATGCTTTTCCTTTGCTGCTATGTCTGCAGTGGGCCTTGGAGCTGTTGGCTCAGAGGGGAAGATCGTGATGCTGCTTGTCATCTTATTAGTTACCGTTTTAAAACTGGACTTCTGTTTTTCTGACTCTGCCTCAGATATAGTCCCTCCCATGACTGCCTTCATGTCCTTTTCAACAATTGCAGGTTTAATGATGGCTTTTGATCTCAGAGCTTCTCTTGGGCTGAATGGCCTTCTGGATTTAAATCCTCCAGTGCTGGCATCTGATGGTTTTATACACTTGGTGGAGTCTTCATCATGTACAGTGTTTTTGTCATTTTCAAAGATAGATGCTCTAAAAACTCCCCTGGAATTGGAGAACTGCTTGGAATTAGCTTTCTTCCTTGTCTCAAAATCTGACTGAGTGTTTGTTTTTTTGCTTCTTCCTGTTTCTTCATCTGAATTAAGTTTGTCATGACTACTCTGGACAGTTTTGGAGTCTGTTTTTAAGCCAGCATTTACATGATCTGTTGCTGAAGTTGAAGACTGCTCTGTATCTTCTTTATCCGGACCTGTAAGAATCCGTAGAATGTCTTCTTGACTCCTTGAGTGATGTGAACGCTTTGTTGGTGAAGGTTTTGCATTTTCAAGTGACATGTCTGTGAATTCTCTTTCCTGGGAGATTGTTGCTCTTTTAGCCCTTCCCTCTAAGGGTTGCTTGTGTGATGCTGCAAAGGTGTTCATTGCTTCTGTTTTAGTGCCAATGCAATCTGATGCCAATGCGTGGGAGGAGAGGTGGTACCTGTATGCTGATGCCATGCCATTGGAAGAGGAATAATTACCCCTGGGGAGCACTGTGTCCCCCAGGAAGTCACTAACTTCTGCCTGGCTTGTTTTCAGCTTCTCAGCTAAAGAAGCCACTAATTCACCTTTGCTCAACTTGTCATCCCGTATGTCAGTGCTGGTTTGACAGTTGCCCCGGAGCGCCTGAGATGTCTTTTCAGCCTTGGATCTCAGGCCTGTGTCACCAACAGGTTTAGAAGGTGTTTTCCAAGATTTCTGCTCATGTGCAGCAGGAGGGTATCGACTGAGGACAGATGGCTGCTCCTTTGATCTCTTCACCTCATTCTGCATGATGGAGGCTTCCTTCTGACCAGATGAAAAAGTGGAAACTGAAGATTTCTCTTCCAGTCTTTTCATATCTGTTGCAGCAGCATCCACACTGGATGCTTTTCCTGCTTTTCTGTTCATTAAACTCGGACTGGGTACCTGCTTACCACCATGGCTGTAGCTGTCATTACTGAAGGAGAAATCTCTGTTCTTTACTCTTTCCCGGCGCTGCTGAGGTGAAACCTCCCTTGGCTTGTGCTTGATAGCTGTTAAATCTGTTGCAACACCTCTGTATTTAGGTCTGTCATGTTTTCCCCTGCTAGAAAAGCTCGTATCTTCATTTTCAACCTCTCCATTTTCCAGATCTTTCTGTTTCTTTATTTGCATTTTTATTTCTTCTAACTGACCAGTTAAGAGTTTGTTTTTATTCTGTTCACTCAAGTAACTGTCTTGCAGGTCATTGTTTTTGGCCCTCACTTTTTTCAGTTCTTCTTCTAAAGATTCAAAATGTTTGATCTGAGTTTTAAGTTTCTCAATTTCTTGTGTGAGATCTTTCACTTTGTTGTCTTCCTGATTTTTATTCTTTTGGTTTTCTGATTTATTCCTGGTTTCATTTTCTACATGTTTTAGGTAATCCACACTTCCCTTCCTTCTGGTCTCTTTAGAAGGCAATGCAGAAGTCAAATCATCTTCAATTCTCAAATCATTTCTGTCAAGGAGATTATTTGATGACCTTTCTAGCAAGTTGGATGCATTTCTAGTTTGATCTGCCCTATTTAGTTTATTGTTTTGTTCTAGTTTCTGTGTTAGCTCCTGGATTATTTTCTCATTTTGCTTTTCTCTTTCATTAAAATGTTTTCTTTCACTGATAAAGGTTAGTGCTAAAGATTTCAATTTCTCTAACTCACCCGTTAAGCTTTGCTCAGTTTTATCCAGCCTGTCTTCAGATGCTTCAAGTTCTTTAACTTTCACTCGAAGTACTTCTAATTCTGTAGATATCTTTTTGGTCAAATTCTTTTCTTCATTGAGGCTAAGACACAGCTGTGTGCAGTCATTCTTGCTCCTACCAAAGGCCTCCTCCAGTTTCTCCAGCTCTGCCATTCTCCTCTGCAGGTGTTCAATTTCTGACTTCAGTTCTCGGGTGAGGCTCTCTTCCTCTTGAAGTTTTTCTTTCATTAACCGGCAAAGCTCTTCAGCTTTCTTAATTTCTTCATCCTTGCCTTCAATCTTTAGCACTCTTTTACGTAGGGCTTCAATGTCAGCTAGCATGCTGGAGTTGCTCCCTTCTGCCTGGATAACTTTGTCCTGGAGGTCAAGCAGCTCATCCTCTGCTTTCTGGAGATTTTTGGTTGCTTCCTCCAGTTCATCAAGGCGACGACTAAGACTCTGCAATTTGAATCGTAGATGCCGATTTGAGGTCTCCTTATAACCTGTAAATTCTGCCATGTTTACTTTTTATTCCTTTTAGGTAGAAGTTTTGCTCAGTCTGTGTGCTTAACACTTTGTGTATTCCTGTTATGTTATACTTTCTTTGGAGAGAGGCAACTCACCCTAAAAGAAAAAACACTTAAAATGAGTAGGGAAGCTCAGAATATACGTATTATATATGTGATATGCATATAGATACATATACAAATATTTATATGATTTTTTTTTAATTAAACATGTTTCTCCGTGCTAAATTAGGAAAAAATAAACTGTAAAGAAGCACAGAATTTCCAAAAATAGCCTGTTACCAATAGCTGATGAAGGAAGTGTCCTCTGCTGTCTGCACAGGCAATGCTTGCTTACCCTGCAGCCCCCACAGCCAGGGTCAGCAGTTGATACAAGCCTGCCTTTACACAGGCTCCTGGGTCAGGCACATGCAGGAGCCAGGTCCCTACACAGGCATGTACCCATGCAACTAACAACTCTCATCTCAGCCATTCATGTCTTCTGAAGACTCCTTACAGATAGAGACTTGTGAACTATAAATAAGACCTGGAAACCAGAAAATACAGACCCCCAGACATCCAGTGGCTGCCAGCAAGTCGGGTTGGAAGGCCGAGCAGGCGGTTCTCAGTGCATGCAGGTCCCCCCCACTAGTTGTGCATGGCCTTGATTCACAGAGATGAGGGAAGTGAGAAGCTCCCTCATGTCTCTGCTAAGGGACTGCTGCCTGCAGCTTGCCTGGCTGCTCCAGCAAGAAACAGGGAGCTCCAGCATACCGGTGAAGGCTGAGACCTGCTGCCAGCCAGCACTGCCCATCACTTCCAGCATTTCTCCTGCAGCTGACGTTACTTGGCATCAGACTTTACCCAGGTTGTAATTATGTCCCAAGGACACTGTACCAATGGAGTTTCAAGTTTCTCCTCTCCTGTTTCAAAAGCTGTCAGTGCCATCAACTGTCATCCATTCACCCACCCAATAGAGAAGCAGTTGCAAATACTCATGCTTCTATTCCTTGTTGCCACTGATGATGAGCAGCAATTACAATATATGGGCAAGCTCCAACACACTAAATGTAGCTCTCTTCCCAGATTGGAGATGGCAGGGCTTTTTTCATATGGCCTTTCTGTGCTCAGCATGGGGTAGCCAGGATGGAGGTGGGAGGATAAGATCTCCTCTGGTTCTCAACATCAGCATTGCCCTGTCCTGGGCTTCAGGTACATCCCACTCATGCAGTGAGTGTGCAAAGGCTAATGCAAGCATTTGGAAGGGGAGGTGACTGCAGCTCTTTGACCTGTGCCCTTGCTCAGGCTGTCTGTCTTGAAGCAGGATGTGGCCTCCAGCATTTCTGTCAGAGCTCTCTGCAGAGGAAACACTCAGGAGTTTCCTATTTCACAGTGCCAAGAGGTGAACAGCAGGATGTGGGGAGGAGACAGTGCTGGCAAAGGAGACTGCTGTGCCCCAGCACAAAGCCTTTGATCAAAGGTGATTCATTTCCTGATGGGCAAAGGGGACTGCAGTGCAAACAGGCACCAGTGGCACACACCAGGCAATTGCCATGCACACCAGGCACCCAGAGTGCACATCAGACACCCACAGCATGCATCAGGCACCCGCTGTGCATACCAGGAACCCTGTGGTCCCTCTTCTGCGGGATAACTCTCACCAACATACTTGCTCAGTCTCACGCACACCAGGAAGCTGAAAGAAGCACTGTAAAGAGCAAATGAACAGGAGCCTTGAGCCCTGGGGTGTCTGGACTTGGCTGTACATGTGTCCACTCCCTCACTGTGGTGGTCACATCCCACGCCTGAACCACCCTCCCTTGCGCTGCCTACAGATCATAAAGGCCACATAGGCCACAGCCCTGCTGAGTGGCCGACAGCTTTGGCTGCAAATAGGAAGGGCTGTTCGGTCCCAGGCAGGATCCCATCAAGAAACGTCACCAGAATGTCACAAGAAAGGGCAAAGCAACTTTGCAGCACCATGAAAAACAACACTGTTCCCAGCATGCCGTGGAGAAGGGAGTTAATGGTTAACTCAGCATCAGGCACTGGTCAGGAAGCACAATCAGGCCCAGCCTTCAGTAACAGCAGCTGCGTTTCAGACTGGCTGTCAGGATGCAATCCTACAGGAGCTTCACATGGGCTCAAATGTGGGACTCTCTGCAGTGCTTGTACACAGCATTGACTTTCAGACCACCGCTCTTGCAGGTTGCTTCTGCAGAAATCGGCAGGTGAGGGCTGTGTGCTGCCTGTGAGCACTGCACCAGGCTAGGGAACAGTTCTGATTTCCCAGTGCTCCTCACCATGGAAAGATCACAGTGGCTTTGCAAGCTATGTCAGTGAGACTGGCCTCACAATCCCCATCTTAAGAAAAGGTGGAAAATGAAGGCAGGTGCACAGAGGGGTCAGGGAGCTGGATCTCCCTCTCCTCCCTCTTATTCTATTCCTGCAGCATCAGCTGTCATCTAGGTAGAGTTGAATCTCTCCTCTCACACCCTTAGGGTTCTTAGGAAGCTGCATCACAAAGGGCAGTAGTGGCTCAAGTTCAGTGAGCTACTGTTTGCAAAGAGAGGCCCTTGCCCTCAAAGACAGGGGACTTCTGAGAAGAAATTATCTCCCTGGGCAGTGACCTGGCATGGTCTGATGGAATCTACAACAGGAAGAAAAGGGGTTATGGGCACAGATCCCTGGGAAGGGATGCACTATTGCAGGTAAACCACCCTTAAACTAACTCGTTGTTCCAACAAATCACCCTAACAAAGTTGGTTCCTGCAGATTTGGGACCATGAGTAGGTAATTATCTGCCCTTCTGTCTGTACCTGGTAACGCTTGGTGAAGAGCTTGGCAGGAATTAAAAGTCAAGAATTAGACCCTCACACTACACTGTCAGAGCCCATGGGTCACAAAGAGCAGGAGAGGGATGTTGAGACACTATCCCAAGAGTCACTGATGCCAGAGGCTGCTCAGAATCCCAGAGGAGAACCTGATTTCTACAGAAAATTCCAAATCTTTGAATGAAACTGAAAATTGAACTCAGTAATTAATTTTGAAAATGGTGAGGGAATGGTAGATCCCGTGGCAGAAGAATCCCAGAAAGATTCAAGGATTCAAGGTCAAAGGGACCTTCTAAGATGTTGCCTTCCCCATAAACCTTCTCATATGTCTGGAATTAAGTGCCCTCCCAAGACTCCACCTGCAGAGACCGCTTGTCTTTGCATCCTGTCTTCTGTGCCAAACTTACTGTTCACTCAACAGCAGCTTTGGGTCACTGGAGATCTCTCTCTCATAGGCTTCGAAGCCTCTCAACTATCTAAGTCTTCCTCTGTAGGAGACAATAACCAGGACTTACCTCATTGCCAGAGTACTCAGAGGCAGAGCAAACAACCTGCTCTGATGCGAGCACACCTTTGATTTCTATTTAGAATTAATGTTTCCAAAATCTAAAACAAACTGTGGCAGCTGGTTCCTCTGCCCTCTGGTTAACTGTCTGTTGCATAGGGAACATTTAAACCCAACAAATTAGAGATGATGGGCCCCCAGGAGCACCTCATGTCACATAAAACTCATTTTTCCCACAGTACATCCTCACCAGAAACATTTTGCAATGTACTCCACCTGGTTTCCTCAACAGCCAGACTGCCCTGATAAGTCGTCTTTTGAAGAGAGAGACCTAGTCTGTAACACCAAAAAGACAGTGGGATTCTCAGTGCTTGGGAGACTCCCAAAACAATCTCAGCTGATTATGGCACCAAATATCTGCTCCTTGGGTGTTGAAACATTTTTTCTCAAAACTTTTTAGGGGTATCCTATGTCCTGTATCTTATATGATGTCACTCAAGAGTAGTTATTTTATTTATTATATTTATTACCGCTCTGACAGGCATCAAATAGGGAACAGTTGAAAGATCTTGAAGCAAGGGATATGGGGTAACTTCTAAGATAAAGACGTCCTATGATATGGTAACAAACATCTCCAGGATCTTCAGGACCCTTGAAGTCTAGCTAAATCAGTGATAGGCTCTGTGTGGCTTGGCAGATCACACACAACTGCCCTTTGGGATCTCCCATAAGCAGCTTGAACTCTGCAGAAGCTGTGTGGGAACATTCCTAGCCTCACTGAGCCCCGCAAGGACATCCTTTATACTCCATCCAAACAGCCAAATTGCTGCCACACACAGGTACAGATGTTCCCCCAGCCTAGAGTCGCTCAGACCTTGAGCTCCTTTTCTATCCAACCCAACCTTTCCTGTAGAAATGACTCATAACTAATGATTTCATAATTTAAAAAAAAAAAAAAAAAAAAAAACAGACAAAAACCAACTCACACATTGTGAGAACTGAGTCAAAGTTAAAGCCCTTTCTGTTTTCTTTTGCTAATATATCACAAGCCTTTTAATGAACAAATACAGTGATGGATAAACACTAAGAAAATCAACTTATTTTGGCCTTCTAAGAGAAAAGGTGGGATTTCTTCTCTGCTTTAAGTCACTGCTACAAGGTTTATGTATCTGAGTTGGTCATATTCTCCAGACAATGGCATGGCATATTCAGAGGACATTCATTTCATTCTCAAAACAGATTCTAGAAGACCAGGTAATGTACCCTTCAACTCTCTCCATGGAAGGGGAATAAGCAGCTCAGTGATGGGAAATGAATCCCAAGTAAAGATTGATTTCTGGATATAAGAAGAATCCTAATTCATGAATGCTCTCAGTGCAGAGTTGCACATTTCTAAACAACCAAACTTGGGACAGATCTCTTGGATGAGATTTAATGAACATACTTCACAGTCATAAATCTGCAAATTTCAGATGAAGAAAACCCATCACACCTCCCTACATCTTGTACACCTTTATGAGGGATCTGGTGCTTTGTCTAGTGCTTTTGTATTCTTTAGAAGAGTTCCAAGCAGCATGCCATCCTTGGAGCAATCCCAGCCTCACAAGCCTCTTATCAATAGGGTGTTTTATTATCTTTATGCTACGCTACTTTCTTCTCTTAATATACTTTATTGTGGAGGAATCCCAAAGAACAAAGGGCTGCTATTGCCTTCCTAAGAAACACAGGCCATAGAGTTTCACCTACAAAACCCAACACTGAACTGTACAGAAGTACTCTTCAAAGTATGTGTGCAGCAAGACCTGCTTTCCCAAAGCTATTTGAAAAGCAACGTGTCAAAAGATGTACTGACTCATAACACCCAAAAGGGAAGATAAGACACACATATATGTACTATGTGTTTGAGCTGTTGGTCAAGCTGTTGGTCAAACTGAGGCACAAGAGGGAAATACACAGGCAGTGGAAGCAGGGACATGTGGCCTGGCAAAAGTACAGGGATGCTGTCCAGATGTGCAGGGATGGGATCAGGAAAGCCAAGGCACGGATGGAACTGAGCTTGGCAAGGGATGAGAAGAATGGGAATGGGAAGGGATTCTAATAGGTACATTGCTCAGAAAAGAAAGGCCAAGGAGAGTTTTCCCACTCTGATGGACGAGAAGGGAGAACTAGTAGGAACAGACATGGAGAAGGCATACTCAACAACTTCTTTGCCTCAACCTTCACTGTCAGTCAGGTTTCCCACCTCTCTTGTTTCCCTGAACCCATAGATGGGGGCCGAGGGAGCAAAGTCCCACCCACCGTAAGCGAAGAGCAGGTATGAGACCAACTGATGAAACTGAACAAGCACAAGTCTATGAGCCCTGACGCCATGCATTCCAGGGTCCTGAAGGAATTGGCTGATGCAGTTGCCAAGACTCTCCATCATATTTGAAAAGCCCTGGCAGTCAGGCGAACTCCCTGGTGACTGGAAAAAGGGAAACGTTGCTCCCATTTTTAAAAAGGGTAGAAAAGCGGAGCCAAGGAATTACAGACCGGTGAGCACCACCTCTGTGCCTGGCAAGATCATGGAAAAGATCCTCCTGGAAGCAACGTCAAGGCACATGCAACACGAAAAGGTGATCTGAGACAGCCAGCATGGCTTCACCAAGGGTAAATCATGCCTGAGCAATCTGGTGGCCTTGTGTGATGGAGTGACTGCATCTGTTGACAAGGGAAGACTGATCGATGTCATCTACCTGGACTTCTGTAAGGCCTTTGACACGGTCCCACATGACATCCTGATCTCCAAGTTGGAGAGAGATGGATTTGATGGGTCAACCATTCAGTGGACAAGGAATTGGTCACACCCAGAGAGTGGTGGTCAGTGGCTCTGCATCAGGGTGGAGACCGGTGATGACTAGCATTGCTCAGGGGCCTCTCCTGGGACTGGTACTGTTTATTATCTTTATCAACAACATAGACAGTGGAGTCAAGTGCACCCTCAGCAAGTTTGCAGATGACGCTAAGCTGAGTGGTGCAGTTGATACAACAGAAGGAAGGGATGCCATCCAAAAGGACCTGGACAAGCTGGAGAATTGGGCCCACGTGAACCTAATGAGGTTCAACAAGTCAAAGTGCAATGTGCTGCTCCTGGGTCAGGGCGATCTCAGACATGAGCACAGACTGGGAGAAGAAGTCATTGAGAGCTGCCCTGCAGAGAAGGACTTGGGGGTTCTGGTGGATGAAAAGCTCGGCATCAGCCAGTTGTGCGCACTTGTGGCCCAGAAGTCCAACCACATCCTGGGCTGAATCAAAAGAGGCATGGCCAGCAGGTTGAGGGAGGTGTTTGTCCCCCTTTGCTCTGCCCCTGTGAGGCCCCCCTTTGAGTCTTGCTTCTAGGTCTGGGGCCCCCCAGCATGCTGATCTGTTAGAGCAGGTCTAGAGGGCCACAAAAGCGATCAAGGAGCTGGAGCACCTCTCCTATGAAGAAAGGCTGAGAGAGCTGGGGCTGTTCAGCCTGAAGAAAAGAAGGCTCTAGGGTGACCTCATTGTGGCTTTTTAGTACTTAAAGGAGGCTTATAAAAAAGATGGAGAGTGACTTTTTTCTAAATCAGATGATGACAGGACAAGGGGGAATGTTTTTAAACAGGAAGAGAGCAGATTTAATTAGATATCTAAAAGAAATTCTTTATTATGAGGCTGGTGAGACACTGGAACAGTTTAGCCAGAGAGGTTGGGGATGCCCTATTCCTGGAGGTGTTCAAGGCCAGGTTAGTTGAGGCCTCAAGCAACCCAATCTAGTGGGTGGCATCCCTGCTCAGGTCAGGGGAGTTGGAACTTGGTTATCTTTGAGGTCCCTTCCAACCCAAGCCAATATGCAAATAAGCAACCAGCTGGATTTACAAGACAGTGTAGATCAAATCAACTGCAACTGAATTTAACTGACAGAATCATACCATGAAAATCTCATTCACTGCTTAATTATTTTCATAAATCTGGTCTCTGACAGATTGACATAATGATACCCCAAATGTGGGCAGTATGAAAGCATATAGAGCCATCCAAAGCAGGTAGACCTCATCCATAGAGCCAGGCTCTTGTCAGTGGTGCCCAATGCTAGGACAAGAAGCAATGGGCACAGACTGGAACACAAAAAGTTCTGATGTTCATCTGAACATCAGGAAATACTTTCTTATGGTGAGGGTGACTGAACACTGGCACAGGTTGCTCAGAGATGTTGTGGGGTCTCCCTCCTTGGAGGTATTCAAAAGCCATCTGGACATGGCCTGGGCAAGTGGCTCTAGGTGGCTCTGCTGGAGAAATGAGGTTGGACCAGATGGCCTACAGAGGTTCCTTCCAACCTAAACCAAATTAAAAGTAATTCAGATGTAACTCACCTTGTTCCATTGCAAGTTTGTGCATGAGAACTTGTCCTGGAGTAAGCATCTCTCTGAATGAGAAAATTTTTACCCTTAGTGCACAAATTCCACCTTCTCCTGTTTAAATGAACTAGCTTGAATGTCTTGAAAGATACGGCTAAGAAAATCTTTGAGCCATCTGGAAGTTTAGCATTATTTAAATACATTATAATGAACAAATTATTAGTGGTGTCCCTCAGGGGCTGATAATGTTTAATGTCTTTATTAATAACCTAGATGATGAGACAGAGTGTGATCTCAGAAAGTTCATGGATGATACCAGACTGGAAGGTGGGGGGAACATGGCTGATATGCTGGAGGGCAGGGCTATTATTCAGAAGGACCTTGATGGACTGGAGAAAGGAGTGGACAGGAGCCTCAGCAAAGAGAAGTCCGAATCTTGCTCGTGAGTCAGAATGCCCTAAGCACCAGCAGAGGCTGGGGCTGCCTAGTTAGAAAGCAGTTTCACAGAAAAGGACCTGGAGGTCCTGGAGGACTAAAGTTGAACAAAGTTAGGAGTCCTTGTGTCACAGAAGGTTACCCATAAACTGGGCTACACCAGCAAAATTGAAGTCAGCAGGTTGAGACAGGTAAACCTCCTCTCTCTTTGGTACTTGCAAAGCCACATCTGGAGTGCAGTATTGCTTTTACTGGGGCTTCCCAGTAAAAGGAAGACACGGATATACTGGGGTGAGTCCAGCAGAGACCACCACAATGGCCATGGGCTGGAGCAGAGGACATGCAAGGAGACACTGAAGGGACTGGGTTTATTCAGCCCGAAGAAGAGAAGAAAAAGACATTTTACAGTTTGAAGCTGCCAGATAGGAGGATGTAGAGAAGACAGAGTATGGCTGGTTGAACAGTGAAAGGACAAGCAGCAAAGGACACAAGCTGCAAGAAGGAAAATTCCAAGTGGATATTAGCACAATTTATTTTTCACCACTAGCATGGTCAAACACTGGCACAGAGTCCAAGAGAAGCTGTGGAATCTCTGTTCTTTGAAAGTACTCAGAGTTCTACCAGACAAGGCCCTGGAACTCCCCAAGTGCTCCACAACTGATGTGATTTATTACATACATCAGCAAATTTACTGAGGGTACACTTAATTTCACTGTCCATGTCACCAACAAAGATGTTAAATAGTGCTGGTACCAGTACTGACCCCTGAAGAAAACCACTCATCACTGATCTCCACTTGGACATTGAGCCATTGACTGAAACTCTTTGAGAGCGACCATCCAGCAAGTTCCTTACCCACCAAGAGGCCCAACCATCAAATCCATGGCTCTCCAATTTAGATACAAAGGATATCATGGGGGTCAGCGTCAAATGCTTTGTATATGTCCAGGTAGATGATGTCAGTTGATCTTTCCCAATCCACCAATGTTGTAACCCCATTGCAGAAGGCCACCAGATTTGTCAGGCATGATCTGCCCTTAGTGAAATCATTTTGGCTGTCGCCAATCACCTCCTTCTTTTCCATGTGCCTGAGCATAGTTTCCAGGATGATCTGCCCCATGATCTTGCCAGGCACAGCAGCAAGACTGACTGGGCTGTAGTTCCCCATGTCTCTTCCTTTTTAATCCTTTTTGAAAATGGAGGTTATGGCTTAGCAATTACATCTGCCAGATCTCTCTGGATCTGTCGATGTATCTCATCAGGTCCCATGGACTTGTGCAGCTTTAGGCTTCTTAGCTGGTGTTGAACCTGATCTCCTGCAGCAGGTGGTTCATAATTCTCACAGTTCCTGACTTTGCCTTCTGGGACTTGGGCTATATAGCTGGAGATCTTGCCAGTGAAGACTGAGGCAAAGAAGTCATTGATTACATCAGGCTTCTCTGCATCCCAGGTGACCAGATCTCCCATTTCCCTCCCAGAGAGGACACACCATTTCCCTAGTCTTATCACCAATGTACCTATGAAAGCCTTTCTTGTTGCCCTTTGTGTCCCTGTCCAAATTTAATTCTAATAGGGCTTGGCTTTCTCAGCCTGATCCCTGTCTGCTTGAATAATGCCTTAGTATCCCTCCAGGATTATGTGTCCTTGCTTCCACCCTCTGCAGACCTTCTTTTTCTGCTTGAGTTTGGCTGGGCGCATCTTATTCATCTTTGCAAATTGTTACCCAACTTCCTGGTGTTTTTACCCAACTTTCTCTTTGTTGGGATACCTCACTCCTGTGTTCCTGTCCCTGAATATCAACCAGCCTTCTTGGGCTCCTCTTCCATCCAGCATTTTGTCACTTGCTTGGTTCATTACCAAGCAGATCCCTGAAGAGGGCAAAGCCTGCTCTCCTGAAGTTCAGGGTAGCGAGCTTGCTGTGCTCCCTCCTTGCTGTTCTCAGGATTCTAAACTGCACCAATGTCATGGTCAGTGCAGCCAAGGCTGCCCTTGAGCTTCACATTCCCCACCAGCTCCTCCTTGTTGTCGGGGATGAATTTAAGTTGGGCTGCAGATTAAGCTGACTTACTGGCTGTAGTGGCCAGAATTCTTTTGTACTGCTCTTCAGGTGCTCTCCTGCTGACCCATGACCTCTTTCCAGGCTCTGGACATCTATCACTGACACTGGCATCAGACTGTGAAGAGCAGGATGGATTGAGGTTCCCCTCCCCTGGCAATCCTAGCTTAAAGCCCTTTTCACCAGCCTTGCAAGCCTATCACAGAACATGCTCTTTCCCATCTCTGACAGGTGAACCCCATCAGCCAGCAGACCAGGTTTCTCAAAGTGAGTCCCACGGTGTAAGTAGCTGAACCCCTGCCTGTGGGTTTTACCAGAATTCACTATTTAAATGACTCATTCTAGCTCTACCTTTCCCCATGGATTTGCCATTTGGGCTTTCTGGTTTTCCCCATCAAGTATCTGCATTTCCTAACGCTCTTCTGAATTTACATTATCAATTTTATTCTCCCCTATTTAGCACAGATTGTGTTCCAGTGCTCTTGCAAGCCATAGTTTTGGCCAAGCCATCTTGTTAGACATTTGTGAGAATTTAGTATTCAAGACATTTACTAGAGTATTTTTACAACTCCCAATTGCTATGCTCTTAAATTTATATTTTTCTGCACACTCGGTTTTGCTCATCATTATCTACAGCTTTATCTACATTTCTTTAGCGGCATCATTGGATATAACCTTCCACTAGGACTATATTAACTTGCCTGCACAAAACACACAGTCATTTCACACCTGTGGGAATGGAGACAAAAAGCTTTTAGCTAGAAACACTTGTGCTAGCTGAAACTCTTTATGAATCGGGAGATAACCATCTTTCCTTTCAGGCACTGTAATTAAACAACTACTACTTCAGACCTGTACAGATAATTTCTGTCAGAAGTCCTTAGGAGCATGACAGTGTTCCTCTCCAAACACACAGAAGCATCTTACTCTACATTTCCTCTTCCTTGGTTTGATTGCTTGTTGGTAATGGAGTCCCACAAACATGGACATCCCCAACATGCTCATGTGGGAATGACTGTTGGCACCTACTCTCACTATCCTCTCCACTAAACCAGGATAGACATGTTGCCAGCTGTACGTCTGCTAAGTAGTAGAGGACTTTGTTATCTTGCACAAACACATTTGGCACTTAATCTATCTTTTTACTTATGCTTTGATACTGCAACAACACTCCCTCACTATGATTGGTGGAACCCAGGCCCCCCTTGGTGGCACTGCTCGTCTTTTATGTTACCAATCATACACCAAGTTTCAGCCTAAGCCAATCCTAAAGATGAATGAGAATTATTAATGCTTTGGCCTACAGCCATTTTTTCCATTTATTTCTTCTCTTGAAGCTGTAGGGGTTTGCAGTAGTCTCTGGAGAGCAGCTCTCATCACAACCAACAGAAAGTTCATAGCTTAAAACAGTTATAATTAGAGTCAAGAATCGCAATTTGCCCCATTGCAATTGGATTCCTCAGGGTCCTCCACACTGTCAGATGCACACAGGCTGAGTTCTGCATTCCACAGCTGATGAGTGGTCTAGTTTCAGGGGAGAGACAGAGTAGGGTTATTGTCCATGCTCCTGTGGATGGGACATATACCTGATACTCCTCCCTCCTCCACCTCTCCAAATACTTAGGTAAGCTTAGATCCTCCCTGTTCTATTTTCTGCTAAACCATTACTCAGAATACCCGTGGGAAGTGTATTTTTGCACTGATCACAATGCTGGGAGTGTTTGCGCACACCTGGGGAATGGGAGCCTTAGGCAACATAGGTCACCAGCATATGTAGTCAATAATGCTAGGAGCCCGATAGTCACTTCAGGCACAAGGACTGCCCTAGAGACATACATCAGCAAAAGCTGGGGATTCCTTTTAGCAGTCTGGCCAAACAGGTTAGGGGGGAAAATCGATTAGACCACACTGGCACATTTCCACCCGAAATGTAGGTTAGGTGTGTTAGTTGGAATCTGCCCTGTGTGCATAAGCATCTGTAGTTTTCATAGAATCATAGAATCATAGAATATCCTGAGTTGGAAGGGACCCTTAAGGATCATCAAGTCCAACTCTCGACACCGCACAGGTCTACCCAAAAGTTCAGACCATGTGCCTAAGTTCACAGTCCAATCTCTTCTTAAATTCAGACAGGCTCGGTGCAGTGACCACTTCCCTGGGGAGCCTGTTCCAGTGTGCAACCACCCTCTCTGTGAAGAACCCCCTCCTGACGTCCAGCCTAAATTTCCCCTGCCTCAGCTTAACCCCGTTCCCGCGGGTCCTGTCACTAGTGTTAATGGAGAAAAGGTCTCCTGCCTCTTGACAACTCCTTACGAGGAAGTTGTAGACTGCGATGAGGTCTCCCCTCAGCCTCCTCTTCTCCAGGCTGAACAGGCCCAGTGACCTCAGCCGTTCCTCGTACGTCTTCCCCTCAAGGCCTTTCACCATCTTCGTAGCCCTCCTCTGGACACTCTCCAACAGTTTCATGTCCTTTTTATACTGTGGTGCCCAGAACTGCACACAGTACTCGAGGTGAGGCCGCACCAGCGCAGAGTAGAGCGGGACAATCACCTCCCTTGACTTACTAGCGATGCCGTTCTTGATGCACCCCAGGACACGATTGGCCCTCCTGGCTGCCAGGGCACACTGCTGGCTCATATTCAACTTGCTGTCTATCACGACCCCCAGATCCCTCTCTTCTAGGCTGCTCTCCAGCGTCTCATCGCCCAGTCTGTACATGCAGCCAGGGTTTCCCCGTCCCAGGTGCAGGACCCGGCACTTGCTCTTATTGAACTTCATGCGGTTGGTGATCGCCCAATTAGTTTTAATTAAAAGGTTTCTGGTGTTGTGTACGTATGCAAGGGAGTGTGAACATGTCATGCTCAAAGGTGGTAATGCTACTGACAATTCATGTCTGCATCACAGTTCAACATGATGAGAGCATCAGTGGGATTTTTCTTTCCTGCCCTAGGGTGGAGCAGGCTGGGAGAAGTCTAGCATGTCATTTTCCATTTCTAAAGCAAAATTTTTCCGTCGTTTATGCAGAAAAAGGACACAGGGGTCACCAGTTGTAGCAGGTAAGGATATTGTGATCAGAGCCTTCAGTCAATTAAAGACAGAAGGAAAGAAAATGTTTCTAATTTGCTTTTGCTTTTTATGAGCTCCTTCTGGCACCCCGTTCTTGATCCCATGCAATGATATGTAGTTGTGGGAACAGGAGAAAAATACTCCAGAAAAAAAAAAATAAAAAAGTATTAAAAAAAGATATTCAGACTAAGTAAGAGCCAAAGTCCACTAAGACTGGAATGTCATTAATCCTGCACACCAGCTGCAGACATCTAACAACGTCCCAGTGCAGCTGAAGAGAGGCAGATGATGTGTTTGCTTACACAGTGGGGAGAAGGGCACCCTGGCCCCACTGAACAAAAAGGCAAAATGCCAAGTGTCTTTTAGGGATGTCTGCACTTTGGGGGATAAACTGTCTCAGAAACATCTGCATCTGCTAGGAGAGGAAATTCTAAAAGTCAGAACAAGCTAAACAATCTGGAAATGGTTTGAATATTGACTAATACAATGCTAGACTAGAGACATGAAATGAGACTACAGCCGAAAACAACCACAGCGACCACAGCATTCATGGAGACTAAAACAAAAATACCAAACAATATCTACAGCAAGTGTGGGAGACTGCAGCAGGCTCTGCAGATACAGGAGAGGATCTGGTACGTCACCAAGTCACATGGACCCTACACAGACACTCCAATCACCCACTGAATTCTTCTGTGCTGCTCTGCTCCCAGCACTGTAAGAGAATATCCTCTACACTGGGACCTGAGCTAGGAGGGCCAATCTGAAAGTAGCAGAGCATAAGGCCACCCCCAGTTGCTCAGAGTTAGCAGGTGCTTGGAGCAGTGCTGGGGTTTGAACAGCTGCCATTGCTTTACCATGCCCGGCATAGAATTTGCCTTTCTCTGCAAACCTGCCACTCTCCTTTGGCTCCACTTCCTGCTTGCCTTGCACTGAACACATTCACAAGTGAAGGCTCACTGAGACCAAGCTTGAACATTCAGTCATTAGGTATAGCATCTTCCTTCCAACAACATACGACGGTCGTTATCCCCCACAAGAATCAGAGCTCTACAGCTGGTGACGTCCCCTCACTGGAAACAGTGGAGCAAGAAATTACCTTTGCTCTGGAGCTACTGATCAGAAATGTGGCAATACCTTTAAAGCCTCTCAACATGCTGTTCCTATCTGCCAGGTATCAAAAAATGACTTGCACATGCAGCAGACAAGTTATCTCTTTTGAGAAGATCTTCATTTACCCTATATTGGAATCTAGCAACACTTTTTTGTGGGCGGGAGCGCTGGGGATCTCGTTACAGAGACCTTTCTGCCTTCAAAGTTTCAAGAAAAATGTCCCAAACTGCACTCAAATCAAAGCTGAGGACGATACTCTTCTTTGACTCAGTGTCCCATGCTGCTACTTGTCCTCAGATTTTAGTGTTATATTTGATTTCACAAACACTATGTGGGCATCCCTCCAGCAAGTCACAAACTTGGCAGCACCCTGCAGACAGCATGGGAAAAACAGCCCTAGCTCAGTGCTTCCTTTATGATTTTTTTTTGCACACTGAAGTCGTCCACTTCCTTCACCCCTCCATCCTTCCCTCCTGCCTCAACCAGGCTCAGCACTGCCAGGAATTTAGGGACTACAGATGCCACCATCACTTCTGCTCACCCCCATAACAAGTTCTGGCCTTGATGCCAGAGGTGCAGCCTGGAACTGAACCACCCACAGGCTAACTGAAAGCCACAGGATAAACACCCTAGGAGGGCCTCACACTCTCTCTGAAGTTTCCTAACTGTCTGCCAGCTTTTTTGTTTGTTTCTGTTGTCTACTTTGTACCCAGTTGTCATTGTTTTTAATCTATAATTCTTCAGCATTGCCCCTTTCAATGAAAGAGGCTCCTCAGGGATACTCTGGTATTTATGAAGACATCCGTTCAATGTTAATAGCAGTACAAAAAAACAGAGTATTAGAAAAATAATGTAAACCAGGAGGGAAAAACACTACTCAGACTCTAGTTCTGTAGGCTTCTGTCTCACCCATCTCAGAAATGCTGTGTGTAAGGATGCTGCCCAGGTTCAGCCCCTTCAGTCTGAAACAGGGGCAGCTGATGGGGAAGGAGGTATAAATGCAGAGCTATAAAATCTGGAGAGTAGCACAGAGAGGTGCTCTTTGCTGCTGTTTGTAGAACACAAATCAATGGGCATCACCTAGAATGACTGCTGATGACTCCATGTTCCTTTTCCTCTATCCCATCACTTCAGTCTCCCTCTCCCCGTTTCTTAAAGCTCTGTTTTCCCTAGACAGTTAGCATATGGTGAAATCTCTTATAAGATCTATCTTCCACCTCCTTCTTAGGAATCCATTTCTAGCCACTGCTGTGGAGACAGGACACAGGACAGGTAAACCCTTGCTCTGATCCAGTAGATCTCCTGCCATCTTCTTGGGCTCTTTTCCTGTCCTGCCCCAAACACCTATCTGGGTCAGACAGGGTCAGTCCTGCCCTAATGGCAGAAATAACATTGCACATCTGACGAGCACCATACCACAGATGGGCTACAGTACCCAAAAACATAAACCCAAGCAATTTATCATCCAGCAGCATCTACAGAGCTGGGAAAGGCATCCCTGCTACCATATGCCTAATAAGATCAATATCAAGTACTCCACATCATTTTATTCACTAGACATGGGCAACTTTAACCTTCACATTCTTCAGCATTATACCCTAGCCACGCGTGCAATGAAGTATCTCTGTTGGCATGCAAATTACAGGGTATTCCACATTTTTCCACACCTCACCTGATACAGGGTATACTCCACTCTCCTGAATGAGTAGGGGAAGCACATCCAAGCCAGCACCTTTGCAGAACCACTCCTTTAGTTGCTCTGAGCTTTTCTGGCCAAAAGGCTTGCTCAGCAATCCAGGTGTTTCCTTCCACACATCCTACAAACCCTGCAGAAAAACGGAGATCACTCCAGAAGCCCAGCAACATGTGGCAAGGAGCAAAACTTCAGCAGTGAGTACCCAGCTCAGCCACAGCAGCGCACTGTTACAGGTAGCTATGATGCCACTGAAAATCAAAGTGGAGCGGGGCAGTCTTTTGGCATCCCTCCCAGCTCTCTTATGCTAGGAAATCCGACCTCAAGGTCCTACCCAGCCTTACCTTTTTAGAGGTTGAGGAAAGAGTCTGGCTAAGCTCTCTGCTTGATCAGTTCATCTCCTTGGACAGTACCTGCATTCCCAAAGTCTACCCTTTTGTAGCTATGCATTCAATATAGGAGTCCAGATACTCTCCCTAGATTTTAAAAAAAATAAAAAAATAAATAAAAATAAAAATAAAAAAGGAGGGGGAGAGTGGAGGGAAGGAAAATAAAAAAAGAGTAATCAGCACTGTCAGATAATTGTTCATCTGATCCTCTGATCCCAGGCTACTGCCTAAGGCTGCCTAGATGAATGGCCCCTTAGAGATGCCACTGTTATGCTGTTGACCACAGAGAGTGCTTAAGTCTATCAGCACATTAGCCTTGCTTCAATCTGTTCTCTGGCCCCAAGTCCGACTAGTATGAAATGAGAACCCCTGTCTGATCAAACATTATCAGCCTCTGAACAGGACAGTCCCTGTTGGTGCTAACTCCTGAGTCATTCCCAGCAATGACTGCCCCTTTGGGTCTGGAAAGGTGTGGGCCAACCCATGCCAAAGATGACACAAGCATAAAGCAGCACTGATGACGGTGATCATGAGTGTCCTCTTAAGTACTAATAGGGAAAACCCTTCGTGAAAAGCTGAGACAAGTGTCTAACCAAGCTACACTTTGGGAAATGAGTCCTATCTTCTCTATACAATTTGCCCCGTGCTTCCTTTAAGTCTGTGCATGCAGGAACTAGTTCTGAGCATCCCCGGAAGGCACCACACAGACCCTCAAATTGATATTATAGCACAAGGAAATGAAACATGAACTGAGTTACAAAAGGAATATGGAACATATTGTCTTGAGTGCAATCACACAGCATGTGCAGGGCTACCTGGGGATCAGGCCCAAGTCAGCACAGGTTCATGAAAGGCAAGTCCTGCCTTACCAAACTCATCTTCACCTATGACCAGGTGACCCACCTCATGGATGAAAGGCTGTTGATGTAGTCTACCTAGACTTCAGCAAGGCCTTTGACACAGTCTCCCACAGTATTCTCCTGAAGAAGCTGGCAGCCCATTGCTTGGACAGGTACACGCTTTGCTGGGTTGAAGACTGACTGGGCAGGCAGGCCCAGACAGTGGTAGTGAATGGAGTTAAGTCCAACTGGCATCCCATTACAAGTGGTGTTCCCCACAAGTCAGTGTTGAAGCTTATTCTCTTTCATATCTTTACTGAGGACTCGAATGAGGGAATTGAGTGCACCCTCAATAAGTTTGCAGATGACACCAAGTTGGGGGGAAACATCGATCTGCCAGAGAGTAGGAAGGCCCTGGAGAGGGACCTGGACAGGTCAGGTCAATGGGCAGAGGCCAAGGGATGAGGTTCTATATGGCTAAGTGCCAGGTCCTGCACTTTGGTCACAACAACCCCATGCAGCACTACAGGCCTCGGGCAGGGTGGCTGGAAAGCTGTGCAGAGAAAAAGGATCTGGGACTGTTGGTTGATGCTCATCTGAACATGAGCCAGCAGTGTGCCCAAGTGGCCAAGAAGGCCAACAGCATCCTGGCTTGTGTCAGGAATAGTGCAGCCAGCAGGACTGTGGAGGTGATTGTCCCCCTGTGCTCACCTTTAGTGAGGTCACACCTTGAGTGCTGCGTTCAGTTTTGGTCTCCACACTACAAGAAGGACATCAAGGCCCTGGAGCCTTGTCCAGAGAAAGGCTAAACTGCTGAAGGGCCTGGAACACAAGTCCTGTGAGGAGCAGCTAAGGGTACTGGGGTTGTTTAATCTGGAGAATAGGAGACTGAGGGGAGACCTCATTGCCCTCTACAACTTCCTGAAAGGAGGTTGTGGTGAGATGGGTTTCAGCCTCTTCTCGCAGGTAACCAGTGATGGGACAGAGGCAAATAGCCTCAAATTGTGCCAGGGAAGGTTTAGGTTGAAAACGAGGAGAAATTTCTTCTCAGGAAGAGTAGTCAGGCATTGGAAAAGGTTGCCCAGAAAGGTGGTGGAGTCACCGTCCCTGGGGGTGTTTAAAGAAAGGTTGGATGCAGTGCTTAGGGATGTGGTTTAGTGGGTGACATTGGTAGTAGGGGGATGGTTGGACCAGATGACCGTGGAGGTCTTTTCCGACCTTAATGATTCTGTGATTCTACAAAGTGATCATTCAGATTCAAAGATAGGTCTAGATTTTCATTTTTCCTTGATCTTTACTAATAGCTGTTTAATTCAATAACCTTCAATAATCCTTAACAGATATCTGGAATTAAACAGTCTGTTTAAATTCAGTACACACACATACTTGTGGGAGTGTTGAGAAAGACCACAGGTATATCTTTGAGAACCACCCATGTGTCCTCCTGCAATATCCCCAGAGCTAGATGCAACTACAGGCCAGAATAATTTTTAAAGAAAGCAGAATGACAACACAGTGAATTATTTATGGGAAAAAGATTACGGTCAATTTTAACTGCTCCTTTGTAGGCCCACCTTTATAAATCATTAACACTTTTATCCACCAAAGAAGAACATTCCCTATATTAAACACGATCATCAGAATCCCAAAATACAGTAAAAGTTTTACCTCAGGTCCCTGTGAAGCTGCTGTTACTGTGCGGATCCCTCTTTGGGGCACACCACCATCTTCCTGGCTAGCTTGCAAGAAGCTTGCCCTAGCCTGGGTGGCATCTGATGCAGCCTCGCTGGTATAAATTCAATACTTGCCCTGCCTAGTGCAGATCCAGAACATACCGTTGCTGGCACCATTTCAGAACACTGCATTAGGATGTCTGGACAGCAGCACTTCTGCAGTCCTACTCAGCATCCTGCCCCGACATGCAATTGCAGCCAAAATGCATGGGGCTGGACTAAGGCTCAATTAGTAACAGTACAGTGGTGAAAGGGTGCCTTGAAGAAACCAGTGAGGATGAACTAGGTTACAGGTGCAGTGGCTGTTACTCTCAGAGCAAACTAAGGTTTATGCTTGATTTGAACTGTAAACTTCCTGTGGTAAGGTTGTCTTTACCTACAGCACAGTGCACACACACATGCCAACTGTGGCAAAACTACATCAGCTCACACGTGTATGAGCCCAGCAGCACCAGAAACACTAAAGATTTTGAACAAGCATTTGTTAGAGCAGATAGAGACAAGCAGCACTCCTCAGCTCAGTGAGGAACACCAGGGGTGAACATTGCTACTATGAAGAGAGGAGAAGGAAGTGGTCCACCATTTGAAACCCCTCTGGCATGAAGGCTGGCCAGTTTAGGCTATGACTCTGCAGAATCACCTGTTCCAGCAGCATCCTTCAGCTGTTCAAAGGGAATCCTTCAGCAAAGTGAGAAGAGCTCTCTGCAGCGCCGCCTCCCATCTGCTCTTTTTGCAATTCATAAAATCCACTTTGAAGGAAAATCTTGGATGTCAATATACCAAGACTCCATCACCTGATTAGGGCTTCTTTCAGAAGCACTTTCTGGGTGGCAGTGCTCCCAGCAAGACCTTCTCCATGCCATCCAGACACAGCACAACAGCAGCAGGCAAGATGAGGCATGACCAGCCACCACGAAGCCCAGCTGCTCCACTGAGCAGAAGCAGCAGATACCTCGCCCACCTGCAGGCACTGACTCAGACATGCAGCAAAGCAGTGATTCCTCCCTGAAGTCATCTGAACTAGGTGGACCTCAGACAAAGCATTTCACAACTTGTGAACAAAGTCTGATTGGTTAACACACTCATAATCTCCAAATCCTTCTTGGTCTCCCAAGTCAAACTCCTGGGAACCCTGTCCTCTAGTTGTATCACAAACATTGACTATGAGCTGGGACTTGCTTATAACAGACCTTTCTCTCCCAAAAACTCCCAGCCTGCAGCTTTAGAATATATCAGTTTTGTTTACTGGCAAATGCAAAGTCAAAGGAGGTATTCAGTAGTTTATGTCACTCTGTTAAATGTGATTTATGCAACAAAGACAGCTGGGTAGACTGGAAGACCCTAACAGGAGTCTTTTGTATTCAATTTATTTCTGAAGATACCCTCAGGTAACAAAAACAATAATAATAACTTTTACAAACAGTTGACAGTCTGGATCTTTTTAAGGAGCTTTTTTATGCCTCTGTGAGAGCATACTCATAGCCATGGAGACAAACACATTAACCTCAAAACTGACATTCAAAGACTAATAAGACAGTGCAATGCTGTCTGCCTCACACTGCAAAGAACTCAGAAGAAAATACAGCACATGTACAAACCAAGCAGAGCAGCATTTCTGCAGGTGTGCTGGTATTTTTCCAAAGCAACTCTTCTGCTGTGGGCATTAGTACCCAACACGTTTCCTATAATGTTAGGAGTCCCTGCCCCTTGTTGGAAGAGACACCTGCTGCATCATCACATCCCACAGGCAGCCATGGAAAGGGAAATTCAGGAATGCAGTCCAGCTGCCACAGAACAGTGCAGGCAGCCAGGCCACGAGCCAGCCATACACCCTCTTGTCACCCTCCACAGACAACAGGAAGGCTCCAAAAGAAGCTGCCAGGATGATACAAGGCAATCAGGCCATTGAAAATGGCCAGCTCAAAATAAATCCTGGATGAATTCACGGACAGAACGTTTTCACCTGTAGGCTGAGTGTTGCAAAAGACTGATGGGTGTTTCATACAAGGCACGTTGCACCAGAGGCTGGGAAAACTGTCAAAAGAAGTGAGGGTCTTACTGTACTAGAAGGCAAAGACCAAACATGTTCACTGTGCTACAGCCTCTTTGCTGGTCTGAGAACAATGAGGTAAAAGGCTTGATGCTCTACCTGACTTTGAGGTCTGAGTTCTGATGACTGGACAAGGGATTCAGCAGCTGCTGTTGGGATTCTCCTTAATGTAGAAGAGGGCCAAAGGGCCACCTGATCCCTCTATCCAGAAAGGGATCTGAGTTGTTATCCTCCATAGCTTGCAGAAAGTGCTTCCTTTGACTAGGATTGCCACTGACTCTACAAAAGAAAAGCTGTAACTGCACAGTGGAAAGATGCTCCTTAATGTCCAGCTGCCTCCCTCAGCAAGCAGCTTAAAAGCTGTTTGTGGGTCAGAAGTGCAGGCCAGGATTTCCAGCAGAAGGTGCTGAGTGGTACTTCTTCCACAGGACCGAATACACTATTAACTTTGAAGTTCACCAAGCTCCTATGAGCCTCATGTCCATGAGGCCAAAGCTGAGAGGGTTCAAGATGCCTAAACAATTCAATACTACTACGGAAAAACTTTGTTTCAAATTCTCAGTTTCATGCTGATAGAAAACCTACAATCTAGATATAGCTTACTGGTAAGAAAGAAGCAGTGCTCAGGCACCCTGCATTTACATTTTTAAAGTCCACTGGCATCTGATGGACAATGGACAACAGGCACTCTGTACAGAAGATGGACAAATTCTGTTGTTCCTGAAGCACACGTGCTCCTGCAAGCATTACACAGGATGCTAATGAGGCTTAATGTCAAGCATTAATTTATCTGAACCCACTACTAAATGAAGATCAGAGCCAAGAGAAGATACATGCCTTTTTGACAAGGCATTTAAGAAGTGGAGAGTGAAAAATCAAATGTAAGCCACAAATGGCAGCAGAGGGTCTCCCTCTAGCACTTTTCCAGGGCATGGCTGGCTAACCTCACTCAGTTGTGTTGTTATTTTTGTGTCTTTTTCCCCCTTGTACTCTCTGGACTGAAGGAAGGAAGGATGTTTCAGAGGAAGGAAGAACAGGCTTGGCTGTGCTGAGACAGGACCACACAGCTTCCTGCCCAGTGCTGTTCCTTTCTACCAAGGAGGGAAGAAATGGGAAATCTACATATTGTGTCTCATGTAGGTTGCCACTAAGGTGATGAACTTAATTCCAAGTACCACAGAGATTAGTCCAGCTCCTGCTCCAAAGGGGGCTGCATCAAAAGGTGCAGCAAGTTGTCCAGGTCTCCATCAAGTTGCGAAAATCTTCAAGGACTGGGACACCACAACCCCTGGGACCCTGTCCTGTGTTTGACCAATCTCCATTCCTTGTCTCTCATCCTTTCACTGCACACCACTGACATGAGCTCAACCATTTCTTCTCCACAACCCACACCAGGAGGAAGGGGATCAGACACTCCATCTCGCCTCTTCCAGGAACATCACTTCCTCACCTCCCACACCAAGTCCTCGAGCTCCCCAGCTATATCAGCAACACTCCCTGACTGGACACTTCAGACCCAGGACATGACTCTTCAGACACCATCTCGCCAGCACTGAGCAGAGAACAACCGTCCTTCTCTGCCTGTCAGCTGTGCTGTTGCTCATGCAGCCCAGCACACGCTCAGCCCTCACAACTGCACTGCCCAGGCTTTACTGACTCCTGTCCAGGGGCTCTTTTGCAGACAGCCTGTGTGCCCCTGCCAGCTTACACACAGCACAGACAGGTTCAGAGGGAAGGACCATGCTGAGCCACACACACTCCAGCAGTCACAGCAGCCACCAAAGGCATGCAGGACAGAGATCTCAAGCCTTTCTAGTGAAACAAGCTTGAACCATAGACAATGGAGGCAAAACTGAAAGGTGAATGGTATGGATCTGTGGGTAGTGGCTTGGGAGCAAGTTCCTGTTTCCCTAAGACAGCTAGGGAAAGGGTGCTGCAGGACAGGGCTGGCTGCCACCACTGCTCTGGGGGATGTGGGGAAGATGACCCAGGCTCAAGGAGCATTGTGCTGCAGCCAAGGTGCCTTGCTGCTGATGCTGGGAGGACCTGTTGTCCCACCCCGGAGACAACCCATTCCCAATGACAGCAAGGCTTTCCAGGACTACAGAACAGCCAAAGCAGACAACAGGGTATGACTGTTTTTTTCTGCACACAGCAGTAGCTATTTTACCATGCCTGTGCCTAAAGCCAACCTTACATCTATCCCTAACCCAGCTGTCTGGAGCTCACCTTTGCTGTCTGCACTCTGCAGCATCCGAAGAGCTCAGCTTTCAGTCACTGCAGGAGAATGGTCCCCCCTGCCTCCCCAGCAGGTTATAGCATTGCTTCTGCATTCACCTTCAAAAACTCAGTTTCATAGCTTTTCCAAATCACTGATGATCATTTTGCACTCACTCTCTCCTGCACAGCATCTCTGACAATTTGTTTCAGATAAAAAGAAATGCCCTGTTCCAAACTGTGCCAGTCATTACTCTGCTCAATGCAAAAAAAAAAACAAAAACACAACTACTTAAATGCAACATCAAAAGAATTTAAGAGCTTCTACAGATACTGTATCACATTCTATAGCCAAATCTCAGAGAAACTTCAACATCCACATGTTATATAGGATACCTTTACGTTAAGACTTCAACAGCACATTCAACAACACTAAAAACAATCCCAAACAATAGATATACAGGATGTGATACAAACAATAGAGTGAGAAGCTCCATTAGGATTTCCCAACTGCTCTCAGTTAAAATTCTTACCACAATGCAGTACTAATAGTTACTTATCATCATACAGGAATCGTTGTTCTCCAGTAAAAACAAACGTATTTCCAAATGATTCACACTACCTGAGGAATTAATGTTTTTTTTCAGCTCTGTTCCAGATCCTAGGTCAGGAATCTCCTTTCTATTCTGGTAAATTCCACCAAGATATCACATGTAACAACAAGTTCTTGAAACAGTTTCATCAGATTTTCCCTTTAAGGTAACCCACCGCACTCCCAGGTGAGGCACAGACACCTCAAAGGCACAAGCAGCTGAAAGTACTGCAGCGGAATCAGATGATCAGCATAAGCTTAGAGCTTCTGCAGCCTCCTTTCAGCTTTAGAAACGTAGCCTGTGATTTTCAAAGTCACCCAGCAGGGAAGCCACAATCCAGTGCAGTAGTTTAAAGCCCGGATAACACATATAAAAGCAATTTATATAAAAACAATTTTGAGAGCAAATATGAAAACAAAATCTGACAGATGCTGCTTCAACATGTAACGAGGTTGCAGCACTGCAGCAAAATCTGTCATTCCCAGCTGTATAATGTTGCGCTGCATGCAGGCACAATGTGAAAGAGCTGACAATGCCAAGGAGTGCTACACTGCTGCAGAAACGTGAACAGTTTTACCCTTTTGCAAGCATCTGGATTGCATACTATAACAGAGCAAAATGTGTTAAGTGAAATAGCTGGGGTAAAGACAAATGGGTAAAGACCTGCTTGAGCTTATGTTCATTTTAGCTAGTCATGTAGAAAGGCATGTTTTCAGCTTAGGATGAAGCTACCATCTAGAGTACAGATAAAATGCCCAGAGACTGAAACACAAACTTGAAAACTATTGACACAGGTGATATTGACACACAGTGTCAATGTTTTCTTGCTAGCCTCTATTCCACCTTTCCTACTATGGCACTTGTATTTCCAATTCAGCGCACTTGCTGCTGCCTACTCCTGTACCATTATATGCAAGTGCTGGGCTGACCTGCACATTGTCCGTGGGTTCCCAGAGCAGGAGAGGTGCCATGCTGCAGCCATGGGAGCCTCCCTCAGCTGCCTGGCAGGATGACTGCTATGCTGTGACACAGGTTGGGTAACCCTCTCACATCACCTCCTACAGAAGCAGAAGCTTTTCTCTCCTACTGTGCAGCCTGACACATAAGCCTCAAGCTTCAGGGGCTTTGTAATATTAACCACCAAAGTTCATTCTTAACCAGGGCTAAGAAAGCCTCAGTTCTCATTTCCTCCTCCTGCTGCTCTGCTCTTTCAGAGACAGGCAGCACACACTCAAGGATCTGTCTGGTCTCATCCACAATGGTGTTTGCAGGGTGTCTGAAAGAAATCTGTCCCTTTCCTTCTGAGCAAGCGATCACAAATCCAACAAAGAAACAAGGGCTTTCACTGCAAAAAGTCATATTTATATTCACCAACCACCTCTCAGAGAACCATCAAGTTTGCAATTTAAAATTGCAAACCTCAAAAATGGCTAGGTGAACGAGTCAATTTGAAACTAAGTGAGGTCTAATACCCGGGTTATATAGGAGGTCAAACTATGACTTCATCTGTGATTTAAAAACCAATTAGCTAGGTAAATTCAGAACTATGTTTACACTCAGTGGCCAGTACACACAGAACAGATAAAAATCATCAAAGCCTACACTTTCCCTTCATGACATGAAGGAGGCAAAACCACCACACATTCCTCCCCAAGCCAGGGCAGATTGCGAGAGGGTGGTGAGGGAGCACAGGTCCTTTTCATCCCAGAGCACTGCATGTGAGAAGCAGGACTTGCCTGCAGCACCAGGCAGCCAGCCTGCTTCTGCCTTGAAGGGAGGAATGAGGGCTGTCACTGAGCACAGCCATGCTGCGGACTCCCAGCTCCCTGAGGCTGGGCAGCACTGGGAGGAGGCAGCACAGAACAGCCGGTGTCGAGTCACAGTGGGACGGGGAGCAGCAGAGGGAAGCCTTCCCCTTGCACAAGATACATGCTCTGGCACACAGGGCCAAAATTGTTTGGACTTAACTACAGTAACTTTTCCACTATAGTGCTCTAAATGTGAAGTCTGCACTACTGATGCTCAAGTGTGGACAGCGCTTTGTGTGAGCTGCAGCTTCCCAGACACAGAGTGTCCAAAGTCACCACAAAAGCAAAGTGATGGTGCAGATGCAAACAGGGGCATGCACGTGGCAATACTTAATACAAACAGGGAACATTAACATTGCAAAACTGATCTCACAGTGTGGATCAGAACAGATCCTCACACTGATGATTCAGTCATTTTTAGACAGGCCTGCCCTGTGCCTGGCACTACTTGTGCCTTCTACCCCCATGCTGCCCCACTCCAGCCATACAAGTGTCCTTGGCTAGGACAGAAGTACGTAGGGTTAAAGGGGCTTGGGGGCAGCTAATTAACTTTCACCAGATCCACTGTACACTGCACCAGCTGGGGGAGAACTGGAAAGAGCACCCAGAGGAGAAAGCTGCCAGAGGAAGGGGAAAGGCAAACCCACCTCCTTCAACCACCATGTCCACCTGCACTGACCTAGCATTTCCCCAAACTGTGACTGGAGAAAATGTAAAAGTCCCATTGTCTCCTCCAAGTTACAGCAGCGAGCATCAGCTCCCATTTGTTTGTCACACAGAAACAAACTTAGCAGCTGATGTCTCCCTATATTTTATAGCAGTGTATTTTGGCAACCTTGTTCCTAAGCAAATGCTCCATTTCATTCCCTGGGCTACTGGTATGGATCCTAATGGGTTCCACTGCTGGCACAACTCATCCAGCTCTCACTGCTACAGACACAATACTCACGGCAAAAAGCTGCATAGCAGGCTGAGTATCATATTTAAACTAATTTAAACTTTCTAAAAATCCTCCATCTTTTCAACCCTTCATTATAACAGTGCATTCAACTTTCTGTATCATGTTTCTACGAGAATCTCAAAAGTTCAGTAACATAAACACTAGATTTGCTGTACAACCCCTATGAGCAAGCACCAAAATAGTCTCAGCAATGTTTTACCAAGAAGGAAATAGAAACTGCTAGTGTATGGTGTTTGTGCTCCTGTGTCTACTGCCAGTGCACTTAGGTGCAACAAACAGCCTTGCCTATCTTACTCCACCCTGCTTGAGGGTTAAAGAACATAGAACTGAACTGTGCCTTACAACCCCTTATCTGTTGAGATGAGGGCCCCTACAGGGAAACATCGCTGTCAAAACCTACAGAGACACAAAAAGGGTAAGACCTAAGCTGGCACATTTTGTTGGCTAAAATTCAATGCCATGCTTCATGCACTCCAATTTTCAGGCTGCTGAGACAACACAAATCCCACCAATTCCACTGGAACAGTACACACAGGTATCAGTCGCTCATGGGTTTTTCCATCAAAATGAATCTGTCACTAACTCCAAGTCCCCAAATCTAGACATATGACTGACCATCCAGTGTCTGCAATAGTTGACCTCAGTCACCAGATGGAGAAGTCTGCCTTTGGCTGTTCACCCAGGCAAGCAGCTGAGTCTGGGATAAGTGCAGTGAATCCCACACCTTTGGTGACCACTGACAGTAGAAGAGATCAAGTTAAAGTACTCAAAAACCTCAAAAAACATAGACTGTGAAAAACAAAGGGAATAATAGCATCAAAAGGTGAAGCAGAGCACCAGAGATGGAAGAAGTAATTGCAAGCAACACTTGCTCATCAGCTGTCACCAAGTATTTCAAAATGCATGCTTTCTGTATCACATACACAAATCCAAATGTAACCTAAGAAAAAAGACCTTACAATGGTTTTAGACAAGTGCTCTCCTTCCAATATGTTTTAAGAGTTCCCATGACTTGCATTGCAGTAGTTAGTGCAAAACATGCTGCCGCTCCTGATCATCATGTCAATCTTCCAAAGCAAATGGTGTCCTAAACAAGATTATTTGCTTCATTTGAGCTTAATATTTGCATCAAAATTGTTCCATTTTGTGATTTGGCTCAGTTACACCAACCAGACTTTTTGAAAAACTTCTGAAAATAATAAGGCATGTCTCATTTGTTTCCTTGCTGACCGCTGCCCTTGGTGGGAAGGAATGGCTTCACAGAGGATGAGCACAATCTCAGAGTACCTGTGTACAATACTAGGGTTAGATCATGCTCAAAGATTTAATCACAAGCTCATCCGAAAGAACAAAATAACTTGGCCTAAATTGTTAGTAAGGCACACTGTTATTTTTGTTTTGTTTTTAATTACCATCTCTGGTCACAGCCAGATGTGAGAGTACTCTTTATGCAAGAAGATCTATTTTTGTCTACGTTTACTAACTTATGTTAAATACATAAACTCAGTAGCTTATTTGCAGTTGGGCCAAATTTTCAGAGCACAGAGAAAGCCAGAGGAGCTGGCGAAGAGACTATGTTGCCATAACATATTTTGTCTTCCTATAAAGTAGAAATCTGACAGCTTGCCCTTAACTGGAATAAGAAAATTTTACCATTTAAAGGATTAAGGGAAAGCTGAGGCTGAAGGGCCACTGGGACCAGAACAAAGGCAGGGAAGTTAGTTACCAAGGACCTGCCTACTCTTAAGTTATTCTATGCTTCTATATCTCCTTATCCTGATTTACTCCTGCCCTCAGGAATTTTTAGCCACATGTCCAAAAAAACACAGCAAACAGTTTTGCAAGCTTTCCTCCACTTCCAGGGCCTGGCCTGTTAGAGGGGGCTTAGGTGACCCAACCAGCCCCAGCTGCCAGGGCACAACCCCAGACAGGGGCTGTGCTCACCACAGCTGAGCAGGGTTCTGCTTCGCAGCCCTACGCATGGCCAGTGCTCCCCAGGGCCTTTTGGAGCCTTCTGGGAGCCCGTCCAGCTCAACAGCTTGGCAGGCAGCAAACACAGGAAGAGAGAGCAGATCCTTTTCTGCTGTATGAGCAAGCTTAATCAGTACTGGGAAGAGTTTGAGTACTGGAGCCAGTGCAGCCATCCTTACTGCTGTGGATCCAACACAATAGAGGAATTATGCTTCTGCAAGTACCACCGATGTGAAATGGCCATGTAGCACACTGCGCCTACTGAAACACATTGACTGGCCACAAGCTTTTATTAACTAACCAAAGCACATAATTGTTGGTTTTGTACTCACACATGCAGTAGAAATGCAGAGGAATACTGTCCCTCTTCATTATCCAGTAGGCAAGGAAATACGTCTCTGCCACAAGACTGTAGGCATATGCTAAGTAACTGCATTTTATCTAAAGCTTGAATGCCGAAGAAAACTCCAGGGTTGTAAAATATTTCCCCTTTTACTATCGTCACTATGCATTGTCGCTTAGGAGAGATTCCGCCCAGGAAGCTCTCAGTTCAGCCAGAGACTTGATAAGAAACAACCTCAATGCATGCTGCAATTGCAAGCACTATTTTCAGTGACTTTGTGGAGAATTTTAATAGCATTTATGCACCTATTAAAATCTAATCCAACTGCACCTAATCAGAAGGTGCTGACTAGTTGGTATGGTCACTTTAACTTGGGTTTGATTGGTTTAAAGGCTTCAAGTGTAGCATTAGAAAATAAAATGCAAATTTGCAATGAAAGCGTGGTCATCAAAGACAACCACCAAAGGTCCGCTACTTCACTTGCTCTACATACCAACAACTTGTGACACCTGGCAAAGCCAATTGCAGTATTTGAGTAAATTTAAGAGGAGAAAAAGGAAATTTTGTGATGTTAAATAAATGAATTCCCTCAAGACAAGGCAGCAAAGAAGGCTTAACCTGATTAACAAAGGCAGAGAGCATCAGAGAAGCTCACACATAACAGGGAGAACATTATTCATCATAAATAAGAGTGGATGGGCTGGGAAAAAAATCAGATAAATAAATAGCTGACAGGAAAGCAAGTAGATAGTTGCAGAAAGAAAGAAAAAAAAAAAAAAAAAAAAAAAAAAAAGCTGATGGCTATTCACAGGAACCCCATGCCTTAAGTGTGTAGAAACCTCAAGAAGGTCAACTACATGATAATCGTAGGAGAGAACCCTACACCGAGTGTTTGACGTGCATTAGGCATTTAGTTATCTCCAAACCGTCGGTGAATTTCTGCGCGCCTTTGCAGAGTACCCGCAGCGCTCCAGCCTGGCATAAAGGCCGTGTGCCTTCCGGCCGGCCGCGCCGCGACCCCGCGGCCAGCCCCGGGCCCCGCTCCGTACCCGCCGCCGGGTAAACGGCCGGTCCGGGAGCTCGGGAGATTCCTCGGAGGCGACCGAGCACAGCCCGAGCCGCCCGAGGGCGGCTCCCACCGGTGGCGGGGCAGCCCCGCGGGGCGCCGCACCGCTCTCGCCGAGCTCCCCGGAGTGACTGCCGCGGGCCGCGGGCGCGGGGCCAGTGCCGGAGCCCGCCAGGCCCCGGCGCGGCGGGGCAGGCCCGGCCTGGCCGCTCCCGGCAGCGCGGCCTCGCCGCGGTCGGGGTCTCGCCGCCGCCACGCCGCGGGCACCCCGGTCCCGCGGCACCCGCCCGGCGCGGGCTGCTGCAAGGCGGTCTGCTGGCAGCGCAGACAAAGCGGATGCCTCGAATTCCTCCCCACCCCGCCGGTCGGGCGGAGGCGGCGGCGTCGCGGGGCTCCGGACGGGGCCGCGGCACCCGCCCGCCCGCGGCCCTCCGCGGCGCCCACCTCTGCCTACCTGGGCGGCGGGAGCGCCCGCGCTCGGCCTCCTCCCGCGGCGCGCTCGGTCCGCTCGGGCAGCCGCCGGGCCGACCCGGGCCGGGGCAGCCGCGCCACGACTCGGGCAGCCGCAGCCCGCGGGGCTCGGGCTCGGGCTGCGGGTCCGGCCGCTGACAATGAGAGGCGGGCCGCGGCACCGGGCGGCGCCTGGCGTCACCGCGGGGGGAGCGGGGCCGGCAGGGCGAGGGGCGGGAGCGCGGCGCTGCCGGGCGGGGCGGGGCGGGGGTCCTGGGCCTCGGCCCCGCTCCTGCTCCGTGCCGCCCGGCCCGGCCGCGGCACCGCCTCGCGGCGCCCTCCGCCGGCGCCTGGGCCCAGGTCCTCCGGTTTCCTTCGCTTTCCCCGTGGTTGGGAGAAGCCGCTGAGGGAGCTTCGGCCATTTTGGGGGAAAGCCGGGCGTGGGGCTGCCGGGTCGGGCCTGGCCTCGCGCAGCCGGGCGGCCCTGCGCCTGCCGGGCCCTGCTGCCCGCCCGGCCGGTCCCGGGGCCGCGGCCGGAGCTGCCTTTATCTGAGTGCCCCCGCTGGAGCAGGTGGATGTGGCCTGGAGGAGGCTGCGGCCCACGGAGAGCCCCCGCAGGAGCAGGCCCCGGGCCAGAGCCGCAGCCCTTGGAGAGGAGCCCACACAGGAGGAGGGGGCCTGGGGGGAGCTGCTGCCTGGGGGGGACCCGTGCTGGAGCAGTTTGCTTCTGGGGGATGGACCCCGTGGTACGGAGCCATGTGGAAGCAGTTCTTGAAGAGTTGCTGCCTGTGGGCAGCCCCCACAGGATCAGTTCGGGAAGGACGGCATCCCGTGGGAGGGACCCCACGGGGAGCAGGGGCAGAGAGTGACCGAGAAGGAGCGGTGGAGACGAAGTGCTGTAGACTGACCACAGCTCCCATTCCCTGTTCTCTTGCGCTGCACAGGGGGAGGACATAGAACATGGTTGATGGTGTGAAGATGTTTTAGTTTCTCACTGCTCTAGCTTGTTAGTAATGGGCAATAAAATACCTTAATCTCCCTATGCTGAGACTGCTTGACACGTGAGGATAATTGTTGAGTGATTTCCCTGTCCTTATCTCAACCCTTGAGGCCTTTTCATCTTATTTTCTTCCCCTTTCCCTTTGAGGAGGGGGAGTGAGAGAGCAGTTGTGGTGGAGCTCAGCTGCCCAGATGAGTAAAACCACCACAGGTATGTGCAACCAAAAGATGTTAAGATGGAGCTGGAGACAAGAGACCTTCCAGCACCAAATGGGAAAAGCTGCTCAAAGTATTTTTCTGCTATTAAGCAAAACCCCAGGACTAGTGTAATGCAGAGCTTTTCCTAGAGGGTGGTGTGGTGATGGACACTGAGAGCGCTAGCTATCCATGCCTTTGTATAGCATTGGGCTAAACTGCCCAGCTGGGTCAAAGGAGGATCGGGTCAGCAGCTGGTGAGTGCTTCCAGCCCACAGGCAGACTTGAAAATCTTATAATGCATTGTCCCCTTTTGCTAGTAGGTATGCTAGCTATAGTCCAATACTGTATATATATTACAATACATTATGTATATATATTCCAATTTGTTCCAAATAAATTTTAGGCAATGCCAAAGGTAGATGCTTCAAGTGCTAGGTGATTCATCTTGTAAAGCTCTGGTAGAATATTGCGTGTGTTCACATGGAGTTGCAGGAATGCAATACCAAGAACACAACAGTGATATGATATATCTTGTTAGTACAAAGATTCACGTAAGACATTTAATTATATTGGTTTTTTTACATTTCATGGTGTGCCCTTATGACCAGGAAAACCATTTAGTGAACTGAACTGCTCCCCCAGGACAAGGAAAAACCAAAAAACAAGTGAAAAATGTGTGCTTTCTGCTCCCTGACAACGTGCCACCTGTTGGCTCCTGTGCTTTACTGGTGGGAGAAGCCTGGGGGATCCAGTCTGGGACGAGGGCTAGTCAAAGGGCCCATCTCTGCCACCAAGTTCAGCACCATCATTTTGGATGCCAGGTGGAGAAGGCTGCATGTAGTGAGTGGGACCCGCAGCAGAGCTGGGGTGACACCCCCAACAATTGGCTGGCAATGCTCATACTTACTGAAGACTCACCAAAATGCTTCATCATTCTAGCATATCCCAAAGGACCAGAGCTCACCTTACGGCCCCTGGCAGCACTATCAAGAGTTTCCCCAGGGTGGCAGAGGTTAGGCTTTGGAAATGGCAGCTAAGTCACAGCTCTTGAAGTCCCCCCTGGAGCCCAGGGATAAAAACACTGTTGTAGCACTGACCAGGGATGTTGAGACTCCTGTACCACAGTCTCCAGGAGGACAAGGTCAGTGATCTCAAAACCCCATACCTCTGATATGCTGTGGAGGTATCTTTTTAGGGCAGAAGGGAGTGATTGGTCTGACAGTGTGCATTTACTACGCTTGTTCCCAGTTCAGCCCTCAACATTATGGAGGTTTGGGTGTTGGGATGGATAGAGGGGGACAACATTCAGGAGAGGATGAGAAGGGAAGGGCCGGAAAATAAGATGTGTCTCCCCACCGTAGGCTCTCTCCTTGGTGTATCCTTCAGTGTCATCTGTATGGATCGCACCTGCTTGTTGTTAGCAGTTGGCTGCAGTGGTCTGTTTGGGATCACTCCTGGCACCCAGGTAGGCTACTTAGCAGCCATTGATGGGTATCTGAGGAAGACAGGTTTCTAGTGGTAGTACTGGCATTCTGGTTTGAGTTTTGGGAAATCAGCACCCACCCTTTCAAGCCAAGAGATGGCTATTGTGCCCGTGCCCCAGGCCTTAGTGAGTCCTCATCATGCATCCAGTCTCTTCTCCCAAGCAACAAGCAAAAGGACAAGACAAAATGGCTTCAAGTTGCACTGGAGCAGTTTAGGTTGGATATTAGGACAAATTTCTTCACTGAAGGGGTTGTGAGGCATTGGAATGGACTGCCTGGGGAAGTAGTTGAGTCATCATCCCAAGAGGTATTCGAAAGACGTGTAGATGTGGTGCTTACAGACATGGTAGACATGACAGTCTAGGTTAATGGTTGGACCTGATGATCCTAGAGATCTTTTCCAACTTAAATGATTCTATGATTAATGCAATCTACACAGTCATGCTCATTATGGACTATGAAGAACGCTTCTCAGTCTCCTGTGCCACAATATGTCAGCAGTATTTGGACAATGAACTGCTGCTGGAAGGAAAGCACAAGGCAGAGTGTAATGACCTCACTACCCAGCTTGACTGATGGGAGGCAGTCAAGGGAGGTGTGAGGGAAATACTGAGGAACATGCTGAGCTCTAAGGAGAAATAAAGAAGAACAAAGAAGCCGGAAGGTTCAGATATCAATACTGTATCTGAACCAGCTTCCAGGTGGGGATTCCAGTGTGAGGAAGAAACAGTGACTGGAAAACCAGGGAATGTCAGTGTGTCAGACCTCTGGATCAGCATGGGAGTCACCCTACCCACTGTGGTGGAAAGTGGCATGGCTGCAGCTGACAATACCATGGATGCGGCAACAGGGCTGCAGCTGTCTGAGGAGATACACAGGCGAAAAAAGCTGTGTTGTAGAGTTAGAGAAAGTTTTCTCACAGAAAATGAAATGTGATGCATGACCTAAGGGAAATGAGGAGAAATAAGGAAGCTGTAGCTGTCCTGAGGGGAAGGAGTAATTTTTTTCCTTTCTTATTTGTGGGGACTTAGTGCATTCAATGGAAACATCAGAAATGACAGAAAGGGACAAGTGGGGATGTAAGAAGCACTGAAGGCAGATCTGGGCTCTGGGCTGGAGTGGGGTAGTGCTGAGACAAAGTTTGGCAACAGAGGCAGCCTTTTGCCAAAAATTGGCAGAGGAGACGAACAAAGTCAGGGAGCCCAACTCAACCTGAAGAATAAAGGGAACGAGCAGTGGGGCAAGCTACATATGGGCTGGAACAGGAAGATGAAAGAGGATGCAGAGGCACAGGGCAAGGGAGGAGGAAATACAGCAGAGGTTATGCTGTTGGTGCTGCGTTTAGGGTGGGCTGGAGAAGCTCACTGTGCTTGTGTGCTTGATATGAATAGCAGAGTTGATAAGAATAGCAGAGAAAAGCAGCGATCTCTTTCCCCCGGGTCTCTTTCTTATCTCAAAGACAGTCACTGTGGTGTGGCAGCTTCCTCTTCTTATAGTACTTGGCAGAAAAGGTTGTGTATTCCAAAGGGTGCAGAGTGTAAATAATGTGACCAGAAATGAGGTGGGTGGAGGGGAGATAATAAACACCCATAAAATCACAAATAGTATGGGGAAGCAACAGAAACTGTCAGCATGTCTGGCAACAGAAGGGTGTAGCAGGTTTAAACAAACAAAAGTAGCTCTTGCAGTTTAAACACTGCTTGATAGCATGAGAAATGCATGACCACAGGATGCCACAAACACCAGAGGTATGAGTAGGAAAAGGGACTAGACAAGCTCACGGGTAACAGATTTCTCTGTAGCTATGAAAAATATCTAGTCATCTCCTAGTCTGTGAAGGGCCTGAAGTGACTTTTCAGATGCTCTTTCTATTCTGTACTTGCTGTTTCTATGGTGAATTTAAATGAGGTATGTAAGTTGATCTAACAGCTTGCTAATGATGATACATGCAGTTCTGTCCTGTCCTCCTGAAACTACTTTTGAGTCTGTGCTGCTTCTGTTGCACCACTTCTAGCATTTGTTCTGTTCATTACAGTGGCAGAAAATTAACAAGAAGTGAATACTTTTCACCAGTTTAGTGAGTTGAATCAGCCCACATGTTTATGAGCCAGTGGCATCCATCGAAACAAAATTTTTTGCTGTTCTCTGCAAGGAAGATAAGAAGTTTTTTTAATGGCAGTTGAAATTCTTACATTATTACTTGATTCCAGGGCTTCAACCTTTAAGTATTAACATCAGGGTCATGATAGGATCCCAATATTTATTGAATTGGCTTCTAAAAGCTTCTGACAGAGCTGGAGCCTTGGCTACACTAGGTGCCAGACAGACTTTAGGAATATGAATAAACACAGATAAGTGGGGGGGGGGAGGGGGGGGGGGGGGGGGGAAAGAAAAAGAAAAAAAAGAAACATCTTATTATGACTCCTTTGTTATAGTTACAACATTCTACCATGATGTCCCCTGACAGCCCACAACCATATCAAGGTACATCAACAAAGGTACTGATCTCTGAGAAGCAAGCAGCAACATCAGAAATAGGACAATGTCATATTCAGTTCATACCATCTTCCTCCTGGTAACAAAGCATATGCTGTGGCATTACAGTGACAATGCCATGTCATCTTTAGACCAAGGCTCTTCATCTCTGTCTTCACCAGCATCATAAGACAGAATCTGACATATCTGGAGAACAGCATAATGGGTAGTGGTTGCTGTTGGCAGTAATAAACAGGATTTACATGCACTCAGAGCTAGGTTTGTCTGAATATGTTAGACAACTCTAGTACAGACTCAGTCTCATTTCAGTCTTTCTTCCTAGGCAGTGGAAATGTCATTAAAGTCAACTGAGTTTAGGGGGTATTCACCCCTTCCTGGAGCAGACATCTTAAAAATATCAGCTGAATTAGGCATACACATGAGACCAGAAGGATGCCTTTTAGAGTGCCAGGGAAGCTGGCTAATGTCATTGCGAGACTGCTTTTTATCATTTTTTGAAAGGTCCTAGGGAAAGTTCTGGTAATTGAAAAAAAGACAGATGTCTTCTTCCTTAGTTGTTGAAATATTCTGCACTGAAATCTAATTGCAGGGTTCTGCAGTGAACACATAATGCTTTGACTTTTATTTATCTAATTCTTCTGTTTTGAATAAATTCTAATTTGTCATTGAAATAACTATCTGTTGGAACAACTACAAATTAAAAAAAAAAAAAAAGTGTTTTACTTTACCTTTGTGCTCAATATTACCAGAGTTTAACTGGAGAGACTCTTAGAAATCACGCAACTCTCATGTGCCTTCTTTGAAATGCATTTGTGTTCTCTTGACTGTGATCCACAGACGATTAATGACACAGTAAATATGGACATTGATCTCTGACATAACAGCCTCCTCCTTTCAGCTATGTGATGTTATTTATCTTTCATTTATGATCCTTAGTTAGTGTTTTCCTATGCTAGTGCCACATAATTTTTTTCCCAAATATGAATTCCTGAAGCATTATACCAAATATTTACCAGCATTGACAATGGTGTAATATTGGACCATATGCCTTTTTGAACTAGCCTATAATCAAAGAAAGGGGACAGTTTATTTGCTCTTGAATTACACAGTGTCTTATAATTGCCCAAAGAACAGTAGTGGATCATGTAGTGGAAATATTCTATAATATTTTGCCATTCTGTTCATCGTTGGAAGTAGGCAAGACAGGGGAAGAACAAAAGTATAGTTGATCCAGATAAGGCAATGTGAATAGACCATCTAGCCTCTCAAAGGACCATTATCTGTGGTTTTATGATTCATGGAAGTCCTCACATTGGGTAGATGTGAGGTATTCCCAAAATACTCTCTGGGAAGTCTGTTTTTCATCAATGTCACTCCCCTGATACCAAAGGACAAAGTTCAGTTTTATCTCTAGAAACAATTCAGTTGTGTATAAAAACCATCTACTACTTACTAGAGAACAGACTTGATCCTGGGTCTTCTACTTTCTAGGTGTGTTCTAAGTACTGACCTATCCAGGTCTGGCTCTCCTTTCCCTCTTCTGAGCATGACTTGTATACATGTATGTACAAAGAGGATAAAATTTTCTGGCTGGAAACTATTGTGGGGCTGGGGAAAGTCAAGCAGGTTGTGATCCAGCAGCTATGGGAAGGATGCTGGATAGGAAGGTTCCAGGTACTCTTCTGAACACTGGAGACACCTTTGGACAGACAAGGGTCCTTCATGAAGGGCAGGCTCAGAACATTGGTATGGAAGCAGAGATAATACCTCCCAAACCAAGGAGATAAGATGAAGAGGAAATTGCATTCTTCAAGGACTTCTTGCAGGATTCCCTAAGACATGGGTTTCCAAGTACCCTGCTTCAATTTCTCATTGATCTTTAATTAATTTAAGCTATCTTCTGCAGGCTGAACAACCCAAACTTTCTCAATCTTTCTTCATGAGAGGTGTGCCAGCCTCCTGATCATTTTTGTGGCCCTCCTCTGGACACACTCCAGCAGGTCCATGTGCTTGGATTGGGACCCCAGATCTGGAAACAATACTACAGGTGAGGTATCACTAGAGAGCAGAGGAGGAGAATGACCTCAGTTAACCTGCTGGCCATGCTTCTTTTTATGTAGCCGAGGATATGGTTAGTTTTGTGGGCTGCAATCACACATTGCCAGTTCATACCCATTTTTTCATCCACCAGTATCTCCAAGTCCTTCTCTGCAGGACTGCTCTCAATCAATTCATCATCTAGTCTGTATTGATACTGAAGATTGCCCCGACCCAGGTGTAGAACTTTGCTCTTGGCCTTGTTGTACTTCATGAGCTTTGCGTAGGCCCACTCCTCAAGTCTGTCAGGGTCCCACTGACATCCCTTGGCATCTCTTCCCTCTAGAATATCAACTGCATCACTCAGCTTAGTGTCATCTGCAAATTTGCTGAGCATGCACTCAATCTCACTATCTCTATCACTGATGTAGTATCAATGAATAGTATTCGTTCCAGCATGGACCCTTGAGGGATACCACTTATTTATTACTTATTTCCTCTTGGACAATGACTATTGCTCTGGGCACAGACATCCAGCCACATTTCTTTGTCCATCTAACAATCCATCCATCAAAACCATATCCCTCCGATTTAGTCTGAAGAATTGTATCAAAGGCCTTACAGAAATCCAAGCAGATGACATCAGTAGCTCTTCCTTTGTCCACTGATGTAGTCAGTCCATCATAGAAGGCCACTGGATTAGTCAGGCACGATTTGCCCTTAGTGAAGCCATATAGTCTATCTCTAATCACCTTCCTATCCTCCATATGTTTTGGCATGACATCCAGAAGGATCTGTTCCATGATCTTACTAGGCACCAAGGTGAGACTTAATGGTGGGTAGTTTCCAGGATCCTCCTTGTGACCCTTTTTAAAAAGGGATGCAGTACTCCCTTTACTCTAGTCACTGGGGACCTCTCCTGACAGCTAGGACTTTTCAAACATGATGTGGAGAATGGTTTAGCAACCACATCAGCCAATTCCCTTAGGACCCTGGGATGCATCTTGTTGGGTCCCATAGTCTTGTGTACATTCAATATGGTTCGTGTCCCACCATGTTTCAGTGATAGTGATTAGGTCATAGCTTTTTAAGTGCACAGAGGCTTCCAACTTCTTCTGTCTGTTACCAAAGCTATGTGCATTAGTATAGAGACACTTCAGTTGGACTATCAACCCTGTCACCATTTTAGAGAAACATACTTTGAGGACTTTAACAGGTTTTTCACTATTGGTTCCTAATATATCAGTAGCTCCTGGCTCTTTTCTGTCCTCTTCACCCTCCCTTCAAGTACTTCTACACATTGATGAAATCTCCTCTAACCTTCCTCTTCTCCAGGATGAACAGTCCCAGCTCTCTGCGCCTTTCCTTGTAAGAGAGGTGCTCCAGTGTCTTGATCATCTCGGTGGCCCTCTGCTGGAAACTTGCCAGTCCATATAAGGACAATCTTCCAATATAAGGAAAATCTTTTTCACTGTGAGGACAGTCAAGCACTGAAACAAGTTACCTAAAGATGCCCAACATCCTCTTTCTTGGAAGGCTGAAAAAAACCCTCAGTAACCTCGTCTGATGTCACAACTGGCCCTGCTTTGAGCAGGACCTTAGATTACCAACCTCCAGAGGTCCCTTCCAAGTGAATTACTCTGGTAGTGTGTTGTGTGTCCTCAGATCTGAGCAAGGACTGATACAATTGCTATCGTTGCCTCTATCAGTATTTCTAATTAAATGTTGGCATCAGCTACTCCAAGTCTTTGATTTCAAGTTTAGAACCAGGTATCAGGACACCTGAAGGACCCTGTAGAAGATGCTCCCTCAGTGAAATGCAGACCAAAATTCAGCATTACTTGGACAACCAAGTGGCAGCTTTGCTGCCAAGTTTTTTCAGGAACACTGTGACCTTAGGGCTCACTGCTAGCATGCTGCCTTGGAACATCAGGTAGGAACAGGATTAGTTGTTCTTAAGAGACCAGTCTGAAAGCAGCCCTGCCTTAGGGAACATGAAGTCATCAGACAATAAAAAAGGCTTTTTCAAGTTTGTCAACAGCAAGAGGTCAAAGGAAAATATGGACTGATATTTGAAGCAGATGGTCACCTAACAGCTAAGGATGAGGAGAAAATGGAAGTATTTAATGCCTTTTTGCCTCAGCATTTAATAGTTACGGCAGATCTTGGGCTGTCCGGTCCTCAGAGTTGGACGACCATGTCTGAGGGATCAGTGACTTTCCATCTGTCGTCACCAAAATTCTAAGGGAACTGTTTTATCAGCTCAGCATTCATAACTCCACGGGGCCTGACAGCCATTCATGCCAGAGTATTGAAGGAGTTAGCAGATGTTATAGCTGGATCCTTTTCTGCAATTTACCAAAGGTCTGGTGAGCCTGAGGAAGTCCCTTCTGACTGTAAGTTGGCCAGTGTTACAACCACCAACAAAAAGGGCATGAGAGAAGACCTCTCATGGACACAGGAAACTACAGACCTGTTGGTCAAACCTCAGTCCCTCAAAAAGTTATGGAGAAGATTGTAAGACATTTGAAGAACAAAGCTTGGTAATAACCAAGCATAGTAATTTTTTAGTAATTTGATCTCCTTTTATGATAAGGTCACCCACTTGGTGGATGAAGGGAAAAGGATGAACGTAATCTTCCAGGATTTTAGTAAGGTCTTTGATACTTTCCCTCACAGCATCCTTCTGGACAAATTGTCCAACTGTGAGACAAACAGCTGGGTAATGCTATGCTGGGTGATGAACTGACTCAATGGTAGGGCTCAAAAAGTCATAGTCAATCATGTTACATCTGGCTGGTAGCTGGTCACCAGCAGTGTTCCCCAAGGTTCAATTCTAGGACCAGTCCTGTTCAACATTTTTATCAATGATCTGGATGCAGAAGTGGAGTGCATCCTTAGTAAATTTGCTGGTGATACTAACCTGAGAGGTGCTGTTGACTCCCTAGAGGGACAAGACATCTTGCACAGGGATCTAGGTAGATTGGAGCACTGAACAATCATCAACAGAATGAAGTTCAACAAAGGCAAATGATGGGTGCTGCACCTGGGGAGGCGTGAGGACAGATACAGGTACAAATAAGGAGATGAGTGTCTGGAGAGCAGCTCAGCTGAAAGGGATCTGGGGGTGCCGGTTGACAGCAGGCTTAACGGGAGCCAGCAGTGTGCCCTGGCAGTCAAGAGGGCAAACCTGATTTTGGGGTGCATTAAACACAGCATAGCCAGCTGGTCAAAAGAGGTGATTCTCCTGTTACAGCTAGCATTGGTGTGGCCTCACCTTGAATATTTTACACAGTTCTGGGATCCAGAATAGAAATAGGATGTTAAGGTCCTTGAAAGCAACTAGAGGAGGGCAACAAAGGAGGTACAAGGGCTGGAAGGCATGTCTCATGAGGAGAGGCTGAGGACACATGGGTTATCTAGTCTAGAGAAAAGGAGGCCAAGAGGTGACCTCCTTGCTCTCTGCAACTCCCTGGGAAGGAGGAGCACAGAGGGAGATGCCGGTCTCTTCTCCCTGGGATCTGATCACAGGATGCATGGGAATGGCACAGAGCTGCACCGGGAGATGTTCAGACTGGGCATGAGGAAAAATTTCATTACTGTGAGTGTGGTCAAACACTGGAACAGGCTTCCTAGTGAGGTGGTTGGTGCCCCATGCCTTGCAATGTTCAGGAGACATTTCAATAATGCCCTCAATAATATGCTTTAACTTTTGGCTAGCCTTAAAGAGGTCAGGCAGTTGGACCAGATGATCTTTGTAGGTCCCTTCCAACTGAACTGATTCTGTTCTATTCTATTCTATTCTATTCTATTCTATTCTATTCTATTCTATTCTATTCTATTCTATTCTGTGGCAAGCCAAGCCTGTAGCTCTCAGCAGATGCTGGTATAAAGCAGGACATGTCAGGATTATGCTGGCTGGATTGTGAGATGGGCTGCTGAAAAAACATATTTGACTCTCTCCTTGAAGTCCCTAAGGAACCAAGACCTTCACTCTGGCTTCCAGCTCTGACCCTGACTCTTGATTTACCTTTTATCCTCTTGCCCTAGTAGTATCTTTTGTTGTGGTTGTTGTTTGATTTTATTTTTGTTTTGTTTTGTTTTCAAGCTGTAAAACAGGTAAGTTTATGCAGTTAAAGCTGTGTACTTCACTTTCTGTACATCTCCTGGTATTTTCTGCTCTCTCTGTGTCCACAAGACTGTGCCAGATTGAACACAACCATCCAGAAAGCACACGATGCAGGCAGGATGGACAACACAGGAAGGGCATCTGTGGAAGAGGAGGGGAAGTTTAATAGTTACACAAATAAGCAGTGTCTTCATGACAGGAAACCTTTTCCTGTAGAGCAAAAAAAAAGTCTACACAGTCTGATACTGTGACTTCTGGGATTATACACACTTCAGGCTGTGACTATCATTGTGGGAGACTGGAAAGGACTCCTGAGGGAACGAGGGGATGTCATATCACAGACATTCTCATAGTAGTACTTATATGACTGCAGGAAACTTTCCAAGGTGCTCTTTGTTCTGGGGGTTAGCCACTGCTGGCAACATTGCTGGGTCATGTTAAAATGAATCTTGTCTTGCTGTGTTAATGCCAAATGGAAAGGCTCTTCCAAGCAGGGTGGCAATTAAACGCTTTGTGTGTAACTAGAGAGGACTGTAATTCTGCCATCTACATAACTGTACTGCCTGATCCTGCAGTATGTGGGTTGTTCCACTACGTTACTGTATGGTGCAGTTCTCATCTGAGGCACCACCAAGAAAAAGGCTGTGAAAGAAATGCAAAGGAGAGGCTGAATTGCTTTGATAGATGTGGCCTGTGGTGGAGTGTGTTGGGATGGCTAAGACAGTGGATGATGGAGTTGAATTTGATCAGACTGAGAATTGGAACAGCTATCAGAAGGATGATGGGATAATTATTTCAAAGCAATGCATGCTACTGATATGCATTATGAGCATGGTATTTCTGCTATAACATGATCAGTGACGCTAAAAAGGTTAATGAAACATGGGCTGCAGCACTTAGTGTGATGTCCTTTCTGAGACTTCAACCAAGACCTGGAGCAATCCTCCATGTGCCAGCTTCCCACCTTCCAAAAACAGGAAATGATCCTAGAGACAGAGAAGTTACAGGGGACCTACTCCACTTCCACTGCCCCAGAGGAGAATCCTGACATCATGATTTCTGACAGAAGTTTATATGGCAAGTTCTCAAAGACTTACTGAAATAGTGACTTCATATCTAGTCCAACAACATTAATTTATAAGTAAGTTTTTCTTGACATTTCACTTAATTCTCTCCCTTCTACGTCCCTGTCTTCTTGTCTTACTTTCTATGAATATGGAGAACTGATTATTTCCTTCCTCTTAGCAGTTGTCCTTTACCTATCTAAACACTTCAGTCTTCAGTTGCCCACATCTTTTAATGTTTTCCCAGGGTTTCACATTTTCTACATATCATTTGAAGATTTTCAATTCTCACGAAGACTTACAAAAGTAGGTTTTTATTGTCTCACTCCTAAGCACTTAGTTGCTCCCTAAAGGAGTCTGCGTGCCCATGGATTAGACACAGTAATGTTCAGCTTTCTTTGCTGAATTAGCGCTGCTTTGTTTTTCTGTGTGTATGGAATAAATATGTACTAGAACTAAGTAGTAAGACTTCTGGTTCCATTCTGATATCCCAGTCATTCTACACTGGTACTAAACATATTTTCTTGTTTCAGATCGGGTGTAGGGAAAAAAAAAAGAAAAAAGAAAAAAAGAAAAAAAAAAAAGACATAAAATCAAGGTAATTTTCAATAATCTTCATGCTATTTATTTTGTAGTATTTCTGCACTGGCTATTCTACTCATGATAAAATGTGTAAAAATGCTTTCAAATAAACTGTCTTCTTTCTGCAGTTTACCAGAAGTGTAGCTTCAATGAATATGTTTGTGAAGTATCCACAGAACTTACATACTTGCTATGACTTTGTGCCTGCTGCTTACAGCCAGGCTGTGTCACATGTTTTCTGAAAAAGTTACTGGTTTTATCAATTTCAAATGGATAGGATACATGCTATAGAAAACATAGGCATCAGATCCTGTTCTCCAGAAACTTTCTCAGTCTACATAAATTGCTAATAATATACAGCAGAAATACTGAAGTCCTGCAAATATGCACATGTTTTGCTCCCATCAGGTTAGAAAGGTATGCCAGACTTGGTAGTATGTGCCATCTCATCAACAAAACTCAGCTTTCTGATTCACAGTCTTTCATTTGTTACAAACCTTACTTCATATGTTGATCTTACATATACAAATGATCACTGGAGAGACGAAAGTTCTCTTATGATACACAGAATTCCAGACAGAAAGAAGCAAATTGGCAAGAAGTTCCCAGCTACATGCACAGCACAGGGCAGCAGAGATGGCAGTTACTGCTCTATACCCTAGGAATCAAAGCACAGAAAATCTCACGGGAGGCTGCAAGATTGTACAAGAGTCAGTAACACAATAGGAGAGAATCAAGACGAGCACTTTTTGAAATGTATTAGTTTTTGGAAAGCCTGTTTAAATTCTTCATTAAAAGCTGTATAAATGACTGGATTGATTAATGAGTTTAAGTAACCTAACCATGTAAAAAAGTCCAGTAGGATGGGATGAAACCAACATGCATCCTGACAGATTGGTAGGACAAGAGACATGACAAAAAATGGCAGCCAGCAGAAAATGAAAGCTCCCAGAATAATGCCTAACGTTTTGGTGGCTTTCCTTTCTCTTGCAGCAGAAATTCTTTTCCTTTCAAGGATACTATCTGTAAGTTTTATTTTAACATGATTGATAAGTATTGGGGATCCACTTGAATGGGAATGCCCTTCATGAAGGCCAGCATTAATGGAGCAGAGGGAAGACCCAGCAGAGCCAGTAATCAGGTGTGCAGTAGTAAATCGTTTCCCATATAATGATGGTGGCTTCAGAATCCTTGATCGAGCTGCTACATAAATTCTACCATACAAGATTAGGAGAAGCACAGTTGGGATGTAGAAAGCTCCACAGGTGGAATAAATTGTGTAGGAAATTTGATCTGTGTTCACTGTACATTTTGCAATTTCTTCATGAGCTTTCACTTGCCTCCAGAAAAATGGTGGCACAGAAATACTAATAGATATCATCCAGACCACAGCAATCATGAGCACTGCTCGGCCAGCAGTCCGGCGTTTGGCATATTCCAAAGCATCTGTGATAGCCCAGTATCTGTCCAGTGCAATAACACAGAGATGTAGGATTGAGGCTGTGCAGCATGTGATATCTGACGATAACCAGATATCACACAACACTTGGCCAAAGGCCCACGTGTGGGTGACAGTGTAAGCAATACTGATGGGCATCACTAGAACAGACACTAAAAGATCAGTCACTGCCAAGGAGCCAATGAGGTAATTTGCAGGTGTGTGGAGCTTTCTAGTCATAAAAATTGTAATAACAACAAAAACATTTGCAAGGATCGTTGCCAAAGTTATGACAGACAGAAGGACTGACAGGGATATCTTCAGCCCTAACAGTGTCCTTTCATCCAAAGCCAGTGGTGTTTCAGTAAAATTTAATGACTTATTTGCTGAGCTCTGGAGAGAGAACTCTGATGAAAGGTTATACTGAGTCATCCTCTGTACTGATTTCACTTTCCAATGTAATCTTTCTGGGACAATGAAGAAAAATGCTCACCTTTTTGCTGAAATAGAACTTTTCATACTTGCGTCCAACACTGAAGAAATATTAACTTGTTGAAAACATCAGATTGCACAGTAGACAAGGTACTCTCTTAAGGCAGATTTTCCATCTCATCTTATGTGATGCTATTGTTAAAGCAAAATGTTAACATAATCATCCAAACATGATTCTGCTGTTTAATACAAGAAGTACTGTAAGTTGAAATTCAAGCGTTTTTCATTTTCATCTTGAAATTTCTATGTATATGAAGGCAAAGTCATTCATTATGAACTTTGCACCTTCTCTCTGAACTTTTCTTCTACAAAGCTGCATGAATCAATATTGAAAAGTGGAGGCTGAAACAAAAATGTCTGGCATGTAATTGATGCCCTAGCGTTGGGGACAAAGCTATCCTCAAGAATATTTTCTCTTCCACTCTTAATATCTGAATGTCAGGCTTTTGATATTTATAAAGGACTCTACTGGTAGAGCACTCAAGATATAATACAACGCTGTCTGGATTCCTGCTGTAAACATAATTTCTGCTAGGTTTGTAAATTGGGACCTGTTTCTAAACAGTGCAAGGGTCTGTTTTCATTTATTCCTCCAGACCATTCTGATTTTCTTTTCAACACACATTCAGTCTTCAAATGCTGAAGTCAGGTGTTGGTTACCAGAATTCAATGCATTGGCGCTGAAGCTCAAAGAATGTTCCAAGTACTGAGATGTTCCTGATCATGCACACATGGTGAATGATTGTAATGACTTGTGGTGATTCCCTCAAAAGAGGAAGAATATGGCTGATTAAGGGGATCTGGAGAAAGAAAGTCAATGTTTTAGTCCAAAATGGTGATACAGGATTTGTGGAAGTTGAGGTATCTACGTATACAAACCACAGGCTTTCCATACGTTTCTTTAGATTCACTTAATGTAACCTGAAATCTTTACAGACCTTAAGAGAACATTCTAAGACAGATTTCCTTGAGATCTTTCAGTCAGACCCACTCACAAGTACAAGAATGTCACTTACATTATACTAACCCACACTTTCTTGAAAGAAATCCTGAATATGGATCATGAACAGCTTTGAAGCATGATCCGAAGGCTATTAGCAGAGATGCTGAACTTCTTCAAGAACATAACCATCAGGCTGGCTTCCTCCCAACCATGGATGTAAAATGCCTCTAACAACCATAACTAGTGCAGCTTCACAGCATCTGACAGAGAACTGAGATTCACTTGGTTAGGAATCTATGGAGCAAGAGCATCGTATATTCTACATGAAACACTAACATGCCAAACAGCCTCCCTCAAGCTCCTGAGTCCTATCATAATATACAATACTTTCTGGTTTTGTGTGTTTGTTGTTGCTTGTTTGTTTGTTTTGTTTGGTTTTTTTAAATATCCACCTTCTGTCAGTCAGATTTATTTTTAGAGATGCTTTTTCTTTTTAGGTGTATTTTTTCATTAAGGGGACCCAGAAGAATCTCGTATTTAATGCTAAACTGTTACTCTCTGTTTGTTTTTTTTTTTTTTCCAAGAGGGCTCAACCCTCTTCATAATGTACATCGTTGTGACACTGAGCAAAAGCTCAGTGGATAAGAACTTTTAAACATAAGAATGGCCGTAGCAAACAAAGAAATCCAGTCATGTGTCTCCAACAAAAGCCCATGTGCTCAGCCCAGCTCTTGCCTTTTTCTCACACTTTTTCAACTCTGATACATTCTCTCTGAGACAGAGGGACCAGAATCACAGAGCTGAAGATGTGGTACACCACAGAATAATGATTCAGCATAATGATATTCCTGTTCTCTTCTCAATTCCTTTCCTAACAGTTCCTGAGATTTACTTTTTTAATCATCACAGACCATTCATCTGACATTTCCATTAAACAGCCCCAATTAATATAATTCCAAGGGCATGAACAGTAACATCAGGATTTCTTTCCTGTTTGCTCACTTTTTGAATCTCTCTGTACTGAGTCCCTTCTCCCACTTTTTAACCTAACATTTTTTGCAACTCTGAACAGTCAGTCCTTGTCTTTACTATGCTTGAAGAGCTTTGTCTCATCAGCAGATGTCATCACCTCAGTACTCACATACTTTCCAGATCACAGGTAGTCTAAGCCTCCTTTATTTACCTCCTTTTGCCTCTGGCAAAAGTCCCTTAAAAATCCAAGATATTATATGATTTGGACTTCAACCGATCCATACAAACATCAACTTTTCCTACTTATTTCAACAGTTTTGTGAGGCAAACTTACCTTTACAAAAGCCATTTTGACTATTCCCCAAAACACTGTACACTATGTGTACAGTAATACTATTCTTTATGATAATTTCTGCAAACTGGCCAGGTACAGACATCAGGTTGGTAGACAGTTAGTCAGATCTCTTTGGAAAGTGTAGCTGTCTTGCAGTTGGAAAGTCCAAATGGACTTCTATGTATTTTAAGCAGAAGTTGAAAGCCCCTGCTTATACCATTGCACTTTGGATCTTGAGTTGCATTGAGCTCTTTGGCTGAGCATTATCTGGTCATGTAGATTTGTTACTGTTCATTTTGGCCAGAAATAAAAGTTCCACTTATAAATGTAAGTTTTCTTTATCTTCTCCACTTTTTTTTTTCTTTTTTTTTTTTTTTTTCCATTTCACCTTTACCATCCCTCTGACTCTCTGACTCAGTAGTATGTCATATCACAGCTTACACTTTTAGAGTCTAAGAAAGCTCTTTACCTGAATGCTGGGCCGACCAGACATCCCACACAGGAGAAAACCTAAACCAAAGACATGAGACGGACTGATTAGCAACATTAAAGACAACAACCATATTACCTAAAGACTAAAGCCAAATACAATCTTGATTTCATTTACTGCAAAATGTAATATTGAGCTTTTCCCCATATATGCCAAGAAACAACCATTTTTATAAACATAAAACTAAGTGCATGCCATCCACTCACCAGTACATGAACAATACTATAAGAAGTCCTCTTGCTTCCAACAGTTATAAATCACTGGTGAGGGTGGGAGGGTGGGGGGGAAATTGCAAAGCATGGTGTTTCTACTCAAATGAACTAGTCTGAAGTTAAATTAATTATAAATCTTCAAAATACCAGTCAGACACCCTGACACTGGAAAAAAGGTCTAACAGAAACTAAGCAATGCCTGAAAGATAATGAATTACTGAATTCATTTTTATAAACATACAATGTTTTCAGTGGTATGTTCAACGGAAAAATTCTCCCAAGTCTGATAGTTATCACTTACTTAAAGTGCATTGGCTATTTCCTGTCCCATGAATAAGGCTAACATGACTGAAAGTCAATTTCAGAAGCTGTCCAGGTTAGGTTTCTATACCCTGTGACAGAGGAACAGCTTGCAGGATTTCACAGAATCATACAATGGTTTGGGTTGGAAACGATATTAAAGATCATCAAGTTCCAATCGCCCTGCCGTGGGCAGGGACACCTCCCATTAGATCAGGTTGCTCAAAGCTGCATCCAGCCTGGTCTTAATGGCCTCCAGGGATGGGGCATCCACAGCTTCTCTGGGCAACCTGTTCCAGTGCCTCACCACTCTCATACTGAAGAATTTCTTCTGAATATCTCACCTAAACTTACCCTTTTCTAGTTTAAAGACATTACTCCTTGTCCTATCAGTATACTCGCTGTTGAAGAGTCCCTCCACAGCTTTCTTTTAGGGCCCCTTTAGGTACTGGAAGGTCTCCCCAGAGCCTTCTCTTCTCCAGGTTGAATAACCCCAACTCCCTCAGCTTGTCTTCCCATGAGAGGTGCTCCAGCCCCTTGATCATCTTTGTGGCCCTTCTCTGGATTTGTTCTAATACTTCCATGTCCTTCTTGTGCTGGGGACCCCAGAGCTAAATGCAGTTTTCCAGGTGGAGTCTCACAGGAGCAGAGCTGAGAGGGAGAATCGCCTCCCTCACCCTGCTGCCCACACTGCTTTTGATGCAGCCCCAGAAATGGTTGGCTTTCTGGGCTGCAACTGCACATTGCCAGTTCATGTCAAGCTTCTTGTCCACCAAAACCCTCAGGCCTTTCCTCATCAGGGCTACTTTCAAACCATTGAAAATGGATTCTAATCCTTAGAAATGGAAAATGGAAATGACAAATGGAAAATGGATTCTAATCGCAGAAGTCCGTATCTACCTGGGTTCTCAATGCCCAAGGTATTTCTGAAAATATAAGTATCATATATTCTTAATTTTAATAAACTCCTGCACATGTGCATATAAATTATGTCTTCCAGTTGTGAATCTTTGACCAAGAAATATGTACAGCATGTTGAGTAGCTCTTACATGTTCTGACTGGCAGGGCAGCATCTATCAGATATCAATAATCCGGCAAGGCAGCTATTAAATATCATTCATTGGTTTCAGAATAAAATGGGAGATTTAGTTCCCTGAGCATTTTGAGAATGCTTGGGCCTGACAGAATTTTTATTCCCTACTTAGAACTTTATCTTGGGTATTCACTGTGCAGACATTAATATATATTACTTATATGCTAAATTATCACCTGGGACTTATGCAGAATAGTTAGTCAAAATTTTTTTCCCTTACAAGCAGTAAGGTACCTCTACACAATATAATGCATGGAACCACAAAATATATATGGAAAAGTATAAATAAATGAATAAAAGCTCACAGTGTAGTACTTAAACATAACCATAATACAGTTCCATTACTCTTGAGCTACTTGAATAAAACTGACAGGCAGTTGCTCTGCCCTGAGATATGCAGATGGACATAAAATTCTCTTAAAACCTGTATCTCTGCTATTGTAAAGACACATTTTCTTAATGATTTAACTTCATATGCTATAAATAAATGTCAAATATAGTGGATTGCTATGAAAACAAAGTTACATGCATACATAAGTGTTTAGGAATCAGGGGCTCTGGATCTACTTTTATAAGTTTCTTTGAATATACTTTCCTGCTTAAGAGACTTTCTTTCTTAATTTACAAGAGTTGGCAGTCACTACTGTTGATATAAAAAAATACTAATGGTGCTCCAGTTAAAATTAGTACTTTAGTATCATAGAATCACAGAATTATTAAGGTTGGAAAAGATCTCCAAGATCATCTGGTCCAACTGTCCCCCTACCACCACTATCATCCACTAAACCATGTCCCTAAGCACCGCATCCAACCTTTCTTCAAACACCCCCAGGGATGGTGACTCCACCACCTCCATGGGCAAACCTGCTGACTCATGTTCAGCTGAGCATTCATCAACACTTCTAGGACCCTTTCCTCTTCACAGTCTTCTAGCCACTCTGACTCTAGCCTGTAGCATTGCATGGGGTTGTTGTGACCAAAGTGCAGGACCCAGCACTTGACCTTGTTGAACCTCATCCCATTGGCCTCTGCCCATCAATCCAAACTTTCCAGTTCCCTCTGAAGGGCCACCCTACCCCTCAGCAGATCGACATTTCCCCCCAACTTGGTATCATCTGCAAACTTATTGAGGATGCACTCAATTCCCCCATCCAAGTCATCAATAAAGATATTAAAGAGGATGGGCCCCAACACTGACCCCTGGGGAACACCACCGGTGACCAGTCGCCAGCTGAATTTCAGTCTGTTCACCACTACTCTCTCGACCTGGCCGTCCAGCCAGTTTTCAACCCAGCAAAGTGTGTACCTGTCTAAGCCATGGGCTGCCGGCTTGTCCAGGAGAATACTATGGGAGACTGTGTCAAAGGCCTTGCTGAAGTCTAGGTAGACTACATGTACATCAACAAACATTGCTATCATCCACCAGGTGGGTCACCTGGTCACAGAAGGAGATGAGATTGGTCAGGCAGGACTGCCTTTCATGAACCCACACTGACTGGGCCTGATCCCCTGGCTATCCCGCAGATGCTGTATGATTGCATTCAAGATGACCCGTTCTATCACCTTTCCTGGCACCAAGGTCAGTCTGACAGGCCTGTAGTTCCTTGTGTCCTCTTTATGACCCCTATATAGATGGGCATCACATTAGCAAGTCTCCAGTCATCTGGGACCTCTCTGGTTGACCATGACTACTGATAGATGATGGAAAGTGGCTCGGCAATCGCCTCCGTGAACTCCCTCAGCATCGTCAGGTGGATCGCATCTGGCCCCATGGACTTGTGACAGATCAGGTAGAGCAACAGGTCTCTGTTTCCACCTGAACTGTGGAGGGGTTATTATGCTACCTGTCCCAGACTTCTGGTTGAGGAGGCTCAGTACTCCGAAGATAAGTGTTCTGGCTAGTATGTAATTAACATTAGTTATTATCCAGCTAAAATGAATGTCTTCCCAATAATTTGTTACTTTTATTTACTTTTATAATACTTTATTTTTATATATACTTAATATACTTTATATATACCTATATATAATATATATGTTTATAATACTTTTATTTATTAATACCTTTTATTTAACTAAGAAAAATCTTGAATAGAGACAAATGATTTTCCTGTTGAAAAATGGAGAAAGAAAAAAATTACTTTTCCTAATCTACACACATTGAATAAGAATCTAAAGCAACCTCTAAATTAAACTTATAGGTAAATACAAGGTGAGACCTGTAGCTACATAGTAAGGAAAGAAGAACACAAACATATTTACAAGGCATACACATCCTGAAATACTGTGAGCTCAAAAGGATGAAGAGGCATGTTCAGCTGAGGAGAATCTTCCAGTGGGATGTGTTGCCTAGAGAGAGTTTAAATGATCTCTGGAACATGACACAAGCACTGAGTGAAAACTGAACTACCCTCTCTCAATGGTATGATTCTCTCAGTAGTATGATTGTCTTAACTATGTGCAATCTACAGTGTGGGTAACTGCAGGCCCTTAGCTGCAGTACCTGAAGTTATGTTTACAGTGCTGAAGCCATCAGGCCACGGTGCTCTTTCTGGTATGGTCTCTCTACCCGACAAGCCACTGTAGGTTTTCACCCACACTTCTCAAGACGGAAATCCTATCAGATGAGTTGGCTACATAAGCACTATCCTTGACTCCTCTTCTTGGGCTTCTCCAGGTGCCCTTGGCTATGGGATGTGGGTATTTTTTCAGTTCAAATTGCACAAAATAAATTGAATGCGATATTACAGCCTACCAGGATGAGGTTTTCATAGCAGAACACATGACATACAATGGATAGCTTGGAACAAACTCCAGGATTGTGTTGGATGATGGCAGGCAAGTCTTGCTCCATGAGCATTCCAGAATGGCACAGAGCAAAGGAGGCCAAACCTGTTTATCCACACTACTGTCCCCAAAATGGCATGCACATTTGGTGGTCAAGGGCAGATAAGGCAAACTTAGACCCATACAGTGAGGCTGAGGATAAAACAACGTACAGAGTGATCCTGAAGTAAAACTCTTTCATAGTGATGGCACAACCTCAGCGAACAGCTCAGTCATAATAGCCTCCTCTGCAGCCAGTGGGGTGAGAGTGGCATATCCCAAATGCAGGGCCACTACAGACGAGGACTGTGACTATCTCCCTCCTTCGCCCAAGACATGGTCTGGGATGACTGTGTCCTTCATTTGTAAGTAAAGTACTGAAGGCTGCATAGGGGAAGGACCTTTAGATCAGGTCCTTTGTCTGCACATTCAGTGGTTCCTGGCTAAGTCCAGGATGTGTGTAATAATGCTTTGATATGCTGGAGAGATTGGATGAGTTCTCTTTAGTTCATCAAAAAGAAGAAAAGAGAACATCACCACAGGAAAACAATACTGAAATTAAGAGACAGTTTTAGACAGCGCACTGCTGTTTAACTGAGCAGAAAAATGGAAAGCACAGTTCATGGTATGGAAAGTGAAGCAAGGCACATATTCAATGTGAAATGAGAATACATTTTAGCTGTTGGTGATAACCACTGTTATCATCAATAATGTTAATAATGTTTTCATAGTTCAAGGTGCTTACCTAAAGCCAGGTACTTCTTTTGAAAAGTTGCTTTCTGTTTCAGTTCTATAGTTACAGTAACACTGTAGTGGGTTTACATGGCAAGGTTTTGGTAGCAGGGGGTCATAGGGGTGGTTTCTGTGAGAAGGATCTAGAAGCTGCCCCATGTTTGGTAAGGGCCCCACTGTTTTCCAGAGCTGAGCCAATAAACGATGTTGTTTTGCACCTCTGTGAGAGCATATTTAAGACAGGGAAAAAAACGCTGCACCTCACAGCAGCTGGGAGAGTGAGAGGAGTGAGGAACGGCCTTGCAGGCATCAAGGTCAGTGCAGAAGGAGGGGGAGAGGTGCTCCAGGCGCCAGAGCAGAAGTCCCCTGCGGCCTGCGGTGAGGACCATGGTGAAGCAGGATGTCCCCCTGCAGCCCATGGAGTACCACAGTGGAGCAGGGTTCCACGCTGCAGCCCGTGGAGGAAACCATGGTGGAGCAGGTGGCCCTGCACCGACAGAGGCTGCCGCCTGTGGAAGATCCCTGCTGGAGCAGATTCCGGGCCGGACCTGTAGCCCGTGGAGAGGAGCCCACGCAGGAGCAGGTGACCTGGAAGGAGCTGCTGCCCATAGGGGAGCCAGGTTGGAGCAGTTTTCTCCTGAGGGATGGACCCCGTGGTACGGACCCATATCTGGAGCAGTTCTGGAAGAGCTGCTGCCTGTGGGAAGCCCACGCCAGATCAGTTCATCAAGGACTGCATCCCGCGGGTGGGACCCCACAGCACAGGGGACGAGAGTGACCGAGAAGGAGCGGCAGAGAAGAAGTGCTGTAGACTGACCATAACCCCCATTCCCCCGTTCCCCTGCGCCACTCGGGGGGAGGAGGTGGAAGAGGGTGGATTGGGGGGGGGGGGGGGGAAGGTGCTTTTGGTTTCTTTGCTTTGTTTCTCACTTCTCTAGCTTGTTAGTAATGAGCAATAAATCTTACTATCTCCTTATGCTGAGTCTGTTTTGCCCGTTACAATAATTACTGCATGATTTTTTCGTCCTGATCTCAACCTTTGAGCCCTTTTCACATACTTTCTCCCCATTCTTCTTTGAGAAGGGGGAGTGAGAGAGCGGCTGTGGTGGAGCTCGGCTGCCCACTCGAGCGGAACCACGACAAACACAGAAAGGGAAAAGCAGGGAGGGAGAGATGTTGCTCCCTTTTAAACTCTGAAGTGTGACAAGGCAGGCACACTTGCAAACGTGAGGTTAATAGCACCAAAAGATAGTTAGACTGCCATCGTATGGACAATGAGCATACTTAACGGCAGCCCGTGCACAGGAGACAGGAGAGATGCCCAAAATTTCCGAAGATACTTAGCCCACAGCATAAACTAAGTCAGGACACATTCCTGTCCCCTCTGGAGTACAGCTACCATTAGGATGATTTTTGCAGAAAGCAATTTTATGATGCAGCTGACAACACATTCTGACAATGCTCAGGTGCAAAGAGAATGCTTTGGTGATCCCATGAATATCTGTGTTGGTGTGAGGTAAGCAGTATATACAGAAATAAATATATTGAAATGAAATTGCTCAGAATTTGCTCTTTCACTGAATAGAGCAGAAAAAAAGAGAGAACATGATGAAATATCTTTTAAGATATTGAAAATGTTTCTTTTAACTTCACACTGAAGTCAGAGGAATTAGAGAGTATATGCTCTACCTTGTAGCTGGGTAACAGCCAGGGATGGCTGAAAATGGTGCTAAATTTCAGGAAACCAATAAAAATCCATTTGCTTTCCTATTGTTTCGTAACTGGCTTTAATTTTTCATTTAAACATAGAATCCGCTATCTTGCCTAAATAAACTATGTATTCTGTCATGCTGAAACCTTGACCAGTAACAAAGACACACTCTGCGTGACCTAGCAAACAGCAGATGGCACTCCTAACAATACTCATATTTTTGAAGAAGACATTCATAGGAGAACTCAAAAGAGGGAGATGTTTCTAAGTTCTTGTATACTAGGGACAATGACTCAAGTACACAGCATTAGAGTGCTTGCAGAGTCCAACTTTGAGACCAGAACACAAACCAAAGACAAGACTCGCTCAAGAAGCTATAAAAATTTGCCAGTCCACAGAACATAGTCAAATCAAGACGCATCTTCCGGGAGAAAAACAAAGTAACATGACAGTGTATTGTACTGAAAAATTAGGACCACTGAAAATGCAGATTGTGTAGATGTCAAAAGGTGGTAAAATCAGTAAAATGGAATGTGACTAGGTTTGCATGCACATAATGCATGCACAATGTTCCAGTACGAAGAACTGGATATGCTGCAAAAGTAATCATAGTCCTAACTAGATTCCTGGCTTTGGATTAAGCTGTCTGAAACAGATACGGGAAGGAACAACATTTTGCAAAAGCTATAGATGAGATGGAATAAACTTGAAAAAAAATATACACATGTACCTTGCACAATAAAGTAGAATTAGGTAGCACCATGTACTGAAACGACTACCACATTATTATCATAAATGAACAAGAAAATATATTGGAGAGAAAGTTTAAGAACAGCAATGGTGATTATTTGTGGTTATTTGCTGTCCGTTACCCACAAGCTAATGAGCCATTTGAACTTACTGTTAGCAACCTGTTAGCAGAGTAATCTCAAATAGAAGTATCCTCATACGATGAGGAAATCATTTCAACACTGGGTACATAAACTAACCTAAGAGCAAAACACAGGGAATCTAAAAGACTGTCCTTGTTAGCTTGGGACAAGCTGCCCTGTCCCTAGGAAAGAGGAATGAGCACAACTGCAATTGCTCGTTTGTTTTTCACTAAAGCAATGACTGAGAGCTGGAAGTCACAGTTCTTGGGAAACGCCTAAAGCACTTGCAGGAAGCAGCAACCCTCAAAGCCACACTAATGTCACTCAGCACTTAAGGCAAGATCAATTCTTCGCTCCACTGTTCTCAACCCCACCGTGTGTGGCAGAGTGATGTTCCCCTCAGATGTCTTGTGCTCCTGCCTGGAGGACTTAGCATGGTTTTGCAGAGTACAATACCACCTTTGCTGGCAGGAGGGAGCAGACACTCTTCATGGTCTCAGCCTGTTGTCCTCCCTCTCCCATAGCCATGAAGTTGCACTGTGCACTCTGGGCACACAGCAGAGGGCCTTGTTTTGGCCAGTGTCCTGTGGGTGCCCCTCACAATGCAGCACAAAGGGTGGATCCCTCCTGCCTACACATCAGGCAGGTAGTGTAGGCACTTGCCTGTGTAGGCATCACATCTATACATGAACCCAGGTCTATCCACATGCATCCTGATGTTTTTCACAGGATCCTGATTCCCTTTGTAGCAAGTATGTGCATTAGTAGAATAAATTATTAAAAATTCTTTAGACACTGAGCTGAATCAACAGGAGCACAAGTTTGCACCTGAATTTCTCATGGGGAGCAGCAAGACAATTGTGTTACTGGTTAGAATTGTTATTCTGATTATTCAAGACATTTCTGAGCTTTCACATAAGATCTCAGGTGTATCAACACCAAACAACTTTTTAATACTTGAACATATTTCCAGAAGTAGAGCTTTAATACTCCAGTCATAGCTATTTTGCACCTTCCTGACCTTTATTTGCTATGAGATGACTTCATCAGCATTTCTTAATTCAACACACTATTGCACTTCATCAATTATCTAACCAATGCGAAGAAATTACAAATCTCATATACCATACGTATAGATTAACTGTTGATTGATAGCATTATATTGCTAGTCAAATTAAAATGTGTATTTCCAAAGCTTATTATTATAAAACTTTATTTTCTTAGCTTTATTACATTAGGTCTACACTGATATATCAATTCTGTTTGCTATGGATATAATGTTATCTACTTATTATTATTAATTCAGTAATATGAACACTGTTTTCAGCATTCCTCTCCTTGTCCCCTACTTCAGTGATGTATCATGTGCAAATAACAAAGTTTAGGTGGGATTCATCACAGTCCACTTAGACATCTGAGAGTCAGAGCCAGTCAGCCGCTAAGAAAGCTTGAATAACCTGCACTTCAGGTAGAGAACATCTCTCTTCCTTGACTGTAAGGGGAGCTGGAACAAAAGAGTTCATGTTTCCAGAGAAGTATACATGATATTTCACATGTTCACTCTAGCATGGTTCATGCAGCGCAATTAAATCTCTAATGCTAAGATTATTGTAACTATTTCAAAGTAAATCAGGTATGCTTATTTTGTTTCTTTGATACAGAGAAAAATAATCTAAGTGCTAAATTGTATATAAAACAAGTCCTATTTTAAAATAGAAACTATAGTAATTAGCAAGCAAGTACTGGCAATGTTTAGTACTTTCTCTTCCCCCTCCCCAGTTTCTATTTTTTTGCTCAGCTTTGAAGAAAATGCTGTTTATTTTCTCTCTCCTGTCTATATACATGGCCAGTGTGTAAGAGCTATCCAGTCCATTGCTAACTGCCAATCCACAGCTGCTGATATATCTTTTAACTAAATATGACTTCTGATGGGGCTTTGGGCAGCCTGATTTAGTGAAAGATGTCCCTGCCCATCACAGGGGAGCTGGACTAGATGATCTTTAAAGGCCCCTTCCAACCCAAACCATTCCATGATTCTATGATTATCAAAAAGAAAGGTTGGGATTTAGTGAGCAGTGATGCTGGTAGATGTTATAGCACAGCGTACGTTACCATGATTTCTTTGGAGGAAGGAACTAGGGCACTTAGCTCTAGCATTACCTAAACTCCTTAATTCCATCAGCCTTACAGTGTCCAATGACAACCACGACAGACATCTCCGATGACTTGCTTTCCTCATGTTTCCTCTTCCATTATTATTCAATACCATACAATAAGTGGAATTATAAGGGCTGATCAGATATAGTGTGGTATGAGATTAAACACATCGGATGAGATTCATACAACTGAGCAGTACATATCAGATGTCAGTCAATGACCAACGTGTCAGTCAATCACCTGACCTAAGTTAACTACCAGGAAGGAAGATCATATTGTTGCTTACAATTTGATGAATCTCATCTCAAAAGGACTGATTTCTCTCCTCTGACTATAAAGAAAGTTTAGAAAATTAGCTCAAATGTAGGTGACTGACGTCTAGGCACATATGGGCAACTAAATGTCCCTGTGAAGCCCAGCAGATAGGCATGCAAAGATGAGGTTGCATGAGCCCATGCCCAGAAGTAGCCTTGTGCCAAGTCTTCCATCACACTGAAGGCCTCTCAGTGCCAGGTGACCTGTGCACAGCACAGACACAGAGTGAATTTGGGTTTGCAGACAAGCCCAGAGGTGCCTTTGTAACACAGCCATACCCAAGTTCTGCAAAGTGGGATTCAGGCCAAGTACAGTGATGCTGTTTCTGATCTGGACAGTCTTATTGCTGCAGAAGGCCTGACCTGGCATGTCTGTGTCCTGATTTTGCTTGGGATACAGTTAGCTTTCTTTCTAGTATCTGGTATGATGCTGTGTTTTGGATTTAGGATGAGAATAATGCTGACAACACACTGATGTGTGGCACTTTTATAATCAGCTGTAATCCATAATCATAGATGCTGGAAAGAGATACAAAGAAGGAAAAATACTTGCAGGTTCCAGCCAAACTAATTGCGCTCAGTTCAGCACTGCACTGTGCTCTGCTCTGCAGATCATCTGTCGATGCTTTATTCAACTTGGTTTCAAGGTATGCTGCCATTCCCGTGAGACTTCATCTCTGAGCAGTGGTCCATTAGTTTCTCAGGGCCATCCAAATGCATTAAGTTTCACTTTTAAGCTTTAGCCATTTTTTCTTTGCCTGCTTTCTTTTCCAGTCCAGAACTCCAGAAGAAATACAATTTTTCCATGTACAGCTTTGTAACATACAGTATCATACAGCTTTGCCTGTAAGGAATTTGGAAGGCATTGGTTGATGTGCTGATATTTGCACTGAAATAAACAGTCATGACTTAAAAATACAAGCTAGGATGTAGAATTGATCTGCCTAAATACATATGTTTAATCCGAGCACCCACATGCCCTTCATTCCCCATCTCCCCCCTTACTGACAATACAGGGAATGAGGTAGTTTCAGAGGGCAGGACAGTGACCATTCATGCAGTGCTTCCCCACCTAGTAAATAAAGTCAATATGCACATTTGCAGAAACATGGCCTTACACTTCCTGGAAAAAGCATTCATTTATCCTGCTCCTCCTTACCCTCTGTTCTGGACGCAATTCAGGAAGAAACTGGGAACAACCTTGGGCTGAATGACCTCATCCAGAACTGGCAGCTAGATGTGTCAGAGTATACACAGGAGTTTACCTACACACATGCAGAATGTAATTCTCCTGTGATGGGAACTAGAAGGCCCAGCAGCTGGTACTGCTTTCAGTAATGGCTTGGTTAATGAAGTGGATGGTAGGCTTCTTCCAGTGATATAACACTGGATAGGTTTTAGCATACAAGAGAACAAAATTAAGAAGATCAAATTTGAGTATAAGAACAAGTACAAGGTATTTGTACTGCATGGCATCCAGGGGATCAGGCCCAGACAGCACAGGTTTATGAAATGCAAGTCCTGCCTGACCAACCTCATCTCCTTCTATGATCGGGTGACCAGACTGTTAGATGAGGGAAAGGATATTGACGTAGTCTACCTAGACTTCAGCAAGGCCTTTGACATGGTCTCCCACAGTAGGCTGCCCGTGGCCTGGACAGGTATACTCTTCTCTGGATAAAGAACTGGCTGGAGGGCCATGCCCAGAGAGTTGTCGTTAATGGAGTTAAGTCCAGCTGGCATCCCGTTACAAGCAGTGTCCCCCTGGGGGCGGTACTAGGGCCTATCTTGTTTAATATCTTTATTGATGACCTAGATGAGGGGATTGAGTTTACCCTCAAAAAGTTTGCAGATGATACCAAGTTGGGGGGAAATGTCGATCTGCTGAGGGGTAGGGTGGCCCTTCAGAGGGAACTGGAAAGTTTGGATTGATGGGCAAAGGCCAATGGGATGAGGTTCAACAAGGTCAAGTGCTGGGTCCTGCACTTTGGTCACAACAACAGAATCACAGAATTTCTAGGTTGGAAGAGACCTCAAGATCATCAAGTCCAACATCTGACCTAACACTAACAGTCCCCACTAAACCATATCCCTAAGCTCTACATCTAAACGTCTTTTAAAGACTTCCAGGGATGGTGACTCAACCACTTCCCTGGGCAGCCTGTTCCAATGTCTAACAACCCTTTCGGTAAAGAAGTTCTTCCTAAGATCTAGCCTAAAACTCCCCTGGTGCAACTTAAGCCCATTCCCCCTTGTCCTGTCACCAGGCACGTGGGAGAACAGACCAACCCCCACCTCGCTACAGCCTCCTTTGAGGTACCTGTGGAGAGCAATAAGGTCACCCCTGAGCCTCCTTTTCTCCAGGCTGAACAAGCCCAGCTCCCTCAGCCGCTGCTCGTAGGACTTGTTCTCCAGGCCCCTCACCAGCTTCGTCGCCCTTCTCTGCACCCGCTCAAGCACCTCCATGTCCTTGCAATGGACAATGCAACCCCATGCAATGCTACAGGCTAGGGTCAGAGTGGCTAGAAGACTGTGAAGAGGAAAGGGGCCTAGGAGTGTTGATGAATGCTCGGCTGAACATGAGTCAGCAGTGTGCCCAGGTGGCCAAGGAGGCAAACAGCATCCCGGCCTATATTAGAAATAGTGTAGCCAGCAGGAGCAGGGAGGTGATCATCCCCCTGTACTCAGCTTTAGTGAGGCCACACCTTGAGTGCTGTGTTCAGTTTTAGGCCCCTCACTACAAGAAGGACATTGAGGCCCTGGAACATGTCTAGAGAAGGGCTACAAAGCTGGTGAAGGGCCTGAACACAAGTCCTGTGAGGAGCGGCTGAGGGAACTGGGATTGTTTAGTCTGGAGTCACCATCCCTGACAGTGTTCAAGAACCACTTGGACGAGGTGCTACAAGAGATGATTTAATAGCTTAGTGGGTAGTATTGGTGATAGGAGGACAGTTGGACTAGATGATCTTGTAGATCCTTTCCAACCTTGAGTTTCTATGATTCTATGATTTGTATTTAGTTCAGGTAGAAATAAGCAGCTGTGCTAGCATACGATGGAGTGTAACCAGCTAGATAACAGCTCTGCATAGTGTAGGACTAACATGTCATCAGCGTCAACAATATTGTAACCCTTTAAAGTGGCAAAGACTTTGGTAGATTTGTCCTATTCTTAAATAGGACCTCTGATAGATCTTAATCTGTTCATCTTGAACAAAGCCAAATGGAAGCCTTGTGTTCAGCCTTGGGCACTGTGTTCCCCAGATATGGACCACATAGGTAGAGGTCAAAGGAAAGCAGTGAGGATTTTCAGAAAAGTGAATCTATGAGTGAAAAATGAATGAACAGGCATGTCTGGGCTAGAAAGGACTCAGCTGGAGATGTTCAACAGACTTTATATTCATGAAAGCCTGCTGCAGAACAGGAAGGAAAAGTCTGTTCCCCATGACTATGACTAATATCACTGAAAGGAGAGGGATTTAGCTGCACCAAGGAAAACTGAGCTGTTAAGAAAACCTTGCACATGGTAAGGGTAGTGAAGGTCTTAAAAGATTTGCTTGGAGAGACTGTGACATCTCTGTCATAGACATTTTTTAAGAATAGCTTAAACAATCTTTCTGAAACACGATTTCCAACAGCCCAGTACTGGGGAAGCAAAATAGATTAGAAAGGGCCTTTTGCCCTGTGAAAAACACTGCAAATACTATTTATATTTTTATTTATTTCAATACACTGTAAACTTAGCCAACTCAAAATGAACCAAAATCCAAGACAGTGCAAGCTTTGCAGGACACCATAGTTCAAATCTGAAACTGGCTCAGGACTCAGCTTTATGGTACTATGATGCACCAACTGGTAAGGAATGACACGACTGCTTATAACAACTTCTCACTAGGTGCCACTGGAGAACCAGGGCTCCCATTCTTCACCGTTTCAGAGCATGAACAGGAGGAAGGAACATTTCCGTGACTCTGCCAGGTAGGAACACTTTGCCACTGTTCTTTTGTTCTGCATTTAGGTGAGGACAGTGTACTGTCATCATGCTTACTCTCTGTAAAAGACACTGAAAGCAGCCAGGCCCATCACATCTTTCTGCATTTTGACATGTTTGAATTTAAAAATATACTTTGCAGAACTCTAAAAATGCTGTGAACCAGCATTGCTCACAGCACAGAGCAGATTTGATTTTTCTATTTTCTGATTCTCTGCCATTTACTCACACATGCCTGCATTACATGTGCTCAATTTCGATCTCCTTCTAGCCTACCAGAAGTGTGATATAGGGAGTGACCACTGGCTGCAAAGAAGACAGAACAATCTGTGATTTCAGGAGAAATAAGAGTGATGTCTAGTGATGATGCTATTCTGGGATAGCCAGGATCTGGGAGTAAAAGGGAAAAATGTTACGGGCACCATGAAAAACAACAGATTGACAATATGTGTGATATTTGTTCATTTTAATATTTAAGAGGAGTGTATGATGCACAAGCTAAATTCTTTGTTATGATACTATCTTAACTTTGGGGTAAATACAAAAAACATCTGTCCTGAGAAACCTCATGGATCTCAACCATTGCTTCCTGGAATGACCTGTTTAACATACCATAGACATCAGTATAACAATAAAGCAATTACAATTTCTGGCAAAGGTACCTTTCCACTGCTCTGAAGGCAGCTGCCCACTTAGTTTTGTGAATGACGTTTCTTCCCTGGAGTTTACACCAATCTTACAACTGGGGAAGAGAAGGTCTCTCTGGGGAAACTTTATTCTCCTTTAAGCCCCTGTCGTGTCTCACATATTGGTGTCCACGGTATACTGGAACAATGATCACTGCCTGCCTCAAACCTTGTCACTGGCTGTTTTATAATTCTGCTGAACTCCTGCTCTTTGCTGTGGTACCAATACTTATCCCCAAAAGTATTTCACATCCACTGTTTGCAGCAACAAGCGACATACAATGACAGAACAAGGGCTCAAAGTGACAATTTTGAACTGGAAACCCCAGCTCACACCCAAGCAGGTACATGCACACAGAAAGAAAAAGATGACTCCAGGAGTATAACATTACAATGCGGGCTCTCGGCTTTATGCTAGCACCACAATGGCAGTGACATTTGGTCGCCATCATACCTGAAGCAGGAGTGAGGAAGAAGCCAGACTGCTGGGTCACTCGTGGTACAAATCAGGATGGCGTGGGATAACACTAGGACCAATCCAACATGACGGATCTCCGAAACACGGTTTTCCGTGTCTCAAAGCTTTCCCCAGATCATTTCACATAGAAATTACACTTTCGAAGCGGTTCACTTCATCTACCAAATATCACTGTATAAATGGGGAAGGACATCTGCAATATCAAAATATAAATCATTTAAAACTCCAAATTGCTTGTGAGCGCAATGCTTCCCTTAAAGATGAACTCGTACTCACGTCCACGGCCGGTGTTCCTCGGCTCCCACCTCTCCCCACTCACCCGCGGCTGGGGACCGCGCAGGCCCCCGCGGGCACACCAGTTCCCACTGGGCTGGGGGCGGCCGCCGCAGGCCCCGGCCTGCAAATTCCGCCCGCCCCGCGAGCCTCTCCGGCGGCGGCCTCCGACGCTGGGGTGCAGGACGGCGGCCAGCTCGGCCCCGGAGCCGACGGGACGGCAGGGCGGGGGAAGGCGGCGCCGGTGGAGGAGCCCCACGGAGCGCTTCCCGCCCCCCCGAGGGGTCCCCCCCGGTCCCCGGTGGGCTCCCGCCGCAGCGGCCAACTTCGACCGGGCACCGCGGGAGGACTCCCTCGCCCGGCCGGGCTAAACCACGGCGGCGGCGGCCGTCCCGTCGGCGCTGAGGCACCCGCCGGCGGCGCCCTGCAGCACGCCGGCGCCTCCCCGGCATCGCCCCGCGGCCGGCACTCACCTACCGTCCCCGCCGTCCCGCGCCCGCTCTGGCTGTGGCGGCGCCCGCCGTGCCCGCCCTAAATAGCGGCGGCCCCAGCTTGACTCGGCTGCGCCACCGCCACGCGTCGCGCGCCGCTCGGCTCCGCTCGGCTCCGCTCCGCTCCTCGGGCGGGCGCGGCGGCAGCGGCGGCGGCGCGGCTCACTCAGCCCCGGGGCCCGGGCTGGGGGAGCTCCGCCGCCCGCGCTGCCACAGCCCGTCCGGCTGCGCCGGGGTAGCGGGGAGGCAGGTGCTGCCGGCGACGGCGGTCCGCATGCGCCCCGTGGAGCGCCCACGTCTGCCCGCGAGGGGCAGCCCGGGCTGAGGGCTGGGGCACCGGGGCTGCTCTGCCCCGGGCGGCGGGGAGAGGGTAGGGTGGGCTTGTCTCCCTCCTCCGCGGTGGTCCCCACACTGGACCCGCAGGCATTGCCTGCACCACCTGAGCCGTAGCCCGGGTGCTATGTCGCGAAGCGTTGCTCTGGCAGGCTGCAGCATCGTTGACCCTCGTAATTTCAGGTTATATTAGCAGGTTATTTCAGGAAGCAGCATTGGCAAGATAATGGTGATGTCCCAAGGCAGTAGAGGCATAGCCCGTGGCCCAGAGGAGACACGGGTTTCAATGCTTCGCTGGATGGGCTTAAGTAGACGGCTGCAGAGGGTCGTTGACCCTCGTAATTTCAGGTTATATTAGCAGGTTATTTCAGGAAGCAGCATTGGCAAGATAATGGTGATGTCCCAAGGCAGTAGAGGCATAGCCCGTGGCCCAGAGGAGACACGGGTTTCAATGCTTCGCTGGATGGGCTTAAGTAGACGGCTGCAGTGGAAAAAGTATCTGTGTGCTTCAGGCTGAGGACTCATTGCCCTGCTGTAGCAGTGCAGACCTCCTACATCCAAAGTCAAGAAGCCAAGAGTGTTAGTTCCAGCTCTTTTGAGAGATGCAGTTAAAGGTGTTTGTTTTTCTGCATTTGGTTTCTGCTGTCAAATAAAAGGTTTTGGTTGTTGTTTCTTTTTCGACAAGCAGTAACTTTGTTCATGCTAGACAAAGCATGTATATAAAAGCAATTCAGGTAGAGCCAAGGTATTGGAACAGCAATGATAAAGTCATAGCCCCTTTGCCATATCATTTGGTCTTAAACAGATTTTAAATTAGACACTGCCAACCAGCTGTCTCCGTTTCCCTTTGACAGCTAATTTACATATTGGATTATTTTCAAAAAACAGCTAATTTCATGTTTTTGAACACTTACTACTATTGATAGCCAGGCTTTATCTACACCAGAGTGTCTCAATTTGACAGGCTGAAACTCATTCATACTCAGGAATTTTGTGATTCGGAATACAAGTCTGCTGTAGCTGCCCTGAGGTTAGACTCAGAAGGAATTTCATGGTGTCCAAAAGGTTTTGTCCCTACTTCAGCACCTCAGTTAGCTGGCTATGCCCAGGAGCAGCAACATCTCATCTATTCTCCCCTGTAATTTAGGACTGAGAACACATTTTTAGCACTGAAGACTTATTTAAGTGTTGTTTAAGTCATAAAACTACAACCTTTCACCTGAAGTTTACACCTAGAGCTTTCACCTAGAATCAGCAAACTGCACTATCAATCAATCAATTAATAAATAAAAATCACTCCCTACAGCATCACTTCACTTCCAGAAAGGGAGAGTACATGAAGTGAATCTTTTGAGACTCCAAAATTTCCTAGAGACAGAACAAGACAAGTGTAGCTACAATAACTTTTCTTTGAAAGTCTGGAGAAGATGCCTCTCAGTTTATTTTCCTTCCAAACAATGTGGGTGTTGTGGGTGGAAATGTGTTTGGAGTGATATGATATGCAAGGAAAGAGGTTGGTCTTTTACATCTCTGCCTGAAGAACAAATTCCACCCTCAGGCAAGAGATACTTCCAGGGAATCTTGCAGAACTTTGCAAGAGGGTGCAAGATGGTCACAGGTCCATGACCATCATGAGCTGTCTTGCTGCTGTCCTGTCAGTCACTCAATGGGAACAGGGAATGCTGTAAATCATTCTTTTCTTAGGCCAGTGACTGTAGATGTTAGATGTTTTTCACAAGCATGAATTCCTGAAAAAGGTTCTGGCTGGTGACTTTTCTTAGACTGGCTTAGAAAATGAGACAGTTTTGAGGTGCAAGACGGTTTTCAGATATTTTCAAAAGAAGAGAAAAAATCAATTTTCTTTTCCCTCTGACTTTGATCACCCAGACACTTCCTTGTCTAACAACAGCTATAGCTTACTTCACTCGTAAGGTCAAAATCAGTGCTGTATTTAATATCCTGTGTTGAATGTCCTGCTTAGAAAAACAATACAACCATTCTTTGAGATATGTTATCTTTCAGGGAATGGAGGGGGGGGAGCTGGTGCACAGAGAGGGAATTTGTGCACATGCCCAGAGACTGTATGAATGTGCACCAGTAACACAAGCAGATTTACAGATAAAGAAGCCTTTGAAACAAGTCCATTCCTTAGTTTAACACTAGGAAAAAAATTATATCTGTATTGGCAAGGTTGGCAATCACAAAAGTGTAGTGGTGATGCCCAGTCTATAGACTCCTGTCTTAGTGCAGTTGTATCTGTACATCAGTTTAGCTCAGATACATTTGCAGGAATTTGGTGCTGCCTGATGGAGGACCTTAGGAGAAGATCTGGGCTTTTCCATGGTCTGTCAGACACACAAAAAATCTTTATTGAGTTTTCTCTTTGCCTCCATTTATTTGACTTTCACATGGCTTATTCCTTTTCACTTTGAACCTAGTTTTTGACGGTACAAAGCAGAAAGCTGAAGAGTTTCCAAAGGCATGTTTTTCTGAACATATTTCAGTTCATTTCGAAGCCAATATTTCATAGGAACCTAAATATCTGTTTTCAGGAGAAAATCGTGTCTGGAACATCATTTATTCAAAATATCAGTTCTGCTCTCTCTTCCTGAGATTAGAGATGTAACAATTCTTTTTTGGATGATTTTCTTTGTGTGCCTTTAACTATCTGCAAGTAGACTGCTAGCAGGTAGGTGATATACATGTACAGCTTCGAAGTATGAAGCAATTATTAATTGGCTAATGCATGCAAAGGAAAGCTGGGATATAGCAATCTGTTAGGCTAAGTAATGATCTGCTTGCCACCCTAATGCAACACTAAATAGTATTATCCAGCTATGCAGCCATCAGTTGACCTCTGCAGCTCACTAGAATGGACCCTAAGTTCAGCTGACACTGACCTGTCTGGATGTTCTCTTGATGTCTTATACCTTTCTCTGGTGATGTTTTATCAAACTGAAACCTTGTTCTTCATCTCAGCAGTCCTACCTCTCTAATTTTGTTTCCTGTCATGCATGACTCTAAGACTTTCTCAACCCTTTTTCTCACAACTTTCTAATTTCCTCATCTGTCTGAGCCAAGATTACGATGCAGCTGGTCCCTAGGTCCTTGGGACACAGGCAGATGGCTAGATTGTTGATTGCTATAAGGTGCAGCTCCTGGTTGTTTGACTCCAAATGGCTCAGATTTTTATTCTTTTGATGCAGAAGAAAGGCTAAAATCTTGAGTTTTTTACAGGGTGGGAAACTGTTTCCTTACTCAGTGTTAGCTGGAAGGCAAAGACAAAATGGATGCTTTCCTTCCCAACGGTAGCAGAGTATGGGCTGTCTGCCCTGCCATGACTACTGTGAATCGCCAGGGAATTATGAGATGCTGATTCAATATTTAACTTTACCAGACATGTTGGGTTTGTACTTGTTTGAGCTGAAAGGAGGAGTGGCAATAGGTAACAAATAGCTCTGAAACATTGTGCATATGCACAAATTTGGCTGGTTTTGATTTACTTAAATATTTCTGTGTAATACTGAACGAGTGTCACTCACAGAAGTTGAGACAAATAACAGAGGCTGTGCTGTGGTGTAACCTAACAGGCAGCTAAGTACCACACAACCATTCACTCACTCCCCCCCTCAGTGGGGTGGGGAGAGAGTCAAAAAAGGCAAAAATGCAAGAACTCATCAGCTGAGGACATATTAAATATAAATATAAATATAAATATAATAATAATAATAATAATAATAATAATAATAATAATAATAATAATAATAATAATAATAATAATAATAATAATAATAATAATAATAATAATAATAAACAGACAAGTGATGTACAATGCAATTGCAAACCACCAGCCAACCAATACCCAGACAGTCCCTGAGCAGCATCATCCCACCCTGGAACACCTCACAGTTTTCTTGTTCTGCATGATGCTGTAATGCGTCATGCCTTTGGCCAGTTTGGGTCAGCTGTTCTGGTTCTGTCCCCTCCCAACTTCTTGTGCACCTCCAACCTTCTTTCTGGCAGGCAGCACAAGAAGCAGAAAAGTCCTTAACTCCGTGTAAGTGCTGCTCAGCAACAAGTAAAACATTGGTGTGTTATCAGCATTATTTCCCTCCTAAACACAAAACACAGCACCGTACCAGCTACTATGAAGAAAATTAACTATCCCAATCAAAAGCAGGACAGGCTGGAATTATTTTATTGCTCTGGTTGAAGAACTCGGAAAGTTAGGAACAGTCATGGACCTGTCTCTGCTGATGAACTGACATCATCCAACTAATGGGAGTGTCATCAGACAAAGCAATTGAAGTGAAGTGTAAAACAGTATGGAAGCCACCAACTGAACTCATCCTCTTCAGGAAAAGGGAAATGAGATTGAAGTAGCTATGGTCTGGATGGTGTCCAGGTAAAACTACCTCCTTCCTCATCAGTAGAGTGGCTCCCTCTGGATGTATCACAGTCATATTCATTTCCTTATGTGAACAGAGATAATGTTTTTTCCCTCTGTAATCCTTGTCAAACCTTATTTTTCTCACTGCTAGTTTACATTTATTTCTTCTGGGTCCTTTTTTGAGGTATACTCTTCTGAATAATCAATGTGTGCCTAAACTGTATTTTTCTAGTCAGCAAAATATACTGGCTTCTTGTCAAAGAAATTTACTTTGGTTTAGGAAAGCAGCCACATCAAGTGAGGTCCCTCCTTTTTCTCAGGAATTCTCTCTGACCTTTAACATTTGATATCACCCAACTTTTAACAATGAAAAAATGAACTGAAGATCTGGACATTCTAAAAAAAACAACCAATCAAACAAACAAAAATCTTATGGTATTTACCTTTACTATATGAATTATTTTCCCCTGGAATCCACATTTTTGTCACATTACAAACCTCATAAATGTTGGCATATAGAGAGTTCTTCGGGCATCATTTCTCTATAAAAGGAATATTTTGGCTTTACAAAGTTTTATTCTAAAGCATGTAAAGGACTATAGCCCAAATCCTATTCTATGTTTCCTTCTCCTGAAATTCCCTACTTTCCTTTCTCTCTGCCAGGCAGATAAATGCTCAGAAATTAGCACAGGATCAAAATCTAATTTATAATTGCTAAGGCAACTTGTATTACCAGCGCCAGGAACTTCTTTGCAGCTGCCTTCCCCATAGAGTAACATGAACCTATTTGAATGTTCTGATTGATTCAAAAGAATCATAGAGTCATAGAATGGCTTTGGTTGGAAGGCACCTTAAAGATCAATCATGTAGCTCCAACCCCCCCTGCCATGGGCAAGGGATACCACCCAGTGGATCAGGTTGCCCAGGGCCTTGTCCAACCTGGTTTTGAACACCTCCAAGACCTGTGTACTTGTGTGCAGTTTTGGGCACCACAATATAAGAAAGGTGATAAAGATGGTGAAGGGTCTAGAGGGGAAGACTTATCAGATCTGAAACATCAAAAGGGACTTTATGGCCCTTAGAAAGATGCTGAAGGGATCAGGAGCACAAGTAGTATTCTCCTCAGTCCTCCCAGTTGGAGACTGGGACCCAAGGAGGAGGTGGCATATGGATAAGGTGAATGACTGGCTGGTGTCAAGTTCAGGCTTTCGGGTTCTATGATCTTGGGCATGCTTCTGAAAGACCAGGCATGCTGACATAGGATGGGGTGCACCTGACCATGTGGGGCAAGAGCTGACCATTTTGGGCAGCAAGCTGGCTGGACTCATTAGCAGGGCTTTAAACTAGATTCAGTGGCAGATGGAGACATACCTGTAAGTGACTCAGAAGAACCACTGAATGCCAATACTTTAGAAAACATCAGGGAAACACTTGTGAATCATCTTATAGGAATTAGGAAGGAGCCCTCTAAAAAGGTGACTATGGCCCATAGCCCAGCAGAAGTGCCTCTACACTAATGCACGCAGAAGAAGCAGGAGGAGTTGGAAGCCAAGGTGCAATTACAAAACTATGATCTAATGACTATCACAGAAACAGGGTAGGACCAATCACACAGCTGGAACATTGGAATGGAAGGCTACAAGCTTTACAGGATAGGCAGGGAAGGAAGCACGGGGGCACTGCCCTCTATGTTAAGAAATTGATAGATTGTGAAGAGTTCCCTCTAAGAAACAGCCAAGAGCAGGCTGAGAGCCTGTGGGTAGAAATTAAGGACCAGACCAAGAAAGAACATCTTGTGGTTGGGGTCTACTACAGGCCTCCTGACCAAGAGACGTGGATGGCGCCTGTGGATGACACCTTCTTGCCCCAACTACAAGAAACAAAACGCTCAAGGGGTCTCATCCTCCTCAGGGATTTCAACCACCTGGATGTTTGCTGGGAAAGCTACACGGCAGGCAGTAAGCAATCCAGGAAACTCCTCGAGTCCACTGAGGAAAAAATCCTTGTCCAATTATTAGACAAACCAACCAGAGGAGAAGCATTACTGTACCTGGTGCTCACCAATGTGGAACAGCTCATTAAAGAGGTTAAGACTGGAGGAAGCCTGGGTTGCAGTGACCACACCCTGGTTGAGTTTGTGATCTCAATGGATATGGGCCTGGCTAAGAGCATGTCAGGACCCTGAACTTTAGAAAAGCCAGCTTCCAGCTGTTCAAAGGATTAGCGGATGAGATCCCATGAGACGTGGTCCTTAGGGACATAGGATCTGATCAGAGCTGGCAACAATTTAAGATATTTTCCTTAGAGCACTCTAATAGAGCTCTCTATTCCCATATGCAATAAATCAAGCAGGAAAGGTAGGAACTGGCATGGTTGAACAAGGACCTGCTGGTCAAACTTCTGCAAAAGAAGAAAATGCACAGATAGTGGAAACAGGACCATGTACCCTGGGAAGAGTACAGAAATGCTGTGCAGATGTGCAGGGACAGGATCAGGAAAGCCAAGGCACTAAACTTGGCAAGGGGTGCAAAGAATACCAAGAAGGGTTTCTACAGGTACATTGGCCACAAAAGAAAGACCAGAGAAGGCAGAGGTACTTAACAACTTATTTGCCTTGGTCTTCACTGGTGATCAGGCTTCCCTCATCTCTTGTGTCCCTGAACCTCTAGGCAGGGGCTGGAGGAACAGTGTCCCTCCCACTGGAAGCAAAGAGCAAGTTCCGGACCTCTTGATGCAACTTAACAAGTACAAGTCTGTGGGCGCTGATTACATGCACCTCAGAGTCCTGAGGGAATTGGCTGATGTAGTTGCCAAGCCTCTCTCCATCATATTTGAAAAAACACATCAGTCAGAAGTCCGAGGTGACTGGAAAAATAGAAACATCATGTCCATTTTTAAAATGGTAGAAAGGAAGAGCTGGGGAACTGCAGACCAATGAGACTCACCTCTGTGCCTGGCAAGGTCATGGAATGAATCCTCCTGGAGGCAATGTTAAGGCACATGCAGGACAAAGATGTGATCCTAGACAGCCAGCATGGCTTCACCAAGGGTAAATCATGCCTGACCAATCTGGTGACCTTTTATGATGGAATGACTGCATCAGTCAACAAGAGAAGACTAACTGATGTCATCTACTTGGACTTCTGTAGGTCTTTTGACATGGTCCCACATGACATCCTGATCTGTAAATTGGAAAGATATGGATTTGAAGGCTGGACCATCTGGTGGATAAGTAATTGGCTTGATCACGACACCCAGAGAGTGGTGGTCAATGGTTCTGTGTCCAAGTGAAGACCAGTGAGAAGCGGTGTCCCTCAGGGGTTTGTCTTGGGACCAGTGCTTTTCAATATCTTCATCGATGACATAGACTGTGCAATGGAGTGCACCCTCAGGAAGTTTACAGGCAACACTAAGCTGTGTGGTGCAGTTGATGACAAAGAAAGAAGGGATGCCATTCAAAGGGACCTGGACAACCTGAAGAACTGAACTGTTCACAACCTATGTGAACTGAATGAGGTTCAACAAGTCAAAGTGCAAGGTACTGCACCTGGGTCAGGGCAATCCCAGACATGAGTACAGACTGGGAGAAGAGCTCATTGGGAGCTGCTCTGCAGAGAGAGATTTGGGGGTTCTGGTGGTTGAGAAGCTTGACATGAGCCAGCAGTGCACGCTTGCATCCCAGAAGGCCAACTGTGTCCTGGGCTGCATCAAGAGAGGCATGGCCAGCAGGTGGAGGGAGGTGATTGTCTCTCTCTGCTCTGCCCTCATGAGGCCCCACCTGGAGTACTGTTTTGGGTCCCCAGCACAAGAAGAATGTGTACCTGTTAGGCAGAGGATGTCTACGAAGGTGATCAGAGGGTTGGAACACCTTTCATACAAAGAAAGTTTGAGATAGCTGGACATGTTCAGTCTGGAGAAGAGAAGGCTCTGAGGAGAACTCATTGCAGCTTTTCAATACTTAAAGGGGCCTTATAAAGAGGATGAAGAAGGACTCTACTCGGGTAGATAATGATAGGACAAAGGGAAATAGTCTTAAACTAAAAGAGTATAGATTTAGATTAGACATTAGGAAGAAATTCTTCACTGTAAGGGTAGTGAGGCACTGGAACAGGTTCCCCAGAGAAGCTGTGGATGTTCCATCCCTGGAGGTGTTCAAGACCAGGTTGGAGAGGGCCTTGACCAACCTGATCTAGTGGGTAGCATCCCTGCCTATGGAAGGGGGATTGGAACTAGATGATCTTTAAGGTCTCTTCCAACCCAAGCCATTCTATGATTCTGTGATTCTATGATTCCATGATGATCAGGAGAGGCTGAGGTCCTTTGGTTTGTTCAACCCAGAGAAAAGAAGGCTGAGGGGAGGCCTCATGGCAGCCTACAGCTTCCTCACAAGAGTGAGCAGAGGGCGCGTGTTGATCTGTTCTTTCTAGGGAGAGCAACAGAACCTGAGGGAATGGCATGGGGCTGCGTTCATGCTGGATATCAGGAAAATGTTCCTTACTGAGAGGGTGGTTTGATGCTAGCACAGGCTCCCCAGGGGAGTGATCACAGAACCAAGCCTTCCAGAGTTCAAGAAGCATTTAGACAATGATCTCAGACTTATGGTTTGATTCTGGGGAGATTCTGTGTGGAGTCAAGAGTTGTATTCGAAAATCTTAGTGGGTCCTTCCAACTCAAGATATTCTATGACTCTATAATTCTATAATTCTATGAGATGCTTGCCTTTTGACAGATCAGAGCCAAAGTTCAAGGCAGCAGTCCATTAGGGATTGGCAGAAAGCACTCATGATTCACTCATTTGGTATATTTTATTTAAAATTGTCATCAGCTGCAATAGCAACTACTTCCTCTCCTCTGGTGAAATCCTTCCAGGAACAGAGAAATACCCCACTTTCAGTAGAACAGGAATTATATGGAGACATCCAATGAGTTTCACGCTGAGATATGTGAAGAACAGACACAGAGCATGTGCAACATGTCCACAAATATTCTGGTTATTGCTGTGTCCATTATAGGCTGGCTCAGTGCACATAAAGCAATCATCAGTCATGGCATGGAAAGGAAAAGGCTATAAACAGGCTGAGTCAGTAGTTACTTCTTTTGACAGTGATTCCTGCATACAATAAGTTTTCTGGGATTAAATTCAGTTCTCATGTTGTCATTAATTCTCTGCAGAGGAAACGTCCATTTGCTCCAGGTGCTCATTAATGTGAATATTATTGACTAAATATTTGTATTCTTGATTAAAATTTATAGATCTGGTTCTGTTATCTGCTATCCTTCCCTTGCCTTTCAGGCTGTTATGAAAGTAAGTATGTGAAAAGAAGACCAAGAGAAAATACTAACTAATGAAGCACAATACACTTTTATTTTACTTACGAAACCAATCATGCCTGTCAAGTCTACTTATGGCCCTAACAATATGTTGTGCTAAGCAAAAATAAAATATTCAGAGCTGTGGAAAAAGCAGTCTATGGGAAATGCATTTTCCATTAATCTACCATAGACAGCTGCAGCATCAAGACTGCTTCAGGCAATGTGAAAAAGCATACGGACAAACAGTAGACATGTCCTCTGTCATGGTGGAACCTCAGCTCTGCTGTTATTTTCATAATCAGAGACTCTGAAATAACCTCTGCAGAAGGAAACAAGTCAGATCACAGAATTACTGGAAAGGATCCATGGTCTCCAGTCCAAGCCCTTGCTCAAATCTGGGCTAAGCCAAAAGCTAGAGCAAGTTACTCAAAGCCTTGCCCAGATGAGATCTGAATTTCCATCTTCAGACAAGAATGGAAATTCATAAGAAGGTATATCTGCAAATTGCAATTTGAGATCATAGCAGGGAATGAAAAAGAGGATGGAAGTGTTGTTTCCCTGTGGAAGTAGTTCCACTGATAGCAAACTATTAGTGATTCCAGTAGTCCCACTGGCATATCCCAGCAGAGGGTATTTTAACAGCACAATGGGCAAGCAGACAGTAATGTGTTTATAGATGACTAAATGTACATAGATAGAGGAAGAAGACAAAACTGAAACTGCAAAATAATTCTTGTGAAAAAAAAAATCAAATGATGACATCTCTAGTATATAATGCATGTGTCAAAATTCTACATCTAGTTGTCTCAGTGACAGAAAGTGGAGTAGAAAAAAGGAGAAAGGTCAACTTAAGAATGGAAGAAGGTCTGTTATTTTCTGGTTCATTGTTCATCGAGAAGAGTCTGACCTTGGCCTTTTGAGAAAGGAGAAAGAATGTACAGGCAATGATTATTTCTTCACCCTCCCAGGTACTGAACTATATAGTTCCTTGGGTTCCACTTTAGAAGACAGATGTAACACTTGCCTTCAGGAATTGTCCCCGAATACCATGACCTTTCAAACATAATAGAGACTGGCCTCACAATAACATTGGCCGACCCTCTCAGCACCCTTGGAGACATCCCATAAGTTCCTATGGACTTGCATATATCCAATTGGCTTGAATGCTACCTAGCTCAATCTTCCAGCGAGAGACACTTTGCTCCCACAGACTCTGCAAGTAGCATTAAGGACATGAGAGGTCTGAGGGTAAACTTTAGTGAAAACTAAGGCAAAGAAGGAACCAAGTACCTCAGCCATTTCCATGTCCACTAGGTCACCTGCCTGATTATGCAATGTGTGTGGTTTCTTTAGCTTTTCTTTAGCTGCCAATGTACTTGCAGAAGTTCATCCTGCTATTCTTCACATCCTTCCGTAGTTACAGCTCCAGCCATGATGGGTCTGATGAAGAGTGCCAGAACAGTATATTTACAAGTCAAGGTTAAAAATATGCCCTGGACCATTGTGTGCGATTGTGTCAGGCTGTCAGGGGTACAAGGCACACTCATTGGAGGAGCATGTGAGATGGAGGAACCTTAACTTGTCAGGCTTTTCTTTTGGTGCTTACTTCCCAGTTCCAAGGCACAGATTAAACAGACCTTAAGAGACTGCGTAACTGGAAAATATGAGTATCTGTGTGACATAACTCCTGATAAAATTAGCACAGTAATGAGGGACTGCATGTAAAGGACATATTGAAACTGTTTACCTAGCTATATAAAATGTGCCAAGGAAAAGAAATAGCTTGCCTGCTTCCATGACTCTAGGGATTTACTGATTGATAATTCCTTTCAACATGTAACCAAAGCCAGCTAAGACACCAATGGCAAAAAGACAGTCTCGGAAAGTCTAAACAGAAGACCTCACTACAGAAACAGTTTGCTCTAGAAGGTTAAAAACCCAGAAAGACTATTTGTGCATGGCCAATGGTCCATTCTAAATAGGCTCCTTCAGTTTGATCAGTACACAACAAAACAAATTTTAGACACCTACTATTGTTTTTACCACTCTCTGCTCCTTTTCTAGAGACAAGTGGCTTTGGCCAGTGTGTTGTAGGGAGATTGTTAGGGTCTGTGGCATCATTCATCAGCCTCAGAGACACCTGTCTGAGGATGAAATGAGCTACAGAGCCTGGATTCTGTTTACTATAGGGACTTGCTGTTGTTAATTGACCGTAGTACCCACAGGAGTGCTTAATGTGGCTGTATTGCTGACATCTATATTTATATCAACAAATCCCTTCTTGAACTACCCAGATTGTTCCATACTGCCCAGTGAGGACCAGTGCAGTCAGTCACAGTCCCACCATCAGAGCACAGGATCCTCCTTCAAGAGTTACCTACAGCTCCTCAGCACAATCCAACTGCCAATTCATGGCTTGCTCTTGGCTTTGTGGCTATATGCAGAGCATTCATAACCCTGCCTTCCTCCCAGAACCACAGCTCAAAAGCTCACCACACTTTTGCAGACAGGTACAGAGGAATGGGTGATGCTGCCTCACTAAGAGACCCATAGAAGACTACACAACAAAACTAAGGTTCATCTTCCCTCTCTGCTCTTTCAGTCCATGCTTCAAGGCCCGGACACGTACTGTCTATCCACGCACATACTTAGAAAGGTGCCCATATATAGAATACATCCAGGCAGAGTGGGACCAACATTTAGTAGCAGTGATTGTCCCTCCAGAGCCATAGCAGTAACCTCTAGGAACAATATTTCCATGTAGCAGCCAGCCTCTTATTTCAATGGGAATCTGTACCAGAGGGCTGACAACCAGAGCTCTTACACCCAGAAGTAAGAAGGGCTTTGTTTAGCTCCTTGAACGAAGAGACAGACAAAGCAACTAGGTTGTTTTTATTGTGAGGTGAATGTTGACAATGAGGACAGAAGGCTACTTATTGAGCTTTTGTGTTATATTTGTATGATATGTTAGATAACATCTGAGTCTGGGCTGTTTTCTATTGTTCATGAATGTTAATAACAGTTGTGTGTTTTTTTTTTTTTTCTCTTCTTTTTTTTTTTATATTATTATTACTAGCTCCCTTTTTATAGCTATAGAACTACTTTCATTTTAATATTGTATTTAAATTCTGTGCCTTCAAAAAAATTGCTTCAGTATCTGGCATTGTCATTAAAGTAAGGTATTTTGGATGTTTCCCCTGGGTCTGATCCATTTTTTTCCCAAGAAGTTTAAGTAAGCGCCCCCGACCATACTGAGGCAGTTCAAAATGGAACTATAGCACTTAAGGAATTTAGTAATTTGTTTCTTTTAAAATTCTAGTAGACAGCTAAAGTAGATAAATGCTTTGCTCATGAAGTTCAACAGATAAAAACATTGTTCATTTTCATAACTCTTGTTTAAAATACCTCAGAAATCTTTAAGCATGGTTAAAAAATAAAATAAAATAAAATAAAATAAAATAAAATAAAATAAAATAAAATAAAATAAAATAAAATAAAATAAAATAAAATAAAATAAAATAAAATAAAATAAAATAAAATAAAATAAAATAAAAGAGTTAATCATTAAAATAACACTTAAATGCCAAGTGAAGAAGCAGATACTTCTTATTTTGCTTTATGAACAAAAATGCTTGGCCCACAGCTCCCCAAACAGGGCTGTGACACCCAATGATGATGGCAGCTGTCTCTGAACAGCCTTTGAAGAGCAGCACACAGGCAGGTTAAAGAGCTGCCCCTTTTGGAGAATCCAAAGACACCAGAGAAAAAGTTGCTGAAGACAAAGCTGGCCTAAACAATTGGACCCCAGAACAGACCAACTCCAAATCCAGAGTACTCTGTGCTTCCTATTGTCAAGGGATAAATTGAAATTGGACAGGCAGAATGGTCCTGGGACTGGGCCCCTACTAGGAAAAGGAGGGACAAGCACTAGCACAGACCCATGCAGCCACAGCACTTCCTAACAATGCCACGTAACTCCCCATATTTGCACATATGTTTCCTGCTGAGGCAGCTTGGCCTGGATTAGGTTGATTGCAGTAAGATTAACTCCAGAAAATTATGCTCCATTTGTGCCTGGGCTTCATCTTCCTGCATTTCAAGCTTCGTCTTCCTGCATATTTCAAGTCACATCACCGAAGGCAAGGACTGTCTTATATTACTTATCTTAAGAATTAAGCATAAGGGAACCCTCATCCAGAAGGAGATCTCCAAGTGCTGCTCCCAGAGAACTGCAATTGCTGAGCTGAAGCTAGCCTAGCAGTGCTCCTGATTTGTGAATATTGCCAAAGAGCAAGGTGAATTCCACAAAATAAAGTAGAGCTGGTATCTGTTAGACCATTGCCAGGTGAATCTCTAAAGGATATTTTCTAATTATTACTTCCTTCCTGTATTTGTTGTGCCAACTCTAACACTTTCGCACACAGTTGGAATCTTACCAAGGGTGAAATTTGTTGGAAAAGTGGATGAAGTAACGTGGCACCATAACTGCCTGTGGGACTCAAATACTCACCCATCCCTTGCTCTTTTTGGGTTTTGAGGCTGCAGTCATGCATATTCAATGTCAGTTGGCTTTACACTATATTCCTGGAAAAAGTTCATTTTGAAATCACTTTAGAACTTCTGTGATGCAGGAAAGCTTCTCAGCTGTTACCCAGCAGTCTGTAGACACTTCTGTTCTCACAATGGCAAGATCCTGGCTGTAGGGAAGGGATTTCTCCAATAGACAGTCTCCTTACAAGTTGCAAGAAGTAAAGAAAATAGGAGCAGTGCTCCATTTCCCTCTTTTGATTCCTATTTCTAGCTAGGAACAGAGCATACAAACGATCTTCCTTTTAAAATGAAGTGTTGGCATGTTGCTACATACTGCTTTGTGTAGAGCACAGCACTTCCTGCAGTTCATTGTCCTTACTGTGGGTGAAGTCTCACCCTCTTTTTCTTGTTTATCTTGTTACTTGTTCTGCTTTCCTTTGTTTCGCTTTTCTCATGAAGCAGGAATGACATCACTTGCTTTAAGCCTCTGCACTCTAGATGTCCAACTGAGTCATCCTGGAAAGTTAGTGAGAACCATAGAATGGCTCAGGTTGGAAGGGACCTTAAAGGTCATCTAGTTCCAACCCCTGCCCATAGGCAGGGATGCCACCCACTAAATCAGGTTGCCCAGGGCCTCATCCAACCTGGTCTTGAACACCTCCAAGAATGGGACATCCACAACATCACCTGTTCCTGTGCCTCACCACCCATTCAGTGAAATATTTCCTAACATGTAATATAAATCTATCCTCTTTTAGTTTAAGAATACTTACCCTTGTCCTGTCATTATCTGATTGAGCAAAAAGTTGCTCACCATTTTTTTATAAGATCCCTTTAAGTACTGGAAAACAGGAATGAGGTTACCCCAGAGCCTTCTTTTCTTTAGACTGATCAGCCCCAGCTCTTTCAGCCTTCGTAGGAGAGGTGCTCCAACCCTCTGATCATCTTTGTGGTCCCCTTTTGGACCCCACTCTAAGACCCACATCTTTCTTGTGCTGGGGTCTCCAGACCTGGATGCAAGACTCCAGGTGGGGCCTCATGAGGGCAGAGCAGAGAGAGACAATCACCTCCCTCCACCTGCTGGCCATGCCTCTCTTGATGCAGCCCAGGACACAGTTGGCCTTCTGGGATGCAAGCGTGCACTGCTGGCTCATGTCAAGCTTCTCAACCACCAGAACCCCCAAATCTCTCTCTGCAGAGCAGCTCCCAATGAGCTCTTCTTCCAGTCTGCACTCATGTCTGGGATTGCCCTGACCCAGGTGCAGTACCTTGCACTTTGACTTGTTGAACCTCATTCAGTTCACATGGACCCGCTTTTCAGGCTTCTCCAGGTCCCTTTGAATGGCATCCCTTCTTTCTTTGTATCAACTGCACCACTCAACTTAGTGTTATCTGCAGACTTGCTCAGGGTGCACTCGATCCCACTGTCTATGTTGTTGATAAAGATATTGAACAGTACCAGCCCCAGCACAGACCGTCAAGTGACACTGCTCATCACTGGTCTTCACTTGGACATTGAACCATTGACCACCACTCTGAGTGCAACCTTCAAACCAATTCCTTATCCACCAGATGGTCCACCCGTCAAATCCATCTCTCTCTCAAATTTGGAGATCAAAGAAGTAGATCAGAGAAATCACTCCCAGGATTTCCCTGGATTCTCTCCCAGGAAGTGATTCATCTGACCTAGGTCTTCCTTGGGTTTGGGTAACCGCACTTTTCTGTGAATGTTCACTGCTAAGGGAAGCTCTGAACCAGGCAAAACCCTCAGCTTTGCCCAGCACTTTCACAGTGCATCTAGAGCATCTTCCATTGCATCGCTGTCCCCAGCATCTCTCTTGCAGAAGAGCAGGAAAACCAACAACCACCTTCCTTTATAACTCTGCATTCACACTACTGCTTTAATGTGCCAACCAAGACTAATGTACCAGGGAGGAGATACGCCAGGGCTCTGGCCCTCCAACCTTCCTCTGTCTCATTGCAAAGGATGATTGAGCCAGGATTGCTACCTCAGAAGAACTTCTCTCAGTCCTTCTAATCCAGCTCCACAAACCAATACTGTCCACCGAAAAACACTGCAAAGCAACAGAGCTTGATCCAGTGAGGAGATACAAAAGCTGAGCGCTATTGTACAGAAAGCTGCTTAGCCTGTAGAGTGGGGGTCTGCTGTCTGGCAAGCTCAAATTTCACCCCATTCCTTAGCTTCCTTCACTACAGTCTTATTACATGGCATAAAAAGTCCAATCACCCTTTCTCCATCTTTCTCTCATGCTTACAGTGAGAGGAGCCATGGTCACTGTGTCAGACATTGTCCCTCTATCTTTCTTTCCATGGGAAGCAGGAAACTCTGGAATTTTTCTTGGGTGGGGTGAAGCTGTGGCCAGAAAAGGGAAGGAGATTCTGACACATGGAAGCAGATTCCTTGACATGGAAAGAATGGCATGTATGAAGAATTGAGCTGGTCTATGGGTTTTGTTGAGTTAGGAAATCTGTGTAATAGCTGTGAACATGAGCTCTTTCCTGATGTCATGGTAATGCTGTGATTCCAAATATATGTGACACAAACACCACCATATGATTGGTGTTGATGCTCTCAGATTATCTGCCAGCCCTCTGTTCTACTTATGCCCCCCTGAAGAGCTTCTACTAAATGTGCAACACTGTTGTGATGCTGGCTTCACCCATGCCTTTTCAAAGGGCAAGAACAAATGATGCTGTCACACAGTGTCTTGACTGATATTAGGTCTAGAAGGAGACTAGATTTTTTTCTTGCATTTTCTGCTGTTCCAAACTAAAGACACTACTTCCAGTTTCCAAAAAAAAAGTTAATGGAAAAAGGAGGGAAGAGTAGAGAGAGCAAGAGGGCAAGGCATAGTACAGCAAGTTTTGCTTGGCTACAGGTTCCAATGTGAACGCAGGAGACTCAGAGCTAACTTGTCTCCATCCTGGAGCTCAAGGACAGTTTTCAGTCCCTTAGCAGAAGCAATTAATCTGAGAAGAAAGGAATCAGTGGAAAGAAAGAGAACGGAGGCACTGGGGACATGTCATCCCATTAGTCGCTCCCTGCTTGTTCTCACTGCAGATGTAGTTGCTCTGTTGAAAATATCCTATCTACTCCTGGTAGCTGTCCTGTGTGTAGAGAAGCTGTATAAATCATTCAGTAGCATTTTGTTGGTTGGGTTTTCGTCTTACAGCTGAACCCTCTTATTAACTTTTGCTTCACTGGAAATATCTGGACTGCTGACTTTCATACATAATAATTACTGTATTTTGTACTTTGAAACCATAATAGGTAGAAAATCATTATTCAGACAACTAGAGAAACTACAAAACAAGTAAAAATGCATATCCAATATCTGCTTTGCAGTCTGAGTATCTCCATTTCTAGGGTGTTTTTCAAGATGTCTTCCTGGTGAGAAGTGGGCTCAGACAGACAGCCTAGAGACTAGCCAGACAAAATCTACACATGACTCTTTATAGCAGTTATGCCTGCAGAACTGTGGAGATTTAGAATGGAATATTTTGTGTACTCAGAACCTTCCCAGAGTCACAGAGCTGCCACCCAGCTTTTGCTGGAACTTCTGGTTCACCTCTCAATGCCCATAGTGAAAAGCATGACACTTTGTTCAGTTCTCAAATGGGCTGTGATGGAAAACAGACAGCTGTCACTCAGGCTTCTCTTCCTGAGAGCTACACATGCTCTGACATTTATTTTGTTTCATTGTATATCTTGGTGAAACCTAAAGAATCTAACAAGATGTGCAAATGAAACTGCTAATAGCTAGCTTGTTGTTTTAGACACTCAGGTAATGGACCTTATCTTACAATATCTTACCTTATCTTACAATATCAGGGCAGAGAGTTAAGGACCTGTAGGAACTGCTTTGCTAGAATCCTGTTCTCCTTTCAGGCCTTTTCATGTGGATTATCGTTTCCAGTGTCCCCACAGGCATGAAATAGTCTTTTCATAACTTCATATCCTGACATAATCATGCAGAGACCCCAGCCTGCAACTAGCCATGCCCATGTCAGAATTCTGCTCTATCTTAAGAAATCACAGCTTCAGAACAAATATTTTCAGGAGAAAAAAAAAAATGCACAAGGTGCTGCACAAGAAGGATGGAGTTGTCATTAAGGAGGAAAACTCCAGAGAGATTTTCAGCTTCAGTATCTCTGAAATCTATGGATATGTGAACAAGAGAAGAGTCAAGGCAATCTTATTGCTAGACAAGGGCTGTGCTACCTTGCTATGTGTATCAGGTTCACTTTCCATGAGAAGGCAGGGTGCCATCACTTCAGATGTCTTAAAGAACAAAGGTGCTGTGGGGATGGATGAATTACACCATTACACTGTTAGCTGTAAAAAATCGTCTGTGTTTGCCTAAGAAAACCTTCCTCTGAGGAGCAATTAGCAAGAAAATACAAAACAATCTGTTTTGTGTTACATGGTCATTAGAATTAGAAGAAGGCTTAACAAAGCATGTAAATGACACTGCAAGTAACTGACAGGTCTTTGCTGCATCAAACAATGCCATAGTGAGAGCAGCATTCCTGCAATGATAAAGAACATTGCAAGACTTTTGTGAGACAAGTAATGTTATTCTGTATTTCACTGAATTTCTAATAAGCTATCTACACTTTTGCATGGAGCAGTTGCTGACATTTATCCCAAATATTTGCTCCTTGATGTGGCTTCTCAACCTCTAGAGTCATCAATGAGCAAAGCAAATATCCTTCTGGAACACGAAAGGGGCTACTGTTCCAGGTCAGATCACAGAAGGTCAGGGGGTGGAAGGGTGCGTGATGGATTTCAAGCAGCACAAACCACAGTTCTCAGAAAAAAAAAAAAAAAAAAAAAAAAAAAGAAAATCAGACACCATCAGCACCCCCACAAATGTGTGTGAGCTCTCTGCAAAGTCTCTTGCAAAGGAGCATGAACTGACATGAGCCAAGGAGCCTCCCATAGCTCCTCATTCTCAGCAGAGAGCAGGCATTGCAGTTCAGCCTCAGCTGGGAAGAGTTCGTGTAGTGCCCCTTCCCCAAGGCATCAGCTACAGAGGATGAAATAGAGTGTTTCTGCAGAAGACTCAAAACAACCCAGCCTCCAGCTGACATTTCTGGGTGGTAGGTGACCACACATTTCCAAGATTATGATTCTGGAGGTTGCTGGGGTCACCTGTTGGTGGGATGTGTATGGACAGGTTGTTCTCAACCTCATCAATTGCATTCCAGTCTCACCCAGAGAGTGTGTGCTGCTATCAGCAATGTCTGTCTTGGTCAGCACTCTTATTCATTCCATGTGACTTCCTTTGGGAGGAGGCTTGAATGGCACTTGGCCCCCTAGAACACCATCACAATGGAAACTGTGAGGCCATGGCAGAGTCCCTCCTCTGAACTGCAGACCACCCTCCTGGGTGCACAGTTGGCACAACACCCACCTGAACCTCCTCGTACCTTCTTCACCTCAGTCTGCGTGGACAAGGCCAGAAGCCATTTCCAGTCTGAACAGTATCCTGCAAGGATCACTTTTTTTTTTTTTTCTTTTCCTGGCAGGATTCAAAGCTGCTTCCCAAAGAACAAAACCTCCTTGCATCAAAAGTAGTGGAGTGAGCTCTGTCCTTGCTGAACTGCCACTAACACAGCATGGAAATTATAGAGAGGAACATCCATGACAGCACAGCTGTCTCCCTGGGAGGGTGGATAAGAGATCTGAATCATCAGCTGAAAGTACTCGTGTCTTTGCTAACTTAAGCACTTCAGCCAAGTGCCAGAGCAAATCCGGCCATAGAAACTTTTGTTGGCGGTACAGATGATTCTTATCCTGTCCCAGATGGTAATCTTGAGAGGCAGCAAAGAAGAAGGTTTCACCACAGCTAGCTGCTGCATCCAAGAGCCAGTTGTTTCAGTCTGATCTGCACTATTGCTATTTTATTTATCTTAGGGGGTTACCTGAACATTCAGAAATAGTGCCTCAGTCTCTCAGTAACAGGAGGTTGATCTGTCCCTGTGGTAATCAAAGAGATTAGATTTATATAGGAATTACCCATGTAAAGACATGAGATTAACACCACCTACTTTAGGTGGTGTGAGAAACAGACAAAAAGAACCATGCAGCCATGTGATAAACATCTATCAAAACACTGCATCAGATCAATACATTTGCTTTTTCTGGCTTTGGTGATAAACCACAAAGGTTGAATGTATTTCATGGAGTTTCCTCCATAAGTAGATAGGAAAAAGAGATTTGACATTTCATTAGGTTTACAATAGTAGCATTAAAAATATCACTCTTCTGTACACCTTGTCAATCCCTAATCTGCATTGGAGCTTCACTCCCACAAAATTCTTTCTGATTCACTCTACTGGCAGTAGGGTGTCAACATTTCATATGCAGTGCAAACGTTTTCCTGCAACAAGCCCATCCTTTGCTCTGACAGAGGGTACAAAAGAGAAGATCAATTCATATTATATGTCAAACCCTAGCACATCTCACTGAAACCAAAATGGATTTTGTCCAAAAACCATCAGCCTGTGAGCTTCACAGGAAAGTAAATGAAAACGAGGTATGGTTGTGATTCCTTCCCATATGCTCTAATTCCATTAGGCATTTAATTCTGCTCAGATGATATATCCAGGTGCCATAACATCGTATGCAAGTCAGAGTTAGATCTAACAGGCCTGTACCGAACAGAATGACCACCTAAACCAGGGCACTGGACGCACTCCCTGCAGCTCATGAGCATTTTATCATGAGAGCATTATTATTTAAATAGAATAGAACAGAACAGAACAGTTGGAAGAGACCTACAAAGATCATCTGATTCAACTGTCAGACTACTTCAGAGCTGATCAAAAGATAAAATGTATCATTAAGAGAATTATCAAAGTGCCTCTTAATCATGGACAGGCACGGTACATCAACCACCTCCAGGAAGCATGTACAGGGAGTCTTATGAAGTTTCCATGAAGTAAAGAAGTTTTTCCCAATACCTAGTCTGAACCTCACCCAATATAGCTTTCAGCCATTCCCACACCTGCTATCACTAACTACAAGGGAGAAAAGATGAGCACCTCCTTCTCCATTTTCACTTCTTGGGAGCGATGCAGTTACTCTTCAACCTTCTTTCTTTCAGGGTTGACAAATTCATTGTCTTCAGCCTCGCCTCAAAGGACATGCTTTCCATCCCTTTTACCTGCTTTGTTGCCCTCCTATGGATGCATTTGAGTATCTTAATATCCTTTTTACATTCCGGATCCCTAAACAGCATAAAATACCCAGGGTGAGGCCACAACAATGCTAGCTATAGCAGGAGAATCACCTCTTTTGACCAGCTGGCTATGCTGTGTTTAAAAGTCAGTGAAAGTCAGTATCACCCCAAAACCAACCCTATGCCACCCCAAAATCAGGTTTGCCCTCTTGGCTGCCAGGACACACTCCTGTGGAGCCTGCTGTCAACTGGCACCCCCAGATCCCTTTCAGCTGAGCTGCTCTCCAGACACTCATCTCCTAATTTGTACCTGTATCTGTCCTCACGCCTCCCCAGGTGCAGCACCCATCATTTGCCTTTGTTGAACTTCATTCTGTTGATGATTGTTCAGTGCTCCAATCTACCTAGATCCCTGTGCAAGATGTCTTGTCCCTCTAGGGAGTCAACAGCACCTCTCAGGTTAGTATCACCAGCAAATTTACTAAGGATGCACTCCACTTCTGCATCCAGATCATTGATAAAAATGTTGAACAGGACTGGTCCTAGAATTGAACCTTGGGGAACACTGCTGGTGACCAGCTACCAGCCAGATGTAACATGATTGACTATGACCTTTTGAGCCCTACCATTGAGTCAGTTCATCACCCAGCCTACCATGTACCTGTTCATCTCACCTGGAGACATGCTTCTTGTAAAGCCACTTGTATTTGTGGATCTTCATTATAAAGACCCTATCTTTATCAGTATTGATCAGTAATGATGCTTTATTTATAAATTAATTACTGTAGTCCATCAATATCCTAGGTGTCCAAAGGTCCCATCTTGGTCAACAGAAGAGGAGTTCTTAATGCAGCAACAGGAGGTGAACAACCAAGCACTCATGGCCAGAATTTGTGAGTGAAGGAACTCTGTCAATCATCTGCTCCCCTTGGAGACACCTGTAGTTCAAACCAAGCCGTTCTGACAAGTGCTATGCATCAGTTCACTTTTCTGGAGTAAAACCTGCAAAGTACCAGTAATAAAACAGACATTGATATTTTCCAAAGCTTTTTAGGACATTCCCAGTATCCGTCCCTAAGATAGCACACCAGCCTGGATCTTGTTCTATATAGCCCCACTGTACAGCAATGTATGCACTTATGAGGGCCCTGGCTGCATCCCACCAATGTTGTCCTTGTTGCACACCTAGCAGGGCCCTTTTTGCAGTTATATGAAGCCCACCTTATTGGTACCACAGGCCCAGCTATGCTATATCCTACCTTTCCCCTCAGCAGGGATTTCCTCCTATTGGACACAAATCATTTAATCCAGTCTAAATAACTACAAAGGAGACATCTTTACCTCATCTAGACCAACTCTATGCTTCCTTTGCTGTCAGTCAAAATCTAGTCACTGAATCTGGAGGATGAGTCATAGATAGCTGAGATACAAGAGATGAATCACATCCTAACTGTGCCTGTTTCTTTCCCTGGTTATGAAGGATAAGTGTGACTGCCTGTGTTGTGTTTCTGCCACAGTTGTCTGAAGTTAGGTGATACGCCTCACTGACTAGAGATGGGGGCAGTAGTGAGACGACCTTGCAGAAGACTAGCTGGCGATGGTCCCAAGGCTGTTTGCCTTCCCCTGGCTCTGCAGAAGCAGCAGGTCCCTACCTGTCCCAGGAGCAAGAAGAAAGGACAGGAGGAAACTGCTCATACTGTGTCGAAGCTGACCCAGATCCTTAAAGATCAATGCTGTATCACCCAAGTATTCCATGGCAATAAGTATTGCTTAGTACCAGGGGTGGGTGCAATTCACTGCAAACCTCTACAAGGGAATTGTCAGAGTAAGCCATATGAGGTCCTTTTATGATTACTTGTTAGAAATAGACATATATACATAGTCAGTGGTGTTGGGATGTCCTGGAAATTGCCATTTTAAAGCCACTTTGGCTGAGGTATCTGTGGGTCCAAGTCCAAAGGTTAAAATAGAAGCTTTAATCATCTGCTTTAGAAATTGAAAAAATGAAGCATAAGGACACGTAGTAGATTCGTAAATCCCAATCTGAGGGATTTTGGTTGCAAAAGACATGAAGGCATAAAATTATTATGAAATAAAAGGAGACGTCTGCCATTTTTATGTCTCAGAGACCAGTTGGTAACATACAAGGGACCCGGTCCTTTAAAGAAGTGGGCTCTGTTCTCACCCCCCCAGCCTGACTTACAATTTCCCCCTATTCTTAGAGTTCATCAGCAGATGTCTGGGAGGAGAGGTAGGATTTTCACCTCTGTGAGAAACATAATTGGAAATAGGAATGCATAGCTTGTAGATGGAGAACTGTCCTTGCCTTATCCTGCCTGAGAGGAGTCAGTTACTTGACGGGGGATTTGTAGTGATTTAATACAGGAGAATTTTTGCAACATCCAATTCATTGAATATTTCTCAGAACTCATTTATTTTCCACCTATAGTTTTGGAGTCTTCTTCCCACTGTAAAATGGAAAGATGAAGATGACTGCATTGGTTATATTAAAAATATATTGACCTTAAATTTCTAATTCTACAATGACCAATTTAGAGAAATGTTGTATTTTAATCACTCTTCTCTTCACTATGTCAGAAAAAAAAAAAAAAAATCTAGCCACAAATTTTGTCACTGGGAGAAGTGCATGCCAAAATTTTGTCAAATATGTTAAGCTTCATGAAGAGATAATTGTGTATAGCAATAATTGCAGATACTGTTTGAGGAAAGACCTGTGTGGAGAGGGCTGTGGCACAAGAGGAACCATGAATGCAATGCTTTTGGCAAGAACAGGGGAAAGCAAACAAACAAACTAATAAAGTAAAATCCATCACAGCCTTGTATTCCTTGCAATGGAAACTCTTGGGACTTCAGTTAAAACCTGAATGGCCAATTTATTACAATTTTCTTTGCTATTTGTTTGGGAATTGCAGAATTACAGAATAATGTAGATTGTAAGGGATTTCTGGATGTGATCCAACCAACCTGCCTATAGCAGGAACAGCTTTTAAGTTGTATTAATTTTGAAATTAAATCAGGTTTCTGAGAGTTTGTATGCTGAATATCTTCAAGAATGGAGCCTCCACATCCTCGTTGGGCCCCCCTGCCAGTGCCTGACAAATCCCAGTGTGAAAACTGTTTTCCTGAACCTGGAGACAATCACCCTTATCTGTCTAAGACCTGAGAAAGCAAGTTCTAGCCTGTTGGCTCTTTTACTGGACTTAAAAGTTTGCAAGGAACTTGAAGTAGCTATTGATATCAAAGCCTCTTGCTCCTTCAAAGTCTGTGAAAATCCCAACCAGCCAAACAGCCCATTTTTTCCTCACATTTTGGAGTGTTTATGTTGTTGTTGTTGTTTTTGTTTGTTTGTTTGTTGTTGTTTGTTTGTTTTGTGTGTGTGTGCATGTTTTGTTTGTTTGTTTGTTTCAGTAGAAACTGGATGGCATGCATCCAAATTATTAGTGCCAGTTTTCTTGGTCAGAAAACATTAGCTGGCACTTCTTGCTGTGTTCTCTGGAGATGCCTGATACAGTCCTGAGTCCATGTGCTCTGACTCACTCACTGGAAGAGGCTGGGGGAGCTCTTACAACCAGATGATTTGCAAGCTCCTTCACATTTTTAATTTATCCTATTTGCCTGTGAGCAGGTTTATATGCAAGATCTTTTATAAAGGACCCAGCTTTCTTGAAGTTCTGCTATGGCAGAGAACATCCCATATGACCATACAAACTCAGACTCTGGTGCCTTACCCTCCTTAAAGGCACCAAAAGCTTCACACACAATGAGAAAGACCCTTCCGGCTAGCAATAAAGAAAACAGACATTTTGTAGTTCAAGAATATCCAGTCACTCTGAAATCAAATTTGCAGACTCTAGAGTGTGTAGATCCACATGTATGCAGACACAAGGAATGAATGTCCAGGATGACTCCCACAGCATCAGATTGGCTGAGGTTTCATGGGAGCAGAGCAGTGGGCTGGGAGTCAAAACAGGCTCTGCACCATTTTTTCCTGGAGTGGTGGTGCCAACCTCTCTCCCTGTGATAGTTTCTCCTTTTCAGGGAGCCATGGGACCATTTCACATCCATGTTGGTCCAGCTGCAGAAATTGCTTGCATAAGGTCCAGAGCAATTCCTAGTCCACCAGCCATTAGGGAGAGACAGGCTGCATGGCCAAAGCTGCCTAAGAGGATGAAGAGGCTGGTGTCAGAGTGTCACAGTGTCTCTCCTGCTATGAAGTATTTCCTTGGGCCTCTCAGTTCATCCCTGTCTTCTGCTCATTGGCTCTATTCCCTGCTCAGCTCTGGGGCCACTTGTGCAATGGCTCATTTCACACCTGGACAGTCCAGCCTCTTTTCCTACTGAACTCTTCATTCAGCATGGCCTGTGGGAGTTGCATCCCCTCCCTGTACCATCCTCCTTCAACACCATGACTTACTTCCATAGGCTCTTTCACCATGGATCAGAGATATTCATCGCAAATGAGGGGAATTGTCATTGTCTTCCTCAGGTGCAGGCAGAAGATTGAGGCAAAGCCATAGAAAGAGGAAACCTTAAGACTGACCACTGGCCTTATAGCCCTATGGCTACGTGGGAGAAATGTGTGAACCACAATGTTCTTGTCAGGAATGGCATGGCTTCAGCCTGGACACAGATAACTTAGCATGTCAGCTTCATTGGTAGCATCAGAAGCCATTAACTAAGAGGTAATCCTCACAACAAGGAGATATATAGAGAGGGTTGGCCCTTGAAGAAAGGTGGATGGTCAATCTGTCTGAGTTCATGTAGCTCTGACTATCCAAATACTTCTTAGGCTTGTGCCTGACTCTGTCCACAGGACTCTGCAATCATGTGGGCATTAGAAGAGGTGATATCATTCTTCTCTTCTTCCTCTGAGGATAGTATCACAGTGGTTTCAAGTCACATAAAGGACTCTGTCAAAAAAATCCTATGTGCTTTGTCCCACAGTGATCTCCCCACTGGCTTTCAGTTTCTTTATCTTACTTGGACCTTGGTTTCTGGTCTCTCCACTAATCCAAGTAGTGATGTCTCTGAGCAGAGGGTGGGGTAGGACAGCACCTTGTTACTGTAAAGGCAGCAGTAATGTTGGAAAAATATTGTACATGAGCAGGTGATAAAGATGAACCATACCATGATACCATGTGGCAGGTCACACAGCACTAGGGGAAAGCCTTAGACTACTCCAAGGGTCACTCTTCTCACATATATTATCTAGCATGCAATGAGAGCTATTTGAACTTTTCCCCTCTATGTAGGATAACTACCACAAGAAAACTCCTAAGCCTTTAATTATCTTCTACAGGCTAAGTGACATGGGTAGATAAAATATTTGTTATAAGGGACTGAGGACTTAACTGGACAAAGTAGATCCAACCATTGACTCTATTGGAATTATGCAGAGAATTATATAGGACGCACCTTGGTTTCCTGTCCTATATGGACAGTAGATGAGACTGTGTATCAGAGCCAGTTTGTGCAAGGATTTGAGAGTCAAGGTACAGATTGAAGCCAAAAGCAGATGCCTAAAGAAGAGTATGAGAGCAAGACAAGTAAACACAAGTGTTTCCAGGGAACAGACCCAATCCTCCTAAAATTTGTGGCATATGGACTTTCTGAGCCAATGATGGCATCTCTGTGTTTCACAGAATCTCAGAATAGTTGAGGTTGGAAGGGACTTTTTGAGATCATCTGGTCCAGCCATACAGCAGGGGCAGTCCATGTAAGAAGAGTCCAGAAGCTGCTCCATGGTAGGGAAGAGACAGCTCCAGCAAGCTCCACAAGGGACCCACTGCTGGCCAGATCTGTTCCCCTGTGGCTTGTGGAGAGGACCATGGTGGAGCGCATGTTCTTGTGGGAGCTGCTGCCCATGCAGGACCCATGCTGGAGCTCCTGAAGGATGGACCTCATGGTATGGACTCATACTAGAGCAATTCTTGAAGAGCTGCAGTCTACAAGAAGCCCATACACAAGCATAGAATCATAGAAACATAGAATGCTTTGGGTTGGAAGGGACCTTAAAGATCATCAAGTTCCAACCTCTCTGCCATGGCAGAGACACCTCCCACCAGACCAAGCTGCCCAAAGCCCCATCTAACCTGGCCTTGAGCACTTCCAGGGATGGGGCATCCACGGCTTCTCTGGGCAACCTGTTACAGTGCCCCACCACCCTCATAGAGAAAAATTTGTTCCTTATATCTAATCTAAATCTATGCTCTTTTAGATTAAATCCATTACTCCTTGTCCTATCACTACACTTCCTGACAGAGTCCCTCCCCAGCTTTCCTGTAGCCTTCTTTAGGTACTGGAAAACTGCTATAGGGTCTCCCTGCAACTTTCTCTTCTCCAGGCTGAACAACAGTCACAGAATATCCTGAGTTGGAAAGGATCCGCAAGAATCATCAGGTCCAACTCCTTCAGTTCGCGAAGGCCAGCAACCCATGGGAGGGACCCCAAACCAGAGGAGGGGAAGAGAGTGGCCATGAAGAAGTGGCAGAGACAAAGCACTATGGACTGACCACAACCCTCATGTTTATGAAATTTGGGGTTTAAATGTAACATAATTAATTACATTGTATATTTTCCATATTATATTAATTACACTTAAAATGCAGACTAAAACCCAAGGCCACAAGAACACAAACTGGGAAACTGAAAAATTTGACCCAATGCAAGCAATTAAATGAAAAAGCTTATTAACCCCAGAATACAAAGCTAAACATTTAATTATGTGTTGAAAAATACACCAGGTTTATTCAAATATTTAAAATCTTCTTAAAATTTCTGCTTGATTCAATCTGGGTTGAATTTTCTATCAGATGCTTAGATTGATCACACTGTCAAAAATTATATACTTTTGCCTGAGATCTAGGTGATGGTTGTTCATAGCAGGTTACACAGAGTTAGATGTCAATGGAGAACAACTTTTCATATGGCCATATACTGATAGGATGAGGGGAAATGGTTTTAAACTGAAAGAGGTGAGATTTAGATTAGATGTTAGAAGGAAATTCTTCACTCAGAGGGTGGTGAGGCACTGGCACAGGTTGCCCAGAGAGGCTGTGGATGCCCAATCCCTAGAGGTGTTCAAGTTCAGGTTGGAGGGGACCCTGGGCAACCTTATCTAGTGGATGGCATGCCTGCCTATGGCAATGGGGTTGGAACTGTATGGTCTTTCAGGTCCTTCCAACCCAAGCCATTCTATGAATCATAGAATCATAGAATCATAGAATATCCTGAGTTGGAAGGGACCCTTAAGGATCATCAAGTCCAACTCTTGACACCGCACAGGTCTACCCAAAAGTTCAGACCATGTGCCTAAGTTCACAGTCCAATCTCTTCTTAAATTCAGACAGGCTCGGTGCAGTGACCACTTCCCTGGGGAGCCTGTTCCAGTGTGCAACCACCCTCTCTGTGAAGAATCCCCTCCTGACGTCCAGCCTAAATTTCCCCTGCCTCAGCTTAACCCCGTTCCCACGGGTCCTGTCACTAGTGTTAATGGAGAAAAGGTCTCCTGCCTCTCGACACCCCCTTACGAGGAAGTTGTAGACTGTGATGAGGTCTCCCCTCAGCCTCCTCTTCTCCAGGCTGAACAGGCCCAGTGACCTCAGCCGTTCCTCGTACGTCTTCCCCTCCAGGCCTTTCACCATCTTCGTAGCCCTCCTCTGGACACTTTCCAACAGTTTCATGTCCTTTTTATACTGTGGTGCCCAGAACTGCACACAGTACTCGAGGTGAGGCCGCACCAGCGCAGAGTAGAGCGGGACAATCACCTCCCTTGACCTACTAGCGATGCCGTGCTTGATGCACCCCAGGACACGATTGGCCCTCCTGGCTGCCAGGGCACACTGCTGGCTCATATTCAACTTGCTGTCTATCACGACCCCCAGATCCCTCTCTTCTAGGCTGCTCTCCAGCGTCTCATCGCCCAGTCTGTACATGCAGCCAGGGTTTCCCCGTCCCAGGTGCAGGACCCGGCACTTGCTCTTATTGAACTTCATGCGGTTGGTGATCGCCCAGCTCTCCAACCTGTCCAGATCCCTCTGTAAGGCCTTTACGCCCTCATTTGAGTCCACAACTCCTCCAAGTTTGGTGTCATCAGCAAACTTGCTCAAAATACCCTCTATTCCTACATCCAGATCGTTTATAAAAATATTGAAAAGTACCGGCCCTAAAATGGAGCCTTGAGGGACCCCACTGGTGACCGCCCGCCAGCCTGACACAGCCCCATTTACCACAACCCTTTGGGCCCTGCCCGTTAGCCAATTACTCACCCATCGTATGATGTTTTTATTTAGCTGTATGGTGGACATTTTGTCCAGTAGGATCCTGTGGGAAACCGTGTCAAAAGCCTTGCTGAAGTCCAAAAAAATCACATCAGCTGGTTTCCCTTGGTCCACCATACGGGTGATCTTATCATAAAAGGAAATCAGATTAGTTAGGCAGGACCTACCCTTCACAAACCCATGCTGGCTGGGACCAATGACTGCTTTGTCCCCCAGGTGCGCCTCAATAAGTTTGAGAACCAACTTCTCCATGATTTTACCAGGCACTGACGTGAGGCTGACAGGCCTGTAATTGCTAGGGTCTTCTTTCTGACCCTTCTTGAAAATCGGCACAACATTTGCCAGCTTCCAGTCTACCGGGACCTCTCCAAATTCCCAGGATCGTTGAAAAATAATTGAAAGAGGTTCCGCGATGACGTCCGCCAGCTCTTTCAGCACCCGGGGATGAATCCCATCCGGACCCATGGACTTGTAGGGATCCAGGTCGAGTAGCAAATCCCGCACATGTTCAGGGTCAGTTGGGAGTTTGTCATCCCCACCGTCCCGGTTCTCCAGCTCAGGGCACCCTGGGTCCCGAAGCCCATCATCGGCACTGAAGACAGAGGCAAAGAAGGCGTTAAGCGTCTCTGCTTTGCCTACGTCATCGTCTGTGAGGAGACCTTCCCTATCAAGGAGCGGCCCTATGTATTCTTTAGTTCTCCTTTTTCCATTTACATATCTAAAAAACCCCTTTTTATTTTCTCTCACAGACACAGCCAGCTTCAACTCTAGCTGTGCTTTGGCTACACGAACTTTCTCCCTACAAACACGAACAGCATCCCTGTATTCTTTCCATGACACCTGGCCCTCCTTCCAGTAGCGAAACACTCTCTGTTTCCGCCTAATCTCCATTAGAACATTCCTGGTCAGCCACGCTGGCCTCCTGCCCCGCCTGCCTGACTTGCGATATTTAGGAATTGCCTGATCTTGTGCTTCTAGGAGGCATCGCTTAAAGAGTGACCAGCACTGGTGGACATCGAGGCCTTCAAGAGCAGTTTCCCAGGGGACCTTGCTGACTAGTTCCCTGAGCAGCCTGAAGTCCGCTTTCCCCATATCTAGGGATGAGGTTTTGGTGGCATTTTTCCTTCTGTCACCATAAATTTTGAACTCAACCACTTCATGGTGGCTATGACCGAGGCGGCCACCAATCACCACATGTCCCACCAGACCCTCTCTGTTTTCTAGCAACAGGTCTAGGAGGGCACCTTTCCTAGTTGGCTCCGTTAGCACCTGCACCAAGAAGTTATCATCTAGGTGCTTCATGAACCTCCTGGACTTGCTCGTGTCAGCCGTGTGGCACTCCCAGTTAACGTCCGGCAAGTTGAAGTCCCCCATAAGGACAAGGGGAGTTAATCTCGAGGCCTCTCTTAGTTCTGTAAAGAATAATTTATCGGCGCTATCGTCCTGGCCAGGCGGTCTGTAATAGACTCCCACAACGACATCCCCTTTATTCGTTCGTCCCTTGATCCTTACCCAGAGGCTCTCAACTTTGCCATCGCCGACCTGAAGTTCCACACAGTCCAGCCCCTGCTTCACATACATCGCCACCCCACCACCTCGCCTACCCTGCCTGTCCCTCCTGAAGAGCCTGTAACCATCTATCGCAACACCCCAGTCACAGGACTCATCCCACCAGGTTTCGCTTATGCCGATGATGTCGTAGTTGCGGGACTGGGACAGGACTTCTAGCTCATCTATTTTATTCCTCATACTGCGTGCGTTTGTGTAAAAGCACTTCAGGTGCGTCTCCTTACACTCAGCACCTTGTGGATCTGACCGAAGGACCTCACTGGCACACAGCCCCTCTGATTCTAGCGTACCATCCCTTAGGTCTTCACCGGTGTGCCTGGTTTTAGCCCCTTCCCCCTTCGACTCTAGTTTAAAGCCCTATCTATCAGCCCTGCCAACTCCTGACCAAAGATCCTTACCCCTCTCCGAGAGAGGCGCATCCCATCCGGTGCCATCAGGCCCGGTGTAGCATAGACCTTCCCGTGATCAAAGAAACCGAAATTCTGCCGGTCACACCAGTCTCGAAGCCACGAGTTTATGTGAACAGCACGCCTTTCAGCTTCGATCTCCCCTATCGGAAGGACAGAGGCAAACACCACCTGCGCCCCTGATCCTCTAAGTAGTCGCCCCAAATCCCTAAAGTCTCTTTTGATCGCCTTTGGACTTCTCATTGCTACTTCATCGCTACCAGCCTGAAAGACCAGTAGCGGGTAGTAGTCAGTGGGCCGTACCAGGCGCTTGACTTTCTTGGCAAAGTCTCTCACCCGAGCCCCAGAGAGGCAACAAACTTCTCTGCGGGTTGGGTCCGGTCGGCATATCGGTCCCTCTGTCCCTTTCAGGAGGGAGCCCCCCATAACAATAGCCCTTCTTTCTTTTTTGAAGGATGATGTGGCAATGCGACGTGTAGGTCACATTGTCTTAGGCGCCCCCTCCAACTGGGACGGGTTTTTGTCTACTTTGTCATTTAGATTGTCTTGCTCTAGTCCTTCATATCGATTATTTAAGGGTAGATGAGAAGGTGAGGTGGGCAGAGAGAGGGCTCGCCTACCACCCCGAATAGGCACCTGCCTCCATTCCCCCCCTTGATCTAGGTCTCCTCCCGCTGCCTGGCAGGAGGAGGGAACCTCCGTCTTCTGCGTAACAGGAGACGCTTGTGCTGTGGCAGTCTCGTGAGCCTGCCTCAGAGAGGGTAGAGCGCACCTCCACCAGTCAATTTCCCTCTCTGATTCCCTGATGCTCCCGAGCCTGTTCACCTCCTCCCGGAGCTCTGCTACCTGGCTGAGCAGTTCTTCAACCTGGGCACACCTCCCACAGGTATACCCACCACTGCTGTCGGAGACCGACAGAAGGCTGGGGCACACTCTGCAGCCCAGGACCTGGACGGCTGCGTGTTTCCCCTGAGTAGCCACACTGGCGACCGTGGCTGGAGATGCCTCACGAGATGCGGAGGCCACGGTTTTCTGCCTGGTTGATACCATGGTCAGGTTCTACACAAGCAGGTTACAAGCACCAAAGGGAGAGGCAGCTGCAACAGAGCGACGATGGGCCCCCCGCTCGCCCTGCCCGCGCGAACTGCCGCGCAAACTGTCACGTCCTGTTTGCCCGTCCTGGTTGCCGCGCTCCTGGTCGCTCGCGCTCCCTAGGGGCAACTTTTAAACAGCCTGGGAGGGGGCGCTGCTGGCTCCGCCCTCGCCTCGTCAGCCTCCCTCGCGAGGACAGCCGGGTCCCGGCGGCTCCCCCGAGTGGCCTCGATGCCGGACAAAAAGCCCTGCCCGCCTCAGTCCCCTGCTCCGCTGCAGAACACGTCTGCCCCGGAGCCGATCGCCTCAGCAAATGGCCTCTGAGCATATGGTTCTATGAGCATATGGTTCTATGATTCTAAGAGATGTAGACATGCTTTGGGGAGTTGGCTCTTCTCTGTTGTGGAATGCAACCACTATGGGAACCAGACATTAGCATGATGATAGGATGTCTAGAAGAAGAGATTATTCTGTAGCACAGGCTATATTTGTCACAGTAGGTATGTGAACCCATATATAAAAATCAGTTGACACATGCACAGTTAGGTTTTCTATACAAAGAGTAGATGAACTTTCTTATCCATGCACAAATATGGAACCAAATGGTATCATAGGGTTCTCTTCCACTAGAAAGCTGCTCTGCAAGACTTCACACTTGCTGACATTCAGGAGATAAACAGTAAGATTTTCACTGACACATGTTTCTGTTAGGAACCATTTGATACATCTAGACTGATTACTACAGAGTAAATGGCTCTTTAATCCATCGGCAGTGCTTTGGTTTCTCTCACCCGAACTAAACCTTCTCTAGAGTAACTCTGTGACCCAACTCTGGGTAGGTGCAATATGGTGGCAGGCCAGCAGGTCATCTCAAGAGGGTCTGACTCAAGCCTTGGTGACAGCTGGAACTTAGATTCTTGATTTCTCAACCAGCAAGTCACCCAGGCTAGGAATGATGGGAAAGAGGTGACAAAATGAAGAAGCAATCAGTGGTTTGTTTTACCAGGTACACTGATGCTGCTCTGGCCCCAAGTGTCAAACTGTCCCTGGTACTAATGTAAAAGTAGAAATAACAAGTTTTGCAGCAAGCAAATATGAGCAGTTGTGTGTGGTGCATAGTCTTCCTGTGGGTACAAGATCAATCTACCTCAATGTGCAGTGCTGTAGGAAAAGGGAGTACTTTTTACTGAAACAGTTTATAGAAACAGAAGGGCTTTCAAGCACTAAAACCTCCTGGAATCTCTAGGCGCAACTGCATGCATCTCATGGGGATAGGTCGTACATCTCTCACTAAAGATCCTCCCACTTTCAAGGTTCAACCCAAAGACATGTGGTTTGATCTGGCATAGGAACACTTGTGTAAATAGATTCCTGCACCTTTCACTGAAATATCATCAGAGAATGCAGGTATTCTAGTTTAATCAGCAATGAAAACCAGAAATGTTTCTTCTTGGACTGATGCAAAATATTTTGTTTGATCTGAAACATAGTGTTTGCCTTCTCTATGTCAGGGATGGGAAGGATGCACAAGGAGGAGCTTATTTGCCCCCTTTTTTGACACAATTTACTTTTCACTTAGAATGATTTTTAGATAAAAGTATCATTTGGAGGAAAAAAAAAAAGTCATCATTCTGAAAATGTCAGAAATGCTTCTGTTTCAAAATGTCAGGAAAATTGTCATGCTGAGTCTCTGTTCCAAGGGAATATTTTTCTCTTCTCCAGAATCTATAAGAATTTGCTTCTTATTTTTTTTTTCACATTTTTTTTTTTTCACATTTCAGGTGTCCAGTCTGAGCCCTGATGTAAGGGAAGCAGCACAACTACCATGCTGGAAAAGAAAGGACTCTGTTATACATGTCACTGCCCTGCCCAGAGCAGGTTGCCTTGGAGCACCTCTACATACTGAACCGGAGAGCACAGGGTTTGCTCTGTGCCACCCATAAAGACTAAGAAAATCTGGTGCCAGAAGGACCAGGGACCTTTACCTGTAGACATTTATGTCCCAGTCACAGGAGACCAGCACAAGATGTGTTTCATGAGTGGACACTTGTTGTGCAGGGAAGAAGGCACATGCTGCCTGCATTCTGAAGGGCAGGTCAAGTAACAGGGCCATCAATGTGGAGCAAGTATCTCCACTGTCTGACTGGAAGTGTAGTCCCTAGACTCCAGATCACCTCCATCTCTCTCAGTTGATTGGTAATCTTGCAACAGCAGCCAAGAAGTCCCAGAGAGCAGCAATTTCCCAGCCATGACCTGCAATTCCGCCACCACTTTGCTCCCACCCAGGATGCTGGCTGTTCTAACTCTGATTTTACTGGGTGATATGGTTTCCTTGTATTGGAGATTCATGTGACAAAATTCAGCTTGAGATCTGGGAAGGGGGAATTTATTTAGTTTAGCTCATCTTAGTTGACTCTACCTAGTTTAAATCTCACATCCACACATTCACAGGCACCAAGACACATCTGTCAGGGTGGTCTGGCTAGGATCACTCATTTGAGTTGGAGGACAATTGGCAGTACCATATCCTCAATGTGTCTCTCCTTTCTCCTTGGTGGGCTGGGTTTTGGGCAGGTTTTTCACAGCCTTTAAAAGTAATCAGGCATTGTGGTTACTTCACTGTCCATATATCTCAAAGTTGCTGCCCTTTCTTTGTGCTGCTTCATTTTGGGTATCTTATAGCAGCTGTCTGCCTTCCAGTCAGGATAACAGGAGGAGGAATAGTATATGTAAGGTGTCATACCTTCTTGCTATTCCTGTTGTTGGAGTGTGAGTGATCTGCTGAACTCATTTGCTTGCTCTTTTGATCCAAAAGACACTTTTCTCAGTTTTTACCAGTTTGATCCCTTGGTTATCAGTACAACACCTAGTACGACCTTAATGATTCTGTGATTCTGTGATTCTGTTTGCCCTAGTGTTTCTTCTGGTGCTTTCATACACAACTATTTCCATTCATACAGATAAAGCTTAATATTTCTATTACAACTTACTGAATCAGCACTTATTTCACAGCTGCCCATATCCGTCTTTTTCATTGTCTTGTCAGTTAACACTTGACTCATCACAAAAGGGAAAAAAACCTCTTAGGTAGGTTAGAAAGGATGCTGTCATTAGGTCCTTAGAGGAGTTTTGCTATTTGAGTCAAAGCAGATCTTACCGTTTATGTCAAAGTTGATCCCTTCTCTAATTGATGATAACAGGTGACTTCCAAGCACTTGGTTCTGAAGCAACGATTTGTACATTCCAGCAAGTTTTGCCTTCCTGTAAGTGAAAAGCAACACTGCATTCTGTCTGCTCTGTTCCCCAAACTTCTGTTTACAGCTGCCTCTTTTAAACCTTCAGCATTGAGCCTATGTTTTATAGCTGAAAAATAAAATAAAATAAAATAAAATAAAATAAAATAAAATAAAATAAAATAAAATAAAATAAAATAAATAATAAAAGCTGTAAGCCAAGGTAATCCAACTGTGCCGTGCTTTTCAGTTTCCCTCAACAGGAATCTGGGGACTTTTGCTAATCTCTAGAGTTGTTCTGGGGACAACTGAGCTGGTGTCCATAATTTCCTCAGCAATGAAAATAATGAAAACATCACTGGTGCAGGAAAAGCAGTAAAGAAAGGGCTTCTCTGGGCATCTCTGTATAGTTTTGTTATTTTAAATAGTTGCAACACGTGTTAGCTGGGCTGTAACTTACCAGTTGGTATTAGGGGAAGAGTTGTGGAAAGGCAGAGAGAGTGGGTAGACATCATTCAGTCTAAGGCAGCAGTTTAGGGCCTCTGTACACTCAGTAGAGATGGGCACATTGGTAGAGATACTTCACCTCTTCTTGGAGTACTGTCTGTGGCTGTCGTTACACTGTCGACATTTATGTTATAGTTGCTTTGAGCATCTACACATTGAAGTCCATTTGCATGCAGCAATACACAATTAATATGCTACACTGTCTACATTCAGGGGAGTCTAAAGGGTTGCAAACTATCAAGCAAAACCCAAGTGGTTTCAGCAGTCCTGAACAGCTGCCAGTTAGTAAAACTGCTAGGAAAATTCTGTGAGACTGGAAATAAGTATTCTTTGCATGGTAAGGTAAAACAGCTGGAGAAGACAGAAGGAAAAGAGTATTGTATGAAGTAGAGGACCAAATAAATGGAATAACTGCAGTTCTGGAGATCACAGGATCTTTGATTGCTTCTGCACAGGACAACTCAGAGAGCTGTTATCAGCTAACTCTGATGGCTTTTCTTGGATGTGGCTGGAGACTAACATGAATTTGTGTGATTCTGATTTGGTTATTCCAGGGATGACATCCAAGCTGCTGCCAAAGGCAGGAACTGGTGTTACCTTCCTTCACAAAACACTGTTCATCTGATATACAAAGCTCTGTGAAAATGGAGGTCATTTGCAATACTGATGTCCTGGTTTTCCCCTCCCTGTCTCCATCAGCAAATAACCCTATTTGTTCCTGGTTGAACAGACACCCTCCTACTCCTCCGTGCATGCAAATCTTCCTATTTGCATCCTCGGTAAGTCAAAATTTTACACTTGACTCTCAGAAAATTGGACACTAACCTAATGGTATCCTTGGTTGGCCTGTTATATTGTTTCTTAGTATTTTTCAACCATATTCAGAGAAGTTCTCAAATGATTTCATTCAGTGACATCACGGGCTTTCCAGGAAAGGATTCCTCATGTGGAGTGTTTTGGTAATAGTATTTGCAGTTAAATATTTAATTTTAAATTTATCCTGCAGCTTATAGTATCAAAATTTTTGAATTTAGCTTGGATATATGAAAAGTTTCCTCCGTCATTTGAGTGAGTGTCCACATAGATGAACTTTCCTCTCAGGACATCCCAAAGCCCTAAGCTAACTGTTATGACTGTTCCCTTCCAGGCTCTTCCATCCAAAATTATCATGTCATCCTATGATCTATTAAGCAATCCTATATAGTTGGTAAAATAAACTGTCAGACTTTTTTTTCTAGGGTTTCAAATGCTATCCAGAATTTGCAGGAGCCAAGTGCTAATTAAAGCCAGCCTAATGAGTGCTTTCAGTGAGTACATAAGCAAAACAGGAACTCTGAAACCTGGCAAGTAGAAAATGCAAAAGGACAAAGTGTGCAAAACATGAGTGCTCGACTAAGAATATACTGTGTGTTTGTTTGTTTGTTTGTTTGTTTGTTTTTATTATTATTATAAAGTAGCACTCAGAACCAGTCTTAGCATTTCTCATGCAACTGAACCAATGGCACACAGTCAGCCTTTCTGGACCTCTTATTACCCATCCTTGAAACACTCTTCAAGACAGTCCTGATCCTTGGACTAAGGGTACAATGTGGTGCTCCAGGCAGGACATCTAATCCTCTTGCCACCACCAAAGACACTGCCTCTCTCTTTGCCAAAACAAGAGCCACAGGAGCCAAACAGCCAAACAGGCCACACAGGAGCCAAAACAGAAAAAAATATTTGAACATCAATATAGGATTACACTTTTGTCAGTTCTACTACCTGAACTGGCTCCCTGGGGATTGGAAGAGGAGTAGTGCGGAGAAGGGAAGCAACAGTCTGTATGGGAGGAGGGAAAGGGAACAGCACAGCTCTGCTCAGCAGCACCCACTCTGTAGTTGTCTGCTGCATCATCAGACCATACACAGGATACTGAGAAAATCATCTTGTGAGGGTTTCAGGAGTGTCTGGATTGATGCAGCTGTTGGAACAGCAAGAACATTAACTGGAACATTTCCTTCTATTACATGTTTAAGAGTGTTCCAAAGTCCCACACTGAGGTAGGCTGCAGGGAGAGGAGGTCTGTACTTCTCGTTCTTAAGAGGTGAATCACATCATGACTCCCAAATCCCAGCACTCCCAGGCCTCAGCCCATCGTTCAGTCAAATATTCCCAAAAATACTGCATTGCTAATTATTCCCTCCAGAAATGCTACATGAATAATAGTAGGTATTGTCAGGAAAAGGAAAAACCTGTCGAACCAAATACTGGCAGATGACTAAGAGAGGCTTCTGCTGTCCCACATATGCCATCAGTGTGAGAAAAAAGAGCATGCCACCATGAGGAACACTGCCTGACCAGTACATGTCACAACAGGACACTGCTCTGGAGCTTCTCAGAGGAGGACACAATGAGGAAATGCTGGTCTTACCATTACTGAATATGACTCCTAGTATCATTGTCCCTGATGAATCATCAGAAATTAGTGCATGTGCTAATAACATCATCCTTGATGAAGAACTCAAATACATTTTCTTGCTGTAGCTTTCCTTGTTTTATCAAACAGCTAAATTTGACCCGAGGACATGTGTCACCATCTTCCACAGCTAGTTGCTTGGTCCTGTTGCATTTCAGCTGTTGGAACATGTTGAGCTCGAGTATATGTGACCATTATAACACAGAGCAGTGCATACATGCAGCATGAGGCATCCTGAGTTGGTGCAGTACAGTTCTGGATGACAAAATTAGCATTTTTCCAGCTTTGATCTGGCTTCACAGAATCACAGAATCACAGAATTTTCTAGGTTGGAAGAGACCTCAAGGTCATCGAGTCCAACCTCCAACCTAACGCTAACAGCCCTCCACTAAACCATATCCCTAAGCTCTACATCTAAACGTCTTTTAAAGACTTCCAGGGATGGTGACTCCACCACTTCCCTGGGCAGCCTGTTCCAGTGCCTCACAACCCTCTCAGTAAAGAAGTTCTTCCTAACATCTAGCCTAAAACTCCCCTGGCTCAACTTAAACCCATTCCCCCTCGTCCTGTCACCAGGCACGTGGGAGAACAGACCAACCCCCACCTCACTACAGCCTCCCTTGAGGTACCCATAGAGAGCGATAAGGTCGCCCCTGAGCCTCCTCTTCTCCAGGCTGAACAAGCCCAGCTCCCTCAGCCGCTCCTCGTAGGACTTGTTCTCCAGGCCCCTCACCAGCTTCGTCGCCCTTCTCTGCACCCGCTCAAGCACCTCGATGTCCTTCTTGTAGCGAGGGGCCCCAAACTGAACACAGTACTCAAGGTGCGGCCTCACCAGAGCCGAGTACAGGGGGACGATCACCTCCCTAGCCCTGCTGGTCACGCTGTTCCTAATACAAGCCAGGATGCCGTTGGCCCTCCTGGCCACCTGAGCACACTGCTGGCTCATATTCAGCCGACTGTCCACCATCACTCCCAGGTCCTTCTCTGCCTGGCAGCTTTCCAACCATTCCTCTCCCAGCCTGTAGCTCTGCTTGGGGTTATTGCGCCCCAGGTGCAGGACCCGGCACTTGGCCTTGTTAAACTTCATGCAGTTGACCTCAGCCCATCGGTGCAGCCTATCCAGATCCTCCTGCAGAGCTTTCCTACCCTCAAGCAGATCGACACACGCACCTAACTTGGTGTCATCTGCGAACTTACTGAGGGTGCACTCGATGCCCTCGTCCAGATCATCGATGAAGATATTAAAGAGGACCGGCCCCAGCACCGAGCCCTGGGGGACGCCACTAGTGACTGGCCTCCAACTGGACTTGGCTCCATTCACCACGACTCTTTGGGCCCGGCTATCCAGCCAGTTTCTAACCCAACGAAGCGTGCGCCAGTCCAAGCCAAGAGCAGCCAGTTTCTTGAGGAGAATGCTGTGGGAGACGGTGTCAAAAGCCTTGCTGAAGTCAAGGTAGACCACATCCACAGCCTTTCCCTCATCCACCCAGCGCGTGGGGTGAGCATTTGACAATCAGGATGCATACCACCATGATTTCATGGTGGCTGACCATTTTATGGTCAGTACAGGGAGCCTGCTGAAGTAAAGACACTTGGCACAAACTGCACTGCTTAATTTACCCTCTATGTTAATGCAAAGGCACAAACACCTCACTCAGATTTCTAGTGGGAGCACAAGATATCCAAGACCCATTCAGTTTCCAGTCAGTTGGCTAGTTCTGTGGCCTGTAATCCTGACTTGTCTCTTACATCATTGTACTGGGTCTGGCTGGAATGTTAACTTTCCCGGCAGCAGCCCATACAGTGCCGTACTCTGTACTTGTAGCTGGAACAGCAGTGTTATCACACCAGTGTTGTGTCTACTGCTGAGCAGCAGTGGCACAGCGTTGGGCCTTTCTCTAACCCTCCTAGGGGGTGGGCAAAAAAGTGAGGAGAGAAACATCACTAGGGCAGCTGACCTAAACCAATCAAAGGGATATTCCATACCATGTGGTGTCACACTCAGCAATAAAAGGTGGAAACAGGAAGAAGAGGGGAGGGGTGGGCTCTCGTTGAGAAGACGTCAGTCCTCCTCTCGAACACCGGCTGCGTGCGTTGAGGCCTTGCTTCAAGGACGTGGTCAATCATCGCTCATTTGTGGGAAGTAGAGAGTAATTTCTTTCCTCTGCACTTCCATATAGCTTTCGTTTATTTTGTTTGTTTGTTTTCCTCCCTTTTCCCCTTTCCCTTTTATTTTCCCCTTAGTTAAATTGTTTAGTTCATGGTAGTCTTTATTTAATTATTATAATTATTTCCCTTTAATTAAATTATCCTTATCTCAACCCGTGAGTTGTTCTTTGCTTTACTTCTCCCCCTCCTTATCTAAAGGAGGGGGAGTGAGAGAGCGGTTGTGGGGTTTAGCTGCCCAGCACAGTAAAACCACCACAGTCCTTTTTGGCGCCCAACGTGGGGCTCGAAGGGTTGAGATAACAATAGAATTGATTAAACGCATACAACTAACACACTTGCTTGCTAGTAACCATGTTCCTTGCCCTGTTAATAATAATGGCTTTGTTCATATGTCATGCAATTCGTGTCATATTCTCCTTTCTCCTATATATCCGATCCGACCAAGTGCTACAATCTGTGTTCACTTTTTTTAATTCGTTGTGCTGCCAAGCACTGACCTTGGTTTTACTCTGGAATTCAGGCTCTGCGCTGTTATCATTTGGGTCCCATGGAAACTATCTTTCAGAGAATATTCAGAACTACACTGCCTTCCTTTTCTCATCTGGACACCAGTTTATTAATAATATCAGGAATGGTACCTTTCCCTTCTTTCACAGTGGGCTAATTACAACAGTTTGGGAGTATTTTGAAGATCCATCTGTAACCCATGTATTGCTATTTCTAATTCTGAATAACAGGTTTCATTTTCTCTCTAAGATTAGTCGATTGTTTAAAAAACTTATTTGGGAATCTGTCCCGAAACAGTCTCGTGGTGAGTGGCACGGTGTGTGGGATGATGTTAGCAGATACCTGTCACGAGTGTCTCCTCCAATAGTTTTGAACTTCACCCCTGAGCAAGTGCTAAATCCTAAAAACTTGGTAGAATGTTTGAGAGTTGTATGTCCTGATCCTGATAATGCCGGAGAACAACAGCTTGCAGCATTGTGCTGGGTCCTGGTTTATTCCTATCAAACACTGTTTAACATCATCCAGCAACTTGAAGAGAGGGAGGAAGTCTCTGAATCTGATGACCAAGTAACACATGCTGTGGCTGACCCAGAGGACCAACCAACTATGGTATCAGTCGCCCCCATAGTCAAGTCAAAACAATGGAAACGGAGGTCAGCTCGTTTAGTAAGGGAAGAAGGCTCTCCTAAGAAGGAGGGAGAAGGGGAATTGGCAGGTACCTCTAAAGCAGAGCCATCACAAAAACAGCAGGAAGACGAGACGGAAATCATAAAGGAATCAGAAATCACTCGATCCTTATCCCTGAGTGAGATGCGAGAAATACGAAAGGATTATGGTCGACGCCCAGGTGAACACATCCTCACTTGGCTGCTCCGATGCTGGGATGCTGGGGCCAGTAGCCTACAATTAGAAGGCAATGAAGCCAAGCAGCTGGGATCCCTCTCTAGAGAAAGGGTAATCGACAAAGTAATCGGGAGAGGAGCACAGGCCCTCAGCCTCTGGAGACGACTCCTGGCAGCTATCAAAGAAAGATATCCCCATAAGGAAGATATTGTATATCACATAGGCAAGTGGACCACTGTGGATAAAGGTCTCCAACATCTGCGGGAATTAGCTGTGCGGGAGATGATTTATAGTGATTTGGACAATGTCCAGACACCTCAAGATCCCGATGAAGTCCAGTGCACAACATCCATGTGGCGTAAATTTGTGCGGAGTGCACCAGCAGCACATGCCAGTACCCTGGCAGCAATTCACTGGGATGAGGGGATGGGACCAACAATGTATGATGTCTCCTGCCAACTTCAAAAATATGAAGACAATCTCTCTGCTCCGCTACAGTCCTGTGTCTCAGCTGTGGAGAAATTGTCTAAAGGACTTGACAAGCTTGTGGAGAAAGTATATTCCCCCTCATCTAGACAGAGTGATACTTCAGCCACTAAGAATCAGCATTCGCCTGCTCAAGAGAGAGAGTACCCAAGACGTACACCACGTGGCACCTTGTGGTTTTATCTGCGTGACCATGGGGAAGATATGAGGAAATGGGATGGTGTACCTACTTCAACCCTAGCTGCTCGGGTACGTGAACTGAAAGGAAATACAGCAGCAAGAAGAGGGGCTCCTAAGAGAAATGCTGCTCCAGTTTCTATTGGGCAGTACCCCAGAGGCAGTAGAAGAGCTGATGTTATTCTTGACCACGATGAAGGGACCTCTACCTCTCATTTGCCAGAATTTGTGCATTTGCAAGAATTAAGTGGCAGACGCTCCAGCCAGGACTAGAGGGGCCCTGCCTCTGGCCAGGTAGAGGAGAGGGATAACCGGATTTATTGGACTGTGTGGATCCGATGGCCTGGAACATCAGAACCACAGGAATACAAAGCTTTAGTGGACACTGGCGCACAATGTACCATAATGCCATCAGGCTACCAAGGGACAGAACTCACCTGTATCTCTGGAGTGACAGGGGGATCCCAACAACTATCTGTACTGGAAGCTGAAGTGAGTCTAACTGGGAATGAGTGGCAAAAGCATCCCATTGTGACTGGCCCAGAGGCTCCATGTATCCTTGGCATAGACTATCTCAAGAGAGGGTACTTCAAGGATCCAAAAGGATACCGGTGGGCTTTTGGCATAGCTGCTTTGAGCACAGAGAAGATTAGGCAGCTGTCTACCCTGCCTGGCCTTTCAGAAGACCCTTCTGTTGTAGGATTGCTGAAGGTTGAAGAACAACAGGTACCAATTGCTACCACAACGGTGCACCGACGGCAATATCGCACCAACCGAGACTCCCTGATTCCCATCCATGAGTTGGTTCACCGACTGGAGAGTCAGGGAGTAATCAGCAAGACTCGCTCACCCTTTAATAGTCCTATATGGCCAGTACGAAAGTCTAATGGCGAGTGGAGGCTAACAGTGGACTATCGAGGCCTGAATGAAGTCACGCCACCACTGAGTGCTGCAGTGCCAGACATGCTAGAACTTCAGTACGAACTAGAGTCAAAGGCAGCCAAGTGGTATGCCACAATTGATATTGCTAATGCATTTTTCTCCATCCCTTTAGCAGCAGCATGCAGGCCACAGTTTGCTTTCACTTGGAGGGGCATCCAATACACCTGGAATCGGCTGCCCCAGGGGTGGAAACACAGCCCTACCATTTGCCATGGACTGATCCAGTCTGCACTGGAGCAAGGGGGAGCTCCTGAGCATCTTCAGTACATTGACGACATCCTCGTGTGGGGCAACACAGCAGAAGAAGTTTTTGAGAAAGGGAAGAAAATAATCCAAATTCTCCTGAAAGCTGGTTTTGCCATTAAAAAGAGCAAGGTCAAGGGGCCTACACAGGAAATCCAGTTCTTGGGGGTAAAATGGCAGGATGGACGTCGCCATATTCCAATGGATGTGATCAATAAAATAACAGCAATGTCTCCGCCAACTAGCAAAAAGGAAACGCAAGCTTTCCTAGGCCTCGTGGGATTCTGGAGAATGCATGTGCCAGGCTATAGTCAGCTTGTGAGTCCTCTATATCGAGTGACTCGAAAGAGAAACTATTTTGAGTGGGGCCCTGAGCAACAACAGGCATTTGAACAAATCAAACAAGAAATAGCTCGTGCAGTAGCCCTTGGGCCTGTCCGTACTGGACCAGCTGTGCAAAATATACTGTACACTGCAGCTGGGGAGCATGGGCTCACCTGGAGCCTTTGGCAGAAAACCCCAGAAGAAACTCGAGGTCGACCTCTGGGCTTCTGGAGCCGGGGCTATCGAGGATCAGAAGCCAATTACACCCCAACTGAAAAGGAAATACTCACAGCATATGAGGGTGTTCGAACTGCTTCAGAAGTTGTGGGTACAGAGGCACAGCTCCTCTTGGCACCGCGGCTACCTGTGTTACATTGGATGTTCAAAGAGAAAATTCCCACTACACACCATGCAACTGATGCTACATGGAGTAAGTGGATAGCGTTAATTACACAGCGGGCTCGAATGGGAAAATCCAATCACCCAGGAATCCTGGAAGAGATTATGGACTGGCCGGAAGGCAGAGATTTCGGAGTGCCAACAGAAGAGGTAACCCGTGCTGAAGAGGCACCACCATACAATGAGTTGCCAGAAGACAGAAAGCAGTATGCGTTGTTTACTGACGGATCCTGCCGTGTGATAGGGAGCCATCGGAAATGGAAAGCTGCTGTGTGGAATCCCATACGACGAGTTGCGGAAGCCATGGAAGGGGAAGGTGAGTCGAGTCAGTATGCAGAAGTAAAAGCCATACAACTAGCCCTAGATATTGCCGAAAGAGAAAATTGGCCAGTATTGTATCTTTATACTGACTCATGGATGGTGGCAAATGCTCTGTGGGGGTGGCTGCAGCAATGGAAACAGAGCAACTGGCAGCGCAGAGGTAAGCCTATCTGGGCTGCTACCCTGTGGCAAGATATTGCTGCCCGGGTAGAAAACCTGGATGTTAAAGTACGTCATGTAGATGCCCACATGCCCAAGAGTCGCACTACTGAAGAACATCAGAACAACAAAGAAGTGGATCGAGCTTCGAAAATTGAAGTGGCTCAGGTGGACTTAGACTGGGAACGTAAGGGTGAGCTGTTTGTAGCTCGATGGGCCCATGAAACATCAGGACATCTGGGGAGAGATGCCACTTACAGATGGGCTCGTGATCGAGGGGTGGACTTGACCATTGAGGCCATCACACAGGTTACCCATGAGTGTGAGACCTGTGCTGCAATCAAGAAAGCCATGAAGGTAAAATCTCCCTGGAACAGGGGGAGATGGTTAGGGTTTCAATATGGTGAGGCCTGGCAAATTGACTATATCGGACCACTCCCAAAAACTCGCCAAGGCAAACGGTACATACTCACCATGGTAGAAGCAACTACTGGGTGGCTGGAAACATACCCTGTAAACCATGCCACAGCCCGAAACACTATCTTGGGCCTGGAAAGACAAGTATTGTGGCGTCATGGTACACCAGAGAGAATTGAGTCTGACAATGGGAGTCATTTCCGAAACAATCTTGTTACCTCCTGGGCAAAGAGGCATGGTATTGAGTGGGTGTACCACATCCCTTACCACCCACAAGCCTCTGGGAAGGTTGAGAGGTACAATGGACTGTTAAAGACTATGTTACGAGCATTAGGTGCTGGGACGTGGAAACAATGGGACACAAATCTACCAGAAGCCACTTGGCTAGTTAACAATAGGGGGTCTGACAGCCGTGCTGGTCCTGCCGAAACAAAACCTCTACACACTGTGAAAGGAGCTAAGGTTCCCGTAGTGCATATAGGAAGGTGGATGGGGAAGGCAGTGTGGGTTGCTCCTGCCTCGGGAAAAGGCAAACCCACTCGTGGGATTGTCTTCGCCCAAGGACCAGGGTATACCTGGTGGGTCATGCAAAAGAATGGGGATATCAAGTGTGTGCCTCAAGGAGATTTGACATTGAGAGAAAACTAATCTATAATCTAAGTTATATGTTGTAGGAAGATGCTGTAGGATCAACGACAGGTCAACTTTGCAAGGAGCCGGGCAGTGCAACAAGGACTTGAACTAAGCTGGTGCTGGTGTCCAGACATCCAACTCCGCCTGCCTTGAGTGGCCACTTTGGCAGATGAAGACCTAATCATCAACAGTTCTTATGAACATTTTCCAAGAAAGACCTATGGAATGAAAAGATACATCTGCCTATTAATCCTGTCCTGTTAAATCCTTGTCCTGTTAAAGGACAAGGGATAATGATGAGAATGCTTGTATGCTAAAGTATGGGGATCTGAGTGTGACACAAATGTTATGGAATAAGGGGTGGAAGTTGTACTGGGTCTGGCTGGAATGTTAACTTTCCCGGCAGCAGCCCATTCAGTGCCGTACTCTGTACTTGTAGCTGGAACAGCAGTGTTATCACACCAGTGTTGTGTCTACTGCTGAGCAGCAGTGGCACAGCGTTGGGCCTTTCTCTAACCCTCCTAGGGGGTGGGCAAAAAAGTGAGGAGAGAAACATCACTAGGGCAGCTGACCTAAACCAATCAAAGGGATATTCCATACCATGTGGTGTCACACTCAGCAATAAAAGGTGGAAACAGGAAGAAGAGGGGAGGGGTGGGCTCTCGTTGAGAAGACGTCAGTCCTCCTCTCGAACACCGGCTGCGTGCGTTGAGGCCTTGCTTCAAGGACGTGGTCAATCATCGCTCATTTGTGGGAAGTAGAGAGTAATTTCTTTCCTCTGCACTTCCATATAGCTTTCATTTATTTTGTTTGTTTGTTTGTTTTCCTCCCTTTTCCCCTTTCCCTTTTATTTTCCCCTTAGTTAAATTGTTTAGTTCATGGTAGTCTTTATTTAATTATTATAATTATTTCCCTTTAATTAAATTATCCTTATCTCAACCCGTGAGTTGTTCTTTGCTTTACTTCTCCCCCTCCTTATCTAAAGGAGGGGGAGTGAGAGAGCGGTTGTGGGGTTTAGCTGCCCAGCACAGTAAAACCACCACAATCATTCTTACTACCTTGTTCTTGGCTTGATAGGGTTGTTTCCATTAATTTTCCTGAACATACAAAAAAAAAAAATTAGTTATTTTTTTTTTACAACTTCTTAGGTTTCTTCCTCAGCAACATTGTGTCATAGGTACTACAAAATTTATGTCAGGAGAAAGGATGGGCTCACAAACAAGGTGAAGGAACTTGTTGGTGATGCAGAATCACTGACAGTAATCTCATGGAGGTGTGCTGAGAAACACTGCCGGAGCACATCACAACACAGAGAGACAGCTGATGAAAACAGCAGTTGAATTTAATTGGCAATGGATGCAGACAATTCTGAAGATCCACAATGGAGTGAAATCTATTAACATGTAGCAGGGGGTAAGGGGATAGTGGTTTTCTGTAATAAGGTATCTTAGTGCTCAGCTGTAGCTCAAATTCAAATGTTGGAATTGCTGGTAGAAGAATAGAGAACAAAACATGCAATTACATGCGTGTCATTGTCTCTTGTGTGTACGTATCTTTGCTGGGTGGAGTTCTGGTACTCTTATTTCAAATGGATAAAAGGTCTTTGAAAGTCAGGACAAAAGATAATCAGGCAATAGAGGACTACAATTGCAGAGAAGACAAAAAGGAAACAATTATTTACCTTCCTGCAATTCAAAGACTAGGGGCGTTTCAGCTGACCTAAACCAACCAAAGGGATATTCCATACCATATGATGTCACACTCAGCAATAAAAGGTGGAAAAAGGAAGAAGAGGGGAGGGATGGGCTCTCTTTGTGAAAACGTCTGTCCTCCCGAACATCAGCTATCTGCATTGAGGCCCTGCTTCAAGGACGTGGTCAAACATCACTCATTTGTGGGAAGTAGAGAGTAATTTCTTTCCTCTGCACTTCCACACAGCCTTTACTTGTTTGGGGGTCTTTTTGTTTGTTTTTTCCCTTTCCCCTTCCCTTTTCCCTGTTCCCTTTTTTCCCTTTAGTTAAATTGTTTAGTTAATAATAATCTTTCCTTAATAATTATTTTTTCCCTTTAATTAAATTATCATTATCTCAATCTGTGAGTCGTCCTTTCCTTTACTTCTTCCCCTCCTCTTTTAAGGAGGGGGAGTGAGCGAGCAGTTGTGGTGTTCAGCTGCCTAGCATGGTAAAACCACCATACTGCCCACCCTGTCTCACAAGTTATGGACCATGTCTGGGGAAAAAAAAAAAAAAAAAAAAAAAAGGAGAGAAGGCTAAATATGATTCCAGTTTACAGGGAAACAAACAAACAAAAGGTGATCTGGACAGCAGGGTTAGAAGTTTCCTCTCCAAAGACTCTCTTGCACTGAAGGCTAGTGAACCACTTGACAGTAGCTATGACTCCTCAACCATGCTTGGATGCTTGGTTTTTCCTTCAACATGTCTGTTCAGGTGAGAGATGAGCTGGGACAGCAGGACATTTTCTGATTTTGCTGCCAAGTCAAAATAAATTATCAAAAAAAAATCTAGTCTTGAAATCCATGAATTACAGAGGCATTGATTAGAGTTAGCTTTTAGAACTCAGTCTTGAAAGGTGGGTTTTCTGAGAAATGCATGATCGATTTTCTTTGTCATGCTGTGTTGTATGAGTAGAACAGCAAAGTATTGGCTGAATGCTGGGAAATGCTAGAAAGGTGTTTGTAACAGGGCATCTTGGCAAGTCACTTCAAGCTGTTCTAAAGACAAACTATCTATCAGCTAGTCATAATGCATTATCTTCTTCCAGTCTGGCAGCAGAACATGTATTTATATTGTACAAAATGAACAGGCAGCATCACAGAGAGTGCAGTAGTAGCAGATACTGGGGGCTTTTAATTCATCTGACAGCATCTTCAACTCAGGCTCTTACTTTTTTTATGGAGGCAAGTCTTTTGGCTGAAATACTGGGCACTTTTCTCCTTAAAATTTGTCTTTCTGGCAATCTGTGAGCAAACTGGATTCAATAAACTTATATCTGATATAATCAGATATAATAAATCAGATATAATCAGATATAATAAACTTATATCTGATTCTTCCACATACAGGAACGGACTTAGTCTCTTCTAACAGGAAATGAAAGAGAACATTTTGAGACAGAAAGATGAAGGTCAGACCACGAGCAAGATCAAAGACACGATGAAACCATAAAGGTCCTGTGCAGAGACAGCGGCAGTACCTGTGGGCAGAAAAGTGTAATGCAGCAATTAGCAAAGATAGCACTGCTTAGCTCTTCCTGTGTTTCAAAAGAGCCATCACAATCCTGAGAATGTGGTACCCCAGGGCCCGAAAAGGGAGAGAGCAGCAGCTGAATCATAGCTCTTCTTTGGGGTACATTAGATGGGTAAGCAAAGAAAGGCTGAGCTAGCTAACCTAAAGACAAAGATGACTCAAAACAAACGTATTTGTAGCTCATGGATAGATTCACCCTGGAAATCAAATGTGCCCTGTAATGAGATCAGCGAATGTCCAGAACAGCCTTACCAACAATAAAAAGCACTGCTGGATCAATGGTTTGACAAATAGGACAATGTGACACTGTTCATCTGTGAGCTCTGATACTGAATAGTTGATCACTGAGATCTCTTTCAACACCACTTCTTTTGATTAGAGAAACAACAGAACAGATTTAATAAGTGTTGTCAAAAGATGCATCCCAACACACCAGTCATAGCTTTGGAAATTTATTTAAGTCCTATCTCCTCTGTGGCATGCTACATATTACTCCTAGTTCTATCAACACTTGACAGAAGCATCTGGATAGATGGACAAAATCTGTATATTTGAATGACTAAAAGTGGGCAACATCTTCAAACATTTAAGTTGTTTGTAAAATATTTGAGAAAATTGATAGGCAGTAGCCCTGCTGAATCCTTGATTTGTTTTACTACAGTTCAGGCATCTCTAAGCATTACTTTCTTCTTCCTTCCTTCCTTCCTTCCTTCCTTCCTTCCTTCCTTCCTTCCTTCCTTCCTTCCTTCCTTCCTTCCTTCCTTCCTTCCTTCCTTCCTTCCTTCCTTCCTTCCTTCCTTCCTTCCTTCCTTCCTTCCTTCCTTCCTTCCTTCCTTCCTTCCTTCCTTTCTTTCTTTCTTTCTTTCTTTCTTTCTTTCTTTCTTTCTTTCTTTCTTTCTTTCTTTCTTTCTTTCTTTCTTTTTTTTCCCACTTCTCTGGGCTGATGCAAATCATTTTAACTGCAGAAAGAAAAATGATTTGCCCTACCTGAGCACCCAACACCCAGTGTTTACCCCTTCTCCCAGCTGCAGAAGGATGGGCAACTTTAGCCACCCACGGATCAAAAACAATCAAAAATTTCTCTTCAACTTCTTGGCTGCCTGGTGAGCCAGAATCAAATGAAGCGTTATTTATAGCAAAGATTAAAACAAAGATGTTGAATAGAGTCTTTTTGCTTACAAAGACTTTTTTTTTTTTTTTTTATGGTGGTACAAGGGAAGCAAGAACACAAAGACAATCTCCAGAGCACTAATGGCTACTGAAGTGGTGTCTAAATTTGGATATTCTTTCAGTTTCGCTAAGCTAGCTTTGTTGCAGGCTTTGGAGAGGACAGAGCATCATGGAACAGCAAGGACCAGTTGCTTTCTGAGGGCCATTTTCCCCGGAGCTCAGGGTAACCCCAGAAGATATCATCCACTCACCTTCACAGGGTGAAGTCTCGCAGGGTCTGAACACAGTGGGCAGAGCTGGGAACTTGTAACTGAGTCCTCCAACAGCCACAGACATAGCAAGTAATGAACTATGTCCAAGCTCCATCCCTGGAGTTCAGTCAGGAACAAAAGGAGAGAGGAGAAGAGATGGGGCTGGAAACAAGGCTACAACATTTTTTCTTGAGAAAAATTTCATGAGACTCATGATGGATTTTTAGTGCTAACAGTGATAAATTACTGCTTACATTTATATGTCCTAAACTAGCACAAAACCATTTACACAACTCCTGCTAGTAATACATGACTTTGCCCAGCACCTGCTATGATGGGAATGCAGCATATTTTTCATAGAATCATAGAATCATTTAGGTTGGAAAAGACTTCTAAGATCTTCTAATCCAACCTTCACGTCGCGATCTTTACAGGATCCACAGATGATTCTCACATCTGATCTCCGGGGCATGATTTGTTATATTTTGAATTTGAAAATAAGGACTGTAGTCTCCAGCACCATGGCACAGATTTCCTCCCGTTCTTTGTGTCTTTACAAACCATGTCCTGTGCTCTGGGAGCCTCGTAGGTCAGATTTAGAGAGAATAAACGCTCTGAAATGAAAGTGGGTAAAGCCTTGCACAGGAGATTTAAGCCTTTGCTAACTGCCCAGCTCAAGCATGAGGCAGAAGACAGTGGAATAGAGTACAGTGGAAGCTGGCACAGCTTTGCTGACAGTCTCACACAAGCTATTAAAACCAGATTTTGCCAAGTAGAAGGAGAGTGTATTCTGACAGGCTCACCAGGGTGGGACCAAAGCAGCCATTTTTTAGAACATACCCTCCTATACGGGACACTGTCATCCAATTCTGCTAAGGAGGGACAGGAAGGAAAATCCTATCTGCTTTACTGAGTGCCTGAGGATTTGCATGCCCGGTATAGAGTGTTTCATATCTTATAAGCTATCTAGCAACCTGTATCTCCTGCAGAATACTGATATCATCCATAGGGATAGAACTTTGGTGCTTTCAAACATCTGATTTCTGAAGAAGGGTTACAGAAATGTCCAGCTCGAATACACTGGTATCACAAAGACAGCCTACTTTTCTTCTGCAAGAAAGCAACAAGTTTTCTTATCACCAGATCTCCTTCCCAGAAAGGTACTCACTGAAATACTCTCAGAGAATCATGCCCTGCAAAATTATAAAAGCATCCTGATTATAAAAACAGATTGTCAGCAAGCTCCAGGATGTCAGGAAAAATTTTGTTAGCAGAAGATAGAGGGAAAACTACTGTTTCAGAGGAATACTGTACACTATGGAAATCACTTTTACTAGAAGATGAGAAGTCTCCTTGCCTTTTCTGAGAGGATCATGGGAGCAATTATAAAGGTATTAACCTTTATAATAGACGGAGTGGGAAAAACTGTCAGAAAATGTCTTCAAAAATGTCTGCTAAAGCACTGACAGAAGCTAATGCATGCCAGCCTGGGAACTGCAGCCTGGGAACCAGGCTTATGAGTCAAGAGCATCCTTGAAAGGCATAGGTCTTCCTAGGTGTAGATGTGTACCTAAAAACCTGAAGATAACATCAATAAGGGTAAAGTGAAAGAACTGTAACAGCTTATTGTCTGCAAAGGAGAAAATAGTCTGGAAAGTAAAATTTTGTCAGAGAGAATAGAACATCATCATCTATTGTTTGTCTCAGCTGAAACAGAAATTAACAGCCTCAATTGGCTGCTGTAAGAGGTGGTATCCTATATCCTCTTATGACTCTGAGATATAAAACAGATTCATTTTCTATCCAAAATGGAGCCTGTCTCTCTGCGAACTTCCCGTACTGCATGAACTTTTCTTTCTTACAGTATTTGCTAAACAAATTCAAATTTTGCTGGGGATGCCTGGCTGATTCTGAAATCCATGAAGCAGATCATCTTTAAAGGGAGATTTTGTTCATCATTTATTTGGAACCAGTCCTGAGCCAACTTCTGGGCACCATCTCTTCTGAAATTGTTCTGTCTTAATTAGACACTTTTGAGGTCAGTTTTCTTATACACTTTTTAGGTTGATTTAACAGACACACCCTTTCTGGGATTGTTTTGATTACACTTGGTAACAGTAATTTTATGAAACATATATCACAAACTCACAGAATCACAGAACCACAGAATGGTTGAGGTTGGAAGGGACCTCTGGAGATCATCTAGCCCAACCTTCATGCTCAGACAGGGTCACCTAGAGCACACTGCACAGGACTAAGGCAAGGCAGGTTTTGAATACCTCCAGAGAACGAGACCCCATGACCTCTATGGACAACCTGTTCCAGCACTTTGTCACCTCAGAGTAAAGAAGTTTTCCCTCATATTCAGCCACTTCCTCTGTTTCAGTTTGTGCCCACTGCTTCTCATCCTATCACTGGACACCACTGAAAAGAGTCTGGTCCATCTTCTTGTAAACCCTCCCTTCAGCTATTTAAACACATTGATAAGATCCCCTCTCAGTCTTCTCTTTTTCAGGCCAAACAGGCCCAGCTCTCTATCTGTCCTCGTACGATAGGTGCTCCAGTCCCCTCATCACCTTTGTAGCGCTCCACCAGACTCACTCTAGTAACTTCTTGTCCTTCTTTGTGCTGGAGAGCCCACCAGAACTGGACACAACACTCAAGATGAGGCCTCACCAGGGCAGAGAAGAGGCATAGGATCACCTCCCTTGGCCTGCTGGCAATACTCTCCCTAACACACCCCAGGATACCGTTGGACCTCTTGGCCACAAGGACACATCACTGGCTCATGGTTAACTTGCTGTCCACCAGGATTCTCAGGTCCTTTTCCACAGAGCTGCTTTCCAGCAGGTCAGCTCCCAACTTGTATTGGTTATGGGGTTACTACTCCCTAGGTGAAGGACCCTGCACTTGAAGAGGAATGTTTTTTGCATTGTCCAGAGTTCTTTTTACTGTTCAACATATTTATTGTCCTTTTAGATGAACCTCTTTAATGACTTTTTGCCCCTCACCAACCCACCTCCACATGCTTCCATCTTTACCAAAAAAAAATATAAACAAAATAAGGCATAATATGCCAAGCTCTAATATGAGCACAGTGATCCATGTGTGTGTTTTTAAGTCATTTGAAACACCAAGCACCATTCCCAAAACATTCACCTTTTTTTTTTTTTTTTTTTTCTGGCAGCAGAGACATCTCAAGGAACATTGATCTCCTTTAGACTTCTAGGAACCTTTTTCTCCTCTTGCTTTGAGAGTTCCAGTGAACCTGGTTAGCTTTTAGAGCTGCATTGATGAAAAATATTTCAAATAAATTAAAAAACAACAACAACCAAAAAGAACAACAAGTCTTACTGACTGTAAAGCTCATTCATTAAATACTAAAAAGAGCGATGCGAGTCCAAGGAGTCCAAAATGCTTTCCACAGGTGGGTGAGTCTCATGATGTGCTGTGAAGAGGGCTAATCTCTTGTTCTCCCTTGGCAAGAAAAAAGAGAGGCATTTGGATCCAAATCCGGAGCATACTACAGCAGTAGTGCCAGGAGACATCTTGCTAAGCACTACCACAGAGTTATCAGAAATAAGGACTAGGTAGCTCTGGATACGCCACACACGGTGGCTTGTTCTTTCTGCTCCATGCCTTTGGTTAACATAACTAGGAGACCACTCTCCCATGAAAAATACCTAGCTGCGAACGTTCTCTAAATACATCAGAAGACTCAAGATCTCACCCACACCTTGGTGCAGGGCTGAGGCTTGGACCCTACGTCCCATGTTAGAATGCTTCTTCTCCTCAATGACCTTGTGTCCTTTGCGTTGGGTTTTTCCATCTCATTAACATCCCATAGGAGTAAAACCCAGGTACAGCCTAACCCACAGCCCAAGGAGACACAAAGACACCTCCACAGGATCACTGATGATAAAGGTTGATGCTCTTGGAGACACTTATGGAGATCAGGGGTCTGGGTCAGAGGTGGGGGGTCTGAGAGTCCACTGAGTGGTGTTATAGAGCATTGGGAGACTAGGGAGGGGGAGGAGGTGAGGCTCCCCATATCAGCTTGGGGGAAGTTTAAGCCTCAGTGTATGTGGCCAGAGTACCCCTGCAGTCTGCCTGCTGCTCCAAGGCAATAGCTTGAGGGGTGGCATGCAGGGACACCACATCACAGGTGAGTAACTTTAAGAGAAAAAAACAGTATGGAGGCATCTCTCTTAGGTCCTTCCTATACCAGGTGCCATGTGCAGCCCATCTGTTGACATCTGCATCTCAGAGAAATTAGCCTTTGTCTAAACCCAACATAACTGCTATTTGATTTTTATGGTAAATACTATCACTAAAATACTTGCTACAGCTGAAAATTAATACTGAAGCTGGAAATGATGAAGGGCTGTAGAGGAACTGCAAGGTAGGCAAGGAGCTCACCCATACTGTGTCAGTGAAGGTAGAAGGGGAGGTAGCAGACTGGACGTACCTGCCTAGTGTAGCTCTTCAGGGGTGAATGTGGGTAACCATCTCCTTTGATATTGTTCTCTGAAGCATTTCCTTTCAGTGCCTGGTGATGGAGAGACTGGGAAGGGGCTGTTCTAGGTAGGACCCACACAAAGTGGGAATAGGAAGATGTGGAAAAGGAGGAATCTGAGATCACTATGCAGAGGGCCAGCTAGTGGCCCTGAGAGCCAAGAGGGTTCTCAGGGAATTCTGGACTTCGAGGGCCTGCTTTTCAGGGGACTATTCAGGTGCATATGAGAAATGTGTTACTCCTAAATGGGAACTGTCTGAAATACATGCAAATCTCTACCTTGACAAAGGTACCAAATAGGTCTTGAGTCACACAGGTCTGTGTAGGAATAGAATTGGAATGGAAAATGGTACATGTTGTATTGCAGGAAAAGAATGGAACTAAGGTATGCAGCTGTGGTGGTTTTACCGTGCTGGGCAGCTAAACCCCACAACCGCTCTCTCACTCCCCCTCCTTTAGATGAGGAGGGGGAGAAGTAAAGCAAAGAACAACTCACGGGTTGAGATAAAGATAATTTAATTAAAGGAAAATAATTATAATAATTAAATAAAGACTACCATGAACTAAACAATTTAACTAAGGGGAAGTAAAAGGGAAAAGGGGAAAAAGGGAGGAAAACAAACAAACAAAATAAATGAAAGCTATATGGAAGTGCAGAGGAAAGAAATTACTCTCTACTTCCCACAAATGAGTGATGATTGACCACGTCCTTGAAGCAAGGCCTCAACGCACGCAGCCGGTGTTCGAGAGGAGGACTGACGTCTTCTCAACGAGAGCCCACCCCTCCCCTCTTCTTCCTGTTTCCACCTTTTATTGCTGAGTGTGACACCACATGGTATGGAATATCCCTTTGATTGGTTTAGGTCAGCTGCCCTAGTGATGTTTCTCTCCTCACTTTTTGCCCACCCCCTAGGAGGGTTAGAGAAAGGCCCAATGCTGTGCTACTGCTGCTCAGCAGTAGACACAACACTGGTGTGATAACACTGCCGTTCCAGCTACAAGTACAGAGTACGGCACTGAATGGGCTGCTGCCGGGAAAGTTAACATTCCAGCCAGACCCAGTACAGCAGCACAGTCACACAAGCTGGATTGCTCATTCTTCTGTTCCCATTAGCACATACATTGTGCCCATCTGTTAACACTTTATTGCACTCTCTTCTTCCACTGCTTCTTTTTTCAGCCCGTACTGCTTCTGCAGCATAGAGGATGTGTTGCCTCCAGAGACTATTAAACGTCCCACCTAATCCTCTTTTCTTTTAAGTCAAAGGGACTGCACTATTCACAGTCAGAACTGAGGAAAAATCCTCCTTTCCTCAGAAAGCCCCTACAGATTGTCTTCACAGTTTGGGTACTAAGTCACCACCTGGATATGTCTTGAATAGTCTTTTTCAGGCTTGCACTAAGTACCTCTCCACAAGATCCATTCGTATGAAAGTCTGTCAAGAAGGCTCATATGGCTGGGTTAATGATCATTGGATCCTTGTCTTTGAGCGATGCAGTTAAGGATCTCACAGAACTTCACCCCTGCCCCACAAAGTGTTAAGAAAAGAAGTGTGCATGAAAAATCATATTGCTCTTATTCAGGACATCTGATCCTGCCCGAACAGAATTACCCTAAGCTCCTTCCTATACCTCATTTTTACTCTTTCAGTTAACACCTGCCATCATGGCAAAACAGGATGGAATGCCTGATGGCATACATGTATATACAAAAATGTTGGATTTAATAAAGTACTAGACATACAACAGGACCTCTGATGCTTATGGCATTTGAATCTTATAACAGAATCTCAGAAAGACTTAAGCTGGTGTGGATCTCTAGAGGTCACTTCACCCAGTCTTCTGATCTGAACAGAACTATCTTCTGTGAGGAATGTTTCAGTAATTCTTGTCAATAGAGGGCTTGAAGGGTAAACCTTGAGTCTCTGATATTTGGGGGGGGTTTCAGAATAACTGCTAGCTATTGTGACTATTGCATGGGACACTATGCAAGTCTCTGATATACAGCCAAGAGATTAAGGAGAAAGGGAAAGCTGAAGGATGACTAAAAGACAAAGCTTGCATGGGACGCTGCGCAAGTCTCTGACATCCGGCCAAGATGGACAAAAGAGAAGGACAAGGAAAAAGCCTGGGAGGAAGACTACGAGCCTTCAGCACAAGAGACCCCCAGAGGGACCACTGGAGACTGATAACGCATGCGCCAGTGGGAGGATTCCGATTCCGGGAACTAATTATAATAACTCTGCCTTTTCTAGAAGTAGTAACGAATATGTATTAGCCTAGGAGCATAAAAAACAGCCGCCTGATGTAACCTGTGTGTGTCTTGGTGGAGCAAAAACTCCCGGCACACCCAGCATTGTTTGCTTACCTCTATTCATTTAATAAATTGTAAACTTTGTAATCCTATTTGGGACTCAGTCATTTATTACAATTGGGGACTCATCCGGGATGGCTTTGGTTCCTGAATTCTGATTAAATTTAGGAGAGGCACCCCACCATTTGGTGGCTCCTGTTTGGGACTAATGCCATCTTGAACCTGAATAAAAGTAAGCAAAGATTTTGATTTTTTTATGAGCTCCCTTGCCAGCTGCACCACTGTATCTTGCCTGTAATTCTGCGTACGAAGATCCGAATGAAGACCACGGAGTCGTAAGTGTTTAAGGCATATACTATTCGGTTGGGTGGGATTTGGTTGCCTGTGTGTGTAAGAGTGTGGCTGAGATGGAACTTAGTTCCGAAGAAAGTGTGGAGGTCTTATAACTGCGGTTCCAATCTCCTGCAAGGGACTTGGCCAGTGAAGGACCAAAGCAATTCCTATAGGATTCATGGGTGGGTGATAGGTCCTAAACCCACTGCAAGACACTCTTACTAAGGTAAAAAAGGGCTGTGGGAATTGCCATAGTAAAATCCCTAGGTGGGTCAAGCAAAATTGAAGACCAGGGACCAGAAGAAAGGGAGCAAATTACCAGACATACTACCAGAAAGTCCATTAGGAATAATGATTAGAAATTGGAAGGATAGGGGCCGCAGAAAAAGAAAAAGTAAATTAAAAATGGTCCAGATAGAATGACCAAAGGAGCCTTTAAGACTACATGTCTTTTGGCCTGTTTCTGGATCCTTTGACGACTGGATTTGCCAGGCCTTAAGTATACATGTTAATTCAAAGAAACCTTTTAGGCAGGAAGAACGTGAGTATGCAGGATTACGGATTGGGACTTCACGTCCTTTTCCAGCCTCAATATTTACACTAAAAGCAGACAAGAAATTAGAAGAAGAAGAACAGGAAAAAGAAAAAGATGATAAATGGGAGCCATAGGATAACCTACCACCTCCATATCCTAACAATCCACCCCCGGCGGCTCCCCCTCCAGTGGCCGTGGTATCTACACCAGTACCACTGTTGCCCCTGCCTCCATCACCAACAGCACCAGAATTAGACTCCAGCTGCATGTACGAGAAGTACGACTGCCATATCTGAGAGAGCTTCTCTATATGTGTGGGCTGCTGCAGGGAAAGGTGACTCCATCTCAGACAGAGCCAACACACCCGAGTACCCCTTGGAGGCAATCAGGGAGGCATCGGGTTTGTGGCAATCCCATTAAATACCACAGATGTAAGGAATTTCAAGAAAGAAATGGGGACCCTTTAGATGACCCCCTCGGAGTAGCTGAAAAACTGGACCAATTCCTAGGCCCCAATACTTACACCTGGGAAGAAATACAGTCCTTTTTAAGAATCTTATTTACTGCTGGGGAAAGGGGAATGATTAGGCAAGCTGGAATGAGGATTTGGGAAAGACAGAATCAAGCAGGATCCCCGGGAGACCAAAAATGGCCAAACGTGGATCCCCACTGGGATCATCAACAACCCCAAGGAAGACAGAATATGAGGGATTTGAGAACATTAATCATACAGGGAATAAGGGGAGCAGTTCCCCGAGGGCAAAACATTAATAAAGCACTTAATGAACAACAAGGGAAAGATAAATCTCCAACGGAATGATTGGAGAGATTAAGGAAAAGCTTACAAATGTATTCTGGAATTGACCCGAATACAGTGGCCAGAACTGCACTCCTTACAACACAATTTGTAGCTAACTCCTGGGGGGACGTAGGAAGAAAATTAGAAAAGCTGGAAGACTGGCAAAAGAGAGGATTAGAAGAATTACTTAGGGAAGCACAGAAAATATATGTTAGGAGAGATGAGAAAAAAAAAAAAAAAAAAAAAAAAAAAAAAAAAAAAAAAAGCCAAGATCTTTGTAGCAGCAGTAAGAACAAGTCAGAAAACGATCTCGTCTGGAGAGAGGAGGGAAAAAAGAATAGAGAAAACCCCTAGGGGGCAGCCTTGTCGAGAGAGATTCACAATTCCCGTCTGTTACTATTGCAACAAGGGACATATTCAGAGGAACTGTGGTAAGGGGGAAGAAGGTGAGAAAATATTCAAAGAATAGGGGTGTCAGGGGCTATATCTTCTGGGGACATAAACATCAACGGAGCCCTTGATAAAACTATTAATTGGTCCCCATAAAGAGGAAGTTATTTTTTAGTGGACACAGGAGCTGAAAAATCCACTATTCAAAAACTTCCAAAAGGAATAGAAGAAGGGAAGAGTTGTATGTCAGTAATAGGGGAAAAAGGAGAGCCTTTTAAGGTACCTGTCTTGAAAGATGTAGAAGCAGAAACAGAGAAGAAAAATTGTTTTAATGATTTACTTTTGCTCTCTGAAGTGAAGTACAATTTACTAGAAAGGGATTTGATTTTGAGATTAAACTTGAGCATTAAAAGCCAAGGGGACAAATTGCAGATTAAATTATACACTTTAACACAAAAGGATGAAGAAGTCATTAACTCTTCAGTGTGATATAAGGAGGGGGAAATTGGAAAGATAGAAATGGACCTCATAAATGTTCAAATAATGGATCCACATCATCCAATTAGAATCAAACAATACCCCATACCAATGGAGGGTCGAAAAGAATTAAAACCTGTAGTTTAATAAATGGTAAACTTTGATTGTAATCCTATTTGGGACTCAGTCATTTATTACACTTCAAAGATAGAGCAGACCTAACTGGTCTTGTCCAGTCAAATTTTGGAACTCTCTGAAGACTATACCAGCCCTGGCCACCTCCACCAGTGGCTTATGTCCTCTTCATGAACAATACTTTTCCTACGTGCAATCACAATTTCTGTTATTGCAACATTTGTGAGCTGCTTCTGGTCTTTTTGCTGTGCATCTGTGGAGTTGAGTCTCCATTATGATCCTCCTTTCAGGTAGCTGAAGACAGAAGTTTGGTACTCGCTGACACTTCTTCTCCAGGCTGAATAAACCAGTTCCACCTTGTACATCATGTGTCATTTTACTGTGTTGAATTTTTTAAGATCCCTGTTGACCAATTCCTTCAGCTTATTTAGATATCTCTAAATGGCAGCTCTGTCTTCCCCAGGGTGGACTGCACCACTTCTGAAATGTTCCTGGATCAATGACATGGTTTAGAATCACAGAATCATAGCATATTGCAAGTTATAATCACAGAATCACAGAATCGCAGAATTTCTAGGTTGGAAGAGACCTCAAGATCATCGAGTCCAACCTCTGACCTAACACTAATAGTCCCCACTAAACCATATCCCTAAGCTCTACATCTAAACGTCTTTTAAAGGCTTCCAGGGATGGTGACTCCACCACTTCCCTGGGCAGCCAGTTCCAATGTCTAACAACCCTTTCAGTAAAGAAGTTCTTCCTAACATCCAACCTAAAACTCTCCTGGCGCAACTTAAGCCCATTCCCCCTCGTCCTGTCACCAGGCACGTGGGAGAACAGGCCAACCCCCACCTCGCTACAGCCTCCTTTGAGGTACCTATAGAGAGCAATAAGGTCGCCCCTGAGCCTCCTTTTCTCCAGGCTGAACAAGCCCAGCTCCCTCAGCCGCTGCTCGTAGGACTTGTTCTCCAGGCCCCTCACCAGCTTCGTCGCCCTTCTCTGCACCCGCTCAAGCACCTCGATGTCCTTCTTGTAGCGAGGGGCCCAAAACTGAACACAGTACTCGAGGTGCGGCCTCACCAGAACTGAGTACAGGGGGACGATCACCTCCCTAGCCCTGCTGGTCACACTCTTTCTTATGTAAGCCAGGATGCTGTTGGCCTTCTTGGCCACCTGAGCACACTGCTGGCTCATATTCAGCTGACTATCAACCATCACTCCCAGGTCCTTCTCTGCCTGGCAGCTCTCCAACCATTCTTCTCCCAGCCTGTAGCTCTGCTTGGGGTTATTGCACCCCAGGTGCAGGACCCGGCACTTGGCCTTGCTGAACTTCGTGCAGTTGACCTCAGTCCATCGGTGCAGCCTATCCAGATCTTCCTGCAGAGCCTTCCTACCCTCAAGCAGATCGACACACGCACCTAACTTGGTGACATCTGCAAACTTACTGAGGGTGCACTCAATGCCCTCGTCCAGATCATCGATGAAGATATTAAAGAGGACCGGCCCCAGCACCGAGCCCTGGGGGACGCCACTAGTGACTGGCCTCCAACTGGACTTGACTCCATTTACCACGACTCTTTGGGCCCAGCTATCCAGCCAGTTTCTAACCCAACGAAGCGTGCGCCAGTCCAAGCCAAGAACAGCCAGTTTCTTGAGGAGAATGCTGTGGGAAATGGTGTCAAAAGCCTTGCTGAAGTCAAGGTAGACCACATCCACAGCCTTTCCCTCATCCACCCAGCGTGTCACTTTGTCATAGAAGGAGATCAGGTTCGTCAAGCAGGACCTGCCTTTCATAAACCCATGCTGACTGGGCCTGATCGCCTGCTTGCCCTCCAAGTGCTTCTTGATGACTCTCAAGAGAATCTGCTCCATGAGCTTCCCTGGTACTGAGGTCAAACTGACAGGCCTGTAGTTTCCCAGGTCGGTCCTCCAGCCCTTCTTGTAGATGGGTGTCACGTTTGCTAGCTGCCAGTCAACTGGGACCTCCCCCGATAGCCAGGACTGCTGATAAATGATGGATAGTGGCTTGGCCAGCTCCTCTGCCAGTTCTCTCAGTACCCTAGGGTGGATCCCATCCGGCCCCATCGACTTGTGCACATCCAAGTGCCGTACCAGGTCACCAAACAGTTCTTTGTGGATAGTGAGGGCCACATCCTGCTCCCCATCCCCTTCCACCAGCTCAGGGTACTGGGTATCCAGAGAACAACCAGTATTGCCGCTAAAGACTGAGGCGAAGAAGGCATTAAGCACCTCTGCCTTTTCCTCATCTCTTGTAACTAAGTTTCCCCCCGCATCCAGTAAAGGATGGAGATTCTCCTTAGTCCTCCTTTTTGTGTTGATGTATTTATAAAAACGTTTTTTGTTATCTTTAACGGAAGTAGCCAGACTGAGCTCCAGATGAGCTTTGGCCTTCCTAATTTTGTCCCTGCACAGCCTTGCTACATCCTTAAAGTCCTCCCTAGTGGCCTGCCCACTTTTCCAAAGATTATAAACCCTCTTTTTCCTCCTAAGCTCAAGCCACAATTCTCTGTTCAGCCAGGCTGGTCTTCTTCCCCACCAGCTTGTCTTTGGGCATGTGGGGACAGACCGTTCCTGCGCCATCAAGATTTCCCTCTTGAAGAGCACCCAGCCCTCCTGGACTCTTCTGCCCTTCAGAACCGCCTCCCAAGGGACTCTACCAACCAGTGTCCTTAGCAGCACAAAGAAGGAACCCCACAAGGATCCCCACAAGGACCGTCAAGCATAATAACTTCTGTCTCCACACAGGACTGCCTAAAAATTAAACCATATATCTAAGAGCATTGTCCAAATCTTCTTGAACTTACAGCAGGCTCAGTGATGTGACCACTTTCCTGGGGAGCCTGTTCCAGTGCCCAACCACCCTCTTGGTGAAGATGTCCAGACTGAACCAAACTTGGAGGAGTTGTGGACTCAAATGAGGGCGTAAAGGCCTTACAGAGGGATCTGGACAGGTTGGAGAGCTGGGCGATCACCAACCGCATGAAGTTCAATAAGAGCAAGTGCCGGGTCCTGCACCTGGGACGGGGAAACCCTGGCTGCATGTACAGACTGGGCGATGAGATGCTGGAGAGCAGCCTAGAAGAGAGGGATCTGGGGGTCGTGGTAGACAGCAAGTTGAATATGAGCCAGCAGTGTGCCCTGGCAGCCAGGAGGGCCAATCGTGTCCTGGGGTGCATCAAGCACGGCATCGCTAGTAGGTCAAGGGAGGTGATTGTCCCGCTCTACTCTGCGCTGGTGCGGCCTCACCTCGAGTACTGTGTGCAGTTCTGGGCACCACAGTATAAAAAGGACATGAAACTGTTGGAAAGTGTCCAGAGGAGGGCTACGAAGATGGTGAAAGGCCTGGAGGGGAAGACGTACGAGGAACGGCTGAGGTCACTGGGCCTGTTCAGCCTGGAGAAGAGGAGGCTGAGGGGAGACCTCATCACAGTCTACAACTTCCTCGTAAGGGGGTGTCGAGAGGCAGGAGACCTTTTCTCCATTAACACTAGTGACAGGACCCGCGGGAACGGGGTTAAGCTGAGGCAGGGAAAATTTAGGCTGGACGTCAGGAGGGGGCTCTTCACAGAGAGGGTGGTTGCACACTGGAACAGGCTCCCCAGGGAAGTGGTCACTGCACCGAGCCTGTCTGAATTTAAGAAGAGATTGGACTGTGAACTTAGGCACATGGTCTGAACTTTTGGGTAGACCTGTGCGGTGTCAAGAGTTGGACTTGATGATCCTTAAGGGTCCCTTCCAACTCAGGATATTCTATGATTCTATGATTCTATGAACCTCCCCTGTCACGGCACCATGTCATTCCTTCAGGTCCTGTCATTATCCCCAGAGGGCAGAGCTCAGCACCTTCCCCTCTGCTCACCTCGTGAGGGAGCTGCAGGCTGCCATGAGGCCTCCCCTCAGACTGCTCTGCTCTGGGCTGAACAAACCAAGGGAACTCATCCACTCCTCATACATTTCTCTAGACCCCTCACCATTCTTGTTGCCTTCCTTTGGATGCACAGCCGTCTTTTGAACACATCTCTGATTTAAGTCCATATTAACACAGCAGTTGATACTAAAAAGCAAGGTTTGTTCAACAAACCTAGCTCATGCCCAAGTGAAGATACAGTGGTCATCAATTCTAAAACTAGCAGAGTTTTAACCATCTGCTGTAATGAATAAGGTCACGTCCCTGGAGTGGCGGCTACAAGAATCAGTGCTACTGCACAAATTCAACAGGGCTCACTGCAGCAAGGATGTCTTTCTTGCCTGTGTTTTAACAATACGTGACAATAAAGTATGAGATACTGTTGACAACTTTATGAACAGGATCTCTCAGAGTGACAGTAGATGGAATGGAGACAGTTTGCCTCTGAGGCATGTCTTGGGATCATTCCTTGTTTGCTACTGGAAAGGTATCAAATGGTTTTCGAAGACAGCTTGGATGCTCCTCATCAAAAATTCAAAATGGACTGGAGCATTACAGAGGCACAACTGCTCTTGCTCTGGATAAGAAGACACTTGCTGGATCAGAATCAAGACTACATCTCCCTAGATGGCAGGGGAGACACAACAGTCAGGAAAGTGTTTCCCCCAAAATGAGGTCTGCATCTTGTTTCATATGTGCTGACCCTTGGAAATTGAAGCAATTGCACTGTGTCAGTTATGGGGACAGGGTTCTCTAGAAGGTTCTGGAATAGAGATGTGGTACTAGAGGGTGGTGGGTTGTGGTGCGGTACTAAGTTTGCCCAGGTGACCCCTGAGCACAAAAGCTAGGTGGAAACTGTGAACCTGAATGAAACTGCAGACAGAGACACCACCTCTCCCTGGACTCAGCTCCAGCCTGGAGCCTGCTTCTGTGCGGACTCTCCATAGTCCAAAACCTCCTTCAGGCCACATCCCCCTGCTCCCTGATCATCTCCTCCACGGGCTGCAGCATGGAGATCTGCTCTGCTGTTGTACCCCATGGGCTGCAGGGAGACGGTCGGCTCTACCAGGGACCTGTCCACAGGCTGCAGGGGAACTTCTGCTACAACACCTGGAGCCCCTCCTGCCCTCCTACTGCACTGACCTTGGGGGCTGCAGGGCTGGTTCTCTCTCAGTTTCTCATTCCTCTCTCCCAGCTGCTGCTGCACAGCATTTTCTAGCCTTTCTTAAATATGCTCTCACAGAGGCGCAACCAATGCCTCTCATGACTCAGTTCTGGACAGTGGTGGGTTCCTTTTGGAGTCAGCTCTGATCTGACATTGGGCAGCTTCTAGACTCTTCTTGCAGAGGCCACCCCTGCAGCTCCTCACTACCAAAACCTTGCCACATAAGCCCAATACAGAATGTTACAGCTGGCCTCCTCTCAACAATTTACCAAAGATTTTGGGAGTCTAGGGAGATCCCTGCTGACTGGAAGCTGGCCAGTATTACAACCATCTACAAAAAGGGCATGATAAAAGACTGAGGAAACTACAGACCTGTCAGTCTAACCTCAGTCCCTCAGAAAGTTATGGAGAAGATTGTCCTGGGGAATACTGAAAGGCATTTAAAGAATAAAACTGTTACCAAGCATAGCCAACATTGGTTCATGAGCAGAAAGTCCTGCCTCACCCACTTAATGGTGAGGTCACAAATGACAAAGGTCACCCACTTGGTGGATGACAGGAAGGGAAGGTAGTGGATGTAATCTTTCTGGAATTTAATAGGGTCTTTGATACTGGCTCTCACAGCATCCATCTGGACAAATAGTCCGACTGTGAGACAAACAGGTTCACGGCAGGCTGGTTGATGAACTGACTCAATGGTAAGGCTCAAAGGGTCATAGTGAATAGTGCTATGTACAGCTGGTGGCTGGCCACCAGTGGTGTTCCCCAGAGCTCAGTTCAAGGGCCAGTCCTGTTCAACATTTTTATCAATGATCTGGATGCAGGAGTGGAGTGCATCCTTAGTAAATTTGCTGGTGATACTAACCTGGGAGGTACTGTTGACTCCCTAGAGGGACAAGAGGCCTTGCACAGGAATTTAGGTAGATCAGGTGCTTGTGCTTAGTGGTGCGAAATCTATTTGGAGGCCTACAGCTAGTGGTGTCCCCTACAGTCAGTACTGGTTCTGGCTTTGTTCAACTTATTCATCGACCTGGACAATGGAATACAGTGCACCCCTCTGGATGTCATCCTGCACAACATGCTCTAGGTGATCCTGCTTGACAGAGGAGTTGAACTAGATGATTTTCAGAGGTCCCTTCCAACCTCAGCTACTCTGTGATTCTGTGGAGCACTGGACAATCATCAACAGAATGAAGTTCAACAAAGGAAAATGATGGGTGCTGCACCTGGGGAGGCATGAGGACAGACACAGGTACAAATTAGGAGATGAGTGACTGGAGGGCAGCTCAGCTGAAAGGGATCTGATGATGCTGGTTGACAGCAGGCTCAACAGGAGCCGACAATGTGCCCTGGCAGCCAAGAGGGCAAACCTGATTTTGGGGTGCATTAAACACAGCAGAACCAGCTGGTCAAAAGAGGTGATTCTCCTGCTATAGTTAGCATTGGTGTGGCCTCACCTTAAATATTTTATGCTGTTTAGGGATCCGGAATGTAAAAAGGATAGTAAGGGACTCAAATGCATCCAGAGGAGAGCATCAAAGCACGCAAAAGGGCTGGAATTCCTAGAATCAGTAGGAACTAGTCTAAGTCCTGGTTCTTTCTCCCATGGATATACCATGTATATCACCCCTGGGGATTTTTCATCCCAGGATCCCCCAGATACACTCTCTTGTCGTCTGCCCTCAAGATTATTACAACTGCCTTGATCACAACATTTTTCTGGGGAGAAAAGGGGCACAGCACAATCTGCTCTGCCCTAAGCAACAGGTCTGTGGCCCTCAGTGCTCACCTATCTCCTCAGTAGAACTGGTTCACTACTTGGTGCCTGATCTTCCTCCCACCAGTGTCCCTGGCACAGCCAGTGCCCTCTTACATACACAAACCCTTGGGGCCATGCAACCTCCATGCATCTTCTCCACTGCCAATCCACAGACTACGGAGTATGTGGGCACAGAAAGATCAACTCACACTTTCCCAGGTTAGACTTGGAGCCAGTGTTGTTTGTGTCACAGATCCTGGGGCAATCCCACCAACAGATCTGCAGTCTGTAGACTCAAAGAGTTTCTAATTCCTCTCCAAATATAGCCTAAGGAGTGAAGGGGATGAGGATGTAAGAACTGCAACATTACCGTTTACATTGTGGCTAGATTTTACATTGTGCAAGCTATGACTGAGCTAACCCAGGTAGGGCTTTATTGAGCTTTCCTTCACCATTTCACCATCACCTCTTCTCTAATAACTTCTCCAAGATAAACATTTTCTACTGCAAATTGTCCTGCTTTCAGTTAGGACAGAGTTAATTTTCTTCCTCGTAGCTGGTAGAATGCTATGTTTTGGCTTAGGATGAGAAGAGTGCTGATAACACCCCGATGTTTTAATTGTTGCAGAGCAGTGCTTACACAAGCGCAAGGACGTCCTCAGCTTCTTGCTCTGCTCCTGCCACAGCGGCTGGGGGTGCAGTAAGAGCTGGGAGGGGGCAGACCCAGGACAGTGACCCAAACTAGCCAAAGGGGTATTCCGTACCATTTGACAGCATGCTAAACAATATATAGGGGGTGGCTAGCCGGGGGAGAGGGGCTGGACTGCTTGGGGTAGGCTGGCATTGGTCAGCAGGTGGTGAGCAATTGCTTGTGCATCACTTGTTTCATACCATTATTATTAGTAGTACTATTATCATCATTAGTGTTATTATTGTTATTATTTTCCTGTCTTAATAAACTGTCTTTATCTCAACTCACAGGCTTCACTTTCCCTTTTCTCTCCCCCATCCCAGAGAGGGAGGGGGGAGGGTGAGCGAATGGCTGTGTGGTGTTTTAGCTGCCAGCTGGGTTAAACCACAACACAAATGAAGGCCCCAAAGTAGAATTGTCTGTTCCTATTTCAAAAGTGATCAGACACCAGACAGCACCTAAGGCAACAAAAACTTCTTCACAACACAAAATCACTCAAGTGAAAACTACAGTGACCCTTCTTCATTAGCCAAACGTTTTATTTGTTTCTGAAGCCTGAGATACCCTTAGGGATGCTAGCAATGGGAACACCATCATGTGTAAGCCAATGCCTGTCAAGAATGGGCAACCTTCTTATTCCCAGTTATGCTTCAACATCATCACTGGCGAGGCTTTCCCCAATAGATCCGAGGAATTAAAGACAAGATGAAAAAGACAAGGGACCTCTTTCCTAGGAAACAAATTCTTCCTTAATTAGTCGTATGGTTCCAAAGACCTTACTGCAACAAACATGCTGCACAGAGCGCCCATCTGCAATTGTAATTCTGTATTTGCCTTCTCTTCACTCAGGCTATTGAAGCCCACCACCTTGTGGTCACTGTTGTAAAGGCTGCTCTCCACCTTCGCACCTCTGAACAGCCCTTCCTTATTTGTAACAGATCCAGCATTGCATCCCACCTCCTACATTGACTATTGGCACAAAGTACTATTTCCAACCTGCTCCAGCAGTCCCCTAGATTGCTTGCACCCAGCCCTGTGGCACTTCAGCCCCATCAAGATGACTGAGGTTCCTGAAAAGTCTAGTTCATAGCCAAACTTTTGGCTTGACGAAACATCGTTAGTTGCAGTCTTCCCCCTTGTCACAGCATTCTTCATGTCACAGGCCTGAACTCCTCTCAGCAAAGCTGTAATACTAGCAGGTGCCTCCAGGAAAGTCTGTCACTCCCAAGAAAACAGAGCAGAAGAGGATGTAGAGGGGGGTTATATATATATAAAGGGAATATCCCATATAAGGACAATTTTTCCTTCTGCCACAGTCATTGCTAAAGCATAACTCAAATTTTTTGCGACATGTACTCCTTAGTAAACATCCTAACTGTATAGCTGCCATTTTCGCATCAGCATGATCCATCTGTTTTTACCTTCACTTTGAGATTTGCAATGAATTTGTTTTCTGTGGCCAACAGGTCAAGGGAGGTGATTTTCCCCCCTCTATTCTGCTCTTGCGAGACCCCACCTGGAGAACTGCATTCAGCTCTGGGGCTCCCAGCACAAGAAGGATGGGAATCTATTAGAAGGAGAGCAGAGAAGGGCTCCAAAGATGATCAGAGGGCTGGAGCACCTCTTGTGTGGAGATGGGCTGAGGGAGTTGGGGTTTTTCAGCCTGGAGAAGAGAATGCTCTGGGGAGACCCCACAACAGCCTTCCAGTACTTCAAGGGTGCTACAAGAAATGCAGGGAAAGACTCTTCATCAAGGGTATAGTGATAGAACAAGGGGTAATATTTTTAAAAGGAAAGCGGGTAGATTTGGATTAGATGTTTAAAATAAATTCTTTATTATGAGGGTGTTGAGGCCTAGAGAAGCTGTGGATGCCCCTTCCCTAGAGGTGTTCAAGGTCAGGCTGCATCCAGCTTCAGGCAATGAGGTCTCATGGGAGGTGTCCCTGCCATGGCAGGGGTAAAGTCCCTTCCAACCCAAAACATTCTGTGATTTTATGATTATTCCAGTGCTAGGAATCTTTATTTATTTTGAGATAGATCTCTAGTTTGATCAGGTAAGCTTGAATGCAAATCTTGCTTTTACAGTTTCTCCTAGTTTAATGTATTTTTCAAATTTGTCTGCTCCATATTCTATCTTCCCTAATGCCATTGGTTATTAATGGGAGTGAATGAAGGACAAATCCATCCAGGCTCCCCTTTGCATGCACCGTCTGCTTTGAGGGTCACCTGGCAGCTTTTCCACCAAGAGCACAGCCAAGTGCTAGAACCAGATGCAGCAACTGACACTGCTGGTGCAGTGATGTGGGATGGAGCTGATCAAAAAACGTGCTGCTAGTTAGTGTCCCTTCTGATGGTCCCTTAGACCATCCTCACTTTCATTCCACTGCCTCCAGGATGGCTGTCTTCACAAACTCGTATCTTAGAAGTCCTATTATGTGGTTACGCAAACAAACCTGAGATAGTAGATGTCACGGGCAGCAGGGCTACTGGTCTGCTGAGCTGGCTGGCACTGTCCCATCTCCTACAAACCCTCCACTGCATGATGCTCTGCATTGCATTACCCTACAAGTGAGAGTTTCTATGCTCTATGTCAATGGTGAAAACTTTGGGGTACATGATCAAACTCCTTACGTATCCTAAGCAACAAAGACATACTGGGGTAATCAGTCTCACTTGCTACCCCTTTTCGTAGAATCATGAGGCCTTTTTCCTACTCTCAGCCCTTCTCTACGTCCTGGATCATTTATAACATTGTTCTTTTAGCTTTTAAACCTGCAGCTTAATTGCAAGAGCGCTCTGCTATTTGTTGAGACGCTTACCTAACCAACTTTTCATTACCACTCCTATAGCAACACTGAAAACTGTTGTACACCATACATCCCAGTATCAGAGTAGGACACCAAATGACTTCCTCACACCAGCTGTCTGATGTAATGTACTTGTTAATGACCTCATATAAAACTAGCTTTTACCTCTTTCCTTCTGCCACCTGCAAGGAAGAATGAGATTCTTGCAGGGCTACTGAGTATTAAAAAGGAAACACTACTGCTCCTGCAACTTGGGATTCTAAGTCTCACCTGACTGCCTGTATCCCACCAGCTATCACAGAAGCACCTGCTTCTAAATCAATTAAGGGTTTAAAAATCCTAGCTTCTGCCTTTGAACTACAGCCACAAAAACTGTTCCCAGCATAATAATCCCTCACAATTCTCTCTGCCCAAAGCAGTTTTGACAGTTTCTGCAGCGTAAGCAGCAGGAGATTTCCTCTCTACAACTATCTTTTCATTCCTCCAGTGCAGGAAATGACAGCTGATGCTAATCCATCAGTGCCTTTATCTCCTGGCACCTGCCAGCTTTCCATGCAACAATTAGCAAGAGCCAGCACAGCAACATCAAATACAGCAGAGATACAAGCACCTGAGATGAGCACAAGCAGTTTAAATGCTTTGGTAATTAAATGCTAAAAGGACTCTCTATTCCCACAAAGATCGATGTGAAGAAAGGAATAACAAGATGCATGTGCTATTCAGAATTCATCTCTGTGTTCATGCTAATGGTCCTACAACAGCACACTTTTTGGAAGCGTACCAAAGGGTTGTGCGCATTATTCACCCCAAATCTGTACACACCATTCTGACCCTTCCTTTTCATCTTTGTTCTGCTTGTCCTTCAGTCTGTCCCCAAATAGCAGCCTCTTTCTCTAGACACAGCAAAACCAAATGTTACAGGGATGCCTGGCTTCAAGGCACCTCCCATCCCAGCCCACAGTAGGGGAAGGTCTCCACAGCAGGAGAGCAGCAGTCCCCCTGCCAGCACCACCAGAGAAGCCACCTCAGTCACCCTCATCCATCACACCCCTGCATGCACTAGAGTTGAGTCTGTAAAGAGCTGAGAGTCCCTGTTCCCTATCCTGGCAAAGAGGCTCTTGCTTAAAGCAGTGAGCAGCTCAGTGTCCATTTAAATGCATGAAAGAAATCTCTCCTCACTTTGTGCTCTTCAGTGACCCTCAGCCCTGCCAGATCACAGTCATGTCCTGCCAGCAGTCACACACAGAGCAGCTGAGCTGTGCAAGTACAGGACACAGCATCTTAACTGCACACGTTATCACAAAGGCAGCCATCTCCTGCCAGGAGCCTGCAGCTTGGCAGGCACCAGCATTCCCTGAACAATCCTCACGGCCTGGTCCTGCTCCTAAGCCTTCCTGGAGGGATAGTCCACATTTGTGCAACTGCACGCATATCCACGATAGAAAGGGGAAGACAGCACTCTGAAAACCTACAGTTGGAGCCAGCTTGCCCCTGAGGAAGGCTGGTCCTCGGGAAAGAGGCCTGGCAGGGTCTTCACAGGTTGCAGGTGGCCATAAGCAGGCCACCCACCTTAGTCAAACACTGGTGGGTCTTGAACTCACCCTGATGGAACATAGCATGCCCAGTGCTTCTGGGCAGGACATTCAGACCATCTAACTAGCCTGCTAAGTCATGAAAAACTATATCATGGTTCAAAGAAGAGTGTATTTGGGGAGGGGTGCCTTGCCTGCAGGGCCTGGCCAGGCAGTACTCTGGGCACAGACATCGGGTTGGGCTTTGCCTGAAACAGGAGACTTTCTCAATTTAGCATACGTATCTCATACCTAAGTATGGATATAGTATATATATCCCTATATCAGCACACCACAGGACAGCCAAGTACCTTTGCAATTCTCCACACGTGTTGCAATCAGAGTCCATGCCTCCTGGAAAAATGCCTTTTTTTTGCTAATATGCAATGAAGGAAGAAGAAAGCCAGACAGCTGGCCCCCAGAGATGGTCTACTCCTGTGCTTTCCTGGACTTCTCCAGCACTGTGCTCCAGAGGAAGCCCAACTGCAAGTCATGCATGAGGGGTTGGGGTTCAGCCTCCCTGCAGCATAACCCCTTGCAGCACAGAGACCAAGCCCATAGGAAACAACAATAATTTCAAAGTTGCATAAGGAATGAGTGCAATTGCACATTTAAATCATGAATCCTTGAACATTTTAAACACACTCAAGATGACCCAGAATTTCTGATCTGATCTGGGACATTTTAATTGTGCCCTGCAGGAGATAACTTGTATTTGCACACGGGTTCAAGAAGCCAGGGAACCTGCACACCAGAGAGTTGAAGCAAAACACAGGCAATGCCACAGGGTCCAGCCAGGGCACAAGAACTGGAGGTTTTCACAGAACTTCAGTGTGAAGACCTTCTCCCCTGAAGGCACTGCAGGTTTGGGAGTAGGAGGAAGTTGGGAGGAAGAACTGAGTGTGGGAGGCAATTATGGCAGCTGTACCAGACAGATAATAAAGCAGATCATCACAGCAGACAGTACTCAGGTAGAGGAGCTGTCAAGAAGATGTGGACAGTTTCACAACAGAAATAAAGAAAATTCAATGAAGTTCAAAGTCAGGAAACATGCTTCAAGGTTCTAGCCAGGACTGGAAGACCATGGATGCGTACACACACACAGAGAGAGCGCTAACTCACTACACTCATATGTATTTATTCTGGTGTCAGCATTTGGATACTACCAACAATCAACTTCCAATTAATCATGGAAATTACTCCAACAGTGAACTGTGAACAGTAGGCACAATAAAGAACAACAAGCTTGTCTCATCTGTTGCTTTTCTGAAGCTACTTAGAAGTTACAGGCAGGCTGATACAGGTCTGGACCCAAGCAGGTCCATAGAAGGAAAGGTGTTTCAAAGGTGATTAAGTTGTGTGCACTGTCCACTATGCTCTGGGATATTCAATGGCTATTGGTGCAGAGGAGAAAGAAAGGGTTCATATCCCATTTAGCTCCTTACTGATGATTCATAGACTCATAGAAAAGACCTTTGAGATCATCAAGTTCAACTGTCAGCTTGACCTACCAAGTCCCATCATTAAATCATGTCCCTTAGTGCCATGTCCACGTCTCTTAAATTCCTCCAAGGATGAGGACTCTATTATTTCCCTCAGCAACCTGTTCAAACGCTTGACTATCCTCTCTATGAAGAAATTATTCCTAATAACCGATTTAAACACCCTCTGGCACAACTTGAGGCCATTTCTGAAAAAAAGAGACCATCACAGACCTCAATGCATACTCCTTTCACGTAGTCGTACAGAGTGATGAGGTCTCCCCTCAGCCTCCTCTTCTCAACTACAAATCAAATACTAATCTCTCTCCCCACTGTTCCCTTCAAGGGACATTGTGTATGACCAGTCACACATGGCTGCAACTTCTTAAAGCATAAAGTTTAAGAAAACCCATAGAAATGGTGGTGATCCTGCCTGTGAACTAAACAGACTGTTAAAGCAGAATCTCTCTTTCTCACAGAGGCTGTATACAGAGAAGAAAATATCAGTGTCTTTAAGAAATGTTCTGGTGAGTGCTGGCAGTCTCCACGGAGATGTATGAGGGGCTCTGCAAAACAAACTCTAAACTTTTCTCCTTCTAGCCTGTCCCTTTACATCAGCTCCAAGGGAGAACTGTAGCCAGCCTGCTTTTCTCATCCACACAGCTCAAGTCCAGAAGCTTGGCAGTGCTCATCTGCCACCCACAAGACAGCCCACAGCCCTCACTAGCTGGTCAGGTGGTAACCCTTCCAACTGGTTAGAACTCTAATTAATTTACATGATTAACAAGTCTTTTTGAAACTCCTCTGTTGTTTTTTGTTTGTTTGTTTTGGTTTGTTTTTTTTTTTTTTTTTTTTTGGTGTGGTTTGAAACACCACACCCACCAATTATTACCTATTTCCACACATCCAAAATTCAGGTATGTCCAAACTTTTCTTATCCACAACTGATTTGCTCCACTAGGAAAAATGTAGTTTTGGAGAGAGAAAAAAAAAAAACAAAACACAAAAGTGTATATTGCCTTGCTTTGTTTTCCACATATAAGCCCTGACTGCTAACCTTGAAAATGAGAAAGGATCACGTGCTAAGTGAGGAAATTATAGCAGCATATCCTCCTCACATGGAAAGAGCAAGAGAGCACTACATTTCTTACAGTCTGAAAATACTAACAAAACCACTGCTTTCTCTTCCTTTGCACACTGCAGACCTTGCCATTCTCCACCACATACAGATAGCAGTGGAAAGAGGAGAAGAAAGCATTCTGTCTCTTCTCAAAAATGCAAACCACCAGAACTAGAAACAAATAATGGATAGAAACGTGAAAAAAGAACGCAACATTACGTAAGCTATTATTAAGCCACGTACCTATGCTATTTACTTGGCCTTTTTATTCCTTTCCAGCCCAATTTGCCTTTCAGCCATTCCTGAGCAAAGTTGTCTGCACAGAATCCCATCCTAGCTCCAAGCTCTCAGTGCTGATCAACAACAGCTAACACCAACGCCGCTGTCTCATACAGCAAGTTAGAGCTGTTTTTTTTGACTGGCACAACTTCATCCCTTGTTGCTCAGACCCTCAAATTCCTGAGTTCTCATCCTCACAACTCAGTATCCTCAGAAAACTTGGTTGCATGTAACCTACCCATCTGCCAAGACAGTTTCCATTCCCAATCTTGTCCTTCATAAAGGATACAGAACTATCCTAACATTTTGACTTTTTCTTCAATTTAAAAATCTCACTAAGGACCTCATTAAGCACCAGAAGTCCATCCTTCCTGTACAGTCTGCCTTTATTACTGAAATATCATACCTTCCTGTGGTCTTTCAATGCCACCTGTCAGACATTCAAACCTCTCCCCACTCCTACACGTACCAAATGCACTTGAGAAAGCTGCAGGTCATGTCTTCCACTGCTTACTACTGTAGTGTTCATGTAAGGTTAAAAACAATTATCACTCCACCTCTCCAATTAAAAAAAACTATTAGCAGCACTTAGTGCAACACCAGGGTACGGCAGAAACTCCATCTACTTTCCATTTTCTGACATCTGAGGTCAAGGAAACAGTTCAAATTTAATGTAAACTCCAATTCACAAGCTTTGAAACTTCCTGCTAGGGTAATCAGAGGTTATTTCTCCAGTTTCTCCTTTCTCATCCATATGGAAAGTTCCTGTCCTGGACCAGGACACACTGAAAAGATAGGCCCCTCCACTGCTGCTGCTGCTCTGAGCCCTGCACACCCACATGTATTCCTGTGCTTAGCATGGGGGATTGGATGCTGTGAGCCAGCTGCTCATGTTTCAGAGCCTCCTCCATCCATCATACATTTATATTAGGTTAATATTGTTCTATTATCTGAAATGTCAATTCTTGGAGATGCAATACCGGGCAGGACTTAATCTGGTTTTATTGCATTATTTATATTTTAAGGAAGAGCTTCAAAATACTTTATCAGTGGTCAGACCCTTCTTGTGTATTCCCAGCAGAGACGGAACTAGGCAACAGGAGCTGAACAAAGGAGCACACCAGCCCCACTAACCCTCACCACCAGGGGATGTGGAAGCCAACAGGAAGAGCAGTTTGCTACTTCTTTTCCCAAGCAGAAGCAACAGCCAACACTGCAGCTGTGGGACACTGCCCAGACATATTTCTCTTTTTTTTTCCCCCTTTCATTTGTGAAAGGAAACTACTGTGGGCACAAACACTGCAACACCCTTTTACTTACAACCAAAGCGTTGGATTTTAGCATTTGGAGGGATAATGCTATTCCATTGGATCTCCTTCTTGATGACTACAGGTTTCAGACACAGAAAGGCTGGCTGAAGACCGTCACTTACGTAGTTCAAAGTGAAGCTCATCATCAAAAAACCAAAATGGGTTAGTAAATAACTTTTCTTCACTTGGCAGCAACCAGAATCCTCTGCAGAAACCACAGCAGCTCACAAACCTCTTGTGAAGCCATGGCCAACAGGCTGCAGGAGTTCCTCTCAAATCTCCCCTGCCAGGCCAGCCTAGCCTATGCATTGTTTTCATCTTCAGGACTTTGCCTTTGCTACCACCAACTTTTCAACATAAGGGTACCCCATGAGAAGTTGTACAGCCATCAGGTGAAAGTGGATCACGTAAGAAAGCAACATGGCTTCCACCCATTGTCAACATGTATGCCTCAGGCTGCTGTTAGCTCATCTTTGCCATTTTAAGCATTTACTTAGGAAGAGCACAACATGTCTTCAAACTCAGAAAGCCCTCCTGGTCCTGAAGAGGCAGCCCCCCCAAGCTCCAGCACTGGTGTCCACCCTCCCAGCTCTTTGTCATGGAGCCCAATCTCACACATCTTGGGTCACCCGTGAGGCTCCTCACAGTGATAACTCATCGCCTCTAGTTGAGCTTAGACCTTTCAGAGAGGAGCTGAGGGGACTGGGGCACCTGCAATTAAAACCTTATTTGTTCTGTGGTTCTAAGGAGGTCACGATCTAAGAGATTTTATTACATACACACATTTCCCCACAATATTCTGAAGGAAAACCATGTATCTGGTTCAGGAAACACCTTGGAAGAAACTTTACAATTTCCACTTTCTGATATATGGTGCTTTTTCCTGTACTTGTTCCCTACACAACCTTTTTTTTTTTTTTTTTTGCCTTGTGATGATGTCCAAAGTGTGAATTTTCAAAAGCTCTAAGAGTGATTATAGGTTACACATTTAAACTAGATCAACAGGTTACAAATAATTCAGTACGCTATCAACAGGAAAACAATCATAATCACCTACTTTGCTTTAGCTTAACCTTTTTTCCCCCTCAGCTTAAGGCAGTTCAAGGTTCCCAGTGTTGCAGTGCCACTCTGGCCCAGCACCATGGCAAGACCACAAAAACCTGGCAAATAGAAGTTTGTGGCTATCATGTTAGCTGTCCAAGCCCAGCCTCCACAACCATCCAACAAAATGGCAACACTAACAGATCTCAGCAAGCCAGGATGCTGGTAACTGAGACTCACACAGGAGTATGATCAGCAGTGCAGGCCAGGAAAGAAAAATAATTACTAACAAATTTAAATTGAGTAATTTTCCAATTCCACTGCAAATCCCCTCCTGGATGAAGAGCAGGGAGCACAGAATTTCGGAAGTCACCATCAAGACTGCTGCTGGTTCAACTGGAAGCAGCTGCTGCCAGTGTTGCCCCCACAAAAGGCAGTCGCAGTCCTGCTGCTGTCCCACTTCTCTCTTCTGCACATGCTCTGGAACCAACCCAGCAGAACAGGCTGTACTCTGCCTAGGTGTTACCTTTATGGTAGTGAGACTCCCACACTTTCACACTTCAGTGTATTGTCAACTTTTCAGGAGGAAAGCAAAAAACTTTGAATACTTGGCCTCCATGCTTCTTGAGACTTTGGTTAAAATCTAAAAGACAATGATTCAACCTTTGCAATTTCTGGGAAGAGGCCAGATCAATTAGCCCATGTTTCCTTAAGGACATTTCTAACACATTTACCCTCATCAATAAGCATTGCATAGACAATGATATAAGCAAGAATATTAAAAAATATATTTCAGTTTGTAATTCACCAGATGAAAACAAAAGGTCCCATAAAGAGCTGTAAGAACCAGGAGAGTTGAATGTTTCACGACTTGTAAAAAGAAGTGAGAGCTACATGTCATTAAGAATTCCTGCGACAACTGATGAAGTTAAATTGCCAGAGAGAAAAAAAAAAAAACAACTGATACCATATACCTTAAAGCCTGTCCAGTCCAGTCAAACAAAGAAAGCAGTGGGGGTTGTGCATCATGTATGCCTTCCCTATAGGAAGAATAGCAAATTTTTACTGAATGAAATTGGCCATATCACTTTCAGAGCAATTTGCACACAGGGAACAACATGTTCCTAAAAAAGATGAATTCACATCTTAAATATGAATTCATATCTTCAACATATGAATTCATCTTAAAAGGTGAATTCATATCTTACACCCATGCTGTTACTCCTGATAGAGTACTTGTGGTATTCAGCTTACACCACTTCAGAGATATGGGTGCGTTCGTACGGATTCCAACCTGGATATGCTTACACAGGCTTGCATATCGAGCTGGGTTGATTTACACAGCTCCAAATGCACTAGGTTGAAGAAAATCAAGGCAAATTGGCCTGCATATTTAATACATATCTTCAGCGTTATGGTGCAGTGTTTATCACCTGGTAAATCACACACTTGAGAGCATACAAAACAACGGCCCTGAAGAGGGCAATATTCTCTTTACACTTCTCAGCAAACTTTATTCTTCCCCTATAACACCTCATTGAATTCTTCACTTTACCATGTCATTCCTCAAACCGTAGCAGTAACCCGATCAGCCCAGGCTCACAATGAGAATTATTCCCATATTAACTGCTGATTCAGGTATAGTTCACAGCAGAGCAAGGAAGGATTTGCATATTGAATGCATTTTCTCAGCTCTCTCCCCCACCTCAGAATGTAATTTACACAGGAGATTCATTTGAATTCACAGGTCACTTTAGAAAGAGCAGGAAATTCACACAAACATACAATGCGTTTATTCATTGTACAGGACAGCAATGGTTCCTTATCTGCAAGCAGCTAGTGATTCCTCAGGCCTGTCCTTGTTGAAAAGAACTCTGTTGCCCCAGGAAAGCAACAAGCTGTTATTTGTAAACTACAAGATTTAACCTAAAAGTTTTTGTAATAGGAAATAGTTGACTGAATATAACTGTTTAATCTCACCATCCTCTTCCAAACTTGCCTGCCAGCATGCCACACCAGTTACAGATGTAAGCGCTGTGTTCAGAGGACTGCACACAAAAAATGTCGCAACACACCAAATCTAGGTAGTCACGAAGATTTTGTTTGAAGAATGGTTCGAACTGTGTCGAATTTCAGAACTTCGGATCTTACTGTTTCATTTAATTTGCTTAACATGTCTGTCACAAGATTAACTACAATTCTGCTTTCTCTGTCAAGTCTCCAAAAAACAGTCTCAGGCCAGCTCCTGAACTTAAAGTGGTAGTAGGTGTTTTTAGGAAGCAACTCATTCCTGCTGCTCAGCAAGATGAGCACATTGCATGTAAAAAAGGATTAACAATGGGAAAAAGAACACCTGAGTAATTCTGGTAATGCCTTCACAGCTGAAATGAAAAACAAAGCCAGACTAAACACATGACATGCCAGAATATTTTTATAAAAAGAAATTGTTTACTAAATACAACATGCACACAGATTCTCACCTCTTGAAAACATATCCATACCAGGACACAGGCCAACTTCCCCCTTAATACCTGAAAACAATCAAATGGACTATTGCAGTATTGTGCTGCACATTAAGACTGCTATAGTGCATTCTCCCCCTTCTCATTCCTCATTGCAGGGTGGGGCGGGGCATACAAACTTAGGATGTCAAGATGAAGCCAAATTCTTGTTATTCATGTAAATGCAAGGCAACTCGATCTTGTTACTGCTGAAATTTCCCACAGAATTTGGCATTTCACAGGGGAGTAAAATCACAAGATGACAAATTCTAACTTGTTTCCATCATTGCTTTCCAAGCATACCTTCAGAATAAGTGTTGCTCCATGAGAAGTTTCTCAAGTAGCTTAAAATGTTTTTCCCTCTGCATAAAGGCTCTCCAAGAAAATACTTAAAGAAAAGCTATTAGAAAAGGTTTTTGCTATGACAGCTTAAAATAAAAATTTCCACCCCACTGAAGTGATTACAAGTTTCTCTGCTTCTCTTCCTCACGTAATTCAAAGAGAATACATCAATGAGGACAAGCAACACATGAGAACACTCAGACCCTTGGAAAACAGCCACAAAATAATGACTTCAAAAGATGTTTATTAGAAAAAATGGACATTACAAAAGGACCAGGTAGGAAACAATTATACAATGCATGTGTTGTTTAATAGTACACTGCATATAAGAAAGAAGACTTCATATACTGTAACCAAACCCACCTGGAACTGCTATGCGTGTCCTTCTCGGATCCTTGTCACAACAGGCATATGCTGGGGTTCTTCTGGAAGATAGCTATCCATGTAATGTTTTACATTTACTGAAAAAGTATAGATTGTACACAATTTAATTGACACTTAAAAACAAGTCTCATGTTCAAGAAATTCTACAACTTTCTCCCAGATTATGGCATTAAGATACTGTATCTTCTAATTTTATTTTTTTTAATTGAAGGTAATTTAGATTTCAAGTTTCTCATGCTACATTTTTCCCCATGAAAAATAAAACCCTGTTTTCTACACATGGCTCGATCTAGCAAAGCACATCTAAGACTATTGCTTGGTTAACTAAGAAGTCCATACTTAACTATACTGTCAGAACAAGGTTCCAAGCAAATCCTTTATAACCCAAATCAGAGAATCAGAGATACATATGAGCTAACACTTTTCAGCGTCCCGTACAATAAAGCAGAGAAAACTCAGCTGGAACTCCTAGAACAGAAAAAAGGGCACTGGCAAACAAATAGTTTTCCAGCAACAAGCACTGTAGAGACTAGATTCTCAATCAGGAAAATGAACAGAGAACCTCACTGAACAAACTGCAGACTGTGTCTGTGTCTCAAAGGACAAAAAACTAGTCACTGAATATCCTGAGTTTGAAGAGACCCAACAAGGATCTGGAGTCCAACTCCAGCTCCATGCAAGACAACCAAAAATTAACCATGTCTGAAAGTATTGTCTAATAGTTAGGGAAAGGCTAAAAATCTCAAATTGTTTATCTTTGATATCTTAAAAGAACCCTGTTTCTTCATTTGTTTTGTCATGTTTTAGCAGCTGTCCATTCAACTTTAAGGACTAGGTCAGAAAAAAAACACACCAGATTTAAGGGCTTGAATGTTTATCCCCTTCCCACGCTTATAACTTACCTTCTCTGTGGAAGGGCAGCTCTTAGACATAATATAAAGACAAATATTTCTATCAACATTGAAATACTGAGAACAGAGCAAACCATGGCCAGAAGACACACATCACCTAAGTCTTCCCCATTTATGTCTGACTACTGGGACTACATACTAATACCTGTCAGAGTTCACACTGCAAGTCCTTGCTTTAGTGCCCATCACAGTGTCTGTCCTTCACCATCTAAAAATAGACGAGAGTTGAAATAATTACATTTCAAATAAGAGAAAGTTATAACAGAGCACACAGGCCCTCTAATCCTACAGCAAAAAAAAGAAGCTGGAGGTAAGCAAATATGAATGCACAAACAAAATCTCTTATTATAAATAACGCATATAAAATAGACTTCATAATCCCAGGAAAGACTCTGCTGCCCTTATCATTAATGTGGTAAAGAATTTTATGGAGGTTGCTAGTAATACTAACATGTAAATAGGTAATCAATTCTCACATACATAAACCGTATAAACAAACTGCTGTTAGAACATGTTTAAACAAACTTCAATTAGAAGAAAGTGTTATATTTGTTCTCCTGCCTCTCTGGGAGCGTAAAGCCAAAGGTAAGTGAAACAATGCTTGACATCTGCACTACGTGCCAAATATCTTGAATTACTGAGGTACACTCAGAAAAAATCCTTAGCAGTTCAAAATAACTATAACTATTGCATCTGCATAGCCACCTATAAATTAAAATTAGGTATAATCTAGAAACAAGAAGGAAGAAGGCAGGCAATTGTTACCCAAGTACTACTTCAGCTCACTAAAAGAATGTGACGTTTGCTGTTACAGCTGATTTAGGTTATTTTACACTTAGTCTTTGAATACCAACTTGACTAAGGGTTTTATATGTTTTAAATGTATATCCACGTTCCTCAGTTAGTGGTAAGGCTTTCTTCTCTTTTAAATTCTTTGTATGTTGGAAAAATTTTAAGCATACAGAATGAGATACTCAACTACTCTGCAACAGATTCCCCCCCACCCCCCCCTTTCAAACTGGCCAATCAAGAGGAGAAATTGTTCAGTTTATGTCAAAGATGCATCAACCTGAATATCCTGCATATGAAATAAAACGCAACAGTTACTTCACCAGTGTCTAGACAGACATTTCATAAAGTTGTGCATTTGTGATATTAGCTGTCACTTGCATGGTTTTTGGTTTTGGTCACTTGCTTTTAAAAAAATCCACTAGGAACAGCAAGGATCTAAAATCAAAAATGAATCTAACATATTCACATGAATGACAAATAACAAGGCTGAAAGAAATCTTATTGCCTACAAAAGCTTTATTTATGATACATGTCAACAAGGTACTACTGCAGGAGGCAATGGAGTTTATCACACTCCACTGAGAGCATCTTCTAAGCCTAATGGCCAAAGCAGTGAAGATGGAACTACTAATTCTGGAGAAATTATCAATTTTGAGATTCAGGAGTTACCTGACATCTCTGATCATGTTGTTTCCCTAAAAAAGGGGGGGGGGGGATTAAGCCAAAGAAATCTTCTTTTATTGAACGCTAAAGAGATCAAGGCTTGCAGAGCCATATACAAAGCCATGGTTTTGTATATGCAAAGCAGAGGCCAAAGGACTTCAAAGACTAACTCTCACCTCAGATGGATCTTGACCGGCAAATTAACTGTTCCAAAAAAAAGCAATTTTTGATGGATCAGTCTGCAGGTATAAAGCTCACTCAAATCAAGCTGAACTCTCAGACTAAATGAACTCTTGAGTCTCAAGAAACAATTTGCATAAAAAAATGATTACCGTACTTGAGAATCAAACAGAGCAAAACCCCATAGCCATTAAAGACTTGGTATCATCTTCTCCTGTACTGTTCTGGAAGATGGGAATCGAGTTGCACTCAGGAACCCTAAAAACAGCACTCCAAAGGTGCAAAGACCTCAGTGGAACAGAAGGTGGGTAGAATCAAAGGTGCTTTCAAAGTGCTGTGAAGCACAACCTCAGACATGAGCTAGGGCAGCCATACCTCTGCATTAACCAAGGCTCTCTAAGCAACGTCAGTAGGTTCTGTCAGTATCTATGAACAAAACCAGTGCAAGGAGTAAGAGGACTGACAAACTTACTTATCATAAACATAACATGGGTAGGAGGCTGGAAGCCGAAGTTCTGAGAAGCCATCGTGAAATGGGGAAAGGGTCACAGTCCAAAGGAAAAAATATCACAAAAACATATCAAGAGGTGAAAAGCTGCAAACAAGGCTACTTTTTTTTTTTTTTGGTTGGTTAATTTTCTTTTTCCCTTTTTTTTTTTTTTTTTTTTTTTTTCCCTCAGGAGCAGGAGATTCCCTCTCAAAGATCTTGAGAGAAACTGCAAGTTTTATTAAAGGCTGGCCTATCTCAACCTGGTACAGTTACCCGTGGATGTTACCAGGAACCCATTTCAACTCAGAAGAGAGCCACAAAAAGAGCAAACATACTAGCAGAAAGGATGGAAATTGAAAGATGAAAATTTGCATTAGCAAACAGCTACAAAGGAATAAGTAGACATTAGTGGTGTTTAGTTTTCTAGAATCCATATCATTGCTGGCAGAAAGCCTCATTATTGTGGAATTTTAGAAAACATCAAAATGGCAACTCCATATGAGCATTCTTGCACTAGATTCTGGAACTAGATGTGGAACTAGATCTACACGGTGTTCATTACATATGCAGTCACCCCTTCCATCAGGCAAAAAATCAGGTATCTTGCAAATGGAGGGGACATGCAAACTGCTTCACATTGAGCAACCTCAGGGCCATATTTCTGCAGTCAAGCACAAGATACATATGACCCACTGCTTTCATGGTTATTTCTACTCTGGTAACAGCTTAGACATTTTTTGTGCATGACCTGCCATAACACAGATTTATCAGACCAGAATCATGATAATCTAGCGAGACAGCTCAGTTTAGGAGTATCTCAATGGCTCCATGCAGCCTTCCTCTGGGAAGCTGGTCCCCTCTATGTGAGCCTAGCAAAGCAGCAGGTCTATCAGTAGGCACTGAGGTGACTCAGATGTCAACCCAAAAAACACGTAAGCACATTTTCCTTGCAAATATTATAGGCAATTATGGTAACACTTCCATATTTCCACCTCTATTATATGCTAATCAAAGACCCAGCTTCCTAAACACTTAAGTTGAGAAAGTACAGAAACTCAAGAAAAAAGTGAAATATTCAAGGCTTTTTTTTTTTTTTTTAATGTTTGCAAGGAGAATTAGTTCTAAGCTGTAAGGTAAATACGAATCAAGCCTTCTGAAAGAATACTGATGCAGTGCATGATTGAACCACAATGGGCTTGACAGGAACAGAGCTTAGTCCCAGGGAAACCTAGAAAACACTTAGAAAAGGAAAAATATTTTTTAAAAATACAACAATAAATACTGGAAAAGAAAAAAATAAAGAATCCTACAATCTCCTGTCATCATTTCTCCACCTTTCAGTTCCTTTTTTTCTTTTTCCCCCCAATGCCACCTGCAAAAGGGACACTGAAGAGATGTCCTCAGCCACTCCAGAACACCCAGAAGCTAGCTGCCTGTACACTCAGCTAAACAGCAGAGACACTGCAATCTGCTACAGCAGTACTGGAATGCCCAAAGTTCTAAATCAGGATACAACTTAAATCTGTGCACGATACCATAAGAAGAAATTAAAAATATTTCTATGAGAAGTTTGCCTGAGCTATTTCTGTTCAAAAAGCACTAGGACAGAATTAGCCTTGATGTAACTGGTGAAGTATAGTTTGAATATACTGTGTATTATTTTAACAAGAACATGGTACAGAGCACAAGAAACCAAGATGCAATTGATATTTGTGCTCTTGTAAACCTCCCCTGCAGTTTACTGTTCTTCAAAACATCAGCTTCTGACTAGTGCATCTGTCAATTGAAGAGCAGTTCCATGCTTGAGCCCTACCTGAACTCTTCACTATTACCCACCATATTTCCACAGGTGGAGATTCATCCACAAGCAAATGCTTATCTTGTGATTTCTTCATAAATTCAAAAACTTCCTGGATACAATTCACTTGACACTATCATACAATATTAGCACACTGCTATACCCACAGAGGCTCTAACACCAGACTGGGTGTAAATGAAGTGCTAGGAATTAAATATATCCAAAAAACCTGCAATCAAACTTTTTCAGTAGTATAAAGACATGTAACTTACCGGCCAGCTCAATTCATATGGCATCATGAACATTCTTCTGGGATTATGTGAGAAAAGATGAGAATGGAAGCTAAAACATTATTAGTAGATAAAATGGACCAGGCACTTACATAATGAAGGTACTAAATTAAAATGTCTCAACTTTTTTGGAGCTTACTTTCCGATTGTCATTCAGTCAAGTATCATATGTTTTATTTATGCAACCATCAAAAAATGCTTTTACAAAGCCATGCTGTTTTGCTTCTCCTTCCATTCTACCGTCACTCATCGACTTCTAGACAGCAGAAGCACACTACACTGGCTGAATTATCAATGACAGAACTGAACCATGAATATAACAAGCAGAGGGTCTGCCTGTTTAATCATGCATTACATCTCAATTTTCATCAGTTACTCTTCTCTCTGCAAGTAACCACAATCATTCCCAGTCTTTTGGTATTAAAGTCTGATAGTAGTTTTTGTTTGTTTGTTTTTCATTTGTTTTGTTTTGTTTTCCAGACACAGATTTTATAGTCTCAATTTGGAACAGAAAAGATTTACTGCTAACACAAGCAAAGACTCTTTATCAGAAAGTCTGTCTTTGCTTGCAGTCGTGTGGTCTTGTCAGTCCCATGCTTCCCCCTGGAGGTCCTATCACATAACTAAATTGCAGTCCCTCAGTATGCAAAGGATTCATAAATTCAGTATCATCACCTACCAACAAATCCAATACTTGCCAAAGAGAATTACGTGGCTTCCACATTCCTATTCAAGATCCAGCTCAGTATTTGAATGGCATGCATTTTTATATATAAAGAAGTTATACCAGATATATTTGTGCTCTGTAGTATAGTAATTTACTCATTATTGGAAGCTTCATAAAGAATACAAGGTGGCTAAATAGATATGAAATGTAATGTTTTGCACTTCACTCTTGTAGGACTTCACACTGAATGAAACAAAGCTACAGAAGATAACAGATATAAGTTATTTACTTGGTACTGTTCTGCTGGTTACCAAGATATGAGCAACTTGTCACATTTGAAAGTTCAGATTTCACACTAAGAAAGATATTTACCATATACTCGTAAAGCAGTTTATCACATATCTTTACTAAGAAAGCACGCTCCTCCTAGTGGGAGTAATGAAACCACAGAAGAGGTTAAAGTGGAAATATATAGTCCACAAGCATTCTCTTAAAAAAAATACACTAGACTTTTTACCTTAAAAACAATGTGCAACTTTATCAGACTTTTTTCTACCTACCCAACGAATATTGCTGCTACTTTGTCTTCAAATATCAGATTTAGAAAATTTAAGACATACGAACACAGGAAAGAGAGTACATCATCTAATTACACCAGATTTATTGTAATGTAGTTTTGATGCTACGGCATGCAATCCTTCGCCCATGCAAAATTCTCCTTGATTTCAGAGACTTCACATGTGCTTTTGCTTCAAAAAATCTGAAATGACTTTACCTGCCTAACTTATACATCTGAGAAATGTAAGGCATTAAGCACTCTAATAAATTTTACTTTTTGCAATGAGCACATTGTTAGGGAAGAAAGCTGAATCGTTCTGTGAGCAAACAGTCCAAACACGTTCTTCATATACATTATAGGTAGACTTATGTCAAACAGCAAAAACTTCCAGTGTGCTGACTACCAGCTGATTTCACAGCACCAAGTTAAAGCACAGTTATAGAATCATTAAGTTGGAAAAGACCTCCAAGATCATCTGGTCCCAGTGCAGAGTTCTGAAACAGTGCCAGCAACGGTATGTTCTGGGTCTGCACGAAGCAGGGCAAGTATTGAATTTATACCAGCGAGGCTGCATCAGATGCCACCCAGGCTAGGGCAAGCTTCTTGCAAGCTAGCCAGGAAGATGGTGGTGTGCCCCAAAGAGGGATCCGCACAGTAACAGCAGCTTCACAGGGACCTGAGGTAAAACTTTTACTGTATTTTGGGATTCTGATGATCGTGTTTAATATAGGGAATGTTCTTCTTTGGTGGATAAAAGTGTTAATGATTTATAAAGGTGGGCCTACAAAGGAGCAGTTAAAATTGACCGTAATCTTTTTCCCATAAATAATTCGCTGTGTTGTCATTCTGCTTTCTTTAAAAATTATTCTGGCCTGTAGTTGCATCTAGTTCTAGGGATATTGCAGGAGACATACGGTGATACCCAGGACACATCTGTGGTTCTCAAAGATACACCTGTGGTCTTTCTCAACACTCACACAAGTATGTGCGTATACTGAATTTAAACAGACTGTTCAGTTCCAGATACCTGTTGAGGATTATTGAAGGTCATTGAATTAAACAACTATTAGTAAAGATCAAGGAAAAATGAAAATCTAGACCTATCTTTGAATCTGAATGATCACGTCATAGAATCACAGAATCATTAAGGTCGGAAAAGACCTCCACGATCATCTGGTCCAACCATCCCCCTACTACCAATGTCACCCACTAAACCACATCCCTAAGCGCCGCATTCAATTTTTCTTTAACCATCCCCAAGGACGGGGGCTCAATCACCTCCTTAGGCAACCTTTTCCAATGCCTGACTCTTTCTGAGAAGAAATTTCTCCTTGTTTCCAACCTTAATTTCCCCTGGCACAACTTGAGGCCATTCCCTCTTGTCCCATCACTGGTTACCTGTGAGAAGAGGCTGAAACCCATCTCACCACAACCTCCTTTCAGGAAGTTGTAGAGAGCAATAAGGTCTCCCCTGAGTCTCCTCTTCTCCAGACTAAATAACCCCAGTTCCCTCTTCCCTCAGCCACTCCTCACAGGATTTGTGTTCCAGGCCCTCCACCAGCTTCGCAGCCCTTCTCTGGACACATTTCAGGGCCTTGATGTCCTTCTTGTAGTGAGGGGCCCAAAACTGAACACAGCCTCACCAGAGCTGAGTACATGGGGACGATCACCTCCCTGGTCCTGCTGGCTGCACTATTCCTGACACAAGCCAGGACGCCGTTGGCCTTCTTGGCCACTTGGGCACACTGCTGGCTCATGTTCAGATGAGCATCAACCAACAGTCCCAGATCCTTTTTCTCTGCACAGCTTTACAGCCACCCTCTCCCAAACCTGTAGTGCTGCATGGGGTTGTTGTGGCCAAAGTGCAGGACCTGGCACTTAGCCATATAGAACCTCATCCCTTGGCCTCTGCCCATTGACCCAACCTGTCCAGGTCCCTCTGCAGGGCCTTCCTACCCTCTGGCAGATCGACATTTCCCACCAATTTGGTGTTATCTGCAAACTTACTTAGGGTGCACTCAATTCCCTCATCCAAGTCATCAGTACAGATATTAAAGAGGATGGACCCCAGTACTGACCGCTGGGGAACATAAAGAAGTTGTCCTTCAAAAAAATGTTGCAATGAACAAGAGCTGCCATATCTTTCTGTTCTTTGGGTGTGATTTCCTGTCTCACCCACAGATCTGTTTCTCTTGCTTTACTCCCTGTTTTTTAGCTGACAGGAACAGCAGTCACTATCTGCAGCATGTATATCCCAGTCCACCACTCATTCTTTCTAGCCTTTTGCCTTCTAGGACTGTCACTTTTTTTTTTTTTTTATTACTGTTATTTAACTCAAAGGAAAACTTACAAAGCAAAAACTTGCCAGGTGTTGTCCTCAACTGGGGAAGCTGTCCATCATTACCAACCTGCTCTTTAAGTGCATCACCTAAAACCATTTTACCCCATTTCCCTGTTGTGGTCCTGCTGCTCAATTCTGGGAACAATCTCTGTGATTCCCTTGACTTAAACTACTTTCTCGTATGGAATGTCTGCCTGTTTAACACAGTAACACAGCCACACGCAACATCAAGGACACAAAAACATGTTTCTAGTTTGTAAATTCAGACTACTGGAAGGATTTCCCTTTCAGAAAGTCAAATACTAATTAATGGGATCCACCACACTTAACCCTTTCCAATTAGTGGGATGAAAGAGCTTGTACAGGTCTTAGTGCTACAGCATCTACTTGGGACCATAGTTCTGGGGATGTACATCAAAAAGCAGTATTCTGGACCTTCTACAGCTATCATTCTCAACCCTATACAAAACCCACAATAAAATCAAGTCAGAAAATAAATGTTATCCTATGTTATCCTCAATGTTATCCTCACTGCCGACTAAGCACTAGCAAAAGAAATGCCTACATTAGAAAGAAGTGTTTCTTGCAGTTTACACTGCAATGACAAACTCACAGTATTCGTAAAACCACACCATTAGATACTCATCTATCTAAGATGAGAGGAATTGTTTTTTGGGAGAACTTGCTTCTCACTCTTGATGGTTGGTCAGATGAAGAGTACTGGCAGAGCAAACAGAGGAAAGTGAAAAACCAAGACCAGCTCCTAAACTTGGTAAAAACTCCAGTATTTGGCTGGTGAAGTTTCTTCAAATGAACAGGTCTCAGACAACAAGTTCAGAGGAAGGTGTCCAATTCAATGGCTAGTGGGAAGGAGCTGTTGTACTACATGGTACAATCCAGAATTGTTAAAAGAATACGACTTCTAGGGTCTTTAGTAAGCCTGTTCTTGTGTTTTACACTTCTTAGGCACACTATCTACCATTTATTTTCCTAATATGCTGGATTCTAAGCTATACCACTTAATATTAATCAACACACATGTATAGTGTTAGAAAGGGTAGAATAGTTGGCAGAGTTGGTAGAATAATTGGCAGAGTTGGTAGAATAATTGGCAGAGTATACATCCACAATGCACACCTTCAAAACCAAAAAGCAAAGACACAGTAGGGAGAAACAAGTCACTGTATAACATAACAGCTGGGTATGTAAGAGCAGTAAACAATGCTGCTCACTGCAGTTTCCTTGAAAGCAGGTGGGTAACTAAAGAGGCGAGCACGGTGTTCCTGCAGAACTGCAGTAAGGTACAGCTTTACTCACTTCTGAAAACTTTCCCTCACAAGAGAAAGGTGGTACTTCTACAAGTTGAACTGCTCAACACATGCTGCTTTCACGGTGCTACCTTCCAGTGACAACATGAAAATGCAATGCAAACAAACTTGCCATATACCTGAATTAGCCATTTTCACATCTTCACTGATTTGGGAAGGATTTATTCAAAAACTGAAATTTTCTCCTTGAGAATTACATAGAGTCCACTTCACACTGGACAGGACACAGCAGAAGGAAGAAAGTGTCACAATGAGTGGCAGGATCCAACTATCATGGTAACTATCATGGTCCTGTGGGAACTCTCCTGGAGTTACCCAACTGTGGGTCTCTAGATCGCTCCATATGTAACCCTGGAGCTCTCCACAACATGGAATTGGATAATAAGCCAGAAAGGCCGGACACTATTCTCCTGTTTTGTATCTTTAAGAATTACTGCCATTCTCTATGTAAAGAACAAGTTTCCCATTGCTAGTGAGAAATGAGTGTACTCAGCCTTTCTGCAGAATAATTTAGTGGAGAAATTTCCTTGCCAATTCACCTTAACTCTTCCCTCTCCTGCAAACACTGAAAAAAGCCTAAATCAATAGAAAATATTCACACTCAAAATGCTGTAGTTAAGGCATGTGCTTTCAGTTATAGCTGCTGCTTCATACAAGAGAAGCTACAAAAAAAACTGAGCAATTTTTCCTCAATCTGACAAAAAATCTCCACCTTGCAGTAAAAGTAATCACATAAAGCTATATTACCATACCTCAATCCCAATGCATTCAAATTTCTTGCTTTTATATAGTTAGAGAACAGAGAATTCTGAATTTTTATAAAAGCTTGGCAGAAATCAGTAACTAAAAGAATAGACACTCTAAATATTGCCTCTGAGAAGGATGGTGATTCTAGCTACAGAATTGAATTCTAAAGCCATCAGTGTTAGACTCTATAACACAAGAGCAATGTTTATTATATTTCTGAAATTCAGATTTAGTTAAAAAGCCTTACTACTTCCTGGTTGAAGGAGTGGAGGAGCACAGAACACAACACTAAGCGAAAAGCATTTATTGCTACCTGGGTTCCAGCATCCATTGCGTCAGTCATCTCACTCTATAAATGTCTGATGGCCTCAGGAGGTTCTCAGACTGAAATGCGTAAACACAACATAAACTGATAGAGCCTATTATGTGTTTCAGAACCAACAAATTTTAAAAAGCAAGTAGTAGAAGGCTCAACCACGCAGGAAAACAGGAATACTAGACAGCAGAACTAGGTGATAAGACAGTTATAATCACAGCGACTAGTAGTTGAACAACTGCATTATTTTTCTTCTGTGCATATAAAAAAAATGCTGCATTTCTGCAGTGCCCTAAGATCTTGTCATATACTCTAAAATCACTTTGAGATACTCAAGTACTAGCACGTTTGTATCTCATCTCAGCAAATTCTATTGATACAGCCAGTCACTTCATGTTCTTTAGCTGTTTCTATTTTAAACCTCAGTTCAGTTGCTAAAATGATTCTTGAAGCTATTTCTAATGAAATTGTGAAAGATCCACATTCAAGCTGCCTCTCACACCTGAACAGCCCTGTGAATTCTGGAAGATGCAGTTTTCACTGCACATATCCTTGCTTGGTCCAGTGAAATAGATTTATTTATGACCTTTAGATTTTACACTGCACACCTTTTGAACACACCCAAAGCACACAGCTGAAGACATCTGTTTGACCTATGAGGAAAGGCTAAAACTATACAACTAGGAGTGAAGCAGAAAATAAAGGGAGTGGGGAGCACATATATTCTCTATAGACCTTAATCAGGTCTTTCTGAAAAAGCCTCAAGTACACTTCGGATGCGGTTCTCAAGAGAACTCACACTGCACCACAGTGCCTATGTTTGCATAAACACGGAAAAAAATAATGGCTCTTTTATTCTTCTTGAAGAGGCATAAAGCAAGCTTTGTGTACAAGAGAGAGCACAATATTTATGTCAGAATATAGCCATCCTCACCAATTAATAACTTTTATTGAAAGGGGATCAGCTGTATGTATGCTCTTGAGTTGCTACATTTCCCATTATAGAACGTTCCATAAATCTGACTAGCTAGCACCTAGCTGCAGGACCACTAATGCAAATCACTCTACCCTTCACATATACAGAAGGTAGTAATGCCCAATGATTTGTGGTAGCCATGGCCATCCTGGCTTTTTTTTGGTCCTCCTTCTGTCGAAGAAGGCCTTTAAGCACTAGATTTAATTAGCTTGTAAAGAAAATAATCCACTGTCTATATGACATCCATGGCCAAACATCACTTACAAAATTTGATCCAACAGCACAAGCTGGATCAAGACAGTTCTAACTTTTTGTGAATTGTCACATTTTGAAACAGGAAAAAAAAAAAACTGAAAAAAAGGTTAGATTAGAAGAAGCATTTTGGAGTAATCCGCACTGGTATGACACAGTAAAGGCTGTATTCTCCCCAGCGGTCTACTCTCCTCTCTCACCAAGTCCTCCAAGACCCCCTTTTTCTAGTTAAAATTTTGGTTCACCTAGTTCTTTCTGAGGCACTAAAATTCTCAGTAAGCCTGTTTTGATTACTGATGCAAACTATTAACTGGAAAACAGATCTGTGCAAAGAACTGCACAAATTACTGAAGTAGATCCTTTATTTTTTAACATGAAGTCGTTTTTCTTTTTTTTTTTAATTTTTATTTTTTTTTAAAAGGCACTGTTCATATAGTGCTGCCAACAAACTTGAAAAATTGGTTACCCATCACTTTAAGGGAATATTTTCTATAAGCAATAATGGAAAGCTTTATAAAAGTATTTCAATGACAATCACTGTGTAAACAAAAGCCCCTCAGTCCACCACAGTCACTGACACCCACCTGCTCCCACACACACCCCCACAAGGGGTTCTCCAAAGATAACATTTATTGCTGTGTAAAGTTTTATGCAGTGTGCTTTGGAAAAAAAAAAAGCAGAGATCATGCCTGTAATCTCTCTGGGAAGCCTTTGAAACAGCACTTTTTAAGCCTTCACTTGTCCAAGGGAATGCAGCCTTTATTTCTGTCTCAGTATACCAAGGTATGGAAAAGCGTCCTCTACTGACAACATACATGGTCTGTTCTGAAAGTAGTAGGACTCTTTTTTTTTTTTTAAATTATTCATGAGAATAGAACAAGCAATTAGAATTTTTCAAAGTAGCACTCTTCCTCATCTACACACTGCTGCCAACAAGTTTTCCAGTTTTCATACACCTCCAGGAACGCCTGGACCGGAATGCTGTTTAGCTCCCTTGTCACAGCCTCTTGAAGCGCCTCTACCGATGCATGATGCTTCCCCTTGAGCGTCGATTTTATTCGCGGGAACAGAAAAAAGTCTGGTGGGGCCAACTTGGGGCTGAGGCAGCATTGCCACCCTGTGCTGGGCAAGATACTCCACTACGTGGAACGCTTTGTGGCTCAGCGCGTTGTCATGGTGCAGCCGCCAATTGTTGACGATGGCTGGGCAGACACGAGCAATGCGTTTTTCACAGTCCTGTGAGGACTTCCACGTAAAAAAAACTGCATTAACTGTTTTGTCGGGTGGTATAAACTCTTTGTGGATGACTCCATGTCGATCAAAAAAGCAAATGAGCATGGACTTTTGCTTGGATTTGCTCATTCATGCTTTCTTGGGGCGCAGGGAAGCAGGGGTGTGCCATTCTGTGCTCTACCGCTTACTCTCCGGGTTGTATTCAGACACCCACATCTCGTCACCGGTCACTACATTGTCCAAAAAAGTCGGGCTTCTCATTCACATGATGAAGAAGATCCTCGCAGATCACTTTCCGGTTGGCCTTTTGCTCCTCTGACAACACTCGCAGCACAAACTTCGCGCACACTTTCTTCATGGCTAAGTTTTCTTTCACCATCTCAAAAACTTGGGTTTGAGGAATGCTCAAGTCATCAGCAATCATTCTGATACTCATCCTGCGATCACGGTTCAGTGAATTTTTCACTCATGACACATTTTCGTTGGTCTTGCTGGTTGAAGGGCATCCGGAGCGGTCATCATCTTCCACTCTCTCCCTACCTTCTCGGAACAGCTTGTGCTACTCAAAAGCACCCTATCTACCCATGGCAGCATCACCATAGGCCTCCTTAATCATGTCTTGAGTCTCTGTCCGTTTTACCAAGCTTTACACAAAATTTGATCGCGTATCGCTGCTCCAGTAAACACTCCATGATTCTCTGTGACAAGGCATTTCGACAGGTGTTCACAGTACAAGCGACCTGCTCTCTTCAACAGCCAACAGCCGATTTTTCCCAGCGTTCCCAATATCCCCCTCCACCGATCCTGCGCGCGCAGACCGCCTCTCGTCCGCCCAGGAAAAAGCCAGTCCTACTACTTTCAGAACAGACCATGTACACAACCTGACCCACATCTCAACTTAATTCTTCATTAAATACATTAATAGGGTTCATATTCAAAGCTTTAAATGCAGAAAAGTGAGGCAAGAATCATTTCTTGTATCTTTAAATGGTTCTGAACATAACTTGCCTCTTGCCTATCTGAAAACTCTCCAAGTTAACTTTTCTAGGTAGCTCCATGGCATTGAAAATGCCTACACAATCCAGCACACCAAGACACTGCTCCCCTTTCTCTCCAACACATTCAAAAGTGTTCAGATGGAAGCTCTGAAGCTTTTGAGAAGTTAGTAGACAAGAACTAATCCTATCTATTAGCTCTTCTCTATCATGAAGGTGAACATGATTAGCAGCCAGAGAACAGGCTAACCAGTCTGTCTGAAAAACACCAAGCATACAGCTTTGATTTTCTCAACACAGTGCTCACAACAGACTGGAAAGATAAGCTGCAATCAAGTATAGGAGGGTAAAAGTCTAGTTTCAGGATTTCTTTAGTTCAATGCAATTTGCCACAAACATGACAGATGTCAAAAGCACATACACCCCATTACAGAAATCGGAGTTGAAATGTCTCAGTGTACTAACACATGCCACTGTAGCCTGAAGTTGTATCTTGTCAAACATGAGGGATTCCCTGTATTTCCAAAGGAAAAAAAAATATGTTGAGGCATCACATGCAAAAGTTCATCCATAAGTTTATTTATAGATTTGTCTCTTCTGTACAAATGATCCACTAACATGGAACACTTGGATCAGGTGATTTTGTTAGGCTTTGGAAAGAAACATGTGGAATTGCCTAGCAGACCGCACAGCTGGCTCACAGACTTATAATGAAGTTATTCTCATTCTCCTGATGTACGATACATAGAACCCACAGAAAGACAACCACAGAACAGTTCATTTTGAATTTAAGAATAATTTATTCCTTTGCACTAAAAAAAATCCACCGTCAGGTGTGCATCCCAACCTTCAGAGCAGAAGTTTCCAGTACATTTCTTACTCAGAGCAAGATCACAGACAAGCTTTGTAACAAAGACCTGGTGAGATCAGTGCAAGCATTTCTCTAAAGTTTATATGAAAGCAGGAAAGATTTTTTTTTTTCCTTTAACCTAAAGCAGGACCTCTCACAGCATCTGATTATGAGCTGCAGGCTTAAACTTCCTCAGCTTTATCGCTTCTCTACCTTTCCTAGAGGACTAGACCTCTTCTCTATTACCTTCAAAAGAAGAAAAAAAAAACATTTGCTCCTACTCCAACTGCAAACAACCTGAGTGCGCAGTCACAGCCAGCAAGAATGAAAATAGGAATCATGGGGAAGATTGGATACATTTCATGCCTCATGACTGGCAAAGGGGTAAAATAAAGTGATAAATATTAATAGGTTAGACCTGCTATCTCACATGAAAAATCATTCACAGATAAACAAATTGTGAATATGTGAATTGAAATGTGAATGTGAATTTGTGAATGTGAAATTGTGAATATAAACAAAATGTGAATATTTTTTGTCAAGGTGCTCATAAACAGCTTATAAGGCTGGTTTTAGATGGTTATAACCTCTTCCAACTGTTCAAAGCAGAATACTCCACACTGAATGTCTGACCTCATCCAGATTCTCTGGGAAAATCACATTAACTAAGATGGCTTAGCTATTGAGAAAAATAGTATTTCAACATAATGGCATGTTAAATTCTTGCAGATAAGTTGCATACTGGCTTGAGTAGTTGTACATTTTAGAGAAGAAGTAAAATTGTACCTAAAAGTAAAGCGCATTACAATGTTTTTTTTCCCAGCTGTGACAATTTCATAGACACAGCTGCACAATGCTGAAAAGGAAGAATTTCCTTCCTGTAATCTCAGTGTTGCTACTGCCAGCACCGAGCAGAATGACAAGGAGGAAAAAGCTCACCAAAAACAATAGGAAGAACAATGCAACTGCAACAAATTTTGTCTGAAAATGCACTTAAAAACATCTGGTTTTATAAAATTCACATCTGGTCTTATAAAAGCAGACGTGAAACTTAAAGTAGGGTGCCATCCTTTTTGGTGTTCGCTCTATAGGTGCTACCAGGAAAAAGTTCCAGTTTTAAACAGTGAGGTTCTCTCTGAATAATCTCTGCCTCACTCGTTCAATAGACTGAATTTTCAAACTGGTTACTTAAAGTAGGATTCAAGATGGCACTTAACGACATGATTCAAGTAATTCTTTAAAAGGAAATAGACCAGTTCCTAACCAGGAATTGGTTAAAAAAAAAAAAACAGGAAACATCAAAATCACTGCCTGTACAACTTTTATTCAGTTCTGCGTGCATACATCACGATACTGTCTTCAGTTCTACACTTGAACTATTTTTAATCACAGCACTTTTAGTCTACATGGTGTTTCACTTCCCCTATTTCTACAGGCATAGAAGCAGCAGAGCAGTGAATTTTAAAAAGCAAAAAGACTGTTCATTGTTAAGATAGCTGAGTGTTCTCCCAAATAAGTTTTGTGATAGGAAAAAATCTAATGTTATTTCTACATGTTCTCTTAAATTCAAGTTAGATATGCATTTTCTGCACGTTCAATTTGTAAAGTCTCAAGGTATGTTTGAATAATGTCATGTAAGCAGGTATAGATGCATTTGATACTCACTCCTTGAAATTAATATATGCATATAATCACGTCTCTCATAGTCTGCTGTTAAAGTTGAGGGAAGAGGGCTAATTATGTATCCCAGTTACAAAAACACTACATAAAGTTAATGAGCAAAACAGTAAGCTCACTTGTACTAAGGAAGAAAACTGAAGCTGTACTTGAAGTATATGCAAGAAGGGCAGAACTAAAGCTAGGTCTGCTCCTCAATCTTTACTTTTTTTCTTCATTTAATACAGTTTGTGATTATAGATCAGACATACACTTTGAATCTGTATTTTGCAGTCATAAACCTCACCAGAAGCTGATGTTTCTGCTTTCTGATAGGAATACTGCCTATTGTGTATTCCTACAGTTATCCCTAAATCCCACATATGCAAAAGCTAATTTTTTTTTTTTTCCCTGTGACAACCTGCCATTTGCTTCAGGCCACCTGTGCATTTTTATGAACTGCTATTACACTTGTTACTATCAGTACTCTATGCGATTATACATCCTAAATAATTCTTAATTAACAGAAGAGATGCTCATTTGTTTAAAATCTTTAGAGTGAAACTACATCAATGACTTGGTGTGATCAAGACTGTCTTCAAATCAAGGTAATCCATGCAAAATTCATCTGGGATTAAGTAAATACTTTTTTTTTTTTTTCTGAAATCCTTATTGATACCTCTAACTCAACTAGTTAGATTTCTTCAGTATTGGTGTCAGTGCTACAACTGGCATGCTCATCAGTTTCACAGCAAAAAATGATTGAACTAGAAATCCCCTATAGCTTACTAAGCTCTTTTAACTTCTCTGGTCCTTCCAAACTACTGTATTGTGCACTCAGTAAAACAAAGATCTTGATGCAACTGGCTGAGCAAACATGCTATCCTGAGGGACTCAAAGATATCCAAGTATTTTTAAGTTTGATCTGCAATCCTTCCAAAACCTGATCTTCAGCTTTTGACATTTGTCTCTAGTTCACATAATAAACCTTCCACAAAAAAGTTCATTACTAAACTCCATTGATTTTAACATGGCCAACTACAACTCCCCCTTGGTTTAGTGACAATTCTTTTGCAATGAATGCCTTGTAAGGGTTGTCAGAATAATAAGATTAAAGATCCAAACCTGTGATATGCCAGTTTTTTGTTTTTTTTTTTTTTCCCCAAGATAAAGCTTTTGTGTTTTTTTTAAAAAAGACACGAACCTACTTGGACACTTTTACAGCACTTAGACTTCAAAGAAACATGCTGTAAGTTCTTTACTTTTTCATCATAGGAAAAAAAAAAATCTAGCTTTGATTACAGAAAAAAATGTAAGCATTTAAAACCTTTTATGTTTCCAGCATCTCAAAATTAGCATCCATTTTTCTTCTGAAGTCACCTTTATTTTCAAACTAGTTTCAGTTGAAAGAACTTATGCCATACGCCTCTTGACCATGGATGAATTTAAATTCAATCATTACCTTCTGTGCTTGGGAACTCTCCATGGTATTGCAGATTTTCAACAAAATTCCAGTGATCAGGTCTGTGGAGGCCATCTCTTCCCTCCCTCCGCCCCCAAACCCTTTAGTCTTATTGAAGTAAATTAGAAAGAAAGTTGTCTTACCGATAACTCCAAGGTTAATGTCCCTTGCGAACCCCACCTAGCAAGTCGACATCATGACATGTCAGGTCAGCCTCAATCACGCTTCCCTGATAGTCAGGTAAAAGGAAGGAGTTAAAATACAAAATTGACACTTGCACATCTCTGGACATCAGAAAATGTGATGTATTATAGTCTGAACCAAGTTTCAGAGCTTCTGGTAACCTCCAGGTTGTTCAAACATTTCTTCAGAGGGATTCTCCTATTCTAAATTTTCAGAAATTCCTGATCAAATATTGCAGACACACATTGACTGCTTTGTTTGAATGAGAACAAAAATTTAAGATTCTCTTTAAAGCAAGTGATTTTTTTTCCTACTTTACAAATCTTATCAAAGTATGCCAAACTAAGCCACTCAGTTTCAAATTATGTTCTAAGCCGATACATTACATCTAAACAGCTTCATTCAAATTTTAAGTTAACAGAAGCTCCAAGTGTTTTGTTTTGTTTTTGAAAAGCTAAACAGGAAACACAACTTGGTACACTCTTTCTATAAGGCTCTAAGTTATTTAAGTGCTTCACATGAATGACAATCCAATCTGGCAAACTTTCATTATGCAAGTAATCCTCAATCATACAATACTTACACGTGATCAAAGATCACTCATAAAAGATTTGTAGGACGGGGCTCTTGTTGTTCCACATATGGGCTAATCTCATAATTTCTAGATTACTATTAAGTCTTGCTAAGAATTAATACATATACATTAGGGTCTACATATAGGCCCAATACATATGCATTAGGCCTAGGTGCCAAACATGCCTTACTAAGGAGTCGAAGCTCAAATTTTTGCTCAATACCTCAAATTTGTTCTCCTGCTAGCCTTATAATAAGAGTGCTTCTGTATAGTTCAAAATACAGAAATGGGCTTTATGTCCAAATGCAGAGGGTACAAAAATGATAGTCACCAAAATCATATGGTGATATTCTACTTAGACTTCTAAGTTTGTTTTGAAAATGCTTTAAGCAATGCAGATATTCTTTCTAATAAAGAGATAATATAAATGATGGGTCCTGAAAACAAACAATGCTACAAAAATAAACTTTTCAAGGCTTTGAAAAATGCAGATTATATTTAATGAATTAGTAAAATTAAAAGCTGAGTTTAGTAAATTGATTTTGTTAATTATGTACAAGTAATCCTATAACATAATAGCTGTAAAAATCTTTTGCTCAAAAGTTTTGGAATTGCTATAGATCTGGCAACCTACTTTTATTTATAAATCAAACACCTTATCAATACAGACATTTAAGCAACTGCAATAAATGAGTGATCAAATGATTAGTAAAGTCCCATTTCATGGCTCCTCCTCCAATGCAAGCAGGACACTCAAAAGTTTAATATTGGTTTGCAAGTTGAAATCCATTCTCAACATACTTTGTAAGAGGATTTTTGCTAAGTTATACTGAAGAAAAGATCAAAACAGATGCACGAGAGTAAATTTAAATTTATTTTTGCTTTGACTACGTATCAAAATTGTGCCGAGAAGATTCTTCCCTTGAATATCTGTCACCAGGCATAGTAGATTTTTCCACTGTGCTACAGTATTTTTGTTCCATGTTTTTATCAATAATTTTGTTAAGTTCAAGTTCACTGTACACCACTACTTGTCTAAGCCATAGTACACATTACGGATTCAGTGGAGCACTGTTGCAAATTTAAACGGTAAATTTAAGTATCCATCAATCACATAAATTGCAGAACTTGTTATAGCTGGTAAATATAAACTTTTACTGATTTTCATTTTCAGTTATAAGGAAGTATAGCTCACTTGTCATACTCAATAAAAATATTAGGATAATTAGTGTTTTTTGGCAGACACAAATACAAGATGTAGCTTTACAATTCTTGATGAAGACATTTTTTTGTTACTTAGTTGTCTTATAAACATTAGAATTGGAGTTTTTCACTCCCTCACCCGCCCCCCAGCTCCCCTTCCCCTTAAGCATGCACTGGGACTTTATCTCTCCTGGGCTAACACTCAAAAGCTGCTGTATATGAGTTACTACCTTTCTTCCAGGACAGACGGTACTTTAGATTTGATTCCAATTAACCTCCCCTAAACCATATTATCCCCTGTACAATGATTAATGAAATACAAATACTTCTTGAAACTACAGGGTTCTGCTCGACACCACAAAATCTATAATTACTATAAATTCATAGTGATAGAACAGCAATCCCTTGTATTAAAACAAAATTACAAGCCAGATCCTTACCACAAGAAAAAGCCTGAAACGCATACCCAGGCAATACCCCTCTGACTTCACTGCTCAAGTAAGGAACAGAGAGGACAGGATTTGGCCCCATTAACTTTATGAAATAAAAAAACAAGAACAAAAAGAAAAGCTTTAACATACTAAAATATTAATTTTGGAAAGCATTTTAAATTACTTAATGACCAATATGCTAAGTTGAAAGGAAGAGAGCCTGACAAGGGGGCAAACCCATTTTTGAGAACCAGATATACATCCTAATTTCAATTCAGCTCAAAAGTCAAACCATGCAATTATATACCAGGCCCACAACAATAAAGCGTGGGAAGGCTTTTTTTTTTTTCGCTAACATCCTGACATAATACAGTTAAAAGACACCAGACAGGAATAGAAGACAAAGGGAGGAGTACGACCGTTGAAGTTTAATTTCCCCAATAGTCTGTGTTTATAATGCTGTAATCAGGTATAAGCAATGTATTTGATTTGGATATTTAGAGGTCCAACAATAGTTTTCTTTAGAGAAAGTTTTAATCCTTTTTGTTTCTCTCTTTCTTGAGAAGCAAATGTTCTTCATTGGGGTACAGAATGACTCAGATGCAACAGAAGAATAATGTCATAACTCGCCAGTTAAAATTGACATCTGGGAATGTCCAATACAAGGGTCCATAAAAGCAACACAATACCCCAATAATGTAGCTAGTAGTCTCCACAAAAGATGTATTTTTTAAACAGCCTATGTTACAAGGCATGAGAATTCTACGGCAAATTGTTCATCATGGCAGAACATCAAATTAAAGACAGAATTAGGTAGAATATGGAGAGTATGTTTGTGTTATCTATAGCGAAAAGTTAGTTTGCTGTGCCCCAGCACCTAATTTGTTAGTTCTTATCCCTACTCAAACACTACCTTAAGTTAAACTAACATGCTTGAGATCAAAACCATTTCCCTACATGTTTGTACACTGAGTAATACAATGGCTGTATTCTAACAGAATACCCTCTAGAGGGACTCCACAAAACATAGCAAAAAGGAACAAAATTAACACTATTGTAGGCTCTGCTTCCTTCTCCACATTACATTAACAAATTATATTTGAATTGGATCTCCATGAATGTTTGGATACATTTCAACAAATAAAAAGCAAAAAAAAAAGATTCAAAGTTAAATGCTGGTAAGTTACTGAACATCAATTAAACAGAGTGCCCTTTGGGCTATCTGTAATTTCTATCTGTAAGTTCAGACTGATGTCCACAGTGCTATGTTGGAAAGCACAAGAAATTTTGCATGAATTTGATCACTCACATAGGCAGTTATACTTTGAAAACAATGTTTTTCGCAAGAATTACCAATGAAATAATGTTTTAGGACACAATTGAATTTGAAATAGGTAATGTTTTGAATAGATTTTTGAGTTTTATTGAAATCTTACATGAACAAGAAATTGGAAATACAATCACATCAAGGAACAAATTGCCACGGCTTTGACGTTTTAAGCCAAACAAATTTTGTAGGGCAGATTTTCAAAAAGGTGTGAAGTTATAACAATTTAAAAACACAGTTAACCTACTTCTAGGAATGCAAAACATACAATCATGTTATTTTCAATACAAGAAAACTTAATTTGTTGTAATTTCTTAAAACTACTAAGACAAAGCACTAGCTTTTACTTTTATGTACAGCATACTCCTATGTAGTCTATCCCAAATCCAAAAAAACTGACCAAAACCAGAGGTTCTGCAAAATCATGATTGAACAGTGTGCCATTCCTGCTTTTAAACTGCTAAAATGAAGCCTAAAATGATAAAAGCATTGAAACCCCTTATGGAGTTCAGGAATTCTGCAAGCCCAATAATGTCCAAGTGCATTTATGAAAAAAGAAAACTAAGAGACTCGAGTATATACACAAGAGTGATTCTTCAGCCCAATACAAATGGCAGCCAATCGCTACTGAAGGATGAAACATTAAGCCAATTTTGTTTTGAAGGATGTAGAGCTATAGCCAATTCTATGTTTCCAAAATTCTCAATCCCTCCTCACTTGTCTACTTCCACTGCTGCCCATAAGTATCCTGATAAAATTCCTGGTTGTCATTATTGTAACCATAGTTACCGGCATAGTCACCACCTTGCTGTAGCGGCTGTTGAGCGATGGGTTGGGAACCCCAGTTCTGCTGGTTGTTGGTCTGACGGCGCTTGGAATCAGGCTGGTTGTACCCATCTGCCTTTCTCTTGCCTCCTACGTTGCCCCCACGGTTGCCCCTGGCTCCACGAGCACCACGTCCTCTCTGCTGCTGTGCGGGACCCCCTCTCCCACCCCTGGCTCCTCTTGGTGGTCCCATGGGTGCCCCCCTCTGTGAATAGCCAGCTCTACCTCTTGGTGGTGGTGCTCCCCGCCCCCTAGGTGGTGGAGGGGCACCTCTCCCACCCCTTCCTCCTCCTCCTCTTCCTCTTATAGCATAGCCATCATCATAGCCGTAATAGGGATCTTCATAGCCACCACGGTAGTCATGATAGTCATAACCATAATAATCATCATAATAATCTTCATAGCCATAGTAATCTGGGGGATAGCCATATCCACCTCTCCCTCCACGGCCTCTGCCTCTAATAGGAGGTGGCATGCGAGGTGGAGGATAGTAATAATAGTCTTCATACCTATTAAGAAAAAAAAAAAAAGTACATTAATTTATCTTGAAAAATCTCCCAAAATAAAGTACATGTTTTCCCTTGTTAATAAACAATACACAACATGGAAAAAAAAAGATTCAGTTTCTTCTGAACTAACTTGTATTTCACAGCAGAATTTCACTCTGCAGTTATTACAGTATTGCAAGAATGAACACTCACGCAGTACTTCTGGAGGCCTGCCTGGCAGCCTGACGTTCTTTCCTTTTCTTATCCGGTGGCTTTGCTAACACTATTTCAATTTCTTCCCCTTCTATTTCTTTTCCATTCATTTCATTCATAGCCTATATAAAAATTAGAAGAAAAATATCAAAGACTGATTTCCATTCCAAAGGAAACTAAAACTTTCTGAAAGAAACCAGTTGGTTGGGCTGTTGTAGACTGAACTATGTTCTGTACTTCATTCTCTGTGCTCCTTGAAAGCAGAACATGGAAGAACTCTGTTTAAGTCCCTCTTTGCTCACCATATATTCTGAGGCAGCATTTCTTTAAAGAATATTTTCCTTGTACCATAAGGTAAAGGAATCTCAAGCCACATGGAGCATCATATTTAAGAAGTGATAGTGTTGTCTGATTTTTATGTTCCTAGATTCCCTAAAAATAGTTCAGAGAAATGCTGAGAAAAAGTTCTCACTACAAACACTGACACGAGCATTCAGTGTACTTGCAAGACAGGTAGAACGTGTACATGCACAGGAATATGTTGTTTGTATGCGGTCTTCCTAGCTAGTTGAAAGTGCTGCATGAATGTCTCTGGGGACATCAACTATTTTGATACTCAGCTGACTGAACAATGAAGAGATTTGAGGACACAAACTTAAGGGGGAAAAAAAAAGCAACACTGAAAACTGTTTATCTCAAGTGAGGCAACAATCCTCAAGAAAAAGTAATGGGCAACACACAATTTGCAATTCTTACTTGTATGTACAAGAAGAACTTAATATACATATACAAAGTACAATTAGGCATATGCCTTCCTGTTCTTTGCCTGGACTTATCTACCTCACATTTAATATTTCTGGGTACTAATATTTCTGGGTACTAACACATGCATTAACAAAGACTTCAAACATCCTCAAAAACATTAAAGATAGTGGTTTATTTACTTGAAAGGAGCTATGATTCCAGTGCCTACTGTACTTTCAGTGAGCCAATTCCATGCATTCTATATCATAATTCTTTCATTAAAAAACAGATGGCACACCCATACACAAAAATGACCCATAAAATTCACAAAAACAGTTTAGTGGCCATAAACTGGAGCCTGACAGGGCAGATGTAATAGTATTCTAGCTTATTTCATAGACGAAATGAAGTAGAGTCGAGCATCTATCTTCTCATGTGCCACAAGAAGTTTCTAGATGCTCAAATGTAAAAAAAGAACATTCAGAAGTAAAACCTAGTGGGATCAAGCTGGAGGTTCTATAAAGACATACTATATTAAAACATGTCAGTAGGTGTCACCAACTTACCCCTCCTGTCATAGAATCAGGCTTCCTTACCTTTTCTTTGACATGGTCTAAGACTATCCAAACTGACTTCTATATCATTAAATGAGTGACATTGATTCTAAATCTAAAGTCAGTGTATCCTAAACCCTATTTTGGTAGGCAGGAAATTTGTAAGCAAATAAATGGTTACCAGATGCTTAATAAGGTTGAGCAAGGAAAGATCCTTTGAACTATGCAACCACAGACAATATACACCATACCACTCAGACTCCAAGGTGTAAAACACTTCCTCCACTACCCTGTTGCCTCCATGCCCTATTGCTTTCAAAATTAAAAGGAGTAACTTCTATACAATTCAAGCCAATGAAGTGTAATCAGTATAGACTAATGTATCTAAGACCAGTTTAGAAGGTCAAAGACAGACACCTTCAAAACTTACATTAACCACCTCTAATGTTTAAGTTATTTAAAATAAACCTTCTAGGGAGCATGCAGAGTTTGTTGGTGGCTTTTTGCCCCCTCCCTCCCCTTCTTTTAAAATAGTCTACATCAGAGTTGCAAGTACCATTCTTCTCCCTTTCACAAGATACTTTTTGAAATACCCTGCAAGTTCTGTGCAGTATTTGTCATCCCAAGAGCTACACACAGCCTTTAAACAGGGGTCTTTGAGAGACAACTGATACCTTCTGTCAGTGTTTCCTCAGAAAAACTGTCTAGGTTGATTTTTTTTTCCTCTTCTCTAGTCTAATCTTCTGCACTGGTCTATACCTCTTTTCCAGTCTACTTGTAAACGTGCTACAGTTTTGGCAAGTTTCACATCCTCCTAGCTAGTGAAATCATAGGAACAAAATTATTAGTGTTAAAATTCTCACAATGGAAACCCTATTATATGGGCTATACAAAACATCTTAAGATATTTGTTAATTAAATTTCTGAAAGCATCAGTACATAAACTGCTGACATCTGATTTATTTAGGGAAGAATAACCAACCTACCTTCACTGCTGCACCTCTGTCCTCAAAATGAACAAAAGCATAGTCCTTTAATTTCTTTACTCTTTCCAGCTTCCCAAATTCAGAAAAGGATTTCTCAAGAATTTCTTCCGTCACAGTAGTGGCCAAGTTTCTTACAAATAAAACTTTCACCTAGTACGTAGGGAAAACAAAAGCTAGTCTTTAAAAGCCAAACATGAAAGTAAACTAACATTAACCAATAAGATGTTATTCCTTATTCTATGCATTAAGGATTTTTGTCCAACCCAACAGTAAATTCTGTACCCATTTCCAAAAAAAAAAAAACAAAAAACAATAGTTTTATGCATTTACCTGTATAAAATTCCTACAACTTCTCTCCTTCCACACTTCCCCTCCATGACCAGAAAGATATCAAGAATATCCAACAATGACTTCCTGCTTCTGGGATGCTACAAGTCCCAGTAAAATTTTAGTAATAGACCTCAAGAGTAGCAAAGAATTATTAGCAAATCTTAGGGAAAAAAGAGCACAATGCTGCACTTCAGCTTCACGTCACTCTGAAAAATAGTCTTAAAAGATATCCACCTAGTAGACATCAGCATAAGCAGAATGTAGAATAACCATGTATATTATTAATTTAAAACATGAACAGAACAGCAAGTTCCTAATGTGTTACACAGGCAAGTGATTTACGGTGCTCAGACCATACCAGTTTTGATGGCTTACTATGAAAGTGTCCTCTAACTTCTTCCTTTTCCCCAAAACTAGCACTGCTCAGGTGGACCAACTCTACTGCAGCATAAAAATAATTTCTCCCAAAACAGAAGAGAATTCAAGTCCAGGTTTTACATACCTTTGCCATGACTTCTGGATCAGGTTCCTCTACTGGATCAGCCCACTCCACTGTCACAACATTTCCCCAGACTTTTACTTTCCCACTCATCAGGCGACGCCGAGCTTGTGCTGCTGACTTGTGATCTTCATATTCCAAGAAGCAGAATCCTCGATTCTTCTTTTTATCATCAGGTTGATGATACAAGATTACATCCACCAAACCCTCTGAAAAACATGTCTTTAGTATTGAGCTTTAAAAGGCAAGAAGAAAAACAAAAAATCTAGAGTCTACTCTCTAATGCATTCACTTTTTTTTTGTAGCACACATCCTCTGAACTTAACACCTGAAAGAGATGGGGCAGGGGCACGAGAAACAGGGAGGAGAAAAATACATATCCATCCAATTTACCAAGAAACAGGTTGCCTACTAAATGAAATTTTCCAGAACAAACTTACCTCAAAACTATGTCCCAAAAAACATCAACATGAACAATTCAAATATTGTCAATTTTCTATGTTTTGTTTTACCATTTTTACACTTGGGAAAAGCAGTAACATGTGGCATCTCCCATGTCTCACGGGCAAGATGGAAAAAATTTCTTCCATCTCTCTCCAAAACAAGAGGAGATAGCAAAATGAATATTCACCTTCTGTTTTCACCACTTCCCTGCAGTACTTAAAAATAGTAATCCTAAAAAAGAAGCAGTAGGTTAAAACTCTCCTACAGGGCAATAGCAGAAGATCAAGATTTCAACCTCTCAAAGCAGAAGCATCCTTCTTGTGATAAACTAGCTTGTTTTCTTCCTACTTGCTGCAGAAGAACTGGGACAGAAATTAATCTGTTGTTATTTCTACAGTAGCATTCTCTCAAACACTTTTGTATTCCCTCCTCTATCATTCTTCAACATTTGGAGGAACAATGTTTGAGGCTCTCCAGAAACTTATCAGCTGTGAAAGTAGAACCTACTGTAGATCCAGTTACAAATGCAGTCTTCAACACTAACCTAGAATGGATGACAGAATTAGGACTTCCACCACCATCTTTCAGAATTCATTTATGCTGTTACCATCCCAAATTGTAGTCTTATATCAATCATTAAAAGAGCAGTAAAACAGACATTAGTCCCTTTACACTCCACCACAAAGTACACGTGATACATAAATTTTTCTACCAGATATAAACTTGGAAAGTAACTTAGGATTAGATTAAATGATACCTGAGTAAGTCATGTAATAGAGATGCAAGAGAGAGGTTCAATGGTATTTCAGGATCAGTGTGACAAACTTATCATGAAGTCCTTTACCTGTGACTTTACTAAACTCTTCCAATATGTTTTCCTTAGTCTTGTTCTTTGGAATTGACCCAACAAATAATCTGTTGTTTGCCACAGAGATGCATACTCCAAGGTGCTTCCCAGGACGGATTTCATAGTTGTCACACTGAGAAAAGGAACAGCCATTCACTTGCACTACCCGATACAAAGTGGATGAAAAGATCCCGATCCCCCAAACCATAAAATCAGCTGTTTCAATATCTGCTATCTTTATACATAGCATATTGAATTCACATTCAATCGAGTATTGCAGTCTTAGAAGTTTTTGTTGTTTCAATGTTCACTTAAGAAATTGATGTACAAGAACAATATGCAACGTACAAGCTGCATGGGGTAAATTAATTCACCTACTGTTTATCTCAGACTTAAAAGCTATTCCTAGACAATGAATGGTGACTGTTTCCTGTGCTTGGAGTCAACATCAGTCATTGCTGCTGTTACTAAAAAAAAAAATGCATAGAGTTACAGGTACCATGAGTTCTTTCACTTCAATTGCTTTCTTAAACATTAAGCACATTTGCTTCAAGACACTCTAAATCACTGTGCCATTCCCCCCCCTTCCCACGCTTACAGCAGGGATTTTTTGGGCCCTGTAAGTACTAGGCCTCTATAAATTTAACTTCTGAAGTTTTATTTCAGAAGCTTCCCTTGAAAACCAGGTTATTCCACTTGTTAATCACACTTGTACCCACAGTTGTATTACTCTGAACAACAATCCTGATATATCTTTAAAGGCAGGAAAGTTCAACATTTAAAAAAAAATTAAGAATTCAAGCAATCTTTATCTTGGGTAGGATTTTTTCAGACAGGACCTAGTGAGACAGAACTCTGATCGCTAGCCAGCTTCTGAAAAATCTCATATACTTCTTCAGATTTTTCAGCCATTTTTACCCTACGTGTGACTTCGGCATACAGCTAGTAGTGCAATATCCTCAAAAACCTTCATATTCAAGAACTAGAACAACGTTAAGGTACTACAGGCTATCAAATGATCACTTCAAAGATAATTTTTTTTCCCTTCAGATTTTGCTTCAGATACAACAGTGATTCGTATCACTACAAAACTTTGTGTTCAACTGCCATGAACTTAATCTGAATCTGTTTTTCAATGTGTATTTTATAAAGCCATTTTACCTAGAATCAACTCTACTCCCATTGATACCTACACATCAGAAGCAGCAGAACCCCTGATGCAGAGAAGCTAAACTTCAAAATTTCACGTTTATTTTCAGTATTAAAAGAATTCTGCTCTTTCTATCAAGGTTTAGTTTTCTTACAAGGTTTATTACACCCCATTTTCCTTTCTTCCAGTAACCTGTGGAAAATATTTCACCTAAATACAAGTCTGACCCCATTACCAGACAATGTTAAGGCAGAAGATGCATGGGTGAAGGGACTCCAGATACAAGGAATATATTCACAAATTCACTTAATTGGTGTACTGGAAAATGGAGGCCAGTCTTTCATCACTGGTGCATCACTTGATACATCTCCTGTCACTTCAGCATCTTCCCCTTCATCTCCCCCAATCACTAGAAATTTAGAGCAACAACTCTGAGCAGCTTCAACCTAAGAGTTAAGTTTCAGAACACCTTTTTTCTTTCTTTAGTGTCAATAACTCATATCCACCATGTTCAAACACAAATTCAGGAGTAATCCATTTCAAAAGCAGTAGACTACATACAAATCTAGTTTTAGGACTATAGTTTGATACACTAAATCAAGCCAGGAGACAATTTAGGAAAGGAATATTATGAGTCCATCAATGAGTGCTTTACAAACACCTCACTATCTAACAGATTCCCAACTTGCTTACAGTTTACACTATCTCATCCAGTCTGAAATAAGTTACTCACCAGTTTGACTGCTTCCTGAGCTGCATCTTTGCTACAAAAGGTAATAAAAGCATAACCTCTGTTTTGACCAGAAAGAGGATCCATCATGAGGCGCAGATCCCAAATTGGACCAGCTTTCTCAAAGAGTGGTACCAATTCATCTTCATACAAGTCTCGAGGAATCTTACCAACAAAAACCTAAGAAGGAAAAGGACACAAAGCTTTTGCAGAAATACAGATTTATTTTTAGTACTTCAAAGTTCCTGGGAAGGGAAGTAAGTAGGTTGCAGCAGAAATCATCACAGCAGAAATGCTGTAGCCTTCACTAGGGACAACGTTATTGTATCTCCTACTAAAGTCTTCTGAAGTCACAGTGTTAGGACTAGATTTTGCATATGGAAATGTGCTTTGTAATTTGTATATAAAAGGCTGTACATCTCCACCAGTGACAAAGACAGCTCTCACCCTGTCATAATTCTGGCAACTAAAGACCTTACAGTCAGGTGTCTTGTAATACTCCAGGCCAAGTTTTCCTTGCTCTTGAAATATTTTCATATCATTCCCTAGTCCAATCTTGATTAAGAAGTTAGAGATTGAAAAAAAGATCCTTAATAAGTTACCCCAATGCACAATTTCAACTTTAATATACGCTGTAGTCTTATTTCTACTTGTTTCAGCTTACGCTAGCTGAATGCTATACTTGTCTAAGAAAAAACTGAGAATTCTCATTTTTGTTCCTCATACAGTGATGACTATTAAACTTGGCAAAAGTTTGTTAAATATTTCAGTCTGTTCAGCTGAGATATAACTAAAAAGATTTTTTCTTCTAGTTCCAATATTTACAGATATTTGCTCATTTGATTGTTTTAATCACTAGTGTACCAATTATGGTGCATCCCAAGCATGGCACTACAACAGTTACACTAATTTCTATCCAAGCTGACTTAATAAATATGTAACATTGCTTCTTCTCAGATGTACTCTCGAAAAAGGTTCTAAAACCATTTTAGAACATTGGACGTTAAAGTGTGCCTTGTGTTGGTAAACAGTTGTCCATTTTTGCACATCTTGGTTTTAATTGCATCACCTAAGCATTAGTTGGGCCTTCAACTTTCATATTAAAAAAACATCTCATAGAAGTTAACCTCATCCAACTAGGTAAAGCCTTGCCATAGTCTCATCCAGTACCATCTGTGCTGAAGGCTTAGCAGACAATTTCAAAACTGAAGAAACTAAGAATAGCCAGAAAAGCATTGATATGGACAAACCCCACAAGGAGAAGGCAGTGACTGATTCAAGGAAAGCAGAAGGCATGATTTTCTTCCAAAGGAAAGATAGATCATTCACATGTTTCTTTACATTATACAGCTATTGTGCAATTCAGTTACCAGAACATTCCTTTAACATAGCTTAAGCTCCCCACTTCAGTATAAATGCCAACTCGCTATGGTTTATTTGCTACTGAGGAAAGAGAACAGATTTATTATACTGATCACAAGTTTAAATCCAGATTCAATAGGCCTCCTTTTCAGAAAAATTCAGAAATCCCTGCAATAGATGTTTCCATTGGCATTACCTAGAGCATCTCACTCCAAAACATGTGTGCTTCCATTATAGTATCACTTTCATGTCTTTAAAAATGGCACAAAACAGGAACTCCAACTTGCTATTAAAGACTGCAAAACTGTCAGTTGAGCTGTCCAATCTACCACACTGAAAGCCTCTCCATCCCCCTTTCCTTCTCGTTTCTTTGACTCAGTCTCTTATTACCTCCAAAAACTTGAAACCAGCATCAACTCAACAAGATTGCTACAACAGTTCAGGTAATATTCTCCAGTAGCTAAGATGATCAACAGAATTAATGATTTCCTTCTCTTACATTCATACTTGACCTATATTCTGGAATAACTTCACATCTGTATCTGAGTAACTAGATGTCTCTATGGAAATAATGACAGGAATTTAACTGAATTTGCCTTGAGCCTGTAAACTTTAATGCATTAACAAACTAAGATCAGACAAACACCAGGTGAACATCTTTCAAGTGTGAGAAGAAACATTAAAAAAAAGGTTACTTTAAAAAAAGTTAAAAATTGGTCAACAAGCTTGGAAAGAGATTCTGAAATACTAAAGAATATAAGTAACATGCCTTATTTCATTTTTCAGTTCTACAAGACTGCAACAGAAAAGCTTCAGAAAACAGCATTACTGTTGAAACAAAATAGGAGATCTTTTGTAAGCAAGATGCAACTGCATTGTTTCCATGCTTCTGAGATCACTGACCATTGGGCAATGTCAAGCACAAATACAGGCTGAGTGAAGAATGGGTTGAGAGCAGCCCTGATGAGAAGAACCCATGAATGTTGGTTGATGAGAAGCTCAACATAAATTGTTAATGTGTGTTTGCAGCCCAGAAAGACAACTGTATCCATGGCTGCATCAAAAGCAGCATGACCAGCAGGGCAAGTGTGGTGACTCCCCTTTCACTGCTCTTGTGAGATCCCACCTGGAGCCTGTGTTCAGCTCTGGGGCCCCCAGCACAAAAAGGACATGGACCTGTTAGGAGCCCAGAGGAGGCCACAAAGATGATCAAGGGGCTGTACCACCTCTCATGTGAGGACAGGCTGACCTCACAGCAACCTTCCAGTGCCTAAAGGGGGCTACAGGAAAGCTGGAGCGGGACTCTTTGACAGGGGATGTGGTGACAAGACATGGGTAATGGCTTTAAACTAAGAGAGCAAGCTTAGTTTAGATATCAAAAAGAAACTCTTTGAGAATAGTGAAGCACTTGAACAGTGTGGATATCCCAGCTCTGGAGGTGTCCAAGGAGCTTCTTCAAAACTTCATGACCCTTTAACAGTGCTCTTCATGTGCTTTGCAGTAAATCATTTCCAAATGGCAAATTTAAGTGCAAATTAATGTAGGCTGCATGACTGCTTCAACTCATCCATATCTACAATCATCATTAAAAATATACTGAAGTAAACAAAATTTAGGGTGGTGCAAGGGCCTTTGAGCCCCAACAGTTTTTCCAGAAGAGCAACATTCCATTTGCATAACACATCCTATAGAAGCTTTTTCTAGTTCAACTCCTGCTGGAGTTATTTTACCATTGGTTCTTACATTAGAAAGTTACTATGTTACCTGTTTCTTCCCATTCAATTTATTACAGACAAAAGGAGTTTTAATTGCTCCTACATCCCCACTAAGGCAACATTTTACAGACTACAAGATAGCCTCACAACCCTTCCCTGGCATTATACAAATACTGACCGTGCATCCACAGCATAGCACATGGAATACCAATTTACCTTCAGAAAGCTAGAAGTAATTTTACATTTTTTAAAGACATTCAAAGATTGTGTCCAACATATTTATCCAAAAAATTTCAGCTCTGAAAAGGAGCTACATAGCTACTCCTATATAAGGATGTGTTTATGAAACAGCTTATATGCAATTATCTTAGTACGTTATGAAGAAAAAAAATCTACTTGCAATATTTTTGAATTTTTATTTAATATCACTGAAAAACACTGAAATAGAAGTCTGAAGTTGGAGTAAGGCTTACTTTACCTGGATATCTGTCAGTAAAACTAAAATCAGTGCAGCAATCGGTATAGACTCAAGTCAATTACTCCTGCTAGAAGTACTGCACTAATTTCAGGGGTGGGAGGGAAGAACAGGGTACTTTCTTCTTATGCCTATCACAGTAGAGTAGAGAGCTGGTATTTTACAGTTATCAGTGAACAGTGAAGTCTCCTGTTCTTCTAATCATGCCTTAAGATAGTACATTCATTTACACCAACAGCTGAAGGATAGAGATGAAGTCATCAGTCACTTCCTTATTTCATTTTTTAGTATTAACATTAGTCTGGACAGGCAGTATGCACAGATTTTTATTGTTGTGGTTTTGTTGTTTTTTGTTGTTGTTTTTGTTTTTTAAATGCTGTCTTTTATAAAAGATTACAAAGACTTTTCATTTTTCCTGAGTTTATCAGCCAGCTAAAAGATCTTCCATCAGCACACTGAAAATCACCAGAGAAAACGTATTTGCTTAACAGGTTAAAATATGCAACTCAATCTAATTAGATACTACCCCCATATTAGACACGACAGAAACGTTTGTTTTACCACCCAACATTAAGCAATGAAAACACTGAATGCTTGTCTCATTTGCATGAAAGCATCATCTTGAAGTAATGGACAAATGACCAAAATTCCTTTTGTTCCTCATACTCCTACTTATAAGCTCCTACTTACAAGCTTTTGCTGCATTGGAAAATAAATATTTATAGCATTTACTTTTCTTGTCTGCACTTAATCTCAAAAGTTATTGAAATTACTAAGTAGAAATTACTACTATGTAGGCATCCTCCTATTTTGCTAAGCATCTGGCTTTTAGCCACTTAAGAGTTCCCAATAAGATAACTTAAAATTCTGGTTATTTATACAGAACTACCCTAAGAATACTGGAAAATATTTTTTTCAGCATCACTTGTATATACATGTCAGTGAAATGATAAACTACAACTAGCATGGAGAAGGCAGGCTTAAGAGAACCCTAATGTACAGTCATCAGTTACTACCTTCCCATTTAAGGATCCATTCTATTTTTTCATCCCTTCAAATAACTTTTTTTTTTTTTTTTTTACTTCTCAGAATATGCAGTTTTTCTTTTAGAAACCATCCTTCCTGTGACACTAAAGTATCTTCTTGATGGTAAACAAGTTTCAGAATTTACAAGGATGCAAAAATAATCTATGCACTGAAAAAACAATAAAGAATTTAACCATTTTCTTTAACCTAATCTGATGGCTCCACAACAACTCCTGTATCAATGGTTAGTGAAAAGAGCATGGTCGAGAGTTTAGAATGAACTACAAAACAACCTGCAAGTGACCAAAGCCTTGCCCTGCAGAGAAGGGCTTGGGGAGTCTGCTAGACATGAGCTTGATATGAGCCAGCAGTGCACACCAGCATTCCAGAAGGACAACTACATCCTGAGCTGCATCAGAAGAGTGGCCAACAGGGAGGTAATCATTCATCTCTGTTCTGCCCGTGAGATCACCCTTGGAAGTACTGTGTCCAGGTGTGGGGACCCCAGCACAAGGATACGGATCTGGTCCAGAGGAGGGCTATGAAGATGGTCAAGGGGCTGGAGCACCTCTCCTACAAAGAAATGCTAAGAAAGCTGGGAATGTTCAGCCTAAGGAAGAGAAGGCTCCAGGGGGACCTCATTGTGGCTTTTTAGTAGTTCAGGGGGGTTTATAGAAAACATGGAGAGTGACTTTTTGCTCAGATAGGACAGGGGGAATGGTTTTAAACTAAGAGGGGAGATTTAGATTAGAGATTAGGAGGAAACTCTTTACTCAGAGGATGGTGAGATACTGGAAAAGGTTGCCCAGAGAAGCTGTGGATGCCCCATCCCTGGAGGTGTTCAAGACCAGGCTGGAGTGGCCCCTGGCCAATCTGATCTACTGGGTGGCATCTCTGCCCATGGCGGGGGCTGGAATTAGGTGATCTCTAAGGTCCCTTCCAACACAAGCCATTTCAATGAAATGCACAGCTCAAGCACTTGCGTAACCAAACTAAAGTCTGCCTGTAGCCTGTTAGCAAGATGCAGGCTCATTCATGACCCTGAATTTCTGGATTTGTGTAGTGACTAGATTGCATCCTTTATATATTAAAAAAATATTGAAAATCCTTCTGAACGTCTTGTCTATCAGAAGAAAAAGCAGAGAAAAAGATCTTATAAATTTTAAAGCAGAAACAAAGCAGCATAATATTGATAAGCAATTGATATCAAATATTGATAATTATCAATATTTTCAGATGCACATGACAAAGCCAGTATAAGCAGAGAAGGAAACATTCATGTAACTGCCTGAATTCTCAAATAAATGCCTCCATAAGTGTCGAAGTACCAACATTTACTGAGTTCACTTTAAGCAAAATGCTTTACATTGAAACAGCAAGTCTTTAAATAGATTTTCTTTTATTAAGTTACATTATTTATTTTCTTCCCCAAGCTTCCACACCTTAACTACTTTGTCTCTGTTGCAGAATCTCATCCCCAAAAGATCCAGCTGCTCTTAAAGCCCACCCACTTGAATACACTGATCAGGCTCACCTTTATAATCCTGTCAGCAATTCACTGTGACAATCTGTAAGTGTGAATGTTTGACGTTTGACGTGCCCAACATCCAGTTACTTATCAATACCTCAATTTTACTGCACTATGTTCAAATACACCATGAAAGAGTTAAAATTAGTTACCATGTAAAGAATTCCACTTTAAAAAAACACACAAATTATTCAATGCATAAATATTTACAGTAAAAAAGACTTGATACATCTGTTGGAAAAAAAGGTTACTTAGTAAGTATTTTCTTGGTTATCAGTAGCAATACTTGGGTATACTTAAAAAGAGGTTTGCCATCATCAGTGACAACTCTTTGGAATTGACATATCTGAGCAGGCAAAAAGCTATGAGAATTTTATTCATTTTGTTTAAAATAAGTTTCCAACACAAAAAAAAATCACAGTCCTACAGAATACATGTGGTATCTTTGCATATTTTTACCCATAGTATTAGAAGAGAGGCTTTTATACTCCTATATAGGCAAAATTTAAGAGTAAAAATATATATACGCGCGCACACACCCCACCCCACACTTTGTTCTGGAAAGAAATGTTATAATAATATAGTCATTTTTGTTAAAAACAAAAATGGTTTGTCTACCAAATCAGAAGATCACATTTAAAATCTTGATTACTGACCCTCATAGCCCAACAGCAACAGCAAAAGACTAAATTAAATTGCTGGATGCTTCATTAATGCAAGGTGTTGAGCACCTGAACAAGTCAAGCTGAGCAGTAATCAGTCTTAAAACCCTTCAAAATGCCAGCATTAATTTGGTCAAGGTATGATACTTGTAACTGGTTAGCTGGGCTTTGCTACAGACTCTCACGCTGATTCACTGGAGAAGCATTTACATTACCTTACCGGAGTTTCCTCAAGTTAACCTTTCTAGCAAGCTTCAAGAAACTTACAAGTAGAAAAATATATCCCTAATACAATTAAACACAGCCAACTTTTCAGCTTTCTTGTGACTTCCTAAAGAGAACAACCACCACCAATAGGACAAAATACTTAAGTTTCCAATCAAGTATTTTCAATCATTAGACACATTGCAATTAAATAACATGAAAGAAATATTATAATGTAATCACCCTAAGTTGGTTAAATGAACTTCTAAGCAACCCTTATGAATATAAAACTGCAAAAATTTACAAGCTACTTGAACTCTTTTAGTGTGGTAGTTTCACTATCATACCATGAAAGTATTAAGTATGCTTTTGTATAGATTGAAGTGAAAGCAAATAAACAAATAATTAATACTGAGCTAAGTTGTTCTCTTCAAAATAGGTAGTTGTATTGAATAAAAAAAGTAAAGGTATTGAATAAACATACTCCAAAGTCCTTTCTGCTTTTAGTACATTGCATGAAAATCTTTGTTACTGACACTCAAATTCTATTTAAGTTGTAAACAGTCAAACAATTTTCAGTCATGCTTTTGCCTATACATTCAGCTAATACCTATGTTAGTTACATTTTAAGCCATGAACCATAATCTTTAATTTGTATGGTCAAGTCCAACAATTTCATCATTTATTTTATATTTTAATAAATTGAACATGGCTTTCCCCTGTATATTCCACCTGCTTCTTCCTCTCAACCTATTCCTCTTCTTTCCTGCAGAATACCAAGGCCTAAGACTGATCAAGACACACAAACACAGAAGCAAACTTTCTTCTACAATGCTTAAAACTTTCCTTTATGATTTCTTTTATTTTCCAGTATATCTAATATATTACTTTGCATAAACATACGAAATAATTAGGTTAGTCTGTATATACTGACCTCTGTTCCAATACCAGGCTGAACACCAGAATATACAGTATCTGGAGGAGGGCCCCCATATTTCCTCTGTCCTGTAGTTACATCCAAAGTGTAACCAGTTCTCTCTAGCAAAGCCTGAAAAAAATTATCACATTAGTTATATGAAGGAGGGTAGTGGGTTGAAAGTATAAATAATGAGATATAAGAAACATTTCCTTATTTGCTTCTTGCCATACTTGATATATACCACAACGGAGATATGGACATACAGAGCCTACCCAAAAGTGTTATGTGGGAAGGGTTAAAAAACAACCACCACAAACAAAATTTATTTCATACTGAGGTCACCAGAAACAACTTGTTTTCCTTTTCCCATTTCACTCTACAAGAACATATGTAGTACCACAAGAACTTCAGAACACCAGGCAATTCTTCTCACCCACTTTGTATTTAGGTTTTGCACAACAGAGAAACTGAGTCTCAGTGTTAGTGTATTAACACACTATCTTGTTGAGATGTCCATCTAGTCTCGTAGTAGCTTTGAGCTTGCAAAAGCTTTAGGGTAAAAAGACAAGTAAGAATTCTCAGATATCACGTTCATGCATTTTGGTAATTGTGTAATCAGGCAGATCTACATTTCAAACAAGTACTCTTTTCAGTCTTTCTTTCATACATTCCTTGAAGCAAAGTATGAATATACTTGTCCAAGAAGTATTAATGCTTCTTAAGTACATTAAAATTACGTCAGCCTATGTACACGTAGTACAAAATAAGTCAGTATTTTCTAAACGTTACCTTGATCTTTGCTTCATCTGGTCCCTTTGTTGATTCCTGTACTTTGCTGCCTTGTTTCTCTCTTTGCCTGTAGGTCTTCATAACTCCACATAAAAATGCACTTTTGTTCTGTAGATACAATTTACAAAATCATTAAATCGTGGGTATGGAAAGCCCTGGAAACGCACCGAATCTTACACTCCATACTGTGAAGCCACTATATCAAGCCAATGCAGTAAACAAAGTATCAAAAGAATCCTCTAGAAAAATAGAACAATTAATTGAACAAGTTTGTAAGACTGGAATTTCAAGTAGTATTTTAACCTCATTTTCTCAATAGCACTCATTTTTATTATCTATCAGCTTTTGTTTTGCACTCAAATATCCACACATTTAGGGCAATTTTTTTTTTTTTTTTTTTTTTACACAGGCCTGTGATTTGGGTTTGAAACATTAGAATACAGGAACAAAGAATTTCTAAGTTTTAACTCTCCTCCTGCCAGTAGTGCCAGAACACTATTTATACTTATGTGCTCACATTCTTGGAGCTCTCACCTTACCTGTACATGCGACAGGTCACTTTCTTTAAACTGCTGTAATACAGAGAGGGCTCCTTCTTCATTAAATTCCCTAAGAGCATCAATTGCTCTTTCATCAAGATCGACATAAGCTACCAACCCTAAAAGTTAAAGATAAAGAAGTTACAGATTTCTATTAAACTTCATACAAACTAAGAACTATGCAGTCTGCTTTTAAAGTCAAAAAGTTACGTTCCATAACAGTTATACATTTAATATAATTACATATACCTACACAAGCATATGAAAGAATATGAGTACAACAATGAAAAAAGTTAAATTAAAATGTATATACCTAAGCATTAATTGAAGTGCAAGATTACATCCCATGTGTAACAGCTTTCTAATGTTTGAAAATCCAACAGTAAACTCTGGGTCACTTCTAATGATTTGGGTTTTGTTTGTTTGGCATTTACTTTAAGTTTCACACTTCATTCTCTTGAATGGAGCTGTTCTACAGTAAGCTGACATGAACATTACATGTATCCTACAGCACGTAAAAAGTGAGCTACCTAACTGAAGGTTAAACACGAAGCACTACAAAATATTAGTAGAATAATTTATTCACTCTTTCCTCCCAACGTTAAAAAAAACAAAAATCAGTAAACTTCCTGTGTCTAAAAAATTATATTTTTTAATACTCATTTTGTTGCTCTAAGCAGCTTAAGAGCCAGAATTAAAAAAGGTATTATTTTGAGCCCTGCTGTGTACCCGAAACAGCTAGCATTAATTTTACAGGTACAGACTCCCCCAAGAAACATTGGACCAGTTCTGAAGCACTTTTTCTGTTAAAGGTGTTAAAGGATCTTTACAGGTTATTTTTTCCCTTTTACAATGCACTTGCATAAGCTGTGGAGTGTGAGAACTATAGATATTAACATTTGCACTTTTAAAACCACACACAGCAAAAAATACCAAGAACTCCACATACTTTGCAACAGCTTGATCTCCAGAATACACAATTATTTAGTTACTACTTGATTTCAAAAATGCAAAGTAGTGCCAAGCCCAAGGACTACATTTCAGAAGTGATCCTGCATATTGGAAGGCACCTGTATCTTTCAGGTAAAACCTCAGCAGATTAAAAATCTCAAACTTCAACCCCAAATTTAGCTCTAGTGTCAGAAGTAGTTCTGTTCACTGACAAACCCCTGCACAATACAAGTATCTTCAGTGCATTTAAGGAAGTATGAATATGTGTTTTCAGGTCACTCATGCAATGGAATTATACTAGGTAGTCAGGTTCTGGGCTGAAAAGCTTTTAATTCCCTTGAGAACTCCTCACAACACAACCTAACATACACATATTAGAGCCCCACAAGTTCCTCTGCCCAGGCATTTACACCTTCTCTCAAACCATCAAGTGCTCATCATCATGACCCATAGTTAGAAAGTGCGTATCTAAAAGCTGATAAAGTCTTGATGAAAGCTCACTGTGAATGACTTCCAAAAGACATCATCCACATGATCCAGAATGTCATACTGATGATGGTAAGATATTGGTTTTGAACTGCCTTCATTTAATCAGTGGAATTTTGACTCTTTTCAAGAAAAACTATCATATTGCCACCAAGGCATTCAAGATAAACTCATAAAGCAGTTCTATTGCTTCTTGTACATCTGTTCACAGAACACACTCTAAAGAGGAGAAGGAAGCTTCTGTCTAAAGGACAAAATAATAAGGGTGGACAGGATGCTACAAAAATAAAATAGAAAAAAAAAAAAAAACATTGCATATAAAGAAACCTTCTCTATAGCAGTTGCAGAGACCACTTGCTACCAGCAAAGCATTACTCCATTTGCTAGATAGCTTAGTCCTTGATTTTGTTAAAAAAAAAAAAAAAAAAAAAAGTTAGTATCAATCTGAACTTTTCAATGTAGTAACCAGCATGGATTAAAATGTCCACTCAGAACAAGAGAGAACACAAAATCCACAGGCAGACTCAGTTCAAATGTAGTCCCAGGCAAGACAAGCTAGTTGCTTCCCTCACTAGGTCACCTATCCAGCCTTTGAGTGTTTAAGAACCACTGTGAGGAGTTGACAGTAGAAAAGTAAAAGCAAAATGACGATTTGGATTGAAGAAAAAACGTACAGTTTAGTATGTTCAAACATACATCTTTATTAGATAACTAAGAAACTAGTGTTCTGTGCCCTAAAGCAACTAAGATAACACATACAACGCTAAGGATGTGTCAAATACTTAGTCAATGTAAAACCCAATTTGCCTTTAGGGAAGTCAAAGTAGCAAAACATTCAGAGCTACACAGATCAAAACCAATGTATTTTTAAACCTTAATCTGTAAAAATTTGAAAATGGTATGCCCTCACTTTCATAACCAGTCAGAAACAAGAAATGCATATTATACCTGTCTGAAATATTTCATCAAGTCTCTCTGCCACCTTCTGTGGGAGGCCTGCCTCTATCAGTGTCTTGTAGTGTTCTGTGTGAGTTACACTGGAAGTATCCATTGGTTCTTCCTCTTCTTTTAACTGTACCGCATTACCATTCACCTGATTAGCCATTTTATTATGCTGCTGGAAAAAATTCAGGAGCTATATTACAATAAGCCAGAAAAAAAAAAAACTAGTTTGTAGGACAATGCATGATTTATCTAAACTAATTTGTATACATGCTGCAAATGACCTCTATCAAGTTTTATTTAATACTTTTTGGATGCAGCTGATCTAAGTTGCAAAATAAAGTACAACCCTTAATACTGCAGAAAATGTACATGGAAGAATTTACTTTTTTTTTTTTTTTTTAAATGTACTTCATGTACATAACAACGTCTACACTTCAGATTGTCAGCAAGTTAACTGTTTACCATAGCAGCTAGAATGTACTGGGATACGATAACATCCTTCAGAGAAGAATCAGAAGAGCTAGTTCTATTTTCAATTCCCATTCCTCTACTTTTAAAACAATCATTTAAAATTCAGTGAACACATAACCCTGCAGGGTAGCTTAATGTATAAAAATGTCAATACTTGTTTGCTAATTTTCACTTTCTTGGCTTGTTGCCATGTCTTCCTTCAAACCCAACATACTGTGTAAGACTAGCCAAACACTTTCTCACACCACTGTCAGAGCTCTGAAAAGGTAGGAAGAGAAAAATTGCACTGACAAGCACATTAAAATTTCAAGCTGCAGAGCTGTTTCCATGCTTTCAGTTTTACTCAAATAAGAGCTCTAAAAATCACAGTACTTTTTTAGAATATATAACTTATTGGTTTAAAAGGAAGCCATGACTGCAGCATCTTCATTTAAAGACTTGCTTTCAGAATTAACAAACTGATTGCAAATATGTGCACTGAAAAATGCACAGCTATGTTCAGACAATTCCAGTGGGCTTTGCCCAATTCATTAAAAACAGTTTCCATTTCTCAATTAGCCAGCCAGCGGATGTTTAGTACTCTCAAATAAAAAGGCTGACAAAAGACAAGTCAACTACCCAGCAGAGAACATTAGGATGATCAATTTAAGTTCAGAAATGAGATGAGCCTCAGGGTTTGAAAGATAAGAAGTAGATGATTAGCAGTGAAATGATAACCAGATAGACATATGCAGCATGGCAAGAGCAATGCAATTAAGTACTGGAATACAGATAAGAAGATTCAAGAACAGTTTTGGTTGTTGGTGGTTTTTTTTTTTTTTTTTTTTTTTGTCAGGGTAGGGGTTAAAAGGTGTTAGACTCTGAAGCCCTAAGCTATTTACTGTGCTGAAAAAGAAAAAAAAGTCTCCAAAGACAATCACACCTACAACAGTCCTTTGTATACCCATCCCTTCTAGATGAGAGCTAGTGAACTTTTTGGAAGATATCCTATGATGACTTGCAAGCTCAAGCAAGAAAAAAAGTTTTCCTTCAGACAGAAAAGTAATGATTTTTACTAAGACTGTCTTGCCTTGAAGGGCAATTTCAAAGAGAGATAATACAGCCTCATGTTGTTTCTTTAGCAGTTGTCACTTCTTTATGTGATTAGCAAAGAACGGATAAAGTCTTTTATAGCTACATGGCATATATAGATGCATCCTGTTTCTTGACCCAGAGAAATTGCTTTCTAACCAATTCAGTTTGCTTCAAAACAAAGTTGCTTAAAAGCAACCATGAATATAGCCTAACTACAAAATAAAAAAATGCTACCTGAGGACTACAGTAATGCTTACCTAACATTACAAGTGTTAACTAAGCACTCCAAGCACGAACTGAAAAACAGGTTTCTATAGGTATGCATACAAAAATCATGGAAAGAAGAAAAAAAATCAACCATGTCTGCTTGATAGACTGCCACTGTAGTAACTCAAATTTGAAACCGTACAGGGCAAAAGGGGGTTAGTTAAACTGAAAATGCTTCAGGTCAATCATTCTAAATCCCTCTTCTCAAAAGTGAGGATGATACAAAAAATACACACGCAGATTTTTGTTTTCACCTCCTATTTGCCTTATAAAAATCTGTTACTTACACACACACACACACGAACAAGAATTGTGAAGCTAAGCAAAGACATTAACACAGAAGTGTTTAAAACAATTACAAGTGACTTATGCTGCCTGAAAATTTGCCTTTTTTGTCAAACAAGATTGTTTACAAGTGGCACATTCCCATAAATTTAGCACTGCTGAACACATTCTCGGACTTGCCTATAACTGAACAAAAGGCTGACAATGATACCATGTCAGGTAGAAACCCCTTATCTGCAGTTCAATAACTCATACCCATGATATACAAGATTTGCAGCCTAATGTATCTACCTTCATCACAAAACTGTGTGGAGCTGTATCTAATGCCTAAGCATCAGATTACTACACAGCACCACAGCTGATCAAATTATTTTCTAATTAGGTTTTTAGACAACATAAATTAAATCTTGGCATGTTAATTCACTTTTTGCTTAAGAACTAGTATCCTTGTGAAGAACTAAATTCAAACGTATTCTGTGTTCACCAGCCATTAAAGTTCAGTTTAGCTGTTCAAATTTCAGCAATTTCCTGTCCCAAAAACTTAACTTAAAAAGACTTTCTTAAAGAAATTTTCTCTGGGAAGTTTTTGAAGTGACATAGCTGTCAGCATATTTGGGTCCCACCAGTATCCAGAAGAAATGTATTTTTCACAGTTATAGTAAGAAGTTCCCTGCTGGCTTCACAAGCTGGGCCAGAAATCTGAGGTTAGGAGGACTTCACACATCCTGTGTGATTACCAACAAGCAAAATTACATCTCTTACACCACTGAAATCCTAACTTCGAGTTCCTCAGAGATGCATGAGTGAAAGTCATAACTGTAGTCATCTTTTTCAAAATCACTTTGCTCTCCTGCTAGAGAGCATCAGCTACATGTAGCCATCAAGTTGTTTTGTTTTTATTGACTTAATTAGTAAGGAAAACACAGAATGATTTTAACAACACTTTTTATTCTCCTCTAAAAGATTTTAAAAGTATATTAAAGAAAGAGGAGCATTATCTATGTTTGTATATGCAGTGTTATCCACGTGGCTCAGCCCACCCAAGCCACACAGAAAAGCACACGCATGCAGGTAAAAGTGACAAATACTTTACTCTGATATACATTAAATAACTCAAAGAAAAGATGGAGACTGGTTGAATTGCAAAGATTTTAAGTGTTGATTATAAGCAAAGAATTATGTGTATTAGTATGTGTGGGATATGCCTTTGTTTTTAAAAACATGCAAAAAAGGATGAATTTAAAACTGCATACACAAAAACAGGCTTACCGAATAAGCAGCAGTAAATACATATTGTGGGCAACTTTACAAATGCAAGGAAAGTTCCAGTGATACCTGAAACAATGCATAGCTTCACCTTCTCAGAGCTGAAGAACTGTGTGTGCAAGTGGGGGGTGTTGCGAAGGTTGTCTTGTTTTAAACTTCACACAATTGTTGACACATCATTGTCAACAATGTTTTTCTGAAGTCCATGAACACTCAACTATATCAGAGGTACTTTTAAGCCATCTACTATCTTTCACTTGGAATTTCTGGATCCTGCATCTCAAAAGACAAATCTACCAAGTGACTAGACTGTTTTTCTTTTAAGCATATTGACAAGTGAAAGGTTTAAAAACTACAGATGTTTCTCAATTAGCCAGAAACAAGCTTATTTTCATGCCTAAAACAAATAAAATAAAATGGCTCATATTTATTTTTTTCCCTTTGGAAAAGAAAATCTAACTCAACGCACACCTGAGCCCAGCAGCATACAGTGTCTTGAAAACAGAAGCTTAGCCTGAGAACAACAATCACTGGAACAGCCACGAGGTTACTATTTCCTGTATTTCATACCACTCCTCCAACAGAGGTTGCCACCCACAGACTAAGTATAACTCTAGCCAATTAAGTATAACTGCAGTCTAGTTAACTGCGAAAGTGTTTAGTAACAGCTTAAATGAGCAGAAATAGCAACTTCTGGCAGAAGAAAAATACTGTAAACTACCATAACCAACTTCACGGTGATTATCAATACTGTTTTCAGCCTTCTGCTATGTAACTCCTGATTTCATGAAGTTACTGAACTGTACTTGTTTAGCTCAGGTGCACTGGAAGCATAACTAAGTCGTGCATAAAACTGCACCAAAGTAATTCCAAATTGCTTATGTTACTATTCCTGCTATAGAATACATTATTTGTAAGCCAGTAGTATCTGTAGAATCTATAAGAAATTAAAAATAGCATTGGGATAGCATTGGGGTTTTACTTTTTTTTGAAAAAGTTTGTTTGTTTAAGTGAACCATAGGAAAATGTAATAGCCACTATGAAGGTGTCTTATGCTTCAAGAAGATTCTTGCCAAAACAGGAAGAGAAGAAGCACACAAGCAAGTGGAAGGTAAGAACTCACACTAAAAATACTGAACTGGGAGCTTATTAAAACCTCACTTGTTCATAAAAAGGGAGCATACCAGTAACTTTTATATGAAAGCACTATTGCCATTTCTTTTGTACCATAGTTTATTCAACCACAGAAAGTACATTTTTACAGCTTAATCATGATATGTTTATCAGCATTAATTATGAGAAGATTTGTTTTGAAGTTATCGTCCCCTGAAAAACTTTTACATATTAGCCAGTTTCCAGACCAGTATTTCAGTGGCAGACGACCTCTACAATAATGAGTAGTTAGCACCCTCATCCCTCCAGCACTGAGTTCTCAGCCCTTCCCAATCCATAAACCTATGGAATGAAAAAAAAAAAAACAAAAAACGGAGAACCTCCATCCTGATGCTGACCAAAAGACTAGCACAGCCCCGACAGAAACTATGCTTCATCTACACAAGTGTAAGCAACCTCCCCATCAAGAGATAACTTTACCACAGAGGACAGCAATGCGCACATCTGTGCCATTAAAATACAGCTGCATGAGTAACTACAACATGTTGCTAACCCGAAGTATAAAGCCTCACACATCCTCGTTTTTAACTGGAGTAGGTCATCTGGTAGGTTGGGCTGTACAGAACAACATTCATGGCACTCCAGTTCAAAGTAACATTTCAACAAAAGTGAGCATTGTTCTCATGAGTTTATCCTCAAGGAATTTTGCAGACCTTTGTCTAAGGAAGAAGGAAACATTGCTTCTCCTGACAAAACTACTAAGTTCAGCGTTAGCAGGAGGCTCAAGTATTATACCAAAACAATTGTATTTTGACAGAAAACAGAATCACTACTGCTGGGATCCTCTAGCATAGTGTAAGGGGCCAAGAGAATCCACGCAACTTTTTTCAGAGTCATCTAGCACAGCTTGTGCATATGATGAACCACATTCAAAAATCGATAGGTAAGTAGGTTGTTAAGACCCCGTAAATGGAGCCACATTTACAAAATGAAAATAACAACAACATATTTCAAGATATCTAAGGAAAACTTCTGCAGTTTTGGTAAAGACCTCTCTTAAAGGATCGTTATAAGAAAAACAACGTCCTAGCGACACACTTCTGAAGAGTTTCTCCTTCACAGCATTAGCTGAGTGGCACTCTGAGAGTATTAAAGAGTGCACCCGAGAGCTCCGAGTGCAAGGCAGTTCTCATTCCCCACAGCCCGCTATATCGCAACAACCGCTACCCCAGAACAGGAGCGTGCCGCGGCACCGACGGGTTTTCTGTCAAGGCCTCCTTCAGCCTCCCTCCCACATCCCGGCCGTCAGGGCGCCTCAACCCTGAAAACTTCGGCGGCCAGGAGGGGACGGGAAGGACCCTGCCCGCGCAGGGGACACGCCGCAGCCAACCTCGGCAGGGGCGCAGCGGGGGCAGCCTCCGCCCGCCATCGCGCCGTACCTCCCGGGCAGGGGCAGGGCCCGGGCCCGGGCCCGGGCCCGGCCGCTGCCCCCCCCCCGCCAGGCCCGCCCCCAGCGCCAGGGCCCGCGCGCGGCCCGCCCGCTCCTCCCTCCCCCGGGCCCGCCGCGCAGACAGGGCCGCTCCCGGCGCCGCCCCCGCCCCGCTCTCTCCTACGCAGCGCGAGCGCCCCGGGCCCGCCTCCGCCAGCGCCGGGCCTAGCCCGAGCCCGCCCGCCCGCCCCGCTGCCGGCCTCCCCCCCCGGGAGCCCTCGCCCCCTTTTCGCGGAGCCCCCCCCCGCGCGAGGCGGCCCCCTAGGGACTCACCGGAGCGGGGCCTGCGCGGCGCAGCTCGGGCCCAAGCAGCGACGGCAAATGGCGCGCGCTCCTCCTTCTCCTCATGGACGGCGGCGCGACCCCGGCAACACGCGGGGTTTCCCGGAACTGTTTCCAGGGACCGCTGCTTCACCCACTCAGGACCTCCCGCTCGAGACGGGCGGCCGGGCTCGCCTATAAAAAGTGGGAGGCGGGACCAGGCGTCGCCGCCGGAGGCCAATGAGCGGGAGGCACCGCGACCAATCGCGCGGCGCCTTCAACCCGGCGCGCCGGCAGGGCCGGAGCTGGGAGGATTTAAAGGGGCAGCGCCGCTGCCAGCCGCCGAACAAAGGGAGTGCGGGGAAGGCGCGGGGCTGCCCCGCCCCTGCCGTGCGGCGGTGGTGGGGCTCCGCCCCTGCAGCGGGGCGGGCCCTTGTGAGCGGCGCCCCGCCGAGGTTGGAGGTGGAGGCCCCCAAGGGCGGGAGTGGGGAGGAGGAGGAGGTGGCAGCGGCTGGCGCGGTTCTCCCAGCACGCGTGGTTCTGGTGCCTGGCCCCGCTCAGTAACCTGCGATGAAATGGAGCTTGCTTACTGCGCAAATTGGCTTGGTCAGGCTCTTGGTGGGCGCAGCCTCACAGAATCACACAGAATCGTCTAGGTTGGAAGAGACCTCCAAGATCAGCCAGTCCAACCTCTGACCTAACACTAACAGTCCCCACTAAACCATATCCCTAAGCTCTACATCTAAACGTCTTTTAAAGACCTCCAGGGATGGTGACTCCACCACTTCCCTGGGCAGCCTGTTCCAATGTCTAACAACCCTTTCGGTAAAGAAGTTCTTCCTAATATCCAGCCTAAACCTCCCCTGGCGCAACTTAAGCCCATTCCCCCTCGTCCTGTCACCAGGCACGTGGGAGAACAGACCAACCCCCACCTCGCTACAGCCTCCCTTGAGGTACCTATAGAGAGTGATAAGGTCACCCCTGAGCCTCCTTTTCTCCAGGCTGAACAAGCCCAGCTCCCTCAGCCACTCCTGGTAAAACTTGTTCTCCAGACCCCTCACCGGCTTCGTCGCCCTTCTGTGGACTTACTCGAGCACCTCGATGTACGTCTTGTAGCAAGGGGCCCGAAACTGAACACAGTACTCAAGGTGCGGCCTCACCAGAGCCAAGTACAGGGGGACAATCACTTCCCTAGTCCTGCTGGCCACACTGTGATGCGATAAATAAGCAGTTCTGTAGGAAAACCTCTTGTTGGAGTTGATAGTGTTTCCCCTAGGCCACAAAGTGTTGCAGGGTCTTCCATCTTAGCCCGCAGCTGCACAACACAAAACTGAATTTGTGCTTGGCTGGGTCAAGCTGAGTCCCGGGGCATTGTGTGGAGACAGTCCATCCATCCAGGTGGACAGGCCTTGCACCTGCTAAAGAAACAGCAGTAGCTTTCATACCCTTGGAGAAGGGCCTTTGAACTGTACAACAACAAAACAACTCTTCTGAAGTCTGCGTGCACCCCTACTGCATATTAAGTATGCATATTTCCATCGTTATTAACATGGAGCAGGAATAAAATTGTGTTAGCTGATGTAAATAAAAGGATCTTCTTGGTCCAAAAATCAGAGGCAAACTCAGGTATCAGAGGTGTTCAGTCTATCTTGCTGAACCTGTCTGGTGGCAGGCAGATGTGCTGCTTCTCTTGTGAAATTTGCACTACTTCTAGGGCTTCCAACTCCAGGTCTGGCACTATTGACAGTTCCTTGCTGATTGTAGGGTCCGTTGTCATCCGTTCTTTAACAGGATCTGGCACTATTACTTTTTCACTGTAATGTGATGCTTATACTGAAATTATTTCAGTTATAATACTGGTTCCATTAAGCAGTCTAGCTGTTTTTTGTTGTTGTTTTCCCTGGCAAGGTCAATTCATGGGACAATAGTACCAGTATTACACTGGAAAAAATGGTGTGAAAATCATCTACTGTGCGCTGCAGACTGCATAAGCTGTAATGGGGCTGACCAAATTCTGATGTGAAGCAAGATCTGTGTCCTTGTACGTCTGTGGTTATCTGCCTTTGCCACCTGGGTATGGGTGACTTGGGTGAATATCTTTGTCCCCAGCTGAAGATCTCCTTCCATTTCCATGCTTGGATGTTCTTGCCCTCCGTGTTTTAGGGTTTTGCAGTCCCTTATTTCTGTAAGCAAGCTCAGCTCTGCTCTTATCCTCTTGGTGCTTCACTGTTAAAGGCAGCAGGATATCAGAAGAAGGTATCTTCTATTGTATTTTATGTAGTATAAAGGTGCCAGAGCTCCATGCTAATGGTGGAACTCAGACATTTGGCTTACTGACCAAGTTCTGGTAGATCACTCCTGTATATACATGTATGCAGCTACTACCACCCTAGCTTCTGCACCTGCTTTGGCAGAAACTCTTTGTTCTCGTGCTCATACAAAAGCCTCAGCCTAAAATAATCTGAACATGGAATACCTTTAGTCAGGAACAAATTATGGCCTGAAGGTAGTAAGTTAGTCCAGCGTGAGAAAGGTGAGTATATCCACTAGCAGCCAAAGCAACTTCCCTGCAAACAAGGTGAAGGAAGCACGCTTTTCAGCAGGAAGCAGGCTTTTCAGCAGCTGTATGTATTTACCCTGCCACCTGTTGACATTTTCCTGTTTTCTTACTGCCTGAGGGTTGAGATTTATAGAGACTCAGCCTGTTCCCATCAGTGTACTACTCCTCTTCCAAGCTTGCAGTGAAATTTATTTCCCTATCAGTAGCAAGGTAACAGAGTTGATTCTGCTGTAGCTTGCATGTGAGCTGTTAACGTGTACTGGAAAAGGGATATTTCATATGCTTTAAACTGCTTTAAACTTTTTATTCTGACCAATTATCAGTGTACCCTTCATTATGTGCCATGCATGATGCATGTGCCTGGCTCCAGGAAACATCTCATAAGCTGGCACTCTGCAAGTAGCTCTTTTGTGTTTGCCCAAGCCTAGACTTCCAGTGAGAGGAGGTTTGCCAAGAAAAAAAAAAAAAAAAAAAAAAAGAGAGAGAGAAACCTACAGGCTTCATCTACCACTAAGGAACTTTCTGAAAGTCCCCAGTGTGTTCCGCACCCCATTAAAATAGAGGAATGCTGAGGAAAACTTCTAACTGTGGAGGCTGTGCTGTTTATTTTGCATTGCACAGAGCCAATATCTTTGATTTTGAGGGGAAAAAAAAAAAGTATTTGATTTGTTTTTAAGATATCTCATCCACTTTGTCTGCTTTGGAGTGGGTAGGACGAGTATGATGAAAGGGCACAGAGAGATCAGACCAAGATTGGACAACCTGGGTAACTTGCATTGAAAATAGCTTTAGAAGAGAGAGAAAGAGTGAGAGTGCAAAGGCAGACAACTTCATTTACTCAATTTATTAAATCCTATGAACATAAGTGGAGTAAGGAGGTCCTGTCAATTCAGTCATAGTTTCAGACTTCTGTCTCTTGACATTTTTGTCCCTGTTATTCAGCCAAAGTTTCTTGGCAACTTCCATCATTTTTGTGCGGGATGGAGCAGGATACAATTCTTGGAAAGTAGCTTCCATGTGCTGCAGCAATAATCACCAGGTTGGTTTTAGCTGAAAAAGTGTTATTCGCTTGCTTCTGCAGTGGTGTTGGGCAATTGACCTACAGGAGCAAGATTAGGACAGAGGATTTGGGGGCAGGGAAGAATATGCATCTCTAAGAAGTGAAGCTTTTTCTTGATGAATCCATGCTGTAGGTGGCTGTTGAATATTAGGATGTTATGGATCGGATCAGTCCTACCCTGAGGAACAATAGAATAAGACGAATGCATCAGTACTAGCAGGAAAGAGAGAAGAACCCCTTCTGTTTGCACCCTTATGCCTGCAGAACAGACGGAAGGGCTATTCATGCCATTAGCCATTCCAGAGCAATCAAGGAAACCCTTAATAAGCCGTTCCATGGCCTGTTACACAGCTGCAGTTTGAAGGTGATCCGAATTAAGCATTCATGATACCAGACACTGTTGGTGAAGCACGCATGAGAACAAACACAATCATCTTAAATGATCTCCGCTTTCCAATAGCTGAAGTACCTCTGCTGGGAGGTCTGTCTCTAAGTCACGGACAGACAGATTTCACATTTACCTCTCTTATGTTTTTAGTAAAGCAACCCAAATACAGTACCTCCACATATCCAAATACAGAACCTCCACAAAACAAGAAAACAAGATGATTTAACATCTCACTATTGCTAAAACGCAGAGGTATTCCTGAAACATTTAGGAAACTCCAGAACCAACTTTTCTACTGGTCAGACACTGCTCAAACTCATTCTCCTTCCCCAGGAAAGAGGGAAATAAATTTCTGCATTTAAATCTGCTTGTAAAATGTTTTAATGAGCAGCAGAATCAGTGCAAGAAAATGGATAAGGTGCTATAGTCAGGACTATAGTACGGTATGACTGCACACCTGAGTTCCAGGGGACTTCAGAAAGTCTGTAAACCTCTCCCAGAGACACAGGAGGAGATGATAGTGGTCCACATCAGAACACTCTTACCATCTCCCAGCAAATCCCGTCTAGCACTAAAAGTGGTAGAGTATTCACTCATGGGCAGAGGCTCTGTGGTTGAGCTATAGGACATATACAAGGCATAGCAGTGTTTCAGTTGTAAAAACATGATGAATTCAGACCATGAGAATGACCCCATATAGTGATTCCTAACACACCTGTCTCTAGGACTTCACACACAGTTCTTCTTCACCTCCTTGGGATGCCAGTGGAACGTGCTCAGAAGACCTTAGAATACAATGTTGGCCTAAAATGTCTTTCAGCTATTCCATAATCCACTGTAGCCATAATGCCAAGAAATTGCTTTTCAATTGTGACATCTCACTAGTGACTCCACGGCTTTTTGGGGAAGCCAACCAGCTCACAGATACAGTAGGAAAAAGAGGATTTTTAAGGGGTTAAGAACTAAGACTGATAGCATACTGTTTGTCGTGACACAGTTCTTCCCAGCAGGTTTCATATTGCCAGGGAGGTGGGGAGGGAGAGACACTAATGCTTCTGGCTCAGGTTAATCAGCCCCAGCTACAAAGATGGAACCCTGCAGGCAGCTGTATGCATACTCCACGCACTGCTAACACCACATCCCACAGGCTGAACAAAGCAAGACAATGGCATACTTCACAGTGTGCAGCCTCTCTTCCGCAGTTGGTTATCCAGATTATGTTTTCATTACACAAGAAATCATGGACTTTTCATTAGCACTACAGTTATTTACACTGGAAATAAGGCATACCACTTTGCTGCAGTGTTTCTCTGTTGGAAGAGTGGCCCAAGGGGGAAAACAGCTGATCGAGGACAAGAAGCTGTGACATGGTCAACCAGCTGGCTCTACCTTTGTCTAAGCACCTTCTATACCAAAGGCTCCCATTTGCCTTCTGCTGTTCCAGAAAAGATGGAGCTAGCTACATAATCCCCTAGTCCAGCTTCATTGCAACACTTGACAGTTTAATTTACTTTAACATAGGGGGGCTTTTTAGCAGTGATAGAAACTACAAGCCTGTTCAGGCAAATTTAACAGGGAAGGCAGTAAAGGTGAGGAAGGAAAACCTATTTTCTTACTCGTCCATTCTTATCACACACAATCCCCTTCTTTTCAGGGCTCAGTGAAATAAGACCACACTGTTTCAGTAGGTATCTTGCTGATTTCTTGTAAGGAAATCTCATGTGACTGAACCTGTGTACGTTGTACCTTAATCCATCTTTGTTTGAAAGAAGACTTGTATAAGAAACACCCAGAACTACAGAAAGAAAACCACCATTTGGAAAAAAAGTCTTTGGAGAAAGTAACATTTATGTAGAAGTATTTCAGCTGCGTTGCTCCAGAAATTTGCACAACCCCAAGTGAAATCACCATGATTTAGAAGAGGTTTTTTTTTCCATTTGTTTATGGCACTAATTGCTAAGTGCAACAAAAGAACCTTTTATTCACACTCTGCTACTGTAGTAGAGCACTGTCTTCTCCCTGCACGACCACAAATGAGTCTTCTTTAGAAAGTTATTTCTGTGTTAACAAGTCTCTACACACATACCTTTTCACGTTTTTCTACTTTTCTTGCAGTTTTAACAGTAAAGTTAGCACACTAACAACCCATGGACATTTATTTAAAAATAAATAAATAAATAAAATTGTAAGGTTATATACAGGACTGCCTACTTAAGAACAGAATAACAATGATGGTTTTTGTCTACTTTAGGCTAGACATCAGGAAGAGGCTCTTCACCAAGAGGGTGGTCGCACACTGGAACAGGCTCCCCATGGAAGTAGTCACTGCACCAAGCCTGTCTGAATTAAAGAAACGTTTGGACTGTGCATTTAGTCACATGGTCTAGAATTTGGGGTAGACCTGCATGGTGTCAGGAGTTGGACTTGATGATCCTTATGGATCCCTTTCAACTCAAGATATTCTGTAATTCTATGACTATACTTTTTCAGAAGAACTATGACGTTTAAAATCACACAGTAGATTTTTTTTTTTTAATTAAACAGTTACTGAGCATAAGAGAGAGACTGAGTAGTTTATTTGACATTGTTGCAGACCACAGTACAATAGGACAAATTTGGATCACTTTGGCCAAAGCATACAGTCTTCGATGCTGTTTTACACCATAATAAGTAGTGGCCATACAAGGCAAACAGAACTCAGCAGTAGCGACAGCTTAGTCATCATCTTTAAGCTTCTTGATCTTATATTTATGACGCTCAATTTCTTTCTGCAGTCGCTCTATCTCTTTCTTATGGTGATCGATCTCTTCCTCATGGTGCTTCCTCAAGGCAGCGAGCTGCTCCCTCTCCTTCTCCCTGCAAGAAAGCACGCCACGAGATGCCCGGCAGCTCCCGGTCACGGCAGCGCGCACCCGGGGGCAGCACAGCGCCCCGGCGCCGTGCTAGGAGCGTGTGTGTGTGTGTGAGGGGGGGGGGGGGTTGGGTGCGGAGGCGAGGCTTCGGCCTCGCACACGGCCGGTGACCGACCGGGCCGGGCCGGGCCGTGCGGGGCGAGGCAGACCCCCGGCAGGCCCGGCCGCACCGGCGCTCACCTGAAGTACCGCTCCTCCTCGGCCGCCTGCTTCTTGCCGAAGGCGCCGCCGGCCTCGCGGATGGCGCCGCCGCCGCCGCCGCCCTTCCCGGCGCCTTTGCCCAGCTCGCCCAGCTGCGAGGAAAGACAGCGGTGAGGGGACGGCGGCCGCGCGACCCCCGCCGCCCCGGCCCGCCGCCCCCACCTGGTCGGCGCCCGAGCCCGAGCTCCAGGCGCGCTGCTGCTGCGCCACCAGAGCCCCACGCAGGCCGCCCCGCAGCGCCACCGCCGCCGCCATGGCCGCCTGCCCTTGGGCCGCCGCGCGGACGAGACAGCGGCGCGCGGGGGCGGGGCCGACGCCGCGCCCGGCCCAGGCACGTCGGCGGAGACGGGAGGGAGGGGCCGGAGGGGCCGGGCGCGCCGCCCGCGGCCGCCTGAGGGAGCTCCGCGCGGCCCTGCACCCCCCCCCCCGTCGTGCGCGGGGCGGGGCCCATCGCCATGGCTGTGCCGCGGCGGTCACGTGCCGGGGGGCGCCGCCTTCGCCGCTCGGCCTCAGCGTCGCGCTCGGGCGCGCGCGTGGCGTCACGCGGTGCTGGCCATGGCGGCTCCGGGGGAGCGCGGGGCGGGGGGCGCCGCCGAGGAGGCGTTCCTCACCTTCTACAACGAGGTACCGGGCCCTGCCCGCCCCGCCGCCGCCTCGCGGAGACGCTCTCCTGCCAGCGCCGGGGCCTTGGCGGGGCGGCGGCGCCCGCCTGACGGCGGGGGGGGGGCGGCCCGGCCCGGCCGGGAAGGGAAGGGAGGGAGGGGCCGGGGGCGCCGCAGGGGCCGGGCCGGGCCGGGCCGGGGGGGCCGTGCGGGGCGCAGAGAGTGCACGGCCCTGCTCCTGCTCCTGCCCCTCAGCCTGCGCTGCTCCCCTTGGCCTGTGCGCGACTGGCGTGTGTGGAGCTCAGCATCGCCCACGGAAGGGTGCTGCCGATTTAATGGGGGTTATTTGAAAAAAAAAAAAAAAAAAAAAAAAGGATTAACGTAAAAAAAAAAAAAAAAGTAAACTGAACTAAATTAAATAATCGCTGGTCAGAATAAAGCGTTTGTATGCTTGCACTGGTGTGAGTAAACGTTTAATGGGCTCTCCTGCGGATGTTAGGTTCAAATTTTGCCGCAGGTATCCGAGGGATCACGATAACAGTGCTGGTGAAGTGTAGGAGTAAAATGAGGTGACAAAGCCACAGCAGTTGAGCGTAAGATATGTAAGAGGTGGACAGAAGTGTTTTTTTATTATTATTATTTATCTTTAAAAGGTAATGTTGAAATCACTGTCATGCTGTAGAATATGCTGAAAAAAATGTCCTGCTGATGCTTGAGTAAAGTAACTACAGGTTTGGGAGATCCAAGAGGTATTATAAATTGTCGCACTGGATGGTAATTGGTATAGTGATCACACAGGAAAGCAGGTGAGCATGTTGTGATAATAAAGTTAATAAAGGTCTCTTCTGCTCTTCAGGTAAAACAAATTGAAAAACGAGACTCTGTTTTAACATCAAAAAACCAAATTGACAGGCTGACCCGACCCGGATCTTCCTATTTCAACTTGAATCCTTTTGAGGTTAGTCCAAACATTTTATCCTCCTATCTGAACATAGCGTACCAAATCCTAGATCTAACAGGTATTTGTTTCAGTAAAGAAATGAGCATCGTAAAGACATAAATTTCTAAACATAGATTACAGTGCTGAAGTTTTGTAGAATACAGGAGGGTAGTGCATATGTACTTGCTCTCTTCGCTGTTTTATGGCAGGTAGAAACTATTCTTTTCACATGCTCCTCTTGTTTAATGGCACTGGAAGATTGGGCAGATTAGTGCTAAGTACTTTCTGAATGAGAGTATAATAGCTACAGGTGTTATGCTGTCAGGTTCTTTTCTGACCACTCCTGGTTCAGCATTTACAGGTGTGTCTTTTATTATGGGTGTTCATTCCACTGAACTTGTGTAGTGTATAGAATGATAGCAGGGACTCTTATTTCTTACACTAGCGAGCAATTTTGGAGGAGTTCTTGTAAAACAGGTAACTCCATTGCACATTGTATTGTTTCATTCCAGCTACGGTCAGTTATAAATTAGTTTGAAAGCTTGAGGAAGACAGTTACACTTGGACAACATGGACAGCAAATGTGGACTACATTTAAATTTGATTTCCATGTAAATGTTGCTAAGATTTCTGAGAAGTCTTACTTGCCTTTGTCTTGTACTTCAGCGTTCATTTTTTTCTGTTTTGGCTGAAGTAACCATTACCATTCAGAATTTTAGTACATTTCACATCCCTGAGTCGTAAGTGTTTTCCTGGCCCACTCTGTAATAGCTGGATAGAAACATTACTGTTACAAAAAAATGTGTATATCCACAGTATTGAGAAAAGTTGCATTTCTGTACCTGCAGGAAATCACTCTGTTTTACATTTGCATTGTATGCAGTAACATTTTTCTGGTTTGGAAAAGAGTATTGTGCGTACAGTTTTCTAACAACTTTTTTATGCTGCAGTACTTTTGCTATAACCTACGCTGATGGCTGCTAAGTTAATGTATTTGTTTTCCATTTTCAATAACAATGATATTTTTATTTCTGTTGGTTTTGCTCATGTAACAGTGATGAAGAATCTGGGAATACGACAATGGTGGAATAAACATTAGTTTTGTGCATTCCTTGGTAATTTTTTCTAAATTAGAAGTTAGGCTAGATGATTTTAGAGGTCTTTTCCAACCTAAATGATTCTATGATTCCTTGAAATGCAACATATTCTGGTGTTCTGGAACAGGATTTTCCTGTGGGTATTCAGAGAATCATGGAATGGTTTGGGTTGGAGGGGACCTTTAAGGATCATCAAGTTCCAACCTCCCTCCCATGGGCAGGTACACCTTCTACCAGACCAGGTTGATCAAAGTCCCATCCAGCCTGGCCTTAACAAATCCAGGGATAGGGCATCCACAGCTTCTCTGGGCAACCTGTTGCAGTGCCTCACCATTCTCATACTAAAGAATTTCTTCTTTGTATCTAATCTAAATCTACCCTCTTTTAGTTTAAAATCATTACTTCTTGTCCTATCACTTCACTACTTGCAGAGTCCCTCTCCTGCTTTCCTGTAGGCCCCCTTTAGGTACTGGAAGGCTGCTGTGAGGTCTCCCCAGAGCCTTCTCTTCTGCAGGCTGAACAACCCCAACTCCTTCAGCCTGCCTTCACATGAGAAGTGCTCCAGTCCTCTGATGATCTTCATGGCCTCCTGTTGACCCACTCCAACAGGGCCCCAAAAGCTGAACACAGTACTCTGTGTAAGGTCTCATGAGAGCAGAGTAGACTTCCCTCGACCTGCTGGCCATGCTTCTTTTGGCACAACACAGGTTATATTATTGGCTCATACTCTCTTTTCCGTCCACTGAATGAGCTCCTTCCTGATATTGTCTTCATCTGCTTCTTTTTTTTTTTTTTTAATCTGCTCAGGTGCTTTTCAAAATCCTAATTTAAGGCTGGTTAGCCAGATCAGGATCAGTCAATTTATCATGTTAGTACTTGACTTGGAGAATAAGTCGTGAAGGCCATTTAAAAGTAGACTGTGGCTTTTCTGTGAAAGTGCTTTTCATTTACAGATTGTTAATGTCAGACCAGTGTGCATATGCAGTGAGGAGATTCAGTTGCTACTTAGTGCTTCTTATCAGTAAATTGATTGTCACATCCTTAAAGATCAGTAGATCGTGGGCTTGTTCACAGAGGCAAAACAGTAAGACTCTCCTGTCTTCTTTCAAAATGACAAAATCAGTAAATTCTTACAAAGTAGTGTTTTTCCTGCCTGATGTTCTCAGTTATGCATTGTCTGACAGTGTCCCAAACCACCATGTTCTTCGATTTCTGCTAAGCTAAACAACAGGTCTGACTGAAGGTTTAGTCCAAAGGTGGCTGTTCAGGGATGGCAGATGTCTGCACAACACTTGAGTATGGAAAGTACTGTGGCATAATCAATGGAATGTAGCATTGCTAAAAGCAGAATGTTCCAAACGTGCTTTCTCTTAAAATGTTTCTGTTTTCCTAGGTGAAAATTCATGTCCTGAGAAGCGCTCTGATGGCATGTGTTTTCTGGCATTGTGTCTGTATGCCAATGTTTAAAGCTTGCTGCGAGGAACCTGAAACATGCGGTGTACTGTTAAACTTCCTGTGCTGTTTTGGTCTCTTTAGGTACTGCAGATGGATCCTGATGCCACAGATGAAGAAATAAAGAAAAGGTTTCGGCAGGTATTTGGCTTTAGCATTTGAAGCCTATGGAAGGAGACTAGAAGCTCTGTTAAGATTTTGCGGCTGTGCTTGGGGACGAGGAAGGTGGTAAAATTCTATCTGACAAGTAGCCGTTTTGTGAAAAAATGCGTATAACAATCTTTGTATAAGTAAGGGGAGAGCTGCAGAAGGGTGCCTTGTCCATACATGGTATTCTTCTCTGTAAAATGTGTGACTATGCTAATATAAACTGAAATGCCCTCATATAACCAGTTTATTGAAGTTTACTCCAAAGAAAAGGTCAAAATCTGACAAATTAAGATCTGAGAATATCTTTTTTTTCCTCAAATGTATTGTCCAGAAGTTACCTGTGATCCAGAAGTTACCTGACTATATATAATTATTATTCCTTTTTTTGGTCATTTTTGATGGTTGGGCTACCTGGGACAGCAGCAGCCCTACTCACTGACTTTTCTTCATTGCTCCATGCAACACAGGAAACATCCCAGATTTGTTCTGCTGCCAAATCTGCAGGAGAAATTTGAGTCAGTACATGCAACAAAAAGATGTGATATTCAGAGGGTTGCATCTTCCCACCTGATAGACATGAAGAACTGACTTTAGACAGGAAGCTGCGCTTGCTGCCTTGTCCGGACAGAGGAACATAATGTGCAAAAGTGGTGATAGGATGTAGCCTACTCTTCATGGGTAATGGGAAGATAACCTATTTTTTGCTGAATTCTCAATTCTGCATATTAATAAACTGGGGCTGTCAGCTTTAGGCTGATAAAATACCACAAATAAATGTTTGTAAAAAAGTGCATGGAATTTTTTATTGAAGAAATCAAAGATATAAGTGCAGAACTTGGAATAGCCAACAGAAGGAGAAAGATACTGGCTATTGCAAATCACAGAGTAAATCAGCACTATGCTTCTCTTGGGGGACAGGGCCTTTTGCCTGTGAAGTAGCAAGTGTTGTGGGTAAAGTTCAGGAAGTAATGTTCTTTGTCACCAGTGTAGCATTGTGAGTGGTTTTGAATGTTACAGTAGGAAAGATGCAGATAAACTAGAGAGTCCGCACATCAGTGGCAAAAATAAAAGGTACAGAAAAAATAATATCATATGGGGAAATTTTGAAAGAGCTTTTTCATCCTTTGAAAGGGGCAGATGGAGAATGTGTTTTTTCCAGTCCATTTAAGGTTGCACTAAAGATGGTAGCAATCAGTGTCCTATCTGAATAGCACAGGAAGAGTACAGGAGGAAGTTTCCTAAATTTTCAGTAAAGGAGCCTAAGGAAAATCTTACCATTCTTTTAAGTAGTTTAATATTTGAATAATGTTAGGAATGCTGGAAAACTTACTGGGAGATACTGAGTGAAAGATAAACTTTGGCTGAGAATGAACTTTGTAGATTTCTTTCTTCTTAAGGCCAACAGGTCACCCTATCATCCCTATGCTACTGCAGCTGAAAGGTGTTTGCGTGGTTCTGTATAACACAAGCCACTTTCTCAGATAGCCTATTTACTACAGGAGTTGTACTTGATTTTCAGTCAGAAATCTTTATAAGCTTTTACTGATGCATACCTCTACATGTTGTCAGCTGACTTGCGTGTATGCAAAGGAATGTGATCCCCTGTGATTACTTCTGTCTGAGACTATTTCTCTGCTCTCACAGAAATCTCTGAAGTAGTCTTTATCTTTTACAATGATCTTGATAGCAAGATCCTTTCTCTTGCAGTTGTCAATATTGGTACATCCAGACAAAAATCAAGATGATGCAGACAGAGCACAGAAGGCATTTGAAGGTAATGCTCTTGACCTCTTCTGGGCTGGTGTGCGAGAGTAGTTGGACTGCTATTTTTCTGTAGCTGGTTTAAATGTGTATAAGGTCTGAAGGCCCCACTGAAGGACAGAAGAATTGCTTTAGAGATAGATGAGGGAACAGATATGTGGGTTGGCATTTCAGCAGCAGAATTTCACTAGGTGGCAGTAATGGCGTTATCAGATCACAATGGGGACAAACATCCATGTGTTTCCAGGATTGTTCAAGAAAAAGCTGTTTAATATGTGCATTAGATTTTGTTAAAAAACATACAGCAGAAATAAGGTGTTAATTTTAGGCATCTGCTTTGCATTAACCGTGAGGATTTATGAACCTTAAACTTAACCTCATGCCTTGTAACTAAATCACTTGGTAGGACTGATGCCTTAACTTTACTAACTCCAGAGGTGTCTGACAGTCTCTGCCATTACTTCACACAAAATCCAATTTGACAAATAATATCGCTCACCTAGATGTATTGAAAAAAAAAAAAAAACAAAAACGCTCCAAAATCTTTGTAAAGAGCAATCTTGTGATGCCTTTTGAATTTGACTACTGGTGCTATTAATGTTGATGCTTTTTGTTAGCTGTGGATAAAGCATACAAGTTGCTGCTAGATCAGGAGCAAAAGAAGAGAGCCTTGGATGTGATACAGGCAGGAAAAGAATATGTGGAACATACTGTAAGTATTCCATAGCTAGTCCTTTTTAATTTTATTTATAATTCCATTTTAATTTTATACCTGCTATATGTTTCGATCATTAAAAGGTGGGCTGAGCAAAATTCATGGTGCATCTGTGCAGGTGGACTCTGAGCAAGTCAAGGCATGAACAAATGTGCTTTGTCCAAGACTGCTGTTAAGCTCAGTGCAGGATAATTCAGTGAAATTCAGTACTTGAAATAATTAGGTCAGACCCCGTGATCTGACCTAAATATTTCTTTTCAAGTCTGTGAATGAATGATGCAGTTCAGATATGTGTAGGTGAAAGAAAATAGGTGCTGACAGCTGGAGACGGAGAGGTTTTGGGGAAAATGGCCTATAAGATAAGGAAAGTAGCTCCGATTGCATTGACCAAGAGGTTAGTTGAGTGATATGAGCACACTAAAACACAACAAACTTGAGAAAGAATATGATACAGGAGAACTCAGATACTATAAATCAAGGAACATTTTATATTCTGCTTGTTGTTGTTAGTCTTTCAAATATTACAAAGCAAAATAAACTTCCTGCTGGTTTGAATGGTACATATTGGGTATAAATATATCTTAAAAACAAACTAACTGGAAATGAAACAAAGGAATTGTGTTGGATGAATAGTATCTAATATAGTATTTTTAATTACTGCAGTTCATATGATAGTGATCACGTGTATGTTTATCTGGGCATAAGGCTGTGACATTTTGATCTGAAATAAATCCAAATCAAGAACTTACTGTCATCTGAAGTTCTTCCTACAGAATACAGAACTACTTAGATACAATTATGGAAGCCCTGTAAAATTTTGTAGATTCTTATTTTCATTCTTAATCTTAAGGTGAAAGAAAAAAAGAAGCAGTTGAAGAAAGATGGAAAACCTCCCAATGTAGAAGAGGATGATCCTGAAGTTGTAAGTTACATTCTGTTCAGAGAGACTGGGGAGTACAAAATGTGTTTTGAGAAATTAAGAATCTGGTATGCAAGTATTTATTAGACTTGTTAGAGTGTTGCAAATTCTTTTACTTATAGAGAAGAACAAATTAAAAAGTCACTGTAGAAGTTCCATGTGTTGAGAAATATCTAATGCCTTTAAGAAAATAGGATGACTGTAATCTAAAGAGGAAATATATTATGAGACTGTGTAGCTGAGGGTATCCAGTACTTTCCTATGAGCAAGTCTTTATTGCTTGTCCATCACGAAGTGTTTTTGAATTGAATATCTTGTATTCTGAATGCTGGAACTATGACACTCTTTACTGTTAGTAGAGGTATGTATAATAACCCATTGCAGCATGTCTAAAATGGGCTTTTAGTGACAATTTGTGGTAAGAGCTGTTTGGTCTGTTTCTTGCATATAGTGTGTGAGGACAGATTCAGTGTTCTGCAACACATCATTTATGGTGTGACATAATATAGCTGCTCTTAGCTGGTTTCTAGTCTGAAAAAGTCAAGTGGTATTTGAGGCTTTAATAGTCTTAAACATGATTTAGATGTTTCTCAAACAATGAAACACATTAGTCTTACCGTATTCACCCCTTTTTTTCCTACAAAGTGTTTTTTTTTTTCACTTGGTATTGTCACAGTAACCCCAAAGCAGTCTTATTTTCTATTGGTTGTCTGAAGTCTCTTGCTGTTCTTTAATAATGAAAGGATCTTTTGTTTTAAAGTATACTGTTATGTCCCACTGGAAAGTCAGTGCTAGACTTACTAAAACACATTAAGAAGGCCTGCTGGAAATTACCATCTGTACAGTGACCATTTTTTGTCAAATATCATGACGTTAAAGGACTCAACAGAAGACGTAAAAGAGCTTGAAATGAAAAGTTGTTTAGGCACAGATTCGTGAATACAAATGAAAATGTCACGTTAGTAGTTTTTTCCTAGTGGTGTTGGGGCCAGAATTTAATCAGTAGTGGTTGATAACCTATTCCATGCCTCTGCTATTAACTACAGTCAAGGCAGGATATGAGGCTATGTGAGCACACATATGCTTTACGTTCTTTTTATGCTTGTTATATTCTTAAATAAAATAGACTTCTCTAACTGTGTTAATGTGCATTATTTTAAGATAAGATTTGTGTTCCACAGTTCAAACAAGCTGTATACAAACAGACAATGAAGCTCTTTGCTGAACTGGAAATTAAGAGAAAAGAAAGAGAAGCTAAAGAAATGCATGAAAGGTATGAGCAGCACTCTGTTCAGTTCAGGGTCTTCTTTTCCCCTCATACTTCCTTGGAGAATATTAGAAATCACAGAATCTGAGAATAGTCTAAGTTGGAACAGGCATTTGGAGGTCGTGTGGTCCAACCTCCTGCTGAAAGCACAGCCTCGAATTGGATTAACAAGGGGGTCCTCTGACACTGAGGCTCGCATACTTCAGTGATGTAGATTCCACCAGTTCACTGAGCATCCTATTGGTTGTAGAGGTCTGTGCATGAGAAATTCAAATAGGAAACTTGCTCTCCAGTATTTAAGACATTGGTATATTTGGTATGTTTAATATTCTGTGGAAGCAAGCCAAAACAGTCAAATGGTGATACACTTCTGCATGTTGTTAGCATGCAAATAATTGATTTTTAATTAAGTGTCAGAAATACTCTGTGCCATGTTGATCCTGAACTACTTTGTGTTTTGATCATGTGTTGCCTCAGTGCTTACTGTGGATGCACTTCATAGAGCAGGGCTTCGTTAGTGGTCAGTGAAGGCAGTCTGGGAGATGGTTACAAGGCACTACTTTGGACTACACATGAAAATTAGGGAGAAAAGTCTGTCTTTCTTACTGTGGATGCTCAAGTGTTTGTTAACACTATATTAATGTGTATGCTCAATCATTTTAGAGACTTACTGCTAGAATTTTGAAGGATTCCAACTTGTTTTGCAAGAGAAGATGACTCTGATTAAATACATGTGTGCTGTCAGTGGTGCCAAACCATCTTCTCTGCTCTCTCCATATTTGAAACAAAATTTTATTTGTTGTGCAATCTTAGTTGTGCGTATTTATCTCTTCTGATAAGCACTTTAATCTGCCAAGAAGTCAGAAGAGCTTTCTGGGACATTTTGAAAGTGTCACTGTGTTTCTTTAATATAGATGCTTGTGGTTCAAAACTTCTTTATGGTTTCCTTTCCAGGAAACGACAGAGGGAAGAAGAAATTGAGGCACAGGAGAAAGCTAAACGAGAGCGAGAATGGCAGAAGAACTTTGAGGTAATCAGCAGGTTAACTCAGGGTCACTTGCTGAATGGGCCTCAGCAATTCTTAGCCATGCTGCTGGAAATTCCCTAGCGAGAAAAAGAGAGACTTGTCTGCAAGTGTTGCAAGATAACTTGCATAGACGCTTAAAATGTTTTGCAGAAGCCTGGGTTTTGTCCTTGTACGGTGAGAAGAGCCCACTGATAGAGCTTTGATACTGGCTTTCCAACAGGTGTATCTTAAATGAAGTTGTATAGTATTTTTCAGCTCTGTCAGCAGCTTAGTCAGAAATTTGAATTACTTCTTACCCCAGGTCACTGGTGATCAGTAAAACTTAATTAAGCAGCTGTTCAACCACTGGTGTTGGATGGTGTTGATACTTTTCAGTCTGGTTGCTAACACTTATGCAATCTATATCTTATGCAGATATCAAAGACCTGAATGTCACTTCTCTTTGCCACTTCCACTCTGTATTCAAGGTTTAAGCATATCAGAAGTAGCTTTGTGGTTGGTTATCGTGCTGTTATTCTAGGTGTCAAACCTACAGCCTGCCAAAACATTTAATCTAGCCTCTTACCTTGTTACACACCAGGGGTAAAGTTCTGTGACATGGAGGGCTGGGTGGGTATGAAGGAAGTTAGTAGTCATGTGCAGCACCTGCTGAAAAGATGAGCTAGACAGTTCATTTAAACCAAAACCTGATCCCAGGGTATGTTCAAGAGACCTTTTAAGAGCAGGGTGTTTAAGAGAGAAGTGTATGGGCTGGGTTGGCATCCTGTGGAAAGCAGACAGTTGGGATTTTTCCAGAGACACCTCTGGGCAGAGTTTGTCTGTGTCCATATACTATATAATATGGATGGAGGAAGCTGGATATTCTGGAAAACACTGAATGGACTGCAGTTATGTTGAGTGTGCTATGAGGTTTTGTCATGTAATGGCAGACAAAGAAATGCATGTGCCACTGGTATTCTGCTGGCAGAAGCTCTGTATTCTGTGGCTGTAGTGGCTGGAGAAGTTGGGTGTTGATGCTTTACAGATGCAGCTGAGGAAATGTGAGAAAGTATTACAAGCAAAACAAGCAAATAATGATGGACCAAACAGGAGAGCTGCAGAGCTATTGGTACTGCAGCCCTTAGTACTAGCCAGTACTCAACTACTCCTGGACAGCTGAAGCTCTGCTTTTGCAGAAAAGTATCTTCTCCAGCCTTGCTGGTGACCACTTAATCCATATGAGCAAAAAAAAAATTATCAGAGCTAGGTGCTAACATCCAAAATGGATCATCTGAATCTACAGGCATAAGAATTATTTCTGCTAGCGATCATTGTTGAGGGAAGGTAATTAGAGACAAAATAACACATGATTTCTTAGCTGCTCTTGTATGTGTCCTGACTCAGTGTTTGCCTTTACAGTATATCTGAAAGAAATGTGTATGATACAAATGTTATTGCTTGGAATGAAGCTTAAACCTTAAGGAAAAAAAGACTAAATTGATGTTATGCAGGTTTTTTTTTTTGTTCGTTTGTTTTATTAAAAAAAAAAAAAAAAAGAACCCCAAAGGTGCTTGAGCTGTACCACTGTACTGCTCTTCTGTGGTTTCTTGCTCCTGGTGATTCCGGTCCTTGTCTGCATATTGGATACCTAGTCTGGTTAGGTGTCCTGTCTCTTTATCCTAAAGACCTGTATGATTTGTGTATGTTCTACAGTGTTGCTAAATCCTCATAGGAATATCTCTGAAGCTATTCATAGTCTGCTTTGAGAGCTGAGTCATATCTTGATGCACCATAGAAAAGGAACAAGTTGGAATGTGTTTCCGCCTCCATTGCTCCCAATGCAATTCAGGATACCCTTAGCCTTTTCTGCAGCAAGGGCATGTTGCTTGTGGTCAACTGTGTCCACCAGGACCCTCAGGGCCTTCTCTGCAGAGCTCCTTTGCAGCTGGGTGGTGTCCAACATATATTGGTGCCTGGCGTTGTTCCTCCCCATGGGTAGGACTTTGTACTTCTTGTTGATCTTCATGAAGTTCTTACTGGCCCATTCTACAGCCTGTCGAGGTCCCCCTAGATAGCAGCACCAATCCCCAACGTATTGGGGGGATCCCAGCTCTGTGTTGTTTGCAAACTTAGTGAAAGTGTATTCCATCTTGTCTTTGTAGAATCCTGCACCTGGGAAGGAACAACTGCATGTATTAGTACGGGCTGGGGGGTGACCTGCTGGAGAGGACTCTGTGGAGAAGGACCTGGGGGTCCTGGTGGACGACAGGTTGACTATGAGCTGCCAGCAGTGTGCCCTGGTGGCCAAGAAGGCCAGTGGGATCCTGGTGAGCATAAAAAGGAGCATGGCCAGCAGGTCAAGGGAGGTGATCCTCCCCCTCTACTCTGCCCTGGTCAGGCCTCACCTGGAGTACTGTGTCCAGTTCTGGGCTCCCCGGTACGAAAAAGAAAGGGATCTCCTGGAAAGAGCCCAGCAGAGGGCCACAAAGGTAATACGGGGCCTGGAGCATCTTCCCTATGAGGAAAGGCTGAGAGACCTGGATCTGTTCAGCCTTGAGAAGAGAAGACTGAGAGGGGATCTTATTAATGTTTACAAATATCTGAAGTGTGGGAGAAAGAGGGATTTGGCCAACCTCTTTTCAGTGCTTTGGGGGGGCAGGACAAGAGGCAATGGCCACAAAATGGAGGACAGGAAGTTCTGCACGAACATGCGAAAGAACTTCTTTACGGTGAGGGTGACGGAGCACTGGAACAGGCTGCCCAGGGAGGTTGTGGAGTCTCCTTCTCTGGAGATACTCAAGGCCTGTCTGGATGCCTGCCTGGGCAACCTGCTCTGGGGAACCCCTGCTTTGGCAGCAGGGTTGGACCCAATGATCTCTTGAGGTTCCTTCCAACCCCTACAATTCTGTGACTCCAGATTGCTGGTATTGACCGGCCTTCTCCTGTATGGCTGCAGAGGAAGATGGGAGTGAGAACAGCTATCCTAGCCTGAGCCTGTGTGTAGTACCACTATTCCAGGCACAGATATATTCAGAAGGACCTTGAACATGTGGATTGTACAGTGAAATGAATCATCCCTGGGCTTGTTCAGTCCTACTGTGTAAAACCTTCAGCCTGTAGGGATTGTAGCCTGGGTTTGTGGGGTATGAGTTTATTAATTTATTGAGGGGTTTCTGCTGCTCAGAGGATAGGCTGGGAAGAGGAGAAAAGAGAGCACCATAAGAGACCTTTTTTTATTGCATCTTTGTGGTGAAGCCTGTGGCAAAAAGTGTGAGAGAAGACAGCAGTATGTTTCCCTTCTCTCTTACTTCTCTCTGCCTCCAAGCTGCAGCACAAAGAGAACTGTCACAAGGATGTGAGAGTAAGAAAATGGTGCATTATGGGCTGACAGATTGGGAACATTCATTGGAGATGATGGTTCTTATTTGCTTTGTACGTCAGAGGACTCTCTAAACTGTAATCAGGACTGCACATTTCAAGCTGGTTGCTTTTGAAACAAGAAAACAGTATGCTACTTACACTGGTGTTCATGAGCTCACTTGTGGTTGTACTGTGCTGCATCTACTGCTCCGGCTCTTTACAATGTCTGTATGTTCTGGCTGCCGGGGTGCTGGGTAAGGGGCAAATTAATCTCTTGGAACTGTTACACAAGGGATGTTCTCTGGATCTTGAACTCCTTAACCCTCTAGTTCCTCTCTGTTTTTCCCAGGAAAGTCGGGATGGTCGTGTGGACAGCTGGAGAAATTTCCAGGCAAATACTAAGGGGAAGAAAGAAAAGAAAAACAGGACCTTCCTGAGACCTCCCAAAGTAAAAATGGAGCAGCGTGAATGATCCTGGCAGCACTGCCCAAGTGCAGATCCTCAGTCCCGTCCCTGCTTTTAAGGACTCATTGGCACCTAGAGTAAGAATTGCTTTTTAGTAGACTGTTTCCAGTACAATTAATTATTGGTCAAAGTATTTTTTGTACTCTGTCCATTTGAACTAGGGCCATAGTATGAACCCAGCCAGGAACCCGCTACATGTAGAATACTTGGCTTAGGAGTGCCCCGCCATTATTGCTGTCCCATCTGTCTGCTGACCTGCAATTCAGTGTTTTGTACTTTACAGAGATTGTGCTGTTTCACCATATTCATTTCTAGTTTGAGAGCTGAACACAGTGTCAGAAATGTACCTGTCCAGGCGTCATCTTTCTCAGCAAGTCCAGCTTTGGAAAGGTCCAAACTGACTCTGGGAATCTGCTTCCTGCACTGTGCAGTGCAGCTGACCTGCAGTTAAAAGTCCTGCAGCTCCTCACTGAACTGAGTGATGCTTGGAAGGACCCTTCTCCCCAAGATCTGATTTCCAACTGAAAAAAATCCCAGCTCTCAGCCTTTGACTCCTGTTAATCTCAGACCAGTTGGTCACTTTCTGTGAAGGAAAAAATAACGTCTCTCAATTAATAGTTAAGTTGCAATGGTCTGTATGTAAAATAAATTTTTACCCAAAGTAACTGTTCTTTCTGCATGGAATTATTCAAAAATACAATTGCAAGTGTGTGAGTTGAGTGGTGGCCACTGAGATGTTACTCCTGCTCAGCACGAACACTTTCCTTGGTAAGATATGATGGATTTAAGTTTTAAAATCCTACTTCAGGTGTGCATTTAAGTTTTGAAGAGATTCTGAAGTATTTAAAGGTATTCCAAGTGCAGTATAGTACAGATTCACATGTGCCTGACAATCTCCTCTGGAGACCTGTGGCTGAGTTTAGACATTCTTCTCTTCTCTCATGATGGCAGTTCCCATACCTGGTCCTGTTGGTAGCTGCCCCCATGAAGATACGGCTTTTCTTTCTCCTCACTGCTCCCTTCACTTGGACTTCATCATCTATACCCTTATCTTCAGTTGAGTTCAATCCTTTGTGCTGTTCTTTGTGCCTAAGGCGCGGTTGAGGTTTCTCTTGAGGAAGATTGGATCCGCTGCCCTTGAAGAGATGTGTCCATTTTCTAAAGTCTCAACCCATAAGTTTTGATTAATAGCGTTCTATTTCTGCATGCTGCAGAGGAGTGACATAAAGTTGCTGTGTTACCATACAGATTTTCCTGCAGAAAATTGCTTTTCTTACAGAAAGTAGCTTCCAAAGAAATAGTGCTTTCTGACAGGGCCCAGGGCTTAGATGAATTTGCTGAAAAGCAGCTGGTGTGTTCTCCACTTGCCTTTGTTTCTTCTTTTCCTCTAATGAACTGGGCTGTATGACTGAATGTAAAGTGAAACAGCTTTTCCTAATAAAACTAAGGTATTTTGGTGTTTTATACATAAACTATCTCTTAAAACAGTAGAATGTGATTCCTATTTTCTGTGTAAATAGAAGAATACAGTTCTTTTTACCTCATTTGTCCTGCTAGGTTTAACCTGATAAATAGATAGCTCAAGCTGAGCCTCAGGGGTCAAAACACAGCTTAAATAATATGTTGATGACATCTGGGTGACACACAAGAGCCAAACAGTATTTAGCAGTAGACTAAAGTGGGCTGATAGGTATGGGAGACTTTGAACTATGCAGCATGACTGTGTTCAGGCACTGAAATTCGTTTTTGTTGGCATAGCCCATTCCCTCTTTAAGTGGGAACACTTCGGTGGGACACAACTTCTTATAAAGGCAATAGTTACACAAACTTTCTCAGGGGAAAATGTTAGTTAACTGTTGTGGTGGTATCTCTGAGACACTTCTGCTTCCTGGATGAACAACTGTAAGAAAGGAATGGTGCTGGGTGGTAACACAGAGGATTAGAGTACTGCTATGTGAGAGACTCCAGCTGGAGCCTCTCACCCAGAGGACATGCTGTCCCTCTAATTTGTCTGGCTCTGGTTCCCCTGTGAAACTACATGTATTTCTAACTTAGAGATTTCTCCAAGTGACTTTTTCTCCCTGAGTCATTACTTTTGATATTGAAATATTGGTCTTTCTGGTAGCATTTCCTTTCATACAGTTTAATGTCTTTGCTGACCCATGGTACAGACCTTTCAGATCTCTACACATTTGTTTTTTTCCAGGTAGCTTACAATGAGCCCCACGAGAACTTAAAATGCTTTTAAGACCCATGTTAAGCTTCTGGTTTTGCTTCTCCGATATGTAGGTGGTTGAGATTTGACCAGTGGAATGACACCACAGGCTCTAAAGAGTGTAGCCTGTTGCCCAGGTCACTGAAGTAATCATTTTCTGAGCTTCTTCAGTTTGAGTCATTTTTTCCACCGAGTGTGACTCGTTTGGGGCAGCAAAACGTGGCTTATAAACAATGGTGTTCATTTTCAAGTTAGCTGTTCCTGTTTCCTTTCTTCCTGGTCTGCCTATGATATGTTTGTATGTCTGAACATGCAGTATTTCTCTGTGGTGGTTTTACTCAGGTGGGCAGCTGAGCTCCACCACAACCACTCCCCCTCCTCAAAGGCATAGGAGGAGAAAATACAATTAAAAGGGCTGAAAGGACAGGGAGATCACTCAACAATTACTGTCATGGGCAAAACAGACTCAGCATAGGGAGATTAATAAAATTTATTACCTATTACTAACAAGCTAGGGCAGTGAGAAACTAAAAGCACCTTCCCTTTGCATTCAGGCTTTGTAAAAGCAAACTGTTTTGAATTTCTTGGGTGGGAAAGAAATGAACACACAATGTGGATGCCCAACAGATGCAGGCTGGGCTATTGCCTGGCCTCTGCAATGTATGCCAACCAGCAAGATAGGTTGAATTTTAACTCACTGTTTAATTACAAGACATAGAAATGATGCAAGTCCTAAAATCCCTCATATCTCCATCTTTAGAGCTGTTTTTGGGTCAGTGATCCACGTAGACTAAGTATTTGTCCTTGCTATGTACGACAAGAAAATACATTTGTAGGAGTAAGGATTTATTTTTTTTTTCTTTGGGAAGGAGGAAAGGTACCAGATAGGTATGCAAGCACCTTACAGTTGGGTCTTGGCTTTAGTTTTCTGTGGAAATAATTTGTCTTATTTGTCTGATTTCCAGAGATGGTACACCACGGTCTACCAGAGTCCAGCTCTTTTTAGAAATCCAGAAATTGTTCCTGAAGGTTTTGGTTCCATTCTAAAGTAGGGGGGTTGCCTTCCCCTTCATCTGCAATTTGTGGAGATTTTTCTGCTGTTCAGTGATAGTGGGATGGGAAAGCGCCTTTACAAGTTTACTTGTACCAGAAAATTAAAAAAAAAAGGGAAACTGCAATAGGAACCTCCTCCCTTTTGGATTAAAGGGGACAGGGTGCAGTACTTCCATGTTTGGTGCTACTTTATAGTCTAGGGATGAGTGGAGTGTCCCCCTGAACATGTAGACAGGTCTAGGTCTAGATTTCACAAGATGTTTGCCAGGTAAACTAGATTTCTCTGGGTAGAAAAGCTGTTTGGTAAAGCCTAAACCAAGTCCCGATGGCTGCAGAAAGACTGAGTGATAAGATAGAGATGAAATCCATTCTTGCTGAGACATAAACCATTGTATTACTTAACACTTACCTTAGTTTGGTGCATGCATTTGGTGCTTTAAATTAACTGTTGCTCTTCAGGAACCATACAAATCAGAGTACGGGGCAAAGATACAGAGTGAAATGGGAAATACTGTCATCTTTGCTATGAAGCCATGTTGTGGACGTGCCTTACAGTTTACATAGATGCCTATTTTTATACGTGCTTTAGTGTATTGCCTTTCAAAATGAGTATGTGAAAACAGGCAGTGGTATGGAGGGAAAACAGGACATCAAAAGCTGTTCTTTTCCTGAACCTGAGAACAAGAGGTAATGGAGGGAAAATAGCAAGGAATTGGTTCAAAAGACACATAAGTACTTTTCCTATGGTGGATTGCAGAACTCAGCATAGACTATCATTGAGGACAGGAGTGTTTAATAATTTTTCATCCATGCATGTGTTCACATAAATACTTTATAAAGATCCCAGTGTAACTGCTAGCTGAGGAAGTTTCTGCTACATATTGGCAGATGCTGGTAGAGTTTGATAAGGGATGCACTATACCGTGTTCACTTTCTTCTCTGATCATCATCTGTTGGCTGCTGTTGGACATGGCGCTGAGCCCTATGGCTTGCATCCAACATAACATTTCTTACACTGTCTGTGTGGCTGTATCTTCTTCTTCCACCCTTCCTCTTTCCTAAAGAGCTGTCCTGTCTTTGTAATGCATGGAAAAAAACTTCCTTCCACCCTTTCTCCTTGCGCTATAGCAACTCTTGCCATGTGCAATTTCTATTTCAGGAGCATAACTGTAGTTCTGGGGGATTAGCTATAGCCACAGCAACATTGGTTAGAGGGACCCATGTGGAAAAGACCAAGTTCAGGTGCTCTCCTCATCTTCCAGAAGAGAATTTATCTTCCTAGTACTTCTATGCTCTCTTAAAATAACTGAAAATAGAGAAACAGAGGCTGGGCTTATGGGGTGCTTTTACTCATCTGGGCAGCTGAGCTCCACCACAACTGCTCTCTTACTGCCCCTCCTAAAAGGGAAAGGGGGAGAATATACTATGCAAAAGGCTCAAGAGTTGAGATAAGAATGGGGAGATCACTCAACAATTATCGTCGTGGGCAACACAGACCTGGGAGATTAATAAAATTCATTACCTATTACTAACAAGATAGATCAGTGAGAAGCTAAAAGCAAACTAAAAACACTTTCCCCCATCCACCCTCTTCTACATCTTTCCCCTGAGCAGTGCAGGGAACAGAGAATGGGGGCTGCGGTCAGTCCCTAATGCTTCGTCTCTGCTGCGCCTTCTCGGTCACTCTCTCTGCCCCATGGGGTCCCTCCCACGGGATGCCATCCTTCCCAAACTGATCCTGTGGGGGCTGCCCACAGGCAGCAGCTCTTCAAGAACTGCTTCCGCATGGCTCCGTACCACAGGGTCCATCCCCCAGGAGCAAACTGCTCCAACACAGGTATCCCATGGGCAGTAGCTCCCCACAGACCCCCTGCTCCTGCCTGGGCTCCTTTCCATGGGCCGCAGCCTCCTTCAGGCCACATCTACCTGCTCCACCAGGGGCTCCTCCATGGGCTGCAGCGTGGAGATCTGCTCCATGTGGGACCCATGGGCTGCAGGGGGACAGCCTGCTCCACCAAGGGCCTCTCCACAGGCTGCAGGGGAACTGCTGCTGCGTGCCTGGAGCACCTCCTGCCCTGCTTCTGCACTGACCTTGGTGGCTGCAGGGCTGGTTGTCACTCCTCACTCTCCCAGCTGCTGTTGCACAGCAGAATTTTTTCTCCTTTCTTAAACATGCTCTCACAGATGCATAAACAATGTTGTGTATTGGTTTGGCTCTGGCCAGTGATGGGTCCTTTTGGCACCGGATGAAACTGGCCCTTATCTAACATGGGGCAGCTTCTAAAACCTCAGAGGCCACCCCTGCAGCCCCTGTTACCAGAATCTTGCCACATAAACCCAGTACAACTTAGCATAGCAAATTTCCCTAAAAATGTGTTGGGCTATTGCAGTGTTGTTATCTAGAGTAAATGGGCTGTCTTAGCTTCCTTTTCCTCTTAAAAGCGACAGTGCAAGCAACGCCTCCCCTGGTCAGGCAGCTGAGCTGTAAGGCCTGCAATTCACAAGCAGAAATGGGGCATTATCCCTTGCTTGGGCACCAGCAAGCTATCCTCAGGCCTGGCAGCGTGCATGGCTACATCAGGAGCGTTTGAAGTCCGTTTCTCTAGAACTCCTGCTGTGGTAAGGCTGGAGACCCCTGGCCTCTCTGGGTACCTGGCTCAGGGCTGCATGGCCCTCCTACAGAAAATTTCATCATGTCCACCTGACTGCTCTGCACCTCAGTTTGTGGCTGTTGTCCCTTGTCACACCATTTGCCACTACTGAGAAGTGTTTGCTACCACCCTCTTGCAGCTTCCCTTCCAATAGCTGCTGGCAGCCACCAGATCGCCCCTCAGGCTCTGGCCTATCCCAGCCCAGCTCCCACAGCCTTTCCTTGTAGGTTGTGCTCCAAGGCTCAGGCCAAGTGGCAGCTGCCTGTCAGTCCCACTGCAGCTTTCCATGCCCCTTTATTGCTGCAAAAACTGTTCAAGGTGAAATGTAAGTACCAAGCAGAGGGGATATTAACTGGCCACTCTGCTGGCCACCCTCCTCCTGTCACAGCCTAGTTCTCTTTAATCACAGTGAGAGCATGCTGGCAGCCTTTTCTGTGGAGAATGGCTGTAATTAAGTTGGTACATCTTTGCTGGGAAATCCAGGTATTTACAGTAGCTTTGCACCACTGCAGTTGGGTGTCTAGCAGGCTTAGATAGGGAGACTACAGGATGTGCAAACACCTGGTTCCTTCTAATAACAGTGCAGGTTGTATTCCTGCTCTGATATGCTTTCAGTATGCCTTTGTGTACCTACCAGTTGTGACTGGCCCTTGAGGGCTGTCTCAGCCCTCAGAAACCTCATGCCTCTTTCCTTGCAGAAACCAGTGCCAGCTCTTAACAGCAAAGAAAACATAACAGTATTTCCTTGTTAGACAAGCCATGGTGAATACAGATAGCAGACAGAAACATGTGATCTCTCGTTAAAATATAAGTGATTCAGATGGATATTATGCCCATAGTGTAAGTGATGCAGTACAACATACACATCAGGGGAATAGCCACACGGGACCCGAGCACACTGCCAGAGCTGTATGCCCTGGGGACTACAACAGCAAGGCCAAGATCAAGTGGGTCCCTCACATGTCTCATCCACCCTTTCTTCCCAAGCTGGTGGAACAGAGGAGAACAAGAGCTGAGAGGGGTTTATAATGCTGCAGAGAGGACAAGGAAACTTACTGCCACAGCCTGGCCTGTGTTCCCCCATACTGGGACTCCCACACAAAGCAGTATCATCTTGACACTGCAAGCAAGTCACCATCTACCACGGGGACATTTTGAACACAGCAGCACTTGCTGCTATGCTGGTCCCAGCCCTGGTGCCTTGGAGGAAAGGAGAGGCACAGAAGACAGACCTACAGGGTCCCTGCTCCCCCTGTGGCCGTGCCCAGCCCTGCCCCGGTGTGACCCTGCTGCGGGGCCAAGCTGCCCCTTGCCAGGCCTGCAAGGCACAGGGTGGTGATGCCCAAAGCCCTAGCTCGCACAGCCATTTCCAAGCCTGCTCAAGGAAGGGCCACAGGAGTTGGTGTTGTGCAAAAGGGTGCAGCCGGGGCATGTCTAAGCCATGTCACAAGTGTCAAGAGGGAAGTGAGTCACTCACCTGCAGGCCAGCGCCTTCTTTCCTGTCTCGGTTCTCCTCCTAGACACGGACACGCTGCCAGTGCAGCCCTGCCGGTGGCTCTGCTCACGGCAGGGACCCGTTGGGCTGGGGACTGCTGGGCCAGCAGGCCCTGAGGTAAGAGGATCGTCCCCTTTCTGCTTGCCTCCCTCCCCGAGCACTGCAGGCTCTTTCTGCCTGTCCATGTCTAGGGACATGGTCTGGCTGCACAGCCCCCTGCCCCCGAGATCTCTGAGCTGTGGCATGTCAGAGCCAGCCTTACTCTTGCCGTCCCGGTGCCGGTGCCCTGGGGAGGGGTGTGTGTATTCATGCTGGGAGCCCAGTGAGCAGGGATGAGAAGTGCTGCTGGCCATGGCATTGCCTTTGGGGCCCTGCCAGGAGGTCACCCCTGCAGTGTGGAGCTGTGGGGGCACAGGGACCCAGCTGTGCAGCTCAATCAGTTGCAGTTTTTCTGAGGTCTGTGTTTTAAGATGATCCCCACAACAAGATGAGGACCCAAACGCATTCTGTTTGGTCCATGGGAAGTGAGTTGAGAGATAACCCCCGGTTTTGAGCCGCCTTGAGCTGTAGGATACAAATTCTTATGCCATGGCCTCCACAGCTTACATCCGTGCCCACTGGGGCAGGGCTGCACTGGGCTCCCTGTGCCAGAGCCAGACAGAGTCAGCCCTGCTCCCCCTTCCATTCACGGCTGATGTGGCAGCCTGGCTCCTGGCAGCAGCATGTCCTGCCAGACTGGGCTATCCCAGCAGTGTCACTGTAGGCGGCTGAAGCCCTCTCTGCAGCTGTCAAATGGCTACTGGGAAGTAGCTGCTCACTGACCCCTGAGGATCTCAGCAGTCAAGGGAAAAGTATTTTGCAGCTGAGCAAACCAAGCTCCTGGGCACATTCCAGCACACTTGGTAATAAGGTGGGGATGTGTTGTGCCAGGCTCGAAAGTGCTCACTAAGGAAAGCTACAGAGTTTATTTAGTATTTATTTCCTGTAATGAGCAAAAGGAAATTGTGTTGTTGTTGTGAGATCAGTAGTGGAAACTCACAGAAAATAATGTTTAGCATCAGCTCACCATCCACTTTGGTGAAAAATTAACTTCACATCTTTCCAAAGACCTGTCCTGGCACTAGAGAATTCGACACAGTGATCAGGACTGGCAGGGATCGCATTCACCTGTGTGCTTATCCAGCATGCTGCACTGCACAGCTCTAATCCTGCGGGCAGTGGCTAGTGCTTTCAGAGGCTCGGTATTTTGTTGTTCTTGTTCACGGCTCTTGAACAGAGCAGTTCAAAATGCATGCAAAGCCTATCCACTAAAATGCTACTCTGTACACCACAGAGAGCTTTTCTCCACTAATAAAATGTGGATTTGCTCTTGGAAAGTGGCCTCCATATATTTGCTGATAATACTGTATCTCCTAAACCAAAGAGTTTCTGCTATCTGTATGATGGGTAGCAGAAACTCTTAGTACAAGAGGGAACGGCCTCAAGCTGCACCAGGGGAGATTCAGGTTGAAAACTGGGAGACATTTCTTCTCAGAAAGAGTAGTTAGGCATTGGAACGGGTTGCCCAGGGAGGTGCTGGAGTCACATGGGAGTAAGTTATAGTAAAAAATTTATATATTTGTTTTTATTAGACTGTGTGTTTGGTTCATAAAAGTAAAGGCATGTTCAAGGTTTGCTTGTTGTTGTTTTTCTTGGGACTTAGTCTTGCATAGCATTCAGTGTTGTCAGAATTTGTGTGCTTCCCTAGGACTGGATGAGAGGTAAATTACACTGAGAACAGAGCAGTCAAAAACTGCCAGTACCACTCAGTAAGCTGGGCCACTGAAACAAAGATGTGTTTTAATACTGAATTCGAAATCACATACGCAGAAACAGGCAATGCTGCAGCCCCAGAAAAATGAGAAATTATTTCTGGTAAGAACTCCTCCCCAGCCCAAAACCTCTTGGGCTTTCATTTCCTCTAAGAACTTGGCTGCAGCAGGACAGCACACTTTGTTTTGCAGTTGCTATAGCCTTTGCTAATGCTCCCCTTTCTGCAGTGACAAGACAGTCTCAATGCCTGCTCTGTCAAAAGTCATGGACTGGCTAACACCTAATGTCACTGAAGTGTTCTTTGTTTGTTTTTAATTTAAGCTCCCAGAATCAGTTGTGTGGGCATAAATGGGGCTCTGGCCAGTACATGAAGGATTAGATTCCCTGGTCCATCTTTACATTACAGCAGCTGATAGAGAAGGGGGATGGAGGGAAGAAGCAGGTGATGGAGGGAAGGAGACTGCTGCAGCCTCCATTCCAGCACAGATCTGTAGCATTGATGCAGGAGCCTGATCTCACCCTTCTGGTCACCCTGACATGGTCTGCCACAGACAGAACCCAGCTGCACGCTTCTCCCTGCTCCATGCTGGCAGCCCCAGGCAGGGTCCACCCTGCTCAGGCTGGACAGGGTCTCCCATGCTGGTGCAGTGCTGCCCCTGCCCTCGTGCCAGGGGAGTTTGGGTCCTGTTGGCTTCTGTGTTCCTTGGACATCCCATGCTGTTGTTGTGGGAGGTAAGGGTGATCCTGCAGCAGTTCAGGGCTCATGCAGCTAGTGTCAGCTGCCCGATGCTGCATTGCTACCTTGTGTTGCAAATGCCATGTCTGTGGTGCACCCAGTCCTAGGGACAGAAATCACCCATGCGGGGACGGGGAGGGTGGCTCAGGTGTCCACTGGCCTCAGTGCCACCCGTTGAGGCTGTGGGGATTCAAGTAAGGGCCCCATATGGCAGCTGCTCTCAGGTTCACCTGTGACTGAGCATGAGAGGCTCCAGACAGGGCTCTCACTCTTCTTTTCAGAGCCTGTGCTGTCCCTGTGCATCCCAGGGTGCTTTGGAGCCTGGGCAGGCAGGGCCCAGGGCAACAGGAAATCCTGGTTGCCAGGCTCTGCTTGGCCCAGGGCACCACGCCGAGGCACTCTGCTCTGTAATGGCCCTGGGAGAGGCTGCCTGCACCCCAGGAGCTGGTGCAGGAGAAGATCCAGGGAGGAACTGACCCAGGCAAAGAAGTCCAGATCAGCACTGGGGCTTTGTCTGCCCTTGGCCAGGGGATACCAAGGCACTGGCATAGCAGGGGGGTGGGTGCAGGTGTATCACCAGCTGCCCCAATGCTGCACAGCCCTCAGCATGCCCATGCACACCTCAGCATGCCCATGGCCAGGCAGGTCAAAGTCAGCATCTCCACAGAACAGCATTGCTGCTGTGCACCTTGTGCCATCTGCCTATGTCCCCTTTCCCTGCTGATGAGGAGGGTGGTATGTCCTGGCATTGATCCAGGGCTGCCCAGCATGGGAGCTGCAGTTTGGAATTTGCTGGCACAGCCAAGACCATGTGTCCAGCTTTGTTTGTCACTGGTGTCCCCCTGAGCACCACAGTGATTTGCATTACTGTGATGAACAGTCTTCGGGCTGCCCCAAATCTTGGTGGTCAGGATGTGAAGACGGATGGTTCAGGTGAAGATCTGCTATGCTGTGGTTTCTCAGTGCCTGCTTGAAGGTCCCTGAGATAAAAGGAGGTTTGCAATGGCTGGATTCCTGGGTCTGTTATTCCCAACGCAAATGTGAAGAAGACCCTGCTAGGAAATGAGTCTGCCTGTGAGATATATGAGCTTCTTGACACTTCTTTTCCTCAAAGTTTTTAAGTCAAAACTCTTCTGGCCTCTGCCATTCATCTATTTGGAAAAATGATGTTCAAATGCTAATCCCAGGTCCAAACAGGGACAGACAGTGGATTCCTATTCTGCCTTTAGAGGAAAACCCCAACTTTCACAATTATCAGAAGCAGAGATACTTTGAGGAAACAGCTTTAAGGACTTTCCAGATCTTCACTGTGGTTAATTGCCTTTCCTCTACAGTTTATTTTGTTTCTCATTTCCTTTGAGCTGAGGTCACACATTTCCTCTTCGTTAGTGACTCTGCAGTCCTGCTGCAGTTGCTCTCATTGGTGTCCTGTTCTTGAGAGCTGCCTGCGTGGGCACCTTTCAGACCCTTGTCAAAGAATATAACAATTGGAAGAGGACCAAGCACCTTCAATAAGACTTGTATCACTTCTCTACTGAAGCTGAAAATGGACATACTGCACTGAATCCCTTTGCCTGTGGTAAGCACAAAATAGACTTTATTGGTACTGCTGAGAAATGCTTTTGCTGATGCCATAGCTTTTGTTAGTGTGGTCTTTGCACCTTGTAGCTGTAAATCCTTACTGGGAGAGCATGGCCCATTGGAGAGACTGGGACCAGCAAAGTATTCATCCCTGCCACACTCTGCTGTGCCTCTGGTTACTTTCATCTCTAGTTTTGTGTACAGTGGAGTTGACAGTATAAACCGCTTAGGATTATTGGTTGAGGTACTAGTGTACTAGGCAGTGGTTTGAGCTACAGATACCAAGGATTTTGGTAATGCAGTCTGCTGCTGCAGTGAACGGGACCCACATCAGCCAGCCTACAACCCAACCACCACTCTTTTTTTCTCTTCTGCTGACATGGAGAACATTTCATAGAACCATAGAGTCACAGAATGGTTTGGCTTGGAAGAGACTTTAAAGATAATCTGGATCCACCCCCACTGCCATGGGCAGGGAACCTCCACTAGAATAGATTGGCCAAACCCCGTCCGACCTATCCCCACTTCCAGGGATTGGGCATCCACAAATTCTCTGGGCAACCTGTTATAGTGCCTAACCATCCTCACTGTGAAGGATTTCATCCTTATATCTAATCTAAATCTGCTCTCTTTCAGTTTAAAGTTTACGTGTTTTATGCAAAGGGGAACCACTTCAACGGGAGAGAATGAGTGAGATTCCCTGTATGGTACTCCAGAATTTAGGGCTGAGGACATCTCATGAAAATGTGAACTCAACTTCCTCAGGCTGCAGAGTAAAGTTGGCATTGAGTAAATTTAGAGGGGGAGGGTGCCATGCTCTCTTCTAGCTGTATGTTGTAGAATACCTGGCTTGACAAGCAAGAAAGGAAAAATAACTCAATTTTTCTCCTTCCCCTTTCTGAGCTTCTGTTGCTGACCCTGTTAGCATATCGTGCAGAATATGCCTTTAATCAGTTCCAGACAGATGCCCTGGCCATGTCCCCTCCCCACCACTTCCCCACCCTCAGTCTGCTGGCTGTGGGGGCCGGATGCAGCCCCGATGCTGTGCCTGCAATAGGCAAAACACTGGTGCTGTATCAACGCTGTCCTGGCTACGTGGGCTGCTGTGGGGAAGAGAACTCCGTCCCAGGCAAACCCAGGACAAGTGGTCAGTCGGACTCTATGATCTTTGTAGGTCCCTTCCAACTGATCTGTTCTCTCTATTTTAATTCCTGAAGGACTGTGGCATTGACACTGCATGATCTACTACTGTCAAGACAAATGAGCTCTACCAAGTCTTGCCAGGGCTGTATAAGCATTGTCATCTCCAGTCCCCCATCCTGCACCTTTGCCAGAGGTTTCCAGCAGACTTAACAATGTAGAGCATGTTCTTGCTTTCATTTCTACTGGTCAAAGTGCAGCCCCTTAGCTCAAACCTATCCTCAGGTGCACAGCTTTGCAATGGACGGGGAAACGCAGGCTTGTGTCTGCTAAATCTGGCAGGTGATGGGCATGCCTGGGAAGACCAGCAGTGAAGTCCGCCAGAGCCCCTGTGTGCAGCACCAGAAATGGCAGGGTATAGGGACTTCCTTGCAGCAGGTACCTACTTTGGGTATATTCAGGTTTAGTGCTACAGTGATAGCGCATCTCTCATTCCAAAGATTCCAGTCCCAAACACCAAAACTATTTGCTGCAGTTGGCAGCTACTTAGAACTGGGGGTTTAGGAGGCAGATTTGAAAGAACCACAAGGTCTCTAATGATCATAGGTAATTAGGACTTGATTTTCTTTCTTATTCTAACATCAGAATAGTGTATAAAACACAAAGGCCCCACAAGTCTTTCTTCATCCCTTCCCTTAAGCGTATGTATCTGCTAGGTGTGCCTCTGAGCTGAGAGATGCAAACCTTTCCGACTGGCTTATGCCTTTAGCAGGGATAGTGCCTCAGTAAGTGGAAGAGCCGTGTCTAACAGACATTTATTTAAGACTATGTTGTGATTATCACCACTCTTCATCCACAAATGAAGGGGTGGAAATGGAGCCATAAGATGACTAGTATGATTTGCTTTGGGTCCTGCACGAATCAAAGTCATAACAGGAAACAGCACAGGCCCCTGCCTGCTCTGGGACGTCTCCACAGGGCAGCAGGAGCTGAGATGTTGTTCTCGTCAGGGAGGTGCCAGACCTCTGCAGCCAGACCCTGAGGCCATCCTCAACGCCTGGCTACAGCCTCCTGGATCAGGTACTACCTTTTAGAGATCAGGTGGTTCTCAGCAGAGATGAAGGTGAAAGAGTGCAGATGCATGTGACACCTGGCCAGCTACTAGTACTGCCACAGTTACTTGTTAACTCCCCGGCTTTGGAGTCTCTTCATACGGAAGACAGCTGAAGGACTGAGTTTAGACACAAAGCCTGGTGCTGTCCATCAGCAAGCAGCAATGGGAAGGTCCAACACCAAGTTGTGGACATCTATAGTTGTCATGTCCTTAGAGCAACTGTGAGGAGTAAGGAGGGACAGGCATGGGAAGGTGACTACCACCTTCCTCTCCTAAAAGCTGTGAAGAAGTACAAAGGCATTTGCAGAGTTTTCTGAGGAAAGAGAGTGTTCTTGATGTAGAGTTGACTTCCCTATTTGCAGAGGAAAATTGCAAATGTGTAAATGAGGAACCACTGGCACATGGGCACATAAGTGACTCAACTCAGAGGGGGTGACTTGGGGATTCATGTCTCTGCTGCTGGGGAAGATGCAGAAAGTTCTGAGGCAGGATGGTGCTTTCTGAGGAGGCAGTGGTCTTTGGGGTAAAAAGCTTGCTGTCTATGGCGCTGGCAGAACCAAGACAAGCACATTGCACTGTTCAGCACTTGGCATTACCACCACAACTTGCACAATAAATTTAGGCATCATGACTAGTGGTAAAGTGTACTCTTTCTCAAGGTAAATCACCATGTTCTACATTTTACAAACCCTTTGTTGACTCAAATTAGTTACAAACCCAGGAAGTGTGATGTGAATGAGCAACCTCGTACCCTTGCTGGTGGTTCTCAAACTGCTTTCCCTGCTCTAGTCAGTTATCTTCCCATGACTTTCAGAGGGAGCAAAAAACCAGCAGATCTGCAGATGTATCAAGAAGAGGTGAGTACCTGTCCAGTGCCACACAGGTCATTGGTGCTACAGCCAAGAACAGGAATGTACATACTCTGGATAGGGAAAGAAGCAGGTTAAAGTATTTAAGGGATTAGACTGAATCTCACACAAATGTGGGACAAGAACACATACAGTATTGATGATGCAGTAATTTGATGTCAAAACCGTAGGTAAAATCTGAAGAAATACTAACTGAGGTGCGGACTACTAATATTAAAATCCTGAAAGTGTTTCATTAGAGACTGTGTTTGTCAGTAGCTTCAATGACAGAAGAAAGTACAGAATTGCTGTTGCTGACAATCGCATTCATTGCAGAAATGGTAGAAAAAAAAAAAAAAAGAAAAGAAAAAAAAAAGAGAGAGAGAGAGATTGGTTTGATGACAACCTGAATTCAAAATGATTGTACATTAGACAACAACCAGGCTTTTAAGAAAGATAGCTGTAGCTAAGAATCAAGAATGTACAACAAAACATCACCCTTTAGAACTAGCAACTCATCTTTCACATCATTCACTCAGTAGAGCTCTGAGAGGTCTGGCAGCCTATGAAGTCAATGTTTGACCCTGCATTGACTGTAACTAAGAAAACAAAATCTTTGCGAGTGTAATCAGAAAACACATAAAAGCCAACTCTGGAAACGCGGCACTAGTGAGATATTTTTACTAGACATTGTTTCAGTTCTGGAATTTCTAGGTTAAAATAAATATAGGCAAGTTAGGAAGCATTAAGAAAGAGCCACAGGAAAAATAAGACAAATGGAAAACCTGTTTGCTTATAGTAAAAGATTTAGAAGCTCAGTCTACTTATCTGGGAGCAGAGTGATTTTATCTGTTTTAAGAACCTTAATACAGAAAACTCTTTTGAAATTAGTGATCTGAGATCTGCAGTGCAGCAAAAAAAACAACACTGGATGAAGTCACAGAGGGTAGAATGGCATGGAAACAGGATAGAAGAAAGGAGCAATTGGACAGGGCAGGTACCTGCAGCTTGAACCAGGGCATGGGGCAAAACTCCTGTGGTCACAGGCAGCTGAAAATGAAAGGTGGATTTTGGCTTAGCAATGGCACTGTACCAATCAGGTCATTTTATGCTTTATATTTTTAGGTAAGAAGAAAAGGTAGAGCAGGAAATTCTGCATCAGACGTGTCCACTCAGCAGCACAATGTCTGGAGAGGGTAAAGGTGGTGCTGAAGGTAGTGCACCCCCAATAGACTCTCCATTTCGCTATGACCTCTTCACTGTATTCTACAGCATCATTTTCATTCTGGGTTTTGTCGCCAACTGCTACGTGCTCTGGATTTTCAGACGTATTTATCACACCAAGAAACTCAATGAAATCAAGATATTCATGCTGAACCTGACAATAGCTGACCTGCTGTTCCTGATTACAATGCCACTGTGGATTATTTACTATCACCACGATGGAGACTGGTTCATGCACAAGGTCCTCTGTAATGTAGCTGGCTGCTTATTTTTCGTTAACACCTACGCTTCTGTTGCCTTTCTGATGGTCATCACATACAACCGCTACCAAGCCGTGACTAATCCCATTAGAGCTGCTCAGTTTACCACTCGGAGAAGGGGTATCTTTTTATCAGCAGCTATCTGGATCATAACAGTGGGCAGCTCTTTGTATTATGCTTTTGAAGATAATACTAATGTGGAGAAAATTGGCTTGAAGAATTACACGCGTTGCTTTGAGCGCTATGACTCTACTAGCAATGTTACACCTGTTCTTGCCATTCATGTCATCATCTGCATCGTCTTCTGTATCATTTTTTTATTTATCCTAGCCTGGAACATTGTCATTATCAGGACCCTCTTCTCCAAATCAGGGCAGCAGCGGAAGAGTGCTCATGTCAAGCAAAGGGCGCTCTGGATGGTTTGCACGGTGCTTGTGGTGTTCATCATAAGCTTTGTACCTCATCACATTGTGGACCTGCCCTGGACACTGACTGTTCTGGAGCAATGGCAGAAAGAGAACCGTAATTTGCGCCAGCAACTCAATGATGCTCACCAAGTGACTTTGTGCCTCTTGAGTACGAACTGTGTGTTGGACCCAGTCATCTACTGCTTCCTCACCAAGAAGTTCCAGAAGCATGTTTCAGAAAACCTGAAAAGCATGAAAGGGAGTCGAAAGTGCTCCAGGCAAACCACAGACACAGTGATTGAGGGCACCATTCACCAAGAGGATGCCATTAGGATTTAGGTCAGACGGGTTCTAATTGCTGAGACTGGGAAGTGTGAATCAGTCATTCATCTTTTCTCAAGAGAAGGCATTTAGGGACACAACAGAGGACCAGGATATTATATCCCCTTTATCCCTTAGATAGAAGAATGAATGCTCATTTGTGAAAGGACAAGAGGCAACAGGCACAAATTGGAACACTGGAGGATCCTCCTGAACATCAGGAAGCACTTCTGTGCTGTGTGGGTGACCGAGCACTGGAAGAGCCTGCCCAGAAAGGTTGTGGAGTCTCCCTCCTCGGAGATGTTCAGAAGCTGTTCGGACTTGGTCCTGGGCACCCTGCTCTAGGTGTCCCTGCTTGAGCAGGGGGTTGGACCAGATAGACCCAGAGGTCGCTGCCAACCTCAATCATCCTGTGATTCCTTCTATCACATGCATCTAGCAGAATTAGAACCTGTAATAATCTGTGAGAAAAGCACTTTCTGACTGGGTTGAGGGCATTGACAACAGCTCAGGCAATATGCCTGAAAGAAACACATCGAGTGCCTGCAGTGAGCAGCTGCTCAGGTAGCACCATCCCTTGTTCTTTGCCCACCCAGCTCCCAAAAAGAATCCAGTGCCTGACCTGTATGAGGTTTCTGAAAGACCTGGAGGAACACACAGAGCTGCTATCATAATTGAGTAACTTTTCTGAGCAGCTTGCATGGTTCTGTAAAGAGTATGAGCCAAAGAAGCTCCTGAGTGGCTAGAAGGGACATAGTCCAAGGAGTTCCTCACAATGCCATCAAAGAAGAGAGATGCACCTATACTCGCACGGTCCGTTGGGGTCCTTACTTCACAGATGCCTAGGAGCAGCTATTATGAACTTTTGTCTTTGCTCTCAGCTTTTGAATTAGACATGTAACTGGACAAAGGCGAGAAAAGGAAGAGAAATTGTCAGTGTCTCAGCCTCTATCCCAAATCAGCATTATGTCCAAGGGGGACTGTTGTCTGCCCTGGCTTCTTGTACGATTGCAGATTGGGCAAGTAAGTGCCCTCTTGCACAAAGTTTGGTATTTTTTGGCTGACTGCATGTGTTTGTGGAGATCCACTTTCACTTTGGAGGCTCCAGTTAACAGAAGACTGTTGTCAGCATGGTCATTACTGTGAGAAGAAAAAAGAATAAAAATACAGAAGAGTTTTAACCTTTATTTATTTAAACTTAGGATTCCAAAAAGCAGCTGTGCATAATTTCCTTCCCCCAGCCTTTTTATTTCTGTAGTGAAGAAATGAAGCTGACTGGTTCTTGATATCCTACCATGAATGAAGTATTAGTCCATTGGCCATTGGCCATAGTCCACGGCCATTTTCTGAGTGAACCAGTAAATGTACAGTGATGTGGTGTACCGTGTAACTCATGCACTTAGGAAACACTTGAGACAAGCCAGCCGCATTCAGAGCTTGCTGCAGTCAGTAGGGACCTAAGGCAAAATGGTTTTCCAGTGTTGCTGAGTTCTGTTACAAATCACGAGACAATTGCGGTTCCTGTTTCTGACCCAAATTGCTCAATCCAGCACAGGAAATTGGGCAGGGCAGGGCAGGGAAGGGAAGCTACTTGTTTTTTTACAACCTTTTGGTTCCTCGAACTACATAGGAGACTGGCTGATGACAGGAAAAGTGCATCTGACGTTGTGATACTCTTTTATTTATATAATAAATATAAATTTAACACTCTTTAACTCTCACTTAACAGCTGAGCTTGGTAACTCTTAGAAGAAACGGGAAGGCCTTATTCTATGTGATGTGGTCTTCTATTGATTCCTAGAAAGCTTACAGCAGAGCTTACAGTGTAGGTTACTTACTGTTTTTAAATATGCTTTGCTCCACAGAAGGCAACCGTAAGGCAAGTGTGACCTCAGAGAACAAATATAAACTTGCTTCCGAGGAAAGGGGAAAATGGAGAAAGAACTCTGAGGACACTTCAGAAAGATATGTTGCAACCATTAAGTCAGTAAAAATGCATTTTAAAAAACAGTCTGAGCTTCTACTTTTGTTCCTGAAATTACTTTGTTTTATAGCAGTGATGCATTATAGTGCTTTAATTTGCAATAAAATTGATCCTCAAAAATTATTCTAAATAAAATACTTCTTCCAAGGGTTTTGGACTTTAAGATCCCGTCTTGTCATCTTTCTGTATTTACCCTTATGGGAAAAGCCTCAGTATCTGTAGACAACGCTGGTTTGACAGCCTATTTGTGTTCCTTTCGATTTTGGTGGTATATTTTTTTGTCCTTCTAATCACCACGTGAACTGTGAACTAAAGGTGAAAATTAAAACCTCAGCAAGTTTTGTCCTTCTAAAAGGGAAGGGAAAAATAATTTCACAGGGGAAGCAACTTCTGAAAAAAGGTCTGCGCTCTCAAAAAACCTACCAGACACCTACCAGACAAAAAAAAAATAATAAACAACGACAAACACCACACTCTCTCTGGCTGCTCTGACGCTCAGGCTAAGAAGTGACGCGCTGTTTGCGCTATTTTACAAATAACACCCACGGCAGCGAAACTCCGAACGAGAAGCACGGCGCAGCAGTGGGGGGCTCCGGGCTGCCGACTCCCGCCCGCGCGACCCCGGGACCCTCCCGCGACGCGGCACCGAGCGGCAGGGCCCCGGGGCTCCTCTGGGCACGGCCACGGCCTCCCGAAGCAGCCCCCAGCGCCGAGCCCGGCCCCGGGCCAGCCCCGCCCCGCGCTCAGGCGCCTCGGGGCCGCGGCGCCACTTCCGTGGCCGAGCGCGCTCTGGTTCCGGGTCGAGCCGCCGCTGGCGGGGGCGAGGCGCTGCGGGGCCGCCGCTGCCATGTCGGATGCGGGACGCGCTCCCGGGCCCGGCCGCGGAGCCGCCTCTCGGTAAGAGCCCGCCGAGCGGGGGCCTGGCCGTGCGCCGCTCTCCCTCTCCGCGGGGCCCCGGCGCCGTGCCGGCCCCTGCGGGCCCAGCGGGCCGCGGCTCGGGGGCGCCTGGGGGCGGCGCGTCCCCCCCCCCCGGCGTAACGGAGGCCGCTGGCGGAGCGCGGCCGGGGCGGAGCCCGGCACTCAGCGCCCGGCCGCCGCCGCCCCCGCCCCCCGCAGCACGGCGGGGCCCGGAAGCAGCCGAGAGCTGCGGGGCTGAAGCCGCCCGGTGACTGCCGCCGCTCGGGGGGAGGGGAGCGGCTTCCGCGGGGTCAGCGGGGAGAAGGAGCTGGCTGCGGGCGGCTCGGGACGCGCCCGGGAGTCGGCGGGTTGTTCGCAGGGCCACGAGGGGTGGGTAGCGCCGCCTCAGGGCAGCCTCGCGCAGTCTGCGGTGGCTTTGCGAGGAGGCGGTGAATGGAGCGCTTCAGTTGGAAGGGACCTGCAAAGACCGTCTGGTCCAACTGCCTGACCTCTTCGGGGTTAGCCAAAAATTAAAGCATATTATTGCGTGCGCTGTCCAAATGTCTCCGGAACATTGCCAGACATGGGGCACCAACAACCTCACTAGGAAGACCATTCCAGTGTTTGACTGCCCTCACAGTAATGAAATTTTTCCTCATGCCCAGTCTGAACATCTCCCGGTGCAGCTCTGTGCCATTCCCATGCATCCTGTGATCAGATCCCAGGGAGAAGAGACCGGCATCTCCCTCTGTGCTCCCCCTTCCTAGGGAGTTGCAGAGAGCAAGGAGGTCACCTCTTGGCCTCTTTTTCTCCAGACTACACAACCCACGTGTCCTCAGCCTCTCCTCATAGGGCATGCCTTCCAGCTCTTGCACCCTCCTCTGGATGCATTTGAATATCTTAACATCCATAAATGTATCTGTACGTTTTAGTCTGAATGCATTTAACTGTTGTTTGCGCTGGAGCTTGTGCAGTTATTTCCAAGACGATGTGTTTGAGCTTGGTAGTACCATGACTAGTTGGGCTTTATAGCTGTGTTGGACCCAGATCAGCTCTGCTGGACATTCCTGGTTTTGGGAATGCTCTGCAGAGTTGCTGAAGCTTTGTGTGCGAGGTCAGCATGTTTGGAGCACAGCATGCCTTATTGGTTTGGTCTCTGCAGTGCATCGTGTGGCTAAATTGTTTCCAGACTAGAGCTAGTCCTTAATGCAGCATAACTGTAGTAAATCAGATAAATCATCACACAGATTATGTTGTGGTGGACCTCTCGTTCCATATGGAGCTGCCTCTACTTCTGCACCTGTTATGCACTTAATCCATGGTCTGGTAATTTCTGATTAGCAATTAAGTCAACTGTATTAGCTGGTAGGAGAAGAATTTTACAATTGTCACCTGCCTCTGTCGTTTGTTTTTCCTCACTTCTGCTTCTTCCTGATTATCTTAAATTCAAGATACCAAATAAGATAGGCTTTTGTTTAGAATAAGGACAATTCACATACTTCAAGTCACTGTTTTTGTAATTAGCTAGTTTTAAAAATGCATAAAGACTGTAGTTTTCTTAATCTACAAAACTAATGACTTAAAATGTAGCTCAAAATGTATAATGTACTCAAAATGTAGCTATCAAGTTAGCTTTTTTAAAAAAATCACCCCATGATATATTACTTCTTAGTTGTGCAGTTCCACAATCCAGTTTTTACCACACAACCAACATTACACAGCTACATTCCCACTTCTAACCATTTACAAAGTGGCTGTGGTTAAGGTCTAGCAGTTCACAAACCATTAGAACTACTGCACAGTGTCCTTTTGTGGCTTTTACCTCTATCTCAGCTCTTCCATTCAACAGCAGCAGCAGTTATGGCTTGGTTGCTGTGTGTTGTTTGTGTGACAGATGGGATTGCAGAACTGTCACTTCCCCATCACAGATGTGTGTGACTTGTGGTAATTCCTGAGTAATTGCTGACTTCTGAAGGATTTATAGCTTCTTAAAACTTTGCCCTATAAAGATTGAGATGTTGAATGAGTTTATGTCATATAGTTTATTAAAAGGGTTTCCACGTTTTGTGTTAGCAGGTTGGAGTACCTGTACAGCAAGTGAAGCATGCTGTGTCCTGGCTTTTGTGCATTGAAGGTTATATGTGGTTGCACGTAAAACTAGATAAAACATACAAAAACATTTTTTGTAATTGAATGAAAAACCTGACAAGTAGTGCATTCTCATTCATAAGTCACATAATGCATAAAGCTTGAAGATTTACAGCAGATCTTATCTGAGGGTGGACATGAATAACTCAGTGCCTGTATTCTTACTTATCAGAAATAGGAATATTTTTTATTTCCTCTCTGCAAGTGAAAAAGGAGCTGTCAGGATGGAGATGTACAGATAACTTCTGAGTGCTTAAATGGAATCACATGAGAATTTAAAAACAGGAGGTTTCTGTATGATCTCCTACCCAGCAATGTCTACAAGCACAATCCAACTCCAGGCAATGTTGTCTCTTGCAGCGTCTTGTGTTTTCTTTGGTCACCCAAACCATGACCAGTGGCATGTGCTGGTTAGTTGTAAGTTGAGGGAGGCATTTTTCAGTTTTTCCTTCCTTTGTCTTATCCTTATTTTATTCTCTCTCTTTTTTTTTTTTTTTTTTTTTTTTTGTCATCCTAATTTCTCTGGAAGTTTTTCCTTTAATTTGTTAAAGGGAAGCAAAACAAGCAGCTCTTCAGCAGTATTCTCTCTGGTGGCCCTTCTCTAGCAGTGATTAAGTCAGCTCATGCGGGTGCTGTGACTGAAGGTACTCCAGCACCTGAGGCAGGAACTTCAAATCTTTTCTTCCTTCCTGCAGCCACATCTAGAGCTTCAGCTAAGGTGTTGCTGCAAGGGGTCAGCTTCCCTCCTATTCTAATGTGTTACACAAACCTGGTGTTTAGAATAGTGTGGAGGTGAGAAAACACAGCACGTCACTGTAGGCTCTTCAGTGTATGGTGTCCTTTTGATCTACACAACACCAGTTACTGCTGTGTTGTCTTTCCCAGGATGTCACCGGACAGTTCTTAACTGGGTTATATAACTAAAAAAACAGATTTGTATTTAGAAAAACAGCCTACTATTGTGATGAATCTGATTGGGATTTTTCTTCATCTCTTAGATAAACTACTGGGATTAAGAATATGGCTTGTCTAATGTCAGGGGCAATTGAATGGTTCTTCAGTTCTGCAGAAGATGGGTTTCTCCTTTTGAGAGATCTCCATGTCTAGCTATCTATTCTCATCCCAAGAGCTTCCTTTGAGACTTGAAATTTGTGTTGCTTCGATTTAAATACTGATAGATCTGTTTCTATGAAAGTCATCAACTGGAATGTAACATAAAGTGTATGGCAGCTTTAAACCTTGGGTGATGGTTTATTATTCTATAAATATCGTACTATGATGTGTAATTCCATTTTGAAAATTTTACAAAATAGTCTCATACTAACATCTTTTCCATGATGTTTGTTTTGCGCTATTATATTTGACAGAGCTTAACAAATTCTTCCTTAGTTATGACTGATTTAAGATGAGCATGGAAGACGAATGCATATTCAGTATTTAGTACCTGTATCATTTGAAAAAACAGATGACTAATCACTGTTCAGCGAAGAGAGGTGACAGCGCTTTTCAAAAGTCTTTTTAAAAGAGGGAAGGCTTAGATCAGACAAAGTAGAAATTCTTTACTGTGAGAGTGGTGAGACTGCCCAGAGGAGCTGTGGGTGCCCCATCCCTGGCAGTGCCCAAGGCCAGGCTGGATGGGGCTGGGGACACCTGGGCTGGTGGGAGGGGTCCCTGCCATGGTGAGGGGTTGGAGTTAGATGGTCTTTAAGGTCCCTTCCAACCCAAAGCATTCTGTGATGATTCTATGAAAACCACGTGGAAGTATTCTGAAGTAGGCTTTATCATGGGTTTGCTGAAAAAAAAATCTCCACTCTTCTTTCCTGGTAAAGGCATAGCTGTTCTCTTTTACCTATGGAGGGAAGTAACATCAAAGGAAAACAACTCTGTGGATTCCAGGTTTTGAAATTTTATATAGAAGTCTGGTCCCATTTGCACTGTGTTTGCCTTTCTAAAAGATAAAGGGACTCAAAGATAATACAAACTACTTCTTTGTTACTTTGTCTGGTATTCTGGAGAACTGCATGGGCACAAAGGTTTTATTCTTCTTTTTCTACTGTATCAATTTTTTTTCTATCCAGTAGTTATCTGTCATGCCAGGCCTGCTGCTAGGTTGACATTCTGTGTATGAGGAAAAAATTAATTCTTCTGGCTTAAAAAAAAACACATTATAAAGCACTTACTCTTGCCTGACCTGAAGGAAGCCAAAATGTCACCATAAGTCAATGATACCACTACTCTCAGCATTTTAAAATTAGATGGCAAATATTGCTTGACAGTTATTTGAATTATTAAACTGTATTGTAGCATTCGAGGACCTAAACAATTTACCTTTATGCTGAAGTAAAAAACAGCAACAAGTTGTTGTCTGAGCTTCTCTAGTCTCTGAATGATGTGAACTTTTTTGTGGATGCTGTTGTAAGGAACATATGATTGTCTTTACGGAAGACATTAATTTTTAAAGGCTGACACTGTCGTAATCCAGGACAGTGACAGTGATCAGGAATTGTTATATGAGATCAAAGAAGTTGCAAATGTGTTTGTCATGCAGCTTTTTTTTTTTGCAATGGTGAGAGTAAAAAGCAGACTGTTTGAAGGCAGCATTTTTGGCAGACTGATGGCTTAGTCTCAACTCAAAGAAGACAGCACTTAGGGAGTATCTTGATGAGAACAGCTTTTGGAGCTAAAAGGCAGTAGAAAATACTGTGGACTTTATTTCTCAAAGGTTACCAGTTTCATGTGGTGAGCAAGAAGATAATTCCTTGTTGAGATGCAGTAAGAAAAGCCCTGAAATAAAATATTCACCGTTCTCATTTTCCTTCTGATGCCTTTTGAATAAATCATCTTCTATGTTTGGTCAAAATTCACTATGCTGTCAGCTGTGCAAGTTTCTGAGATCTCATTGCAGAAGTTTGTGCAAGATGTCTCTGAAGAACTGCACCTCATTTGTGATTTGTGCCAGAAAGAGCACAAGTGTCCTGTTGCTCAGAGGATGGAAAGAGCTGGCAGTGAGCTCTCCTCTAGCCTTGCAGGCATGAAGGTGTGTGTCGCTGTTGGTTCTGCCGAAACCTGGGGCATATTAGTCACTGGTGGGAGTGGGCACTCAGTCACAAGTGTTACAGCCAGCCAGGCGCCCTGAGCAGCAAAAATGGGTTGTGCCTGCATTCATTGCCCAGTCCAATTGCTAAGCAAAACTAATTGCAGCTTAACACAGTGTAAAGTTAAATGGTTTTTGACTACCTCTGTGGTAGTTTGTATAACATGATTCACTTTGCAACTGGTTTCAGCTAAAAATAAAATGCATGATATCATTTGCTGCAACTCAACTAATTATAAATATCTTGGTAAAACAATGATGTAGTGCTTAATCCACCCAAATTCATTTTGCGTTCCAGATTTTAGTCTACAATAATCAGAAACATCAGAACACACAGCACTATCTTTGCTAGGATTTATTTGTTGTCTGGTTAGGGATTAATTCTCAGTGATAAGGTCTGAAGGAAAATATATCCATAGCAATGAAGATATCTTCATGATCTTGTTTGTTTCTCCCTGGAATCAAGCAACACTTGTACATACCGGAAGGTTAGAGGGCCTGTTTTATGTGGTGCCTGGAGCAGTGTTCAATAATTCATACCCTCTTTTTCTTACTCTCCTGTTTTTTTTTTAAAGTATTGGCCAGAATGCACTTCTTTGCTACTTTTAGAAGAAGACTTGGAAGAATGATGCAGGGAGAAAAAGCTGTTTTTCTCAATAGTAAAGAAAAAGTTTGAAGGTAGGACATATCTAAAGATTGAAAGTTCATGTCACCAAAATTTAGTTGTCTAGAAATATACTCTTTGTTTTCTGGAGAAGAGAGTTGATGGGAACAAGACATCACTTTTAGAAGTTACTATATTTGAGTACTCTTGAATTGAAAATAGCTTTTATAGGCTAAATATAGGCTAATTGAAAATAGCTTTTATAGGCTAAATATAGGCTAAAAACGTTATGCAATGACTGTACTATCAGATAATTCAAATAAGTGATGGCATGAAAGAACAAAATGGAAATGAGAACATATGGAAAGACATCAGGGAAGACAAAGGAAATATGAATGTGTTTTTAAGTGTGAAATTTTTGTTTTCCTGGCTACAAGATCTTCTGAGGCCTGTGTAGAAACTTTGTACTATTTTTGGGGATTTGTATATAGATTTTTTTTTTAATTGATTGTTGTAGTCTGGAGAATAGGTGTGTAGACAATAAAAGTAAACAATACAAAACAGTAACTATTAAAAACGTACAATAAATAAATAATAGCCCATTCTCTCTGTTTTTATAAAAGATAATACATGTCATCCTCAGGATCAGGTCATAGATTCTTAGATTGCATTTGATTTGGTCACTGACAGCATTTACTAATTATGATTGATACTGAAGAGCATCTGAACTAACAGGAAAGAAGGAGATAATGGGGAGAAAGGAGACCTTTAATACAGGATTGGGAAGAAAATCATCATATATCTCTTTGCCTGGATTTTACCTAACAGAGGAGATGTTGCTTCTATTTGTGGAGTTCATTCTTCTTTGAAACTTGGCTGACCTACTAAGAGCAGAGAAGGAAAAGGATTTTGCAGGTGAGATGTGGTGAGAAGATAGAAGTTAATCTTTTACCATCTAAGCCTACATTTGTTTGATACCTGTTGATGATAATATAAAGCCAGTTATAAGGTTTTAGGTTGTTGAATCATAAATGAAATATGTTCTTTCTTGTTCTAGGTGACTCTTCACACAACAGCATTAACCAGTTGTAGATCCTGTAATCACACCAATTATTTTAAGTGTGGTTACAGATGTTGATTTGATACTGAGAACTACCATGACCGGCATCAAATCCTAGCTGTACTGTAGCAGGTATCTGTAAGATACAGTGGAAGGAGATCATGTTTGGGATGCAGCAATGTCAGCTTTACAGGAATGGTAGAGTAGGGTAATATTTGGTGGGAGAAAAACACTGTACATGAAAGACTGTATAAAGGGTAACAGCATTAAAAATACAGGAAAAGAGAAGTACGTGTTTGTATGGGTGAAGATCCCAGACCTTAAATATACTACTAGGATTATTCTGGCAACTGTTGAATCAGGACAGTGATAGTGATCAGGAACCGTTATATGAGATCAAAGAAGTGGCAAATTTACAGGAGTAGTAGTAGGAGATTTCAGCTACCTAGACAGAGACTAATTGCATGGCACATCAGTAAGAAATACAGAGTGAACATTTTTCTGACTATGAATGACTGCTTCCTACAGAAACCAATGTTAAACCTACAAGAGAAGCTGTCTTCTGAGTGTGGTGGTGCATAGAATCTACTTTGAGCTATAAATGGGACAGTTGTAATAGCAACTACAGTACAATTAGCTGTCACTGGGTGAAAAGGGACAGCAGACCAAATAAATTCAGCACATGGATGTTCAACTACAAAAAATTAAAATACATAAAAATGAATTAAGTTGTTTACAGTTTCCTCCGAAACTTAAAAAGGCCTGCACAAAATGTAGCCTACATGCAGCTTGAAAGCTGTTAAAAAAATTAAGGTTTGTACCCCCAGAATCTCTATGTGGGTCTGTGGGAAAGCTGCCAAATAAAATTAAATAAAAAAAAAAATAATAAAAAAAGCCATCATGTGGAAAAGATAAATGTTTAACAAATGGAAAGAATGCCCAGGTGAGACCAAGAAAATCTGCAACGTGGCAGGTGAAATGTAGACGGAATTAAAAGGGGTAAAAAGGAAATTGAAGAGCACCTTGCAAAAGGAAGCTCAAACCAGTGGTAAAACATTCTCTAAATTCATCAAAAGAAGGAAGTCAGGTAGTGATTGTGTGGGACTGCTTGGTGATCAGGGGTCAAAGAGTGGGTACCTGAGGGGTGTGATAAAACCATCACAGATAAGGTCAGTGAATTCCTTGTATGTTACTGCTAAAGATGTTTTGCTTTAGATACCCTGGGAACTCGCTACAGATGACTGACATCCAGCAGCAGTGAGACGATAGAGAGTTATGAAAGAAAATACGTGTTTACTGGAAAATGCTGGAAAAGTGTCAGCATGGATTATGTAGAGGAAAATTCCACCTTCTTAAACCATGGGAGTTGTGCAAGTATGTGGATAGATGAAAGCAATAGGTATAATTGATTTTCAAAAAACCTCTGGCAAAATTGTGTTAAAGAAGCTAAGTTTTCCCAAGTTTAGAGGAAAGGTTCACTACCAATGGAAAGCTGGTGAAAGGACAGAATTACAGAATGCTTTGGATTACAAGGGATTTCAGGAGGTTGCCTGCTTCAGTCTTCTTCTCACAGGAGATGGTTGTTCAGGGTCTTGTCCACTAGGGTTTTGAAAATGTGCAAGGCTGGATGTCACCATCCATGTGGGTCACTTCTCCAGTGCAACTCACTCTCACAGTGAAGATTTTTTTCCTTAGGTCAAGCTGGAATTTTCCTTGTTACAATTTGTGACCATTACCTCTTTCTCAAGGCACTTGAGATGAGTCTGGTTGCGTCTTTTCTCTGATGTTCTTTTAGCAGTGGAAGACAGCAAGTAGATTTCTGTTACTTCCTTCAGCTTCTGTTCTTCAGGCTAAACAAGACCAGTTTCCTCAGCATCTTCCTGGGTGTCACGTGTGCCTGCCACCTGTTCATCTAAATGGCCCTTTGGCTCGACGCTATGGCTCCTTCTCATGCTAGGAAGCCAAAAACTGAACACAGTACTCTTGATGCCATCTCGCAGATAGAGCAGAGTGGTCACTTCCCTCTGCCGCTGGCTGTGCTGGCTTTAACATAGTCCAGCTTGAGCCTAGCCTTTGTTGCTGCAAGGGCTCACAGCTGACTTGGGTTCAGCTTCTTGTCCATTAGGATCTCCAGTTTCCTTCCTGCAGATCTGTGACTTTCCAGCTGGGTCCCAACCCTATTGCATGTGGTTGTTTCATCCCTGGTACAGCACATGGTACTTGTCTGTGTTGAACTTCATGAGGTTCCTGCCAGCCCACTCCTCCAGCATGTCATGGTACTTGCAGTTTTGCCTTTCAGGCATTTGAACTTCAGCTCCCCAGTTTGCTCTTATCCATAGACTGGATGAAGGGGCATTCTGTCCCATCATTCTGGTCATGATGATGTTAATATTGCTTCCAGTAACTGCTCTTGTAGGTTGCTTTTTCTTACCAGCCAGTAGTTAGATTGTAGATCTGTAATTAGAATCATAAAATCATAGAATCGTTAAGGTTGGAAAAGACGTCCAAGATCATCTGGTTCAACCATCACCCTACTACCAATGTCACCCGCTAAACCATGTCTCTAAGCATTATGTCCAACCTTTCCTTGAACACCTCCAGGGGTGGTGACTCTACCACTTCCCTGGGCAACCTGTTTGAATGCCTGATCGCTCTTTCTTATGTCTTCTAATTTCACAGAATCACAGAATGTTAGGGATTGGAAGGGACCTTGAAAGATCATCTAGTCCAGTCCCCCTGCTGGAGCAGGAACACCTAAACCACATCAAACAGGAATGAGTCCAGGTGGGTCTTGAACATCTCCAGAGAAGGAGACTCCACAACCCCCCTGGGTAGCCTGTTCTGGTGTTCTGTCACCCTTACAATGAAAAAGTTTTATCTCATATTTAAGCAGAACCTCCTCTATGTTCCAGCTTGTGCCCATTGCCCCTTGTCCTACCATTAGATGTCACTGAGAAGAACCTGGCTCTGTCCTCCTGACACTCCCCCTTTACTTTTTTTTAAATATTATAAAGGTCACCCCTCAGTCTCCTCTTCTCCAAGCTAAAGAGACCCAGCTCCCTTGGCCTTTCCTTGTAAGGGAGGTGCTCCACTCCCTTAATCATCCTTGTGGCTCTGCGCTGGACTCTCTCAAGCAGTTCCCTGTCCTTCTTGAACTGAGAGGCCCAGAACTGGACGCAGTATTCCAGATGTGGTCTTACTAGGGCAGAGTAGAGGGGGAGGAGAACCTCTCTTGACCTACTACCCACACCCCTTCTGATACACCCCAGATGCCATTGGCCTTCTTGGCCACAAGGGCACAGTTCTGGCTCATGGTCCTGGCTATCCACCAGGACCCCCAGGTCCCTTTACCCTTCACTGCTTTCCAGCAGGACAGTCCTCAACTGATTCTGGTGTCTGGGGTTGTTTTTGCCCGGATGCAAGACTCTACACTTGCCCTCATTATATTTCATTAGGTTTCTCCCCGCCCAATTCTGCAACCTGTCAAGGTCCCACTGGATGGTAGCATGGCCTTCCAGCCTGTCAACCACTCCTCCCAGTTCAGTGTCATCAGAAAACTTGCTGATGGCGCACTCCATTCCCTCATCTAAGTCATCGATTAATATATTGAACAACACTGGTCCCACTACTGATCCTTGAGGAACTCCACTAGATACAGGCCTCCAACTCGTCTCTGTCCTACTGACCACAACTCTCTGGCTTCTTCCCCCCAGTTAGTTCACAGTCCACCTCGCTACCCCATCATCCTCAGTTTAGCTGCGAGGATGCTGTGGGATATGATGTCAAAGGCTTTACTGAAGTCAAGATAGACCATGTCCACTGCCTTGCCATAATCTATACACCTGGTTACAACCTCGTAAAAGGCTATCAGATTGGTCAAACATGACTTCCCCTTGGTGAAGCCATGTTGACTGCCCCTAATGACCCTCTTATCCTTGATATGTCTAGAGACAACACTAAGGATAAGTTGCACCATCACCTTTCCAGGGATGGAGGTGAGGCTGACCAGTCTGTAGCTAACTGACTATTTCCAACCTAAGCCTTCCCTGGCAAAACTTGAGGCCATTCCCTCTAGTCCATTCATTGGTTATTTGTGAGAAGCGGCTGACCCCCAGCTCCCCACACCTTCCCTTCAGGTAGAGAGCAACAAGGTCTCCCCTGAGCCTCCCCTTCTCCAGACCAAACAAACCCAGTTCCCACAGCTGCTCCTCACAGGACCTGTGTCCCAGGCCCTTCAGCAGCCTTGTAGCCCTTCTCTGGACATGCTCCTTCTTTGTCCCCCCCCAAAAAATATACACTATCCCCATGCACAGTAGCACTGAGCAACAGAAAGGATAGATTTTGTGCCCAAGAAGTTGCTTCATGAAAACAAAGCACCAAACTTTAAAAATGTTTGAGGTTACTCCAGTGTCACTTTACCATGCTAAGCAGCTCTAAAAACTTTTTCCTTCCTTCCATGGCTCTACACCTGGCACTTCACCTAGATTGAATCTGGCAGTCCAGACAGTTTTTCATCTGCTGGGTAGTCTGTCCGTTGTTTATACCTGCACAGTTTGGCTGCAAGGATGCTGAGGGACTTTGCATTACTGAAATGAAGTCAGCAGTTCTCTTCTTCCATGGAGCCCATCATTTCAGCAGAAAAGGCAGTCTGGTTGGTCAGGAACCATTGGCCTTAGATGGATCTACGATGGCTCTTCCCAGCTGCTTTCTTGCCATTCACATGCATGGGAATGGTCTCCATGTAAATTTGCTCTGCAGTCCTCTGGGCCACTAAAGAAACTCAGGCTGGTTTGTATTTCCCTTATTGCCTGTTTTGAAGGTGACATTTGCCATTTTTCAGTTATCAGTGACTTCCGAGGATTGATACGACCTTTCAAAAATTGATAGAGAGCACCTTTACAGTGACACTGGCCACCTCCCTTTTCAGTCTGTATGTTCTTATGGACATGTATGTGGACATACATGTACTTTTTTTTAAGGCAGTCTTTAACCTATCTTTCTCTGGCAGTGATAGTGTCAGGGAGCAGCAGGGACATGCAACCCCTAAAGAAGGGGAGCTAAGTATGGTAGCAGTATTTGCAGCAGCAGTGTCCTCACCAGCAAGGGTACAGTCTGTCAGTACCCAAAGGGGTGAGCAAGGCAAGCTGGCTGGTGGTTAGGCTAAGGCAAGAGGCTGCCACATGGGTCCATGGGCAGATTTGAGGTCAAGCTGGGAAATCATGTGAGGGTCAGAACGGCATTTGGAAATGGTTAGCTACCGTCCTGTGCCAGGCAGCTCCATACTGATGAGTCGGGTCTGAGGCTACCCAGAGGCTGGTCCATGGGTCGTGGTTTGGATTGAAGGGTACCCATCTGGGCATAGCATACCATTTAGCTGCAGTATCGTTCAGGAAGGTGCCAAAACTGCGAGTCTCAGCTCAAACGCAGCTTGCAAGGCAGGGAGCAGTGAAGTGACCTTCGCTGAAGTCTCCAACGGAGCTTTCTGGAAGAGCCATCCCCAAGGCCACCAGCTGTACCATCTGTATGTGTGGTGCTGTCCTCTTCTGCGCCCTGACACTGGGCACCAGGATTTGGAAGACCTGAGAGCTGGCCTTGACAGTAAAGCCTGAAGTAAGGAAAACATTGGGTTATCTCAGCTCTACCTGTGTTCTTCATCAGTTGATCACTTGCCCTACTCAGCAGCTCACCAACAGTTGTCTTGGTCTTTTGCTGCCGGTGTGCCCACAGAAGCCCTATAAGTCCCTCTTGTTGCCCTTCAGATATGGTTTAGATTCCTTTTCCCTGGATGAATTTAGAGTAATTAGGAAAAGCAGCAAATTACTTTAAATTCATCTAGGAAAAAGCAATCTAAACCGTACCTACATAAAGTTGAACTCAGAAAAGGCTTGGAGAGGAGGACCTGAGGATGGTGATGGTTCATTGAAATAATTACACAGTGTACAATAGCAGCCAAAAAAAAAAAAACAACAAACAACTTCAGCAATGTTAGCTGTTGTTAGGAAGAGCATTGCAAACAGAGAGACATAATTACACAGCTTTGTAAAACTGTAGAGGCACCCACATCTTGTATGCTGTAGATAGTTCAGATCTCTGTGTCTTGGAAGCAGAGGAGGGCAGGGATGACAGGGAATGCAGTGGCTGCCATATGGAGAGAGGCTGAAGACTGGGACTCTGGCTTGGAGAGTGGATGTAATCAATGTGTACAAAATCCTGAAGGCGGTGGATGTGCACCCAGTCCTGCCATACTAGGACTGGAGGCACTCAGAAACCAGTTTTGGAGATGGGCATAAAATGGAGAGGTTCTTTACATGGCAGGCGTGAGCTGCCCCTGGACGTTTTAGTGGCTACTGACAACAGCAGGTTCAGAGAGGGGCTGAGCAAATCCCCTGGGAATCGGGTCTGTGTGGGCGCTGGGGGGTGAGGCTAGAGGATGAGGTGGGATGTTGTTCAGCCTGGAGAAGAGGAGGCTCAGGGGTGACCTTATTGCTCTCTACAGGTACCTTAAAGGAGGCTGTAGCGAGGTGGGGGTTGGTCTGTTCTCCCACGTGCCTGGTGACAGGACGAGGGGGAATGGGCTTAAGTTGCGCCAGGGGAGGTTTAGGCTGGATATTAGGAAGAACTTCTTTACTGAAAGGGTTGTTGGACATTGGAACAGACTGCCCAGGGAAGTGATGGAGACACCATCCCTGGAGGTCTTTAAATAAAAGACGTTTAGATGTAGAGCTTAGGGATATGGTTTAGTGGAGAACTGGTTAGTGTTAGGTCAGAGGTTGGACTGGCTGATCTTGGAGGTCTCTTCCAACCTAGACGATTCTGTGTGATTCTGTGTCCCCCTGCAGTCCTACTGTGGTGTCTGCTGGAGGGGGGCATGAGGGGTCTGCAGGGCGACCAGGCTTGCACACGCTGTCCCTGTGGGTGGCATCTGCTGTTGGAGACTGCGCTGCTCGGGGTGAGGCAGGCCGTTGGTCTGGCCAGGAGGGTGTTTTGGTGCTCCTACCTGCCTCTGCCAGCAGGGCTGGTGCCCTGTGGAGCAAATGTTGTAAGAAGTATGCTTAATTAGAGGCAGTGGCTGTTACTGAGCAGCTGAGTATTGAACACAATCATTTAAACTGTTTTTTTCCTAGTAAAAAATCTCAAATATCCAGTACTTTATTCTTTCTTTAATTTTTTTGAGCAGGTTACTCTAGCAACTGTTGTTGCTAAGACACAAATAGCTACAGATGTCCGCAGAACTGATTGCACAGTGATAAATACCATGGCTGCCTCTAATGCAAAATAACAGGAGAAATAAGTAAATTTACTATAGTTACAACCTTTTTAACAAAATAATGGTGAAAGTTGAGTGTTGAAACAGTTTCTGTCTAGCAGAAACTTAGCTTAATTTCTTGGTACTGTGTAGCTATATGAATTGTTTATGTGTATACACAAAATCTCTTAATGAAAATAAAGTTTAGAGCTGCATAATGTAAATAATACCTTTTTGTGGTTAATATGATGCAGGCTTTTTGTCTGACTGATAAAGGATTAAAAAGTTCAGTATTTTGTTGCTTCAGTAACTTTACAAATCTCTTAATGTGTTGAAAGTGGCATCTAGAAATGGAAGTTAATATGCTCCATTGTCTGAAAGTTTGTTTTAAAAAGCTCTTAAGACAAGCATCATTTTTCTTTTTTTCCAGAGCTGCACCTCCAGAAATTTGCAACCCAATTATTCTTTATCTAAAACAAAAATGTTTTAGATAACCTCATTGTTATCTAAAAAAAAAGTTTTAGATTTCCTCGTGAAAAGAGGAGTTAACTGACTTTTTTACTTTTCTCATGTGTATATAAATTATTGTACTTTGTTTTGTAACTAAAAGGTTAATGGCACTTCTGTGTTCTTGTTCCATGTGGGCTATGCAAATGTAAGCTCTAAGGAGAAGAAATCATCAACTTGTTTCTGGGCTCAGTGGGAGTTGTTTTTCTCAAAGATGAAGTTGTTATTTCCAAATTTTCCTTTTGTGCAAACAGTTCATTTCCCCATTAAAAATTTCCCTGTTATGTTTCAAAATCGAATTTAACAGAATTATGTAAGAACTGGGCAGCCAAGCTGCGTGCGTGTCATTGTTCAAGCTAACTGAACTGCAGACATGCTTTGTGTCAATCACACTTCAGGGGGTTAAAAAAATAACATGAAAATTCCTATTAATGAAATCCATTTTCAACCTAATCAATGCCTATTTATGTTGCCACATTTAGTTTCAGTATTTTTCTCAATTTTTATATCCTACACTTTTTCCTTCCCTTTTTAGTTTATGAAATTTTAATCAAACCATGAACCTTATGTCCTACGGAGCTGTGTTTATGTGCTTGTCATGGCCACTCGTACCTTCAAAAATAAGGCGTATAATCTGCCTTCCCTGTAACTCTTACAGTGTTTTATTCTGAGTCTTCCCCGGTTAATAAAGATGTGAAGAGAACATGGATAGGGAGCAGTAAACAATCCAGCAGATCTCACGGCAAAGGTTTATTTTCTGGTATTCTTCACAATATTTTGGAAATATCTCTGTGTGTAGGTGTGTGCATGGAGAATGAGGAATAGCTGAGTATAAATCTTTGCTGTGAGATCCACTGAATTGTTAAAGATAGGAAATCAACAGACTGGTGTGTAGCACAACTTTCATTCATTAAGTTTATTCCTTTTTTTTTTTTTTTTTTTTTTTTTTTCATGGCTACTCTCTGCTGTTACAAAAGGAACACGTCAGAGAACTGTGTGATGAAGGTGCAAATAACAGACCAAAGCTTGTGTTACTGTATGGTGCCCTTAAGATGGATTTTAGGGAGAGTTTTTAAGGATTGTGCTGGAGAGCAAGACTATTGCCTGAGGAGTTGACTGTTGATAATATTACTAAGTAGGATTTGGGGCTTTCACATTTTGAAGTTAGAAGTTTGAATTCTTTTTTCCTCTTCTTCCATTTGTATTTTCAAATGCTGAAATAATGGCCATATTCTCATCTGCTTGGTAGTTGTAGGAAGACTGTCAGATGCTGAATGTCTGGCCTTAATATAATACTTGTAAATTAACAAATGTGAAGATTCACAGTAATTTTTGTACGTCTATGTGTGCAATCAAAGGATTTGGATTTTGTTCTGTAGTGGAAGAGGGCACATCTAGGGTCTCTTCTCTTCTTTCTAGGGCCTCTTCTTCTGCTCTTTCTTCTCTGTCTTTGCACGTCACTGGAACTGCATTAGTGTAGTGAATGCTGTGACTCGCTTTTCTTCTTACTGTCTTTAAAGCTTTTTGAATTTGTATTCCAACTTACCAGATAGACCATTTGACAGGCCAGGGCATCTGTTTACTCATTCAGTTTGTTTGCATCGTTGTAATGGTACAACATTGTTAAAGCATTATCTTCTTTTTGCCTGAAGGAAGGAAAAGTGAAGCGTAGTACTCAAAATTGTTCAATTCCTGACAGCAGCTTAAGGAGCCATTATTTTACAAACCAACCCAGGAACCAGACTGATGCTGTCATTTCCTGTGATCTTTATTCAGGCTGTTTAAAAACAAAGTGGGAAATTCTTCAGAACTTGAGGTGAACGCCTGTTCTTGCCAGACCTTCCAAAGAGACTCTGTAAAAATGGGAAGAGGTCTGGGCTTGCTTTCTTGGTGCAGACAGAAAGTTAGCTTGGCTGGTTTGGATTTCAAATTGAAAGTATTTCGGCAGCTTGGCTAATGAAATAGTATCACTGTTGGATATGAGGATGCTGGCATGTGGGGGAAGGAGTAGGTTGTCAAGAAGCTTCCCATCGAACAAGAAAGTTCTACCCAAACAACAGCTCGTGCCCTGTGTGGGAGCTGGTGGCTAGCCTGTTTTGTCTCAAGATTAAAACTCAGGTGATGAACTTGCAGAATAAAAAGCACTTGGTAGCTGTGCAGTGTATAGTAATGTTAGTATGTCTCTTCTCTCTTTTACTTCCTTTTGTACTTAATAAAACTTAAAAATAAAAAAATGTCGGGGGGGGAGGTATTCACCACATCCCACTGTGGTAGGTTCTGCTCCTCTGACCAAAGTGGGATGATGTCCAGAGTAGCACAAAGTAAAAGCGTATAGCCAGGAGAAATCCTGCTCTGGTTGGGTGAGAGTTTAAATCACTTTGGCTGAACTCTGTGATCCTGTGTGTGCATAGTGTGGCAGAATGGGACAGATTGCCACGAAATGCTCCACTGGAAAATAGAAGAAGCTTAGACTCCGCTTTTGCTTAATTCTTATATCCATTGCTCTCCGTGATAAGCTGCTGGCCCTTGAGTAAATAAGGAATGGAAGTAACTGCACAGATCACATTATTATGCATAAATATACAAAACATTTCATTTCAACTTTCTATTTAATAGCTTTAATTTCATTAGACCAACTATTTTTTTTTTTTTCCCTAAGGGAAATAGTGGCTATTTTAAAGTAATATAAAACCATATTCAAGCAGCTTTATTTCTAATCGCTATAATTACAGCTTGTTGGTTTTATCACAGTATCCTTGATTTTAATTATTTGCAGCTTGAGAGAACTGTTCCTCAGCCGAAATTTTATATTGAAAGCCAAATCAGATGAGCTTGAAAAGAACAGAATGAAAAGGACTAGCAGTCTAGCCTGATGCTAGTAGCAGGTAGCTTTTGCAAATTATATCTATAATTTCTAGTTCTAAAAAAATAATCAAGCTAGACTTTGCATTTGGGGACTTTTAAAACCAAGTTTTAGTGCAAGAAACTGTACATAGCTTGCCAGGGCTCTTAATAGGGAATTAGTAGCATAGTGATATTATACAGAACAGAAGACAGACAACTAATCTGTGTAATTCTCTTTTCCATATCTATGCTTTAATGACTTGTTTTGAAATTTATATAGTATGTTTCAATAAATTGAGTGAGCAAGATAAAATGACGTGCAAAACACCTATCCAGGATATTTTACATTGTTGGTGTTCTGGGCAAGTTGGAATTAAACTAGGATCACTATTCAGCAAGTCTCAAATAAATTTAAAAATATTGTTTAAGTCAGATATTACAAAAAAATTTCATCGGATAAATAATGAAAACCATACCCTGTAGGGGAAAAAAAAACATTTTGCCAGTTTTCCAGAGTATAAGTCCTGACTCTTTCATTGTTCTGAATATTTTTCATCTCACTAAGCTACATGATGCTTTGCAGCACACTCGGTTATCTTTTGTAGAGGCTTTTTCATTCATAAGCCTAGTGGCCCGTGGAAGTATTCTGACATCAGAAGCAACTTCTCAGACCTCCCCTCACAAGCAATAAAATAAGAAAGAAAATACAGAAAAAGTGACCAAACCCAGCTGTTCCCAAAGCTGTTAATCACTGATTTCTTGTTTTCAGATGTTAGCAAGCAGTAGTGGAACCACCTGTGGGAAGTTGTGGTTTTGCATGGGAAGGGGGAGCAGAACTGGTGGCAGCCCCTGTTCCTCTGCAGAGTGATCTGTCACCTATGGTCATGGGTGTCACTGCAACGATTTGGACTTTCTGTGGAACTAAAGATACCGAAGATCTGTTTTGGTATCTCTTCCGTTGTAGTTGCTTATGGTTTAAAAGAATTAGAAACTGTGTGGTGAACTTACCTAAAGCACAGATGCCTCGAGTTTTATGTAAGTTAAAAATATGAGATTTGAGATGCTGAAAAAAAAAAATCATTTGTCTGTCTTCAGATTTTAAAAATCAACTTCGTTCAGGGAGAGCTGTTTGCCGGGTAAGGTAATAGCCCAAGGTAGTTCACACTGAGCAGGTGCAAGGTGCTGGGTTTGTTTTTGGAAACCCAAGCCCTGCGCTGTGCTGTTGGCGCTGACCCCGGCTTGGAGGCAGCCTGTAGTGCCCAGAGCTGCTTGGGGTGGCCAGAGGGCAGCGTGCTGCCCCAAGTGGGGGGATTAGCCCTGCTGGAGGGTGCTGCCAGCGAAGCCAATGTGGCCAGAACAGCTGCTCCCTGAATCCTCTTTCCCGGGGTGTCTGCGCTGAAACTGCTGGCAGCTGCACTCAGGAGCAACGAGCAAGGCAGCTCCCTGCACAGCCCTGCGCCTGTGGGTGCCAGCAGCAGCAGGGTGAGCTCCTGGTCTGCCTCGCGGCTGTGGCCAGCCTGAGAGGTCGTGAAGATGTTCTGCAGAAGTTGGCAGGTGGGCAGATGATGCAGATGGAAAGGCTGCTGAGCCATAGGTATATCGCAGTGACTTAGTGTCCCCAGTTTTTCCAAAGTGAAACATAAGTGAAACAGTAAATGAAACCATGATGTTACAGTGGCTATTAATGAAAAAGGGCATTTTCCTCTACTGCTTGCATGCTCTAGCACCTTTTCCTCCCTTGTGGATCTTCTAAGCATGGGACTGTGTAAAATTGGAGCTGGTCCCACTTGAAGTATCAAGCAGAAGTGCTGTGTTTGGGTGGCTCTTTCCTGTTTGTTTGTTTTTTTCCCTAGAACAAGATCAGATGCAGACTGCTGCTCAGCCACACAAATGCTTTGCCAGACAAAGGAAGGGATATCAGGCGAGCCAGAGTGGGTTGCTGGAGGTAAGGGAGAAGCAGGAACCCTTCCTTCAGCAGCAGTTCCAGTTTTGTCAGCTTAAATTGTTTGTGGTGTAGGAAGCATTTGCTAGAGAAAGACTCTATCACTTCCAGCTAGTGCAGGTTTAGTGGCTAATCACATCCTTGTTACCCAGGAATGCATGCTGTTTCTTCTAGTTGTTCAGCCTGCTTCTCTGTAAAAACAGCTATGAACACTAGATCTTTGCAAGAGGCCTTCTGCCCAACCTGCAGTTTCTGAAGGGATGGATTATTCTCTAGAAGGCAACGTGAAGCCACTAGAGGTCAAGTTTTCCCTTCTCATCTAAACAAGAAGTTACTGCTCATCTACCTTGCTTTGTTCTTTTGCTTCCAGGTGCTACAAGGCACCCATGTCTTTTGGAAAGAGTTTTGTTGAATAGTGTATCTAACACATTCCCTGCCTATGGCAGGGGGGTTGGAGTCAGAAGATCTTTAAGGTCCCTTTAAAGTCCCTTTAAGGTCCCTTCCAAGATCTTTAAGGGCCTTTCCATGATGCAGTTCTATGTTCCAATGTGAACTCTTGGAATCTTTTTGTCTTATTACTTAGTGACCTCTCAAAACCAAAATGAAAGCACTGCTCACAGCTTTAAAACGAAATGTGAAATGGGAGGCTACTGCTGTATGGTTCAAAGCTTGATTTGAAATCTTTTTTCATACTGAAGAGTTTAGTTTGGGAATTTTTTAAGTAATTACACAATGAAACGGTGTCAAATAACAAAACCAAAGGACAAGGGACAGGACCGGGCTTGTTGATATCAAAATCAAACATCGTTTCAGTTGGCAATTGTATTCCACTCTGCTATTCCTAATCTTTGAATGCCACTGTTTTTCTTCTGTCTTGATTTTCCTGTATTATTCCTATTATAATAAAAAGGAAATAAGATTTTATATTTAAAATAATAACAAAACTGGTAGGGGAAAATGGTAATGGTGACAATGGTAATTTGCACACTTTCTTGTATGTATGTAGACTCATTGGAGAAGAAACTGAGCCATTGAAACGTCTTACTGTAACTTCAGCTGTTTTACAGTTAAGGCAGTAAAGGTAAGAATAAGTAGCCTTTGATTATGGAGGCAACCTTGGAAAATACTCAAATCCTCAATGAAATTCTACCCTGGCGTTTAAGACCTTTACCTTTCCTCTATTAAGGGAAAATAAATCATACGTGTTTTCATGGATAATATGAAATTATTCCAGCCTCCAAAGCCTCCACATGGTTGGAGTGGAGTGCTTCACAGCAGCCGCCCAGGTCTGAGAGTGGACTAGATGTATAAGCTAAGAGTTCAGGTAGGTCTGGCAGGGGTCAGGAGAGGGAAGTAGCAGTTGTTTTGGGGACACTGGAAAATTGTTTCTGTTAACTTGTGCAGTCTGTTTTCAAGGGCAGGACTTTATACTGTGAAGGTGCTTGAAAGCTCTAGACAGGATGTGAAAATGGAAAGGAATGAGAAAGCAGAGCTGAGTAAATAGCCTTTTGCATTTCCACCAAGATTTAAAGCGAAGTTTCATGGCTGGGAGGCAGGAGTAGATTGTTAACTCTGCAGAGTAGGTACATGTATTGTTGCTGTGTTTTGTTTCTTCCAAACCACTAAGTGTATTTCAGTATTTTTTCTAATTGCCGTAATCCATTTAGGATTTTGCTCTGTGTGCAATAACAGACATGTTTCCATATGTAAGGGAAAACTCTGCCGAGGTGGGAGCAGAAACGTCTCCTTGCTTTTGGTATGACTGAGATAGAGCTTGTCTGAAGAGGTTAGAGTTTGTGTTTAATAAATTGGCTCTGAGAAGAGGGGGTCAAAGAAGAGCAATGGAATAAATAGGAAAACATCGTTTATGGGTAGTAGTCAGGTAGAGGAGAAAGCTCTAGAGGACACATCTTTATCTTTTGTTCAGCAAGTTGCAAAAGTTAATAAGGTTGTGACAATAACTCACAACATTTCCTTTTCACGGTTTTAAAACCTGAGGTACAACAGCTGTTCGGTATAGTATATAAGAACTCTATGCTAAATACTACTGGGTTACTATCTAAAATAAATGTTATATTTTGGAAGCAAATATTAATCAAACTCCTCTTCTTGAAGGATGCAATTGAAATAATAAACTTCCATTGTGAATTTGGCAATAGACAGTACTGCATGTAAATACATTTAGGTGTACGGTCTTGTCCTGATTTTTTTTTGTGTGTTTGTTATATAAATGTTCTAAATTAAAACAGGTTAGATTGAATCACTCTGTTTACTGACCTAGTAGACCAGACTTGATCATTTAAAGTGTCTTTAAAATCATGGTGTATGTCTGATTGATACATTAGCTTCTGTAGTCACTATGGTACAAGTGAGTGTTGTAGAAATGTGCCACGTGATTAAGAATGTCTGTTTGGATCTTGAAGCTTAAAGCTAAATCCCTTGTTTATGAAATCTTTCCATATATGAATTTTGTCTCTTACATGGGAGATGGCAACATGAGTTTAGAAAGCTTGTGGGTGGAATATATAACAATTAATGTTCTCTGATAGCCTAAATGATAAGACCCCCAAAAGTACATAAAGCTATGAACACCTTTTTTGACAGACTTTGAAGACTGCTGAGGAACACACGATTTGAATCATTTAAGCATTAAAATAATAATACCCATGGAAGAGCCACAAGATTTACCCGAACAACCAGTAAGTACATTTAAAAATACTAAAAACGAACCTGTAAAACTAATAAGCGATCTCATAAATTCAGTATAGTTATTTCAATTAATAATAGACAATAAACCTTATATTTACTGTATTTATCTAGAGGTGAAAAATCATTTTACTGTTAATAAAACTTGTTATACATGTAATTTACTACACACACAACAGTAAAAAAAGAAATAGTTTTGCATGCCTGAATTCTGTAATCTTTCTATGTAAGAATATGTCTACAATTGCTTTGCTCAGAAAATCAGACCATTTAAAGTTTTTTTTTTCTAGTTTAAAAACTTTGAACTCCAGATATTTGTTGGATTTAAAACTGAATTAAATGTGTATAGAGAAAAAGGAATATCTGTTAATTACATCCTTATACAATCAAAATTGTCTTCATAGAACTTTATTCCTTAGGGCATAAGAGACTGAATGCAGCTTGGTTTTGGTACACAAGAGCATTATCTATAAACAGATTCTTATGTAATTGTCTGCTGAAAATTTTCTTAATAATTTCATTTATATACCTTATGCCAGTCGGTCATTCTGAGACAGAATTTGAGACTATATTGATCACAACTGTTGAATGAGATGATATTTTGAATATAGTGGCATATTCTTACAGGAGGAAGGAAAGAGTATTGTGGTTTTTTTAGTGAAATCATTCTTTAAACAAGTTAATTTTACTAATAAAAAAGCCAACTTAATATCCTTTCTGCCTAGTAGCCCAGAATTTATATTGTACAAACTTGTTTTCTTTCTCACATGATTTTGCTTTTCTTAATTATGGCAAGAGGATTAGTATGTTTATTCTAAGAATAATGTTTATTGCAAACTGTTGATAACTGAATCCAGAAAGGAGCCTATATAGAAGTCACCAGACTTTGAGTTTAATGTATTTTACTTCCCCCTTCCTACCCCTCAAAAGAAGCAAAGAAAAAGAAAAGCCAAAATCAGATCATTTACTTATGTTGGTATGGACCGGTGGTTAAAAAAAAATAAAAAAAAATTGGTCCAAATGTACACAGTATGTAGTTGGTAATCAAATGTTAGACTTACCCCACATACTGCTGCCGTGGATGTTAAACAGGTAAGATCTTCGTGTCTGTTTTTCAAATATTTCTTCCTTTTTCAGGGCTGAACTAAAATGGAATATTTTGTGTGTGCAACTCAGTGCTAGAAAAACAGACGTGCAAAGCAAGAGAGCAAAGGGAAATTTGGGGAAAAATGGTCAAAAGTGACCCACCCACCTTTCTGATGACAAAAAATAATAGTGCTATTAAGTAATAAGTGCTAAATCTGCTAAAAGAAGTAATATTTCTATTGTAGTCTCTAGTGAATGCATTATGAATGCATGCAGTTGATATTATAATACTTTAATTTAATCCCAAATGTCAGAAAATTATAAAAATCTTTTAAAAAGGGATTGTGAACTTGTGTTACTGCAGACATCCACTGAGTTGCTCAAGGTTTGGGATGACTTCTCATATTGGACAGCAATTGCAAACCAGAGCCAGTGACATGGACAGCACACAGTTGAAAAGGGATCCAGGAAGACTCAGTGTTGCTAAAAGAATAGAGGAAAAAGGGTGGCTATGTGTTTAGGCTAAAGATTTTTCTTAATTGAAATTGCCAGAGGGATGGCAGTTAAAATTCTGCAGCCTTAACAAGTGTACACATTCCTGACTCTGCTCACAATGGCATTGCCATGGACTTAAATTGCTTTGGCGGTGTTTGCTTCAAGAAGTCATCTTGTTTGTTGGTTAGTTGTAAGTGGGGAGGGGTTCGTGTTTCCATTCTGGCTTAAAAATTAGTCTGAGTATCAGTCTGGGAATTGGATTCTATTGTACAGCAACTGTTATTTTGACAGCATGAGGAAAATTTTGTTTCCACTTCAGTTCTGACTCTAAAAGTACAACTGTGCTTTACAGCTGTTAGATCTGTGGCAGAACCAGAGTCTTCCAGCACCAAGAGTAATTTGGGCAGAAGTATTTTTATTTTTTTTTTTTGATCAACATAACCTCCAAACTGACAATGGAATAGGAAGATTGAGGTGGGAGCAAAGATGCACCTTACTAGACATGTCATTCATTCTAGTGCACCAAAACAGCTCAGTGAAACTGAAGTTGCTGAAGATGAAATTTGGATCACTGAGGTGGACCACATCTTTTTGATTTCCTTTTCCCTACTTTCTTTTCCCTTTCTTGTTTTTAAAAGCAGTGAACTGCCTTCTCCTGCATGAAAAATTTTCAAAATGCGATTCTTCACTTGAGAGGGGACACACAAAAAAAAAAGAGAAGTTTGCCAGGAAATGTCAGGGAAGTATGTGTGTTGAGGTTCTGGCAGAACTTTCAGCAGGCTTTTTTAAGGTTTATACAGGAGAGGATAAATAGGGGCCCCATATAAGGCTCGAGGTTAGAGTTTGGTCTTGCAGGGCTCAGTTGGGAGGATAGTGCATCGTGACAGAGCTCTCCTGTTGTGCCCTGACATCATCCATAAGTTGTTGTTTCTAGGTGCTGTTCCTGCATTAAATGTTTTACAACGTGTCAGGAGAATGAGAAAATGTTTTCCAAGTCCGTGAAAGACTATGTTTAAAACCGTTCCCTCACACTTAAATTTGTAATGTAAATTGCAAGGATTAGTGATGGGCAGGAAATAGTTTTTGCATCCCACCAAAGTTTCAAGATTTTGTAAATACTATCACTTAGCGGTTAGACATTTGGGAGATTTGCTCGTAAAAGCCTGCAGATGATGAGGCCAGTCCAAGGCTAGCTAGTTAAGACAGGGATGTGAAAATCAAATTGCTGTCTTGCTGACTTATTCTGCATGCTGGCACTAGCTATCCCATTCTAGAGGCATTTAAAAAGGGAGTGTGAAACTCTCTACAGATACTTATTGATATTTTAATGAAATCAGCTATTGACTTAAAGGAAAACTCATTCAAATATTGTTTTGAGTGCAACAAAGAAAGCAGGCTTTTGGCAGAGGGTAGAAGATCTCCCTTCAGAGGAAGATAAGGCACACTAAGTAGCCTTGTGGCACAATGGAAGATGGAAGTTAAGTCCTGGGACAGAAACAGGCAGAGCAGTACTTTGAGTTGGGGTCCTGACTGTGAAGAGGTGTTACAGGAACAGTTGTTCCATTCTGGACTTGATAATTTCAGTAAAATTAGGGAGAAAAAAAGGGAGAAACACTGGAGTAACTTAGTGAGGCCTTTCTGCTAGCAACTTCTGTATGTGGCAGCAGTCTTTCTTTGACCATTGTACTCAACTTAGTGGTTTGTAATGCTTGTAGCTGTTTTGGTGCATTATTTGCACCACATGCCTTCCCAGACCCTGTTTGCAGAAGAGAGATGCTAAAAATTGCTGCATCCTAAGTGCCCTGCAGGAACTGGGATGAACGGAGTGCAGCTTCGGTACAGAAACAGGATAGTTGGCATCTAAAAGTGTTCCAGGGGTTTGGAAGGCTGCAAAACTTTCTGTTAGAGGGAGGAGATAGAGGAACACCTTGCTCAAAGAGCTACAGGTTAAAAAAAACTAACCCTTTCATCCCACCCAGAATTTCAAAATAGTATTTGTAGCTTGCATGCAAGAAACCAAACTTGTGCTCAAGGCAGTACTTCTGGGTGTATAATACACTCTGTGGGAACTAGATTCAACTATATTGTTTTTATTCAGAAATGAAAATCAGAGCTCCTAAGTTATTACTGATATGAACAGGAAAAATATTTAAGTTCCTATCTTTATACATTACTTAAAGAAAGAGCAAGGAACAGTAGCCTTTGGCAGCTGTACCAAATTATGCAGAATAAGATTTAAAAAAAAAAATTAATTATGGCTCTTTTATCTAATTTCTATATAATAGTCCTTATCAGACTTAAGTAGCTGTATATATCCTCTCCTGTTATTTATTTAAGGAACATGGCAATTTGCTAATACATTCAGTTGCAGAACTTCTTTTCTAATTTAGAAAAAGATTGTTTTGAGATGAAGAATCCATGGTTACAGTGGTTAGCTCTGGAGTTCAATGCAAGGCTTTCTGTATTTAGATACTAACGCGAACTCTATAGTAACCAGTTGTGATCTGCTAATGGAAGTCTGTGTATGTGGATTCTGTCAAGGACAGCTCTTTTTAGTTGTGTCTCCGAACATTTCTGTCTTTGCAGGTGAAAAAAGCCAAGATGCAGGAATCTAGAGAACAAAGCTTGAGGTACGCAATTTTGAATTTAATTTTAGCATGGAACAATTACTAGTGCTTTTATATGATTATAAACTTCCAATTTAGAAGCTTGCATATTACTGTATTTGTTGCAGAGGGCAAATATAACTCAGTTTTGTATTGGCTATAATTTTGAGATTAAGTTCCCAATTAAAAAAAAATAATGCTGATTGGTGTTAAGCTTTTATAAAGCTAACTACAGAGAGTTTTAATTGCATCATCAGGCATCGTGTTGTTCACAGAATCTGATGAGGCTGTTGTGCACTGCACATGCATTTCTTCTGACAGACTCAATAAATCTATGCTGCGTTTCTCAGCAAAACCATGTGGATGACTGTTTTAAGAAATTAAAAGCTCTTAATCTGATAGCATCTTTTGTTTAAAGCTGTTGTATTGCACTATTTTTGCATAGTAGAAGTTTTCTCATGTTCAGGAGTTAATCACAATTATTATATGTAGAGAGAATGGCTATACTTGGTTTTATTCTGTTCCTGTGAGTAACAGCAACAACTGAAGAAAGATTTCTTTGTGGATCTTTTGACATTCCAATGTGAGTGAGGAGAGTGTGTGCGATGCATGTAGGAGTGGGTGTAGTATATGGAAGCCCGGAATTATACTAGTAGCTATATACTTATTAAAAAAAGAATATTGAAGGAAAAAGTTTGACAGGAAACAGTGAGCAAACAGCGTGTGAAATTCATTGTGTGCCTAAAAGTTAGAAACTTGAGCTAATTGCTGCAAGCTCCATTTCCAGCCAGTGTCAGGTGAGATGAGCCTAGCCTAGGAGTGCCTCTTTCTCTACAACAGCGTGATTTTCAGCTATGTCAGTACTTTGAATTTATTTGTTTTAACTCAATTCTGCAAGTGGGGAAGGGAAGGACTGTAAGTGGGAATAGTCTGTCCTGGGAGCACTAGGCATCCAGCTGAATAAGAGAGTTTAACCCTTTGAATATACCGTGCTCTGTTTGTAAGGCTGGTCTGTGGGAACCTCTCTGTGGTATAAGGCAGTTGTAGTACAAGTGACAATTTCTCTGTGAGCTGGGGAGAACTGAAAAGTTGTTTCTGATGAAAGCACTTGGGATGAATGTGTCCCACGAGCACAGGTATGTGAGTAGTGGAGTAGCAATGAGAAAAAGAGGAAACATGGGCAAGTATGGTATAACCAGAAATTTTATTTTATCTGCTATTACATTTTCCGTAGGAAGTGATCTAAAGAAGTAGCTCTATAGTTCTCAATCTGTTTACAAACTGCATGCAATTTAGCAGCCACTGACTTGACTATCTGTGCCACAGAATCACAGGATTGTTTTCCCCAATAATAATAGTAGACACGTGCCCCAAGTCTTCACAAAAGTGTTATTTTCTTGCAAAACTCAAAATATGTTATTGAAGTCTGTTCAGCTACTAATGTTAAAAAAAATAAAAATCAAGGATTCTCATTTATAAAGTTTTTTTTGGGAAAAAGCCAGATAATGCATTTTGATCAAGCTTCATTCCTTCTCTCCAGCTGAAGGAAAGAATTCTTACATGTGTGAGAAATCAAACACTCACTACTCAGCTCTTTCCATACCCTCATGCTCTACCAGGAGAGCTGTACTCCCTGCCTGGCACTGCCTCCCAGCCTTAGGGGGTTATCTCAAACCCATCCGTCACAAGGAGCAGGGCAGCAAGGGGCTGTCACAGCCAGGAGGTGGCATTCCTGGGTTGGATGGAGCTCCATGGGCATTACTGGTTAATTGCTTTCTCCTCAGCTTCTTCCTCCCCTGTGCCTACAGGAGCTAAGCCGATGCTGCAGGGAGTGGTGTGTTGTGGCCCTGTTGTCTCAGACACCCACTTGCAAGGGAGGTTGCCTTGTGGCTGGGTTTGGCCCTGAAGGCCAGTGTTTAAGCATCCTTGAGATGGGTGTCAGTTTTATACTTTAGAAATGTTTACCCAATTACTAGATTATATTGAATTTTTAATGCGATATTTTAGTTACACGTAAGTGTTGGTGTTGTATGTAGAGTATGAAGAACATTTAATTTCTTAATGAAATTACTTTTTTACTTTTTTCGTTTTATTGTTAATTTTATTATTTTTAGTTCTGCAACACAGCTTTTCACGAAGTTTTGAGACATCTGTTTTATTCAGATGTTTTCAGATTGCAGTTTTACAGGGTGAGGGAGACAACATAATAGGCTATTGCTCCTGAGAGGAGGAGTTCCTGCTTGTAGCTCACCCCCTGCACCAAGTTTTAGTCTATTGTCCAAGCAAAAACAACTCCATGATTTTTTGTGCTGGTTTAGCAAATTAAACTCTCATGGAAGAGCCTGGTGGGTGCCTGAACTGCAGGGATTAGGTGGCCAGGAGGAAAGTTCATACTTAGCACTGCGGGCAGCAGCACCAAGTTGCTAGGTCTGGTGAGCTGTCAGTGAAGATATAGCCTCGTATCCAGAGACCAGTTGGTGAGTTAACATGCTGAAGGTGATGACAGTTTAATGTCTAATCAGAGTTGCAGATCTGTCTCTTAGGATGTCTGTGTGAAATACCAAAGCGTGCAGAGCTAGTTTCTGTTAAGAATCAGTTTCTCTCAGTTTGGAAGGCTGAAACCCAGGGTTAAGATGCCCAAGGATGTTAATGCAAAGGTTCATAATGCTAATGATTAGCCTTTATTTGTCCTAGCAGTCATGTGAGCAACACAGAAGTCAGCGATCAGAAACCTGAATCTTCAAACCTTGGTTCAAACCTTTCCATGTCAAGTGAGAGTAAGTATCTCAGAGTTTTTCTGTTCTTGGTGTCTTTCCTCATTTCTTTCAGTGGTCTTACTATTTTGCTTCATCAAGTACTAGCTTTGTCTCCTCCTTGTAATCTTTTGCCTATCCTCACTATCAGTTGTAAGGTGAAGGTTTCCTGTGGTGCTAACAAAGCACTAATGCCTCTCTTTGTGTGGCCTATAGTGTGCAGATACCATTTGCTATCTACCTCTGTATTACTGTCCCCAAACTTGCTGCTGGTTACTGCTATGTCTTACCTGCCTCGTGTATTGTTTTTCTTCAGAGAAGGGTTGTGTTGATCAATAATAATGCCCATTATAAAAGATATTAGTTTTATAAGTCATTATCTCTACACAGCTGTTTTTTTTTTTTTTTTTTTTTTTTTTTTTTTTTTTTTTTTCCTAATAATACACTATACACTTAGTCTTAGACTCTGAACTTTATCTAATGTCTGCAGAAATTCCTTAAAGTAAGTGGAGGGGAAACTGAGGCAGAAAATTAAAAAGATTGCATAGTAAGGGAGAGGTGGAATCTATCCTCCCCTTTAGAAAAAGAGGGCTGGGGCTGTTATGGAAGTAAATTTCTGTGCAGAATACTTCTGACTGCCTGTAGTTACCTGAAACTGTAAATCAGTTCAACTTAGTTGAAAATATGTAATGTATAACTTCCCATTGCTAACTGATTGCATGTTTGCTGTTTTAATCAATGTGCTGTTGCAGTTCTGGGAGTTATCAGAAGTTTTAGCCTGCAAAATCTGCTGTCTGTCTGGAAAAAGCATTTAGAAATTCTAGAAGTTGTATGGATCCATAAGCAGCACAGCTGTGTTTGCTAAGAATTTGGGTATGGTGTTTATAGAACTGAACTGATAAACCCATGCACTCTACAGACTTACAGCCAAAAATTATGTTTAGCTTGGAGATGACTGCACCATAGTCCTCTGTGGAGGTGTTGTGCAAGAGAGGGGCTGTATGGTGCTAGAAACTGTGCAAGGGGTCCTGCACATCCTCACTTCCCTAGTTTGATGGACAACTGAGTATTTATCGGGTGTGCTCATCTGAATTCAATATTTTTAATGGCACCCTTTTCCACCCCACTGTTATCATTGAGAACTGTCTCATAAGAGGTATTCTAGAACCATAGACAATGTTAAAAATCAGAAGCGTTCCATTACATGCAATTGTCAAATTTCTTTTGAGGTCATCCGTTTTCGGACTCTGAGCTTTGTGCACTGTGCTCAGCCCATGGTCTGTGGGATTGAGTTTGTTAAGCTGGCAACAGCTCTTCCAAAGAAAGAGAGGTTGTTGGAGCCATGCTGTGGGTACAGGCAGTACGCAGGAAAGCATGTTCTCTGCTCTTACTTCTTTGGTAGGAGTCATACCGAGTTCATGTGAGAAAATGAGCCTGCGAACCCCTGTGTAAGCAGAAAATGAGCTGTACTATGCCAGGCCTGGGCACTGCCCAGGCTTGGGGAGGGAGAAGAGAGACGCTTAGCAAAACCGCCACCTGCTCAGGTGTCTGCTCCAGGGTACAGAAATGAAACATTAACCTTAGTGCACATGAAGGCCATTTGGTATGTGCAAGCATGGGGGCTGCAGTTGAAGTCGAGGTTTTGTAATGATAATTGCAAAAGCTGATGGCACCAGGTGGTAAAGAGGAAGCACGCTTACAAAGGGAGAAGTGGTACTGACAAGCATTTACCTGCTCTGAATCAGCAAGAACATTTTTGTTGTGTTTTAATGCTCCATTTTTTTTTTTTCAGAATTCACTTTAAAACAGATATCCAAAGAACTAAAAAACTTTTGTTAAATACTGTGTGTTGGTTAAAATGGACTGCATATGGTGATACTTAATTGACATTAATTGTTGGGTTTTGAAATCTCCTGTGTAATTATATAAACTATTTTTTTCCAGTTATGACATGCACAGATTATATCCCAAGGTCATCAAATGATTATACCTCACAAATGTATTCTACAAAGTAAGTTGAACAATTGTTATAAAATGTTGTAACTCCTTTCTGAAGTAATATTTTGCATCTTTATGCACTTCTGTTATGCTTTACTTGCGCTTTCATATCTGCTAGGCAGCAGACTGCTGTGGACACTGAAGCTAGTAGAAGTCACCCTTTGGCTTCAGTGGCCGCTGTCTTACCTTCACAAGGATGAAGGAGCATCTTCAAGTAATTAGCAACACAATAGTCTTGTTGAATACTGCCTGTAGTATTTGAGGAATAGGCAGACATAAATGAATATAAGGGAAGTATGAGATTTTGCTGGTTGTTTACCACATTTGGGGATGTTAATAGTTTTTCCCCATAGCACAGAATAGTAGGTCTAAATCCCCCATGCTTACTTTTGTATAGTCTCTTTCTTCCATTAGTTCTGATACATAGTGCTATACAATATTAGCTTTAGAAATCGATGCTGGGAGGCATGATGATTGAAACTAACTGCTTATGCCTATTGGAAAGGGGAGTTCTTTCTTCCCCTCTCCCCTTGCCTTCCCAGTCCAGAAGAAAGAAGTAGTGTTCTGTTGCTGTGAAGGAGAGAGCTTCCTCTGGTTTCACTGGAAGAAACAAGCAAACCAAGAGCCTGTCAGATTAGGAAACACGAGTGGGTGTTACACTGAGAGTGTGTGTCAGTGTGAATTGTTTCTTCTTTCTGAAGCAATTTAATAAGGTGTTTTCTGGCTTGGAGGTTGAAAGCTGCATAAGGTAAATAATGTGTTTTTTTTTTTTTGTTGTTGTTTTGTTTTCCTTCTTTTTAATAAGGCCATATGCACATATCCTTTCTGTACCTGTATCGGAAACAATGAGCCCTTACCCTGGTCAGACTCAGTACCAAGCACTACAGCAATCTCAGCCCTACACGATCTACCCCCAGACCACCCAAACCTACGGACTACCTCCTTTCGGTAAGAAGTAAATTTTCAAAGACTTTTAGTGCCTGTAGTTACTGTTTTGTGTCTCATTAAAAAGCAAATGTTAAGTTTAACTAGATGTATTAGAGAGAAGAGCATATAGAAGAACACATGCCTGGCTTAAATTGTGGATTTAAGTGAAATGTGAGAAAGAGGTTTTGTGGCAATAGCTCTGATTTAGTGGGAGATACCTCTAGACGGGACTTAACATTATAAAATCCTATTTTCCCAAAGTTGTTTTCCTGGCCAGTAATTTGAAAGTCTATCCATGAAGCTTGCCAGATGTTTCATAGTTTGGGGTCATCATTTTTTCCAGTTATAGCTGCATTTGTGCAGTTTCCCGGTCAGTGAAAACATGCAAAGCCTCGTACTAGATCATCTCTGCTTGAAGATATTTTTCCCTTCCTTTTTGCTGGCCAGGAATAAGACTTTTTTTGTTATCTCATGTTTCACCAAATGCAGATTTCATGCTAAAATGTCTCTTGAGTTTTCTCAAAAAATAAGTTTGCTTAAGTTGCTCTGATACTTGAGCCCTCCCTCTATCAGCCATTGCAGTTTTTGCAAATGATTGGAGGAGGATAAGTGTCCTGTTGTAACTGAGCATCTAAAGCATGATGGAGAGGTTTTGAGCTATTCACCAAGTGCTTTCCTTATAGAGCATGGAGAGAAAGACACACCTCCTGGGGTCTTGGTCTGTTTTAGAATATAATTGCTGTTTTTCTCTGTGAAGTATAAAGGGTGTTGGGGATGAGTAGTGCAGACAGAAACGTCTACTTCTGAGAGATGTGAGTTAGTGAAAGGAGCTATCTGGTCTTTTCTCATGCTCTATATGTTGAAGTGACAGATGATGGAGAAAAAAATGGTTAAGAAATTATGAAATTATGTGACTGATTATTACAAATTAACATTTAAACTTCTCTTTTCATTTTTGATCTCGCTCTGCTTGGTTTCATATATGAAAATGTGTGATGTTGCCAGCTCTCAAAAATGTGTGGTGGCGGAGGCTGTTTTGCCCCTCAGTGCCTAGCTCTAATGAGAGGGGAGAGCATCACCCTTCCACGCAGGTAACACAGGAGAAAACATGTTGTCAGTGAGCTGTGCAGCTGTGAGATAGCCATGAAACGTTTGTTTTGGGGGGTTGTGGTCATATTGCATAGCTATTTTAACAGAGCCTCTTGCCAATTTTTTTTCAGTGCTAAAATCTTAGGAATTCTGGGTGTAAAACGTTGGTTTTTATAGCTGAAGAACTAATTGTATAAAAACAAAGCAACATGTATGGCTTGCTAGCCACTGACAGAACCAGTACTTATATATATATATATATATATTTCAAAACAACGGATATGTCATGGTATTTTTAAAAGATGGTGTGGAAAAGCAGATGCAACTGTGCTCATTCTTATTAGATATGCTAAACTACCATGTGATTTGGCACAAATTGTTATCTTTATGAAAATGGTCAACATGTAAAACTTACGTATGCACTTCTTCCCCTCCAGCCCCTTTTCTTCTCGCTCTCCCCCCATATAGCTGGAATTATTGGAAAGGAGTTTTTGTTTGTCATTGAGGTATCCTTAGGAATATAATGATAATTCTGTAGTAGCTGGCTCATTAGGGTTTAATCAGTGTTTCCCAAATCACATTAGCACTGTATTAATGCTGAGATATGTTGTTGTAACTGCTTGAAAGACATGAAGTAGGAGCTTTGAGGGTGTGAGAGCTGTTTTAAAGAGAGACTTGAGGCTCTTCGGGAGAAGAGGGGCATTTGGGTGGCTGTTGATGTTTGCTGCTTCTGCACTTCTAGCGCAGTCCCTTCAGTAAGGTTCAAATATGTCCGTTGTGATTTCTGACCTCTCCAGTCATTCCTTCAGGAGAGCTTGTCCCTGGAAAGATGAATGAGCATGGAGAGTTTTGATGCTGATGTCACAGAATTGTAGAGTGGTTTGGGTTGGGAGGGACCTTTGAAGATCATCTAGTCTGTCTTCTATCATGTCCAGACCCAAGTCTTCAGTTGCCACTGTAGTTTGTCTGCTGTCTTTCTAAACACCGTACTCGTCCTTTTTTTTTTGTGAATTAGTGTTGGGTGTTCTCAAACAGTCCATTACTGACAGACAGTGCCTGACTCTGTGGTATGGTCATTGGAATGTACTCTTCTTCCCAGGGTGCCTTCCCGTTGCTTTCATGATCTTCTGGTGCATCTGGTGGTGTCGTTTCCTTCACTTGTTTGGTGTTTATTCGCAGTTTGTTGTGGACAGTGCACTGAGGCTGCTTCTCTGTATTTTTCTGTGCTGTGTTTCCTTTTTTTATTATTTTTTTTTTTTTGGTTTGGTTTGGTTTTGTAGGCCAAGATGTTTTTAAAAGATATTTTAGACCTGTCTATGAAATTTTCATGGTGGGGTGGTAGATTTTTTTGGTAGGGTTTTTTTGTTTGTTTGTTTTTTTGTGGTGTTTTGTTGGTGGCAGTGGTGGTTTTTTATCTTTTTTTTTTTTTTTTTTTTAATTCAAAGTCTGTGGAATTTGCCAGTAATTAGTTAATTAACTGTTAACTTCTGTTGCATTCAAAGTATCTTCTGAAGATCTAGGCAAGAGATCAGCATTTTCTATTAACTTCATAGCAACTTTTGTCCATTAAATATTTTTTGAAATGTGATCAATTACTGAAATGCATTGGTAAAGTTTTCATGGACTACTATTAAATACCCAATTTTTTTATTCTGAATTTAAGTGTTAGGGAAATATTAAAATCATACATTTCCAGTATGATTTCCATTACTGGAGTAGTACGTATGTGATCATACTGAGAAGATGGACAGGTCCGGTGGAGCGTTGAGGATTAAATATGCATGATGCAATGGAAAGTCTAGAAATTGTCTGCTCATAGTATCTCCATTGAGCAGGTGAGAACTTGGCCAGGTAGGTCAAGTGTTTTACCAGCACATCAAAGGGCCTTCTCCAAAGGTTTGTGTGTCTTATTACTGTGCATTTGCTTCTATGTCAAAAAGAAGACATCATGGATTTCTTAACTGGAGCAAGGCAGGTGTATTTTATGCATGAAGTTGAAGCAGCTGACAAAAGCAAACACAGTCCTGAGATCACTCAGTTCAGGGTGCTGCCTTTGGAGAAAAGATGGCCTTCTGTGTGTGTGTGTGTGTATACACGTGTATATATATATACGTGAATACACACACACACATGTATGTGTACATATATATGCCTGTTAGTCACTTGTCCTTGTGCTGGAATATTTTTTTTTGTGATTAGTGCTCTGTTGTTTAGTGCTCTGCTGACTGTTGCACACAAAACATGTTTGTGGTCTGGAGAGATTTATTTAACAAAAAAAAAAAAAACAGACTAAAATGAGAGTAATGACATACAAGCTGTATGTGCGTGGCTTTAAGGTTGTGTTAGAAATATTGTAGATGTGATGGTTTACATTTACTCCAGAAAAACATACATGTGGTAGACTATACTGTGTGGGGTCTTTCTGTGTATGTACATGTGTCCTATGACATTCTTCTGCCTCAGCTGCAGTGCTGCCATCAGATGTGCAGGAGTCTTACATCCATCTTATCCTGCTTTCTTGGTCATCTTGGAGGCTGCACTAGTTTCTAAATGCAGGACAACAGGGAAGGATGTGTATTGCCAGTGCAAGAGTGTGCCTTTCTGAACAGAATGTAGAGTGTCACGTAGAAAGGTACATTGAGTGATGACAAAGAGGCGGTCGTGGAAAGCTGGGTATGAAAGATGTCTTCACACACACACTGAGTTAGCTCCTGCACTTGCATCCAACCAACCCTGTGAAAACCTCTGAACATGTCTGTTTGATCTGGCTTTAAACCCAGTGTATGATGATTATCCTACAGCATTCAGAGGTGATTTGTGTTTCACCATCACAGTGGTTAGGTACCTTGGTGTATTCTGTGAATGTCTGATATCAATGCCCTTTGCTACTTGTCCACTTATCTCGCACTGTGAGGAGCTCTGGTTACTGTCCTCTCTAAAAATTACTTACTTAATTGAAGACTGTAGCGTTCCCTTTCCAGACTAAACAAAAACAATGCCTTCTACTCTCCTTAAAGGATTTGTTTCCCATACGTTTTGTCCTGGAATTTCTGCAATATGTTTGCAATTGTCCTTAAATCAGTTTTTCCCTTTTGTTTGCTGATTATCAAGGTTCTCAAGGTTTGAAACCATAACAAAAACAAGAACCAAACCCTGAGTGGCTATACAGATAGACAGATGGGTGAGTTAATTTGACTCATAGGTGACTGACTGATTTATCTACATACCCAATCTCAAAGAACCACTGCAGAATTTGATTCTGACAAAGCTGCAATGAGGAGTGAGCTCTTGGAGATACTCCTTGTCTGGCTCTAGGATCTCCTGTGACCTTCTGCCTAAGAGACTCAGAGCTTGTAGCCCATGGCTCATCCTGCTGGAGCAGCTGAAAGGCTGCAATTGTTTTTTGTAGCCATGATGCTGGTGCTTTCCTCCCTGAATTGGAAGGGGTTTAAGACAGAGGTTGATCTTTCTGCTGGCCCTGAGCTTTGTGCCTAGCTCCAGATGCCCTTTGTCCCTCTGCTTTGCACGCTCCTGCTTGTTTTTAAGTACATCTTCTGAGCTAATACCTGCTTTTTTACTGCAGGCCAAGGAGAAATGCATTTAACTGGCTGTAGGTTAACCCCAGGCAGGTTAGACTTTTGCCATGGGGACTGCAGCAGCTTTAACTACTAGATGTATTTCATACTCTGGGTTGATAATTTTGAGTCATTAATCCCATAAAAATGTGACCTCAGCATCCTTTTATCCCGTCAGTCTGGTACTGAAAGAATGAACGCACTTTTCTTCTATACAAACTTAAAAACGCAGTATCTTATTCCTAGTGAAAATTTTTCTACTTCCTTGAAACAAATCTTGGTCCAGGAGGGTGGAAAAGTTGGAGCGTCTTGAGTATTTGACAATCATCTTTCAGACCCCAGCTGGATTCCTGGGGCTTACAATTGCAAGAAACAGAAATGATGAAATTTGATTTCAGAAACAAAAAACAAACAAGCAAAACAACAACAACAACAACAACAAAAAGTGCCTGACAAGTCCTGAAGAGCCAGGCCCCAGATGAGTTACTGCAGTCAGATGCTGTTGTCACTAGTACAGCAGACTAGGCCGTAACACAGTGCCTGAGCTAAAACCACACTTCCTGTGTGTGCCTTGTACATACAAATTAAAAATCACATTGCTGTAGGTGTGCTTTTGCCATTATTGTTACAAATACTTTCTAGAATGGCAGAAAAGTTAGAGGAAACTTTCAGATTCCCCCCCCCCCTTTTTTTTCTTTTACTGACTTTTAGCTTGTTTTTAAGTATTTGACCCAAAATCCAGTGAAGCAGTAGAAGTGTTGACCTTGACATTAACTGATACCAACCCCAGCCTTGCTATGTAATAGCTGAGGTCATTTACAGTGCTGTGAAACTCAGCCCAAAACATCAGAGGTATTAGCAGTTCCTTTATACCTACGTGGCAGTGAGTCTTACTGTTACACTAATGGGTTTTTAATTGAAAGCTTTGGAAATTGGTCTTGGTGGTGGTTTTAATTTTCTCTTTCAGCAAGTTTTGTCAGCAGCTCTAACCCATGTGCTGCCTGACAATCAGGGCTTCCTAATGCAGAAATTAAACATTTTCCATGTGTGATTTGTTCCTTGCTTTTGTGACAAGCAAAAAATCTTAATCTGAGGTAGCAGCATGCTGTTTGGTCCCAGCATATTTGTTTATAACTGGTCCAATTTATCTGATTCAGGTGCACTGTGGCCAGGTATGAAACCTGAAAGTGGTTTAATTCAGACTCCATCTACAAGTCAGCACAGTGTTCTTACCTGCACTACAGGGTTAACCACAAGCCAGCCCAGCCCAGCACATTATTCTTATTCCATTGAAGGTAACTTGGCATGGTTTTTATCTGCATCTCTCTCCACCTAATTGAGTATAGATACCACAAATAGAGAGGCTTGCACGTTTGTTCTTGGTTTGTGCATGCTTCTTTATGCTTTGTCTCTTTTCTATTTGAGCGTGTGTATGTATTTGGCTTTGTATTTGCTACGTACCTCTGTATGCACCAGGCTGGCTTCTTGGTGCCATGCTGATGGACTTAACAGGGTGAAGAGCAAATGGGATGGGGAAAGGAGACTAAATGTTGTGTTCTTGCATGCCTTTACTGGGAATGTTCATGCAGCTTGTTGTTGTTGGTCTTTAGCTTGAAGTCAGTAAATGTACTGACTCAGGCTGGATTTTTTTTATTTCCTTCTGGCAGTAGAAGGCTCCTATATTATATGTATATGCTCCCCCCCTCCCTCCACACACGCACAGCAGGATATTGTCTTGCTTGTGTGAGGCCTCCAGCTTGGAAAGTGGATTTGTGATTACAGAACTAGTCTACAGGTATTCCCACCGCTAAAGTGTCCCATCTAAGAAAGCTGTGTGCTGACTTTCACCAGCTTCCATAGCAATCAGCTTATGGCAAATATGTGCAAATAGTTACCCTTTTTTTAGACTGAATTTTTGCCATTTACATTTGGGTGATGAATTATGAAAATTTGTCTCTATAGGTTGTAGGAACCATTTCAGGAATACTTAATCTATTTCATGTGTGATATTTTCATGGAATAACTCAGGGACTTCAGGAATCTTTAGTCCATCCTCCTGCTCAAAGAATGGTTGGCACTGAATTCAGACCAGGCTGCTCAGGGCTTTATCCATTTGGGTTTCACAAACCTCCAAGGATCGGGATTTCACCACCTCCAGTGACAGAATGTCATCATGATTTTATTTTATTTTATTTTTGTCAAGTCAGAACATCCTCTCCTTCATGATCTGACCATTTGACCATTTATCTCTTTCTCTGTCTGTGCACCTGCAAAAAGAACCTGGCGCTGTCTTCTTGATTACTTCCTTGTAGATATTGCAGGCTGATGTTAGGTGCCCCAAAGCCATCTCTTCTCCAGCCTGAAGAAGCCCACTGCCCTTATGTAGCTGCATAGCTACAACATGCCCCTCGCAGGGCACATGCTCCAGCTTCTGACCATTTGGGTAGTTCTATGACAGACCTGTTCAAGTTTAGCAGCATTTTTCATGTGCTTGAGGACCAAAACTGAATGCCATATCCAGATGTGTTCTAACGAGTGCCAAGTAAAGGAGAATAATTAGATAATAGATTTCCTTAGCATGTCTTTCAGTGATAGGAAAGACATTTTATGTCACGGTACGTGCTCAGCCTTGCTTCATTGTGACGGTAAATGGCACAGTATAGTGTTTATTCTCAATTTACTTCTCATATTAATAGTTTGTGATTAGAAGTATACCACTGGAAATCTACCATTCTTTAAATATAACTCTTCTCCAGGTACTTCAACTGGCAGAATAAATGGTAATGTTTTATAGCACTAGCCCTAACTGCAAAGGGGAATTTGTCAGAAATAGTTCTGCATAATATGACCTCAGGCAGTTTTGTCAGCTGGTGTGCTACAGCAAGCAGGTAAATCCCTAGGAATAAATGAGGTAAAAGAAATCACTTGTCAGTCCTCACTTCGCAGGAAGATTTTAAAATACTTGACCTGTACATCTGTAAGAATGTGGCCTAGGAGTCTCATGTTGTGAGAAGAGTTTCCCTTCGGACTGCACTTTGAAAGTGTGAAAAAATAAGTCTCTGTTTGGACTGGTGGTGCAGGGGAGGTAGTGGAGAACAGGAGCTGGAAGGATGGACAAAGACCATTGATCTCTTGAAGATCTATCTTTTTATATTTTTTTTTTTCAAACAAAACAGAGTGCTAAACAGTTGTATGGTGCTGCTGGCCCAATGGACGTGTTTACAGTGCATGATCAATACAATTTAGTCTGAAGACTAATGGTGGACTGAACTAAAATGATATTTAAACCCTGGTAATAGGTCAGATGGTGCTTAGTGACTGAGAATTTTGCTTTTTGTACTCATGCAAGCTGTAGCTGTGATGGCAAGTAGCAGAGGCTCTGTGAAGTGCTGACAGTGACATGGGAGGGATGGCTGCTTCTTGCCTCACCTCTTTCTTCCATGTGAGCAATGCAGCCAAGCGAAATGTAAAATGCATTAATTACCATTTCCCTTCCCAGCACATGAAGCTGCTTGAAACAGGATCTTTGAAAACAACTGAAGCAAGACAGAATGGGATGAATGAGGCAGGGGAGTTAGGGATGAAAGGTCTGAAGACGAGCTCTGAAAGTGGGGGAGAAAACGAGAAATCAGAAGAGAAAGAGACATGGCAGCTTCAAGGCAAAGACTGCTGTTTACAGGACCATTAAAACTGAGATCAGGAAATGATCATGAAAAATCCCTTCTGGCACATCCATGCAAAACATTTTTGTGTGTTTTTGGCCCATTTAGAGGCAAAGGTGCTGACCCCCTGTGCAGAAAGAATTGCTTGATCTATGTAGTAGAAGCCATTTATAAAGATCTGATGTGTTACATTTTACAGATACAGGATAATTAAAAAAGTAATCTTGGAATGAGACTGGAGTTAAGGTAAACAGTGAAGTTGGGGATTGGGTGGTCTGTGTTTTTAACCAGAGTCCCAGCTCTTGGAAGTTTTTTGCTATGTTTATTTTTAAACTTCTGTGATCTGTCTCAGTGGAGAAGCAGCCTCTTCAGTGCACTGCAGAGGTGAATCTCTTTCTGTTTGCTCTCCATGATAATTTTGAGCGATGTGGTAGAACAACTTTGGTAGTTCATTTCTTCCAGCTTCCCATGAGCTTCATTCTGTGTTAGCAAGGAGCTTTTCTGGAGATCCATGCTTTGCAGTGCCCTGCCAGGTGGCATTTTCTTACTATAAACAGCAGCTTTGATTGTTTCTGTAATATGTATAGTTAAAAGGATTTTTATTTGGAAACTATCCCTTGCTCTTCAGCAATTGCATTTGAGGAGTATCTGACAAGTCCCTGATGCTCACAGCTCCTGCTTCTAGTAGCTGCATAGCTACAACATGCACTTGAATATCTTCATTGCCATTATTACTGTTTAGTGCAGCCTTTTTTCCTTTTTCTAAATGTTCACCCCCAAAACTTCCTTACACCTGTTTTTGAACACTGCTGCTCCTATCTGTGAGGGGATTCCCAGGGGCTAATCACTTGCCTTTATTTTTGCTTCTGTAGAGAGGCCACTTCACTTTCCCACCTCTTGTAAATACTGTGTATCTCTGCACTTCTTTTAAGATGTATTTCTTTTGTTTTTCACCTTTTTTGAGGCATATTTTGGATCGATTCCTCTTTCCAGGAGCTGTTTACCAGGTAGTACCTGTGCTTGCTGTAATACAATGTATATTGATTAAGAGTTCGTGGTGGTCTGTTCCCCTTTGCAGCTTCTCTGGGCTAGAAAGACTGAAGTCTTCAGGATGTTGAGTTCTTCAGTCTTGGGGTGAATTCTGCGTGGATGTGATTTGCAGAAAGGCTTTTCTCAGAGTGATGGTAAACTAGGTGATATTGTGTATTTCTTCAAGTCTTTTCATAAGTTTCTTAACAATTTTTGGTTTTATTTGTGTGTAAAGAAATTAGGTTTAGCAAAAGAAAATATTTCTTGGTGGCACTTGGTTTAGTACATGCTGGTTTTGTTTGTGCTTATTTCTGTATTTGTTTTCACTAATCCTTGAGGTTCCTGAAACTCTGTGGAGTAATGTTTAATGTTATAGCCTTGTCACTGTAAAATCATCAAATCTGCTAAATGACATATAGCAGATGCCATGAGTTGTTCCCGGAAGGTCTAGTTGCCTCTTAAGTACTTTAGAAGAACTGAATGCAGTGATGTGAAGAGTATTAAACATCTTAAAATTCTTACTAACAACTAGATGTCTCTAACAATTTGTCCTACATGTTGACAAATTATTTCAGAAACTCTCATCCAAAAAACTAGTTGTAATCTTACAGGGATATATATGGGGAGATGTATTCACTTCTCCACTAGGAAGCACCCTTATTATATTTTGAAATATTTTTACTCTTTCCTTATTTTTTTTGATCTAATTAAACTAAACATACTAATTCCAATGCAAACAGATAAGCATTTTGTTATTGAACTGATTTTAAACATGCTTCATGTCTGTTGTTTATTCTGATTCATTTTTAATTGCTTATAATTAAACATCAGAATGTGATTTCTGTCTTCTCAAAACTTTTAGTAAAGGTATGTAGCCATTCTGATTAAACTCCAGTTGCTTAGCGGGCACAGAGGGGGAAAAATCTTTTTAAAAGCTCTAGGTAAAATTTCCGAAACACTTGAAAATGATGTTTTTAAAGATCACTGTGTGTCAGTTCTCCTCCCCTGTAAGCCCGGTGGAAATTTAACTGGTTTCAAGATACCCCCCAACACTTTTTTGGCCATTACAAGCAGAGCTCTGCTGGAAGCACAAATGCTTGCACCTAAGCCAGTAAGAACTTATTAACTTATTTTACATCTTAGGTTGGTCTTGTCTCTCGTACTTCTCTTGAAACATATATATTTATATGAAGTAATTCTTAATTTTACAGCATCAACTACCAATGCCAATCCCGTGTCTACATCTTCGACTGTTGTCAATATTTCTACATCAGCCGTAGCCAGCATCTCACAGGTAAAATTTCCTCCTTGCTATATTTATGTGCAGCATCTCATTCACCTTTGTTTAACACATTATTCAAAACTAACAGAAGAAAGCAAAATATTTGCACAACTTTAAGTAGAGCACAATGGTTACTAAAATTATAGGGTTCATTATGTTACTCTAAGTCAGCAAAATTGCTCTTGCTGTGTCTCTGACGATGTTGCTCTTCCCTTTGACCTTCACAGCAAACTTATTTGAGCTGTCCATAGCTCTGCCCTTATCCGCTAATCGTGTGGTGAATCTTAAACAGAGCACTGAGATTTCTTCATGAGAGACACTGGAAAAGAAACAATAGAACTAGTATTAGAACCAAACTACAGGGAGGATTATAGTTGGACATCTTTTGAATACCTTTGATCTCCCTCAGCAAGAAAAGGAATGTATGTTGTACACAATCAAAAAAGTTGAGTGAGATATGTGTTCTGATAGTTAGAATAAAACAAAATCAAAAAGCCCAGAGCCCTTCCATTATGAGAACAGAGCCCTTCCAGTATGTCCTACTGTGGGGTAATAACTCCTTTCTTCCTGCAGGCAGCAGTTAACTGCCAGTCTGAATATTCAGATATTGCAAAGAAACCCTTCAACATCACAGTTTTGCAGAAGGAGAATACAGGAGCTGTGGGAAATCCAAGGGTTAAAGCAAATTCCTTGTATATTTACACTGCTGCTTTTTAAGGTTCTTTCGTTAGCATAAACTTGCTTAGAATTTTAAGGAGAAAATCTTGACTGGATTGTAATGCAGACTGAATTGCCTGATGCATGTTCACAAATTCAAGAAACTCCCTGAGTGAACTGGAAGTGTGCAGTGTGCCAGAAGAATGTGACATGGCACTTAGAGGGTGGCTATTTTCTCTACTATCAGTAGCAGAAATGAAAATCCTCAAGTATAGCTTGAGTTCAGGAACCCTCTGATTTCAGTGATCAACTCTGAAATGAGTAAATTGTCTTCAGAAATAGATATCTTTAATCACAGTGTGCAATTTAATTGCTTTCTGAAGACAGGTCATGAGTAAAGGCACTTTATCCTTTATCTCTTGTGGCTGGGATTTTATTCTGAGTCAATGCCAGAGCCGTTCTCTATTGCTGTCAGTACATCTGGTATCAAAGTAAAACACAAGACAAAGACACAAATTCCAGAAGATAGTGGACTGATGCCTTGGCATCAACTGGATGCTCCCCTATTACTGTCACATCATTTATATAAATTCATTTTTGAAGAAACTAGAGGCAGAGGAAAATCCCTGTGGTTTCTGGCCTTCTGTGGGCAGAACTTCCCTGCTGTGGAGGCTATTGGGAAGTCATCTCTCTCAATCCTTTCTTGGGGATTTCCTATGTGTGTGGAAGGTAATAGCATAAAGTCGAAGTCAGACTATGCTCTTGCTGACATTTTTCTTTGACAGGCATATTCTAGTATAAAAGTCACCATGATATAGAATGTTTTCTGAAAGGAGTGTCCTGTCATAACTAATCCTTTCCTCTAATAGGAATATCCTACATACACAATCCTTGGCCAAAGTCAGTACCAGACGTGTTACCCAAGTTCTGGCTTTGGGGCCATAACACCAGCAGACAGCAGCGCGGAGAGTACTGCATTAGCAACGACTACGTATCCGACTGAAAAAACAAATGCCATGGTGCCTACACGGACGGTGCAGAGACATTCCTCTGGTAATGGTTGCATCTTTAACAGGGTGGCATCTGTAACAGGGTGGCTAATACCTTTGATAAACAACACAGTGTGCAGACATGGAGAAAACTTTATTTCAAAATGTGTAATTGAAGCACATTTGTGTGCTGTGCAATCCTGGACAGGATGCTTGTTTCCATCGTCACACTCTGTCTTACTGATGTGCAGACTATGTGGTGGGCCAGCCAGACTTATGTATTGGAAATCTTATACTACTGTGGTTTGGGAGACACACACCATATACTCTGAATGCTGTAGAGAGAGGGAATTCCGGGGGTGACTGGAAGGGGAGTTGACAGCAGCTTTCTGGGGTATGTTGCCTCTTGTCATGTGTCCGGGCTGGGTGTCCACGTGGGCTCCAGGGCATCTATGTGATATCCAGCCTTGATAGCTCCTAGCTCTTACCTTCCTGCAGCCAGGTATTCATATTACACAGCTGCCAAACCCAGGTAAGGAGGCCCTTTGGAACTTCTCATGCATTTTTAAGAGCTGTAGTTTGGCCACAACCTCTCAATGAGTTGGTCTCTGATGTGCCCTGGAGTGCATCCTTTACTTTCCTCTCTTCTGTCTGCTTCATCATGTAAACCATTGAAAGCTGCTGTGCTTTGTATGTGAACAGCTCTGCATAGCATTAAGTTACCTGACACTTGTCAGGGCAGATTTTAGCTGTTATTAGAAGAAATGTAGAAAGGGACTTAACTGACTTTTCTAGAGAAGTCACATCTTTGGCTGACCTTCTCCACTAATGCTATATAATGTACCAGCTTGTAGAGGTATTGATTGACTAAGGTTTTTCTCAACAAAATTACAGTTTTCTAAATTTAACAACAATAAAAGCAAAGACTTAGTGCTTCCTCCAGCATCTTACACAAGGTGTTACGAGATTCTGTTTCTGTTGTAGAGCACTTACCAAATGAAATCTGATGTCTGTTGTAGATTCACTTTATTTTTGTTAGTGTGCTGTGTCTGGCTGAGATGAAGCTAACTTTCTTCATAGCGGCCCTTATGGTGCTGTGTTTTGGATTTCTGGCCAAAGTAGTATTGACAGCACACTTCCGGCTGGAAGGGGACACAGCAGGGACAACCGATACAAAGTGGCCAAATACATATACCATATATATGTGGTATATACATGTATACCATATAACGACATGCTCTGCAATAAAAACTGACACAGAGGAAGAAGGCGGCAGGGCATTTTGGCTTCCAAGGCAGCTGTTGCTCAGAGACTGGCTGGGTATCAGCCCATTGTGGGAGGTGGTGGGCCTTTGCAGCACCTGGTTTTGATTTTTTTTTCCTCCTCTCTTGTTACAAGACAAAGACTTGTTTTTGTCTCAACCCACAATTTTTTTCACTTTTGTTCTACCTGTTTTCTCCCCTGGCCCACTGGAGGGAAGAATGAACAAGCAGCTGCGTGGGTACCTATCTGATAACCAGTGTCAGCGCACGACTGCTGTTTAAACCCTCTCCTTTGGTGCTTGCTGGAAGTTTTAAGTTCTGGTTTAGGTGTTTTAAAGAAGAGTGACTACAGTTAGGTCTTCATAATGTTTTTTTTTTTTTCCTTTCTGCTTGTTATTTTCCATAGATCTTTTTGTCCTGTGAATGACTGTGTCACAGGCTCTTAGAAACAGAACTTGCTATGTCTTAGCTCACCTACTCCCTGCATGCCTTGGGCATAAGTACACAGAGTGTACTGAGTGCACTGTAGGTCCTTGGTTCCTTAGATGTCCAAGGGAATGGAACACTGAACCAATAGTTGGATTCTTTTGCTTTAAATATTGCCTTTTTCTAAGCTTATCTCAGGACCTTTATTTTCTTAATTCCTTGTAACTTCTACAGTGTTTTCTGGGGTCTCAGTCCATCTAGTGCTTTGCTGAGTGGCTGCCCTGTGAACATGGCCTCAGAGCTATTTTTGAGGCTTGTCTCTGATAGCTGGATTTCACCAGAGCATTCTCTCCTGGAGGCATATATCCCCAATAACTTGACCTGCATTCCAGATACCTACTATTGTTTTGGCAAAACCCATCTACTAGGCAAATGCCAGATTTTGAGTGTATTCAGTCCTCTTTGCACAGAGAAGGAGAACTCTGCATGCAACATTTTGTTTTGGGAAAGCTGCTTCTGAACTGCTGTTCAGTTCAGAACAAATTGCCTAGTTTAACCCATAGTAATAATTAACACTTTGACCTCAGTACACCTGTATTCCTTGCTTTTACATGTCAATAATTGGTGTCTTTCTAAATGCTTTTTGATTGTTTGTTTTTTCCCCTCAAAGAGAGAATACAGGTATCACTACTGGATGACTTTGCTGATAATGCTGTGAGCTCTGGCTGGGCAGAATTCCTGGCTAGTCCACAGGGTCCAACTGACTGGGCTTTCCCTTCCTGGGAAGTAGAACTTGGAAACAGTTACTTCTCCCCAAATTCCAGAGAGAGCTATCATATGCTCCTGTAGCTCCAAAAGGGCTCGAGTCCTTTTTTAAGACAGGAGGTGTTCTCCATACCTTTCTTGTCAACCCATCTTTACCTTGTGGGATACCACAGCAAGGTGATGACAAAAAGCATGCTGTGATGTTGTAAATCAAGAAGCATGGTGCTTCAAGTGCTTTGCCTTTTTCAGGAAGCAGTTGTCCTCTAGTTGGAGCAAACAGCAGGAAATCTACACGTCTGAATCTGTTTTTACATGATTATGAAAGCTCCAAGCAATTGACCTGTTACTTCAAGCCACCAGTCAGAGAATGGCCCAGTTGTTAATGTTCTCAGTGACATTTTCTTAGTTCAGGAGTACTCTTGAGTTCACCATTCTACGTGAATTTTCATAGGAATTGGCGCATGTTCATTAGTTGCTTCATGCTCAAGACCCAGGCCAAATTCAAAAGCTTTCAAGTTGTCTTGGCTCCAGAGTCAAAAACTGGTCCAGGTCATCCATCTGGTATCCCTGGATTGAGGACATGGATGACCCTATTCCTTTCTGCATTCCTGATAAACTTTGGTTCTATTTCTGAATAAGTCAGGCAGACACCTAAGATGTTAAATCTTCTATGTGAAGTGTTAATAGAGGTTTCAGAGGGTGTCTCCCATTGTCATAGTACTCTGCACATTAAAACATTTATTTACTTGGTGATGCTGCTTTACCCTTTCCTGGTGAGAGGAGTTCTTACTGGTTGGAGAATTGGCTCTATAATGTATCCCTTTTCAGTCATGGCCATGCTGCTTGGCCAAGCCTTTGTCTCCAGGGCCAACTACATCCCTGTTTTTTATCTGTTTTGTTTTGTTTTGGGGGGAATGGTTGGGCAATGTAGCTGTAGTCTGTCTCGTGTACAGTCATCATGCTATGGATTTGTGTACGATGAACATACTCCAGATAACTCCATACACTGGCTATTGCTTAACTGTTACTCTAAAGATATTTTGCAGTGGAACAGGAGGGAGTAGTGTATGCTGAAAACAGCATGTCTTATATAGGGTTGCTCAGCACAGAAAATTCATTTCACTAGCCCAGGAAATCTAGGATGGACAGGCATTACTCAATACTTTCCTTTGTACTTTCATTCCAGATTAAGAGTTTCTGACAGAAACTCTCAAGAAGCATTAAAAGAAACAAATGAAGAATAAAGCAGTGCTAGGATAGAGAGACTTTTGAGGGATTTACAGGCCTTAGGTTGAAGGGTGCTATGTCTTTTACTGCAGCAGAATGCAGTAAGTAGGTCAGTCCTGACAGGTACTGAATTCAGGAGACAAAGCTATTTTAAAATGATGGGACAATGAAATCATATTTTGTGTTTTAACAATGGTTCGACTACTATTGCTTCAATAACACAAGGTGTCTTACCTGTTGCAGGGGAAGCTTGTGGTCAAATGCTGTGAGTTTTGTGTTGGTGTCTGTTTTGAGAAATGAGGGGATGAGAGCTCTGTGATTTCTTTCTGCAGGAGATGCATCCACAAGTCCATCATTGTCAAGAGCAACAGCAAGTAAAGAGTTAGATGAGCAGGCAAGAAAAAACATCCCTGGGAAGAACAGAGGGAAGAGGAAAGCAGACACCTCCTCCTCACAGGACAGTGAACTGGAGGTAAGTACTAATGTTTTCTACAGGTAGCACTACAGAATGGTGTGGTGGTAAAAGGTCTCTCTTTCCTTCCTCCTGTGTACATGGAAATGAAAGGGGATAATGTAGGAAATTCCTATGATCCTTGTTATCTGAGAACTGGCCCAAATTAGTTCTTCAGTGGCCCTTGACAAGCACGACTTAAACACATTTTGGAATTGTAGTAGTGTCAATGGAGCAAACATCTGGATGTCTCCAGCACAGTTTCCTGCTCAGAGCAGGGCTCTCCCCACCACTAGAAGAGGATGACCATAACTTGGCTGAGTTGAGTCTTAAGAACCTCCAAGGTTGGAGATCCTGCATCTATATATTGATGTCCTGGGACTACCACACCCACCTTGGGAAGCAGGTTTTCCTTCTCTATCCAGAATCTCCCAAGCTGGAATTTGCCTGTTCTTTTTTCCATTGCAGTTTTCCATCTGTCACTACTGAGAATTTGTCTCAATTATCTTTGCAGTTATTCTTCAAGTAGTTGTGGGCTGCTATTAGATCACTCTTAGTGTCCTCTTTGCCAAGATAAACCATCACAGCTCTGTCAGCCTCAGCAGCCCTTTGCTGACTGCTCTCCAGTTTCCTCACATACCTCTTGAACAGGGGATACAATACTGGACCCAGTATTCTGGGGTGACCTTCCCAGTGCCAAACAGAGTGGAACACCTTCCCTCCATCAGTTCTTCACCATATTCTCCAGCATGCAGTTAATCTTATCTACAGGGAGAGTGCACTGCTGGCTCATATTGCACGTGGTATCCAATGTACTGTCCAGCTCTTTCCAGCCTGGACCTATTTAAGGGGTTATTCTACCCCCACATGCAGAATCTGCAGTTACTGAACTTCTTGTAGTTCCTGCTGGCCCAGTTCTCAAGTCTGTCAAAGTCCTTCTGTACTAAAATTCTATTAGTCACAACAGCCAATCCCCTTTATTTATCTTAACAAAGGTGTCTCTGATAAACACCAAGGTCATTTACCTGTTGCTCTCTACATCATCAGCAGTAAATATCTACCCTAGCTGGGCTCTAAATTTCATTATCACTCTAGTGTTTTGCTTTTATAACTATAAAAACAGGAGAAGCTTTTGAGAAAAAAATTGATCAAACGAGTCTTACCCGGAGTGTATAGTTGCCCTGTTTCAGTATATAAACTCCACCACGCTACGCTGGAAGAGTTTAACTAATAATGTATTTAGTCTGTGAGATGAACGCTGTTGTTCATATCTGTTAGTTGCATACTGCAACTAACTGCAAAATGAACCCTAGAAGTTGTTCCTTTATTATAGCATTGTACTTGAACTGTCTCGACTCTACAACTCTAGTTGGGGAGAAACGTCAATCTGCTGGAGGGTAGGAAGGCCCTGCAGAGGGACCTGGACAGGTTGGGTCAATGGGCAGAGGCCAAGGGATGAGGTTCTATATGGCTAAGTGCCAGGTCCTGCACTTTGGCCACAACAACCCCATGCAGCGCTACAGGCCTCGGGCAGGGTGGCTGGAAAGCTGTGCAGAGGAAAAGGATCTGGGACTGTTGGTTGATGCTCATCTGAACATGAGCCAGCAGTGTGCCCAAGTGGCCAAGAAGGCCAACGGCGTCCTGGCTTGTGTCAGGAATAGTGCAGCCAGCAGGACTGTGGAGGTGATTGTCCCCCTGTGCTCAGCTTTAGTGAGGCCATGCCTTGAGTGCTGTGTTCAGTTTTGGGCCCCTCACTACAAGAAGGACATCAAGGCCCTGAAATGTGTCCAGAGAATGGCTATGAAGCTGGTGAAGGATCTGGAATGCAAGGGAGTGGCTGAGGGCACTGGGGTTGTTTAGTCTGGAGAAAAGGAGGCTCAGGGGAGACCTTATTGCTCTCTACACTACCTGAAAGGAAGGTGTGGGGAGCTGGGGGTCGGCCTCTTCTCACAGGTAACTAGTGATAGAACAACAGGGAATGGCCTGAAGTTGCACCAGGGGAGGTTCAGGTTGGAAATTAGGAGACATTTCTTCTCAGAAAGAGTGGTCAGACACTGGAACAGGTTGCCCATGGAGGTAGTAAAATCACCATCCCTGGGGGTGCTTAAGAAAAGGTTGAATCTGTTGCTTAAGGACATGGTTTAGTGGGTCATATTGGTAGAAGGGGGATGGTTGGACCAGATGATCTTGCAGGTCTTTTCCAACCTTAATGATTCTATGATTCTGACTTGATTTTATTCTCTACCCAGCGAGTGTTTCTCTGGGACCTGGATGAGACCATCATAATCTTCCATTCACTTCTCACAGGGTCTTACGCTCAAAAATATGGCAAGGTAATGCTGTCTTTTATGTGGAAAAAAAATCATGTGTTATACAGGAGTAAATGTTGATCTCTGGAAAAGGAATAGAAAATTCTATTTTGTTGTAAATGTGTAGTATGATACTTCTAACTTGTTGCAAATTGAAGGGGAAAAAAGGAACAGTAGATGTGGCTTCATACAAAGTTAGATTATTATACAAAGTTAGATTATTAACATCACAAACACTATCCTCCTAACAACGTCAGATGGCTTTTATCATTATTGGGAATTATTGAGGACATAGTACAAAAGAAGTATTTTTTCTCTTTCAAAATACATTGAAGACTTTATAATGTATGTGTTGCTTCTGAAAGTGCTTCAGTCCCTGCCATGAAGTACTAAAGTGTTTTTTTTAACATTTTGAGTCAGTGTATACCAGATGGAATTACATCATTCCTGATAGACGTTTGAAATTCTGTACAAAGTAACTGATGAAAGATTTGTCATAAATTGCTTTTAGCCTGTAACCATGATGAGTTTACATTTTTTCTTTTTGTTTTGTCAGGATCCAACTCTAGTAATTGGGTCTGGTCTGTCAATGGAGGAGATGATTTTTGAAGTAGCTGATACTCACCTGTTTTTCAATGACTTAGAGGTACATGGCAAATGTTTTTTGAAAAGAAAAACTCCATATTAATTAGAGTTACACTGCAGAGTTTGTGGAGGCAGATGTGCTTCACAGCAAGTCAATAATGAATAATGCTATGCCAAAACTTAAGTGGTGCTAAGCACAGCCAAATCAAAGGGGTGTTTGTTCTCTTTTATCTGAGACAGGGGCATCCTGGACACTTCCAGTGTCATGAGCTCTCCTAGCTCTCCTATGGGTTTCTACTTGTACCTGAAAACATTAAGAGCGATGCCTACTTTGTATTATAGTTTCATTCTGGACTGGTAAGCATTTTGCTTTCGCTGATGCTATATTTGAAATAGAGACCAGAGATCTGGAGAAAAAGGTGACCTGTAGGATGTTTGTTCCTGGGGCTTTGGCTAAAGAAAAGACAGTCTCAGCCAGTGAACCAGTAGGTCACACTGACTGTGTAACAACTATGAAGGATGTGCTTCCACAGACAAGCAGGCTGTACCTATGGAGGTGCTACCTTCTCACAAGCAGTCTTTGCTGCTCTCCCATTCCTTTTCTTCTTGAGGGACGTCTGTTCAGCGTCTATCCTCTTTCATGCACAGTATTCTTTGCCAAATTAAATACATCTGTCTGTTCTGCACTTTCACAGAAGCTGAATATAAATCTTTCCTTGAATTATGGCAATAGCCTATGCTATGACATTATCAGATAGTAGTGAAAAGCAAGCTATCTGGAGAGGTGTGGAATTTTGGCATAGTCTGGAATTTAGTGGTCAGGATTTCCTGACTTACGTCATCTTTGAAATTTGAGCACAAAATATGGATTCATGAACCTAATTTGCAGAATTTTCAGGTCTAGTTTTAATCTTATGAAGGCTGAATATGAAGAGTGACCAGTTAAATGTAGATGCATCACTGGTGTACATGGTGGGAAAACACAAGATGTTTTTATTAATGCAAATGGAAACTTAAATTAAGTTTACATTTATGGCAGCTGTGAATTTCATAAAAGTGGTAATGGCAGTTACATCTCTGCCCCAGGGGAAAAAAAAAAGGTCTCTCGTACTGGAAGGATAGTCACTGACACGTGAACTATGTAGTCAACATCACTCACTGCTGCTGGTAGTAGTTGCAGTGGGAAATTTTTGAGGTGGGGAAAATTTGCTTGTAGTTCTAAGGTATTTGCAGTTTATCTCTGGGTTAAGTCAGCTGTACTAAGCAGCAATGTCAAAGCAATAAGGTATTGATATTTCAATCCAAGATTTATGCTGTGGATCTCTAGTAAGAAAATTGACCATTATGTTATTGTTTAAACGGAGTATCATCAGTCGACCACATAATATGGTTTGGGGGTACTTTTGCTTTTGTTTAGCTTGTTTTTGTGAAATGGCAGAAGGGTTTCAGACGATAAGTGAATTATCAATTCAACTTGTTCAGCAAGTGTTGAGGTTTCTTCTTTGCAGACAAAATGCCATTTTTTGTCTGAAAAAAAAAAAAAAAAAAAACAACTTTTTTTTTTCTGACCTTTCTGGTGCTTCAAATCTCTGTCTTGGCAAGGACTTGTAGGTGGTGCAAAGTAAAACAAAGCCAATGGAAGTAATGGAAAACAAAGCTAATGGAAGCTGTGTATCAGTTTTTGGAGGCAGTATAGCTGTGTTTGGTGTTGTTGGCAAATGTGAAGGGATCGTTCTGTATCATGCTTCTTTTAATCTGCAGTTTGGTATGTTTCTGGATTACAACAGTGGCTTCTGCTTTTTTTTTTTTTTCCTGTTTTAAACAGGAGTGTGACCAGGTACACATAGAAGACGTGGCATCTGATGATAATGGCCAAGATTTAAGGTGACGTACTGAAGAATGCATGAAACGTATAGCTGATGCAATCTGGGTTATTTTGCAAGGCTTGAGAAAGAAACCAAACTGTAATGGGGTTAAGGAATGGAGGCCAGCATTGTGCAGGGTCCGAAACTCTACCAGTGCTGTTTGTTTGCTGGGTGTTTTATTTTTTTATTTTTAAGACCTACAAAAAACTTTTGGAATTATAATGGGAATTGCATTGTTGAACTGTTGAATATTACCTATATACTCAGTAATGTGTAATGAGTAGAGAATCCGCACTCCAATTTGATGATTTTGACTTTTGAAAGTCTCCCTACAGTTTGCACCTCCCTGTGAGCTGATTTTATACATAGTCAGACAGGGCGATAATTATTCTGCTGCATTAGTGAGTTGAACTGGCTCATGGAAAGGTCTGAGAAGTGCCTGTCTGTCAGGGAGAAAGAAATATGGAGAAAGTGGTGAAGCAGAACCTGCTTCCTCCAGACATGAGCTGGTAAAGCAGCTCATCTGCTTGTGGAACTGTAGCTGTGATCTAGAGAGGCAGTTGTTATGTTTGGAAAATACTACATAGGGATTTATCAGTGCAGAATGAGAGAGGTTAGTGGGAAGGATGTTCTGTATTGCAGAGAAGTGAGTGAAGAGCAAAAGTTGGATTTTGTATTAGGAGTATGCAAGAGAAGTTGAATCAATAAATTTCAGTACAGCAGTTGAGAACTGAAAGCAAGTGTGGGTGGGTATTAGAACACATTACCCAGAGTAGTTGGCCTCCACCATCAGGGGTGCAGTGGTGGTTGTGCAGAGTTCTTCACGGTGCTTTTCTAGCTGCTGTCAGAGCTGAAATCTGCAACCCAGCCATAGTGGCTCTGCTGCTGTGGCACATTTAATAGATCTGTGTTTTTTTTTTTTTTTTTTTTTTTTGATTTGTTTTTTGTTTTAATAGCAACTACAATTTCTCCACGGATGGCTTCAGTGGCTCAGGAAGTAATGCAAATCACAGTTCATCAGTTGGTGTCCAAGGTGGAGTGGACTGGATGAGAAAACTAGCATTCCGCTACCGCAGGGTACGAGAGATATACGATAAATACAAAACTAACATTGGAGGTGAGTGTTCCCATACACCAGTATCTGGAGCACTAACCAGAGTTTGTAACACCAAACTTGGCTCTTCTTGGTAGCTGTTCCATACAGTAGTTTTTGCTTTCCTAAATGTTTGAACATGGAAATTAACTGTTCTGCTAATGCTAAATAGGATCATATCTCTGTGTAATCTAAGAGGCTGCATCTTCCAAAACTGAACAGTATTCCAATGTGCTCTCTGACTTATGTAGATAGTGTTGGTTAGTCAATCATATATCTCAGAGAAGGGTTTGGTGCAGTGTTCCTTTGCTACTTTTGAATGAAAGGCTGCCTATCACCCTGTGTAGAACAAGCCTAAATGACTTATATAACATTCTGCTTAGGAGACCTTTTCATCTATGTCTTCAGAAAATCTTTTATTACACAACTGTCAAGAAGTAATGTGTTCGTTCTTTTGGTTGCCGTGCTTAGTCTGACATGATATCTCTAAGTCTGTTCACAAAGTCACTTAAAATCTTCTGATTTTTCCAATGCCACAGCAGTAATAAAGATGCATACTGCAACTCTATTCCACAGAAGTCAAATGTTGAGAAAGTTTCTGTTTAGTCTGAATCTTAGCATTGAGATCTTTAGGAACAGGGTGCTGCTGGAGCAGCTCATCTGACTGTGTGACAGCCTGGTGGGTTGCAGGTTTAAGTACCCTTAGCCTAAGCAAAAGAAGCTTGATACAACGTTTTCTTTGACATACTTTCTGAAATATAAACAAAAAGGGTGGTCAGTACTATAACCTTCAGCCTTAAAAGTTGTAATAATAACGTCTGCATTTTAGTTTACCACAGTTACCTTATTTTTGGTAGGGATCAGACATTATTTCATATTTTGCATGTGGGAAACCTAGTTGTGGGGTTTTTCAGGACCTGTCTAAAGGTAAAGTAGTTGCTAGCACAGCCTGGAATGAATCCCTCTGTGGCCTCCTTGTCAGAGTACTAGAGTATATTGCGTAAAGGAGTGGTGGGGGAGGAGTGACAAGAAAGAGTCATAGTGCATGGCTAGAAATTGGGTGGAAAGAGTTTCAGACTCAAGGAGCTCTCTTTTTTTGTTGTTGTTTTTGTTTTATTTAATAATGGAAGCAGAATTGACTGCATAGCCACCATTTCTGACCATTTGCAACTAGATATTTTGAGAAAATGATGTTTAAAAGGCATTAAGTACAGCTCTGCAGAGAAGGACCTGGGAGTCCTGCTGGCCAGCAGGCTGACCATGAGCCAGTGATGTGCCCTTGTGGCCAAGAAGGCTGAGGGGATGCTGGGCTGCATTCGGAAGTGTTGCCAGCAGGCCAGGGGAGGGGATTCTGCCTCTCTGCTCGGCCTGACTGAGGCCACACATGGAGCATTGTGCCCAGTTCTGGGCTCCCCAGTACCAGAGGGAAATAGAGCTACTGGAGCGAGTTCAGAGGAGGGCTATGGAGATGATGAGAGGACTGGAGCACCTGTTGAATGAGGACAGGCTGAGAGATCTGGGCCTGTTTAGCCTGGAAAAGAGGAGACTGAGGGGAGAGCTCATCAGTGTGTATAAATATCTGAGGGGAGGGTGTCAAGAGGATGGAGCTGGTCTCCTTTCAGTTGTGCCCAGCGACAGGACAAGAGGCACAAACTGAAGCCCAGGAGGTTCTGGCTCAATATGAGGGGGCACTGGGACGGGTTGCCCAGAGAGGTTGTGGAGTCTTCTCGGGAGATAATCAAAACCCGCCTGGATGCCATCCTGTGCAAGGTGCTCGAGGTGATCCTGCTCAGCAGTGGGGGTGGACCAGGTGATCTCCAGAGGTCCCTTCCAACCTCGGCCATTCTGTGATTCTCTGATTCTGTGATTAAGATGGGAAGGGTCCTTGGGCCTGTATGGAGCAGGAAGTCTGACAGGGTGACTGCAGGACTTCCTTCCCTTGCTGCTGCTTGTGACCTCACATGACACCTCCTTGTTTTTTGTATGAGTTAGTACATTTTGTTGTATGTATCCTAAGAACTGCACAGGGCTTACCAATGCAGCTGAGAAAATGTGTTGCTTGCTTTCCAGGCCTTCTTAGTCCACAGAAGAGGGAAGCTCTGCAACGACTGAGAACTGATATAGAAGTTTTAACAGATTCCTGGCTGGAAACTGCATTAAAGTCCCTGCTACTCATACAGTCCAGGTATGGAAACTGGAAACGTGTACGTTGCTTTCTCAGTTATTTTGTCTTAGATTTGCATGCACTTACAGCAATGCCCACAAGTACATTACTGCTTCTTGTCACAGGTTCTAGGAAATGAAGTGAATGTGTGCAAGAACCCCACTCCTGAGCACCCTTTGGGGCCTTCCTATGACAACATCCTTGGCTAGGAAAGTCCTCTTAATAGGACTGTGCTCAAAAAATCAAATTTCTTCAGAATTTTTGTTTAAAACAAACAAATCAAAATCTTGGTCTACAAAGACTCAGAGAAGCAGGGCAGCAAAGTTCATGGCACTTTGGTTCAAAGCTGAGCAAGTTGCTCAGAGTACCCTTCAGCACTATGAGGTGTAGGTGTGCTTTTACAAGTGTTGTTTTTTTCTTTTCTTTTAGAAAAAACTGTGTGAACATCCTGATCACAACCACCCAACTGGTGCCAGCTCTTGCCAAAGTTCTTCTATATGGATTGGGCGAGGTGTTTCCCATTGAAAATATTTATAGTGCTACAAAAATAGGTAAGGGTCTGTGCTGAGACACCTGGCACAGAGGTGTCTTTTGTGGGCTAGCTAAGATTTTTACACAGGAAACACAGTTTCTGCAGCTGAGAACTGCTTGTGACTGCTGTGATGCAGTTAGCCATGTTAATAGTGGTGGCTTCTGGTCTTATGAACCAAACTGGGTTCCCAGTAAGACAAAAATGTATTTTTGTTCTGGGAAGAAAGGGTTAGTTCAGGCTTCTGTTTGTCTCTGCCTAAGGCTTATTATAGTGGTATTCCCTTTTGGCAGGCAAAGAAAGCTGTTTTGAGAGGATTGTGTCACGATTTGGAAAGAAAGTCACCTATGTGGTAATTGGAGATGGGCGTGATGAAGAGGTTGCAGCTAAGCAGGTGGGTTTCTGCAGAGGTGGGATATGGGTTGATGTACAGGGAGGTTACAGTAACAGTCTTTTATTGCAGGTACTCTTTTTCCAAGGCTGAATTCTTCAGGCCAGAGGCAGAGAGGGGAAACTTTGCAAGAAATCTTTTACTACATTAAGATGGGAAGTTATCTGGCTCGAGGGTTTAAAGTTTCTGTTCTACTCTTGTCTAAGATAGAAGTTCATGTGTACTTGCAGTCTGTTAGTGTAGCACTGTCCCTGTTTTTACAGGGACAGTATCTTGATGTGGCAGGCCTTGATGATAGCATGAGTCTATTAATCAGGGTAATGTGATTTCTCAGAAGCACTGAGGGAGTCAGGACTTGATTGCCAGCAGTCAGATCAATACACAGCATCTACTATTAGTCTGAATTACAGATAAGGAGCAAAAAGTTTGATTGAACAAGCCTGAGTAGATTGCTCACTCATGTTAATTAAAGGCAGTTAGGTGCATGGATTACTGTCAGGACAGCATCTCTCAGGCGTCACACTGACTGCCATGTGCCAGAGCTGTCATCCACACAGATTCCCTTGAAGTCTCGGAGGCTTTTCATCTGAAGTTTCCATCATGACTGCCCAAAGTGGCTGATAGTGCTGGCACCCATCATGAATTACTGTGCAGATAAGATAAGGTTCTGATGCCAGTATGCATACGGCTGGGATCCGTCCTGAGCATGGTATGTGCTGTTACAAATGCTGTATTGCACAACTTTGCAGGTGTACCTTGACTGCTTCCACCTAGCTGCAAAATCACTCAAATAAAATGGACTTTGTTAATCTTCTTGTTACAGCACAACATGCCTTTCTGGAGGATCACAAACCACGCAGACCTTGTGTCCCTTCACCAAGCCCTTGAGTTAGACTTCCTGTAAGACACTGGAGCAAAGGTGCGACTGCAGCTCCTGTAAGCCCCCTTCATCACTGGGGAGGCAGAAATCTCATACATTTGGCAACTCAATTTTCAGCTTGATGAAGAATATACACCTAATGCAAATTGTACAGTAGAATGTGACGCCAGGTCATTTCCTCAGGAGCATAGGCCCTGCCAAGTACAAAAGGTGTCCTATAAAGAAGCACTAGACTCAGCAGAGCTAGAGCTTGTCTGAAGAGACTCACAGAAGCCAGCTGAATTCTTCTAGCAGGTACTCTCCAGAGTGAAGGGGTAATACAGTGGAGAAGGCTCTAACAGATACTTCTGCTTTTCTATTCAGCTTAGTTATAGAACCCAAGTAAACATAAAACCTTATTTTTATAGAAAAATACTGACGGCAGAGCTGAATCTCCCTTGTTTTGCAAAGCCGAAAAGAGCTATTGTTTTTTTCCATGGGAAATACTAATGAAAATGTCAATATACCTCTACTGATGTGAAAGTGTGTCCTCTCTCCTTTCCTGGGTGTTCAAAGTAGATAATTTATTATGATATCCTTACATTATTTCTTCAGTGTGGGATTTCTGGAAAATAAAAAGATAAGGGAATGTTTCTGGGGTTCCTCGTAAAGGACAGTGTTGCTGTTGGTTGATCCCATTGGCTTCTAGTCAATGTGTTTACATTGCACATGGCTCCAAACACTGTTAACAAGTAGTAGGGTGTTGGATTCCAGCAATCCACAACCCAAACTGCAGATCCCACAGATTTTCCTTATATGGGAAAATGAAACTGCCTGTGAACATTAGATACAGCACGACAATATTGCAGATAGTGCTGAGAAGTGAACAGAAACCTCATTTGTACGAGGAATAATTTGAGAGAGAACTAAATCCTCATAAATGTTACAAAGAAGGATATGGTAACTAATCTTCACCTCTGCTTTTCTGACTCCATTTGTGAGAGTATGTTCCTTTTAGTAGAATCAGATTCAATTTTCTTATATTCTTCTTTGCATTAGCCTAACTCTACATAGTTAGAAACAAAATCCTTGTTAAGGGGGACTTAATTTTGTAAGACACTGTGACTTGCCAACCTGGGGCACACTGACCTTGGAAGTGATGGTTACACTGATACTTTTGCTACTATCTCATAAAAAAAGGCTGGAGTCAGTGACCTGCGGTACCACGAGCCAGCAATAACCAGCTGAAGAGTGGGTGGGTGCTAGCACAGGGAGCTGGTTTTGTGCGAGATCAGGCAGTGTTTGGTGGTGTCTGCCACCTGCCTGTACCCTGATGGCACAAAATCAGCAGGTGCCTGAAGTTTTTGTACAGAGGCCAGATGTCTGGCTCAGCAGGGAAAGCAGAGGTGTGTAGTGGGGCTCAGCAAACACCGCGGTTGCACCCAAACTCTTCCAGATCTCATCTGCAGCCCAGCATAACTCATCTGGGTCTGGCCTGAAAGACCCAACCTGTCATTTTGGAAGGACACTGACCCACTCAGGCTGTGCCTACAGAAGCAGGTGATATTTGCTGCATTCCTTTCATGGCATTAATTACTGAGGAATCATTTCCATCAGTGCTGGGGGAGTTCCTGTGTTGGCTCAGCCCAAGCACTGTGATGTGGCCTGTGAGTGACAGGTTGGTGTCTGTCCCTGTGCTGGCTCTGGTCACCACTGCTGAAATGGTGCTAGGGCATTGGACCCCCAGAGCTGAGGGACTGAACATGGAGGTTTCTGTTCCAGATGTTCCTAGCTCCAGTTTTGGTTTTAAAAATATACAAAAATCAGAGCTTTTCTCACTCCAAGATGGCCAGGAGTCGGGAGCCATCTGTTTTCCATCCAGCTCCTTGCTAGGTGTTGGCCTAGCACTTCAATCTCAGGCAGACGCTCTGGGTCTGCGTATTTTCACAGGAAACCTCTGCTTCAGGATTGTGCTGTGCGTGTAGCACCTGCTGCCTGTGAGCAATGTGAGCTCTTGTCCCATCAGAAAACCTGAGGAGCCAATTTCTGCTTTCATGCTGTGGGTGCATGCTGGTGTTTAGCAGCAGCATGAGTGCTGTGCAGAGTGGGAGAGTGGAGATGGCACAGGGCTGAGAGTTAGGTTCATTTGAGGGCTCTGAAGAAGACTTGTTACTGCATCAGAAAGAGCATATCTGGGAGGAAGGGAGCCATGTAGAGAAGCAGCTCCATTGTTTCTGAAATGTTCCTAGATCAGGACATCTCTAAGTTATGGAAGAATCTGTGCTGGTTCCTAAGTCTGTCTCTGCAGGTCCCCAGCCCATCCAAAGGTCTTGTAAGCAGGCTTGGAGATGTCCCAGCCTGTGAGCATGTCTTGTACTCCAGCCAGCTGAACTTTGGGATGGAAACACGTGCCTTAACCTCCCACTGCCTGGCATGGGCAAGTGGCCTCTCTGCTTCACTAACGTCTAAAGTTGCTTGCAGGAGAGCCATGTTGGTCCATGCTAGGAGGTAGGATGTGTTTTGCCCAGGCACTCACAGCGAGTGCTGAAACCAAGGTATCAAGCAGCCCAGAAGCTGGCAGGCTTTGCTTTGTGTTTGTTTACTTTTAAAATGTTTTAAAGAAACTTTAAGATGGCAGCAAAATTTTAGCTGAGTGTGGACCTATTGCAGCCAGTGACATTTCATACTGATATTTATACAATGTCTCCTTGAATGTATGTAAAGTACTTTTATAATAGGAGGTTGATGGTACATTTCTGTGTTTGTTTAATAATAAAGGTTGACCTGGCTATTTTTTTTTTCCACTCTGCTGGCTGATGTTAAGACTTTGCCTCTCTCTCATGTGGCAGCCAAGCACATGAGAACCAAGCATTGATTTGCTTCTGTGTCTCTTTGCTCTCCTGTTATTCCTGACCTGGCTGTAAGCTGAACTGCTGATAAATCCAATTACGTGAACGAATGCCTGCTGGCCTGCTGAGCTGGCCTGGGTGCACACAAGCAGCTGCTGGCCCCCTCCCTGCTTTTAACTGCAGATGCAGAGTCTTAAAAACCAACCATCTGATCATAGTGTGTGGTGCCTCCACATGCTCTGGGGGAAATGCCAGTGTTGGCCCTCAGCCTACAGTGGTGCAGAAAGCAGCAGGAGCCCCCCGCGCCCACAGCAGCCTTTTCTGCAGTGACTTCCCAGCATGGCGGAAGGAGGGGAGCCCCAGGGGCTGCTGGCTGCGCAGTCGTTGCCTGTTTGTGTTCTGTGTAATGGGAGCTGTCCTATGAACTGGAATAAAAATAAAGTCTTTATTTTCTATAGTCAGTGCTTCAGTCTGTTCTCTGACAGCCCCTCCCCGCAGTTGGTCCCTGCCCTCGGTGATGGCCTTGGCTGGGAGGCCATCAGTGGTAGCAAAGGAATTTGGGTGACTGCGCCTCAGGTCCCAGCACAGCCTCTGGAGGCCCCTGCTCTCCTGGGGGTTCCTGCAGGGACGACAGCAGTGGCAGTTCCATGACCTTTGGCTCTGCTCTGTTGCCCACAGAAGTCACATTGTGCTTGGGTACTGAGGCACAAACCCTGCCCTTTTTTCACCCCCTTCCCTTTTGCACAAGTCCAGCAACCAGCCTCCTCCAGTGGCACTACAGCACAGCTGCTGCACCAGGCCTTTGTCCTGGGCTTATCTTGTGGCCAGGTTTCATGGGACAGGAGCAGTTCAGCTTGCATCTGGCTGCCTTCCCCTGCACCGCCCTTCCCAAAGCACCTGGTATGGGCCAGTCCCCTCCTGCAACAGGGGGTGGATGGGGAAGGGGCTGTGGTGGGCCATGCAACAGCAGAAGGAGCCAGGAGCTGCCTTGGAGCTTGCTTGGGCAAGCACTGTGTGTCCGGGCAATGGGCCCAGGCTCTGCCACAGTTCCCATGCTGCAGCCCCATGTCCGGCCCTCAGCCCTGTGCCACTGTTACAGCCAAGAAACCGACCCTGGGTTGTTCCAGCCTGGTCACAGCTGTAGTTGGTGGTGGTAGGAATGGCTACAAAGAGACTGTAAGGTGACATTTAAGCCAGAAGTGCTGAACCAAGCTGCAGCCCTACCAGCCTGTGCCCAGGGCCTGGCCCCAGCTCCCAGCTGTGCTGTGGCTGCCCTGAGCTGCCCCCAGGGACAAGAGCACGGGCACAGCGCAGGGCCTGCTGCCCAAGTGCCTCTTACCCTGCTCACGCAAGCTTTTTCTGCAAGTGCCAATGCGGGAGGAGCGGCTTGCTGGGGGCTGCAGAAACTCCAGCACAGGCCACTCTGCAGGCAGGCGCTGCTTTGTCCCGTGCCCTCTCTCTGCACAGGAGCTGATCTCTTGAAGAGAGCTGAGCTCAGCACTGCCCATCTCCCTGGGACAGCGGGAAGGGCATGAAGGGGCAAGTGGGAGCAGGGCCCTGTGTGAAAGTGCCTCTCACGTTTTCAAGAGTGGTGAAGCTACTGCTCACGGTGACTTCCTCCCCCCTTGCCCTGCATCCCACCCCAGGACCCCTATAACACCCTACAGAGGTGCAGGCACCCTACAACCGCTGCCCTCCCAAGGCAGCCACTCTCCCAGGTGGGTGCCAGGCTGCAGAGAGCCCTCACGTTCTTCTCTGCCCCTCTCAGCAGGGCTCTGAGTGACATCTCGGGTACTGGGCAATTTTTGACCTTAACAGCAATACACCAGAAGTGGGAAAACACACCACAAACACCCCACAGCTGCTGCCAAGGAAAATGAGCTCTCTACTACCAGCAGCCACATCCATGAGGAGCAACCCTGGCAGCAGGCACTAAGAGAGGCACAGACAAAGAGGATGAACAGTTGTTTTGTTTGTTTTTTTGAAAAGCCTAATAATAAATAATGAGAAAGGTTTACACAACAGTGCATTCACAATGTACTGGCCTCCGCCCCGAGCACTGTGGCTTTCCTCCAGTGAAGCAGTGGGAGCCCTGCTTTGTGCCGTGGGACTGGCCAGGCACTCGCAGGATCTCCCCAGCTTTCTGCCCAGCCCCTCCAGCATCCTGGATGTAGCACCAAGATGTCCAAAACAGGAGTCTGAGGCACACAGAGGAATAACCGAGGGAACTAGCAAACTTATCTCCCCAGCAAGTCAGACCACTTTGAGGAGGCAGGATTGCTTCCTGAGGAGCTGGAGGACCCGGCCTCAGACAGCAGCGTCAGCAGCAGCAGCCCCGTTCAGCAAATGCTGCTCTGCCAGGACAGGTACCACGAACTGGTGCTGGGCCAGGCACTGCATCCTCCTGTTCACAAGGTCCGGCTCCAAGACAGTCCGAAACTCCAGCCCATCGGTCCTCCTGTTGGCATCTACCTCATCATAGCTGCCCTGCTGCTGTGCTCGTGCGCTGGGGTGCAGCCACTTGTAGTAGCTGACTCTCAGCAGCAGCCCCAGAAGATAGCAGGGCAGGGCAGCAGAGACCACCGGGATGAGGTAGAAGTGCTCGTCCAAAGGGGAGCGGCACAAGAGCCAGGACAGGGCCAGCAGCGTGCTGTCCACCAGGATGAAGCCATGATAGATGATGCTGCGGTACAGTGTCCTCCCTGGAGCCACGTTGAACCAGCTGAAGTACAGGATCACAGCCACAATGGCCCGGTAGAGCTGCTCGGGGCCAGGTGACTCCATGAAGTCCGTGCCCTGCAAGCTGACCCAGAGGAACATCGCCAGCCACACGAGCAGGAAGTGAATAGCGACGCCGTAGGGCCACAGCAGGGCAAAGAGGGCGACCACGAGGATGCGGGGGCAGGTGAGGGAGAGGTTCCACAGGAAATAGACAACTGAGGAGCCCAGGCTCAGCTCATACTTGTCCTGCAAGAAGGAGCGCAGGGACTGGTGATAGTCCAGCAGAGACCAGGTCACACACAGGAAGGCAGTGCAGATCCCCAGTCCTGCAAACACAGCAGCAGAGATGCAAAGGGCAGACAGAGCTGGGATTGGCCCTGCTCCAAATATCACTCTGCCAGACATTGCTAAAACGTGCATCCCACCAGCATGCAAAGCTGCAGCTTTGTGGAGTCAGAGCATCAGCATCTCTTTTTCTTCTTTTGCCTCCCTGGCTTCCTGCCCTCCGCAAGGAGCAGGCTGGTGCTGCTCCTGGAGGACTTCTCCCTTGCCTAAGCCTGGCGGCTGGACCAGGAAATGGGGAAGCGGCAACAGGACCAAAGAGCTCTGCAGAGCCCACTTCCCCAGCCAGGGAAACCCCCAGCCCACAATGGCAGGAGAAGAGCTCTGCCTCCATAGAGCCAGGACATGATTCAGCTCCCTGCTTCTTCACAGGGATACTTAGGGGGCTCATCCCCTTTCTGAGATGGGTACCAAAGCACCTCCTCCGTGGGCTCTGCTCCACTCTCCACACGTGTCCCCAAAAGCACCTCCCTGCTCCCCAGCATGCTCCTGACTGCTCTCCTGACCCTTGGGCCCTGGCCAAGGGCAACTGTGCTATACAGGACCACAAGGTGAGGTAGGTGCAGGGGGGTGCACTTCAGGCACAGCCTAGGAGACGCAGGGGAAGGATCACAAAGGTCCCCCAGGTCCCTCTCCAGGCCCAGCATAGGCCAGTGGGCCACACAGGCCCGAGTCCACCCTCCTGCATGTTCTGTCAAGGAAGCAACGGATGTGAGACATGAATGGCTGGAGAACCACAAGCAGATGCAGAAGAACAGCATCCTGCTCAGTCCTACAGCCTGCAGACATCCTACCAGGTCCCTTCTGCGCTTCAAGCTCAAGCCTGCAGCCTCAAAACCTCTCCCCAGTTTCAGCCCCCTCACCCTGGGATGGCTCTGCCTTGTTTGTCCGCAGGATAACATAGAGGAGCAGGGTGAGCTGCGGGGTGTTCTCCAGGAAGGTCTCAAAGAGGCGTAGCATGCTGATGTCATGGGAGAAAAAGGCCAGGCGGTTCTGCTCCTCCTCCGATGCTGCCTTTGCCCAGCACACCTTCCAGCCCAGCTTCAGAGCGTGGAGACACCTGCACGGGGCCACAGCTGTGGTGAAGAGCTGCATGGGGCCAGCTGCAGATGCCTCTGCAGCAGCGTGCCCATTGACAACCATGCACTGCCCTGGTGGGACACGTGGCACCAGCAAGTCCGAGCCTGGAGCTGCTGCTCACTTCAACTTGGTCTGAAGCAATTCCCTTCCCCATGACAGAGGTACACGAGCAAGGTGCCAGCCCCCACCAGAAGGGTCCCGCAGTAACTGCCCCATGCCCCCTGCACAGCTTCCAGGTCTTTAATGTACAAGAGCTTCTCTGCCCCTGACATCTGCTGCTTGTGCATCAGGAAAAAGAAAACAGAGGCACAGAGCAGTGCGTGTCCTCCCCTCCGACTTAACCACTGATTTCTGCGGAGGATGTTCAGCAAGCAGCCGGGTCATCTCCTTCAGTGGGGAGGCAAGGAACACCATGGCCATGCTGCCCCCTGAAAAAAGGAGGGAGCAGAAGCCAAGAGAGGATCTGTGCTCTGCTCCACTGTTTCGGGAGCTGATCTTCGCTCCTGGGAACAGAGATGGACGCAGGCACAATATTTGCTGTAAAAAAACGAGGCATCGTCCAGTCTCGACGCTTCTGCTCGCTGTCGCTGGTTGCCACGCCACGAAGGGCCGGCACCCAGGGGCAAGGAGAAGCCGGGCGGGCGGAGGGGTGACGACCGGCCCTGCCTCGGGACCGAAAGCGCAGGAGCCCGCGGGGCCGAGTCCGGGCCCGTCCCGCCCAAGGCGGCCGCGGCTGTGCCGGGCGGGGCCCGGTCCCACCCCGGGGCCGGGGCCGGGGGCGGCCGGCGGGGCCGCGGAGGGAGCAGAAAGCGGGGCCGTTCCCCCGGGCCGTACCTGTAGAAGAAGCCGAGCTGGAGGAGGTGCAGGGCGGCGAGCAGGCAGCGGGGCAGCTCGGGGCGCAGCGCGGCCGGGTCGGAGCGGAACCAGAGCCAGCTGCAGGCCTGGGTGGCGGCCGAGGCGGCGGCCAGCAGCGCCAGCCCAGCGCGGCCCAGCCGGGGTGCCCGGCCCGCGCGTACCCCGCCGCCACCCAGGCGTCCGCGCATACGTCCAGCGCCGCCGCCGCCGCCCCCCGCCGCCGCCAGCAGTAGCTGCAGCGGCCCCGAACCGCGGCGGGCCCCGCGCCGCCATCCCCGGGGCCGCCACCCGCCCGGCCCGGCCCGGCCCTCCCGGCAGCGCCGCCCCCCGGCCCCCGCTCCCCGCCCGGCAGCCTCGAGCCCGGCCCCTGAGGCCCAGGGGCCCGCCCTCAGAGGCGGCTCCTCGGCTCTGCTGCTCCCCCCCCGTGACAAAGAAGCGCAGCCTTGGCGGTGCTGGGCGGCACGTTTTTGTTTCCCCATGAACTTTTTAGTCCTTGCCCCCACTTAGTCCGTACGCAGCAGCTGATTTACAGTAGGCTTGTCACTGGGACCCTGTCACGTCCCAGCACAACTTGCCCCGAGCACGCCCCAGGGCACCTGTTCTCTGCACCCCACCCAGCCCAGCCCCGCAGGCACTGCTGCCTCCCCGCGCTGCGGCCCCCGGCCGCTTTCCCCCTACCACCCTCCCAGCCCACTTCAGGAAGCTGCAAAACAGATCATGGGACAGACAGAAATCAGAGCAGTGGGTCTGAAGTACTGACACTTGCAATCCTGATGCAAACAGTAAGATGATTTTCAGGACACAGCAAAACCTAGAAATGCTCGCAGTCCGCTAGCATTCCCTTTCAGGTCCTGCAGGGCAGATGCTCACAGAGGGCCTGGGCCATTACAAGGACTCCAACACCAAACCAGCTGTCCCAGGACTGGCTGGAAGTGACCATCCCGACGGTCTGATAGAGCAGACATCTGCATCCCTCCATCCTTGGCACCTGTATGTGCTGTGACACTGGTCCTGTATACACTCCTGAGCTGTACCGGGGTAAATACCAACTTCTGCCAAGCTGCAGCTTTGCAGAAGGCCGTTCCTCCTGTGTCCTTGTTTCTGTTCCACTGCCACTTCTCTTATGGGCCTGACACCACACCCACATGCCTAACCTACACAGCTCAGCTCACAGGTGACTGGTTTCATCCTTCCTTTTGCAGCTCTTTCCATTCTTCGAACCTCCTCCAGCAAAATGGTTTGCAGGTACCATGCAGACAGCCTGCAAGAGTAGCCTAGGACTGCACTGATACAGCAGGATGCTCAGTCCATATACAGCACCCTACTGCCTTACAAGCAACACCCTACTGCCTTACAAGCTCCTGCTCACCGCAGACCCCTGGAATCTGCATTTTACAGAGTATTTCTTCACTGGCTCATCCACTTGTACCTGGAGGGTACAGAATTACTTTGTATTTGTTCCCTTGTGGTTCTTACGGAAGCTGAGCAAAGCCCAAAGCGGGCAAATTACCAAATCACTAAGTCTCTCTTAACAGCGAAGTAGTCAATGTCAGTTTGCAATGCCCAGCTTTGCAAAAAGTTAGAAAATAAGTGTATGAGAGTTATCAGAACACAGAAGGTACTTGGAAAAAAATAAAAATAAAATCAAGCTTATATTGGAACCATATCTTGGACACTGACATGTGAATGTCATGGCCTAAACTTTTTTGAAATTCATACACTGTAAAAGGAAGCACTAACCCCACCTGGCTTTGCTCACAAACCAGAGGGAAAGCTGCTGCTGTACAAGGCCACCAAAACTTTTCAGGCCACCTTTTCTGCCATCTTTTCAGCAGAGGAGTGTGTGCCAAAATGAAGAATTCAGCTGGCAGCAGGCTCCTCAGGAGCATGTGGCAGCTCACAGTTCTCATACATTCAGAAGGCAAGTTAAACTTCATGGGGAGGCCTGGACTTCATCTGATTTCTGCAACTACCTCAGAAGTTGCAGTGGAAGGAAGACAAACTCTCTGATGCATGTCAGTCTGGCACAAAAAGGCAACACAGCAATCACTGATACATAGAGCCTTTCTAGAAGCGGTCTAATCGACATCGTAGAACTTTTATTAAAAGATGCTGATTTTGTCTTAGTTTCCAAATAAGTTCTCAATTCCAAAAGCATTCACGATTGCTAATTCACTGTGAATCACTGTGAAACTGTCCTCTCCTCATTCATTCTTGATCTAACTCATGAGACTGCTTGCTGGGGACTGAAGAGCCCCTAAGAGCAAGCAGAGTAATAAAAGGCAAACACTGGTGATGGCAGTAGTAGAGCTGTTGGCTTTAACGCACTCATTGTATCTCATAAAATCGATTTCTCTGATGGCACAAACATGGTCAACACGGCAGTCCTCCCCACACAGGTCGAGGTCATATTTGACAGAATTAAACTCATAATATTGCTGTAGGTACTTTGCATCCTTCGATATCCTCTCTAGCACTGTCTGCATGGAGTGTGCAGAGCCATCTGGGATTTGGAAGGCTTTCGTCAGCCTATACTCTTCCTCCCATATTGGGCCCATCATATTGGCATGTGTTAAGTTCAAGTAGTAAGTCACCATATCCTGCAGAGTGAGAAAAACCGAACAAAGACAAATCAGGAGAGGATCAGCCCTTGAGTGAAATGTTTGCCTAGGATGCTATCAGCCCCTTCTCCCAGATGCCAGTGCGTAACAGAGTGAAGCATATTCACAGATTGGCAGCAAGTAACACATCTCCCAGCCCAATGAGGGGCGAGCCATCTCCCAGCAGGGGCTTTCTATCAACATGTGAACCTGGGGATAGACGATGCAGGTGAGAGCCTCCAGAACACACCACAAAAGCAGCATTATCCCATTCACTATTTCATAAGGAATGAAGGGATGGCTTTTCTTTGTCTGATTTTTATTTCCAAATATCAGGAATATTGTGCCTGGCCTACTTTAAAATCACTCTGGTATATATCTTCAACACAGTTCACTGGCAGAGCTGAGGCCTGGAGTAGTGTAACTTACTGAATTAAATTATTTTCTCAAACATGAGCAATGTAAAGAATAAAGTTTTTCAAAAGTTCTGTTCTCAGTCTCTTGCCCTTTTTCTCTCAGCTTCACTAGCTCCCTTGCCTTATGCAGTGTATTTTAGGACAGACAAGAATAAATTTCTTATCCTATCCAGAGCTGCTTTAACCCATTGCAAAGAAAGGCACAAAACACCATTCACAAGTAAGAGACAAATCAAACAGAAGCAGACCCTGCAATTCACCTGAATTCAGATCCCATTATAAATGAATCAATTCAGCAGTTAGGAGGGACCCAAATAAGCTTCTAGACAATTCATATTTTTTCGAGGGGGGTCAACACGTCTGTCAGTTCCCAAAGAGAAGTCCTGTGATCCATATTGCTTGCATGGTAAAGCAAGTATCAAAGGAGACTAACTAAAGACACAAAGAACATAGCAAAGTCTGTCCTGTGCTGGTCTGGACTGCATTCCAGCAGGAGGCCTGAACCAGCTGAATGTGGCCACTTTGCCTTCACTCACTGATGCTCTTACTAAAACTTTGTGCTAGCTACAAGACTGAAGTATCTGGTTAGAGGTTGTCTCTGGCAAAGCCTCTTCTATTCTGTAGTTCTGCCTGTTTAAACCACAGGGAGGAATTAAAACACCCTTCTAAACTGCAGTGCAAAGTACAAAGGGATCACCTACCTGTACTTGAAGTGTGTCGGGATCATAGTCAATCACCCGGATCCCAGGGTTGTTGGCTCCATTGTTCACTCCAGGTAATGTTGTTTTCCAGGGAGTCACTCCAGGGGCCAAGAACATGACATTGATTGGAGAACCTTAATGAAAAGGCAAAACAAACCATGAATCTGAGACCCCAGCTTGTATCAGACACTGCCCAGACTACAGCGAGCATCTCAGGAACAGATCACCCTGCAAACAGCTTTGTCACCAGCCTTAGTTCCAACAGTGCATGCCTGAAGTGTGTGCATGTTGAACAGCATGAGAAATTGAACATGGGACTGCTGCAACTAAGAAGAGGCTTTCCACAGCTGTAGAAGACCCTTATGGTGAGGGGTGCACAAGAGAACCACACTCAAAGGCCACCCAGAGCACTACCAACAAACACAATGCAAAGGTTCATAATTGCTCCCTTACATCTCAGCTAATGTCCAAAGCCCATCAATATGGAGTAAGATCAGCAGCGTGGCATCAACAGAAAACTACAGAATTTGAGGGGAAACAGGGAGGAGAGCAGGAGATACAGGTTGGGGGTAAGGATCATGGCCATTGTTGTGTTTTGTTGACCGAAGCATTTTACAAAATTTTTTAGAAAGTAAGATAAAAACAAGCTTCTTCTGGCTTCCCAGCTGTATTTGGCTAGCAGTCACTGAAAAGATGTGGGTGACCAGAACCAGTACCTGTATCACTGTAAAACATCCGAAAGCTGTCTGTGTGATGGTGTCCAAAAAACTGGGCAGCAATCACTCCGTGGTGCTTCTGCACAATTTTCAAGTATCTTTTATTAAAATCACTCTGGAACCAGGGCTTGCCTCGTTTCTTCTCAAAGAAACCAGGAGGGATGTGCCCCACAATGTAGACCTACAAAAGTGAACAGACACACTGAACACAGAGCCCATACTTCCTACAGAGCACTGGCTGGCAGTGACTGAACAGAGGGGAGCATCAGGGGCAAGAAGAGCTTCCATGCTGGGAGAAGCCCTCTGCGAAGTTTATTTTAATACCATTTCTTCTGCTTTAGAGGCATTGGTCAGCGTTTCTTCCAGCCACTGAAACTGCCCTCCAGGATCTTCCTCGCCAGCTGTCTCATTATTCTGATCATAGTACAGATTGGTATTGAGAACAATCATTCGCCCCCTTGTATTTGGGCTGGGCAGCTTCTCACTGTAGAATGCTCCTGCAAAATGCAACCATCAGGGGAGGAGCTGGAGGTCTGGTCCAGTTGGTTATCATGACCCCAGATCCCTGTGTTTCCACCTCCCTCAGCTCTCTTTCTCAACAGCCACAGCAGAATCACTGGACAAGGCACCAACAGTGCTCTGACCAGTCCAAGCTGTGTACTTGGTGCAACTCTTCCCTATGCATCTCTTGCCCCTCTTAGGCCTCTCAAGAGGAAGGTAGATGCTGCACAAGGACAATGTGCAGGAGCAGGAGCTGGGCAGCTGTAGAGAGCCACAGTGTTGGCCTGTACCAGTAGCTTTCTTTGAACACACTTCCTCCCCTTTACCCCCCACCAAAGCTTACCACTGTGCATCCTCTGCAGGGATACTTGCCAGTAACTCAAAGAAAGCAGGAGAGATTAAAGAATAAAGAAATTTATTTTCTTACATGCAGGAGAACTCAGTGCTAGAAATCAGCATTAAATTGTACCCTTTCACTGAAAATACTGTTGCTCTGAGTGTTAAAAGAAGGAAAGATCATAGAATCATAGAATCATAGAATATCCTGAGTTGGAAGGGACCCTTAAGGATCATCAAGTCCAACTCTTGACACCGCACAGGTCTACCCAAAAGTTCAGACCATGTGCCTAAGTTCACAGTCCAATCTCTTCTTAAAATTCAGACAGGCTCGGTGCAGTGACCACTTCCCTGGGGAGCCTGTTCCAGTGTGCAACCACCCTCTCTGTGAAGAGCCCCCTCCTGGACGTCCAGCCTAAATTTTCCCTGCCTCAGCTTAACCCCGTTCCCGCGGGTCCTGTCACTAGTGTTAATGGAGAAAGGTCTCCTGCCTCTCGACACCCCCTTACGAGGAAGTTGTAGACTGTGATGAGGTCCCCCCTCAGCCTCCTTCTTCTCCAGGCTGAACAGGCCCAGTGACCTCAGCCGTTCCTCGTACGTCTTCCCCTCAAGGCCTTTCACCATCTTCGTAGCCCTCCTCTGGACACTCTCCAACAGTTTCATGTCCTTTTTATACTGTGGTGCCAGAAACTGCACACAGTACTCGAGGTGAGGCCGCACCAGCGCAGAGTAGAGCGGGACAATCACCTCCCTTGACCTACTAGCGATGCCGTGCTTGATGCACCCCAGGACACGATTGGCCCTCCTGGCTGCCAGGGCACACTGCTGGCTCATATTCAACTTGCTGTCTATCACGACCCCCCAGATCCCTCTCTTCTAGGCTGCTCTCCAGCGTCTCATCGCCCAGTCTGTACATGCAGCCAGGGTCTCCCCGTCCCAGGTGCAGGACCCGGCACTTGCTCTTATTGAACTTCATTGTGGTTGGTGATCGCCCAGCTCTCCAACCTGTTCAGATCCCTCTGCAAGGCCTTTACGCCCTCATTTGAGTCCACAACTCCTTCCAAAGTTTGGTTGTCATCAGCAAACTTGCTCAAAATACCCTCTATTCCTACATCCAGATCGTTTATAAAAATATTGAAAAGTACCGGCCCTAAAAATGGAGCCTTGAGGGACCCCACTGGTGACCGCCCACCAGCCTTGACGCAGCCCCATTTACCACAACCCTTTGGGCCCTGCCCGTTAGCCAATTGCTCACCCATCGTATGATGTTTTTATTTAGCTGTTATGGTGGACATTTTGTCCAGTAGGATCCTATGGGAAAACCGTGTCAAAAGCTTGCTGAAGTCCAAAAAAAATCACATCAGCTGGTTTCCCTTGGTCAACCATACGGGTGATCTTATCATAAAAGGAAATCAGGTTAGTTAGGCAGGACCTACCCTTCACAAACCCATGCTGGCTGGGACCAATGACTGCTTTGTCCCCCAGGTGCGCCTCAATAAGTCCGAGAAGAACCAAGATGACTTGTGGTATTTCTCTGAACCAGCCCAGTTCTCCAGAGTGCTGCCCAATACAAGCCAGTGGTGCTATACCTGCTCTGAACAGGGGAATAGAAGCTTCATTCAACCAGGGACGCCACATTCAGCTGTTTGGTTGTAGATCCTGTGCCCCCTTTCCTGGGAACTGATTCTTGGGGTGGAAGTCGTGATTGCCCATAGCCGCATAGACTTTAGTATCTAGAGACAGAGAAAAGGAGGCACAGAGAAGTCCATGCTTGTTTCAGAGTTCATCCTCATCAGAACTGTTCAATGCACTTGCAGACTCAGAAAGAATAGCATGGCTTGAGAGCTTTATAAGAGCATTATCACCCACACCTCATACACATGGTTGCATTGACAGGATCCAATGTTGCAGAGACAATCCCTACTTGGAGCAAGCTACCCAAAGACATGGCTTTACAGATGAATCAATGAGCTCTCACCATTAGTAACACTCCTTCCCCCACTGTCGAGACAGATAAATAAAAGAATTTTTGCAAGCTTTTTTGTCTTAATGAGTGATTACAGAAACTTTTTTTTCCCCTTTCTTCTGTGTTAACCAGAATGCATCAGGTGCCTCAATTCAAACATGCCTCACTCCATAGAGCAACTAACCAAAGGACAAAGGAGTCTTATTGCCCACAGCCTTTCTGGGCCCTCCCCCTTCCCTATTCTGTCATTGCTCCACACCGGTTAGTACTTCTCATGAAACTGTACTTCTCTCCCCTTCTCTTTCCCTCAAGTCCTACCTGGAAATACCTGTTTTATCAGAGAGGTCAGATTTTCAATTATGTGCAGAACCTTTTCTTCTCCAAGACTCTCGTTGGGGACATGAGGAGTATCATCTCTGAAAAAACCAGAAACAGCATGGTCAATGCCTTTGTCTAGCAAGACATATGCTTAAAGTGATGAGCAATGCAGAGAACTTGCACTTGTGCCCTCTGTTTTCTTTTTAGAAGATAAAGCTGGAGGTTTTTGAGGGTAGGAATTGGCACTATGCTCTCTGGCCACAGCACTGAAGGAGTTTCAGGGAATCACTCAAAGTGAAAACTTGCTCCACTTTATTATACCTTGAAAAAACTGTACACAAGCATAAGAAATGGAGGCTCACCCTACTTCAGAACATTTAATAGATGCTACAGCTGATCGGAGATCATAAAAGAGAAAGCATTTTGCAATCTCAGGGCAAAATTTGATCAGCAATAGGGAAACAAGCCTGTTTGTACTCAAGATAACAGCAGGATAACAACTCTTTCAGTAAAAATGAAACAAATGGATGCCTTCATTAATGCAGCAATCATTGAGATCTGGCAGACGCACACTCCAGTAGTTTCACTAATACGCTTACGGCATTTGCAGATGATGCTGGGCTATCAAGGACTACAAGCCAGCCCATCAGAGAGGAAGATCAAAACTCAAAACAATGTCAAAGAACTGGGGAAAATTACTCTTATTTGATTTTTTCTTTTGAAGTATAAAGACCAATGACATAACTATTTCTGAGTAGGAACAGTCTTCCACACTATATAAAGCAGGAACAATGAATTCAGCAACTGCGCTGTAAATCAGGACAGTCTGAAGAAATGCCACAAGCTGTTTTCCAGCCTCCTTCTCCTAATGCCACTAACAGGCAGGGTTTTGGGCACCAACACAAACAGCACATCCCATACCTGCAAGTTTTTCAGGTATTCACGCTCTGTGTGAAGTCAGCCAGAGCTGGCAACAATTTAAAGGAAAAGAAAGGCATGGTGAATCGCAACACCTCCCCTTCATTTATTTCGTTTCTCACTGATGGGTCTGTCGGAAGCACAGCTCTCATCGAGAGGCCTTCTCACAGCCACACTCTCTCCCCCAGCTTCGCTCAGCTCTTCTCCAAGCCTCTGTTTTACACCATAAGACAAGTCCAGACCTCACCTCTCCAAAACGGTTACCACACAGGCAGCCCCACGTTTGCCAAAAATCCCTTCCCGCCCGGCTCCCCGGTCTCTCCTCAAGGCTCCCATCCGAGCCCTGGCGACCCTCGGAGAAGGCGGGATCAAGCCACAACCCGAGAGCACGCACACCCACAGCACCGGCCCCGACAATTCCTCCAGCATCTGCCGGCCTCCCCTCGCAGCCGAAGCTCCCTACAGACGCGGACACGAGCGGTCGGCTGCCGCGGTCTCAGAGAAGCGAAAGAACCGCCGAGGCGGCGAGCCCAAGGAGCCCGTGGCGCACGGTTCCCACCTGCCGGCCGCTGCCAGCGGGCAGGGGAGGCGGCCGCGGCGCCCGGCCCTCACCCGGTCCACAGGATGAAGTTCCGGCCGACCGCAGGAGGCGGGCGCATGGCGAAGACGGAGGAGTTGAGCAGGCTCCAGGGCGCGTCGCACAGGTAGCTGCCCCACGGCCCCGCGCCCGGCCCGGCCTGCGAGCCCCCCGACGGGCAGCCCCGCCCGGCCGCCGCCGCCGCCTCGTACTCGGGGTCCCAGTGCAGGTCCGTGACGTGCCAGAAGCGCCCCGCCGCCGCTCGGGGCCGCCGGACGGGCAGCGGGACGCGCTCCCTCCGCTCACCTGCCAGGGCCAGCGGCCACAGCAGGAGGATCACGGCCGCCTTCATGTCGGCCAGTGGCTGCCGTGCCCTGCCGAGCCGAGCCGAGCCGAGCCAAGGCGTACCTTGCCTTGACCTGCCCTGCCCTGCCCTGCCCTGCCCTGCCCTGCCCTGCCCTGCCCCGCCCCGCCCCGTTCGCCCCCTCGCAGCGCCGCGCACCTCGGCGCGGCCGGGCAGCGCCAGTACTCAACGTGGCGCTGCCAGCCTCCCTGCGGCCTCCCCCCATTGGGAAGAGCCGGAAGAAGGCAGATTACGATTGGCTGCCGGCCGACGCAGCGGGCCCACGGATTGGGCGCGAGGAGGGGCGGTGCGCGCGGGCTGGCGGGCAGCCGCCATCCGAGCGCTGCCGCCGCCGCCGCCATGTGGAGCGGGCACGGTGCGGGCTGGGCCCGGCGGGCGGCCTGGGGCCGGGCGGGGGCGGGGGGCGCCCGGGGCCGCCGCCCCTCGTGGCGCTAGCGGAGGGCGCGGCGCCGCCGCCTGACGGGCTCTCCCCTTCCCTCCCCAGGTAACTTCGACGGCGGCTACGGGCCCGCGGGCGGCTACGCGCAGTCCCCGGGAGGCTTCAGCTCGCCCACCGGCACCCAGGCGGAGAAGAAGCAGGTAGGCGGGCGGCGGGGCGGCCGGTGCCCGGAGCGCTGGGCCGCGGCGGGCGGGCGCTGCCCGGAGTCGCTGACGGCGCGGCCCTCCCCTCGCAGCGCGCCCGCTCGCAGAACATCGTGCCCTGCACCGTGTCGCAGCTGCTGGCGGCCGAGCAGGTCGAGGAGACCTTCAGGATCCGGGACGTGGAGATCTCGCAGGTGGGCGTCGGGGGTGGCCCTCGAGGAGACCGGCGAGGCCCGGCGGGGAGGCTGTGAGTAGGAGCGCGCTCGCCTCGGCCTTCCCCGGCTGACTCGGCCCTTCCTCCAAACGCAGGTCACCATCATGGGGATAATTCGGCACGCTGAGAAAGCGCCGACGAACATCCTGTACAAAGTGGACGACATGACGGCAGCGCCGATGGATGTTAGGCAGTGGGTCGATACTGATGTAAGCACCAGATTTGGTACTGAGGCTGCGATGTGGAAGGTGCTTAGAATCTATGGAGAGAATAGTTTTCCAAACAAACAAAAAGAAATAGCTGTTTAGAAAAGTATTTTGGGAATAACATGCTTCTGAAAGCCAAGAAAGATGTTGCTGTAATAGAGATCGCTGGTGTTCTGCATGATTGTTCTCCTGTTTTGTAATTCGTACGTGTTCTACAATGAATCTCTTCAGATAATTTTTTTTAGAGTTTCACTGCTGAAGCTCAACCATTGCTGTACTGAGAGATGCATGCTCAGTACTTCTGCATAAGAAATACAGAACCAGAGAGTGAAAGAGATTCTGTATGTGACTGTGATTAAGACATGTATCAGTGCACATTGTGTCATCTTCCTATGCATGATTCATGAAATGCTGCTAGTTTTCACTGGAGTTTCATGCAGATATAGCAAGCCTTTAAATCTAAATGCATTTTCAAGTTGCAAAAGCACTGATGTGTGGAAGTAAAGAAAAAGCTGTTCTTCCTGCCATATTTTTTCCAAATATGAGGACATGCTGTGGTTCAATCCAGGGTCCCAGCTGGATCCTCAAGATTATAGGTCCCTTCCAAGTGCATGAATGCAGTCTCTCATCTATGTTTTAGTTGCCTGTAATGTTGGAAAAGGCAATTTTCCATACTACCTTTCTTGGTAGTATGGAAATGCATTTTCAAGTGAACAGCAGAGTTCCACTGAACAGCTCTGTAAGAGTAATTAAGCAGACGTTGTCTAACTGCATGTTTAACATAAGTTCAATTTTATGTTATCAATAAGTTCTATTTTTCATTTACAGTTATATTTACCTAACTGCTCTAAATGGTCATAGGAACAGATATGATTTGTGTTTGCTTGAGACTTCACATCTCCTTTCTCAAGTCATTGATTGTGATAATTGAGAAATGGAAACGTGAATAGCAAAACCTTGCTTTCTCCTTTTCCTCTCTGTAAGGAGGCAGGTGGCGAGAATATCGTGGTACCTCCAGGAACTTATGTAAAAGTAGCTGGTCATCTTCGGTCCTTCCAGGTGAGGTCATATATTACTTCTCAAGTAATGAGGCAGGAGCAGTGGCTTGAAGGATTGGTGGATCCGACAAAGTGTTAGTAGGCTCCCTTTAAAATATCCAGTTATTTGTGATCTTTGATTATATTTTTCTGTGGAAAAATCCTTGAATGTTTTTGCCTGTGCTGTATGAATCACTCGTTACTAAATCAAAAGGGTGGAAGAAGCATTTAAAATGTCACTGTTTATCAGTAAATTATTTTCAGTGGAAAAGAGTACTGGCCACCAGGTTATTGGATGCTTGCCCTGTTGAGCTTAGACCATGATCTGGATAATGGGGATGCTTCCTGCAGCATATTATGTAGCAGGGTTGTCTCATAATAGTCACCCTTTAAATAATGCTGCATGTGTTAAAGCAAAGTGCAGTTAGTTACTAGCCATTTAAAAAAGAAGCTGTCTTGTCCTGCACTGCTTTGCATGATCACGTATGAAAACTTAAGTCCAAAAACTTTGCTTGTTACGTGCAGAAAAACTCCCTACCTACCACTGTCCCTGTTCCTGGCTGGAATGATTAAACACATTCTGCTAAAGCTGTCTTGTTAATTGACTTGTACTGTACTTGTTTTTTCTATTTTTATTTTTTTAATCTCTGAAAGAATAAGAAAAGCTTGGTGGCATTTAAGATCATGCCTCTGGAAAACATGAATGAGTTCACCACGCACATCCTAGAGATTGTTAATGCGCATATGATCCTCAGAAAAAATCTTACGGTATGTACTTCAAGATCATGATTCCATGCTAGCCGTTACTGGATTATTGTTTATCTCTCAAAGAGAGTGAACTCTTGGCTCATTGGGGAAATTGTATACAAGTTGTGGAGATGGAAATTCTGAAATTGTTGAAGAGCTACAGTGAGGGTGTAACAGGAGTTCTGGCTTCCCTGGAGAGACATTGTGTTGTAGTCAATTCCCATTGGTTTCTTTTGGAAATCTGCTTTTAATTACTGTCTCTCTGATATGTAACACTGAGTCTTTCATGCCCTGAGTTTACAGCAGCCTGTGTAACCACAGTTCTTCTACTCTTGTAATTGCAGGCAGCATCAAGAGCGCCTCAGTCATTTACCTCTGCTGGGATAGGTGACATGGGGGGCTATGGTGGAGGTGGCAGTCTGCCGGTGAATGGACTCACAGCACATCAGAGTCAGGTGGGTGCAAGCAGGTTCTCCAGAGACAGCTGTTGCAGTGGATGCTGCTGCAGAGTGATGAAGGATAAAGCAGTGATTATTCTTTGAAGACTGGTAATTCTTCCTTGACCTTGCTATCTAATGCAGATAGAGAAGCTTAGCTGTGTGCTAATGGTGTAGTTCATGTTCTTCCAGGTGCTGAACCTGATTAAAAACTGTCCTGTCCCAGAAGGTATGAGTCTTCAAGAGCTGAAACTTCAGCTCCCCAATGTCAGCATGTCAACGATCAAGTAAGTGTGTAGAAACAAAGGATGTGCTTGAAATATGGGTAGAGACTGATAAAAGGAGACAAAGAAGAAAATAGTGGGCAAGGCTAGATCCCTACTTTGTTATCAGGGCTGGTAATTTCATGTAGTAGTGAGCCTGAGCTTTTTGAATTCTTCTGTGAAACGGTTTAGAACGAGACATGGTTTGTTGAAGTGATGATAAAAGTGCAACACTCTCTGTTTTCAAAACAAGCTGTTCAGTAGCTCAGTAGCAAAGCAATAGGTACCTGGGTGTGCTTCAGCAGTATTTTTACCTGTTCAAGGACTGGTTTTTCTCTCTCTACATCCCAAACAAAATTTGGAATACAGTGGGGGATGGTGGTGTTTGGTTTTGTTTGTTTCCTTAGATGTTTCTTATGACTTCCTCCTGACACTGAGAAGAACAGTGAAATTTAAAGACAGTATTAATGTCTTATATTCCTGTGTCCTATACTGTTTGAACCAGAGCCATAGGTTCTGCTTTTATCTGGAAAAAAAAATGCTGAGAGTTGTGGCCTTCTCTGTTCTTAGAGACTGAGAATTGCTGGGGGATCATACTGACATAGCTTTCAAAATCTTTCTGTACCTACTAATTTGTGAAGCAGCTTTTTCAGTGCTAAAAAGATACAGTCACTGGGAGCATCCCTTGGAAGATGCTGGAAGGGAACAGTGGGAAAGGAGTGCTGTAGAAAGGAAATACCTGAGAGAAAAGTGTTGACGTGGACTGCTTAGCAATTGACTTTTTTTTTTTTCTTCAAAGGCAAGCAGTTGAATTCCTTAGCAGTGAGGGACACATCTACTCCACTGTGGATGATGATCACTATAAGTCTACGGATGCTGAGTGAAGTTCTTTCCAGCTGGATTTGTTTTTAAGCAAATGCTTGTCTATGTTTCAAGTTAACCTGTCAAGCTTTGCAATGTGGAAGGTGATCTTTTCTCTTTCTAGCCTGTAAGAGTCACTGTTATTCTGTGAGTGCCTACACGTTGGAACTCAAGGACAAGCAGAACATGTAGGAGGATTTTGTTGACTGGACTTGATTACAGTGCCGTGACCATGTGATGGAAGCATAAGCGAATATGGGAAAACTGAACTCAAAGCTTCAGAGCCTTCAGTTTGTTTTTGTCTCTTAGTAGAATGACTGTTAGAAAAAAAACTCTTTCTAATCTTGTTGTGGGCAGATTGACTTTTGCTCCTAGAGCTGTTTCTACTACCACACATTTCATTCCATTTAATTCACAAAGTGGGTAGCCAAGCTTAATATTCCACTGTGTACAGTAATCATGACTAGATTTGTAATTAGTTTAGTTTGTGCATTTAAATCTATATTTGTACTATGAGGTAATCTTATTACTGGAGCTTTTGAATTTTATATCCAATAAAAATTTAACTTGGCTAGTCTTGCGTGCTTCTGTAGCTCTAGAGGCTTTTGTTCTTCCCTAAAGAAAGAAAACATAGGTGCTGATAAAACTTAGATGTGTGGGTAAAAGCATAGCCCATGCTTTCTGAGGATTTAGTCAACTATACTTATTTCTTTTAAAACTGGTTTAAATTTTCTTAACTTGGTAAGTTGGTTTAAAATGTCAAACTGATAAGAACATCTGGACATGAAAACATTAAATAATTCTACTACTGAAAGAAGAAACTACAAGTTGTATCAGTGTTCTAAATGGAGCCAGGATCATTTCTGCCACCAAAAGCACTTTAGCTGAAGCTGAAATTAGTTATATATCATGTAACAAGTTGTAGTGGGATTTGTTTGTTTAAGACATTACAGAGGAAAACACTGAGTTAGGAAGCAGCAATGTGGATAGTGATGCTGCATCGGTGTGGAGTTAACAAATTTGCAACTCCTTTCTCTACAATCCTGTTTTGCTCAGAGAGGCAGCATGCTGTTGACAGCTGCTTCAGAATATCTGTTCTCATTCATGACGTACTTCCTGTTGTATAAAATGCAAAGCTGAAAACTACCTCCTGGGAATTGTTTTGCAATTGTCAATGGGAATGTTTGAGTAGTTAATAAATATTCAGAAGCATTGTTCACAATGAACCTGTAAAAAACATAGCTGGTCTCACAAAGAGGATGCAAGGTTTCTGTGGCAAATGTGTTTAGCATTGCTGAAAAGCAGGACCTGGGATCTTTCAAGCTGAACGCTGATAAAACTGAAATGTGCTTGCTGCCCACCAGGTGGGAGCCTGGTTTGCTGCACTGTGTTGACCTGTCCTTTGAGAGCTGCTTGCTGCTTTCACCATAGTATGGGACCTCTTGGAGAATGCATGTGCAGTTGAGGGCTTGTGCTCCCTGCTTGTCAGCTGGCTTCCATGGGAGTTGCAAGCTATGGGTCTCAGTTCAGATTTTTTTTTTATCTGAGAGGGATGATGTGACCTGGCTTTGGAAAAGCAGTTCTTCCCTTTCTGCCCATTTGTCACACTGGGACCTGCTACTGTTGTTAATGCTGTAGCAAAATCAATGTGTCCTGCGCAGGTTCAGATGGTGTCACACCTGTAGCCTGTGGTGTACTTTTTGGGGCTAAATCATACTATGGATGTGTAGCAAGTGAGACAGCTATAGAAACTAGCAGACCTAGAAGCCAGAAGTACTATAATTTCAGTTTTGCAGGTGGTGTGCAGATTAGGAAGAAATGATTATTTTTGGAAGTGAAGATGAGTGAATTGCCTGCAGTAAAGGAAGTTGTAGGACTATATGAAATGCTTGTGAGTGGAGTGTTAAAATGTCTTCAGCTGTAGAGGGAGTTGAATTCTTTACCTAGGCCCCAGTTGGCTTTTTCTTCAAAGCATCAAAGGACATCTGCTTTTGTCTGGCAGGACAATTTGGTGTAGGGTTTGGATCTGTTGGGGACAGAAGTGTTTGTTGCTTTGAAAAATGCCTATGTTTAAAGCTATGAGTGAGCTAAGGGTGAAATCCAAGCTCCTGCTCCTCTCCTCATCCTCCTCAGCCATAGTTCAACAATTATTCTTTTCCTCCAGGGCAAGCAAAAATTGTGTTCTGGGATGGCTGCAGTGGGTTGCTTGGTTGAAGCTTTGTACATAATGTTTAGGTGCTATAAATGGTGATAGTGCTTGTTTGCAGGAGAGATGAGCTCTTGCTTTGGTGAGTATTCAGTGAAATGATCTCAACAGCAAGAGTCAGTGTCTTAGTCACAATGCTGTGATTTGAGGAGAGGACCCTGATACTGACTGTAAATCACAGGGTGAGAACAAAGAGAAGGAAACCAGCTCAAATCCCATGTAGGGCTTTTGCCAAGTTAGAAGGGAGGAGATGCTCTCTGCAACTTGGTAAATCTTCTCTAGACCCTAAGTGAGGAAGGACATGAACTGAAAAACAACCCAAAATTACACTTTACTGAGAGATTATTATTATTTTTTTCCAACAGTTTACTAGTAAAGGAATTGAGAAGTTTGTTTTCCAGCTCTGATTTGTACCTGCTTCTAATCTGAAGTACCTAGGTCTGGAAATTGCCCTGTGTTGGTGCTGCCTGGCACTGCAGCAGTCAGGCAGGATGGCAATGTTTTGTCCAGTAGTAGGATGTATAGAAAGCTGCTGATGCTGGTTCATGAGCCTTTAGTAGATTCCAGCAAAACTACTGCAAGAGAAGAATTTGTTCTAAACTTTTCAATTTGAAATGGCTATGAGCATGGCACATCCTTAGGATCCAGCCAAGCTATTATGCAGAAAGTGTGTGGATGATATTAGTGCATAGGAGCAGAGTGAGACACGTGTTCTAGGGCCCTGGCCAGCACCTCAATGACATCTTGGTGACTGCTCCGTTCCCAGGATGGTTGCCCAACTGTTTGCTGCTCTGGTGCAGTTGGAGAGTCAGACGAGTGACAGCAGAGGACGCAATCCATAGCAAAACAGCCAGCTACAGCAGAGCAGGGAGGATTTAGTCTGCATATGTGGTCATTCCTCAGGCATATGGGCTACTTGCATTCATAGAATCATATGGGGCTGAGGTTGGAAGGGACATTAAAGATCATCTAGTTCCAATCCCCCTGCCATCAGCAGGAATGCTACCCACGAGATCAGGTTGCTCAGGGCCTCATCCAACCTCTAGGGATAGGGCATCCACAACCTCTCTGGGCAACCTGTACCAGTGCCTTACTACCCTTACAGTGAAGAATTTCCCCCTAACCCATAATCTGAATCTCCCCTCTTTTAATTTAAAACCATTCCTCCTTGTCCTGTCACTGTCCAAGCAAAACCGTGTTCTCCATCCTCTCTATAATTCCCTGTACTGAAAAGCTGCGATGAGGTGACCCTAGAGCCTTCTGTAGGCTGAACAGCCTCAGCTCTCCCAGCCTTTCTTCGTAGGAGTGGGGCTCCAGCCCCTTGATCATCTTCATGGTCCTCTGGGCCCACTCTAACAGCCCCACATCCTTCTTATGGTTGGGACCCTAGACCTGGATGCTGGACTGGAGTCTTCACTAGTAGGGCCTCACAGGGGCAGAGCAGAGGTTTGACAAGCCCCTCCCTTGACCTGCTGGCTACTCCTCTGCTAATGCAGACCAGGATGCATTCAAGGAAAGGGGGGCACATTATTTGCATCATCGAGGCAGGTGGAAGTTGTGCTGTGGACCCTTAAGGTTGTATTTAGTCTTTATTTAAATAGGCTATTTAATAGCCTTAATTTAATACAAGATCTAAGAATATTCAGAGGCTGGACAGCTTCCAGAAACCAGATGATTAGAAAGGAAAAACAGTCTGCATTTTTTTAATTGTCTTTTGAATGTCTTCTTCAATGACTTCATAGTCATGTTCATCACTGCTTCTCTCCATGTCTGCAAGAGAGAAGTACAGACTATGTACATAAATGGAGCTGGAGCATGGCTGAAACCCTACAGGGAGATGCCCCTGCCTGCCCTCCCCTCCTCCCTGATGTGGTGGTGCAGGAGGAGTACCTGCACCAGGTAGCCCCAGCGAGTCTGGGGCCAAGTGCCTGCAAGGAAAAAGGCTTCTCGCCATTATAGACGCTGGCTTCTAGTGCCACAGGTCCCTTGCAATTTGGGGGGCAGGAATATTCTGCATTTGAGAGCAGGTCAAGGCCAAGTGCTCATGTACAGTGTTTGTTTCTCAATAGCCCTTGAGGCCAGACCTTGTTTTCCCTCATGCCACGGTCCATGTGTGGGACAAAGGATGGGACAGCCACCCACAGAAACCCAGCTGGTCTTGGGCTAACACGTGGCTGGGTGCCGGTCTCCTCAGCAGAACATCCCTGCCTCATGTCCCCATGGGGACAGCCCCAGGTACCTCATGGCCAGCAGTGCCCCACAACAATACAAATACATGTAATACATACATACAACCCGCTATTGCCACTGGGGGCCCTGTGCTCTCACCTGTGTCACTGGGAACCTTGCGGGACCGGGGAGCTGCCGGCAGACGGGGACGTGGGCTGTACTCATTGGGGGTGCTCCGGTGGGTAGTAAGGCTCTTCACCTTCTGGGGAAGGACCAATGGCGGTGGCAGTGGTTGAGCCAGGCGTGTCTGGGAGCTGGTGGTGGGTCTGGGGACCTGGGAGCGCTTTCCCCTGGAGCGTGCCCTGTCCTGCTCTGGGGCAGGGCGTGGCTGTACCTGCACATCCCTACTGGCCACCTTCGGCTTGGGGGGCCGTGGGGGTGGAGGGGCTGAGCCACCCGGCAGCTGTGCCAGCAGCTTGTAGTAGAAGGCCTCAGTCAGCTCCTCCACATGGGAGCAGTGCGTGGAGGGGGCCTGGGAGCAGACAGGCTCCTCAGTGAGGACAAGGGAGAGGTCCAACCACTGGGGTGGGATCTCAAAGCCCTTATCTGGCTCCTCACAGAAGCTGCTGACCAGGAAGGGCTGGGTGATGCGGGCCTCCAGCCGCAGTGCAGGGAAGGAGCCCAGTACATCCCTCTCCAGCGCTGGGTCCGTGGCCACCACCCGGACATCACATGGCAGTGGCAGCAGCTCCACCAGCTCCGTCAGCCTGTACTTCTTGCTGTCACACACCTCCTCCACAAAGCTGCCCCCCAGATCCAGGGGCAGCAGCAGCTCCTCACCCTCCTCCTCACCCTCCTCCTCACTATGGCGGAGGCACAGGAGCCGGGTGCTGGCATCAGCCAGTAGCAGCTGCCGGGCCTCCAGCCGGTCACCCACACTGAGCGGGGGCACGTCGTCCTCGTGGCCCTCACAGTCCTGCATTACCACCACGTGCAGCTGCTGGCCAGGCTGCAGGCTGGCTGCCAGCTCCTGCACCCCTGCAAACTGCCGGGGCCGCCGCCTGAAGCGGCCTTGGTAGGCACTGGAGAGAAGGAAACGGCGGGTACCGCTGCGGGCAGAGGCCAGGACCCTCCAGGTGTGGGAGCAGCTGTGGATCTGCAGCCGCTGTCCCTTCCGCAGGCGGGAGACCCAGGCACTCTCAAAGATGGTGGCACTGTGGGGCCCCTCCAGGATCTCAGCCTGTGTCGGCAGCACCTCCTCCATCCCCAGCACCTCGCTCAGCAGCAGTGGCCGGGAGAAGTGGACGTCCTGCGACTCCTCTGTCACATCCTCCACATCCACCTCCAGCGTGGAGGGGATCTTCACCTCATCCCGTCGCACTGGAGGGGCAGAACCACTCTGATCTTGTGCTCGGCCTCTTCCCATGCTGTAGAGAACCTCACCTTGTGCCCACCCTGCCTGCAACCACCCATGCTGCCCGTGTCAGGGCCCTATCAACAAACTCGTGTAAGGCCCCCCCCACTCTCCACCCCCCAGCACCCCTGCCTGGCCCCACAGCAGGACTCACGGTTCATGGTGGCCTGCACCTCATAGACAGGGCTCAGGAGCAGGGCATGGGGGCCGATGGTGGGGCACCGTAGTGGCTGTGTCTGCCTGCCCCTCCACTCCAGTGCCTGGTGCAGCGTCAGGCCCTTCTTCCCGCTGACCCCCAGGAAGGGTCCCTGTGGCGTGGGGTATGGCACCAGATCTAGGGCAGGCTGGAAAAGACCTGTGGGAGGGCAAGGATGAGACCCTGACAGGTGCAAAGGGCCTCCCAGTGAGGAGGGCCCTATGGGGTGCCATGGGGCTCGGTTGTGGTGGGTTGGGGCAGGGTGTTCTTGCTCACCCTTAAATGTTGGCAGCAGCTCCGTTGTCTGCCCCGTGTGCACATTCTCACAGACAACCTTCTGCAGTGTGACAGCTGTGATTTTCAGCAGGTCACCAGTTGACAAGCAGCACTCATTGCCTGAGATCTCATACACAGACCCTGCAGGGAGAGGAGAGACATGTTGTCATTGACAGTCACTGTGCTGAGACTGGGCTGTGGGGTGCAGGTGTCCCACATGGTCCCAGACAGCCCAGCTGGGTCACATGTGGCTGTGGAGTGGCTCCAGCAACTCTGTTATCCCCTGCCTCCTCTCAGAGCATGGGGACAGGGAGCTGTCACCCATCAGTATGGGCACTTGTACTCTGGGAGTGGTGCAGGAAGCAATTGCTGCCAAGCCCATCAGCTGCTGCTTGCAATCTGTTCACAAATGGGTTTATTTCTGCTTGGCTGATTGATTTTGAGCCCACATGCTTTGATTACCAGTGGGCAGAGATTGCTCCGGATCACACAAGGCCACATTCTCTGCTACTGCTGCTGTCCTGCACAAGTGGGGCTGCAGCTGGACACTCTGGTGCCAAGTGTGGTGAAGCTCAGCACAGCTGAAGAGGGCTGAGCAACCAGCATCCCTCAGGATTTCCTGGAAGAATCTGCCTCTACCAGCATTTTTAACCGTTGTTAATCTCTGTTAACAACACACAGAATGACACAAAGATGGGTTTTAGATTCAGACCTTTGAATTTCCTCTAAGCTGTCCCTTCCTGTCTCCTCAGAACATCTGCAGGTGATTGGTGCTTCCATCTAACACTAGAAGATCCTGACTGAAGTCAGAGATACACAGGAGTCCTGCGAGAGGTGGCAGCAGGGGAAGGTGACCAAAGAGGAATATAGCGATATGGTCTAGAAGGCAGGGTTGGGGTTAGGAAAGCCAAAGCCCACCCAGATTATCAATAGGGGATTATATCGTGCTTAACCAACTGATCACCTTCTACAATGAGGCGTTAGGCTCGGTGGACAAGGGGAGAGCAGTGGGTAGTGTTTACCTTAACTTCAGTAAGGTTTTTGGCGCCAAAAATTTTGGCATGTCTCCTATCACATCCTTGTAGAGAAGCAGCTGAAGTATGGGTTAGATAAGTGCCTGCTGTGCTGGACTGAAAACTGGGTTATGGGCCCAGAGGGTGGTGATCAGTAGCACAAAGTCTACTTGGAAGCCAGTAACTGGTGGTGTACCCCAGGTGTCAATACTGTGTCTAATCTTGCTTAACATCTTCATTAACAGTCTGGATGATGGGGCAGAGAGCACCCTCAGCACCTCCAGATGACACAAAACCAGGAGGACTGGCTGATACACTGCAGGGTCATGCTGCTGTCCAAGAGGGCACTCAAGAGGCTGAAAGACAAGTGTGAGGACAGGAACCTCATGAAGTTCAACAAAGAGAAGCTCAAAGTCCTGCCGATGGATGGGAATAAGCTCTTAAGTTCTGAAGACTTCCTATGAACTTTAGAAGACTTGTTTTATTGTGTTGGTGGTCTGTCGTCGGTACAGCTTGCCCAGAGACTTCGTTGAGTCTCCTTCCTTGGAGATCTTCAAAAGCTGCCTGGATGTGGCACTGGATGTGCCACTGGCTCAGCATGGCCCTGCCTGGGTTTGGCCTGCATGGTCACAAGAGGTTCCTGCCAACACCACCGACGCTGTGAGTTTGGCAGTTCCCACCACAAATAGTCTGGGCATGGTCTGTATCACTGCCAAATACCACTTACATGGTGGTGGCCTGTATTTGGTTGTCTGTAATGAGTCCCATGGCAGTGTCAAGAGGCCGAGCTGTAGCCTGTCCCTGGTGCAGGCTTTGTTCTTTCTGGCAGTGGGCTGAGCTTGAGTGTCCTAGTGCACATGGGCCTGACTGGGGTTGAGCATGAACAGACACTTCAGGCTGCTCGTGCGCACACTTGGAGCTCTTTGGTTTTAACTCTTCCCATGGGCAGGGGAAACTGGAGGGAGCTGGATGGATGTGGCTGGGGTAGAGGGTGGTGTGAGCTGCCTGCTGCAGGTGGCGCCAGCTTTGGGGATTATGCAAGGATCAGCTTCTTGCAGAAATGTGGGAAGTGCTTGCATGGTGTGGAAATGCTTCCAGGGCACAGCTGCTGTGCACCAATGTTCCTGGGGAAGTCACAGGACTCTAGGGCTGTGGTGGGGCTGTGGGTTCCCAGAATGCTGAAGGGGGCCATGGAGGGGCTGTATGGACAGGGAGGAGGGCTGGCAGCTGCATGGGTCAGGACAGAGCTGGTCTGCAGGCTCAGTGGTGGCAGACAGGGAGCTCAATGGGCCACCTGGGTGAACGGACTGAGCTGGCACCTCTGACAGCCCCATGTACTGGTCAAACCCAAAACACCATGGCATGATGTACTGACATGCACAGCCATGTCAGCAGGCTTGGGCCAGAGGGAGCCAAGGCTGGAGACACTGCTGTCAGCTGGCTGGCATCCCTGTGCTCAAGGAGGACATGGCTACAGGCACAGCTGCAGCAATGAGCATGGCTCTGCAGAGTGTAGGGGAAACAGCAAGGTAAGAACAGCCGCAGAGTGCCTGCCCCTGGGACCTCTTCCTCAGGAGAGGGAGAACCTCAATGTGGAAATTACTATGGAAAAATAACCAGGAAGAGGTGAATGAAAACTCGAAAGCATCAGAAAGTCTTGCAGTATGCAAGCACCGGTCCCCCTCCAGCCACACCGTGACAGTATCGAGGACATGATCTGAAACTGGAGGATGCACACAGTAGGGCTGCACTGCCCACAGCACAGCCATGCCTTGTGCCATGGTGCAGAGACCTTGTGAACCCCTGTAGTGGGTTTACGTGGCAAGGTTTTGGTAGCAGGGAGCCATAGAGGTGGTTTCTGTGAGAAAGATCTAGAAGCTGCCTGATGTTTGGGAAGGGCCCCATTGTTTTCCAGATCTGAGCCAATAAGCGATGTTGTTTTGCGCCTCTGTGAGAGCATATTTAAGACAGGGAAAAAAACACTGCGCCAGACAGCAGCCGGGAGAGTCAAGGGAATGAGAAAAAAGCCTTGCAGGTGCCAAGGTCAGTGTAGAAGGAGGGGGAGAGGTGCTCCAGGTGCCGGAGCAGAAGTCCCCTGCGGCCTGTGGTGAGGACCATGGTGAAGCAGGATGTCCCCCTGCAGCCCATGGAGTACCACAGTGGAGCAGGGTTCCACGCTGCAGCCCGTGGAGGAGACCACGGTGGAGCAGGTGACCTGGCAGGAGCTGCTGCCCGTAGGGGAGCCAGGTTGGAGCAGTTTTCTCCTGAGGGATGGACCCCGTGGTACGGACCCATATCTGGAGCAGTTCTGGAAGAGCTGCTGCCTGTGGGAAGCCCACGCCAGATCAGTTCATCAAGGACTGCATCCCGTGGGTGGGACCCCACAGCACAGGGGACGAGAGTGACCGAGAAGGAGCGGCAGAGAAGAAGTGCTGTAGACTGACCATAACCCCCATTCCTCCGTTCCCCTGCGCCGCTCGGGGGGAGGAGGTGGAAGAGGGTGGATGGGGGGAAGGTGCTTTTGTTTTTTTTTTTTTTTCCTTTGTTTTCTCACTTCTCTCGCTTGTTAGTAATAGGCAATAAATCTTACTATCTCCTTATGCCAAGTCTGTTTTGCCCGTTACAATAATTACTGAGTGATTTTCTCATCCTTATCTCAACCCTTGAGCCCTTTTCTCATATTTTCTCCCCATTCCTCTTTGAGGAGGGGGAGTGAGAGAGCGGCTGTGGTGGAGCTCGGCTGCCCACTCGAGCGGAACCACGACAACCCCCCACATGCCTGGCAGGATTGGCTCCCTTGGGTGGCAGCGAGACACAGGCTCTGCATGAGGAGGCTCGTGGCTGGTCCATGTAGGAACCTGAGTTGCTCCTCGGTGCTATCGTGGCATCAAGCCACAGCTGTTGCAACATGAAATATTAACAAGAATGTGGAGGACATGAAGAGTGTTTGGCTGAGGAAGGAGCCTGAGAAAGGGCTGAGAGAGGCAGAAGTTTTGTTTAAGTTCTTGGAGACACCCTCCCCGCCCACTTGCAGTCCCCAAAACAGAAAGCCAGAAGTAATGACAGGAAATCCAGAAACATTCAACTCAAAATGTTTAAGAAACGTTATCTCTGCAAGATAACACATCTGCAGGGTGCAATGCTGACTAACCCCTGGTGCGTAATCATCTGCCTGTGAAAGTCTAACACCATCTACCAGCAGCCAAGGGAATATGTAGCTGGGAGCCTTGGAAGAGCTGGCCAAGGGGTCTTTGTTGTGCTGACACTTATTTCTAAGCAGTCAGAAATACCTAGAAGCTTGTACAATCCATGCCCTGAAAAGCTTCCAGTGCTGGTAGCAGTGCAGGTGTCGTAACACAGGAGATAAACAGTGCAGAAGAGTACAACAGGAATGGCTGGAGACTGAACAATGTAATTGCATGCCAAATGCAAACACCATTTCCAAGCTGTGGGAAAGATTTGGTACTTGACTACACTGCGAAGGGACAGGGTAAGTATGTTCTGGGACACTCTGCCTTTCATGGAGCAGGAACTCCTCAGACTATGCTGCCATGCCATGATACCATCCACCATGAGCAATGACCCCTTCTGACCCTGAATTTCTGCACTCAATGAGCTGCTACCAAACATTTTGCAGCCTAAAATTTCTCCCCACTCTGAGATGGACTCATGACAAACATCCCGCTCTGCTCCAGCCTCCTCACCGCAACTACCAGCAACTGCTAAATACGTTAACTGCTGTTGTTTCAATGAACGGTGGCAGTTCTCCTCATTTAGTAAATTTAAGATGTTATCGATGGCAAAGGCTCTTTGGGAGAGCTAAACATCCATCTCTGCTGAGCTTCAGGGAAAAAGAATTAGAACACTACTTCTGCTCTTTAAAAGTCAGTGTGACCTAGTGCTAGAAATCTCACAAGTCCTGATGGTATCTTGCACAATGGTGTTGGCACAGTGGGCAGGATCCCACTGTGCATTCCCACTTTTTTTTGGAAGCCCCAGAAATCCAGCAAAAACATTTGCTAATTTCTGACTGCATCTCGCCACCAACATGACCATCATCTGAGGAAATTACACTGGTCCAGGTTTCATCTCTCAGGGCCAGGGGGAGGTGGCACAGCCTAGGGGCACTCCTTTGTGGCAGTGGGCACCCAGCACTCACCTTGGAAGTAGACACCAGAGCATATCCTGAGGATGCGGGGTAGGGTGGTGGGGTCCAGGGAGCAGATGTATTCCTGGAAGGAGAGGGGCTCCATGCCTGTGCTGCTGTGTGTTCCGGGGTCCTCTGCAGGGAGTGAACTAAGACAACTCTGGGCTCTGCTTTCACTTCTGCATGGTTTTCACTTCTGCTTCTAGCACTGGTAAGTTCCTGCTCCAGATACTTGCTGCTGGCAGCTCTCCAGTCTATGTAAACAGACTGATGAGCTGCTGGGACAGCCCAATTCCTGTCATCCACGGCCTGGTGGCTCCTAGCCCTGCCCTGCCCAGGCTGATGGTGCTGAAGGCAGGCAAAGGCACAGACCTTGGCTCTGCCATGGTGCTGTCCTGGCTGGACCAATGCTCCAGCCCGTCCTGCCCAGGCTGTCCTCATTGCACACCTCCCATGTGCCAGCCTGCCCTACCCCAGAGTGATGGTGCTCTGGGGTAGAGGCCAGGTCTGAACAGACCATGGCAGAGCTAGTGAAGGGCTGTGTCCAGGCAGCCCTCACCCCTTGGAAACACACAGGCACCTCCATCCTGCTCAACTCCAGGCATTCAGATTCCACTTGCCCCAGTCACAAATCTCTCCTGCATCATGCCCTGGCTGTGTTCAGCATGCAGAGGAGCAGAGGGGAACCAGCAGGTCCAGATGGAACCTCTGTGTGGCTGGCTGCCTCAGCCCTGGGCAAGACAACAGCCACATTCCTGTGTCCAGCACAGGCAGCAGCACCCAGCTTGGCCTCCCATAGAGATGAGGCTGTCCTTTGCCAAAGCAGTGGAGCACAGTCCCCATGGCCACAGGCTCCACACCCCAGTCACACAGGCTGAGATGGAAACATCATTTCTGAGATCTGCAGCTCCTGGTGAGCCTCAACTTTCTAACAACTTTCCTTCAACTTAGCTCATGAATCAAACTGAAGCTGCAGGCTAGGAACAGCAGGAGGATGGGCCTGCATGTAGAAATAAAACTTGAAGAAAGGTATTTTTAAATAGATGAGGCACAAAAAGGTGTCTTGCTCCGCTTTGACTCCATTTGCTGAACAGGAATTTCTTAATTCCTTCACAGAAATGTGTATGTTTCCCATTGTTAAGAAGAGCACAAAGCAATCTAAGGGACAGAGAGACAGAGAGTGCTGGAGCACTGTGATTCCCCCACAGAAGACAATTTCAGTCTGCCTTCAAGCATGTCGTAGCAGCAGAGGTGTCCAAAGGATTTCAGGCCAAACTGCCACTTGGAGCTGGACTATCCTTGGCACCAGAGCAGCTCAGCTGTGCCAATGTCTTGACAACCTACAGGGAGGGAGACCCTCGCCCACCTCACCAGTGACCTGTCCCTGGGCTGCACATCCCTCCCAGTTGAGATACTTTCCTATTGCTCAGCCTTACATGTCCCAGGTTGCAGGTGTGGCCATTGGCCCTTGCTGTCTTGTCTGCCACTTTTGGGAACGGGTTGGCTCCATTGCCTGTGAAACTGTCCTTTGAGTAGTTGTGGGCTGCTATTAGATCACCCTTCTCCTCCTCTTCACCAGACAAAACTAGCCCAGCTCCCAAAACCACCCCCTTCGGGTGTCACATAAAAAGGTAGTCAAATGATCGCCTGTTTCAGAGCCCTGCCAAGGACTTCTGCTGATACTGTTTTGCAAAATTGAAAGTATTCAATAAGTCAACAAGATATAACACATTCACAATTGCTGTTGACAAATATACTCATTGCAATAGCACGAATATATAATAACAGTGCTAGCAAAATACTGTGTGGGGTATTCCTCACCAAAAAGTGAAGGTGCAGAGCTTACCAAGAAGGCATTTTTGTCTTGGTGGAGGAGAAGAAGCACAGCCCTTCAACTGCCTCTTCTAGGTCTCCAATCTCTTCTCTCCCCCCACCACCCACTTTTCTAATTTTTTTTTTCTCACTCTATCTAACTAATGCTATCACTAATGCTGTTTTTTCTAACACTAACAATTTTCCTTTATACTCTAAACTTAAACTTCCCCCCGCAGGGTGATGTTTAGCATAATTTGGATGGAGAATCAAGTTATAGCCATATATGTTTAGCATGTACTTCATTAAGCTTGTTATCATATCCAGGGGTGGATAAAAATATGTTTAAAAATAAGAAAACATGGGGAAATTAAATGAAATGGGACAGAAACATACAGTGGCTTAAACAGAACTGTGAGAATTCTAGTAAAGCTAACAAAATACATTCATGTATGTATTTTAACTATCAATACCACACAGCTGCTCCCAAGCTTAGCAGCCTATAGTTTACCAAGTTAACAAACTGGTTGTAGTTGGAGAAGATACCAAAGACTGTCCTTGGTCTTTCCTGAAGTTTCATCCCACAGACATGAAAAACTAACACCCAAGCAGAAACAGCACACAGGAAACCCAGCACTAGTGCAGCTCTGCTCATTGATGCATTTTTGCATTTTGACACTGTTGCAGGTCCACCTGCCCCTGATTCCCAGAGCAGGTTAGTGATACAAGGAAACATGATCAAGGGGGATGCTAGTTTGCAAGGTGTAGAGTGCCTCTTTTGATGCAGCCCAGGACACAATTGGCCTTATGGGATGCAAGCGTGCACTGCTGGCTCATGCCGAGCTTTTCGTCTACCAGAACCCCCAAGTCCTTCTCTGCAGGGCTGCTGTCAGTGAGTTTTTGTCCCACATGGTCAGCTGCACCCCATCCAGCATCAGCATACCCAGTCTCTCAAAAGCTTGTCCAAGGCTGTAGAACCCAAAACCTTGGCACAGCACCAGCCTTGCAGCCAATTCACTTGGCCCCTTTGTCTCCTTCTTCCTGGGTCCCAGTCACGAACTGAGAGGACAGAGGAGAACACTACATGCGCTCCTGATCCCTTCAACATATTTCCAAGGGACATGGATTTTTCCTTTTTGGTATTTCAGAGTTTCCTTGGTACAGCTTCATTTGATCCTACTTGAAAAAGTAGGAAGTGGGAGTCTTTGGAACCCACCAGACTTAGTAGTCTCTTTGTAATACCGCAAATACAGGCCCCAGGCAGCAAACCTCTCCAGAGAGATTGTCCAGATGGCAAATGGGAGCCTTGGTGCTTCTCAGAGAGGAGTCTCCAATGACTAACACCCTTTGCGCCATTTTTGTGGCACTAGTTTTGATGCAGTTGGGAGACTGATCCAACTTTGTGTGGTCGGCCTTTCTCAGTTCTCTTTGTTTTTTTCCGAGGTCTTTACTTGTTCTCCTGGAGTCTCCTCTCTCCTGCCTTAGAACCTTGTATCTATTGTGCAGGGGCACTTCATGGGCAGGGGGGAGATAACTCCTCCATCTCTGTTCTGAGACAAGAGTCTACTCTCCTTCGTCATATGAGTCTTTCAAATGTGCTTGTTTTGGGCTGAACGCTTGTTTCTGTGCCCCTTGCCTGGACTTAAGGCAGGGAGAGATGTCCAAGTTGGCTGACAACAGCCCATAGGGCTGACTGGCTCTGATTTGGGGGCAGCAACACCCACTGTGCTCTCATGGTAGCTTAGCCTTGAGCCTGATTTTATCTACTCAGGTTCAAGGGTGGGGTGAACAAGGCTAATGCTTTGCAGCTACCTGGAAGCATGTGTAATGGACCCATGAGGTTTGGGATGCCTGCAGGAAGCAAAGTAACCGAGCAGTTGTAGGAGGAAACGGCAGCAAACTTGTCAGGGCTCTGTAATCCCAAACACAGCCAAAACCCTGGGCTGAATAAACGAGTGGAAATAATCGAACATAATGCTTTCACTTCCTCCTGCTCTCGCCAGGCTGGAATCTTCCTGCTAGCTCTGCCTGCAAAAGGAGGAACAGGACAGAGGATGCAGGGCCCTGGGAACTGCTGCTGTCACAAATTCCACCCCCTTCCACACACAGCTCTCACTTCCCCACAGGGACCAGGAAAGGAAAGGACAAATCAGGTACCCTGAGCCTGAGGTCAGGGACCTAGGCGTGGGCTAGGCACATGGCCCCTGGGCTGGGGGCCCCTTTGTGACCACTGTCTCCACCTCTCTGAATTGAAATGCAGAGGCCTTGCAGGCAGTCCCTTCACAGGGGTGCCCTGACAGTAGGACAGCACATAGAGGTACTCCAACTGTGCTGCATAGGCAGCAGAGGACATCAGAACGTGACCCACTGCTCCTCCCAGCAAACAGCACCCAGCTCCTCACTAAGACCAGAGGCTGGCGCAAGCTGTGCATCTCAAAGGCTGAGGAAGAGGGATCACCAACAGCACTGAGATGAAAACTCCTCTCAAGGGGATCCTTACCCCTACTTAAGCATATAAAAAGGGTGAGAATGGACAGTAGAAGTAACAGGAAGAGGAAGTTACTACAATCAGAGGAAGTTGCCACAATCTCCGTGTTGGTTCAGCTCACTGACAGTAAAGTGAATGCAAATGCTTTTTTTTCCCCTCCAGCTGAGCATTTGTTTGTGATGAAAGAAAATAGCTATTTTACCTACATACCTACATCACTCGCACATTTAGGTTAAAAAAAATGCTGAAAATGATTCACAGAAATTCAAATACTGAACTGGGTGTCAGTAGGTGACTGGGTGTCACCTACATCTTGACCAGGATTTTGGTCATCAAGAAGCAACTGACACCTACATCCTAGTGCATATTCTCTCCTGCATATGGAGTAACTGAGACAAAATGGTTAAAAGGAAACAGAAAGATATGAAGCATAACAGAAGGGCCCAGTGATATCAAAATAGGAACAACTGTTGGCTAACAACTGCCAGCAGCCAGAGGGCTATTACAAGTTTCACCTAGTTATTTCTGCAAAAGACAGGGTGGACAGAAGCAGCCCTTTTAAAGGAAACTTTTATTTTTCCTGGAACTGGCTTTTTTTCCACCCAAAAACCCACAATGTGATGAGCAAGTGATGAGCACTCAGCAAACAAGTCATATAGCTCACATGAAGTTTCTGTGCTCCTAGGCTGGTGACCAAGTATGACGAGGGAAGTGCAAACATGCACTGGGCTTATAAGGCAATGTTTTGGTAGCGAGGGCTGGGGGTGGATGGGTGGAGACTCTGTGAGAAGAGTCCAGAAGCTGCCCTGTGTTAGAAAATAGCCAGTTCTAGAGGGCTCCAAAAGGGACCCAACCACTGACCAGAGCTGAGCCATGAGCTCTGTGGAAAGAAAGGGAAAAAATTGCTGTGTAACAGCAGCTGGGAGAGAGAGGATTGAGAAACTGAGACAGAAGGAATCCTGCAGACACCAAGGTTGGTGAAGGAGGAGCAGGAGGTGCTCCAGGCACTGGGGCAGAAGTTCTCCTGAGGCCCATGGTGGATCAGGATGTCCCCCTGCACCCATGGGGTGCTACAGGGGAGCAGATCTCCACGCTCCAGCAACTCATGGAGAGGAGCCTAGGCAGGAGCAGGGGATCTGGGAGGAGCTGCCGTCCATGGGATACCTGTGTTGGAGCAGTTTGCTCCTGGGGGATGGACCCCATGGTACGGAGCCACGCAGAAGCAGTTCTTGAAGAGTTGCTGCCTGCGGGCAGCCCCCACAGGATCAATTTGGGAAGGACGGCATCCCATGGGAGGGGCGGCACATGGAGCAGGGGCAGAGAGCGACCGAGAAGGAGCAGTGGATGATGTGTAATGGACTGACTGCAACCCCCATTATCTTCTCCTCTGCACTGCTTCAGGGGAGGAGGTAGAAAAATCAAAAGATCTGAGATCAAAGTTGTGCCAGGGAAGGGGGGATGGGAGGTGCTTTTTTTCTTACTGCCTTACTCTGTTATCAGTTGGCAATAAATGAACTTAATCTTCCCCAGGCTGTCTGCTTAATACATGACAGTAATCCTTGAGTGATCTCCATGTCCTTATTGCAACCAGTGAGTTTTTTTCATTCTACTTTCTCCTCACCATCCTGCTTAGGAGGGGGAGCAAGGGAACAGCTTGGTAGGCATCTGGCCAAGGTCTACCAACCTCAGTGCTGCATGCAAAGGCGAGCTCTTTCTATAGCACGACAGCTTGTCTGAAACACCGCATAATAGTGGGGACTGCTAGCGTTAAGTCAGAGGTTGGACTCGATGATCTTGAGGTCTCTTCCGACCTAGAAATTCTGTGATTCTGTGATAATGTCATCTCCTGGCAGAGAGGAGGCTGCTGAAGAAACATTAATGTGGTTTATTTCAGTTTTCACTGAGCTTGATGGCAGATCTTACATGCAGCATCTCACAGGAGCATGCCTAGCCAGTCAGTGCACAGCTTTTTTGGCAGGAGACAGGTGGGCTTGAAAAGGGACACCAAACCCATGGTTTCGTTTTCTCTTGAAAATACTCAGAGCACCCTATAAGCTACTTGTCTGCTGCTTGCCCTGGGTTGTACTCGGCATCAGATGGAGGTGACAATTCTGGGTGCTACTGGAAACTTGACTGGGCCCTTGGCAAATCCCTTAGCTGTGCAATGTTCTAAATGATATTTTGGGATCTACACTGAACTGAAAGCCAATAGCCAGGTTCTCAAACCGCATGGGCAGTCCCTGCAAACACAGGACATACTCCACCCCAGCATATAGGGCTGCTAGCTGCTCTCCAAGCCCCTGCAGTAGATGCTCAAGGAGATGTAATATCATCTTGTTGTGTCCCTTCTGTGCAGGTGACAGCTGGTGGATACCTGGAAAAACACTGGTTTCCTATTCTCACACACAGGGTACCACATGACATCAGATCATTTAATGCTTGTTATTTAGTCTTTAAATTTGTAGTCTTTAAAAGCCCACCTGGGCTTGCAGCACATGCTTTCTGACTCCGTCCATTTTAGCCATCAGCTTGGTCTCTGGACAGTATTCGCAGGCTCAGGTAGGATGATTAGCTATCAGCACTTTTCATTGTACCTGCTGTACTTTTCATGCTCCTGTCCTGAGGGTTGTCTCCATTGTCTTTATGTGGCTTGCTTGGAAGAAAGCAAAATGAAGCAGACAGAAGTAGAGGCACTCAGAGACAGACAGATGATGTCTGTGCTGTATGGTAGAGGAAAGCCAGGAACAAGGCTTGGCCAGGTCAGCTTCAGGCCACTGGTGGGAAATCACACTGCCATGAGCATCTACAGAGACCAAAGTTGTCCACCTGCTCTTCTGGTGTCCACACTCAACTGGGGAAACCTAAAAATTGCCTAAAGAATTGCCTCACCTTGCAGGGCAGACCACTGGAGTTTCCACAGATTTTAGGCAGTTTCAAGTCATCCTGCCCTGCTTGTCATTCAGAGTCCTAAGCTTACTGTTGTTTGACTACACCTGAAATCCTGAAGTTACAACAAGCAGGAGATCAGAGCTCCTCAGATAGAAGCAGGAATTGAGATCCCACAAGCAGGGCTCAAGGAAGACTAGCACAGGAGAAATGTTAAGTCAGCTGCTACAACCAAAGCAACAGTAGTCTGTCAGCCTGAAGTATCCTCACCTTGAAGGTTTTTAACGCTTTCCACAGTGGATCACAAACCACCTCTGACCTGTCAAAAAGCAAGCAGTATCAGAGCTGTGAGGTGTCTGAGCTTTAGCAATAGTTCTACTGAAGCAGGCAGTGGAATTACTGGTTAAACAGTAATTCCAGGCTTTTCCTCATCTTCACCAAACTGAAATCGCTATCAAACTAACTGAGCACACTACTATGCTTATAGAAGAAAGGCTAATAGAGAATGAACTCCTGCAAACTCCTGAAATCATAAAGCCAGTACTTTCACAAAGACACTGGATAAACAATTTGTTGTGCCTCGTTTCAGTAAGGACTTGCCCTGACATGATACAGGCATAAACATACCATTGCTCACCCACCAGGAAAAATGCTTCTGGTGCTCCTTGAGCCTCAACTCAAGAGGCGTGCCTCTTAGACACACCTAGAAATAGGTGAGCAGCCTCTGTCAGGAACTGATCCACTGCAGTCCAGAAATGAGTCAAAAAAGCCCCTGTGGCCAGCTATGGCCAGCGTTGATAGGTTAAGCCAGTACTACTGGCCAGTTCCTCAAAACTCTGCACAGATGCTGGCAGCTTGCCATCTGGGTATCTTTGCAAGGCAGCAGTGAACAACTTTAACCATGGCAGACATATCAGAATAACCAGAGCAGTACTTGGAGCACACCTGTTATTTAAGATTCCTTCTCCTCCTCTACCATGTTCTGCAAGCGTGCCTGAATTTGTCAGAATATGCCAGATGATATGACATACAGCTATACACAGCATGGAGAACAGCACTGATATGGGCTCTTTAGCATCTTCTCCCCTTCTTACAGCTTCTCTGAAGAGGACAGCATTTCTGGAGGATTCACAAGAAGCAAAGGACAACACCAGAGCAACAATCAAAACTGCTGGACAGCTATTCTGGAAGATGCAAGACCTCTTGAAGGAGGTGGGGAAAAGCATCACAGTTACACAGTTTGATGCAGTAAGCTGTTGCCACTATGCCAGGTACCGCTTACTGGTTATGGGACTTTCAGGGGTAGAAGATGGTGACCCAAATCACACAGCTGTCTATCCTAAACTGGGCACAATCCTACTTCACCCTCTCCACCTTGCAATAACATTCCTGTCCACTACACAGCACAAGCAGCATAGTCTCAGTAGCACCACAGAGCTTGTATGAATGAGCTTTTCCTGGTGTTGAGTAGAGGTTCAAGCGAGATTTTTTTTCCTCTTTACTTGCCACTGCTAGATTAAAACAAACAGTTTTGAGTCCAGAGAATCTACACATTATCTGACTGTATTAGTCTGCTTTTGAAAAACAAACTCTCAAGCACCATCTGACCTTGGAGACCATTAACAGCCATTACACAGCCCCAGTTCTTTGGCTTGTCCTGATCCACATCCTTCAGCCCATCCCTCTGCTGCAGTCCTTCCTAATGACACTGGCTGTTTCAAAGCACTTGGTGTAGTTGCATGAGCACATACTTCAGCTGGAACACTCATCTGTTCTGAAATGGAAGCTATTCCTAAAACGCCCCAGGGAGCAGTTATCTCCTCTCCAGGAGCAGTCTATCATGAACTTCTTCACAGGGTCTAAAACACTGGTATCTTATTGCAAAGCACACTGTGAATAGATAGCTTCTGGAAGCTCATTACTTGCTCTTGGGATGGCTGCTGGGTTCTTGTTCTACTCTTCTCTCTCCTGGTTTTGAAATACAACCTCGTTACAATCTGACAAATGCTTCAGGGACAGTGTTCCTGGAAAACACTCCCATTATTATTTAGATCAATCATTTATTTAGCTCCAAACTCTTCTCCACTTCTTTATTTCCATCTCTGCAGACTGCATTAGAGTGCTTTAGATTATCATATAAGTTTCCTCCTTTTTAATACTCTTCTAAGAAATCAACTGCCAGTCACCCTGACCCTTAAAAAGTCAGACCACAAAGCTAATTGCTTAACCTATACCAACTATTTCTACCTGTGGTAGATCAGCAGATTTCTTAATTTCTGTGAAGATCCATTCTTCTGCTGTCAGACAAAAATGAAGACACAGCTGCTCCAGATGCTTAAATATTGCTGGATTAAGAAGAAATACTAATCTATAGCCTAAATGTTACTAAATTTATTACAGCTTAGGAACCCCTCTCAATATTACATGGCAGGAACCATGGTTATCTTTAACTGAGTCCCAGTTTGCTGTTAATAAAGCTCTCCTGAAAGTTTAGGATGAGCTGCAGAGACACAGTGACAAAGGATGGCACATAGGCCAGAGGCAGCAATGAGAACAGCTAAGCTAGACTCTGAAACAACTTTTGCAGAGAGAATTCTGCTAGAACCAGAATTCCACTCAGAAAATGCCAACTGTTGTTTAAAGCCCACTGTTAAGTGGCACTGTTGTGTGCGAAGTGCAATGCACTGCAGCACAAGGCAGCAAAGCAGCAGGTCACAAGCACTGAAGCTGCAGCAGTTTTAAGGGCTGCAGCCTGAGCCAGCTACTGAGCCCTTCAGTGACAGTTGCATTTTGCAATAGCAGAAATCCTTTAACAGGCCACAAGACAATGCAGTGTCTACCGCAGAAGTGTAGATTGGGAATGAACACACTATACTCTCCAAACTGGCAAAATTTGCGTTTAATTTACAACATAGTAAAGGTTACAGGTAAAAAGCTCAACAGAAAGTGTGAAAACGCCTATTACATATTACACAAGTGTACAAACTTCTGTACAAAGCCCCTTGATGTTATACTGTCCCCTCCTGTACTGGCCAGCTATGGCCTCTAAGCTCTGAAATAATGAGAGCTTGTAAAAACCCAGGGAGGAGAAGAGCTTTAAAAACCAATTTTCAGTAAAGCTTCCCTTTTCAAGAAAGTTCTTGCAAAGAGCCACTTGCAAAATAAACAAACAAAAAACCCTACCAAACCCCAATAAAAAAAAAAAAAAAAGAAAAGAAGAGAAAAAAGACGACCTGTTCAACTTTTACTTGCTCTAACTAGTCTTACCGTAAAGAGTTGCCTTCATAAAACTGACTGTCTGGAAAAAGAAAACTACATCCTGTAAAGAAGCAAAACTAAAAATTAAAGTGAGAAAGGTTTTGAGAGTATGGAGTGTTTGAAAGAAGAATGTAACAGGACTGAGTCATTTTTAATAGCAACTATGCACAGAGTGGCATAACTATATCATGAAGAAGTTACCACATTCATTCATGTAACAGTTTGAGCTAGATATGAAGGCATGGAGAGGAACAAGCCAGTTTCTAAAGGCATCACTCTTGTGAACAGGGTAGCTACTAGCTCTTTTTTACCTCAATACCATGATAGAAGCAATCACTCTGCAGATGCAGAAGTTGCACTGATTTCGGAGCATCTGTTCAAAACAGGTCTAGTGCCTACAGCACAGCAGATGCATTATAAAACAGCACTGTTCCAGCAACCATCATATTTTCACAACTCTACATAGCCAGGTAGCTACAGTACTGTACACATTAATGAACAGCTGGATATACTACTGCCATTTTAGTACACATTTCCTGGAGGATTCCCCCAAACAAAGGAATATGACTATGTAGCTGAACTGCATTATGCAATGTAAAAAAAAAAAATTAAAATAAACCTAAGAAAGAAAGGGCTCTGGCCTTACCTTTTATAAAGTCATAGGGTCTGAATACGTTTGAATCAGATTTTGAAATCTGAAACTGTGGATTTGATGGGGTAAAGCAATAGTCCAAATCACATTTCTCATTTTATTCAATGGGAGAAAATGATTAAGTAGTCAAAAAAAAAAAAAAAAAAAAAAAAAGTAATGCCATGAAACCAACTTGTGTGCTTCTTTTATTCAAGGTGAGGCAGACCCTCTACTAGGAATTCATATTCTAGCTTTAGGTAGCACTTGATTCCTACCCACTGTTACTAGCAGCCAAAAACCAAAATAGTGTGTAGATTGCAGTTTTAGTTGTTACACATATGAATCCTCTGACACTATGGCTGCTCATTTGCATGTGTGCCTTGTCATATCTCATGTACTCTAAGCACACAAGTTCCATTTGTAAATAAAAGCAAAATTATTTAAGTTAAAAGGGCCACCAAGTTTAAAAAAAAGTGTATTCCCCTATGTTAACTCCACCTTAAGTTATCACTACTTTGTCAATTATTATTTGTATGCTGTAGGTAGTGTCTATCCAACAGTCAAACGTACCTAGACTTGCCATGCTTGTATGCTGCCATTAGTACCAACACAAGCTCGGATCCATCCATGCGTGTACCCCTTTATCCATCTACACGGCACTCCATCGTGCAACACTGGACTCCACAACTAAGGAAGTCCATCTATTCCTTGTCAATCTCAACTCCAGGTACCCATCAACTCATAGGATGTTGTAGTGTCTTAGGTGGAAATTAAAACAAGCTGCAGCCGAACTAGGAGAAAAAAAAATGCCTCACATTGGTAGGGTTTTGAAAAGGTACAAATAAAAGCTAGCCTGTATTTTGCAAGTTTTAGAACTCAGACCAGTGGGATTTCTGAAAGGCCTGGCCCCACAAACATTTACTTCTGATACAGCTGACCTGCTATAAGCAAGCCCAGCAGGAACAACATTACTCATAGTAAGCACGACACCTAAATACACTCATTTGCAGGGTCATGCCATAAATGATAATTAAATTGTGTGATTCTGCCCCTTCAACTTATGGATCAAAATTCAGAGTAAAGACCTCAGGGGACAGAGGCTAAGAAAAGGCTGCCAGATATTTTGGTTCAAAGGGAGATGGTAGCTATATTGCTTTGTTGTTGTTGTTTTTTTGTGTTGTTGTTTTTTTTTTTTTTTTTTAACAGATATAAAAATGTTTGAAGATAGATCTTTAAAGAATTATTTCACTTCTCCAATCTCCATATTACATCTGGTTAGGACATTAAAATTTCAAAAGGACAATACTACACACAAACAGTTTGTGGAGTTCATAACTCCCACCCTCCCTCAACAAAACCTAACTCAGATCAGTAGGGAAGGGGTTGGCTTCTTGCCCGGCCATGCCTCCTTTGCATATTTCTTCTTCTTGGGTTCATTCACAGCTTCAGGATTAAAGACAGCAGGATTTGGAGCTGGGTTCATGTTAACTGTTGAGGGTACAACAGGAGTCAAGTCCACATCCGGGGCAAGATTGGGGTAGGGCATTGGCAGACCACCAATGAGTGCTGTCCCATGGACGCCATGTGATTGGGAACCCGCCTCATTGTGAGTTGGAGGTAAGCCACCGTATAATCCTCCACTGTAGGGAAAGTTTTGCATACGCCGTGATGCAGAATCATCTGTGGTCAGTGAGCCTGGATTGTCCAGTCGCTTTTTCTGCGGAGGAAAGTATTTAGAGAATTATTCAAAATATACGAAATAAGCAAGCTATTTAAACTGGATGCCAATGCCATTTTCCTCCCAAAATGCACCTCAAATAGCCACTTGAAATAAAGAAATGAGTGGAAGTTTTCGTATCTTCCTAGAGTATTCAAATTAAATATTGTACTGGCAACATACTTATCTTGGGGGAAATCTTAACCCTGCTAGTTCTAGTAAACAACCTTATGAAATCTTTAGCATTTACACTGTTCAACCAAATAATCTCTCATTTTTCCCTTTTTGTTTTCCATACTTCCCACAATTTTAACTGATGTCTAGAACTACCATACTGAATTTTTGGAAAGTGGTTCTTTGGGGAAGGAAAAAAAATGCCATTGATCCCATGTGTTAAAGAAAGGAGCTAAAGATGGACTTTAAGGAAAGTGGTCAAATTGCTTTTCTATACATATATATATAAATAAATAAATATAAATATAAATTTGCAATACTTCTCCTTAACAATAAAATATTTCCCACAGTAGGGCATTATGTTTCTAAGGTGTAATCCACATGTTGAGTTCATCAATGTAATAATGGATCAAATAGAGAGTTAAAAGTTACTATGTACCTTAACAGGCACTACTGCTGTCTGTACCATGTTCCTGAAACGCCCAACAGACGGGTCCACATCCTCTGTAAAGGCAAGAACAGTGAAGCTTTCAGTAACAACACAGAAAAAGATAAAACATCTGTCAACTAAAGCAGCCTATATGAAGAATTGATACATGGACCTTCTCTTCTAAAAGCCAGCACTCTAATAGCCCTCAGTAAACACAAGCATGCTTAAACAAAAAGAGGAGCTAAGTGTATGGGTGGGGACACCTAGTGGTTTTGTCTCAAGGTGGGTTCATCAGTTATTCTATTCTATCAGTTATTCTATTAAGGAAAATGCACTTCCACTAAGGAAAATGCAGAAGTGCTCTGGGGATGGGGATGGACAGTCTATTTACACTGTTCAGACAGAATGGAGTTCTGGGTTAAAAGCCGCTGCTGTACAAGGCAGGGAGATGAAAAAGGTAGAAGTCACAGGCTTAAGTAGGACATGACAGCTTCTCTGAAATAGCAGAATATTCTCAAATATTCACTGTCAAATTTCTGTTCTCCTTATCTGTTTACAGCCATGATGAATCTCTATGTGAACACCCGAAAGAGGGTATTTACAGTCACGAACTAGAGAGTAAAGCCAACTACTTACCAGGATTGATGATTTCATCATCATCACTGAACGTCACTCTGGAATTCTTTCGTTTTCTCTTTGGTCTCTGAATATCCAAGTTTCCTTCCTCTATGGTTAGCGTGGAAATTCTTTTGTTGTGGGCTGTATTAAACTCTGTCAAGTTCTAATAAAAAAAAATGTGAAGAAGAAACAGTTTAAGCGCCTAGCGTATGAAGTCTGTGTTAATCACTGGTTGTACCCACTGTAGCTTCAACTTTAGACTGCTAGGAAGAAAAAGTGTTTCAGTGCTGGAACAGATCACCCAGAAAGGCTTGGGAATCTTGTCTGTGAAGATATTCAAAACCCAACTGACCATGGTCTTCAGCAACCTGCTCTAGCTGACTCTGCTGGAACAGAGGATTTGGACCATTATGCAAACTGCTTTTCCACTCCACTGGCTAACTGTAGGAAACAGGGCTGCATTCACTGTTATTTGGGGAAATCACCAAATAACAGGGGAAATCACCCCTGACCTAGGGCAATGCTAACTGGAGAGAGACAAGGGAGCTCTCTGCAACCTTTTGCAAAAAGATAATTGGAATAGTAGGATTAGGGCACTGATTCTGGAAAGCAGCATGAAAACAGGCTTATTGTGGTAGAACGAGATGATTTGTGTATAGTCTGAGGTGTCTTCTGCCAGAAGATATATTCAAGAACAAGAAATTAAGAACCTGAACCAAGCAAACAAGTAGGGAATGCCATTTGTTTAGATGGATATACCATCTTGGTACAATGTAACATCACACTCACATCAAGTTCTGTCTCCTCTTCTGGCAGGCCCAGCAAACCCTTGAGCTCTTCATCTTCACCGCCCATTTTCTCATCTCCTTTAACTGCTGATGGCAGTGTCTGAGGCTTCTCTCGCAGAGTATATGCCCGTGTAGAAGCACCAAATGAAACTGTGGAGTCAATGGGTATCTGCTGGGGTTTGTGAGCTTCCAAACGGATGTGACCCAAGAATGTGCCATGTGCTGAAAAAAACATCAGAATGGAAGAGTCTGTAAGTCATCTGCTTGAGCTCACAGTATTCAAGTTTATGACTTGAGATGTTCAGAAGCTGTACATGATTGCCATGAAATACAAGTCACTGAAATACTGCTGAAAACATTAGTTATTAAGTATGTTTTACCTGATATCTCACAAACTAAGATAACTTACATCAGCCCATAGAAAATCATGAAAATAAACATCATTTAGTTTCTGGATTCTTGCAGGTCTCAATGGACCATGTCTGGAATCATTCCCTCAGTATGTCAGGTTTTAGTTCTTGGAAACTGCCCTCAGAACAGAAAGCTTCATTATAATTGCAAAATGAAGTTCAAGTCACTTTCTTCCTCTCTCTTGAAAGGAAGACTCCTAAGAGTCTAGAAATACTGTTTTCAACACCAAGTGAAGCAGAAGTAAGTTGACTGGAGCATTCATTCTATTGCTCCTAACCATTGCCAATCGTTCACTAAGGTGCTAATTTAGATTACCGCCATCTAGCCACACAGTGTAAACAACAATAACAAAGAAAAGGAATGTCTCATTCAAAGATGTTTAAGCACTGAAACATAGTACTTCTGTCTGGTTATATGTCATGTTACTTACTGCTGTTTAGATCTATGAGGAAAACCCTCTTGAGATGTTTGTGATAGACCAAGGCAGCATGGACCCGAGAGCAAGACTGGTGGTCAATGGTAAAATCACACAGATCAGGATTTCTCCCAAAGAGATAGTATTTCTTCTCATCAATTATGAGCTTCTGAGGTAGAATATCAAACAGAAGAACATATTAGACTCCTATAATCTTTTGGATCTTCCTGAAAAAGTTCAAGACCATGAATAAAGAGAGCAAATTCAAAGGAAAGCATCAACACTTGATCAATATTTCAGTTTTTCCTGAGATTGTTCAATATAGAAACTCACATCTTCTAAAAATTGAAGCAGCTGAATATGGAAGATACCCAGTTATTCCCTTCTTTAACAGCTAATGTAAGACAGTCTGGCAGGAAGTATGAGTATCTCGCTACAGCAGGTTCTCTCCCACATCCACTCCCAATGATTTTTACGTGTCACTTGAGGCAGATGATCTCGGGCCTTGTTGAAACCAGGAATCTATGCTAAATGATCTCTAGTCCAATATAGAACATCAAAATTATAAAATTTCAAAACAGAAATGGGCATATAGATTTAAGACCTTTATTATAAAGATGTAAAACTAAAGATGTTCTGTCATATGAATCCATACTGGCCTATTCAAGCAAACTATTAATTTTTAGACTTTCTTCTTAAAATTCATCCTAGTTCTAATCTCTTCTTCAAGGAAGATCTTGCATACTGTAATATCAGTCATGTAAAACACCTAAGAAAACCAAAGGAACATGTTGACACTGTTCTATGGTGTATACAACATATTCCTACTAACATACTTTACTAAAAGGAACTCCTTATGCCTAAATGCTGAAGTACCTAAGCAGTGCAGCCATCTTCCTCATTGCATTGCAAGAGCTTAATTTGACCTGTGACACTTCCAGCTGCACAAATCAAAAGCTGGCAATCCATTAGGTATTTGTTAACAGATGGTTTCTCCTGCTTTTCTGAAACATTCACCAAAGCCCACGCAACGTTTCAATAGCCTGATCAAGATATTAAACAGTACCAGTCCCAGGAAAGGCTCCTGAGGGGCAACACTTGTCATCAGCCTCCACCTGAGGAGCCACTGACCAAAACTCCCTGGGTGCGACCTTCAAGCCAACTCCTTGTCCACTGAATGGTTGACCCATCAAATCCATCTCTCCAGTCTGGAGATCAGGATGTCATGTGGGACCGTGTCAAAGGCCTTACAGAAGTCCAGGTAGATGACATCAATCAGTCTTCCCTTGTCAACTGATGCAGTCACTCCATACAGAAGGCCACCAGATTGCTCAGGCATGATTTACCCTTGGTGAAGCCACACTGGCTGTCTCAGATCACCTCTTTGTGTTGCATGTGCCTTGACGTTGCTTCCAGGAGGATCTTTTCCATGATCTTGCCAGGCACAGAGGTGGTGCTCACCAGTCTGTAATTCCCTGGCTCCACTTTTCTACCCTTTTTAAAAATGGGAGCAACATTTCCCTTTTTCCAGTCACCAGGGAGTTCGCCTGACTGCCAGGACTTTTCAAATATGACGGAGAGAGGCTTGGCAACTGCATCAGCCAATTCCTTCAGAACCCTGGGATGCATGCCATCAGGGCTCATAGACTTGTGCTTGTTCAGTTTCATCAGGTGGTCTTGGACCCACTCTTTGCGTACAGTGGGTGGGACTTTGCTTCCCCAGCCCCCATCTACAGGTTCAGGGGAACAAAAGACTTGGGAAGCCTGCTGGTAGTGAAGGTTGAGGCAAAGAAGTTGTTGAGTACCTCAACCTTCTCCATGTCTGTTCCTACAGTTCTCCCTTCTCATCCATCAGTGGGGGAAAACTCTCCTTGGCCTTTCTTTTCTGAGCAATGTACCTATAGAATCCCTTCTTGTTAGTCTTTGCATCCCTTGCCAAGCTCGGTTCCACCTGTGGAACCTACACTCATTAAACAGCGTTTCAAGACATTTTGCGAAGATTGAAACAAATTCATAAATTTGAAATGTTGCAACAAATCACCAATAGCAAAAATCATTTTATTGGCTTTACTTCAGTATAATGTTTCTTACAATTTTTGTGCCTCTGAGCTATAACCCAGTGTCATCCTTTATACACTGAGCTTAAACACTTCATGGTTTGTTTTAATGTTGCACTTTTCAGACCCAGCAATCACAAAGTATACCTCAGACCTCTATACAAGACCTGGGATACAGATGGCTCGGTTAGTATCAAGTGCACAATAATCACAAAGATTTAACGATGTTCTTAGTTGGTTACTACTGCCTACTATGAAAGATAAAGAACAGTAAAACCATTTACCACACATCCCAAACCCAAACCAGAAACAGATGTATCAGATCCAAATTATGCTCATCTGTTGAAGAGTTCCCATACGTATACACAGTACATTATGTATAGCTGCTGACTTAAGTTCTCAGTTATGGTGATTACAACAGACACACTGGTACACACTGTATGGCAGTCAAACTGTACCTCACTGAGATGCTTTGACACTGATAACCAACATCAGATACTAAGGAGATAAAATACAAACTCTACAGTCATTCCTTATCTCTGTGCTATTACATTCCCCAGTGAACCTCAGAGTACTTGGATAGCAGACTAGCAATGGCTGCTAACACTACGCTTTGGAATGGCAAAAGAACTCCTTTAGGTTATCAAGAGAGTTGATGGCAGGAAAAAGGAATTTGGATGTTTGTTGTATCACTTTTTTTTTCCCCCAATACAGAAGGAGACGCCAGGCTTACAAAGCCAACTTGGGCCTTCTGTAGATCCAAAAGCTTTGGTCCACACAGCCTAACTACCCCTTCTCAGATTCTGAGGACACCAGGACTGCCAGTTTATCAACACTGAATTTGTTTGTCCATTGTCAAAAGCAACGATGCATGCTCAGGATCCATATAGCGTTCTGTTGCCTTTTTTCATTCCCAGCCGGGTCTCCCATGGTAGCCTTTATGGATGAATTTAGCAGAGCTCCATATAAACTCTTTCATCCTAAAGCTCTCCATTCTCCAAAATCCGAAAGAAACATGGTAAGAAAAAGCCGGTCTCATAGAGTAAGTCTCGAAGGTGGGAAGACTGCATTATGTTTGGCCACCTGCCACATGCCAGAAAACAAACAAACAAACAAACTTTGTAGGCTTTGCTCACTATCTCATTACATGGCCTGAAAGGAAAAGTGGAAAACCTTATCCCAAATACAACCCTTACCCCAGGTGCTACTGGTAGGATGGCAGTCGGAAGGCTGAGCTGAGAAGCAGCCCTAATACAGCTCTCGAACTTCTAAAAATGTTTCTGAACCTATAACAGTACCATGAGAAGCTGAAGACACAGGCCATGGTTTGAAAACAGAAAATGCAGTGGGGTTGAAAACAGAAAATGCAATGGGGTTGAAAGCCATAGGAAGAGCTGGAGAGGGATAGCTACAATGCAGTCCAAGTGGCTGGTAGGAGCCAACTCATTCATGTCTTGTATCATCTAATGAAGTACTGTGAAGATGTGATAAATGTGTTAGTATCTAGCTGGGCAGCCTGCTCAAAGGAACCTGCTTTAGCAGGGGGGCTGGACCTGATGATCTCTCAAGGTCCCTTCCAACCCCTACAATTCTGTGACTCTGCTTTCAAACTAAGGCCGAGCAAAGATCTCTCATAGGTCAAGGCTAGCTTTGCCAATTGTCTGTGTCTTCAAATTTGGACTAGGAGTACTCTCTCAAAACAATCTGTAAAACCAGCAGTTATGGACTATTTCACTAAAAATAATCATTTTAGTGGTTTCTGGCCTGGAAAAATACAAGGTTATTTGCAAGATCTCCACTTACCTTTGCAGAGCATATTATGCTCTCTTCATCAAATTTTAAAGAGGAAATTTCTCTGCTAGACACTAGGAGGAATACTCGCTACTTTCTGATGCTCCTGTGGTAGCATACAGCACAAACCAGGAAAGACAGAAAGTTCACAGAGTCATAGAATGGCTTGTGTTGGAAGGGACCTTAAAGATCACCTTAGTTCCAAGCCCCCTGCCATGGGCAGGGATGCCACCCACTAGATCAGGTTGGCCAAGACCCCATCCAACCCAGCCTAGAACACCTCCAGGGATGGGGTTCCTTAAGTCCTTCATCTAACGTTGAGCTCTTAATTTTCCAAACTTCTGCTCATAAGGGTTAACTCAACTTTGTAAGCTTCTGTAATCCAGAAACTTTTGTCTTTTTCAGTCAATCAAAGGTTAGAAGTCTCTTAATGACTACAGTAGGGTCACTGGCTTGCATCCTCTCTGTCACCAAAGGTATAAGCTTCCCCTCCCCCTGCTGCCTTGTTTTAATTTATTACTTTTGATTGAAAGATCTCCTTTTGAAAAATCTGAATGTCAATCAGTACAACACCAATAATATGACTCAACAGGGAGAGCTAAGACGACACAAAATAGAGGAGAAAGACTCCTTTGCAGTAATAAAAATTGTTCACATCTGTGTTCACTTAGATCTAGAGCACGGGATGAAGATCATGCTGTATTTCATGCTATAGGACAGGGCAACAATCGTGCAAAATACGGGATGTCTAGTTAACCTTACTGTAAAACAACATAAAAAAGTGAACTGACCAGATGAGTACCTCAGACTAGAGCATAACATGAACTTTTATTCTTAGTCTTTTCTATTTGAGATCTCTTTCCCCATGTTATTTGAGTTCCTGCTCCTGAAATTCCTAAGACAATGTGCCTTCTGGCTCCAGTCTGATACTACATATACAAGTATATTGTAGGAAACAAAATGGCAACTTTAGTCCAAAATTAAGTTTGGAAGCAGTAAGCCTCTGCCAACTACTGAGTTCCCTCACAAACGTTTTGTTTTTTCCTCTCTTACTAGGACAGGGTTAGTATTCAGAGATCAAATTATCATTGTTTCAAAGCTGAACACTGCAGTTTTGTATCCCTTCAAACATTGCATCTAATAGGAAGATAACTGATAAAAGCACTGCATAGGTAGAGACAATACAGGCAAAGGAAAACACTTCCACTTCATTCAGAAGTTTCAGAACGTAACAGTGATTTGAAAATAACAAACATCAGAGAGAAGGGAAATACTTCTAAGTGTGGAAAACATTGGAAAATTTTCTACTGTTAGTGCCTACATATATGATATACCGAGCTCATACAACATCTACTTTCATACCTCAATGAGTTTGTCTCCTTTGACTACATCCAGATGTAAGCCAGGTGGAGGTTTTCCTGCCCTGGAAAACAAAGGAAGTTAAATATAACATCACAATATTTGGTAAAAGGTTTATCAGTATTAGAGCTAATACTGTATTAGATCTACTGACTAAACAAAAGGAAGCAGATTTATTTTAGGAAAAATATGAAATTACCAAAGATTGTCTTTTTCCTCCCTGCAGATTCCTTCTGACTACAAACAAACCATGTATTTTTACGGTATGATTTAAACTAACAGAACATGAAGTATTTCAAGCTTTACTTCTCCAGCCAAAAAATAGCTAATTTACAAAATTAACAGAGCACCTCCCAACAGGAAGGTCCCGACAACTAGAGAAGAGGACAGAATGTACCTGTCCACTTAAGGACTTGCTTGAAGGCTCCATTTGCTCATGTTACAGATCCCTTAGCTGTGGAGAGGAGCTGAAACTTCTACCATGCTCATCTCTAGAAATGGTAACGACCACAAGCCTAAAGGGGGCTTCATGCATATTAGTAACAATATAGAAAAACGTTGGCCAATGGCTGGTGTTCTTTCATGCTCATCCTGTAATCAACCTTTCCTACCAACACAGGTAGCATGGAAGAGACCACAGCATTAGACAGCAAAGAGACACTTATCCTACAACTGTACAGTCTTTCTCCACCAAATTCTCAAACACAAACAGCTAATTTCCCCCATCCCTCCGGCTCTATCCCTCCTCACCCTGGGAAGCAGATTTTCCTGTCAGCTTTATTTCCACCTGGGCAAAGGGAGCACAGAGGCATATAGGACTCGACAATGCACAGCAAAGCAATGCCAACACATATCTGAACACAAAAGCATTAGCAGCATCAGAAACACGCTTGGCATTCTGTGGTCACGACATGCCTGTGGTATTGATATGCTGCCCTTCACAACACAAGATCTTTGACTGCTCAGAGCAAACAATCTTTTTCTTTAAAAAAATCTGTATTTGTAGTACTGCTTTACTGATAATATCACTGCTGCTTGTCTCTGTCGCTGCATTAGGCTTTCTATGAAATAGCGATGACCCAGTTCTCAGCTGCATTGCTGCCCTTCAGAAGAACCACAGAGATCACATTCCCATTTACTGCTTTTCTTACTGCACACAAGCCAAGAGAATGGTGACAATGGGCAGTGACATTCTCAACATGGTTGCAGAAGAAAGGTCCCCTGAAAGTTGTTTGAAGAGGTTAAATATAGATGTTTCTGTTCCTGGGGCGTTTTGAAGGTCTATTCTGTGTCAGTTGGTTACTACACCAATGCTCTCCTAGATAACTTCATACATGAACACGGTCCTCTATTATTCCTATTTCGTTTCTTTCTCAAGTATTGCACATGTGTTTTTCATTCTTGCTTCAAATCCATTATACCAGCCTGCTTAGATCTCTCCCTGGCCCTTCCTGAAAATGCCAGTTGGACTTTCACAAGTTTTTGTACCAAAATAAGATATCAAAGATGGATATAGCTGGTACTTTCTTATTCTTTTGGACGAAAAACAAACAGCAGCATGGAAAAGTGTCTAATCATAGACTATCTGAGTTGGAAGGGACCCACAAGGATCATTGAGTCCAACTCTTGAGTCCCCAAAGGACCACTCGAAAAATCAGACTGTGTGTTTGCGTGTTGGCAAAATGCTTCTTGAGCTCTGGCAGACTCAGTGCTGTGACCACTTCCCTGAGGAGCCTGTTCCAGTGCTTGATCACCCCTGTGATCTAGTGAAGAACCTTTACCTGATATCCAGCCTGAACCACCCCTGTTGCAGTTTCAAGCTGTTCCCTGGGTCCTTTTGCTGGTCACCAGAGAGCAGTGCCTGCCCCTCCGCTCCTCTTTGTGAGGAAGCTGTAGACCACGGTGAGGTCTCCCCTCAGTCTCCTCTTCACCAGGCTGGACAATCCAAGTGACTTCAACTGCTCCTCATATGTCTTCCCCTCTAGACACTTTACCATCTTTGTTGCCCTAAGCAGACAAATCAAGGTTCCAAGGGCAGTCTGCTAAAATGGTGACTATCTCCTAGGAATGGGATTCTGGCAGTGTGGGGAAAGACCAGCAAGTAAAAATGCCCCCAGTGAAGCTACACTACGTGGATGTTTAGTTTTACAAAGATTGAGTCTGCCAAGCACTCAAATACAGCTAGGGGACCATCTCCTCTTAAATATTCCTGTAGGACCACATAGCCAGGCAACGCGCTCTTTCTCCCTGTGCTGCTCTAAGGTCTCAGCTCTCATTTTTCATTGTAAGACAGATTTCATTCACAGATTTACTCCTCAGGTCCACTTCTCAGTGTCTCTTCTTTTTCCCTCCAGCACTGGCAAACTTGTTTTTCTCCATTCCACTGAAATTGCCAAGTTCTAGTTACTCTGCAATATAACACCCCTTGATAATTTTTGCAAAGCCTGCCTTACTTGAATGATAGAAAAGCTGTCACACCTCCTTTAAAAATCAGTAAGCCTTCCAGCAAATTACCTCTACAAACAAGTCCCCTTACTCAGTCTTGCCTCTGCTTCCCCCTCTTCAGTGAGCTCTTCCTGGTTCTTCAAGGGTCAGCATGTCTTAAAAAAAGATTTTAGCGACATCCTCAACCTACCTGTAGAATCATGAAAAATGTCACTGTTTTAAATCTGCTTTTACCTTCACCTTTACTTTTGAACTCGTAAAAAAAGCCTAGCAGCAACAGAGGAAGATGTTGTCCTCAGCTGTGAATTAAGACGCTTTAAAAATTTATCCATTCTCTGGTTTCTTATGGAATGAGAATCCTTTGCAGACAGTAAACTTCCCTCTCTACCTGTGCCTATAAAAGACTGAACACAGTTAAGGCAGTAAACACCAATTGGCATACTACCAAATCAAACTCACAGAAATCACTTCTGGTAAGAAAAGCCCTTTAGAAAAGACTAGATCAATGTCACTCTAAGGTTGCTGAAGTTTGATTCCTGTAAAAACCTTAATAAAAAAAAAAGTTCTATGTTCTAAACTAATTAATTGCAGTCACTGAGTATCAGTATTAACAGCTCTATCTGGAAGTATCAACAACCCTCATATGCTCTGCCCTGTCAGACCCCCAATCTAATGGAACAAGGAGGTAAAACACTGAAAAGAAACCACTTGCAAAAATCTACTGGAAGAAAGTTTATTAGAAAGTTGGTACTGTGCTGATTAGAAGAGAACAGTCTAGAGAACAGTCTTCCCTCTCTCATTTTCGATACAAAAACGTTCTCTTTCTCCTACTGACTGATGTGTTAAGATATCCACTAAATTATTCTTCCTACACTGTTGTGAATGATGGAGAAGTTACTTGAGGTCTACAGAATCTTATCTCCATAGAGCAGGTATGAGCAGCCTGGCTTAGCACTGCTATGAGACAAGTGATCTCACTTCACAAGTTATCATCAGCAGTGCTTGTGTTTGACAGAGAAGAGGTTGTTCTGTACTTTTCGGATCGCATATCACAATCCCCACTGCCTGAGCACCTTCTACTCTCTACAGGCCAGCATTCTGCATATGACCTTAAAATCAGACCTGCAAATGGACTGTTACTGACCATTAATTTAATAATTTGAACTGAAACAAAATATACTTAGACTGGATCTTCCAAAGCTTACTTGGAAGAAGAGGAGCCTTCCACCGAATTAGCACAGCTGATTGGAAAGGAGAATATGACAGTATCATTAAATTAATTGTCTTGATCAGAGCTAAGAGGACACCCTACACTAGAATTTTTCTTCACTGAAAATGAGTACAAGGAACTCAAGTAAGTGTCAGTAAATGAGAATTTATGGCAATTTGTAAAAAGGAGTAATTAAATGCAAAACCCAGATATTTAGCGAAATATCCTAAGAGACTCCAAGTATCAGTCTTCTACACTTAAGAGTTCAGCAATCTATTGCTTAAAATACCCTCAGCTCTCAGATAAATTAAGGCATCAACCAATGATACTAATTTTAAAACATATTTCATGGGCAATGTGGAAACTACAAACAGTAAATTCAGATTCTGACTGGGAAATAGATAGAAAACATTACAAAAAGGATCTAGCAGACACAGGAATTGACTAGCAGTCTGACCACAACAGTCATCTAATCTGTACTCCAATATTCAACAATATTTTCATTTGGAGATATGTGACCATACATGGGGCATGATAGTTCTTCCAATGCCAGGGAAGCATTTTTCTTGTTTTAAAGAAGGGCAATTCTTGCTTTGAATTACACATATTCTGCTCCTTTCAGCATCTGTAATAATGCCAAGACAACTACCATGCTGAAGGAGCATCTTAGTTTGGGACAATACAACCAAGCACTGAAGTGGCTTCTTTTCTACTTAGATGAGTATCATGAGAAGGAGTTATGAATATGGCATGTTGAAAAAACATGATACTTACCAGCCAAATCATTTGGCTTCCTGCAAGAGAGAGTGCATATATTCATGGACTATGACAAATGAGCAGAGAAATGACACTAAAAATGTTACCAACAGACAATGAAACAAAAGTGCATGTTATTCACTACCTGTAGAATAGATGGGGAGTTACAAAATGGACTGCCTTCACACTCAAAATATTCCCAAATGGATTAATGGAATCTTTTATATATTTTTTTCCAACACCGCAAGGTGAACTTTCCTTAGAATTATTCTCTTCAAAAACACACAAAAGATGTGTACTACTTACACAGTAGTCCAAAAATACTATATTCAAGTTCCTTTAGACCACTTCTCTGTAAAACAAGAGTGCTATCAAGAGTCCATTGCTGTTTCTGTATGATAAACATTAAGAACTCTATCTCTTGCATTCCTATGGAATTGTGTTGGGCAGACCAAAGTGACAAAGAGTATAGAACCTTTTGCAAAAGAAAATCACCTCCAGTAACCAATATGGGATGCCTCAAACAGCAATACTTTCCTGGTTTCCAACAGTTAGCAGCCACAAGATTCCTTGAGCTGGCATCTATACACACAGGTATCCACATAAATTGCTCTGTGAACCTCTGTAAACTTAAAGCATTCACAGAATCTTACACAAATGGTTTCACAGATCACCTACAAAGAGCTAAAGTACCATCTCCACTTCTTGGCCACAAATCTACTACTAATTTCATCTTACAACCCCTGGTTATTCTGAAAAGGACAGCAAATACTTGTCTTCTACAGATTTTCTGTACACTATTCAAGACATCCAACGTATCCTTCAGTTGTTCCTTTTCCAGACCACAGAGAAGCCTAAGCTAGCCATCTGTAGTACAGCTTCTTCTATCTTTGAGATAATACTTAAAAACAATACGAGAAAGAAATCACATTCTTGAATTTTGAAGAGGCAAGTAATATCTCAGTGTACCAGAATTGCTGGAGACAACTAAGACGACGTCAACAATGGTATTGGTGTAGTAGACCATCATTTTTAAAAAGCTTTTGACAAAATTATCAAATGGTCTTAGGAAAATTGAGGTGTGACAGGGAAAGGACACAGTAATCCACAAGGGAATGTAAATGATCAAAAGTCAGGGCTCTGTGATGTTTTTATGCAGTCTGGAAAAAAGGGAGCCAATGAACAAATGAGAAAAATCACTTATGAAAACCACTATGTAGTACAATTTGAGTTTCTTACAATACTGCAAATAAATCCTGTGATACAGAACAACTGCTTCAGAAGACTCTCTGGGGGGAAAAGAGTAGGAAGAAAGAGTACTCTTGACTGCTTATACATGCAACAGAGGAAGACCACCTCAATGATACATATGCAACTATGACCTCCAAATTCCTTATTGCCACTCAGGAAAGACCTGGAGCCATCATGACTTTGTTCAGAAAGAATCAGAAGAACACTCCTCAACAGCTGACAAAAAACAAAAGACATCACAAGGTATAAACTACAGAAATAAAACATTTTCCAATCTTGAAAGCTCTTGTTACCCTGTAGAGAAGGGAACAAGAACAATAACCAGGTCTTGCACAAGGGGGAAAAAATAAACAGGACTACCTCTCTTCAGGGGAGAAAAACAAACAACACACAAGTATTTATTCTCTTAGTCCTCTTAATGAATGCTACAAAGCTAGCGTATTTATTATTTCTTGAAACACAGGAAACAAGGAGACTTGAATTTGAAAACAGTGCAGAAAGCACTGTCACTTGATGTTGTGGAGTTAAACTGTAAGATAACAAAAGAAAATTAGAACATTTGCGGAGATTAGGTCTGGTGTTAGTTGTTGAACACGACCATCCAGACACAGTATTCAGCTCACAAAATCCTTAACTTCTGGTAGCCGAAAGCCAAGAGTGTAGTCAAGAGGTCAGAATAGACAGGGCTTGTGCCTAAGTTATTGGTCACTATCATAACAGGAAGCCATCTTGGCTGATGCTTTTAATTAGTACTACCATTCTTAAGCTCTTTCCCATGGAAAGAAATCAGAATAAAGACCCCCCTCTTATAAAAACACAGGCTGATGTTAGTGATCTTGTGTATCAGCAACAGAAATAAGTCAATTGCCTTTCTCAAAGCTTGACAAAAACACCACAGATGTTGAGACCAAGCTAGCACTGTAACTTGGTTAGGTGACTTAACACAAAGAGGTGCTATAACAAAGTTAAGGCCAATACATTTTGGGTAATTATTTCAGCTCACACATAATGGTTTCTCCCAAATTGGATGAAGAGGGTTGCCAAAAGAGCTGACCAGTAATCCTGATCCAACCTCATTCAGTCTGGAAGAAATATAACGGTTAGGGCTTTTCAACTTTCAATAATACAGGTTGCTAAGAAACATTTACGGTTTCCTCTATTCTTAGAAGCATTAAAATGTTTCTTGCCAAACTTTCAGCTATAAGAAATTCAGTTAAAAAATCCTTCAAGTTTGAACTTGATGACCTTTCCTGTGTCAGTAGAAGGAAGGGATGTCATCCAAGGGGACCTGGACAAGCTTGAGACGTGGGCCCACGAGAACCACGTGAGGTCCTGGGCAACCTGGTCTGGTGGGTGGCATCCCTGCCTATGGCAGGGGGTTGGCACTAGGTGATCTTTAAGGTCCCTTCCAACCCAAGCCATTCTATGATTCAAAGTATTTGCCCCACTTCACCTTGGCACTTTATTTGCTTGTTACAATGCACAGTTACATGCAGTAAAAGATTTTACCGGTTCACTATGGTTCCCTTGGTTACTTATACAGAAATAAAGTCTCTATGGAATACAGGGAAATTTGGAAATCATACACAGAATTTAATTCCTGAGAGCAAAACCATAAATATGCTATTAGTGAGAACTAAAGGTTTGATGACAGAAAGCTGGGAGGAGTGGTTGATACCCCAGAGGGCTGTGCTGCGTTCAGAGGGACCTTGACAGGATGGAGGGTTAGGCCAAGAGGAACCTCCTGAGGTTCAACAGGGGCAAGTGCAGGGCCCTGCACACAGGGAGGAATAACCTCAAGCACCAGTATAGGCTGGAGGTGACCTGCTGGAGAGCAGCTCTGCAAAGGAGAACCTGGGAGTCCTGCTGGCCAGCAGGCTGACCATGAGCCAGTGATGTGCCCTTGTGGCCAAGAAGGCTGAGGGGATGCTGGGCTGCATTCGGAAGTGTTGCCAGCAGGCCAGGGGAGGGGATTCTGCCTCTCTGCTCGGCCTGACTGAGGCCACACATGGAGCATTGTGCCCAGTTCTGGGCTCCCCAGTACCAGAGGGAAATAGAGCTACTGGAGCGAGTTCAGAGGAGGGCTATGGAGATGATGAGAGGACTGGAGCACCTGTTGAATGAGGACAGGCTGAGAGATCTGGGCCTGTTTAGCCTGGAAAAGAGGAGACTGAGGGGAGAGCTCATCAGTGTGTATAAATATCTGAGGGGAGGGTGTCAAGAGGATGGAGCTGGTCTCCTTTCAGTTGTGCCCAGCGACAGGACAAGAGGCACAAACTGAAGCCCAGGAGGTTCTGGCTCAATATGAGGGGGCACTGGGACGGGTTGCCCAGAGAGGTTGTGGAGTCTTCTCGGGAGATAATCAAAACCCGCCTGGATGCCATCCTGTGCAAGGTGCTCGAGGTGATCCTGCTCAGCAGTGGGGGTGGACCAGGTGATCTCCAGAGGTCCCTTCCAACCTCGGCCATTCTGTGATACTGTTTCATGGCATCAAAAATTCAATTTGAACTACACTGAATTAAACAGAAATTCATGTTCATTCATTAAGTAGTGAGCAACAATTGAACAATTATTTGATAAAACTATACCTACATTTTTTTGAGTGAGAACTTCCCTGTAGCAATCAGAGGAAGAAAAGAAAGGACTTAAAATATCAGCAAGGCTAGCCACTGCTCTGGCTGGCCATCTTGCTGTAACCACTATGCCTTACCAGACAGTTGTTCAAAAGCCTTCTTACTTGGATAGTTTTCATTTCTATCTTATTTTTTCATCATTTTTTTTCATTTCCATACTAAATTTGTTTATTGTTCTTGTCCTTTAGCTGTGGCGTTTTTTTTTTTTTTTTTTTTTTTTTTTTTTTTTTTTAAATTGCCAATACCATCCCTCTTGTCCCTCTTTCAAAATATGAAGCCAGTGAACACCAGCATTGTTTCTATTTACGGGGCAACTGGAGCTCTGTTCTGTCTCAGTAAGATCTCCATTTTCCATTTATGAATTGGGACATTGCACCTATTTCAATCCAAACAGAGCTTTCCTAAATGCAGTTAACAGAAAAGACACTTTTTCATAAGTACCTTCTTAAAACAGCAGTGTTTTAAGACTCTTTACAGAGATACATACTACTACACATCAAGTGGAGTACTAGTCTTTTTATTTATCTATTTATGAACAATGATGTTACTAGTCAATGACAGTCACTCTGTGATTAACCTATGTACTTGCACTTTATCCTTTTATTTCTGAATATTAAGTTTCTGGCTTTTAGAGATTCCTAATTTAGGCAGTTAGAGATCTGGGCAAACAGCAGTGTATGAAGTTTAACAAGAGCAAGTGCTGGATTCTGCACCTGTCATCAGCATGCTCTGGCAGTCAAAAGAGCCAACCATACCCTGGGGTGCATCAGGAACAGTACTGCTAGCCGGTTGAGGGAAGGGATCGTACTGCTCTGTGCTGTTGCGGCCTCACTTCGAGCACTGTGTGCAGTTCTGGGCACCACAGTATAAGGACATAAAACCATTAGAGAGCATCCAAAGGAGGGCTATGAAGACGGTGAAGGGTCTAGAAGGCAAGACACATGAGGAGTGGCTGAGGTCTCTTGGTTTGTTCAGCCCAGAGCAGAGCAGGCTGAGGGGAGGCCTCATAGCGGCCTGCAGCTCCCTCGTGAGGGGAGCGGAGGGGCAGGCGCTGAGCTCTGCTCTGTGGGGACAGCGACAGGACCCGAGGGGACGGCATGGAGCTGGGACATAGGAGGGTCAGGCTGGATATCAGGAAAGGGCTCTTCACCGAGAGAGGGACTGAACACAGGCACAGGCTCCCCAGGGACATGGTCATGCCACTGAGCCTGCCGTTGAGTTCAGGTAGCATTTGGACAATGCTCTGAGATAAGGTTTGATTTTTGGGTGGTCCTGTGTTGGACAAGGAGTGAGACTCAATAATCTTGCTGGGTCCCTTCCACCTTAAGATATTCTGTGATTCTACTGTCCACCCTACACTTCTGTATTTTGTCTTATTTTTATTGTTCTCATGTTCAAATTACACTGAATTATACCAAAAGGACTGGATAGTACTCTGACATCTTTATGTTGACTACACTTGTCACCAGTTTTTCTGTATTAGAAACTAAACAATGTTTTTCTTCAGTTTCTTCGCCTCATGCTCCAGAGGCACTGTGTTATGCTCTGTGTTATGCCAGGATGACTCTGAGGGATTTGTATAGATGATCTCTGCCCTTGATGGCAAACCAGCTACTGCAGAACCATACAGTAATGGAAGAAGTAGGTATGGACAGTCAAGAAGATGAAGACTAGTCTAGGCTGAGCTTAACCAGGGAAGGGGCAACAAGAAATGAAACATTTCAGAAAAAGTGGACAAAGCCACTAATGCTTTGGGATGTGATGCTAACTAAGAAATGCCAAATAATGGAACTGAAGTCAAACAAATGAGCTGACAGTAACTTTTCAACAACTCTAGGGTTCAGTGTTGACATACTAGCAGGGTTACAACACCTATACCCAGCTGAAACTGAGCAGCCTCACTGAAATCAAATCCTATCCAGCCTAACGAGAAATTTTGAGTTTTATCTGTTAAGGACATAGACAGGACAACTTTAATCTTATCGTGTTAGTTTAAAATCAGGTCAATTATTTAGGTTTCTAAATGTGGACTCAGAAGCCTAATTTAGCCAATTCCTAAAACGTTGGCCTAGGTGACTACCATGCACATCATCATGACCAACTTCAAGGACAAGGTAGAATTTCCAGAACTCTAGAGCACGCCCTGTCCAGGGATCTGTGTAAAATAATTTCCAAGAACAGCCTGTTCTTAGCTCAGAGAACTGAAGAGATGCCACTGTTACTTTTAAGACATAGTATTTTATATGTATATACATTCTAGAACAGGCCTGAAACCCCAACTACTGGTTTGTCCAGACAAAGTAAGGAGAGATTCCTGATCCCAAATGCAGGTTAAACCAGGAGAAAAGGAGAGATGGACAATAACCATTTAAATCATGATACTCTCATCAAAAGTGGACCCGGATCATTTATATCTGATATAAACTACTGTTACTCGTTAGAGGTACCTCAGAAGGTATGCTAGTGTGTTAGTAAAGCCAGGATAAGTAATTGTTTTATAAGGACATTTTCTAATCTCATGATATGCCTAAATTTAATCCACAAAAAGCATTTTCAACATCTTTATAACAACTTCATTCCAATTTTAAAACGTATAGTCTACGTCTTTACTAATGCATATGGAAGAATTACAGTACATGCATAAGTAAAAAACCTAGTTGGAAATAATACTTTAAAATATGTAATACTTTAATATAAAAGAAATACTTTAATATAATTGGAAATAATACTTTAAAAAAAATGTAAGAAAGAGTATGTTATGAACTATGAAGAAGTAACCCATACCAGCATGAGAACTAATTCCAAGTCCAACATTTAAGCCAATAAAACCTTTCAGTCTTCTCTGGAAACTGGATACTAAAACATTATCCACGTTAGGAGAGAACAGATAAAACAATGAGAGCAGACATCAAAAGCATGGTCAATAACTTAAAGACAAGAAAAAAACTACTTCTAATTATGTTTAAGATATATTTCTCTTATGATGGGTGTTCACAGTCCCCACGGCAGTTACAGTTGGAGGCAGGAAAACAAATAGATAGGTAAAGTCTATGATTTTGATTTTAGTGTAGGTTAATTAGATTGAAAAGAACTCACTGCAGAAGAAGCTGCTCCTCACCACGAAGATCCCCTTTAACTCGATGGTTATATCTCCCTCTGCTAAGATCTATGCTGCTACCTAGACAAAAGATTTTTCAATGCTCATGCAGCTTATGTATACACTGAGATTTTCTGGAAGTCAGAGCTTCAAATAATGATACCACTGCTCCAAGCCTACTACTGCAAGCTATTTTCACTCTAGAGAATCCTAGCTATGAAAGACCCATCACTTATTCAATGTCACATCTGTGTGCTTGTTGGTTTGCCCTGGAGGAAATAACTACTTTCAAATTGTGAGAATCTGTAATGCAGTAGATGCCAAGGGAAGTCACATAAAGCTTTAACAATAAATATATTCTACTCTCTTTCCAGAAAAGAAAAATAAACCATAAGTAAATAAATCGAACAAGCGAGAAGAGCTCCTCCCTCCTAGTGGATGAGACAGTAGAATACCACTAGCCATGACTGCCTAATATTTTCCATTTTGAGTTGCCTGTACTTTTAGCAGAAAACAAACACACTTGTACTGGTAGCTATCTGTATTGCTTTCCTGATCCAGATTATTATTATTTTTAGGTTTATGAAACAACTTACCTGTTTCAAAACAAGCGTTAAGCAAAACTTTTTTTTCCCACAAAAAGGAATCTTTCGCTTTGTCACACTTTTGCATGACAATTTGAGTAAGATCAAACTGTATCAGGTATGCCTTTTAAGTATCCTTGTGTAAACATACAGCTTTTACTAACTCAGTACCTAAAATATTACAATTTGCACCTATACAATAGAGGAGTAAGAAAAATAAAGAGCTCCCTTAGAATGCACAAAGAGAGCATACACATAGGAGCTCTGGTTTACCTATGAAGTACTTTAGGAAATTATGGTAAAAGAACATACAGATTGCAAGAAAATAATCACCAAAAAGCTTGGAATTGTCAGAAAGAAACAGGCCTGAACAGTTCAGTGCCTGACCATGACCTCCTTTCTTCTGGGCGTGAAAACTCCAGCTTGGATCATATTCCTGACTCCCATCTCATTGCTTTAGTATTCAGTGCAATGGATTGTGCTTCAAAAACAAGTAAGGTCAGCACCAGCACAATGAAGAAAGCCGTCTGTCTGTAAGACCCTGTCCTGTTTGTAGCGGAAGTTAGAAAGTACGCACCTGAAGAGGCCCTCACAGTTATAGTCTATATAGTCCTGCCCTCCAGATGGTATTTATTTAGGAATTCTTCTGCAATAGCTTACAAGTGACTGAAACGAGGTATTTAGCAAGCTATACTGTTCCAGCTGTTCAATCTATGGCTTTCAGAGGCAGAAATTGTTCAGATTTACCACCAAATATAATCTAAGTTGTGAACACTATTGTATAAAAATGCTAAGAAAAAAAAACAAAACTATGTTTCAAATTTCAAGTTGAACATCCAGAACATACTGAACATTTTTTTTTGTTTTTATCTAACTCTATCACATCACTATTTTACAGCCATCTTGCCTCACACAGATACTTGATATTGTACACATTCAGTATACTTTTTATTTAAAATTTAAATGACTGTACTAACGGAAGCAGGCACTTATAGAGCGTGTAAAAATTTGAAAGCACATTCACTAAGCATCTATGGATTAAGCACTGCCATCAAGCACCACAAAGTAGGAGACGTAGTAAAATCCAGATGACTATGCAATTAAAGACTGCAATCATGAACAGGTATATGTGGCTAGCTTGTACAAGTATATAAGCCCTTGAGTTTTCAGCTTTAACGTCGTGTCACTTTCTATGTGACTTAAACTAAAACTACACACATCCCCTGAATAATCAGCGATGCGGCACCTGAAGGAGATGGCACAGCAGAGACCTATTATTAGTCATCTATTCATAAGTGCTAAGCAAAACAGGGCCCCAGACAGCCTCACCTAAGGCCCTGTTTTCAGAAGAAGGCCAGACCAGATGATTCCCAGAGGTCCCTTCCAGCGGAGCCTTTCCTACGAATCTAAAATCAGCAAAATTCACGTTCCTAAGGCTGCATCTCCAGCTCATCGCTTTACCCTGGCTTCTTAATTCAACACAACGCAAAACCAACAAACAGGCTGGTTTCAAGCTGGCAGATTTCTCGTGCTGCACACATAGCACATCCCTCGAGCGCGCTCGGACCCTGGGGAGGAGGCGCAGCACCTCCACAGCGCCGAGCCGCGGGTGAGGGCCGCTGATGGCCGCAGAGCCGCCCCGCCGGGACCGCTGACAGGCCCGGCGCGGCCGCCGCTGCCCGCGACCGCCTCTGCAGAACGAGGGAGCTCGGGCCCGGGCCGGCGGCCCCATCCCCGCACCCGTCAGCCGCCGCCGGCCCGCGGCCCGGCCCGCCCCGGGCTCCCCACACCCGCCCGCCCGCGCCAGCCCCCGGCCGCGGCGCCGCCCCCTCGGCCCCGTCCCGCTCACCAGCTGGGGCACTCGAAGAGCGAGAGGCCGCCGCCGCCGGCCGAGTTCGCGTTCGCCGCCATCTTGCGTCTGCCCCATTCAGGCGGGCGGAGGCAGGCTGGGAAGCGGGAGGACCGGCGCGGGGCGCGATCCCGGCGTGCCCCGCGCGGCGCCGTGGGCGGGGCCCCAGCGGAGCGGCAGCCGGGGGCTGGGCCCCGCCGGGGGAGCGGGGCGGGAGGGCTGCGGGCAGCCCGGGGGCAGCCGGCGGCAAACGGAACGGGGCTCCCAGGCCTCGCTTTAACGCGTGCGACGGCGTCTCGCCTTTCAGCGAACGGCAGAGGACAAAGCAGATGGCAGCTGGTACTCGCCACGCACCGCGTTACCGTTACCGGTACCTGGGAGTTGGAGGGACGGGCAGCGGGCGGCTCTGGAGCCGCAGCTCCAACAAGAGCAGCTCCCTCCAACAAAGAGCTGCTCCTGCAAGGGTCAAGCACCCAGAGCCCTGCAGGAAGAGCGGCTGCTCCCACAAATCAGCTCATCCCTTCCCCAGCTCTCTACGCAGCGCAAGCCACCCGTGAGCCTGCCACACGTGGCAACAACCTGCTCCTGCTGCAGCAGAGACGCGCTTCTCACTGCAACTCCTCACGCTTCTGAGCATCACTCAGGATTGCTGCTCAAAACAGTTCCTGTGGAGCTTAGCTGTGTAGCTGCTGCAAAGCAAGGAAGACAAAGGAGTCAAGCAACTGCAGCAATCCTAAGTCCAGGGAGCTGGGTTAGTGTTCTCAATTCCCACTGCCTGAAATTGGCTGGAAATAAGGCACCCAGGCTTGCCTTAAAGCAGGGGAGGGGGTAAGCTCTTTCATTTCTTACAGAGGTGTAAGATCCAAAGGAATCTCCCCCTACAGCAGACAATGCATGAAGCAGCAGGATCTATTTTTAAATAAGGAGCAGAACAACACGTAGTCAGTTTCCTTGCTCTCAAGTAAGATTTTACAGTACAGCTTCAGCAAGGACTTCAAGTTCTACTGCTCTGCAAATAATCAAGGTTTACCTGCATCAGATTCAATTTTATATCAGCTACTGTGGTTTATATCCATGTGAGAAAATCAGTGGTTTCAGCTGTTTCATTCTGAAGAATCAGGGCCCACACAATTAACATCAGAAGAAACACTGCTGTTGCTTATATAAAGCAGGGTAGGTGTCTAAATCACAAGAGAAAGAAGCTGTGACAAAGGCTTTTAAAAGTGTTTATTAACAGTTATTAGATGGAATGATGGCGCAATAGTGCAAACCACTGTGCAATTGGGAGAACATCCTCCCTTCCCAGCTTTCACATTTACTTTATTATACAGGAGACATGGAATAAGGATTAAATACAAAATGGGTCAGTATGATGCATTTACCACACTGTGTTGGGCTTTGGACAGATTGCTGTTCCCTCAGTGCACGTCAGTTCAGAGCTACACAGTGAGGAGTGCTTGCTACATTCTGTCCAGCTCTGCTAGCAAGACAGTTGGAACCAGCAATCTTTTTCATTTGCACGCTCATCCACAGTCTCAAAAACCTAGCACTTCACCCAACCAATTTCTGCACTTTATTTCATAAAGAATGGAAAATACCAGACATTCACAAGCCATACAATATTTGCTAATACACTACAATAATCTTCAAGATGCAAGATTTCACCTATAACTCATCTATCTTGCTGGCTTGTAAACCTGGAAATGCCCACTTCCTTATATTTCCACAGTTTTCTCCCTGAAAAAAACAATTAGGACCAAGCAGCTAAACTGTGTATTTTAGTGCTTTGAGTCAGCATTGGAAGAGATTTATTTGTCTAATAACAAGTCAGCTAGTTTCTCTAAGGAAGCTGCATTGACAGACTGTAAGTTAAAGGACATCCCTGTCCTCAAATTATGTGTTCCAAAAAAAAAAAAAAAAAGCCATGCACGGAAATTAAAAACAGTGAGCCTCAAGGCCAAACTGACCAGTTACTAAGTACACAGTGGTTCCAACTATCATCCATACATACTTCTCCTTGCCTTTCAGATCTGCAATGGCATCTCTCTTCAATTGAATTTAGAACACAGCCACTTGGAGACTAATAAAAACCATGGGGCTGGAGACTTTAGAAACTGATGAATTAAGGTAGTGCAAATTATTGTTGTGCCCTCTTTGAATGTCATTCTTATTCCAGTCCAACAAGTTACCTACACATATAAAAAGTTAAGATTGTGCCACTTGTCAAAAAACAAGACATCTCCAATTATTGATCACACTTCAGCGTACAGTTGGGACAGTGAATAATACATTACAGAAAGCAAAACCACAAGATGTTAGTTACATAAAACAATATAATTTGTATATAAACTGATATATACTGTCTCCATGGTTCACTAATTCCAAATACTAGTTATCTGCACATTAGTTGCTAATATTAGTTGCTATTACTATAAGTAGTACCAGCTTGTGCTCTCTCAGGGTGGTCAATTCATTTCTGAGACTAGTCAGCCTGTTGGTGCTGGGGGGAGGAGAAGGAATTCTCAGCAATGAGACAAGGTTCCATGTGAAGATTTCATTTTTTTGTCTGCCAGATAATCAAGACTATGATTATAGAAACCACAGCAAGACCAACAATCAGGATACAGATCTTCTTACGGGATTTCTTCTAATGAAAGAAGAAAAAAAGCCACTTATACCAAGAACAGATGATGACAAAGAAGCAAGAGTTTTATCAGTTAATGTAACTAATGTTTCATCCTGGCTTGCATAAGAAACAGTGTGACCAGCAGGGCTACGGAGGTGATTGTCCCCCTGTACTCAGCTCTGGTGAGGCCGCACCTCGAGTACTGTGTTCAGTTTTGGGCCCCTCGCTACAAGAAGGACATGGAGGTGCTTGAGCGGGTGCAGAGAAGGGCGACGAAGCTGGTGAGGGGCCTGGAGAACAAGTCCTACGAGGAGCGGCTGAGGGAGCTGGGCTTGTTCAGCCTGGAGAAAAGGAGGCTCAGGGGTGACCTTATTGCTCTCTACAGGTACCTCAAAGGAGGCTGTAGCGAGGTGGGGGTTGGTCTGTTCTTCCACGTGCCTGGTGACAGGACGAGGGGGAATGGGCTTAAGTTGCGCCAGGGGAGTTTTACGTTTGATGTTAGGAAGAACTTCTTTACTGAAAGGGTTGTTAGACATTGGAACAGGCTGCCCAGGGAAGGGTGGAGTCACCATCCCTGGAAGTCTTTAAAAGACGTTTAGATGTAGAGCTTAGGGATAGGTTTAGTGGGGACTGTAGTGTTAGGTCAGAGGTTGGACTCGATGATCTTGAGGTCTCTTCCAACCTAGAAATTCTGTGATTCTGTGTAACTAGCTTCAGTGAACTAGAGTACTCAATATCCATACTTATTCAGCGGAAGTAACCAGAGCAGTCTGTACACTTGCATGTTCCTTAAACAGCATGATCCTGCAGCTAAATGTAGCTAGCTTAGGAGCACAGTGGTCCAAGACAGTCAATTAAGTCAAAATGCAACAAGATTTGCTACTTTACAGAAAACACGAGCTTTACTCAAGTTAGCTACAGAAAGGGAATTTAACGCCCTACCATAATTTTTCATCCAAAGCGATGCCCCCATGGCTTCAAAGGAAAGCTAAACATCTCTAGCTATTTGGATTTTCTAGGTAAAACAAATAAAAACACTAGTCCTCTGATGCAGTCTCCACATAGCAACTTGGAAGTGGTGCAGAGGTATCATCGCATTTCTACAGTTTAAATGATTTAATATATAGTTACTGTACCTGGACTTACAGCTTTGATCATCTATTCATTGTAGGAAACTAGTCTGTCTACATACACCAAATATTTATAACTTTAAGGATTTGAGACTAGTTATAATACTTCATTTTCTGTCCAGAAAACACATCTAATATATGCTAATAGCTTCCAGACTTGGATTTATTAAAAGTTTTGAAATATTAGTAAGAAAGCCATGGAGACAGGGAATACTACATGTGGCCAGGTGGCAAAAGCTACCTTCCCCTCCTTGCAGCTTAAACAGCACTGGAATTCTATTGCTTTCCAGCATCTCCCCACTCAATAGCTTGAGAGCGTCCAGTTCTCTACTTTGTATGGGAGTCTGAAGTCCAGCATTGAAGCGTTTATAGGACTGACTCCAGCAGAACCCTTGCTCCTTCACAGAACCTAAGTCCACACGTAAGGTACAACAATCACAGAATTGTTTGAGGTTGGCAGGGACCTCTGGGTCATCTGGTCCAACCACCTGCTCAAGAAGGAACACCTGCAGCAGGGTGCCCAGGATCAAGTCCAGATGGCTTCTGAACATCTCCAAGGAGGGAGACTCTACAACCTCTCTGGGCAGCCTCTTACTAGCACTCAGTCACCCACACAGTGCAGAAGCGCTTCCTGGTGTTCAGATGGAGCCTCCTGTGTTCCAGTTTGTGCCCACTGCCTCTCATCCTGTCACTGGGCAGGCACTTCCATGAACAACAATGAACAGATGCTACAGAAAACTATGAGCATTGTAAAGGAGATTTAAGCAGCAGTGAGAGCCACTGCAAAAGAGTGAATGGGACAGGAAGGTCAGACTACAGGATAGAAACTGAGTGGTTAGAAAGTTGCTGTAAAACCAGGTCATCAGAAATTTCCTTAATCTGGGCAAAGATTTTATTTGTTTTTGCATCTTTACATGTAATTTTGGCTTGGCTGATGTTTACAAGATGGGCACAACATGATAATTTGTTGTTAGCAGAACTGTTCTGCCCTCTCCTGAGAATGGCAAAGAGACGAATATTTTACTTGCTAAGCATATACAGAGAATGCATAGTCTGTCTGTTCCTTCATCTGAATTAGAACGCTAAATTTCAATACTATTTTTTGACTTAAGTGCTTTATCTATTCCTTCAGAACTATTTTGTGTGAATGCCAGCTTGCACAAGCTGTTCTTAAATAGCTCGTTTGGTGTGATACAATCCTTAATATGTGTCCTGCTACGCCTGTACCATTATTGCTCACCTGTACATTGATAATAACGCAAGCACATAGAATTTACCTGATAATAGGCAGCTCTCTGTAACTGCTCGCTGGCTCTTTCCCATGAACTTCTGCACTTTCCACATTGCCTCTATGCTATCTATGAAAAATAAGAGAATGTGTTGCAAAAGAATTCAAAGCTTCACTGTTTAGAAAAAAATATCAGAAATATGATGATACTTTTTATACAAAATATCAGAAAAATTGAACTATGCAGGCAGATGACGCCATTAAACTAAAGAGAAACTTCCTATTATCCAAACACTTACCAATCATATCTCCTTGGTCATGAATCATCATGGCTAAATCCTTAAATATCTGATTGACATCCAAAATATCTGCCTGAAGACAAATTTGAAAAGTTACAACAAACACTGGTTACAGCTTTTCTAAGCCTCATTCTTAGTACCTCTTCTGAACATTGCTTGAAATAACAGAATAGATACCATCATTTACTGACATAAGGGACTTGATGCTACTGTTGATGTAACTCAGGATTAACACCAAAGCCTGCTCCTCTAGTAGTGGGAGTAGTTCCCACTACTCACTATTTGTTTCATGCCACTAACAATTAGCACGGTAGGGAATTGAGATGGACATTGTGACATGAGTTGCTCCTACCACCTCTGAAGGATCACCAGGATCTTTCCTTTCACTGAAGGAAAATATACCTAGTCTCCTTCAACAGGAGCAGGGAGATTGATCTTGGCATCAATCCTCCCTACAAGGAACTCTGTTCCTCCACCTTCAAGTCTCTTCAGCCCATCCATTATTTAGCACTACACAACTTCTTTGTTCATCTCCAAATACTGTAACCATGCAGAATCTACTGTTCACCTCTAACTGCCTGATGCTGTTTCTCTTTCTTTATAAGTTCAAGGTCCTGTTCAGTTATTGCCACATCTTCTTCCTGAGATTGCATTTGATTCCAATCTTCACCACTAGGAAGAGATGGAAAGAAATAAGACACTGTTTGTTTCAGCAAAGGCTTATTTCCATACTAAATTTATAAAAAGTAACAGTGAATGAAGTTGAAAAGACTCCTACAAAACAATCTCTCAAGTTCCTGGTCTTGCAACCAGATACAGAGGCAGATTTATGACAACTACAAACAGGAACAACTGCATAGTAGTGACAGGCCAGGAAATGTGAAGGAACTGGAAAACAGTACACGCATATGATATTCTATGCTAGGATGTGACCACTGCCTATAATGTTATATAACTTTTTTTTTTTTTTTTTTTTTTTTAATATCTGTACCTTCCTTTCCTCTCACCATCCACCCCAAAAGGTGGGATCAATAAGGTGAAATTCTTGGTGGAAAGTAGGCCTGCAAGCACAACCACTATCAGAACAAAAGAACACCTGAGAAGCATGTCAGTTCAAAGATGCTCACTTGCTATCTGGCATTTGGAGATACGGATAAAGAGTATATTTTAATTAGTTTAATTAAGAACTGCAAGTTAAATCACACACCAAGAGAGACGTTAAGAAAGAACTCTGCACCTCATCTACCCCCATCTTGATTTCAGCACTTTGTAACTGTATGTTACACAAACTTTTGCAGTGAAGACAGCACACATAGTACAAGGTCATCTCCGTGTTCTGCATAAGAAGTTCAAGTGTAGCATCAGGGAAGTGTACCTGAAAACACTAATGTCACAATATGCCTGTTGGGTATAGAAATCTAAATCACACAACATATAAAAAAGAAACCAAATCAAGCTACATGTCTAGATCATAGACAGCTGAAACACTGGAATTCAGCTCTGAGATGACCGTAGGGTTTTCAGGTATTTAAGGCAGAAGTTTCTGACATGTAGCACACAAGGACAATTTTAAAAGTGGAGTAGCTGCTGCTACATGCTCCTGTATCTCAATGAGCCAAAGGCCTCTGCATGAACAGGTACTTAGGTGGTTCCCCTTCCTTTAGTAAGCAAGGCCTTCAAACTCATCACAGCATATGTGTAACTGAACAACGTGGGGTCTTCAGTTCTGACTCAGTACATGGAAACACAGGGCTAACAAAGGGGATGCATACCAAACAGCTGATCAGATGCAGCACAGTTTGCAGAGGGAGTGTGGGTAGATGAGACATGTAAGCTAGGTCTCGAGTTGGAACACTAGGAGGTTTATACAGATAGGGCCAACATATTTCACCCTGCATTTCTAAAATACATATAGTAGAAACTGACACAGTAATCACAACTTTTGGAGTGTCTAAAGTTCATTTTACTCACACTACAGAGTTGATAAAATATGCTGCATACTTACTTGCTATGCAAGCGCTGTTACTGCAGAAACTATACAAGCATCTGACGCTATCATAATGTTGAGTTGTGCATCGCAATATCAATTTGTTATTATGTCCAGGGCTTCTGAATTTAAGACAGCCTTGTACACTAGTCTGTAATAGCTCTAACTTAGCTGCTAGATAATACCCAAACCTATAGAATAGGTACAGAATAAGCTCTTTGTGGAAAGAGTCATGGTGATGGAAAACATGTCTGGTAATCTTGTGCTCAGTCCAGAAAACCAGAAGCTCCAACTGCTACGTTTTAGGACTGTACTATTCCATTGGGGCAGTAATCAATAACCTACATTTAAGTATAGTAAAATACTGTCATATGCACTTAGTGTTTTTTTCTATGCTGTATATTACAAGTACTGTAATAATTGCATTTCACATCTTTTGGCTTTTCATTTAGCTAACAGAGCTTTGCCCAAGTTACAATAATATACCTTACTACAATGATTTTAATTATACATAAGTAACAGTAAAAAACAAGAATGCAAGAAGTGTTACCTATCAAATGAAACTAGCTGTTCTTCTCTGAACCGCTCATCAGCCTGGAAGAGATAAATGAGTTATTAGACTTGTAGACTACCAGAAGTAGCAGCAAAACCAACTGACATATCTAAAAGACAAAGGCATGTACTGTCCAGACAGTTCTTTGAGAATGCTACTGTCACTTCAACTTTCAGATTTAACTTAAGGTAATTAAAACTAGACTTAGATTCATCTTCAGATTTAATTTTTAAATTTAGATTGTCTCAGCAAATATCAAATGCAACTGAGAGATGAAGAGTGAGTCTGTTCACTCAGATCAGGTGTCATTGTCTGTCACTTATTTTTTAAGAGCACAAACCAAGTGATAAAGGTATTCCCTTGTACAAGTTAAGAATGCATACTTAATACAAAGACTTAGGACAAGGGGAGAAAAATGCTTTCACTGGTCTTTTTATCATGACTTCTTAAGAGCTACAGGAGCTCTTGTAAAAACATAACAGGGAGAATAGGGAGAATATTTGAATATACATTGGAGATGCTAGCAAGACAGAAGCTACAATAAAATAAAGCGCGAGGTTAAAATGTAATTTAAGTTATGGTAAGCTTCCAATCAACCTCAATCTTTATAGCCTAGCGCTGATGTCAAAGACCAGCCTGCAAAACTAAGCTATTAGCTGTACTTTGACTTCCCATCTCATCCTCCACAACATTTGCAACTACAAGGATTCCTTCCCTCTTCTACTAACGTTGAGGAGAAGCACATTAAAATGAATGCCTAGTACTTATGACATCTGGAATGACAAAATAACGTACTGAGGCCTCAGTTATGTGTCAGTAGGCAGATATGAAGCTGACTGGCAAGTAGAAATCTCTGAAAACACTTGTAATTCTCTATTTGTAGGAATTTTGTAGTGACGTACTTACAGAAATACGGGATCCAGCTCTTGCCCTTGCTACAGTCTCTTTTTCCTTCTCTGATACTCGTCTCTGTATTGCCTGGAAATTATTTAAGGCTGCGGAGAAATCATTCATTAAACGTTCTTTCTGAAGCCTCTGTTGACGCTGAAGAATTGAAACAAAAACAAGTATTCAGATATTCCCATTCACTTATTGTAACCAGACACTCCAAAACATCAAAAAAACACGCTGCCATTCAAGTGATCTTTTGATTCCACCATTCTGGATCTGGAACTGGAGAGAACAAAAAGCCCATCATATTTTCATTTGCCATACCAAATGTCTACGCCTTGTTAGTGCAGAAAAAAGTTTCGTGCAACACAAAACTAGATTTAAATCAGAGAATTAAGACTGAACTAGAGAGGAGTTCTACACTATTAAGTTTATTAAAAACACATTCCAGTAATCTACCTCATTTAATTACGTACCTTTTGGATACTTACAAACTTTAACCCTCTATTCCTTTACTTAGCCAATTCGTCTTAATACTCTCTTTTCCCAGTAAGGCTATCACCTTAACTTTCTCACAAAGGAGGCCTGAGCACAGCAGAACAACTCTGGATGTGTGGGGCTGTCTGTTCTCAAGAACACGCCCCACTATCCCAGCTTAGTGAGCTGTCTCTCTCAGCCATGCCACACAAGCCTGCTGTTATTTTAATCAGAATATCCGTTCTGATAGAATAACAATTTCAGTTTATCTTTTCTTTAGTATCAAGTTATTTAGCTTCCCTAGATCACCTCCTTTGAGTGTTGTGACATCCCAGTTATGGGAAAAATGAAGTTGTGGAAAAAACTTGTCCCAAGGACAGTTAATACTAAGGCCAATTATGTTTTCCATTACAGAGATTTACAACAGCTGTCTCAGGGCTCCAGTATTCTGGAACAGCTGTTCTCAAGCTTTCTAGTATTGTGATCCTTCAACAAGCTTGTATCAATTCAACAGCGATGTCTAAGAAAAAAGCATTTTCAATGAGTTCTCCCCTGCATAAGCTGCTACAGCAGCCTTATAATACTCTGCAGTTTTCATCTGAGCTGTCTGGAAGCAATAGCCCCTCTGCCAGGAGAGATCCTCAACACGATACAAGCTCCTACAGATTTTGACTGAACAGCTCCATCAGGTTTCATTTACCTTCAGAAGTTGCTGCCACATTCAGCAACATGCATATGTCAATTTTGCTCACCAAAAGGAGATAAACTGAAAAATACTTGCTGAACAAACATGCAAAACATGGCCATGCTTACAACTAGCATTTAAACCTTTAAATACAGAATTAGATCTACTAAGAAAACAGCTGCTGACCACAGATCATCCCACGAGAGTATCACAAAAGCATATAAATCAATACCACAGTACTGATTTAAAGTAGAGTCGAGAAAACTTCAACAGCAGAGGACTGTCCTTTCCCACAGGGAGACCATGAAGGACTGTTTAGCAATCATAATCCTTGCCTCACCAAATTTATTCAACTATGAGCAAAGTGAGAGCTCCTTCCCTCCCCCACCCCCAATACAGCTAATGAATCACATGCAAGGGAAAACTTTTTTGCAGGATCACACTTCATATTGACATGCAGTTTGCACTAAGCTCTTCTCCTAAAACACCCTCATGTCACCAAACACTTCCTGATCAAGTGTATTTTTCAGAAATTTACTCAGAAAAAGAACTACATATGCAGGTCTCCATAAACATTTACAGTTATTTGCTGCTGTTGAAAAGTGTCATGTTGTCCCTCCCCCACCTCAATGTCATAGTCAGGACATAGCCAGCTTAATTTATTTTCCCACTTCAAGAACTGTCTTCACTGCAGAAGGCTGCTGTCTTTTCAGCTGTGCCAATTCAAGCTCAATGAACTTGTGTTCTAAGTTAGCTTAATGAAAAAAGGGACCAAAAAAACCCATCCTCCATGTAAATTCTGTGTGCATACCTGTTCAGAAGCAGACAGAGGAAGTGGCAGAGACCCCAGCTCCTTTAGATATTCATTGGTCTCTTTGGCAAGGCAGTTTGCAGAATGCTGTAGCTGTTGTCTAAAATAAGAGTTCAGAAGCAGTTATACAAGTTTCTTCCAAAAAAGCAGTCTCTGAGCATTTCAGTTTTCACAATATCAACCAAGAAAGCATTCTGGGTTCACATGTCTTTATGGATCCTTTTTCAGTAATGGAAACAGCTTCTACTTTGAGAAATGCAAGGCCTTTTCCAAATAAAGGCCTTAAACCCCCCACTCAGTCACAACATAAAGATTCAAAGCTATCTACTAAAAGGATCTACTGAAGCAGCACCTCCATTAGTACTGCAGTTACAGGAAGCCAATGGTTACATGAAGTATAATGTTAAGACATCATCTTGTACATGAAATACGTGGTTTATTAGAAAGATTAGTGCTTCTCAGAGAACAGAACTGCAAGTTTCATTTGGCAGCCATATGTGTATATGTAACAGCAGAGACCAAGAAAATACAATAATAAAGCAAGGATCAAGTTGTACTGGAATTTAATAGGTATAAGATGTGTCAACAGATCTGGGTACTCCACATGCACAGCAGCACAAGTACAATTTAGGACAGGTAAGACAGATGCTTTATTAACTACAGCCATAATGAAAAAACATTCAGACAGCATCTCTCTCTCCCTCTGCTACCTTGTTCCATGCCAAGCAACTGCAGACACACAACCTATATACTGTTTTAGGAGGGAAAAAAAGTAAGGAAAAGGAATCACTTCAATATTAACAAGCATGTTATCCCCCCTTGAAGGGATTGACTCCTTGAGTAGCCTGTTAACTGCCACAATTCTACAAAGCAATCAAACAGAAAATGTGGCAATATGGAGAGATGTCTCTTGGTGGAGCCTATAGGAGTAGCACACCCAGTGTTAGGTTAGAAATGGGGAGTTTGAAACAATCAGACTTCACTTTTTTTTTTTTTTTTTTAATAGAAATGTTCCTTTAGGATAAACTTTTCAGCCAGACCTCTCAAATCTTAATAATTCTATTCTTACACCACGTCCGTTTAAGTGAAAAGCAGCTATTTAGCCCAACAGATCACATGAATTGGCATATTCAGGCTGCATTACTATCTAAGTTGTCCAGCAGTAGATGAACTGCATAAGCCATCTAAGCCTTTTGTATTAAATTTGTATGGCAGCTGACAATTTGTGGAGTACAACCACTCACATCTTAGTGAAGAAGAGCCATTTCCGCAACAGAATTAGAGTGGAAATACGTTAATTTGGTCACCAGTGATTAGTTCTTTGATCTACTGATTAAGTACAGGTTAAATCACCTGAACAGCTCAGGAAAGCAGATTCCTTTTTCTCTTTGACTCTGATCACATCCTCTAAATGCAATGTACATTAGCATGAACTATCACCGTGAGTCATGCGTTTATCCAAAAATCCACTATTAGAAAAAAATTGGGATGTGGGATATTCAGAGTTTCAAGGTGCAGTCACACAAGAGATAATGGAAGAACTCGCTTTCAAATTTCCTTACTCCAAAAATTGTTCTTCTCATAACTTGCTATTTATGCTTTTCAAGTTTGTAAAAGATGCACAGACTTTTCTTTGCTGCTTTTTACTGCTCTTACATGAGGACTAAGTACCCAGTATGCCATTCATTCCTTTTAAACCACAAGTGAAGCTATTAAGACTAGTCCTCAGTATATTAGCCATGCATTAGCTGTACTTTACTACCCTTTTTAGATACTCTATACCAGTTTCTAGTCAGTCCTATCCAGCAGCTTAGAATGGCTTCTCCAGAGTCCTGGAGGCACATGCCGCGAATTACTTAACACATCTAGTCTTTTTTTTTTTTTTGTAGGACTACATTAAATTGCATCTGCCCAAAGCAAGTTATTCTGTTTCTCTAAGAATACAGAGGCAACTAAAAGAACCTACATAAAAGTTAACTCAGTTAATACTTACAAGTTTTCGTGGAGCTTGCTGGAATCCTGCTTGGTTCCCAGCTGGCTCATCAAATTCTTTATCTGCACAGCTATGATAAAGAGATCACAAGATTAGTTAGTAAGACAAGTTCTAGAGTATTTTATTCCTTTTGAAGTTATTCTTCCAGCTTCTCCTAAAGAAGGATTTCTCTTAACATTTCACTTAACTCAGGCTGGTAAAACACCACTTATGCTTTGCATTTAAAGCAAAGAATGCATTTTAAACATCCCCATTTAGATGCATTCTAGATTACTAGACCAACTTTTCATCTAAGAACATGATAGAGAGGTGTACGTATCCTGAAGGCAAATACCTGTAGCTAAAGGCATGCCATGCTCCTCTTTCCTCACTCTTTTTGGAACTAACAAAGTTGTTTGTTTCTAACAACCTTATTTCAGCATTTTAGGCCATACCTCTCCTACAAAGAAAGGCTGAGAGCTGGGCATGTTTAACATGGAGAAGAGAAGGTTCCGGGGAGACCTCATTGAGGTCTTTCAATACTTTAAGGGGTCTTATAAAAAAGATGGACTCTTTACTTGGGTAGATAGTGATAGAACAAGGGGGAATGGTTTTAAACTAAAAGAGGGGAGATTTAGATTACAGATTAGGAGGAAATTCTTCACTCAGAGGATGGTGAGGCACTGGAACTGGTTGCCCAGAGAAGCTGTGGGTGCTCCATAACTGGAGGCATTCAAGGCCAGGCTGGATGGGGCCTTGGCCAACCTATTCTAGTGGGTGGCATCCCTGGCTAGGACAGAGGGTTGGAGATAGATGATCTCTGAAGTCCCTTCCAGCCCGAGCCATTCAATGATTCTATGACTGTGTTGCCATTTTCACATATTCTAAAATTGCTTAATATATTAGTGCTCTGTTTTAAAAACGGATCTGAACTAATTGCACAGGTTGCTAACAGGTTTTTTATATTTATATATATATACACACACACACACACACACATATATATATATGAATTATGCTACTCATTATAGCCAAAACTTGCTGCAGCACTGGCACAGTCTTTCAAGTACAACAGATAGCACTGGTGTACTTCACAGTTATCTTACATCAATTTGAAATCAGGTTGTAGCCAAAGAGATGTTCTAGCCCTCTTTTTACCATATTACTCTCTTTCAACGGTTTCCCTTGTGCAGGCACTAAGTATCATGCAACCACAGTATGAATAGCATTAAGCTGTTAACCTTTCTGAAACGCAACTACCGCTTCTTCTCTACCTCAGATGATTATACTTGAACAGATCAGCAAGCTCATTTGCTGTAGCTGCACATTTTTTAGCATTATTAAAATAAAGATGTTAGGAGCACCACTTACGACAGCAGTACAGTGCTTGGTTGGCTCAGGTTGATCCTGACATCATATCCTATCCCCTCCAGTGGTGAGACAGGCAAGATCAAGAACGATCAACTCAATATAGTTCTACAGACAGCTTAATGGTGTTGAAATATCCAATGAGTTTAACAAAATTTACTTGCAGTTCAGTGAGATCCTACCATTGCAAGTTCTGTTATTAGCCTGGAGCATGCCACTGCAGTTAACAAAAGGCGTTGCTAAAGAAATATCAGGTTCCTACAACAGCCAATTCTTTTAAAGGGATGTCCAGCAGCTTATAATAATGGCAATTCAGATGGAGCTACAATATGATTTAATCAGTATTTAGGCAAGGATTTTGACTTCTGCATACAGCAAGCATAACAAGTTTCTTGGCTTCTGTTAGCTCATACAGCGAAGAGCTGTTTAACAACAAACACACTGAGACAAACACAACTTCTAGCAAGACCACAATAATTTCACTGTTAGTCAAGTTAAACTGACAAATAACGCACCAACTGTGTTCTGCGTATGGATATCAAGGACCAGGCAGGTGGCATTTGTGCTATAATGTCTAGATACTTTTGCTATTTATTTTTTCTCTCCTTTGGAGGAACATTCCTGTACAAGTCTCACTTCCATGCCAGGCAGTGTGTTTTTTGTTCTCCTCTGTGCCAGGTTGATCAGTCTGCTGTGCTTAGCTTATTTCAGCCAATAACAATGCGCAGAATCTACATTAAATGACAGAAAAGCCCCTAAGAGGCCAAAGAACGAGGCTGGAGCTCTTCACCTTTATTCTTTAGATGCTGGGTATAAGTATCAATATAGATAGCCTCCTCTGCCAATAGTTTTCAATTTAAAAATACTTTTTCAGGCTGTAAAGTCATCCATATACAGACTATTACGCATTTCAGATTATTTACAGCATTTTAATCTCTCCTCTAGATGTTTAGGTAACATAGAGCCTTGCAAGGAATAGTTTTACCAGCTCCCTCCAACAGTTCACTGTACGTTTTGTGTGAGGTGCTAATTCTACTGAGTTTCCCAAAAGGAGGGAATAAAGTTCAGCTGTGTCCACTGTTTGGTTGCTGTTTTTCCCTACAAGGGATAAAATGAGGAATGCGAAAGCTTAAGGCTTCAGTTGCTCTTCTCAGGTTTGAATGGAAGTCTTTTATAAATGCAGAACACAGTTAATTACCATAACAGTAAATCAGATGTTCTGTGTGCTCCCAACTACCTTGATAAAAAACTGTAAGGCTATTTGTTTCATTTGAGATAGGCGGCACACTGAGATAGGAAGGCTGCTAGTCATGAGACAGTGGAGTATCGTACAATAAATAAGAGAAGCTGAACTAACTAGAAGATCATAGAGAAGTCCCATGGAAGGGAAAAAAAAAAAAAGCCATGTTATCTGGCAAACTAGGGAGCAATTTTACAGGCAGCCATGGCTATACCAAGAGGAAACAAACATGACCGAGGAGAAGCAAAGCAGTCTCAGCAACATTCATAGCTTTGTGTAATCAAACTGGATAAGTCACCATCTTACAGTAGAAAAAACATTTTCAACTGACCTTGCCTTTGTGTGCATACATTTAGACAGCTAGTTCTATTTTTTAGAAAGGCAGCATGTTTAGGAAGGGGTTGTATCAATAACTCTTTTGGAAATGATTCAATTTGTAAGCAGTATTTCAGTGATCAGTAACAGAATTTCAATGACTAACTTACGACATTGATAGCATTCTCTAACGACAAACATATGCCCAAGAAACTGCAACGCCATTTCGTTAACGACACTGTTCGGCAGCAGAACATTTCTTTGCATAATTCTGCTCGGTAATTTAAGAGGAAGTCGCAAGTAAATATAAGCCTTCAGGAACTCCTGCGGCAGCAGCTTCTCCAGGATGCCCGGAACGAGGAGGGGTGAGGACCTCTGGCTCCCCACTTCCACACGGCCGCGTCACACCCGAAGGCACCCAGACACGGAGCAGCAGCCCAAAGGCGACAGCGGCTGGGCTCGGCTCCGCGGGGGGCTCCCGCGGGTGGATAAAAACGCCACGACCGCGCACGCTGCCCGGGCTGGCGGCAGCTGACAAGCGCCAGCTCTCGTTAAACCCCAGCGAGGCGGGTGCGGAGCTGCCGCAACGGCCGGCTCTCGGCCCCCGCCCGCCCCGCCGGGACCCTGCCGGGGCTCCCCCCGCGGGGGGCTCCCGGTGAGGCGCGGCGGCCGCCGGGCTCCGCTCCACCCCCCCGCGGGTCCCGGCCGCACTCACTGTACTGCGCGATGCGCTGCACGTTGGCGCTGCATGTCTGGATGATGCCGCCGAAGTCCCGCGGCGGGGGCGGCGCCCCGGGCCGGTAGGGGTCCAGCGGGCCGTACGACATGGCCGGGCGGAGGCGGCGCGGCTCGGCCGGGCCCAGCTGCCAGCGCCCCACCGGCCCCTGCGCACGCGCGGCCGCCGCTGACGGGGCGCCCGCCTGTGCGTGAGGCGCCTGCGCGCTCGCGGCGCGGCGGGGCCGCCGGGTGCCGTGGCGACGGGGCGGCCCCGAGGCGGGGCTGTGGCTCCAGGCAGCGCGGCCGGAGCGGGGACTGGCTGAGGGGGGAAGCCGCGACCTCCCTCTGCCCCTGCCGGGGCTCGTGCTGGTGCTTGGGCTGGGCTGAGGGAAGGAACTCCTCGGTTTTGTCAGGTCGGGCGGTGTCTCGATCGGACTCGTGCTGTGGCCAAGCGCCAAAACCCGCAGGAGAGAAGGAGGGGGATGTGTAACTGCAGGGCCGGGAACAGGGGCAGACGAGCCTTTGGGCATAATCTGTGCTCTCATGAAAGCAGTACAAAACAAGACCGTCAACATTTTAGGCCTTGGGAATAGATGGGAAGAGTTCTGCTGTAGCATCTCTGAAAGGCAACGAATGATACTGACTTTGTAAAAGGCCTAGAATTTATATAGTTGTGGTTTAAAGCCAGCAGATGGCTCAGCACCACCACACCACTCTTCAACTCCCCTCCCTCAGAAGGACGGGGGAGAAAATACGATGAAGAAGCTCATGGTTGAGATAAGGGCAGGGACATCCCTCACTAATTACTGCCACAGGCAGAACAGACACAGCATAGGGAGCTGAATGTAATTTATTGCCTATTGCTAACAGACTAGAGCAATGAGAACGAAAAGCAAACTATAACCTTCCTTCCATCCATGTACTTGTATCTTCTCCCCATGAGCAGTGGAAGAAAATGGGGGTTGCAGTCAGCCCATTACACTTCATCTGCTGCTTCTTCATGGTCACTCTGCCCCTGCTCCAACGTGGAGTCCCTCCCATGGGATGCCATCCTTCCTGCATGGGCTTCCCACCAGCAGCAGCTCTTCAAGAACTGCTCTGACATGGCACCGTACCATGGGGTCTGTCCTTCAGGAGCAAACTGCTTTGGCATGGGTCCCCCATGGGTGGCAGCTCCCCCCAGATCACCTGCTCCTGAAGAGACTCCTCCATGGGCTGCAGCGTGGAGATCTGCTCCCCTGTGGTACCCCATAGGTTGCAGGGGGACAGCCTGCTCCACCATGGTCCTCTCCGTGGGCCACGGGGGAACTTCTGCTCCAGTGCCTGGAGCACCTCCTGCCCTTCCTGTTTCACCAACCTTGGTGTCTGCAGGATTCCTTCTGTCTCAGTTTCTCAATCCTCTCTCCCAGCTGCTGTTGTGCAGCAGTTTTTTCCTTTCATAAATATTATCTCAGGGAGACACAACCAGCATCACTCAGTGGCTCAGCTTTTGCCAGTGGTGGGTTCTTTTTGGAGCTGGTTGAAACTGGTCCCTATCTAACATGGGGCAGCTTCTGGGCTCTTCTCACATAGCCCTCCCCTGCAGTGCCCTGCTACCAAAATCTTGCCATGTAAGACCAGTACCTTAGTCAATAAAACACAGGGAGAATAATGAATAACTGTTTAAAAGTAGAGCATACATAACAGTTCAGGATTAAACTTTATCCCTTATCTTTCCATTATTATAGTTATTAAAGACAATTATGAGCACCCTCACAGAATCACAGAATGGTTGAGGTTGGCAGGGACCTCTGGGTCCATCTGGTCCAACTGCCTGCTCAAGAAGGAACACCTGCAGCAGGGTGCCCAGGACCAAGTCCAGACGGCTTCTGAACATCTCCAAGGAGGGAGACTCCACAACCTCTCTGGGCAGCCTTTGGTACAAAGGTTTGCGGAAAGGTTGTTCCTTTCCGCAAACAACTGCTTATAATTGCGTCTGAAAATATAACGCACACATACTGGCTCTTAGGGAAAGCCTGTTGTCAAGATAGCAGAGCAATTTAAATTGAATTATCAGTTATATCATTTGTTTGGACAACTAATTTTATTCAAACCAAGGCTGTAAAATTAGTTTGATTTTTTTTTGTTCTTTTTTTAATTTTTGCTTTAAAACCCCAGACCTGTATGTGCAATAGGCACTTATTTAAGCTGAAGCATGTCAACAGTTTGTCGAAGTTGATTTGACTGCTCATTTGCTTGATGCAGCACACAGACAAATGTGCAGATTCTGAGTGGTAGCACACACACTGACATTTGACAAGTCAATGTGTCTTCAGTGAACACAAACAGAACTTAAGACAAAGAAGGCAAGCAATGGAGAATGCACTGAGGGTAGCACAGTCATTTCCCAGATTGACTGTTTGTAACAGAAATTAACTTGACATAGAATATAGTAAATTCAAAACACAGTAGAAGATATAATCCTCCCTGCTGCCCCCTGCAAAATTATATTCCTAAAAAAGATTTATTAAAGTAAATTGAAGAAAGGGTAACATATGGATGTGCTGGATTGTGGTAGGAAGTAACTTGTTCTGAAAGTGTTCTCTTTTAAATACACTAAATAAGCAAACCATTGTCAGGACATGAAAATAAACACTGAAAAAGAGAAGCAGCACTTTAATATATATTATATATATATTTCTTTCCCACATAAGTGTACAATAATAATCCAGATCTCTGTCTTCTTGACTGAAACAGATTCACGGCTTCCAAAGATCTATGATGACAATGGAATTGTTTGGCTGCAGCTGAGATGTACAGTGTACTTTACTGGGTGAGCTGCTCTTCTGAAAGAACTTGCATTTTAGTGTGGTGCATTTGATGTTTCAAATCCCACACTCCCTCTGTCCTTTGAGGAATAATGACACTCTTATATACAAGAAAAAGCGATCCTTTTCTTACTCTTTTGTTCTGTTTTGCCAGTGTCAGGTCTGAAGGGGTGACAGACAAAAAGCCAGTCACTTGAAGATGGATATGCTTTGTTGTGTAGATTTCTGAACTGATAATTTACACATCATATTGTCTGTTGAAAGCAACCAGCATCTTATCTAGTTGCTTTTATGCCCTGTGAGATGTTTTTATTTAGTTATTTATTGGGGGTGGGGGACATGTCACCAATAAAAATGTTAATTACAAAAGACGGGAATCTGTGGGTCATGAGATTTCACTGCACACATTGACTGATCCATGGGGGTGGGAGGGAGCACAGCTTAGGCTTCCTGATGCCATATAATTCCTACTCTAAATACAAAGGTTTTCCATCAATGGTAGGCATAACTGTTGACTGTAAAATCAATCCATGTTGTGTACCAAGATCTCCTGCCTCCAATTCTGTCCATCCTTGTGGAAAAAGTAAAGCCCAGTTATAAGAAAAGGTTTACAGCCATTTTATGTAAGCACAGAGTGGGGAATTCTTCAGTGTTTGAAGAAACAACTCCTCAAACATGCAATCATTGCCATTATCTTGTTTTGCACACTTCTTCAGTGAAGTGGGACCACTATAGAGAAACCAAGACTGCAGATCATATAAGTGGTAAAAAAAGACCATGCAGGCAATCCCTTGGTTCTGAGGGACCTTGTGGCATATGTAGCCCAGGGCAGTGCACAGGTTCTCTGACAGCACTTGCTACTGCCCGATAGGGATTTCACCTGCACTGCAGTTTTACCTATAGACTCATCAGTGTAAATTCATCCTAGTTTCTAGATGTATCTAAAAAAAATATCTCCAGCCCTCCAAGGAAGATTAGTCCTATCTTGGTGGCATGCTTGTCATGGGGCTGAAGGAACAATACTCCCCCACACACCAAAAAAAAAAAAAAAAAAAAGCTGTGGGAAGCAATGGAACAGACAGCAGAGAGAGCATGCGTATATAAGGAAGCCTTGACTGGATTCAAGCCCAGCTATCTGTACGCTGTATTACCCTAACAAAAGTCACTAGTTTACATGTTGCTACCATGAATTTAAGATCTTTCTTCATTGGCTAAATCCAATCATGTACAAAAATAGCTACCACATCCAGAGTGCCTGCAGTGATGATGGAGTCTTCAGAGATCTATTAAACATCTTCATAAACAGAAATTTAATCTGGAATTATCTCTTGAGAGGGAAACAGGATGTGGAATATGTAATCTCAGTCTGGTTGGATGCGTAACAGACCTGTTTAGCTGCTGACTGGGTTAAACCACAACACCTGTCAACTGAAAGAAAGATTTGTAAGCAGAGAGGATACAGAGAAGGAAAAATACAGAGATCAGCATCATGGATTGTCACAACTGAAGTGATGCCTGGAAGCCCAGCAAACTGCAATTCTGTCTACTGTTTTTGTTTCTGAGACTGCAGATGTGCATAGGTGCAAAATGGAATTGCTAGTGAACACAGCCCTTCTGGCAGGTGAAGAGGTCACAGTGTTGCTTCTGAGGACCGGTTCTGCTCTGGAGGTGATTACACATAATTGCTTCTTACTGTACTTGATCAGCAGTGGGAAGTAGCTCATTTCCAGCCAGAAGTGCTCTCTGGCTGGAAATGAGCAGGTCATGGAGGCTGGCTGTTGGAGAGACAGCTGTTCCCTAGGCACATGTAATCTGAGCATTGAGAAGTGGGTCTGGGAAGCCCTGGAAGTCTTTTTAGGCATCATGCACTCATTCCTGCTTGGGTATGTCACCTAAGCAGAACATGTGTTTCTGCTCTGTCTTCAAATGACATGTTAAATCTGAGCTGCTCTGAGTTGGAGGATCTTCCTGACTGTGCTGGAGGTGGCTGTAGGTGCAGAAGAGCTGTATAGTGGAGCTCTACAAAAAGGTGCCTCTCCAGGATCCTAGGCTTCAATGGCTATCACCAGTGGAAGCAGAGGACAGGACGCTGGTGATAGCATGGCTGACCACCTGGTGTGTGCTGGCACAGAGGGCTGTGTATGTCAAGCTTTGGCAGAGACCTCACTGCCTTCATTTTCTGTGGTACCACAAAATGCTTGGGAAGTTTCTAAAAGTAGAGACTGTTCTGGAGTCTGTGTGGATGAAATGGAGAGGGGATGGAGTTGTCAGCTGTCTTGGTGCCTTTGTACCAGACAGTGTCCTTGCACCCAGGCAATCTCCACCAAACTCATAGCGTGGCTTGGTGAGACCTCTGTGTTCCCACTGTGCTTATAGCAATACCCAGTCCCAAGACCAGGCAGAAAAGAAGATTGTTGGCCTGGATTTATTTCAGGAAAGGCTGCAGCAGTGTTGATTAAAGGAAAGTGCGAGAGCAGAGCCCATGGCAGGGTACCAGGACCATTTCTGCACCAGTGGTGGGGAGATAGGGCATAGGGAGCTCATGGGGTAGAAGTGTAATTTTGCAGAAGGTGTTAAGCTGCCAAAACAGCTTTTAGGGAAATCCCGTTCACAGCAGTGTGCTTGCAGTGCGTCCTGCCTTGGTGACAAGGAGGATTATCAGGGCCCTGGCTGCTCTCTGATTTTTGTGGGTGCGAAATGCAGAGGTGTCACTGCCACCACACACAGCCCAAGCCGGCCACGGGAAGGAGGGGGCCAGCACCCACTTCGTAGCGATGACGCAGGGCACCCCCCCAGCACCCAGTTCCCCCAGTGCCGAGTCTGGACTGGGCTGTGATGCTCAGCAGGGCCACGGGGGGGCAGCAGCGCCCCGCGGGAGTTCCCTGGTGGCCGCGGGTAGCCGGGCCGGGGGCTGTCCCGGTACCACGGCTGGCGTGGTGCCAGGGCCCCGCTTTCACCTCTCATAGCCCCTGAGCCTCCTCTGCGTCAGGCGCCACATCCCCAAGTGTCCCTTCTTGCAGCATGTCCCTGTGCTCCTCAGCTTCACGCTGCCGACTGCTGAAAGCCAAGTTGCAGGCCCTGGGCTGGAAGCAGGCCCAGCTGCCCATGGGGCTTTGCCTCACCTCTGTGATGAGGGTGGTGGGAGACAATAGCCAGAGCCAGGCCACCCACCTGTCTGGAGAACCCTCCTGTCTAGTTCCAGCCCCTACCCCTCAGGCATCAAAATAGTCCCTTGCTCTCAGAGCAAAGGAAAAGCCAGGATCTGCTTTTCAGAAGGTGCCAGGATTTCAGAAACTGTTTCTTTAACAGAGAGGCCTGTGAGCTACTTTGACTTAAACCAGGTCCTTAAAGAAGTTCCTGCATGGTGCTCCCGGGGTCAGCTGCTGCTCTTGGATCAGGAGCAGCAGGATCCGTCCCTTTGCTCCTAGCTTACTCATTGCCACTCTCCCACTACGTTTATTTATTTATTTATTTTTCTGGGCATACTATGTATTTTAGCCTATGTTCCAACTCATGTGACCTGTGAAGGTGCTATAAGGTCTTTTAATGAAAGGTCGTACCCTTGCACCATGCATACTCTTCCAACATGCTAATGCTCCTCAGAGATCTCACACAACCCTGGTCAGCAGTGCAGAAATGAAGGAACTGATTGAGCATCCTGCTTTAATGAGCCTCCCTTCTGCCCACTGGCTGTGTAAAAACTGCAGCGAATGCTTTTGTGCACGACATGAACCAGTGGGCTGGGGGCTCCTGCTGCCTGCGTGCCCTGAATGCATGTGCCTGCTGAGCACACTGAGGCAGATGCAGGGTTTTGCATACTGAAAATATAAGGAGGGCTTTTTCAGCTCTGAAAGCTGTTTATTCTTTAGAATGTACTGACACCAGAACGGAAAGTGCCTTTTCCTGAAACTGGCTATTTATAAACAGCCTGCTCTGCCGAGCCTTGTCGTGCAGGGGGGCAGGAACTCTTGCAGCGTTACTTTCATTGTCTTGAATTCACCCACAGGTCCTTCAGACAGGAGCAAACAGATCTTGCTGACCATCTGCTGGGGACACGATACAGCACTGACAGCTTTTAATAACTCTTTGGAGTTACCAAACTCCAGTGATTATCTATTTCAACCTTAAACACTTTGCTGTCAGCATTGTCTATGGCCCTGGATTTTTGCAAAGGCTTTGCAGGAGAAATTAGTCATTTGTGGCAGTGATGCTCTTGACATGTGCAACAGTTGTGCTAGTTGGAAGAGCATGATCCTTGGGGTGTACTGGCAGAAATCAACAGCAGTTCTTAGCGGTCTTTTCAACTCACTGAGCAATGTGCAGTGTTCACTGCATGCACACACTTGTGGTAGGATTTGTCTGCTCTGAGATGTCTAAAACATAACCTCCAAGTCTTAGCTTGCTTTTCTTTCTTGCCAAAGGAGGGAAATAGGTACCTTCAAATCTCATCTCCATGAGGTGTCTTTCTCAGGATGTTATATAATTTCATTTTGAAGGGACCCTGAGCAACACGCTTCCTAAATTCCCCTGTCCCACTCCAGCAGACCAGCAGCTCTGTGGGGCAGTGCTGAGTTCCTCTTCTTCCAGGGACACTTTTGAAACCCATCAGAAGCTCCAGGAAAGCTAAGAATATGTTTAATTATTAAAAATACTGCTCCTTCCCCATCCTAGCTGTGTCACCTTTGCAAACACAGTTTGCTCTTGGCACTGCTCAGAGTACAGCATCAGAGTATTACTTTGATTTTTCCATCAGTAGTGATGTGCTTCCGGCTTTTGTGATCTGGCTCTCGGTAGCCTCATGCAGATGACCAGTGTGGCTGCCAAAACAATACACAGGTGCTCAGCTGAGAATAAAAGAATGAATTAAAATTCTCTCTCTCCTTCTTATGGTTTGTATTGGATTTATATTGGTTTATCTTGGATGTTTATATCAGAAGAAGGAAGAGCTGTGAGCGGGATTGGGAGAGGACTACACAGCCCTCCAGCCATGCAGGAAGAGACAGACTTCAGTGTGGTTCTGCACAACAAATGCAGGTTGGAGAAATGCAGGTGGAGAAATGAGGATGAACACGTATGGCCAGGAATCAATGAAGACCTTGGGGGAAAAAAAAAAAAAAAAGAGAGGGAGAAGATCAGAAACTGTTGAACTGAGGAAATGAGGTCTTTTTCACCCCCTTGATATTTCACTGGTCATGAGTAAGACATGAACTTTTGTAGCAGGCTGAACTTGCAGAATTCACTGGAAATGTGAACTTGGGGATATTTGTGGCAATCTGGAAAAGAATATACATTCCTGAGGCTGCTGAATGCAATATGTCTCTCTTCAGACTGAAAGTTTCACTGTATCTGAGCTACACACACACACAACTGACACTAGGACTTGACCGACTTGTCAAACTTCTTTCAACTCACTATGCCCTGCAACCGTCTTTCCTATTTACAGTTGAAACAGGAAGAGGCAGGACTTGGTCCATACCTTGGTGTAGCAATTATGAAGCAACCTAACGGCAGGACTGTAACCAGCATCTGAAAATCGTGAGTGTTGTAATGTGCCATGAACAGCTACATGCCCCAGAAGAGACCCTTATCTTACAAATACTGCAGAAAGACGGATCACAGAGTTCCTACTGTGTTTTCTAATCAACAGTGTTTATCAGAAACTCAAGATGCAGATTCCTCCTTCTCTCTTCCTCCTTCAGGGCAAAGGTTGAACTGGGAATCAGGCTGGGATTAGATGCTTGCAAAAGCAGTCACTTGCAAAGCTTTTATTATGGGCTCAGCCCTTTGGCTCTGGTATATTGCTTAAATTTGGCAAAGAACTGCTTTTCCTAATCTCCATTCAGGCAGGGACATGTGGAAGGTCCTGGGAATCCCTACCTCAGTTGGAGAACTTGGGTTAGCAAACGGGACTATTTCCCCATGAATTCTCCACAGTAACATCTCAAGAGATTGCAACTTGCCTGCCTGGCTGTTCAGTGATGCACAGCCCCTCTGTGTTTCTCTTCTTGCCTGTGATGCCCTTCCCCATGATCCAGAAACCAGAGAATACATGAGGCTGCTGACCCAAAAGAGAGATAAAATTTCAAGTCATCAAGCCAACAGCTGGTGCTTTCAGACCCTCTTCCATGTCTCTGCGTGCATGACCCTGAGCCCATGGCTGGCTCCTGCGGATCCAGATGGATATGCAGATGAGCTATGGGAGGCACCCCACTTTTTCCCATGTCCTGGCTCGTATGGGGGTACTTGTGTGTCAGCTCTTCTTTTTCACTCCTACTCAGTGCCATTAGCAGTACTATGTACATCACATGAGGCAGCAGATGCCTAACTGCCATTTCCTGCAAAGCCCCAAGCCCTCCAAAGAGGGCATTTGTAGAAGAGGCCAAAAAAGCTTCCAGCATCGTTTGCTACAGTCACAGATCTCCTATCCCACAGCTCTCAACAATGAAATGAAAGCAATTCTCTGAGAAATCTTCAGATGGAAAAGAAAAGCCATTTCACCAAAGCTGTCATTCCAAGCCCAGCAAGTATATAATGTTTACATGTGCACTTAGTGCTGGTGCCTGTTCATGAACCTGAACTTTCTTCCAGATCACAGCAGCCTGTGTCTGGGTGAAGGACTCCTGCTTCTCTACACATCATCTGAAGTTGCCTGCCAGACCTAGGATCAATATTTCTCTCAAAGTTGGTTCATTTGTTGTATTATTTTGTTTATGTCCACAGAAGGATTTGGCTTGTCCCTTTATATACAGAACAGTCACCTGTATGAAGGTAGGCATCTTCTTCGTGGAAGCTTTGTGCACTGGCTAGGAATCCATAATTAATTGAAGTTAATTGCATTATCACTTCTACCCTCTTACCCAGGAGGCTTTATGTCCTGTGCAGGCCAGCAGAGAGCATGATATACAGCAGAAGTTTTTTTAGGGGATTCCTAGTGCCTGGCTGTACAGTGCCTACAAAACTTCCTTATTCTGAGCAGTGACTGTCTCATATGCTAGGGGAGGATTTTAGATCATTCTCAAATGCATTTGTGCAAAACTTGTTTCTTTCTCTCCAGAGAAAACAAAGTGATATTTCATAATTTTATTGAATGATTTTTTTTTTTCAGTTTCCTTAGTAGAGAACTCTAGATCTGCTCATTCATTGATGTTTTGCTCATTTGTTCTTGTTGGTATGTTGGTCTCATTTCTGGTTTCACTTCCACACTCTTACTGGGAGAGTCATGTAATTAAGAAACAAATTAGGAAATTTAGAATGGAAACTACTGTTTGAAACTGCTGATGTTTGGAAATTTGGTGTTGTAGTGGATTTACTGTATAAGTCTGCCAAGACTGTCAGTTCCATGTGCATCATAAATGTCACTTGAGATCTGTGTATCTTAAGCCCTTCTCATATTACATATTAGAAGGGATTACATATTAGAAGAGATCTTTAACCTGACAGAACAAAAATAATTTTCATGGACTTGTCACTAGTCTTCCCTGGACTAAAACACCTTGCATGAGGTTTTTGGGTTTTTGAAGGCAAATCTATCAGATAATAAGATGATCTGTGGAACATTTGCTCCAGGTTCCCTTTTATCCACAGAAGAATTATAGACCTAGATGTGACAGACCCCAAAGGTTCCTTAAATCACATCTGAAAAGCAGTAACGCTGATGTCTCAGCAGTAATAGAAACAACGGATTTTTTACCTAAATAGAGGTAAAAATAGAAGTTTACCAACCTCTATATTAGACATTCCTCCTTTGAAGATATCCAAGTAAGACTTGACCTGACATCTTCTTCATCTGATAGCTTTGTGGATACTGTAATTCCTTAAAGCCTATCTGTTGTCATCTACATACAGATGAAACTACACTCACGTGGCATTACCTTTATGTAGAGGAGCTGTGTGCATTGCAATGACATTTGCCCATGCTTTGTTTTGAATTTTCACTAGAATTTATCTTCAAGCCAACAGACTTTTTCACTATAAGACTGATGTTTTGACTGTTGGTCTGAACCCTAGGCAAACACCTTAGCTCTGGAAGCAGAAGAGAGTGTGAGCACCAGCACTGCCCGTTCCCTAGACCCTGATTTTGCTCACTCTGTTTGGTTGTGGGCAGGTGCCACGGTAAAGCACAGATTTAAGTACACATTGGAGAATATGCATGATTAGTCATAGAGCAAGCTCTGCCCACAGCTGGAAATATCTTACCTGGTGCAGTGTGTTCTGAAAAGAGACTGCAAAGTAAGAAGGAAAAGGAGCTACTGGAGCAAATAACTTGTTAGTAGCAATGTCTATAGCTGGAGACGGGAATGTGCTTCAGGTCATTGCACTGGGCCAGCTTTAACTCTCTTAGTTTCTCTTTCTGAGGTGCACAGCTCAGTGTGAGCTGGTCTGGAACCTCAGCTTGATACAAAACTGCTGCTTAGCAAGTTCAATTACAAATAAAGCTGTGGGACTTCTGAGGTGATCCAGAGTAATTTGAAAAGGGATAGTCAGCTTGATTCAATGTGTTTCATCTGTCATGCCTCTTTGACAAGAGGCCTAAAGAGTCTGTGGCTTCACTTCTCTCATATACTGACTAAGCAGCATCAGGAGTAAGGACGGTGAGTTCCTCTTAGCTCCTCACTCTGCATAAGGGAAGGAGCATGTTGGGATGTGGGAACAGAGACTTCTTAGCCTCCTTTCAAACATCAGCACCAAGCAGCAGACAGCTGATGTTCAGTGGTGTGTGGACTATACAGTCAATATATATATATATAATATATATATATATACAGGACATGTCAAAAGAGGACTTCTGGATCTGCTAAGGGACTTGGGAACTGGCTTTGATCAATGCCTTGGAAGAGGTTATTGATTCTTCTTCTTATTATTGATTCTTCTTCTTCTTCTTTCAGGCAAGCAACACCATCCTTCTTAGACATATCCTCATTGGCAGGTGCTTGTAACTTGAGGATCCAGAGCAGGGGTTAACACCAATGTTTCTGGCATTCACATAAGCAGGCCTAACTCTAGTTTCTGTTTGCTAAAAGCAGAAGCACCAAATCAGAATTAAAGAAGCACCAAATTACCCTGGTATGTTTGATCCCCTGAAGGGTCAGGCTGCAATGCTACATAAAGCCAAAGTGATTCTGCCCCATTGTGGCAGCTGTGAGGCTCTTACTCATGTGTTTGCAATTGGCTGCCTTCATCCAAATCAGTCTTATTTCTTGACAATGCAGTGAGGCAACGTTATTGTGAGGGAGCCTATGCGAACAGGCAGTGATCAGGTGCCTAAGTGTTGTCCAAACACAGTAATGGCTTTCTTGGGAGGCACCAGCCCTGCAGCTGATGCATCTCCCTGCCTCTTTCTGTTGCCATATACCATGGGATGAGAGCTGGGACCTGAGGAAGCACTTACCTATAAGATGGGATGGGAGCTAATGTTCAGAGCATTGCATTAAACCCTGTAGGTGTGGTGCTGTTTGGGTGAGGGGTGTCCTGAGCACCCAGCTTATCCTTTGAGGCAAATGCTGTAATTTGTTTTGGAAACTGAACAGGATAATATTGGGTATAACTATGGTTTTATTTTTTATGAGCCATGAATGCTTGACTAGTAACATTTACAGCATGGCTAGAGGAGAAAACCATATCTGAGATAGTTCTCTCTTGTAGCCAATATTTGACTGAATATTTCTTACTAAAAGTGTTTTGGAAGTGTTAGAAGATGAGGAAAATTGCAAAATCTCCTTCCTTCTTCACCCCTCTGATAGCCCAGAGGACTCACAAGCAAAGTCAAGATGTCTCAAGAGCAAATTATATTCTTGTCCTGTGTGTCTTTAGTAGGAACAAACTGACCCCAGGATTGTGCTGCAGAGGAACTGAGCAAAGCCTATTCCTGCTGTTTTAAGATCAAGAAAATTCAACCATTTTTTTTTCTAAGGGGAGAGGGATGCAGAATCTGTGAGCGCCAAGGTTAGAAGGCCTGGCAGTATGGAGAAGAGAAGATAAGACTCTACACCCCAAACTTCTGAGGCAATTGCAAACTCAAAGATACAAGGCTTAAGAGAAAGGTGAAGAAACAGAGCCCTAAAACTAAAACCCAGCCTTGAGTTCAGGGCAGTGTCACCCTGAATGTCATGTGTATGATTGCTTGTGCCTTTAATACATGTCAAATGATGGAAGCAGTCTGGAATCTCACAGGGAGACAGCAATGTCTACTGATGTGGCCTTGGTGGAGGGGATCAGGGAGGAAGGTTCATAGTTAAGAGGCTCATGGAGGAAATAGTATATCAGATAATGGGCAGCAAGGAGGGCAAAACATCTTATGACATGATGGCATCAGTCTGTACAAGTTGGCAGTTGTAGTGTACATAGGACAATGACCCTATCAAGAACACCCCTGGAAAGTATTTGAGATGGTGGGAAAATGAAGGGATGGTGCTTGGTTGCAGTTTTTAGGAATGCAAGCATTTGGGCAACGATCACACTAGTCTTTTACGTGCAGAGGTGGTCTTCCTCAATCTCCTAGGCCAGTACGGCTCACAGGAGAGAGAACCATAGCAGTACATGCAAAGGCACATGTGATATCACACATGTGATAATATCCTCTGGGAGAGATATATGGAGTCCCTGCATACAGATCTCTGAAAATAGTCAGTGCTTGTGCCAGCCTGCAAGCAACTTGAAATGGAAGAAATCAGGAAAGAAATGAGAGCAGTGCAGCACTGAAACAAGGGTCTGGAGAAATCCCATCCTCTGAGGTTTTCAATATTTGACTGGATAAGGCCCTGAAAAATCTGATCTAGTGAAGACAGTCCTGGCTGGAGCAGGAGATTAGACAACATGACCTCCAAAGATCCCTTCCAGTCTAAATCTTTATGTGGTTCTTTGATGGATGAATGAAAAATAGAACAGCCAGACCTAATTTTAGCATTGGAGAAATCCATGATGCATCTACGGTTTAAACTACTGCTGTTTCTTATGCCATCCTGTAAAACTAGACAGGACAGAAAAAGGTGGTAGTGACAATCTACATAATGAAGTGATTATTGAATGAGAAGAGGCTGTGTAAGGAGCATCAAAGAAGCTATAAAATCATTATTGGTGTGCAGCAGATGACTATGGAATAATTGGGAATTAGGGCGCACCCAACAAAATAAATTGGTGGCAGGTTTAAAATGAAGAGGAGCTTACAGAGCTTAAAGATCTTAGCAAGAGCTTGCTTACGCCTTCATAATTCCCTTGCAGATTTCATTGGCAAAAGATGTTGCTGAAGTAAAACATCAATGAATTAAAAACTGAATGTATGTTTAGGTGGTTAGGTCCACAGCTGTGTATTTAACATGGTAAAGACGTAACGGGTGCCTCAGGAGCTCCTCAGACCACTACTTTCCAAAACCTGTGAGGGAGCATCAGAAGGACCATGTACAATCACCCAATTTTTCAAATTTCCTCTCCAGGGCTAGATGGACTTTTGCCTTGGCCTTTCCCAGCAGTTATCATCTTAAGTCCTCAATCCCTTTGGCTGCAAATGGGACATTGTCTCTTTTTGGTGGTGTAATTCTGGCCCATGTCCAAATTTCTGGTTATGGACAGTGAGGGATGATACACACACGGATGGGTGACACACTGGGCTTTGTCAGACCATAGGTTCCTGGGGTACACAGCACTGCCTTGAGGTGCATCTGACAGCAGTGCCTAGGGCAGAGGGAAGCCTGGCAGGCTTGCAGTGCTCCTTCACTCTCTGGCATTGAATGATCTGTGGCTCAGAAACATCCTGGATCAAAACCAGGACCTTTATTCAGGTGGATTTTTTCCTTGAGTTTTTTGTCTATCTGCTGTTTGAAGCCACGTGTCTCAGCACCTATCATAAGAGATAGGTGCTCTTATGCCATAAGAGATATCCTGGGTCAGGCAAAACACTGTCTAGTTTCATATCCTGCCTCCAAGACTGTTCTCAGTGGATGGCTTTGGAAGAACACAGGCATAAGGCAAGCATACGTGTCACTGCCCTGGCCAGTTTTCCAGTTCTTAACCCTCTCTTGTTTGCAGCATCCTAAGTGAGACATTTTTAATGTGCTTACAAACCCTCCGTGGATTTATTTTTCAGGAAGCTGGACAGCTGTGCCTCAAACCCTCAGCAACCTTGCATATCTGCAATGTCCTGTTGATGGGAGTCCCACAGCCCAACTATGTGCTGTAGAAAAACCCACCTCCTTCAATTTGCTTTGGACCTGTGATTTGCCAGGTCTCCTTTAATGCTTGTTTCTTGCACATGCAGAAGAGTGAACAACAGCATCACTTCTCAGATCCTTTCTGAACAGTTCTGGTTAGTCGGGCCTGACACAGAAGCTGCCCCACAGCTCTGAACACCCGAGCTGCCCTTCTCTGAACCTTTCCCAGTTCCACCCTCTCTAAGCCAGGGAGGCAGTAGGAGGAGGACAGCACATGGTGCCCAAGTTGGAGGTGATCCATGCAGACATACAGGGATGGCTTCTGTGGAGCTTCCTACTCTGCTCTTAACAGTTCTTAACCGTCAGCTGGGTTTTTGATCATACAAAAGAATTCATGTAACGTGTGTCATCCTCTCCCCCCACCACCCAACCAATCACTTTCAGGAGGAGCTTTACTGTTTGAGCTACATGTTGCATGAAGAAATACCTCTGCTCACTCAGGTGTCAACCTGGCCTCCACTACCTAAATTTGCAGAGATCAACAAATACCTTCCATTACACTTGGTGAAAATCATTCCCCACTCACCTTCCCTGTTACTTGTTCTATAAAACTTTGCCACACAGTCTTTTGCCTCCCAGCCGAAGAGTCACAGTGTATTTTTTGGCTTTTTTTTTTTTTTGTGAAACATTTATCTGCCTCAGGTGTTTTCCCTTTCTCTACAGCTTCTCTAGCTTTGTTTTTTTTTTTTTTTTTTTTTTTTTTTTTTTGTGATAATAAGGCCAGCATTTGGGACAACTCACTAGTACAGACAGTACACAGGATGCAGCTAAATTGTGTATTTATACTGTAGGACACTCATTGTTTGATTCTTCTTTCTATTTCTCTCCTAATAGAGAGAAATGACTTCCAGCCTTCCCGTTGCTTTTCTGTCTCCTGCTGAACAGCATGCTAAGATTTTTTCATAGGAATATTCATTATAACGCTAAGATTTTTTCATAGGAATATTCATTATAACACTAAGATTTTTCCTGAGGGACTTTAGTTAGTTTAAGAGATCAGCACTGTGTGTGAAGTCAAAAAAGATCAATTCTACACATATCATTTAATATTTACCAGTCATTGCTCATCCTGTCGCCCAGTCAGTCACTATTAGCAGATCCTTCTCCAGTCCTCTGCTACTCTGAACCACCAAGCATTATCAGCAAACTCCATCACCATGAGAACATGTGTGGTCAGACAGGGATGTATATGCCTTTCTGTACTTTCATGCTCATGTACTGCCAGAGGCTGCCTCAAGATCCAGGCTTCATGAGCATAATTACAAAGTCTATTTGGATTGTAACAGAGGGTCCAGCCAGGATCAGAGGTGTTTCACACCTGTTTTCTGTGCACACAAACACATGATACAAGGAGTCATCTTTGGGTTGGAAGAACATATCCTGCATGGAGGCCACTTTTGTCCTCATTGTCCAGACTGACTGGTGCTGTCATTCAGCAATGGTTTGCAGTGCTCTGTGGTGCCTGCCAGCCCCCTGCAGACATCAGTGCTTTGGACCATCACCCTGCTGCCCTCCTGCTGGATGAAGAGGTCAGTGACAGCTTGTTGAGAAAGGCAGAGTTGAGCGCAGATGCATTTTTGGTAATCTCGAATGACTTCAATAAACTAGTCTGCAGATCCAGGTAGCTGGGTCTCCCCATTATGCCACCTGGCACTTCTCACTGCGCCATGCCAGCCACCCTGCCAGGAAACCTGGATGGCCAGATTTCCCTGTCAAGCAGGGTGATGAAGGAGAATAGAGCAGCCCAAGCTGCACTTCGTACTGCTGCAGCAGGTCATGTGTGACTAACACGAGGCATACAAAGTAGACAGCATGAAGAAGCGTAGTTGAAAACTGCACCTAAACAAGAAGGCATTGGTAAGGAGGTGATGACTGGACTCATCCAGTATACCCCAGTGAAAATACCTAGCAGTAAACCACTAGCAGAAACCATACATGGTTTTGGCTTGAGCTGTCTAGGAAATCACACAGGCTGACCATAGCACTATATTTTGGGGAAAAGCAGAGGTAACACACTTGAGGAATTCATTCCTGCTCTGAAGTCTGCATTTGTAAAAACAAAACAAAACAACTTGGCATTGACATAAACTCAACTGAGCTTGCTAGGACAAATTCCCAATGCAATTCTGACTGGGACCCTACAATCACTCTGCATCTCTGGTAGTTTCAGCTCCTGCGCTCTGATTTAAACCAACATTGCACTGCACAGCCTTCCAACAGGATGTAGAGACAGAGCCAAGAGGATATGCAGACATGTCCCTCTGTCCAGATTGCATCAAATGCCAAATACTTCTTACAGAGAAATGTGTTCCTGTTCCTGGGAAACCACTTCACAGAATGCTGAAGTTGACAGTCCTGCAGCTGTGGGGTGAATGCAGTTCCCTGCTTTGTAGCTGTAACACTACAGGCCATGATAGCATATCACACAGCCTGCTTGCCCCCCAACTACGCCCGACAGCCTAGAGCTATTGAACCCCAAATTAACATTCTGAGGAATAAAACCAGTCACCAACTCCTAGCCACTTAACTACAACCTCTGTGCAAACTCTGTGAAGAGAAAGCAAAACTCTTCTTCGTCTTAAACAGCCCAAGCAGTTCTCTCTGCACCTGCAACACAAGTCCTGCCATTTACTTTTTGACAGCTCTCCATCTTACACAGGCATAATCACCAAAAACTTGGTGATTATGCACAAGGAGAGGACAGGACTTTAACACTTGCTATTGAGCTGTGCAAGGAACAGGGCCAGGGGACAGTGACAGGCAATCTGACAGTCTGAAGTGTGGTCAAAGTTATCTGGTTTCAATAACACCATCCATTGTCCCATCCCTACAAGGCAGTAGAATATCCCTGGAATATTCCTGAATTGTAAGAAGACTGGTCAGCAACCCTTTAAAAAGAAAAATCTCAGCTGTGGAGGAATAAGAGATCCCAAAGGCTGTCTTGAATTTCAGAGCCTTTGTGGTATAGAAAACAGCATAGCTGCAACCCAGCTGTTAGAGTTGCACTTGGTCTGAGAGAAGCATAAGGAGTCACCATCCTTTTGTCTGGGCACCTTGGATCAGGCAGGAACAGGACTGCACAGCTTGCAAGCAGCAGCCACCATGATAGGGTAACCACCATCCACATTGGGAAACTAGCCTCAGTACAGAGGAAGCACATCTCATCCTCCCAGTCACACTTGAAGGACTGACTTAGTTCAAGCATTAAACTACAAACAACCCTTACAGCTTAGGTGTCAGGTTGGGAACACTAGCAACTGAATTCACAGCCCACAGATGAGAGCAAAAAACAAGAAAACAAACCACTTCTCCCCAGTACTCAACACTACACCTGTGCCAGAGACAAGCACTGAACAAATGCACACTGGAAATGTTTCAGCTTTTATTTGCAAATTCATCTGTACATTCTCACTTGGTCGTTGAGTGACAGCTGCTAGAAACTGTCAGCAGCAGGGGGCAGCAGCAACTAGGAGTTAACAGGAGCTTTCCACAGAGCCTGGAAACAAGAGACAGCAGAGGAAACAAAACCCCACTAGCTTTTACATTTAACCTTTTCTGAGTAAGGGAATTAGGAATCAAGTCATCTTTATCACATTCAGAAGGGTGTTGGATTTACACGGCCCTGTGCGTTCAGCATAAAGACCTTGCATTGAAGTGACTGCCTGAAGAGCAGCCTGAAAACTATCCCAGGCTTTCTTTTTTTGAAGCCAGCATCTTAAAGCTGCAGTACTCTCCATGCATCATTCCCAGCGGTCCCAAAGCCAAATAACAAAAGGAGCCCTTTGCAAATAAATAATCATAGGAAAAAATAAATAAGATTATATTTGGAATATACAGTTGCATGGTCTTTATTTGGTTTCAGAGGTGGAAAAAAAGTGGAGCTAGACTGCAGCTTTAAGCCTTATGCCTAAATCAGCCCAAACACTCAGTAAATTTTACAGTTGATTAGCTATATGGGTTTGGAGATCTGAAGTCTCACAGAAATGAACATTCAGGCACCTATGCACACCCTTCCCCAATGCATAGTTTATTTTTCTCAGCCAGTTAGGAAAAATAGCTTACTGGAAGGGAAGTACCCCCCTTTCTGAGCTGAACAGACAAGACTGAAGACCTTTTTACTGTCACAGTAAGAAGTCCCAAGAAATATCTAACCCCACCCATGTTTGCAAGGGGAAACTGTTTCAAACCATGCACCAGGCAGGGAGACAATCCTCTCTCAGGGGATCCTTTAACTTTGTTGGCATGACAGAATCCTCCAGCAAATCCAGCTACCAGCAGGGTTGCCAGCTGCCCATCACTTCCTGTGCTCAAAGCCTAGTTGTGGCAAGTCATAAGTTCATTATTTCTACTAAACCAGAAATCCTGTTAAAGCCATTTAGAGGCAGCTCTACAGCAAGAGCTCTTGATCTGTTCTGTTTGGGGTACACACCCCCTCCCCAGGAACTCCCAAATGAAAAACCACACAGAAGAGAAAAGCAATCCATTGCAAGCCAGTGTCCGATGATTGTCTCTTTGGGGAAGTCAGGAATCCAGGACAGGGCAAGGCATGGGAAGGGAGGAGGATGGCAGGTGGAGAAGGAAGTTATAAACAAACTCAAAACCACTAAGACACAAGGAGGAGCTCAAAACCCCTCAACAGCTGATGGCACTAGGTTGCTGTTTGCTAACAAAGTCTGAAATGAAGTCGAACTCGTTTTGTCCCAAGAACAGCTCTGGCAGCTCCTGAATCCGGTCCAACCCCAGTTCCAGGACAAGGGACGTCAAAACCTCCTCATCTATGAGATCAGTGTCCATAACATTCAAGGTCAGCGCTGGTGAGGGCATGTGCTGCATGCCTGGGTGCTGGCTTGGCCCCACTCTGTACTGCTGAGCACCAGCTGCCATGGGCCCGTTGCTCATACCCAGAGGGTGACCCTGGTACTGGGTGTTGAGTTTTTGTAGGTGCATGCTAGCCATGAGCTGCTGGGTGCCCACTGGCCCCATGTATTGCTGCTGCTGGCTCGGGCCGTTGAACATCATCGCATTCTGCATCTGGTGGTGGTTCATCTGTCCGCTGAGGTTGGGTCTCGGCCTCATCACACCATCCATTCCAGCCCCTCCGTACGGCATCATCTGACCAGCTGCGGGTAGCGTCCTCAGCACGTGCTGCCCGTGCTGCGGTGGTCCCTGCAGCCCACTCACACCCATCCGGTAGCTCTGCAGCCCGGCGCCGCCGTGGCTCACGGACATCATCATGTGCTCAGCCATGGCTCCGGGTCCCTGCAAGGCGACACGCGGCTCAGGGCGAGGCTCCCGCGGGCAGCACCGCTCCCCGCTCCCGTCCCAGACGGCTTCCACCGAGGATCCCGGAGCACCCCCCACCTTCGCCGCGGCCGGCGGGCGCAGCGCCGCCCCGCCCCGGCGAGCCGAGCCGCGGCCTCCCCGCCGCCGCCCCGGGGACCCGGGGTCTGCCCGCGCGGGTACGCACCGACCTGGGGCTGCAGAGGGTCCACGCTCCCGCAGCGCCCGCTCGGCCGCCTCAGCTCGCCGGGCGCGGGGCGCCGCTCTCCGCTCTTATGGAGGCGCGGGCAGGGGCGGGCCGCCCGGCCCGGCCCCCCGCCACCCATTGGAGCGCGGCCCGAGGCCGCCCGGCCCCTGACGGGGCGGGAGGGCCGCGCTATGGGCGCTGCTGCGGCGGGCATGGGGCTGCTCGAGCTCCGCGAGCCGTGCTCCGAGCGCCCCGTGGTCGCGACATGGCGCAGCTGGAGGGAGGGAGGGAGGGAGGGGTGCCGGCTGCCTCCAGTGTGGAGGGCACCGGAGTTGGCACATCCCAGCTGCTCGGGTGGCCCCCCTTGGGTCCGAGGTGCTGGCTCCTTGGGCGGGTTGGGGAGGAAAGGGGTGGGTGGGCTCCAGGGCCGCCAGTCCAGCAGCCCCCAGTGTCCTGCGGATGCTCTGCTGGGGATTCTTAATCCGTAAGGAGGCTTTAAGGCAAGTTCTGCTTCTGAGCAGGATGCCAAGATGCAGCCGTGCTGCCTGGTGTTACGGCCCCCACAGGCGATGCGTGCTCGATCCTGGTGTGCATTGATACCAACAAGGGCAGAGGTTGTGGAGTGGCTGAGCGGGAGCATGGGAACAATGGAGTCCCCAGTGTGTGGGGCTGGGGAGCCCTCAGTGTGGTACAGGTGCCACAGTTCCTCCAGGGATCGCAGACTGCAGAAAACGTGGGTCATCCCTGCTCAGTACTGGGCTCATATGGTTTGGGGTAAGGACTGGGCCTGGGGTGGCTGTGAAGCCTCACACAGGTCATTTCTGTTCCCAGCCCATGCATGTTGGGAATGGTGGTGCACTCATGTGAAGCATTTTGAACTGCATTTGCTTGCATTATGTTCTCTTGCATTTGACATAGTCCTCACCTGTTTCCTGGGCAGAAACATTGTTTGCCTTTAATATTGCCAACAGTGTAAGATCAGCTCTCAGGAGGGAGTCACCCCACCAGTGCTTTCCTCTTCCCCAGTGTCCCTCTGAAAAAGACTTTCTACCTGATCACATGGCTGGCTGGGGGTGCAGGGATCCGTTTTGGTGGCTGTGCTGTCTTTCTTGTTCGTGTCAAAGGATGTGCATGCAGATGTCTGTCGACGGCTGCAGCACACTGGCCCCTATAAGTGTGCACCCTGGTGCAGGAGGGTGCTGGCTACTGTGAGAAGGACCCTTGCTTGATGCCAGCTCTGGCTCTGTGGTCAGCAATGGGGTGCTACCACATGGTGCAGCATTACCAGCCCAGGTGACTGAGGTCAGTTCTTAGTGGCATTGACTAGGTGCCTTGATTACTCTGCCAGCGGTGTCCTCCTAGCAGGTATGCACCAATATTGTCTAAGCAGAGCTACCAGTACATGAATGTTACAAGCAGAGATTTGCTAGTATAACTTTCTGCAGTAGTGTCTTTACCTCGTTAGTGCAGCTTTTGATTGCTGTGTCCCAGTGGAACACATATGCTCGTCCACAGACCCATGCTAGACAAATTATTTTACCATGGACCTGCAGTGACACTGGTGCTCTCTACAGGCCATGACACTTTCTATTAGTTTATAAAAGCACAGTGGTGATTTTTCCCCTTTATATTTGTGTTGTGAAAGAACCCAGAGAATTCTTTCTTGAAGGTATTAGTGTTGCATGGCTACCCACTTGGAAAGCAGGTGATGGCAAAGTTAAACTTGCTTCCCCAACTTCATTCCACTTCTGTTTGTTCCACTTTTCAGGAGACTTGGAGCAGATTGTTGCATTGAGCTAGGTAGCATTTTTGTGTTCTGCACATTCATTATGATCACAGACCCCACAAAGCAGAAGGAAGTGCCAACAAAGCTTTTCAAAGGTTGCTGAAGAGGTTTGTTTTTAACTGCATTATTGGAGAAATGAGGTCTAAGTATATACTATCATAAAGGGACTGAAGTTAGGCAGCACAGGCATCTCAGGTGAGTGCCTAATCACACAGCACTGACCTGAAGGGTTGCTTGTGTAGAATATCTCTGTATCAAAACACCTTAAAGCAGCAGCAGCTTAGAGCAGATAATGCCCAGAAGCCATCAGCTTTTAGACGTAAGCAGCCAGGAACAGAAAGTATCTTCCCTTACCAGGACAGAGCACAGGGCCATTAACCTCCAGGACATTCTGTGAGCTGCTTTTGTTTGTCACCTTCTGCCTTCTTAAGTGACTGGGATGAGTTTCAGGTGTTGTTGGTGAGCCTCTAAGTGATGAATCAGTTGTTTAATTGTTTAATGTAATTATGTAATGATTGTTTTTTAACTCTAGAGATTTTGACAAATGCATTTTTAGTGCTAATAAACATACGCTCACGTACATATACCTGTCTGACTGAGAGTTCATATGCAGAAGCACACCCAGGTGAGAAGCAAACATGAGGGGAGTGTCTGCCCTCATCTTTGCAATTTTTTCCAGACAAGAAAGCCTCTCTGTCTCGGAGGAGCGGTGCAGTGTGGAGTGCAAGTTCTGGTCAGTGGCAGGAATTCCTGTACAAGTGTAACAGGGAGAAGGGGCTCTCTGCGTTTAAATTACAGAATACCCCAAGGGTGGTAAATAGCTCATTCACTTTGGAAACAGGTTGGCAGATGAAAGAGCATGCTTACTGTACATGAAGCATGAAAATCTATTCCCTCTTCACACTCGTTCATGTCCCTTCTCCTTCTGGAAGGAGGAGCCAGACCAGCAACTCATCCAGACTGAAAATAATTTGACCAGAAATGGAGCTTCCTCATCTGAGATCAGCTGTCTGATCTATCTTGTTATGTTGTCCCCTGGATGTTTCACTGGCATAACCTGTGGTGATTTGAGAGGAACTGAGTGCCTGCAAGGGAAGGGTATGGGGGTGGGAGGCACTGCAATAGAGAGATGTGTGTCTGCCACACTGCCTGACATTGTCCTGTGCTCTGTGTCTTGAGGACCTCCCATTCACTAAGCAGCAATGTTTTATTTCACAAGGACCAGCACAGACCTGTTTGATGCACTTCATGCTGCCCGGTAGTCTTTTTGGTGCAGAAGAAGCAGTGTTTCCTTGTCACATTGAGTTCTCAAGTATTAAGGACCCAAACCACTGCAGCTGTATTTACATGGCACTTCATATGACTTGGTCTAGCCCCAGGTTTGCAATCTCTCCTCCATCTCCCCATGCCCTGCCATTTGTAATGAGCCCATGGACAGACTCGCCTTTCCGGGAAAGCAGATAAATTGTCTGCATATCAGATCCAGCCTGGGGTCTGTTGCTTGGCCATCTCTGCCTTAAAGTCATCACATAAGCCACCCCCAGGAGTGTGTCATTCACAGCTTCCTTGAGATGGGACTTCCCCAGTCTGTCTATACTGGTGTCATCAGCCCTGTGTTATGGAGGGTGAATTACCTGGTCTGGGAATTAATGAGATTGCTGCTCCAGAGGCACTAGTTTGGCTCTGCATGACTTGGAATCTGGAAGTGCCACCTGTGTGTTTGTGTCCCAGGTCAAGGCACACGTGGGTGGGCATCAGTTAGCAATCTGACCACCAGAACATTGCAAAATTTTCTTTTCATTCTTAGGAGGGTGCTTGCAGCCTGTTTTACAGCTAGCTTGTATTACTTGCGGTTTTGCTTATAGATGATGTTCCCTACCCATATTTTATCCTTTGTCATCATGCATTGACTGCACAGCTCCAGTGATATCACTGTGGCAATATCTGCATGTTCCCAAAACCCTGGGGACAAGAGGTGGCATGGACAGGAGCTTTTTGTAAGCAGAGACACGAACACTTTTATTTTGCAATGTTTTAAATGTTTTGCATATGTGGCAACTGTTTCTTGCTAAATCCAGTCACTGACCTACAGTCCAAGATCTATCTCTCTTTCTCTCTCTCTCTCTCAAAGTATGGTTGGGGGTAGAGGTGGAGAGTGGTTAGAAGTAGGATGTAGGAGGTACTGATGGATGGAGGCCAGGCACAGGTTATTTTGTGGAATTTCCTCTGACCAAGCAATTCCCACTATACATTTCATCTTACAACCCACCCACTGCTATATGGTGTAATTTACCTTTGCATGGAGACTGCAGAACAATTTGAGTAACCATGTGAGCCATATATTTGAGTGTCAACAGAAGGATCTGAGGAACCTCATCATTCAAAAATTCTTGGATTGGAGTCTAACTCCATGCTTGGCTTTGAAGAGCTCCTGCAAGTTTCTAAGCAATTGAGGTGTGCAGATAGAAGCTAAAGCAATTTGAAATAATATCTGTTAAGGACAAAGCTTGTCTTTGAAGGACAAACATCCAGAAGAAGTCCCTTTGCAGTCCCCCACTCACTGAAGGACAAAGACAGAGAGCAGAAATGTGGAGTGGAAGGCTGGAAATCTGCAGAGGTGTGACCTAAGTTGAGATTCATCAGGTAAAACTGTCTCATGCTGCTGTAACTGGGTCCATGGCTGTGGGCAGATGCAGGGCAGCAGTGTGCATAAATCAGCTTCACATCAACTTAATTCCTCATCTGAATCACAAAGGATTCCTGAAGCATTTTTCCCCCCTAAAGTACAGAGGATGCCAGGCATTGGAATAGCTGCTCCTCTTGCATTCTTTTGGCTTGCAGTACCTCCCATGGGCAAAGCAATGTGAGACATGGGTGGTTGACTCTGGCGTTTGGGAAGACCTTGGGTTGGACAAAGCCAGATCTGAGTCATGAAAGCAAGCACTGAGTTCCCTGAGGTGCAGAAAATGGCAAGGGAACATTGTGTGCAGGAGGGACAGCTATTAAACAGCAAGGCAGTCATAACATCTGCCACACTTCTCCCATGCAGTCATGAAGGACCATGCAAACAATTGTGGTGCGCAGCTGCCCACATGCCACTGCCCTCCCCTCTGGCCCGTGCACACTGTAGGTTGTCTCTGGAGGGTTACTTATTCCCCTTCTCCCAGTACCTCTGGATGTTCACAGTCACTCAGCACAGCAGCTGATCAGCTGTGCAGGATGTCCAATGCCTCTGGGAAGTATTGGAACTGCTCCTGGCTGTGTGCTATGCTCCAAGCCCAGCTCCCAGGGCTGGGAGCCCCTCAGGATGTTTGCTACAGCTTGGTCTTCCTGGGTGCTCTCAGGAGCAGGGAGCAAACATTAGGGTGGTGGCAACCAGCTTCCACCTACCTCTTTCTCTGTGAACCTTCTGTCCTCACATGACCCCCTGCAATCATGCAAAGATGGCACCTAAATTTTAGGAATTTGAAAAAGGAGGAGTAGGAAGGGTCCCTGAGGAAGACACCAGTAGGAGTGGGTTGTAGCTGCCAGAACAGCTCACCAAACCATAGCCAGCTCCTTACCAGTGTGACAGCCTCCTGAAGAGAAAGAGGAGGCATGAGCCAGGCACAACATGGCTAAACAGATCTTGCTGGACTTGAGGTGGCCCAGATCCCAGGTTACCCACTCATAGTGCCAGAATTTGCTAGCCGTTTTTCCATTTTTGGTGAAAGGATTCCTCATGGTCCAATTCCTACACGGTCTCTCTAGGAGAGCACATGCACTGCCTCTCCCTGCACTGCCAAGGAGTTAAAAACTTTTCTACTCAACATCTGACTATGTCGGGACATCCAATTTAACGAAACATTCACTCTCAGCTTCTAGAGTTCTCTGTGCCGTATCTTGAAAGGATCCAGTGAATTTCTGCTGCACGTGTAGTGCTTTCCAAGCAGATTCATTTATTGGCAATTGGGAGAGGAGAAAGGAATGCTGAGAGCTGTCATTTTTTGTTTGTAAGGATGATCACAGTGGTTTGAAAAACTCTACTTTGAAGCTGAGAAATCCAGCTGAAGCAATGGTGCTATAAACACTGAACCAGGAGCAAATTCCAATGGAGTTTCTCCAATTTGTCTTTAAGTAACTATGTCAACAAGCAAAGATTTAGAAGTTCAATTAAATATTAAGCTCCTTGACACGGAGTGTAGCTCTGTCTCACAGGAGTTTCTGACAAAGGGGAGTACTGGCCAACAGCAGCTTATTTTAGAGATCTAAAATAAAGAGCCTATCTTATCCTAAGAGCTTATTGCTTGTCTCCAGATGGGTCTGATGTTGACAAGCAAGGGGGCAAACACCATTTCCCCAAGCAGGACATGGGGAATCTGACTGCACGAGCTGGGCAAACCCTCCATTCCAAACTGTGGCTGTGTCAACCCTGAAAGAACTATAGTCTCTTAAAAGCACTTTAATTTGAATTCAAACAAGTAGAGATCCAAAGAGAGCATGGTGTGGCTTCTCTCCAGGGCATGGACCATGATGGTCTGGTGGCTAGGCAGAGTGGTGTTAGGTCTGGTGTTAGGCAGAGACTAGCAGTGCAAATGTCCCAAGGAAGGGGGGTGAAGGACAAGGCTGCTCCCTGATAGCCCTGCTGGAAGCATGGACTGTGCATGCTGAGAGCAAATGTATGCAGCTGGTGGTCAGCTACAGGGAAAGTAGGCTCTCCTTCAACTTCTTGGGGTTTGGCAGCAAAGATGCTGGGGGGGAGAGGCTGTGCCTCCACATGGCTCTGCTGCAGATGGTTGGCCTCTCTGTGGCCAGGTGTGCAGGGGTTCACATGCAAGCTCCCAGCACGTACCCTGGAATGCACGGCTACCTGCCTGCTCTTATGGCGACACAGGACCGCGCGCTGCCAGCAGCATTGCACTCATCAGGGCTGCTAAGTGGTGCAAAGGTCTGAGGCCAGAGCAAGGCATTGAGGAGTTTTGTGCTTCTTCTGAGGTGGCAGATGTAGCCAGGCCAGCGGCTGGCCCCAGCTTGTAAACAGCTTTTTTTTTTTTTTTTTTTTTTTTTTTTTTCCCTCTGGGCTAATCTTGTTCTGTGGGGGCAGATAACATCACTGGAATTTTTCTGTTGTTCTTTGTAAGCGCCTCCTGCTTTGGACTTTGGCTGAGACGCACACAACTGAGACATGAGCTTCCTCAATTGTGTTCTCTTGCTTGCTTCCCTCTGGGCCCACAGCACACCCCGTGTGCTGGCTGCTTCCTGCTCTGCTCACTGCTTCACACTTCCAGCCTAGGGAAGGTGGCAGGGAGGCGACCCTGGCACAACAAGGTGCCTCCCTGGGCTCGCTCCTGCTTTGCTCCTGTGTGTTCTTGGGGTCTGCCTGCAGTGGGGACTACCAGCACTGCACACCCCAGCTTGGAAATACCAGCGGTGGGACTGGGGCCAGGCTGCTGGGCCAGAGCAGGGGGCAGCAGGTCTGGCCTCTTCTCACTGATGCCTGCAGAGCAAGTGTGGGGCTCAGCAATGTCCTGTTCAGCATCCCAGGCTCTTTGCCCTACAGCTTTGCCCTGCTCTGCTCTCCACTGCACTTGTGCAGTTGTTTTGGGTTCAGACCTGTACCATGGTGAGTGCTGACTGCACCAGCAGAGCCAGCCCCAGTACTGCTGGTGCAGTGCCCGGCCCCCAGCCATCCAGCTGCCTCTCCCCACCCTGCCAAGATTCCACTTATCCCTCTTAACCGCATGGAGAGCTCCTTTGTGCGGTCTGCTTTGGCAGCCAGAACAGAACCCAGCCACCCAGGTGCAGCCTGGACCTGGCTCACGGCTGCTAGGAGCTGCTGGGAGCTGCTGGGAGCTGCTGGGAGCTGCTGGGAGCCTGCCAGACCGGTTTACCAGCACAGCCTCCAACGTGGTATGGGACGTGCCATGCACGTCACTGGCTCCTGCCCCAGCTGCACGTGTCCCCACTCACCTCCTCCCCGTGCTGTCACCCCTCCCAGCTCAGCCCATGGCTTGCTGCAGCCAAAGGAGCTGAGGGCAATGCCGGTTCAGGTCTCTGTGGAACAGAGCCTTGTTCCACCAACCCTATCCTTCTGCTGGCCACAGCCTGGGCCATCAGCCTTGCAGAGACGTTGCTGGTGCTCTCTTGGTATTTTCTGTTCCTATCCTTCTTTTCCACCTTGAAGTCTTTCATGTTTCCTGACAGCTGGTGTCTGTGGTCCATGGACTGCAAGCTGGTGCACCAAGCCAGCTCTGGTGACAAACGAACAGTCCACATGTAGTAACACGGAAATTTGTTCTTACACAGTTCCTTCAGTCCCATGATGTTCCTGCCCAGGTTCCCCAGTGTGTCCTATTCCCTGTGCAAGGCAAGCCAAAACACTAATGCCCTCTCATGCCAGGAACCCATGGGTCTGCTTCAGGTTAAGCAACTGCTTAGCCCAAGGCCTAGCTCTCCCTTTGAGTTTGTGCTCATGTGGCCTCTCTGGATGTCTCGGTCTGATTTCCCTCAGGCTGTATCTGTAGCATGGAGCAGCACTTCATTTCTCTGTCAATAAGCCTGTTGAGTTAGGGCTCTCATTTCAAGGCTGTGTCTTCTCCGGACCCCGTCTGAAGCACTTTCCCTCTGTCAGTTCCTCCCAGGATCATCCTAGCAGGATCTGGTGTGTGGCAGTGGGAGCACTGGATCTGGGCATTAGTGGGGACTCCCCAGATGACTACCCAAATGCTCCTTGGTCCTGCAGGGCACAGCTTGCAGTTGTCCTTTGTGGCATGAAGTCAGAGACATTTAGGTTATTTCTTCTTATCTCTTAGTGCCTGCATTGCTGCTGTCTTCAGGCAGATTAGCTGCTAGTGGTTTCTCTGGCCTGCTGAAGTTGCTTCATGCAACTGTCTTGCGTCTGGAGATGTGGGGCAGTCAGGGCCTCAGTGGTGAGTCTCTGGAGGGGGGCTGTAGCATGGTGTTTCTTGCATTACCATCAGAAGCAGCTGTTGCTATTTATCTGCCCTCTCTTCCCTTCATGTTATGCAACCTCTTTTTCAAATGGCAGTGGTTGTTTTCCCTTGGTTGATGTAGCAATGATGCTCTTCCTGGTATTTCCAGACCCTCATGGCTCTGACAGTACTTCCTCTGCCCCACTCCTGCTCCATCTTACGCCCTGGAGTGCATTAGGATGCTCAAGTGCTATTTCACCTACTAAGCAGTCTGAGCATAGACTGTAATGAGAGCTGTGATGAGCCCTCAGAAGCCTTGGTAAGATGTGAGGTTGCCGGTGGGTTGGGTGCCCAGCTGCTCCGGTTTGTAAGGCCAGCAGAGAAACAGGGTGCGTGACTCGGGACAACCGAAAGTTTTGTTCTGGGAGAGCTGCCTGGGATTCAGGTCACCAAGACCTGTTTCTCAGGTTCCTATTTTTGTTATTCATCAGCTCAGTATTCCTGAAAACAAATCATGTTGTTGTTAGCTAATTGGCAGCACATGGTGACAGAGTGTGGAGGTGTCCTGTGAGAGTGCACCGTGTGTTTATGTATCTGGATTTTAGCTTTGACATGCCCACTAGTACAATCAACTACACCAGCAGGAGCTACTTACCTTAGGCTGTGCCACTGGGGAACAGCCCCTGTGCTGCATGGGGTCATGCTTTCAGACCAGCCTCCTCCAAAGGCAGAACATCGCAGCCATTGCAGTCAGATAAGATGTCAGGCTGTGTAACACGTGGCTTTGTACGTGGAGGATTGTCAGTGTTTGGTGGCTGTTGGCTGAACTCACAGCAGGCAGTGGCTTTTCCAGGCTTTGGAGATAAGCCTCTGGGGTTTGGTCCTAAAGCCAGATCCCCTTCTATGTCAGGGAATGAACCATGAAGCTCTGCTGAGCCCTGGCTTGGGCTGTGGACTGATGAGAGCCACTGGGTTGGGAAGGACAGGACAGAGCTGTGTGCATGAGTCACTGCTGCGTGAGGGCTGAGAAACTGCTGGTTACATAAAGAAGGGAAAGATCTGACAACAGACTGCTACAGGGGCCCTTGACACAGCCTGAACCACCTGGGGAGGCTATAGACACCTCTGGGGAGAAGATATCTGCAATGGCCATTGCTATTTCCTTAGTCTGCAACATCTTCCTGGATCTGGATGGGACATTTCTACTCAGGCCATGCTTCAGCAGAAAAAACTGCTAGCTAAGCCAAGGATTTTGCTGATAAGTACTTTTTTGTTCAATGGAAAAACTTCTGCATGAAAAAGTTCATTTTATTTTGAGCAAATAAAAAACAACAAAAAAAAATCTCACATAATCCATTATCCTTTTTATCATAGTAAAAGCTTACAGGGAGCAGTACCTCTTTCTGATCTCAAAAACAAAGAAAACATCGGTTGTTATTTGAGGTGAAAGAACCATTGCTGTACATATCTCATGGAGCAGCTGTCCTGCTGCTACCTGCCTGGATTTTAGCAATCTTGTTGTGTCACTGGCAGGGCAGTCAGTAGGCTCTAACAGCACTACTGGTCTGGTACAGTGGACATGTGCCAGGTGCCTGGAGGCTGGCCAAAGCAGTGGGGCTTATGGCCAGAGGATGCCCAGTTTTCATGTGGGTATGTTTTGTTCTTACATGAAGAAAATGGACTGGACGCATAGCTGAGTTTTATCAATTAATTGGGAATAATCAGAGAAGAAGATGTGATAGTCTAAAATGTATATTTTGGGCCAATATCTACTGAAATCCATGGGAGCTATTGGCACATGTAATGTTAGGAAAACAGTTGCTGCTGCCGTTGTCAGGATTAAAATGCAATTGCCCTTTTTGGGAACACTGATTGCTGAAGGCATCTGTTGTGTAAGGGACAAGCTGGTGAAAGTAGCAGAGTGCCAGGTGGAGGGAGAAACCCTCCTGTATGCCAGTGGCCATGCTGTGTGCATTTGAGAGGCATTTTTAGTTCTTTTCTCAGCATTGTGTTCCCTCAGTCTGGGCTCCAGGGAAGGTGGTGTTGAGATAGTGCTTGTGGGTATGGGGTGGGCTACAGCAGAGGTGGGAACAGCTGGCACCAAAGCAATGCAAGGAAGTCCCTGCCTCGATGCTGGATGCAGAACTTGGAGTCACGTTATGGAGTGAAGAATGAATGAAGGAGAATGGAAGTCAGACTCTGTGGCAAACCTCCTGTCTGTGAGACCTATTTGGCTGGCATCCTATGGGGAAGCTGCAGAGAGCCATGGGTGCCCAGTCACACAGAAGCTACAGCAGCACCCAAGGCAGTGCCTGGTGCCCTGGAAGACCTGAAAGCATCCCTCCTTCCTGCCCTTTACCACCTGCCCTGTCTCTCACTGCTGTCGAGTCTTGCACGCAGGGGTCACACACAGCCTGTGTAAGATCATCTAAAGGGAGGCGTCTGAGTCTCTCTATGGATCTAGTGGCTGTGGAGACATGAGGCAGGGTCACTAGTACTCCGGCACCCTTTAAAGATATAATTTCCTGACACAAGGTAAGGTCTGAGAGGGTAAGTGGGCTCTGCAGCCTGAAATTAATTTAGAGAAAAGGTTAGAGTCTGAAATGGGAATCTGTCTTAGAAAATCACAGCCCCTTGTGAGGTGCCAGCGTGAGGCTGGGTGGCAGGTCTGCATGGTTACAGATACCTTCACCTGAGACAGCAGTGGAGGCCCTGGGGGAGATTTAGGCCACCACAATTCCATCTATGTCCCAGTATGGGTGCCTGTGGCTTGCTCATGGAACAAAGGTTCTCCAAATGATTCAGATCAAGGCCTGATCCACTTGCAAAGGTGGAAAAGATGCTGGGAGACAAATGAACATGTTGTTTGTTACATGCTGTTTGTTACAGCAGCACTGTGAAGGCATTCCCATCTCTTGGGCTGAGCTAGTTGTGTTAGTGTTGTCCTTAGAAAATGAATGCATTTTTGCAGGTAGCTGAATCATTTTCTCACTGGGATTATCTGCTGTTTTAGGGAGGGGTCTAGTGAGTGCTGGATCTGGCACTAGGTAAGCAAGGAGGAAGGGGGTTGGTATGGGAAGGAAGATTTCCTTCTTGCTATGCGTATGTGGCATTAGTTTGGCCCACTGTATCTCATGAAATGCACCCTCAACCTTGGATAGCAATTTGCACCACCTCTCAACCCCACAGTCTGATTGCACTGCAGTCAACTGTCAGCTGTACTTTGGCCACAAGAACCCCAAGGCAAAGGTCCAAAGGGCCCTGTGCTGGGACCCCTGGAGCTGGCTCCCCAAAGGCTAAGCAGAGAGGAGCACTAGGCTGCCGGGACCAGGGTGAGAACAAACAAGCTGGAGCCATACTGCAGCCAGGGCAGTACAGGCCAGATGGTCCCTGAGCTCTCTTCTGGGCATTTTCAGCTGGAGATTGTCAACTGAAAAGGTGCTGGGTTTGGACTCAAGAAGTCTGGAAAGGTCCAACATGGACATGAGGCCTTCAAGTATCCCATGAGGGCACAGACATGCTGTTGATCTTGTCACCTGAAGAGCTGATCCATGTTGCATATATTTCCCCAGCATTATCCCCAGTTAAGATTTCCTTTCTCAAAGTTCTGAGCAGCTGCAGTTTTCCTTTCTGAGGTATAGGGAGTAGGTGACACCCTTAGCACATAGACTTTGCCAACACTCCTGGAATGATCACTCTTTGCTGTAGATCACATGTTTCGTGATACACGTTTCATGGTTTCATCTAGATCTTGGTGTGTTTCACAGTCTCCATTTCTTGGTCACTGGGGAATGCTTTTAAGCCTTTGATGGGGTAACCCAGTGTCACTGCTCAGGAATGTGGCAGGTGTTGCCTGTGTTTTGGACTAGCCTGTACAGTATTTGGGTTCCTGAAATTTGGGTATGTGGGACAGCTAGACCACATCATGCTGGGGAAAGTGAAGGCAATGTAGTTGAGGGGGATCCTGCACTGGTAGCCCTTATAGCTGAATGCCCTTGCTGCTCCTGTGTGGCTGGGCAGTCAACAAGCACCCACTCGGCTGTTCTCCCCAGGGCAATTGCTTCAAGATGCTGTAGTTGGGGAGCAGTGAAGTCTGGCTGGATCCTGAACAGGTTGGAGGTCTCTGGCCAAAGCACTGTATTAGAACAAAGTTGCTCCAAATGATTCAGATCAAGGCCTGATCCACTTTCAAAGGTGGAAAAGATGGTGGGAGACAAATGAACAGCATCTGAAATATACAAGGGTGTCCCTGTGTCAGCATCATGTGTCAGGCATGGCTCATGGAAGAGGCCTAGAGGCATTTGTATCCATGCACACTGCCTGAAAGACAAGGGAAGGTGTAGACCATCCATCTGTGATGATGTCTGTGTGTCTATGCTGCACACAGGGACTTCCCACACTTGCTATCACAGCAGGACTGGAAGCGTAGGTCTCACAAGTGGCCTCTGCAGTGGCAGCTTCTTACAAGCCTGTAAGTCACTCAGCTCCACAAACTTCACTGTGGCATCACGGCCTTGTCTGTGGTATTCTCTCCCTGAGCCAGCAGGCTCTGGGCCAGAAGGTCCTCACTGGCTCTGTACTGAGGGGCATGAAGATTTCTCAGGACCTCTTGTCTGAGGCAGCTGTGTGATGCTCAGTCAGGTGCTGGTATGGACAGGGCTGTCCTGTGTGGAGCTGGCTTTGTCCATAGGCTCCAGTGGTGAGGCTTTGGTGACAAGAAAGTGGTGCACTTGTAGATCACCTTCAAAACAACACGAGTGTCCTGCAAGTCTGGCATGGGCATACAGGTCAGGTTGTCCCATGCCATATTACCAGCATGAGTGCCAAAGCCTGGGGAGACTCAGATTCTGTTGTGCAAAATGTTGGCCTTCCTCTTCAGTGCTGAAAGGTCCGAGGTTTCTCAGTTCCTCCTCATATGAAAGGTGCTCCAGTCCTTACATCATTTTTGTGGGCTTGCACCTCACTGCAGGAGCAGTACTGGAACAGTGGCCCTGCTCCAGTAAGTCCGTGTCTTCCGTGTATTGTAGTTTGCACAGTGCTTGCTAGGTGCTGCTTCTCTGAGACTTTCTTGAGATCTCCTTGAGCTTCCAAGCACTTTGTCTTCCTGTGGGGAACTTCTTGGTGTGTTCTGCTGCTGACTGACATCTCCCTGTTACATTTTCAACCTGTGTTACATTTTTTGGACCCACCATGGGTGCACCAAACACTGAGAGAGCTTGGGTCTGTCTGTACTGGGGCAGACCTGAACCAGTGCAGGCGGTGCAACTGTCTGTGCAATGGGTGAGCAAAGCATTACACATGGAAATGGGGGAAGGGAAGAAATGTCACTGTCGCCTGCTGGCTACTGTTGTGGGGTTAAAAGTAGGAACAAGTTTTGAAGTTGGTGACAGGAAGGAGCAGGAAGAGATGTGAGGGGTTATAAATATCTGACTCTCAGGGGGGCAAAGTAATGAGATACTAATTTCCATGAACAGGCTCTTGGAGTGTGACACCCTTTTCCCTCTCTTGTGTGGTTGTGCTCCAGATAACAGAAACCACTGCTGATTTCCTGGACTCACTGTCTTTGTCATAAAACATCCCAAGAGCAGCAGTTTATAAATAAAGCTTAGAGAAAAAAAAAAAAAAAAAGCTGCTATTCTGAGAAGCAATGAAACCAGCAGCTTTTCCAGCTCAGCACTTCAGTTCTAGTTCATAAGAAACTCAAGCCACTCGAGACAGAAAGCTGTGCTCTCACAAATAGGAAAGGAAAGTGGGACTGAGCTGTAAAGGAGGCAGCAGAATTGCAGCCTCAGGACCTGCAGAGAGGTGGGGTCCTGGTGCCAGGGCTGCCTCCCTCCTCTGCTTCTGCTGACTGCATGCTGCACTTATCTCTTCCTCACAAGCTTCACCAGGGAACTTACCTGCTTCCTGGGAAAAGCCCACAGATCCAGCTACCCGCTAGACCTGCTGCTCCAGAAAACACATTGCTGCTTATTCACTCTGCTTTGTGCAACCTGGGACCTTTCAAGGCCCTAGGCTATACACTATTATCAATGTGTATTACTCCACCTGGCACCAAGTTGTGGCCAGATGTCTTCATGTTTCAAAGGAAAACAACAAGACAGCAGGAGCTGAACTGAATGCAGGGATGTCTGCTAGATGTCTTTGTAGAATTGACCACAGGGTGAAATCTGTACTGGGATTTCTGGATGTTGCTGCACCTTCCCTATGGTGGGGTATGAATCTGTGTCTAACAGGGGTAGCTAAGCTAGAACTGCAGTGCTGAACACCCACAAATGTGAGTGGTGAAGTTTGGCTAACTGTGGTCCTGGCACACCTGAGCAGATCTAACACTGTGGTTGTGAACACTGAAGTCTTAGGGGAGCATTTTCATGGAGCTCCAGCACTTCAGGAAAGAAGTGAAGCAACTAGAGAGTGTTTGAGATGAGAAAACACCAGCAGAACCCCGGTAACTGGGTGTGCTGGGAGGTTTATCCTGGAGAAGGGACAACTGATGCAGACAGGAGAACAGTATTCAAACAGAAGGTCTGTTGTGAAGGTGAAGGGCATATCTCTCTGCCATGTCCATAGTGCCTAGAAGAATCTTCAACTGCAGGAAGGAAGATTCACATTAGAGCCAAGAACGATCTTCCATCTGAAGACAACTCTTCATCTTGTAAGAGTTTTAAAACAGGAGAATGCAAGTGTAGCTGAGCTACCTGGGGTTGGAGACCTGTCTTTGCCCAAGGTCTCTTCTTGTCCCAGGGGGATGCCAAGTCCAGCCTATGAGCTTATGTGCTCCAAGAAACTAAGGTCTGTTGGAAAAGGAAGGAAATGAGGCCCACACGACCATGCTGAGTTTCCAGCATAGAACATCTGCACTTTTCTACTTAGTCTGGAAGTTTTGCAGTTCAGGGCAAAAGAGGACAAAACACTAAGCTGCCTGCTACCATATGGAGCACTAGGCATCCTGTGGGACTTTTCTCCAGGGCAGAGTAAACCACTCCGCACAAATAGCTGTGCGGCCTGCAACTTGTCAGTATTTGCACTCTAACAAAGCCATATATCTTGGTGGTTCCTACAGTATGGGCCTCACACTGCTGCACTCTGGTAGTAGTTGTCTGGCTCATGGACCTTGCCACAGACAGAGGCTTTGGGTTTCCACAGGAGAAGACTTCAGGTGCAGAGGCTTTTGCCGAAAGCACGGTGAGGCCCAGGCAGTCTGGGATACAGTTTTATGCTGTAGACTTCCAGGCACAGAATGTAATAGGGAGCAGAGCCATCTCTCTTGGAAAGCAAATCACCCCCATCCCACCCCCACCCCTGCATCTCCAGAGAGGAGCAAAGCCTGGCAGAGTTCCACCTAGCAGCAAAATGGCCCCTTCTCTTGGTGCAAGAACAGATGATTTCCTAAAAGTTGCCAGCTCCGGCTGTGCAATCTTTGGGCTTTTGCAAGCTACAGTATTGACAGAACAAACAGTTAAACAAATACTATCTTCTGCTTCGACGTTTGTTATTGTAGGCCACAAACCACAGGCAGCTTGGCCTGACGCCAGGAGAGAGACCTGCATAAATATTCCCATGTTAGCAGTTATCTTCAAGGTGCAGCCTGAGCTTGGGTCTTTCCCAGAAAGCATGGAGAGATAATAGTTTACAGGCAAAGGCAGATCATCCCAGCTCACTGCCAGCAGAAGATAGGGCCATGAAAAGCTGCTCCCTGGGCTCGAGGGTTTGCTCTTCAGCTTCCAAACTCAAGAAAGATTTTTCAGGTAACACATATGCATGGAGAGAGGGGCAACAGGCCAAACGAGGGTGTATGGTATATTTGCTGGTAGCCCCTGTGGGCTCAGCTTTAAGGAGTGACAGTAGTTAAATGGCAAAATCCATGTGGGTTTTGAATTATCTCACATCAATAACTTTTCCCACGTTCTCTGCTGGAATATTGGAACTTGTCTCATTACAGCCAAGACACTGTGTTCTGCTAAGCTAAAAAAAGGTCCTAAATATGCAGCTTTAGCAAAGATTTCATACATTGTGTCTATAAACTAAAATGCTGTTTGGTGTAAGTCCTTCTAGGTTACCTTGTTTATACCCCTGACACTGCATAGAAAGGGAGATGGGATAGGATGGGATGGGATAAATGGATAGAGAGCATGTGGATTTAGTCATCTGCTAGCTCCTTTCTCTGCAGCAAAATGAGATGCTGAGACCTCAGGGCTTCCTTTGCTTGTGCTTTCAGAGGAATGCATGCAGACCTGGATGTTCTCCCTGAGATTATGACCACTCTTTGTAAATGACCATTCATAACAACTGAGGAGGAAGTACTCAGACAGTGCAGATAACCGAGGATGGCTCAGATTTAAGTGTGCTGGGCCCATGCAGAAGGTTGTCCAGCTTTGCCATGTCTCCATGCTGCTGAAGGTATATAGTGATTGAGCATGCAACTCCTTATCATGCTTTAGTGGCCCTGTGGCAGCGATGTCAGAATTGCACAGCTATGCATTTTAAGGCAAGATGCCCCAGTGCTCAGCAGTTACCTAGATCCTCTCACACATTGAGCATTTTGTAACATGGGAATGGAAACCCTGTCCTGCCTTGAAGAGATACTACAGCAATAGAAGTATTGATGGTTGTGTGAAGATCCAGCTGTTGCTGGTGCAGAGGAGGGTGCAGATCTCTGTGCACCATGCTGCCTGCTGTACCCTTGCAGTGCAGGGCTGAGTGCTGTGATTGTGTCACACTTTACCGCTGCCCTCCGCAGGAAACATGTTATGAAAGAATCAAGCCGTTATAGTTGTGTTCATTTGACTGGCACTCAGGTTGCATTGTTTTTTTTGTTCATGATTCCTTTCCTGCTTAAAAAACAAAACAAAACAAAACAAAACAAAACACAAAACAAACAAACAAACAAACAAACCACGAAAACAAAAAAACAACTGATTTCTCTCTCTCTCTCTCTCTCTCTCATCTCTGCTGATCCTATGAATGTATTTCCTCCCTGGACACATGACCAGTAACCAGTTCTGGGCTCAAAAACAATTGAAAACTGCATGTAAACAAGGTTGAAGACTGCAACCCTCCAGAAATAAAACTGCTTGGACCTGGCCTGATGAGCTTTTAGTCTGCTCTGTTTTCATATGAGCATGGGAGGCTGTTGCAGTTGTCCACTGAACCAATAGCACCTCTACAGAACTGGCAGCGCTGTAATTATTTGTGTTAGACGCCCAAAATCAGTTCTGTAGCCCCTCTAAAATGCCTGTGGGTGGGTAGCGAGTGCTGCATTAAGTCTTGCTGTGTCCATGCTTCTTGTATGCAGGCCTGTATGCTCTCTGTCTGTCTGCAGCACCAGGAAGCAGCCCAAACTCTAGTGGCTAGAAATGCTAAAGGAAAAACATGGGATGAATGTTGATCTTTCAAAGCAAAGCCTGGCTGGCCTCTGCAGGTCATGGGCATAGCTCTGGAGCAAATCTCTGGCTAAGCCTCCCTCTGCTCTGCTCACTCTGCCCTGCCCTGGAAGGCAGAGAGGCTGGATCAGGGCACCACCCTGGTATATGAAAGGGAAGGAGCAGATGGTGTCAATGGATCCATGAGAGTTGCGATAAGCGAGCAAATGGTCTTAAACAACACAGCCATGACAGCTGCATACAGAGACTATTACTAAATGCCAGGTCTCAGTCAATCCTGCTGACTTCTTGGAAGTTATTCCTGACCTGGGAGAGGAAGATAGTTTTTTTTCTTTATCCCATCTGTTCCACAGCAAATAACTTGAAAGTCATGCAGGCCAGATAGTACCCTTATTGGCTTTAGATGTCATTTCAAAAGAGTAAATTCAAGCCTTGGTCACTGCCTTGTTCGCTGCACTGCTGCACAGGGATTGCTGTTGCTGTCTCTCCTGGGGAAGATGTGTGTAGACCTTCCTCTGACTGCATACTCTCCTTAGAGCTGTGCTGCAGCAGAACTGAAACACAGGAGGAATTGACAAAGAGCATTTTTCTGGACAACTGAATTTTCAAACACAGTGTGTTTGCTAAACATGACAGCCATGTCTGCCAGAAATGGGTCTGATTTAGGTGGAACAGCTCCATGAGACATGAAGGCCCATGGCTGTGGTGATCACAGTCTGTGCTGCTGGACTTTGTGTTACCACTTCGGTTAACCCTAGAAGTGAAGTTAGCTTCAACTGGCAGCTGGCAGCTGGGATCAGTGCCATTTCTGGCCAGTAAAAGGTGTATGGGTGATCCCAGGCTCTGATGAGGACCTACCACTTGGAGGACAGTTTCCCACTTCCCCAGATCCCAATCACTAATAGTTGCTCAGGGTAGATGGAGACCTGCTTCTAGACAATGAATGTGTGCATTCAGACCATTTTCAGCCTTGTTGGAAGAGCCACTTCCATGTTTGTGGTGGAGGAATAAGAAATAAGTGGTCTGTCTCCTTTGCTGGGGATGTAGCCAATGGCCTGTGGCTGAGATGATAATTGGTGATGTGCTTTTGAGGCATCAGCAGCCCTTCTTGACACAGAATCAGCACAGCAAGCCACATCTGGGTCACCTCAAGGCTGGTTTGCAGGTCTCTTCTTCATGAGTGTCACCCTTGGGATGGATGTGGCAGTTCCTCCAAGCCTCTCTGAGCACGTCCAGGCTGGACTCTGTGTGGCCCCAATATCTGGCGAAAGGTAGGAAATATTCAGTGTGCCTCTCCCATTCGAGGAGAAGTTTGCTAGGCAAGTTTCGCCAGCAGTAGGGATGAAAGGAATGATTTGTGGTGAAGTGCCAAGGAGATCATCACCTTTTGTGTTTTATAGATTGCTCAGAGGTCTAAGTGCAGCACACAGCTAAGGGTGAGGGTACCTCCAGGCCAGTTGGAATTGAACTGAAACATTTCTAGGCTTCGAAATGGACTTGTGTTAGGGTCAGAACTGGGACGCATACAAATCTACCAGGAAATCACAGAAGTGAGGCCAAGTGAAGCAGAATTCATCCAGGAGATAGAAGTTCAGATGTACCTTTAAGTGATGTTTTGAAATCTCAGTATTTTCCTGTTTTATGTGAGAGTAAGAAATAACTTAAAATTCAGAATAGAAGCAAAAACTTGGAAATACTTAAAATAATGTATGCATTTTTTTCCATGTCTTTTAGCCTGGTAGAGACCAAAGACAAATTATGACATCCTGAAATTCCTCATAGAAGGGATCTTTTCACTCTGCATGGCTTCCCTACAGCCCAGAATGTCCTTGACTTTCTCTAACTGTTCTGCTGGTCTTTACCCTATGCAGAGCAGCAGGTTTTGTCCCTCCCTCCTCTGAAGCACTGCTCTCTGCATGTGCATGTTTGTTTTCCTTCTTCAGTGCATCTGGCTGGATGGGGAACAGCTGCTTTGATCACAAAGAGCGGAGGAGAAGAGTGGAGAAAGATGGAGGAGGGAGGAAGAGAGATTGGGTGGTGGTAGAGAGATGGAAGGAGGCAAGTGAGGAGGCAGCAGCAGAGAAGAGCAGAAATAGTCCTGGGAAAGGCTCCTCATCCAGTCTGTACGGGGGACTTGGTTCTATAGACTCCTCCCCACGACATGTGTGTCCATGAGTGGACTGAGAACATCTCCCACTCCCAGTGCAGCCCTGGGTGCATGGAGGTTGTTAGAGACTGAATGTAGGTTTTTCCCCGAGTTTGTACAAGATGCTCTCAGAGAGATCTATAAATACCGCAGTGCTTCCTGTGTGGCTCTTCAAGGAGGAAGCTGCTTCCCCAGCAGGGGAAGGAGGCAGCGAGCGTCCCCATGGGTGCAGGCAGCTGTGTGTGTCGGGGAGCAGGGAGGGAGGGCCGTGGGCAAGAGCCCCCCTCTTCCTGAGGCGGGACAGGGTGCTCTCATCCAGCCTGGGTGGCAGATCCAGCATCAGAAAGGGCCAAGCCTTGTTGCTCTGTATCAGACTGGATAGATCTTTGGTGTCTCTAGAAAGAAGCACATGGGGAAGCCCTGGTGGGATTTCTGGGGCCAAGGCAGGATGAGGAGTGTGAGGTGCATTCAGAGTCTTGTGCTAGGAACCAGTGGTCCTGGAGCAGACATACCCAGACCCTTTGTGGATGAGGTCTGCTTGGTGAGGAAATGCTGCTTTGACTGATGCAGGAGGTGATGATCCTGGAGAGGGAGTCTTGGAGCGGGTCCAGTGTGTTTGCACCCAGTGAGATCTCTAGAAATGTGAGCAGAAAGGGCCACATCTCATTCCAACATCACTCCCCTGGCTCTGCTGCCCAGCTCCTGCCCACAGCCCCCAGGACAGCAGAGCTCTCATGGCAGAATGGAAGATATGTCAGGGATGATTGTACCAATGAACAAGTAGGTGAAGTACTTGGTGAGGCACCTGCAGGATGTCCAGAGCTCTCCCCAGCAGGCTCCATGACTGCTGTAAGGTCTCTGGGGTTATCTAGCAGCATGAAGACTCCATCCAATCTCTGGACTCTCTCTGATTTCTCCTGTGGCTGCTTCTATTACCTAGCATCCTCTCTTTGGCTTTCCAAATCTATTTCTTTAGTGATTTCTCGGTGAGGGATGTAGGTACATAAATGTCCATTGAGGAAGTGGGGGGAAATGGACGGTGCCAAGCTGATGAACCCTACTTTCCCAGTGATCCCAGCTAGAACTGGGGAGGTTTATTCATTTGGAAATGCATTTGGGTCACGTTGATTGATTTGTAACGTTAGGCTGCAATTGCCAAGAGTTTCAACTGAATATGAAGCATGGGCAGACTGGGCATAGGAGCAGGTAAGGAGAGACATACTCTGCCCCTACTTTCTCTGCACGGACCTTTTTGGGGACTGAGTCCTCACGTCCATGGTCCAAGCTGCAGAAAGCAGGAGGCGGGAGGCTGAGCTCTCTCAAGGCCTGCTGATGATCTTATTTCACTTTGTGTAAAGTGCATAATATTCAATGAAGCAAAGAGACAGTGCCTGAGGGGTGAGGTGAGTATGCTCTGGTGGGTCCTTAGGAGGACAGCTATGCACAGAGAGGGAAGAGAACAACATCTCTTTGATTCCACTTATGTTTTGTGTCCACCTTGCAAAGGGACTTGGCTACCCTTGCCACAGACACAGACCATAATTCTGGGGGGAAATGAAAACCATTCCTCAAGCTTCCTTGCAATTTTACAAGAAGCCCAGCCACAGAACTGCACCTGCACCTCTGTGGGTTCCCCGTCCTCCTTCCTTCACCTTTCTGTCTGCTTTTCCTTTCACATTCCTTTCCCTCCCCTTCATCTCTCACAGCCAGTGAAGATCTGCCTGGTTCATTTGAGGCTACCACAAGAAACAATATTTTGCACTCTTATAATGCCTCATGCCTTTGCAATGTTTCTCAACCATCTTTGTTCCAAATGAGCAGTGTTGCAGCTTGGGAGAGTGATAAAATACCTACACCTGACAGCAGCTATGAGGAACCTGTCTGTTTGGGTTGCTCTTTCACATTTTTGGCAGATCTGGAAACCTTGGGTGGTATGGAGCGATGGGTGATTTGTAGAGTCACCAAGGTGCTGCTGGAGGGATGTCTGGAGCACTCCAGGCATGGACTCACCATCACCAAGTATGGCATATAATAACTTTCCTCAACTGGCTCAGCCTTGTTCTGTTCTGCTACTGCACTCTAGTTTGTGGTTTGCTGTGTGTGTGTGTGTGTGAGCTCACTGCTGGTTTCTGCTGTATAAGGCAGAGCCTGAATCAGAAGGAAGCAGCAAGCCAATGTTGCATATCATTTTGTGAGGAACTTGCCTGAGGTTTTGCATTTGGGAAGCCCCAGGGCTCATACTGAAAACAAAATCGGTACTCATGCAAGTTCTTGTCCCTGAGGAAGCTCTATCCATGGGAGATGTCAAACAGAATCTCAGCTGCCACTTAGAAAAAGAGTCTTGTGTAGAGACACTCAGATTATTCAGACTCGGACATAGAGAAAAAAGCATACCAACCTAATTTTCCCCATTTTTTTTTTTTTTTTTTTTTTTTTTTTTTTTTAAAACAATTATGCTATAAAATGATCATTAAAATGTTCTTTAAGCCAATTTGATATTATGGGAGACTTCAGATTTTTGTTTGGCTGTGAATGGCAGCACTGTGTTTGCCGTTAAAAACCAAACTGTCCTGGGGCTAAAGATCAGGAGAAGCTGGGGGGGGGGGGAAGAGGGGGAGTTGATAGTTTTTTAGTGGAAAATCTGCCAAAATTGATGTGTGTCTGCAGAGTGTTCCTAAATTATAGATATAACATTTCCTAAGACAAATGCACGGGGAGAACTAGCACATACAGAAAAAGCTCTTCTGTGTGGTCCTTCTCATGGGAAAATGGTTCCTGTGGGAATTTTCCATCTCTTTCCAACTCCAAAGTCACGCAGACAATGGAAAGGCAACCCCTTGGGAGGCCTGTGGGTACTCCCAGAGGTTTTACTCGCTCTGTCTGCTGCCCCGGTGGAGTCGAGCCCCCCTTGGCACTGCCAACAGGCGGCCATGCCTCTGAACCATTTGTGTCATGTTTTCCCAAAGTGGGAGAGGCAGCTGGGGGGTGGTACAGCCCTCCGTTTGCCTGCAGGGGGTACGAGCATGCAGGTATGTTCTCAGGCAGCAGCCAGATTCGGGTGTTGTCCCAGCTGGCTCTGCAGTGGGATGGCATAGCCCCGAGGGTCTCAGTGCTGGGGCTGCAGGCATGGCTATACTCCGATCTCACTGTGCTTCCCCATGAATGGTCCATCTGGGACCAATGCACAGCATGGAGACAGGAACAGAAGAGGTGTAAAGAAACCCTCAGAAATCTTACACTCAAGAGGTACTGCTGGACCTTTTTTTTTTTTTTTTTTTTTTTTTTAATCAAGAATAGAAGCTTTTCTGAACCCTTCATTGAGGGACGTTGCTTTCTGATGAAGAACTTTCCTGCCAGCTAAACAAGCGTGCTAAGCAAAGTGAATGAAAAGCAAAACAAATAAAAAGCAAAGAATGAGAACAACTGTAACTAGATTTCTCTCCTGGGATGTGTAGCACTGCTTGCTCTCCTCTGCACATGCAGCTGAATTTCTCTGCCAACCATAGTCTCTTCTTTTCAGATTAACAAATGGAAAAATAGTACATGGGAGATCACTCTTGGATTCCCCATTGCCTTGCAGGAAAAGGGAAGAGCTAGAAATAACTGTTGGTCAGCACAGAAGTTTTCTTGGGAGAATATCTCCAGCATTAAGTGATGCCTCAGTTTTGTAAGAAAAGGCAGGACATGGTCCAATGTTTGTCAGCTGAAACCTTCACATGGGAAAGCAGGCCCTGATTTTAGGCAGTGTGAGTCACCAAACTCTGAGAGCCACTGCTGGAGCCAACTGAGAGAGGTGGCTTTTCCACACCTCTGCTAATTGTCTGATACCTCCAAGGACCAGTGCTTTGTCCAGGACCATGTCTCTGGGTTGACAGGAGGTTAGACCAGCCAAATTCAGCTCCTTACAGCCTTGTTATCTGTGGATCTCTGAGACACTGCAAGGCTCCCCATCTTTATCTGCTGTAGGGTGCTTCATCTCAGGGGAACAGTTGTGTGCATGAGCTCAGGGAGACCTCAGCGGCATGGTGCTGAGGGACTGTATTACAACCTGAGTGCTGACAGGCCAGGTCTCATGAGAGGGGCTTTCCCAGGGCAAGACAAATCCAAAGAGGGAATGCGGATGCATGCTGTGTAGGGAATGCTAATGTGATGAGGTATTTGCAGAAGCTGCAGTTTCTGGCTCATACTGCTTGGAACAAGGACATGATTCTCCCAGTAGTTAAGAAATAACACGAACCAGTAATCACAGGAGAGCCTTGCTAATGAACCCAGAAAAAATCAGCAGTTGGGGTTGCCTGGGCAAGAGCCAGTGTGAGCATAGCAAAGGGGCTGCACAAACCCTGAGTGCACAGGTACCTTCCAGAGTGTGGAGGCAAGAGGCAGAGCTGTGGCAGAAACTTCATCTTCTGTGTGGGTGCTGGTGGGGCCTGCTCTGGTGGAGACCAGGACATGCTGGAGGGAAAGAAGGGAAGATGGGTTATGGACAAGAACTGGGAAACAGACTAATTGGTCCTTATTCACCTCCACTATGTCATTCGTGATTCCAACCCCATTACTGTCTCCCTGTATGGTCACTGAGACAAATGTTTGGAACAAGAGATACAGCTTGACCAAAGGGCTGATCTGAGCGTATGGGTGCTTAGTTGATGTTTCCCTGAACTCCCAATAGTTTAGACCCAGAGAGCCTCCACTGTGCTGTTCAAGATGAGTCTCATACCTGGTAAAGGATGTGCTTTGAGAGAGCCAGCCAACTGCAGTGTCTCTTGCAGGAAAGCTCAGTGCCTACTTCTGGTCCATTTTTTACCTTGATGGAGCTCACTGAGCGAGAATCAGCCTGAGCATATGGTGGCTCATTCATGTGCAGGTGAGCAACCCCCTGGAGATTAACAGTTTGTTCTGCCCCATGGATGAATGCAAATATTTTCACATAATTGGAAAGCAAAATAAAAAATCATCTACTTCCAGAAATAACGGTTCAGACTGGTGCTGAGGTAATAGCAGCCTTTACAAGTTTAGGGCACAGTATAGTCCCAGGGTCCGTTTGAAAGCAATGACTTCACTTGTTCAGTGTAGCACAGTCATCCAGTTGTATCTGCAAGCTCTTGCTCACCTGCTGTTTTATGTCACATTATCGCTCCCCCCAAAATCCTGCTCTGTGTCCATGTCTCCAATTGAACCTAAAGTCATCTCAATGTAGCTCACATCTATGTGCAAAATTTTCCACAGCCATTTAGTCAGATTTGTGGTCCTCAGGGACAGGACCTTTTATAAGGTCCCCTCATCTTGGCACTAATAGTCTAAAGGCTTTTACCCCTGCTTTCACCAGCTGCTCCTCATAATCCTATAAAGCAAGAGGGAAGCAGGGTCTTTATCCCTGCCCTGGAAAGGGGAGCTACTAGAGAGGGGGAAATAGAGATGTGGGAAGAAGACCCAGGAGTAAAATGAGTTTAAGATTTCAGTGGAATTTGTCATTTGTGACAGGCCAGGGGAGATCCTAGAAGAAGAGGACCTTTGAAAGTGTCTAGAGCACAAAGATGAAGGTGATGGAGAGCAGAAACACATCTCAGGCTCCTGTTGGACACACAGCCCCACTTTGTGTGGTGGTGGGGGGGCGGGGAAGAGAAGGCTCAGCACCAGCTCTGCTCACCAACATTTGAACAACATGCAGAGCTCCCTACCTTTTGTTCCCATGCTTGAAATTTCAGTCTCCCCCCACTGAGTTGTGCACCTGCCCAGGAAGGTTGTTGCTGCACCTCAGTCCTGCCAGCCTTCATTGCTTGCCTCTTGCTCACTGTTTGGCCTCTAATCACCCTGCTCCACCAGGGATACTCAAGTTATTCTGCACGACCACAACATCCAGACTTCGCTATGTCCAGCCTCAGTTTCTCCTGTCAAGGAATTGCTTCAAACTTCAGCACCACACAGCACAAAAACCTCCATTATTGGGTGTTTGCATTAAGGTGAATGAGAAGGACCTTCTTTGACAACCCAGTACCGGAGCAGAATGGCTGACGTCCAAATTCCTTCTGCCTTGGCCTCTAGCCCAAGTGGTCCAGGATGCTCTCACCTGGGCAGGTCTATGTTCATCTGCTGGGGCTCTGGGTGGATTCATGTCACTGCTTCTTGTGAGCTGAAAATGTTTCAAGAAGCTCTGTTCCCTCACCCTCTGTCTGAGTCTGACGTGCAAAGGACACACTGCGCAGTGCAGTGCTCTGCAGGATGTCTGCTGATCTATCTCCTGGGGATGGACCTTATGGGAGATGAGGACTCTGGTACAGATTCTGCCTCCTTCTTAGTGTCACAGGGCTGTCTGGCACTTTTCAAGAGGAAAAAAATATGTGTCTGCCACTGAAAAGTACAGCTTGTGTTATACCAAGGACAGAGGGAAGAGAAGGAACACAGAGTGCAGGCAGAGAGGAGGCAAACTGTCCGTTACACAGGGATCTGATCTTTCATGCATCCATTTCACAGGCTAGGGCTGATCTAAGTGGAGGTTTCTGTGACCCTGCTGTGGCTCCTGCCCTTGGTGGCATGTTCTTGTTTGCCTCTGTGCTAGTGCTGGCTGAGCTCATTCAGGGAGTTAATCAGCCAGTAAAGTAACCCTGCAAAAACTGCTTTGTGTTCAGCTAAATCAGCCCTGAAAGTAGCTGTTAGTATGACTAGAATCAAAGCAGGAGCAAGGGAAGGGGCTGCGAGGCAGCAGCAGGGGAAGGGTGGGCCCTGCCTCCTGCCCTCCCAAAACTGGAGGAGCTTGGAAATTAGATGAGCTTGAGTTGCATGAGAACCACGTGTGTGGGACTGAGGGGAAAGGGAAAGAGATCAGTGCACAAATCCCCTGGGACTCATCAGCAACCAGCCCCCTGATTCCTGACCTGAGCCCGGTTTCCAGCTCATGTGAGCTGACATTGTTTCCCCTGACCAACGATGTGCACCTGGCTTCGAGGTAAATATCTTCTGCCTTTTTCTTGGGTAATTGGTCCAGGTCAGGGCCAAGAGGAAGCCTGCTGGTGCCTGTGTGGGTAGGCTGCACCAGGGCTGGAGCCGCAGTTTGGCCGGGATGCGTTGGGAACTGTTTGTCCTGACAGTGCAAGTGGGCAGATCTGGGATCAGGCTCTGCTGATTCTGCTCTGAGGAACAGGAGGGAAGGAAGCAATTTCTGTAAATTTAGTAAGAAAGTCCTTAAATCTAATTGCTGGAAGTGGTTAGGGAAGCTGACAGACTATAATCAGCATCGTGACTTTTTCCGGCTCATCAACAATGCCAGAGCTGCTTGGCTGTGCTCAGCACAGCTCTGGTGCAGCCTGGTGAAAAATGACAGAAAACCTCACCTGATGCAGATCAATTCCACCTGCAAGGAGCAGCACAGTGCAGACCAAACACAAACGTGAAGTGTTTAAAGATCTCTGGAGAGCAGCCAGAACTGTTGGTTTAGATGGGGTGGCCCAGATTTAAAAATTGATGATAAAACATATTCAGGGGCTAATTATGCACGAAACAACCATAGCAAATGGGAAACTAGGGGCTAAAGCTAGGTTTAAATTGCAGTGGCCTTTCTGAGAGATGAGCTTTCCTAATGACAGTGCTGTGACTTTGTGTTAATTGCAAATAAGAAGGGGTGGCACAGCTCTGACAGACAGAATGAGTGATAGCTGTTGCAGAGAGCAATAGGCAACCAGCTCCACTATTTCTGAGAAAATGTTCTTGAAATGTAATCTCTCCCTGAGACTTCAGAGAATTTCACCTGTATTAGAGGCTGGAAGCATATTCTGTTTCAGTGATGTGGTCTGCTGGGGAAACATTACCTGATGCTGGATGACAACTTTCATAAAGCGTTCTCTCCGCATTAATGTTAACTCTTGTTCTATCAAACAATTTTCTTGTAAATTCTCAGAAATTTCATTTTGTACCTTCAAAATAGTTACTTGGAGAAATACTTTAGTATTTTCACAACATTCTGTGTTCTTCATATGTCACCCATACTTGACCACCTGCCTTGGGAGGAGGGAGGACAGTGTTTCAGCCTCAATGACTGAATCACCAAGACACAGCTGCTTTGTGATCTGACATAATGTAGGGTGACATCACATGACATAATGTGACATAATGCAGCATAGCATGACATCTCATTTTTTTTATTATGTGGGTTTTTAATGCAGAAGTTATGTGCACGATGAACCTCATTTGCACAGCCAGCATGTAGCTGTCAGTGGGACTGATCACCATGTGAAAAGCAAAGGGCTTGTTCACATCTCTGGGGAGAAAAGTCATACGCTGCTCCTATATTGCTGAAAAATGAGTTTTCTTCCAGGAACCAACAGGTTTGAATGTCAGTGGATTTTGGACTTCCAATTCTCCTGACTCACTTAAAAATCCTGGCTTTAATGCCTTCATCGCTAGTCATCTGAAGTCCATTAGTTTAGGGCTGCTGAGAAGCAGAGCAGAAAGGGGCAGCTGTTTAACAGTTAAGTCAGAAAAGGCAGGATCATCCTGGACAAGCTGAGACACCAGCAATGTGCAGGGAAATGGGGGTTATTCACAGCCCACCCAGTGACTCCTTGAATATTCAGAAATGTACGATGTTGTGCATCAGTGGGGGAAGTGTGAAACAGCCAGGCCTCTTTGGCAAGTGTTTGATCTCTGTGGCCCATGGTCTCTTGTGACAGAACTTGCAGTGCATTTATGAAGCATGGGCATGGTGCTGAAGGATGACCTGAACCTGAAATCTGTCCTGCTCTTCTTAAGATGAGGTGAGGCTTAGAGTGCCAGTCCCTTTTCTCTACCATGGCCACCATCCTTCATTTGACCTCAATACCATTCGCTGCTGTCCAAAGGGGAGCTTGCACCCTGACCCCGAGATAAACTTATGATTACAGACTGAGTCAGCCAAGCACTACTGAAAGATATTATCCCTGGATGCACAGGCCTAGACAAGAAAAGACTTTTCCTTGTAGCCTCCCACAAATGCTGGCTCCTTCCACACTGGGCTGACGTACTGTACTGTGGCAATGAACCATAGCTCCTTTGGCAATTGTCTTAATGGCAGAGGAAGGTTACAAGGCAATGGGGAAGGTAGACATTGCTCCCTACTCAGGAGCAGCGGCACTGATCAGAGCAGGGAGAGGTCCTTTCATAGACTAGCCATTAATTCTGAAGTCAAGGGCAGTCACAGTCTGCTCTGTCCTGCACAGGAGGTGCCCAACACCTTCCAACTCTCTGCTTCTGCACTTTGCCAGATGATTGCACACTGTTTTCCCAGTGCCTTGAACAGACCCTTGGTCCCTGAACCATTGTGAGGGCTTCTCTCCTCTAACTGCAGGATGGCATTTTTGGCCATTGCTGCACATGAAGTGGAGGGCTTTGCCATCCCAACTGCATGATGCTCCAGGCCCATTCCTCAGTTATCCTGTAAGTTCAAATGCCAATTACTCTGTCCTTTGGCTGTCAGTAATGAAATACATGTGCTATTGCCTTTCCCAACACTCAGATCAACTGGGATTATACCAATGCCAATAGTTTTCCCTTTCATCACCCTAGAAACCCACTTGCAGTAGCTTGAATCATCTAAAGTGATGGTTCAGAATTTGGATCAAGCCAAAGCAATGCAGAGGTCTAAGATCTACAGGGCCACATGTCCAGCCCCCTTTCTCTTCTGCAGCACTGTCTGGTATCTTGCTTGCCCCATTGGAAGTGGGATACAAAGTGAAGACCTGGCTCCTGCCTGCTGGGCAGGTGGGGTGGGTGTGGGGACAAGTGGGGGGCAGAGCCCACCCAGAGAGGATCAGCTTCTGCTCTGCTGAAATCTCTAATATGGGCTTTAACTTCATGCAGTTCAGCTGAATGGCAGCTATTTGCAGCTCCAGGTAAACACTGGGAAGAGCTCCAAGTACTCACAGGGCTCAGACAGAGACCGCTGTGAAGGAAAAGTTTTAGTCCCTTAGGGGCAAGTTCCCATTAAGATGGAATTTGAAGAGTTTCATTCTGAGCTTGTAACAAACACAGGCAAATGTGGTAATTCCCCTAAATGGGAAGGAAAACCCTTAGGACTGGCTGAGATAGAGAAAGAGTTTGTATACCACAGCAAGCCAGGTGAGGACTGAACAGATCCTACAAAGGCCAGAGGGGTCCTTGTGGTACCTTGCTTAGCAAGCACCCTGCAATTTTTAAATACAAAGGAACACCCCATGTCTTGGCAGTTAGTCAGCATGGAGACTGTGGCAACAGTGAATGTGAATAGGCTGAGTCAAAAGGAAGTGGTGTACGGCTTGTGATGGGGCATCATGGCTGGGAGAAGGTGCTGTGATGGAGGGGGGGGGCAGGGAGGAGGATCATGGCTGTCCCCAGTGACACCAGGAGATGGCCTGGAGGGCCTTCAGGGCCATTTGGGTTGCTGGGAGTCTAGCTGAGCAGAACGAGGAGGGAGCCCTTGGGAGTTAGATGGGAACATGGGTATGTATAGCAGAAACCTCCAACGATGGTCACACTGCAAATTGACCCCTGGCTGGCATCCAGCAGTGATCCAGTATGTCCTAGCAGCTGCTGGGATCAGTGGCTAACATGGAGCAGCCAGGCAGCAGCTGGCATGGCACAGCTGGTGTGGTTCCCCTGGTTCCTCCACAGCCCTGTGTGAGTCCCATCACAGCTGCTTTCTTGTGAGATGTGTTTTGCTGGAACATGCAGCACGTGGAGCTGCCCTGGGGTGGTTCACTGTGGCAGCAGATGTGAATTTGTGTGCTTTGTTATCAGCTCTGGTGAGAAGTTTGCAGGCTGATCTTTCTGCCCTGATGCCCCTGTAGCCTGCTCCCAGGCACAGGTCACTGGTGAAGCGGGGAGACCTGCTGTACCCAGCAGAGTCACTGGTCACATCCTGAAAGATCTAGGACCCCCATCTGCACCGCTGGCAGCTCTGTGTGGTATCCCAACAAGAATTCGGCTGGTATGTCAATGGAGAGGGGATGCAAAACATCTCTGGGGCATCCAGAGGCTGTGCCATTATCAGGGCACAGAGGAGGAGAAGAATCTGGAAGGATTTTCAGGGTGCAGCATGTCCTGGGTCTCCTCTCCCTGCTCTCACACATCCGGGGCCATCTTCCCTGGCAGTGAGGCAGAGCCTGATGCCCCCTGCACCCAAAAAAAACAAAAGCAATAATAGGGGTGTGCTTGGAGGTTAAGCAGGACAGAAAACCCCTGTTTGCGGGATGGAGGTACTAATTTCTTCCTTACGTTTTCTCCACCCAGTTGTCAGGGCTGAGCCACCTTTTCACAGTCCTTGTCCTACAGGCTATTTCTCTCCAAGCTCTAGAGGAATCAACGGACTCCACCTGCTAGCAGCAGATCCACCCATCCCCAGGCCAATTTGATGTTTGTGCCCCAGGCTTGTTTATTCTGTGTCTCACGGTGCAGGGCTGTGCACTGCCACAGGGACTGGACACCAGCTGTGTGCTTGGATAGATGTGGCCTGGGGCTGAATGACTCCCAGGGTGACTCCACTGTGACATTAGACCAAAATGCAAAGGTTCTGTCCTTGGGGAACATCCTATGGGTTAAGCAATGACCTGTTGTGACCATCTGACTTGAGGCCTGCCATGGACTGGCTTAGGCAAGAAAGAGACAGAGGAGAGGTGGATTCCCAAGTGCTGTGCTGTGGAAACAAGCATCCGCTTTTTTCTTCAGTGAGACAGTGAAGCTGGATTTTTTCATGAGCTCACCAAATCAATATCGGCATCAGAGAACCCCACGCACCCCACACCCGCCCCCGCCCCCCCGCTCAGTGCCACCAGCTGACAGGAATGTCCAGGGTTTCCATGTGAACTTTCCTAGGTCATTGTGCCATGTTCCAGATGGCAGCCACATTCCCTTTCAGGGCTGTCTTAGGAGACAGTCCTCAAGAGATCTTTCAAAAAGACCTACAAGACTCATGCATAGAACCTTCAGAATCTTAAGTTCAGATTAGCATTTCTCCAAAACAGTGAATTATTTTTGCCATTTTCAAGAGACAGAGAAACTGATGCATGCAGAGGACTGGGGTTTGTCCTGTTGCATAGTCCCAGTATGATGAGCCCAGTGCCCATATGGGACCACGGTACTTTGCAAAGCTGCTGGGTCTACACTGACCACCTTTGCCACACAGTGTGCTTGATGGGATGTATGTTTTTTATTCCTATCTAACCACCCCCCTCCTCCCCCCAATTAGCCCAGTTGTGGGGATAATCACCCCCCAGCCATCTCAGAAGGGCTGAATTCCTTGTGTGGTGAGAAAGATGATCTTGATTAAAAGACCCCTGGCTACAGAGGGCCTTCTTGGCTCTCCTGGGGCTAACCCTATGCAGCTATGCAGCTAGAGCTGATGCACTGATGCAGATGCCACTGCATGCTGGTATTGGCATACTAACCTGAGCACAAGCAGAGCAGGATGAGAATGAGTGGGGACTCAGTAGGATTTATATTGGCTGTATCCACATAGGCCAGAGTGGAGTAGTCACATTGCTACTGTGCTGGGCATATTCTCATTCTTCCCTTGCAGAAATGAAGACATATTTATTACTACATCCCTGGTTCTATGATGTGCAGCCTTTAAAGGTTCTGCAGGGCCCAGAGCCACAGGGAATTAAGCTCCCTGAGACGAACACCACTAGTCCTTTCTCCCCTTCAATGCTCCAGTGCTGCCTGTGGAGTGGGGAGTTGTAGGGCTGCTGCAGGATCCTTCTTACGGGGCAGCCTGAAGAGGAGTTGTTGTGACATGGTCAGTCTGACTTGATGCCAGGCCTGTTCTGCCAAGATGGGAGCATGTATGCTCCAAGCAGTATGGGCAGTCTTTGGTGTGTTGCTTTGTGTCTGCAGGATATACTTCTTCAGGTTTATTTTGCTGCTGTTCCCCTGAAGTGCTTGTGCATTACATGTGATAAGAGAGAAGGAGATTTCCAATCCTCTGTGGCTGGAACTGGCATAATCCATGGGAAAAGACATCAGGAAGCCTCTCCAGGTGATTTTAGTGATGACAGGCTCTAGTGATGACCAGCACCAGGGCAGAAAGGGCACACAAGAGGCTGCAGTTTGGCAAGGCTGCTGCAGGAAGCCATGCGAGGCAACTGCTGCTCCCTGCCTTCAGGTTCAAAGGTTGGGTTCAGCCCATTGCTCCTTACCTCTGTGGAGCAGACCTCCTTCCTGTACACGCAGCCCATGGGCACATCCCTCACTGCTGTGGTGGCTTGGTTTCCAGGGCAGGCAGGGAGCGGCTGCATCAGGCAGATCTCCTGTCTGCATTTGGGGACGACACAGCAGAGTGTGATGGCACAGATCACATCTGCTGCTGGGAAGGTCCAGGTGCTTGTGGCCAGTTGGACCTGTCCCTTTGGCAAGCACTGGGGGAGGATCTCCATGAGAAAATTGGTGACTTTACAAATGTACTGTGTGCTCTTGTTCCTGGTTACACAACCCCTAATTTGGCTGGAGGAAGTAGCAGCTTTCTGCACAGCTGAGGTAATAGACATTCAATTCCCAGGCGGGTGCTTGAACTCCTAATTTAGGCCCAGATCTGCAGGTCCAGCTTCCTGGAAGAGTGCTGGGATTAGTACAGAAACAAGGACCTTCTCTCTTCATGGTGCCCGTCACTGCTCCCCACGTACCCCTCCAGTCCTGGAGCTGTGCTGCTCCAAATGAATGCAAACACATCACGGTGACTTATACCCTCCACCCAAGCATGGGCAGCAACTGCAGATGCCACAGAGAATGGGAAGGGAGCAGGGAACTGCAGCAAGGGGATGTGTCCTTTCATGAATGGAGCATTTCACTGTGTGACTCAGTTTTACAATGCAAGTCCCCATACTGTCCCTGCTGCGCTGCTCTTGAACACATCACTGTGAGGGTGCAGGCACACAGGGTGTGACTCTGAGAGCAATCCATCTGCATAGTTTTGCATTACATCAGATCATTTTTACAGTCCATTTAGTAGGAGCTTGACTGGGGCAGTCTTTTGTCCCTGGAGGTCCCAGCTTCCCTGTGGATTACTGGCCCCATAGCTTCAGCTCTGCAAGGGATCTTGATGAGAGAGATCAGCTCTCTTGAGAGATCAACTGCTTGAGGCCATTTTTGGGACATGCTGTTTTAAGCAAGGGGTGAGGTCAATGGGGAACAACTGGCTCCCCCTCTCAGCTCTCTCTAGGTGCCTGTAAATGGGTAGTAGACTGGTAACGGCATGAGATGGTCTGGAACACACCGAGTGGTTCTGCCATTGCTAGAGTGTAAGTTCATACCTGAGCTATAGAAACATAGAGACAATTAGAAAGTTTTTTCAGCTTTAAGTATACAGTGGAAATCAAAGAAACCTATAATTAAATGTTAAGTGTTGTAATTAATACTGACTATATGAGTATCTCAGCTTCTTATGGAATCCAGACGTTCCCTGCCGCTCCCTGTTCCCATGGGGCAGGCAGAGAGGGCAGCAATGGTTGCAGGCAGGCAGCAAGCTGTGAACCGACGGTGCCAGTGTGCACACCCACCGGGGCCCTGCAGGAAGCTGCTCAGACACATGTAGCAAAGACACACAATTAACTACCTCTTTGTGGATTTGTTCTTATGACATTCCAGACTTCATGCCACCCATCTGGTCACACCAAGCCATGGGTAGGTGGGGAATGGGTATGTATGTGCTGGGCTCTGCCTGGTCATCAGTATCAAGAGCAAGTCAGTCACCTGTCTCTGAAGAGTAGATCTGGGACATGCTCAAGGTGGTACAGCTGTGATAGGTAAAAGGAGTCAAGGGATGTCCTTAATCATAGAATCATAGAATCCCTGAGTTGGATGAGACCTACAAGGATCATCAAATACAATTTCTGGGTCCCCAAAGGACCACCCAAAAAAATCAGATCATGTGTCTGAGAGTGTTGTCCAAATGCTTCTTGAACTCCAGCAGGCTTGGTGCTTTGACCACATCTCTAGGGAGCCTGTTCCAGTGCCCAACAACCCCCTTGGAGAAGCACCTTTTCCTGTTATCCAGTCTGAACCACCCCTGCAGCAGATTCAGGCTGTTCCCTTGGTCCTGTCACTTGTCACCTGCCTCTCCACTCTCTCTCATGAGAAAGTTGTAGACCGCAATGAGGTCTCCCCTCAGTCTCCTCCAGGCTGAAAAATCCAAGTGACTTCAGCCGCTCCTCACACGTTTTCCCCTCTAATTCCCCCTAGAAGTTTCTTGAAGACCTCAATGGATGTTGACTTAACCACCTCCCTGGGCAGCCTGTTCAATACCTCACAACTCTTTCAGTGAATAAATTTATCCTAATATCCAACCTAAACCTCCCCTGGAACAACTTGAGTCATTTCCTCTTGTCTTATCATTTGGTGCTTGGGAGAAGAGCATGACCCCCACCTTGCTACAACCTTCTTTAAGAAAACTGTAAAGAGCAATAAGGTCTCCCCTGAGCCTTCTTTTCTCCAAGCTAAATAACACCAGCTCCCTTAGCTGCTCTCATATGACTTGTTCTCTAGACCCTTCAAGAGCTGTGCTGTGATACCACCAGTATAAGCTTCTTGATGCATGTGTTGCTTTGCAGTTGACCTGTGAAGTGCTTGTAAGAAAGGAAGCTCTGAGTAGGTGCTAAGGACTGGATGACACTTTAGTGCATTCACTTGGAAGTCAGCATTAACCCAGACTATAAAACTGGATTTGTGAATGTGGGTAAATAGAACCATCTTCATTTAACAGCGGGGGGGGGGGGGGGGGGGGGGGAGGGGGGGGGGGGGGGAGGGAATGGAAGTGTGCAAGAGGAAGGTGACTATATCATTCTCACCCAACAAAATGTCGAAAATGACACCTTCTCTGCCCTCAGCAGTTCCCAGGCATCCTGGTTCCAGTTCTGCACTGCAATCCCCAGATAAAAAAGCTCAGGGGGCTGAAACAGGGAAACTGAGGCAGAATAAAGACAGAAATTGAGACTGAGGCCTGATTTTAGAGAGGAAAAATGATCAGTTTTTGCAAGGGGCAATAATGCTGAGTCCAACAGAGGTTCCTTATGCAATTTAGGCAGGGTTGATTTTTGGAGGTATGTTAACCTGCGCGTGAGATTCGGTGTTCCTTGTCCTGGTTGTTAGTGCCAATCAGCAGTGTGCTTTGTGTGAACCCAGCATTCTTGTACCTTTGTCCTTTCTTGTCAAGGTGGAAAAGGGCCCAAAAAGGGTAGATTTCAATCTTAAGGTGGTGAATGGGACTTTTTTGCAGAGAGGCTCTTTACACACAGGACTGTAACTCCTGGAGCAAGATATGATCTGTCCCAGCGACACAATGATTATGCTCTGCTAAGTGACTCATCTTGGTGGAGTGCAGTCCCTGCCTGAGCACTCTCCCAGCTAAAATCATGCTGATGTCTTTCAGATGCTTTTCATTTGAACTCCCAGACCTCCTTCTGCTGATTTCCAAAACAAGAGGACAAACTTGCTTCCTTAACAGTAACCAAAACCTCCTTACCACACTAAACTTCCTCAGCACCCAGGCTTGAAACAGTCTGTTTTCCTTTCCTGTTATCTGTTTTCTTGGCTATGTTTCCCATAAACTGCTCTTTCAGGGCTGCTTTCTGTACAAAATTAGCTTCTGAGAACAAGTGCTCAGATGCAATGTAAGCAGACTCACTGGTGCTCCTGAGTTGCAAAGTTAAACGTGTGTGCATGTCTTTGCTACAGCAGGATTTTTGTTAATAAGTCCCTTTGTGTACAACTGGGATTTCTGTTAAGTTTCTGCTGTTCTGCCTAAATGAAATTTCTCCTAAAAATTCATCTGCTTGACATGAGCAGCAGTTTTAACTACTTTATCTCAGGAAAGTTTTCTCTCACTTAAGTAATTTAATTCTTTTCTAAAGATTTATGGGATCCTGTTTTACAAACAACCACTTCAGCATCTTAAACACCTTGGTTATGAGGATCAGTTTCCAAGTGTTAGCCTGCCCTCATCCCCCGGTGCTTTTCTGTCTGTGATTTCCATTTTTCCTACCCTTCTTGCATCATTCACCCAGAGCCCTGACCCTCCCTGCACTGTCTGCAGACCACAAGGTGGGACAGGGCAGAAGTATTCAGGTCATCAAACTCCAGCTGGTGGAGAGACCACGGAGCTGAGCTCTGCAGGGAGGAGCAGTGGAGGCTGTGATCACAGAGGTGTCATAAACTGGGAGGAGAAGCGATGTCTTTTGGGTCATTGAGAAGACATCCAGAACGTCCAGAAAGTACCTGCCTTTTCCTTGGTGCCTTAGTCTCTGGAGGTCACCCTGAGTGCAATTACCTTCTCCAAGTGCTATGTGAGGAGTGTTGGCATAGCTGTGAGTGACTCACAGAAGGGCATTATAACCAGCGTAATCCTGCCAACTCTGAGGTGACCTTGCTGTGACACACTGTGCTGGCATCTCCACAGTGCTTAGGCCAAGAATGGTCAGCGAGGAGCAGATCCAATCCCTCGTTCAAGGACAGTGCACCACTGCCTCAAGCTAAACATATGGCATAGGTGTTGTTCACAGCAACCTACTGTATATTTTGTGCAAGATATCTTGCTATTCAAGCTCCTTCTGCCTTATTTGTGGCTGCCACTACCTGGTCCTTTCTGAACAAGTCCTTTCTGAAAACTCCAGACCATCACAGGCCAGGTACAGGCTGAGATTTGGATCAAGTCCTTAGGCTGCTCCATGTGGCAGGTACTTCTAAACGACATCCTGTGAAGCTGTAGCCAAACAGATGAAAGATAGAGGGCCATCCAGCCAGACAGTTATGCAGACAGACAAGCAGGGGAAGCAAGAAAGGGAGATCTTGTCCTGGTACTCTGCTGTGTTATAACAAAACTTACAGATTCATGTTCCTCCTGTGGCTAGTGTTGTTGTTGTTGATTTAGTTTATTTTTATTTTTTAATGAGAGCATGAAAGAGTATGAAAACAAATTAAAACATGTTAAGCAGTTAGTTAGTTCTCAAGAGACAAATAAAATTATAAAATTAACCATCTGGTGTTCATCCAGTAACCTGTGCCCTGTGCAGGACACCTGGCCCAGAGCCAGCCCTACCAGAATGGCTCCTCTTGAATGCCAGCACTGAAAACCGATTGGACTTCATGTGCTGCTGTCCTGCTTTTGGTCAGTGTTGGACTTGAAGATGAACTGAAATTTCCATACTGGCAAGGAACCCAGGCTCCCTATGAATACTGCTACGGCCATTAGGGGCTGAGAAGGGAGCTTTTGGACACTGGCTTTGCAGATGTGAGCACTGTCCTGAGCTTGGAGTGTCCCCAAGCAGGAGTGTCCCCAAGCAGGAGCTCTTGAGGGACTTGAAGACGGAAACTTCTCTGCAAAAACTGACACATCTGCAACTCTTGCCAGCTGAAGAAGCATTGCTAATGCCCTAAAAGCACAAGCAAAGTATGATTCATGGTATCTTGCCTGGCATTTTTGGACCTACCCCTGGACTGGAGGCTCATTCCATATTTCAGGAAAGAGCCATGTGCACTGGGATTCACACCAAAGACTTCAGCTGGGGAGCATGGAGACACTCTTCTTCTCCCCTTCAGATCTCCAATCACCAGCAGATGTGATCTGCCAGCAACTGAGCACCTGGAAAAAACTACAGGAAGATGCTCAGGTGTTTATAACTCCCTCTTTGCTTACAGTGAGGTCTACGCAGGTCTTCTTTAAGGCTTGGTGAGAAATGATAACCAGAAGTGTTTTGGGAAAGAGTTTGTCAGGAAGACAGACCTAGAATATTCACAGTGCTGCATGACAGAAGGACAAGAGACAATGGAAACTGAAAAAGAGAGTTTCAGAAGATATGAGGAAAAACATTTTCACCATGAAGGCAGCCAGAAATTGGAATAGGTTGCTCAGAAGTTGTGCAGTTCCCATCCTTGCAGTATTTCTAGACAAGACAAGCTGTGAGCAACCTGATCTGATCCCATAGCTGACCCTGCTTGGAACAGGAGGTTGGACTAGAAACCTCCAGAGTAATTCAGGCCTGAATTATCCTGTGATTCTGTAAATCTAAGAGCAGAATGGGGCCAGCTCCTCAGAGATATACCCAAGAAGGGTGTGGGGTCTGGGGATGGATTTCTCTATATAAATCTGCAGATGGAGTTCAGAATGAGACAAGATGCAGCAGACCAGTATAGGAAACAATAGGTATGTATGTCTGGGGGCATGTGTGTGTGTGGTGTCCTGCCTTGCTTAGTGCTAGTGGCTGAGCAGGCCTGAAGGCTGACTGCATGCTTTGGTGCATGTTCCTCCTTGATCCTCTATGCGCTTTTGTCTTCAGTGCTTTCTTTGATGGATAATCCCAGAGTGAATTCAGTGATACTGATAGCTTCGCATACCTTTGCAAGATGTCCCTTCCTTGCCAAGTGTGTTCTTTGTGGCTCAACTGAGAGCACCTAAAGACACACAGAAGTCATTGTATAATGGATGCTGCAACAATAATCCAGTAGCAGCATGCTAGGAAAAGGCTGCAAGTCAAGACTGTGCAAGTGAATAATTGCAATGTTGAAAACACTCCCTTTTGTTGCATTCAGGATTTCCATGTGCATTTGATGATGCTATGGGTTTGCCTGCCGTCTGTTCCCAGGAAAACACCATATGATTTTTTTAAATGAGAGTTTGGACCAAAATGTTCACAAAATGTTCAAAACTGAAATAACCAGTGTTTCTTCCACACACACACACACACCCCCCAGTGTGAAAAATGTGCCTTTTAAAGAATCAATAAATTTAAATGCAGATTCCCAGCACATGAATAATTAATTGCTGTAAGAAAGGCGAAACACTATAGTGTTTTGATTATGCAGTTGTTTTAAATAAGCAAAATTAGTTGATAATGAGACCCCTATGAATATTTAGGAAAGCTGAATAATTTATTAAGAACCAAGAAGTAACAGATAGAGTAGGGAGGGGAAAGCCAAGCAGCTCTTGTGAGATTGATTGTGTTACTGTGCTTGGGGGAGAAGAGGGCACAAGTTAACCCCTTTTAAAATAAAACTCAGCTAATGCACATACTTTCATGTAGCAGCTCTGAAGACAAATCAGGAGATGCACTTGCACTGGGCAGATCCAGACACTTTTACAATGGTGTTATTAATTAAGGCTAATCATTAGGTAGCTTACCAGCTGCTGGACAGTTCAGGACCCTGTAGCCCAGGATCATCCACTTCATTAGAGTTTGTAATTTATGACCAGTGTGATGAAGAAAAATACAGTTTCAAAGGCCCCAGATTATAAATGCTGGACAGAAGTGGGAATCTTCTGGCCAGGGAGAGAAAATGAAACCAAATGAAACCAAATCAAATCAAACCAAATCAAACAACAACAACATATATATATATATATATATATATATATATATATATATACACACATATATATTTCCCCCTAGGATTTTCTCCTAACAAGGGCTAATTATTTCCAGTGAAGCTCTTCTGTGTTAGTATTATCTATATATATCTTTATCCCTTTGTCTCCCATGCTCAAGCATGCTGGGGAGATGTGCCCCTACAGTTGGAGCTGCAGGCAGATTGAATCACACTGCTCTTTGGTATTGCTGCAGCTTTTCTGGGGCAGGTCTAATACCTCTGGTTAGCCCCACTGTCTCTCTCTCCTTTTCCCATTGAAACTTCCTGTTCCTTGGAAATCCTATGAGGGAGCATAGTTTAACTGAGCTAGTCCATATACAGGAATGGTGGCTTGTAATTTGGATCCCCGTGATGGTGCATCCTTGGATGGGACACACCAGCACTTGTCTAGCTTGGAAATTCAGAGATAACTCAAGATGCAGCATGTTTGGTGGAGGCTTGGGCAGAAGAAAAGCTGTGACCATTCTTGTCCAGTTTTAGGGCTGGAAAAGTTCAAAAACTTTCCTGACAATCTAGATTCTGTGCCTTTGCTGCATTTTCAGCTTGGAAAGGTGCAGAGTCCATCACTGATAACAGCTCCTACAGCCCCTCAGGCTACCAGTCATACCTTCTCTCTGCCTCATTCTGTAATGCTGTGAGTTTCTTACTGTGAGGAATTGGGGGATCAGAAACACTTTGAATGGCTGGAGGGAACATCCCTGTTTCACCTCTGTGGCTGTCAATGACTGTGGCCTTAATTTGAAAAGTCTGCCCTGAGCTCCCCCACACTGGGGTCCTGCTGCAGGTGCTCACAACCAATGGATGCTCGAACCAAAGCTTCTAAACCGATGCTTTTGGTGCAGAAATATCCCAAAGGTGGAAATACAGGAAACTCAAAACACCACAAATGATCCCTCCTTGTGTGTCTGTTTGCTGCAGCATGGTCTTACCACAGCAGAACCCCAAGCTACCTGCAGCCCAGAGTCTGCCAAGTTCATTATACCATTGACTGGGAGAGACATAAGGTTCTACATGAGGATTTTCTATCAACAGAGCCTGCCATGGTGCCTCTTAGGAATCCAGCTGTGCTGTGCCTTTGCATGGCTCAATGTGTTGTTCCAGGAAAGGTGCACTAGTGGAGAGAAATGGGCCCATAAACTTGGGGAAAGGACAGATCAAGTGACTTACCAAGAGGTAGCCCTTACAGGAGCTGCAAGGGAACATGGGGGCAATAGGAGACATGTCTTCTCCATGTTGGCATGGCTATCACAGCTATCTGTGCTGGTGGCTGAACTGACAGCTCATTTGATCTTGATCCCTGTAGTATAGTCACTCTCTGAGCATATTGCAACTATGGATAATGTATGGAAATGACCAGCTTTTGATTTTAGGGATTTGTCCAGTTTCTTTGTCTGCCATGAAGATGCTGGGAGATGTTCACAGCTCCCATGAAGTGGGCTTTTCATCAGAAGAGAGTAGCTCGTGCATAATGCTGAGCTCCCAGAAGGCTCCCTTGATGTGCTCAAGGCCAGAAGCCTGGTGGATCCACCATGCGGGTGGAATGCAGAAGCAGGTCATGATGGGCAACCAGTGTAACCACCTTTCTTTGGGAATAGAGGTATCAGGAATCCTTGCCATGTGTCAGCCAAAGAGGAAGCAAGTAAGTGAACTTCAAGTGCTGGGTGGCAGACCAGGTCCTTCAGCAGCTGCTCCTTGTGGGACATGGCAGGACCAGGTGCAGGGAGTTCCTGAAAGTTGTCTGCTCCTGTGGGAGTTTATTTTATGAACTTTGGTCACATCAGGGAGCCTCTCACCTGTGCAAGGGAGCTTGGCATCACTGTTCTGAACACCAGGGAGCTTAGCAACATTGCTCTGAGGGCCAGTTGTCACCTGTACAGGAGCAGCTCAGACAGGGCAGAAGGAGGTTGGACAGCTGCTCTCTGTATACTGACAGCTTTGCCAAGCACCTTCCCTCAGCCCTGGAGCTGCCAACTGCCCTGGGACGGAGCAGATGCCCTGTTGGGAAGCTCATTGGGCCCCAGAAGATGGAGGGCAGGAACTGGACCTCTCCAGGTGGAGCTTCACCTTCCTGGTGTTCCCTGTTGTGAGTGAGCTCCCTGCTCCACTTGCACAAGTGGAAATAGTGGCTTCAGAGATTGCCTGGGACCTGCTGGGCTGGGCTGGTGCCTGGGCATGCTGCATGCAGGCTACCGGTGCCCTCAGCCCTGGGGAGGCTTGCAGTTGGTTTGCACTTGAGATGCTAAGGAAAACTGTTTTCTCAGGGAGGTGACGTTGGACTGAGGGCTAAATTGATTTCCATAAATATTTGAGTAAGGCTGAATTATTTATGACCCTCTGGTGACACAATAGAAGGAGCCGGCAGAATCGTCTGTGAATTTTCCAGATGATTTAGTTTTAAAATGCTGCTTGTTATTATTTATGTGGGTCATATCCCCCTTTGCTCCTGGCCAGGCCTTGCACAAGTTACATAAACACGGAGTCAATATACAAATCTCTCCCTTTATCTATCTTAATCTGCCAGTCAGTAAGTGAGCAGCAGCCTTGCTGCCTGGTTCCCCAGAGAGACTGTAATCAGAAACCTTTGTCATTCTAATGAATGCAGAGAGGAGAGAAAGAGAGAAAGAGAGAAAGAGAGAAAGAGAGAAAGAGAGAAAGAAAGAGAGAGAGAGAAGGAAGGAAGGAAGGAAGGAAGGAAGGAAGGAAGGAAGGAGGGAAGGAAGGAAGGAAGAGACAGAGATGGCCAGACAGAGAATGTTGTTTGCACGCAGGCTTATTATTGCATGGTGGGAAGCAGGAACCCTAACGGACCTAAGATGCAGCCAAACTCCTGCACATCCAAGTCTGATGTGCACATACTCACACCCAAAGAAACCACATCTTGCTAGTACTCTGTTATTACTACAGGCAAAGGAAAAAGATGGTGCTGGCAGGTAATTTCTGTGAGAGACTACAGAGAAGTAATATAGGATTAGCAGGAGAAGTAGTATAGAGAATTGTTACCCTGCTCAGTGAAGGCAGGGACTACAGTCCTGGATATATCAGACACCCATATGTCTGGAAGGGACCTTGGAGGTCTTGAGTCTAATCTCCTGCTTGAAATGAGACTAACATCAGCCTTTGAAGGGACACGTGTGGAATGAGTAATTGTTGCTGAAATGTCACCAAAAAAATAATCAGAAGGCCTTGTGGTCAGTGTTGTGTGGAGAGTGGCGCATGTGTGTCCGGCAAGGTTCAGCTTTCTGTGAGCTGAAAGGAATGAAAACAGAGAGCTTTGGAAACTCAAGAACATAAGACAATTTGTAAGAGGCCTCTGGAACTGGGGTTTTCTGCTGCTTTTAAGGCATTTCAGGAGATGCTGGTTTCTGGGTGTGAAGGGAAGGGCTGATGAAATGCTAAAAGCTTTTCTGGGTCTACCTAATTAGAAAGGGATTTTGGATCTGGGCATAAATAAAGTTCATCAAGATCTGCATGATTTCAAATATCCAGTGGACTGTGTAGGGTTGTTTGACTGCTGAGCAGTGGAAGCATGCGGAAGGTGGCTTTTTGTATCTTTGTACAAAGAAGCAACGCTGAATTGTATTAATTAAAGGGCTTTGAGCAATTTCCACTGATCCACCCAAAGGTGCTGAGGGAGCTGGCGGATGTGATTGCCAAGCCACTTTCCATCACCTATAGACAGTCATAGACATCTGGGGAGATCCCAGGTGACTGAAGACTTGCTAATGTGGTGCCCATCTATAAGATGGGTTGTAAGGAGGACCTGGGGAACTACAGGCCTGTCAGCCTGACCTTGGAGCCAGGAAAGGTGATGGAACAGATCATCTTGAATGCAATCACACAGCATCTGTGGGACAGCTGGGGGACCATGAACCCACAGCCAGTGTGGGTTCATGAAAGGCAAGTCCTGCCTGACCAATCTCATCTCCTTCTATGACCGGGTGACCCATCTGGTGGATGATAGCAGTGTCTGTTGACACAGTCTGCCTAGACTTCAGCAAGGCCTTTGACACGGTCTCTCACAGTATTCTCCTGGAGAAGCTGGCAGCCCATGACTTAGACAGGTACACACTTTGCTAGGTTGAAAACTGGCTGGACGGCCAGGTCCAGAGAGTAGTGGTGAATGGAGTGAAATCCAGCTGGTGACTGGTCACCAGTGGTGTTCCGCAGGGGTCAGTGTTGGGACCCATCCTCTTTAATATCTTTATTGATGATTTGGATGAGGGAATTGGGTGTACCCTCAGTAAGTTTGCAGACAAAACCAAGCTGGGGAGAAATGTTGATCTGCCGGAGAGTAGGAAGGCCCCGCAGAGGGATGTGGACAGGTTGGATCAATGGGCAGAGGCCAAGGGATGAGGTTCAACATGGCTAAGTGCTGGGTCCTGCACTTTGGTCACAACAACCACAAGCAGCTCTACAGGCTTGGGGCAGAGTGCCTGGAAAGCTGTGCAGAGGAAAAGGATGGGGGGTGTTGCGGCAGGCAGGGTCTTAGGGCTGGTGGTTTGACTCTCTTGTGCTTGTCTGTGCATAGTTCACACCCGTGTTGTCTGGTCCTTCATGATGAGAAGCACATTTGCATTCAGGCAAAGCTGTATCTCCATTCCTTTAGCCTTTTAGTCTTGACATTTTGATTTAGGGGAAACACAGAGCCTGATGCTTTCAGCTTTTGGTCAGAAGGTGTCTTTGCATGCAAGTTCAGGAGGGGCATTTCTCAGATAGGCAGCTATCCCTTCACCCATGGTCAGAGTATCTGTTTTCTTGCAGTTTTGTCACTGTCTCGTTGAAGAAATGAGCTCATGCCCTGCGGAGAGCTGTTCTTCATCACAGTAGCAACAGGCAGGATCCTGACTCCCTAGGAGGCTGAGTTGGGTAGTGAAAGGAAGGAGTTTGTTGTAAAACTGCTGCATATGGCTGTAGGGGAGAAAGCACCTGTTCTCTGGGCAGGTTGGAGGGTGTTGTAGCAAACCTCATGGGGTCTCCATGAGATGAGAAATCATGAGACATACAAGGAGGCCTTCTCCATGACATTAGAGCTTCAGATTAAATCTGGAATCTACTTTTGATGGATGCCAAAGGAGGACAAAGAGCGAGGTCCCAAGACACTGGCTTTGCTTCTGTATGCAAAAAACATCTCTTCAGGGAGACCTAATTGTGTACCTTCAGGGAGACCTAATTGTGTAGGTCAACTCTTGCTAAAGGGAGGTTCTGAGCAGAGATGGGCAGCATCCCCTGGGCTGCTCTCCCAGCCCAGGCCCTTGGATGCTGCTCCCGAGCTGGGATTCCCCCTGTTGTTCTTGCTGTGTCTGGGTGTTGTTTGTGGGAATGGCCCAGCTGTGTGTGCTGTGTAAGCAAAGGCAGAAGGGCTGTTTTCACCCTGTGCCCTTGAATGGCACATCTTATCTAGCTAATCATTAGCCAGGCTAAATACAGCAGGGCCAGGCTGTTTCAAAGTGTTTCTTCATATGCGGGACTGGATGGAGACTTTTGCAGGGCTTGGGTGGAGACAGCAGCTCCCAGCCCCACAAACAGAAACGCCTGCCTACAGTCCTCCCATGGGCTGAGCCCAAGCACAGCACACCTGGAGCATTTTCCTGTGCAGCAGTAGCACAGACTCCTCGGGGTTTCTCTAGGGAGTTTTGCACCTTGTGGAAATTTTTATCTTGGCTCAAACCCTTCATGTTGTTGCAGTTCTCCCTATCCCCAAAACGTTTCTCAGCCTTGGCCCCCATTATGTGGATTGTGCACAATGCAGGTTTTAGACAGGCCTATGGGGGCATGTTCATCACTTGGGCAGGTCTGAAGGTGGCACAGGGCACAGTGCACTGAGCTGGTGCTGTGTGCTGTCCTGCTGCTGGGCTAGGAGGGTCCTCCTTACCTCCCCTTGAGGTGAGGCCAAAGTCATAGCTGGGGCAGGTGTTTTAGGGGAAGCAGGACATGGCTAGGAATCACCAGAAGTGTCAAATAAGATGACTGTGGCATCAGGGATAGCTACAGAGTCCAGATGGACAACCTCAGGTCGAACAGTACAGGCACAGGGCTAGACACAGGTCTGGATAGGGCAGGCAGCAGCAACTCCCCCAGGACCATGCTTAGTCGGGAGTGATGATTCTTAGGCTGTCCAGGATGGTGCCAGCAGCAGAAGGAACTTTGCAGTAGGGGTCTTGGGAGCTGCCCACCTCCTGCTGCCCTGCACGCCCAGCTCTCTGCAGGGAGGGTGCCCAGGATTTGCCAGGGTGCCCAATGATGATGGGTGGTAGGGTTGTGGGGATGCTATGGCATCCCAGCTCCTCAAGCACCCCCGAAAATTACCCCACAGGCTCTGTGCATGGGTGGTGGCTTCTTCTGCAACTCCATTCCCAGGAGTCAGGTTTAGGAGATGAGAAACTCAGCTCAGCTCCAAGCTGGCCAGGGTGGTGAGGCCCTGCCATGTTATATATTTGGGTGGTGAATGGCAGATTAGAGGATGATGGGACTGGGAATGTGAAGAGGTTCATGGAGAAGGTGTGTGCTGGCCTGCTCTGATGGCCTTGGTGTTCCAGATGAGGGTGGTGTTGCCATCACTGCTGGGAAATCAGGGAAAACAGGAGCATCTGGGGCCTTTCCTCTTCCACCTGCTGCAGCTTCCTGTTCAGGGAGCATGGTGACTTCCCTACAAGCTCCTTTGGGAATGAATCAGGGCACAGCTCTTTCTTGGGAACAGTTATGTTGCCTAGAGACTTCTGTGGTCCTGGGAAACGTGAGCTGCAGCTTCCTCTCTGTGGCAGTGTCTGCAGGGCCCCACCTGTGGCCAGTTACAGGGACGGCTGGGGAAGCTGAGGGGGTGGCTGCAGCCAGGTCTGGCTGCCGGCTCATTCCCATACAACAGCTCACTTTTTGCCCTGTCCTCTGGCCTAGGAGGGTCCCAGGGTCAGAGAGGCTCCTTCCCTGGAGGCAATTAAGCAGTTGGACTGCGAGCTGCCTGCTGTTCATTTCCTTTGTTTTCCAGGAACTGCTTTTGAGATGCAAACAGGTGGATCAGAGGGGATCCCAGCCTGGCAAGAAGGCAGGCTACACTGACAGCCCCACTCCAAAGTCCAGCACTGCTCCAGCACTGCCCTGGCATGCTTTCCTGCAGGAAGGGCGGCAAAGATCAGCCTCTTGTCTTTTTTTAAATAATGATCTGTCTGTGCAAGAGGGAAGTCGGGAAGTCTGGTGAAGGGGTGCTCCCTGCCCGCTGGGACAGGGATCGGGGCTGCCGTGTGCTGTCAGCTCCAGCTTGCAGTGGACGTCTGTCAGTGTCACATGAGCCGTCAGGGGACAGATGGCATTTTACTGCCTGGCTGGAAGTCACCCCTTTCTTCCCTTTCTTTTCTTTCCTCCCCCCTCCACCTCCCCCTCTTTTTTTTTTTTTTTTTTTTTTTTTTTTTTTTTTTTTTTTTTTGAGTGTGTGTGTGTGTGTGTGTGTGTGTGGTTAAAAGAAACTGAGAGGAAGACGGAGAGAAAGGAGAAAGGATGCTTGCCTTTTGAACTGTTATCTGATGCCAGCAGACATGATCTCCATGCGACTGGGGCTTTTGTGCTCTGCTTTCTAGCTGCCTCCCTTACAAGCTCAGCAACCCTTGCAGGGCTCAGTTACACATGGGGCTGTGTGTGGTACTGATGCAGGGCTGGGAGCCTGGGCTTAAGGAAGGGCTGAGCAGGGAGGATAAAAGAGGGTGAGTGTAGCCCAGCTTGTCCAAGCAAGCAGACACCTGATGGCTGTAGCTCTGTTTTCTTTGATTCTCTAGGGCAGCCAGATCCAGGGAACGTGGTGAGGATCCACTGAAAAGGGACAGGGAGGGTGAAATGGTTGACACACACACATGGGACTTGGGAAATGCACTGCCCTGTGGCCAGCACAGCTGGCAAGGACAGATAGCAAAAGTTCTGCAGTGCTTCCTGTATGCAGGGCTGTCCCTGCTTTATGAACCCTTTAGAAACCACAGAGTTAAGCCCTGTCCTGTCCTTTCCCCATAGTATTTGGTGAATGTCAGGTCTTGGCAGTGCAGTCCATCCTTCATGAGGACAATGTGGGGTGCAGAAGGGAGTAGGGCTGCAGGGTGAGGGCATCTTCAAGCTGGGTCCATGCAATGCGCTGGTGTGTATCCCCATGAACCCTGAGACCTGACTGAGTTTTGTGGGCCTCTGACACAGGAAGACTCCTATGGAGGGAGCTTTTTGCAAGCTCTCTTGAAGGCTTTGAGCAGTGAGGAGCTGGTTAGCAGGAAAGAGGGGAAGGATCAGGCAGCTCTGTACTTCACTGAGGAGGACCTAGGGACAGCTGAGTGGAGATTGCAAGGATGACAGTGATGTTTCTGTGGTATCAAAATGAATCTGGGCCTCCAAAGTTTGCCAAAAGTCCTCCAGAAACCAAGTGATAGATCAGGAAAACAAGCCTTGAGAGGTCCTTCAGAGGCCCTTTGTTGTCCAGGGTCCAGCTTCCCAGTAGTAGCACGCATATACAATTCCATGTGATGGAGCAGGAAGAAGAGAAAAGCTTCTGGCCTTCCAGGACATTTCACATACATGGCTAACCAAAGCCCTGTAAGCAAGGCCAGCCGCATCCACAGCTTTAAGTCCTGGCCCATTACTTTTCCGTGTTGTAGAGCTGCACTTTCCAGGGGCAGAGCACAGTGTAGGAACCAACTTGGCATTCATGCGGTGGGGTATATCTTGTTGGTCTGCCTGGTAACAATTTTCAAGCCAAAGTCTGAAAGTCTTTTCCTTTCCAAGGGACTGACACCAGGACACCCTTGCTGCTTTGGGGCACAAAGAGCTTAGAAACGCCTACTAAGACTTTGTTCCTATGCAACAATATGTATGTCTTGGCTGAAAGCATTTGTGAGAAGGGACAACACGGAGATGGAGAAACCCACAGATGGAGACATGGCTGGGTAAATCTGAAAGACTGGCCCCCTCACAGGCTGTCCTCCTGTGTGGGGTCTTTTGGACCACATTCTTCCTCTGGACTCAGCTTGTCTTCATCTTGTCCTAATATTTACACCACAGTCTGCTAAGGCCAGATTGCATTTTTTCCCTTAAGCAGATCTCTTGCAAACAAAGAAGGACACAAACTACTTGGTTGTGCCAGGTGGTGTTGCAAGGCATGTTGGCTGAAAGTTGCAACTTAGGATGTTCATATTGGGTGTTCTCCAGGAGGGTGATGTGGACTGGGCCACCAGACAGGACGGAGATTCTCTGTTCCTGGAATTTTTAAGGGCTTGGCCAGACTAAGCCATAGTGCTAGTAAGTCCTTTATATGCCCTGTGTTAAAAGCCCCAAGCCAATCAACTGGGTGACCCTCTTGGTCTTTTCAGATACCAAGTAGCCATCAGTCAAGCTAGAAGACTGTCAGCCTTCCTAAAATATTCCTGATCTCATGTCTCCACATGTGGATAGGTAACTTGCATGAGCTGCCAGCTGTGGGCAAAGGTGTAGGATACAAAGACAAAATCAGGTGGGATGAATTCCTGTTTCACTTAAAAAGTTGGTGATGTGGGCTTAGTCTGTGTATATGGCAGCAAATCAGAGCTAGACAAGCATAAAGATCTTAAAGTGGAAAAAATAACTTTTCATTGTGGAACTTCTCCCCCAAATGTATTGATTAAATATAAAAATTAAAGTTACTAAAACAAATATTTCAGAAAAGTACATTTATAGTGTTGTGCTTTCTTTTAAAATTAATATCCATTTTATTTCTAAGCTTTTTGGTAATTCTGAAAATAAACATTTCTTTTCAGTTTGAGTTTGATATTTCCTGGTCTCCCTTAGGACTTCATTTAAGGTTTAAACATGTTGAGGTTTCTTGAAACCTATTTCCTTCCAGGGTATCAGAAATTACATATTTTCTCCTCCAAACTGTGACCTGCCTAAGAATTCAGATACCTGCACAGATATATTCAGATGCGAGTCTCCCACACAGACTTTGAAACATGGCAGAAACTGTTTTAATTTAAATCTTTGCTTTACATCAGCCACTTGCACATGATATTGGTATCACAGAATCACAGAATCACAGAATTTCTAGGTTGGAAGAGACCTCAAGATCATCGAGTCCGACCTCTCACCTAACGCTAGCAGTCCCCACTAAACCATATCCCTAAGCTCTACATCTAAATGTCTTTTAAAGACTTCCAGGGATGGTGACTCCACCACTTCCCTGGGCAGCCTGTTCCAATGTCTAACAACCCTTTCAGTAAAGAAGTTCTTCCTAACATCTAACCTAAAACTCCCCTGGCTCAACTTAAGCCCATTCCCCCTCGTCCTGTCACCAGGCACGTGGGAGAACAGACCAACCCCCACCTCGCTACAGCCTCCCTTGAGGTACCTATAGAGAGCGATAAGGTCGCCCCTGAGCCTCCTCTTCTCCAGGCTGAACAAGCCCAGCTCCCTCAGCCGCTCCTCGTAGGACTTGTTCTCCAGGCCCCTCACCAGCTTCGTCGCCCTTCTCTGCACCCGCTCAAGCACCTCGATGTCCTTCTTGTAGCGAGGGGCCCAAAACTGAACACAGTACTCGAGGTGCGGCCTCACCAGAGCCGAGTACAGGGGGACGATCACCTCCCTAGCCCTGCTGGTCACACTGTTCCTAATACAAGCCAGGATGCCGTTGGCCTTCTTGGCCACCTGAGCACACTGCTGGCTCATATTCAGCTGACTATCCACCATCACTCCCAGGTCCTGAGGTGCAGTGCCTGAGGTAGTCTGTACAATGCCCTCAGCAGAACAGCAGATGTGGGGACAACATGACTGCACTTCAAGCTGGGATGGGTACCACGAAGCCAGGGAGGAGATCAAGATTTTAGGGGCTGTCTCCTGTTCCCTGGAGCTCTGGGCAACTTGGTCTTCCCACCACATGGAGATGTAGTCCCCATGGGAGTGGTTTTCTTTGGGTGCCTGGAGGGTGGCTTTCAGTCCAAGCCTATCATATGCAAAAAGTGATGTATGTTATCCCTGTGTCTGTGGGAACATGAGAGATGCTGGACCTGAAACCAGCTCCTTCCCATTGCCATTTAAAAGGTACCAATACCACCCTGCAGCCCAGGATGTGGGACCGCAGGTTTAGGGAAGACAGCCCAAGAACACTTTCCTGATGTGTGGGACTCTCACCACTGTCTTGGCACATTCTCTCTGCCTGGATATGAGGGGAGTCAGTTAATTCATGTGTTCAGAGCTGGTGGCAGTTACATCAAAATTAGGAAATACTCTTGGGCTTGCCGACTGACATCTGCACAGTAAATGCAGTACTTGATCTACCCTCACATCTTCTGGTGTGGAGACCTCTGGATTCAGATCTGCATGTATAGTTATTAACATAACTTTAAATGCAGGTATTATCTCTCATTTGGAATTTATGATGTAGAATAACCTCAATAAATGGGTGATAGAAGGTGGGTGAAACTTTATTGGACACATGGTATATTAACTGCCTTATTAAATATAAATTATATGTATATTTGCATTTCCAGTTCAAGGCTTTTAACTCATTATCTGGTTGTAGGTACCAAAAGTTACCCCTGCAAGTCAATACAGCCCTGCAGCTGAGAAGTGATTCAAAGCTCTGCTTTGTTGGTGATTCAGCTGGCAGATTGATGGCATAAGGCTTGGTGCAAACAGTTCTGTGTGGCCACATGTATATGCACGCACCCACGTGTGCAAATGTATGTGTGTAATACTGTCTGCACAGTGTGGACACCCTGGGCTAGGGACCTGCTCATAGGAGTGAAGAGCCAGCTCGTTGCTAAAGCAGACCATGATATCAGAGCTGAGTCTAGAGCTGTGTCCCCAGGGCAAAGCTCTCAGGGAAGGCCCAGAAAGGAAAGAGGCATTCCCACAAGGTGCCGGAGATACTGAGGTGGGAAAAGGGTTGCTCAGGGTGACCCCAGGTTGTGTGGAAGGGGGTTGAACAGTGCTCTCTTGTAGGAGGTCTGGAGGATGGAGGTGATGCATGGGATGGTGCATATTCATCTGCCATATTTAGGGTAAAGTGTAAGGCTGGTAACTCAGTTTGGAGTGCTTGTGGTACCACTGGCTTATGCTCAAGGCAGAATGAACAGAAGTACCAAAGTGGGATCCTTATAGCTGAGTTGTTTGCATCTTCCCAGCACTTATGGGTGCAGCATGGTCACATGCAATCCCAGAAGGTGTCACAGGTGATTGTGCTGCACTGCATCTCCCTGCTCCCCTGAGAGATGCAGAAGCTCCTTGCTGGTGCATGCATGCTCAGGTTCCATTGCAAGGATGGTCTGGGGTCAGACACTGCCTTGGCTAGTGGATTAACTGAATGCCATTATACAGTGCCTTCAGAACACTGAGTTTTATGTAAAACTATGTGCTGAGCACATATGTGCAGTATATACAACCATATACTGTAATGAGAAGTGACTGAAATGGACTATAAAAAGAGTCCTGTGTAACACCTCCCAGTAAACAAAACTCTATCCTCTTTCCTCTGGCAACAGGGGAGTGGGTGAGGGATGCTGTGTTTGCTACAGAGAGAGACAACGGAGTGCTGCCTCTGAGGGATGCTGTGGAGGTGGGGCAGTGGCGCCGCCCCTTCCCCTAGCAAGATAAGGTGAAGGCAGGGACCTGAATCAGTGCAGAGTCAGGGCTACAGCCATAACTCCTAGGGGCCAAATAGCATGTTGTGAGTAATATGAGGCTGCTGAGCCCTGCTGAAAATCCCACTGAGAGAAATACCTCCTCCACTTTGTCAATGTAAGAGGAAACTCCGATCACCACCCACACGACACTGGGTGCAATAGGAGAAATTCTGCTTGCCAGCACTGTGCCCTCTTACCTTTGCTGGTTGGAAACCCCAGGAAGAAGCATCTGCTGTGCAGAACTCAGATGACTAAAGCATGTGGCACGGAGAGATCTGGAAGTGAAAGTGCCATTCATAGTATGGGCTGCCAGCCTTTGTGACATTGTCTCTACCCTGGAAATCATTCCTGACTCCTGGCAAGGGAAAGCCCCAAAGGCATTTGGGATTTTTCGGGGTTTTAGCAATTTTTCCTGCTCAGTTGACATAATGGGGGAAAAAAACTGGGGTGAAGCAAGGGTTTCTCTAGCCCAGACAGTCCAGACAGTCCCTTCTGTGCAGGTTCTTCGTGTCTAACATCTCAGTGGTGCAGCTTTTTTTCCCTCATACTTACAGCACACTTGCCAGGGTCCTCCCTGCCATGATTCCACTAATGACAGCTGCCTTTTCTCTTCACCTTACCAGCATCACACTTGCACCCTCTGAGATCACTGCTCCAAGGACCACGCCATCGTGCTTCTTTCCTGCATCATCCTCTTTTCACATCCCTCCTTGCACCTCCATCCTTGCTCTGCCAGGCACAAGGTACTTGCCTTCATGTTCAAGCCTTCCATGAGCTGTCTCCCTTGCACCTATCACAGTTAATTGCCAGTGCCAGTCATTCATGCACTGGTTTAATTCAGCTGCCTTTTATGCTTTGGGCATTTCAGTGTGCTGTTGTCCATGTGCTGGTAGGTAAATAACAGAAAAGCAATCCTGTTTCCTCTGCCAAACCCTCCTTTCATGCTCTACTTTGTCCTACTGCCAGTGAAAACCTTGAACATGCCTAAGGCTGAGCTCACCCCCTATCAGTACATCAGCAGCATCTTGTGGTTTCTGTGGGCTTCTCTTCTGTACAGATAAATGCATGCTTCATCAAGGAACCAGACCATGAGTGTCCACAGTGACTGCACAGCTCCTGATACAGAAAAACTCTGCCTTACTGCCCAGGGTCATTGGCATCTCCAGTACCATGAGGCACTGTGCCCATCTCCAGTGCAGTCTGCACTGCACAGTCCTGGAGAAAAGGGGGAGTTGCTCTAGAAACAAGCCCTTAGCCTTCATCTGCAGGAGAGGTGGCTGGTTCTTCCTCTCTTCCCATTTATGACTTCATCTCTAGATTTCTTTTTGTGGGAGACCTTCAAAGCCTACCAAAGGCTACAGCTAGACAAAGATGTAGGTGACATCCTTTCAAGTGGGAGGCTGGACTAGGGAGCTCCAGAGCTTCCTTCCAGCTAATACTTCTATGCTTCTGTGACTTGCAGACTGTGCCATGTGCCTTTGCCATGGCACACACTGTTTCTTCTTGCTGCCATGACATTCATCTCTTCCATGCAATCTCAGAAGTTTCAGGCAGAGTTGTATCAAAAAGAGGAGACTGGTCCATGCATTGACAGAGGCTTGGGGTCAGCCACACTGGAGGGACTGTGGGACCCATGCTGCTGCCCTCTGTTCCTCTTACTGTGAGTTTCTCCTGAAAGCATTCAGCTGGTTGTGTGCTGCTTCCTGATGTGTCTGTCAGTTACTTATTGATCTGTCTGCAAATATTGTACAGTGTCTTCACTATTGGAATGAACTCAGGACAGTGAGAAAAAGTATTAAACACAGGAACTAACATCTGAATAAACTGAGAAATTCTAAAGCCTTCCACTCCATCCCCTCTGAGACTCGTTGAGATCTGTCTGAAGCAGCCTGGGGTCATCCCAGTGTCCTCTGAACACTTCATGTATGCCCCAAGTGACTTGGTGGGTTTGGTCCCACTGTCATGTAAAACACACAGCACTATGACTCCATGCCCAGAACAACACAGACCAGGGTCCAGGCAGTATTTCGTCATGCCAAACCTGATTATTTGGAGGTTTTCTCCCAGACATCCAGCCATGCTCCTCATTCATGACTCGACTGCCACAACAAACATCTGTCTAGTGTCCTGATAAAAAATTAATTGGTTCCAACCTCCTGTTAGCCCAAAAAGTACTTTTTCTGTCTTCATTCATGCAGATGAGAGCACTGCTGCAGAACCCAATGCTGTATTTAAAAAAAAAATAAAATTATTTTTTTTTTGGCCAGGCACCTGGGGAGAGTGGGCATCCTGTGCTTTTCCTGGAAATAGCCTACATTTTTTTTCTTTCTTTTTTTTTTTTCTCCCCGCACCCCCAGGAAACCAGTTACAAATGTGAAAATCTGAGACCTGGCCTGGAAAACAGCAAAGTGGTTACTTGCCAGTTTTGAGATCATCCACCTGCAGTGTGCAAAATGCCTTGAGCCTGTCATCCCTAGGCAGCTGTTTCGTGGCAATAATGCAGGCACTTCTGCAAGAAGTTCACCTAGAAGCACTTTTCCATTATCACCCAATCTTTTAATCTCCTCAAGAAGCACCACAATAGTCTGACAAAATATGTTTCCATAAAACCATGTAATTGGGCTTAATTATATTGTTCTATATTAATTCCTCACGAAGAGTGGTTTATCTCTTGTTCCTCCACCTGGGATCACAGGCAGACTGGTGAACCTGCAAGTACATTTGAGTCATTATTCCTTCCCTTTCTAAACATTTGGCCCAGTGTTCACTTCACCTGCTCTTTGGAAATTACACTGGGCTTCAGGAGTTACTGGCAATGAACAGTAACAGGCTGTAGAGCTGCTTGCCCAATCTTTTACAGAGTAAACAGAAAATGAGGTGACATAAAAATATTTGGTGCCTGTGACTCTTGAGGTGACACACTCAAACAGGTCAGGGGACATCAAATTTTCTACCTGTCAACCTCAGGTCTTACAAACCTTTTTGTGCATATTTGTTGGCAGTATAAGTTGCAGGTCAAACCACACCATGTGTTTGCTCTTACCCAATGTCCCTGCCTTTGGAGCTGCCCTCAGTGACGTGAATGCAGCCTGTTTGTCTTCAGCTGACCATGCAGCTTTGATTGCTCCTTGAGCACGTCACAGTGCGAAGCTGTAGACCGAGGAGGAGGAGGAAGCCACCCATGCCCCTGTGACAGTGAACCCCACTGGGCTGGCACAGAATGGGGAGGGAGGCTGAAGGCAGGAGGGGCACGGGTCTGTGGGCAGGAATGGGCCAGGCTTGCCCTCTCCCTGGCTCGTACTCTGATATGCTGTGGTTTGGTGCTTGCAGTTGAGCCAATGCCAGCACCCAGGCTGTGTAAGTGCAGCTTCAATTATAACCTGGGTTATAAACTGCTGAATCACTGTCCTGTGGAGCTAAAGTTTTATTTCCTTGGCCTCAGTCCAGGTATGAGCTTTTTTAAATGGAAAATTGGAGGGAAGTCTCATTAGCCATGAGTTATGCAAAATGATGTCTATGACTGGAAGCGGCTGGCACATAGGCATTCCTGGGTGCTGGTGCCAGCAGTGCTGACTTTTCCACCACCCTGTTGTAGGAGAAACAGATGCAAAATAACAGGGAATGGACTCTGCCTGTGGACACTGTGACCTTTGCAAGGCCTGTGACAGAGGGGACACAGCCCATCTCCAATGCTCAGGCTGGCTGGTGGTATCTGTATGAGTCGTGAGCTGAACAACCCCCCAGTGACCTTTGCAAAGTAGCTACTGACTGTGAAGTTGCCTTGTGTGTCCCTCTTTTGGAGGGATATAGTAAGAGTTTCCTGTGACTTGGGAGACTCCTGTGGGGCTGAGCAGTGCAAAGGTCCCTATCCAAACAAAAACTGCCCCACCTGTGCCTGCTGTTTCCGGGTCAGGATAGGTCTGGGATCATGCCCAGGTAACCCAGGCTGTTTTGGATTCAAGGTTGAGTACCGAGTCTGACAGGGCTACTAGAAAATTTGGGGGCATCAGTAACAGCATGAGCATGAACTTCCCTGGAGGGATGGCTGATGGACACAGGCTCTGCTTGGAGTTTCCTGTGTTGCCATGACACAGACATTTTCTGCCTGCTATTGTCACTGGCAATAATCATAACTGTTTTTACAAAGCCCACATTCCAGGACAGAGCTGCTAAGCTGACCCAAACCTCAACTGTGCTTTGCTTGGGTTTGTAGTCCCCAGCCTGGTGGGTGGGTTGGGGCCCTTGGCTTTGGGAATGTCACAAAGCAGCATGTTTGGAAGGAGTGAAGGAGAAGTTAATCTGCAGTGAGAAAGCTTGTTTTAGGCACTGGCCAGACCTGGTGACCTAGGCTGCACAGGCCTCTTGCAATATGTGTGATCCCCTCTGGTCGCCCCACTCCTGATTCAGACCTGGAGCCTCGTCCCTACAACAGTGGCAGTGCTGACTCCAACTCTGTCCCAGCTGTGGGGTAGGTGGATACTGAAAGCATTCTGGAATAAACATGGCTGGAGGACCTGGGAGGGGAGGAGGCTGGTCCAGCTGACTCTGCTAAACATGCTGGAGGAGGTGGGATGGGAGGGTGGGAAGAGTGGACCTGTGGGCTCTGCCCTCCCCTGGGCCACTGCTATACAGTAGGGTGGGGATGCTGGCTGTGCTCCCTTTGGCCATGTCACCCAGCTGGTGGCAGGAGGACGGCAGGGACCAGCACTTCCCCTAACACAGGGGACAATTCCAATGCTCATCCTGTGGCTGTCCCTGTAGTTTGTGACCTTTGCTGAAAATTTACTTGCAGCTTAATGGTGAATTTTCAAAACAGAGTGAAAACATCAGTGGAGAGTATGCCTGCGTGCTCTTGTCCTGATTTTGCAGAAGGAGACTAATGTGCTGAGTGCACGGCTTGGCTGGCAGCAAAAAGTAAGGCCATGTGCTGCAGCTGCCTGTATTTCTGTAGATGAAAGCACTCTGTGCTTTCTGCATGATCCTGATCTTCAGGTCAAGCTTGCTTGGTGCTCTGGCTTCAGTGACATTGGGGTAAGCCATGTGCTGCCCCCCACCCGCCCCAAAACAGTCTTGCTCCTGCTGTTTCACAGAAGCCTCAAGGAGTACCTGGGACATACAGACAAAGGATAGGGGAGGGAGAAGATCTAACCCACTGGAGGCTGGCATCACTGTTCTCCATCTGCAGGGCAGAGATTGTGCTGTGTTGTTGGCCCTGTGGAAGTTGTATGCCATCAGTGTGGAACACCTGGGCAGCCCCAGTTCAGCCCTTTTGTGTATTTGTATTGTGTTCCCATCTATTCTGTGCTGGGCAGTGTGCAATGAGGCAAGTAACAAATCCACACTTCATTTCATTGCTGCTTCTTCAGCAGTGCTCCTAGACAGACTTTCTCAATGCCCATTGGGTTTTCTCTGCTATGTCTCACAAAGCAGCAGTCCTGCCAGGAGCATAATCCAAGCTTAATGTCCCTTCCCTCCAGACCCCTCCAGAGGCAGGGTTCCCCATGTGGCAGGGGCTAACTCTTGTTTGCCCCACATAAGCCCTACTGAGCACAGGATGGGGAGCACAAGGGGAGGCCGAGGCAAGCTACACCTCTGGTACACCCTTCAGGGATGTTATAAGGCTATTTCTCTAATCTGTAGCTGTGAAGATTCCACAGATTAGTGATGCACAATTGCTAGAGAGCAACTCTAGAGAGTCCCTGGTGGCTGGTGGCTGGATGGCTCATACTGGGGAGACTACCAGCCTCCAATGTTGGGTGAAAGGTGCCTTTGGGAGCTTTTAAACCCTTCTTGATGAATACATTATTTGTTGACCTATTCCTGGCAGAAGGAATTGTTGTGTCCTGAATGAAGACCCTTGCACAGCTGGTGCAGGCAGAGCTGCTTGGTGTGCCACCGTGAGCCAAGGACCAGCCCACAGTGGTGAGATTCATGGAGCTCCATCTTAATAGAGATGAAGGAAGGAGGTCCCAAATGTGGTGGGATGTTGGTGGAGAATGTGGGAGATAACCTCTACCTCTGTCTGTCAGTTCATTCCCTGTGGCACATTTTGAGGCTGGAGATGTCATGTGAGTGCCTTCAATGTTTTCTGGTTTTCTGCACACTCCTTCCCCGCTCTAGAGGCTGTTTCAGCTTTCACATGTTATTCTCCATGGAGGGATCCTGGTTTGCAATCCCAGCCTCAGACCTGGCAGCAAGGCACCCAGGGGCCCATGGTGGACCTCAGCCCATCACACCAACCAGGGAGGTTGCATTGTTGTGAGGCTGTGCCGTCTACCTTGTGCAACTGCATTTATCCATCTGTGGTGCCTGCCCCTTCCTTGACTCATCGAGATACCAGGAGCCTCGCTTTTCTTCTGTTATTGAAATAGCTTTGGCCCCTGCTTGCCCCCTCCCCTCAACTCTCCTAGAGCTCAGCATTACCATAGCCCTTTGTCGAGAGCCACACTTCTGTTTGTCTGGGTGAGCAGCTGAGGCACGAGAAATGTGCCTATACCATTCAGGGGCTTACTCTGGGAGGCATTGTACCTCTGAAAGGGATGGTTAGAGCATTTACATTAAAATGTGCTTGATACAGATAATATGAGTGCTTGTGGGGGTGTGCATAAGGGGCAGGGCTGGGAGGAGCCACCCAGTCTTTCCTTTTCAGCCTCATTAATCAGCAACAGAAGGTGTGGTGCAATAGCAGTGTCTGGCTTCCCAGCACTGCTGGTGCTTGCCTACAGACTCATGGCTGCTCATTTGGGGACAGACAAGTAATTCCTTCACCTGGCACAACCAGTGAGCCAGCTGCTCTGGGTGACAAGGGTTTGTCTTCAAGGAAGCTGCTCTGTCCCTGTCCCTGTCCCTGTCCCTGTCCCTGTCCCTGTCCCTGTCCCTGTCCCTGTCCCTGTCCCCCTCCCTGCAAGCTCAGCTCTGATCCAAGCAGATCTGGCTGGGATGCCCATGTCTGCTCCATGGGTACGTGTCTGGCAGAGCTCAGCATATGGACCAATGCGTGCTGTGACTGCTCTGGGACCTGGGAAAGGTCCCCCAGCATGTCCTCTGTGTCCCACAGCCATGGCGTGCTGAGCGCGCTCTGCCCCTTGCCTGTCCGTATGGCAGCTGGGCCCCCCCACCCACACAGGCTGGTGCTGCCTTTGCTCTCTTGCTTCTCAGCCTTTCCCGAGGGACCTGGCACTGGCCATATTTCATCTGCAATGACTCAGTTGGTGGGTGGGATTTAAGAAACAAACTGAATTTTGACCATGCTCTCTTCCAACACTGGCCCTAAATTCATCCTGGGGTTGAAGCTGACTCCACCAGGAGCCCAGGTCACAGGAGGAAGTAGACAATGCAGCTTGGCTTCGCCTCTTTGCTGCCAGTTTTATTGCACTGGTGCATGTGTGGGTGGTGTGCCCTGGCCTTCTCAAGGCCACGATGTATCCTGAATCCAAGCACCTTCTCAACACTCAAAAACTGTCCTCTGAGCTTATGACTCAAAGATTAAAAGTAAATCTTAGGAGTGACAACATATGCACACTGTCAACTCCAACATTTTGGAGTTGAAAGCATTGAACTGAATTGAAATCCTTAAGCATTTGAATATGTATAAATATATTTGTTTTTCCACATGTAAAATGCAACCTAACAAAATCAAGACCTTGTACAAAAACTCTGTCCCTAAGGACAGTTTTTCATAAAGCTTATTTGATGGGCCCTGAGTTACTCTCAGGCTGCAGCATCATTAAGTGTTGTGGTGGTGCCCAGAGGCTATGATGTTAATAAGCACCTAATTTTAGCAGTAATTTAGCTTCTGTTATAATTACTAGGTCGTTTTGCTAGGTGCTATAAAGACACATGTTAACAGACAGGGCTAGTCCCAAAGGGCCGTGACCGCCTGTGGCATTGCTGAGCTCCCATGGCTTCCCTGGCATTTTCTCCATAAGTGTTCGGTGGGACCTATGAGCACCAGTGAGTTTGCAGACATCCTTTGGGGAATGTGCAGGCTTCACAAAACAACACATAATTCACTGCAAGTCACCTTTGAAACATCCAGAATAGTGTCCAGGAAAACGGGTCAGTGGGAACCTGCTTTCAAGACAGCTCTTCTCAGGGCCTGAAGAGGCTTTCTTCCCAGGTCAATAAATAAGTCAAATCTGAGTTCCGTATTTAAATAGACTCTCTTGCATGCCTTAAAATTTCATAGAATATGAACCATGATTTGTTGTACCAGGGTAAATATATGTGCTGGGCATGTTACCCCTGGAGAAGAACTGAATCCCAGGTAAATCTTGCAAATGCTGCTAATCCAAGATGCTCATTGAGTGATTCAACCTCAAGTATCTTTTGGTGGGACTTTAGCATAGATCCTATCAGACAAGGCTGCTTCAGCCATGAGGAAATGCATGTGAGTTCACATCAGTGCACAAATTGGAAAGTGTCACCTAGTAAAAATGTAGTTGCAAAAGGGAAGAGAATGTAGAATGCAGTAATTTGGTAATGGTAGCTCATTTCAACTAAACTTACTTGGTAAATATCTAATGTGGATGCACATATATTATTCTGGAGCAAAAAGTTATTTAGCTATAAAGGTTTAATTGTAATGAATCATGATCAGGCAAAACTTTCTACCTCACTGAAAGGAGAAGAGAAAAATTATATGATTCATTTTGACCTTTTTTTTTTTTTTTTCCATAGAAAATGTGATCTAAATTGACACAATCCAAACACAAATTTCTATTTTGGCCCAACTGTATTTCCAGTGGAACCTCATCTAGACTAACAGGCCTAGATTTGCAGACAGGAAGTTACTGCTGACCATGTTCTGGCATGGGCTAAAGTTTCTGTGAAACTGGCCTTTAGTTCAGGTAGCACTTAGTGAAATGCATCACTGCCACCCTTACACCATTTTCTTGTTTTCATTTTGTCCTCTGGAATTGATTGTTTTTCTCCTAATTCTTTTTTCTTATTTATTTATTTTCTCTAACCCTTTCCCTTCCTGGGTGTTGATGTTTTTGTCTATGAGGTGGACAAAAGATGAAATGATCTCCCCTGCTCTCCCCCAGTTTCAAGTGCATCAAGTTACAGCTCTGTAGCTGTAATCCTAGATCCTAGCTCCTTATTCAGAGCAGGACGATGGCAAAGAAAGATGGGTCTCAGCGGCCTGTTTTACTCTTGCTTGTTGGAAATGTTCTTCTAGGCTATAATCATGATATAGGATTTTTGAGATCCTTCAGTGTTTTGTCTGGCTGGACAGTAAAGAGAGCAAAAAGAGCGAATGGTCCCACCTGTACCTGGGAAAAAAGACTTTGAGCATTGGGAAAGAAAGGGAAACTTGTGTGGTGCTTGTGTGGCATGGGACGTGGGCGGAGATGCTCTGTGTCTCATTGGGGGTGGCTCTGCACTGGCACCGAAATCCTGTCTTTCTCCTATCCTGGTTTCTTCCAAAGGGTCTCTGGAGCATTGCAGACTTGGGACAACTGATACAATATCTGAAAGCATTTGAGATCGAATTGCTGCTCTTTATTCAGTGCTGAGCAAGAGCAGAAATTACTCCTAGCTCTTCCTTTGACACTGGGTCAGCATGGGCTGCATTTTACACTGCTTTGGAGAAAATGAACTCAATTGTAAAACTACAGGACTTAGAACTGGCTCCTCTGCAATAGGTCCCTCAGGTCCTCTTTTCCTTCTTTCATGCAGGCATTCCAGAGCAGAAACTCTGTAGGAAAGGCAGTGATCCCCTTCACAACAACAACTGTGAACATAATGTAATCCTTATAACACCTGTAGACAGCAGGGCAAATTCAGGGCTGAGCCATGGAAGAGCACATTAGTGTGTCACCATGACACCATTTAAAAGCCTCAGGAGATGTGCATGGAGTTGATGTACAAGGCTGTGTCCACATGCAGCTCACACAGGTGAGCTCACAGGAGGTGAGGTAGATCCTGTTCTGTGTTCGAAGCTCACTAAAGCAGTAATTCTTGTATTTTCTTGTATTGCACTATGGGACATTATGTGTTTTCCATTCTGTTAGGACAATTTCCACTCTTTGATGCCTTAATCCAAATTTCTTGTTTTGACAGTAAAGTCAATGTCTGGCTCTTGTACTGCATGGCTTGTGCCTGTGCCAGGAGACCCATCTGGATGGTCACCACTGTCCTTGACCTGCAGGCTCTGCTTGCTCTCCCTCAGACCCCAAAAAGAGGAGAGGGAAAGCACACAGCTAAGTGATGGATGGCCCACACCCAAGCCTCTCCGCTCTCATCCTCCAAAGAGGTGATGTTCCTACGTTCCTACCCAGGCAAGATAATATCCATGCAGCAGACAGCTCAGGTGAGTTCAAGCAGTCTTCAGTGAAACATGGACTGGGGCCACAGGTGGTCCCTCTCAGGAGAGCTTAATATAAACATGATCAGTCCTGCTTTGCCTTGCCTGGGGAAATCTCAGTGCCTGTATAGAGGGGGACAACCCCACACAAGCATTACACCCCCTCTCCAGCTGGAAGGGTGAGAACTAGCTTCAGGCCAGTCCCATTCCCAAGTTGGGCTGGGAACAACCCAGAGCCACTGGCCCTTCATATGTCCCTGTCCTATGACGACTTTTTGCTGTTGCTCTGTGGATTAAAGATTTAAATGCTGAGTGAGGCAGAAAGCAAGGGAGAGGGAATGCCTTTGTACATTGCTGAGTCAGGCTCACCTGGAAGTGAGATGCTAGATTCCAGAGGTTTGCCCATGAATAGGTGAGTGGAAAAGCATAAGCAGGAGTGAATAAGCCCTGTTGTGTGGGTTATTCAGCTGAAAAATGAAGAAAAGGGGGCTTTGAAACAAGGCCCAAATCTCCTGATGTGGGCTTTCAGCTTCCTAGGTGCGTGGGTAGGTAAAAGATAACTGTCACTTGTCCTCTGGCACTGCAAGCCTACATAATAAAATCTTTTTCAGCAACTTCATGCAGCAAGTTAAACCCCAATATTGAACTTTTAAAAGGGACTAAAATCACATTTTTTAGCAAATAAACTATTTGCCAAATCAACATTTAATTGCCCAGTCCTGTACCCTATTAGCTGCTGAGCCCTTTAGAATATGGCTAGGGAACACCTCCATGTACCCTTGCACCCAAGTCAGCCCCTTCAGAGCAGAGGTGAAGAAAAAACACACCCCTGAGTTGACAGACTCTAAACACTGGAAAATAGTCCCAGTGCCGAAGGCTGCTTTTCCAACTGGGAATTACCCTTCAGTTAACAATTATGAGAATCTATGTGGGAAGACCTGAAAAAACCCAAGCCCAATAGTCCTTTCATGGAGTTCTGAAATAAGGTAGTTGGTACCGCCTGGAGTCCACATATGTGGGTTTTACTAGCCTGCCATTAGGAGAACAACTCAAGATCCCTGTCTGGCCTTCATGGGTTCAGCACATCTTGCCCAAGGCTTCCCAAGGGTGTCTGTGCATTGACCTAAGGTTTGCCTCCAGCCTAACAACCTTTGGGACCAAGAAATTAGGCTCACCATGCCTATGCACCCAAAAGAAGATCAGTCTCCTTGTGAACTTTGAGCACATGTAGTCATGGACAACACATGCATTTCTGGATGGGAAACTTCACAAATTATTCAATTTCAGCTAGAGCCTGTCATTTTGCTAATGGGATAGGAGACAAGTGGGAAGTCACACCAGTGCCTGTACATGACTTCCACAGGCCTCTTGCATTGGATGCCTAGACCATCAGAGGAGACCAACCATACGTATCTTCAACATAGAGTAACAGCCTGGGAGCTGCCTTCAATAAGAACAGCAGATAGCCTGTCCTATGCATCCTTGACCATGTCCTGCTGCTTGTTGGTTGTAATGTTCTAATGGGTCCCTAGCTAAAGGTGAGTGCATCCAACAGGGGAATATCTTGCCACAGGCCAGCATGGTCCACTGCCATGAAGTGCACATCACAAGAAGGGATTTCTGCTCAGACCCCACAGTGAAGGTCTGTGTGTGCTTCATGACGGAACCTTGGTATGGTATTCACAGGCTCCTGGATCGTTCTGTGCAGTGTAGCATTGGCAACCCAGCACAGTTGGGCAATGGCTGGCAGCAAGGAGAGGGTTGCACAATCTTCACTTGCACAAGTCCACGCTGCTTCAGGGGAGTGTTTGTCTGTGAACAGCATTGGACAAATTGAAGTTGCATAACTACAACCCATGCTACTTTGGACTCTTTCATTTTATATTTTTTCTTTTTCCATTTTTCTTATTGTTTTTCCTCTTTCCTTTCTCTGTGTTGTTTCTACTTAAGAAACCCTGGCACAGATTGGGACACATTGTTCCTCTCATACCCCAGCATCATGCCTGAGTGTGATCCTCAAAACCTGTCCACTTCTCAAGGCTGTTTCTTTCCATGCCTGTTGCAAGACTGGTCATTGCTTCCAGCTGAGGGTTTTGGGACTCCTTCTGTTCTGTTCTTGGAACTTTGACACAGAGGACTGCAAAGGTCAATTTGTCACTAATGGCCACAGAGTAGTTGGGTCCATGACACAAAAGCTGAACCTGCAAAAGAGGCCTAAATGCATCTGCACTCTGTGGTCACCCATATGCAAATTGCAAAGTGCAGGACAACCTAGGAAGATTTCCTAGGAAATGTGATATTATGTGTTCACAAACACAGCTTTGCACTTTTTTTTTTTTTTTTTTTTTTGTCTCTCCACTGCATAATGTGCATCAAGTTGGAAGGCTCAGGTGGGGGGAAAAAAAACATTGCCTCACCAAACCTCTCCCATTACCTGAGCCACAGCAAGGGAAACAGAAAATGCCTTTGTTGCTAAAATGGCAGCTGACTTTGGTGCTCTATCAGCCCAGCTGAGGGAGGAGGGGCTGGGGCAGAGGATGGATGAAGACTAAAAAGGGTAACAAAAATGCAGCTTATAATAGATCTCTAGGTTTTCTGTCACTGCAGAGGACAAGGTATTTACCACACAGCTATTGTTCCCAGAGATTCCTGCAGGACAGAAGCACATCTATATTCATACATGGGGATGGTCATATACACCTTCTATGTCTGAAAAGGTTCCTTGCTGCAATATTTAAATTCCCGTTGCACTATCACTGTTAGATCTGAGCGAATAATCCACAATGAATAATGTATCCAATGAATCCATCCCTGCTAATTGTGGAATATTCACGAGCAGATGGCAATTCCTAGGCAGGTTTTTTCACATTTCTTTTTTTCTCTGCTCTGTGGACGGAGCTTTGCTGTAAGTAGGTGATATTTGAAATTCAAGCTGTGTTTCTAAGTTACGATTGGCCAGTTGTGACATGATGGTGTCCCTCTTTCTGCATTGGCCGAGCGTACAAAGTACTTTGGATACAAATACTCGCATGTGCAAATTTAAAATTCAGTTTCCATGGTTACTCATGCATGCAGCTTTGAACTTCACTTTTCTCCAACATTTGTGCTAGTAAAACTCATTCAGTTGAAGGTTCATGGAAAGTGAACACAAAAGATGCATGAGGCTATATTTGCATGCTCTAATATAGATGATTTCTCTTCAAAAATCTCAGCCTGGATATTCATTGGGCTTTTCTGCCACCTTCTCTGGTGGCCTGCTTTTCATGGATTTCAGCCTACAGGAATTTTCTTTCCCAGTATTATCAACCTTTGTGACTTCAGTTTTAGCATCACAAATACATGCACAGCTGGTTGATATCTCTATCTGCAGGTAGATACAAACGTCTTGTAATCAGTTCTGCATTGGGCAAAGCAATTTATTTTTTCTTGCAATTTAAACCTAAATTAGTTTTGCAAAATCAGATTTCTCTCCTTCTTGTTAATCCAATGTCATTCAGAAATAACAAGGAATTAGAACAGGTTCATCTTTGTTTTGTAGCAATGATAGAGAGAGAGAAGAGAAAGAAAATTAGCAAGAATTTTAAAGTCAGGGTAGCTGGAAAGAGCTGAGCTGATGGGAAAGTGAGTTTGTTTTGGTTTTGAAAAGAGCAAACAAAGACGTCAAAGTCAGAGTCAGAGTGCAAAGCCCTACTGTACGTGAGTCATGAGGGTGTGTATCTGTCCCTTTCAAGATCTGAACACATACCTTTAACTGCTGATAAATACCTGGTTTGCATTATTTTCACAAACACCTTCCTTTATTGTGAAAAGAAACTGAGTTTCCAAAAACTCCCCCTTCCCTCCCACTCTGGGACAGTTTAATAAAAGTATTTTTGTTTCTCTGGCTATCACGTGTCTTGTGCAATATTTCTGTAGCCTCTGGACAAACACATGAGAGAGAGCAAAGTGTTAACCGCGATTTATGTCTGGGTTTGTAATCGCACTCTGGAGCAGCATGGTGTGGGAACAATGCCTGGCTGGCTGCGGGTGCCTGTCATGCACAGTGCTTCCAGCACGCAGCCCATGACAAAAAAGCTCAGGCAAGAGAAAGCAGCGCCACTTCACAGCCAACCAATAACCAGTGTTTCATTAGCATGTTCTGGCTCTACTTCAGACTGACAATAAATTAAAGGCATTGGTTACAGGGTCAGACCATGGCTGAGCCCTGCCTCTGAGCCCTCGGGTCCTCCCAGAGTTCATCTACAAGCGGCTCTGCTATTTGCCTTTGCGATGGTGCTGGCTTTAACCCTGCTGCACAGCAACCAAGTTGCAGGTCTGGAGGGTGAATGGGGACAGGGAACAACGTGCACCCGGGCCTCAGCTGGGGAACAGATCAAAGCTGCAGGACTGGGAAGGCAGCGGATGTTCAGACAACTATTTGCACCTGGGAATATTCACATCAACGCTCCAGTGCTGGGAAAACACCCACTGCCCATGCTCAGTGCCTGAACCTTTTAACTATTCAGAGTGCAAAACCAAATGGCTTTAAAGTGCTATCTGCTCTGAAATGGGTGACAAAGCATAACAATGACCCCTTCTTATTCAGCAGATGTGATCGCTAGTCACTTTGTGCCCAGCTGTGTGTATTCAGGCTCAGAGCTGTTGACTTTTAGCAAGAAAATGACTGCTGTTGCCCTGCAGTTTACCAAGCTGCCCTTGGAAAGCCCTGGGCTGTGCTCCATGTGCTCCATGTGCAGCTCCATGTTGCTGCAGGCACTGGAGCTGTTCCAAGGGCTAGCATCTCCCATCTGTCCTAAGGTGGGGAGGACACAGGGTGTCCCTTGCAGGTGGATTTCCTCTGAAGCACCTGGGCTGTTTGGAGGAATGGAGGCGGCACCACCGTGCTGAGGACCTGGTGGTTAATACCCGACTTGAGCTCACTGTCCTGGAGCATTGAGTGAAGTCCTACAAATGTGGTGTCATTCCTGCCCAACTTTAGATATTTAGAAATCATATGGGCAGTCCTGAATGGCAGAGGACCAACTGAAAAATCAGATGAATGCCAAGGTGGCAACAGATAAATTAGCTTGAGGAGAAGAACAGCAAGGAGCAGGTGCTTGTGATGAGCTTGTGTGCAGCTGGAGCAAGTGAGAGTCTAAGTTGGGGTGTCCTCTCCCTCCACACTCCTCCTTGGGCAGGGGTTGCTGTTACAGTGAACTGGTGGGTTTTGGTAATAGTTGCTGACAAAATTGTCATCAGTTGCCTTGTGGGTTGAAAATCACTTTAAACCCCTGGTTGCACAATCTAGGTTTCTCAAGACTTTCCCGAAATTGCCTCTTTGGCACTAGGGAAAAGTCTGAGAATTTCAGTGTGAGAGGAAATTCCCTCCAAAAACCCAGAGAGATTCGAAGAAAAGAGAGCTCTCAGCTTGCTGCTTGCACTTCTGCTGTTGTTGCTAGCAGATGGTGGAGCAGGCTTTGCCCTTTGGCCAGGACGGTGGGAGACAAAAGTCCCTGGCTTGGGACACGGCAGCAGGAGACAGGAGCAGAGTTGGAGTGGACACGTGGTGTGTGCCCTGAAGCCCTCTCACCCCCTTCCTTTCTTCATGTGGTGGCATCACCTGGTGAAGGGGGACAATACACTCCCCATTTTGGTTTCCCATCTTCCCCTGGAGATCTACTGCTGAAGCCATCTGCCCGAAGGAGAAGAGAACATAGGACTGCTCCAGGCTCACGCTCACTCCTCTTCCTCTGTCCCTTGGGGCTAAAAGCACCAGCCGTGTGGCTGCCTTTGTTTGCCAAGGCACTGCTGGCCTCACTCAGTCTTGGCTGGGGTTGTGGGAGGAGGGGCTGCCCAGCAGCAGATGGTCCTGATGGAGGGGCTTGGCTGGGTGGGCTGGGAGTGCCTGCCTGGGGGGACCCTTTCAGTGCTCGGATGGGGGAGGTTGCCTGCCCCTCAGACAGTCAGCTCCCAGCGGAGCACTGGATGGGATTACACTGCTATTCATCTAATTGCAATTGTATTGGGAGCAAAGAGACAGTACCTCTGTCCTCCGAGGATGTTTGGCCATGCACAAAGGCAGCCTCCTGCTGCCTGCAGACCCGCTTGGCTGTGTCCCGCTGCGCAGACCGCATGGCCAGCCTCAGCTCTCACTCCCCACAGGGAGTGCATGGAAGCTGCACTCCCTCACCCCTGCATTGTTTGGTGCTGCATGCTGGCAAGCACCGTGAAACCCACAGCTTGCTTGAAGCCTCCAGCAGGAGTGTCCCACATCACCAGCACCGTGCCAGCCCAGCCATTATACCTACATCAGGCACAACTTCCCAGCAGAGTGCGAAAAAACTGCAGTGTCATTCTGGGCTATCTCTCTGAGGTTAAAGCAATTCACGGCTCCCACCCTGCTGAGGATGGCCCACCTGTACTTGCAGCCGGGAAGTCATGTTTGCCGGTGAACCTCCCTCAGGAGGTGTAAACCCACTGAAGCCAGGGAATCTGTAAATCAGTGCAAGTGAGTAAATGGAGAATGAGGAGGGTAAAAAAAATATATATATATAAAAAAATCACACCCCACCCATGAGGACTTTATGGCTGACAATCACCATGCCCACGCCCTCCTCGAAGATCTGCCAGAGTTCATCTGCTATCAGCAAACACCTGCAGATAAGAACTAGACCCATTCTCTGAGCTCTGTGGGGCAGGATAGCCTTCTAAAGAAAATGAAAGGAAAGCTTCTAAGGAAAAGGAAATCTTTAGAAAAAGAAAAAAAAATAAAAAAAATTGGAATGACTGTGCAAAGAACCTGATGAGCATCTGGCATTAAGCAAAGAGCTTTTCTCTTTGGCAGGAAGGAAGCATGGCACCCTTAAGCCCTTCATAGGGGTTGTGGCTGGGGGAGCAGAGGCCAGACATGGGACCGTCCTGAGTGAGACAGACCCTTCAGAGACTGCACGCGGTAGGACTAGAGCAGGTGATGGTCCCTTGACTGTATGGTGGCTGCTTTGGGAGTTCCTGCTGGCAGAGTTCATTTGCAAGCATAATCCCCTTGAGAACCACTCATGAAAGGTGCCAGAGGCTCTTCTTGCAACCCGGGAATGCTGGCCTGTCTGTTCAGGGCTTGTCCTGTCAGCTGCAGATTTGCAACCTGGGCTGGCCTGCTGGGCCAGCTCTGGCAGCTTTGTTGCAGTCTGTAGGTGTGGGAGTTACTCGGGCACTCAGCAGCTTTTCCAGCAGCAGCTCTCTATGGCAGGGAGACCCTGAGGTCACAGACATGGTGGCTCAACCAGGGACAATGCTGGCTGGGCCAGCAGAGATGCCTCAGCTGTGCAGTGAGAGCACACACAGAGCCTAGGGCCAGCACCAGGGCAGGAGATGGCCCTTCTCTGCAGTTTTGCGTGAAGCATCCTGCATTGTGCCACTGACAGTTGTCACTCTTCTGTTTTCAAAAAACAGAGAGGGAGGAACATGCTATTCCTCCCAAAGCCTCATTCTCGTGGTGTGTCCTGTGAGACAGCTCTGTCCTCATGGCTCCTTCTCATCTCTCCTCTGGAAAATCCCCTTCCTCTGCTAATAATCCTATCCCTTCTTTTCTAGCACCCTGTTATAGGAGATCTGATAAAAGTGTTCAGCTTCTTCAGGCACCTCATTACTTCTCATGCTGGTCTGAGGTATTTTGGACAGATTGTGAGCTCCTGTGTGTGCAGACACCAGCATGTCTGCTTTTGGCTTCCTAGCATGGAACAGCCTGTCTTTTTGAGAGATCTGTGGCTCCAGGCAGGGTCCACATGAAGGGGAGGACTGCAATGTAGTGCTAGAGCCTGTGGCTTGCTTGGCTTTTGTTCCTGAATTGATACACTGATGGAGACACTGGGACAGGCAGCAGCATCTGAGTAGTGAGAGGTGAGATACGTGTGACTGATCTTGTGCTGCTGGAATTCCTTTCCAGTAGGATCCATGGGCCTTTCTTGAGGTTCATCTGTGTTGCACTGAAAATCTTGGTGTTCTCCTTCATCCTGCTCTTGTGTCTCTCTTCTTTCTTTGCCCCTTTACCTTTTGTTGTCATTTTTCACTGTATTTTGTGACTATTGGAAGTGGCATCTCCACGTGGCTGGTTGGTTACCTGAGGCCAATTCTACTGCACTGTGACAAATGGCTTAACACTCTTTGACCCGTCTTAGTTTTCTGCTTTTGGTCTTTTATGTACAAACTCTTTGGAGGTGGTTTAAGAGAGACTAGACATGTGGGTGGTTTACTCAGCTGGGCAGCTGATCTCTACCACAACACTCTCTCACTCCCCCTCCTCAAAGGGAAAGGAGGAGAAAATATGATGCAAAGGGCTCAAGGGTTGTGATAAGGATGGGGAGATCGCTCAACAATTATTGTGACAGGCAAAACAGACTCAGCGTAGGGAGATAGTAAAATTTATTGCCTACTGCTAACAAGCTAGAGAAGTGAGAAACAATGGAAAGAAACCCAAATCACCTTCCCCCTATCCGCCCTCATTCCACCTCCTCCCCCTGAGCAGCGCAGTGGAACAGGGGAATGGAGCTGTGGTCAGTTAATAAGCACTTCATCTCCGCCGCTCCTTCTTGGTCACTCTCTGCCCCTGCTCCCCGTGGGGTCCCTCCCACGGGATGCCATCCTTCCCAAACTGATCCTGTGGGGGCTGCCCACAGGCCAGCAACTCTTTCAAGAACTGCTTCCACATGGCTCCGTACCACGGGGTCCATCCCCCAGAAGCAAACTGCTCCAGCACAGGCCCCTCACGGGCAGCAGCTCCCCCCAGGCCCCCCTCCTCCTGTGTGGGCTCCTCTCCAAGGGCTTGCGGCTCTGGCCCGGGGCCTGCTCCTGCGGGGGCTCTCCGTGGGCTGCAGCCTCCTCCAGGCCACATCCACCTGCCTCCACTGGGGGCTCCTCCATGGGCTGCAGCATGGAGATCTGCTCCATGTGGGACCCATGGGCTGCAGTGGGACAGCCTGCTCCACCAGGGGCCTCTCCACAGGCTGCATAGGATTTATTTTTTTTTTTCCCTTCCTTAAATCTGCTCTCACAGGGCTGCAAACAACATCGCGTATTGGCCCAGCTCTTGCCAGTGGTGGGCCCCTTATCTAACATGGGGCAGTCTCTGGATTCTTCTCACAGAAGCCACCCCTATGGCCCCTGCTACCCAAATCTCCTTGCACGTAAACCCACTACAACACAGGAAATGAACAGGCAGGAATAATCCAAAACTTGAATGTCAAGTGGGAGAGAAGAAGCTACACGGAAAGAAGCTCCACCTAATCAGTGCCTGTGTATGAGTTTGCAGAACCCAGAACCTTTTCTGATAACATATTTTAGGCCAAACCTAATCTCCTTTAGATGAACCAGATGTTCATCTATCCTATACATCTCTATATCTCTGTATATCTGATATATATATAGAGAGAGAGATAAATATTTCTGCATGTGAATCTGACTAAACATGAAAGAGCTTCAGTCTAAAAGCTACAGGCGATTTTTCAGGAATCTACTGAACTGATGAAACAATGGATTTCAAAGGAGACAAGAGGGCAAACCAAACCGTGGTGTTATATACTCTCCTGATCTCCCTCCATCATTCTGCAGAAAGAATGAATGGCTAAATCCAGCTTCACTGCTGATGTTGATACTTTTCCAAAGATCTGGTAAGTAGGAAGTGTATTGTCATTGTTTTTGTGCTAAGCAAGAAACTGAAGTCAATTGTGCTTTTACTTTTTTGGGGTACTGTGGTGTCAGGAATTTGGAGTTCATCTCAAACTGTGGAGTAGGAACCTAAGATTGACCTGAATGGTGATATCTGGGCGTGAACACAGCAGGAAAAACTGTGAGAAGAAGGGTTAAAAGAATGGCACGTGCTGATCTACTAGATCAGCAGGTCTTCAACAGCAGAGCAATCCACATGCAACTTCTCAAGACATCTGGAGCAGTAAAACAAAGGACAGCTTGAAACAAAGGAGAGATTACACCCAGAAAGGAGCCCAACCAGAGTGAGTAAATCAGCAGTGCTCCTAATGACTCACAGAGGCGGGCCAGAATGAAAAAGCAAAAGATCACAATCACTATGAGTTCCTAAAGGGTACAGAAAGCATGTCCAAGATCTAGTGCATGGCCACCCACCTAAGAAGAACTCAGGACCAGAAACGAGGAATTGAGAGATGTTATCCCTTATTTTCCATGCCACCACAAGTCCTGACTGGGCTAGCTGGGCTGTGAGTTTGAAAGAATGAGTGAGTGAAACCTGGGAGAAACTGAGTGTGAGTTGAATCACCTTTGACAAAAATAAAAATCACCTTCCTCTCCTAGATGATCTTGCACTGAGCTTTGTGCTGCAGCTGGCATTTTTGCATTCCCCAGTGTCCTCCACAGCCACTTCTAATTGCTGTTGTTTGCATTTTTTTGTTTCCATAGATGATAATACAGGCAAGTTTCTGTCCTCTGGATGCTGCTGGAGTCTGACTTCTAGTAGGCAGATGGTGTTTGGATACCTACCTCAGATGAGAGTAGGGCACAGCAGGGATTAGTAGAGATAACAGCTAAAGCCAAACAGCACTGCACACTACTTAAACATGTGCACACAGGCACACTGTAGCATTGACTTTTCCATGCCTTGCAGTGTCAGCTCTGTTGGTCTGGGCTGGATCTCTGCAGCCACAAATGACATCTGCATCTTCTAGCAGCTCAAGGGGGCATGGTAAGTTACAAAGGATTTGTGCAATGGGGATGTTTTCCACTGTCCCAGAACTCCCAGGATAGAGGCATTAACCCTTGAGCATAGAAATTAAATGGCTTATAGCCAGTTTCAATTGGCCATGGCTTCCTGTAATAAAACATGTGCATGTGTATGTAAGTCAGAACCTAGCTATGTGCATGAACTCTCCTCTGCTAGCATGGAGCTGGTGCTAGCCACTAGTCTGTGAGCTGTGGTACACTATGGGGACACTGAACCAAGACAATCCACCTGCAGTGTCCATCTGTTCTTGCTGTTGGGGTGCTTCAGGTTGGGGGCCTTCAGGGTCCCCCTCCCAGCTTCACCCCTTTGGTTTGCCCCCACTGCCAGTCTCAAGTTCCTGGGCTGGTTGGCTGCATTCTTCTGCAGTCCAAGTCACCTCCGTGCCCTCTTTAGTCCAAGAGCAGCTCTTATCCACATGTGACCGCTCTGCACCTTTTGCTGACTTGACATTAGCAAATGTTATAGTCATTATAAGGCTGTTACTGTTTGAGTTGTTTAACTTTAACTCAGAGCTGCCTGGAGTCTCTTGGCCAGCTTCTGCTGTTATTAACTAGACAAAATGTGATCTGCTTACACATTAGTAGCCTCAACAACATAAAAAGGAGTTTCACTTTCCTGCTGGGTCCTAAACACAGCTTGATAACAGTCTTAAGAGTGCACAAACACGGGCTTTGTTTTTCTAAGTGCACCTGCCCCAACTCCCAGTGACGCACCAGACACAGAAAAATATTTGGTACTGGCTGTGCCCCACAGCCCTCTCTCTGTGACCAAAATCCTACTTTTATTATGCATTTATTTAATCTTTTGAGTCATATGCAATGCTTGAAATAGAGGAAAGGGCAAGGCCAGCAGGAGATGTAGCAGCATTAGCAGGATCACTGATGCATGGAGCCAGGCTGTCCCTGTATGCCAGCAGTGGGGAGATGAGTCCTAATTAGTTCTTGGAACTTGTTTGAAATCAAGCTTTTTTTTTTTTCTTTTTTTTTTTTTTTTTTTTTCAAAGTATCGGGTGACTCGTTGCTTTCTTGTCTTTCTGTAACTTCTCCATCCTGAGGAAAACCTCCTGAACCTCTGCATGTGCTGGTCCCCAGCTTCTCATGGAGGGGTACTATGCCATGGGTTTTCTTGGTACCAATGCAGTGTGTTTCCTAACCAGGCACATCGTAGACCCAGAAACTTAGTTTTCATCCTCCTTTTACAGTGACAACTTGCCCCTCTAACCCTGAGTCAGGCCTTCTGGCCAGTGCTGCTGGTTATGGAGCCACCCAGCTCCAGCATCCACATCCACCTGAAACATGAGATGGTCTCAGCTCTCCAGCCAACAGTATTTTCCCCTCCTGCAGTGCCGAGGCCAGTTGTTCTCAGGGGTGTCTGTGCACTGCTGGTGCTGCTAGCATTTTCTTTGTGCCATGCATGCTCCATTGGCAGTTGCAAACTGTTGCAAAGCAATGTCATCTGCTGTGGTTCCTGCAGCTGTTTCCAAGTGCAGAGCTTGATTTTGTCTTGTTTGTCTTATACAGTACAGCTCATTATGTTCTGATCTGAGCTGCCTTCCTCTTTTGACTCCTATCTCCCTGTAACACAGTGGATACTCTTCACAGGGCAGGCTAAGCAGTTTCTCCTTTGCTGGTTGCTTGCTTGCAGCGTTTCCCTCTGTCCATTAGTAACTTGCAGTGATATGGTAAAATAACATGGCGCTGCCTGACTTGAGCTTCCCCTTTCCTTCTGACTGATTTGCCTACCCAGGAGGACTGAAAACTTCCTTGGCAGAACATAGAAGAGGTTCCCTACCCAAGGTTGCTTAATGCGGAAAAAAGAAAGGCACTACCCATCCCATCAGTTAGTGCAGTGCAGGAGAGTCTGTCCCAGCATGGATGATGACAAATGCAGGTTTATTTTATACCTATGGCCTTGGGCTGTCAGTGACAGAAAGGGCTACATGTTCATCCAGAAGTGGTCCAGTGCATCACTGGTGCCAACAATCAGTAGCAAACCACCAGCCCAGGCTATTTGAGAAGACAGTGGAGGGTAAGGCTGTCTCTCCTTGAAAGACTGGACGACTTCATGAGCATCCACCAGCTGGGAATGATCTGGGATCACTTGGTGCTGGCATGTGTGTTAGGGCCTCCAGAGCTTCTTGTCCAGGTCTGCATCCCCCAGCATGGGGGTTGCTGGATGCCAGCCAGCATCTCTGGTCTCCTTGGGTGTCAGTGTTGTAAGATTGGCTCCTCAGACTCAAAGGAGTGGCAAGCTATTTTGTTTTCACCCTCTGTTTGTAGGCTAAAAAAAAAAAAAAAAAGCCAATTAGTTTCATTTTTACGTGGAATATAGTAATATAGTGCTCAGATGTCTCTACAGTTTCATACCCTCTCCTGCCAGAGCTAACTGAAAAAACATTGAAACCATGAGGTGCACAGGAATAATCCCCTCTGGGTTTTGTTCATCTTCATTGCTCTCAGCCATGATATCAGCACTCCTGATGGTCCTTCAGCTGTGCTCTGGCCCTCTTACCTGGAGATGCTGTCAGCCTCTTTTTAAGCTCTTGCTGTGGTTGGTTTTACTTAGAATGAAAGTATTTGAGGGAGGTCAGTCTCAGTGTTAGAGAAACCTACATTGTCCAGCTCCTGCTGGCCAATGCCTCTGAATGGTTCCTGCATCCCTCCCCTGAGCCAGCACCTGGCATTGTTTAAAATGTCATTGCAGAGCTCCAGCGAAGAGGTAGGGAATGAAATTTCTTCTGCAGGAGCTGACAGGCTGTAGTGAAGACCCCAACACCCACTGCGGCTCCCTTTCTGCTTTGTTTTGAATTAAGGTAGACAAGGGCATCTAGCATGCTGCTTTGCCTGCCTGGCACAGACACTGCCTCTGGGGACAAGTGTCCTGCTGGAATAGCTGGGCTGAGAACACAGCACAGAGTTGGAGGGGTCCCAGCAATTAGGAAAGAGATTTATCCTGCAAGGGATATCAAAAACGGGGCAACAGTTACAGCATTGCAGGCTACTGGGTAACCTTGTCAGGGGAATTTCTAAAGCATTTGTTCATTGGCTGCAGGGAAGTTATCTGGGTTTCTGGGATATCTGGGAAATGTTGCTCCCAAGGTGTTGCATTGGGCAATTTATTTTAGAGGCAATTCATCCCCAATCTGCCCTCCAAAATGTGCGTGAAAGCAATTGCAGGCTGCTGGTGGCTTTGGCAAATGGTGAAAGCAGCCATGGGTATCCCAGGATTATGAAGGGCCAACCATGCTGCAAAGTGGGCGGGATGAGCAGAGGTGGCCCTGTCAGCCAGGAGCCTCCTGGCTCCGAGCAGACCACCAGCGGTTGCCTGTGCCCCAACAGCACCATGTACTGCTTGAGGAGACATAGGAGGAAAATGGCAGCACAAGTGTCCCCTGCCCCCATCTCTTCCTGTTTGTGTGCTTCAGCTTTCTAAGTCTTACCTGTGTCTGCTGCCAGCATCTGCCTCAGAGCTCCTTCTGGTCTGCAGAGTGTGAGACATCTTAGAGGAGCACTGCAGAGCTGCCACTGTGCACAGACAGGACTTCCAGAAAGCAAACTGTAGGCTGGGGAAAGGCACACAGGCTGTATTTGCATGAATCAAAAAAGGGGAGACAAGGAAGAAAACACCCTCTTTCAGAAAAGCCCATGACTCACTAAAGCCTCTGGCCTGTGCAGACCAGGCAGTTCTGTACTAGCTGAGCTCATAGGTATGCATTTAGCTTGCTTTACCCTCTTGATTCTCTTTGGCATGAGTTGTTTTTTCATGAACACTTGCCAAGTGATTTAGGCGAGTGATTATCAGCTGATTTTCAGTAGATCTCACTTCTCATCCCGTGTGGTTATGAGTATCTGAAAGCATTTCCTGATTGGATTAGGACAAATTGTGGAAAATTTCATGGAAGAGACCATTTAAAAATTACTTGATTTGAATTAATCACACATTTAATTTGAATGATCTAGAAAAAAAAAAAAACTTAAAAATTGCCAGAAATTTCTATTTGAAAAGTCATTTTTGAACCACGGAACAGTTTATTTTCTTACGGTAGTTTTTTTTTTTTTTTTTTTTTTTTTTTTGTTTTTTTGTTTTTTTTTTTTTAATAGCCCCCCTGAATGAGGATTGGGTTGTTTCCCAACAGCAGTTGTAATTTTTGTTCGTGCCCATTCGCAGCAACACATTTCTGCTGGGCAACATCTATCCAGGTTCAGTGCGGACAGACAGACACACTCCTGGGGTTTCTTGGGACAGCTACTGGCTTATTGTTATTTGTGATGTGATTGACTGCAAAATGATAGAGTGTGGCTGCTTGTCTCCATGACAGTGAAAGTTTGCTGAGGAGAGTCTTAACATGAAGCAAATGGGATTTTCTTTATGGATAAACACCCACACGTGTATGGGAGCCCAGGCAAGGCTGCCCTGTCCAAAGCCATGAGCACACGGGCTGGCCTGGCCAGGTGAGGCCAGCAGCCACCCATAGCTGAGTGAGACATTTCCAGGAGAAGCACTCTCCTGCTGCACAGAGGGAAGGATGCTGCTGCATCTTGCTCCTTGGATCCTCCCTCCCCACGAGCTCCCAGCCAGCCCAGCTTCCTGTGCACACCAGCACGGCTCAGTCATTCTTCTCCTTCATTATACATGATCTGGTTTTGTCAGAGAGAATAAACGGAGAACTGAATAGTGCCTGCTCACAGCTCACGTGTGAATGAGAGCAGATGGCAGTGACTGGGAGCTGCCTCTTGTGCTCTTGCAGAGAGAGAATTTAACTCTTCACTCTGCAGTGGCAGTGGTGAAAAATGTTGCTGGGCTTCTGCTGGCAGCTCTTGACATCCCCTCTGGCAATAGGGGAGCTATGTCTTGGCTTGGCTTAGTATGGGTTGGCTCCTGCTGGAAAATATGGCCATGGTCACAGGAAGAAGAGGTAGCTCTTCTGTGGTGTAAGAAAAACCCTCAGTGTCATCTGCTGGATCTCAGAGCACCGTTGTCACTGCCCTATCTTTTCCTTCTATTTGGCCATTTATGGTTTGTATTTAATCAGCCTGGACAGCAAACAGGATACCATTTGTTTCCCATTAGCGATCCAAACCTTTCCATGGTGGAGCTTCATGTCCATGGTGCACCTGTTGCAGCTTTCTGGTCCCCTTGAATTGAGCCATGTGAATATTGCTACTGCTTGTCCATCGCAACAGCCTCTCCAATTGTAAGAATTCTAGTTTCAGTCCTCACAGATGTTCTTACTAAGCACCAACACTGGAGAAAATGGGACCAACACTTGGAGAATTCAAGAGGGCAAATGAAGGTGACTGTGCCATGGCCACCCTACAGCCTGGCAGCAAAGGCTGTGTGCAGGTCACACAAGGCATGAAGTTCACTTGCAAAGTGAGGATCATTTTAAGTTTCTGTAGGCCTTTCCACACTGACCTGATCAACAGGGAAGTCCAGGACACACTCTATCTTTTCCTAGCTAGATCCTTCTTTTTGGTCTGGCAAGCAATGAATAAAGCCCACACTATCTTGTGACAAGTAACCACTGAGATACAGGCACCAGTGTTGAGATTCCAGATGTCCTCCATGACCAACTTGCTTTGGCTGTGCTCTGTGGTTCATGCAGGTGACTCAGACATGCCCTTCTGGATTTCTCTTCTGGGATGGATCTCTCACACCTTGGATTAGCAGATAGAAGCCCATAAAACATGACATGGCTCAATGTGTTGGAGGGCCTTTGGAAGGGAACATGCCCTAGGAGGTGAGACAATGTGAACAGTTTCCAGGGCATATATTTTCATACCTCTCTACACTTGTTTGCTGGAAACTGGATCCTCATCAAGGAGAGCATTAAGAAACCTCTGGCTTCTTTGAGCACAGCTGGGCTTTTTTCTCGGTTCAGCTCCTGGGATTTGCTGGGAACGCTGCCTTTCAGGTCTGAACGAGGCTAGGAAAAGGAGGGTGTGATTACCTGCTCAGACTCCCCATCACAGCTAACCACAGTGCAGGTTCATCACTTGTCTTCCAAGGCTCTGCTCCTCCTCTGGGTGAATTTAGACCTACACAGGAATAAGACTGCAGAGTGCCAGAAATAAACTCAGCTATCAGCCAAACTGAGATGTAGTTTACAAGAGTACAATGACCTCAGAGAGGGTCTGCTGAGGAAAAATAAATGGGCTGTGCCCTCTTTCACTTCCTTAAAAAGCCTGCCTAGTGTGGCTTCCTTGTTTTTCACATTTGATTTGCCAGGAAGGTCACAACTGACATTTCTTGGTTTTCCTGCAGAACTTGTTAGAAGACCCATGTGCAGAGTATGAGCTTCATCTGACCCTCACTGCTGAGCACTGAAACTTTCAGGACTAAACATTTTCTCCCTGCTGTGCTTTTTGTTGTTGTTGTTGTTGTTTTTAACTGATTGAATTGAAATAAACATCTTTAACTTTTAACTATTTTGATGCAACTATGCTTTCTTGGTGCATCTGATGATACAGAACCACCTGCTCTTTTCCCTTCAAACATACCGCAAGTGAGGCATACAAGATCTGACTTTCTGATGTTGAAAGAAAACAAGCAAGACTCTAATTTCCCCTTCAGGAAAACAAATGGTCTTTGTTATTCCAGCATGGTCCTCTTTGGCCAGCTCGAGACTAGAAATTCAGAATTAGCATTTAAGGAAGAAAAAAAAAAAACATAACCCAGGCATGGATTTTGCAATCTTGCTGTTGCACTGCAATCCTCACCAAAACGGAAGAGCAATGAATGGAAAGTCTTTTACTATCATTTATAGCAACTCCTCCCTTTCTTCCCTAGCCAGTCTTTTCTTGGCCACTTGGCACTTCCATAAGAGGAGATTTTGGGGAACATCGGGGAGCTATCTGTGACCATACCATGAAGTAGCTCTGCTCTGCTTCCTATCCTCAGCCTGAGAAATGGGGTCAGGCTGCCCTGGCTTCCTTCTTCACCTCTGCAGGTTCCTGCTGGTGCTGCCCCAGGCTGGGTGAAGAGGACAAAGCATCTCTCTGGAACCGGGCTGTGTCCATGGAGGGTGAATGAGGATGAGGCAGTGATGGGGGAAGCCCTGAGGCAGGACAGAGACCTGTGGTTGCTTGCCCAGGCTGTAACCACTCACCTTTCAGAGCCAATGCATGCACCAGCCAGACCTGCTGCTCAGCAGAGCTGTGGGGAAGGCAGGGCAAGTAGAAGTGGTGGTTAAAGGTTGAGGAAGGGGTAGGCTTTATGGGAAGATGTAAAGTCCCCATCCCTGGCAGGGGCATGGAGCACAGCATGGAAAACACTTCCTCAGGGTCTGGCATCCCTATGTCCTCTCAGCACTGGTATAAAGAGCACAACAGTGACTCACCCATGAAGCGGTGGCTGAGCTGGCTCTGCTTGCCCTGTCCCATGTCTCCTGACCCCATGTTCCTACTAGCGATGCATATTTCCATGCAAGTCCCACACAGTGGCTGTGAACACCCCAGAGGGGATTTTTGAATGGATGTGGCCAAAGGGCTGCGACCTGGAGCAAGTCCAAAGCACCCTGGGAGAGGAGAGAGCAACTGGCTCCCAGCGCTTCCTGCTCTCAGACCAGCCGATCCCATGGGACCTGCGCTGTGAGGTGTGGGACCTGCTTGCAGAAAGCACCCAGGACAAGGCCAGCAGTTGCTACAGCATAGTTTCCTGCATGCTGGCCCATGCCCCAAAGACAGAGACAATGGCTCTGCTCTGTGCCCCTGCGTGGAAGACATCTCTGGAGCCTGCTGGCAGGGTCTAGCCTGGGCCCACTGCCAAAAGGGAATACCAGGTGATACCATCTCTTTGCTGGGAAGATGCTGCAGAGGCCTCCCCTCAGGGTGCCTGGTAAATGCCAGAGAGGGCAGTTACTAGGACATCTTCCAGCAGACTCTGGACCACGTCTGTGCCCTGTAAATGCATTTGCTTGTAGCCTGTCTTTTTCTATGACACCTGAGTCCTGCCACTATTCAATCCCCACATCGTGCGCCCTTTGGGTCAAGTAAATAGTTGAACAGGAATGTACCCAAGCCCTGTGTATCTGTGTTTGTGCAAAGATTGTTTGGTCTGGCAGGTCATGGATCTTCTCCCATGGTGGTTTTGTGTTGCCACAGTCCTTTCAAGAATAACTTTCCAGGTACCATCTGCAGGTGGGTAGCACTATTTCTACAATGTCTTTGGGCCAGATTTGCAATGCATTAAGTACAGCTGTCGGTGAGGTGTCCCCATCATTTTAATGCTCTGAGTAGCACAACATTAGAGCTGGGTCACAGCTACCTCCCAGGGAATAGATGACCTGAAAAGTGTCCTCAATCCAACAGATCCTCTGTATTAAGCCCTGCAAAAAGAGACCAGTAACAAGGCCAATAAAGGGACACAGTGTTGTGCAAATTTTACAGGCTTATCTACTTATCTGGATTATGCAACAGGCCTAGAAGAAATGCTTCTATCCTGTGAACTTCTATAATGCGTCTTCTGAGCTTGTAGGAGGTGTTGCAACACAGTGGCATACTCCACTCCAAGGTGTGAGGCATGTTCTGAGGAAATTCTTGATTTACAAGCTGGCTCCCAGACAGACGCAGTCAGTATGTGTTGCTCAACCCTCACACAGCACTTGCTCATAGGTCAGCGTGTGACTTTCCTGCTTCCTGAGAGGCAAGGTAGGAAATGGATCCAGTGCTTTCAGGAGGTGGAAGGGGCACACAGCCATCCTGCTACGCTCTGATTGCGGCAGCCCTTGGAGAAAACAGCATCATGAGGCCATTTTGCTCTCTGAGCTCCCACATTGCTTTTCTAACTTTACTCTGCCAGCAGGGAGCCTAGCAGGACAGCTGTCCTGGGATGAACTGGATCAGGACACATAAGCTTCAAAGTGTTAGCATCAGCAAAGCCATTTATGTCATAGAGGATGAGTGGCAGAGGCAGTGTCTTATGTGCAGGTCTTCAAAAAAAGGAAGAGGGATGTGTTGTAAGAAACCACCATCCCTTGCCTTTCTCCAACCATTTCCACCACTGCCTCTCCCCACCATTAAAAGGAGGGGGGGGCGGTGCTCATAGAATCATAGAATGGCTAGGGTTGGAAGGGATAGGATCCTCATAGATCACCTAGTTCTAATTCCCCTGCCATAGGCAGGGATGCCACCCGCTAGATCAGGTTGCTCAGGGTCTCATTCAACCTGGTCTTGAACACCTCCAGGGATGGGGCATCCACAACCTCTCTGGGCAACCAGTTCCAGTGCCTCACCACCCTCTGAGTGAAAAATTTCCTTCTAACCTCTAATCAGTCTCCCCTCTTTTAGTATAAAACCATCCCCCCTCATCCTGTCAACATCTTATTGAGCAAAGAGTCACTCTCCATCTCTTTCATAAGCCCCCTTCAAGTACTGAAAAACCACAATGAGGTCACCCCAGACCCCCAGCTCTCTCAGCCTTTCTGCATAGGAGAGGTGCTCCAGCACCTTGATCATCTTTGTGGCCCTCCTTTGGACCCGCTCTAACAGCTCCACATCCTTCAATGTGGTGATTGTGGGAGGGCCCCAGGGACATTTATTTCTAAGACTAGGTGATGGTCCAGTCCTCTCTGATTTGGCTGAGACTGGTAAGGAGCATTCAGAGAGGTGCAGCACCATGCATACCCTATGTTCTCTGTGGGGTTTAGGAGCACTCAGACTTGAGGCAGAGCCCATTCCCACTGCTTTGCAGGGTGCAGGCTTCTCCACCAGCCTTTCCCAGGAGCAGACGTAACAGCAAACCACACCCCACACTGCCAGAGCTGTGAGCAGCCAGCACTGTCTTGTTATTTCTTGTTATTTATAAGTCTCCGGGCTCAGTGCTTACTGCATGCTTGCAAGGCTCAGCTGCTGGTGCAGAAGCCCTGTTTATTCTTGCCCTCCTGGTTATCTCCCATTCTCTCTTCTAGTTTCTTCTCCCTGGAGCAGGTTTGCTTCTCCTGACCTCTCATGTCAGAGTTCTTCATGTCCCATTCTAGCCTTTTTCTTCCCTAGAGGAGCTTTGGACAAGAGCTCCCACAGGAGCAGGGTCCACTTGTCCCTGGATTGTCTCCCAGCAGATGCACAAGGGCAGGAATTGGGACTTCCAGCTGTTTCCCTGTTTGTCTTTCTCTAATTGACATATTTCTGGAAGCTCAATTGAGCTCCTTCTCTGTGTCAAACTGCACAAATCCCCCCAAAATAAGCCCTTGGCACTAGAAGCTCTGATTGTCCCTGATCATAAGCTAAATAGGATTTTCTTCAGGTTTACCTTAATACAAGGACCAACTGCATACTGTCAAGCTGGATGGGCTTCGCTTTGAAAGCCTTGAAGAAAAGAGTGAGAAAGAACAAAATTAAAATGTTCTTGAGAGAGGAGAGGATGTGTGAATAGCCCATGTGAAATGGCTTGAAATGAAATCACGGCAACAAACACAGCCTCCACTAACCACTTGTAAACTGTGTGTTTCCTTTAATCAGATACTTTATTTAAGCAAAGATTAAAATGCAAATTTGAGTTGGACAGGATTTTTTTGTTGTAATTTTTGTTAGAATATCACATTTCTCTAACTAGATGAAAAAGAAATGAAAGATGATAATGTTCTGGAGAAACTACAAGAGTTTTGTTTTAGGCTTTTGATTTATTTGCTCAGTCTAATAAGTTATTCTCTTTTTGAATTTGATACACATGGATTTTATTATTGCTGAGGAGAGCTTGCCTGCTTGCACCTGAAAACTAATCCAGGAAGTAATTCTTAGAGAGAAGGCTCCAAAATTTTGACTTCTAGAGAGTCTGAATGCCCTATTTGTTTTTTTTTTAGTGTTTTAGTTTTGGTTGTTTTTCTGTGTTTTGAGTGATTATCCCATTACTAAAGGTAGCTTTGACCTGCTTTACTTCAAATGGAGCTGTCAGAATGGCCACAACCAGGTTGTGTCTGTGTTGTTCCCTGACCTGCCCCTTCCCCCCCCCCCCCCCCCCCCCCCCCCCCCCCCCCCCCCCCCCCCCCCCCCCCCCCCCCCCCCCCCCCCCCCCCCCCCCCCCCCCCCCCAGCTTCTGTGCTTTCTATATTTTGGAAAGTTATTTTCATTAGTGGCACAAATTCTGCATGAATTCTGGTGGGAAAAACAAACAAACAAAAAAAACGCAGGATTTGATGGGGCTGTCCCTGTTGCCATTGTGGTCTGTAGTGGGGCTGTGACAATGGCTGTTGGATGCCAGTGTGGTGCCTTGCTCCAGGGAGCCCTTTCCTATCCACCTGCAGCAATGGGGGGTTTGTAGGATGGGGGGACCCTCCATGGGGCAGCATGCTCCAGAACTGTGCAGTGCAGAGCTGCTTTACATTTGCTTCTCCTGAAAAATGCAGGGGAAGTGACACTATTGTATTTTTTCTTAAGCACATCAAGATGTGAGCCATGAGGGTATTGTCTCAGCTCCATCAGAGGAGCAAATTGAATGACAAGCCCAAGTGGGTACAGAGCACATACAAAGAAGAAGGATCAATATTTAAGTGGACTACAGACCTGGGAAGCTGAAGCGGAGTTTCCCAAGATAACATCCTGATGGCACAGAGAACTGGGATTCCTCCTGTTCCAGCAGAAAGCATTCTGTGAGTGGGGGCTTTTCTCCAGCTTTTTTTTTTTTTTTTTTTTCCACAGGCTCAGCACCCACCTGCCACTTCCCTGCAGTGGCAGTGCTTGACATGATGTCTTTGGTGAACAGCATCACCCAAGGCTGGGTGATGCAGAGACCCTGTATCAGATAAAGAACTTCCAAATTCTATGGGCGTGGAAAGCCGCAGTGTCACCTAGCCACGCTGTCCTCCATCGGCCTTTGCCAGCTCCCCCCTGCTGGTGGGTGCAGGTGGCCAGGAGGGAGGGTATTTTTAGACAGGCAGGATAAAGAAACTGAGTATGGATTAACCAGACAGGCCTGGGACCAGGTAATCTGCCTGTGCTCTGTGGGCTCTGCAGCCTGCGCAGCTCTGGTCAAGTGGGGGATAAAGCTTCAATACTTGTCATAGAGAAGACTTGGAGATGCCTCGGGCACTCGGTATGTTCTTATGGTGAGCCTGGGTTTTCTTTTTATCTTCATGTGACATTTGGTCCCTGTGAGTGGGAAGTGCTGTGACCCTTGTGTGGGGAGCCCTTCTGGCAGGGGACCTTGGGAGTGCCCTGTCTGTGCCCAGCCAGACTGTGGATGTGGAGCTCTGGGTGAGCATCCCTGCTCCAGTCTGGAGATGCTAGTCACAGAATCACAGAATCACAGAATTTCTAGGTTGGAAGAGACCTCAAGATCATCGAGTCCAACCTCTCACCTAACGCTAGCAGTCCCCACTAAACCATATCCCTAAGCTCTACATCTAAACGTCTTTTAAAGACTTCCAGGGATGGTGACTCCACCACTTCCCTGGGCAGCCTGTTCCAATGTCTAACAACCCTTTCAGTAAAGAAGTTCTTCCTAACATCCAACCTAAAACTCCCCTGGTGCAACTTAAGCCCATTCCCCCTCGTCCTGTCACCAGGCACGTGAGAGAACAGACCAACCCCCACCTCATTACAGCCTCCCTTGAGGTACCTATAGAGAGCAATAAGGTCGCCCCTGAGCCTCCTCTTCTCCAGGCTGAACAAGCCCAGCTCCCTCAGCCGCTCCTCGTAGGACTTGTTCTCCAGGCCCCTCACCAGCTTCGTCGCCCTTCTCTGCACCCGCTCAAGCACCTCGATGTCCTTCTTGTAGCGAGGGGCCCAAAACTGAACACAGTACTCGAGGTGCGGCCTCACCAGAGCCGAGTACAGGGGGACGATCACCTCCCTAGCCCTGCTGGTCACACTCTTTCTTATGCAAGCCAGGATGCTGTTGGCCTTCTTGGCCACCTGAGCACACTGCTGACTCATATTCAGCCGACTATCCACCATCACTCCCAGGTCCTTCTCTGCCTGGCAGCTCTCCAACCATTCCTCTCCCAGCCTGTAGCTCTGCTTGGGGTTATTGCACCCCAGGTGCAGGACCTGGCACTTGGCCTTGTTGAACTTCATGAACTTCATAGTCAAATGAAGGGGAGCAAACAGCCAAAAGTCTTGGTGGATGGCAGCAGTGGGATTGTACCTTTATTCTAAACTTACGCCTCATGGTGTGAGTAGGAGCTTTGCGGTGAATAATGTCTGTGCAAGACAGAAGTGTAGAAGAGGCAGTAGAGCTCATAGCTTGGGAAGGGAGACTGTGCACTCAAGAGCTTTCCTCTCCCTTAACATCTGGGATTGAACCAGTTTGTGATCCAGACATCTGCCTCCAGGAGCCAGGTAGGTCTCTCCCCACCAGCCAGTCCTGGCTCCAGAGGTAGCTGTGGGATAGCTGTTTGATTCAGATCCAGCAGAGACACAAGAGCAGGTCAGTTTACCCTGAAGTAGGCACCTTGAGCCTCCCCCTAAACACCACTGACTGGTGATGACACCTCAGACTGAGTCCCAGCCCTACATACAGGTGAGTTGGACCCTACTGTGGTTTGTAGAGGGACGCTCAGGTGACTGTGTCCCCCCATGGCCAGATGAATCTCACAACAGGGGTCTCCAGGGGAAGCTGGGATCAAATCAGAAGCAGAATATGTTTAATTTGGGGTGTAGCAGGTGCAACTGTCAATCAGGTGTGCTCTAATTAGCATGGCATGCACTGCACAGTCCTGCATGTGGCACTTGGGCTGGAGCAGGATCAAATGTGTCCCAGAGCTCCTCAGCCCAGAGGGGAGCTGACTTGCTGAATACCAGAGAAGCTGTTTGTGCAGCCTTTCTTCTTCCCCCTGGTGCTTTAATAGAGCCTTTGCTGACCCTGTCTAATGGATTACCCCTTTTGCTGTAATCAGCAGATTTCATAATTGCCACATTTCTTAATCAATTACAGTTGTTTGGAAATTCTTTCAACAAGCAACTCCAAGTGTTTGGACCTCCTGTCCAAACCCAGTTCCTTCCCTGAAATTTTCTTGGCCTGAGCTGTCAGGCAGCTCAGTGCCAGTGGGTCCCATGTACATTAAAGCAGAGCTGAAAATACACTGAATGCCCTTCAGAGAGTTTGCTGTTTGTGAGCTGTTGCTTCCAAGTCTGATTTGCCTTGTCCCTGTTTCTTGAATTTCCTTTCACTCTCATACAAACAGAGAAGTTCTGGCACTGGATGGCAACAATGGCAAGCCATGAGGAGTTGTGGCCCCTGTAGACTTCTCACTGATGCCTTCAGCCAAGGAGTCCTGCAAAGCCAATATTCAGCTTAACTGCTTGAGAGCACTGGGAACACCCATTGCTCCTCCGTTTTGAAGCTGTTAAGTAGCGATGGGTTAATGCTCAGGGTGACAGTGCAGCACCCAAGCTGATGGAAGGAAGAGGGAAGTTGGTTGAAGAAAGGCTCATGGCTGGTATAGCTACCCTTGATATTATTTTGTGAATGCAGATAAGAGCCGTGAAGAAAACTGCAGATGTATTAAGAGCAATGTGGGCTTCTTCACAGTAACTAAATGCTATGACTATCCTGCAAACAACAGGAAAGCATTTCAAGCTCAAAAAGGAGTGAGCTCAACAAAGAAGACAGGAGTTCTGGAAGTGCAGGGGGCCTTGGGTGGGGACAAAAACTTGCACACTTGCACCAAATACCAACATGAGACAGAGGGAGAAAAAAATAGATGAAAGAGAGGTGGTAGTAAAACAGGAGATATACAAGATATATGAGGCACTAGTGCACAGCCTAGCCTTGGTCATGTAGCTCCTAGCACAGCCAGTTAAAGATCCTGCAGCCAGCATCCAGTCTGTGACTGTAGATATCCCCCAGAAAGCAGTCTAGGCAGTAACCAGGAATAATCTTTGCTCTAGGCCTGCATTGTGTCCATTGTGTCATTCCCTCCCCCGACCCCCCCCATCCACCCTACCTCCCCTTCTCAACTCTGTAATCAAGGCTTGGCTTTGTACAACACTGTGATCAACTTGCTTGCTCTCAGATTCGTTGTGCAGTGGAGAAGGGAGAAGACAGATTGCAAGCTGAAATACGAGGCTTCATCTTTCTTCAAAAGGAATGGATCAATGCAGAGGGAAATGTGCAGGAACACCCAGAGCTTGCGCCTACTCTCTGTGACTCAATTACGATGGCTAAATGACACTTCTGGTTGCTGCCAGCTGAAGTTGCATCAGGAGGCACATGGATGGAACACCTTGCTCCAGGTCTCCAGACTGGCTCTGAGCATGCACAGCGTGCTCCATAATTAGACTGCTAGGGTGAGATCCTTGTCTCCTCAGACTTGTGGTTTCCTTTATGATCACAGCTTTCCTGGCAAGTTACTATCACATGATAAAATCAGAAAGTATATAACACGAAGAACTCCGGGATACCATAAGCTGGGAACTTTCAGCTTGAGGTTTAAAATACTTTGCAAGAATCAAATTGGAACTTTATTCTGAGAAATCTAGGGCAGACACTGCCTAGCTGTGACTTTGCAGGTTTTCTCCACTGTGATAGATATCCAGAAAAGATCTACTAAATGAAGTGACAAAATATAAGACTTCAACTGTTTTTGACTCTAGTCTGCCTAGCTGACTCAACACAGCTACCAAGGTGGGTGCCAGATTATATTATTGCACATACTAAAGTGATGCAGTTATGACCTAAATTCTGACTGCAGAGCTCCTGTCATTGACTGTGGATGACTCAAAGCCTACTTTTTTGATTTGTTATTAGTAATTTACCTTTTACTCCTTAGCTTAAGCAGTGCACTCACCTAATTTGGGCTTGGAAAATGCCCTTTGGCAAGGACTTTTCAGACGGACAGTGAAATGTGTCTGCCTTCATTTTTAGGTGCTCAGCTGTTTTTTTTTTTTTGTTAGCTTGTGTTTATTTTGTTGTTGTTGTTGTTGTTTTGTTTTGTTTTGGTGGGCATGAAGAGTTAAGGATTTCCAGTCACTTCCAAAGCTCCTGGTCCACATGGCATCTCAGCTGAACAGAAGGCAGAGTCTAGGTAAATCCATCTGCAACTCAGTCATGAACAGCCTTTTTCCAGAGAAGGCTTGTCCAGACATTGTGGGGAAGTGCTATTGACTCACCAGCCTTCCTAAACATTGGGAATAGATTAGTAAGGCTTTGAAAAAAACAACAGAAGAAAGACCAAATTGATCATATTTTGGAGGTGGGTTGTGAAGCTTCCAGGGCAACTTTATCCTTGAAGTGTTACAGTCTGGGTCTGATTTGTGTGTGTGTGTGTGTTTTTTGGGAGCTGGGTACTGAGTAGCTGGGCATTTTCAGACGTCCAGGTCCTGTGGATGGAGGTGATGATTCCCCGGAAATACTTTAAATATTTTTCTTCATCTCTCTTCTGGAAAGGGAGAAGCCACAGAAGCATCAGCCACACACACAACCTAGTACAGCTGACTGGGCAAACAATGTATCTGAGAATCCACAGCTCCTGACTGCCCCTCTGGGTACCAGTCCCAGCAGGTGGTCCTGGGGCACAACCAGTGTTGGTGATTTTGCACACCAGTGACCTCAGAAACCAGCCGTGCTGGCAGGTGGCCCCTCCATCACCACTCTCCCCAGAAGCAACCAGCCCAAAATGAATCATATCTGCCCTTTCACTCAGCAGCAGCATTGGCTTTTGCAGATTAAGGGCAAGACATTACATACAGAGAGGTGAGACAGAGGCTCAGTACAGCTTGCAGACAGTCAGCACCCACTGTCTTCAGGGTAGAGATCCATGTCCTGGACCTGTTGTCACTGTAAGCTTCCGCATATTTCAGGTGCCACATTTATGCCCACAGTGGTGTTGCAAAGACTTTGTGACAGTGGAAAGATGCATTTTGCTATGAAAAAATTAAGACTGGCCATAACTGTCTGGGTGGCAGAGAAGGAGCAGATGCTAGAGCTTGTTTTGCTATCATCCATTCCAACCAGCAGACCACATCAACTAGGTATGTGTCTGCTCCTGATCCGTAGCTAAAATTTGTATTGAATCACCCTGGTCAGACAAAGCTGCCCTGGGAGGCTTAGTAAAGGATCACATTTCTTTGCTGCTTTGCTGTTGCTTCGTCCCTGGCCATACAGTGCCACAGTGTGTAGGAGGAGTGGTGAAAGTGGCTCCTGGGAACATGCTGTGTGTGCGTGTAGCTTTTGGGATGTGGAGGTGGAGACAACTTGTTCTGCTTTTTTCCATTGTGCATGGGTATGTAACCCAGCTCTCAGCCTCCTCTACAATAACGCTTTGTTTCCCTTAACCAGAACCACTCTTTCAGTGATGCAAATAATTTTAGTGCATCCAAACAGGAAGTGGCTGAGTGTCTGAGTGTCTGAATCAACATCCTGGAGGCTGGGCCTTTGCCACCAGCACAATTACTAAATAGAGGAGTTGCCTATGGATGGAAGCACAGGTCTTGGAAATGGCAGAGCCAGTAAGACCATGCCAGAATGTGACCATTGCCAAATAATACTGTTGCTTGGCCAGTTCAGCCCTGTTTGTGTGGCCACAAGCTGCTCCATCTCAGCTTCTCTATGCTGATGCAATCACATTTCTTCTCTGTGGCACTGGGTTGGAAAGAGCAGAATAGAGGGATCATCACTATTGCTTTGGTGAGGGTGAGCAGCTCTCAAAGGTTCCCAGCATTGCAAGCTCAATGGGCTTGCTAACAGGGAAGCCATGTACAGAACAGGTTTCAGAGTTACTCGTCCTTCCTGGGATATCTCTAAAGGGGATGGTGCTTACGTGGAACTTCTGGAGTCACTTACAGATCTGGAGAAGAGCCACAAGAAGCAGCAAATCGTCAGCTGCTTGGCAGAGGTTACCATTTCAAATTATGGTTTTTTTTTTCTTTTTTTTTTTTTTCTTTCATATAAAGAACAAAAGATATCTTTCAGACTTTTGCTGCAGGTTTTCCAGGAAATCTAACAATCCCAGTAGATTACTAATCTGCCCCCTTTGTGTGTGTGTGTATATGTGTGTGTGTGTGTGTAGGGTAAAAACTGTAACTGGCAGTACTGTCCCTGACTGCTGTCTACAAAACTGAAATACCTCCCTAAACCCACTTGATTTCCTGCTGATAAAAATGTTTATGTCTCCTGATCTAAACCTAGAAGATCTTCAGTAGGTATTTTACTCATTGTTCTCCTCTTTTCTCTCTCGTGAAGTGATTGAGGAAGGAAGGAGAAAACGGATAATTTGAGCTATTGAATACCCAAAAAGATTCCTGTGGCTTTTCTTTTGCTGCATGTATAGTCATGTTTGACTGTGAATCCAGGGCCTGTATGTTGCTTCATGCCAGGCATTTGTAAAGACTGAGCTGGATTTGGGTTTGGTAGCTGGGCACTACCCCGATGTTGGAGATCACCATGCCTGGAGACATGAAGGTATCCCCAAGGAAAGCAAGACAAGGAGCCCCAAAGCCAGTCCCTGGGGCACTCACCTCGATCACTGATATGGTTAAACAGCTAATCTGATCTTGAACTTGCCTTTCTGGCTACTGTAGATGGAGTCAGCCCTACCAAACACATTTTTGGTTGTGACATGTCCACACACACCAGTGTGAGGGAGATCTGAGCTGTGAGACACAGGGTACTAAGCTTCGCTAAACACTGAAGAAGCTCTTCAGAAAAGAGTATTTCTTCAGTAATCCCAATTCTGGACATCCAAACTTAGCCTTTCAATCACATAGCTGAGATGGAGGAGAGTCATGCCATGGTAGAATGGTGAGAGGCTGACTTAAACCTTTTGAAGGGACATCACTGGTCCCCAGGGGTCCAGTCCTGACTTCAGCCAATGGAGAAGGGAGGAGAGGCAGAACTGCCACGCTGACCACATCAGTAGGAAGAAGACCTTCTTGCTTTGATGATGTTCTTCATCAACACCTTTGATTCCTTTTCCTGAGATTGGGAAACATGGATTTAAAAATAAGCATATTCTTTGATGCTTGGAGCTTTCATACTGTGCACTGCTCAGGGATGGTACCATTGTTTGTTCATGGAAATTTAGAAAACCAGTGGTGGCAAAATTAAATGCATTGAGTACTAGCAAAGTGTTAGCCATTATACAGTGGAATTCTGCTGCAGTCTGGGAGGAGTGAGTTGGAAGTTTAATTTTAAAGGCCAGGAAAAATGCTTTTCTGAGCAAGTTCTCTTTTGAGTTAATTACTTAAAAAAAATAAATTAAAAAGCCAAAGAGTGAACTAAAGAGCATAAGAGCATATAATTTCATTTTAACATTATTATCATTAATAAAAAACAAAGAGATGCAGAGGGAACAATACACTGTACTAGTATTGTGTTCTCACCTTTCACAAACATGTTTTAGACAGAGATGCTAATCTCACAGGAGCACTTCTGCTTCCTGAATCTGACACTTTAAGGCAGATGTGGATAGTGTTTTGTGCTGTGTTGAAAGCATCAATTAATTTCCTGTCATTTCACTAAAGAAAGTGGAAGTATTTAATGATGGGCTGGTGTGTGGGAGCTGTGACATTTCTGTGTTCCTATTCATCAGGAGCATTTTGGGCCCACTGGGCTTCTCAATTTGTCCCAGTGCCCTATTTCAGAGAAGACTAACAAATCTACTCTGGTTATTTGTAACACAGCAAAAATATGGCATTTAAAATGCTGCTGGCAATTTCATGGGGGATCAAACTCTGCCTTATATCAACAAATTTCTGAAAACTAACCAGGTCACCCCGGGGGTTGGAAGCTTCAGAGGAGAAACAGATCAGATTTGGGATAGAAAATACAAAACAAACAAATAAACAAACAAACAAGAACAAAACAGTTCCAAAATTTTGAAGAATAAAATTAAAAGAAAATCTTGATTCAGATCAAAACAAAATGTTGTTTCATCTCATGTGGGGAAAAACTCCCAGGGTTTTCCACCAACTCAAGTATCATTATTAACAGAGTGGCTTTTCTCATAGTGAATATGGTATTCGTCAAATGCCAATGATGGCCATAGGAAATTGGACAAGAGTTTTTGGTCTGAATAAAATGTTTGGGGGCTGGTACTCCCACAGCTGCAGAGCTGTGGAGTCCCGTTGTCCTATTGTGAGTGTACACAGTCAGGGGGTGAAAGTCTGTCTCAGTCCTCTCTGCTTTGTGAAGAATAATTAAATATTTATCGGTCCAATGAGTAAGAACATCTTGCTAGCCTGGGGTTTATGGTCTTTCTCATAGGGCAGGACAGGGGTCTTTCTCCTGTGTGTGACAGTTGACCTGTAGGGAAAGGTGTGAGGGACCCAGGGAGATCTTCTAACCTGCTGGTATGGGAGATGTCCACTGATGGATGCAGGACTTGGGCCAAGCACTTGATGTCCTGGTTGGGACTGGGCGCTGGGGCCTGAGATAGAAGTGAACCATTCCTCCCAGGGGACCTGGTTGTGGTGCAGAGGGCTATGATAAAAGATACTTTGTTTCAGTGGGAACAAAATGTTCCTGCTAATCCCAAACATAATGCGTGGATGGTGGAGAAAGAAGGAAAATAAAGGTGTCTTGACCCGAACTGATTATAAAATAAATTTCTGGTTCAGCGATTTAATTGAAAATTCAGTTCTTGCAGCAGAAATTGTTATCTGGGTTTCTCAGAGTCAGAAAACTGATAACAGCATGGTGTCTTGACCAGACTCTGGCTGCAAGACCTTGGCACAAGTGAGCTGAAAGGTGGGCCTGGATCTTGCACCCACTTCTACACCCAAGAGCCAGCAGCCTCCTCTGCGAGCAGAGGCCACCACACAACATTTCTTCATATGCCCCATTTGGCTGTGTTTGTGGCAGAACCAGCTTCAAGATAAGCTCATCACTTCCTGAAGGACTTACTAAAGCCTAAGGGGGTTGTTAGCAGGAGATGACAAAGCCCACACCAAGGTCATGGGAGCGGTGACCACTTACATGCAGGGGACATGAGTAACCTGCATGCAGTAACAAGGGGCAACATGCTGTCTCAACGACCTGCTCTTGGACGTGAGCAAGGGGTAGGTAAAGTGATGATGGGTTTCGGAATGAGAATGGCCCAGCCTGGAGTGCACAATGGATGGTGGATCTCCACTCTTAGCACCAAGCAGAGGAGCTTGCATGGAGCTGGAGGAGCCATCTACACATGCAGTCAACAATCCTTGCTACTGATGGCTCTGTCCTGCAGGGTCCACAGGCCATGGCAGGAGGCAGATGGTCAGGTCATTTAGGTAGGTTTGATCATGCCTAACCGGGGAGGGTGGCCTCCTGAGGTCTTTCTCATCTCAGCTGTCTGTGGGAATTACTGGCATTCTGTTGATCTCATTTTCACTGGCTCATCCTGCCCTGTGTTACAGGGAGCTGAGGCACAGAGATGTGCTGGTGATCCCGTGGGAGCTTGGGATGTGCTCTAGCTGTGGCTGCAGCCAGGCAGCCCCGTGCAAGGACACCAAGGCTGTGCTGAGACTCCTCCCCAGCTACAGGGTCCCACCAGCTCTGCTGCAGGGCTCTCTGCTCTGGGCTGCCCCTGCAGAGGGCTGAGCAAGGGACTGAGTCAGGCTTCTGCTATAATCATCCTTACAGATCAACTCTTTCCTCAGTCCTGGGGGGATTTAATGCAGCAAGGCTGAGCATTTAAACACCCCTTAAAGTGCATCTGCTCATGTTTTCCTGCTCCCTCATGGTCTAGAGATGGGCTTTCTGTCTCTGTGCTGGACCTTAAGCACGGAGCTACAAGAGAGCAGAGAGCAGCAGTGAGGATGCTCTTGCCACACTGAGTGCAAGATGGACCCATAACACAGCTCTTACACAACTACATGCTTAATTGCTTACACAGAATAAAGCAAATTCAGCTTCAGTTTTGTTTTCTCTCAGCTGAAGCCTGGCTTTCTTACCTTTGAGCACCCAAACCTTCACAAGTCAGTTGACCTTCAGAGCCCTGTACATGCAAAAAGGAAACACTTGTATGGCCATAGTCTAGCACAGGCACCAGCACAGAGCTAGCCTGGGCTGTCCCATCCCTGTTGCTGGGGACTGTGTAGGGAAACAAAGAGCCTGGCTTGGTGCCCAGGTCCTCTGCGGAGGTGGAGCTGGCAGCATGGACATGGGGCTGCCTTGTGAACAACGTGCTTTTGTCCTGGAGTTGTGACTCCTATGTAGAGTACTGCAGCACTGCCACTCCCTCCAGACAAAGAGGGATGAAATGAGTCTAGCTGGAGCTTGAGAGAGAGCATGAAAGAGGCTCCAGGAGCCGGCTGCTGTGGCCTGGTCTGCTGCTCAGCTAGCGGGCTTGCCAGTGCTTTCAAGAGTCCATATTGTACCTGCCAAGCTCTACTAGGCATGAAAGCCTTAAAGAGGTTACAAAACTATCTAAGAAAAATTGTGTCTGGAAAGGATCTCTGGAGGTCTTTAGTCTAACCTCCAAATGTCAAAGCTAGAACAGGTTGCTCAAGTCCAGCTGAGTTTTGAAAATCTCCAGTGATGGAGACTCGACCACCTGCTCCACTGCTCAACCACTTGACCAAATGACCTGAAACTGTGGGGCAGGTAAACAGAGCCTGGAAGGAAGGATGTGCTTTCCTCATGGATGGTATAGTGCTGAAGGCAGTAATGCACTTCCCCACATGAAGTGCTCTTCTTTTTTTTTTTTCTTTTTCCCATCAGGAGCCTCAGCTTTCAGACCACTGTCACCTGTGGCACGGCTGAAACCTGAGTGGTGCTGGCTGGTGCCCGTGAGCTGTGGGAAGAGCAGAGGGATTTAAAAGACTAAAAGATCTCTGCCCTGTGGGTGTTTATCAAGGCCAACTGGTGGATAAGGTTTCTTCATATAGAGTTAGAGCTCTCTGGTACATTTACTGTATTTCCCACAAAAGTTTCAGAGGACTTGCATATCTTTCACTTGCACTACCATTCCATGTGCTCTCACAAGTCTCCAAGAAAGAGCTTAGCAGACAAATAGTTTGGTGTGGTTTGCCAACTAGAATTAAAGAAAAGAAAAAAAAAAAGAGTAATACATTTGTGGCCAAGACCTCTTCTAAACTCAGACAAAAAGAGAAGTCTTCCCAGCAGATTTGGTGATGAGAGATGGTGTTTGTTTTTTTGGCTGGCTTGTTTTTCAAAAAGCCGTTTTGTGTCAAAACAAAGTTTTAGATGAAAACTTTTCAATCAGCTCAAGGGACAGCCAAGCACAGAGCCTGCGGGTTTCCCTTCTGCATCTCTGAGTCATTGCGAGAGTGGTAGGCCTCTATTTTTAGTCTCTGCACACACTAACTGATACCAGCTACAGGACCAAGCTGCTCTTCAGCACCGGATTACTGTTGCGAAACCTTGACACCAACATGGAGTGAGTCCAGGTCTGGGTGCATGGAGTGGCACAGTCATAGAAAGGAGGACACAGCTGTGCTGACCCGTCTTGCCCACCCTGGGAGTGGAGCAGCACAGCCTCTCGCATTCCCTTGGTGACAGCCACTGTGGCTGTGAAGGCAGTTGTCCCTTCCTGACATGACCTCTGTGCCAGAGCAGGAAGGTGGCTAGGAAAGGAGGGCCAGTACTGCAGAGGGATTAACAGTGACGTTAGGCTCGTGTCATTTTACCATGGAAATGTTAGGGTTTTATTTTATTGTGTGTGTTTATTTACTTATTTATTATTTTTTAAGGCAACTGTTTGTAGTAGTAAGCTTGGAGTAGAAAGTAGAAAGCTTTTAAGTATCTCTGCTAAAAGCCAATGAGCACAGGTGATTGGAGGTGACCTGTCTTGGGCCTGACATGACTTTGCAGACACTTGGGTTGGAGTGGCCAAATTCCTGGAAAGATGGCTGGGAGATGTTGTGTCTTGTAGTCTGGAGAAGAAAAGCTAGTTCACAAGCAGCAACAGTCTACAGGAACTCGACATTATTATTTGTGTGTGTGTGTGTGTGTGTGTGAGAGAGAGAGAGAGAGAGAGAGCTAATCTGTATGGAAAAAAAATTACTTTCTTGGTAAAACTTTTGGATTTGCCCATAGTTATCAATCAGGCAGGAGAGAGACTTCCACAGCCTAGCAGGGTGGTTGTGTATGGGGAAACAAGATGCCGTGTAGATGTGTCTCTGTAGGCTGTATGATGCGTGGGTTAGCACAAAGAGGAAGGCAGCAGGTATGTGGTCAACCCAAATGATTAAAGAAAAAATGCTGTAAAAATAGCTTGCCAGTGAAGTGAGTTGAGCTGTAGGCAACCTGTCTGGAACACGCAGCTTTTGTTGTATGATGAGGTTAGTTACAGTCTGTCTGAGAGACACGTAAATCTCCCTTTCTTCGGCTAGCTATGAATTACTATATGAAAGACACTGCATACTATCGGCTACACAGCAGTGTGCTGATTAAACACTGCTAAAATCACCACAAGAACATTTCCAGCCCTAAAAGAGGCATGAGAGATGGATGAGATGGAAATACATTAGATGGAAAAAAAAAGCCAGGCATGTTCTGACCAAAGAGGTGCTGTATCTGTGCTTGAGAGAGAGAGAAAAAAAAAAAAAAAAAAGCAAGCAGAAAGACAAAGCAGGGCCTGGAGGAACTCAGTTCCTCTCTAACTCATATATATTCACTTTCTTCCCTGAACCATTTTAAGAAACAGCGGTATTCGTTCACCTTACGTAACTCTGGTGTTCACTCTTCAATAGTGAATGCAGCATATTACTTTCTAAACACAGTCTCTGTGTAGAAGGCAAAGTGTTTTTCAAAGCACATTAGCTGCTAGGATTCAGTGTCAAGAAGTCCACAATGCTACAGCAGCCCCAGGCTGGTGGACTTGCACAGGCTTCAGAACCACTCTGCCTATGGGCAGGACACAGCCTGATGCTGAGGTATGCCAGCACAAATGACTTCCCACTGGACTACGTCTCCATTTTCATCTTCCTGGGGAAAACAAAATGTGAAAAATATTTCTTCTATCTCCTCCGCTGTCTCCTATTGCTCCTTAGTTTGAACTTTCAGTGGGACACAGGACAATGGAAAAATCTTTGTAAAAGATCTAGAATAAAACTTTGATTTGTTTTTCCAAGTACAGAAATAGTACTTTTATTTAGACATTTTTACTTCAAACAGAACAAAATGACATTTTACAATGGAAAATCCCATTGGCTACCATAAAGGATATTTTGTCTGATTCTGGTAGTTGGTAAGGCATGTGAACTTATGCCTAGGCAAATGAGCTTCCCTGCTGCTGATGACAGATTGTAGTATGATAGGGACCTGCTTCTGGGCTGTGTTTGGTTTAGGTGTTGCTGCCTTGGTGCACAGAGTAACTGAAAACCAAACGAAGTAGCTGGACGATAACTCTTTTCAAACTGAAGATCCCTCCAGCCTGCAACTCTGCTCACTTTGAGGAAGTCATGGTGTTATACTTCATGGTGTTTGAAAGTGGTTGTGATTATACAGAAATTACCTCAAAGATCTGTGTCTCAGGTCCAGACCAGTGTGTGCACTGCAGCCGTGTCCGCAATGACAAATCTCATGAGGAAGTTTGCAAACAGACGATCCCTCAGACTGTCTGCTTGGAAACCGTGGGTGTCTCATGTCCTCTGGGGACACACTTGCATTTCCCATATAGACTTTGCTACAACTGTGACACTATCTTGTGAGGATATATGGTATGAAGTCCATTTTCAGTGGTCAGGACGGAGTTGCCAGGAGGGATGCTGCACTGACCCATGTTCTTTCCCATTGTGTAAGCGGTGTGAGGAGGTGGGCAGTAAACAAGCACCAAGAGGGCCTCTGCCAAAGAAATGTGACATCCTGTTTGCTCTGCTGTTCAGGCTGTTGGTCAGTCCTTGCAGCTCATACAGAAATGTGCAGCCATCCAGGCAGCTGACAGGGCACAAGACCATATCTAGAGTCTTTGGGAGCAACAGGAGGACCAGAAGCCCTCGAGCCTTCAATGTGACTGCTGCATGAACTGAGATGGTTTCCTAGCACATGAAGGATAGGTCCATTTCCCATTTCTCAGTGGATCTGTTTGTTCTGCCCCATCTCAAGGCTTATCTAGCTCTTTCCTGGCCCTGGCACAAATTGAGTCACCATTACACCAAAAAAAGAGCAAATTTCTCTTGGCTTCCCTGATAGTGTTTTGCACAGGCAACAGAGGTCTTCTCAGGGGAATTGCTCCCAATATGTTCCAGAGGTCTCTCAGCTCCATTCATCTGGTTTTCCAGCTCTGAGCAATGACGTAGAACCTGAAAAGAGATTCAAGACCTTTCTCCGAAGGAAAGCAGAACACTGCACACAGTTCTGTGAATACCTGAGATTCTGTGAAACACTTGACTCTGGGAACAGCTTCCCATCTTGGAAACCCCAAACCACAGACAACAGCCCAAGAAATGAAAGCCTACCAAGGGAGGTAATAACTACCAAGTTATTTCTGTGTTTCTAGGGAGAATTTCTGTTTCCCAGGATCAGAAATGTGCTTTCCTGTGGTTGTGAGAGTGAGCCCCAGGCAGTCGTTGACACTTTCACACCATCCCACTGCCCTATGGCACATTTGTTAATCCACAAAAGAAGACAAAATCAGGAAACCTAAGTTTAGTTTTCAGTTGTAGGCAATGCAGCTGGGACAGGGGTAGGCCCCAAACTCATCTGTTGCTAACCTTTGCTACTTTATAATTAAATTCCAAAGCAGCACAAAGAGATGTGAGGCTGCCCAGTGTCAAAGTTCCCCAATTGCTAGGTGAAGATGTTCCACCACTGTCACTCCAGCAATTAACAACCAGGAACATGTCACTCTTTTAGGAGGCTGTACTGTTGTCATCTTTATCAGATATTTGGGAGCAGAATTTAATTAGCTCTTGCTGCATGTGTGTGCAGTGTTATCTTTTGGGATATTTGAATAGATCAATGCTAATTATTTGTATCTGTCTCAGAGGGTGTTTTGCCTGCTAACGGCTCGGCTCAGACCTGCTCAAGTTGTTTAGAATGGATTTTGTGTTAAGTGCGCCAGGTGTGTTTCTCCCAAGCTTACTGGAGTAACGGTCGCAAAGACTTAGACCTCTGGCTTCCAACAAGAGAAAATTTCCTCATTCTTTACTGGCCTGTTTTAGTTGGTTGCATTCTTATTTTGGAAGAAGCCATTCTTTTCCCTCTTGCTATTCCTGTTTCAGAGCTGTTTGTGCTTCTTCTAGGCTAGCCCAATGAGTCACTTTTTTTTTTTTTTTATTTTTATTTTTTTTAGAGTTTGTTTTACAATATAAACTCAACAGGGATTCTTAACTGCTCTTTCCAGCTTGCATCAATTCATGATTGTTAGAGCCATTTGCCCTTCTGCTTTATTAATGCCAGAGATTTCTGAACTGCAGGTACGTTTATTAAGCCCCATAGCCAATGTAAACTGCCTTTTACAAAAGCTAATTGCTGAAGACTGCATGTCCATGATCTCCTAGGCAGTCCCTGTGATACTTTCTTTGCTACATGCGTTTATGGAGTTCCACTGAAGTGAGGTGGGATCTAGCATTGAGAGACACAATGGATGGGGACCCTGGAGGAAAGATCTCCTTCACCAAAGCCTCAGTATCCATGTAAAGAGAGATCTTTTGCTCTGGAAGACTTCCCCTTACTGAGGTCAGGAAATGTGATTCCTTGTTACCCCAGGGCATAAGGAGGGGATTTCCACTCTGGGTAACTATAGCTTTTGAAAAGGCTCAGTACAGCTCCTGCAGAAGCCTGTGGGACCTTTCTTTTGGCAAGGGACTGAGAAGACCTGAGCTCACGCGTGGTTGTTTTTGCTTTCTCTTGGAGCAGGTCTACGGTGTCTCACATTGGGGTCTGTGGAAACTGCATTTTCCTTCCATATAGAACTACCTATGCACCTACTGCCTTCTGGAAGTTGGGAGATAACGTGGGTCAGTAAACTCCTGTTTGTAAGCTCTGTGTATATAAGGTGTCCTTTGTTCACACCATCCTTTTCTGATGGTGAATGGCACGTCTGCCATTCACCAGCACTCAGTGGCAGTTACATGTTTTGCTGTAGACCTTTGGATTGCGCTTCATTTGTGAATGTATTAACAAAACTCTTTGACAATAATAAGCTTTAAGTAATGAGTGGCAACTGGTGAATGGAGCCTCCATCTGTTCTCACCCACAATGTGCAAAGTCTACCAAAGTCAATGGACTTCTCTGATGAATTCAGTGGGCCTTTTGCCAAAATCTCTGTGAATAGAAGATGCTTGTGCATATATTTATGAATGGTGAGGAATGGAATATGTGCAAATCCAGTATCCACTAAGTGCCCATGAAACTGCTCCTAATGCACTTTTTTTCAGGCTCCCAGCAACTGTCTGTCTGAAAATTTCATGCGTTCCCGTTGCAGAAAGAGGAACATTTCCTATAGAGCTGGGGTCAGTGGTGTTGCTTTATCTGTTTGCTTGAAGTCGAACAAGCCAGTACTACCAGTACTGGAAAGGGGACTGGGACTCATGTGGGGTTTGTGAAGAGCCTGCCTGGCTTGTTCGGTCCTGCTACATTTAGGCTGTCTTCACCACAGACTCATAGTCCCTCTTGGTGGATAAAGCCATGGGCCAAAGAACTGCAAGAATATTCTGGGGCAAACACATCTGTCTGTCACTGCAAGACAATCATGCAAGGAGCCAGTGGTGACTGGGGTTTTGTTCAAATGTTGGCTTCTCTCTGCTAAGAGAAAGCCAAGAGAAAGAGATGAGCACAGCTCTTGCCGGAGTGAAGGAGCAGGTGCCTCTCTGCAGCCCTGGGACAGCATCTGTTTTGATTCAGAAGAGGATCACATTAGAAGGCAAATGACACTGCTTCCCTGGTGCAGAAGAGATTTTGAAGACTTCAGCACTGTACCTCTGATTAATCTAATTTGCCTTGGGATTGTTTTTTATTATTATTTTTTAAATCACAGACAATTGCTGCAGTCACAGTGTTTATCTAGTAATAAAAATTCCAGAGATGTTGTGACTCCTATGGAGGAAAACGAGACTTGGGAAAGAATTCTATATGTGTGTGTGCAATGTACATTGCTCTAAATTCATTAATTTCTCTTAAGGGGCTCAAGAACTGTTGAAAAGGCACATATGGAGTCAGCACATAATGAGCCCAATTAGGAATGACTTGAACCCATTTGGACATGCTGAGTTGCCACAGCCAGTTGAAGAAAACTGAAGAGTTAGTCTGGACATTTTTTTTTTTATTTTTTTTTTCTGTTATAACCACCCAGAATTATCTCTCAAATTGTGTTTTGACATTTCAGGATAAGTGTATAAGTATTCAAGCCCCCATACAATATTGCCCACCTGAACACTAGCATTTTCCTCTATTCCACCCCTTCATTTTTTATTTTTTTTTTTCTATTTTAGGAACTGGTGTCTAGAGTGAGAAAAAAAAATACTGAGAGATAGAACAGGAGGAAGGTCGAGATAATGGTGTCACAGTCTCTCCTCCAGCAGAGCTGAGACATGGGTAGGGACAAGAGCCCTTGTCATCATAGCACATTGCCTGAAGGTGTCTGACCCCTAGCCCACTTCACAGAGGCTATCAGTGCAAAACAACTTTCATTTGCTGGCTGTCCTGATCCCTTCTGCCTCCCTTTTGCATGTGTCCCTGAGGCTGAATGACAAAGATAAAATTCTCTTTCACATCTGCTGTAAAACCTTTGTGATTGTCTCAGTTTCACTTTCCAAGCTGGGGTGCAGTGAAGGGACATCTGCAAACGGAGCCTGAGGGCCCCTACCTCTGCACACTGTTTGTCTCCTTCCTGCTGCCCCAGTTCACAGTGGTCAGCACTTGATTGTCCTCTGACAATCCCCGCTGTCCTCTGGGCAGCACATTTCACTCATCAATAGAGGGGGGAAAGTTTCCTTAAAGCTGTAGAATATAGTTGAAAGCTACAAGAATGGGGATGGATGGGAAGAGGTCTTACTCCACCTTACAATTTTAGGTTGATGATGCCTCCCAAAGTAAGCACAAGTGATGTACAGCCACTGCCTCAACCCTTCTCCTGGCAGCTCTTTGGAGGGTTGCAGTTGTGGTTAGTGTGGAGTTAAATATGTTATTTATTTACTTGTGTGTGGAATTGCTGAATTGCGCATTTGAGCTTTTCAAGATCTTGTGCACGAAGCAATCATGTTGGCATGCTGGGAGACATCTGGAGCCTAACAAACCTCACTCCTGCCCCTGAGTGCTGCAGAGGGCAGAGATGAATGTGGGCATGCCTGACAGCACCTTGCATGAGCAGCACTGGCTCATTTCTTTTTCCCTGGCCCTTGGTAGTGGTTGTCTCATCAAATGCAAACATCTTAATGACTTGAGCTATTCAGTGGATTTCCTCACTATTATCCTGACTAAGCTATTTGCTCTACTTACAAGCTGGCAGGCATTCCAGGTCATCTGAAAATGCTTTGTAAAGTTTTGCACATCATTAGATCTAAGTAGGACGGTTATAAAGCAGTGGAGAGAAGTTAAAAGGCAATTTACATTTTATGAGAAATGCAGGTACCCTGGTGATAAGCTTTCCAGCAGAGGATCTGCAAATCAGTGAGCCAAGAAGTCTAACACTGGTAGAAATCCCAGGCTTTGTTCCCAAGGGACGTTTTCCTATTTCTCTTCTTGTGGGTGATATCATAATACCCACAATAATACCCACACCCCTCCCCACAGTGTCATTTGAGCTGGCACTCTGCAAACTGTCACCAAAAGGTCAATTGCTCTGTGTTTCACACTCGGAAGCAAAGCTTTGCTGTTGATATCAGTCACCATTTCATGGTGGAGGGGCTCAGGGTCAGCTCTGTGGCAGACAGCAGCTTTTTGCTGCTGCCCTTTCTCCTTTTCAAACAGGTTACCACTTCTCTGTGTGCAGCACTAGTGTGGCAGTAATGGTGCTGAGCATCGACTGGGAGACTGGCTGACATTGTCCTCGGGCTCTGTACAGACTTGGTGCCGTGCTTTTATTTGTATAAATCTCTGTTTATACTAAGAAATGAAGATTCCTTTGGCATTTGAATAAGGAATCTGGCAACTGCAGTTCATTCAGCAGAGAGACAAGCAATACTGCTCTTTGGTTCACTTTCCATGTTCAAATGTGCTGCATCTGTGCCCTCTCCAGAGCAGCTTATTGTGCACTAAGCCTGTCCACAGGGTGAGTGATTTTCCTAGTGCTGACAACAATTTTGTACTAACTGACGTGTTCAGTGCTGTGATAATCCGGACCAGACAAAACCAACTGCTGGACAGGGGGTAGAAGGTAGACAGAATTTTATGTGCAGTCACAACTCGTAGTGCCTCCAGGAACAAAATTTAAGGATCTTCTGGCTACATTTGCATAAAGGCAGCCTTCTTCACTGTGCTAAAGGCTTAACATTATTATTTTTTTTTTCTTTTAAAAAATATAACATAAATATAAATATAGTGAGCTGTATGAGATCACTAAAGTTATGTAGGTATTGGAGATCACTGTGCTCCAGCAAGCACTCCAGAAGGTTTCTGAAGGCAGCAGGCTCTACTATTCCTGTCTGCTGCAGCAGTCTTACATGGATGAAATCAGTGCATGATGAGCTGCTGTTAATAATAAAAAAACATTTCTGCACCATTATGGTGGTGCAGTAACAGTGCCAAGAAACAGCCCATGCCACTGTGGGCATGGCTTGCTTGGGCCAGCTGATGATTTTCCAAATTATTTCTGGGCATAGTTCAAGACTCCTTGTAGTGCAGATTCCAGTCTTGTTATTCAGGCTGGATCTACCATGCTGTTCTGGAGTCTCAGAGAGTTTAATAGTATGGATGTGGGAACATCCGGAGTGCAAACCTCTTGCCAGTGGTTTGGTGAACATTTAGTTCAGTCATAGAGACCTGAAAAGATTGCACATGTGAATATCTTTTGCACTAACAGATTGCAAGGATTGTATTGTCTATGTAAAGCTAAAGTACTTGAAAAGAAGTAGCAGAGCTCGAAAACTCCATCAGCAAAAGTAAGACTGTGGCTCACTAATAAATTGGAGCAAGATGCTTCAACTGGTAGGACAGTGTTTCACTGAAGTGTGGCTTTTGGGACAGGAATTCACAACTGGACAGCTGAGACATGTTTGTGTTCACAGTTTGAGTCCTGGTTAGTTTTCTCTGTCCTTGTGGCAGAGCACGAGGATGTGCTGGATATTGACTTGGCAAAGAGCACTTTCTGCCTCCAGTTTTGGCACCATGGCTGGTTCCTGATAGTATCAATAAATGAAGCAGATGTCCAGAAAGCAGCAGTGTCCATCTGCCTGTGTTTGTTGATCTGTTATTTGGACTCGAGCTACTTACAAAATCTGCTTTTTAAATGCTCATTCTGGGGGGCTACTCTGAAAGTCTCAGAAGCAATTCTGGCTGGCTGACTGGTCCTGTGCACTGTCTTCCCATGGCAGATTACCCCTGACATTTTGTTCCTATTTATTGCTCAGCCCAAACACTGTCTGCACATCTGCTCTTATTCCAAGCACCCTGAGTATCCACAATCCAAATCGTCCCAAGCTGTACAGAAGGTGAATCCTGCATGGCCAGGACCTTGGATGGTCATGACCTTGCATGCTGCTTCTCAGCCTTGCTGTAGAATAGGAAAGGCAAACCTCTAGAACAGCCCTGAGCCCCTTGTCTGAAGAAAGTAACCACTGGGACATTACTGGCCAGTGCATACTGCTGGGTCATTCCCCCAGCCTCTGTTTTTTGGGTAGCAAGTGTTACTCCTGGAAAAGGTCTTGTTGAAATCATGCTTGAGGGTCTCTCTTTTCCAAAGGTGCAACCCTGCCTGGCTGGAATCCAGGCCATGCTTCCATCTCACTTAATCCATGTTTCTAAGCTTTTCCTGCCAATCAGGATGGGGTTAAGCCTGCTCATTAGTGAATGAAATGAGATTATCTGGCTCCAAGAGCCTGTGCCTGGTGTCTGCTCTGCTCTGTGTTCATGCAGGTGCTTCAAACACCAGTAACTAAGAACTGACACAGGACTTGACATCATAAACTCACACATTTTGAATCTACAGAAAAGAAATTGCCAACATTCAGCCATGAAAGGCTGATAGACAAAGTCGCTGCCCCAGCACTGAGCCATGGGGAGCAGAGACACAGCAGCCAATTGCAAGATCAGGACAAAAGCAGGAAGAAGTTCCCCATTCCCCAAGAGACAGCATGGTGTAGGTGGCTCTGGCACAGCCTACTTGTACATCCTTTCATCTCTCTCCTCCCCTTCACCCCTCCCCCCCCAGCACCGTGTTAGCCCCACCAGGAGAAGTCCTGCCAGACTCTGGTCTGAGCGAAACAGCTTTTGAGAACAGGAACTCAGCCTGGACACATCCTGAAGCAGACCCCGCTACCTTGGGGTATGGCTCTCTTAGTCTTGATGGGTCCTTGCCTGAGAACAGCTCTGGTGTTTGCTGGGCAGTGTAGACTGGCCCACAGTCCTGATTAAAAATTTATTCTGAGGAATTGCCCAGCCCCGTGGACCATTGATTAAACACTGGAGTGGCCAAAGAATGGGGGAACAGAGCCCAAGGGATTTTCCTGCTGGATCATGGCCTCAGCTTGGACATGGAGATGATTCCTCACAAGGCAGATTCCTGGACAGTTGTCTCACTTCTGTGAGAGCAACTGTGAGAGACTACCAGGACAGGCTAATGCTGGAGAAATTGTCTGAGGAAAATCTTGTGTCTCCAGCATGAGAGGATTTTAAATTCAGGTCAGACACATTCTTCTCATAAATGACAGAAGCACCACTGTGCTAAAAAGTGGATTAGCTGGCATCTTGTGGTGTCTTCCAGCCCTGTTTTCTTATCATCCATTTGCCTTTTTATGGGCATACCTTGTAAGGAATTTGTAATCATTTTGTAACTAATGCAGCCAGATCTTCTTCCTTCACCATCACTCATAGCCAGCGAGCTCCTATAATGCAAAATGAACAGTAATTCCTTTTTGAGTGTCTTTACACTTGGAAATATGGTACCACCTCTGAAAACATAGCTATAGTTGTCAGCATCATACAGAGCATCCTCTTCAATGCCTTCATCTCCTTCAAGCTGTTATTTCCCAGCCTTCTGCCTATTGGCCTGCTGCTGGCTCTGCTCTGCCACAACTATTATGGATCCTGGTATGTCTCCACACTGCAGCAACTCCCACTTTTCAGGTCCGGTTGGTTTCAGGAAAATTCCCAGTGGGGAAGGGCAGGTGGAGAATAGGGCTAGGAAAAAGATATGTTTACGGTAAGAGGGGAAGTGCCAGATGCTGGGCACTGAATGTCTGCAAGGAGGCAAGGTATTTCCTCACCTTCCAAGGTCAGATATAAAAGGTCTGTCTCAGCAAGGTGGCGACCATATCTCTTAGAACAAAGATGTCACCAATGCAACTCAAAGTGTGTTCAAATAAGAACTGAGTATCTGTCATTTGCCTGTGGGATTCATGAGGCTGGGGTTAGCAGTTTAGGGAGCTTTGAAATCACATTGGCTATGTATAGAATAACATTAGTATCCACAGTCCCAATAAGTAACACCAAGGAAAATTTGGGTTAAATTTTGTGTTCCTTGGCTGAACGATGTTTATATTGGGTTAGGGACCAATATAAGGCCTAGATAAGAGCCAATTTTTCATAGAATCATAGAATATCCTCAGCTGGAAGGGACCCACAAGGATCTCTGAGCCCAAATCTTGGCATCATCATATGCTCTGTCAGTCTGGTCTGGGTGTATCAGAAATGGCTGATCCTGCCTGGCTCTCCTGTTTGCTGGCAAGACTTGTTTTGCTTCAGTTCAGCTTACCCTCATCTGTTCACCACTTTGGATTCACTAATGAGGTTTTTCAGACTGAAATTTCCCTTTAAACAATGTTCTCATCTTGCTTGCTTTCTGTTGAGAAATTGTCCTTCTGTAGTGATGAATATTCCCACTGACTGAGTTATGCTCAGCCCAGGAAAAGGTGAAGGTGTCTTTGGTGTCTTGCAGCTGTCTTTCTGAGCTATCAGAGAACCTGGGAATCTGTGAGACCCAAAGCCAATGCACTCACTAAGCTTTTGTGAACATGTGTGTATTTCTGTTTGTGCACACACCTGTGTGTCTATGTCCATGTGTGCTTTTGTCTGTTTATGTGTGATATAAGCATGATATGAGTTTGAATCCATTCTTGCAGGCTGAGCTTTAAAGATGCAGATGGACCTGCAGTGTCTTGTGCTTCTTTAAAGCAGACAATACTGCTGAAAACCAGCCACATCCATATCACAGGTTATTTAGGAATCAGCTTATTTATATGCAATGTGCACTCTGGTACTTAGGCTCAAGGCTCGTTGCAAAGTCACTGGACTCAGCATGTGAATGTTTCACATTCTCTACTGCAGCACGCTAAGCCCTGTGCCATGTAGATGTTCTCAGAGTGTAGTACTTGGCTGGATTCTTGAAATGCTCTGCATAAGCAAGGTTAGGGGAGTTTCTCTCACTAACAGTTCTTGAATTTTTCCATTTCCTGTCTTTTAGGCATTCATATCAGCAAAGAGATGCCTCACAGAGAGACCCTGGTGTACTAGAGGGCTGGACAATCACCACTGTATGAAGTTTAACAAGAGCTGGATTCTACACCTGGGAAGGGGCAACCCTGGCTATACATAAAGACTGGGGGATGTGAGGCTGGAGAGTATACATTATAATAATAATAATTATTAGAGAGTATACAAGAGATAGCTACAAAGATAGTGAAGGGTCTGGAGGACAAGACATGTGAGGAGCAGCTGAGGTCCCTTGGTTTGCTCAGCCCAGAGCAGAGCAGGCTGAGGGGAGGCTTCATGACGGCCTGCAGCTTCCTCATGAGGGGAGCGGAGGGGCAGGTGCTGAGCTCTGCTCTCTGGAGACAGCAACAGGACACGAGGGAACGGCATGGAGCCAAGGGAGGGTCAGGCTGGATATCAAGAAAAGGCTCTTCACCAAGAGGGTGGTTGGGCACTGGCACAGGCTCCCCAGTAATGTGGTCACAGCACCAAGCCTGCCATGAGTTCAGGAAGTGTTTGGACAATGCTCTCAGAGACAGGATTTGATTTTTGGGTGGTTCTGTGTGGAGTCAGGAGTTGAACTTGGTGATCCTGGTGGGTCCCTTCTACCTCAGGATATTCTATGATCTTGTGAAAAAAGCAAGGTCTAGAAAAGAGAAGGTGTGGCCAAAGTGCCTGTGTGTGCCTGACCTGAAGGGAGAAAGGCATGCAGTCAAGGACTCTCTGAGGGGGGAACCAGGTGCTTTCTTCCCACCTCATGCAGCTCACAGGCAGCAGATAAATCTGAGGGGGGATGAATGGACCTTTATTGTCTAGATGATATGAAACAAATAGTTGCAAGACTCAAGTTGTCATAGGAGTCCCAGGGACAAGTGTCAAGGAAGGTGGTTTCCAGGACACATGGACATTGTGGTAGAGAACCTACATGGTCTGTGGATATAATCTTTGCTACACAATGAAGAACAGATGTATGTGAAAATGATCTGAAAGCCTTCCTGCTCACTATGGCAACAAAGAACCTGACCTATGCCTTGGCCAAGTGACCCAACCCTAGCACTAAATATGAGAGCTTCCAAATTCTCCTGCAATGATTTCACTTGGGAAGGGTGCTGCTATGCACCTGGTAGCCCAGCTCCTCTCTGGCACACTGTGGTGGCCACACACTGACAGGCTCCAGGGACCATTCAGGAGCCATGTGGCAGCTTGCCTTTTTCTGGGCTTTTGATGGAGCAACCAGACACCATTGGAAAGGCTACTTGTTTCTAGAGGTATTTTAGGTTCCCCAGCTGCCGTATGTCCTCTCTTTCTGTTTTCTTTAGTACTGACTGGAACATCCACACATACGGTCATGGGGAAAAGTTTCCAACTCTCATGATGCAGCGTGAGGATGACCAAGGACATTACAACCAAGCGTGTGTACTCCCCCCAGAAGGGCCTGTGTTTTTGCCAAGGAAAGAAAGAGAAGCACCCACAGCAGCAAGCAACTCTGAAAAGACACATTGTCATCACTGTTGCTGAAATTCACCAAATAAATGGAAATTCAGCTTTTGCTAGATCTGTCTCAATCTCTGGATTTTGTTCTTTGCCATCAGGGTCATACTGGCCCATATGGTACTGGCCCATAACAGAGCATTTCTGTAAACCCCTGATAACAACAATAGTAACTGAATATTGGTGAGAAATGTGTGGAGATGCTCTCTGTTCCTTTTGAGGCTTTTACGGAAGGAGCAAACAGGTTAAGCTCAGCTGATCCATAGAGTTAGAGGAGCAAAGCCATCCTGCTTGTCAGTATTACGTTGCTGGTGTCCCAGTTCTGTAAACATCCTCTCACCAGGGCCTAAATCAGTCTGTCACATGTCACTGCACCATGCCTGTTATAGCCCCATGGAAAATAAGAGTGTTGCAGACCACAGAAAATAGCTCCAGTCACACTGGGGAAGCTTAGACAAGGCTGTTGTTGACACCCATGTGAATGGGGAATATGCACCATGGCACAGGATGGGTGCAAACACACGTACCGCCTTTGTGCCCATGTAAAGACTAACTGTTTTAATGTCTTTTGAGAAATCAAACAACAACAACAACAAACAAAACAAAACAACAAACCTTCCTGCTAGGTTTTATTTCCAAATGAAGAAACTGCACTCTCAACCTAAGGTGGACCCTGGGTGATGGATGAGCAACTGCTCTTTGACAAACCCAGATTTCCAACATAACCTAAAGAAGTGGGAGCCAGGCACACAGACAGTAAGCATGTTATTCTTCTCCCTGTAGGTGCCTACCTGCAGCCAGTGGGAGAGCTGGGGCTATATCCTTACAGAGGGCAGGGAACTGCATGGAGAACAGAGAATGTGGGTACCTACAGGTTTCCCATCACAAAACCCCATGGGGAGGCCAACTAAGCCTTTTTATTTTCAGCTTAGCTGAAGTAGACAAAATCTTGAAAACAAAGACAAGGTCAGAATGCAGTAGGTAAGAAACTAATGGGATTCAATGTGCATTTTTAATGCTAAAGTCTCCTTCTTTTAACCTGATTTCATATTTTTGAGGTTTGACAGTGACTAGCAGCAGTGAAACTCATTGATAAATAAACTGTCCTTTCTGTACTCCTAGCAAAACAATCCTGAAGGTGCATACCTGCCCAAAATCTAGGCAAAAGCAACAAAATAATTATAAAAGCAGATTCAAACCCTGTAAGTGTCCTGAAAAACAAAACCAAGCAAAACAGAAACACAACCATCCATTTTTGAGGTTTCAGTTATATGCTTTTGGTACAACTGTTTTCTTCACTGTTTTATTGTTTAAACAGCCACAAGAGTAACAGCAATTACAGGACTGCTGTATCTGAGAAACCCTCAACTCACTGCACTCTAAATCTGTGGAAATTTACTGTGCAATCACCACGACACAGGGAAAAAGTTCTTCCTCCTAATCCCTCATACCGTAGGATTACTGCTACTAACAATAGCATATAAAACACTCAGGAAGAAGTGTGATTTTTCCGATACTGGGCACTGTGATGTTCCATGCTGCAAAAGATCCTCTTGGTTCAGTTACACATCTCTTTGCTGGCTTTGTGTGGTGGCACGTGATGGCCACTTGGGCACTTCTGTGTTGCTCCAGCTGGTATTTGGTGATGTCTTGCTGAAAACAGAAACCAGAAATGCAAAGACATTCTCAGTAGGCTTGAATGGCCAAACTTGTTCTCTCTGCTTATAGGAAATGAAAGTTCAGTTTTATGAAAAGGTGGCAAAAGATGGAGCTTCCCAAAATGACTGATTTTTTAGACAGAAAGAAACAAAGTCCTCTGAAATCATCCTTGTGAAGATGTGAGTTGGGTCCTGGCAGCCTAAAACAGCCCTGTGTTTAGTACGTCACCTTGGGAAAAGAAACAGCTCAGGTACTTGAATGAGTTTTCTGCACCACATAGCACTCATGAGAGACAGCCTTCTGGCCCAAGGAACATTTAATTACATGCCCTGGATGAAAGTGGTTGTTTCTCCAGTCTGAGCCCAGGGCATGCACTGGGATTGAGAGGTATGAGCCAAGCTTCTGACTTCACTCAAACAAAGACGATGCTTGAATCTCTGTTTTATACACCTAACCCTGAAAAGCATCTGTCAAACCAGGCACTTTTTTTCTGCCAGAAGTTCTGATAAAATTGTTTCTTGGGAGCATGCCTGACCAATCTGCAGTTTGTACTTGATTTCCCTGGATATTCAAACAATCCAGCTACTGACAGGATGTTTGCTACAAAAGAGTCCTGCGGTTCTTCAGAAAGCACTCTGGCACCCTCCCAGCTAAGGAGTAGGAGCATATCAGGTAGATCATCTGAGCAATTTAGGCAGAGGAGCATGGCACCACTGCAAAACACTTGTGCTTGGTGCATTGGAAAAAATAGGTGCAGATGGAAAATATAAGGGAGAGAGGGGAGAGAGCTGATTAATGTACTCCTGGGCAAAAGAAAGCCAGGTACCTTGTATCTAGGGACCTGCACAGCCCTATCCACAAGCAAGATAAATTCAGGTTGTACATGTAACTGTCCAGGCTGAAAGAGAGACTTAGTGTAGGTTAATCACTGCCTAGCTTTCTAGGATGGATGGCAGTCTGGGTGATGGTCCTGGTCCAAATACCCAAAGAATCCTGCTGTGCACCAGCCTCTGGGAAGCTCAGATTCTGTGCATGGACACAGGGCATCGAGGCATCTTTCCTGGGAGGAGAGAGCTTGCATCTGTGCTGAGGCTCCTTCCATGTTCTTTGCCTTAGGATGGGGCATGTCACTCAGAGTAGAGCTTAACCTTGGGCCGGTTCATCCAGTGGCAGGAGCTGGGCAAATTGTCCCACTGGGACAGCTCAGCTCCACGATTCCTCGCTGCCAGGGAAAATGCCCTTTACGTGACCTTGCTGGAGCCTGCAGTGCTGTTGCCATCAGCAGGAGGAAGAGCAGTGAAGCCACAGCTCCTGAACCTTCCCTGTCCTGCTGCCCTGTGTTTGCCACATATGCACAAGTACTCTGCCTTTCCACCTCATTGGCACTGAGAACCCTGGTGCGGATCTTAGGGCAGAAAAACCCACCAGTGCTGAAGAGAGCTTTGAACAATAGCAGGGTTCTTCAGAGAAATGTACAGACTTGCCAGTGACTTTTGTGTTGCAGAAGCCCTAACCTCACCCCTTCATGTGAAATCTGTTGTGACTGCCTCCTGAGCAGGCAGAGCCAAGCAATGCTGCTTGCCTATGGTGAGGAGCTGGGGTGGGAGGTAGCCTTGTGTCCCACCCCTTGTGCCTTTTCTGATGCCAGCTACCTTAGAGCACAGCTCATGCTCCTGTCTTCATCTGCTTTTAAACACTCATGTCCCATTGCATCTCTCCCACATAGTTTCAGCAAAAGTTTTGTCTCCCCTTTCTGTCTATTTATTCCCTCCACACTGTGCACAGCCCATACACAGGCACTGGTGGATATGGCCAGAGACAGACACACCAAAACCAAATACTCTTCAAGCAGCTGGGTCCGTGACAGCACTGGAAAGGAAAATACTTGTGCTGCCTCATGTCCCTGACCAGGCTGGGGCATCAGCAATGTGCTGCAGGTAAGAGCAACGCAAAGAAAGCTGCAGGTCTCTGCTGGTGGGATACACAACACCCACTGGTTCAGGGCAGTGAAAATTCAAGGGCTGAGCAGACCGGCATGCAACTTCATCCAGATATATCTGCTCTGTGCTATCCAGGTAAGTATTTGCAAGCCACTGCTTCCTGCTGGGGATGTCTATCCTGACACAACCTGCACCAGATGTGCCATATCCAGGGATGACAGAGGGCTGCACTAGAGGGACCTGGGCTAGAAGGCTATGAGGAATATTCCCAAGTCTCATGGTGGTTGCTCAGGCTGGCCTCTGACATGATTTTGGGGCAAGCCAGATAGTGCTCTTTGAAACAATTCCTGGAAAAAGTTTGAGGGCAGAATGGACTGCTGGGGTTATTGCCCTATGTGTTTAGATGCAGACAAACTTGGCTTGGAGGATAAGCAAGTTTAATAGATTATTCTGTGTTGGTGGCTTCAGGGCCAGAAAACAGTACCAGGCATGTTTAAATTACCAGTACAAATGCAAGCACTGTGGCTGCTGGTAAATCTCTGAGCTTCTCCTGTGCAGCAAAGCAGCTATGAGGTTATGAGTGGGGTGAGGGAGGGTCAGGGCTGCCCAGCAAGACCCTTTCCTCTCCAGCTGGGAATTTCAAAGGCTGCTTTACCCAGCTTCTCATCACCTGCCAGCAAGAGCACTGCACATGGCAGGGTTGCACAATGCTTTGCTTAAGGAGCAGGCAATAAGACATCAGCTTTCTCAGACATTCTCTGGACAAAAGACTCAGCCAGTTCTTAGAATACCTGAATGCATAATTCCTTTCATAATCACTTCAGAACTGCATCCTGGGTGCAGGGAATGAGCGTCCCAGGGCAGCGCAGAGCAAGCCAACGGTCTGAAGGAACTGGGCTGGCAGTGCTAGCTGGAGCCAGAGGTCGGGATCAGATTTCATCTTGCTGGGCTTTTTTTCCTCCCTGTTCCCTTTCATCAGATCACAAAACCTCCCCGTCTGACCTTGGGGATGGTGGGAGGAGTGGGCAACACTGTGTAATTTTTGCAGTGGGGAAAATCCTGAAATCCAGCTGTTTCAGTGAGCTCTGTCCGGGGGCAACCTTAGACCTCTGTGATCCAGAGATCAGAGCTGGAGGAGACCTGGAGAACCTGGGGACCATGAATGCCCCCCTCCCCTGGCTGAAGTATTTTGCAAATTCAGCAAAATCTCCATACTGGGAAGGGCTGCCTGGAAGTCCCATGGGGCTTCACACAAATTAACTCAGTGTTAGCCTGGAACAAAATTGTTTGAACATGACTCTGCATGGCAGAGACAGGCAGCAGAGCAGGGGATTGTGTTACCAGGCAGGGATCAATTCTAGATAGCACTGGAGGGAGGATCTGCCTTTGTTCTTGTTCCGCTGAAGACTCTGCATGGCATTTACTCTCCTCTATAGGGCAGTGTATGTGGTGAACAACAGTTGACAGCCACAGGCTGATGTTTGTGCTGGGCCTGGTCCTCCCACTCATTCTCAAGGAGATAAAAGTGGGAGGATGGCAATGAAATTAAGTGCACTGCCCTAGCAGGAACAGTGCACTGGAGGGTTGCTGTGGTCCCACTGCCACCGTGGGTCCCCAGCCAGCTTATGGCTGCTTGTCAGTGGCCCATCATCAGCTGGCAGGGCTCTAACACACATCCCTTGCCCCATTTTCCTGCATGTTTATATTGTGCCATAGAAAAAACTATGGAACAAAGGAAGAGGGATGTCAACCTTAGCACAGGGGCTGTGAGTGAATTATGGGCACATTAAAGAGCATGCCCAAGCAAGGAGAACCAGTTCTGCCTCAGCAGCATGAAGGGCGTGAATCAGAGGCTGGAAAAAACCCAGACACAGGAAAATGAAGAAATGAGGCACCAACATTTTCCTTTAAGCAGTCAGTGTGAGTCAGAGGCACAGGCAGCCTGGGTCTTGGAGAGAAGCAGCAGAGCATGCTCCGCAGGGCACAGTCTGCCCAGGTGAAAGAGGCCCTGCAGATGGCAGGTGAGAGCTCAGCAGAGCTTGTCCCTGAGCATCATCCAGGAGAACCTGTGCTGGAGCTGCCCAGGGCAAGGGAAACTGACCAGCAAATGCGTCCTAGGTAGCTGGGCTCAACCTTATCAACCAGGACTGGGATGTACCTTTCTCTAGTCACACAGAAGTTCTTGGCTTGAAACTGCAGTGTCAACATCAGAGTAAGCTGTAACCTTGTCCTGACAGTGGGCTGCACCCTGTCACATATGGTTTCTGGTCTGCTTCTTCTAGTTCTTTGATGGCAGAGTTGAGGTAGGTCACTCTGTCAGTGGGTTTCCTCCAAAAGGGACCTCTTGCAACACAAATCTTTTTTTTTTTTTTTTTTCTTTTTCTTTTGTCTTTGAAATGGTCTGTTACACTGAAAGGTTTCAGCTTCAAGAAATCATTGTCAGAAGAAAAAAATTGTATGAAATTTTGTAACTAGGTTCTGCAAGATTTGTGATATGGCAGAGGTCTTGGCAGGGCTGTGCAACTTTACAAGTAAGCAGCTATGCTCTCATCCCACTTCTTCCAAGACTGCATCAAAGGGCTACTGAAATAACCAGGCATTCAGCCTCCAGCTTCCCCAGGAACTGCAACAGCCCTGCAGCTACTTGGGGCCTGAGGAGGTACTGAGGTCTTTGGTCAAGCACATCCCTGCAATCATTCATAGAGGTTTCTCAGTGGGATGGGTGGAAGAAACAGACCAGGAAGGAACTGTTGAAACTGCTAGTGATTAAAATGCAATAAAATGTTTGCCTTCTGCTGCTGAGCAAGAAGTGTGGCATGTGTTTTGCTGAGGTAGCAGAAGTGGTTGTGTTCACTGAATGAGCAGCTAATGAAAAGCATTTCAAGCAGGAAGCAACACTGATGAAGATTATGAGCCTGCTTAGATCTAGAAGAATTAAATGGCCCAGGCTGGATTCTCTTGTTTTACACCTGATTTTGTATTGATCAAAGAGGGTTTACTCTGTTCTACACCAGTGTGAAAAGGAGTAAAAACAACACTCCGTGCCAGAAGCTGCTTGGGGATGTCCTCCTGCCAGGGCTACCTGTCAGCAGAACAAATCCGTTCCGCAGCCACAGACAGGGCAGCTCATGCAGATCACAGCCCAGAGTGAAATTAATCCTGCAGCAGCCATTTGTGCTGAAGCCAGTCCTATAGGTGAGAGCTTCTGACTGAGATGATTTCTCCAAGGAGTCGAACTTGTGGGACTGTGAATTGTGCTGGACTGCAGCAGAAAGCTGACTGTGCTCAGTCCTGTGCCAGCTAGAGGGATGGCTTTGTCCACATCCTCCTTATTCAGGGTCCTTTGCGTCCTCTTCTCCTCCTCTTGCTGTTATGAGCCAATGACCATAGCCAGCCATGGGGCCATGTTGTGCTGAGACATTGCAACCATCGGCAGCCGGCAGCAGCTCCTGTGCTGGAGATGGTAGAAGAGAGCTACAAGCATGTGACAACACACAGTGTGCAGTGACTTCTTCTCAAATTGTGTTATATAGAAAATGCTGATAAAGCTTGGAAAATCCATGTGAAGGTCTGAAAAGAGGGGAGAGGAAACCAAGCGGCCCCAGTGTGCCAGAAGCCTAATCAAGAAGCCTTCTGCTGTTGGGGAATAAAATAGGAATAGAGCTCAGAAATCACAGAGCAAGAGATCCTACTGTGAAGAAAATATAGTGAGAAGTTGTGGCTGAGGCTGTGACACCAACCAGACTCAGTTATACACATGTCTCTTGACCACCCCCATGGGCTGTCCTGTGGGGTCAGACAGGAGACACATCCAATATTCAAGGCTTTTTTCAGATTTACTTTCAGGTAGAACAGTCTCTGACCCAGTGGAGGGAACATTCCTGTGAGACTGGGCAGCCCTCACATTACTGCCTTTGGGCAGCTTGGCAGAAGATGGCATCTAGGAGACAAGAACTGACTTGTGGCTGAGCCAAGTCCCTGAGGATGACTCCAGAAAGCTCTGTGGTCTTTGCTGTGTGGAGCTGGTGCCCATGCAGGGCCCGAGGTTAAATCTGCTCAGGGGCTGAATATTGAGCCTGGAGTCAGGTACCTTCAGAAATTGTGCTTTCTCTTACAAATTATTTCTGATTACACAATCAACTCATTGCTTAGCTTCAATGAATTTGTCTCCCAATTTAAATATTAGTAACATTGTGGGAGTTCCCAGGAGCAGTTTATGGCATGTACAAGGCCAGGAGTCCTAGGAGCCAGCACGCTTTCCATCAGCCTGCAAGTCAGCTGGAAAGACCGGATAAAGGTGTTGCTGGAGGGCATGAGCCAGGGCCATGGTGGGGCAGAGCACATGATAGAGATACAGCTCATGACAACAAGGAAACTCATTTTGTCCTAGGGAACCCTTCGGACGCCAGTAGCAAGCCACTCCTTTAAGTGCCACCAGATGCAGGTGTTTTCCTGTCCTGTCCAGGGTGCTTGAGCAAGGATGCCTCAGTGTGAGAGGCGGAGGGAAGTGCTTGCCCACACCCTCTGGACTGCAGGCTCAATGCCCACCTTGAGTTTAACAGCCCTGGGTGTAAACACCATCAGTCAGCTTGTGTCTCCCTTCTCCAGGACTTACCTACTTTGTGGCTCTAGAGTGGATGTGTCAAGTAAACAAAGTGTGCCAGGATTGGTCAGGGAGAGTGAGATGCTTCAGGGAAGTTCTGCTGTGATTTCTGGTGAGGTGTCTAGTACTTTGTTAATTTTTCCCCAGCATGATTCAGGAACCAGTAGCATATCTGAAATTAACATCCACTTGGGCCCTAACCATGATCATTACAAATATTTTGTTTATTCCTGGTGCTAGTAAAACCCACTGTTTCTCTTTTGGCAAAAGACCATTGGAACATGGAACCTTAAAACACTGTCTTCACTCTGAAATCATCTCTGATCTTGCTAGATATGTATGAAACAGCTTCCATGTGCAGTGCAGGTAGCTTCCTTGTTAACACATGAGGAATTTCCTGCAGAGCCAGGTAAACCAAGAGATACCAACTTGGCATGTTTGAACTGTACTGAGTCCTCATGGGACTGCATGGCTGTGCTGCCCTCAAAGCCATCCACAGAGCTAAACCAAGGGGTGCCTGTGGCCAAATGCTAGGAGAGCACATTGCACATGCTTATCCCATCCTCTTGGAGGGACAGAGCTATGATCCCTACAATAGTCTCCACACTCTCCCAAACCATGGCTTCAAGTTTCTTCTAGGCAGCATATTACAAAATCATGTGTGTACAAACTTGTTTGGATAGATGTTCCCTGCCTCATCTCTTCCCGCTCCCTTCAGGGCAGGAGATGTAACTCATGCTTGACGGCTGGTTCGCATTGCAAACACTAATGTGCTGTTCAGCTTTGCTGAAGGTGGGCAAAGTGCCTTCACAGGCTAAACATTGGCAAAGATCCATTCATTGTAAAATCTCATCTCAGCCAAAGCCCCAGAAGGATTCCTGGTAAAACAAGAGCAGGCATGTCTGCTTAGGCTGACACTGAGAGATACTAACATCAAGACTGGGGCAGCAAAGCACAGCTAATGGCTCGAATAATAAATTCCAAGTGATACTCACATTCAAATCTTACAAGACATGGAAATGCAGTCCAAAACAACAGTTCCTCCATGGCTTCATTTCTTCAGCAGACAGTGTGCTTTGGTTATTACCAGGCTGCCAGCTAGAAGACATGTATGCTTTCTCATTCATGTTTACACACTAAGAAGGTCACTGCTAAGAAAACTGCTTGCTACATGCATGCCCTTGTACACTGCTGGGTGTGCCGGGACTCAGGCCTGGAGAGCTGTAGTACTGCCCATGCCAGATTCCACAGCTTGGCTGGGATTTGCTGCAGTGTGGTTGCACCCAGCATCCCATTAAGGCTTGTTGCCTGACTTCCTCTGTCTGCTTAATAGAAATGACTATTATCAGCCTGGATGCACCTGCATGTTCCAACACTGACATGCTGGGTGGTTTTGTTAAATGGGTTAAACCAACTTGTGCTGCAGAGCACACGCTAGGGGAAATTCAGCTCACTTGACTCTAGCTGTGAAGACATCAGGCAGCTGGTCCAAGATGGCTGTCTTTCATCCCTCTCTAATCAGTGGAGAAATACATGAGGGCAGCAAATTACAGGTATCAACTGCTAGCTTATCCCAGGCAATTTTCGATGCAAACCCTCCTGATGAGGCAGATGGGCACAGCAAATTCATGGGCAAGACTCTGGTGCTGCAGAACACTGCTGAGAACCTTTATCTGGACAGTAGCTGAAGTGTGACCTGAATTCTTCCCTTCCAGACACCATAAAGTTCCCTAGAAAACTGCAGTCCCTTGCAGTCTTTATTTTACCAGGCTAAACACGTCACGCCCATATAGCATCTGCTCTAAGGAAAGGGTTTATTTCCCCATCACTAGAGTTGCTGTCCTTCTGTGCATCAGTTCTCTTGAGTTCATGTTTCACTGAGCAGATAAGGTCTTGCTGATGTCCTGTACAGCGCCTTTTGTATTTCCCTCTTTTATAGAAGGGATAATATAATAGTCTCAATATTATAGGGGGAACAGATTCTAGCCCAGGAGCTGGCAGGGCTCATCAAGAGGGCTTTAAACTAGGTATGAAGGGAGATGGGGATGAAATGACACTCAATAGAGATGAGTCTGGGGGAGTAGTCCCAGGGTTAGGGGTGAGGGAAATGGCACAACTGAAGTGCATCTACACCAATGCACACAGCATGGGCAACAAACAGAAGGAGCTGGAAGCCACTGTGTGGCAGGCAAACTGTGCCATAGTTACCATCACCAAAATGTGGTGGGACCACTCGCATGACTGGAGTGCTGCTATGGATGGCTACAAGGTCTTCAGAAGGGACAGGCAACTAAGGAGGGGTGGTGCTGTGGTTCTCTATATTAGAGAGTGTTTTGACGTAGTTGAGCTTGGGGTTGGAAATGATAAGGTAGAGTCACTGTGGTTAAAGATTGGGGGGGCTGGCCAACAAGACAGACATCCTGGTAGGGGTCTGTTATAGACCCCCAAACCAGGATGAAGAAATGGATGAGGTGTTCTGTAAGCAGCTGGCAGAAGTCGCTCAAACACCAGCACTTGTTCTCATGGGGGACTTTAAATTCCCAGACACATGCTGGAAATACAATACAGCCATGAGGAAGCAGCCTAGGAGGTTCCTGGAGTGTGTAGAAGACAGCTTCCTGACTCAGCTGGTTAGTGAGCCTACCAGAGTGGGTGTCCCACTGGACCTGCTGTTCACAAACAGAGAAGGACTGGTGGGATATGTGGTGGTAGGAGAGAGCTCTCTCTCTCAGGGGAGACCTTATTGCTCTCTACAACTGCCTGAAAGGAAGGTGTGGGGTGCTAGGGGTTGGCCTCTTCTCGCAGATAACCAGTGATAGGACTAGAGATAATGGCCTCAAGTTGTGCCAGGGTACGTTCAGATTGGAAATTAGGATAAATTTATTCTCAGACATTGGAATGGGTTACCCAGGGAAGTGGTGATGTCACCATCCCTGGGGGTGTTTGAGGAGAGGTTGGACTTGATGGTTAGGGGCATGGTTTAGTGGGTGACATTGGTGATGGTTGGACCAGATGATCTTTGAGATCTTTTCCAATTTTAATGTTGAACTTCATGAGGTTCCTCACCAGCCAGCTCTCCAGCCTGTCCAGGCCTATCTAAATGGTAGCACAGCCCTCTCTCTGGTGTATCAGATACTCCTCCTGGTTTTGTGTCATCCTCAAACTTGCTGAGGGTGGACTATATTCCATCATCCAGGTTATTGCTGTATTAGTTGAACAAGACTGGACCCAGTATTGACCTCTGGGGGACACCACTAGCCACAAACCTCTGACTAGACTGCACCACTGAGCACAACACTCTGACTGGAGCTATCTCACTGGATTGAGACTATAAATCCATTACTTTAGTCTTTTACCATAAAGCACTTTGCCACTGGTGGGGCTGAAAACTGTATCAAGCTGCTTTTGAACATGCAAATGTGAAACTTTCACCTTCAGCTTCCCCTGCTCCCCAGTTGGTGGAACCATGACATTTCTTTGCCATCTATGTCAAGGAAGGACAAAGGTGTCTCAGGTGTGAAGTAGGGAGCTAGGAGAGGGCAGCATCTTGTAACCACCACAAATCAAAATGTCCCTTGTGGAACCTCCTCAGCCTCTGACAGGGCTTCAGTAGGTCACCATTCGTGAATGATCAGCCTGCAGCGTGTTAGGGTGGGAAAGAAAGATGACTGGGGCTTCTTGGAGAGAGAGGGTTGGGCTGACAGTGGCCACTCCAGTACTTGAGGTTGCTCTGTGTGTGTGTGGAGCCTACAGTGTGGGCTTTTAGAAGACAGATTTGGAAGTAAGATAGGTTAGGGAGGGTGGAGCCATGGGCAGTGGTTCTGCAAAGAGCCCCAGGCAGCTGGTTGTGTGGGTAGCCTTGGATTGGTTTGCGCACATTTTCATCTCTCAGCCCACCACACAGCTGTAAGAAAAACCCAGTATTTTCAGGCTCCTGTCAAATAATTTGTGATTGACCTGGAGAAGACTTAGCACTGCACTTGCTTTGGGATGATGCATCTCAGTCCCATCACCTGCTGAAGGTGTGTGGACAGCTGGAGAAGGACCAGCACCAAAGCTGTTTGTGCTCCTCTGCTGGCAGTGGTGGAGCTGTGCCAGGCAGGCAGCAGCACTGCTAGCCCAGCCCACGGTGATGAGCCAGGCAGCCTGAGCTCAGCTTGGAAAAGCTTTGCTGGGCAGCAGCTACTGGAGTGGAGGTCAGCAGACACGGACATGGGCTTGGTGCAGGGAGAGCCTTTTTGTTCAGTGCATTCACCCTTCAATAACCATTCAATAACCTTTTTTTTTGCCAGAAAGCAGCATTCAGCACTGATATTACCAATGTCCTTTCTATCCATCAGATTAGTCACCCAAAAAATAGGCAGTTGGTAAAAGCTGGTGCTGAGGAGCAGCCTACTGTGTCCCAGGGGCATGCCCCCTTCACATCAGGCTGGAAGAGGCTGTTCCCTCCAATTACTGTGGGGGTGGCTGAGCGTCCCCTTCAAGAATGGTGCTGTTAGCCGACTGCATGGCACGACAGTTGTTTTAGGAGTCCTGGCTGTTGTGACTATGTCAGGCAGGGCAGCAGGAGGATAGTAGCAGAACCTCCAGCCACTCTCCCATACTTGACTTCCCCTCTTCATCTCTCAGGGGCAAGGGTTAGGCTGAGCTCTCCATCTCCCCTCCCATCACAGCAGCTAGATGGGGTGGAGGATTCAGAGGTAATGGAGGGTGAAGGCCATACTCTGTGCAGTGCAGCCCATCAAGGCTCTGCATAGAACCATAGAATTGTAGAATCATAGAATGGCTTGGGTTAGTAGGGACATCATAGATCACCTAGTTCCAACCCCCCTGCCATAGGCAGGGATGCCACCCACCAGATCAGGTTGCCCAGGGCCTCATCCAACCTGGTCTTGAACACCTTCAGGGATGGGGCATCCACAGCTTCTCTGGGCAACCTGTTCCAGTGCCTCACCATCCTCTGAGTGAAGAATTTCCTCCTAATCTCTAATCTAAATCTCCCCTCTTTTAGTTTAAAACCATCCCCCCTTGTCCTGTCATTATTCGATTAAGCAAAGAGTTGCTCTCCATCTTTTTCATCCATCACCTTTAAGTACTGAAAGGTTGCAATGAGGTCACCCCAGAGCCTTCTCTTCTGTGGGCTGAATATTGCCAGCTCTCTCAGCCTTTCTTCATAGGAGAGGTGCTCCAGCTCCTTGATCATCTTCGTGGCCCTCCTCTGGACCCGCTCTAACATCATCCTTCTTGCGCTGGGGGCCCCAGACCTGCCTGGATGCAGTACTCCAAGCGGGGCCTCACAAGGACAGAGTGGACCATCCTCTGAGCCTCTGGGCTCTCCTGGCCCACTGGCCCTCAGGAAACTGGCCATGGTTGCCCTTCCCACAGGGCAAGAGACTAGTGCTCTTGTGGTTTTCATGGGGGAAAAAATAACCAAACAAAACAACCAGCAACAGAGACAATAACCCATCAGTGCTGCAAGCAGTGGTAATGGAAAATTAGTGTGGTAGCAAATGTCACTGTGCAGTGAGAGCTCTTCGGGAGATGTTTCTGTAGGACCCAGTGATTACAAAGCTTGTCTGTGTTTTCCAATCTGAGCTGGTTTCTCTAACTATATAGGGACCAGATGTGGATGCTGTTAGGAAGTTCTGGAAGACAATGGACTAAAATGCTTTTTATCTTGACTGATAATACAATTCCAAAATTGTCATTATGTTTATGTCTCAAAAACCTGATCCACAAAATATTTAGTTCTCATCTGGGGTTGCAGCAAAATATGTATTCATATTAATGTTCAGTGTGTCTCATGGTGTGTGAAGACAGGTAGTAAAGCTATCAGCACATGCCATAAGAACCAGAAAGGTTTGTCATGCCCTAGAGACTACAGGACACACACTAATGATTAGAGTGTTTGCTTTGGAAGCACTTGTCATGCAAAATGGAGAACAACTTGTTCAGATCCAGACTTGGCTGCTAAGAACATAAATTTGTTGCAATTTCGTGTGGCACTGGTGGGATGAGTTTATGATGAACCATGCTTAGGGGTGGGGGATGTCCCCAGAACCAAACAAGGACTGATTTGGCAGATTTTTGGCACTTTCAGCTGTAGTCAAGAATGAATGGCTGCTGCTTTGTAACTGCATGCTGGAAATACAACCTTCCTTTTTGCCAGATCTACAGTCTGAAAAGGCAATATTTGAAAGAAATGAAGCACAAGGAATATGAATTACAGCCTTCCCCTGAAATAAAATGGTATGCATTGTTGCTGAAGTATTCATTACTACCTATCTTTAATCGGCCATTAAGTGAGTAGCAGAAGCCCAAAGCTCGTCAACAAACATCTTGGTTACACTCACATTTTAACCAGTTCCTTTCGATGACTCCTTTGAAGAGGCTTTTTGCATGCCTGCTGTATTCTCTCATCCTTACTCATCTTTCCCTTTATATCTTCAGTATCTTCAGTGCTAATTTCAAAACTCCTGGAACCATTTTCTTGGTCCCTGGAAAAAACAAATAGTTTTTTAACCTATTGCTCTGTGCAGACTCCTGCTGGTTCCCCTTTGGACATATGCATTTGACACTAAACAATGTGTTTGCAACTTAGTTTCAACCTCCTTTCCCAGATCTTCATTAGCATTTACCTAAACCGTGCCAAAAAAAATAAAGTAGAAATTGGTTTTGATGTCAGTTCCAATGCTGCTGTTTAGATATCTGTTTAGTTTGGTGCATTTCATGAATTCTACAGAAAGAAAAAATAAAAATAAAAATAAAAATAAAAATAAAAATAAAAATAAAATAAAAACAAAAATTAAAATTAAAATTAAAAAAAAATATATTCAGGGCAGTGCTACCAACCCAGAATTCCAGCCCTTGCTTGTGTGCAGACTCCCAGCCTAATGCAGTGTGTTTTTCTTTCATAACTGCTTTTCTTAGGCAGAATTTAGTACAGGTACAGTCTACAAGACTCAGATATTGTGCTGGCCAGTTGTCTTGCCTGGCCTGAATCTCCTGGCCATCTTGTCTTCTCATGAAGCCACTGCTGTTCCCCAGGTTGGTATTATCTCCTCATTTCCCCATATTTGACTGATAGCTGTGGATTGATTATCTCAGTGGCATCAGGGAATTCCACCCATGCCTCTAAATGGTTCTCATGGTTTCAGATTAAAATTAAATGACCTGTGGCAGAATCACAAGTTTGTTTTTCTGGCTTTGCTACTGGAGTGGTGATAGACCTTCAATACTTGTAATGGTGCCACATATTCATTGTAGAAACACATATCCTTTTTTTTTTTTTTTTTTTTTTTTTTGATAGAGTCCTGGGTAACAGGCTTGGAGGACACTTGCTCTCAAACAAAACAAAACAAAACAAAACAAAACAAAACAACACAGGAATTTCCTGAAATCTTCTTTGAAATTAGTAACTCAGAATTGTGGTAATGGTGGTTGGGAGAGACCTCTGGGGATCTCTAGTCCAGCCTCTTGTTCAAAGTGGGCCAATGCTACACCATGTTTCCCAAAAGTCAGTGTTAATAACTACTGTTTTTCTCATTCTGTGTTGTTCACCTAGCTTTCTATTGCTTTTACATATTTTCTCCATAGACCAGCAGGGCCACTAACAAAAATGCTGCTGGAAAGGTGCTCAAGTGTGGGAAATGCTGGGAATCTCAGCACCCTTCCCATGCTACCAGCCACCTGGGCAGGAAGGAGTGGGAATGGGTGCAAAAGAGAGGAGACGGCAATCGCTCAGGTGGGGCAGGGTGGAGTCAATGGTTTGCTAGTCCCAGGGTCCAAGCTCTTGACTGCTTGACCACCAGCAATGGAATTTGGCTTGCTTTCACCAACAGTAAAATCTGAGAGGTGGATAACTCATTCTGTTCTGTGTTCTAATCTATTTTCAAGTCACTCTCTGGAGAATTAGGTCTAGTACATGATACATGTAAATCACCCATTTGAGACCAAAGCTGTTGTTTGTGTCAGTGATATTGTAAAGAGTCTGGGTGTGGGACTTTAGGTAGGTGAGCCTGCAAAACTATTTTAAAGCTGCTGTACTGTCATCTCTGCATACTTTCAGCCTCCATCACAGCTCCTTCCTCCTAGGGGCATGAGGCAGGTGGTCTTTATCACCCTGTGCTCATCATTATCTTAGGAGCAGCAGCAATTGTCTCTTCTGGTATAATTACAAATTTCTCCAAATCCAGGAGGAAATAAAAGACAAAATTCTTCTGATCTCCAAATGTTTCATAATAGATTTTTTTTTCCACAAGAATAAGAAAACCCAGTGAGGCTAGCCTAAAAAGAAGGCAGACTTCCTGTGTGCATGTCACCCTCAGCTACAACAGCTAACCTCTGCCCCAGTGTAAGTGTGCTCATGTTTGTGGCAGCCATGTCTGACACAACTGCATGCTCACCTCCCCCAGCTTACAAAGACTCAGCATAAAAAGCCACTTGTAAGCCTCAGCCTCTCTGAAAGCACCTGCTTAACTTAGAAATCCATTAATCCTGTATATCCTGAATCACTCGTTGGTGTCACACAGGGAAATCTCAGCATCTTTGAGATAAGAACCAACCAGCTGCTCAGAGCTGAGGATGGGAGTACCTTGGATGGGACTACCCACTTCCCACCTGTCTGCTTGGTGCCCCCAGGGAAGGATCAGGCCCCCAACACACCAACAGGTCCTCACAGGGGAGGACCCTGTGCCTTTCCATGATCCTGTGGCTTTGGCCAACTTCAGTATCCACCGAGTCTTTCCATCCCCCATTTCCAAGTTCTCCAGGTCAAGACAGAGAGTTACGTTACTGTGCTTTGTAAGCAATATGAGTTATACATTTCATCCTAGGGCACAGGTCTTCTGGGTTTGCCAGGGACAGTGTTTGCTCTTGCTTAGAGTCCCAAGCCTCAGGTTTCAAGTGAGCTGTAGCTTCACCTGACCAGGCATTTTCAGAAGAAAGGCTTCCTTGCAGCCCTCTTCCCGAAGGTACATTAGACTCCATCTATTGATTTCCCATGGGATTCACACCTCCCAGGATTCTCTATTTTATAAATCCCATGGAGTGGCAGCTAGTCCTGGAGGCCTGCAGGGTCTCCATGCACCAATGAGAAGCCTTCATCCAGCTCTCTGGTGAAAAGGGAACTGCATGAAAACATGCTGCTGGTGTCTCAGGTGGGCTGCCTGTGGAAACCTTGTGATCAGTCTCCAACTGTGAGACATACTGGGACTGTTGCATAGGTAATGCTCATCTGGTATGTGAGTTATAGGTTACTGTGAAGCCATGGAGGCTGGGAAGCCATCAGTGTGTGAGCTGGTGGTGTTTTTTCTGGTGGCAAATTTGGCTTAAGGATTTCCCACCCCTCAGCTACCCATTCCTGCTTTTGCTTGGTAACCACCACCCCCCTTCAGTGCAGGGTCCCTTCTGACTTCAGTCAGTTTTAAAAAATTCTCCTCCAGTTATTCTTTTTATGCGACCAAGTCAGCCATCCAAATTGCCACAGCTCCCTGGACAGCTGTATTGACACCAATGAAGGGGTGGGGGAAGGAATTTCTTAAACTGGCTTTGCCACTAAAAAAAATGTTGGTGGCACCACACCCTCCAGCTGCCTGGGAAAATAGTAAGGTGGCAACGCAATCAGCCACCTGGCAGGAGGGTGAGCCTGGTGTGAGAAATCAGCATATCACAAAGGCTTTATGTATTCCAGCACCAGACAAGCTTCAACAACGTTTCATTTGCATCCTCACAAACAACAGAGCAGAGCCAAGCTCTAAATACCATAAATTTCCCAAATTAATTAGTTAAAAGGAAGGAAAGGGAGGAGATGAGGTTGAACTGCTTTGAGGATACATACACACTCAGTACGGTCTGGTGGCCTTGACTTGTACCTACAGCTGCAAAGACCTTGACTTGTACCTACAGCTGCAAAGATGATCAGTACTAGGGGCCAGCAACATGTGGGATATGCCTATCTCACAGAAGGGTTGTCCCTGATAAATAAACATTTTTCCTTATGTATTTATTCAGGAATCTTCTACTGAAGTGCTCTGTAGTGGGGCTTGGTTGCTTAAACCCACATTGCTGTACGCAAAGTACACATTTGCCCCAAGTTTTGCCAAGTTTTACCAAACCCAGTTTGGTTTCCATCAGGAAAATGCAGATCAACATGTCCTGTTTGGGTTGTGGGGTATGTACTGCATATGCCAGGGACTTCATGATCTGGTCCACTGCCCTTCTCCTAAGGAAAGCTATGCGTCCCACAGTCCCATCCAGCCATGACATTCCCAGGTTTCACAGCAGGGGCAAGTTTTCTCGCTAGAGATATGATATGGAGATTGGAGCTACAACCTGGAGCTGGGTTTGTTTTGGAGTTATAATTATTTTTTCACTCCAGTTAATGTACAAGGCACTGAATCAGATTTTCCCCTCCTTTAAACAAAAGGGTCCATGGGAAGCAGAATTGTTATTCTGGCAGATATGCCAGGAACATGAATTGTTTTCCCACTGACAGTGTTTCAGGGTTTGATATGCTGCTAATACCACTCACTAGCTTAGAGCTAACTTGTTTCAACTGTGATATTTAAGGATTTAAAAGCTTCACCTCCTGTCTGCACCTATTTGCCTTGTTCTGGCAGCCCTAGACATACCCAGCATCTCAAATCCCAAACCTTGGAAAGACAGAGCTGCCCAGATATGTTGCCTACAGTACCATTGCCTTTCATATGAAAGCCTCCTGTGAGGTCCCATGCAACATGAATTATCCTATAATCCATGTTCACATGACTAAAGAGTTTAAGGTGATGTTCATATCTGATGCAGCGAAAACAAAAGATATGCCCTTGGCTGCAAAACTGAACAGAATTGGCAGCATAAAAGAAGAAAAGATGATTATTTTTTTCACACCTGACCTTGTGGCTAGCTCCTCCCCTAGGATGGACATGATACATTCAGGTGGTACTTGGCTAGCAGAAAACTAAGATGACTATCTTGGAGCTGGCACCTGCTCTTAGAAGCTAATATCAGATGAGATGGATGCTGGCTCCTTAGCTTATATTCCTGTACTGAGACTGTGTATGGAATATAAATAGGACAGATGTCAGAGTCATCAGAGTTGCTGTTCAAAGGTTTTTCTGGTATACCCTGGCACATCTTGCCATTTTTACCCACCATGAGCTGCAATGGCTTGTTGTGATCCATGCTGGGGAGATGTGGTACCTGGCAAAGGAAGACACACCAGACCTGCTGCAATCTGCCCATGAGGGTCTGTCACCCAAACTTCAGCCCAGGGCCTGACAGAACCAGCACTACCTAACTCAGGCCCTGGGGCTAAGACTGCAAGATGCCATAAAGGATGCTCCACCTCTATCTGGGTTGAGGAATGCCCTGGTATTGTGGTGGTTTTACCGTGCTGGGCAGCTAAACCCCACAACCGCTCTCTCACTCCCCCTCCTTTAGATAAGGAGGGGGAGAAGTAAAGCAAAGAACAACTCACGGGTTGAGATAAGGATAATTTAATTAAAGGGAAATAATTATAATAATTAAATAAAGACTACCATGAACTAAACAACTTAACTAAGGGGAAAATAAAAGGGAAAGGGGAAAAAGGGAGGAAAACAAACAAACAAAATAAATGAAAGCTATATGGAAGTGCAGAGGAAAGAAATTACTCTCTACTTCCCACAAATGAGCGATGATTGACCACGTCCTTGAAGCAAGGCCTCAACGCACGCAGCCGGTGTTCGAGAGGAGGACCGACGTCTTCTCAACGAGAGCCCACCCCTCCCCTCTTCTTCCTGTTTCCACCTTTTATTGCTGAGTGTGACACCACATGGTATGGAATATCCCTTTGATTGGTTTAGGTCAGCTGCCCTAGTGATGTTTCTCTCCTCACTTTTTGCCCACCCCCTAGGAGGGTTAGAGAAAGGCCCAGTGCTGTGCCACTCTGCTCAGCAGTAGACACAACACTGGTGTGATAACACTGCTGTTCCAGCTACAAGTACAGAGTACGGCACTGAATGGGCTGCTGCCGGGAAAGTTAACATTCCAGCCAGACCCAGTACAGGTATACACTTGAGGGGTATTATAGATGTCCTTGAAAAAATTGTCCGCTTTCATTAATATGCACTGTATAGAAGGGTGTTCCAAAGCAGCTCTGCTGATTCAGTCTTGATGCCAGAATGAAGGCATAACCTGATGGTGGAGGAGCTGGTCACACTGTGCTGCAGGTCTCCCTTCTGACCATGGTCAGAATGGGCTGAATACACAAGAGAGAGCCAGAAGTCCCAGGAGGTACCATAAATCAATAACTTTGTTAACCCAATAATAGATAATAAATTAGCAAAGTTCAACAACAGAAGGTGGAGATCAACCAATCTGAGACCTAAAGTAAGGTGCAGGCATTAATAATTAGGCCTTGTAATACATTCACAAGGACTGTGATTGACTGTGCTAACAGCCATTAAAGCAAGAGTGTTTAGTTGGGACATTGGAGAGAGGAGATGGAAAGGTAGTTATAAAGAAAAATGCCATCTGGTTGCTACAGCAAGATTGGACGCAAAATATGTGTGGGCTGGCAGCCCCAGTGCTAACAGCATGCGCAGCCGTAGCTGTGCCCCCTTGTGCCTTTGCCTTGCAGTACAGCTTGCATGCCCTGCTTGCAGGGAGCGCTGCACCCTGCATGGTCGCAGTGTGGGCTGGCTCTGCTAGATTTGGGTGCTATCACCGCGACACCCCAATGTCTTGCTCCTGGCTGCCCTTCCATCTCTTCTGTGTCTCTGGGAGTGCTGTGTGTGATTTTGCTTCCTGCTCTTGTGGTCTTTCTGATCCCTGTCTTTCCCATATGATCAGGCCTGAACATTGCCCTAATATGCAAGAGTAAAGAATTTTGGAAAAGCAGAAAAATCAACAAGATCCAAAGTCAGCATCAGACATCCTTCAGCTCTGATTTTTGGGCAACACTTGTCCTTTTCATGATGGCTGCCTGGATGTTCCCTGTTCTAGGGTGCATTTCCTCCTCATCCCCAATGCCTGCATGCCACCTCTGTGCAACAGTTGTGTACCACACTGGTGTGCACCATGCTGTTGTATGCCATGCAGACACATGCCATGCTAGCATAAAGCATGGTCTGCAGCTCTCCAGGGGCATGGCCAAGCTGTGCTAGCCTCTCCATTGCAGGGCCAGATGGGATCCACCCGAGGGTAATGAAGGAACTGGCAGAAGGAGCAGATCACCAAGCAGCTTTCCATTATTTATCAGCAGCCCTGGCTGTCAGGGCAGGTCGCATTTTACTGGCAGCTAGCAAATGTGATGCCCATCTACAAGAATTGCTGGAAGGAGGATACAGGGAACTACAGGCCTGTCAGTCTGACCTCAGTGCTGGGGAACATTATGGAGCACATCCTCATCATGTGGCACTTACAGGGCAACAGGGTGATTGGGCCCAGTCAGCATGGCTTTATCAAAGGCAGTTCCTGCTTGACAAGCCTGATTGCCTTCTACGGCAAGGTGATATGCTCAGTGGATGAGGGAAAAGCTGTGGATGTGGTCTACCTTGATTCAGTAAGGCTTTTGACAACATTTCCCTCAGCATTCTTCTCAAGAAACTGGCTGCTCATGGCTTGGATTGGTGTATGCTTCATTGGGTTAAAAACTGGCTGGGCCCAGTCATGGTGAACGGATTTAAATCCTGTTGGAGGCCGGTCATTAGTGGTGTCCCAGTCTCAGTATTGGGGCCAGTTCTCTTTGAGATCTTTATCAGTGGTCTGGACAAAGGGATCAAGTGCACCCTGTAGTTTTGCAAACACCAAGTTAGGAGTGAGCGTTGATCTGCTCGAGGGTAGGAAGGTTCTGCAGATGAATCTGGATAGGCTGGACCATTGGGCCAAAGCCAACTGCATGAGGTTCAATGAGGCCAAGTGCCAGGTCCTGCACTTGGGGCACAACAACTCCATGTAATGCTAAAAGCTGAGGGAAGAGTGTCTGAAAAGTTAAACAGCGGAAAGGGACCTGGGTGTATTGGTGGATAGCTGGCTGAATATGAGCCAGCAGTGTGCTCAGGTGACCAAGAAGGCCAACAGAATCCTGATTGTATCATAAATATTGTGATCAGAAGGACTAGTGAAATGATTGTCCCCTGTTCTCAGCTCTGGTGACACCATACCTCAAATATTGTGTTCAGTTTTGGACCCCTCACTACAAGAAGAACATCAAGGTGCTGGAGCATGTCCAAACAAGGGCAACAAAGCTGGTGAAGGACCTAGAGAATAAGTCTGATGAGGAGCAGCTGAGGAAACTGGGGTTATTTAGTCTAGAGAAAAGGAGGCTCAGGGGACACCTTACTGTACTTTATAATTACCTTAAAGGAGGCTGTAGTGTGGTGGGGGGTTAGTCTCTTCTCCCAAGCAGCAAGCAATAGGACAAGAGGAAATGTCCTCATGTTGTGCCAGGGGATTTTTAGGTTGAATATTAGGAAAAAAAAATCTTCACTGAAAGGGCTGTGAAGCATTGGAACAGACTGCCCAGGGAAGTAGTTGAGTCACCATCCCTGGAGGTACTCAAAAGATGTGTAAATGTGGTGCTTTGAGACCTGGTCTAGTGGTAGACTTGGCAGTGCTTGATTAACAGTTGGACTTGATGATCTTAGAGGTCTTTTCCAGCCTAAATGATTCTATGATGTACTGATGGCCCATGTACCAATGCCTCCTCTTCTTACCCACAGTTTCTCTGCCTTGATGCAGTGCTCATCTCTGAGAAGACTATTGGCATTGGTATGGGCAGGGGAGCATAGCAGCAGATGGACCTGTTTGCCAGCTCCTCCTCCTCTACTCAGCTGCAGGAATAGCAGTAAATGTACTTAATTCATATTTTGTTGGCAATCTACAAGGCTGGCCAGGAACATGCTGTGCAGCAGCTAAAGCAGAGTATTTTCTTTCCTATTGTTCTTCTTGTACTTGGTTTCTCATATTTCTTGGACAGGGGCAACTCAGGACCAGAGAAACAGGATCTTCAGGAGGTGAAGCATCATGTTAATATCAGTGTAGATGAGCTGTACTAGGACATTTTCCATCCACTTGGAAAGTAGAAGTTCGTTGTGCACTGACAGCTGAACTGAAACCGAGTTTTTGCACTCTAACAGTGTCATGCTTACTGTTTTTTTTTTTTTTTTTTTTTTTTTTTTTCTTGAACACAGTGCCCTGTTCTATCACTAATGTTATTTTGTGCATCTGAAAACGCTGATTTAGCACTCTCATAGCTCTGGAGAAGGGAGGCAAAGGGCACAAGGACAAAAGTTGAAAGCTGTTAAGGAAGAAGCAGCAGACCAGGCAGAGCAGCTACAGCTGTAAACCAAGTTCAGGCAGAAAATCTGAGGGCAACACTAAGACCACTCCTGAGGTTCACAACTGAGTGTGCCTCCACCGATCTGAGGCCTGATAAAAAATGAAATAAAGTAACACATAATTAAATAACAGTTCCCCAAATCATGGATTACAGAAGCTATTCTGTAGTTACAAGCAGCTATGTGGCCCTAGAGAAAGGGGATTAATCTGAGTTGTTCTCCTTCTCTTGTTATATACTTCTTTGCTATGTGATTTTGAAAATGATTTTGGTCCAGAGCTTTAATAACATATGAAGGAGAACCATGCAATTACTAAATGCCCCATGCTTTTGCAATGTTTTTTGCACAGGAGTAGGTAATTGGTAGGAATTATATTCCCTTTTTGAGATTTTAAGATTTAGTAAGATTAACAGCTCTGTCCTCATAGTGGAGAAATGCTGCAAAAGATACAAAGAAATAAACATATATATTGAAAAACTCCATTGCTTGTTTTCTGAGAGCCTGTCCTGCTGATCTGCCACTGCTGACACAATGGTTCAGAGTCCTGAGTAGCGCCAGGCATTCTGATTGTTATGGTACCAACAGGGCAATGTTTCATCATTCAGGACGGAAATAACACAGGTGCAGAGGAAGAGGATTTATGCAAATATTTTGTTTCTTGCTTATAGAAGCCTGAATTTATCTTTACATTTTACCTGGTCAGAAATCCAGATCATCCCCATTTATGGGCAGCTTCTCTATTTGGGGCAGCCATGAGGAGAGTTGTATTTGCTGACCACTGAAGAGACAAACTGAAAAAAAGAAAATGAAACTTGATTAGAAAGTGTGATTTCCAAGAAAATGAATATTTGGGGTAGTTGAAATTTGATTTTCATCTGAACTGAGCTGAAAGCAAAACTTTTCTGCATTTCCTTTGAACGGGGAACTCTCCAGATGCTTCCAGGGCTGTGTGACAGTTGACAGTCAGTGTCACTGTTCAGAGCACCTTTTGCTTAGACCTGGCTTCTCAGCACTTCCCAGTGTCCCCAGTCAGAGACGGACCCAGCTGGCTGGTTTCAACAGCGGTGGGAGCTGGGGCTTTGTAGAGAAGACAGTGGGGCTGGTTGCCAAGTACTGCCCGCCAGACCCACAGCCCTGGGAATCCCAGGTCCACATGTGGTGCAGCCTGGCAGCTGAGCTGAATCCCAGGCAGATTTTCCCAGCCTAAAATATTTCCAGGAAAAAAAGTGGGGCTTTGAGAGTTGGTATTTTCCAACACAGAAAAAACAGCAGTTTCATTGCTAAGAGGCCCTAAGTTTGGAGCAACTAGAAACCACAAATACTGCAGCTGTGAGAAGCCAGAGGTGCCTCACAAAGAGGGGTTGCCACAAACAGTTTAGGTCTTGCATTAGCACCAGGCATGGTGTGCACACTATGCCAAGGGGACAAGGGGACATTGCCCTGCCCACAGCTGTCACCAGCATCCACTAGCACGCCTAGCAGGCTGGTCCCACCATTGGCACCACAACCAAACTGGTTAACTGCTTTAGGAAACTTCTCCATTTTCTTGACAGTTTATTTATTTTTCTAATAAATATATTGTGCAATCAGCTTGTTATGATCAGTTTATTTTCTCTGGGTTTTGTAAGGATTAAAGATAAGAAGTCGTAATAAATGTGGTTTATTACGTCGTAATAAATGAGGGCGTAAAGGCCTTGCAGAGGGATCTGGACAGGTTGGAGAGCTGGGCGATCACCAACCGCATGAAGTTCAATAAGAGCAAGTGCCGGGTCCTGCACCTGGGATGGGGAAACCCTGGCTGCACGTACAGACTGGGCGATGAGACGCTGGAGAGCAGCCTAGAAGAGAGGGATCTGGGGGTCGTGGTAGACAGCAAGTTGAATATGAGCCAGCAGTGTGCCCTGGCAGCCAGGAGGGCCAATCGTGTCCTGGGGTGCATCAAGCACAGCATCGCTAGTAGGTCAAGGGAGGTGATTGTCCCGCTCTACTCTGCGCTGGTGCGGCCTCACCTCGAGTACTGTGTGCAGTTCTGGGCACCACAGTATAAAAAGGACATGAAACTGTTGGAGAGTGTCCAGAGGAGGGCTACGAAGATGGTGAAAGGCCTTGAGGAGAAGACGTACGAAGAACGGCTGAGGTCACTGGGCCTGTTCAGCCTGGAGAAGAGGAGGCTGAGGGGAGACCTCATCACAGTCTACAACTTCCTCGTAAGGGGGTGTCGAGAGGCAGGAGACCTTTTCTCCATTAACACTAGTGACAGGACCCGTGGGAACGGGGTTAAGCTGAGGCAGGGGAAATTTAGGCTTGACGTCAGGAGGGGGTTCTTCACAGAGAGGGTGGTTGCACACTGGAACAGGCTCCCCAGGGAAGTGGTCACTGCACCGAGCCTGTCTGAATTTAAGAAGAGATTGGACTGTGCACTTAGGCACATGGTCTGAACTTTTGGGTAGACCTGTGCGGTGTCAAGAGTTGGACTTGATGATCCTTAAGGGTCCCTTCCAACTCAGGATATTCTATGATTCTATGTTTCTATGGTTCTTTGAGGAGAATTAAATTATGCTTTTTTATAGGTAGTGCTGTATTAAGATAAGGAGTAAAAACATTCACTTCTTAAATATTGCAATAAATCTATTGGAGATCTGCTGAATCTTTCAGTGCAGGACATTTCTGGAAGATCTCCATAAATATCACAATCAGAAGAGATGACTCCTGTTGCTTCTGCGACTGGCTGTATATCATCCCATGGATTCTCCCAATTCTATCTCTGAGTCCAATGAATTGGGCATGCCTTTTAAAGCCTTGCAGTCTTTAAATAAAAATCTTACCTGTTGGAGAGTGCATCATGTCCTAAGATCAGGTATTCCTCAATTCACCCTTTAGCCTGTTCATAGATAAATCAAATACATTGAACACCTTTTTCACCATGAGACAAATTTCAATAACTTAATTTGAGAAGCCTATTTACTGAGTGCAGTTAATGATGGTGTGTGACCTCCACAGCCATCTTTCAGTACGTATCTGCCATTCCTTCAGTATGTAGGAGGGTAACAGCTCTCTACTCACCTTGTTCTTTTTATTATTTTTTTCCCATCTTGTACATCTTTCATGACATCTCTAGATCTATTAAAAATATCATCGTCCTATGACAGCATCCATTTGCAAACCCTTGGTTGCAGGTTATTGGAGCTGTTTAACTTTGAAGTGTTTAAGCAATCAGTTAAACTCTGTTTTTCTCAATCACAGCTTCACACCTTCTCTTAGTGGCGGAGCAGACACTTCTGTGTTATCTCAGCTTGGTAGGAAAGTATCTCCCACTTTGCAGATGCTAGCAAAACAGTTTACAGAATTCCTTGGAGCTGTGGAAAGCACAGTACACTGCTAGCATAAACCTGGTGGTTTCCATCTAATAAAGAACCTGTGAAATTTTCATAATTCATATTTCCTTCAAATATACCTTAATATTTCCACCTCCTAGTCATTATCCTTGTGGCTATTTGATTTTCATTTGTTTTGTAGTCCACTGGATGCATTCGTAACATGGATTTTATTTTCTGACCACAGTACGCTTTCACACACCTGTAAGGTGTTGCCAATATTCAGGCTGAAAGAAGGCAGCCAGCTGAGATTGCTAAGACAGGAATCCAAGGACTTCCATTTCACATGTGAATTTGTGGCCAGTTATTCTGGTTTTGTGCAAGCCTTTCTTGGCCATGAAAAGGGTTTGAAAAATGGATTTTAATATTAATTTTGGTCATTCAAATATTGATTGTTGAAATTGGGCTATATTTAATCTTGACAAACTAAGTGAGCATTTAAAACTTTCCCAGTGTTTACTTTTGGTAGAAAGCTGAACATTCCTACTTACATGAACTAATCCAACCACAAGTCACTGTACAGTGACCCTAACTAATGCCATGTGGTGGCCATACCTTGTGAGCACACATGGTGACGTAGGGCCACAGCTGGCCCTGGAACCACCAAAGACTTTTAGAAGTATTATCCAAAATCTTTGCAGTTCATCTAGTCACTGTCTGCCCCAGCTTATAGCTTTGTCCCAGGTCTTCTCACTGGACAAACCTATGCTTCAGACCTCACAGACTCTTTTAAGGGCAAAAGGGAGAAGTAGAAGTCTGTGGGGCCATGAACACAAGATGGGTGTTTTATGCTGGGTGTCTGCTACATGTGCTTTGTCAGGGAGAGCACAGGAGGCCAGGGAGCATGTACATAGCTGCTGGTGACAGGAAAGGAGTTAATAGGGTGTGAGGGACTGAGCAAATCTTGTTGCAATCCAGCAAGTCTCTAGGCAGTTGCTGTGCCGAGTCACCGCAAGGACGACATCCCTGTAAGTCCCAGGCATCCCACAGCCCATCAGATGTCTACCCACACTGGATTTCCGTTAATCAGTTAAGCAGAGAAGCTTAACAGAAATAGCATCTTATGTAGGCAGCCTGCCCAGGCCATAGGTGTGCATGATCCCAGCTGAGAGACAGGCTCCTCAGCACTACACAAGCAGCACGTCTTTCCAAGCTATGAAGGTCACCCAGAGTCTGCTCTGTAGGTTGCATCAGAGCCAGGGGACGCTTACAGAAGACCTGCAGTCAGGCTAGTCCTGAGCAACTCTGCTCAGGATAACATGGGACATAGCTACCTTTTGGTCAGTATTATGCGCCCAAAGTAGAGAAATACTACTGGAGATTGGAGAAGGTCCAACTGAGCATGTACCTCCCCAGCTGCTGCTGCAGTCATCTCAGTGCAGTGCATCTTGCCCTCCCCTTGTGCCAAAATGAATTACTTTAGGTTGGGGGGTACAATGGTCCAGGACTAGGGCCAGTTTGAGATGCCTCATCCAACCCCTACTCTGTGGAGAGGTTTTGAGCCATGCACACTGCAGCATCACTGCCAAAAACCTCGGTGTACTGATAACCCTTGCTGGAGAGTGGGAATGATAGGGAAAGGTTTTGGAAGTCTCTGGCATCCATAACTTGGTCAGCTTTGCCTGGCCAGCAGTAGCTCTTGCTCAGCCTGTGGCATTTGGAGACATTTGCCCTCTGCATAAAAAAATGCATTTATGGACAAGAAAGAGGAAGTAGGGAAATATATCAAATACATCTAGCATCTGCTGCAGATACACAGCCCATCTGGCAAGGTGACGCCTCTTTGCAAACAGAGATATGATGCATTTACAAGCCCTGGACTCATTTTGCCCCTGTTTGCCCAGGGATTAGTGACTTGCTGACCTTCCCTGCTGAGCAGTGCCAGGAGGGGGCTGTGACACCGGTGCTGTTTCTGGGTGAAATCCCCTGTGCACAGGGTAGCACTCCTGCATTTGGGCACTCTGTGTATGTGGCAAAGGGAAAAGCCTGGGTTTATTGCTCTATGTCAGGCTTCAAATTTTGCTTTGCTTCCATGAGATGATGTCACATAGACATTAAGGCAGCGTTTGCACTTTAATTATTTTTCTTCTCCCCCCAAGATGTAGAAAATACATGGCATGACAAGCTAGTAAACCACACAGACAACTGGTCAGATGGCCTATAAAATGCAGATTATTGAGGTGGCAGCTGCAGTGTACAGTTGGCCATGCTCCCTCAGCTTCTGACCATTTGGTTGGGACAGGTATGCACAGCACGTGGGCAGGAGTCATTTGCAGGAGTACAGACTGGGTCACAAAATATTAATACAAGCATTCTGAAATTAAAAGATAACAAACAAGTTTAGAATCCCTGCTGTATCTAAAAGCACTTCCCCTAAAAACACTAAATACTATGTTTAGGCTCAAACACCTCAGAGCTGTAAATAGCATGTTCTGTTTTAACAGTTTGTATGGCTGATAAAGAGCACTATAGGGTTTGCATCTGATTCACCTCCATTCAGACTCTACGTTGTTATTCAAAATAGATGGTCCCTGAACCTCTGGTCTTTAGCTGTAAATTATGTGAGAATAGTTCTCTAAATTACTGAAAATAAATCCAGGACAATGTTGTGAACTTGTGCCAGCAGAAGGTCAGGCTAACTGGTCAGGCTAACTGGTGAAGACAGTCTCAGACAGACTGGTGAAGACATATGAAATCATTTTAGTCCCTTGAGTTACCTGACTTGGACTCAAGGTGCAGGAACACTGGTAAAGTGGATGATTTGGGGTTTCTCATTGTGATTTCATCACTTCAGACATTCTGTGTCTATTTAAAGTTCTGATTCCTGATTATTTGAGTATTTTCTCTTTTAAAATCAGAATAAGAGTCTAGTGTTGGTGATTACTAAGAAACAATGAAGTACTGTCCTTCCAAGGCAGAGGCACTTCCAGGTGAAGCAATATCTTTCCAAGTGTGACACTACCATCGTGGCTGTGTCCCCAGGCTGTCAGTGTGGGCATTTCCTCAACATAGTCAAGGCCTCATGGTGCTTTCTTTACAGAAGTTAGTAGGGGCCGGCATGGGAAAATACAGAGAGAATTTGCAATCTATTTTATGATTTTACTAACAGATTTCTGATATTGATCCTCCGAAGCTGCCATAAGCATTTCTGGCCTTGCAGACCCCACAGCCCACCTCAGCCATGTCCCCTGACTGGGAGAGTTTGGTATCAAGGCTGGTTTCACACCTCCAAAGTAGAGGGCTCCTGTCTCTCAGGTCTTCCTCCAGAAAGAGAATTATGTTTCTCAGCATTTGGGTTGTATAATGATGAGAATGTTCTTTACTGTATGAATCTCTCTCCTGTGTTGATCACTGTGAACAAGGGAGCTTTCATGGGAACTGTTTCAAGAGTTCACTAACTCTCCATGCGTCCAGTAGCTCAGGGTTACTGCTTTGTCTTGAAGATTTTTTGTGAGATGCAAATAATTACAGCTTTACAAATTCATTTTGTTGACTGAGCTACAAAACTTAGGAAAACAAATCTGTTTTGAGTGAAAATGAAACAAAAATCCAAAAATGAAGAGGAAAAAAAAAGCAAAGCAATTAATTTTAAAAAGAAGCTCTAACCAAGGAGCCAGGCTGGGGGATGACACTGGGGCCACTGTAGGAATTGCATCATGATTATGAGCAATTTTGGGGCAACCAAGAAGCAAGTATCACAGAGGGGTGTCAAAACTCCCTTAGCCTCCCTTCCAACTCATCTTTGCCTGGTGGACTGTGCCTGTTGCCTAAGTTAAACCTCGATGCAGATATGTGCTTGATGCACTCCATCATTTCCTGCAACTGAAAGCCTGGCTCAGAGTTTACAAGCCTTGGAGACCTTGAGTTTTGTTGCTACATCAAGACACAGGCTGTGCCCAACCACAGGGGCTCCATCAGGCTGTGAGGTAGAGACTGAATTCTTATCCCTTAGCAGTGAATGAGCAGTGACTCATTCCAGCATGAGGTCACAGAAGAGAGTGAAAGAAAGGTTATCCCAGAGGTTGTATTATTGCAGGGGTTATCTGTGTTTAAAAAAAAAAAAAAAAAGTTTAAGCATTTTATTCTCAGATAAACATTTCTCAATTTGGAAGCCCTGTCAACTGCTTGACATATAACTGAAAGTCTTACTGGTGAACGTAAACAAATTGTTTACAATTGTTTATTTCAGCCCCTCCTCTCTCCCCTTCCACCCCCCCAAATTATTTAACTTCGTTGTTGTTGTTTCGGTTCAGCTTTGAAAAAGAAAAGTTAGAATGTGTTGAAATAAGCAGGTGCTTATTGAAGAGCTAAGTCAGCCATCCTCTTAATCTTTTTCTGTTTTGATTTCATTCTTACCAGGCTTTCTCCCATGCCATTCTTCTTCAGGAAGAAATGATGGGGTAAATTTCTATTATTTTTTCCTGTCATAAAGGAACTGCAAAGCTCTTCAGTTCATGAAATCTGAGCCTGGGAGATCCTGGCATTTAGTGGGAAAGAACGGAGCAAAAGTTATGATGCAATCACAATTTGTCTTCACTAATATGTATTTACCTCCCACATGCCTGAAGTTGTGACTGATTTAAAACAGCAAACTAATCAGAATTTTTTTTATAAAGAATGAAAAACAAATGCTGCTTGAACTTTTTATTAAATTAATCAGTTGATTTGCTGATGGTGAAGCTTGTGGTAGACACAGTCCTCTTTCAAGGCCATGTGCTGAAGCTGATACAGGGCTCTTCATGTTTTGTTTCAAAGCTCTGCCTAGTGTGCAAAGATGAAGCATCTGTTTCTTTTAATATATATATATATATATATTTATCTGGACCATTAATGTCTCTTTGATCAGGAACTTTCAAATTCCATTGCCAAATTATATAGCCGTTAATTATATAGCCATTAAAGAGACCAAAGCTCTTTCTAGTTCACTTTTTTTGTTTGTTTGTTTGTTTGTTTTCTCTGAGGAAGCACCCTTATCCCATTGGAGTGAGTTGTAGAAGATATGGGTGATTTGCTACATCTGATTTTTTCTACATTATGATCTAGACTAGATCTAGATCAGATCAGTCTAGAGACTTCAGCAAAAGCATCTTCCAAGCAGAACATCAGTGCTTCCATATTCAGTGGTTCAGGACCTGTACATCTGAACCCACATAGGTGCAAATTGTCCTCAGCTCTTGGATAATTCCCACACTGGATTTGAGTTATCTATCTGGAGCTATTGCTAAGTCTCAAGCCAGTAAACAACAACAACAAATGTGATACAGCTCTCAGGGGAATAAATCCTTTGGGCTTGAACAGTAACATTGATTCTGAGAGCAGCAAAACATGCACAATTTTATAACAGCCTCTGTTTGCTCCAGCTCATGTCTCTGGAGCTGGCAGGAGCTGGCAGGCTCCTGGATGGACGCTTGAAGAGCCCCCATAAGACACAAGTGCAGGTCTGTGTGCTCGTACATCCCCTCCTCACATCTCAGGCCAGAGGCTGCCTATCATTCAGCCTGAGTGCAGTCCCAGGCAGCATGAACCAGTGCAAAAATCTACCTTTCATTATTTTTAATTCTTACCATCTAGCTACCTGTCAGTTCAGCAGGTTCCACCAATTCCTCATGAACATGAGGGAATTAGGGGATCAGGAACAAGGAGTCTTCCTGGTCACTCTCTAAATGAGCCTCAAGGAGCAGAAGCTGCTCAAAGGAGGGTGAAGGGAAAGGTGAAGAGAGGAGAAGGCCTCCAGCATGCAGGGACAATATCTGGGTTTTCTGACAGCCAAATACTGCCAGGGCAGCTGGCTTCAAACCCTGTCTGGTGCTCAGTGTGTGGCTGCAAATGAATGCTTTCAGTGAGGGGCAGTCAAGGGCTGTGTGATCCACCCTACAGCCATGCAGGCTTCCTGCTGAGTGGTGGGGCTGGGGTGGGGATGCCCTCCTCATACACCGAGGCTGGCTCCAGGTCCAGGCTGTCAGCACGAAAGCTGCTCTCAGGTGCTATGGGATGCCACTGGCCATATTCTGAGTAGGGCTATGGATGGGAGTCTCCATGCCTCCAGCCTCAGGTCTGTGAGGAGAGAAGCTAGGACTCTTTGGAGTGTCCTACAGACCAGTGGCAAGGTTTTAGCACTGGTGACCTCGATGGTCCAGTCACACATGTGTAAACACAAGGGGCCTGTGGGTCTGAGCTGGCTCCGACAAAAAGGTTCCTGTTGACCAAGCGTGGGAAAGAGCACTCACAAGTAAAGAAACCATTGGTTTATGGGATGAAAACAACTCAGGTGACACGTCTGAGAGTATTTACTACCTTCTCCAATTTCTCCAGTCTTTCATGGTTCCCTTATTTGGTGGCTCTGCCTAGTGGAGGCTGGGCCCATTGCAAAGTCTTGTACCAGATAAACAGGGTCATGCACAGATGTTGGAGGCAAGAGAAGAAAAACAATCAATGTGTCAAGAAAAAAATAATGAAGCAGAATTCAAAGATTTTGCACAGATTCTTGAATTTCATAAACTGATTTCTGTCAAAAGCATTTGAGACATGTCATTTTGGGTCTGCCAGTTGTAATGATATGCCTACTTTCAGGATGAACACAAGCTTTTGAAGACAAAAGTTGTCTTTCAGAGAACAGTAGATCCAGAAAAAAAGACACTTGTCAAGTTGTATATTTTCAGTGTGAGAGGAGCCACTCCTGAGTGCAGAAAGTACATCTGGGCTGGGAGAGGAGATGCAGTGACTGCCTGTGCCTTGCTCAATGTGTGACTTTCAACACATTAGGTAAACTGTCAATAAAAAAGATGAAAACACACTTGGAAATAGAATGAATCCCTTTAATGAATAAAAATGTTATGCAAAAGAAAGTGAAATGTTATTTGATGAGCTTGTGACCCATTAAAGGAAGAAATCTGCTATTTACCTCTCTGTGCTGTGAAATCTCTCTTAAACAAACACCTGCTATAGTCATAAAGCTGCTAAGTAGTAAATTGGCTGCTCATTACACCCAGAGTATTATCAGTTATATCAGTTATCTAAGGAAAACACTGAGTCCTTTTCAAAGCTTTTTGCTAGAGTCCATGCTAGACAAGAACTTCATTGTTGGTTCTGTATCACCAACTTTACCCTGACTGACTGTGACACTAACATCCACCTTTTCTATCTGAAAAGCTGAGATTTTCCCAAAATATCACAAAAAAGGACCCTTGCATAGCTGTGATTACCTCTTATAGGGGACCACATGTGCTTCCATCATCCCAGGGGATGAAAGCATCCTAGCAAATCTGTTCCTTCCCATGCTCAAAGTGTAAAATGTCTCAGAAGCAGGTTTGCAGAGCTTTTGTAGGCTGAGATATTCCCTGACATACATACTTGATGTGTTGGCTCTGAGGAGCCTGTCCAGTCCCCCACAAAAAAGGCATTAATTGCTTCAGGACCCGAGGATGATGGGTGCATCAGCAGGTTCTGGAGCTTGACCTGTGTTCCAGTTCATGCAGAGCTTTAGCACATAGCATCAAGACACAGCTCGAGCTCACACACACAACACAACTCATCACCGGGCACTGCCTGGTCACTGCCCCCAGTTCAGCTGTGACACATCTGTTGGCACCACAAGGGACCATGTTGTCCCAACCTGTGGAGCTGTGTTGGCTTTGGAAGGCAGCAGTTACAGAAGGCAGCACAGGATCCATGCCCAGGTGGCAGCAGCTAGTCCCAGTAATAGCCCCATCAGCTCACGTCTGGCTAGTCAGTGCTAAGTACCTCCAAATACCTGCTCTTTTATCAGCTCCCAAAGAGGTGCCACCAGCCAGGCCTCCTCTGCAGGTGAAGGATGCAAAAGCAGAGCCCTTGGGGATCTAAGCAAGGTCACAGTGCATCTGCCATAGCGGGAAGCAGAGAAAGACTCTCATGCAGGTGGCCTTTTACCACCAGCCTTCCTGGTGCTTGGGAGTGCTCTCCTTGCACTGAAACTGGAAATGAGCTGCACCCCATGAATCCCTGGGGAGCCCTTCAGCCAGATCAAATAGCTTCCATGGAAGACATAAGCTTCACGGCTCCAGGCCTTGAAATCACCAACCTTTCAACTGGATCTTTTGGGGTCTGTTCCATAATTTGCTTTACAAGGTGGTGTTGAGCTCCTAATGGGCCAAATCCCTGCTCTAGGTGCATAGAGGACTTGCAAATGGCAGAAAGTCCATCTTGTGAATGAGACTGAAGTGAAGGATGAGGCCAGCACTGGAGGGTAGACTGCACTTAGAGTGGAGTGGTGACAAACTATGATATAGTGACAAGCCAGATCTACTGCATGAAAATGCAGCTTTGCTGCAGAAAGATGGACTTTGGAATAACCCAGGAAATTCTGTGAGGGCAAGTAGCCTAGGAGCCAGAGGCTCAATGAATCTATCAATCAGTACCAGTGAGCCAAGGAGCAGAAATCTGGGGTAACATGTTACTGAGAATCAAAAATGTGGGTGCCTGGGGGTGGCTCTGCATCATGGTCTTGGCCCTGACAGATTTTCAGGTCTGGTGTTGTGGGTTGGGTATTCAGGCCTTCTGACCAACCAGTGCAATAGGGTGAGATCTGTCTTGGACAGCAGACTTGTTACGAGACCCATTTCTTACATCCAGTGGAAGTGTGAGTGTGTTGAAGATCACACTGGGTTGTGAACATCCTGGGCTCTGTTCCTGGCTCTGCCATGATGCCTTGAATTATGTCTGTGATGTGATGCACCAGTCTGAGGGCACAGAGGGGCTGCTTGGGTGCCACACAGCCAAAATTGTTATGAAATCAACATTCGCATGCATATGCTGTGGATTATCATATTACAGTCAGACTGGGGTAAGTTCATTTCTATAATGACATCAATATGTTTGAAATGTTCAGAGAAAAACAGCAAAACCATTTGGGACTTGGAAGCAAAAATGAAAAGCGTTAATATTTTTAGCACGGCAGTCTCTGCTTCAGCAAGGTCATGACACCAGCCCATTATCATTTGAAAAGTGTACTCATGAAAGAGGAAGAAGAACTGGTTTGGAGCAAGTATGTATAATGGGATGAAAGGCACAAAGCTACATTTCAAGTAGAGAGCAGCCTCTTCCAGGCACTCAACTGAGACTGCGATACCCAATTTCCTTCCTGTCGCTACCACTGACCAGCTTTTTCATCTGCAATTTCTATTATTCAGATGAGTGGAAATTACTGCAATAAATATTGATGGGCTGGTGTATGGGAATGACCACACGGGATATTGACAGATTACTATACAAGTGTATGTGAACTGCATAGAAATAAGTGGCTGGGATCCTGCTGCAAGTGCTGGAGCTGGCCCTGGCACAGCTCAGTGTACTGTGGTCTCCACTCCATGCAGGGCAGGTGAGGTGCTGAGAAAGCCTCTTTGCCTCTTCCCAGCTATGACTGATGCAGCACTGCTTGGAAATGGGTATTTTGCATTGAGAAACCAGAATAGCAGCATGGATCTGAAATTGCCCTCATTTCAATTGCATTGGTTCCTTCAAGACTCCAGATGCTGCTGAACACCCAGGTGCAAGGGGTTTCTTCTGGTGCCAGAGCCCACTTGGCATGCTCAGGGGAAGCAGGGGCAGAGGACTTCACATCGCAGGTGACGCTGTGGCATGCCATGGGAATTTAACTTGCAGCCCAGCTGCTGAGAAAGGTGAAGGTGTCTGTGACCTGGAGAATGTCACAGAAAGCTGCTTGCAAATTCTAGTGGTCTCCAAAATCATTTCAACTAAAAGGTCCAGAACTAAAGACTTTTAAGTACTTAAAAGTGTTAAGATGCTAATTAATTCTGATGATGTGTATATTTTAATTATTTACTGACACTGTATTATTTTTCAAGAAGAAAAGGGTCTGAGCTGGAACTTTTTAAAGTGTCACTGCCTCTGCTACTTAAAGCAAAGTAATTGTGTTTAATTAAACTGAGACCAACAAGGCTCTATTGTATGACACTTGCAAAGAAGACTGTGAAATAGGAAATGTCAAAGATTAAACAACCCTCTTCTTAAGCAAGCAAAGGGGAGAGGTGCCACTGTTTATAAGATCAGAGCCAGGAAAAATATAATAATTAGAAAAAAACAGGTCATATGGAAAAACAGTATCCATCTTGACAATCTTTCATGCAGATATGATTTGAAGTTCATTACTCATTGTATTCCTGAACAGAAGGCTTTTTGTTATTCTTTGTGCTAAGTCATTTTTTAATTTAAATGGAGATGGAAATGTGTTCAAAGGATTTTTTTTTTAACAAATGAACACAGATGCATTTCATGTCATTTTTGATATAAAGGTTGAATGAAGCTGCAGGGGAAGAAAACTGCATTTAATTAATTTATATATATATATATATATTAATTTTTTTCCCACAAATTAATGTGTTTCCAACTGGTCTGTTTAATATTCATGGGGGGGGGGGGGGGGGGGCAGAGAGTAGGTGAAGTTATTTCCTCATTTGAAGCTTAATTTAATTACTTGTTGAAGAATGTAACAGTTAAATGTAAGCTCTAAAATGTAAATACATTTATTAATGTAGAAAGAGATAAAGGCAGATTTCTTACTGGCTGGATTTCATCACATGGACTCAATACTGTAATCCGAGAGACTCATTCAGATATAAAACACATATAATTAGAATGCACTTTAATTCTCCTCTTTGGTGCTTAGAGCTATTTTCCACCCCAAAAGGTTTCCATGTAACATACACATACAGACAGCTCACCCTCCCTTCCGCTCGGGGCTGCATGGGGGTAGAGGCAGAGGCACTGCTCTGTATCTCACCCTGTGCATTTGTCAGTCAAAGTCCCAGTGGTGGGTGGGTGACCGTGGCCACCTGCCACTAGCCCCCCACCTGCTCTAACCTCCCCAGGGAAGTTCGACCCCCTTTTGGACCCAAGGTGCATGGTACCAGACCCTTCCCTTGCTGGGGTGCAGTGAAGGCTGGAAAAATTTCTCTTCCTACATGTTCTACAACCTGCATGTTTTAGCACATGCAGATAGCATCACCCTCTTCTCTGCTTACTGACAGATATTGGGCCTGAGGGTGGATCAATGCAGAGAGGCTAAGCCTTGGGCAAATTATATTTGCCTTTACAGTGGGTCTTCTTTGGCATGCTTAAGCAAGAAGACAAATGGCTGTGTTCCTCTGTTCGGCAAGTTGCTTGGCCTGAATTAGCTTGCTTACTTCATACTCCTTGTGCCATGGCGTTGAACAGTCCTAAAATAAAATCTCTGGGAAATGTACAATAAAATAACCCCCATTTGGGAATTTCTGATTGTTAAATTCCATCCACCTTATTATCTGTAGTGCTGTGTTACTGTGTACTAGGTGACATAGCAGATGTCTTTTTCCATTTGGAAGGTGTTAGAATTGACAAGGGCTTAATTAGGAACCCGGACCTGGGAAAAGCTGCTTGGTTGTTGTGTCCACTGCCTGAAATAGCATCACATCCCATAAATCCTTTCCTAGTCTGCTTGGGATAATTGGTGAGTGGTGGAGGGGCTAGGGGTGGTTGCACCCTGTGTCCCTAGGAACAGGCTGATGAGATGGGAAGGCTGCATCCTGCCTGGGGATTTCCTGCATGAAAAGCAGTTGTTTCTGGTACAGAGTACAAAGCTATCTCCACCTTCTCTTACAACAGGGGCAATGCTCCATGGGAAGGGGTTCAGGATACTTCAGGCTCCATGGAAAGGGGTTCAGGAGAAAAATGGCTTCACTAGTCTCTTGGTCCCGCCACATGTCGCACCAGCATTTGTCTCCATTCTGTCATTGCAGGCACTCCTGCTGGCCGGAGTGGGGCTCCTGCTGTCCCTGTCCTTCCCCAGAGGAGAGCTCAAAGGACCTCATCCATCCATGCCAAGCTACAGGAGCCAGTGTTCCTGGGGCAGCTCTGTGATCCTATGACAGGGAAAAATTTTTAAAATTGAAACTGTGTTCAAAATTACTTCAACTAGTTGATAGTGCTATTGAATGTGATGCTAACAAATTGACAAATGTGGCAAAGATGATCATAAAAATGGCAAATGAGAGCCCCATGGCATGGTGGCAAATATGAAATTGCTACCACTGTGCATCTCACTGATCGCTGTTCAGCCTTGGGTAGTAATGGTGTGCTTTTCTGTCCATCTAAGCATTCAGCAGGTTGATTAATGAATCTATCTACCCACTCCATGCAGAAAGGATATTTTAGCATATAACTCTAATTTTTAAAGCATTCTTGCAGAATTTAATGGCAGAAAATGAGTTGTTGTTTCCTGTCTGGGATGAACCAATGCCAGGCGCCAAACCCTCAGTCCTCATTTCTACTACAGAGCCGCAGACCATGGCAGACACATTAAACAGAGTTTGGCAATGCTGCCAGGACTCAAAGCGCAATAGTCTGCACTGCTAAACTGACAAAAAGGGCCTCAAATTTTGGCCTGTGCCAGACAGCTCTCTCCAAAGAGATTCCTGCTCACAGTTAGCAGCTAGAGCACTCCTGGGACTGTTCTGGATGCATCTGTCCTTCTTCAGAGACTCAGAAAGTCCGTGAGATAGCGTGGGCTGCCCATGCTGGTTGGTCCCAGTGCCCAGGAGAATTCCCAGACCTTTTTACACGTGAACCTAATGGCTCAGATACAGGCCCAAGGTGATGTCAGTTGTTGTGATGTCCTGCCACTGGCAGATATCACCCCATGCCCCAGTTGTTTCAGACCAGGGTTTCCCAAAAATCCATCCTGTTCTTACTCTACTGTTCTTCCACCGTTGGTTCCTGTAGTTGTGCTGCTCTGCCAATGGCCTTCATGCTCCCCACAACCATAATTTTCAGCTCTGGGGCCCCTCTGGTTGAAAAGAGTGCTGGGCTGCGAGGTGGTGAGACCTCCCCAGTACCCTTAGGAGGTCTCTTCCCATAGGCACCTTTGGCAACTCCAGCAGACACCACCCCATATGGGTCCAGTATCCCACTTATGTGGTGTACTTCCCTGGTGGCACCCTACTTTGGAGCTACTGCTCTCTGTAAAGACCCTTGGGGATGAACCATTACAAAACTGCCATCCTATACTTGTGTTAGCAAAATATAGATCCAGGTGTCCCCTCCTTCTCCTTGGGCACTTCTGAGTGGGGGACTCCTTCTCCTTGGACACTTCATGGTTCAGTGGAGGACTTGTTAGTGTTAGGTCAGAGGTTAGACTCAATGATCTTGAGGTCTCTTCCAACCTAGACAATTCTGTGATTCTGTGATTCTGAGTGCCTGCATGTCCACCCAAGCCTGTGCAAGTTCCGAACATCTCAGTACCCACCACAGCCCCATGTCTCATCAACGTGTGTCCCACGTCCCTCCTCTGCTGCCCAGTTTGGAAGGCCATTTCAGGTTGGGATGGAAAGAAAATAGCCAGAAAATGGCATACTCCTCATCACAGCCTGTTGGTGCTTAGAGATATTTCAGTGGGTCTCCTACATGTTGGAGGCTGCTCCAAGAATGCAGCCAGGATTAAAGGGGCTCTGCTCTCCTCACCTGGAGGCTGTTCTCTTTGCTCCCTTTTAAAGCAAAGGCACTTGCTCATGCCAGCATGTTCAGATCTCAGGGCTCTGTTAGGGCTTTACCCTGCTGGAGAGACAGATGAACATTTTCCAACAAAATTAGTTTCAGCCAAAACTGATTTTCATCAACACAGAAAACATACCTTGGGGGAGGGTCAAAATTTCAGAATCTCATTAAGAAAATGAGACTGGAAAAAAAACACACCTCATTTTTGCTTTTGATAAAAACCCTGGCAAATCTGGCAGAAAGTGAGCAGCAAAAAGATTTGTTGTGAGCCCATATAAGTCATTCCTGTGAATGTACTGTTGTCCTCCAGCCAGTCAGCTCCAGGCCTGGGGGCCTGGTCCAGGTGCATGGCAAGTCCAAATAGACATGTTTCCTTCCCCTGTTTGCTTGAAGTGTCCCAGGGCTGTCTTAGAAGCAGAGGATACATTGAGATAACACATACATTCATTAGTGTCGCTGCTCGGTAACCAAGACCTCCATGACAGTGATGGGGCTTCGCTGTTTCGTGTCAGTGGTGCATGGGGTGCCATCAAGCCCTTGCAGATGAAACTGTCACTGCATCCTTGGGGGTGACCCTGCCCCTTCCAGTGCACAGCACTCGTGTGCCATCTCCCTCACCACATGCACTGGAAGAAGAGATACTGGGGTTTGTGCTCCAGGCTGGGTACTATTGAAGATACTGGGATGATGAGGAAAAGAGAAGGCTGAGAAGTAAACTAGGGACAGAAGCCAGGGGCTCTGGATTTAGTAAATACAGCAGCAAATGTCTGCTCTTTGCTCCTGCCAGGCAAAGCCCTCAGTCTGTCCTATCCCCTTCCCCTCCCCTCCCCTCCCCCCACAGACCAATCCTCCTAATCAGAGGTGTCTGTTCACAGGGGTTAGGTGGAGATCAGGCTGTCTGAGGGTCTTACTCTCTTTCCTGAAGAGACCCCGGTTGTTTAAAGAAGTGTAATTTGTTGTCCTCATTACCAGGGGCTGGGAAATACTGTATAGAGCCCATGCTGCGCTCCTTGGGCTGCAGCTGCTCTGTGTGCCTGCCCTCTCCCACAGACCCAGTCTTTATCTGTCCAACGTAAGGCTTCCAGACTCAGGACCACTGATAAAAGTGCCTGTGGCAACTGCAGAGAGGGGCTTCCTCTGTGCTGGCTGTTGCATCTGTTCCAAACTTCAGGGTTACTGCTTGCCTGTAGCAACTGGCATGGAGCTCTGCTGGGATGCAGGGTGGGTACCTCTGGATACCTTTCCTGTTAATCTCTTCCCCAGCCACCCTCTCAGAATAACCCCAAACCTCCCTGACTCCTGCTAGCCTTCCCAAATCTCTCTAACCCTTACTACCTGCCACCTCCCAGCCCTGCAAACCCTACTGACCCTTCCCAACCTCCTGAAGCCAGCCACAACAAACCTCACAGCTCTCACCCTGGGGCTGCTCCCTCCTCTGCTGCCCTCCCCGCTCATGGCCCCAGTGGTCCCAGGCCTGTCCCCCCTCTCTGCTATCACTGCACAGCTGAACCGAAAGGACAGGAACACAAAGGAGACACGCCTGGCTCTACCTGTGCTTGAACCATTCCACCATGGGTCCCTGCTGACATCTCACATCTAAAATCCTTCCTGGGGTTTGGACACATGTGGTTGAATAGTGCAGGATGTCTTGGGATGCTCCTGGGAAGTCAAGGCCTTCCTGAAATAGAAGCATGCTTCTGCCTGTTCCCTGATACTTCTGCATTAGGTCTCAGCACTCTTGTGTCTCTGCTGAACAAGTAGACTTGAACTCCCTACCTTTGATTTCCTGTAGTTAGACACCCAGTTCTTGATAATCTCCCTGGCCCAGGCATAGTCTTGTAGCTGAGAATGGAAAACCTGGAGGTCTCTTGCAAGGTAACCAGTTGCTGGGTCCTCTGCAGCAAACTCTTCTCATCTCACTTATGGCACAGATTTTATGAGCAAATAAGTGACTCAGTACCAACATCTTCTGTGATTTGCTGCAGAGATGGGTTCCCTCTTCTCAAGGCTAGGAAACTCAGTCATGTCACATTTATTAAGAATCTTTTGATAAACTCCCTTCATCGACCTCTATATTGTCCAGGGCTTATAGTACAGCAGTACATGGGGAAGAGTGGTTGTGTCTTTTCTGTTTGAGGCTGATGTGGGAACTGCTGGTGATGTTGCACTGGTCCCAGGAGCTGGACTTGCTGTGCTTACAGGAGGTAGTGGTGAGATCTGGGGGGACTCTTTCTGTGGGACACGGATACCCACATCCCCACAGTGCACAATCCCACCTAACCTCCTTCTCCTCCTGCCACGATGTTTATCAGTGGTTAAAGATTAACCCTTTTGGGAGGCATCTGTTGTCACTTTGTTTTATGTCATCTGCCTTTTCTCCAGCTATAGACACTGCTGTAATGAAAGGCTGCTCTGCAGAGCTCAGCAGTAGGCTTTTCTGAAGGATGGTCCATCGCCTCCCAGTGCACATGACACTTCACCTTCTGGTTAATGGCAAGCGCTCCACTGCTTTAATAGCAGGGACATCCCATAGGGCCATTGTACTGCAACTGCCAAAGGAATTTTCTTATCCTGCCAGGCCCTCCTCCCGCTAACTCCCAGGACTTTTTGCAAAAGGCTGCTAGGCATGTGTCTCCAAAGGACAGAAACACAGAGTGGCTTGTAACAGTCCCAAGTGGGAGGTGACTGGAGACCTCCAGCGGTCCTCTTTCATTAATACTGTTATGATGAGAACCATGGAGTAGCAGGAAGGAAATGCAGATGAGAAAGACCAGCTGCATTTGCAGTCCCAAAGCACACAGAGACATTTTCTAGTACTTATTAGATTAACACTTTAGAACCAGAACAGTCTGCGAGCTACCTGGGACAAGGAACGGAAACTATTAAACTATTTCAGGACCCAAATGGATTATTCCAGTTGGTAGAAGTAATGTCCATTCACTACCTTTAAATGTATCTTCACTGCCTAGGACTGTGGCCTGTGAGACCCTGTGAAATGACCCAGAGTGAGAAGCAAGGTCCAAGGGCAGGCTGATTTGTGGTTAACAGGTTGTAAAGTTTCACACTGGCATTTCAGAGTCAGTAAAATCAAAATGCTCTGACAAATGGCTGGTGTCTGAGGTTGCACCCACATAAACAGGTTGTTTCTAACATATGTCCTGGGCTTTTCCCAGCATCTGGCTTGCTTTACATCTTTAATACCTGTTGGGCTTCAGTGAGATTCAAAATCTCAGGGGCAATGACTACCAGCTAACTGTACTAAACTAGCCTGAAAATCCCAAAACAAGGGAATCCCAGGGAGGAGGAGACACAGAGACAGAGACCCAGGATTACAGGGTTGGGTCCCACCAGAACATACTCCTTGGCACATTCAGGGCAATGGTGCCAACAGATACACACCACTACATTGGTGCTCTCTTGACTTGGTTCCTCTGCCAGGAATTGAGGATGCTGCTTTGGATGGAGGGACAATATGTGGGCAAAAATGAGAGCCTTGGTGAGAAATGAGAGCCTTGGCAAAAATGAGAGCTGCACTCCGTGTTACTTCTGCTTGCTCCCACCACTGTGCTCTGAGCTCAGTCCAGGCTTTTGTCCTGGAATGCAGGGGCAAGAAAAGGTGTGGGAGCACCATGGGCAAACATGAGGAGCCAGAGAGCCATGGCACAGAGCTGTGGGAAGCATCGCGGAGAGAAGTCACACCTGTACAGCAGTGAGCCCATCTGGGGTGAATATACAGACTTGCGAAACATGTTTTCACCTGGATGTTGCTTAGCTGGGGAGAGTGTAGAAAAGATATATAAGCTATCTGATAGCTGGGGAAAATGTCTGAAAGAGTTGAATTTTTTTAGTTTTTCAAGAAAGTCTGGGAATGACCCAATTGCACAGTGCATGGGCACCAAGGAGGAGAAAACAGAGATCTATTTGTCCTTGGGGTGTACGACCTGTATAAGGGAGCATTACTTGGCCTGCCTATTCCTCACTTTTTCCATCAGTAAACTGGAGATAACATTTGCCCAGGTCCAGGAGGTTTACTGAGCAGTACTATAAAACAGTACTGTATTCTGATATAGAAAGTATAATATGACGGTATGGCACTGATTACTTGCTGAATATGCAGTTTATTTTATTTTGAATAGCCCAGGAAAGATTATAAAAGGAGATATTTTACACTCATATTATTTGTAATCTTCAAATAACCTGCTCCAGTCTGAGAAGAAGCTGTGTGAAGCAGTGAGGTACAGCCTTGAGATGAGCATCCAGGATGGGATGGCGAAGGTGGTCACCATCACCCTGGCTGCAGTGGGAATAGGCTTGTCCTGCTGTGCTGGGAAATGCTCACCAAAATGAGTGAATAACCCAAACCCATCAAGTCTGTGAATGGATGAAGCTGAGGAGCACCCAGCCCACACCTTGCATGGTGCGGGGTTTTGTCTGTAAATAGTGGTCAAGAGGCTGTATTAAAAGCTGGTCCAATGCTTTGGCAGAAGGTGAGCAGAAACATCACGTGTGGCATCATTCCTCCAGGACATTATTTTTCCTGAGTGTAAATGATTAATGAAGGATATTGTGGAAAGCAGATGTACTGTTGCCACAGTAACTGAGATGAGTGGTAGGCAAGGTTTGTGCACATGCTGAATGCTGAAGCGATGATCTTTGTGTGTATTGCAATTATTTTAGCCTTCATAAGATTCTGGTTAATTATTAACACCATAAGGTCCTAACCAGGGGGAATATTTATAAGTTAGGCTAAGTTCATAATGAATCCCTTTCCATTTTCTCTCCCTATCCCTGTCTCTCCCTGGATACCATTTGAATTTTATCTCCCTAAAATCTTCCATTATCTAACTTTCAACTACAGTAACCTATTACTATCTTCAATTTTCAAAAAGGATAATAATGCAAGAGAAAATGTGAGTGCAGGAATGATTCATGGTCTGTCACTTCCAGTGGCATTTTCTTACTCTGGTACCTACTGCTCTCTGCTCTATGGGGTGAACCTGTGGCTGGAGGTGTGAAATCCCACTCCAGCCAGCTCATGTTCCTGCTCTGAGCCTGTGTCCAGCCTGCTCTGGAGAGCCATGGTGCCTGATGTGGTGACGTGACTGTCACTTTGGGAGACCCATCACTTCTCAGGGGCAGCTGTCACCATCAGCAGAGGGGTGGGATCAGTCTGAAAGTGAAAAACCCAGGCCTTACTAGCCGCCACCTTCCTCTTAAAAGTGGGGGTCTTCTATCATGCAGCATCAGTGTCTCCTTTACTGCTTCCAAAATGGTTCTGTGAAGGGCCAAGAAGGTGGCTGACCCTGGAGGTGGGCTGCTGAGGAGAAGCTCTAGCTGGCCATAGGGTGCAGGGATCATGCCTGCTGCTGCTCTCGCCCCCACGATCCTGCAGTGTGGCACATCCTGTTTTATTGATAGGGAAACCGAGGCACAGTCAAGCAGTACTTCTTTCTCAAGGACACACAAGAGGGTTGCCCCAGGGCTAGGAACTCTTCTTTTCCTTTGGAGTCACCAGAGCTGGACCACAATGACAATGAGAAGTCACATCTCTGGCAAGCAAGGAGCATTTCCATGGGACATTTATAGCTAAGACTTGACTTTGAGGCTCATCTTCTTTTAATCTTGCAATTAGTTTGGGGATCATAGAATCACTGAGGTTGGAAAAGATCTCCAAGACCATTTGATCCAACCATTCCTGTACTACCAATGTCACCCACTAAACCATGTCCCTAAGCACCATGTCCAACCTCTCCTTAAACAGCCCCAGGGACAGTGAATCCACCACCTCCATGGGCAACCTGTTCCAGTGTCTAATCACCCTTTATGAGAATAAATTTATTCTAATTTCCAACCTGAACCTCCCCTGGTGCAACTTGAGGCCATTCCCTCTTGTCCTATCACTGGTTATCTACAAGAAGAGGCCAACCCCCAGCTATCCACAACTTCCTTTAAGGTACCTGTAGAAAGCAATAAGGTCTCCCCTGAGCCTCCTCTTCTCCAGACTAAATTACCCCAGTTCCCTCAGCTTTTCTTCATAGGACTTGTATTCCAGATCCTTCACCAGCTTCATAGTCTTTCTCTGGACAAGGCTCCAAGGCCTCGAAGTCCTTCTTGTAGTGAGGGGCCCAAAACTGAACACTATATTCGAGGTACAGTCTCACCAGAGCAGAATAAAAGGGGACGATCACCTCCCTGGCCCTGCTGGCTGCACTATTCCTGCTACAGGCCAGGATGCTGTTGGCCTTCTTGGCCACCTGGGCACACTGGCAGCTCATGTTCAGGCAAGCATTGAACAACACCCTCAGAGCCTGTTTTCTTCTGCACAGTTTTCCAGCCACCCTGCCCCAAGCCTGTAGCATTGTGTGGGGTTGTTGTGACCAAAGTGCAGGACCCAGCACTTAGCCATGTTGAACTTCCTCCCTTGGCCTCTGCCCATCGACCCATCCAGTCCAGGTCCTTCTGTGGGGCCTTTCTACCCTCCAGCAGATTGACACTTCCCCCCAACTTGGTGTTTTCTACAAATGTACTTAGGGTGCACTCAATTCCCTCATCCAAATCATCAATAAAGATATTAAAGAGGATGGGTCCCAACACTGACCCCTGGGGAACACCACCGGTGACCAGTCGTCAGTTGGATTTCATTCCGTTCACCGCTACTCTCTGGACCTGGCCGTCCAGCCAGTTTTCAACCCAGCAAAGTGTGTAACTGTCCAAACCATGGACCGCCAGCTTCTCCAGGAGAATACTGTGAGACTCTGTGTCAAAGGCCTTGCTGAAGTCTAGGTAGACTACGTCAACAGGTTTTTCCTCATCCACCAGGTGGATTGCCTGGTCATTGAAGGAAATGAAGTTGGTCAGGCAGGACTTGCCACTCATGAACCCATGCTGACTGGGCCTGATCCCAAGGTTATCCCACACACACTGTATGATAGCACTCAAGATGACCTGTTCCATCACCTTTCCTGGCACCAAGGTCAGGCTGACAGGCCTGTAGTTCCCCGGGTCTTCCTTATGAATCTTCTTATAGATGGGCATCACATTAGCAAGTTTCCAGTCATCCGGAACCTCTCCAGATGACAGATGATGGAAAGCAGCCCAGCAATCACATCCACCATCTCTCTCAGCACCTTGGGTGGATCCTGCCTGGCCCCATGGACTTGTGACAGTTCGGGTGTGGAGCAGCAGGTCTCTAACTGCTTCCACCTGAACTGCAAGGGGTTTATTATGCTCCCCTTCCCAGACTTTCAGATCAGGAGGCTGAGAAGCCCGAGGATAACTGATCTGACTATTAAAGACAGATGTAAAGAAGGCTTTGAGAATCTCAGGCTTTTCCTTACCCTTAGTAGTCATGTTTCCCACCACACCCAGTAAAGGATGGAGTTTTATTCTCATTGGCCCTCTTCTTACTGTTAATATATTTGTAAAAACATTTTTTGTTATCTTTAAGCATAGTGGTAGGTTGAGCTTGTGCTGGGCTTCAGCCTTTCTGATTATCTTTCTGCATATGCTAGTGCAGCGCAGGCATTCTGCTTGCCGGGAAGTTGAGCACTCCCATCCTGATCTGCATCATCCCCAACACACTGCCAGGCCTGGCTGGCCCCTCCTCACTCTTTTGTTCCAGCTGTGTCCTGCCATAGTTCAAACTGGACACTGTCCCTCATCCAGATAAACCTGTAGGGAAAGCCACGAGATCACGCTTCCACTCTGCCCTCCTCAAAGGATCTCTGTTCTCATAGTACCACCACCATCCGTCAGGCTCCCTGCTCAGCTTTCTCCCCTCATCCCCCACCCCCATCCCCTGCTCATCACTGACCCCCAAAGCCACTATCACAGACCCCTCCCTACCTGATACCCCTCACCTCCTCTCACCCCTGGGCTGCTATGGTGACCAGCTCCTCAGCAAGCTCTCTTAAAGCATGGAAGACCTGCTCTGACAAAAGTGAACACCCCTGCTCCTTCCTGCTCCCCAGCATGGTTCACCAAGCCCCTCCTCTAGCCTTGCCCTACATCATACCCACTGATGGTCCCGTTGGCTCCTTCCTGTGAAGTTCGGACCCACTGTGAGGGCACCTTCTGTTCTTCATGTACTTAGAAATCACATTGATGTCTCCAGCTGATGCTTTTATCTCGAGCAGATGCTTTTATCTGGAAGCAGTGCTGACATTGGACTCACAAATGCATTAAATAAAGGTTGAGAGGAAAAAATGAAGGGCATGTTGGCTGGTCACAAATGGAGGGAGCTGGGAGTCCTGCCAGCAGCAGAGGGGCTAATGGGATGCCTGGGCTTCTGCCTTGCATAGCATTCAGGGTGAGACAGATGGAAGCTCCAGGCTCTTGATTTATTTTGCTTACAAACCTCAGCACTACCCACCTTCCTCCCCAGAATGCTGATATTGGCCTGCAGGAGAGACAGCAGTGGAGGGTAGGACCATATGAGACCAAGCCTGGGATGGAGTAGGTTTATCAGACCAAGGGAAGCAGTGGCTCACACTAGTGTCTGCCCTGTTTAAAATGGTAGTAAGCCACACTGTGCTGAGCTATTGTGGAAAAAGCTTTTCTGAAGGTGAAGGATTTTGGTATGTCACTTGGCACACAGATGTCTGGAGCACAAATGGCAGTGAAGAGGGAGCTGAACATGTCCCATGCCCTCCTGGGGACCCACCCCTGTGTTTGAGCATAAGCTCATGGGCTCCCTGAGCTGAGAAGCAATAGCTGTAGGGTGTGCATGTAGAAAGGCAAGGAGCAAACTCCAGGGATTAGATCCTGCAGGGAACAACTCTGGGGGCTCCAGCACAGATGGACGGACCACTTAGGTCACCTCTGGCCACACTGCACTATCAAAGCTATGTTCTCTGTCAGCAAACACCCGTGTGTCTAGGAAATTGAGTCAAGCAGTCCCTGAGCCTTTCTCCTAGGATTGTAAGGACACCAGATCTGCTCACAAAGAGCAAGCACTGTACAATTGGACCCTGCTCCTTGAGGTGACAGTGATCAGAAGGTGCAGGTACCCTGAGGCAGAAGGTGCAGGACATTTCCTTCTGCATTAAGCCTCAATCTAACCTCTGAAGATCAGCTTAAATGATATTTACTTAAACCCTGAACACCTCTGCTATATTTCTCATTTCTGTTCATTATCATAATAGGGCAGTCCTCACATGCACACAAGTTTTCAGTCCTTTTTATGCATCTTCATGAATTTTCATCCTCAAAGATTAAGTGAATTTCAGAAGGAGGTGGGATAACTAATGTCTTTCAGAAAACTGCAGAAGGATCAGGAGGAGTAAGAGCAAAACTTCTCAGGATGAGACCTTCTTATGATTAGATACAGAAAATGCAAGATATGCTTCTTTTGTCAGTGATGTTAAAAATGTTTTGGGGAAAGGCCACTTGGAAAGGCACACAGAAGCAAGATATCAGAGGATCTGTTTTAGACCCCTTACCTCTTGTTCTTTATTTTTGTGCGAAGGCATTGCCAAACTGGGTTCAGCCATCAGTACGTGATGCACAAACTGCCTCTGGCAGGGACCAGCCTTAGACAAGGCTGAGGGACAGGCAGCAAGCAGAGCTGGACTCTTCTGACTGGTCTTGCTGCCACCAGCTGGGGCTGCACCTACAGGCTCTGAGAAGGATGGGGGCTGGCTCCATCCAGTACAAGGACCTCATGGATCCATGGCTTGCCCCACTTCGGCAGGCTCCAACCACATGGTTCCTGTCTGTGTGTCTCTTGTAATGGAGAAGCTTCATCTGGAGAAAGGAGAGGCCTCCCTCTGTGGCTGCTGAGGCTTCAGCTCCTCTCTGGCTGGGATGTCGATGTTGACCACTGAGCCCTGCCTGACATTACAGCCTGGAATGGCCCAGCTGGGAAGAAGGGTCACAACACATATGGGCACAGGAGCAGCCTCTGCTGTAGGCACTTCAGTCCCTGTAAACACTTATGTAAATAACTGAGAGAATCCCTGCTCCAGCCAGCTAGCAAAGCCAAGGTCAAGCTGTCAAGATGTCTTTGATAAAGACTTTTTTTTTTTTTTTTTGGTAATGGAAAATGTGATTTCATCAGAACAGCCTTTTCAGAACAAGCCGCTTTCCTAGAGCTGTGCAAGAATGCTGGAGAACATTGCACACCGATTCTGTGCTTTTGACCTAGAAGAAATAGGCAATTTGATCACTTTTTCTCATCTCTCACATAGTTTTCTGTTTTTCAAAAATTTGTTTACTTTTCTCACAAGAAAAACATGTCTCGGATGAAGCAAAGGTAAAAAGTAAGGGAGAGGATGGTGAAGGTAGTAAAAAGAAAACACTAGTGAAAGCAACATTTAAAAAAAAAAAAATAGCTTCCTGAAAAAGTAGAGCTTTCAATTTTTATTAATTGCATGTCCACTTTAAACTGCCTGTGTCTCTAAGTGAGTAAAATAAGACAAAATAAACCCCCTTCTTTAACTAAATAATTAAAACATTATGCGAGAAACCATTTGTCTTTTATACCTCTCAGTTCAAGATGCTGGGAATAGGATATGATTTTAAACAATGAAAAAGAGAAGTTTTCATGAGAAGCCCAAAACAAAGGAACCAACTACTGACGTGGAGCTGAAGTGGTCTCAGAGGCGTTGGGGTCACCCCATGAAGCTTCTGGGTGCTGTGTTCAGGATCCCCCTGTGGATGGGCAGCTGCAGCTGGGGGACAGAGGATGCTGCAGCCCCAATGGCTCTGCATGGCCTGCAGGGAGCACAGGGCATTGCCTCACCTCACAACATCTCCATGAGCAGGAGCTGCTCTTGTCCAGCACAGGGGGTTTCAGCTTCCATGTCCTTAAGGCACTTCCAGGAGTGAGAGCTGTGCCTCGGGACTAAAGCCTGCTGTTATCTGAAGGGTTATCTGATCTTGCAGAGACACCTGAGTAGTAGCCCTCAAAGACAGCTGATCCTAGGCTGGAAACCTGAACTCTGTGGGTTGAGCTGAGACCTGCTGTCCTGCTGGAGTGGTCTTTCACTGCTGCTCCTCTGCCCTTATCTCTTATGCCACCTGGAGATGATCCTTCCCTCCCTGCCCCACTCCTCTCCACACTGACAGTGGGTCTGGGATATTCAGGTCACTGAAGCTGGGAGAGGGGGCAGGCAGGGAGTCACAGAGGAGCAGGCAGTAGGTACATAAAAAAGTGGAGCTGCTTTCTTTTGGGACAGAAAAGCTGCAAGCTCAAAGTCATGGGCAGAGTGGGATGGCTATGTGTGGAGAAAGCTCCACTTTGGGTGGAAATCTGCTGCTTCTCCATGACTCACTCTCATACTACTGTCACCTTCCTCATGGGGAAAGGCAGCTGCCCCTGGGCCAGCACAGTTTTTGGAAGAAATCCTTTGAGCGATGCTATCAGTACTGGAAATTGCAGTACGTGTCTTGCCCATCTGTGGGCACAGCTACCAGCTTTGCCTTGGCCAAAGCTGAGCAGTGACATGAGCTCCTGCAGACATTAGCAGGGGATGAAATGAGAGCGAGTCCTGTAAACAGCAGGTGCTGCAGATGGGGCTGGAAAGCTTCTCCTGTGCCGTTGCACGTTGCTTGGGTTCTGCCTTGGCCACAGCTTAGAGTCCACATTTCTGCTCTCAACATCTGGCCTCAACTAACCACTGTAATTTTGTCAGGATTTGTCTCTTAAATCACGAATTGCCAAATCTGCATGTTTTGTGTGTCTTGGGCACAGTGTGCGTGCTGGATGGGGACTTGAGGGACGGCACGTAACAGATGCGTCTGGTTGACGCTGCGCAGAAAGCAGTGTTATTAAATATTTGCTAAGAGAATCCTTCCACTGCCTAAGGGGTTTTACTCCTGATTTATACCATGAAGAGGGAGGAATTAGCAAGCTATCACTACAATGGGGAAATGGTATTATGTCCACTATGTTACATATTTTGCAAAAGCTCATGAACCTCAGAGCAATCTTTTGTACACACTTTCTGAATCATCCCTTTCTGATTCAGAAAGGGAGCTCTTTCTGGCTGCTGCTTTTAGCAAAGAAGGGCAAATCAGAGCCCTTCTCTGCCAGAAGAATATGCTAGCATTAAATAGTGAGGGATAATACAGAAAGTCTTGGAAAGAGATGAGAGAAAGGAGGAAAGTGAATGAAAGACAGAATCAGGGAGTTATCAATATCCCCAGCCTGACTGAGGAAAGGGCACGAAAGGCTCCAAGACTCCCATGCATCTGCCCTTGGCCCCTTTTCCTGGTGCGTCAGGGCTGGAATTCAAGGCATGCAGTATGTTAGCATTTCAGATACTGGAATGAAAACAGGAAACACGGAGAGGCTGCAGACACCCAGCATGCTCAAGCCCCTGCAGTGCTCTGGGAGAGAAGCAAAAAAGAGTCGGTAGCACTGAAATGCGTATTCTTCAGAAGGGTTTTCTGTCTGCAGTGCATGTCAGTGCAACTCTTCCCCTCTCTCCCAATTCCCAAATGTGCTCTCTCACAAGGGCAGCCCCTCTGCACACGAGGAGATGCAGGCTGGGTCTCATCAGGGCTGGTCAAATCAGGAATGCAGCCACAGCCTTAGCTCTGTTAGTTCATAGGGGCAGAAAGCTGCTCTGTCTCATCCACACTAGGAGCTAGGAGACATTCTCATCTTGTGGAGTGGGCACCCTCTGTGGATAGTGTTTCAGTCACCATTGCTGTCAGCTGTGGTCATGGCTTGGTTTTGGGCAGTCAAATGTGTTCACCTGGAAAAGCAGCACATGAGAAAGGATGTACAGGACTTACAGTAACAGCTCAGATCCCAGCACACTGTGAGTCCACAAAACTCCCAGGTGGAGGAATAGCACCAGACACTTCCCCCTCCTGCATCTCCAGCAGACACAAGTCCCCTTTTCACAGCACCAAAGGCAGGCTTATGACAGACCTGGTACCAAACAGAGCAAGCCTCATTGTGCCTGTACATGTACACTGTGCTGGAAAGAGATGGTTTGAATGGAGGATCGCCAGACACAGAGACCATGGTTTGGAATAGCAGGAATACACACGAAGACTGCTGAAGTTTCAGGTTAGGCTCTGACATGTGGATTTCAAAATGTAGCTGTGGGGAGACATCACAAGATGTATCATCATCTGTTCATTTCCCGATGAAAGGTGTGCCGATGTAACTACCACAGGGCTGGCACAACGGGCAAGGTAGCAATGACATGAATCACTGCAAACCACTGCCCTTCTCCCCTTCCCCCCGAATTCCACCTGCAGGTAAACTCTCTGCATTTAGGAGCTCCTGGGCAGAGAGACTTGCAGTACCCAGCACCATGCACACTGCCCTGCTGGAGAGTTAGCTCCCCACAACAGGCTAAAAGAAGGAGCTGCTTACCTATCTGAAGTGGTGATTTCCACAGAGATCACGTTTGTGGTCCCAAACAGTGAGACTTATTACTACCTGGTTACTGTCAGTGTTTGCAGAGCCAGAGCTCTGGGTGAGCTGCTCATGAGTGAAGTAGGATGATGGGACAACCATGGCCACAGTTCCTTGGGCTCAGCAGAAATGAAAAGTGACCTATGCAGATAAAGGGTTGAATGATGCAAATGCTGACTCAAGATGCTGTGTCACACACAGGATGTTGTTCCATTGGTCCAGACAACTTCATGTAATGGTCAGTAAGAGTTGGTGATGTATTCATGTGCATTCCTGTTCATCTGCTTCCATCCTGTGCATTCTGCTCCACAAACACAGCACTGGGCTTCTGGCAAGGAGGGAAGGATGCTGCCAAAAAGTGAGGCCAAGTGACATGAAATGAAGAACTGAAACATCTAACCAACAGGATGCATAGAAAAGGCAAAACACAGGGCTCCAGAGCCAAAACTCAAGTAGGCGTTTCAAGCATTCCTTAGATTGCTCAATCTCTACCACAGCTTCCTATTGCACAGAGCAGCAGTTGCTGAAGCCCTTTGTTGCTTTCTCAACAGGGAAATTGTATGGAGATAAACTCACCAGCATGCAGAGATCTCCAAGAATGTCAAATAGTTATTGACATCTGATTCAGGGTTCATTCATCTGGGTGAAAAGAAATAATGGAGGGCTACATGTTTGCATCGCATCGTGGTGCTGGAGCCATCCTGAGTCATGCACTGCCAGGTGGGACTGAGGGACCTGCAAGCACTATGCCATCCACTGAAGAAAGCTATAGACAAATGGGTAAGGAAGTGCTCATTATGGTTAATGAAATCAATGCATTCAATAATTACATCTGTGGAAGTGCAATCAAAATCTGCCAGGCTAAAAGCTGCTTCTTGGATTTCTCTTTAAAAACAAGCATACCTTTCCAGGTGTGTTCCAATGAATGCTGCCATGGAGTGCTGTGATTACAAGCTTGTTTACAAGCTGGGATAACTGATTGCCAATGCTGACGCACTGAGCTGGCTGATGCTAAGAATGTGAGATCATGTCATTCCACCTCCAGATGAAGTTTTTGTAGCATAACTTCTCCCTGCCTAACCTCTCTTCGCTGACCAAGTTGTGAGAATGATTGCCCTGGTCCCAGACTAGTGTATGATTCAAATGAATTTGTGGGGATCCCTGCAGAAACTGTATTTTGTCTCATAAACTGTATTTTGTCTCATAAACAGTATTTTGACTCATGCTTCCATAAATGCTGCTTTAAAAGGAAGCTATAATATTATTCTTAATGAATGTTTCTTGTTCCTTGCTTAGAACACATCTAAGAACTCTGTATGTGAAGCTGTACCTGATGCCCCCAAACCAACAAGAAAGTTTTGTTTCTGCCAACAAAGTCGTGGAGCTCATTTGTCTCTGCTGTTTCTGTTCTGTCCGTTCTGCCCCACAAACATAACTCTGGGCAATTGGTTTGCAAGATATTAATGTCTGAATATGAAAATAGAGGAGAGAGGACAGAATATAGAAAAGGAAATTTTAGTGTAAATAACTTGAATCAAAGCAGCACTCTTGGCAACCTGGTCTACTGTAATGTGAAGATACCATCTCTTAAATGACATGGTGGATGCTCAGCACATGGGGCACTTACGCCAGATCCAGACAAGCCATAAACAGCCAGGCAGAATGACCCAATCCCCAAGAGACAGCAGAGATAGCTGGGGATATCTACATCTGCAACCCTGACTTTGAGTCTTTAAAACACGACCTTTTCCCAGAGCCTACAGGAATTTAGCACCCACACTGCATCATTTCCCATTGTACTCTGTCCCTGGCTTTTCCAATGCACAGATTTTGCCTTTCGTTGCTTCTATGGTATTACAGCAAGCAATTCCTTCCCTAGCTTTCATGTTCTTTCAGCTCCTCCATCTGAATAACAACTCTGGAAGCAAATGTAACGTACAGTCCACTCTGGGCTCTAGTCATCAGAGCAAGACAGACGGCATAAAAACAGAATCACAGAATCACAGAACTGTCTAGGTTGGAAGAGACCTCAAGATCATTGAGTCCAACCTCTGATCTAACACACTGCTGCACCACTGTGCCATGCTCCTGCAGTGACATTTCCAGACAACTTCCTTAACCCATGGTCTGATCTGCCAGGTCTCCTTTCTGCTGTCTTCTGCACTGGCTGAGTTCCTTTGTGCAACATCTTTGGTTTTGTTGTTTATAGAAAGGTTTATGTGATGGCACCCTGCCCCAGATTAGGGCTACTAGTCCTTATTCTATTTATCAATTAATTAATCTTCATAAAGCAATGTACTAATTCATAATTATCCTTAATGTACAATGCAGTCCACAAGGTTCTTTGCTGACTGGTTGCGTTGTGGCATTGCTCCTCACTACTTTCCAAGTTTGTTTTTTTTTTTCTTTTTTTCTTTTTTTTTTTCTCCCTGTATATTCTCATTTCTTGAAGACATCTCAGATGCTTGTCTTTAAAGCATAGTGAATGGGACAAACCTGGGGCCATTTCAAGATGTCAAATCCATTAAATGTGGGTTAATGGGTAGTTTGATGAGAAATTGATAATGTTGGGATATCTGAAGAACTGAGCTGCATTTCTGTATTTTTCTTCAGCTATTTCCAGACTTAGTACTTCCAGAGTTTGTTTTCACACCTATATGAAGCTGCTTCTGAGGGACAACCCTTTGCTGATTCCATCACTTCATGTATCCTGTCACCACAAAGCAGCCATTTGCTGAAACAGTTCAATCCTCTCTTCATTTTAGTTCCTGCAAAACCTGATCTCTTCAGTGCAAAAGGGTGGAGTGCAGCCAGATGCCTCATTGATTAAACAAATGTCTTGCAGTTAGTTGGCCTTCAATCTTTGCAATCCCTGAAGTTAGCCTTTTTCAGGGTTTTGTTTTCCTTTCTGATTTGCAGACTTACTTTCTTAGGATGCCTTGTACTGCCTACACATCATCTGAGTGCCTTGATCAAGTTTAGCAGTGTGAGGGTCTCTAATTCTTCAGTTATTTTCTCTTTTGTTTAGGACATCTCCCAGTGAACAATTCACCTTCTATTTTCATTGTCACTTTCTGTGATCAGGTATCCCTTGCTCACTTTGCATATATTTGCATAATGCTCCTTTCTATGGCAGTAGTTGCAAAATTCACTGTTTTCAGGACACTTATTTCAAGGACACTCAGCTCCACAGTTAATACAGTTCAGTTTTCTGTTTATCTCCAAAGTGCCCTCTGAACTTTCACTGCTTTCAGTGCAGCCCATGACAGATGGGTCAACATTTCCTTCTTGGTGAATCTGGCTTTGTTTTGTTATTCAACAGCTCCCATATTTCCATACAGCTGTGGGGGATGCTCAGACTAATCTCCCCCTAACAGCTCCCTCGACTTCTGGAGGACATCAGCACCTTGAAGTCACACATTTCTTCCCTGGTCTACCTTCTTCCTGCCATCTTTTTTGCTCAGCTCCTCTCACCTACCTGCTCGTTCCAGCTCTGACTGTGGTCCAGTCCCTGCAGGCATCACCTCCCAGAGATTTGCGGTGTCTTGTCAGAGAGCAGGGATCACTACAGGCCATCTGCAGTTTGGCAGAAGCAGCTCCTGGGATGTCCAGGGCCACCACTCTCCTCTGATGCCGTGCTATGTAGAAGGTCAGGCAGAAAATCCTGGCACTGCTTAAAGCATGTGTGACCTTACGAAGGGGCACAGCCACCACTAGAGGGAGGTAATTTCCTGAAGTGCTGCTCTGTGCAGCTCCATGCAGAACCACTCCTTGCGCTGCGATGACATTTTTCAGCACTGAGATGACAGCTGTGCCCTGGTGCTCTGCTGGGACTGTGCCACGGCTCAGCAGTACCAGGGGCCGGTGCAAATCTCTCAGTGAAGGATGCTCACCTGAGCTACCGCTTGCTCACCAGCTCAACAGGCACTGCTGGCCGAAGGGAAAAGCAGGAGGATGAGTGGCTCGGGCCAGGCTGGCAGCAGCGCAGGGCCAAGGGCCCTTCTGCATCATGTGTCTCCCAGCTCAGCTGCTGCCAGGTTAGGACTTGGTTTTGCTCAGTTAAAGACAGAACAGGAGGCCTCCCACTGGCTGGTGTTCATCTCAGCCACATCCAGTAGTAGCTGAAAGGCCTTTCATACTGCTGTGCCAGGTGCTAAAAGTTCAAGGACTCCTATCTGAAATCCTTCTTCTGCCCTGAGGACAGCACCCGTGTACCTAAATAACCAGCCTCACCTACTCCAATCTCTGGTTTGGTGCTTGAACATACCTTGCATGCAGCAAGCATGTCATGGCAGTTGGGCAAGGGGGTTACAGACAGCTCTGCCCAGCCCTGCAGGTACCTTCTGCTGCAAAACAGAAGTGAAACTCAGCAGCACAGTTTGGGTCTAGGACAGTCAGGGCTACCAGCCCCACATCCCACCAGGCTGGTTTAGGATACTGGATCATCTTTCTTACTCATACAGCCAACCAGGTGGGGTCACTGACATTGTTTTCCTGTGGTCTTTCTCCTTTACTTGTTTTCATGTTTTGTCTCTGCTCATTCTGAGATCTTTCCTGCAATCAAAGTCACCCAGGCTGGCTCATTGACAGCATGGCAGGATTTTGAGAAGAATGTATACGAATTCACTAAACATGTTGTGCCCAAGTCCACTGGTGAGCAGACCGGTTTCCAGGCTTCGGATCAGAGGTGGCCTGGATCATATGGGGAGATGGACAAAGTCATTGCACCAGTTGAACTCCCAGCTCCCAGCATGTGGATGGCTGGATGGTGGTGAGTCACTCTATCATACATTATTTGTGTTGTACAGTCTTGCATATTAAGGCAAAATGAAATAAAATGATTCACATGCAGTAGGTGATAGGATGCTCTGGGAGCAGAAACTTCATCATCAATCCTGCTGTAAGCTGGCCCTTCTTGCTCATCATAGGTATCACATCTCTGATTCAGGAGTTCAAGATGCTACTATGAAATGATGTCTTTAAACAACAGCAAGGAAGGTCACAGGACATGTCACCTCACAAAACACATCATCACTATGATGAAATGGAGACGGTGCTCATAGCATGTCAGAGACACAGCTGTGGTTTTCCAGTCTAGTTTATAAAACAACTGGCAAAACTCTTGCACAACCTTTAGAGCAAGAGGTCAAAACTCTGTCAGAGCAACAGGTGGAGGAAAGCAATGTCTGTAAGTTGCAAACTGGCCCATACACATCTGTGAAGGCAGCTTGCAGTGTCAGTGTCTGCTGAAACCGCCCTGAGCTGCCTAGCCTTGAGCTGCTAGGGAACAGTCATTGTTAAGTTCTTTCCAAGGGAAAGGGAGAGAACTGTGATTAAGACCTCTAACTGATCCAAAATATTCTCATGAAGCCAGTGTCCAAGATGTAAATAAGCATAAGTACACAGGAGTTTAGAAAGCCTGTGCTCCAATTAATGATATACATCACAGCAAGAGAAAGTAAATAAATTTTAAAATGTTAAATCTTGCACCAAGATGCTCCATTTCTAAATCAACCATTTTCAAATTCTTTATGTATTTCTTTTTAAATACATGCTCAGAACACCCATAATCTCCAGGGAAATACCCCACACTTTCACACTGAGAGTCTTCCCAACTTGAAATAAGTTGTCATCATCACCACCAGACAGCACGAACACTTGTGGCTGTGCAAGCATGGGGTGGCTGGAAAGGCACGAGCATAGAAAAGTGTGTCAGTGACTCACTGGTGCCCAGAAGGATTTGCACATTTTCTTTACACTCAGGAATCATTTCCATCTTCAGAAGGAGTGAGGTTCAAGCACGTAGAGCTTCACCTCCCCCTGATGTGTATGTGCAGTGATGGAGGGGATGTGCAGGTTTTCTCACTTGTATCCACAAGCGAGCAAGGACTGAGCTCCAAAGTCACATTCGTGTCACAAGCATGCAGCCATCACTTGGCACTACAAACCTTCCACCAGCTCCTGACCTGGGCTGTGATTTTAGGCTGTCAGAGCTGACTTTGTAGGCTACCCCACACATAACCCCTCAGTGAAGTCAGAGTAGATCATTTCCTACTGCCAGGCCAGGATGAGCTTCAAATACTCTGGTGCAGCCGCTGCACACATCCTCTTTTCTAATGAAAATAAATATCACAGTCACAATTATTTGTGCTGCCTTCTAATTAAAAGGCTGTTGCTTTATCTGCCATTACTTCCTGCCCACCCCTTCTCAGAAACCTCGAACAGAAGTCAGGCTGCAGAGTACAATTTCCTGCCTGAAACAAGGCAGAGCAGAGAGCAAGGAAAAGGGTGGTTTGTTGTTTACATTGCTGGTGGCTCTGCTTAATGTCACTTTGTCTGAGTTTGTGTCATGTGGTGAGCACAAGTGGTGACTGGAGAGTGCCAGACCATGCTCCTGACAGGGAGGTGCAGGGGAATCCAGGGCTTCTTCACTGGTGCTTTACCCTCTGAAGAGGAGGAGAAGGAAAAGGAGGAGGAGGAGGAGGTAGAAGAGGAGAAAGAGAAGGAGAGGGATATCTTCCTGCTCAGTGCCTAGGGAAAATCTCTTCCCAGTGCTTCTTGCTCACTGTGGGTGCTGAGAGTGAGATGGAGAGACAATGTGGGACAGAGCCACTAAGAACACACATCTGTCACTTAAGAAAATCTGTTTCCCTCATAAATTCTGTATTTGCCCAAATTTGCTTTAGAGATCCCAAGCTGGGCAGGAGTCATCCTCAGTCCCTGGAAGTGATCTCTTTTTGACCCTTCACTTTGCATCAACAACATCAGATACAGTTTCCTCTAGGAAAGGCAGAGAATCTTCACAGCCTCATGGCTGAGGTACTCACCAAGCAAGGGACCCCTCCAACTCCAAGCATCCTCCCTCCCAAGAAGTCCTCAGAGATGCTCCCTTTTCCCTTGATCCCATTGCTTGGGAATGCCCTGGCTCCTGATACAGGCATTGCCAAAGCAGCTGCTGTTGCCTTGGTTCACCAAGTTGGCTTGAGCAAGGGGCTCCAGGTGCGGGCCCTGTCAAGGCAGGTGTGGACACTTGCAGCTCTACTGATCAGAGGTTACTGCTCTATGTGCAGACACAGCCTCTTACTTAGTGCTTTAAAGAGCAGCGATGCTTGTTTTTGTAAAGCCATAAGTTCAACATCATCGAAGTTTGTCTTCTTTTCTCCTTGTCTTTGTACTGAGATTCTGGGATGCCCCTTAGGCTGTGCTGGCCTTGCTGGGAGCCACAGGGAGTGTGAACTGGGAACACTGCTTATACTGTCATTGTCCAAGGTTGGATTTTTACTGACATAGTTCCTTCAGGTATTTGTTAGGCATCAGACTGGAAGAGATGGTCCCAGAAAGCATATGATTAGTGTTTGGCTCAACACCTCAACAGTTTGACTTCCACTGCTCTCAGCTCAGTGCCAGATGTGCCTGCTCCAAGCTGGGTGTACAGCCTTCTATACAGCCTTCTAGTACAAGCATGTGTAACATGGAAAAAAACAGCTACAAACCACCATTTTCTCAGGTCTTCTTTATTTTCTAATGCTTATACCCCACAGCCTTCCACTGAAACATGGAAGTCTGCTGCTTGCTTGCTGCCCCCTTCCAAAAGCTGATGAGTTTGTCCTCGATCCCTGCCTGTGTCTGCAGGGATGCTCCCTTTCCTCACTTCGCCAAGCTGGGTAGTGCTTGTGAGAACCTGGCCAAGGCCTCCACCAGCTAATCACATCCCCCTGATTAAGGAGAGAGGGACGATTACCCTTATTTGTCTTGTCAGTGCTTGGATGTGATATGTGGCTGATAGTAACAGGCAGCCGCTTTGCCTCAGGGCTGCCCCGGGTAATAATTTACATAGTGCAGCTAAATCTGAAAATCCCACTAACATCCTCTTCTAATGAAGCTCCCGGTACCTTCCTCAACCCCCCCAGCAAGGCTGTATCTAGGCAACAAAGACGGGCTGTCCCTCACCAAGGAAGTGCTTAGATGAACACCTCCAAAGGCAAAGGATGCTGCTAATTAACCCTTGGGGCAGTGCTGAGCTCTCTGCTCCATAAGAAGGGCTTTCCATCCCTCGCAGCCCACTGGAAGGCTCTTTGGGCTTTACCTCATACCTGCACTCCAGATTCCCCTCGCAGCCCTCAAGCAGAGCTGGCAAGCAGTGCAGCTTTTCTCTTTGAATGGTATTTGCTAACATGTGGAAGGCATTCATCTGACCCCTTGTAGCTCCTCTTTGTACTAGCAGCTCCTGAATAATTGCAGTGTTTGCAGAAATTTAATGTCAAATTTTCAGTGCAAAAGGCAACGGGAGCAAAATATGATGTATTGCAGGCAAGACTGTCCCTTCAGTGGGCAGGGTGCAGGAATAGCCTTTGACCCATGGCTACACAAACCTCCCTTCAGAGCTCCACAGGGCACCTGAGAGAGCAACTAGTGAAGCAGATGACCACCAGCACCCATGCGGTCTAACATAAGCAATAGCTGTGCAGGGCTTAAGTTTGGGACTGAAAGAGAGAGGATCAAACGGTCACCAGGTGCAATAACCAGTCACCACGGGAGTCTCCAAATTTCTAGAGGCCACAGGGAATGAGTGGAAAAGTTGCCCAAGAGCACACGAGAGAAGAGGAAACAGTAATTTAGTGCGAAGTAAAACAGAGAAATAGAGCCAAAATAAAACCAGCATTGAGCTCTTTAGGCAGTTGTGTTGGGAGCTGTGAATAGGTTCTGCAGGCCGTAAATGGTACCTGCCTGCTACCTTATGCAAGAGATCCTCTGCTAAAATCCATGATCCAGAGAGCAAGTGTAGTCTGGAAGAAGCAGAGTGAGATTCCCAGTGTGAGACCCACACATCTGAACACCTTTCTTGTAGGAAAGGGCCCATCAATGTAACGCTGGGTTTCAGTAGAGGGGAGAAAAGGAAGGAAGGGGGGAGAATTGGAAGGAAAGAAGGATGGAAGGTAGTTTGGTTGTCAAATAGACCCTAGAATGGCAAATGGCAAACAGGAATTAAACCTTTATACTACTGTTAGAAAAACTATTTAAAGACCAGAACTGAACTCCCAGCTCTAGCTTTGAAGCACTTTACATTGCAACTTCTACAGCTCCTGATAAAGTGCTTGTGAAGTGCAGTAAAATTCACCAGGAATAAGGAAAACAGGGCTCAGTTATACAGAGGCTTATCCAAAGTCCCAGAAGAGACCCCACAAGGACCAAACCATGCTGTCAAAAACAAAAACAAAACAAACAAAAAAATCAGCAGACTAAATCTGGTGCTGATGAGAGGTTCTTCCAAAGGGATAACTGCATCTGCTCGTGAACTGTACTAGCTTCTGAATTCCCTACATGAACTTGGGCAAAAGGTCTTTGTGTACATGTTGTGGGCAGAGGCAGAGCCAGGCACACTGAAGACCCCAGGAAGGCTTATCTGGCATCCCAGCTGTGAGCCTCACAGCTGTGTTTGGTGAATATTTTGGTAGGGGAGCTTCCTTGCATCACAAAGCTGCTGGCAACATGCAGAAAGATGCAGTCACTTGTTTTCACACAGACAGAAGGCCAGAGTGGGATCCACAAGTGGCATATGATTCAGAATATAATGGAACTGGAAGAGTGCTTTTTAGGACTGGGAAGTGCTGGCTGCACCCTAACTCTGGACAGATGCCATTCTGGAAACTGGTGCTGGAATGGCTCATGCTCTCCCGGGCAGCTCCAGAGGCAGAGCAGATGGTTTCAGTGACTTCTAGTGAGTCAGGCACCCTTTCAGTGACATGGAGCAGAAGAAACACTGGGATGCCCTGTAGATAATGGAGAAACAGAGGATACAGAAAGGCAGCACACTGGTTCTGAAGCAGAGGATGAATTTGCAGTGCAGGTGGATCCCTCACCATCACAGCTCTGCTGTTCCTGTTCAGGAAAGTGCAGCCACTGCTTGGCCTGTTGCACCCAGGTCTTAGTGTGCAGATTTCCTTTGCTTTTGCTATAAATAGGTTGGAAAAGGATCTGCTGCTGTTTTATTTAGGAGCAAGTGCTCTCTTTTTTGAATTCTTGTTCTCACCATCGGGTCTCTGCCATAGCACAGGGCACAGATTTCACCAGTCCTGTGCTACCCTGGGTCTTGGATCTTTTGCTCCTTGGGCACTGAACAGGCATTGAACTGATGGCAGGGTCTGTCACTGGCATTCAGGAGGAATCATCACCATGTGAGGCACAGAACTGGGTGCCCACATTGTGAGAACACTGCTGCAATCCCTGTTGCCATGGCCTGGGGCAACCCATCTGTGCTGACACTGACTCTTTTCTTAGTGGTATTTGGCCATGAGGCCGAAGCTGTATTTTTGGGAATAGTGTAATATAAAGTGTATGAAAGAAGTAAGGACAAGTGTTTGTGAAGCCTTCAAGGTGTCCATCCATGTTGGTCATCTCCAAATGAAAGCTTAGCCCATATCTTTGTAGATTGACCCTTCTTTGAGTATTGGGGGAGAAAAGAAGAAGGCCGGGAATTATATGTGCAGTCCCGGCAAGTCCCCAGAGGTAGCTTTCAGTTGTGGACACATATTTTGACTTAAGACATTAAAAGTTCTTCCTTAAAATCATGTAATGGCCAGGTGAAGAACTGATGAAGGGTCGATGTGGTGATGATGTGACTAGGCCGTACAAGTCTGATCATTGAAGCCAAGAGGGCAAATGAACTTGAGTAACTAAGTCAGTATCTCTGCATTTTTACCTGCTCAACTTTACAACCTTGCTGCGCTCTTCACAAAGTTCATTTGTGTATTTGGACAGAGTGACTCTGCTCTAAAATGCAGATACAAGACATGAAGGTCCCAAGGAAAGATTCAGCGTGTGAAGGTGAGAATTTGTAAAGGTGCCCATAGATGCCAGGAACAATCCTGCCATGGGAGATGTTCCAGTTGTTGAATGTGTGTTTAGCTTTCTCTTGGCAAGTGCTCATGGAAATCCTACCACTGAAGTTGCTCCTGACTCACAGGGTGACTTATTAAGGACATCAGCAAACTCCCTACTTACACAGCCTCAGGGAAAAGCACAAGAAGCAATTCACTTACTTGCACCTGGACGTCCCTCCGGTGTTCAGCAAACCTGCAGTTCAACAGGACTGGAGTTGGTTTTGGGGAGGGACACCCTGGGGGCACCTCTGCATGATGGAAGCTTGTAGCTCTCTCTTTAATTGGAGGTGAATTTAATTTCAGTAATGAGCCTGGCACATTCCAGTTCCTGATTAGATTTGCACAGTGATTAACCCAGCAGATATTTGCTTGGCAAACTGCCCAGTCCATTCCAGTTGCAGTGGACTGAAACCATTTCTACTGCTACTCACACACTGGGCAGCAAGGTCACCTGAAGGTCATTGTGGCAGAGGAGATGTACCAGGACTCAAATGCATGCTGCTGCTTTTCTAAAATTTGTCTTGGGAAAGGCCTTTCCAGCTCCTCACATTTGATCCTGTCAGAACTGAGAAGACTTTGTGGTCTTCACTGTGCAACTTCTGATACTCCATGAGGCAGAAGCAGCTTTTGGAGAAGTTTCCCAAAGAGCAAGGATTTGTCTGAGTCCTTGGGGATGCTGAACATCTCTCAGAAAGTGCTGCCAAGATCTTCCATCTCAGTATCCTTAAGATACGCAAGAAGCTTCCTGTTGTTGTAGTTGCATTTTTTGCTTAACTGACTGTGCCCTTGTCTGAAAACAGATGAACTGTGGGTACATTCATACTGATCTGTGCTCCTGGACATGGGGGAAAGCTGTATGGGGAAAATGGGCATGGTGTGCCTGAGTTACACCAGCATGTTTGCACACCAAGAATGCCATCCCAAGTATCATCAGAAAAATGTTCTTTACCCTCGCTAAATTCACTCTCTCAGAAGAAAATCACAGAATCATCTGCTGGCATTTTTCCTTCTGCCACTAAAGATTTTGCACTTGGCTACTTTGTGGTCACTGCTGCTGAGGTGGCCAACAATTGCCACGTCACACAAGATCCTTCATGTTTGCAAGCAGCAGATCTGTGAGGCCACCTTTCTGCATTGGCTCCCTTAGTGCCTGTACCAAGAAGTTATCTTCAACGTGCTGTAGGAATTCCCTGAATATGTTTGAGTCAGCTGTATTTTCAGAATAATCCAGAAACTACTTTAAGATGTAAAATTCATATCTGAGTTGGTCTGAGCAACAAAGTGGTTTCCACATGCTTCCTGAGGAGCTCTCTCTGTCCTGCCCCAGGGCAGGACAAGCCAATGGCCAATGCCCTGCCTGTGATCTCTGCACACTACCGCTCCTGGTGAGCTGATCTTGCTCAGCTCCTCATCTGCAGAGTTGGCACCACATCGTAGTTCAAACTGAGAAGCACACAAAATGTCAGAGGATTTCCTCTGTTCTAATTCCATTCACCAGTTACTGGATGTCTCCATTATGATTATTACCAGTATAGAGAGTGAAAATGGCCATAAACACACTCTCAAATCAATTGCAAAAGTCCACATTTGGCTTAGAAGATACACAGAGTAGTGCCTGTTCACTCCTCCCTCCCCGCTGCATGGCTTATAATTTTCTTATGCTCACAAAAGAGATTTTTTCCTTCCCTCAGGGACTGTCCAAAAGGGAAATAAGACAGGATCAGGAGATTAGCATGTGTGCTTCATGTTTGTAACTTGGCACTGTTGGAATATTATAATATGGTCCAGATGCTTGGGAAGGTGTTTAATGTAAGCCAGCATGATTGACATCTCTCCATACAGGATCTGAAGGCTGTCAGATCTCAGGTTATTGAATGTCCCACTTACTGACAAATATATACACCAGCTAAGTAGGGCACAGAGCTCCAGTTCACCCTGTCTGAGCTCAGATCATTCTCCTGGAGCTGCTTTCCAATGAGATATGAGTTGCTAATGGTGTTAGCAGAGGATATTGGCAATTCCTAAAAACGGTGATGTCCCAAAAGCAACAATTTCCAGTTGTGCAAGTGAGGTATATGTTGCAGATAGGCACTGAGTCAAGTAAGTATCAGTAACTCCCGTTAATCCATGACTTTGGGTTGCAGGAGCAGCATGAGGACTTTGCCTCTTAGGAGGTTCTTTTTGTGCACCTGTGGAGATCCCTGCGCAGTGGCAGCCACATGGCAGCGGCTGGGTCACCCCAGCTGCCTCCATCTTCCCCCAGGCATCGAGCCCAATGTGCCGTGAGGGAACAGCTAGGCCACAGCCACACCAGGAGCTCTTCTTATATGCCGAGGCTGTGAAGCTTAAGCAGTATTTCTGCACCTGCAAAATCTGGGCATAGAAACATTTTTGTTAGCATTAGTTTACCCCCTGTCCCCCCTTATTTTGCCCTAGAGATCACCCTGCATTATAAAGACTGAACTCAGAATTATATTGCTTTGGGCATCCTTTTGCCTGCACCAGTGAAGATTTTCCAGGCCCATCTGAGCACTTGCATAACAGCAGAAGTGATTTCAAATAGATGTTCCTGGGGAAAACCTCTGTTCCCTTTGAATCAAACTGGAAATCTGGGAAAGAGACATCAAAACTGATTTGAGAGATGTTGTGAGCCAGAACTCAGACACCAGGAGTTCCTTGCTTCAACTATTATTTCCAGGTTGAATTTGCCTTGCAGCTCCCATTTGGTGGATGTAGTTATGTATTTCACTACTAGATTAACAACCTAGCAGAAATCAGTTTGTCTTGCATTCACTTGCAGTTGTTATGGACTGTATCTTTCTCATTTCTTTCTTAAGATAATTTGGTTGAGCAGTTGTAGCATATCTGTAAAGAGCTTTACTGGGCCTTGGGTCATTCTAGAAAACCCTACATACAACTTTCCATTTGGAGACAATGCCTGGTAAGATTCCCATGACTACCATTAGAGTCAAAAATAGCTGATATTTCCCGTTGTAGAAAACCAAAATTGAGATTCTCTCTCCAATTTATGCTCTTCCACCCCTGCTTCCGGGAAATTGTTATATCTCAGACCCCAGCTCCAATCTCTCCTTCAAGCACCAATGTAAAAGCTTCTTACCCCATCCTCACCCAGACTGCTTTGTTTGCTTGGTGGAGGACAGCGCTAGAATATCTGTGGAGCAGATTAGTTCTCGGTACCCTGTCAAGTTAGGCCCTCCCATTCCTTCTTCACATCTTCTAGCTGCAGGACCCATGCTGAATCCTCTTTTCATGTTCAAGATCCTTGCATCATCACTAAGAGCTCTTGCTGATTATTAGAGTAACCTGCTGCCGCTGTGCCAATACTCAGGAGATTCATTTGAACATTGGAGTTCCCTTTCTGCTTGCTCAAGAGCTCCTACACCAGCCTGATGGGCAATAATTGGATACAGAGTGGGTTTCTTGGGGGAGAAGTGCACCAGGAAATTGATGATGGACTCATGCTGTCTTGAGTCAAACCTGCAGCACCAATATTTGGTAATTCTAGTTCATTTGAGGTTTTTGAAACATCCCAGAAGCCCTGGGGCCAACATCTTTCTTTCATCTGCTTTGACAATCTCAACCTACACAATTCAGAAACCCACTATGGTAGAAGGTTAATGAGATGACTGTTATATCCTGAACAAAGAGCCTTTCATGTTTCTCCTCATTACCTTGAATGAAGAAGAAAACACACGTAGAAATGACCTTTTTCATATGGAAGAGAGTGGAAGCAGCACAGCAGCACTCAGCTGACACACTGACACTGCAGATGGGACTGCAGTAGTGTGGGTGAGCATGTGAGGTGGCAGGATCATGCTGGAACCAGTCCTAGCACTTTGAGGATCCACCACCACCAGCATGGTGCTGTGCTGTGCAGCTTGAGCCATGCTCCTTATATGAAGTGGGAGCAGCACACCAGGAAGCTCTGGAATCAAAGGCATGCTCTGAAGTGGAAGAAATGACTTAAGCAGCGTCTTCACAATAAATCTCCTTGGTTTATAAGAAACAGAATAGCACCCTGTTCTTTGGATTCAGTTTAATGTGCTCAGGAAGCATTAATGGGGAATAACATCTTGAGGATAAAGAACAGGTGTTAGGCCAGACTCAGGGTCTCATGCCAGGCAAGGATTATTTTATTATAATTAATATTCTTACTTCTTATTATTGTTAATTACTGGCTGAAGCTCAGTGCTTTAGGGACACAATAGTACTTCCTCCATCAATGCTTCAGATGATCCTGCATACTTGGAAATGCATTGTCAGATCTCATCAGGTTTTGCAGATGACTGACTACAGAGCAACTAGAGGTGAGTGAAAATACTGCAGACATATAGGGAAATCTTCTTTCAAGCTAATCCCTATGAATCTTTTTGTTTGTATTCATGACCTCCTTTATTCATGAATATTTGGTAAAAAAACATTTCCTTGCAAATAAACACTTCTGAAAAACAAACAATTTCTAATTACTTCAGCAAATATTCTCATCTGAATGTTTATGCAAATACATTTAGCCACATGAGCTCCTATATCAAACAACCATGAATACGCATTTTCATGAGAAAACACATAAGGTATGAAAAAAAAAAACATTCTGAGTGTTCTTTGTTGGCTTAGTAAGGGAGCAGAAACTGAACTATATATCTCTTTCGACTAAAGCTTGGTTCACCAAGATTAGGTCGACAACATTCAATCAAATTACAGAAGCTGCTTTCTAAAAATATTAAATTATTCCTCCCCCCCCCCCCCAAAAAAAAAAAAAAAAGAAAAAAAAGGATTTAATGGAAAGAAATGTGATTGTGTGCATGTGGAGTAAAATCAGTGGGTTATTTTTCTTGGGAAATTTGAGGATGATACTAGTTATTTAAAGTGAAAAGCATCAAGAATCTATTTTAAGGACCTAAAATTATGCTCACAGGGAACCTATAGAGGGATTGCAATGACAGAGCACATTTGTAAGTATAACTGTGTTTGTGATGGAGAAGATAACACAAGCTGCTCTCACAACATTTTCGTTTGGAAGAATGGGTTGGGAAAAAGAAAAAAACAAAACAAAACAAAAAAACCTATTTGTTGGTTCAAAATAGGCTCAAATAGGCAGCAAGCAATGGAATTGTCTGCTTCAAAATTGATAATGAGTGAAGGCCCCAAGGTGATATTCAGGTTCACATTATTCCACATCTGATATAGTGAGCATCCTCAACAATACATGCACAATATAAAGTCAGGTGAGGTGGATATTATGCAAAATAGCAAGACATTGATAGAGAGGGGCAGTAAAGGGGGACTAGAATGGTCAGGGGCTGTCCTACAAGGAGAGGCTGACTGAGCTGACCTGAACTCACATGGTGAGGAGGTGATATAGTAGCAGCCTACAATTATTTGAAAGTGAATTACAAAGACACTAGAGCCAGGCTTTTCTCAATGGTAGGTGAGGTAACTGGGGCAGTAACCACAGGCTCAGTCTCAGGAAGCTAAGGATGCACATCAGGAAAAACTTCATCCCCAGGAGGATGGTACAGCCTTGTTCAGATTGTGGGAAAGGAAAGAGGTCTCCATTCTTGGAGTTTTGTAAGATGTGGCTCAGAAAAATCTTAATGCTGATTTGGAGTTGGGGTTGTCCTGCTCTGAACGGCAGGTTAGACTGGAGAATTCTACACGTCTTTGCCATCAGTGCTGCCCAAATTTGAATCTAAGACATGGGCAGCTCAGTTTCTGCATGGCTTTCCCCCACAGCTTTCAAAAAACCCCATCACAATGTGGAGGGATGAAGCCCTGACAGGTGATGTATATGGGCTGCACAGAAATCCTGTCCCTCTGCCCGCACTGTTGAGGGCAGGCAAAGAGTTTAATGGAGAACAATTCTCTCTCCAAATCCACAGAGAAGGTCCACAGGGTCAGAGACAGATCTTCATGGTCCAGATCAGAGCCATGTGGTCTCTACAAGGTCAGACTGATCCCAAGTGACATTATGTGGAAGTAAGGAACAAACAATGAAACTCAAGGCCAGAGGACCTGCTTACCCAGTAAAACCAGTTGATTCACACTGCAGCCACTAAGGGGCACTGAGCACAAGTTTGTTTTCCAATGTTTTAACAACTGGCAGCTGTGACATATATTTTCATTTTGAATATCAATGGCACAAGTAGGTCCGTATGCTGCTTTTTTTTTGTGGTCTTGGGCAGGCCCCTTGAACCTCCCTCAGGCCCATTTTTATGTCTGACAATTGGCCATTTTTTATCTGTCTTACTAAAAATCTTCAAATGGGAATCACATAAGTGTGCAACACTGGGCACGATGGTGCTCCATACTGGTGTTTTTCAGTCACCTTTTTTCCTGGAGACCATACAGTTTCCATTGTCTTGTTTATATAAAACTGTTATTCCAACTTCCTAAAATTCACTTCTTAAATATGACTGTGATTTTGCTGTCAGAATTTATGAATGTACACATTTAATAAAGCCCAGAGTAAATTTTGTTTATGTGTGTATCTATTTAAATGATTGTGTAGCAGCAGCTGGCTGATGGGGACATGTCAGGAAATCTTCACAGTCCATTTCAGTGCATACCAGATTCTTGTCCAGTCTATGAAGCTAGAAATCTGCTTGGAGGAAAGCAATTCTGGGTGTTTGCACAGGCTTTTTGACTTTGCTGAAGTGCACTGTGCCATGCTGAGTCCAGCCAAATGGCCCTGTCTGTCCCAGCAATGAGGTTTCACCCTGACTGGACTCTCAGTTTTCTGACCCACTTCACATGTAACCTCCCCAGATGTTGTAGATTTCTATAAAAGACACCCTTTCCTATTCTGTTTCTGTTTTGCTTGAAGGATCAATGAGATGTATTGTTTCCTAGTCTTGTAAGAAACTTATGTCAGTTTTTGACTTTCTCCCAGCACTTCGTTCTTCTCCTCTGAGTAACCACTGCACAGCAGCTCCTCTCAAAATGAGCAGGTTATTGGCTTTTGTGCCAAAAGTGTGCTCTGCTCTGTGCTCACATCAGTGACAGCACAGCTGTGCTTTTCCAGCGAGAGGGAAGAAGGCAGGTGGGATAAAATCAGAGTTAGCAGACTTCTGGAAAACTTGGAGCAGCATAGGCCTTGTCTGAATGTGAGTAAAGAAGGCAGGGATGGGGGGAAGCCGTGTGTCCAGCTGCCAGTAGGCCCTGCGCTGTCAGGCCGGGCTCCATCGTAGGGCCTGAGCCCAGTCCCACCGTTCTGCCAGGTATGGGGGGACAGGGCTTTGGATCAGATTTTGGTCCAGTCTCCCAGGTGAGGCAGAATTTCAGCTGTGTTAAAATTTGCAATTTTGATGTGCTGAGGATTTTTTCCTCTGGATGCAAGGTGATTTAGTATATGCTGAAAAGTTGTAGCTAACCTGTCTGCATGAACACAATAATTTCCTACGAACAGAAAAACAAAATATATTAAAAAGAAATACAGACAGACAGTATTGTCCTGTTTTCCTATGCTCAAGTCTCATTTGAAAACTCACTTGAGTTTCTTTCACTTTTCATTCTGAGATTATGGAAATGTTTGTCTAAACATCTGTGGTAGCCGGTTAACAGGATCAAGCCAGCATTAGACTAGTCCAGACATAGAGAAGATAATCTTTTCCAGCCAAAGAGTAGCAGCAACATAAATGCATAAATCTTCCTATTCAACTCCATGTATTACCCAGACGTGCTACCCCCAAAACCAGGTAGTTTTGCTGCCAGTATGGGCTTTGTCCCTTCTGAAAACATAGGGTTGACTGTAGAAATCTTATGAACTCCTGCAAGGCAATGATTAAAGCCACTTCCCACGCCAGTGAGGCAATACAGGAGTTAACCATATCCATATTCTCTTGTGGTAGAGTTTGAGGATTGGCACACAGACACAAGAAATCCTGTGTTCCATCAAACTGGATAAAAGAGAACAGAGCAAAGCTCAGCCATGGCAGTTTGCCACTCTCATATTGTGGACAGCTCTTGTAAAAAGCAATTGTAGAAAGAGTTAGGCAGGCAGGGACCTAGGAGGTCACCTAGTCCAACCTTCTGCTTCAAGAAGGGCTGGCTTCAAAGTTGGAGCAGATTGCTCAAGGCCTTGCATATTCAAGTCCTGAAAACCTCCAAGGATGGAGACTCCATCACCTCTGGGTTCATCCACTGCAATGGAAAAGAATTCCTCCTTATGTCCTGATGGAATTTCCCTGTTGTAAATTGTGTCTGCTGCCTCCTGCTAATTCATCTTGGCTGCACACTTCAGTTCTTCAGTATCTTTCTAATAGCAGAGTACCCTGGCACAGTACTCCAGATGTGGTCTCCTAATTGCTAGAGAGAGCAATCCCCCCCCTGCCTGGCTGGCCACACACTTGCTCATAGAGCCCACTCCATGTCTGGCCTTCCCCACAGCACGGGCACACTGCTGGCTCCTGTTCAGCTCATTTCACCAAGATCCCAGATCCTTCTCTGTAGAGCTGTCCCCAGTCACTCGGTCCCCAGCCCTGTACCAATGCAAGTCACTGCCCCAGGACTTAACGCTTCTTGCTGAACTTCACAGGATTGACCCCACTGCCTCCTCTTGGACAATCCCTTCAGCTCGCCCCATCCCCCCAAGCAACCCGCCAGGACATCACTCGCTACTGCAGCTTGTTGCCATCCTGGCAGTGATAATGGTAAACAGCACTTGTCTCTTTCAGCAAGGGAAGGTGTTTTGCAGAAGCTCCTGTCAGATACTGAGTTCCCATCTGTAACTCTTTTGTCCCACTGTCTGTTGGCTGGGGGTTTAATCAGTGTTTCTCATGAATAACAGATATTTTGTAATTTTTAAAGTATTTGTTATAATTGGTGGATGAATTTCACAGGGCTGCTAGAAAACAGAAGGTAATGGACAATTAGCTACAGCTGTCACTGTAATTCAATGTGTTAATTAATGTTTATTTGATCTGTTACCTTTACTGGAGGAAAGCTGGTGTGCACCCTTCTCTTCCAGATACCGATTTTCATGAAGTGGGCAGGATTTTAATAGATTCTGGACCTTAACTTCTCTATCTAATGTGGCTGATGCTAGTCAAAAGCTGCCAACATCAGGAAAGGAAGAAAGACAAGAGGCAAAGGTATGACACTACTGCATGAAGTCATCTCCTCAGCGTCACAACCTTGTCTTCGTTATCATATTTTAAATAGGAGCAAGAACTTGGAAAAATGAAGACAAATCCACAAAACAGCTTGTGTTGCTGCTCTATAGTTTATTTGTAAAAGTTTCAGCCAAACATTCTAGCCAGCTCAAGAGCCATGAGGTGTTGAAATCGCAGTGCTGACTGCACGTGCAGCACCACACAACAAATTGCCTCTGTGCTCCTGGTGGTTGCTGCCATGCCATCCCCAAATCATGGTCTGCTCAGACCTTCCTGCTTAGTCCATCTGCTGGGGTTGGATTTAAAACAAGGAAGTGAGCTGGAGTGTTTTGATTTTTCTCCACTGGACTACAAATCACATTATGCACCAAGTCATTTTTACAGTACATCAGACTGGGGGGTATTTTCCAAATGCTATGACAAGAATGGCATTAAAAAGCAGGAAAATGAAGTCCCCAAAGATTGACTGAGGATAAAGCATGCATAAGAATTCATTCACACACACACACCCCAGTGATAACACAGTGGTGATCAGAGCTCCCAATGAGGCAGCTGAGGGCAAACAGTGACTCTTTAATGACAAGCATAAATTTAATTTGATTGCTGGGAATAATTGAGTGTTACGGCCCTCTGCTCATTTCAGTGGATTTGAGCAAAATTAATTGGAAAGGACATGTGTTTTTTCCTTAGTACTCCCTCTGCAGTTGCTGATTAACCTCCCAGCTGCAGGATTTGAACTTGGTGCTGGCTTTCAGGCAGGACAGACACACTGACCCAGCGATGACTGAGCTCAGCCTTGGGGAAGCTGTATGTGGTGCAGCACACAGAGGGCAGGAGAGCTGCAAAGGCACACAGCAGTGCCCAGTGGGCTTTGGAGGGAGGAAAGGTTGAGAATTTGTGTTGAGCCTCATCTGCCTGGGAGATAAGATGTTGTTGTGGTTTAGCCCTGGCAGGCAGCTAAGTCCCACCCAGCCACTCACGCGCTCTCTCCAGGTGGGATGAGGAAGAGAATCAGAAAGGTGAGAGTGCGAGGTCTCTGTACTGGGTCTGGCTGGAATGTTAACTTTCCCAGCAGCAGCCCATACAGTGCCGTACTCTGTACTTGTAGCTGGAACAGCAGTGTTATCACACCAGTGTTGTGTCTACTGCTGAGCAGCAGTGGCACAGCATTGGGCCTTTCTCTAACCCTCCTAGGGGGTGGGCAAAAAGTGAGGAGAGAAACATCACTAGGGCAGCTGACCTAAACCAACCAAAGGGATATTCCATACCATGTGCTGTCACACTCAGCAAGAAAAGGTGGAAACAGGAAGAAGAGGGGAGGGGTGGGCTCTCGTTGGAAAAATGTCGGTCCTGCTCTCGAACACTGGCTGTGTGCATTGAGGCCTTGCTGCAAGGACGTGGTCAATCATCGCTCATTTGTGGGAAGTAGAGAGTAATTTGTTTCCTCTGGACTTTCATATAGCCTTCATTTATTTTATTTATTTGTTTTCCTCCCTTCTTCTTATTTTCCCCTTTCCCCCTCCTTTTTTTCCCTTCCCCTTTTTATTTCCCTTTAGTTAAATTGTTTAGTTCATAATAATCTTTATTTAATTATTATTATTATTTCCCTTTAATTAAATTATCCTTATCTCAACCTGTGAGTTGTTCTTTGCTTTACTTCTCCCCCTCCTCATCTAAAAGAGGGGGAGTGAGAGAGCGGTTGTGGGGTTTAGCTGCCCAGCATGGTAAAACTACCACAGTCTCACGGCTTGAGATACAGACAGCTTACTAAACAAAGGAAAAGCTGTGTACACAAGGAAAGCCAAACATGGAATCCATTCTCTACTGCCCACTGGCAGGCAGGTGTTCAGCCACCCCCAGGAAAGTAGGGCTCATCACAGTGTGGTGCTTTCTTGGGAAGACAAACGCTATCACTCCAAGCCCCCCTCCCTCCTCCTGCTTTACACCAGCTTTTATTACTGAGCATGAGGCCACATGCATGGGTTTCCTTTGGACAGTTTGGGTCCCTGTCTCGTCTGTGTCCCCCCGCCTGAGCTCCTGGTGCACCCCAAGGCTCCTTGCTGGCAGGGCAGCATGAGAAGCAGAAAGGTCCTTGGCTTAGTGTAAGCGCTGCTGTGAGACAATTAAGACATTGGTGTGTCATCACCACTATTTTCATCAAAAATCCCAAACACAGAGTTATGTCATTCTCTACAAAGAAAATTAACTCTATCTCAGCCAAAACCATGACAGGTGTGGATTATTCCTGTCAGCCCCATTCATTATTTAGTTTTGAAGATTTTTATCAGAAGTGTCACTGGCTGCTCCAGCTTTGTGTCCTCCTGTGGTGGATTCTTCCTGGCAGTCTTCCGGGGGTCTTTCTACCAACCCATGTATAAGAGAGCTGCTGCTGACCAGTAGCAACTGTGGCACCATGGTTAGGTGGCCCCATGCAACCCAGATGGTGCAGCCATCTTCCTGCAGGACCTACAGGAAGGCTATAGCCTGCTAGACAGCAGCAAGACAGCCACGGGGACAAGAGGTGAGGCTGGGCATTAGGAAGGCAAGTCCAAACTGCAGCAGTTTCTTCACCTCCTTTCCCCATTGCTCCAAGTACTTTGCACTGCTGTCATGGTCTAACCCAGCTGGCACCTCAGCACCACACAGCCGTTTGCTCACCCCCCGCCCCAGTGGGATGGGGGAGAGAATCAGGAAAAAAGTAATAGCTGGTGGGTTGAGATAGGACAGTTTGATAGGACAGAAAAGAAAGGATAACAATAATTAATATTAATAATAATAGTAATGTGTACAAAACAAGTGATACACAATGCAATTGACCAGCCCCTCCCCAAGCAGTGTTCCCCTCCACCCCAGCCAGCCAGCCCAGTAAATCCCCAAAACAGCACCCTACCAGCTACTAGGAGGAAAATTAACTCTGTCCTAGCCAAAACGAGGACAACTGCCTAGACACTTCCTCCACCTCCTGACATTAAAACTCCAAAGCTATTTCCATGCAGCTTCCTATTAGCTGCTGAAGGGTGGAATTCAGCAGGTCAGTGTGCATTGTGATCTGCATCAACAATGGAAGAAGCACTTCCGAAACCATTTAGGGGACTGATGCCTGCCCCAGAAGTTTCAAAAGTGACTCAGGCAACTTGGAGCTTAGAACTGGGGAGCAACTAAAGCTGGCTGCAAAGGGCTTTGGGCCTTGTCCATCCTGCATGGCAAAAGTGTCCATTAACCACAACTGCAAAAGCAGGAGGAATGCTATTCAACAGCACCAGAGAGACTGGGGGCGAGTGGGAGAGGACCAAGGTTCTCTGGAAAAGCTAGAAGTATTTAATGAGTCACTGAGCACTGTGAGCTGTTCACCATAGCCTTCTCTTGGGGTACACAGTTTTGCCATTAGTATCATTGCTTCTGGTCCCACAGTAAATATTTTGGTCCACTAACAGCATGCTTTGACATCTACAAAGACCTTTAAGGGGCACGAGCAGTTTTGTTAGTAGCATATTGCTGCTTCAACAGAGGTCTCCACAGGTGTTCAGCAGGGACCTACCAGTCACCTGGCTTGTGCACACAAATGCTGTTGAAATAGTTGAGTTTTTGCTTGGAACATGCCATGCATGAACCAGAGCTGGCATTTGTAAATAAGTCATGAGCTCTGTAAGACTGATAATTCTTGCCTGGGTTAGGAATGTATCAGAAGTAAAATATTTACTCAAAAAAATCAGTGTATCTTTCAGCATCCCTTGGAAATATGTGACAATCAGAAGGGGAAGTGCTACTTCTTTACTCCATCAGCTATTGGGGAAGGGTGAAAATCCCTAATACAGTATATTATTTTCATTCAATTGCATATTTCCATTGCATGCAATCTAGTTATGCCAGACAATGATGTATTCATTTAAATGTTTCTTATTTACAATTTTCTTACACATCTCACACCTTTATTTTTCAGCTAATTCATAAAACTCTGCAGTACAGGTGGGTTCAGGTCTGATTAGACTCTTAGTGTTATTTGAACCCCCACTGAGCACGTCTGCACCCCTTCCAGAGCCCGTGTGAGATAAGAACAGACATAAGAAATTCCCTACAAAAAAAAAAGAAATGGGAAGACCAGGAGTTTGAATTGGATCATACACATGGAAACTACGTTGCTCCCTGAAAACATAATTCCATCATCCTATGTAAAAAGCAAAATAATGACTGGGCAAGTGTCCTGGTTTCAGTTAGGACAGAGTTAATTTTCCTCGTAGTAGCTGGTAGGGTGCTGTGTTTTGAATTAGGATGAGAAGAGTGCTGATAACATGCTGGTGTTTTAATTGTTGCAGAGCAGTGCTTTCACCAAGCCAAGGACGTTTCAGCTTCTCACTCTGTCTTGCCAGCGGGCAGGCTGGGGGTGCAGCAAGAGCTGGAAGGGGACAGACCCAGGACAGGTGACCCAAACTTGCCAAAGGGGTATTCCATACCATCTGACGGCACGCTAAACAATATATAGGGGTGGCTAGCCGGGGTGGGGGGGCTGGCTGCTCAGGATTAGGCTGGGCATCGGTCAGCAGGTGGTGAGCAATTGCATTGTGCATCACTTGTTTCGTACACATTATTATTAGTAGTACTATTATCATCATTATTGTTATTGTTACTATTGTTACTGTTACGTTCCTGTCTTAATAAACTGTCTTTATCTCAACTCACAGGCTTCACTTTCACTTTCCCATTTCTCTCTCTCATCCCAGAGAGGGAGTGGGGAGGGTGAGTGAATGGCTGTGTGGTGTTTAGCTGTTGGCGGAGTTAAACCACAACAGCAAGCCTCAATGCACATAAAGCAATACTGTCTAATAAGGAGAAACCCTGTTAACACCCTTTCAATATCAGTCTAAAAAAAAAGGTATGTCCAGTGGCCACTTCCACGTTTTAAAGTTTGAAAAATTGAATCTGTAAAATTAAATGTAAATCTGTAAAAATGTACATCTATGAAAGTAAGTCCTGGGAGTCTGAAAAGTTTGCTAAATGAAGAAAGAAGATGACAAAAAAAAAGACCCTAGAATCCTACAATATCCTGAGTTGGAAGGGACCCACACAGATTATTAAGTGTAGCTCCTGACTCCATGTAGGACCACCACCTCTCTCGCTCTCAAGAAGAAAGAAAAAAAAAAAAAAAAAAAAAAAAGACATTGCAAAACACTGAAAACATTCAAACTCAAATAGTAACCTTTTTGTATTTTGCATTGCTTATACAGTGTGTGTGTTCAGTCCTGCTTTCCAATAATAGTATACTATACGCAGAGTTTCTCCAAAGGCAATGTTGGCATCATCAGCTGCAAATAATATTACATTTTCAAAGCTGAAAACATTTTCTTGTAGTTCAGTTCCTAAATGGTCCAAGCTCCTAAATGTTCCAACACACGTTGTGACGTTTCATTGCTATCTTGCAAACAAGCAGCACAAGATGTGTAATATTTTCTTTTAACAGTGCAACAACAGACAATTTAAAATACTTTGATATTTCCACAGTTTGAGCAGTCACTGGCAATTGATATAGTCCTTCTAATGAAATTATTTTTTCACAATGTAAAAAAAATTAACACATTGTTAGGCACAAGATGCTTCTCCACTAGCTGTCAGTGATGACGACATTTAATTCCTTAAGCCTCCTGACAAAGATATCCTTCTTACTGTCTGACTTGAGGTAGTATATTAAATTATGGTTAGACAAATGCAGCTTTTTCTCATTGACCCTCCATGCTGTGGCATTCTTGAGATTCATGCTGCCACGTATGACATTGCCAACGTCATCCGTGTCCCTGCAGTACAAAGAAAAGGAGAGTGAGAAAACCCTGGAAAGCAAAGCTGGTACCGCCTTCGCAGACAGTGCTGGGGGATGTCTGGGTTGGATTTTTAGAGAATCACAGAAGAGTTGAGGTTGAAAGTGACCTCTGAAGATCATCTGGTCCAACCCCCCTGCTGAGCAGGATCACCTCGAGCACCTTGTGCAGGATGGCATCCAGGCAGGTTTTGATTATCTCCAGAGAATACTCCACAACCTCTCTGGGCAACCTGTCCCAGTGCTCTGTCACCCTCCCAGTAAAGAAATGCCCCCTCATATTGAGCCGGAACCTCCTGGGCTGTAGTTTATGCCCTTTGCCTCTCGGCCTGTCACTGGGCAGAACTGAAAGGAGACCAGCTCCATGCTCTTGATACCCTCCCCTCAGATATTCATACACACTGATGAGCTCTCCCCTCAGTCTTCTTTTTTTCTAGGGTAAACGGGCCCAGTCCTCATACTGGGGAGGCCAGAACTAGACACGATACTGTTATTGTATTTTGTGCTGCTCTGCAGCCTTGATGTCCGGGGGCTCTCTGCCTTCCCTGCAGTGCAGAAGGCCCCCCCCAGCTCCGCCCTCTGGCCCAGCCCGGCTCTCTGTCTGAGGCTGTCCCGGCCCACCGCTGGGCTGGGGAGGCCTTAATGGGAGCTGTGCATTCCCAGTTCCTTCCTCTCCACAGTGGCGGAGCATATGTGACAAAAAGGATCCTTTTTAAAAACCTGTTCTTGTCTGGCTGCCTCAAACCACAAAACCCCGTGCTAATCTCTTGACTTCCAGACAGTAACTTACCAGTAATAGTGAAGCCACAGGCCCCTGATTTCAAAACAGCGATTCTGGTACCGAAATATGTAATTTGTCCATTTCTTGAAGCGATAGATTTCCACGTCCATGGACACGGGATGCAGAGGACTAAACAGAAAGCTGGAACAGAAAGTGAAAGCAACATTTTTTTAAAAAGACTTCCCGGCAATAGGTGGGGCAACATGCAGGAGCTCAGCTCTGGCTCTGAGCACTGTGCAGCCAGGAAATTAGCCCCGTCCAGTTACTGAGGGGCAGTGGCACACTCGGTGGGACAATGTGGCCACCCCTCAGTGTCATCCCAAGTAGGGCAAGCAGGCAGCTGGTGGCTGGGGTCAGCCCAGAGTCCAGGCCATCAGGCAAGCCCAGGGTGCTGAGGCAGGCCTGAGGTCAAGTCATGAAGTCTGTCTTCAGGTTGGGGTTTGGCTCGTTGGGGTCTGCAGCCAGGTGTGGGCATGGCTGTGACACAGCTGTGCTGTGGCTCAGGCTGGGGACATGTGTGAGAGCCCTGGCTTGAAAGCAGATCCCAACGGACAGGGCACAGCCGTTGCTGATGCCTCTAGCTTTCTTCCCTATGGCTTTCTTCGAGGTCACCTTCAGTGCCTTCTCCAAACTTGTCCAGGAAGCCAAAGCACCAGGAAGGGAGGATGCTGAAGGTGCTGACACCCAGCTCCTCCATGCCCTGTGGCCACATCTGCCTTACAGCTCCAAGCACCTCATTTTTGCAGTGGGACCCTGGGCCCTGCTGGGCTTTTGCACTTCAGGACAACACAGCCTTGCACATGAATGTCTGCACAGCACCAGAGACTGTGTCCTGCTCCATCTCACAAAGGCAGTGACACTTCCTGTGATTAACATGGAGATGTTACAGAGCCACAGATTCTCCAGAGACACGTTGGTGGTTGAATTGGCTTCTGCATCAGTGTTCATGAAGTGAAAGCCTTTAAAGTTTTCAATCTTGAAGTAGCTAATGTGTCACAAAAAGGAGAACAGTTTAACTTGTCTGGAAGCCAAACTGCAAGAAAGACAGTCCAAGGGGAGAGCAGACACTTAATTCTACCATCTGGCACTGAGCCTCAATGCAAACGGAGAAGTGGCAAGAGATTTCCAGGTAATCAATTGCTTACTGCCAAATCCTTCCCCCAGGTGCTCCTTGCTACCACCAAGGCTCCAGCTCTGACTCTAGAGATGCTTTCCCCCAGATTCTCAAGGACTACTTTCATCACTGCTGTAGCTCTTCCACTGGTAGAAAAATGCTAGTATGGATCTGGTGGCAGAGAACACGACTGTTTGACATGACAGCTGTCCTGTGACTCCAGTCCCACTGAGTCCTGCGTTGCCAGCTGGGAATTACTCACCTCACTGTGCTGAAATATCTGAGTCTGAGAGTCTGTGCAGTGACATATATCAATTATGTCTCTTACATCTTTTAGGTGCTTTTTAAAATCTTAGCATGAATTCTGCACACTTTAGCTCCCATTGTTTTCCCTTCAGTAACATGGTTCAGCCTCTTGCTTTCAACTGAAACCCATTGTCCATTTATAAAGGGATCTGCTGTGAATTTCTCATTCAGGGATTTTGGAATTCCAGGTCTTTGGCAGAGAAGTCCAAGGAAATTTTGCAGGAGAAAGGGAAAAAAAAAAAAAGTATTGTGATCTTCTAGATTTCCAGCAACAGAAGTTGTCACTTATTTTCCATCTTGCACACAGGTGGCAGTGCCAAAAAGGCTGGGACAGGCTCCACTTTGGGAGTAGCAGTGCCTGTTTCCATCACCATCACACAGAGAAGCCTTGGAGGTATTCATTCATGCCCTGAAACAGGAGTGCTGGTAGATTAAGTGGATATTTAAAAAGAAAAGCAGAAAGCAGGAAAATAATAATAATAATAATAATAATAATAACAATAACAATAATAATAATAATAAAAGTATTTAAAAGCAGCTGCGTGCACATAAAAAAATAGAAGGCATTGTCAGCACACAGTCACTACACAGCAAGTCAGCATGCCCAGGGCCTGCCCAAGGAACGGAAAATGCATGCACATCATAGGATTTCTGTCTTGGCTACTGTGGAAGAGAGGGCAATGAGCATTTCTGTACTTAGTGTGAACCCTTTTGCAAGGGTCAGCCCAAGGGTGAAGCAGCCACGCTGCCGGGCTAGCTGCATGCCAGCACGAGCATGGACAGGTTAGCCCACAGCGGGGACATGGGGAGCTATCAGTGCCATCAGCACACGCCTGCCAGCGATGCCTGATGCATGGCAGCTGTCTGAGCGTGGAGGCCACAACACCCACAGAGCTCTGCTGCTTGGTGCTGGCTGAGCTCTGGCTGCCAGCATCTCAGCTCCCTGGGGTGGGAATGTCCAGAATGGGGGTACTGGGCTTGGCAGCTTGGTTTGAAGCCTCCCAGAAATTCTGAGCTGCCAGAGAATGCCCTGAGATGAAGACGACACTGTTCAGAGTGCAGTAGGTGCTGACGGATCCAAAGTCACAGCAATAACGTCCCCCATCCTGGAAGTGCATGGGAATTTTTTAGCTACCCAAATAGGCTTTTCTTTTTGATGATCTGCCACCAGAGTGATGTGGTACATAGTTTGGTCACCTACTCTACCCATGTAGTGCAGCCCATGGAGATTATGGGAACTTTATCACATGGATGATGGATTAGTAACAGAAGCTCCCATATGACATTTAGCCTTTCTGAGTGCTTTCTGAGAGAAAATTACCTTGGCTCTAAAATTCCACACCACACCCTTAGCATTTTCTTAGTTGTTTTTGTCATTTTTTTGCCATTGTTTTGCCATTACTAAAATCAGATGCACAATACCATGCTGAAGAGAGTCAGCTGTCCTCAGAGACCTCCGAGCAGGGATCTCTAGGAGAAGGGGAAGCTGCTTGGCTGTCGGGGGAGCAAGAAGAATCAAGGGTGCAACAACCACTTCAGCCCTTTTAAGCCTCTACTGTGAATTGTTGCTAGTAGTCTTAGGCTTAGAGCCCATGCAAGGAGGCTGACACAAATGATAGGCTATTTTGCAGAATATAAATGATGCAAGAAAAGTAAAGCCTGAGAATAAGCACACAGTGCCACGTTTCCAGCAACTGTAAGCCAGTGAATCACACTTGGTTTCTGTCACCTTTGAATGTGGCCCACAATCCTGAAGTTACAGAAGAGAATACAAAATGAACAGAAAAGAAAACAAGATCCAAAAGAGGTGAGAAGTGAATGTGATTACCTGCAAGCAGATAGAGCAATGTTTGCTTTTCAAATAACAGGTGATGTGCAAAAATGTCTAAGAGGGGTAGAGGTTGGTAGCAGGCAGAAGGGGAGCATTAACCAAATATTCAGTAGAAATAAAGAGGGGAGAAAGAGAACAAAGAAAACTTTTGAAAGACAAAGACCCTCTTACTGAACAACAGCAGAGAGAAAGGGCACTTCCTTCAAATGCTACCACAAGATATTTCACTCCTGAAGGGCAAACACAGGCCCCCAAGCTTGGTGAGTCTGTATCAAAACGCAGCATCAGATGACTTAAGAGAGGAACCGTAGGGGAGGTTGGATTAGCCTAAGTGATTCTGCAGTCAAAAAGTAATGCAAGTATTAAACCCAGGGAGTGCCAGGAAGACATGAGCCCCCATCCGAATCCCACGGCTTCTCTTCTGGCACTCGATGCTTTGCTCATAATCTGGATCCTGATGATACCTGAAGTTAGGAAGAACAGAAGAGCATCAGCTGTGATCATACAAATCAGTGCAGGGATGTGGTAAGACCCCAGGGGCACCATCTCAATGTCAGCATGGCCTTGTGTTTGGGTAAGGTGGCACCTTATTGCTTCCCTTGCTGCCAAAGAGACTGTAGAGTAAGGATGCCTTTGCTGACGGTCACCATAACATCCCTCTCCATGAATTCACCCATCAGCCATGCTTAGATACACTGGCTTTTTTCTCCCTTCTCCTGTTTTTAGTTTAGTGAGGCTAACAATTTCACTCGCATCAGTTCAATATAAATATGGTTCCAGCAACCCTCCTGGGATGGCTTTAGTTTTACAGCAATGTGAGGAACAGTAGGGTCTGGCTCTTTCCTTGACTATTGTCTGCTTTTTTACCTTAATTATTATCTTTCCTCTCTCTGGCCTCTCTCCAACCCCAAATACTGTATCTCACTGATCAAAGAGGAAGAAGAAAATCTTGTCATTCCATCCAGAGAAAATGAACACAAGCTCCAACCCCATCCCAGGTTCCTCAGTTTCAGACAGTGCTGGCAGAGGGGACCTAACTGGGGGCCTCTGCCCGTATGGCGAGCACTTGTCAGCTCTGGCTGTTGGAGCAGACAAAGCAGAGACCAGCTGCAGACTGTCTGCCCTTGAGCTACATTTGCAAGGAATGAAGTCTCAGAGTGAGCACCCTGCCTTCCCATCGCAGCATGGCCTTGAGGGCAGCAGGGCACGGACAGTGCTCCACAGCTCCCACGCAGAGCTGCTTGTGTCCACCCTGCTTTGAGAATGGACAAAGGGATCATGTATGAGGACTATGTAAACCTGCCTCGTTTGCCTGTGTGAATGAGTCCCAGAAGAACACAGAACTGGGTGATGATGAAGAATCGGTGAAGATCGGACTTGGAGATTCACAACATTTCTGCACAGTGCAGCTGGGCCCCTGGAGGCAGCTGAGGCACACCAGATCCTAGGACCATGTGAGCCTCCATGGTGATGGGATCCTGCATTAGCAGAGCCCAGGGGCAGGCAGCACAGCTCTGAACCCACATGTCCCCCTCATCTTTCAGGCTGTTCTTGGCACCAGCACACACAGGGGAAGAACCTGGGGCCTGCCTAAATATCAGCATTGCTTGAACTGATCTGACCCCATTCTCTCCATCCCCCACAGTGCTCTGACAGCATCCTTCTCTACCTCCCGCTCCCTCAGCCCGCTCAGAGCAGCGCTTCCTGCAGATTGCTTTGTAGTAATTAGCACATGGGTGGGGCTGGGAGTGCGGAGTGGGGAAATGGAACAGGAGGAGAAGCTAACGAGGTCAGAAGACAGCATGTGGCATCCCCATGAGGAGAGGGAAAAGGATTCAAAACCTGCTGCAATCAAAGCAGCACCTGCCTGGGATGAATCCCTGGGGCCAGGAGAGCAAAAGGAGAGGGAGAGGATTTCTTACTGTAACATACGGCTGCAAGTCTTTCTTGCCCATTTTTTTAGAGACTAATTAGGTCAACGTTGCCCTTCTAGGTTCAGCCTCGAAACCTGAGGCCTGCCTGTGCTCCAGTTTGCAGGATCCTGGAGGATGGGGGAACGGGTGGGACAGCAAGGCTGGGGGAGCTGGCTTTAGCTTTGCACAGGGTGCTCGGTGCATTTGCCCTTTGATGCTTGCCTAATTTCTTTTCAGCCCCAGCCTCGTGGCAGAAGAATGCCACCACATGCTCAGCCTCACGCTGGCAAATTTACTGGAAAGCAAAATAGACAGGACTTTAAAAAATAAAAATAAAAACAAAAATTGCAGCTATTATTGCAGCTATTTACAAGACAGTGTAAATAATACTGCACAGAACAGAACCTGCTTTTGCCACCTCATTGCCAGGAGTGTCCAGAGTTCACAAGGCTGTTTTCAGCTACAGTATCTTTCACCAATGAGTTTTTCATTGATCCATATTTCTCTCACAGCATGGATATTCTAGAAAAGTTTTTAGGGGTCATCTCTAAAAATCTGCTCTTTTGTGGCATTTCACCTCCGTGTTTGCTTTCAGTTCTGAAACACTGAGCTACCATGTAAAGCAGCTTATCACCACTACTCATCACCACCACTCCCAGGAGTTCCTTATAAAGAAAAGGATGAAATCAAGATATAACATCCTGATCATGATTCAGAATTTTATTTGACAGCATTATAAAAGCAGAAGCCCCGTGTCCTTGGGTACCAAGGTATGAAGCAGCTTGCAGAGGGAAGAAGAGAGGATATTCCTTCTTACAGGGATTATTACACCACTCAACCCTGAGAAATCCTGGCTGCTCAGGATCACAGCAGAGAGAAGAACTCGTCAGCTACCAGACAAAGGTTTGACACAATCTGTTAGCTCCTATATCCCCAATCACATTATTAAAAGTTTGGGATAGCAGTGACTCCCAGACCTGTTCTGGTGAGGGCCAAGCACATGCCTGACAGACAGCTCCAAGCAGCCCCATTTAGGAGGCCATAAGATGCAGAAGGTGACAGCCCTTTGGGCAGGTGTAGAACAACCCTGCTTCTTGGGCAGAAGGAACTGAATGCTGGTGCCACTGGGCTAAATCACCACTGGAACTGAATCCTGGTGGTCCATCTCCTCGCTGTGCCTCTCGCACACATGTGGGCACATGTGTGCAAATGTGCACTTCCTCTTCCCACTCAGCAGAAGCTGGTAAGGGGGCCACCTTGTGGCACCAGAAAGCTCCTCCTGTATGACAGCTATTCCTGGAGCAGCACAGTGGCCGTTCAGCCATCTCGGATGCTATGTTGGGGTTGTGCTGTCATCATCTCCTTCTTTATCAGGTCAGCCTCAGGGGACTAATGGAGGTTGATTCCTGTAACAGGCTCACACCTTTGCCAGGCTTTCTGAGTGCTGTCAGAGCATCTCCATGCAAATGACCTGGGAAGCTGGCAGAGTCCCTTTGACTTTTCCAGATCAAAGGTGGTTGCTTTAGAAACGAGGAGGTGGTTTTCCTCCCAGGCAGCTTGGTTTTGTTGGCAACTGGTGAGAAGTACAGCACAGGTGCTGTCAAAGCTTGCGGAGCCAACACAGGAGCCCTTTGGATCCCTCCCAGCCGAGTCAGCTTGGCCTGTGCACAGGTTGATGGCTCTCTGAGCAGCAGAGCATGTCCTCTTGTCATCTCCGTCACCCTGAGGTGATGGCAGGTGGTACCATAATGTAATGCCTTCTCCGCCATCCTGCTCCTCCAGGCCAATTCCACGCACAGTTCTGCTCCTCACTTTCTGCTGTGCTGCACATTGCCCCAGGGCTAATGGCAACAGCCACTGCTCCTTCCATGAAAAGAGAGAGGTGGGAGAGGGAAGACAGAGCATGCCTTTCACGGCAGAATCTTTTCTTCACTTGGCTCTTCTTTTTTACTCCCTTTCTCTCTGGACCTTTGAATCCTGAATTTCTTCCTCTCCAGGCTGGCAGTGGGAAGTGACGATGCGAGGGCAGATTCCTCCTCACCCACAGCCTGGCTCAGTCCCCAGGACCCACATGTGCCACTGGAGCCTCCCTGCACCCACAGGCCCTCATGCCCAGCATATTGCCAGGACTCACAGTGCTTTGAATCTGATCCAGCTGCTCTGAAGTGAGATGAGCTCTGCTGCCCTGCCTTGCCCCCGTCATTGGAGGAGCAAGTCTGATTCCCTCATGGCAAGAGCAGATCCTCAGGGACAAGGCTGGCCCCCCAGGGGCCTGCATGGTTGCTCTCTCCCCTCTTTGCTCCAGGCAGGACCTGCAGGTCTCTCCTGCAGAAGTACCCAGCGAGTCACCAGCACGGATCTCCCCCTTTCCCTTCTACATGCCCATGGCTAGAAATCCTCTTTTCACCCTTCCTTCCTCTGTACCTGTGCCCTGTCAATGAGTGAGCAGCAGGAAAGGCAGCAGACACAAGCCAGAAACCCTAGAGGAGCCTAATGAGATGGTTGCTGATCACTCCAGCGCTCATATACCTCACCTATGTCCAAATTTGCCTTGATGTTATCAACAAGCACCCCAACAGCCCCACCTGGTTGTGCTGGCAGAGAACCAGCAGGTGCCACACCAGTGGCAATGCTGATCAACCCTGGGAGCAGGGCAGTAGAGATCCAGTGCTGGGGAGAGCTGTGGTTGCAGCTGCTAGTGATTTCTGTGAAAGGGCTACAAGTTGTAATCACCACAGCTCAGTAAGCATCTTTGTGCTTAGCCAGACTGTATTTGATGGCAAGTGCCTGCAAAATTTGAGGAAAGATCACACTGCTGAGTTTGGAGACTGGATTATTAAAAATAAATCATAGACTAAAATACAGACACTCTAGTCTGTATGCAAAAATGATTTATATTTTGCCTTTGAGACTCTGATATTCTTAAATCTCCTTGGAAACTTGCATGCCATCTGTGTGGAGAAAACAGATCATACTATGCCATTACACAGCTCTTGGTGAGGTCCGTCTGGGGCTAAGCCTCCTTGCTTTGCTCCGTAAGTACTTCTCCTCAAGTATAGCAGGGAAACAGCCCCAAAACTCAGGCATGTGTGCCTGCCTCCAAGGGGAGCAGCTGCTGGATGAGCCAACAGAGTGAGGTGACATTGCTAATGGAGACAGAGCTCCCTAGTCCACTAATGAGGAAGTGCAAGTAACACTTGAATTTCATACAAGTCTCACTGATAGTGGAATGGGCAGCACAGGCTGTGCTGGTGCCTCACCTTTCCGGAGCCTTTGGCAAGAAATCCTAGACAGTTCTGGCTCCAGGCTGTGTCCTCTGTCTTGTTTTTCATGTGCTCATTAACAGAATAGCAAGATAAGCCAGGAGGGTCACCCTGTCTCAACATTTACCATGCTTTCTGCATAGCTTGGTGGATTTGCAGCAGATTAACTCCAGTACGTAGCTGTGCCATCGCTGAGGACGTTACTGGAAGGAAACAATTACACTGAGAACTGCAGCCATCACGTCCCACAGCTTCCAGCCCGGTCTGACCCCTCTGTGCTGCTGGTGGTTCACACCTCTGAAAATGCTGCCCATGGCCAAGGATGCAGAGGTGGGGTTTGTAGGTGAACAGATATACACAACTGAGGCAACACAGACGAGCAGTAATAAAGTTATCACAAATCTCCCTGGAGCACTGGAAAACAGCCAGAGGGAAGAGGAGGTTCTCTCCACATCCCCAGCACGTTCCAGCTCATGGGTGCACACCAGGAGCCATCCCATGTGCAGTGTCCTATCTGTGCGAGGACCAAGGCTGAGATGCAGGTCCCCTGGGCACATCCTCACCCCTTCATGAATCCCCAGACCCCTCCAGGTAGAGACTCAGGACTGCAGTACCGTTGTTTCAAATCTCATCCACTCACCCATGCTACTTTTCATCTGGTGATGGTTTGTTTAGCCTGTCCCCAGCAAGTGACCCGTGAGGATTCTGGCAGTGTTTATGCTATCACTGATTAGTGAATAGCTGTGTGACCCGCTGGGAAAATCTAAGTCAAGTCCTTGTCTAGCTGCTGACCCATGTAAACACCAAGAATTACTGCTCCGACTGGAATGATACAGGGCTGAGGTCAGAGGATTAAGCCACGCGGAGCGAGGGCTGCTTTACTTCTCAGTGACAGCATCTACACAAAGGTTTATTGACTTCCACTCACAGGCACTAACGTCCCCACTCTGGCTAACTCAGCTTTCCTGAGCTTTGGGAGACAAGCCTGGTGCATCCCTCTGTTTGATCTGCCCAACTCGTGGGCCTGGGAAACCAGCAAAGGGTGCAAAGAAAACAAAGAGGTCAGAGAAAAAGCAAAGTGAGAAAACAAATGCAAAGAAAGGAGAGGTTCTGTTTTCGCCAGACGTGGGAAGGCACCTCTTGCAGTGAATGCTGCTTTTGGCGTGACCAGAAACAACAGGGCAGAGGCATCTCCCACCCAGAACTTGTCCTGTAGCAGCAAGAGTCACTGGAGCAGGAGCGAGCACAGTGTGATCACTGAGAGCAGAGAGTAAAAGAGCAGCCAAGCATCAGCAGCCTCCACAATGAACTTTGTGTGACAGTTCTGCTTTCCCCAGGCCAGCAAGGCCATGAGAGCTGAGTCTGCCTCAGGTTTCTGCTCAGTTCTCTTGACTGCTCAGTTTTAGCACGAGCTGTGCCTCTGGCTGTACCTTGCCTCCTTTGCATGCTTGGAAGAAATTATTCTAGCAAATGGCATTCATCACTCTCCAGGTTATCCTCAGTGCCTAAGCAAATACCCAAGCTGCACATGCAAATTGACATCTCTCTCAAAGGTGATGTTGCATCATGGACACAAAGAGAAACAATCTCTGCTGTCCCTGTTTCCGCTCCAGTTGCTCCTCTTGAGAGACACAGGTAATCGGAGAGAATCGCTTTTGATGTTCCCCAGCAAAAGGGTGACTGAGGCATGTGAAAGGCTGTGATGGACCCAAACCTCATGGATACAGAGCAGGAGAGGGACAGCAGGTAAAGCACTGTGCTGCATCTGGACTGATGGCAGGGGTGCAGGATCCACTTCAGGATCTGCTGGATCTTCATTGTATCCACTGAGGCTGTGAGGCACCAGCTGCTCTGCATCCCCTTGTCCAGGGTGCAATGGTTTCTGGTGCCTCCTCCCAGGCACAGTTCTGGTAACAGAGAGTTTTGATGCAGTCGCCTGCCCAGGAGAGGTGTTGGGATGGTTTATACTCGTATCTGTGGAGTTATGTGGAATGGGAGACAAGGATCAAAAGTACAGGTATTCTCAGCTGAAATTAACATTTTCTGAAGAAGTCTCCTTGTCAGTTCTCTATGACTGTATTGGAGCCAGTTGCTGTGACAAAGCTGCTCCTGGCACAGTGCCTTGGACAAAGGCGGGTGAGGAATTACTGGGACTTGAGTGACATTAATAACAGAGGGCACTCCCAAAACAGCAGTTTCATTTGTATCTTCTAGCTCCTTACAAAGAGAGGTCTCTTTCCCCGGGGCAGCATGTAACCCCGTGCATCCACAACAGGAATAATGCCAGCTCCTGCACACAGCTCTGGCTCCTGGTCACCCAAACCTCCAGCCCTACCCATATCCAGGGGTTAATACCATGTTTTCTGATCTGTCCCACTCTCATCTGCATTGTAAACTGATCACCCACAACAATCGTCTCCTATATAGTGGAAATCCCTCCTTCACTCACTCCATTGGCCATATCTCATGCTTGCTGCCTTAGCTTAGCTTAGATAATTTCCTAACTTTCACTGATCTGGGTCACTCATAAATTTAAACATGAGTTAGAAGTTGTCAGCTGTTTTGCCTGATCACTACATGCGCATGGGTTCTGTTTCGGTTCAAGAGAAACCAGCAATTTCCTTGACTAAAAGTTATTTGGGAAAACTGTGGCTTACAGAAATTAGTCTTGCAACACTCCCAGCTCTAACTGCTCTGAGACCTGCTTTATGCCTTAGTATCACATCCCTTTGTTATTCACCTAAGCACTCCATAGTTAATTGCAGAGCTCACACTTTTTCTTGGCTAGCTAGCTTCCTGCTGCTTCATGATTCATTACTTGTAAATGAGTCCCTGTGGTTCCCCCAGCAAAGCTCATTCCCAGCAACACAGAAATCCTCACATCTGTCCTTCGGCAGAGCTTTCGCTGTTAAAGCATGTGGCTGCTGCCAGGGGAATCTGCTGCTGAGGTGAAGGTAGTAGCTGCAATTTGAATAACTGTTTCATCTTCATGTAAAAAAGACCTTTTTCTTTTTTTTTTTTTGGTCCAAAAGTTTCTATTGACTCTGGGTCTATGAAGTGATGTGCAACAGCTCCAGGGCATGGCCCCAAGTCATCTCCAGGCACAGAATTACACAAGGACCACTGAAATAAGACCTATAGACAGATAGTGCAGCCACATTGCCCCACGATCTCCGCAACAGCCCACTCATGTCCAGTGTAGATCCAAGCCCAAAATAGTTCCCCTTGATCAAACTAACTTGACCAAACAAACCAAACACAGTTCCCCTTGACCAAGCAAACACTACCAGTGCCCAGGGACATCCTGATAGTGTCCCTGGGAACAGTCATTTCAGATGGCTACTTAAGCATCACCTCTGAACAGGAGCAATGATTTGTGATTGCCTGAAATAGACAGAGCACATCCACTTCAGATTTGAAAAACAAATTTTGCAGTTTGCAATGTAACCCTTAAATTTGAGTTCCTCCTAGAACAGATGAAGCTCCACAACTGTGTCCAGGAAGCTCCTTCCACCACATTCTCAGTGGCAAAAGCCTCATTAGGACTCATGTGGCTCATGCGTGGTGCAGGAGACAGGACTGCCACAGGCTATGCCACGTGTCCCAGACTCCTGTCCTGGGAACCTCCATGGCTGTGGGCAGGTCCCAGCCCATCGTGTTCCTGGTCTCTTGAGCTCCCTGCCAAGACACAGTCCCCCACCTGATGCCCCCGTCCCTGCTCCCTGGGGAGGACATTGCTGCACCAAGGCCTGCAGGCAGGACGAACCCCTCCAACCATCGCAGTGGCTGATGTCCTGTTCCCCTCAGAAGGCCTTGGTTTAATTTTCTGAAGAACATGATTCAGTTAGGGTAAGGGCACACACTCTGTACTGTAATTTTTAAGACCTCTTGGAGACCATAGCCATAAATCAGTGCAAAGCCGGACTCCTTGGATCAGCTTCCCTGAGCTCATCTCAGTCTGCATGGAGGTGAATTTTGAGGCATATGCGCAAAGCAAATCACCTTAAGGAAGCTCCTTCTGAGCAATTGGACCTTGCACTGAAACTGTGAGCATGGGGCATGCCCAGCACTGGTAGAGCAGCAGCCAAGCCAGCCAGGCACAGGGAGAGTGCAGACAGGAGAGTACCTGCCCTGAGAGGGTGAGAATTGAGACTTACAAGCATTTCAGAAACAGTCACATCCTTCTAGAAGAGCACTTGCTATTTCACAGCTGGCATTCAGCAAGTGTTGTATGTCCTCAGCTTTCGCAATCAGGGCAATGTTGTCATGGGGAGTTAGTCCACCCACAAACCCACAGCCAGGAGCCACTCAAGTTTATGGCTGCATGTGCTCCCAGGCTTGGTGCCTGTGGTCTTGCCAAAACTCCCCCAAATGAACTGATTTCTTATTCTTGACAGAGGTGCTCATCTGCACCAATATGAGGGCCATGACTGCCAACTTGCAAGAGAGCATCCATCATGCTGGGATGTCAACAGAGTGCTTTGTGTGTGTGTGTGCCATCATGGCTAGTTGCTGTATAGTCATTGGCAGACAGCACAGGTTACTCTAAAAGCTCCTGGAAAGAAAAGAAGGAGGAGTGTATGTTTCCAGTGGACATTGTCACAAGGCACGAGTAATTTTCTCCTAGTCACTGCATTAGGACTGCTTCTGCCTAATTCACCATCTCCCAGCAACAAGTGAAGATTAAGGGGCAGTCAGTAGTTTGCAACCCAACATGGACAGTCATCTGGGGGGTTCTCCTTCTTCTTGGGGGAGCACTTTGAAACATCCTGCCTAACAAAAGGGTATGCACAGCTCTGTTGTTGAATACCATGGGAATGGACCTTTTAAGCAGCCACTTCTCCAGGGCTGACAGTGAGCAAGTCAGTCCCTTATGCTCACAGCTGTGCCCCATTCCTAGATGGATGTGGAAAAACTGCTTCCCCCTGGAGTGGGTCCCAGGCAGCAGGCTGGAAGTGGCAGGAGTCTTCTTCTCTGGAACAGCATCCTTCTCCTTTGTAGTCAGATAATAACAATGATTTCAATTTTGTTTCACTTTCTTCCTTGTCACCAACATTTCTTTTGTCCCTTTCTCCCTTTACAAATGTTAATTTCCATCTTTGTCTCAGCTGTAGCTGTTTCAGTGCTTTGTCTTTTGCCAACTGAAATAAAATCCTCCTTGATAAGCAGATCTTAGAAAATTAACATCATGCTGCAATTTGGAACAAGCACAGCTGAAGCAGCTGCCTGGCTGAACAGAGAGACAACAACAGGACTGTTATCTTGGAAAGCACCTCCGACCCAAAAGAGCTTTGCAAACTTCATGCTGCGTAATACCTGTATTCACTAGGGTGGCATTACTTTGTCATCTGAAGCAAGAAGAAATAACTAGGGACAGACACTTAGACAAGTTAGGCAGGGTTTTGTATTCATTTTGAATTTGCATCAGCTGGGACAAGAACTGGGAGCTACAGCCTACCAGCCTCACCTCGGTGCCTGGAAAGGTCATGGAGTGTGTCCTCTAAGGGGTCCTTATCCAGACCAGTGAAGGATGAGGAAGCAGCCAGAAACAGTCAGAACAGGTTTACCAAGGGCAAATAGTAGTCAGGCAACTTCATTGCCTTCTATGAGTAAATAACTGACTCTAGACAAGGTGAACATAGTAGATGCAATATGTCTTAACTTCATTAAAGCTTCTGATGCTGTGTCCTGCTGAAGTCTCATCTGGAAGGTAATGCAGTGCAGGCTGGGCAAACCTACACTTAGGTGGCTGAAAACCGGCCAGACCACCAGGCTTAATGGTGATCAGCGATGGACTGATACCTGTCTGATGGGCAGTGAGGAGTGAGTGTCCCCAGGGTAACACGGGTTTACATTAGTCAACATCTGGAAAATGACACAGAGAACATCCTCACCAAATGCACACAATACAAAATTAGGGTGTGTGGCTGATGCGTAAATGAGACAATGTCTTTTCACAGAGACCTTGGAAACTGAGGGTCCAGTCAAACAGAAACCTCATGAGCTGACTATGGAGAAATGCAAAGTCCAGCACGTGGGGCAGAATAATCCCACACATTAGACTAGTCTGGGACCCAGCTGGCTGAGCCGCAGCCTGTCTGGATGTTGGAGCGGACAAAAGGCTCAACACAACCCATAGCAGTGTGCCCTCACTGCAATTATTTGAGCCACTGTGCTACCCGTGTGGCAATGTGGACAGTAGATCAGATGGAGGACAGTTACTATCCCTTTCCCTAGCTCTGCTGAGGCCATACCTGAAATTCTGCATCTGGCACTGAGCTCCCACATCAAAAGGGATGTGGGGAAACTGGAGAGGGGCAGTAAAGGCGGACCAGGATGGTCAGGGGCTTGGGGCACAGGACCTACAGGGAGAGAGCGATCGCTGGGCTGCATTAGTCCAGCAGCAAGGGTAAGTGGCAATGTGGTGATACTTGAAGGGCAGTTACAAAACAGAGCTAAATCCTTGTGCTGGTGACAGATGATATAACAAGGGGAAATATTCCACTTAAACTTTTCAACCGAAATAGGGATAAAGTCATAGCTACCAAAGAAAATTAATACTTTTGTCAGTCCTGGGTCCTTCCTGAACTATGAACTGTAGAAGGCTGGAGCATTCTGGAGTTGTGTGTATTCAAACACCTGCCTGGGCATCTTCTGTTCTTCACTATGTGAGACAGGATCTTAGCAAGATGCGATCCAGCACAACTCAATAGCTATAACAAGGAGTCTGCTCAGCTGGGGACTGTGGTCAGAGAGCTCTTGTGCATCCAACAGACACAATAAATCTAGAGTTGCTAGCTGCTGGCTGAGCACATGACTGGGATCACTGGGCTCCTTGGCCATCCACTCTCTGCCATCCATAGGCATCTGTGGACTTTTTGTTCATCCTGTAGCTGACCATGCTCTGAGCAGGAGGATGAAATAGAGACCTCCTGAAGCCAGCTCCAAGGGCTACTTCTGCTGATACATTCCCTTGGCCCTCTCTGTTCCTCCTGGAGGGGCTCTGCCCTTCCCTGGTAGGCTCAGGTTGGGTCCATGTGTAATATCCCTGTCAGTAACAGCCTGAATTAATAGTAATTCACCTGGCAGAGCTTTTCATCAATGGATCTCAAGGTCTTTTAAAGACTGTTGCTCTTTAAAAAACAAACCAATCAAACAACAACAACAGACAGGCTTTGCCACCGTGAAAGACAGAGAAGGGAAATGACAGTCATCAGGCAAAACAGGCCAGACCCCAGGCATTCTGGCTTTGGGGCCAGCTGGACCCTTGCATCCAGATCTGCATGGTGGTCTGCAGCCTAGATCCCTGCATCTGCTTGGAGTTGACCCTCCTAGGAAATTATTAGGCTGGAGCAGGTGGTTGTGATGACACATCCTTGTCATCTGATTGTTTATTATTTGGCACGGTAAAAGTAATGATGTCCATAATTGCAATGTTAAGTGATTGGGCTTGGAAACAAAGTCACATACATTTTGTTACTTTTGCTCTGCTTTTATGAGACTGTCAGTCTGATTTTCTTGTGAGATAGGATTGCAAAAGAGCTGGAACAGATCAGTCTGATGAGAAGTTTCTTCAGTTTAAGTACAGAATAGCAAGGAAATGCCACTTCCAATGGCTCTGAACCTGCCACAATTCAATGGGATCTCCCTTACTTTGTTTTTCACATGGAACATTGGACAGTTATGCTCTACGTGCCTTCTCACAAGTGGCTCATGAGTTTGTAGATTTCTCTTATCCTTCTCATTACCTCTTTTCAAGGAAGATAGGTTTGGGTCTGCTCTGGGCTCCTCAGGTGGAAGACACCCCAGACCTTTGATCATTTTTATTGCACTTCTTTGCAACTTTCCTAGTTCTAGAGTATTCTTCCTTGTTACTATCTGGCCACCCATAAGTGTAGCACAGTACCCATCTGGGACCTGGTTGTGTGCCAGAGCTGGAATAGTTGGTGACATCTGGGACTCAGGGACAGAGATGCACTGCACAGTGAGGACAGGGTCACATTCATGCACATTCCCTCGGGGGGAAGCTGGGTAAGTTAAGCTTAAAGCATAGCCACAACAGAAATGATGCAGACCTAGAGGGAGGGTAGGCAGCAACCACTGAACATGGAAAAAGAGTTTGTGCCAGCAACGTGCCCAGCCTCTTTCAGCTCCATGGGCTCAGTCCAACAGCCCACTTTCTAACACAGCCATTCCATCCCTTGGTATAAGAAGGCACCTCCTGTCTTCTGCTCTTTGCAGACATTTCTGCCCTCCAGAGGCAGAATGCAGGAAGCACTTTCCAGCTCAGCACAGAGCCTCTGAGAAAGCATGATTCTGGTTTCAAATCTTCATTTCAAACCTTTGCATTGCTGTGAATATATGTAAATAATTAGATGTACTCATTCCTTGAAAATAGATCATCTGCATGGCTTTGCTTCATGGACTGCATTTTTCATAAAGTCTTGTACTTCAGGTATCCAGAAAAGTTTTCATTATTTTTTGTTGGGAAAAAGCCCCAAACCTGTGTGTCAGATCAAGGTTCTTGCACAGCAAAGCTGGAAAGTATAGAGCATGAAGCCTGGGGAGCAAAGGACCCAGCAGCTTGTGTGTAGGGTCTGCACTGAAAGTGCAGGGGGTGAGCTGTGGAGAGAGCACAGTCCTGGAGCAGACAGACGTGCAGCCATGCTTTTCTGTTTTCAGACCAACAAGTACATGTTACAACTGGTTACAAATACATTCATGTTAGTCAGAAGTGAAGAAATGAAATATTGACAGTGAGAGTTATCTGGAATGTCTTTTACTAAATTCAGACATAGGGAGGTTGGGGCCCTGTCTTTCTGCAAATCCATCATCTCAGCCAGCATTTGCTGAGAATAAATTTCCTGATGTGTGATTGACTTTTGGAGAATCTCTTGGACTCCTTCAGGGACTCCATTCAGGTTCATTGTCTGTCCATCAAGACTCCATCTCTCATTTGTGTAGATTTATCTTTTTCCTCTAAATAATGCAGTTCCTCACCACACTGGAAATGCGCTGCACACCTCTTTGGTGATCTACCCTAATATGTTGCTGGCCTACTGCCAACTCTTTGAATGACCCCTTGAGAAGTGAAACAGTAGGCAGATGAGTGTCTGTACTTCAGCAGGGAAGGGACATCATTCATTACACCTCATCTTTAGATCGATTTTTGAATTGGCAAACACATCTGATACAATGGCGTGACTGAGCTAACAGCTGCGATCAGACACAACAGTATATCTTTGTGTAGTGATGTATTTAAGATGACTGATCTCATGTTTGGGAATTAATTCCTGCTGGAAGGCTGACACAATGATGGTTGATGTTGATGGGCTTAGTAGCAGCCACGTACTTCCTTGGTGCATGGTTTTGTCAGCCAAGAGCTGTGGAAAACTAGGTGTCCTGCCAGTGCTGAGAGAAGTACCATGGCAGCCCACAAAGCAGGATGTAAGGATACTCCTTCATGTTGATGTATGGGTGGTTAAAAGGACAGTATGTGGATTTGGCCTAGCCAAGGGTTCAGATCCTTTGGAACAACATTGTTGGCTGACCATCCAACACAAGTGAGCATAGTTTATATCATGGCTGATCAAAGTAATCTTGTTGTCAAGTACAGGCAAGACTGGCACACATCTCTCTGAATATCACCTTTCCAGTCCCGAGGTTGCCTTTCATCCTCCAATGACTAAAGCGTAGTCTCCTCCCTGGACTCCGCTGCTGCACAGGGGGGCACCAGCACCCCCCTGCCACCAGGGAGGACAGCAGTGTGTGTGGTACTGCACACCAGGACCAAACATTACTGCAAGAGGTCCATGCTGTAAGGAGGACATGCTCCCTACTCAGGGAACACAGAGAGGTGTTCCCCTTTGTAGAAAGAGAAAAAAAAAAAAAAAAAAAAAAAAAAAAAAGAGAGAATAGAGAAAAAAATTTACAGTACCAAGATGCATGTGTAGTCATGGGAGTAGCTCACTAACGTCTATCCAAGGGGATGTCTGTCAGTCCAGTTTACTCTACCAAGAAATTTCTATAAATGTTGTCAGAGACGTAAAGGTCTCAAAAATCCTAACTTCATGTAAATACAAAAACCAACAGCTGTCTAGAACACAAGCACACCAGTAGTGGAACACTGCATTCTGCTGTGCAACAGTCAGCAGGCCAACCAGGATACTTACCCTCGTTGTCTGTGCAGTCCTATGTCAGGGTATGTGCACTTACCCTCGTTGGTCAGGTATGGCACGTGTTGCCTCAGGACAGCCACAGCATGAGCTCACTGACCTACTCAATGGATGAATTATTGTAGGTGAGGGGTGGCCATAGCACAGTCAATGGGCTCAAGGGGCCTGGACAGGGAATGGTGGTCCTCCAGAGGTACAGGAGACAGGACAGAGAGCTAAGGGAACTGTGCTTGGGCACCTAGAGGAACAGGGGTGCTGTGGCATTGTCTGGGGTCATGGGTAGAGCCACGTGGTCATGGAAGAAAGAGGGTCTTATTTCAATTAAATTTAGTCAGGGCCATAGCACAGGAACCTGGAGAAAGTAGGCTTTTCTGTTCCTATAATCGTGAAACAACCTGATTTGTCTTGAAATATGGAGACAGAAAAATCAGTATTGCCATTAAGCTCCAGTGATACTTAAGGGCCTCATGCAATCTCAGGTTCTCATTACTTAGAGGTTGTGCCAACATGGAACAGTGGAGATGAAGATGCACAGCTTCACCTTTGACACTTGGTGAGAAGTTCAGTCTCACTCTCAATAGCTAAAAGCAAAAGTCCTCTGTCACTCTATTAGAAATTATCGAGGCCAAAACCTGAGCTGAGACTCACAGAAACTCTTTTCAGGTATTCATTTATCACTTTCCTGGAGAAAAAATATTTTTGGATCATTCACTTTCAGATAGTTGGGAATGGTATCTGAACCTGTAGCAAGAGCAGCAAGACCTTTGTTCTGCTAGTAGGACAACACAACTGTGGGTACAAAAAGCCTATTAGCAACTTGAGTAATGTAAAGTCTACATGGACAGGAACATACTTCATCCATACTAATAAAACACCCATGGTGTCAGCAGACAAGTTACCAAGACAGAGACCTTGTAAGTTCCAAGTGTTTGCTCCTCTTTGGAGTACATTATTTATAATTTAGGGATGACGAAAGACAAGGAAAGAAAGATTTTAAAATTGCTTGGAACAACATTCTGCAGTTGTATACTAGAGTATAAGTGTATATATGTAAGTATATATAAATATATATGTTGTATATAGTCTACTAGACTAAAAAAGTCTAGTAAAGGAAAGAAAGTGCAGACCTGCTTCTGCCCCCTCAACCCATGATTATCCCATTATCTTTTTCCCATTCACACCAATTTAAATGAAACCAGAATAAGCCCCTAAGGTTTTGAGATATTCCCTTCAATTTTTTGGTTTTACATGTTATAGCTCAGGAAGTCAAATTTAATCAAAGTGCAGTTATTACCTTGCAGCTGCATTATATATTACAGCTACAATTTGCACAAATACACTAAACGAAGCTAGAAATCTCTTTGGGTATTGTATCCTTTTGAGAACAAAAGCTAAACATCTTCCTGGGATACTAAGACAAATGCCAGAATCAGATCTAATAAAAAGCACAATCAGCTGCAGCTGCAAAACTAGCACACGAAGAAAAAAAAAGACTCTTCAGCAGTTCTGCTTCCTAAGTGAACTTTCTCCCTTGAGCTGCAGGCAACACAACACAGTTAAGCCATTAAGCAAGCACTGTGAGGATAAAAGGGACGCTGAAAGTCTTGCAAAAAGGACTATCTCTGAGGTTTCCAGCACCTACCACTTCAGGATTTCAGTGGAGGTTGATGGTATTTAGTTGTTTAAAGGACCGCGTCCAAATGCACTGGAGGGCTCTGGCTCTGGGAAGCTGACTGATTATGTTGTGGTAACCAGCAGAATGCCTTAATTAATTCCTCAATTAAATCCTCAATTAACGTATCAGATGTAGGACAGGCTGAGCTGGACAAGGCAGTTGATGCCTCAGCAGAATCCTTTGCCATGCTGGAAGGAATGTGGAAATCATTCAGGATTAAAATTCCTCTGGCCCATCCAGATTGCCCCTCTGCAAACACAGCGGGACTGCAGCCCTGGGGTGATGGCAGGGACAAAAGCTTGCTCTCTGATCTGCTATTGTGGCACATCTCCTTCTCACTACTGGACTCTTAAGACCATGCTCAGCCTTATGCTAGAGAGATCAAGAGAGAGAGATCAAATAAAAATGCCAACTGTTCCACCATGGGGTGAATATTGCTGAGTTTACGCTCCCGATACTCTGGCCACCTGGCTCGGCCATTTGCAAGACCGCTTGCTGTTCCATTTCTCCTAAAACAAAGGCGACAAATAGCACTCATTTATATCTGAAAACAACCCAGGTGTGCTTGTGCAGAGCTTTCCTCTGTTCCTGACCCAGTTTCTTCTGCTCTTCCTGGCTGAAACAAATAAATCTTGTTACCCCTACACGCTCAGTCAGTATATCACAGGTTGTATAGCTTGCAGCTGTTCTCACTGTATCTGTGCCGAGGTGTGGGTAGCTCAGCATGCAGGTGTTGTCTGTCTTTTCACACCTTCATTTCCTTTGAGCTCTTTATTCTTTCATGTCTTTCATAATGTTGGACTCTTCTCAGCAAGGATTCAAGTTTATAACCTGCTCATACATAACAGCCTGCCTTATCTGCAGGCATGGAGTGGAGTTTGCAGGAATGTTTAACAAAATGAGCTGGAAGTATTAGTGTGACTGCAGCTCAGCAGGAAAGCACACTAAAATCCTTTGACTGAACTTGAGGGTTTCTTCTCTAATGACTCATTTTGTGCAGGGAAATGTTATAAATTTAGGCAGAAGTTAGAAGCTTAAGTATATGAATATTTCTTCATTGACAGTTAAGCAAAAACAGTATAAAAATTAGCTGTGAAGTGGCCTCTAAATGAAAAACCCACTTACAGCTACATCAGCTAGTAGGAATAGAGTGTAAATGATTTTATTTCAAGGAAGCAGAGAGTTGTATTTCTGGAATTTTGACTGAATTAAATAGAAGTTCAAATTATCTGAGAACTGAATTAACTGGAAGTCACTCTATTTCTCACACTTTTCATACAAATGAATAACCCAATCATGTAAAACCTCATAGAGCACTTACAGCAGGATTTTGCTCCCTTTAAGACTATATGAACAAGGAATGATGCATCCTTTTCCATGCAGTCCACTTTGAGAGATTTCACACTCCTTACATGATACACTAATTACCAACCAACGAAGGTAGCATACATGTATATGCATTCAGAAAGGAATTGAAATTCCTCAGCTTCTTGCCTCTTCTAAACTAGAAACTAAAGGGTAGAGGAAGAAGAGGAGACCACTTGCAGAGTTAGGCTCAAAATGTTTGTGTCCATAAAAATCAGGGTAAGAGAATGGAAGACATTTCAGACTGGCGTGTCTTTGAAATGACTACATTGTGGAGCAGCTATCATCCTTCACATGAGATAAAGAAATGCCACCCTGATAGTGCCAAGCTCTTCATGGGGTCTTCTGCTCTGTTCTAATTTCTGTTCTAATATACCTGCTACCCAACATAGCCAGATGGTTTGCAGATACTCAGGATATTGATGAGAAGGTGTTAGATCTGGTAGCTCAAACCCCATCCAGATCCTAAACAACCACAGTAGTTCATATCACATCCTACATGTATTCCTGTTACCAGCACGCAGCCAGAAATTCTGGTAGAGGCAAAGCCTCTTGTTCTTTGACTTTGGGCACTGACCACAAAAGCCCAAGCTGACACTGACCCCATGGATCTCCCACCTCAGCTGTTTGCAGGATGTATCTCCAACCTGCAGTTGATCTGGGCAGAGCCCAGGCTCAGCTGCTTCTGTGAGCTTTCCTTGCAAGCTTAGTTTTATTCCTGTAACAGTCCGTTCAATAATCTCCCAAGAGCAGTCTTTCTGTCTCGGAGTTCAGTGCCAACATGATTTCCTTCATTCTTTCTGGAGTCTTACTTTCCTCTTTCCTTTCTCCTTCCTCTTTCCTTTCTCCTTACCTCTATTCTCTCCCTGCCTGGCTTGCTTGGAAAAGATTTACAAAAGCATTACAGTGTGATCTGGTCTTTCTCAGCCAGCCATGCTGGCATGAAAACTCTTCTGTCATTTGAATTCTCACACCCTCTGATCATGCTGGTGTCCTCTCATGCCAGTTCCCCCATTTCTTTTGCACTTTATCAGCAGAGCTCCTTGTGCATGCGCTGAGCTGTGCTCAGCTGTCCTCCAGCCAAGGTCAGGTCCCCAGTTCGCACACATTGCTGTGTTAGTAGTATATTCTCTCCTGCTGACAGTCACATATGCTCTGCTCCTAAAATGGAAGAAGGATGCTACTTTTTTTTTCCAAGTCAAAGGAACCTGAGGGAAAGTGACGCTTCAGTGAGAATCTGTGTCATCTGTTCTCTGCACGAGAGAGTGATCCTGTCAGATTTATGTTGTGGACTGAAACATGGACATCTGATCTCACCCCTTAACTCTGCCAGAAATCTTATATGACTTTCAGCAAAGTCTCTGACAGAAATCTTACTTGGCTTTCAGCTGAAGTTTGAGTGTCTTCATCCCTAGATCACCATCTTCAAAGAGGCAGGCCACAAAATTTTGGGAGAACCCAACTTTCTCTCAGTACTGCTTAACTGATACCCTGAAAAGTATTTCTTATACATTGACACCTGGTTGCAGCTCTAAACCTTTTCCTACACTGTTGGGAAAAAGCAGCTCCTTGGATAGAGCTGAATCCTGCACTGAGGTGAGACTGCTCCCAGAGGAATGGGAACTCTCAGTGTTCTCCAGTTATCCAAAAATCGCCTTTGCTACCAGGCAGATAGTGAGACAGGGAATTTAATCATTACAATGCAAACACTGTCAGTACCAGTTTAAAGATGGGTACAGAAATAATGAAATATGCCACCAGAGCTTTAAATTAACCCTACGTGTGTTGTTTCCTGTGGTCAGCTGGGACCCTTACACAGCCATGTGTCTATTCTAGACATAGAATCATAGAATAACAGAACATCCAAGTTGGATGGATCCCACAAGGATCATCGAGTCCAACTCCTAGGTCCCCAAAAGACCACACAAGAAAAAAAAAAATAAAAAAATTCAGACCACATGTCTGAGAGTGTTGTCCAAACACTTATTGAACTTCGGCAGGCTTGGTGCCATGACCACTTCCCTGGGGATCCTGTTCCAGTGCCCAACCACCCTCTTGGTGAAGAGCCCTTTCCTGATATCCAGCCTGACCCTCCTCTGTCCCAGCTCCATGCCGTTCCCTCCTGTCCTGTCGCTGTCCCCAAAGAGCAGAGCTCAGCGCCTGCCCCTCCGCTCCCCTCATGAGGGAGCTGCAGGCCGCCATGAGGCCTCCCCTCAGCCTGCTCTGCTCTGGGCTGAACACAACAAGGGACCTCAACCGCTCCTCATATATCTTCCCCTCTAGACCCTTCACTGTCTTCGTAGCCCTCCTTTGGATACTTTCTAAGTCTTATATCTTTCTTATACTCTAACTCTTATATCTTTCTTTCTTGGCACCCAAAACTGCACACAGTACTTGAGGAGAGGCTGCACCAGTGCAGAGCAGAGCAGGACGATCCCTTCCCGTGGCCAGCTAGCAGTGCTGTGCTTGATGCACCCCAGGGTATGGCTGGCCCTCAGCTGCCAAGGCACACGGCTGGCTCATGTTCAGCTTGCTCTTGACCAAAACCCCCAGATCCCTTTCTGCAGGGCTGCTCTACAGTATCTCAGGCTCAGGTCTGTACATATAACCAGGGTTGCCCCTTCCCAGGTGCAGAATCCAGCACTTGGTCTTGTTAAACTCCACACTGTTGGTGATTGCCCTGCTCTCTAATTTGTCTAGACCTCTCTGCAAGGCATCACCACCCTCAACGGAGTCAACAGCTTCACCCAATTTGGTATTATCTGCAAACTTGCTCAGAAAACCGTTGAGTTCTTCATCCAAATAGTTTATGAAAATATTGAAGAGGACTGGTCATAAAATAGAGCCCTGGGGAACCCCACTAGTGACAGGTCACCAGCCTGATATAACCCCATTTACAAGAACCCTCTGGGCCCAATCCGTCAGCCAATTTTTCATCCATCTTATTGTGCTTTTATCTACTTGTATTCTGGTCATTTTGTCCAGAAGAATGCTGTGAAAGACAGTATCAAAAGCTCTACTGAAATCCAGAAAAATTACATCAACTGGCTTCCTTTGGTCAACTAGCTGGGTGATCTTGTCGTAGAAGGAAATTAAGTTTGTTAAACATGACCTTCCCCTAGTGAACCCATGTTGCCTCTGACCAATGACTGCATTGTCCTTTAGGTGTTTTTCAATAACTCCCAGAATAATCTTATCCATAATTCTACCAGGCACTGAAGTGAGACTGACAGGCCTGTAATTGCCAGGATCTTCTTTCTTGCCCTTCTTGAAAATTGGGATCACATTTGCTAGCATCCAGTCAACTGGGGCCCCTCTGGGTTCCCAAGACCATTGACAAATAATTGAGAGGGGTCCTGCAATGACATCAACCAGCTCTCCAAGTATTCTGGGATGAATCCCATCAGTCCCAATGGACTTGTATGCATCCAGGTGGAGCAGCAAATGCACACAAATTCAGGGTTAACTGGGAGTTTATCATTCCCGCAGTCACGGTCCTCCAACTCAGGGCAGTGGGGGTCCCAGAGCCCATCACTGGTGTTAAAGACAGAGGCAAAAAATACATTAAACGTCTCTGATTCGTCTGTGTCCCTGTTTGTGAGGTGTCCATCCTCATCAAGTATCAGACCAATGTTTGTTCTCGTCCTCCTTTTCTCATTAACATACTTTAAAAAGCGTTCTTTATCATATCCCACACTGCTGGCAAGCTTCAACTCCTATTGAGCTTTGGCCACATGGATTCTCCCTAAAAAGGCTAGCAGCATCCCTGTAGTCCTCCCATGTCATCTGACCTCCCTTCCAGTGACCATACATTTTCTTTTTCCTCCTAAGCTCTTGAAGAAGATCCCTGCTCAGCCAAGCCAGCCTTCTGCCCCTCCTTCTTGACTTCCAACACTTTGGAATTGCCTGTTCCCATGCTCTTAGGAGGTGGTGCTTAAAAACCGACCAGCACTGTTGGACCCCAATGTCTTTAAAAGCAGTTTCCCAAGGGACCTTACTAACCACTTCCATGAGCAGTCTTAAGTCTGCTCTCCCAAATCCAGGGTTGAAGTTTCGGTGGCAGTTTTCCTCCTATCACTGAAGATTTTGAGTTCTACTACCTCATGGTCACTGTGGTCAAGGTAGCCACCTATCATCACTTCACCTACCAGACCCTCCCCACTTACAAGTAACAGGTCCAGGAGGGCACCTTTCCTAGCTGGTTCTCTTAGTACCTGTACCAAGAAGTTATTATCAAGGTGCTTCAAGAATCTCCTGGACTGCTTGTCTCAGCTGTGTGATATCCCCAGTTGAAATCTTGCACGTTGTAGTCCCCCATAAGAACAAGGGCATGATGGTAGCTAAAACATTCTTAGGGGGAAAATGAACTGGGGTATATCTCAATTCAAGGAAATATGTTACAGAGAACTACATTTACTCTTTTCTCTGACTTTTCTATTGGGGTTATGAACTGTTTGGGAAAGAGGTCACCTTTCAGCGTGTGCCTGCACAGTACCTCAAATCTTCCTTTGGGCTTGGCACATTTGGCTAGTACAAACAGTAGACACTAAAATAAACGCCAGTCACAGTGTTTATGTATTGTCCATTGCAAACAATGAGACCAAAGCCTGTTTTGCCTCTTGGCATGTCACTGCTTTGCTGAATGTTCCTGCCCTGCCATGCAGATATCATGCTTCAGGATTTCTAAAGCTGACTCTTCACTAAGCAATGACATTATCTCCTGCAGCACTGAGCCCCTGTGTTCTGTGGCCAGCAATGAGCTTTTTGTCCCCATGCAGAAGGTACCATCAAAGCAAATTCTGGTCATTATCAAATACCTGGACAGATGAGCTTTCCTGTACTCTACCACAACGGCAAGACATTCATGACTGGCAAATGCACAAGTTGCAGGGATGGCTTGTGTTCACATGTGGAACACCCTGCATCCCAGGGTGAAGACATCTCCATGAATCTCCTGGCAAATCTTTCACCTAGCTCTGTCACCTCTCATTACCAAGCCTCTTCTTCAAAATATTCATTACCACAACAATGCTGATGAGCAGCTCTGTGAGATAATTTTACAGCAGCTACCTGTTGTATTAGGAAGAAAGGACCGATTAGTCTCCTTAGACAATGAGAACAGAAGTAGTTACCGGATCTTCCTGACAGCAGAGAAAATTTAAGTAAAGTCTAGAAAAGACAAAACCAAACAGTCAGTGCACCAGGATTTGGACATCAGCTGAGATGGCATCAGAGAAATCTCAGAGATGGAAAGGTGACAGCATTAAATTGGCAGATATAAATGACTGTATGGAAATGGAACAGGCTAAAACCATTAAAGGCAGATGATTTGGGACATAATGCAACCTGCATGTTGACTGGAGGTGGGAAGTCTCTTTTCTCTATACCTTTCTTTTTCTTGCGTGACTCACTACAAAGCTCTTGTACCAGCTTTCCCGGGTCACTAATAGGCAATTTACTGAACTAGAGGACTGGCACATCTGTCACAGCATTTTGGATTATTAGGGAACTTAAATTGCATGGTTCATGTACAAGGACCAGGCAACTCTCCTGGGAGCAGACGTCATTAAGTTTTGCTCAGTCATACAGGTAGAGAAGAAACTCTTGATAATCCTGGCTCTTGTCCTTGCATGCCTCTGGAATAGATTGCCTGGCAGCTGGCTTTACCTCTCTACCTCTCTAGAGTGCATGAGCTGGAAACCCAGAACACTGAGGAGCCAAGTACACCCCTTAGGCTTCACACGTTCTACCTGGTTCCTCTCAGATCACAAGTATCCAGCAAAGCACTCGCCAGTACCACTCAAAGAAGGGAACCTCATTTTTTCAAAGGAAAGTGTAGCATTCAGGGTCTGTGAGTGGAACTTCTCTGTGCATTAAATCTGCTGCAAACACAACAGCCTGCAGACTGTGCCCTTGCCAGGCTGGCCAAAGAGTGACCAACAGCTCAATGAGCATCCATTGCCCCTTGAACAGCAATCTGGCTTTGGCAGATCTCAGTTTGCATATATAGGATACGCAAACTGAATATAAGATATGCAAACCTAATTGGAACAAGACAGTGCAGGATCAGGCACCCAGCTGGCCAGTCTCATGGGTGGAGCCTCATCTCTTTGTTTCTCCATGTAGGAAGGATGCAGGCTCACAGAGAGAGAGCAAGTCACCAGCTGTCAGTAATGAAAACATGCAGCTTTAATGCCCTTTTAATTGTAGATCTCAAAAAATCATCTCTAAAGGGTCAGAGTTCTCAACCCTGTCTTACATGGGAGAAACTGAGGCACAGAATGGTGACATGACCCCTCCCACCCCAGGAGGCTGCTACTGGGGTGAGGACAAGGAGCTGGTCTCAGTTCTGCACTCTGTCCAACGGCAGAAGAGGTTTCATCGTGCAGAGCTGAGAGCTTTAATCCCTAATACATGCTGCCTTCTGCAGTCACAGAACTGTTTAATCCCACCCACACCCCTCTCTGCTGGTGTGCTGCCCTCTTCTCAGACAGTCCTGCTCACTGCCATCTTCTTGTAAGGTCATGGTCCTCTAACCAAAGCACTTCTTCCCTAGCATGGACTAGCGAGGACTCAGCACCCCAGCGGGCTCACTCCTTGCTTTCCTGGAAAGATATTTCTCTTCTTCATGGAGAAAAAGAATTGGATAGGCAGAGGCTTGAAAGTGAAGAAACCCCACCTGAAATAACCGAGGAGGGATCTTACCAGGAACTGACCAGAAGGGATAACAGTTCCCCAGTCCCTGCAGGATGGAGGAAACATACAGACCCCTTGAGCCCCAGGGTGCTGGCAGGTGCCGCCTGCCATTCTCAGGGCACACGTGGTGCCCCTGCTGGCGCCGAGGTAGCTCGGCCCTGGTTCTTTGTTACTTCAGAAACTCTTTTACTGTTCAATTCTACCATCTAGTGGACATTTCTTGCAGTACACCACGGATCTTCTACAAACAGCTCTTAATCATACATTATTTTACATCCTTTGTAAGCTCTGCCCAAACTCCTTTGTTACCCAGGGTACCAGATGTGGTTACTTTGCATTTTGGAGAGCACCTGATCAAGTTTAGAGCAGAAGTTTAGAAAGTTTCACCTCAGTAAAGAAGATGAACACTTTACACAAGGCCCGTATCAATTCTGCACATGAAAAACTAAGGGAGTGGTACACAAGGCCCAAGGGGAACCTCCTGACACAGAGAACTGGGGACAGACCCTTGCTGGCCAAACTGATGATTTGTAAATGGAGATTTTTTACCCAAGTCAAATTCTGTACAGTCTGCTTGCCACTTTCCAATGAGAGCATAACCCCTGCTAAGTTTACAAACAATGAAACATCAGATAAAACCCAGGGGTGAGCACCACTGAAGCCTTTTGGTAGATGTTTGGATCACAGTAGGAACTATTTCACCACAGTTTCAGCAGCCACAGAGTAAGAACTGAGGGCGCATCTGGAGAAGGGCACATGGCAGTCACTCCTGTGTCTTGATATTATGCTGCTTACAACATTATTCATTAAAAAACAGACAAGAATGGTTTCCACAGGTACTACAGATGTGCAGAGCACTTCATCAGCATGTCAGCTGCTCCATCTTGCCAACAGACTGTGCACGCCTCCAATGGAAGCATTTAGAAACATTCTTGCATGGCATTTCAGATTGCTTCTTGTGGTTTGCAGTGTATAGGAGTGCTCATGCCACATAAACCAGCTGGATCTGTACCAATTACTGCTTTCTGCAGACGTTGCTTTGGTGTGCTCTGCACAGCACAGAGGAGAGCAAAGGGGTGGAGTAGGTGCACCTCCTGTATGTGTGCTAATGCTGTGTAAATCTTCATTCTGGTGCATGGCTGGGTGCTGCCGATGCTTTCCTGTCTGGGAGGGTGCACCAGGGTAAATGCTTTACTTTTTTTTTTTTTTTTGTAAAGTTTTCAAACTGCATGGCATGGTCAAAAATATATATACAAGAAATTTATAAATGTGCAATAAGGACAAACAGCAAGGTTTTAAAATAAAAGTAAAGGGCATTTGATTTCAAATGACTCAGAGGGTTTGGCTCACGCCAGGTAGTATCTCAGGCTCTTAGAGACAGATCAGGGCTGCCTCTGAGCTCAGGCAGAGCAGCTGGCAGAGTACTGGGGTGACAGAAAGGACAGGAAGCAAGTGTCCAGCCTGTCTCTGTCCAGACCTCTGTTGCAAAGTCCTCTGCTGCCACCAAGGAAGAGGTCAGGGTGGATGGGGTTCCAGCTCTGGCTGCAGGAGGCAGCTGCACTGTCAACAATGCAGCATCAGCAGCAAGTATTTCCAGGCTTCTCCATCTTAGCCCTGAGCCTTTCCCACCCAGGACAGAGGCAGGCTTAATCCTGTCCCTTCCATCAGCAGCAGGCATACAGGCAGGTTGGCAGCAGCCACCAAGGATGAAGAGGAGGCACCTCCGGGGTCACTGGTGGGGAAGTGGTGGATGGGGTGGTTCAGCTCAGGCAGGCAGCTGAGCAGGGCATGAAGTCACTCCGTGGGGCCAAAGGAGAGTGGTGGAAACAGGGTAAGAGAGGATTATGGTTGGATAGGGTTGTACTGGACCCTTCTCCCATAGGTGGCTAGATAAGGTGTTCTCACCCACAACATTGCCTCCTTAGTCACATGGAAGGCAGCACTCAGAGGAGCATAACCTCAAACCCACCCAACAAGATACATCTGAGGTGATAAATGTGAATTCCAGACATGTGGGCAATACCCAGTACTGATTACAGTGAAGACAAAATGTTTTCTCTGCATGGCCAGCCAGTGTTGGGCTGGCAGTGAGCTCAATTGGCTGCCAGACTCTCCTCAACAAGGTCTCAGCCAGGCTCTTGGATAACCCATCAGTGCCAGGAACACTTTGGTGCAGGGCAGCCTTTAGCCCAGTCATGGCAAAGAAGAGTTACTGGCCTGAGATGATAACTCACTGGCAAAATCTTGCCGCAACAGATCATGTTTTGATCTTCAGGAGTGACCACGCTAAGAGCAGGTTGCAGAGGTCCCAACAGCACTAACCACGCTACCAGAGAACTAGGCACCTGGATGTCAGCCCTCCCTTCTTGGGGCTGCACATGAGGCACACACCTCTCCACTGCCTGTAACAGGAGCACAAATAAACAACTAGCTCAGTGGAAAACATCCATGCTGTAGGCACTGCATGCCATGTCAGGCACGTGTAATTCCATCTGTGCTTGCTTGTTGTTATGAAAGTCAAGTTTGTTTCAGTAGTCACATTCAAACACAGCCCTGCTGATCACACACCACCCAGGAATGGTACCACATACATGTTGGTGAAGGGCGCATCCCTCTTCCTGAATGGAACTGGAACCAAGAAATATGGCAAAGCCACAGCTGAAACACATTGTTTTGGCAGCAAGATCTCAGAATACAGGGCAACAGTGGGATTCAGATTAGTAGAAAACTGGCTCACACCTGAAGATGTAAGATAACTAGCTCTGCATGGGTCGTAAACAGTGATCCTTCTTAGTGAATGCAGAAATTAGAGACTACAAAGGCAGAGCCACAGTGAGAAGGCACAGCACTCCCATCAGCTCGAGGGAGACAAACCTTTGAGATGGCAGGGACAACACCATGAGGTGCACGCACAGTGGTTACCTTACGAACATCACCTGCTCACATCTGTCCCTCAGCACCTCTGCCAAGGTGGCTGCCTGAAAGACTCACCTTCTTTCACCACACTAAGCTGACTTCACACACCAAAGGAATGCACATGTCAACAGCATGTGACATTTTGCACTAACACGGCAAATAAAACTCCAACACCTGCTTAAAAATGTTCGTACACATTTCTCTTCTTCAACTCATTATTCTGTTTTATAGTCTTTGAGCAGATTTACTAGGGCCTGCAGAATCACAGCAACCTCACAGGCCTCCTTTTGCTTGTAGATCAGGGCTTGCATCTCACAAATTGGGCAAAATCAACATTTCTGTGGAATTCTAAGGCAGCCAAAGAAAAAAATGTAAAAACAAAGATGAACACAGTGAACTTGCTAAGAAAGCCCTCACCTGAAAAAATGTTAAATGTGCCTTTGAAAGGAAATACAAACCCTGATTCCTATAATCAGGATGATAGCATACTATTATTATAACAATAGTAAGTAATAAAATTACATATTATATAATATATTACTATAGTATAATATTATACCAACTGTAATAACAAACCTTTTCCTGCATGAACACACACCTAAATAATAAAGACATTCAAATGAATATTTGAGGATTCTAATATATTCTTTCCTTACATAATTACTGCAATACATTAGCATTCATCAGGACTATGCCAATCATCTGAACAAAATGCTTTCAAATTCATTTGATCTGCTGTGAATCAAATCCTGTTAAACAGAGTAGATCCATTTTATCGCATTCACAATCTGTATTTTACTGGGAGAGACTCAAGACCAAGACATTGTAAAGCCAAAACAGTGAAATACCACCACCACTGTTGCCTCACTTTGCCTGCAAAAGGTCCAGGTAATCTTACATAATTTGAGATGTAACTTTTCTGGGTCGCTGCAATTCCACACCATTTAATATTCACAAATAGCTCCCAGTGAGTTCACTTATCTCTTAAGCACCACTGGATATCCAACCCCTGAGGCCTTAATTAGGCACTGATAAAAAGATTCATGCATCTAAAAGTAGAAGCTTGCATTTAGGTAACAGACACCTCTGAAAGTAAGGGCCTACCTTCACTCCTAAAGCAGTTGCTCCAGTCAGATGTCTGATGCTCACTCAAGAAATAGAAAAACCTGAGATGCTCAGACCCAGCCCCAGAACAACCTGGCCTCCCTGTGTCTTACCAGATGCTCTCAGCCAATGTATGTGTGGTACACACACACAGATATACGTACACACGCATCCTTTCCTGCATTTCTGCATACTGTCACCCCTTCATCACACTAGCCTCACCTTAAAAAAAGATGTTGGAAACTAATGTTCTTTTTGTTTTAAGCTAGCTGAGTAACAGATGAAAGCAACAAGAGCCCTTCATGAAGAAGCAAAACAGCACAGTCAGGCAATTCTAACGGCAAATGCTTCTCAGAGGAATCGCCATCAAGGGCACCAGAGGCTGCATTACTGTGCGCTGTCACTGCCCACCTGCAGCAAGTGGAAACAGCCTGCCCCTGGGGGAGGCAAGAGGTGGCTTTGCCCACAGAACTGACAATGTGCAGGAGAACATGTCCACGGGGAAACATTCTGGCAGACCAGATGCAGACTTTGAGTGCAAGACCAATGACGGCAGAGTACGCTGGCACACGTTTCCATGGCAGACATATAACCGATAGCAAGAAAAGACTGGAACCACTCCCCACACCATCCCCAAACTCCCAGCAGGGTCTGTGCAGTCACCTCCCCCGGCCAGGAACACTCCTCAGCAGCTTCCAATGGCATGGCCAAAAGGCAAACATCACCAGCATGTTCCTACCCTTTCTGATTCCTACCCACGTCCAGCTGATCACCCCATCAGTGGCCCTACCCTGTTTCTACATCCCCTCAGGCACTACCCCCAGGCAAAGTCACCAGTCTGCAAGGGACTGGGTGACACTGCCAGATGCTGTGATGTGCCTCGTCTCTCAGGATCTTCACCAGAAGGCCAGAGATCAGCCACACCATCTCTTTCACACAGCAGCCTGAGGATGGTCCTGAATTAAACCACGGAGACAATGACAATTACAGTACAAGAATCTGCCTGGCTTTCCTTCATGGCTCCTTCCCCTCTTTTCTGTCATTGGCATCTGGTATAATTAGGCACAATTATTTTTGGGAAAAGTCTACAACTTGGGCATGTTAACTGCAAACAATAGCAATACATTTATCTGTGTGATTGTATACACAAAGTTCTCTATATGCACTACACCCACCAAAATGTCAGTGAGCTCTTCAGAGGCCAAACCCTAATTGCAAGGATGGGGCATGACAGAGAAAAGAAAGCCAGAGAAAAACTGAAGGAGATAAAAAGTTTGAGGCAGCATTAGGTAATATGACATAACCAAGAGATCTGGACGAGGGCATCGAGTGCACCCTCAGTAAGTTCGCAGATGACACCAAGTTAGGTGCGTGTGTCGATCTGCTTGAGGGTAGGAAAGCTCTGCAGGAGGATCTGGATAGGCTGCACCGATGGGCTGAGGTCAACTGCATGAAGTTTAACAAGGCCAAGTGCCGGGTCCTGCACCTGGGGCGCAATAACCCCAAGCAGAGCTACAGACTGGGAGAGGAATGGTTGGAAGCTGCCAGGCAGAGAAGGACCTGGGAGTGATGGTGGATAGTCGGCTGAATATGAGCCAGCAGTGTGCTCAGGTGGCCAAGAAGGCCAACGGCATCCTGGCTTGTATTAGGAACAGTGTGACCAGCAGGCCTAGGGAGGTGATCGTCCCCCTGTACTCGGCTCTGGTGAGGCCGCACCTCGAGTACTGTGTTCAGTTTTGGGCCCCTCGCTACAAGAAGGACATCGAGGTGCTTGAGCGGGTGCAGAGAAGGGCGACGAAGCTGGTGAGGGGCCTGGAGAACAAGTCCTACGAGGAGCGGCTGAGGGAGCTGGGCTTGTTCAGCCTGGAGAAGAGGAGGCTCAGGGGTGACCTTATCGCTCTTTTTAGGTACCTCAAGGGAGGCTGTAGCGAGGTGGGGGTTGGCCTGTTCTCCACGTGCCTGGTGACAGGACGAGGGGGAATAGGCTTAAGTTGAGCCAGGGGAGTTTTAGGTTAGATGTTAGGAAGAACTTCTTCACTGAAAGGGTTGTGAGGCACTGGAACAGGCTGCCCAGGGAAGTGGTGGAGTCACCATCCCTGGAAGTCTTCAAAAGACGTTTAGATGTAGAGCTTAGTGATATGGTTTAGTGGAGGGCTGTTAGCGTTAGGTTGGAGGTTGGACTCGATGACCTTGAGGTCTCTTCCAACCTAGGAAATTCTGTGATTCTAGTCATTTGTTTCTTACAATGGTACTTCCATGTAAGCAGTGACAGTTGCCACAGACAAGACAACTGATTAAGGCATACACAGAACAACTCTGTAACTATGACTAAGAATGTCTAGGATAAGTTATGAGCAGATAAAATTGAGCAAGCAGGAAACAGAAAAAACGCGTGGAACATCAAGCAGCATCCTGACACCACAGCAGGCTGCTCTGCTCGACCATCAGGAGAAATCCATCACGAGACCCCACCCGCCAGCCAACAACGCGCCGGGGACAACACGCGGGGCTGCTCGGGCACCGCCAGGCTTGGTGCCGGTGGCGGTGGCAGGGGGCGCCTGGACCCGGCGCTCCCCGCTTCAACGGCCCCGTGCCCGCGGGCCGGGCCCCGCGCTGGGGCTGCCGTTAGCGGGCCCCGCCCCGTCAGGGCTGAAGCGCGGCTCCCCTCACCTCCCTCCCCCTCCCCCCCGCCTCACTGCGCAGGCGCCCGAGGGAGGCCCGCGCTTGCGCCCCGCCGCGCGCCGGCCTCATGCGCCTCAGCAGCTCGCCGGCTGGCAGCGGCTCGGCGCGCGCGCACCCCCGCCCGCTCCGCTCTGCGCTCCCCGCCCCGCCACGCGCCCTCCGCGCGCCGCCGCTCCTGCACCTCCTGCACCTCCTGCTGCTGCCGCCGCCGCGAGGGCCGGGCGGGAACAGGTGAGGGGCGGCGGGGTGGGGAGGGGGCGCGCGGCAGGCGCGAGCGGGCGGGACCACGCGGGACCACGCGGGCAGGCGCGGGGGAGGCGGGGGGGTGGGAGACCGGATGGCGGGGGGGGGGTGAGGGGGGGGGGCCGCGCCCGGCGGCGTGAACGGGGATGGGGGGGGGAGCCTGAGGGACAGTGGGGGGGGGGAGCGGGTAACGGGATGGGGGTGACGGGGCCGGGGTGGGGGTGACGGGGCCGGGGGGCTGCAGGCGCTGAGGGCACAAGGCCGGGGTCTCGCAGCGGGGCTGGCGCTGCCTCGCCGGGCACCGCGGCCCCCGCTGAGGCTGTGAGGCGTCGCAGGCCGGCGGGCAGATGAAGTACATCCTGGTGACGGGCGGCGTGATCTCGGGCATCGGCAAGGGGATCATCGCCAGCAGCATCGGCACCATCCTCAAGTCCAGCGGGCTGCACGTCACCTCCATCAAGATCGACCCCTACATCAACATCGACGCGGGCACCTTCTCCCCCTATGAGCATGGTGAGCGGCCCCCGAGCGGCGCCCGGGGCTTCGGGAGGCTCCTGGGGCTGGTACCTGCTGGCAGAGCCCTGCCATGAGGCAGCCTGCAGCAAAGATGTTCTCCTAGTGGCTTTGGGCTCTGGTCTGTTACTGCTGCGAATGAAGCTGGTGGCTGGTAAATGGGTCCAGTTGTCAGTGCGTTAGTCTTCTTCGTTGGACAAGGCTTCTAGTTTTATGAGCTGCTCCTGAATTTGCTGTAGCAACCAAAGAAGGTGTTACCCTGTGTTGAATTCTTTAGCTGTCACATGCAAAATCAGCAAGTTGCTGATGCGGACTGTGTATGCGATGGTGGTGTTTGTGCCTTTCTGTGTCCTGCAGGTGAGGTGTTTGTGCTAGATGACGGAGGGGAGGTGGACCTGGACCTCGGTAACTACGAGCGCTTCCTTGATATCCGACTCACCAAAGACAACAATCTGACTACTGGGAAGATTTACCAGTATGTCATCAACAAGGAGAGGAAGGGAGACTATCTCGGCAAAACTGTCCAAGGTGATGTGAAGCTTTGTTTCTGGTGTTTAGATATATATTCCATATTTCTGTACTGGTGAGATGCTTTTGAATTCCATCTTGATTTGAGGTCTTTTTTTCTGATCTATGCTGTCTTTGTGACTTTTTGATTTGAGAAGGCACGCTGGTGCAAATTTTGGGGTGCGTGCCAAAGTTTACCTGTAACCCCCCCTCGAAACCTTACAGTGCTTGGGAGCATACTGCATGTTGTATGACCTATATCCTGGGCTTGGATCCAACTTTCTAACAGCCAGTCCTAAACATGAACAGACTACAGACCAATATATCTGTGGATTATTTGTTAGCTTATTAAGACTGTTACTGTTGTTGATAACTCATTTAAATAATACTGTTATGTTTTTAGAAGACCCGAAGGATCTTTGAGGATTAGATCATTCTTCTCTTTTTAAGCATCCTCCACAGCTGCTTTGGATAAAGATTTTTATAGCTGGTTTCAAACAGGCTAACTTTCTGCTTAGTACATAGAACAGTATTTACTGGAAGCTTCCATCTTAAAAAGGAACATTGTTTACATATGTTTAAATCGAAGCAGGATTACATTTCCTGCCAAAGCACCTCTCTTGAAAATCACAGCCAAGAATAGCCATTTCAAAAACGCATACTTCTTTAAAGACATGTATCGGTGCTGATGTGATAGGGGAAGCACTGGCTAGTTATTGTCAGTAATTTGGTCTGTAATGTGATAGGTTGTGATTTTAACCCTTTCCATGGTTTCTTCTTCAGTTGTTCCCCATATCACAGATGCTATACAAGAATGGGTAATGAGGCAGGCACGGATTCCTGTAGATGAAGATGGTATTGAACCCCAAGTTTGCGTGATTGAGGTTTGTAGCTCTTAAAACATAGCTTTTTTTCCTGTATGGAATAAACTGAACTATACATATGTTTTGTTTAATAAAACTTTAATTTTCAGTAATATTTGACTTTGCATGTTGAGATGGTTAAAAAATCTCCCTTGTTAGCCTCACTTTAATCTTCTGGTTGCTCTGTGTCTGAATCCATATACAGAAGGCTTAGGTCATGGACAGTTATATTTTTGAAGTCCTTTGCTCTCTAGACTAATCCAAATTAGTTTATGGAATGAATTTTAGCTCTCGTAATTTTATACATCGAAGTTTGAGTTAACTGTGCTGTGCCCTCATCGTACTTGGTGGATAGAGGAAGGGTAGTTAAGTGACCCTCTGGTGACAAGTACTTGTCTCTCCTTAGCAGTAACAGGACCCTTGGAGTGACTACCTCCAGCATAGACCTAGAAAAATGAATTGCACGAGTGATGAACCCTGTTCTGTTGCCTGCACACTGTATGTGTCATCCTGCTGCTAGAGGAGACAGAATAGGGCTAAGCCTCTGAGGTGGTGCCGCTGAGTTGGCTGGCAGGATATGCTGATACAGGAGAGAAAGTGTTTGTCAGAGTGCCCAGGTCGCGGTGACTTAGGACTCTTCCTGCAGCTTGAGTGCCAATTTCTGTCACAGGATTTGCAGCTATGGATCCTGAAGTACCTAGGAAGCACTGTCTGACAGCGCTCAGGAATTTGTTGCTGCTCCAGAGGATGCCTTGTGTTTCTTTATCTGCACGTGTGCAAAAACACTGTATAGTCACTTAAACTAACAGAAATTTTGCTTCTTTGTGCCACCTAATGTTCATAAATGATAATTCAGAAGATCTGTGATAGTAGCCCAACAGCGTTTTAACACTTAAATCTTTTTCCTAAAGAGAGAGTAAAGGCAAAGCTAATGTCCCTGGAGATGTGCTGTCTATGTGAGAAGCTGTTTTTCCTGTGGATTTTTGACTTTGGGGTAAATCACGAAGGTAGAATAATAGTTGGGGTACAGTGGAGACTGAGGAAGTAGTACGTACAACTGGCAAATATTGTTGTTTTTCATGTTGATGTTTTGGTGTTGATGCTCCTTAGGGAATTAGAGGGAGGTGCTGGGGAGGTATTTAGATGTCCTTTATGTGTTGGTACCCTTTAGCATACCTATATAGTAGAGTTTTGATGTTAACTTTAATTCTAAATGTCTTTGTCTTTTTTTAGCTTGGTGGAACAGTAGGTGATATTGAAAGCATGCCTTTCATTGAAGCTTTCCGTCAGTTCCAGTTCAAAGCCAGAAGAGAGAATTTTTGTAACATTCATGTCAGTCTAGTTCCACAGGTAAGGAACTAAAATGCGAGGTGGTCAGCTGCTTCTTTGTATCCAAAACTTGATTTATAAATAGTTGTTTCTGATATGCTGTATCTAAAGACACTGTATTTCTATTTCTGTATATAGAAACTTCTGGAAGAAATGCAGAAAATATAAGGTTACATATTTTTATGAGGTTCACAAAAACAGAACAGAATTTTTTCAAAGTGTGTAAATGTGTAATAAATAGTTGGGAGTTGCAGCAAACTCAGTTGTCATCTTTTAACTGCTGTTTTTCTCTATGGAATCATCTAGCTTTGGCAGATAAATTTGCTGTCTAGTGCTGAAAACTTCCCAATTTTCTTGATTTATGTTGTCTTTCACTTCTGCAAAGCTCTCATAAAATTCAGTGTTAGAGCCAGATCTCATAGCCATTTCATTTTAAAATGATCATATTCCAAGTTATTCCTACACTTTGTTATTTGTTACTGTATGTCTTTTTCCCAATATGTCCAATATCTGTAGTTCATGAAATAAGTTGGGTTACTTTTGTAGTTTGAATACATAATACTGTGATTTGAAATACAATCTATGCGTTTTCATCTTTAACAGCAGCCAGATGTGACAGTTTTTAAATGCTGTATGATAGTCTTAGTGGCAGTTGCCCTTGGTTCAAAAATTCACTGAATAAGGTCTTAAGAAACAGTGCTACTAAAAGAATCAGTTAATTAGAAATCACAAATTAAAACAAAATGTCCTTATATTTCAAGTAGATGCTGCAAACTCCAGTTAATACTAAAAGCAAATGAAGGTACTTTATGCCATGCAACCTGATCTGTATTATCTGCCCTGAATTTGAATGCAATTTACAATTGTTACCACTCAAAAACCTCTATTTCAAGAATCAGTACTTAAAAAATGTCTTCTATGGTAATGGAAGTATGCATAAGTATTTATTGTTTAGGATCTGGATTTGACAGAGTAACTCAGTTGCGTTACAAGGGTGCAGATCAGTCTTCGTTCTCTCTTCTCAATCTTACCTTCCCTTTCTGGCTGGGCTAGGTGATTTAGGGAGAGAAAATCAGAAATTTGAATTGCTAGGTATTTGGAGGGAACAGTGAATAAAAAACCTGAGACTCTGTGCTCTCCTTTTCCACAGTAATATGCATGTCTTCCTACTGTACAGACTTGAACTCTGGTTTCTGCTGGTTGATTTCAGTTTTTGAGATTAAGGTGCTAGTACAAAAAGGTATTTAAAGCTCGTGAATTATCTAAAAACTGTGTCAAAGTTTTATGAGACAAAAAGGGTGGAGAGTCCCCAGTAATGTGAGTAATTTCTACAAATCGTCAGAAATTAATGTAACAAATTCTGTTCTTTGACCAGCCAAGCTCTACAGGAGAGCAGAAGACCAAACCCACCCAAAACAGTGTTCGTGAACTCAGAGGCCTTGGTCTCTCGCCAGACCTGGTAAGGTTTGCTGCATGGCTTTGAATTTGAAAATGCAGTACTGGCACGTTGCAACAGCAACCTAGTCTAAATAAGTTGAGTTCTTACATATTGGTAACTAAGCTGTTTTGTTTTTTTTTTTTCCAAGTCACAGAGACATTGCAGAAAGACTTTTTTTTTTTTTTTTTTGTTAGAGGTTTGTTATGTGAATGTCTGAGTAGTCTGCTGCTTCAGAACCTTAATGGTGCTGTTCTGTTAGATTGTTTGCAGGTGCTCTACTCCATTGGATACCTCAGTAAAAGAAAAGATTTCCATGTTCTGTCATGTTGAACCAGAACAGGTAAAGAAAGGTTGCTGTCTACTTTGTTTATTGCAAGTAGCAATAAATATTGTAGCTGTTTGTCAAATGCTGAGCGAAGTTTTACCTGAGCATAGAGCTGTTGTTCTAGCTCTCTCTGTAATAGCTGCATAATTCATTTGCTTCTTTGTCTTACCTACGTTCCCTTGCATAAGCAACTGTTACAATTGTCCTTTTTGTGTCCGCATCTATTTTTTATAAGGTAAATATGCTTAGGCGTAGACAATTCTGTGGAATCCAAGGTATTTTCTGAATAGCTTTTTTATACCTTGTTTATCCTTCAACATTCCTGCTGTAAATGCAGAAGAATGAGATTTTTATCAGTGTTTAGAAGCAAAAGGGTAGTTGCCCAAAATTGCGTTAAAAGGATAGGTGCATTTTTGTACACTACTTCTGTGATAGTATTCTTCTGCCCGTGGTTGCATATGGAGAAATTACAAAGAAAAGTTTAAATGGTAGTTGAGAGGAGCATTGTTTACTTGAATGTTATGTGGTATGCAAAAATTCCATGTTAGCCTGATTTTTGTTGTGCTGAGCGTAATCTGCATAGCATAGTCTGAGTTCGACTTTAGAAAATAATCAGATAGTCTGGAGGGTGCTTATTAGCACTTTCAGTTCCAGCTAGAGCTTGAAAAAGTGTGTCTTTTTATGAAACAAGGGATATCACTGCACATTTTCAGGCTCTGTCAAGTCTTCTTTTTAAGTTCCTATACAAGATCAAAGGGAGTCTTGAGGTTTCAGGTGTTACATTCAGAATTAGCTGGTGATCAGCAGTATGATACCCACCTCTTGTTTTCTAACCTGCTGTTGGTCAGGAATTTTAAGTAAATTCCCCATGTCAGCCGCTTTCTTGGAAGTTTAATGCAATTTTATGTAGTTGTTTCTCTAACTGCAGTTGCACTTGAATTGAGAAGTAGATGTTACTGCCTACAAAGGAAGAAAATTGCAGTTTAGTTTTGCTGGTGAAGTGTTGAACTTTGCTTTCATGGGAGTTGGGAGAAATGAGGATTTAAAAATAGTTGTCATATTTTTGATCCTTAATAAAGTACAGTCTCCATGATGGTCAGGTGGCCATTGTTTAGAGATGTCTTTCCTTTTCTGCTGAAGCCTTCTTCAGTGAACTTAACTGTTGAAGTCTGTATTCCTCACCAGTCTTAGAATTCTTTGTTCTGTAGCTGTTTAATTCCAAGTCTGATGAAGGACTGAAAATGATTACTTTATTGAGCCCACAGTGTTCCCTGGACTTTAGTCAAACTTGGAGCCCTGGTTAAGAATGACAATGGTGGGCAGATCCAGTCATGCTGGGGGTTGTAGTTCTAGAAATATGAAGTCCTTCCTTCCCCAGAGCTGGAGACCTCTGCTTAGGAGGAGAAACTCACCTCTTGACTTATTTTTTTGAATTCTGTTACACACTTGCATAACTTCCATAGCAGCTGACTGTCATATTGCTGGGTCATCATGCCACAGCCCTTCCTCAGGCTGTAGTGAGTCGCAATACCTGGGAAGTGGTGAAGGATAGCCTTTTTAAGTATAGGGAAACTACTATTAAGCTGTTATGTGGTATGTTATTCAATGCATGTTATTTCTTGCATGTTTAAGTAGTCAAAGGGTTTTTTTCTAGAGATGGAAGTTCTTTCAATAGTCATCTAAAAATAATTTGACAGGCATGCTTAAATCTGTTCTAATGACATTCATATTTTATGAACAGGTTATCTGTGTTCATGATGTCTCTTCTATATACCGGGTTCCTCTGTTGTTAGAGGAGCAGGGAGTTGTTGACTACTTCAGACACAGGCTTGATCTTCCCATTGGGAGACAGCCCAGGAGGATGCTTATGAAGTGGAAGGAAATGGCTGACAGGTGAGCTGCACCGCTGCGTGAAGTGAGACTTAAGAATCTCAATAAGTTTCTCTACTTCATTGTTGGTTGTTAGGTTATGAATGTTACTACATATTCAGCCAGTGTTCTGAAGTGCTCAAGCTTTTTCCTCTTTTTTTTCTTTACTACAAAAGCACATTTTCTTCCTAGATGTTTAACCATTTGGAAAAAAAAATAAATCTTCAGTTAGAGAGTCCTTTAAGATACATTGAGTTCCTTACATTGTGATGTTAGTGTACTGCCTATGTCAGAACCATTTTGAAGTACTTAATGTGAATGGCTCAGACCTCCCCCACAAAAACAGCAGTGTTGTTACATAGCATTGAAATCCTTTTGTAGGCATACACAGGAGTCATCAGGAATGTCAGTTAAAAAAAAAAAAAAAAGTGTGTGCTTTCAAGCGAGTCAAACAGCTGTTTTGTAACTGTTCCATCTGAGACTCCTAGAACACTTTTTTTTTTTTTCGTGTGGGGACTACAGTGCATCTTCTTTTAGAAATAGTGAATTGAGTCTTTTCAGTCAGCATTCAGGCCCTTTCTGAAGCTGTATATATGGCTGTCTTTATAAGAAATTAATTTGCAAGATCTAGATTCTTCTCCTTAAAACACGGGTGACCAATGTAAAGAACGTTTCACTTTGACAGGGAAAGGCCTCAGTAAATGACTTGGTTAAAGGTACTTAATTCTGAAATACACTGTTTAAACAGAATCTCTTAGTTGTAATCAAGAATGCTGTGTAAATCACGTGCTGCCAGAGGCTGGGGACAGAAAGTGTAGGCAGCACAACTCAGGATTCTAGAAGTCATTTCTTTATTTCTGGCTGCTGAAGTGAACTCAGTCAGAAGCAGCGTGGGAAGATGCAGTACAGTATAAACATATGCAGAATTGTGCTTTGATCCTCTCTTCTGATAGTTTACTGCTGACTTCTTGGATATAATAGAACTTCCCGAAAAGACAGTTTGTATCTGTTCAAAATGGCTTTTTACCACAAGGAGAGACAAGTTAATTTATACATAACTTTATGCAAGCTTTTGCTCTCATGTTGGTGTTTTTTCTTCCATTCTTGCTTTGATGTTTTTTAGGTTGTCTTTGTTACGGAAGGTCATCTCTTTCACAGTTGGTTTATCTCTAGTCTGACAGACCCCAAGAGCCTAGCTCTTTAAATTACTTGAAAAGCTGAATAGAATATAAATAATTCTTGCCCCATTTCCTCTTAGTGGTGAAATAACACCAGCGTTTTGATTTTTCTTTAGGTATGACCGTCTCCTTGAAACATGTTCCATTGCACTAGTTGGCAAATACACCAAGTTTTCAGATTCCTACGCATCTGTCATTAAGGCACTGGAACATTCTGCACTGGCTATCAACCATAAACTTGACATCAAGGTGTGTGTGTGCATGCAAGTAAATTTCCCCTTTCATACTTACAGTGTACGCATCTTAGTTGTTAGGCTTAAAGGGAGAGTTGGTCCAGCCAGTGAACTTTAAAACTGTTCTTGGATTATAGCATCTGTTGTCAGGCATAAAACAGCTTTAAAGCAAACCAGCCTTTTATCCTGAGAGTTATGCAAGGCGTCAGTGTTGATGGGAACTCTTGAGTGCTCAGTGTTGCATATTGAACTATGACAGAGCTCTAGATGTATTTAAAGAGGGCAATATTTGCTTTAATTTCTAGCAGTTTTCGAAAGTGATCCTTTTTTAGGGTTGTTGCTGTTAACCTTGTACTGACAGCCTTTATGATGCTTCTCCCTCATTCTTTTATTGAGGTTTTAATGCTGGACTGGCTCCACAGATGCTTCTAATAGTCTTGATCACAGCCAAATGTTCTGAAAAGGTTAAAATGTGTATCTGTTGTCAGAAATTGAACTTATTTAATTAAAGTTTTTTAAAGGTGCAGTGGATTCATGATGCCATTGAGTCATGGAAATAGCTGCTTTTTTTTTTTTTTTTTTTTTTTAACAACAGCACCATTCTACATTTGTCTTACTTTCACCTCCGCTGATTTTTTAGGAGTGGTGAAAGGCAAATACTGTGTGTGTTCATCCATGGGCAGTTCCTAGTAACTGTATTTGTATGGTTCAGAAGGGTAATGGATTCTGTGTGTGTTGTGCATCTAGACCTTATATTAATGAGAACTAGAAGATTTCATGTTTGTATTTTTTTGTGGCAGTACCTCATAATCCTTTTTGGGATTTATTTTCCTCAGTATATTGACTCTGCTGACTTGGAGCCAGCAACCCTCCAGGAAGAACCTGTCCGATACCATGAAGCATGGCAGAAACTATGTGGTGCTCAGTAAGATTCTTGTACTCTGTCCATTTCTTTGGAGCGTGTCTGGTAAACTTGCTACTTCTGACACTTATGGAATGTCTCACCATAGGCCTTTTTCTTAGGCAGTGTACCAGCACACTCTTGAAGCGGCCCCAAAGATCTCTCAAGGAAACTAAGGATAAGATAGAGTAGAATTACTTTGAAAAAAAATAAAAATGAAAAATGAGGGAGTTTGTGAAAGGCAGCATTAGGGAAAATAATTATGGACATAAGGATTTGCACAGACTTAGCAGGGAAACGGGATGAAAGGAAATGAGGGAACGGGATAGATACTGGCAAAGGTTTGGAAAACCAAAGAGAGGAAATACATAAATGTGGTATTCAGTTTTATAAGAAGAAGATAAAGGTACTGTGTTCAGCTCTGGAGCCACCTAGAATGATCATCTTGGTGGCTTCCTCTGGACTCAGAAGGCTGGAGCACCTCTCTTGTGAAGACAGACTGAGGGAGCTGGGGTTGTTCAGCCTGGAGAAGAGAAGGCTCCAGGGAGACCTCACAGTGGCCTGACAGTGCCTAACGGGGGCTGCAGGAAAGCTGAGGAGGAGCTCTTTGTCAGGGAGTGTGGTGATAGGACAAGGGATAATGGGTCTAAACTAAATCAGGAAAGGTTTAGATTAGATATCAGGAAGAAATTCTTTACTATGTGCGTGGTGATGCACTGGAACAGGTTGCTCAGAGAAGCTGTAGATGCCCCATCCCTGGAGGTTTTCAAGGCCAGGTTAGATGGGGCTTTGGGCAACCTGGTCTGGTGGGAGATGACTCTGCCCATGGCAGAGGGGTTGGAATTAGATTATCTTTAAGGTCCCTTCCAAGTCGAACCATTCTGATTCTACGAAAAAGTGTTACAATGCAGAGAAATACCAAGAGTTAGCCAGGAAGCTCTTGTTAGAAAACAAGAACCAGTGGGGCTTGTGAGTCCTGAAGGAAGCACGCTTTGGGTTATACTGATAGAACAAAGAAGCTCCTGCAGAATTGAGTTTCTTTGCACCTGGGGTTAGGACAACGTGACTGCAGCCAGTGGCTTCCTTGGCATGGGCCAGGGTGGATGATGCATTCGCAAATGGGTGTTTGTTGCGGAGTGCGTGAATCATCCAGTGTGAACAACTTGAGTATTGCAACCTGTGTTATATTTGGGATTCCTTGGAAGGTAAAATGTGCATTTATAAAATGTTACCCCCCAAATATTTTATGACACCTCATATGAAGTCAGACAGAAGCTGTGCTGCAGACAGGCTTTGCCACTTAGGGCACTTTAAAGCCCTTTTCAGTAGTGAATTCTTGCAAGATGTATAGGAGAGAGTGGCACGTGGTTGCTGGGAACCATGCTGGTGAGTCACATGTGAAAAGAATCTTCTCACTCTCGTGCAGCGGAGTCCTGGTTCCTGGTGGATTTGGTGTTCGTGGGACAGAAGGCAAAATTCAAGCTATTTCTTGGGCAAGAAAACAGAAAAAACCCTTCTTAGGTGAGAAACATTTTTCATCCATTAGAAGAAATAAGGAAATTGAATAAAAGCTTAACTGGACTGCAGCAAGAACTTTGTGGATTTTCACGAGTGTTCAGAATATACAGTTTTGAAGATAATTGGCTGAAGGAAAGCGGTGGTCTGTGCTCAGGTTAATGGGGTAATAGAATCATCATCTTCAGTTAGCTCTGAAGTAGTCAGAGTTGGTTGGGATGTGATGACAAAATCTCCACGATGAGGGGGGGATGAGTTTCAGAGCATGGCTGTGGTATCTTGGCATCTGGAAACAAAGAAATGTGTGAATGCTTTTAAACTAACTGGGCATAGTGCAAGACTGGAGATGTCATGTGAGCAGTGGATGGGGTGTGAGGTGTGGAGGTAAAATGTGTCAAAACAGTCTGGTACAGGGTGAACAGCCCCTTAAATCCAAATCCCAGTCAGGGGTGTGTCTCTTCCAAGTTTTCCTCAGACTCCGGACTGCTTTGTGAAGGCGTGTGCGCTTTGCCCAGCAAAGCTTTTGCCTCTGTGAATATAGGCTCAGTGGTCCCTTGTCCTGACTTGATCTGTATTCTTTCTTTCCTTCTGCAGGCGTTTGTTTGGGAATGCAGTTAGCAGTCGTGGAGTTTGCACGCAGTGTTCTTGGTTGGCAAGGTAATTGCACAAAGCTTTTCCTGGGCTTTGGATATTTTATTTTCGTTGGTTTGTTGGGTAATACCCGTAACTATATTTTTCATTGGTAGGTAGATTAAAATTTATTTTTTTCTAGACTTATAAAAAAATTCCCCTCCTCCTTTGCTAACTCAAAAAATAAATAATCTCCTTATCTTACTCAAGTAAAGCTCAGTGCTGGAATGCTTTTAACAACAGAAAAATTTCTATTGCTTGGAGTGAGGTTCAGCTCCTGATTAAGACACGTAAGTGGAGTTGTGCTCACGTGTGCTGGACAGCCTAATTCCCATTATAGCCATTCACTGGCAATGAAGACCAGAACACAATTCAGCTGACCAGGCAGTTACACCTACTTCAGTGATTTGAATTGTTTTCTGGGCTCCACTGCTTGAGTGGACTTGGTTCCTGTTTTAAAAGAAGTTTTGACAGGAAGTAGTGTCTCAGACTGATTCTGAATCTTGGTAGTAGTGAAGGGGTGGAGGGGGCAGTCATGGGGATGTGTTCTTCAGAGTACTTCTTCCTTCCCACTCCGTAGCTTTATTTAAAATATTCAGAACTGTTGTATTTTTCCTGAATGACCCTTGCTTTCAGCACCGAGTGCACTAGCATTAGTTGCCCTACCTCTGGGCAGAAATTCATATCTAACATAGCTGACGGAGTACTGTGTTTTTGCTGTCTGGGGCTGAAATGACAGCTCTGTGCAGGGAGAGGGTCTCAGCAAAGCTAAGGCTGCTGCTTGCCAGAAGGGTGGGGATGGGATGCAGTTGTACCTGGGGGAGGTGCATGCCATGGTGAGAGGAACTTTGTGTTTCTAATCAATTAATGTAACATTGCAGATGCTAACTCAACAGAATTTGACCCCAAAACCACTCATCCAGTGGTGAGTATGTAGTGACTTGCTTCTAGTATCCTTACTGTGTTAGACTTGTCTGTACACACCTGTTCATATAGATAAGGACTTGGATTATTATGTCTTATGGCTTTTTTAAGTCTGCTTTTCATCACTTCCTAATCTGAACAACAAATGTTTCCTAGTTAACTGTATGACAGTTGCCACTTTTTAAAATATTATAGTGCTTGTTAATGGTGCAACAGTGGGATATATAAATATGTGTATAATATAATTGTTCTTCTTCGTAAAATGAAATGTTTCTTAAGAGACGAAAGGAAAAAATGCCCTTCTTAAAGGGCAGTTTAAAAGCTCTCTGAAATCAAAGAGTAAGCAGGTCCGGTCGAATTTGGATATCACCAAATTTGATTATGATCTCAGAAATCAGCATAGGCGAAGATAAATTCCTTAGAACATTTGTAGACAGATTTCCGAATGTGTGTTTCTCAGACTGCAGACCACATATGTGTCATCCAGGGTCCCATCATAAAGGCTGGCTTCTGCTATTTTAAAACGCTACTCAGAAGGAAAGGTTTTTCTAAAAACAAGCTTATGGAGTTATATGAAGTATAAGTGATGCTGATTTCAGGTTTTTGTTTCTGTGAAATTGGTTTGCTTAACATATAGTTCAGTAAATAGCACAGTATTATTATCGTGGGATCTGTGTGGGCTTTGACTTGGACCATTTCCTATGCTAGAGCTTCCCAAATATCTCCAAGCCTTCTATATGTTCTCTGTACAGCCTTTACTAGAATAACTGCTAATTAATCAAGTTCTGTGGGTTGATTTAGTTGTTTTCTGTATTGATGTTGATTTCTTTTTTCCTGTTAGTGTTTCAGAGTGTGCCTGGGACTGAGCATCCCTCAGTCTCACTTCCTGCTCTGAATGCTTTTCCCAGGTCATAGACATGCCAGAACATAATCCTGGGCAAATGGGTGGAACTATGAGGCTTGGCAAGAGAAGAACACTCTTCCAAACGAAGAATTCAATCATGAGTAAGGGTTGTTTTATCTTCCAGGTTTGGAAGTGTTTCCTGGGAATAAGATGCCTATATAGTTGGGATATAGTGGGTATAGGGAAGTAAGATCTGGGAATGTTAAAGCATTCCTTGAACGTATTTCCATTAGTGAAATGGAGATCAATCAATTTGGTCCCCTCTAGAAGTGGCTCATGACAGTAAATGCTAATCATGTGAGCCTGTCAAAACTTGGCATCAGGTGAACTGTTTGGCATTTATTTAAGACATTGACTTTTTTTTTTTGGTGTAGGGAAGCTGTATGGGGATCATGATTTCTTGGAAGAGAGACACAGACACAGGTTTGAGGTAAAAATGCTATTGTGGGTGTTGAGCTTTTCTGTATAATCCAGACACAAGAGATCATGGGTTTTCTTGCTTCTGGTCTTCTAGGTCAATCCAGAACTGAAAAACTGTTTTGAAGAGCAGGGTTTGAAATTTGTAGGCCAAGATGAGGAAGGAGAGCGAATGGAAGTGGTTGAGTTGGAAGGTGAGTATTTAAGCAATGAGACTATGAGCCTCAGTATCTCTGAGGGAAACTGAAGGTAATCAAGCAGACCAGTCCAGGCTCCCTCAGAACCATTCTGTGCATAGAATGACATGCTGAGTTACATGAGGAAAAAAAAAAAAAAAAACAACAAAAAAAAACAAACAGTGCCATGGGCCTGTCCATTTAGGAACAATTGACAGAGGTAGAAAGATACTGATCACATTTAAGCCATGGTGTTGGGGAGGAAGTGTTTTCAGTGACAGTTCAGACATAGACTTAGAGACTTCTCATTAATGTTTCCTGTTTCTTTCTTGTAGAGCATCCATTCTTTGTGGGTGTTCAGTATCACCCTGAATTCCTCTCCAGACCAATTAAGCCATCTCCTCCATACTTTGGCCTCCTGTTGGCATCTTCAGGAAGACTCGCACATTATCTGCAAAAGGGCTGCAGGCTCTCACCCAGGTAGGTTAAAGGAAGATTCTCATAAGGAAGATTCTCATGCAGCAGTGCTTCCTCCTACAGGGTAAACTGGAGGCTCTTGTTCACACAGAGTGGGGCTTTGCTGGTCTGTGAGGTGCTGGGGGTGCTTAGAATCGCAGAATAATTTAGGTTGGAAAAGATTTCCAAGATCAAGTCCAACTGTTAACCTAGCACTGCCAAGTCTACCACTAAACCATGTCACTAAGCACTGCATCTACACATCTTTTGAATAACTTCAGGGATAGTTACTCAACTACTTTGCTGGGCAGCCTGTTCCAACCCTTTCATTGAAGAAATTTTTGCTAATATCCAACTGAAACCTTCCCTGGCACAGCTTTAGGCCATTTCCTCTTGTCCTATCCCTTGTTGTTTGGGAAAAGGTGCTTGAAGTACCTCTTCTTCACACTCTTAGTCGAAACCTGTTGTCTTGTATTTTAATATTGACTGTAGTGCCATAGAGCTGCACTTGTCCCACAGTGGGGTCCCATCTTCAGGAAGAGTAATTCTGGAGTGTCCTGTTGGGAATCAGATCTTTCAGGAAACTCAGCTGGGCCTGCTCTTCTAGATGATTGGAGACCTCACAGGGTTTTCTGCATGTTTCTTGTACAAGTCCTAGGTACAGGTTGATCCTTGAGAAACTTGTTTCCATTAATGGTTTAAAGAACGGTCCCAGGTTGTTGTAGCTTTGTGTTTTTTTTCTGCTGCATTAAGCTTTCTTTTAATTAAGCTTTCTTTTAGTTTGCAAAACAACTAATGTTTTGGATAGGTTACAACTGTGCATTTACTTTATTCTGTTGCTTCTGACTGCCCTGCAGTTCTGCTCGGTAGACACGGCAGTAAGCCCACTTTTCAGGTGGGCTTAGGCAGGAGGAGTGGCCCAAAAGAACTGTATGAAACTTAGCAAGGACAAAAGTATCTAGGAAGGATAAACCCCTTGCAATAATGCAGGCTGGGGACTGAGGATCTGGGGAGCAGTTCTGCTTGCATGTTGCTGCAAAGTCTTGGTGAACTGCAAGCTGAACATAAGCCACCAGGGTTCAGTGTGCCCCGGCAGTGTAGAAAACATGAACAGTGTTCTGGGCTGTATAAATAAGAGAGAAAGCCAGTACATGGACAAAAGTGTTTGTCTCTTTACTTAACATTTCTTAGACCATGCCTAGAATGCTTTATAAAGTTTTGGGCCCCCAGTACAAGTAAGATGTTGTTAGACTGGAGGGAGTTCAGTGGAGGGCTACCAAAGAAGATCAGGAGGCTGGAGTGCTTGCTGGTTGAGGAGAAGCTGAGGGAGCTGGGCTTGTTCAGTCTGGAAGAATTATTTTGTTTATGGGGACTTCATGGGGGACCTAATAGGAGCCCACCAGTACCTATGAGAAAGTATTTAAGAAGATAAAAATGGGATTTTTACACAAGTGCATGATGGGAAGATGAGAAACAATTGACGCAAATTGAATCTGTTTTTCACCTTCAGATTGTTCAAGCTTTTGTTCAGGTTGCCCAGTAAGGATTGTGCAGTCTCCACTCTTGGAGAACATCAAAATGTGACTGGATAGATCCTGAGCAATTGTCTCTGGTGTGATAGCTGATCCTGCTGTCTGTCCTGAGAGCCATTCCAGTCTGAATTATTTTGTGATTCTGAAAAAGTTCTTTAATGGATTAGAGACAATCAACTGTTACTGGGAAGATGAACATAATGGATCATGGATGGTTACCCAGTCTTCTCTTGATTGAATTTAATTTAGATTAGCTTGGTCTTAAAATGTTTCTCTCTATAGATAGATGTGGTTTGATTTATTTTTATATATATACATTTATATTATAATATTCTATAATAAGTATATCTGTTATTCTAGGAAATTTTGCATGCTTTGCTTTTTTTCCTAAGCCAACAGTACAAGACCACACTAATTCCTGATGCACATCTAGGTTTATAAAGCACTTTTGCTCTGTAAAATAAAATCTTCCTGTATTCTATAGGGACACTTACAGTGACAGAAGTGGCAGCAGCTCGCCTGACTCAGAGATAACAGAGCTGAAGTTTCCATCGTTTAATCACGACTGATTCCCGGTAACTTTTAATGATATTAACCTCTTCCCTTATGGAAGAAAAAATCGTTGCCCAATCTGTCCTTCTAGTGTTTCACATCAGTTAGTTGAAAACTGGCATGCTGCAAAAAGTGCTGGTGCTTACACGTGTTCTAGCTTTGTGGAGGGATGCATAAGACCTCGTGTCTGTGTAACAGATGTGGGTGTATATTTCCCTGGCAAACTGACAAATAATAAAGTATAAAAATAAATGTGGGAACTTAGGAATGACTTCAAATAAAGAAACAAAGCACAAATACAGCACACCTTGCTGAAAATGGAAGCATGGCCAAACAAGGGGTTACTGGATTTAGAAGGCTTGATATTTTGAGAGCACTATCTCACCTTTGCCCAAAAAACATACTTGAAATATCCATTCTCCCCTACTTCATGAGACAGCAAATTTCTCTGTTAAAATCAGATTTGTATGTGTGTATAAAAATAAAATCTAAGTTTTGGAGGAGGGGCAGTAAACCCTAGCTTTCAAACTTCAGCAGCAAATAAATAAATAAATAAATTAGAACACTTCAAACCTTAATTTCCAATGTTAACTACGGAGTGGAAATGAGGGTTAGCCCATGAAATCTAGCACAGAAGTACTTCCCCCATCCCCAGTCGTGGTACTGGGCCTTTGTAGTACTAAAGTTAGAGTCGCTTGGGCGTTGGGTTGTTCCAGATCTGGTGCCATGGCAAACTACGAGCTGAAGAACCCCTCTCTAAAGTTCAGAAGCTTTGGCTCACTGAGAGTATCAAGCAAGCTCCATGACATGCCTAGTACTGGGTGCAGAACTGATACCTGGTAGCTTGGAGGCCTTCCCCAAAATAAAGTTGTAGGGAAAGTCAAATTGGCCAATGTGATGCATGTCCTGTCCAGCTGACTGACCTGCTGGTTCAAGTCTCAGCTCAACTCTGTTAATAACTGCAACAAAATTAAGGTTTTCCTTTTGGTACAGGCAGTGAGTGGGCAATGCTGCTCATCCAGGGCTGGGAAGGGGGAGAGGTTAATGCTTAGCCTCATAGTGCTCATTCCCAAAGTTTTATTTAAATGCTGACTTCTAGAATAAAGTTCATAGAATGGCTAGAATCATAGAATGGCTCAGGTTGGAAAGGACTTTAAAGATCATTTAGTTCCAGCCCCCCTGCCATGGGCATGGAATAACTCCAAGGTTGCTTTCTTGGAGATATAATCTAGTGGTTTTAAAACTGCCACAATGCCCCTGTGAACTAAAAGATGTCTCTTTTCAGACAAGGAATGTTGTCAGGTTGCAACTGTTACATTTGTTGAAGCAATGCAGTTTTAAGACTCAGATTTCAGTGTGCTATGCAATTTCTGTCTATCAACTGTTACTAATTAATTCTTCTATTTCTTTCTTTCCTTCTCCAGATGTGTCTTCACTGAAGAGAAGAGCCCTCATTAGATTTTTTCCAGGCATTCTTACAGCAATAGCTTGAACACTGTCAGCTTTGGGCTTTCTTAAGTTATATTGGTTTTGTTTTTGTTTTTCATTTTTTTTTTTCAATTCCGTTATGAAATCCTGTCTATTTCCTCAACTTTTCTGTCTTGTTTTTCTGTATATATTCTGATTATTTCTGGAAGAGAGCTCATCACAGCACATGCACCTCTAGGCTTTCTTCAGTTAGCACCATCTTGGAGATAAAAAGCAAATCTGAGTATGAGATTTGATGTATTGGGGAGAATCTAGTTGCATACGTCCTTCCTAATGCATGGTAATGCTGGCATGAGTTTATATCTTGGACACTGGTGGTTGTGTTGCTTTCTCCAGCCTTTCTGCTCCCAAAGCAGTCTTTATTACTTGTGAAATAATGTGTATGATTCTGGATTTGGAGACTTGGTTCTTGTGCTGTGCTGCAGAGGATGGGTCTGTTAAGCTTTATGCAGTCTTTTTCTGGGAGGGAGGCGGGGGGATGCTTTGTTTATTTTTCCAATAGTATTTAAAAATGTTTGGCACTGGTGGTCTTGGTGCATTCATTGCCGGCAATGAACTTTTAACCAGGAAAATCTTCCTGGAATAGAAGAGTTAATCTGGAACATGATCTGCTCTAACTGTGACAAGTCACTCTGCAGGGATGCAATTAACTGGGATCATGTGAAAAAAAGCAAAACTGTCAGGAAAGCCCATCATTGCTTGAAACGAGGCGTAACTGTTGGCCCTTTCTATGCCAGTGTTTACTGGTGCTGCTTCTTGGGCTGGGAAACTTCAACTCCTTGCATCAAGGGGGAGGTACAGAACAGAAAGTGAACTACTTTCAGATGCTGCCTTTAAAAGCTCCCGTTGTCGTTTACCTTGGACTGAACAGTTCATGGTGCTTTTTCTTTGATTTGTAGTGGAGCCTTTCTTTGCCTTTTTTATACGGCGGAGCCACGTGTCCCGCACTCAATGCAATACAGAAGTGCTATTTCCTGAGGGAGGGGTTTAGCAACTTGCCTACAGTGTTACTTGATGTAGTTTGTAGAAGTGTGCTGTCCTATGATGATGAGCTCAGCTTTGCAGTCTTGGGGTGGGAAATGCACTCTTTTTTTTTTTTTTCTTTCTTTTCCTGCCTCTTGCTGCAGTGTAAGCAACACAGTTTTTGGTCTTTGGTAATTTAGAAGAAAGGAAGAAAGTTACTCAGTTGTCTGAAGTGTCATGTATTCAGAAAACTTCAGTTCATTAAAGTTTGGGGAAAGCTGTATGTCTCAAGCCTGGCTGAGTACTAACTCTTGTGTTATCTGGTGCCAAACTTTATTAAGCACTGTTCTGTCATCTTAAGTGACCTTTTCCAAAGTCCCTCTTGCTTTATTCCTTAATTATTTCAAATGTACATTGTAAATCTTCTTTTAGCCAGAAAAGCTTTAAGCGTTCTCTGTGTGTGTCACTTACAACATCTCTTACCAACTGAGATGCTCTCTGTTCTGAGCAAAATGCCAGTCATAAAATGGCTGACTCTAGCAGTGTAAGGTCACTTGTTATCTGTAGCACAACTTCCTTTTCTTTTTCCTGAAATATCTTTATTTTGGCCAAAATTGTGCAGCTGACTTCGTCATTAAATGAGTATTTGTAATAAAATAACTAGGCAAATGCTTGCTATATTACTTCTCTAACTCGGAGAAAAAGGACGTAAATGTAATATTGTCTACCTTACAATTTTTTTCTAGCTTGCATTGGCTAATTAGCCTCACAGTGGTTTTTAGACATACATTTTTGAACTTCATTCCTCATTTGTCTTTGCTCCAGGCCTGCTCAGGCCCTGGTGCAAGCCTCAGACCTCGGCTGCGGGCTTGGGGCCCGGGTGAGTTGTAGCAGCAATTTCATTTTTTTGAGTTGTTGGAGCCCTGTGATCAGCTCTGGGGTCCCCAGCACAAGGACACGGACCTATTAGAGCAAGTCCAGAGGAGGCCACAAAGATGATCAAGGGGCTGGAGCACTTCTGTGAAGGCAAGCTGAGGGAGCTGGGAGAAGAGAAGGCGGCTCAGGGGCAGACCTTACAGCAGCCTTCCAGTACCTAAAGGGGCTGCAGGACAGCTGGGGAGGGACTCTTTTTCAGCAGGTGTGGTGATAGGACAAGGGCAAATGGCCTTAAACTAAAAGAGTTGGTTTCCATTAGATAATGAGAAAATTCTTCACCGTGAGCGTAGTGAGGCACTGGCCCAGGCTGTCCAGAGAAGCTGTGGATGTCCCACCCCTGGAAGTGCTCAAGGCCAGGGTGGATGCAGCTTTGAGCAACCTCGATGTTGTTGCCCATGGCAGAGCCCCCAGCCCATGCTGCACACCCCGTGTCCCTCCCAGATGCTGCTCCTGGACCCTCAGCACCAGGTGGGCCTGCAGCAGCCTCTCCTGCTGTCCCTGCAGCCTTCCCAGGCTGCTGCCTGCCTGCAGGGGCCCTCCTTGCTCTGGGATGGTTTTGTGCCCATTTTATGGAGTGCAGCAGGATCCCCTGGAGGTCTGGCAGAGAGGAGATGAGTGTGGTGCTGCCGTGGGGCTTAGCAGGCAGCGGGACAGTTTGTTCTTTCTTGCAGAGTAAACCCTGGCCAGTGCCTCACCCTGGGGAGCAAGGGACCCCGAGTCCACTCCAGTGCTCCATGGCCCCTGCCCAGTGCTCCCACCCATGAGCTCCCAGCACAGAGCAGGATTGTGACTCTCCGGGAGCCCACGGGGTCTGCCCAGCTCATGGGGGAACAGCGCAGCGCCCTGATAAAGGTAACGTGCTCCAGGCAGGGCTGGGCCCACACATCCCTGAGAGCAACCTGCTCCCGGAGCAGGAACTGGAAACGCAGGGGCTGGGTGAACGGTGAACAGCCCACTGCAGGAGAGGGTCACGTGCGAGACAGCTGAGGGACTGGAAGGTGCACAAATCCATGGGCCCTGGTGAGGTACATCCCTGGGTCACGAGGGATTTGGCAGATGTAGTTGCTGAGCCACTGTCCCTCATATTTGGAAAATCATGGCACTGACAGTTCCCACTGACTCAGATCATGCCTGACAAATCTGGTAGCCTTCTATGATGGGGCTACAGCCTTGGTGGATAGGGGAAGATCTGACATCATCTACCTGGATTTGTGCAAAGCATTTGACACTGTTCTGTACAGCATACTTGTCTACAACTTGGGGAGCCATGGATTTGATGGATGGACCACTCGGTGGGTAAGGAACTGGCTGGATGGTCGCACTAAAAGGGTTGTGGGCAACTGCTCCATGTCCCGGTGTAGATCAGTAACAAGTGGTGCTCCTCAGGGGTCAGTTCTGGGACCAGCACTATTTAACATCTTTGTTGGTGACACAGACAGTGAAACTGAGTGCACCCTCAGCAGGTTTGCAGATGACACCGAGCTGTGTCATGCGGTCAGCATGCCAGAGGGAAGGGATGGGTGACACCCAGGGGACATGGGCAGGCCTGAGAGGTGGGCCTGTGTGAACCTCATGGGGTTCAGCAAGGCCAAGTGCAAGGGGCAATCCCAGACATGGATCCCAGGCTGTGCAATGAGGGGATAGAGAGCAGCCCTGCAGAGGACATGGTGGATGCAAAACTTGACATGAGTCAGCAACGTGTGCCTGCAGCCCAGGCGGCCAGCCATGTCCTGGGCTGCACAAAAAGTGTGGCCAGCAGTGCAGGGAGATTCTTTCCCTTTGCTCTGCTCTTGTGAGACCTTACCTGGAGCCCTGTGTTCAGCTGGGGGGCCCCCAGCACAGGAAGGACATCATAGACCTAGTTGATTAAGTCCAGCAGAGGCCACAAAGATGCTCAGAGGGCTGCTCAAAGGCTGGAACACCTCTCATGTGAAGACAGGCTGAGGGAGTTGGGGTTGTTCAGCTTGGAGAAAACTCCAGGGAGACCTCACAGAGGCCTTCTAGTACCTAAAGGGGGCTACAGGAAAACTCTTTGTCAGGGAATGCAGTGAGAGGACAAAGGGGAATGAAGATAGGTGGAAATTCTTTGTTGTGAGGGTGGTGAGGCCCTGGCCCAGGCTGCCCAGAGGAGCTGTGGGTGCCCCATCCCTGGCAGTGCCCAAGGCCAGGTTGGATGGGGCTGTGGGCAGCCTGGGCTGCTGGGAGGGGTCCCTGCCCATGGCAGGGGATTGGAATTGGTCTCTAAGGTCCTTTTCAGTCCAAGCCACTCTGTGATTCTATGCCAGAGGGCCCTGGGTTGGCTCCAGAAAGGCAGTGCCACCCATGGGGTCATAAAGCGCCTCCAACCTCTCAGAAGTGGTGCAGGACCTGCTGCACCCCCCCCCCCCCCCCCCCCCCCCCCCAGCAGTGCCTGTGGGGCAGCCAGGGATCTGTCCGTCTGTCCTGCCCCACTGCCTGACCCCATTCCTACAGCGCCCAGGCATGCCCCCACAGCAGGTACCTGTGGAAATGCTGACAGGGGCCCAGCTATGCACCCCCACCTCCACCCCCAGTGCACACACAACCAGCAGCAAGGAAACGTATTTAGTTATTCTTTTATTTATAAAGAAATCAACATAAAATAAGTGCAGAGGAAAGCACTGGCTGACCCCGCATGGGGACCTGTCAGCAGCGGGCCAGCGGGATCAGAATCGGATACAAACGAGGGGCATCCCAGGGCCAGTGCTGGGAGTGACGGGGCTCCGTGAGGTGACCAGAGTCCCACCTCCCTCTGAAGACACTGGTGCAGGAGCAGGGAGTGCAGCAGAGACCTTGCTGTACAACAAAAAGCCTTTTTATTACTTTAGGGCTTGCGGCTTATTTTTTTTTTTTTTTTTTGCAACTTTCCCCTTAGGGGTAAACCTGACCCAGTGCAAGAGACTGGAGAAGAGACTGGCTTGCCACGGGGACCCTTCCTGCTGCTGCCCAGGGCCCTCGAGGGTTGCAGGGAAGGGTTTGTGAGACGTTCTCTGGATGAAAAGAGGGTGACCTAACGGCAGGAGAAGTGCTTGCAATGGAGATCCCCATCCCCCCTTTGGTCATTGCAGGAAGGAAGCGCGTGTGTGCCGGCTGCACGGCAGCGCTCCCCGGTCAGCCCTGCCCCAGGGCAGGAGATGCAGCAGGGACCCAGCAGCCCTGGGCCTGGCTCCCAGGGGATGCAGCTTTGGCACAAGCGGGCGGCCGCCGCTTGGGTACTTCTCCTGCAGCTGCAGTAACGCATCTGGGACAGAGGATTACCACTCAAGTGCCATCAAAAATAAATACATTAGACTGTCTGAAACAAACAGGTGCCCCTGGGCAGGGCAAAACCCTCACAGGAAAAGCAACGCAAGGGCTGGTCACCAGACCGGGATCCTCTGCCTTGCCAGACCCGACAGCCTCTCGCCAATGCCGAGCTGGGACGGAGCGAGACACAAGAGGACCAGGAGGGTCCCTGGGAAGACGAACCTTTGCACCTCTGACTAAACCAAGAGCTGCAAGTTCAACAACAGGTACAAAAAACATTTTAAACAGAAAACTCCTTATTAAAAAAAAAAAAAAGAGAAGAGAAAGAAAAGCGGGAGAGAAGGATCAGTCGAGTCCTACAGCATCCAGCCAGCCTTCAATGCTGACCCAGATGTGTCCTTGCCACGGGTATGCCAGACCCAGACACACTCCTTGGCTCTCCCGTGGCTCACTCCATCTCCTTGGCCACACGGCGTCCCCAGCTTCCCCAGTCAGAAATAAATACGAAGGCCTTCCTCACCAGCCTGGCGGCCCCAGCACATGGAAGGCCAGGAGGGGAGGGGCAGGCAGTGCTTGGGCCGTGAGGGTGCCCCGGAGGGGGCAGATGGGCTCTTGTGGAAGACGGGGAGCGGGGTGGTTGCTGCTCTAAGCCAGCTGCCATGCTATGAGGGCCGAGTGCGGTCGCAGGTGCTGTCCCTCTCACAGGCTGCCCACGGGGGCACAGCAAAGCGCAAAGCGTCCGAGGGGGCTGGGCACCGCGGGCCGCCCAGGGCAGGCGAGGCCGGGAGAACAGGGCCGGCTGGGTGCTCCTGCAGCACAGCGAGAGGGAGAGGAGCCAGCACAAGCCCTGTCCTGAGGTCTCTGCCACTGCTCCTGCCCAGAGCAGCTCCTCAGTCCCAGGGCGGTGGGACTGGGAGCCTGCAGAGTGGCACCAGCTCGGTGCTCGGACGTCCACGACGTGCTGGGTGCGGAGCCCAGGGCCAGCCGCGTGCCGGCCTCCTTGCCACGGCCTGCAGGGCGTGGCTGCCGGGGGCAGGGGCGGACGGCTGGTCCCTGCAGCAGGTTGGGGTCGGAGAGGCGTCCGTCGGCAGCGTGGATGGGTGTGTGTGCATGCGTACCTGTCTGCAGGTGAGTGCGGGTGTGGGTGGCCAGGAGCAGAGCTTCCAGGATCTGTCCTGCCAAGCGTCCTCTCAGAACTTGCCTTGCTTTAGCTTGTCAATGTGGTAGGTTAGCTTTAGGGCTGGCCCCAGCTTCAGACCCATGTACTTCATCATCATGTCGCTCCGCAGCAAGAGCAGCGCTTTCCCGTCGATCTCCTGCAAGGAGGAGAAACAGCACCTGTCAGAGCCCTGTTCAGCCCTCCAGCCTCCCAGTATCCCAGCTGCCCAGGGAAACTCACAAAGCAATGGACAAGCGAGGAGTGCCTTCTGGCTCTGGCTGCTGCTGGCACCTCAGGACAGGCAGGATTTTGTTCTCATGGCTCATTCACGTTTGCGTTCGCCAAGCGTGAACTGTTGCTCAAGCAGGCCAGCAAGCTGTACTGCCAGCAGGTCCCTGCCCAAACCCTGCCTGTTAGCCAGGCTGTGCCCACAACACTGACGGCTGAAACAGCACAGCACATCGTTCAACAGCAAAGGAGGCGGCTTGTATGTAGCCTCTGCATCCTGGTGTGGGCATCCTGCCCCCAGCCCTGCCTGCGGCACAGGGGACACGGCCAGGATGCCACATGGTGGTGGCACACCCGCTGGACCCATGCTGTGGGGCAGCGAACACACAGGAGCTGTGCTGAGCTGGTGGTCAGAACCCCCTGAGCGGAGCGGCGATGCTTGGGAGCAGCCTCTCACTCAAGGGCATTGCTGCCTTGGTGCAGGGAAAACGTCCTGGGAAAGGATGTGCCCTGAGAGCCATCCTACTGCCACGCACGCAACACACTGCAAACTAGACTTCATCATGTGAAAAATGGCCATGGTGAAGTCAAGGCTGGAGAAACGAGGCAAGAGACAGAAATCTGTAAACCCAAAGAGAAGGCCACAATGTGCAAAGTTGTCTGGAGTCTCTAAACAAATGCCCTGCAGCTGGCAGGGAAGTGGAGCATCTCACCTCCAGAAGGCCTGGTCTCAGCAGCATGGCTTACAGAAGTACTTCCTGCCTCACAGCAGAGCCAGACATGCCCCTCGCAGAGGCTCAAGAGGGAAGGGATCATGAAGCTTGAAGAAACTGAGGAGCAGCTTTGCACTTAGCGTCTGCTAGCAGATGTTTTTCAGGCTGTCATCCCTTGCAGCACTCTTTTCCTTGGCCCAGAGCTTTGCAGTGGACAAGTTGCCATGAAGAAAATGTTTACTACTGCATTTACTTTTAGTAAATATCACAGCCTCTGACAATAGAAAACTCTGTCCTGTGTTGACACTCAGCTAGGTCTCACATCTAGCAAGATCTCCAGTACTGTAATTGCATAATTAAAATATTTTTCAATTACTGGTGATTCTAAAATAGAACTCATTAAGGAAAAAAAAAAAAAAGAGCAAAGAGCGCGTGTCTCAGCCTAGCACATGCCACACTTGCCTCTCCTCCTGCCTGGGGAAGGGCTCTGTACAGCCCCAGCTTGCAAAATCCCCACAGACCTGCATGGAGGTCCAACTCCAGATGCACCACGAACACAGACGTGAGCACGCTCAGCACAGAGAGCCACGCTCGGGAGACACCAAGCGTGGGCTCCCCTTCCTTCAATGAGCCCTGAAGCAGCGAGGGGGGGAGATGCTTCCCCTGGCTGGCACATGAGCTGCACCGCCTCCAGCTCACAGCAAGGACTTCCTCCCACTGCTTTTCTGACTTCATAGGCACTACCAGGTAGTGGACTGAAGGAAAAGGTAGAGGACAGATGAACTGGCAGGAACCAAGACATGAAGGTGACAAAATTTTTGTAGATTTCTTTGTACAAATTCCATGCTGTATATCTGCAGCTATTTTGCGCTTAAAGGTATGAACAAAAATCAGAACCTTAGAAGACCCCTTTTTATTGGAGTCTAACTGCAATTCACAGAGTGAATTCCACTTGGAACACGTTTCTTGCCAGAAGAAATTTGCTATGAAGTGAATTTTAGGATTCCAGGATGAAGAGTTTTGTGTGTTTTTGGTGCTACAGTTCAAATCCAGCTCCAAGATGAGCTCTCTGCATGCACAAACGCAGCATCACTGCAGCTTTAACCGGGCTGAGATGTCTTCCCCTCCGCAATTTCTGAGTGAGAAGATCCCAAGCCCAGACGTGATTCAAGTAGGATTTATAAGATATTTTCCTCAGCACAAAACTAGTGTGAAGTGCTGCTGTTCTGACTCTCACAGACCTTCCTCATCAGGAATATGTTCCCCACCCATATATAATACACACATACACACATGTGCATACACACACACACACAGACATACTTACATGTTTTCGAAAGAGGTCAGCGTGGGGTCCCAGCTGTGGATCTGCTTCTCGAATGAACTGCATCACCTCCTCCACTGTCCAGGACGAGGGGTCTCGGCTGTTCAGCCGCGAGACATCCCGAGATCCAAGGTATCTGTCTGAACCTGGGGGTGTAATTTGTGAGACAGCAGCAGTTACTCCAAGTGTGACCACAGCAGCGTTGCAGCAGACATTCACCCTAAGCTACCATTCAGTCTCCTCTTTCAAAGCACTGGCAGAGACAACGTGAAGGGCACAACCACACCATACTTGAGAGAGTCCTGAGGCACAGGGCTAGCACCAAAGGACTTTCTCTCTCCTTATGCCTTACTTCTGGGGCAGCCTTCTATATCTAGCCCTGTTACTCACCCTAAAACTCCACTTCTCATTGCCCTTGTCCTTCAGATGAGGCTTGCTCCACATTCCCACTCTTCTTTGCCAAGCTGCTGTTTCCCTGCTTTGCAGACAATTCTCCACTCCCACTCCTCTCCCCGAGCACTGCTCCTGCCCTCCCCAACTGCCCAAAACACCACCTTTAGCAGTTGTAACACGGCAAAGTTACTCTACATTTTCATCGGCTGCATTTTCTGTTGGACTGAGCCCACGTTCAGAATTCTGTTGCCTTGAAACACTGCCTGAGCTAACACAATCCTGCTCTCAAAGCTCTGGCCTGGCACAGCCAGTTGTTTCAACTCTCGTGCCTGTATGCACAGATGGGGGGGAAGCAGACAGATCGAGGCATCAGCAGCCTGAGCTTTTTAGAATCTATTACTGACACCATGCACACGAAATTACAACTTTTTCTTGCAAACACCTGGATTTGATATGTGGTTTACTGCAATTAACAGCTCTCCTGACGCTATTCCTCTACACAAGCACCGTTTGTGCATCCACCCATCCTCCTGGCCACCCCCGCCAGCTCCCACCCTAACCAGACAGTTCCCATCGCACCAACCGCTCCCCAGCCATCCTCGCTGACACCCAATTACCGCTCTGAAAACCCCTGCCCATGCTCACAAATTCATCTCCTGCCTGCTCCTCCCTGCCCACTGCCTTCCATGTCCCAGCTGGTCACCAAGCCAGAGCTGACCCTGCGAGCACCTCCTGGCCGTATTTCCACCCACCCATCTGCCATGTCTCTAGAACTACTGTTAAACCTAACAGACTACCTGTTTAACAGTGTAGAGGCCAGTCTCTGGTACTTGCTGAAGTTAGAAAGATGTAACTGGAGTTAGAAAAGCCCTTTATTGCCAAATTTACAATCGGAGGGCTGGCTTCTTAACTCTCTTACCCCCAGAGCTAAGCCTACGCAAGGCAGAGGTACTGCCCTGAGTGAGGCTAGAGGGTTGGTGCAGGTGCCTGTATCCTTGCAGGCGATAGTCTCTGGAGCTCCTGCTGTGGCTGGATGAATTGACAGAGTTCAAGGCAGAGTCCATGGGGTCCAGGCGAGGCTCCAAGGGCCCTGGGAGGCCATCTCCCAGAACAAAGGTTTCACCTGGAACGCACCAAGCTGCAATCAGTGCACATGAATGCCACGCAGCCCCACGTCACGGCTCAAGAGCAGTGAGCAGAGCCGCGGCAAGGCAGCACCGTGCAGGGTGCACACGCGGCTGCAGGAGCAGGTGTCACACCGCTGCACTGAGGGGCTCCTCCAAAGTACCCAAACTGCAATATGCACGGCTAAAGCACTGCGGCCTGGTGTTTGCCTGGCAAGTTCCAGTCCAACCAGGGAGCAGCGATAATGGTTAATACCCAGATTTGAGCAACAGCTACTCTGCTAATGCCACCACCAGCTCCAGGTTGCATTCCTGCAGCCTCTTACTGCTTCCACAACTGCTTTGAGCTGGGAGAGGAAGCTCCCTGCATTTCAGACTCAAGGCCCACACATCATGGGCATCAGTGTGCAAGGGAACGGCCTGGGCCATTGGGACTGTGGGGGTATTTAGCCAGACTCATGCCTTGGAGTGGACAGCAGCACACACAGAGCAGGAGGGAGCAGCAGGCTCCTCTGAGCAGCTCACCTGCCCCATCACGGCAAGCAGTAGCATGGGGCAGCACCCAAAATTGGGGTGCTGGGGATCAGCTGTGCACCCCTCCTGCCTTGCTGCTGGGCCCTTCAGTGCACAATGAAGCTGGTGACCAGCACCCTTCGCTGCGGCAGGACAGAAGGCTCTCCCCAGGCAGGGGTCCAACTGCCTGCTTAGACTCCTCACCAGCCCTTCCAGGGTGGGGAATGGAGAAAGCTGCCCTGGATGATGTGCCACTGAGATCTGCGTACCAGCAAGTGAACCTCTGGGCAAGATTTCCCTTTGCTGTTATACTGGGATGGTTACATACTAGGACCACGTGTTTGTAGGTTTTACTATGGCACTGTGGCACAATGCAACCTAATCTCAGTCCAGGTGGAGCTGGTGCTTTATGAATCATCCTCAAATACTTGGGTTCTTTATCACGAAATACCTGGCAAGTTTGCACAGCTGGAGAGGAAAGTGTCTCCTACAAGGAGTGGTGCCTGTGTACATGTACTCCTCTGGGCTGTGCCACTGTGCCTGGCTGGAAACTGCAGCACCTCCACCAGCACCCACCCGAACGCTGCAGCAAGCTGCAAGGAGGGGGAAGCCTTGGGAGCTGCTCCAGCAGTAGAAAATCCAGCACAATTGGTGCTGAAGTGGGATGGTGGTGCGGGTGCTGAGCTGGTGTCACAGCCCATGAGACCCAAAAGTTCTGCCCAGGCATTTCTGCTAGGCTGACGCTTTTATGCTCCAGAGAAGGGAGATGCAGCTTGCCTGAGCCCAAACCCGAGTGCTCCAGAGGCTGGGCCCTGCCAACCTTCTCCTGGAAGCAACTTATTTTCTTTGGTTCCTATGAACTACAAGGCTATTCTGTGAAGTAGGATCCTCTGTTTTTGGTGCTGTTGCTGTCTGTATTTGAGCAGAGAACCCAGGGGCAAGCTCAGCTGGGGGTGGGCAGACCACAGCTTGCCAGGCAGCACCTCATTATGTTGTAAGATACAAACACCCCTTTTTGCCTGGCTGCTCAGCAGTCCAGTGAAGCAGGTGTGAGCTTATCACCTTCATAAATGCAATGCTCCATCTTGTGAGTTTTGCTACTCTGCATTTGAGGCACTTCTGCATTTATTTGCTCTTAGGCCACTGTGATGTTCTTAGAAACCAACAGCACGGCCTTAGGGAGCAGAACCAGTGCTCATGTAAAGACTGATACTCTCTGGGTGATGTTTGCTGGCTGGCGTGCCAGCAGTTTCCCATGTGGGTAGATGTGTTTTCACTTGCTCTCTGTGAATCAGACAAGGGGTTCTGATTCATGACTGTTCCTGAATAACTCTGCACTCCTCCGTCACTCCTGTTCCACACTGCTTTTCCACCACCTCATTTCAGCACAAAACTGGGTGCAAACCCAGCACTGAGCTGGCTGCCTGCTCCCAAGGCAGACTGAGACTCCCTGTCCTGAGCCCAGACATACAGTGGATACAATTTGCACCACTGGCTCTTCATAGGAGCTCCTTCGCAGAAGCTACCTTGGGTTTCCTCTCCAAGATCAGGACAGTTTTTCTTAAAACACACATCACTTCCCATTTCATACACACTTCTTGGAACATCTGTGCAAAGGGTGACGTCTGACTCCTGGAATGTGCGGTGGCGTGAGAGCAGCTGGGGGGTACAGCCTGCCGCACCGCTCTGCGTGCCTTGTGGCAGGACAGGGGCAGGCGCGGCAGAGATATGGCACAGGCAGGGGTCTGTGCAGCTCAGCTCCAGCCTCCAGGGAAACATGACTCCCTCTGCGAGTGACGCACAGCCTCGGCTTGCCAGGAAGCCCCAGATGTGCTGGGTCAGGCAGAAGTGCGTGTCCAACTGCTAATGACGACACCGAAGCTCATGCAGAGGGATGTTTGTCAGCAGAATTTCAGAGCTCGGCTGGAGAAGGCTGCAGCTTGGGAGGCTGGAAGACCACATGCATAGGTTCGTGTCGGTGCAACACTAAGGATCCAGAACTCACCCTCGGAACATATTTGACTCAACAATTAACACGCTGTCACTATTCTGATGTGAATGCTCTGTGATGCGTTCTTCAAATATGTGATCATGTTCTCACACGTGCTCATGATCAAACATCCGAAGAAGAGCATGCAGCCACACAACTTGGGAGCACTGCTTTTTTGCCTAGAATTAAAGCTGCACACTCATCCTCAGGTTCCCTGTCTCAGGGTTGGTGAGTGCTTGGTTGTGCTGTAAATACTGCAGCAGAGCTGGAGGCTTCTTGGTAGGGTCAGTGCAAGAGAGGTCTTGAACTTTCTTAAAAATACAAACACACAGGGAGCTGCTTACACAAATGATACCGTCAGAGAGGGGAGAGGGAAACAAAGCAAAGGGAAAATTTTGACTAGCTCTGTGATTCAGCTACAGCAGAAGACAACATGCTTCTGCAGGTGGCAGCGCACAGACTGCTTTCAGGCACACACACTATCCAGAATCCTTCTGCCCTTGATAACTAGTTTTTGGAGGGAGGAGGAGGTGGTTAATTCTTAGGCAGATTTTCTTATATGAACTGCTAGTTTTAAATACAGGCTTGCTTTTGGAGCATTGTAGAAAAACATGCCACAATTAGTGGTGGAGAGGCAGGGAGCAGATAATTAAAGTTTAATTAAACAAATAATGCTATAGATTCAAGAGTGCAGTTTTACTGCTAAAACACAGAGTTTGGCCACAAGCACAAATCTGATTTGCACAACTACTAAACACCCACTGTTTCCAACAAATGATAGTCTTTCAAAAGGGGGTCCCCACTGTGCTGGAACTGCAGCTTTTTAGCAAAAAGCTACATTAATGGCACTGAGTGTAAGAAGAAAAACAATATATGAAGAGATCCCCTTCTTGTCTTTCTGCCTTCCTGCCAAGGGCACAATGAATGGAGACTTCCCCCTGCTACTCACTGCTGTCAGTTTGGCAAACTGGAAATAGCTCAGGTGCTGCAGTGTGCCACACCAAGAGCAGACACCTCCTCGCTCAGGAAATACACCTATCTGAGTACTTCGGGCTCAAGTTCTTAAAAAACATCCTCTGAAATGCAAGTATCCCTGCTTCTGCTTAAATTTCATAGTGGATGAGGTGGAACGGGCCATTAGTTGATTGCCTGCAGGATAAAATTGAATTTCTCAAAGGGATTTAGAATTGTACCTTGTTTCTCTCTGCCCTGTATATCTCTGGCTTGAACCAAGAATGGACCAAGACCAAGTTTCTGTAGGAAGTTCACAAACCACGAGAATCACCACCTTCACGTGAAGGCACACAGTCCGCACACTTGTCTCTACTTTTACAGAAGAGGCTGCAATAATCTGGGCATCTAGATGGCAAGCCACATTCAAAGGCCAAAAGATACCTGAATACACTCTGAAGCAGACTGAGATTCAACCTTCCAGACAACCTAACTAGGTTCCTACTCAGAATTACTTGTTACAAAATCCCTTTGACTGACTATACAGAGAGTCTGCGATACCACCTAAGCAAGGCACCTTAATTTTAGAGCCCCCCCAAGAACAGCAAGGCACTGCCCAGACAGTAGGAGCTGACGCGCTTTGCTAATGGTTACCTGTGTGCAGTGGCTGATGGATTAGAGGACATCAAGAAGAATGTGTACCAAGAGGTGATAGAGGGATTGCGTTCTAGGGAACAACTTTCAACTTGTCAGTATACATGGGACAGTCCCACAGTCACCTTGTTCTTCACATCAGCTATGTGACAAATCAGCAGTTTTGATCGATTTAGGTACTAAGGCCATTCGAACCTGTTCATCACAGGGTGCAAGTTCAGATCAGCTGTGACTGGAAGAGCACAGAGCATGGTGAGGCATGAAGACTAAGCTGCACCAGAGTGCACAGGAGGCTGCTGACTCTCAAATCTGGGATCAACAGCCCAAGCCCAGCAAACTCAGCAACAACTGCGGAAACAGTGACTCTAGCGGGACAGCAACAGAGCACGAAGCAACTGAACTAAGAGCCCAGCTAACAGACTCCAGCAGTTTTTCAAGAACTTATTACAAAGAACTGAGACTAACCACTTGACAGATTTTGCCATCAATTAAAGGGCTTTAGGAAAGCTGTACCTCCACTCTGCATTATGGAGCATTTATAGTTCAGAACAAAAGGGAAGGTGGAAGCATATTTACTGAGGACTCCTCAGGCTCACAGTCCTCCAGCTACCCAGACCCACTGGAAGCCCACGACCTGCACATGCAAGTGAAACCTATGGACCACGTACCAAAGAGGTTGTTTCTGCAATTACTTTTGAGAACGTGGCAGAGCACATCTGCATCAGTTATTTGGCTGATGGTGCAGGCAGCAGCAGTGCTGCAGGAGGTTTGGTTTAGCTGGTGAAGCACACGGTAGTGAAACATGCCGTGTTGTTTAGTGAGGGTTGTGAGGAACACGATGGGATCCTGGGAAAGGGCACTAGCTCCCAGCCAGACAGCTGCACATCAGCATCTGTAGAAAACACTGCAGCAAGCCATCATGGAAAAAAATCAGGGGGAGATTGAAGCAACTGGACAGTTTTATGACCTTTAATACCATATATAGCAATGGAAGCTAAAATATAGGTAATTAAACCCCAGGTTTTATGGTATTAGCTGATTGCTATCAGGGTTAGAAGGAATTCTGCCTGCATTCCACGTCTTGCACAACTGCTTGGGCTACCTGCCTCAGTGTACAACAGTTTCTTCTTCTCTCTGAAACACCAAGCACCGACCCATGACAAAAGAGACAAAGCAAAGCAGACTTCCTAAGCCCACAGCTTGGGCTGGCATTGCAGTGAGGTTCTGCTGCATCTGTTACAAGTTGCTATAAACAGCCAGCTTTGGGAAGAGACACTGTGCTCACCTTCCAAAGGGTGACGGTCATTCTTTGGTAACTTGGGGGAGAGAGGAGCACTGTATGGAGGGGAATCTTGGGAATATCGCTTTGTACCCCGGCCTGGTCCCTGCAGAGTGCCGTCTAACGAACTGCTTCTGTCTAGGAAAAGAGAACAAGCCCTATTTAGGAGTGGAGATTTTCTGGGAAATTCAGCCCTGCCAGAGTCACTTGCGACTCTTGTGCACCGCCAGTCTGGTAACAGCCTGCTGAAACTGCAACCCAGCTACAGCTGTCAGCGCTTACCGTTTCGTACTTTGCTTTGTGAGTTTCACAGAGAAAAAGGGTGGGGATGAACCTAACAAGGATCTATAGCCATTTTTTGCCATGCTTCACCCCACATGGCACCTTTGATCAGCTTCATTTAATTTTTTCTCCTTCTGGCTCATCTCCCACATGATTCCTCCTCCACCCCAGTCTCCTCACCTTTTGGGCACTTGCAGCCCTCAGACAATTTGCAGACACTCTATGCCACAGGCACCATTTGATAAAACTGTACTTGAATTTTCAGTCTTTCCCTGAACGGCACCCCCAGCGTCACAGCTGTCCCTGCCACTCTTCTACCCCAGCGGTGGGGTTACAGGGCACCAAGTCGCAGCCACCCGGCACCGCAGGCACCGGGCCAGGCCGTGAGGCATCCCTCACAGATGGAAAATGCTGAGCACACAACGTCACTGCACGGATGGACACAGAGAATGGGACTGCTCACACGGACAGGACAGCAGCAACGACAGCGGCACGGCTGGTGGCAACCTTGCCCCGTGCGGGCACAGTGTGGGGTACAGCCAGCACGAGGCGATGCGTGCCAGCCTGCAGCGGGGACCCTGCACCAAGGGGTGAAATGCTGGGAGATGAATGCCAGGAGCCAGATGAGAGCCTGCAGCAGCTCGAGCCACTGGTGTGGGATGGGAGGGGACTGGAGGGGTGACAAATACGGCGAGGAGTGGGTAGGACCAGACACCAACGGAGATGTGTCACACCAAACGAAGACACAAAGGAAAGGATGGGTGGGAAGCACCAGGCAGTCACAGCTTAGTTGGCTAACGAGAAACATGAAGGTAGATAAAAGCACTTGTTTTATCAAAATCCTTTTGGGAAAGGAAAGAAGCTGCTTTTACTGAGGCCCCTGGACTCCCTACAACTATGGTCAAAAACCACCAAGATATTATTAGAAAGATTAGCACTGTCCTCAGGACAGTTCCCCATAAGAAACATTCACTGCCCAGACAGAGATGAGAAACAAATGCTCTTAGTAATGTCTTTGGATATTTTAAAATGTAGAATAGGATGCATTTCTTCACCAAACAGTCACAGAACCACAACAAAAGGTGATTTTTTTAAAGGTTTTATCTTTTATCTTTTTTTTTTTTGGGGGGGGGGGCAGGTATTTTTTAAAATTTTTGATTGTAAAAGTAATACAAACACACAGAAGGTCAGGTTGTTGAAAATAATCCAGGGAATTAGAAAGTAAATCAATGCAAATTAAAGGAAGGATAAACCAAAGCAGGTCTGCAGTCAGGGTTTCTCAGTTTAAATGGCCGTTTTTAAGAAAATACGGAAATAGATATGCACACACAGCTGCATGCTGTGGATCATCAGGAGAAAAAGAAAATGCCCTTAGTTCAAAGGACGCCTTAAACCTCTTGAATGTGTATTATCAGTGAGGGAAAGAGCTGGCAGGAAAGGACCCCACATCTAACTGGAGAGGGATCACTTAGAGAAGGATGCTGAGAACATGCAGATCATTTACAGGAAATGAAAGGGACCTGCTCAGCCAGGAGATGTACGCCTCAGAGGACAGCACGTACAGGGACGATGTGAACTTTGAACTCTGTCTTCTGACAACGCAAAGGAAAAGACAGCACTATGTCCTCCACTGCAAAAGTAACAAGTGTGTGGGTACAGAGCTAGAGGATGTCATGCAGAAAGGTAAAGACTGGGAAAAAAGCTTGTCCTTGTCTGCAAATTATGGATCAGCTTTGGGGAATATTTCACCTCCCTAACTTGGAAAGTTGACCATGCCAGCATTTGTGCTGCTAGGAGGGGCTCTGTTGCAGTCAGGCTCTGCTCAGCTCGTCCCATCAAAGTGGCCCCTTCAGGACACTGTAACTTGCCCTGGCTGCACTGCTGCTTCCTCCCTGTCTGCAGAGCATGGCTACGCAACGAGCCTCAGTGGAGATGTGCTTGGGACATCCACCTGAATCCAGACATACCAAAGCCACCTTCTGCTTTGCTTCCAATTGCAGCAATGTTGAACACTGGGACAAAGCCCAAAGGCTAACAGAAATGGGACAGGAATGAAAACACACACCATTGACTAAGAAGGAAAAATCAAATAACCAAATTTACTCAAGCTGGGGGGGGGGGGGGGGCATAAGGGTGCAGGAGGAAGCAGAAATAAAACAAGCGAGAAGGTGCATGGGTCTGCATCAGTGGGTCTGCAGCAGTGACTTCAAACAAAACTCAGTGATGGACTGCTCAGCAGGACTGGAAATACAGCGCTAGCATTTAAAAAGGAAGGGGAAAAACAATATAGGCAACTGAATGCTTATGTATGACCTCAGCAGTACTGCAAGGCTTCTCAGAGGTTCAGAAGGGAGGGTAAGTATAACATTGCACTTACACACAGCACATACAGCAGTAGGCACTCATCAGAGGTGACTAACCCAACAGCTTCTGTATCATTGAAAAATATCTCATTTATCAGACAACGGAAGCATGGTCAATCTCATTTACCTAGAATTCAGCAAGGCATTGGTCATAGAAGACCAACATTCAATATTTTATAATAGCTTTGGCACAGATCTTAGAAATTCGCTGATGAAATCTGCTGATGTCTTCCTAAGTTGGGCCAGACAAGACAGTATTTGATTAGAGAAAAAAATATAAAGAACAGAGTACCAGACAGGAGGTAAGTTCAGATGCAAAACGCAGATATGTATGTGACACATTAACCTGCAAGCTGTGAACTTGCAGCTGACAATGACGGATGGGAAGAACAGGGTACATGACCAGCATGGGACACCTGTCACCTGCTACAAGGACTCAGCAATGAAAAGTGGCTTCTTGTGAAGACGGTGGTGCCAGTGCTGTGGCACCAGGCCCTCACCAGATCTTCCCCAGAGTGCTGGGTAGCACCCTGGTCACCTCACTGAAGTCTGACCCCAAGCAACACTACGTGAGGAGAGCAGAGAGCGTTTCTTACTAGCACAGATGGAAGGCGAGCTCCCCTGCAGGATACAACTGCTTTCTAACGGCCTCCAGAAGGAGGGGAACTAAGTTAAGCTAAAAGACGATGTTAAGACGAGACGATACAGTTACCAAGTAGCCCAAGAATAAATTTGGACTAGAAACTAATTCCCAACTAATTAAAAACAGAGCTCCAGAGTTAATCGAAGCAATGCTGTGGTGTCCATAATAACAGGATCCCAACTCAGTGGTTCAGAGGGTTCATCCCGTCCATGTTTTCGGATAGCTCCAGATCAGACCTATCTGCTCACAGTATTTCCCAGCCCACTTCTATTCCTATCAACAATAATCAACTTTCCATTTTCTTGCAAATCCACAGTTTCCTGATGTGTAACTCGATCCATTCCTGCTGCCTTCTGTGGCTAGGACCTACAGAGACTGCGTGCCACGTCGCAACTCCATGGCAACACAGCCTGACCTACAGCTGCTGCAGGCTTCTTCTGCCCCAAGCACAGCCACGAGCCCCCCCAGCACACCGACGGTGGTGCTCGTGTCACGGTTAAGGGCATTTGTTCTGGGAACTGAGACCAGTTCCCACCAGTGACTGTTTTCTGGAAGAACTGGCCTGCTCAGGCACGTGAGTGCCTGAGCCACACAGGAAACAAAGCAAGACACACGGAGCTGGAGGTGAGTCCACGGCAGCCTTCTCACTCGGTTTCATTTAAGCAAATATAAAACCACATCCTCATTCTTCCATGACCAGCACTAAGCTCTAAACGTTATTGGTACTGTTTTTTTGCCCTCACCAGAAATCACTGTAATGCACAGATGTTTATCATCTTTCAGGCGCTTAAGAGAGATGTTAGATCCCTGAGACATCACTGTGAACTAGAGGACTAGGGGTTATCACCTCTCTAGACTGTGGTTAATCTTTAATCCCTGCAAACACTCTAACAAAGAGCTCCCAGTGGGCAGATCTCAGGACTGTGCCACGTTTGGTGCTTGCCTGTGCTTCCCCCGCTTTTCCTCCTACCTTCCTGCCCTGCCAGGCAGCCCTGCCCTTGGTGCAAGACACCCGTGACATCCCACATCAGCTACGAGCCCCATGCGGGCTACAGGACCCTCTCCACCCTCACCTGCTGCCATGCCCAGACACAGGACCCTCTTCCTCACATTCTGGCTTTGCTCTATTTCATGATGAGAAGGTAGATCCACACAGAAACATGGAAACATTTCTTCTAATTGGGGGTCAGCTAGAGCGGTAACCTCTAGTTCCAGCAACTAGTCCAGCCGCTCCACTACCTGCCACAGCAGCCAACCAGCCTCCTACAGCTCTCCTTACACCACAGCAAGAATCCCTGCTCCTGGCCCTGCACAGCTCCAACTTGCAGGCAGCCGCTCAGCGCCAGAGGAAGCTGAGGACACTCACCTGAGACCCTCATGCTCTTAGCACTGTTGCCATTCCCCTCCCCAGACACATGTGCTTTGAACACCAGCCTGGCCATGCCTCCCAGCTGGTTTCACCATCCTCACTGATGGCTCCTGGAAGCACAGGAGTGAGAGGGCAGCAGGAGAGAGCAGAGAGGCAGGGGAGCAGAGCACAGAGAGCAGAGCACAATGCACGAAGCACTAAAGCACCAGGTGCCTAAGCCTCACACTTTTCAATCTTCCCTTAAGTAGTTTTTCCTAAGACCTTATCCTTTTCCATTAGAAATTCTTCTTGCTCTTTACGTAAGAGCCATAATTATCCAAAGGATTTACTCTGAAAGACCTCAAATGGTACAACAGTTATTCACTGGCTTGGAGAGTGAAGGATGCGTAACAGGAAAGCAGATCAGCACGAGACATTTGTCAACCATGTACCGAGGGTGTAGATAGCATCTATCCTCTTCACGAGCAGAGCTCCTACAGGATTAGCTCCCCCAGAGCCCCACAGCCAGCCCTGGGAGGCAGCTGTCGCCCCGGGGTTGCTGCCACCACATAGCACTTGTAGGGAAAACTACTGCTTTTCTTGTTTCCCAGTGCTTTCATTTAAAAGCAGTTTTGCAGCCTGATGATTTGCATCGTGGCATGAGCTATCTTGCCAGGGGTGTGCTGCTTCAACGCAGTGGAGCATTAGCCTCGCCAACAAAAACAAAGCCACCTTTGCCTCGGATAGCTGCAGCGTGTTTCCATCCCTGAGCAGGCTGAGCTTCCGCTGAGGGCTGGACTGCTGGCAGCAGATTCGTAGCCACGCTGGAAACTGCTCAGGTAGGATTTAATTAAATTCCTAATTACAGTTTACCTACTACTTGTTATCACTCTTCCATTTCTTATGCAAAGGCTTTCACTAATTCCTAGCTGGATGAAGTCACTCTAATCAGATTACAGGAAGCGGGAAGGACCGGGGGACGAGGAGAGGAGGGAAGACAGGGAGACAGCACGGATGAACGGAAACCTACAGGCAGAGATGGAAATCGGACTGACAGGCAGAAAATAAGGCAACTTGAATGCTAAGCGAAAAAGAGCCCTGTGGGCATGTGAATGACACTGCTGCGATGCGATGAACCCTGCAGAGAGGGCTCGGAAACACGCTCCTGCCTCCTGAGTTAATGATAAAATCTGGGTTAAGGCGCGGAGCACCTGGGGTCCCTACAGTGCCGCCCCCGCCCCAACTCCTACCTGGTAGATACCTGTCGTGGTCGTACTCGTGTGAGCGCTGCATGTGGCTGTTCTGAGTGAAAGGCTGGTTCCCAAAGAGGTTGTCACTGCGGAGATTGTGGCAGAGCTTCTCCAGGAAGCGGAGGACGTAGGTGATACTGTTTACTGCTGGCAGGTTCAGAGTGTGCTGTTCCCGATCAAACACAGCTGGAGACAGAAACAAACAGAGCCCAACACGTAAACCCCCAGCAAAGGCAGGAGACTACGCCCAGGGCTGCACAGCCAGCTTCTGTATCTCAGCATCACTGGTCTAGACTAGAGCAAACAAAAGCCACTGCCTTCCGCTGGCTGGGCGCTGGCGAGCTCGCCTCCCTGGGACAGGCTAAAACCAGCCTGCTGCACCCGCTGTCAGGACCAGGCTGCACGGCTGCGAAGCCGCGGTACCAGGAGCAGAAAGGTGCTCAAGGAGGGGCCTGCACTCCCGCCATCCGGGTCAGCCGGGGCTTAAGAGTAAAACTAAAACTCGGGGGTAGGGGAAGAGAAGCTTCGCGGTACCGCTTTTCCTTCCACTAGGAGTTGTGCAAGGCCCCCCGTTCCGTCCCCTGCTGGGGTCCAGGCAGTGCCGGAGGTGACGCACAGCGCTCCCCAGGCTCGCAGCAGCAGCTGGGCCTGGAGGACAAGCTACTGCTCTGCTCTGCATCAGCCGCTAGCTGTTGCTTCACTGACACAGATGTCTGGCAAGAAAGAGAAGACAGAAATCTTCTGTCTGCCCCTGGCCCATGACTGTACCAAGCTTCAGGAGAGACATCTTCCAGCGACTGAATTCTTGCAATGACATCTCTGAAGGCAAAGTGCTGCAGGCCAGTTCTCACCTGAGATGACCTCTCCCCCGTGGCCTTGTTTTAAGAAGGAGAAGACAGTTTTCTGATGATAAGCGCAATCAATGCAGGCCTGCACTGCTTGCTGCAGGACAACAGAAGCTCGAGCTGGTCCAAAATGATCCGGCAGCTGCTGAACTTTCTTCTTGTCTAGGTGGGGCCCAGTGCTGCCGTTCTTGTTCAAGTAAATGCAAACTGCCAAGATGAGAAACGTGTTTGCCATTAACCCACTCAAGAAATCAAGAAACAGATGCCTAAAATCCAGCCTGAGGGATAGAGATGCCCAAGTTTTAAGACTGTAAAATCACTCACAAAGTGTGAGCGAATCCATCACCTGCCTGCCTGCAACCTAACGACAGAGACACTTTTAGGGGGGAATCACCTCTCACACCTTCCTGCCTCATCATGCTCACCTTTCACACTGCTGCTATTACACCTATGCTTTCCCCAGTGCTCAGGCTCCCAAAGGCAGGCTGCAGTGTGGTTCCTGGGCCAGAAAGGTAAAGTGGCTGAGATGTTCAAAGGAAATGAAGGAATGCAGCCCCAACTCCGGGGGGAAACTGGGTTCTTTGGGTTCCTCTGAAAATTGCGTTCTGGGGAAACAGAGGGCTCTACCCATATCCAGTGTCTGAACATATAAAACCCATCTTCGCATTAGACTTTCCTGCCCAGGTTCACCTTTGGCTGTATCTCAGTCATAGCAGAGCACATGCTTTGCACTGGCTGCTTCTATTCCTCCCCTTCTCTCTCTTGTCCCTGCTTGTCTGGCTGAAGCTGAACAGCCCATGGCCACTGCTGCTCAGCAGGAGCTGTTCTGCACCTTGCTCTCTTCAGCAGCTGTGCCTGGCACAGTTTTGGAGAGCCCATACTATGAACTCCTGAGTGCAGCTGCTCACAGTACTGCCTCTAGGCTGTATGGGCCACACGAAGTGCACTTTGAGGGCTTTGGAGTCACTAACATGCAGGTGACAACTCAGGGAAAGGGAACTCTGCATTTGTCAGATGGACTTGCAATCCTCCTATGGCTTCATATTTCCAGTATGGATAAATGAACAGCTGGTCTGAGCTCACGTGCCTCTTTTCCTCCTGACACACTCTGAGTTAGGCCAGCCTTTGTTTGTGGAATCTTAAGGTTTGCTGGTTTGTGTGTTTGTGAAGAAATGGGAGTGCTGTGGCGTGCCACCTCCTGACTGCTGCAGCTCCTAACTGTGCAATCTTTTCGAGGATGCAGTTCGAGACCCTTACCTGTGGGAGCCTGCATGGCAGAGCTGGGGATTGTAGCAGCGTCCTGGGGCACAGTGCTTGTGTCTGGTTCTGGGGTACTGGTTGTTGGAGAGGTGGGTGCTGGGTTCAGCAATGTCCTAGGTTTCCTCTGCAGAAAAAGATGAGGATATTTCTCCTTTTATCCCTGCTCTCCTATACCACCCATGATCACTACACTCTCTTCTCTGCATCCAACAAACAAGGCACTGTGGAACATGACATACTTCTGATGGCGATGACAGGAAGTTTCAAGAACCTACTTAATCAATATGTGCACATTCTAGAAACCACGATCCTCGAAAAAATAACAAGCCTGAGATCCGCCACCTCTGCTTGACTTGACTCTGCTTGACTAGCTACACATGATGGACAGAAGAGCTTATTCCACCATTTGGCCAACCTGTCATGATCATAGCATTTGCCGTGCTACTTCACAGCTAATGCAGTTCCAAAGACACGGTTTCTTGATGGAAATGATCTTTAGGACACAGACATTCTCTACAACTCTGAGGCTGGACTCGGAGGGATATTCCCAGCCCCACACACCCCTCTGGTCTCCTACTTGCTGCAGTCACACAGCCAGAGGCTGAGACAAACGTGCACAAATACACGCATGCACCATCCCATGGCAGAACTTGCAGCACCTGCTTTTCACCCGCCTGCATCAGCATCAGCTTTTACCTTACTGCCAGGCTTTGGGCCTCTCTTTCTGGGGAATTTCAAAGGCTCCACTGACTTGGAGGGTGTAGGCATGGGGTGATGGATTAGCGCTTTGGTCGTTCGACCACGCTTCTTCCCTGTTTTGCGACGCCTTTGCCCTTGTTGATGCCCCAAAACAGTCTTTGTGCTACTGTGCATGCTAGGTTTCTCCGAGTTTACTTCGGAGGCAGGTAAAGGGCTCTTTGGAATCACAACTGAAATAAAAAGAGAAAAAGCAAATATAATTAAATCAGGCGAGAATGAAAACAAGAGCAGCCTCCATCTTTAAACAGTGTCATATGGAAAAACCTGGAGTAGTCACAGTCCCCTGAGTGGAGGCTACTGCTCTCCATGCCAGAGTAAAAACCAAATGCACTGATCCGGGGTTCAGCACCTGAGCTGTGGGGCGCTGTGGCTTAGCCTGGGCAGGCTGAGCTCTGGAAGGATCGCACTTCCAGCCATACCTTCTTCCTGAAAACAACTGGCACTTACAGCTCTTCCATCTGCAAGTGGAGACCTGCCAGAGATCAGGTAAGATGCTCTGAAAGCATTCCTAGGGGAAGGATCAGTCAAGACCTGCCTGACAGTACAGAGCCAGGGCTGTGCTGGAAATCCCCTTTCTCGAGAGGCTGAGGTCAGATTTGCTCTGTCCCTAAATTACCAGTGAACAGCAGGGGAAGGCACCACTATGTCCTTGATTCCTGCAAGGACGACTGCTCCCAGCCCAAAGCAACAGCTCCTATCTCAGTTACTTCAGCTCCTCTCATGTACTGCCAGAGGTGAGAGATGAGACAGTATCTGGCTGCAGACAGCACATGGTCCGATCCTTCTTAACTTCTCAAGCTTTCCACGACAAAACCAGGTTTTTCTGGAGTATTTCCCCCAAATCCCCTGCATTTGGTCATTCATCTTTCCCAAGCCCCACTAAAGGCTGGAGATGAGCTGGCCCAGTTCAGCAGACCAATGCCTCTTTAAACTTCTGCTACAAGAAAACAACACAGCCCTCCTATATTTTGAAAACTGCACGGCGACATTTATGATGTCTCATTTCTCAGACCTGGAAACCTCACTGTGTGTTCAACATGGGGGCTGTGACTTCAAAAAAAACACAACAACAACTTCCACCTTTTGACGTGGGGTGCGTTATAGATAAGAAGAAAACCTTGGCAAGGAAAGCAGAGATTCATAGAAGAGCGATACCAGGATGGCAAGCGGCACCAGCAGTGACAACTGTGGGCGCATAAGGAGAATGTAAGGTTCTCAAATGAGAGCTTTACAAGCAATCACTCTAAGCAAGGACAAAGAAAGCCCTTCCTGTCGACAGCTCGGGAGCAGCTAACAGCTGCGTCCCAGGTTTCAGGGGTCTGGAGAGGATCCCTGGGCTGCGGGGTGGCAGCGGCAAGGCAGGAACAGGAGCCCCGGCAGCCCCAGGGCAGGGAGCTGTTAACTGCTTCGCTGCGGCATGGCTGCTGGGGAGGGTTTGCGTACGGCTCCATCAGCAGCTGCTTGCTTTGGCCTTACACAAATGAGCCCCTGGAAGTGGAGGATCCTGCTCTGCTCCTCCGGTCTGACTGTGCTTCATTCACCAGCTTCCACGCTGGAGGCCTCCCCTGAGAGCAGACCTGTGCCTGGCTGCCAGCTCCCGGACACCCACAAACTGTACATTCAGCTCAAAAACAGGGCATTTTGCTGCCTCGCTGGGCAGGACCAGGAGACCTCCCACATGCCAGGCATGTCTCCGGTCCATGCTGCCACCAGGACACCAGCCTCCAGAAACTAGCCCCACTCTGCTCTTCAGGTGAGCAGGGCAAGAGTTACAATGCCCTCAAATTCTTTTATTTTTTTTTTAAATCTTTATCTCCTTGCCTTTGTGCACTACATGCACTAGGGCTGTGTGTTGGATTCTGCTGATAAGCTCGCAGTCATTGAGTGATTTACCTAAGATTTACCTCATTTCCGAACTAACATCTTCTTGTGCCAGGTGGATACAGTGAGTGGTGGCAGAAACAGAGTTGAGGGATTTTGCTGCTCTGTGTCTAAGATAATAACACCAACAACAGTGCTACTTCTCTGGCAAGAAAAGGAATGCAATACACAAATGCTCGTTACTGTGTCACCCACTGAGCTCCGTGAGCAGAGAGGAGCAGCAGGGCCAGGTATCCTCGGCCAAATCGCTGTGCCTCCAGCCTTACATCTGCACAGCTGACTTCAGCCAACGAGTGTTTGTGTAAAGGGATTTACTAGAACCCTGTCAGTTGATAGAGCACGGATAAACATGGGTAAAGAACTCAGTACTTTAAAGAAACTTCCAAACATCAAAGCGATGTGTAAAACAAAGTGGGAGGCATTTTGTTTGCACTCTGCAGCAGCACTAAGTGTCCGAACAAAGCTGTGCCATAGCGAGGTTTCGCTAAGTTTCAAGAGAAATCAAGGGTTCTACAGACGAGCTGTGAAGCAACCTGAGTTACCAGTAAAAAAAAAAAAAAAAGAAGAAAAACAAAAAACACACCACAAAAACAGAAACAGTAAATTTGGAAAGTTAGGATGCCATGAACAACTGCTGAACTGCACCCTCCCCAGCTTGAACCGCATCTCAGAGAAACCCCAGTGCCAGGGAAAATGCAACTGACGTCAGGCGGATTCCCAGTTTGCATGCTTTCACTACAGAATTTTGTAATAAAAAGTCATTTCTGGGGGGTAGAATAAATGCTAGAAAGTTCCATTGTCCACTTCAGTCACAAAGATATTAAAAGTAACATTAATTTAATGTTAAGCTTTACCACTCACTGCTTTCTTTTTAGGGAAATAAAAGCCCCTTACATGGTACGTGCAGAGCACACGGCAATTTCTTTCAGCCACAGCAGAGGAGATTGCACTGAGGCTGCTGCCATGACAGCCCATCCTTGCCACCGCCCTGTGCTAATTCATTTCATAAAAAAACACCAGCCTGTGCTAATTCACGTCTCTTGTCCCTGCCAGACGTACTGAGCCACAGACCATCAGCTTTTGAAGGAGACAGCAGCCACTCGGGGAGATCTGTGCTGTACCAAAAACCACAGGGCTCCGGCTGCTCGCGCTGCTTGAGCCCTTGCGGTGACCAGCTGTCTCCTAAGGGAGCCTAAGGTTTTTCAGTATGTGCCTGCAAACTTTCCTCCAGGATTTCAGCCCCTGATGGTACAAGGATGGGGTGAGGATGCAGGCGGGAGCTGCTTGTCCTGCAACTGCAAACCACTGCCCACATACCCTTACCTGCCAGAAGCTGCAGTTTTTGGGTCTCATTCAGCCGGTGGTGGTGCCAGCCCAAACATAAGCAGCTGCCAGGGCCATCCCCATCTCATGTCCCTTGTCCCTCATGCTCACCTTCGCCCTGTGTTGCGCCATCAGGAGAGCCAAATTTTCTTAAAGTTACTTGAGGCCCTCTTCAAAAATCAAGTTTGCTGTCACTGAGAAATGCAACCTCTGCCTCTGGGCTTTGGTGCTCATATGGGCTCTGAGTAACCGAGCACAGCTCCAAAGCTGGCCTTGCTTTAGGCATGGACCCAGGCCTCCTATGGTCCCTTCCAACCTGCATCATTCTCTGAACTCATGGTTAATCATTTCAGCCCGTTACTGGAACGGAGAACTAAAGAGAGCAATTTTTCTGCTGCTTCAGCTCGCTGAGCTGTCTTGCTTTGGGTTGTACAGGCACCAGGACCTGGAGGGATGGAACCGCTCCTTTGGGGCTGGTATGGGAGCAATTTGCCTGCAATGAGGATCATCGCCCTGCAGATGCAGGATCAAGACTGCTGAACTCGGAGGCAAAGAAAAGACTGACATCACTAATTGGTTTATTAATCATCAAAGGATTAGTTTAAAAAGAAGTCCCAAGCTTCCTGCAGAAACAAAGAGATTTGACAGAGAATTCAAGACTATTTCCTAATGCCAAAATATCCCCTGCCAGTCAGCACATGGCTGCAGCAGTACCTGCAGCTACACACCACACTGTTACTCAAACTGTTATTTACTGGACACTCTATAAAACATAAGTTGCTGCCCACACTTTGAGGTTTTGCTAATCATACTAGAAAGCAGCATTTGTCACTCATCAGCTTCTCAGGCTTGTCTGAGCTTGAAGACGACAAATTTATGTCCTTGTGGTAAGAATAACAAAGCCAACACATGTAATAAAATGTGGAACAGAAGGGTTTAGGATGGAGAAGAGTTCCCTACCTTTCTGTCCATTACACCAGCTAATTACCAGTTTGCATTTTACTAACAGCCGCTGGACCACAAAACCTGACATCTCCATTTTATGTGCTAAGGGCTCCTGAACTCGGATGCAGCTGTAGGTCATGTACCCTCCCTCTGGGTATTGCAGTAGTGACCACTGAGGTGTAAAGCAGGCAGTTTATGAGAAGACTGAAAATGACATTTGTACCCATTGTAAAGCATCTATGAGGAACACCCTGTAGGGCACACCCAACTGCTGTTTTTTTTTTGTGCTCCAGCTTCAGCACTGTGTGGTCAGAAGCACGAAGCAAAGATATGGGTTACAGAGACACATTTAAGGTAAGCGTAATTGCCAACACCCTGCTGAGAATTGGCTGAATCCTCTGGATGCAGCCATCCAAACCCAGACCTCCTGACAAGAACCAGCACTCAGTGCCCGTCTGAGAGCAAGATGTGCAAACTTCAAACCTCTGTGATTCTTCTTGAAGCAGAGGCTGTTATTATTGTCCACCACAAGCGCATGCAGGAGCTAAACCCGGGCTCCAGGAGGGCTCCAGGTTTGACGCGTCCCAAGCTCTCAGCAGCTGGGCAGCCAGAGCAGAGGGGCAAGGGGCAGAGCGCAGCTGGGAGACGCAGGTGCCCTGGAGCACAGCAAACGTGCACTGTCCTCCACATCCTGGAATTTAGAAGTCAGAATCCAATTATTCGCATGATCTAATATTTCCTGCAGGGACTCCAGCTTGAAATGGCTGTTTGACCTAAGGCTGAGAGACCAGAGGATGTACCTAATACAACAGTACAAGAGGATCCAAGCGCTGCATGATTCAGCATGTTCTAGATGTTCTCATGATCAGTTACCTTAATTCTCAAAGATGCTTTTTTTTTTTATATATATCCCCTAAACCACAAAATTTGTCTAGTTTTTGACTACTGAGGCTTGCTGGGAGCTATGAAGTGCTTTATTCAATGTCCCCCTCCCGGATCTGACTTGCCAGTGGTGACATGGCAGCATGCACAAAAACGGAAAACCATTCACCCTAAATCTGTCTCTGTGCTATTAGCCCTGATGATCAGGACATTTGTCACTCTCACATGTATTTTTGGGCAGGGCAAGCACACGAAGAAGAGTGGTTACTAAAAACCAAAGCAATGCCTTATATACATTTGCTGTACCCAAGATGGGCTATGAACACTCACCACGACAGTGTCCCATTTCTTAAAGGCTTCGAAATCTACAAGTTCTGCCAGAGCTGCAGTTTTCTTATTTTAATTGTCTGCATGTGCTTCGATGAGCACTGTGCACTGTGGATGCCACCACACATCCCACTGGTGCAAGCTGTGGCATTTTTATGGTTGCTTTATTTTTGTAAAGACATCTACAAAAAAGTCACACAAGTCACAGTGATGCTGGTATTAACTATTTGCTTTTTGCACAAGCCTTGCATTTACAGCTCTCAAAGCAGCATTCCTGTGCGTCTCCAGCCACTCTGGTAATTACTCGCAGCACCTTCCCAAGGCACTGTGGTGAGGGATTTACAAACCCCTCAGCAGCAGTCACTGTGCCTTGTGATGCATCTCAGACGTGCTGGGTAACACTGACAGCTGGAGGGATAGGCACTCCTCGAGTGCCAGACCAGTATTAGTACTGCAGAACATCCCAAGTGCCCTACCCCTAAGTAAAACCACGCATGGATATATGAAAAAGAACAACTCAAGACTGCAGTTGGCTCTTCTGGAACTAAAGAGCAGAAAACCCCTGTTCTGGACCCGCAGGGTCTGCTTATGCAAATCCAAACCCAGAGCTCACAACCCAACTCTGCACCAAGGCTTCCCCTCTGTGCACCACAGTCAGCTCCTTTCACCCTAACACTTGCCAAACCCAAGGAGGCAGCTTTAATGAAGCATGAAGTTCATTGGGCTAAAACATTTTCCCAAAAGAAAATGGAGGTTTTATCTGAAAACACAGCCCTCAAGATGAGTCCAACCAACCTGGGCAGTCAGTACAGCGTCTGTACCAGAAACCTAGGCTCACAAACCTGGGAAGGTGTGAAAGGGAGAGCAAGCACATGGATGGATGTGACACAGCCTGCCTCCCTTTCCACAAAGCCACATTATTCACCAAAGGATTTATAAGAGATAAAGAGCCATGGGATAAGAGGGAAGGTTTCTGCAGGGCTAAATCACTGCTTAGAAGAGGCAGGGGCAAATGGTTATTCTCACCAGGCAAGGGAGGCGAGGAAGTTTTCTAACAGTTCATGCTTTCCAGGGCAGGCAGGACACTGCAGCTCATGAGCAAGCTCCAGACAGCCCAGGACACTGAGAGCCAGGGCAACAGAGCAGCAGGTGACCTTGGTGACAACAGGTACAAAGCAGTGAGCGAGGGGAAAACCACTCCTTTCAGGTACAAAATGATGGGCTCTGAGGTGCGTGGTGCTCACTCAGGAGAGAGAACTTGGGCTGCAGGACCCATCACACAAGAACATCAGCTTTGGGCACAGCAGCAGCTAAAAAGAGATAGGACAAAGACTCAGCTTTGAGTGGCAGACGGCAGATCAGGACTGCTGGATGTCATGGTAGAAACCAACTGAATAAAAATCCTTATTATGCTTATAAAAAAAAAAAAAAAAAAAAAAAGGCAAAAAGCCACCAAACCTGCCGATGATCCCTGGATTCTCTTTTCCAATATTTCAGCTGCTCTGGGGATGTCCTCAGCCAGGGCTCAGCTCTGCCTTGTCCCTGCCAGGGCACCCCGAGCCTGCCCTGGGTAAGATGCGGGTAAGATGCGGGTAAGCAAACCCCCATCAGACGGAGCGTTTTGAAGAGTCCCATCTTAGGGACTTCCCCGCTAAGCATACGAAGACATCTTTTAATGTTTGTAATCGGTTCCTAGTAACTTTTCAGAGACAGCGATTTTTAATACACATCCCAATTCCTTCTCTGCTACGCAACTACACGATTACACATTTTTAGTCTATCCAGGGCCTTTCAAACACCATGGCACTGAGTGGTGACTTACAGTTACACCTCTGGGTACAGCACAGATCCCCTCCTGGAGCCCATACAGGCAGTCTGGTGGGAGAGCTGCCTGCCTGCTCTGCAAGGCAAGGTCCCCTCTTGCTGGCTGGAAGAAGCTGGCTGAGATGTCAGCTCTACCTGGCAGGCAGACTCACGAGGTTGAGCAAAGGACAAAGCTTGAGTACCACAGAGCTCACTCGCAAGGGTGGGACAGACAAACCAACCAGGAGGGAGCAGTGTGTACCCCGCAGGCAGGGACGTGGGCTTCACAGCTGCTGCTTCGTGCACCAAGAACCCAGAAGCGGGCTGAGGCAGGGACATCGGTCAGCGATGCTCTCCCACTTCCCCATTTTCCTGGATCCCCTGGTAGCAGCTAGTCATGTAGCAGTTCCTGGTGCTTTTAAACAACATAAACATACATGTGCAGATATTCCTGAACATGGGGGTGCGGTGCTTTGAGAGCTGGCACAACAAGTGTTACGGATGCGCAGCATAATAGACTTATTCATCAAGATGCCCTGGGGGCCAGCACGGTCCCCGTTCTGCTGATGGTAAAATAAACAGAGATAAGCGACTGGCTCATGATCAGACACAAAGACAGTGACAGCGCTGTGAAGGGTGAGGATGTGCAAATTGTTGTCCTCAGCAAAAGTCATTTTCAGTTTAGTGCTGAGCACATGGGTTAGTTCCAAAAGCCAGGTCTCCATTTCTCCCCAGTACAGGAAAGAAATGAACTGTTTTGCATCCAACTGGGTAGCTTTATAAAACAAATGGGTAAACTGAGTCATGCATTACTATTTTTTAAAAATAAACCGCAAAGGCTAGCATTCGGGTAAGGAAAAAAAGGCATCATGCCTGCCACCACTGATGAAGCCACGCAAGCTTCTCCCCAAAGAGCATCTCGTGAGCTCCTAAGCTCTCGGCACGTTAGCTGTGGAGCATCTGCACAATCGATAACAGACATCTCTCGCTGCCAGTTACACGGCTGCAGCTTGTAGGAGCAGCGCAATACTCCTTCAGCCCCTCTTCTCCCTGCCATCCCCTCTTCTTGCTCCCTGAAGGCACAGTGAAGGAGCAGAAAGACCGTGCTGGGAACAGAACCGGCCCAGGGATTTACACTGCAGAGAAAAATGGTAGGTTTGGACAGCAGGGCTAGACTTCCCATTGGCTCAAGGGATTTATCTTGTAGATTTGGATTGCACAGGAAGTCCTCAACAAAATTACAGCCCTCTCTGGGACAGCACTGTAATTTACACTATAGAGAGTACCCTTGTCAACCTTGAAAAAATGCTCATTTGTACAAGCCAGTGTCCGGCAAGATGTGCAGCCCCTGCAAAGAGCTCACAAAGCTGTTGGCCTTGGCTTGCACTCTTTGTGCTGGCATCGGGTTTTATTTCTCCAGTGCTCACACCGCTTAACTCTGGGCCCGATTCTGCAAGGACAATCAGAAGCTGCTGCTTGGCTGGCACAGCCCAGAGCACAGGGGCCACCAAACTCAGTCAGCCTGGAGCACAGGTTCTCCTTCAAGCCCAACCACCAACCACCAGGTCAGAGAACAAGGACCCCACAGGGAATATGGTTCAAATGCAAAGGACAAGCAAATGCCACATTTGTCTACAACCACCCTCTTCATAACTGAAGTCAGAAGTTTTCCCCCAAGCTCCATCCTGGTACCTCTTACCACAAATAAAGTGGCTGCAACACAGCATGGACTCTTCCTTGTTATAAGCCCTTAAATAGCCTTACCTTCTCCAGCCCACGGCAAAAAGAAACCTCTTGTAACGGTGAGTTCCTTTAATCAGCAACAACGGAATTAAAACAGAAAGAGTCTGAACTATAAAAGGGTGAAGGGAACCAAGCCAGCTCCAGTATGAGAAAACATCAGCAGAGTTGACCCTCGGACTCCTGATCGAAGGGAGGCACTAGCAGGTAAGGGACAACACTCAGGATCAACCAGGATGCTCCAGGAGAAACATCAATGCCATTTATTTATTGTCAAAACGAGACCAAAACCAAGTCAAAATCTGAACTTCAATACTCAAGCTTAATTTGATTACCCTGAAACCAGTTCAGCCAGTGGAGATCGTTTCTTTCCTGACAGCACCCACAGGTCCACAGTGAGTACTCCAGCAGCAACTGCAAGAGCTCAGCTGGAGCCACTGGAGTTGCTCAGTGGATGGTGCATGAGAGCAGCCGGCACTTTCAGTCCTGACACAGACGCCCACACCAAACAACCTCACTTCCACACCCCGGGAGAACCATCACAGTGCAGTGCCACCGGGCTGAATGCCCTGAGGACGGCCAGCAGCCTTCTCAGTACGTACCCAGAGCAGGCTGCCAAAAGCATCGGGGATGACTGACCCATGTCTGGTACACGCAGCAGTCCTCAAGGAAGTCACAGAGCCACGGTCTTAGGATGCAACCAACCTGCAGACAAGTAAGGCTTCAGCACGTGCAAGCACAGCAACGCCAGCCTGAGCAGGACAGAGGTCACCAGTCCCAGATTTACAGCCTGCAGGAAGCTTGCAGCAGCGTGGCTATGCTGCTATTAATATCCAATGAGCTCAAGGACATTCCTTGAGTTAAAATAGGTGGCATGAGAAGCCACCACAGTCAGTCTACTAACTGATTGTGTCTTTTGCCTCTGGGAGTTGATTATCATCTCGTTTCCAAAACCCCATGTTGAGAATCAAAACGCTTCTGTTCTTTTAGAGTCTCTTAGAGTATTCAGGCTATTGAGAACTGTTCCTGGGGTTTCTGCTTGTTCTGATCTTCTCTGAGGCTCTTTTTTTAGCTTTGGCTTCCTGGTTAAATATTAGCAGAACACCTTCAACATCTCAGAGCACAAAGAACAAGGAGACTGCTAGTGGGTGCAGTTTATTCCACCTTTTGTTCTTTATTAAAGCTGCTCAGAAGTCATAAAAATACCAAGATCAAGAGGAGAACTGACAGGCTGCAAAAGGTCTAATCTTTTTAACAAGTTGGGCTGTATATTCAGTATGAAGCTCCCGGATTCAATAAAAATGCACGCTGTGGCAATGTAGCCCTGTTTACCAAAGCCTGATCTGCGCTCAACATTTCCAACTTCTCCGAATAATCGGGAGGAAACAAAGAGAAGAAACTACTCAGTAGGTCATGAGGTAACGTAATGCTCCTGCTCCCATTGTGTCACTGCGAAAAATCCTACCAAGATTCAGGTATCTTTGGATCAGGCCCATTTCTCCTGCATGCACATGGGCTGCTCCGTTCACAACTGTACCACCAACTGCGTGCAGCCTCTACAAGCCTTTGGGAGAAAAATCTGGTTAGATCATGCTGCTTCCTCCAGCACTTGTCTGCAACAGAAACAGCACCTCTATTGGGGACCAAGCTACGGTCACCAACAGCTGGCACCTGTGGGCTGGTGACAGGCAGAAAATAGACTCGGAGCACTAAATCCTCAACGTGAAGCCTCAAAGGGCATCCAAGCTCAGCATCTTCCATGTCCCAGTACAGAGCTTAACTCAAACTCAAACTCTTCTGTGGCTGCTGCTCCAGGAACGCTGGACTCCTGGCCCTGCCGGGGGAAAGTGAGGCAGCTCAGGGTGCACCTGGCCCACCTGCGGGGGAGCAGGAGTGTGCTTGGAGATGAGTGTCCCCACTCACACCAGCCGTGCTTTGCTTTCTTCCCGTCCTGAATCATCACAGAGCACGTGCGCTGGAAGCCCTGGGGTTGAAGCAAATCCAGAATGACGGGCTCCAGGAGCCATCCTGACATGTTTGGCCATGACTGTGCATTCAGGCTGCGCGACTTAATTTTTAACAGGCTTAAATCTGAACTTGAACAGATACCTGAGCAGTAAAAGGCCTCTGTCCTCTTCCGATTCCCTGCTCTGTGCCATCACCAGTTTTTCAGGACCCTGTAAAAAAGCACCAGGAGCAGACCAAGATTGCTTCACTACTCCTGTTCGAAGATCCCACTGCCCTGATCTCACAGTACACACCAGCACCTTTCAGTTCCAGTACCAGCACTGCTGACCGGCTTCAGGACGATGCAGCATCGCTTCCTCAGGCCCTGAAGTCTTCTGGCCCTGGGTGACACAATCCGGAGGGTTTGGGCAGAGCATTTGCACCAAACAGAGGCTACAGGAGGTCTCTTTCATCGTACAGTACCAAAGGTGAGTGAGAGGACACGAGCTCGGTGTGTCCCAGGTCAGACCAGGCTCTGCAGAAGCTGAAGCACTGCAGGGAGCTCAATGGGAAATGGGGCTCTCCTTGCTGCCCTCCTGAAGGCGTAAAACCTACTGAACTGAGCACACTTGTGGCCTGTTTAACTCTGCTTCCAAACCTGTCAGTGACGACGGTTAGGCAAAGACATCAGCAGCTCCTGAGCCAGGCCCTGCATTTAGACCAGCAAATGTAAAAGCCCTCAAATTTGTCTGGCTCCCTCCCCAAAACGTGCAGACCTCCAGCCTACACAAGCACCATGCACAGCCCAACACCACATCCCACCCGCACAAGTAGTGTTACAAAGTCCCTGCAGGAGGGGAGCGACAAGCCCAGCTTCATTTGTCCCAGGAGAGGAAGGTTTCCAGCAGTGATGCTCCCACAGAACCATCCTGTGGTGACACAGAGACTCCTGGAGATTTTAGTGGTCTGGTTTAGGCCAAAAGGCAGGAAGGAAAGGGGAAGGAAACATCCTAAAGAGCATCCAAACTCTGTGGGTTACGAAGAATTTTAGAATAAAATGCACGAGGAAAATTCATGCTGTGACATTGATATTAAGGACAGACTAGGGGGCAGTGCTAACTCAGGTCAGCTCTTGCAAGTCCCAGCACATCACACGGTAAAACCAGGCGTCCGATGCTGTGGCTCCATGCTCCCCCTGAGCCACAAACCTGCAGCTTCGTGCAGCAGGACGAGAGCGCAGCTCACCCTCCTGATGAGCGCCCAGCACGGATTCCAGCACACATGGCCCAGCCCAGCTGGGTTTATGGATAAACCCCATGATTTTGTGCTCCTAACAGGTCAAGGGTGGTGCTTGGCAGTTCCCAACAGTGGTCTCGAAGGCAGCATCTGCAGGTACCCGGCTGTGTGTCCACAAGGCTTGCGGCTGCAGGGGCGAATGCTGAGCTTCTGTGCGCAACCCCTCTGGATGCCGGCACCAGAGTGAGGCCCCAGCCACCCCACCGACTGGAGGCCCCTTGCCCTGCCGTTCTCTGCACCAGCTTCCTGAGCCTGGCTTCACACCAGCCTGAGGTATAAGCTCCAGACCCCAGAGTGACAGCAGTCAGCATCCTTGCATCTCCTCCCAGCAGCAAAGCAGAGGAGCTGACCCGAGCGTCACCCTGCCGGGGGCTCCCGACAGGCACTGCCACCCACCTGCGTGCTCCCTTCCCAAAGGAGGAAGAGAAACCAAGCAACATCAAAAATAAAGAGAAGTCATAAAACAAATATTACCTTTGCCTGTGGGCAGAAAATCTAGCATCTGATGATCACCTTCCTTTGAAGACACCAAGCAGTTAATAAGTAAATCGCATGGCAGCAAGGGTGGCTAGAGAAGGATGTCATGAGCTCCGTGTGTTGTGCCTCCAGCCTCGCACTGCTGCGAGCATGGTGGGATGCAGCACGCGGCAAATCCAGGAGCGTCCGTGAGCTTTGCTTCAAAATACTCCCGTGGCAGCTAGGTAAAACTATTAACTTTTGCTTGGAAGCGCTCGCAAGCCAGACAAACCCATGGGGAGGGAGCCGCGTGCCGACAGTGAGCAGCAGAGACCCAGACAGGGCAGGCGAGCGCCTGCGGCAGGGCCCGGTGCTCTCTCTGCAGCTCCCCGCCGGCTGGCTGAGCCCCGCAGCGGCGCTCCCCGAGCCCGAGGCCCCGCTGCCAGCTGGGCTCCTGCCAAGGCAGCGGCTCCACTCCTCCGAATTCCAGCCCAGGCTGCTCCAGCTCCTGCCCGCCTGGCCTTAACGCTTTCACTGCTGCTGCCTCCGGCGCCCAGCACAGCATCGCCTCTCCTACGGGGATCCGGGAGGGCGCAAGGAGGTGTAAGGGACCCACCTGCACCAAGTGCAGCCCCCACCAGGCAGCTCCAGAGGTGTCTGGCAGCTGAAGGAGACATTACCCACAGGGAGGAGAGGCACACAGACCTTCCGAGTTTCGAATTTGACAGCAATGCTCATGGCTGTGGGCAGGATGCTGCAGGCAGTGGTGCCCTGCATCCTGCTGGGAGGGTTACAGTATTTCCCTGCCCTCCAGCAGGGATGTGCCACTGCATAAAAGGATGAGCAGACTTCAGGGGTGCTGTTACCACAGAGGAGGGGTGTGTGTGCACGGGTGTGTGGGGAAGGTCCCAGTCCAGGTACAGCTCACACCTGGATTTCTCAGGACCTGGCACGTTAGATGCTTTTCAAGAAAACTTTTCAAGTTTTCAAAACTTTCTCAAGACTGTCCCTGCCCTGGCCCCTTCCCGCAGTGGTGCTGCTTGGGCTAATGTGTACAGCTCCCAGTGCTCAGCTACCACCAGGGCTCCTTGGGGTCCTGTGCGTGCCTCATGCTGTCTGAAGTGAATCACAGTTACAATTCCCAACACTGCAGCACGAGAACCACAACAACACATGCATTTCCTTGAAATGTAAAGCTAGCACTAACGAATACAAGAGTTCTGTATGTTTCCTTATGCAACGACCCAAATCTTGCAGAAAATCTCATAGATTCCTGCTCCCACAATCAGCGTGTACAGAAAGCAAATCCCGATCCCATCTGTCCAGTCCCCTCTTCCCAGCCTGCTACCCGGCCTCCTCCTTTGACATGAGGCAGAGGAAGGAGCATCACCTGCTTGGGTGAATAGCTCAGAGGTAGAAGCTTCCTGATAGAGGACCTGGCAAGACCCCTGCTTGGTTTTGCTTTCTTCAGGGGTTTACAACCCTCCATTTCACAAACCACTTCAGAAAGGAGAACGACTCCTCGTGGAACCTCTTCCCATGTGTGCTTCACTGACTACAAAGCACTGAACTTTCCTCTAGTCTGATCAGTTGTGAAAAGCCAATTTTCCCATAGATGAAAGCAGCAGACACCTCTCTGCCAGACCATGCTTTGGCTGATGGGGGATTTCCCCTATACCCACCTCCCTGCTGAGGGCAGGTGCCCTGGAAACGACAGTCATTAGGCAGCCTCTTATCTCATTCTTCTTTCTTCCAGAGATTTTTATCACAGCCTGGTATTTCCCTCTTCAATCTGCTTTGCCCTGATCCTTAGCAGCTGCACCGCGGTTTGTGAGCGTCTCTCCCATTCTCTTTCTCCCCAGACATGACTTAAAGTAACTAAGCAACAACCCTCATTCTTTAGGTTGATCTTGAGTATCGATTTTCTGTCCTGTTTATAATGAAGAGGAACTCTCCAAATCAGCTTTCCAAATCTGCACTCTACTGATGCCACTGACCTGAGAGCAGAATTGTTTCTTTGCCCTGCTGAAGAGCAGCAAAAGCTTGTTACTCGCAGACTCCCCGAGGAGTACGAAGTTCAGAAAATGGAAAGTGCATACCAAAAGTTTTTCCGAAAGTATTATGTGGTGTACACATTTTGCTTCTTCAGTCTCTGCTTCTTCCCAGTTTACATTGCCACCTGACATTCCAGCAGTCCACAGCCTGGCGTCACAGTGTAACTTAAACCTCCAAGCTCATGGCTTGAGAAACATGCTATCTCCTGCCTCTTATCTGCCACAATATTTGTCAAGTCTCTATGTGACTCATATTTGAATTATTCCTTCTCTACTCAACAAACCTTCAGGATCTTCTACTGAAAAATTCTACATCTTGACTTCTACTGAAATGATCTGCATGTAGTGGATTTTGGCCATGCTTTTGTGTGCTGTTAACCTTAAAGCTGGAGAAACAATCATTTTACCTCTGTTTCACCCTGGAACTCTGGTGCCACCATGAAACAGGAAAGTCCAAAGCCTTTGCAATAAGTTTGGGTTAAACGCCCCATGCAACTTTAAGTCAGCTGCTTTATGTACATGCCCCATGACAGATTAATATTTCTCTACAACGAGTGCTTCATTCTTTATGAATGGATGTACAAACAGTTCTTCCATAGACAGCCAAAAAAAACCCAAAAAACTTATAAACCTGTGAGGTGAACTTACAAGTCACCATTATCCCCTGTGCAAGGTGGGTGCAGAAAATGCCATTAACACAGCCTGCCCTGAGAACAGAGGTCAAACCAGCACTGCATCTGACAGCGAGCCCACCCACACCTTACGTTCCTAACAGCCCAGGCTGGGCAGGTAAGGGCGAACGAGCACGTGTGTAACACGAAAATCCACTGAAGGTGCCATGCACCAAGTGTGAGGGGTGATGGGGCAGACTGGGGATTCCTGCCCAAGAGACAACTTTGGGTGCCTGCTTGGCGTGGTGGGGAGGTCCCTTTGGGACGGGCAGGGGGACCTGACTTCCCTGGCTGCTGTCACGGAGGGCCCAAGGTGTACGGGACGAGCTCTGCTGTGCTTTGCCTTGCCCCTCCATCCAAAAAGACCCCACCTCCACCCTTACCCCGCTCCGGCTGCCCTGTGTCAGTACCTCATGGCTGTGGATCACCCACAGCGTGTCTGGCAGAGCCCCGTCCCTGGGCTGTGCTGTACAGAGGCAGCCTGAAGCTGGGCACTGCAGGCACTTGGCTGCCTGGGCATGGCCAAGCGCTCCCAGTGGTCTGCCAGCACGTCCTGACGGCGCTGCTATTGCCAATGCTGCAACTACCAGGCTGGTGAGGTGAGGGCCGTTCCTCCGCACTGCCTGGGCTCCCTTTGCTCCCTCCCTCCGCACACCCATGCCCTCTGGAAAGCTCCCTGGGAGCGGCTGGCCCGGCCCCAGAAGCACCAGAGCCCTCGAAGCCGCCCCACTGAACAAACACTGGTGGGAGTGGGAGGCCTGGAGGAGGAGGGATGTGCCTAGGAGAAAGCCCGCTCTCCTCCACCTCTGCTGGCAACCACCAGAAGAGACAGATTAGAGCTGAATTAAGTTGCCAGCATTAAACAAACATGCCTGTTCTCTTTGAAGTTCTGCTTCCCTTTAACATGAGCTCATTTCTCTTTGTTCAGCCCTAGGAAGCCACGAGCTCCGATGGACTTAACTCTTTGCAGGGCTCCTCAGCTCTGCCAAGCACTGCATCTCGCCCCGCTCACACCCATCGAGACGGCCGGGCCCTTGTGGGAGCAGAGCCCGGTGTAGGCGCAGTCATACCGAGGGTCCTGGCCGTGGCTCTCCCTGCTGGGAAGGGCCCCCCCTCGGTTCAGCAGGAAGCTTTACCGCAACGGTTCCTGGAGCTAAAGGAAACGGGGATACCTCTGCGGTGAAGCCTCCTCCAGGCCTGCCAAGAGCAGCACTCACAGGCCCCGGGGGAGCTGAGCTCAGCCCTCCTGCAAGGCTGGGCGGAGGGGAAAATGAACAAGGGAGGAATTGAGATTGGGAAAAAGGAAGAAAGTTCCCAGAAGTCCCTTCTTTTGGTTTAATCCCACAAAGCGGAAATTGGAAAGTTTGGGACAGGAAAGGATGGGGATAAAGGAAAATCTTGCCACAGAGAGGAAAGTAAAATACCACAAAGCCAATGCCGATCCCGACTTTATGGTGCTTTTGCATGGCTCACACAACCTCTGCCAGTCCCTGCTGCTGCCGCAGCAACTGAAATACCTGTCAAAGACAGCAGAGATCTGCCTGAAAGCAAGTGTTCTGGCTGGAAGCGTGGAGATGTGCCTTCTGCTCACTGTTTTTGTACGTGAGCAGGAACCACAGAGTCCCTGCAGGTTGAGCAAATACACGAGGGAAAACTGTGACAGGCCGGCAAGGGGGAATAAGCGCTTCTTAGAGGGCACCCAGCCACCACCGTGCTGCTCCACGGCTGGGGGGTCCTGGGCACTCTTCCCTGGCACAGAGAGGGGTGAGGCAGAGCTCTCCACCCCTGGCTGCACAAAAGCTCCTACCTGCCACCAACACGTCCCTGCCCCTGGTGTGGTGCCTGAGGAGCACCTCGGGGACACCGGGCAGGAGCCCCCAGCCCCAGGTCAGGAGCGAGGGAGAGGCTGGGAACACCACAGCTGGACACGGGCATCCAAGATAAGCAGCCTTAGCACAATAAGTGCCTCCCAGCCTAACAGAAACCATTCCTGGCTGGGGGGAGCTCACAGCACAGCCCACAGGCCACCATGCGAGGTGAGCCCAGGCCACGTGCCCAGACACTGGCCCTGCAGCACCAACAGGCCTGGCACCACCACAGGGCCGCAGGACAGCACCAGCCTGATGGACTAGCACAAACCCTGGATTTTCAAGAGGAACTGTCTCATCAGAGAAACGCCTTTCCTAAGTAATCCTTCAGCTCGGGCAGGGAGGTTCCTCTCCTGCTTTTAATTTCACTGCCAGGCATGCGCTGGACTTGCCAGCCAGCAAATGCTAGAGGGACCTGCACGGGGACAGTGCCAGCTCCTGTGTTCCCAAATAACTCTCACACTTGCAAGCTAGACACATGGCTGAAACTCTCAACAGCCAGTGTTCAGGCATCAGCAAGGCAGAAAGCTCCCCAGTACCATCCCTAACCAACCATCACAGCTCTCGGAACATGGCAGGTACTGCCTGACCCAGACCCGCTTTTTCCAGCAGAGACTGCAGCAAATGGCACAGCAAGATAGCACTGTCAGAAGTATGAACTGGCATAGTCCGGCTACTTAAAGACAGATAATTCTCTCATTATTTCCTTATTATATCTCCAAATATCCCAGTTCCTGTGGGAAAAGGTCTCTGTGTGTTCTAGGGACACAGGAAAGACTGAGGAAATTCCTGAAGAGGAACAGAACATGATACAGCATTGCCTTCCCTCCAAACAGCCACCATGCTGCCCGTCTTTCCAGATGGCTGCTGCCTAGCACCTTGATGCCAGGCTGCTTGTTACACTGCCAACAGATATGATCATCTGTACCTTCACCACACATGAAATTGCGATAAGAAAGCCTGAGACGGCACCCAGATGTCCTTACTGCTAGCTTCTGCCTGTTTTGCTGCCCTTGGAGAGCTGAGTGGATGAGGAAGACAGCAAAACAACAACATGGACCTTACCTTTTGTTCCAGGAGGCTGCAGATTATCTCCAGTCAGCGAGCACCAGCCTACGGGAAAGATGTCCCGGGAATCATATCGGCACCAGTAATCGAAGGCACCTCTCCAGCCATCAAATGTTATGAGGACCTCAGAACCTCTCACCTCCCCAATGGTGGCCGGGCAGATGAAGTGAGGGTTCTTCCTGTCCACTGCCTCCAGCTTCATACCTGTCTTGAAGAAGTTTTGGGATGGAGATGGTGGTTCCTACAAGGAGAAGTTGAAAATATTCTCAGCGAGTGCCAGTGCCCCCCCAGATCAGGGCTGCCTTCTCCATCAGCACTCACCTCCACAAGCAGATGGAGAAGGGAGCTAGTGGGACAGATCTGAACCCCGATTAGATGTGCATGAGTTGGCCTAGCTACGCAGCCATGTGCCTTTACATTCATAAGACAACAAAGTCTATTACTGACTGCTCTATCATCACCAGGCGGCTGGACCAAATCCAGACAGCGCTACATTAACACTGCACCCTGTGACAACTCTGTCATGCATGACAGAAAACAAAGCTCTGAAGAAAAGAGCCTCTGCAGGATACTCTCACTTTGTATCTCAACCAGAGCAGGAAAAGCTGAGATGTGACAGTCTCTTTCCATCATTCTTTCTCCACCTTCAGCTTTGCTAGATATATGAGAAGCCTGTCAGCCATCCTTATCTGGGGCTTGCTCTGCCTGGTCTTTTACAAAGAGATACAGTAAAACCACCCCAACCACCCCATATGATGGCATACGCCTCCCAGACTGGTCTCCGTCCCTCTCTCTTCATTAAAGGGATGAGAATACAAACTGAGAAATCATACTTGCACTGTTGCTTCACAAGCAACACAAGGTAGCTGCATCCCTTGCAAGCTCTGGTACATTAAAAAGCTTCAGGGAGAGGTGCTGACTTTTATATAGAGAATTGGAGAAGCACCCGCTGCCCAGGTGAAAACAAGCACATCTCTCAAGCCCCAGCGTTGCAGCCCACCTTCCCAGTAGACCACAGTCTGCACCCTGACCCCTGCTCAATGCAGCAGCAGAGGGTATGGATGTGTCCCTAGGGAAGCAACATGTGGCAGCACCGGGCCATGTGTTCAGCTCCTCTGGGACCGATGGACCATGAGAAACTGTCTGTGATTCTGATGCTCTGCAGTAGAGGGGACACACCAGAAAGACGTCTTCACAAACAGTAAGATACCTTGTGAAAAATCCGGACAGGAGCCATCTCTGCTCCATTCAGAGTCTTCAGAAGGAACATGGGCCAAGAGGAGGCATTCAGCCGGAAGCCTGCAGAGAAGGGAGCAGAGATGGACGTAAGGCTGGGAGGTCACTGGATCCAGCCACACATGCCTGTCCTGACGGGAGCTTTGCAGCGGGCACATGTTGTGATCCCACACCACCCTCCTCTGAAAGCAGGAGTCAGGCTTGACCTTTTCCAGATACTCCAAATGCAAAACATTATGTTGCTGAAAAGAAACATCTGGAAATGGATGTTTGACTGCAATTTTCACTTATCATAACAAAAGTCTGTACATTGACCATACAGGCATTGTGCGTAGCACTGGTGCTGGCAGCTTCAGTGATCCTGCTACGGGGGAGACATGAATCAGCAAGTGCTCAGGCTATGAAATGTCTGCCTCAGGAGGGAATCTCAGCTTCTGGGTGGCCCCCTCCACCTTTCAGGAGTGAGCTGCCAGCAAGCTGACCTGAAGAAATAAAGAGGCTGTGACTTGGCTAGGAAACGGACTTAACCATTTAACCAAACAGAAAGGATGGCAACTTTTGGCTCAATACCTTCTGTGAAAGAAGCAACAGGAAGAGGCATATGGGAAGAAAAAAGCAAATTCTCATGCTCTGAGTCAATGGACTGAACACAACTGCACAACAGCTCTGTGTCCACTGTTCAGCTCTGTTCTTTCTACACCCTTTGTTATAAGACCTGCTCTCTAGAAAGGCTTGTGGTATTAATCCCAGAGGTGACAGAGCCCAACACGCTGTCTTCTTTGAAAAAGTGCACACGCAAAAAAAAAGATCAGTGAGAAAGCAGAAGCGAATGATGAAAACCATCGCAGAATCTCACATGCAGGAGCCCTGTGCATGTAGTGTCCCACTGAAGATGACAAGGAGATACCTGAATGTACAGAAAACACAGACCTGGAAAGTATGAGCACAAAGATCATCTCCAGATATCACACAACACAATCTTTGCTAAATGCAAGGCTGTACCTTCCTGCATTGGCAGTTTCTGCTGTTCAGCTGAACATGGCATTGCACTTTCTGTATTTGTGGTATTTTGAAGGTAACGCTGGGACTGGACCTACAGGGAAAGCATCCCACAATGATAAATGTGGCAAAGTTTTGCAAGAGCTCAAACACCAGAACACAACCAGCTCAGTAAAAACCACTCTGGTTGAGAGAGCTAAGCTCTGGGGGGGGGCAAAAATGACCTTTGGGTAATGGAGTTACTACTACCTTTGGGGTAGTATGAATTATCCATGTACAGGAGAGCAGCAGCTTATGTATGCACACAGAAAACACCACAAGGAACATATAAGTTCCTCACCTTGTTTTCTCGGATCTTGTACTCCGCAGGCAAAAAGGACAACTGCATTGCTAGCTACTTGTTACTGGTGTTCATGCTGGGCACAAGAGAAGTACTCTCATCTGGACCAGGGTTAAGCAGGTGACACAAAACAGAGCTGGACACAGACTTCTTCCACTGAGTACTAACCTAACCTGCTCCTCTGGCACGGACAGAAATCAGTTTTGTTCTGCGACTCAATTATGTTTATTGCCATCTGCTGGCAAAACTCAAAAAAGGCACAGGAGGAATCCACCCCTCTCAGGGAGGACAGGCACCTGTGTTTGCTGGGCAGACCGCACCAGAGGTGTGAATGGCACCCTGGGACCAGGGTTTCAACGAGACATCTGAAAAAGGACAGCAGCATGCATTAAGGTGACATGAAAAACTGCAGCTTTAATGTTAATAGCTGCAGCAGGTTCTGTCTGTAGTAAATATGAAGGGAAAGAGTGTAGTGCAACTTGCATACACATGGCATTGTCTGGAGTGACAAGGCAAAATGTGCACTTACTGGTGTTTTTTCCTTCAGAAAGGTCAGTCCCAAGTGTCCCATTGCAATTTATACTCTACTTCCACCAAAGCTCACAAATGATGCTCCAGAAAAAAATAAAAATACTTCTAACTCAAGGTATTCTATTGAAGGCTTCTTCCATCACTATAGATCGGCTTGATATTATCTGGGGGTGTGCTAATTCAGAAAGTGTTTTATGAAGACGCTTCAATAATAATTGGCAGCAGAATGCAAAAGCAGGTTAATCCTGTTGTTTAATTAAGAAAGAACCAGCAAATCAACTCGTTATTCAGCATTGTCAAAAAAAAAAGATGCGTGTTTAACTGGAGATGACACTGGCAGAACTATTCGACTATTCAGGTTATTTATAAAGCTGTAGCTGAGTAAAATTAAATAAACAAACAGATGAAATATTGCAACTGTCCCTTCATTCTACACAGGACTTAAATCACTGGCAGCCTTTTCAGACATCATCATGTTTTCCCATCTGATGGTTTCCAGCTAACCTGCTATTGCTTCTAAGGCACCTGGGCACAAATACACTTAGACAGCAAGAATGAAAATTTAAATGCTTTTGAAATCACAGTGTCAGGACTAGCAGTGATACAGTAGATGCCTCAGCCCTAATTGCTCTCTTGGTTATTCTCTACATCAAGATTTAGAGTTCCCCAGCAAAGCATCTCTACCAGGATGTCAGTACAGTGCTCTGCTCTAAGGGGAGGTGCTAGGGACGTGCTGCTGGACGGCAGCTGTTTTCTGTTAAACACAGCTTTGACATGACAGCAATTGCAAGCAGGATCAGAAGACTGCAGCAACAGGCAACAGCCTGTAATCAGGCCTTGGCTAGAGCTATGTGCCAGCACTGCCCCTCTGATTGTGGGGTGTCTCCCAGAAAAAAACAACAGCCTGGATACATCATGTTCGTGTGCTGGCTCAGGAAAGGTCATCAATAGCTCTGCCTTCACTGCTCCTGCACACACCCCTGGGTGATCAGAACTTCTGGAGGCCTCTCCTTTGCTTCTGTGTCCTCTGGGAACCTTAAGCGTCTCTCAGACTCTTTCACACAAATGGCTGGAAAATGTGTTTTTCCTTTGAGGTGCAACAGGGAGAGTTTCAGAAGGCAAGAGAGCATGGTCAGCATGTGCCAAGCCCATGCTTAAGCTGCAAGCTGCTCACTTGCAAGCGAGCTATCAGCTCATCTAAGTGCCAAAAACACTTTAATATACACTCCAACGCATCTCCCCATCCATGACACAATGTGCACGTGGAAATACAAACCTGGTGTGGAATACATCTGATTAACAGCCCAAGCTAACTGGGCTAGTCTACATCACTGTGGTAGGCATGGGCAGTCTGCGGATCTCTGTCCCAAGCACAGAAATGTTAAAAAAACAAAAAGGAAAAGGTTTTTCCCCACAGATGATGTAGGTGCTTGCTGGACAGTTGAACTTCAGCTCACCCAGTGGAGGCTGCAGCATCCCTCCATTCTTCTCACAGTTTCCTATGGGCTGGATTTCGGCAGAGTCCACCAGCCGCCAGAAGTCATTCTTGTTATCACTGCCATCGAGACGCAGGCGGAGGCGAGCGCCTGTCAGACCCACCACCGTGGCAATGCAAGTGGAGGTGGTGTTCCTGGGGTCCTGGGCTTCTAGTTTCATACTGATCTTGAATTCATTTGCAGGTGGCGTGTATGACTGCAAAGAGAAGAACGGGGACCCAGTTAGAGCCAGGATTTCCAATACAGGTACCACCTCAGTCCAAAAGCTGAAGCCCGAAGATGATGAAATTTGTTTCTACCAAAGACTGACAGCAGATATTCCTCTGTGCTGCTGCCCCTCTGCTGGGACTGATGTGCGCCATGCCAGTTCACAGAATCACACAATCACAGGATCACAGAATTTCTAGGTTGGAAGAGACCTCAAGATCATCGAGTCCAACCTCTGACCTAAGTTCTCTCCTGTATCCCCTGTATTCAACACAACCACCTCTGTACTCAAAGCACCCAATGCCCAGGGGGCTGCTATTCCATTCCTACAGAACTGGTGAATTCTGTGGGAAGTCTTGCTGGACGGGATCCAACAGAACCTGTATCACATCCTACTCAAAACATTTTCTCCAAGGGCCTGTGCTCAGCAGAGAAAAAATTGTTCTTGTGTCTCCATCCATTCACATCTGAGACTTAAATCTTCTGTGCTATGTTAACATTTGCAGTGCCTAAACATATCTTTTTCATCTCTGCTTCAGCACACTATGATTTTTATTAAGGCTCTGTTTTATCCTTAACATCTTCCTTGCCAAAAAAGGGGCCACCCCAGGCACAAAACTCCTGGGCTGCAAATGACCCATCTTCCTTGGATCTCTTGTTTTCATTCATCCTCTTACCTGCTTGAAGCAATGGGCAGGAGCTGGGATGGCACATGTCTCTTTCAGGTATTTCTCCCAGGTGAAGTGACCTAAGGAAAAAAAAAAAAAAAAGAAGGGGGGGCATTCAAATAGGATCTGATGAACAAAAAGCTCAGAAAAGAGATGGCTGGAGTCCTAGAGCCAGCAGTTCTCCACTTCTCACAGAGGAGGTGCTCACAGGCAACATGTTTTCACCATGATCCTCTGATGTTTGTGACCACAGAAGATTTACAACTGCAGCTGACAGGCAGAACAAAGCATGGCACTGCCTCCGGCACCGTGCTGCCTCTGTGCTGCTGATGGAGGGTCTCAGAAAGCAAGGATAACAGCCCACATCGTCACATAAAACACCCAGCACAGATGGGAATCCGTGGAGTCCACTAGACAACTGTCCCTTAAGAATCATTCATTAGACACTGCTCTGCCTGGGGATTAAGCACAGTCACTATGGGCAAAGAGCTAAAAGCAGCCCAGACCAACAGAAACCTTGCAAGGTGCTGACTTCGTGGTTCTCCCATCCAGTATGCCCACAGCCTGTCCTGCCAACCAGCAGCTCCCAGCAGGTACCAGCCCACCTACAGAAATAATTAGCGGACAGGTAAGTTTATTGATTAATTCCCTGATATGGGCACGAAGCCCACGGCTTGGGCAGGATGGAAGCAGGGTTTCCCAGGACAGGGATTTGCGGAGCAGAGCAGCCCCCATCCAACAGCAAAGCCCCTTCCCCCGAGCGTTGCTTTTATCACGCCTGCACCGCTTCTCATGTACAGCAGCGACGGTGAAAGCAATATGGCATCCAGGGAAACCTGTTATTAAATGAGGAATTAAAAGCTCCCATGATCCAAGCAAATCATGACTTCTGCCATTTAAGCTGAGCAGCTGGGAAAGGATCCTTCCAGCATGACATTAGCTTGTATTCATCCGAACGGCTCCCAGGAGACCGCTGTTTTCAAGTCATTTCAAGAGCATTGGTGGCAGCACAATTAAAGAGCGGCTACCGCTTCCCCTATTCATGTCAAGTTTTTAATCAGTCTGTTTTCAAAACAAAAGCTACATTAAGAGCCATTTCAGCTACTGCAGAGCATACCACACCTCTGAAAATCCGGGCGCTGGGGTCAGCACACATTGCTTCAGTTCTGCCTCACGTGCACAGAAGCCTTAGGGGCATGATAATCCACCAGCTTCAAATAAGTAAAAGAAACACTGCTTTCTTGCCACCTCCATGCTGATAACTAGCACTCTTCTAAATACAGTGGTAAAGAACAGAAAAAATAGAGTTTCACTGCCACAGTGGCTGAATGCATTGCTTTTACACACTCTGACAGCAGCTCTCCATCCCATCAGCTGGCACGCGTTTCCTTTCAGCCAGCAGTCTCACATGGGGGTGAACGAAGAAATTAAGTTTCACTGAACGGTGCTCTCACAAACAGGATTTTTTGGGGCTTAATTGAAGATATGATCTTTAACTCTATGAAACTCTTTGCATGAATAATGTTTAGTAAGTATACAGCCACAGCAAACCCAGACGGAGGACTCCAAGCCCAGCAGTCCTGCCATGAAGCACTGTGCTGCTCTCCATCTGTGAGCTTGGTTCCTGATCTGGGCTTGTCTCAGACCAGCCTGGCCCTTTGGAGCCCGTGTCCATAGAGCACCCAGTGATCATACCAGGATGAGGAGCGCATGCCTCAGGGCCTCAGCAAGCCTCCTAAAAAGCATCAGCTGCTTTTGACAATTTTATTAAAAAAAAAAAAAAAAAATACAGCTCATCCTCCCCTCAGCTGGTTTCAATCCCTCACTATTAAAACTAGTTCTGGTTTTAATCCTTCCACTTTTCACTTACTCCGGACCAAGTGAGGCCATTTGCTCTCTGCAACAGCTCACACTGCAGTCGAGATCAATGCTGTAAAATTCCTGCAGGAGCAGTAAATTTCTGAGACAGCTGTGTGCCTCTAAAAATAGTGTTTGGACATGGAACTTATTTGAGATTAATTCTAGAGCCTGTTGGGACTCAACCGCCATATGAAGACACACACAGCAGAACTGCAGCTACTAACAGCTCACATTTCTGATGACTTCTTTTGCAAAGAAAAGAAGGAGCAGCAGAAAGACCCTGAACCCCAACAAAAAGACAGAGGATATACAGCGGAGTTAAACCCGCCTTCCTTCTCTGCTTACAATGGGTAATTTCTTTCCGTAAAAAGAGCACAACAATCACAATTAGAGGCTGCACGTCTGTTCCAGGATTACTCATAAAACGGGACAGAAAATGTATACTGAGCTTAGAGGGCACCACCTCTGCCTCAGCACAGCTCCCTTTGCAGAATGCTGGAATGGTTTTAGATGATTTCAGGAAAAATGTTTAGCTCATGATACAATGCTTTTCAACTGGGAATTTCAAAGTGCTTTAAAACATAACCAAATATGATCAACTTCAACCTAACAATGCAGGAAGAGGAAAATGGCATAACACAACAAAAGTTGGGCTTTTACAACAAAGGGAAAGCTGACAGTAAAACAGAAAAAAGGAGGAGATTCTTCAAGCTTTTTTAACCAGGGAGCAGAGAATGAGCCCTGACACACATCAATAAACCGGGTGTCTCGCCGTGGGGAGACAGGGTGTTTTTGTCTTCTTATTTGGCCTGGGCAGACAGCACTGCAGAATATTTTCTGAGTGTTGGTCAAAAAACACTGGTGGCTTCTCTCCAGCTCCCAGTAAGCGGCTTTGCTTCATGCAATACCAGCATTTCATTCTGGTGACAGGGCAGGGGTGCCAAGGACAGAACTGTCTGCAGGGACTGACAGCCTCTCTTGCCCCGAAAAGCAAAGGGGAGTGCTTGCTCCCCTGCTTGCTGCCAGCTTCCAGCACTATCTGCAAGATGCCCTCCTGGTCCGACAATCACCCTCTGTTTTCCCTCGTCTCTGCCTCCCCTTTTGCCACTCTGCTGCAGAGCACACCATACCCCTACAGACTGGAGGGATCATTTGTTTGGCCAGACCGTGTTCCTCAGTAAAACATACATCAAATCTTCTTTTCAGGCAGAAACAAGAGAAAGACGCTTAATGAGAAACACCACGTCGCTGTAATTACAAATTGTGAGCTAAACAAAAGCCAAGGATTATAAACCTGTATAGCTCCCTGTAAGTCGGCTATGAAAATGCCTGTTAAGGACAACTGCCTGTCACTTTTGCTTGCCTTTGGAAAGTGCCTTACTGTGTGCTAATGCCAAAGAAAGATATTACTTGCAGGCAGAGCATCAGATTGGGGCTCTGCTGTCTTAACATTCAAAAATATTTACTACAAACAAAACACTCCACACACCCAAGGGGTCAAACTACAGTAGTTGTGAACAATGCAACTCTGCACCCTTGTGTTTGTATTCTCATCATGTTGCATTTAATGTTGATCTGTTGCCCAGAATTTAAATGGAGTTTCTGTTTATATCTTTAACCGAGTCTGGTTTGGGCTCCATTAGCATTTCAGCTCCCAAGGGGTCATCAATCCCACTGAAATGATACATGTGTGTTTCAGGTCACATCTGTGAAGGAGAGCGTGCCCTACCCAGATCAAGGCATCCCATTAAGGTCTGCAGCCCATATGTGTGTCTGCTAACTAGCATCAAGGCAGCACATGAAAGCAGCACAGTCGGAGCCAACTCAGAACAAAAAGTAGCAGAGCATCGGCTGTGCTCGCAGATCCAAAGGTGACAGTGGCTGTCCCCAACAACAGGCTGCAGCTTTCTGAGGGGCCAGCTCTCCCAGTGTGATGGCACAGCTCCTGCACCTCCTACCCGCGTTACTTTCCAGGCACTCTGCTCCGCTGGCAGTCTGGCCGCACGGTCTCCATCAGTAACAGCTACAGCTGATAACACGATACTGCTTACTCACTGCCTTGCTCACAAGAAATGCAAGAATGTGTGAGCCAAAACTAATAGATTTCAAACACCAACATGTTGTCTGCTTTGCTGCTTCTCAGAGGTGTTCCCATTCAATTTTAGCTTTGAGCAGAAATCCCTCCAGCCTGGACGGCAGGGTGCTTCGTGCCAGAGAGCTGCTGCAGTTTCACACCCCTTGCCGTGCAGCCAAGCTCCGTGCAGGTGGTAAGTGATTCTCTGATCAGAGTTTCTTGAAGGGAGCTGATGTCTGATCTCTGCTGTTACGCCATGTGCCCACTGAGCGCACGCACACACAGAAGCATGTCTGCAGTAGTTCCTCCTTAGCTCTGAAACCCTGAGATGCAGTGAGGTGTGGAGACTGCTGTGCATGAGTACTGATGGGAGCGTACACCCCTGAATTTCACAGAAAGTTCCATCTCAAGTTCCACTTGCCTCTGAACAGCAGCCAGTCCTCCGGCATCTGCAAACAGTGCAGCAAAAAGGAAAAAGTAGTGCAGCACCTAATGCCCTGTGGGGACACTATGCAGAGCGCGTGGGAGCTGTGACAGCACCCTGTAATGTAACCTGGAGCTCTGCGCGGGGTGACACAGGGCCCAGGACTTTATCTGAGATGTTAAAGAACTGCCTCCCCTTGGAAAAGGACCTTCCCAAACTGTGATATGTGGGACTTCAGTACAAGGTAGGTAAGGACAGGTCAGATGCCCCAAAGGAGAATGGTGAGGGCAGCCACCACCCTGAATCAGGGTCTGGGACAGCCAAGCCCCAAGGCACTGCAACCACTCTGGTCCTCACAGGGGCTCTCAGAAACACAGGAGTGCCTTCCATGAAGGCAAACACAAGCTTCCTGTTAGAAGTGGTTCAGCTGTTCAGCTCAGGAAACCATTTAGCTTCTTGTTGCTCTGTACTTGGTGGGAAATATGGACATCACCTTCCTAAGATAAATATAAGTAAAATACAAGTCTTTCATACGCTCCATAAAACTGGAAGTTACCTGCATCCCTACCAGCAGACAGCAGGAGCTGGCAGTTTCCTGAACAACCCGCAGGTGCCCTGCATGGGAGCACATCGGCCCTGCCCAAAGGGACACCCCGCTGCCTCTGTGCCAGGCTGCCTCGCTGCGCTCCTGACCGCAGGCATCAGCCGCTGCCGTGAATGCCAAGAGAAGTTCATGCAGAAGTAAGAAGCTCTCTACATCCTGGACACGTGTAAAAACGTGGCAGAGCCACCCATTTGGCATGCACGGCTGGGCAGGAAGAAACAGCTATTCGATCCTGCCTGATTTCAGAATGAGCTGCCTTAGCCGAGTGCTTGCCCTGACATCTTCTCAGCAATTGCTGACTGTGGTCAGAGTTAAACACATTAGGACTGCCCAAAAGCAGTTTTTAATCTGTAAACTAACTTGGCACACCGTAGTTTCCCAGATCCAAGCCAACTCCATAAGCTTTTAGAAAGAAAAGGAAGGGAAAGGGAAGCATGCTGTCTTACCTTGGTACTGGGAGGGAGACTCTGACGGGCGGCTGTACTTGTGCTTTTTACCATCTTTCCAGTCTATGGCTGAGACAAGAAATAAAGCATTCATGTCAGTGAGGGAAGCCAGCTAATGCTCTCTTCAACACTAGCAGCTCGCATCATCTGCTTTGCAGGCATGGGCCACCTCAAAGGAGAGAAATGACCTCCCTGTTCTTGCTGACACACACCCAGGTAACACAGGTTATGCCCAGAGCAGGGAGATTTTGTCCAAATCTCCTTCCTCCACACAGCTTAGAAGACCTGACACCAGGCCTCTGCACTGCAGCCTCTGCCTAGTCCTCACCAACCAATATTCTTCTGCCACGGCAAGCAAAAAGGTGAAAAACAGCAAACTGATAGATCTTCATCATTTAAAGTATATGAAGAGCTATCAAGGCTCCAGAGAAACAAAAGCCAGAGTCACTAAAAGCGACTGGCATGCATGCCATGCACCCCAATGGGGAGCCTGAATCGCAGCTCACTCATTGCCTCTGGGTTGCTGCGGCCAGCCACGAGTGCACAAAGACACACAGGGAGCGAAAGCCTCGGCACTCTCCAGTGCTGGGGCTCATCAGCACTTCTCCCAGCGTCTGCACAGTGCCCCGACAGGGACAGCATCAGGCTCCACAGCATCCTCCTCACAGGCCAGAGCAGCAACGTAGCCCTGGCTCTGATGGACATCTCGTCAGAGCTGTCTTCATCATGAGAGCTTTGGGCAAAAGAAGTTCTCAAGACTGCTCTGGAAGACAGATTCAGCCAGAAACAGGCGATGCTCATCCCCTCTGGCAGCCCTCAGCCAGACAGAGGGATGTCAGAGCAGCGTGCCATGGCAGAGCCTGCACCGAGTGAGCGGCCCGTCGTGGGCTCCTCTGTGTGCTGCTGGCTGATGGATGTGCACCCACAAGCACTTTTAGCTGCTACAGTCCTGCTCATTTATTTTACAAGGCATTTTGTAGGCTACTATAAGCAAAACCAACCAACCAAAAAAAAAAAAAAGAATTTGGTAGTGCCCTAGAAAATTTGTCCCCGTGAAAAGCAACTACTTGTGAAAGAACAAAAAAGAAAACAGAAAAAGCACAGAAAAAGTTTTGAAATCTTGGAGAAGCAGCTGAAAGAGGCAGGCCATGAGCTGCTGCTAAGTGGATAATCTTAAGGTGTTTAAAATTGCTTTTGGACCATTATTTTAGCAGTCTTCTCTTCATGACATGTTCTTTTCAGTAAAATGCACAGCAAGACTTAATATAGATTTCATCCCTTAAAGGATCAAGAGGGTCATATGCAGTATGGCCACAGGACCAGCCAGAGTCTCCTCAGAGAGAGGCAAATAAATGAAAAAGCTGGAAGGAAACCCTTCCTAAAACTGCATTCCCTTCCAAGACAGTATCCTGCTTATCTCCTGATGAGAACAAAGAAAAAGGACACAAGGTATACATGCAACAAACAGAAAAGCCTCCATGATGAGAAACACTCTGCTCAGGATAGCTCTGTAGCAGCCTCTGTATGCTTGGAGCTGCCTATTGCCATGTTCTGCAGGTGAAGTTATGTTTTATTGTTAACCTTTACCACGCAAAATCCTCATTAAGCAGACAGCAAAAGCAGAAAAAGAGGAAAAATGCAAGAATTTCTGGAGGCAAATCAAAAAAAAAAAAGGCAAAAAGTTCAGTGCCTTACTGGAAAAGCAGGTAAGTAGGACAGCAGCCCATCTGCACACAATACAGGTGTTGCTTCTGCAGCACATGGCAGAGCGCTCGCAGCACAGGTCACGCTGCCTGGCGGCACCCTGCTCCACGAGGCAGAGAGGACAAGCTGTGTGCGGGGCTAAATTCAGGCAGCCAGGTCCGCGGCCGTGCTGCTGACTAATCAATCTGCCTCTTCTATTGCCAAGCCCTCCAGCTGCCTCGCAGCATGCTCTCCCCATTCCCCGCTTTCCTTCATTTATTTTCACTTCATTAAAGGACAAGCAGCGTTAGGAAGAGGATAATGCTTCTGTAAGATGAACCACCAGAGAAGCAAAGGAGACGTTTAAAAAAAAATAAAGGAAGGGGAGAAATTGAGCATAGAAATCTCCTGTGATAAGCCTTGTGTGCATGCAGCAGATGTGAACAAAGGACTGCGGAGGATGCACTCTCCTCTGCTGCGCTCCCTTCCCCCACGCTCTGAAGCGCATGTGATGAGATCACTCCCGTCAAATGCACATGTATGGAACAACACTAAAGGAAATCAATATTATTTTTTAACCACGAGGTCCAGGCGGCTCAGCTGCAGGCAGCCTGCTTGACAGGGCCCTTCTCATCCGGGGGAGCGGGACACGGGGAGTGGGCGTGTGGCTGTCCTGAGCACCTCGCCGCAGCTGCGGGCAAGGGGACGAGAGACCGAGGCTGCGAGAGGTAAGTGCCTGTAATGAATTTCATCTCCACGAGGTAGGCTGGTCTTTGGTTTCATGCCTCATTAGAAAGGGGGAGGCTTGTGCCAGCAGAGCAGCAGTTTGCCTCACGCTGGGAGCACGAGCAGATGGTGCGTGCAGCAGCTCCGCGAGCAGCGTCCCGCCTGCCATCGTGCCCCAGCACTGCGGGGGTGTGCAGGGCCACCAGGGCTCCCCCAGTGCCCAACCCTCCGCTCCCCGACCGCTGCTGCAGGAAGATGAGGAAGGAAGAGGCCGGTGGGGCTGCCGGGTGGGCTCCACCACTGCAGGGACCCCTGGGGCCAGCCCGGGCATCCTGGGGGCTGCCGCAGGCACACCGGCTCCCGGTGGGGAACTGATGGAAGCATTCCCTGCACACTGCCAGAGATGAGAAACTCCCTCGTCAGAGCTTTGTTTGCACCTACAACCAGCACGTCCCCCCACCCTCCCCAAGGCTGGCCACCTGGTCTGCTGTGCTCCGTCCTCTGGTCTGAGCAGCTCGCTAACGGGCCTTTGTCTGTGCCAAGCATCACCGCTCACCTTTTTGAGGGCCTGGTTTCCGCATTATATCACCTGCTGCTGTCCTTATCCTGGGACTGGCTTGATTTTAGATAACTGAAGATGTCTAGGATAAAAGAAATAAACATGAGAAAATTCCCCATTTCTGGAGCATACAATCATCTGCAACATTAACTAATTACACAGCGGGGAGAAAATAGATGCTCTTTCACCCCAGGTTGCACAAACACCTCCTACTGAATACAGACAATTCATTTCAAGCCCACTGAAACTAAAAGCCTTTCTCCAATATGTGGAGAGCTTCAAATTTATGGTAGTGGGAGCAGCATAAATAAGCAAGAAGAGCATATGCCAGTCTCTGTGCTAACTATACAGCAGGTCCCAAGTGTGCACATGGAAGGGGGGCTGCTCTTGCTCACTAACAAAGGGAGGCAAAGCTGGAATTTATGAAAGAAAACACATGGAAACATAACATTAACTCTGGCAAAGCAGCACCGCAATCCCCAGCTCGCCACTTGCAATTCAAATTGCTCACAGCAGTTCTGGGTAATAAGGATGAGAAATTGGACAATGACCCAGGAAATATTTTTGCTATTACTACTGCAACGATTGTCCAAGTTGCATTGTATTTTTTTCCTGATTGGAGGAAAACTGGCCAGACTGTCCCCGACAAAAAAAAAAAACACATTTGCATTCTTGTTAAAAGCAAGTGTTACTGGAGATGGGAGCCGTTAGGTGTGCTCTGGACACGCATGGAGGCCACTGCTCCCACACAGCCACTGCACAGGGCAGCGCCTCCCAAATGCAGCAAGCCCCAGCCCTGGCAAACCCCACCAGAAAATATCTAAATGAATGGCTAAGCCACAAACAAGCCCTTAGGAAAGCTAGTAAAAGCATGTTTTGACACTACACTAACTAATTAAAGATTAATTGTGTCAATATAATTCCATTTTGTTCACAGTGGGGCAGTCAGGCTGAAGGATGTAAGAGGAAGCCGTACCAGGACGCTATGCTGAGTTTCCTGCTTACAGGGCTTTTTACAGATCCAGACAGACTACAAGTTTTGATTTTGAAAAACAGCCTTTTCCCACGTCTAATAGAAAGCTAAACTCTTCATTTCTCTACAAACGTTGCAAACTACAGTCTTTAGGTGCGGTGCTGGCAACATTGAGCAAAACTCTGAAATAAGACTAAAGGAAAAAAAAAAGTGAATAGCTGATTTTTAATCTAAAGCAAAAGGTACACAGTAGTCTCTTATTGCCTCTCTCATAAATAGTGTGTGTGTTTCTGCATACTTATGAAAAGAGTAAAGTTTCTTTCCCTTCTAATGCCTGAAAGCAATCAACATGTGAAAGCTTATTTACAACTTAATGCTTTTTTTTTTTTTTTTCATAATTTTAATCTGTCTTTTTTATTAAAAGCTAGCAGTCACGGCAGGAAAAGTCCTCCAGCCATAAACCCCAGGGCGCGAGGTGTTACATAAAGGCAGCAGACAAGCATTCCCCATCTCTGGCTCTGCACCACTGATGTCTGCTTGGCTCCTGTGGACCTGGACTTTCTGCAGCACCTAATGCTGCCCATAAATCTCACCCACTTGGCGCTGGACCACCCATTCTGCACCACTCAGACAGCTTTTGAAAAGCTGCTTCAGCCTCAGTACTTCAGAGCCCTACCCGGCAGGGATGTGTAACCCTTCCCTGCAGGAACACTTGCAGGAGAAATTCATGAGTGTGTACAAGATGTTCAGACACCATTTGTGGAAGACCAAAGCTCAGCAGGCAAGATGAAATAACTCCACACTTGGTCCTTGCTCAGACAGTAAGGAGAGAGACCCAACAATTTGTAAAGCATGAAGACAACTGCCGAGACCCTCAGCAGACACCATACGTAGCTTCCTAGTAAGATCTCATGTTGTGGAAGAGAATGAGATGTAAATGTTGAGTTGGGGAAAAATCAAGGCAAACTCCCGAAGTTTTTTCCAACCTGAAATAGGCTATAATCTTATTTTGCCGATATCTAGTCAGAAGAGAGGTAGAATCACCCCACAGTCTTTAGCAAGCCTGAAACACCCCTGTGAAGAAAACAGACTTCAGCTGAGACAGAAGAAAGTGAATGTCAGAATGGGCAAGTTAATGGGCAGGGCAGGAAGAAACGTGGTATGGATGTACATGTATGTGGTCTTTTACACCGTTCAGGAATTCAAGACTGAGAAAATCCTACAGTAATAAACAGCAGAAGCTACAACTCAGTATCCAAAGGGGAAAACTTGGCTGTTCACACAGACAGGAGTTTTCTTAAAGGCATTAGACAAAACAGACACCTGAGGAGAACTTGTTGGCTGGGTCAGTGTCACTGAGGGGACAATCCCACTTTTGAATCAGGTGAAGCAGCTGAGATTTAGACAGCCCAGCACATGCTGTAACACTTCGTCTCCAGACCCTGCCACTTCTACAAAAATGCATATCAGAATTAAAACTCCCTTCATTGTCAAAACCTGTATTTCTCATACTTGTGGCTATCAAGGTAATATTGCAACCACAGATCACAGTTTTATGTGGTGCTGGTTTCCAGAATTCACGCCCTGAAAGGACATATCAAAGTACAAACTCGTTTAAATGGGATGCTACCTTAAAACTTTAGTAGACCAACTTATTTGCTGTCTTTTGTAGTAGATAAGGTGCCTTTTTCACAGTTCCAAACAACTTCCACTCACCAAGATATCAAAAGTGCGAACGGCTCCACTGAACTGTCATGAGCTCTAGTTCCCCATCATTCCTACAAGACAGCAAAGTCAGTACAAATACTGCAGCATATCAAAACCTGGAAGCATAGAGACAAAATGAAAAAGTTTGCATTTAATTGCAGAAAGGCTAGGTTACCAGCTGCATTATTCATGTTCATATTTAATTCATTTAAGACATCCAAATTTAAATTTAAAGACAGCTGCAACAAACATTCCCACTTGCCATAGCAAAGCAGCGTAGAGCTTGACACAATTTAAGTTCAGCTTGCAACGAGTACACAGGACCGCAGCTGTTAAACACCTTTGATATCAGTAAGATCACATCAACTGAGTTGATATAAACTAGTTCAGCTTTTGTAAAATGGAACTATCACACAAAGAAGGATTTAAAAGACTACATCTGATTAGTAATAAAAAGGAGAGAGACCTCCAGAGAGGCATATAAAATAATGAACGGCATGAAAATAGTGAATTGGGGACTCCAAGTTATCCTCTCCACATTGCGGCAGGGCAAATCTATAATCTATAAAAAAATAACAGGTATGTACCCGGGAGAAGGAATTGTTGTTTATTGGAAACTAACAGACATACAGCTTCATCATGGAGAATGTTATCAAGACAAGGAAATCGGTAACATTAAAAAAGGGCACAGACATTCAAAGCAAAAAAGCACTTCTAACTATGTGAAAGTCTGAACCGCACAGGCTGTTGGTACTCACGCTTCACTCCAAAGCTGACCAGTCAAATCCTGCCCAGCACACCACTGCATTACCTGCTGCCCTTCGCAAGGAGAAGCTGTGCCCGTGCCTTCCCACCTGGCTGCTGACACCTGGCCACAGGCAGCACACCAGGTGCAGCTCTGCCACCTTCCCGCTGCCCCCGGAATTGTTTGCATCAAGATGTACACCTCGGGTGTATTTTACTTTTCTTTTTCCTGTTCTTCTCTATGTCAGTGTTGCAGAAAGATGTGTAAAAATAAAGGCAGCAGCTAGGAAGCTGGGAAGGATATCCCAGGGCTCTGGTTCAGGCTGTCGCTTGCTCAGCACACACACTGTGCAGTCCTCATCCTAAGCGTTGTTGAACAGCTCCTTAATCTAATTAAGTTCTGCCCCCCCCCCAACCACTGCTCTTACCAAAAAATCTGATCATCCCTAAGGGAAGGATGATTCAATTTACCTGTGCCAGATTGCAAGGGACCTCAAGGGCTGTGGGCAGCCTGCTCTGTGATATTCTTGCACTAAACGTTGCAATTGTGATGTCAATAAAACAAGAAGTAAAAAAAATGTGGATGGAAGGTACTGTCACAGCTATACAGACCTCATAAAATGCATGTAATCTCTTTATCTACAAAGCCTCTGTTCCTTTAGAGTGCATAATTATGAAAGGAGTTATAGCTGAGATTCTTAGTGCCTCTTCTAGGCACTTCTTTATTCCACTAAACGCACCACTTGCATCTGAATTATTTCCTAGGGTTGTTTGGACTTCCTATTATATGAGGAAGATTATGGTGAACCTTGGGATGGAAGCCAAGTCAGTTCACAGTGCTACCATGTTTGATTGAATGGGTAACTGAAGGCTTGTTGACAGCGTGCCAAGCTTCAGACCTCTCTGGACAATGAAGTTGCCAGCAGGCAAGATGTTTTCAGAGAGAAGAGGAAGAAAACTACCAACAGTGAAGCTGAAAAATGGTTTTAGTAGGGTGGATACATACCCCACAGCTTAAGGTCACGAAGAAAAGAAAACTCTGCGTATTGCCAGAGGACTGTGAGAATGACGCTTCTTGGAGATCCCATGGGACAGCTACAAGAGAGTCCCGAGGGCTTCTCATAATGCAAAATGCCTGCAGTCACTGATCCCCCCTGCCAAAAGCACGGCTCTTGAGCACCACGACAGGCCCAGCTGGTAAAAACCCCCTCCTCACAACCTCTGCCTCCACTGATTGTTCTGCAGGGGAATCCTTCCATCAAACATTATCTACGTGCCCACAGCGAGGGGCTATCACCGAGGAGCTCCCGCGGCGGTGCCAGGGCAGTGCTCCCCGTGGCACCGGCTCCTGCTCCAGCCCAGCTGCCCCGCATGCACACTGCGGCCAGATTCCTCCAAACCTGACCAGGAAACCAGGCACGGAGACCTGATCAGTAGACGTGTACAACCATGTATATAACCATGCCAGCCTGCTCCATTACTATCACTTTTTTTTTTTTTAAACAATTTTAATTTCTAAGTGGAGAAAAGCACATCCAGCCTCCTTGGAAAAAGAGAGCATGCGATCTATAGCACTTCTTTCCTCTTCCAGTTTCCCACCAGACTTAGCTCCTCAGGTTTCTGCCTGACCTGCAGACACCACAAGTTTTGCTGGTCTAAAACCACCATGGAGCAGACAGCTCCCAGCCCATGAACACCAGCCTCCAAGGAGCCAGCAACAGCCAGTAATGGGTACTGAAATGCAGCAACACGAACATGCTTGTGCTGGACCAGGAAGGAAAGCTCTCAAGAGGGAATAGCTGCAAATTTTGAAGAGGTGAGCCAGAATTTATCTCCTTCCACCTCCTTATCATCGTCCTCCTGGACAAGCCTGGAGTTTTATTTCTTCTTGTCTGTGCAAAGCTGCCTTTTGGCAGCAGTGAGCGCAGGCTGATGGAGCGACAGTACCTCTGGGAGCATCTCCCCTTGTTAAGTCTCAAGGGTCCTTATGCTTCATGCTAGGAAATTTCTCAAAGAAACACTGTAACAATGAATGTCAGTATTTCCATCTGGAGTACTGATCCCTTCGTGTGATCTGAAATACCCGATGGCTGCAAACCATTACTTCTCTTTTTACCAGGAGGATTTTGTGTCATTTCCAACATCTCTCTCTCTCTCTGGAACTAATTTTATCTTTCTACCATGTAAGAAGTGGACTGATAAACTCCAGACCTCACGACTGGCTCTTCAGAAACACATTCTTGTGAAAGATGTTAAGATACTGAGGTGTCTCGAAGATGTGATCACAAGCAATACACTTCTCTAGCCCTGAGCCAAGTCTCAGGGGAGAACATGTTTTAAGAGAGAAAAGAACATGTAAAAAACTTGGATAAGCCGTGTCTCTACAATGAAAATATCAACTTTATGACTTCCTCCTGAACACCTTCAGGTTGGAGGGGAGAGGAGATGGGTCAGCCTCCTGGAAAATGACAGCTAGATCATCAGACACTGCTGAGGCAAGTTCAAGGGAAAGCCAACAGCTCAGGATGGGGGTGAAAGCCAGAGACCGCTGGAAGGAATCACTCACCACCACGAGGGAGGCTGCAGGAGTTACCACCTCTCAAGACTGTGAAGGAAATTAAATAAAACCTTGCAGGATTCCAATACTGTTCTATTTCTCTCTCTCAAAAAAAGAAAGACCCAACAGTGTGGGCCTTGGCTCAAAATAGAAACATCTTGTCTTGTGTCACTGTGAACAGACCTTGCTCTCCATGAAGTTTCAAAAGGTTGCAATAAAATCTACACTTTCTGTACACTCTAGGAACCGGATATCCAGGCTGCGAAGCAGAGGGAGAAAAGAACTTAAACAAACAAACAAAAACAACCAACCAAACAAACAAACAAAAAAACACCAACAAACAGCCAGTTTAGAAAGTCTGGCTTGAGACTGCTAATAGGAAGCCCCTATAAACCACGTTTCATCTTCTCACACACTTTTCTGCTGATGAGTTGGGAGTTAAAGCCGGCCTGCTGTGCATCTGCCATTTCGATGGAAATGGGAGTGAGAAAGCTGGCCCTTCAAATCCTCCTGAGAACGGGTGCAGGATCCGACCACTGCAAGAAATGCACACATTAAACCTAGAAAAATTAGAACTCTTTTGCTTTAAGCTGGGTTTTGCTTTGCTTCTTAAAGAAAACAAATACAACAAAATGGTGCAAGATCTAAGCATCCCCCCCCCAGGCACAGCAAAGTCAGTGCGGCCTGAGGCCTGCAGCAAAGCCCTAGGCTGAGGAGGCCGGGGATGGCCCACCACAAAGGTGGCTGTACGGAGCAGACTTAGGCTAATCATACAGAACCAATCCCTCTCATTAGGGCTGGGTTAACGAAGCTTCATTATGTTCCTGAGTTACTCCAGCAGATGCCTTTGTTGCTGGTCCTGCTGCTGGCTTTCAGCCTCTGCCTCACCACTGTTTCTCCTTGGACGGGGAAGGCTTCAGGCACAGCAGTCAGCAAGGCCATCGAGAGCATGGCTCACCATAAATCTCCCTAAGGAGCTTTGGGAAAACTGGAGGTCTCTGTTTCTTGGTGTTAAGTGGAGATTTCCGAGCCACACCGCCACCATTCCTGCAGCATCTCTCCCAGATGCGCTGTGACAGAAGCCATCGCTGGGGGCAGGCCTTTTGGAGTGGTGAGGCCCCTTTCAAACACAGAGCACCGAAGGACTTAAAACGTGCTGCACGGGAGAACGTGCCAAAGCAGGGAACTGAACCTGCCCCGCGTGCCCTAGGCTAATGTTTCTGCGACTGAGCCATCTGGGCTGTAATTATTTGGTGTCAGTAGGGCTCACACAGCCCCAAGTCACTCATCTGCCCCTAGGAGAGTGCTGGCTGGGCGACAGCAGCGGGAGCTGCCTTGAGCAGCGTGCCAGCACACCCAGCCCAGCCCCTGGGGTCACCTCGAAGCAGACAAGAGAAGTTACCAGGCATGTGTGTGCTCTGCAGTCCCCGACCCTAGCCGTGTTATGGACACATCCTGACACCCTAGAGGCAGGGAGCCCCACCTGGGAGCGGTGCAGAGCAGGGCGCACACCGACACGCTCTGTGGCACAGGCACAGGGGCTGAACTCAGTACAGAAAGTTTTGCAGCAATGTGGCTATTTTAATCTGCACTGTGCTGTGTGCCAAATCCAAAAGCTATTAATGAAAGCAGATGGCTTACAGAAGACCTTCAGATGGGATTCTGCCCATGACCATTACAAAGTCACCCCCTACAAAAGCATACAACAGGATGCTTCAAGGTCTTTAAATAAGACTTTAAACAGGAGCACGTAGAAAAGAAGTGCAGCGTTTCCATATCACTGTCATCTGGCTGTAACACGGGCACAAACTTCTCTCACCAGGCTCAAGCAGCCTGTCCTGTAGAGAATTGTGGCAGCTTTTCCAGAGGGCAGTTATGCTCAGAATGCAGGTGGCAGCAGAAACGTGCCCCACCACGCACTCTCTTCATAAGCCTATGTTTATCACACATTACATATACTCTACAAAACCCTGATAATTAGCCTTATTCTTATTCTATCCTGGGTCATATCTTACTTAAAAACTAAGCTCCTTATGGGATGGGAGAAACAGGAAGAAAGGATCAGGTGGATAAATACATCCATGATTTGTAATACTAATTAATGAAATGAATGTACCTTAGCTCCATAGAGACAATAGATGCCCATGCCCCTAGCAAGTAGAAGCAGAAAGGTCTGACTTCCAGTCGTGTCTCTGCTGGAAGCGTCACCATTGATTGTGCAATGATACTGCAAGCTGGATACGAAAATTCTTGGAAGAAGATTTTGCACTAACTAATTCTCATAACGCAAGTTTGATAAAGTCTCAGCATAATATTCTCAGGAAACAGTAAGCCGGAAAAGGAAGGTTGAGGGGGAATTAAAAAAATATGAAAAGGATGATAATTAGTGGGGGACAACAGAAGTGGAAGTGAGGAGAGCCTTGGAAGGAGAGGGGAAGCAAATGACCCAATCCCCACATCAGCTTCCAACTTCCAAGCACTCCGGCCCAGAGGAGGACGCTCCCCAGGGCTAGGTACACAGGACCAGGTGTTTCCACCAAAACTGCAGAGAGGGAAATGGGAGCTCAGGGAGCAGACGAAAGCCAACCAGCCCTGATGGCAAGGGGCAAAACCACTGCTCTCTCTAGGGAGCTGAGGTACTGCAGGCATGTGGGAAGACAATGCTTACATAAACCTAGAGCTGCCTTTTCCTGTCATCTGCTTTACTTTTGTAACTGATGCTAATAGTTAAATTGAGTGCTTAGCAATAACCCTTGGGAAAAAGCACACGCTGAAAACCTGTTCCTGTAAGCATGGCTCGGCACCACAGCAGCCTCTCAGGTGCTCTCATCCCTCACCCAGCCCTAGGCAGTGCCATTCCCTAGGGCTCAGAAATGCCCCAAGGTCTCCACATCAAGCTGGAGAGCGAGATGATGAGCCTAGCTCTTCCCCCTAACCCCTGCAGCCCTAATCCTTCTGTGCGAATGGGCAGCAGGATTGAAAAAGCTCCAACTGCTCAGCCCTGCCTGCAAAAGGCGAGAGAAAAACCCTCCTGCATCCTCACAGTGCAGAGCACCGCTGCACAAACCCAGGTGTGCTCCTGCAGAAGGGAGTCAGCGCAGGTCAGCCAGCCCTGGGCAGATGGATGGACAGACAGACAGTGGACAGAGGGAGAGGCCAAGGCCATGCCACTGCTCCCCCTGCCCAGCAGCAGGGCCACGGAGTGTGGGAAGCTTGCAGAAACGCGCCGCGACCCAAGGCAGCAGCGCACAAGGGCAGGAAGCGAGCCTCTTTGTTTTATTTCTCGCTCGTGTAGAGAGAGATTAATTCATCTATTTCATAGGAAAAGGAGAGGAAATTGCAGCAGTGCAACATGTCAAGAGAGACCAGAAGAGCCAGGCTCACTGAGGATGTGTATTAATTACTGCTTTCTATTTTTATCCTGTGTATAACTCCAGTCTCATCTGTGACTGAAGGAGCTAAAATCCCAGGAGTCAAAACTGTAAATCTACTGAAATAGGTGAAATATCCTCTACAAGCTGCAAACTCTGGAAATAAAGGAATTCTAACAAATCCTCATCAAAACTTCTGTAAATTTTAATAAGAAAAGAAAGAGCAATCTAGCAGTACAGAGAAATGTTATCCCCAGAGAATTACTCCCAGAGAGGAAAATTCACTAGCCGGTTCCTGCAAGAAACCCTGAACAGATTGCTTTTGATTATGTAAAGAAAAAGTTGCTACATTCCTGAACGGCCAAGAGTTTGGAAAACAAAAAGTATATTGCAAGGCCTTCCACTGTCCTCTGTACAAGACACCATTAAATCTCTTATTTTGGCAATAACATGTACATACGGTAGACGCCAATGTAAAAAAAAAAATCATGACCACAAGGAACCAAAAGTCCATCCTGCAGCTATGAAAGTATGTTCAGAGTCTGCCAAACAGCTAATGAAAAAAACGCACTCTTACAGAGTATCTGCTAGACATTAAACTACCTGCTGGACATTTTGTACAGCTTATAAAGCCATAAAATATCACAGGGCATTTACAGATTTTCCAGCTGACAACAATATGAAATAACTGAACAGACCCAGACCGAGTCCTCTGGTGAGGCGCAGTGGATAGCAGTGAGTGTATACGGCCACAAACAGAAATCGTGCCAGCAGCACACAAGATGAGAGCGAAGCTCAGAGTAATGGAAAGCGAGCCAAGACAACAAAGCCATCCCTCAGCCTTGCTGTAATCCCTGAACAATAGCAGGACGGCCCAGCCGTACGCTGCGGGGGCTTGGGCAATGCCAGAGCAGAGCCCGTCCCTGCTGCACCGCCCAGCACCAGAGAGCTGCGACCCCGGCATCGGCCAGCGGGCACCTGCCGTGCTGGGGACACGCGGCACCATGTGGTCAGCCCAAAACCCTGTCAGGGACTGCTGAACTGACAACGTGATGCTCACCTCCAGGGATGTGTGACAAGGCAGCAGAACTGCTCACCTGCTGCGGCTTACTGCTCTCTGGGGAGGGAGACAGGCTGCAGGCGGGCAGTGAGCTGGGACCTACCTGGCTGGAGTTGGCACCTACTGGCCATCAGTCACCAACACCTTCTGGGTTGTACCACACCAACTGCATGCGACAGAACCTGCAGAAGAAACCCTACTACAGGGCAGAATGCTGAGTTACCTGTGCACAAGGACAGAAACACAGAGCAGGGCACCAAGAACCTGAAGGGCACTGTGAGCTTTGTTCTCTAGGGAGCAAGGTAGGAGCCAAGCATTACACTGTTTCCGAGCTGGTAAGAGCCACTAAGACTAAATTAACAAAAAACCTAATGTCTGGGGGCAGAGCACACATGCTGCATTAGCTGCTCTACAACAGTGCCGGGCACTTCAGGGCCAGCTGCTGGCACAGAGCAGGCGGCCACCCCTGCCACGGAAAGGCCACCGGCACCGAGCTCTCACCACAGCCCCGGACATGCAGAGCAAGCGTACGCACGCACAGACAGGCGTTGCTGGTCAGGCAGTAGCAAACTTGCTCTAGGTCCATGCAACAGTGAACAGTTTCCCCAAGGGATTCTGTGAAATGGAAAGTAAATTGGAGTTTTAATACACGAGACTGAATACTACAGCGCTGACTCTTTCCAGGAGCTGGCAGATTGCAAGGTGAGGGCACCGTAAAGGAGTTGCACGTGTCTGTTGCCTCTCCTTATAGGAGTGCAGGAGCAGCCACACGTTCCCAGCACAAAAACAACACCTGGGTAAAGACATGAGCCCCAGAGATAACTGATGGCAGAAAACACAGCAAGGAAGCAGGATAACTGAGGTACAGAAATCTTACAGAACCACTGAATATTCTGAGCTGGAAGGAACCTGGGAGCCCAGGCCAGCCCAGCCAGGCTTTGCAAGGCAGAAATTCTCATCCTGGGTGCCTCAGTCCTTTTCCTCCCTTTCTGAATAAATCACAGCCTATTGCAATTGTAGACCTCTCCCTGAAATGCATTATAACGATTTTATCAACAAATGAAATGAAAAAGTTATGGTAATGCCTTGAAGATACTGCAAACACCCATCTTAGCATGGAAAGCAATAGGAAATTAGCTGCAGATCATGAACTTCTATAGCAAATTCATATTTCATAAAATGCGCAACCACAGGCAAAGGAGACAAAACCCAGCCCTGTGACAGATAACAATATTCCGCTCTTTCCTTCTCAGCAACAGTTTTATCAGCAGCTTTTAATGCCATCCTGTTGGTTTTTATGAAATGTATTACTAACAAAAAACTTTGTACGGTGTTTGAGATGTGCATTTTTCTGTAGAAGTAAGAGACAACTGGGGAAGTCATGATGCACAATTTCAGTAAAACATTTTTCACCTCAAGCACCGCTTTCCCACTGACACCAGCACTGATGATGGTCTGCAAGTCATGGCCAACACGGCACAGGAGTCAGGACCAGGGCTCCCCGAGTGTCACACACATGTAGTTAAACACAGAGCAGCACACAAGAGCCAGCAGGCACTCGAACACTGCTGCAAAAGGCAGAAAGAAGGACCAAGCCCTAGACATATGATCGCTTTTGAATTTAGAGAATCTTTCTTCCCTTTGGCAGCCTGGCAGGGAGAAGGTGAAATGCCAAAACAAAGAGGTCAAAACACAGCCTTAGTGGTCTGACACCAAGCAAGGCTTCTTAATCATTGAATAGTCAGGCATTGGAGTGGATTGCTGAAGCAAGTCTGAATCACCAGTATTGAAAATCTTTAAGAACAGCTTAGAGAAACCTCTAGGAAACACTACGTGTGGGTAATCCTTCAAGGTCACTTCTAGAAACACTGGAATAACCAAGCCTGTTATTGGCGTGTACATCTGATTGCACAAGCAGTGCAGCATTTTGATGGACTGTAACGTCTTTTTTTTAAAATTTGCCACAACAAGACAAAAAAAACACAACTCAGCATGTAAAAAGCGGCAGCCTCTGGGCTGCGGGAACATTAACTCGACTTATTTTTAGAAAGTGGAATTGGTGCAACTTCCTCCTCTGTCCACATCAGAATTCATCAGCTTTTCTGCCTGCTCGCTGTGCCTCCCCGTGGGTAACGCTCCTCGCGTGCCAGCCAGAACCTTCTCCTGCCTCCTGTGCTCAGCACGGGCAAGGCCAGAGGGAGGGACGGCCGTTTGAGAGGGGTTCGGCAGACACCTGGCTGCGTAGGATCTGCTGCACAGCACCGGGAGCCAGAGCAGAGCCCAGCCTCTGGCCTAGGAGCAGCTCTGTGTGTCCCCATCCCTTGCTGCCCATGTGCCTCCCGGACAAGCCTCCCGTGGAGGCCGCTCGCTGGCCTCCCTCGGGCTCCCCCTCGGCCTCTCCCTCGGGCTGCAGGCCGCAGGGCCGTGGGCAGGGCCGGCGCTGGCAGGCAGCCCGGGAGGCTCTGCGCCGCCGCGGCTGCCAGCGGCCAGGAGGTAGCGGCCGGGGAACACGCGGCCCCCGCCTGCGGAGACGCAGCTGGATGCGCGTCCCGCTGCCTTGAACGCAGGGTTAGTGCTGGGGGAGGAGGCAGAGGCTTATTTGGAGCAGGGGAGGAAAGGAGAGGCCCAGAAAGAGGAGATAAGGTGCGGCTGTCACGCATGGAGAGGTCAGGAAGGACAAAAGCCGGCGCCCTGCTGGCACTTGCAGAGGCACCGCGGGACTCCCTCATGCAGGCAGTGTACAAGGCAGCCGGGAGATGTGACAAACAGCACCGCTTACACCGTGCCCATCCGTGGTGGGCTGGAGTGATGCCAGTTTTCTGACCTGCACGGCACCCCACGAAAACCAAACTGAGAGAAACAGCACAAGCCTCCTGCTGCAGCTCCTGCAGGGATGCAGTCCTTGCTGGAAAGCAGCTGTTCTTCATAGCAGGACCTTTCCCCAGAGCCAAACGTCAGCAGCACACAGGGGGAAGCCAGAGGCATTGCTCCACGTCCACCCTCAGCATGCCTGACCAAACTGCACGAAGCATAGCTCCCGCAGCACCTGGACCAACCTCGCTCCCCTGACGAGGAAGGGACCCGACGCAGCCTCTGGCACAACGCTGGCAGAGCCGAGGCGGGGTAGAAGTTGTCTTTTTCTCAATGGGCAAAAGCGGCGTTTCACAAATTTCCACTGGCATCTACTCCTACGGTTTCCGTTGTTAAAAACAAAACCAAGCCGCGGGGAGGTTTCTGGGCTGTTCGCATTGTGTCAGCCTGGAACACACAGCTGCAGCTGGGTAACTGGGAGCACATCGGCTGGGGGAGGTATCTCCAGGAGGAGGTGGGCTTCTGGCTGGTGCTAATACTGTTTGATTTACAGCACACACACACAAAAAAATTCTGAGCGAGAAATGGAGCACGGTGTATGTATTTCAGAGGCACAAGCACAGTGCCAGGGAAAACAACGAGCCCTGTGCTGAACTCTCACACCAGCTCCCTCGTGCTGGCAATGGCCATTTTGACTCAGCTCCAGCCTCCTCACCACCACCGAGCAGCTTCCAGCCAGACAGGGGAGCCGCAAGGACAACTTCCCACTCCCGATGAAGTCAGATCTCAGGAAGAAAAGATCCGGTGGGCTCATCTGCAGCACTGTAGGACATCACGGACCTGCATGCCCTCTGGGATGAGGCTGCCATGCAAATAGCAGTGGCAGCAGAACAGGATGGTCATCTTTTCCTTCCATTCACGGCCAAATCCTTGAACTTTTGCTCAGGATGAGTCTGCATTAAACCACAAGACTATGCAAAAGGAAAGCTGAGGCATATATTCTGCTCAAATCCCTGTTACAGCCACAGAAACATTTGGTAGGTGTCTGAAGGAACCCTGCTGGCTGCAATGCCATATATCATGGCATCTAAATCTGCCAGAGGTCATCTGTCAGAAACCTTTGTAAAAGAGCTCAGCACTGTGCTGTTCTTTTAAAGTAATTTAAGGCAGAGAGAGATTGCTAGGAATTAAAGTTTTCAGCACAAGGCAGGCAGCAGCGATGCCTCTGCTCTGAACTCTCCTTCAGCTTGGTGGCACTTCAGTGGCTTGACACTGCCAGCTCAGGCCACTAGACACGAATGAGTCTCCTTTGATCCATGAACAAGCCTAGCAAAAACTGGTGATAAAGAGACAGAAGACCTCACGTGCTTCCCACTACTTTCAGATTTGCATTATCACTTCAAACACTGAGCAAGAATTTAGGGAAGTCTTCACAGTGAGATATTTTTTAAGCTTGGAAATAAAGGAGTTCTTTATGAATACATTAAAAAACACACAACACCTTGCCTTTAGAACTAGGTCCTGCCATCTTTGGGATAAAACATTGCTCACGTCCCATGGCTTGGAGTGCACATGCTGCACCAGGGTGTACGGCAGGGGTGAAGGAGGTTCGGAGTTACAGTCTCATTGCACCCAGAGACTTTTTGTGGGGATGTTTTTTACCTTGAGATGTTTCTGACTTATGTAGGAGATTAACAACCTTGCAAAAGAAGGTGGGAGCTGCAGCTACTGCTCTGTCCTCAGCGCGTCTTGCTTCATTTCCCATGGACCTCTCCTGGTCATCTTATGGGGAAAGCTTTTAAACAGAAACGGGCAACTCAACGACTCAAAATCCGCTTGTCCCATTGCAAACTGAATTTCAATTTCAGTTTCAGTCAAGAAAAAAGAGAGACAGGGGGCTAGATGCAAGCATAATGGCTTTAAGGGAACCAAACATGCCGCGTTTTAACTTACACCAGCAGTGAGCCCACACTGCTAACATGCTACTCCAGATTTTGCAAATAGGAGTTTGCAGAGCAAGCCAAGTCTTTTGCCACAAACAGCACAGTTCAGCGTGCAAATATGCAAACATCTGATCTGCCTTCCTTTTGCATGTAATGGTACTTAGACATACCTGAAATGCGATAGTTTGGGCCCACTCATTATTACTGCTCCACAGAAGCTCAGCTAATACAGTCCTGCTTAGCCCAGCCTGACCACAGCATCACATGAAAAGCACGGATCGACAGCGGAGCGCAGAGAAGGGCAGAGATCAGCAGAGCAGAAAACAAGTCCATATGAAAAGAGAATAGAAAGGGAGCTACATCAGCTTAGGAAGAGAGAGCAAAGTCTTTGAATACTTCGAATATAGCTGCAGAGATGTTGGGAGTACAGTGTTCTCCACGTGCCCTGCTGACCATAAAAGCAGGAACAGGCTTAAAGTACAATACGGAGATTTATCTTAAACAGCATCAAAATCTCTCTAATAGCAAGGATGCTTGAGCGTTGCACCTGTACAGGATGCGCGACGGCCAGCAGGAAAAGCCTTAAAGGAAGAAACGTTAACCAGGAGGGGTTTTAGATCTGTACCTGATCTTACTCTGAATTGGAAAAGAACTACGTGATCCCCTGAGGTTCTCTCTGGGCACACTGTGCCTGAGGCTATGACACAAAGCGTTATGGATTCCTTTAAATTAAATATAAGGCAAGGACACAACCCCTGGAGCACTGACACCCTAGTTTGAAATACTGCCAGTTGATGAATAATATCAGCATTTTACACCCTAACATCACCTTTCATTTAAAGACACCAAATGTGCTGCAAAATTCATCAAGGTTCCAGGCAAGTGACTCAGAGTTAAATATTGCTAAAATTTTATACACAGGAAAAACAAGGTAGAGGAGACAGACTGACCTGAACTGAGGCTCAAAACTTGCAGGGATGCCACTCACATGCCTGCTCTAGATTCTACATCTACTTTCTCTTAATTAGCTAATCACCTGATTTATTTAATACCAAATATTTGACTAAAAAGTGGATTATCAAGACACAGATCTGTCATTTCCTAAGATGTAAATGCTAAAGCAGGAGCGCCTTGGGTCAACGTCTGTCTCTCAAAACAAATCACACTTCAACCTTTACTAAAATAAAGATCTGAAATAGCACAGCCGTGTGTATTTCCATCTCGCCCACTGTAAAAGCCTCTTCCTATTTCTGTCTGCATTTTCATACCATCTACTGGGCAGACCCTGAACTACCCGACCACGCAGCACAGACCCTCACAGCAGCTCGTCCCAAGCGCCGGCTGCCCACAGGCTGGGCTCCGTTCCCTACAGCAGCGCCGAGTCACCAGCTGCTGCTGGTGACAGCTCTGAAGCACAAGGGAGGTATGAAACTATCACCCTGTATGCCAAATATTTCCAGAATGTGTGCTGGGACACCTCACCCTGGCCAGCTAACGTCCGAGAGCAACACCTGAAAGGGAAGAGGCCGGCAGAGAGGAGGCGAGGAGGCAGCTGTCCCTCTGCCAGCAGCTCGGCACAGGCAGCCGCACGCCGTTACTCCAGCAATTGAAGTGATACGGGAGAGCGTTTTCCCCAATATTACTGGCTGCTGGAGAGGAGCTGCCACATGGCTGTTCTCAGCCACTCAGAGCACAGTGTTTACTATAAACAACAACAGTAAACAGAAATGGAGCCAAAAATCAAAGCTGGGTACCCTGGAGCTGGGTCTCTGCTTTCTTATTTTATCCACGGAGATAATTAAGTTCAGTATAGAGCTGCTGAACCTAAAACGGCCAAGGCCAAAGCCGATGTTACTGAGCATACCCAAAATACAGGCCACGGACTTGGATTTATTATCTCTACCTTCAGTCATCAAGACTTCAAACTGCTGCCACGGTTTTACACCGGAGCTTCAAAGAGCGTGTGGATTGAACCTGAGCAACGTGCGGTAGAAGCCAGCCTGCCACTGTATTTATTTTTAAACATCTTACTATGCATGAAAAGCTCGATTTTGCTCGAATTCCAGCTCCGCTCAAACCCTTGGTTCAGAGGGGCTACGAAGGAGAAGCAGATGCTCCCCCGGGGACAGTAATTGTGGGATATCTCTGGCCAGTCCCTGGGACTGCCCTTCAGCCCTCGCCAGCAGCGTCCCAGGGGCAGGTTTGTGCGCGATGCCCACTCCTGCTCCCAGCTCTGTCCTTGTCCATCCCCGCACCACGGGCTCGCTGCTGTCGTCCAGGGCTTGCGGCCAGGGTCAGGCAGCACCGCGGGCTGGCAGCGGGAGCCTGCGGCACCTCCGGCAGCACGTTCCCGTGTCCCCGCTCCCTTTTCATACCCGGGGTGTCAGCGGGCAGCACACAGCACCAGGGCGGGCCAGGGGCTCGGGCAGCCTGCTGAAAGCACTCACGGGCCGTCGGGGGCCGACGCGAGGCATCGCAAAGCGCTGCGGGAACAGCTCGGGACCCGAATCCCCCTGCACTTAACGGGGCCCCCTCGCCCAGCCCTGCCCGGAGCCAGCTCAGGGGGCGCAACAAAGCCCCGAGCTCCCGGGGCTGCTCCGCGGGCAGCCGGCCCCGGGCCCGACAAGGGCACCGCAGCCCCCGCGGCCCGGGGCAGGAGCGGGGCCGGGCCCCCAAGGGCACCAACAGGTGGCGGCGGGGCCGGGCAGGGCCGGGCCGGGCCGGGCAGCGCGGGGCGGGCCGGGCCGGAGCGCTGCCAGCCCGGGGCGCTGCGGGCCAGGCGCCGGCCGGGCCGCGCTGACAGCCGGGCTCCGCTCCGCGCTGCTCCGCGCCGGGCCGGGCCGCGCCTCCCGGGCTGCCCCCGCGGGCGGCGTTGGGGCCGCGCTGCCTTCGCCCGCCCCGCGGGCAGCGCCGTGCCCGGAGCCCCGCGGGCGGTGCCGGCCCGGCCGTGCCCAGCGCCACGCCTCCCGGCCGGGCCGAGCCGAGCCGGGCCGGGCCGGGCCGGGCCGCGCCGTACCCGTCCCCCGCCGCCCCCCTCACCTGCGCGGCCGCCGGGCGCTGCTGCTCAGTCCCTCGCCGCCGCCATGTTTCCGATGCGCAGTGAAGGCGGGGAGCGGGGGAGGGAGCGCGGCGGCCGCCGGCCCGGCCCGGCCCAGCGCCGCCCCCTGCCGCCGGGACAGCGCCGCGCGGGGGCTGCGGGGCCGCGGGGGGCCCGGCCCGGCCCGGCCCGCACGGAGGGGAGGCCCCCGGCGGGGCCCGGCCCTGCGCGGCCTCCGCTGCCTCCCCCCCGCTCCCCGTGCCCCGGGCCCGCTGTACGCAGGTGTTGGCCGGGCCCGGGGCCTGACCCCCGGCTCTCCCCTCGGCCCCCCGCGGACACGCCGCGGCTGTGGGGGGCTGCGGGGCACCCGCGGGGACCTCGCGTCCTAACCCGGCCGTGGGACGAGCGGGAGAGGGACCCCAGGGGCCGCCGCGCTCCCCTTCGCCAGCTGGAGCCATGCTTCTGTCCAGCCTGCTGCTGCTTCGTGGCGGTGCTTGGAGATGTGTCCCGCACATAGCTCACACCCGGACAGTGGTGCCGTTGGATAAGGGGCATCCCGTTCCCCCCACACCCTCAAACTTTCTCGCTGGGCCCCCAGATGCCCCCTGGCCTCCTGTCCCAACCAGGCTCTCGTTGCAGGTGGGGACACCACAGAGGGATCCCAGCGCCCCAAACCTCCCTGCCCCCAGCCGGAGGGCACCTCAAGCCACCGCTGTACTCAGTGCAGAGAGCGCAGAATATGGTACGGAAGGTGCTCAGCACCTTCATGGCATCCTTCACGGCTTGCAGACCAACCCTTGTGCAAGCCAACCCCCACCAGAGGTGGACGTGCCCTGTCCTGCAGTGCAAGCAGAGCCTACACAGCGTACCCTGAACCATCCCCTAGCATCCCTCAGCTAGAGAAAACTCAGTCCGACACACGGCTATTCTAAGGGCCACCTTTGTCCTCTTTCCCCCTGTGCACCAACACAGCCACAGCCACCTCTACCCACAGCAGAGCCCCCCACCCGCTCACCCCTGCCTCTGTCCTGTCCCCAGGTCTCCGTGCCCCACAGGGTGGGCAGGCAGCAGAAGCCCCGGTGCAGCCAGAAGTCAGCAGTACACGGTGGTCCTGGAGCCAGGTTCCCAGCTGAGGGTGCCATTTCCCCCTTGTTCTGCACAAATGTCCTGGCTGCTGGATTGGCCATGCTGAGGACCCTGCTTCCATTGCAAGATACTGCAACTGAACAAAGCCATTCATCTTAATTATCAACTAGATCGTGCTGCAGCTAGTTACAGAGCAAGAGATTGTGTCCTCTCTCTGTGTGCTGGCTTGCCTGAAAAATACCAACACCTATATTGCATTCTGGAGATCCAGTTATCTTCAGAGCTGCTCGAGTCAATGGTCAGTGAGTGTAAAGGACTGCTGCTGGGTACTTGTGACTTCTCACAATACAGATATTTCACTGAGAATATGGAGACATCACTTTGGAGTGACTCATGGACATATGTGACAAGCCTTCTCAGGAAAAAAGCACCTGAATGCTTTCCAAAGTGACATGTAGTGACATGACGAACATCTGAGTCTCTCCCTGACTGTTCTCTTGTGCTGTGGGATTACATGGAAACTCATGAATTTTAGCTCAAAACCAAAGCAAAAGATCAGAAGGAAGCACCCTTGGTGTAGACAGGGCCTGGCTGTGTTTGGAAAGGTTGTGCCTGATAGAGCTCTGCCCAGTGAGGAGACACTGTCCTCAGGGAGAGCTCTCTTGTGCCTGAGACTAGAATTACCCACCCCTGTCTGTCAGGTATCATGTCCCACAGCTTAAGGCCAGTTAACACTTGAAACAGCTGGGACACAGCTGGAGCCAGCACACTAGGAGAAAGTGAGACTAAGGCAGAGGGTAGGTTCATCATTGCCTGAACCACAGCAAGTGCTCTGCAGCCTACTGGGATGGGATGGGATGGGATGGGATGGGATGGGATGGGATGGGAAGCAGGTTGCTGCTACGTTGGCAGCAGGGATGTGAGTGCCCCTGGGAATGTGCGGTTGTCAGCGTGCATTTTCAGCCAAAGGATTTGGCCAAACCTTCTGCCAGGCAGTATGACCTCTGCCCTGCTGCAGTGCAGTGTCAGCAACCTGCTCCTCACCCGGGCACTAGTCCTGGCAGCCCCAAAGGCTTCCTGCTGGTAGCTTTATCATGTGCAGCAAAGGGAAGATGAAGCCATTTACTGCTTTCTGTCAAATCTGTGATGCTCTTTGTCCTGGTCTGGAAGCCACGCTGATGCTGAGCAGAGAGGAACCCAGTAAAAAGCCAGGGTCTGTGGTGGTGCAGAGTGAGGGGGAATCATCACACCGCTGCCCCCGGGGGCACCCTTGCAGGAAGGCGTGAACTGTCTTGGCCCACTCGTTGTGCTCTTCTCTTTTCCTTTGAGGCAGCTAATGCCATTCCCTGCCTTGTGAAGGCTGCAGGTAGAACTGGATGGCTGACCTCCAACTAGTGGAGGCAAGAGACAACACAACGGAGGTGCTAATGCTGTCCTGTCTCAAATGCTGGCTCGGTCCAGCCTCTGCAAGGTTTAGGATCCTGCCCAAGGCCAAAAGAGCTTCTGGCTGGCCAGTAGCTAACTCCTGGGGTCCTGCAACTAATTCACAGCTCTTCTATCCCCTTCTCAAAGAAAGAAAGGAAAAAAAAAAAAAAAAAAAAAAAAAAAAAAAAAAGGGGCTGGTATCCCCATAACAAAATACAACCTGTATTTGCCTGCTTCTCCCCCCACAAAAAAATGGCAAATAAGGATATACACTTCTCCAAACAGGGCAGGATTTCTAAGGTCAGGGGAGAAAACTCTTCTAGAGAGAGTTGTTCCAGAACTGCTGTTGGGAAGTTTCTCATGCTCTTTTCTGAAGCCTTTTCCACAACTGCTGAAGATGAGCAGTGGACTGAAAAGCCTGTTCCTAAAATTTTCCCACTGAGGGAATGGGCACTTGGAAATGCTGGTGAGTGTTTTTGTTTTAACCAATACACAGAGTACTGTGTCACGGCAGTACAGCACAGGGATATGTTCCTTTCCATATCGGGCTTCACGGTGCTCCCTGTCAACATGGCATCTGAGCACCTTCCGTATAAAATCAGAAGTATCAGTGCTCCTCATGGGTTTCATCAGCTCTGGTATTTCCTCATTTCTACAATAATCAGGATTTCATGAATGGAATAAATGCGCAAGAGCTAAGGGCTGCAAGATGGAGGCAGGAGAGAAATTTCCCCATTGACTTTAATTTGGAATTAGCAGCAGCAGAGTTCTGAAGGATTTACATATGACATCCATATGAGCACCACAGGAATTCAGTTTGATTAATATTACAATGGAAATGAGCTGCAGAAACGGTTTGCCATTTATTATGAAGTGTTGCCAAAAAAGCTCCAGCACATTTGCAGTCTGCTTTGGGCCAGCTCCTGGAGGCTGCCAGCATCACCAACAACTGAGGATGGGCACTGATGTCCTAGTGCCTGTGGTGCTGGACTCGCTGGTGGCAGCAGCTTCTGAGAGAGAGGATGTATGTTAATGTAGCACAATAAAGAAGAAGAAATACATCTGCTGTCTGCGCTTCTCCCCTCTCCTCCTCCCTCGTTAGTGCCTCTCAGCTCTCTGGGACCAACTTTCCTAACAGGCTGGTTCCACTCTGCTGAACTTGAGTCTGGCATGGATGATAAAAATATAGACCATATTCTGCTAGAAAAAAACAAACAAACAAATGTTGGTGTCTCGTGGTTCATGACCTTATTTTCCGGAATCTGGTATTTAATAAAAAGTTGAATACAGGGCACAGGGAAGGAAATCTAAGGAAACATGTGCAGTGCTATCCTGGCTGTCCTGATTCATTGCTCAACCTGACAGCTCCCTCCAGGAGGGGAGGAGATCCCCCAGGCCTCAGAAGGGCAGAAGGAGAGGTTATTTACAGAGCAACAGGCAGCAGCAGGTCACCCTGCAGCACCTCCTGTGCATCCTCCTTCCCAAAGCAGGCTCATACTGAGAGCAGCCATTGAATTTCACTAGGGTTAAATTTTCCCAAAAGGGTCTGGGTTTGCTCTGAAGGCATCACGGGACAAGGAATCATCTTTGCGATCACAAGGAAACTCATCTGGTGGTGTGAAATTGCCTGGCATCCTGTTCAGGCGTCTGTGGGCAGTTCTGCCTCTCCTTGCCAGATTACAGAGAGACCTTTACAAGAAGGCTGCACACTGCAAACCCACCCCTTTCGATCTCCTTCTGAGGCAAAACAGTGAATTTCCTTATTATGGCACATTTCTCTTTCTCCCATTTCTGATGTCTCCTTTCCTGCCTTGCCCACAGCCTTTAAAAAAGGTGGACACTGAGCCTGGGTGCCAAGGTCCGTGTCACCGCGCCACGCGCGGGGCTCACACCTCCTCTTCCCACCCGCTCCTTGCTGGCACAGTGCCCACGCCTTGCACCCTGTGCTTGGGGCTTGCCTGGTTTGTACCTGTCGTTACTGTGATATCAAACTAGCCAGCCCAAAATTATTTGATTTCCTGCTTTTGCAGTGGCTCCGCATCAGCACCCTTCTGATCTCAAAAAAAGAGTAGTTCAAAAGCCCTCTGTGTACCTCTCTCACCTCTTTGGGAGTTATTCTGTTTGGGCACTCCAGGACTAAGTGTAAAGATAAGTCTGTTTTGAGCATATGTTGTTTAAACCTTTCGGCTAATAGCAGGCTTGCAAGTACCTCACCAGCCTTACATATTACAAGAAAAAAAGATCCGGTTTCTGCATAAGCAGAACTTTGAAAGTTATTGAACACCTGATCTGCTACCTCTATTAATAAATTCTGCATCTATTAAGGAACTCATATGCGTTTGAATTCCCTTGTTCCGGCCTTATTTTAAACACTTCCTACTGTTGCTCTTTAATCCCACCAGCCACAAACACTCCATTTAATACCCTGTTTGCACCCTTCACAAATTACTGCACGTCTTAACCCGAGCAAACCCCTCACCCTCCCATTGGGATTCGAGCATCGTCTTTGCCCCACACACAGGAGAGCGATGCTCTGCCCCGGGACACACCCAGCTGCGGGGGCCGTGCTCAGCGGGGCAGCTGCCAGCTTGCATTGGGGCAGGGCCGGGAGGAAGGCAGGGCATTTTCTCCCATTTTTTCCCATCTGTCATTTTCCCCCAAACAATGCTTGCTTTGCTTTTCAAGTTGTCGTGGAAAATTTCAAGCAAAAGATTCTTCTTTTCAGAATTGTAACTATCTATGGGAATGAGGAAACAGTTCAGGTTGTTGATTCAATTTAATCCATCTTTTCTTTAACTGCTCTTCATATTTATGGCATGTCTTAAATTTAGGGCCATCTTGCACTCATTTAACCTGGAGAGGATGTTTAGATTACATGTTGGGAAGAATTTCTTCATGGAAAGGGTGGGTAGGCATTGGAACAGGTTGCTCAGGGCAGTGGCGGAGTCGCCATTCCTGGGGATATTTAAGAAATGTGTGGATGTAGTGCTTAGGGATGTGGCTTTGTGCTGGACTTGGTCGTCTTAGCTGATGGTTGGACTCGATGATATTATGCACCTTTTCCAACTGCAATGGATCTATGATGCTATGACTTCATATTTTTTTGTGTTTGTTTGCCATTACTGCTATTTGACACATACCTATTGATTTGAGATCATCAATTTGCTGGGTTTTATTTGTTTATTATTTATTTATTTCCCCCACTCTTCCCATGGGATGGGATAGGATTCCTGCTGTTGCTCTGCTCCCAGAATTGATATCACCCAGAGTATCTCAGGAAAGTCCCTCCAGGAAGCCCCCATCTCCGTACAATTTTCTGGCCAGGTTTTTCCTCCCCTGGCACTCAGCCAGTAGCTTGCAGCTCCTTCAAAGCCACAAGCCCCAGCAGTGCTGGCTGGGGTCACCCCTTGTGCCTTTAGCTCCAGCCAGGGAATGGTGACAGCCGACAGCCGATAACCAGCAGCCCCGTCCTGTTCTGAGCACAGCATTTGTGTTGGTGCCTTCCTGCTCTCCACACAATAGAGTATTCCCTTCAGAATACAGGAGTTTGTTCATTATTTTACATTAATTTAAAGAATACAGGATCAACAAACCAGAATGTAGGCTCCGCAGTGGCTGAAGGTTTTGCGCGCCTTTTTGGGAAGCTTTTCTTTGTAAATCTGGCAGCGTTCACCCACGTCCTGCCCCAGCCCCGCTGGGTGTCCTTGGAGACGCTGTCACTTTGCAGTGAGCGGGGCGCAGGCGCGGTGTCTGATAACGCAGAATGTTTTTGAATCAATGTGCTGGAAAGCCTCAGCCTGGGGCTCTCAGGGGAATTAGCTGGGAAGCTGGCTGAGTCATGAATGGTGAGATTTAGCAAGTCTCGAAAACTTGGAGAATCCCAAGACACTGGGGGATTACAAAATCATCGTGATGGTTTGAGAAAGGAAAGCCACGAACCCAGATCAAACAGCGGGAAGAATAATTTGAGTTTCTATGGCTAAGTGTTGGCTAAACACTGTAATTAATGGCTTTTGGCATGGAAAGTCAGCCTTGCTAGACAAAGTCCTGGTCTTTGCTGTGAGAGACTGGGGCTGGTCAAAGCATCCGTGCAGGCCCATGCAGTTTTCAGCAGGAGCCTTGGCAGCACCATGCAGACTGGCAGAGTACAGGTCAATGTGAAACAGTCCCACCAAGAAAATCAGTAAATGCTTCGAACTGGCAATGTAAGCGAGGGATAACAGGCTATGTTAGCTGTCTCTGGCTTCGTGATAGGTCTCCTCACCATCACCAGCTCCTTGAGATGAAGGGTGATGCTGCTCCTGCTGGACTGGAAACTGGAAGCAGAGAGCAATGTGGTCATTTTATTAAAGATGAAGAGGACAACCACAAAATCTATGGTAATGTCTGCAGATGACACTAGGACCAAGCAGGACGGGTCACTGCTACTAAATGATCAGGTTTGTTGGTTTAAACAGTCACAGCCCAGCTGCTGTGTTTGAAGAGGCATCCGCAGGACCACACCTGGGAGCCAGGAGCGCATGCTCCTTGGAGCAGGAGATCCTGTCTCACAAAGCATCATTCAGAACGGATTGAGAGTCATTGTGTGCATCCACGTGATGTTGGATGTATGAAAGGGGAGTAGCAAGAAGTCAGGAGTGACCTAGATCCTTCACACTGCATCAGAAAAGCTATTACAGGAACACCGCAGCAGCTCTGCTGTCAGCCTCTGACGAAGCTTGCAGGAGCAAAAAAAAGGGATGGAAGAAATCTACAAAAGTCTTCCAGGGGCTGAAAAGCATCCTTCTGACTCAAGGTCAAGGAGCTCTTCACACGACACAGCAAGCTGAAGGATCTTCACCGTGAGGTGCCCCTCTCACTGGCGAGCAGCTGGCTGGTGCGGTGTGATGCGGGGGCTGCAATAGGAGCAGGGCGATGCAGAGCAGGAACAGCCACCAGTGCCCAGGGTGGCCTGGCCAGGGCCTGGAGCCAGGCATCTCCCTATTGCAGTGGTCTGAGTGATGTTTGGGGGCTTACCACTTCATTGCTGACCCTGGTGGAAAGCGGGAATTCTTGCACTATAGCAGCAATTGTATTTAAACACCTTGCTCTGAGCTTCTGCTTTTATCTGCAGAAAGACCTATCATGCCTGGGGGGTCATCTTTGTAGATCCCACCCGATCTGGTGGCCCTGATGGTCCCTTTTTGCTGGTCCCTTTCTACTGGTCCCTGCCCGTGGCAGGGGGGTTGGAACCAGGTGATATTTAAGGTCCCTTCCAAGCCAAACCTTTCTATGATTTATGAAATATTGAGCCTCGCCGCTGTCTTTGGGCTTAGTGGAGCATATTGGGGTGAGACCATGACCTTTGTCAGATAGAAGTTGCAATAACTGGTCTCTAATAGCTATGCTGACTTTAAGGTTTGCAGTCCCTTGGTGGGTGGAATAGCTGCTCAGCCATTTACCTCTAAGTCCCTCTAATTAAATAAAATGGTTTGCCGTTTTCATGGAGTGTGTCACCCAGGCTGGCAGATCTCAGCCACTTTTCCTGCTTTGCTGCAGCAGTGCTGGGTCCTGCTGTAGGTAAATTCCATAACTGATGATGATGGAAAAGCAGGGGCCAGTCCTGCGGGACTACCAGCACTGCCCTCCCTGTGCTGGAAAGCCCTGCCTGCATGCACCTTGCTCCTGCAGCACCAGTGGTGCAGCAGCAGTGCACCGCTGAGCCTGCCCCCACACTGCATCGATATCTGGTAACCTCTTCTAGCCCAAGTCTGCCTTTTCCTTGTCACCGCTTGTGACAGATCCTCAGATGTGTGCTCCACTTGTAGCTGGTTAGGAAAAATTGCTTCAGTGAGTTAATTTGTGCAATTTGTTCATTCGGGTTACTGCCAGGCGGCTGGGCTCTGCGGGGACACAGCTCTGGGCTGGCAGCCAGGGGCGTGGGGGCTCCTGGGCCAGGCTCGTAGGGGTGTCTTCCAGGGCACCACATCATTTTCTGCAAGAAATGCTACGTGCTTATTTCCTGCCCATCTATATTTATTAGGATGCAGAGATTACGTTAAGGGGGGGGGGGGGGGGGGTGTTCCTCTGCAATGCTGCTTGCAAATGGTGTACAGGAAGGGTTCAGGACATGAACTCGTTGTGAATCAGGCTGTGCAGTGTGGCGATGGAGCAGTTTTGCCTTTATAAGTGGACCGCCTGCCCTGGCTGCTGCCTGCTGTGTACCCCCTGTGCGCCTCCTGCAGCACCAGGCGCTGCCTGCACCCACCCTGCCTGCACCATCCTGTGCTGCCTTCCCTGCGCAGGGCCCACAGTGCCCTGTGCCTCCTCCAGCATTCCCTGACTGCAGCACAGTTCATCGCCTGCCTCGTGCACTGCCAGCAGCACCCTGCACTGCCCACATTCTGCACTGCCCGCTGCCAGCCCTGTGCACTGCTTGTGCTGCGCCCTGCACCACCAGCAGCACCTCACAACCTGCTGCTTTGTGCCCTGCACTGCCAGTGCCATGTGCCACCTGCAGCACCATGCAGCGCCTGCATGGCGCATCGCCTGGTGCACTGCATACTGCCCGTGGTGCTGTGCGCTGCTGCAGCACTGTGCATTGCCCACAGCACCATGAACCACCTCCCTTCATACCCTGCACTTCCTACAGCGACATGGACCACCTGCAGCACTGTGCAGTGCTTGTTCTCTGCACCACCTTATCCTGCACTCCTGCATCTTGCACTGTGCACGGTCGGTAGCAGTGCACCACCTGCACTGTGCACCACCCACAGTGTCACACATGGCCTGCACCCCATGCTGCCTGCAGCCTCTTGCACTGCCCACGGGAGACTGCACCACCTGCAGGGCCATGCATACCATGCTCTGTGTGCTGCCTGGAGCATCACGCACCACCTACAGCATCCTGTACTGCCTCTGTGCTGTGTACCTCTTATTCTGTGCACCGCCTGCAGTGCCATGGACTGTCTTTACTGTGCACTGCGTGCCCTGAGCGTCACTTGCAGCCCTGTGCTCCAGCTGTGTCGTGCAGCACCTGCAGCACCAGGCACCAGACTTCTGTACCATGCCTTAGCTGGCACCATCCTGGCTGTGAACCACCCTGTAACACATGCACTGCCTGCACCATGCACTGTCCCGTGTCTGTCACCCTGTGTGCCATGTGCTGCCTGCAGCACTGGCATGGCTCTGCTCCATGTGCCGCCCTGCATCATCACTGCCTGCATCAGGCACTGCCTGCAGCTCCATGCAGCACTCTGCACCGTGTGCTGCTTGCACCATCCATTGCCTGCAGCGGCGTGCTGAGCTCTGTACCATGCCCCCCTTTCCATGCCATGCCCTGCTTTGCCCTGCTTTTGCCCTTTGCTCCCTGCATTTGGGTGCTCAGCCCTCCTGTTCTGCTGGAGATGTTCTGCAGGGAGCTGGGATCCTTGGATGCAGGGGCATTTTGGCACGAGCATGGGCTGCAAGGAAAACACCATCTCTGCATCTTGATTTGCAAATCAAGAATCATGACCTGCAGGCGTTGGGAGTGAAGAGCTTCACCTTTTTCCTGAAAAGCTGGTATCTGTCAGAAAATACTGGATATCAGCCCTCCTGTGCTTTGTGCTGGCACTGGTGGCCAGGCTGGGTGCTGCTGAAGCACCGCTGAATGAGAGCCCTGGTGCTGGCACACATCAGCCCAGCGGGAGCAGGAGGCTGTGCTCTGCCCCGGGGCCCTGGGTGCCTTTTAAGACCAGCTCCCTCGTTAGGCTGTGTAATTACAGCATCCTACTGCTTCTGTGAGCATGCGACCCACAGGCCATGAGTACAGCTGCGTAATGTCATCTGATCTAATTCACAGAGCCCAGGCACGCTGCCTTTGGTAGCAAATGGGTCTGGGGAGGGAGTGCCAGGCTGCACCCCGTGTCCCAGGGGCAGCCGAGGGCAGCGTGATGCGAGGGGCGCTTCGAGGCATCCGAGGTCCTCCCCCAGCTCTGTGATTATCCTGAGCTCCGCTGAGCCTTTGAAAAATGCAGCCAAAGACTTTCTCCCTCAGCAGGAACTGGCTTTCCTGAGCTCACGGGGAGCTGGGCATGCTAATTTGCCTCTCCCAGAAAGTTAATTGAATTGCAGATATGCACTGATGTTAGAGGATTCCGGAAATAAGCTAGAAAAGGGTTTCCTGGCAATGTGCTACAGGATTTTCTTTGTTAACATTTCGTAGGGAACCAACTATAGCTCAGACATACCTGCAATTGGCTTCACTGCTTATTGCCGTGTCACCAACTGTGCAGCAGGCGTGGGAGCTGCGGGCTGCAAGCACAGAGCCTCACGGCCTGGGCTGGCATGCAGGAGGATGGAGGCCGGGCAGTGCCTGCACCTTAAGCTCCTGCTCTTGTTCTCCAATTATTTGGCATAATAAGCCTAATGGAGAGGAAGTGAGGGTGCCCTGGTGTGAAGGAAGCACAACCTCACCAGCGTGTGGCAGCTCAGGGCAGGGACCGTCCCCTGCTGGCGGGTGCAGAGCTGGGGAGAGCTTTTCTGAGAGCTGCAAATTGAGCGTGGCAAGAGATACGAGAGCCTGTCTGAGTGCTGAGGAGACAACCTGGGGGAATTTTAGCAAGAGAGGAGCAACAAGCCCATCAAATATCCTAGACAAAGTGATCTACAGTTGTGTAAGCTCGTACCAGGATGCTGAAGGCACGTGGGAAAGATATCTATGAGGCAGAACTGAGATACAGTGACGCATGGGACAACTCCAGTGAGACATGCAAGTCTAAAAGATGAAAGAAACACGGTACTCAAGAGAGAGAGAAAGAGAGAGGGGAAAACAGGCACAAGATGGAAGCCTCATAGGTGCCAGGTGCTGTGGTTCTTCATCTGCTTTCCAAGGTGGGGACATGGCTTGGAAGCACAGCGGCTCAAACAAAGGCTCCCCTGGCAGCCTGTTGCAGGAGGAGGTCAAAGAGCCTGGAGAATCTCAGGTTTTTATGTTTCCATTTTGAAGATATTGGAAATAAAGAGGAGAATTTTGGGGTCTTGCTTTTATCTGCTTCAGTGTGCTGTGTTTCAGTGGCAAGGCACAGAATGGGGAAAAGGAGGAGAAAATGCTTAGAAGGGAAAGGGAAAACAATGTATGAAACATTGGGTAGGAAAACCCCGTGTATTTTCAAACCAATTAAATTAGTGGTATCAAAGTTTTAAAAAGGATCACTATTTTCCCTTACAGCTAAAGCATCCTTCAAAGGCCTGGCCTTGCCCTCTTAGTCCCAGTGAAGGAAAGGCAGACAGAAGCGGGTGGAGAGCAGACAGAGGGGACCTGGGGGTGCAGGGCTGGGTAAGGGGCCAGCCGTGTCCGGCTGTGCCCACCTGGTGCCCAGCCTCGGGGTTCAGGGATGGTCCAAGGGATGCCGAGGGCTCGATGCCATGCCCTGTCCCGCTGTGCAGGTGGCCGCGCATGGTGGGACAGCGCCGGCCCGGGGCTGCCCTCACTGTGGCACCCAGGACACAGCCCTGCCATGGGCGATGCCACCTGGCTGAGCCCACTCCCACCAGGCACCCGGAGGCAAGGAGAGGCTGCGGGGTGCCATGGTCAGCCCGAGCCCCCCGCGGGGCAGCAGCTGGCTCTGCCCCCCCGTCACAGCAGCACCGCGGGGTGTTTGCGGGCCTCTGCTTCCCTGTGCCAGGTGCCCAGGTAGGGGCCAGGGGCTGCACAGATGTGGGGCTTCTGGAAGCCAGCGGGGTCTGTGCTCTTTGGGTCTGGAGTGTGATGAAGCATCCCAGGGCGCTTTTTGGGCATAAACAGAGAACAACGGTTTGGCAGCTCTGGTAGAGACAGCAAGGCTCCAAGGCTCTAGTGACGGTCGCTGCCACCCCCCCACAGCTCCAAAGCACACAGCTGGGACCAGCCCTGGCAGCGCGCTGACACCCAGGCGGGTGCTGACCTGGCACAACTGGGTGCTGTAAAACCTAACCCCAGCGAGGTCATTCCATGCCTGTCCTTACTGGTGCCAGCGCCCCAGGCCCCTTGGTGCTGTGTGGTGGTGGCAGAGCCCCTGCAGACAGCGGGGTTCGACCGGAGCCCCCCAGACCCTGCACACTGTGCTCAGGTGCGCCAGCTCCCGTGGCTGCAGCGGTGCCACGCTTGCTGACCTTGTTTCACAAGGTGCTTTCTTTTAATCTTGGAGGAAATAAAAACCCAACCTGCTGTTTTCCTGTATTTTTCAAGGTGTGCTCCATCCCTTTCATGTCTGAGGTAGCTTTTCTTAAAGCTGCATTTTCCCTTAGCTCTGTTTTAGTCCCCTCGGCTCCTTGGTGCCTGTGCTCCTCCCTGGCCAGGCACACCGAGCAGCAGCGATAACCTCGTGCTGCTGCTGCTGGTGAGAGAAGGGCTCTGGTGGGCCTCCGCCTCCCTCCTCAGGTGCAACAGCCTGGGGAGGGGGCTGTGCTGGCTGTGAGGGCTGTGTGAAGCTGAGGCTGATTTTGACTGCAGAGCCTAGGACACGGCCATATTAAAAGCCAGGGAAAGGAAAGGGTTTGGAAGGCTTATTCTGACACGACGATAAGGTTGTTTTTTAGGAAACAAAGCAGTTTGTTTGAGTTTTTGGTGCTGGATGATTTTCAGTGCCCAAGAGAGGGAAACTGAGGCAGCATGAGGATTTGGGCAGATCCCTGCTATCCTGCCCATCAGTCCCACCAGGTGCCAAGGCTCTCTGGATCCACTCCAAGCTCTGAGCAGTGCTGTTGCTTCTTGATTTGCACATTTTATGGCAGAAAGACTGGTTGGGACAACCAGAATGGACACCTGTGTGTAAATGCCCCTGCTACTGCAGCCCATGCCAACAGCAGCATCCACGCACTGCCTCGAGGGCAGGCTGTCCTTCAGGGCACCTGAATGAGGGCTTTTGGGGCTGCCAGAGCCTGCTGTGCACCACAGCCCTGCCCTTGAGAGCTCCTGTGTGGGACTGGGTGAGGGGCCTGATCCTTCCTCTGGCCATCCATGGGGGCCTCTTCCCCTGCAGCGCTCACCTGCAAGGTGAGATGTCTCCAAGTTGCACACGCTTGATCGTGGCACAAATTATTTGTGACCATTGTTGGAAAGTGTTGTTCATGGGAGAAGAGCGAACGGCTTCTTCTCCCCAGTGCAGGCATTTTTACAGCCAGCTGAAACCACAAGAAACATGGACAGGAATTCAGGCTGTTGGAGGTGGAAAGAGAAACAGCTTCCAAGAGCTGATACAAAAAAAAAAAAAAAAAAAAAAAAAGCTTGCAATGTCTGTTCTTTCAGAACCAGAAGAAGGACTAACTGCCATGCCAGCTTTGTCTTTCATTACTCACTGCACGGTGGAGGGGACAGGGCAGGAGGAAGACTGACAGACAGACAGACAGACTGACCTCTGCAACGTGCAGCAGGGACTCGGGGTCAGTGCCCACAGCGCGCCTTGGCTGCCCGGGAGGGGAGGGCTGCAGCCAGCCCCGGCTCTGCAAACCTCGTTGGAGATCATGGAAAGCTTTCTCTGAACTGAAGCAGCAGAACCTGATCTGGCTCAGGCTCCATCCTCAACTTCAAGCACCGCTGGGGGGTAAACCTGCATCCTGCTAGCCCCAAGCTGGAGGGCACCTCTGTGCCCAGATGAGTGCCCCCCCCCCCCCCTTCAGGTTAATTGGGTGTAGGAGATCAATAGGATCTGCTTTATAGCTGCTACCGTCCTGATGCATATAAGTAAACCATCAGCAGTTTAAGAAACTGCTGCAGCTAATGCCAGAGACCACTGACATCCATTTTTTTGTATGTTCGTAACTGTCTGAAACATCCAGCTGAGATTCCCATGTGCTGCCTGTGCCAGAGGATGAGCTGTTTTGGAAAAACCAAAGGAAAATTACCATGATACTTCTGAGGCTACGAGGAGGGAGGTATTATTTCCCCACTGTTTATAAACAACTTTTTGTGCTTTAAACAAAACAAAACAAAAAATAATTCAGCTCCACAGCTGGAAAAGCACACGGGGGGATGCTGGAGGTCATCAGTGATGCCATCCTCTCTGCAGGGCCATGGATAGCTTGGCACCAGGGCACTTCGTGGGCTGTGCTGATGGGCTCAGCATGGCCAGGGGCTTGGTTCTCCCAGTAGCTCTGCAGCTCTGCACTGACACCTGGAGTTCACCCTTTGGGTAGGTGACAGCTGTGAAATCGGAAGGCCCTGTGAAACCAGGGCCATGGAGGTGGCACGGTGACCTGTGCCTGGGGAGGGTGAGCGCAGTGCCACTGGTGCAGCCAGGACACTGATGGAAAGCTGGGATCTTGCAGGGATGGTCCCTGAGAGGGTGCACAGCCACGGGGCTGCAAGTCCGGTATGGCACAGAGCTGCTCTGGCCGTGCTGGAGATGTGCTGCAATTACAGCCTGGAGAACTGTGTTTTCCTGATGGGCAAAAAAGGTTCCTCTCTCGATTGGTTTCCTGAAATATGAGAGCGGCTCAGGCAGCGTTTGGGGCTCTGCGGCTCCTGCCAAGCTGCTGAAACTCCTGGCAGCGACCTGCGGGATGCTCTGCCTGTCTCCAGCTCCACCGAGCTGGCGCTGGGAGCCTGGGCTCCTCCGCTGCCCAGTGCTTGCCAGGCCGGCAGATGGGCACCCGCGGCTTCCAGGCTCGCTGCGTCCTCAGCAGCTTGCCACGCGGGCTGCTGTAGAGTGGGGATTGCCAAGCTGCTCCGCAGCTCGCCAGCCGCACTGCCGGGCTGGCAGGAACCGCCTGCCCCTCGCCGCCCGCCTGCCGGGCTGTCGTGCCCAAACCCCGGGGAGCCCTGGCCCGAGGCTGCGGTGCCCTGGAGGGGTGCTCAGCAGCTGGGACCACCAGGACCCCCACGCCTGCCTGGCCGGCGGCTGTACAGCAGGATGGCAGCGAGTGCTGGGAGCCCCATCAGTGAAATCCCATCTGTGGCACTCAGTGCCTGGTGGCTCCTGGCTCTCCCCCTGCTCCCCGTGCCACTGAGGCAGGGACGCTGCTGTCCTCTTCCAGAGGAGCCCCCCAGGGAGGGAGCATGGGGAGGGGCTTTGGGAGGCTCTGCGGCTCTGTGCCAAGCTCCTGATGGGTGCCCTGTCTCAGAGCTCTCCCATCTCCATGGCTGGGAGCATGGTCCCCCCATTCATCCTCTGGTTGCATGAGGGTTCTCCAGGCTCCCCCGCCTGCCGTGCCTCTGGGCTCCAGCAGCAGGGACAGGCCTGGTCTGGGGCTGCTCGAGGAGATTAATGGGTCTCTTTCCACGCACACCCTCGCCCCCGAAAGCACAGGGGCCGAAAGTCTGCCAGGCAATTACATCCAGGAACATAAGCAAGTTATTGAAAAGCTTTGCTGGCAGAAACATCAGGATCTAATTTCAGCGTGAGTGAAAATATTATTCTCCAGTGTGAGGGGAGAAGTGATGAAAGAACAAGAGGCTTTTTGAGATGAGCCGGGAACACCAAGTTACACCAGGACAAAGGTTGAGCAGCGATTTCCCAAAGCCCAAACTTCCTGCAAAAGAAGTTTCAGTTGTGATTAAACCATTTCCAGGAGCTTCCCTCTGGTCCAGGGTATGATTTGTGGTCCCAAGAAACTGCAGAGGGCCTTAGCCAAGGTTGGAGCAGGCTCTGGTTGTGTCTGGGAACTTGCAGGGTTTGAGGGGCTGGGGCCGTGGTTTGGGTAGGTGCTGTGGGTACAGCCTCGTCTGCTGGAGGTTCAGGAGGGAGAGCGGTGTGTGCCCCCCACCCTGGGGAGGGCACAGCCCTGCCTTCACCCACTGCAGGGGGCTTCTCGTCCCCCCCGTGCCCACACACGAGCTGCTGCAGGCGCGTGGCTGCTGTCCCCGTCTGGGCTGCATGGCAGACGTCGCGTCCTGACACACGGCGGGCCCCTTCCCAGCACTGATCCTCTCCGGCGCTCCCAGCCGCCGGTACAATGCCGCCTTTCAAAGCCCTGTGCCCAGGAGAGCGGGGAAGATCACACACATCGCGGGGAAAGGCTGGGGGTGCGCAGAAGGACGTTTGTCTCCCTGAGCTAGGCTTTGGTTGCTCACGAGCTGCCTGCCTTTCATGTGCTTTCAAAGGCAGCACTGATGTCTGGAGACGCAGCTCTTTCAAATTACAGAACTTCTCTGGCTGCCTTCACTGTGCTGAGAGCTGCAACGCCGGGCAGAGCTGCAGGGGGAGAGGCGCTCACATGGAGGCACACGCCACGGCCAGCCACGCACGCACAGGCGGGCGCTCGGCGACACAAGCGCTCACACACCGCGGCTCTGAGCAGGGGCTGGAGCCAGAGGTCTCCAGAGGTTGCTTCCAGTGTCAGCCTTTCTGTGGTTCTGCCAATGGTTTGTGATTTGGCAGGAAAAAAAAAAAAAAACAAACTGGCAACACACAAAGCTCAGCTCAGGCTCTTGTTGCGGTGTCAGCCTGTGTGGGGACGCAGTGTGATGGGCTGAGCCTTCCCTGAGGCTGCCCTGGGCAGGACCCATGGTGCTGGTGTGGGGCTGTGCGAGCAGTGCCAGCCCAGCTGTCCTACAGGGTACAAGGGTGGGGAAAAAGGGAAGCAAGTGTGGCTCACAGCACTTCTCCTCCATGCCCAGCACGTGGGACATCTACACCAAGACCTCCCCAGCACCTTGCATATGGTGTGCATGATGCTGCTGGCGTGCAGAGCTGCAGTTCCTGCTTCCGAGCCAAGAGCAGAGGAGGTGAATATCCCAGGGATGCCCTGGGGATGATCCAAGCCTTTGCTGCCATTGTATTCTCCAGCCCCCCAGCTGCTGCCCACCAGCCCCCCTGTGCCATCAGTGAGACCTAGAGAGAGCTGGGGACTGAGCTTGGCTCCCACCGAGCAGCTGCCAGAGGCAGCCAGGCTCTCCCTGCCTGGACCCAGTGCCTGTGCCATGGAGGATGCACGGGCAGGATGCAGCTGGTGCCAGCCCAGAATGAGGCCAGCAGGGCTGCTCCCCCCACCCCACTGCTCTGGATCTGTGGGGCAGCAGCTGGGGGAGGCAAGATGTGGGCACAGGATCCCTCCTCCCTCTCCCCCCTTCCCAGCTGGTCACACATCGTAGGAGACAGCACAGGGTAAAAGAAGCATGTAGTGGGAGGATCATCCTTGGGCTGGGGTGCAGGGAAGAGACGTGCAAGTGCCCAAGCATGCTTGTACCAGGACCCAGTAGCCCCTTCCCCTGGGGTGACATTTGGCAAAAAAACAGGGAGCCCAGTTCCTGCACTTTGGGTATTCTTCACCCAGGATTTTATTTCTAAGAAGGCGAGAGGGCTGGAGCCAGCAGTGGACACAGCAGGACAGAACCGGGGCTGTCCCGGGCACCAGGGTGCTGGGCCCCCATCTCGTGGCTCTCAGCACCCACGGGAGGTTTGGGGAAGGGAGGGCTTGGTGGCTCATGTCACCTGCGCCTGCTGCCTCCTCCTGCCAGTCCAGCCCAGGCACCGGACTGGTGGCCACTGGGAGGGGAGGGTGAACAAGAAATACTTGGCAGGGGCAAGACATCTCCCCTTTCCCCCTCTCCGACTGCTCCCCCTGCCCTCCCACCCCTCTCGTGGCTGCACCCATCCACTTCACATTTGCTCCTGAAGCTGGGGTCGTGGCAGCAGTGGGTCCTGGGCCATGCGGGAGGGGTGGCACCGACTCCCTGTAGCTGCCCTCAGCACCCCCAGCCCCTCGCTGGGCACGGGGCTGGGTCGGGGCAGTGCGAGCAAGGTGCGACCGGGGGGTACCCAGGGGATGGGGCCGGGCCTGGGGGTGCCCAGGGGGATCCGCAGCCCCGGGGGCCAACCCCTTCTCCAGGGCTCGTCCGTGCCCCAGGAATGTGGCTGGGGCCGGAGGGGGTCCCGCAGAGCGCTGGGCGCCCCCTGCCCCACGGCCGAGGGGGGGGACGGGGAGGCTGGAGGCTGCCGGGGGGGACGGGTCGGGACCGCGCCCCGGCCCCGGCTCCCCCCGAGCCCCCTCCGGCCCCCCCAGCTCCGGAGGTGCGGAACGGCCCCGTTTCCGTGGCAACCGAGCGGCTCCCGCCGGCGGCGGCGTCCCCAGCAGAGGGCAGTGGGCGCCCGTGGATGCGCCGGGGCCGGGGGGCGGCGGGGCTCGGCCGGGAGGGTTCGGCCGGGGGGGGGCTCAGCCCGGGGGGACAGCCCTCGCCCCCGGCCCTTTGCAGCCGGCGGTGGGAAGGGGCTCCGCGGTGGGTGCCCCCCTGCTGCCGGTGGGCACGCACCCGGCTCGCCCGGGGCCGTTCTCCGCCGCCGGGGCCGGGGGCGTCCGGGGCTGAGCCGCCCCCTCCCGGCCGGCTGGACCGACTGCCCCTCGACCCCCCGCAGTGACACCCAGACCTCGAGCCCTGCTGCCCCCCGCGGGCCTACTTTAAAGCCCCCTGTAGGGCGCTGGAGCGTTTATTTCAAGAGAAACGGGTTCAGCCTGAGCCTGGATGGCCCCGCTCTGCCCGGGGTGCTCGTTCCTGCTGGTTGTGCTCCCAGGGGCGCTGCTCGGGCCGTTGGAGCAGGGCCAGTTCCTCCCGTGGTGGGGCAAAGCCCCCTCTCGGCTCCCCTAATGCCTCTCCAGCCCCATCCGCCTTGGCACTGAAGCCATCTGAACTGGTGCCAAATGCACATCACCACCATCAGTCACATCGCTAAGACAAGCCCTTTATTTACATATTTTATAGCATTAAACATGCACCGCAGCCCACACACCGCACCACAGGGGCTTTCTGTCCCCTCAGCAGCAACTCCTCAGCTTGGCAGGGCCTCAGCTGGCTCTCCCCTGGGTGACCCATCCTCTCCAAAGGATCACCAGTGGGATCCCCCACCCTGGGTGCTACAAGGATGGCTGATGAGTGGTGGATCCCCCTGCTCCCAGGGAGGCCTGCTTTGCCCTAACAGCAGAATGGCCAGAAGCTTTTCCTGCTTTTGGTCCTGAGCCTTTATATGATGTTGTGCTCAAACTTTCTACCCCTGCCTGCTTTGTCAGGACTGGCTGCACCATCTCCAGTCCCATCGGCTCCCAGTGCCTACGTCCTGGGATGGTGACATGTTTGGGGGCATGGTGGAAGCTGGGGCATCTCTGCAGCACCTTGTCATCCATGGACATGGTCTGCCTGAATGGGGAAACTTGGTGATGGGTGTTTTATCCAGATCCTGTGTGCATTTGCAAGAGTCAGAGGGAAAGTGTGTACAGATTTCAGTCCTCATTTGAATGCAGATCAGTGCCCCAGCATTCCCAGGCTGAGAGGAGTTTTCCCCGGTCCCTTGCATGGCTCTGTAGCCTCAGGCACACAAGCACAACAAGAAACATCTGTCCTTCTTTCATGCAATCAGTTTCAATCACTAATAATTATCTCTCCTCTTCCTTTTTCCTCCTCTGCTGGCTGCTGTCCTAGTGCAGCGTGGCACTGCTGGAGACCAGGTATCCACCTGCTCTGTGCCAGGGCTCGCGCAGCGCAGGCAGACCGTGCCCTGCTCCTTTCTCTGGCCAGGCTTGGCCAGGGCTCTGCCTTGCTTGCCAGACTCTGCAGTCCTGGGGATTTTGTTGAAAACCCCAGCTCTTGGAAGTGATGGGAGGATCTCAGCTTTCCTTGCTGGATAAAAGCAGTGTTCTGATTCTATGATGGGGAAGAAAGCTGTGAATACAAACAGACAAAGCAAAGGCACCAACATCTTTCTTATCATAAGGCAATTTCCTGGTTTTGGGGGGCCTGGTCAGGGTAATGCATCCCTTAGAGCCACCATTCATCTTCTCCCCTGGAGCAGGCAGGGAAGTGAGGATGGTTTCTTAACACTGCAAGAAAACACAACCCTCAAACACATCATCCTTGCTGCTGGAGGGTTTGGGGTGAACGCCCAGCTGGCAGGGTCCCCCTGTTGCTTAGGGACAAATTTGGGTGTCAGCAGACTGCGGGGAGCCAGCAGGGATGGGGCTGGTGCCTGGGGAGCAGCGGGCTCCAAAGTCCTGCAGCTGGGCTCCAGCCACGCAAGGCTGTGGTGCACAAGCAGCAGTGTAGCAGGGTGCTGTTGGTGTGGCTGGCGAGGCAAGGCATCGGGCTAGATCTGGGCTTGTTTTAAACACTGGCAACTGGTGAGCTCCTGGCTCTGAATACCTGTGAAGATGAGACATATATATATTTACACATCTGTCATTAACCTAAAAATAAAATAAAGTGACAGATTACCTGCTGTGGGTTTTCATGGAAATTCAGGGGTCTGAGTGCTTGCAGAGAATAGAAAAGGACTGATCAGCCCTGCAGGTCTCCAGGGAGCTGCTCCATGCCCAGCCGGCACAGCACAGGGTGATGCTGTGAAATGGGCATGGTGGAAGAATCCATGAGGACGCCTACTCCATCCTTGGGCACTCAGCACTGAGAGCAGGACAGGGGTAGCATGCAGGTCTCTCACAACAGCTTTTGGAGCAGTTTTCCTGCTGCTTACGGGAGGAGCCCTGGGGATCCCTGTCTTCAGCACCTCCTCTTCTCCTGCAAATGGCTTTATACCCCATGGGTCTTCCCACAAAAGAGACAAGGGTCACCCAGTTCATGGGCTTCTGGGCCATGTAGGCTGACTTCTCGCCACCTAAGTGGCCACAAGATGTCCTGGCAGCACAGCTCCCCAGGAGCTTCTCATGGTGGCAGGTGGTAAGATTTCAGTTTTTCTTTTCCATCCACTGCCTCACTCCATTTTCAAGATGAGAACAGGCCCCGCCACCTCCCTCCTGCTGTGACCCTTCAGGGGCTGTCATCCTCTGCAGGAGGGAGGCTGGCAGGGAGGAGGGGGCTTACCCCCAGCCCCTTTTCAGAGCTGCTCTCTGCCAGAGTGTACAGCAGCGTGTGGTCTTCCTTGAGCAGGTGAGTCAGTGGCCACCCCTGAAATCATCACTTTTGGTCATTAGATCGGAGCATCTTGTCCGCTACAGGGAGGGGACGTGGCAGGGAGGTGCCCCCCATGTGCTCTGAGCTACTTGGGGGCAGTGTTTGCCCAAGCATTTCCAGCACCATGCTGTATGCACGACGTCTGGGCATCCCTCCGTGTCCATCAGCTCAGACGACCACCGGCATCGCTACGGACATTGCTCCTACCTAATCAGGGAGCTTCACCTCTCACTGGAAATTACGAGATGAGCAGATCATGAGCTGCAGTGGTGGCTGAAGGTGAAAGCTGCACAGAGATGTGGGGATCTCTGCCTTGTTCAATTACTGCAGGCTTTTATATCTGCAATTTTGCACTGGCATCCTGAGGGAAGGCCCCTGAGTCACACAGCATCCCTGCCCACCCCCCGAGATAACCCCCCACCCTACTGCTGTTGTGGTGGCCATGAGCCCTGCTGCAGTGGCTCTGGCTACATCCCTTGCCCAAGGATGCAGGAGGACAGGCAGGAGCAACTCAGCCCACCAAAGCCAGACCCACTCCCCAGCTCTGACACCCGTGCCCCTGTTGAGGACCCTCGGGACACTCAGCCTCACCCCTGGGGCTTGTCCCCAAAGTGGAGCCACACTGGAAGCCAACCGTGCAGCAAAGGGTGTCTTGTTTCACCTCAGGCACTGTCCTGGCCCTCTGAGACAGCCTACCTGTCCCTGGAGGTGGTGGGGCCCCTCCACTGAGACATCTGACTGCAGACGTGACTTTAGGGGACGACGATAGGTGGAACGAATCCTGTCCCAACGTACACGCTGCGAGGGTCCAGATGGAGAGCTCGCGTAGAATATCAGATGCTCCTCACGTCTTTCCAAAGAAACCTTTGAGTCATTTGCTCCGAGGCTGTGTGGGTGTGCGGGTATTTGTGCTCATGCACGTGGGCTTGCACCTGGCTACTTGTGCAGACGGATTCATCCTGTGCCCATGCGTGCACCCCGTGGGCAGACTGGGGAGTGGAAGTGGGACGGATCCTGTGCAGCTGTGGGGTCTGAGGTGAGGAGGCTCCCGGCGTGGCCACCATGGCTCCGCACACTGATGCTCCTGGAACAGAGCAGGCTGGCAGAGACAAGATAACGTGCCACGGAGAGCAAAGCTGCTTAGATCACCTCTAAAATGCCTTATGCGATCAGACACTTATCACCTTAAATCCCCAGCTTGTCCTAGGTCACGTACCACAACCGCTCTATTACTAATATCATTAAGATCCCTTCGCTGGCTTCTAAATAATAAGCATAGGCGGGGACACTGTGATTAATGGAGGGCTGATGGATGAAACCCCCTGTCACCATTTAATACCTGTAACAATAGATTCATTAACTAGGATTAGTTTCAGACATAAGCTTTCTATACCCATGGCTATTACTCACTCAGTTCATTAACAGGACAGCATTAGTTCTGGTACCTTTGAGCTAGAATACATCCTGCATACAAATGATGCCCAGCGCTGTAACTTTCAGGAAATGTGAAGACTGTTTATAAAAAGATGGAATCTCTTAATTCAAACCTGTCAGCGAAGACATTTCTGCTCTCATTTTTTTGCACGCTTCATTTCTGAAGGTGAAGGATGGAGGTGAAGTGCCAAAATACATGTTCCCGCTGCCCCAGCTCTGCCCTTGGTGGCTGCTCAGGGCTGGAGGGGCAGAGCTCGGTGCCTGCAGAGTGCTCACCACGGCGTGGCACTCTCGTTTCCCAGGAATTAACTCCGGAGAGCTTTACACAGTGGTTATTTCCCAATGCCACAAAATGTGCTTAAAGGGCCTGGCTAACGAGCTGGCTGTGGGTTGCAGCACACCAAGGGGTGCCACGTCCTGAGGATTGTTCCCACAAAGCGTTCTCCACACTTTGGCAAGAAGGAAAACATTTTTATTTATTTATTTATTTATTTATTTATTTATTACTCTGCCTGGTGTGTCTTTAAGCTTATTTCTGCTCATGTCCCTGGAGGTGGGCAGTTGGACACTGCTTGGTGGGGACAAGACGGGTGCAGGCAGTGGGGGTCATTGATCGCGGAGCAATGTGCAACCAAGTGGCTGCAGGAGGTGGCTTCAGGAGGCTGAGGTGGCACTGGGTGAGATCAGCCAAGTGCAGAGGTGCTGGCACGTAGCAGGCCAGTGTGGGACACACAGGAACACATCTGCTGTCCCCGCAGACTGTCATGCAGGGAATGCTCCCTCTGTAATTGTTGGGTGCTTTCTTAGCTTGGGATCTTGCAGTGGGGACATAGCTGTGGTGGGCATTAGGAAAAAGGAGAAATCTCGTCTTACTTAGCAGAAGAACCAGGCTAGAGGGATATTTGCCTGACTTGGTTTTCCAGAGGCCCTCCTGTGCCTCCTGCACCCCAGGGATGGTGTTCGAGAAGGGGATGGATCCTGCAGTGCAGCCCAGCACTCGCACTTGCACAGGCTGCGCAGGGTGAGTCCCCTGGCTTTGGGTGGTTGCAGGGTCAGGGCTGGAGACCCTAAAAGAGTGACTCAAACATTTTCCAAATGGTAGCCAACACAAGCACGCTCCTTCTGGAGGAGTACTGATGCCCAGGAACGGGGACATTGACTCAGCCGCCCCTCTCTGTGTGTCTCCCAGTGCTCGGAGGAGCTGCGAGAGCTCCCACCGCTGTTTGGGGCTTGGCTGCTCTGCTCCACAAAGCCAAGCTGCAGACAGGATACTCCCCTTGTCAGAAGAGCCATGGAAAAATGTACGTGTATCCAAAAATATTTGAGAGTTGAAGTCAATCTGCAGGATTTTAGTCTACTGTGGAAAGTGCCTTCTCAGTTTATCATAATAAGTGTGATAAGTTCATTGTTACAGAAAATGCACAATATGTTTGGCCCAAAAAGCAAAATAAGGCTTTTGAGGATGCAAAAGCAAAGCTGAGGTCTTGCATTTTGATATGTTTCAGTCTCAGCCTCCTCCCTATTAGTATGCAGTGCCAAGCCAGGGGGGTAGGAACTGCGATTTTGCACATATGGAAAGATAGGGAAGATAACCCATTTCCTCCAAGAACATTAACACGGGCTGGAAGAAATCACTTTGGGGTTGAGTGAGAGCAACCAGGGAGGGAGGGGAAGGAGGAGAGGTAATCACATTTCACAGATAACTCTTTAGATGGAACAAGCTGAGATCACGCACCCTGGCCCCGCGGTGGTGGCGAGCCATGCAGCACTGCAGCGCTCCTCCCCGCGGGAGCTGCAGGCTTGGGTCTTGCTCCTGGTCAACCTGTGCGTGACGGGGATTAGGAAGGGAAGAAGATGCCACGCTCGTGGGGCCGTGTGGGCGTTTGCAGCACAAGGTGGGAGTGACACATTTGGCTAGAGGTTAATGTGAGGGGTGGCTCCAGGTCAAGTATGGAAAGAAATTAGGACCTGCGAGGACTGGTGCACACCAGCTGCTGGTGGGAGGCAGTTCAACCAGTTATGGGATTTCCCTTGAGGGCAGAGAGAAGTGCAGAGTATGGCACCTGGGGCTGAACAACATCGTGCAGACGGGGACGCATCTGGTTATGGTGGACCTGGAGGTTACAGAGGAGCCTGGCTGGAGCGTTAGCCGACTGCTCGTGCTCTCTGCGTGTAAGATAAGAGTACCAAGGGGATGGGCAGCACATAGGGAGAAGCTGTGGCCCGCTAATACGGGGATGGCCAGGGCCAGGGGCAGCTGGGCTGGGGCAGTGCAAGCTGGCAGCAACCTGCAGCTGCCCATGAAGGTGAGGGAGCCAAGCTCCTCCTGGCTGCGGCCAACACTATAGTGAGGGGCAATGCCCACGGGTGGCATCTGGGGAGGTTCAGGCTGGATGGGAGGGGAAGCTCTCTCCCCAGAAGGGTGATGCACCTTAAGACAGGTCGCAGAGATGGAAGCATCTCCACCCCAATGGGACTTGGCCAGGCAGAACCACAGCTACCCGAGTCCACTGCTGGCAGCTGCCCTGCTCTGAGCAGGGCACGGGCTGGGGACGTCTTGAAGGTCCTGCTGCCAGCAGTACTGTGACCCTGCGGACACCGGGAGCACTGGGACCAAGGAGCTGTGCCCCAGGGACCTGGTGCTGCCCATGCCTGCTCTCCTGGCCTCACATCGTGCTGCCCACATCCCCGCTCAGTCACTGCAGCCAAGGGTGGCAGTGAGCAGTGTGTGTGTCCTCAAAGTGAACTCGGTGCTTTTTTTCCACTGCAGATTTCAGCTTTTAATCAAAAACTGGAAACAGACTTTGACTATTTTGGAGCATTCCAACAAAAGTTTTTTAATGAAATTGGAACTGTCCACAGGGAATAGAAGCTTAAAAAAAAAAAAAAGTAAATTACCAAGTCAATCAGCTGTCTAACCAACTCTGAGTCACAAATAAATTTAAAAAGAAAGTGTCTGGAAGTGATGGGGCAGTGGTGGGAAGGGTGTTAGGACAGGTGGCTGTGATGTCCGCCCTTGGGGGACAAGTGGCAGTCAGGAGGATTTGGGATGGGCTGAACTGCACTGTTAGCTTGCCGCGGGGTGCAAGATGCTCACCCTGGGGTGCGGGGTTTGCTCAGAGGTCTGCGTGGGGACACTGGGATGCTGCACGGCCACAGCACCAGGGCAGCAGCAGCTCCATGTGTCTGCAGGACGCTGCCAGTGGGAGGCATTTCCTCGCACACGAGTGTTTATGGTGCACACCTGCCCGTGAGCCCACCTGTGTCTGTGTGCTGCAGGAGGGGCAGAGCCAGCGGGGTGAATGCCGGGGTGAGTGGCGAGAGAACGGGGGGACAGGCAGCAGGTGCGGGAGGAGGCACTGGGACGTGCTGGCCTCCAGGCAAAAGCTCAGCCCCTGCTTTGAGGCTGTGCGTGAAGCAGGATCAGCCCCTGCCCTGACTGCAGGTTCATGAGGAAACGGCCGGGGAAACGAAGCTCTCACCTGACCCTGGGCCGAGCTCTGGAAGAGCTGAGGCAGGTTGTGAAGCAGGTCCCACCCGTGGTAAGTGGTAGGTACCCTGTGTTTATGGTAATAACAATAATTTACCCTTCACTATCACCTTCCAGCTGAAGAGCATAAAGCCCTTTGCAGGCATTAATTATCATTAGCCTAATGACATGGTTGATGAAACGGAGGCCGTGAGAGCTGCAGTGATTCACCCAAGGTCCTGAGGCCCCTGCGGTGGCAGAGGCAGGAGCTGCGACCAGCGCCTTGAGGCACGGGGCAGGTGCAGGGGACACCACGAGCGGCACCCAGGGGACACCAAGGTGTGCTACCCGCTCCTCGCTGGGTTGTCTCTGCTAGTGGGCGAGCTGGCAGGGGGACAAGCTCAGAAGGACAGCAGGATGGCTTGGCTGAGGCTGGAGGCAGCTCTGGCTCCATTAGGTCTGACCACCCGCTCAAGCAGAGCCACCTACAGCAGGTGCCCAGGACCTTGACCCTGACCATCCCCACAGGCTCACCTGTGCCAGCCCTCGGTCACCGCTCCCCATGGCACCGGGGACCCTGTGTAGGGCTGGGACCCTCCTGGGTGCACCCAGGACCGGGTGCGGTGGCAGCGGGGACAGCGAGGGGATGGGGGATTTGTTTGGGGGATGACAGGAGAGCAGCAGCTGGGGCAACCCCAAAGGGGGGACACTGGAGCCTGTGAGCACCGCAGGGAGGATTTCATTTAAAGGGAGGGATGCCATTTGGGCTGGTAGTGGCTGTGACAGGGGGCAGGTGAAGGATGGGGTGGGGTGGGGGGCACAGGAGGATGCTGGGGACAAATTGGGGCCTGAAGGAATGTGTGTGGTGCGGGGCTGGGAGGAGTGGGGGGGGGGAAGAGGAGATGCCGCCTTCCCCTCCTCTCCCAGACACAACCTGCTCTCATTATCCTGAGCCACCATAGGCGCTAACGCACACAAATATATTCTAATTTATTAGAGCTGGCAAAGATCTCTTTGCAGAGAGCGAATGTTTTATTTTTGAGGCTCAGTGGTTCAAGTGTTTGAAAGGGCAGCATTCTCTGTGCCTCCAATGTGGGGCTAATGATAATCTAAATTAGTTATTGGAAATAATTACCAAGGCTTTATTGTGCCAAGCATAGCAGAGCCCTGGAGAGCAGTCGCGCTCAGACACGGCCATGCAGCTAAAAGCTTTGATGCTTCATTAATATTCAAGGGGAGTCTTTGGCTGTTTTCCCTCCTCCCCTTGCGAGCTGCTGCAGCTCTCTGAATGAACCCAAGGCCTCCGGTGACACCAGCGAGGGGCCTGCCAATTGAAATTAGCAGTGGTACCATATCAAAGTTCACTGCACTCCTAATCTCAAATGGAAAAGGTGGGTTTCAGAAGATGCTATCGCTCCACGCAGCGGAGAGGATTCAGTGCCGAGACAGCTTCTTCTGGCTCCAGGCGCCTGGTTCCGGGCTGAGATAATGCTGGAGAGGTAGCATCTCCAAGGTTGTCCTACACAGCTGGGTTTTATGATATAATGGACCAAACCGGCTGCATAATTAATCAGCCTATATTTTTCCCCTAGTAAATCTTCCTGTGATGGGCAAACAGAAGCCCTGGAGCTGTGTTTGCCTGCCAGATCCATGGTGGTGCGTGTGTGCCTTTTTCTTTTTCTTCTCCCCATCTCTCTTCTGGAATAAATGCTGTGATTTGAAAGTGACTCCAGCGCCGTTCCCGGGGCTGCAGGGATCTCAGGGCTGCTATTATTTTTTGCATGCGAAGCAGCTGCAGCCTCCCTCCCCAGCCCCTGGGCTCCGAGCAGGACGGCAGGATGTATTTTTGGAGGCGGACTTGGCCTGGCAGGGCTCCAGGGAGAATTTCCTCTCCTTGCTCAGGATTCTGCACTAATAAACAATTCAGCCCCGATGCCTGCAGGCAGGGCTCGGAGCAGAGGCAGTGTCCATCGCGAACATGATAACCATGCTCGGCACATCTCCGCAGCGCCCGCGGGCCGCCCCGCCAGCAGCAGCCCCAGGGCTGCTCCGCTCAGCCAGGGCCGGGGGTGAGGAGCAAACCCTTGCTCGCAGGGTGGGCGACAGCCACTGAGGCTGTTTTCCAGCTGAGCATCGCTGTGCTGCACAATAAATCAGGAATTTCAACCCCTTCCTTATAACCCGCGCCGTGCAATGGCTAAAAACGCCTCAAGCCATGTAAATCTCCAAGCGAGCCTGCCTCTGCGCCGCCGTGGATGGCCGCGTTGGGGCTGAACCCGGGAGCCCAGGTGCTGGTGGGGCGCGGGGAGCTGGTGCTGGCTGCGGGAGGCGCGTGCCGTGAGTCATCCCCGCTCGCCGGCCGCGCTCCCGTCCCACGCCGTCTCGGCGGGTGAGTTATGGGGCTTCTCCTCTGCTGAGCGGGCACAAATCATCGGGGGCTGTCAGGAGTCAGGATGAAGTGGGCTGGCTGGAGAGTCCACACCAGTCCTTTAAGAAGATTGATGCTTTGCTGCTTCCCAGGTCTGAGTTCAAGAATCTATATTTTATTCCTTCCCTTCTCTCCTTTCTCCCTGCCCCGTTTGCTGCTGTAGAAACCGGCTCTTATAATTCCTGGTCAGGTTTGCGTGTGCAAGGTGGTAATGTGTCTCCCTGGGAAGAAAAAAATTGTTTCTAGGAAAGATTTATGAGGAATGAATTATTTAACCTCACACTCCTGCCTGCCCCCCTGCCTGCCAGCACGGACTGCAGGACCTGCAAACTTCGTGTGCTGGTCTGGATGGGACAAGGTCCGCCCGGTGCCGCTGGCACGGTGCAGGGGCTCACTGGGGGGAGAGGACAAGCAGATGCCGGGCCGGCGAGCAGCAGATGTCCCCAGATGTCCCTGCCTGGTGCAGCCTGTCCGTTCTGAAGTGCGGTGTGGAGGCAGGTTGTGCCCGGGCAGGCAGCATCTGCTGCTGTGAGGGAGAGAGCCAGAGGTGAGCAGCTGGAGACACATCTGGGGCGGCCTTCTGCCAGCGCCGGGCTGTCCGCGCATCCCTGCCCCACCAGGGCTGGAGATACCCAGCCACGAGCCTGCTCCTGGCCAAACCCAGCGCCGTGTCCACCCACCAGGCTCAGAGCTGCCCCGCTGTGCCCCCAGTTCATGGAGCACTGGAGGGGCAGCGGAGTGACACGGTACGGTGGGGGCATTGCGGGGCCAGGCGCAGGGAGCACGGGGGAAACTGAAAGGGACAAAACGCCTTTGCAAGGTATTTTTCCCCTGAAAATGACAATTTCTGCAGGAAGTGCCTGTCTGCAGTGAATTTCCAGAAAGAGAAGAAACACACACACACAAAAAAAATCAGTTTGTGCGAATTGAAAACAAAAACCTGCCAGACGTTCCCTGCTCCTCGCTCGCCCGCCCCCTCGAAGAAATATTGGCAGAAGACGATGAAGGGAAGGGGAGCCAGAAAACTTTTGAAGAAAAATATTAATGAAAACCAAACCTTTTCGGCTTCTTTTTCGGCTGCCAGGGGGAGATGCAGGGCTCCATGCCCTGCCCTTGGGGCTGACCCTGCAGCCAGGCCAGGAGCTGGTCCAGCCTCGCTGCCGCTTGTCGAGGGGCCAGCCCAGGACCCAGAGCTGGGCACGTCTCGCTCTGCCGGCCCCTTTCCCATTGCCCTGGGGTCCCGGAGCAGCATCAGGTCCCTGGGAAGCATCTGGGGATCACTGGGTCCTGCCTGGGGAGCTGGGTGATGTCCCGAGCAGGAGAGGAGCAGCCCTGGCTCAAGGGGGAGCCGGGCAGTGATGCTGTGTTTGGAGGAGGGGATGGAGACCTGATGTCCATGCTGCGTGCAGCAAAGGCAGAGCATGGGCTACTCAGGAGTCTGGGGAGCCTTATTCAGCATGAGGATGGCCTGGCCCTTGGAAGTCCCCAAAAGGAGACCAAGTGCCAGCCTGCCCAGTGACGTGGTGCCCAGCCTACAGACACAGCCACCGCCAGGGTGTCCCATGGCTCCAGCCCCGCCACTCAGCAGGACACACAGGATGGGATTTCTTCCCAGCTGGAGGCTGAGAGGGCAGGGAGAAACCAGCCACAGGAGGACCTGATGGGACAACAGAGATCACCACCGTTCTCTTGAAAAAGGCATCAAATAACTCAATGCCTGCATATTGAAGGCTGCTTCTTCATGCCCCAGGGCCCTGGCTGCAGCCCAGCAGCACAGAAGGGACACCACTGCTGCTGTCCTTAGCATAGGTTCCCAAACCATGCGACTTTGCTGCTGCAGCTGACACTGGCCACAGAGGTGCTTGTGCTGGTGTACAGATGGCAGGCGTCCCAGGACAGCCCCGGTGTGGGGATTGGAAAGGGGAAACGGCAGAGGGAAGGAGAGGAGCTTGCTGACACTGGTGCACCGGGTCAGATCCTGCAGAGGGAAGCATGGGTCCCACGGTTCCATGGGGTCCTGCAGAGCCAAGGGGTGCTTTGGGCACCATTGGGATCCCACCATGACACAGCTGGGGCAGACTGGGATGCTGCGGTGCTCTGGGGTCATGTTCTGGGAGGGGAGCACATGGTGTGGGAGTCCCACCTTGGGATGGAGAGTGCTGGGTCTTCTCCCATAGGACTGTGCAGGTAGATGGGATGTACCAGGGACACTGGGACGTGGTGCTGTTCCTAGGTGAGCTGGCAGCGGTGTGCCACAGCTTGTTGGTGAAGGTGACAGTGACAGCAGGGTTGTCACCATGGGCCATTGCCTCTCGAGGAAAGGGCAGAGCAGGCGGTCGAGCCTGACCCTGCTCTGCTCACTGAGGTCCCCTCGGGGAGGTAATGACCCTGGTGCAAGGGCAGAGCCAGGCCCCTCTGCCCTGCAGGGCACTCAGCTGGCTCCACAAGCTGCAGCGGCACGGGCACAGGGAGCTCAGGGTCGAAAGGGGCTGGGGGGGGGGGGCTGTGTCCTGCAGGGAGCCAGGTCTGCTGGCAGGGCAGGAGCCCTTTGCCTCCACATGCCACGATCCATCAGGTCTCTTGCCGTTGCTGCCCCCTGCCCGTGCCTGTCTGTGTGCCCGGGGAGTGGCGCTGCAGGCACCGGCACTGCCCTGGGGCACGGACAGACCCCACCGTCCCCTGCCCACCTCCCCAGGGCAGCGGGCACCTGTACATGCCCCAGGCTCTCGGCAGTCCCCGTTCTGCAGTAAGCAGCCACCAGCTCCAGCCTGCAGAGGTGGCTGAGCCTGCGCAAGAAGCCTGACAAGGCACACGAGGAGGATTACACTTAACAACGCATGTACATGCGCTGTGCAAGCAGTCATGCTTACGCCTTGTGCATCCAAAACAATGCTCAAAGACACCCACAATAATGCCTCCAGCTTTCAGTTAAAACTAATTTTAACCAGTGAACACCTGCCAAATTGATTTTACGGGTTTGACACCGGTAAATCACTTGAAATTTCAAGCCTCCACAAAATTTGCATTCTGCTATTTTCAAGTCTCTTGGAAATTCTCGACTTTGGCTGGTTTCACTGTGGAACTTTTTGATGAAGCAGCCCAGGGGCCAGGAGGCAAGTAACAGAAAAAAGGCAACACGAACGACTGCTGGGAAACACCGAGTGGTCTGCAGAGGGTTTTTGGATCTGGTGTATGGGTCTGGCTTACCCTGAGCTCGAAGGACTTCTCTCCAGGTGAACAAATCCTTCACCTGATGGATTCTGGTTTATAGATGGGGGTTCCTTGTCGCTATCCCCAAAACAAGAGAGCAAATTATGCTGCTGTCCATCCAGAAGGCTCCGGGGGAGAGCTTTGCTGAGCCCTCTCCGTAGTGAGCTTGGAGCCTGCACCCCACATATTTGGCCTTGCTAGCAGGAGCAGGATGTCTTCCACAAGTGATCGTGTGATGGTCCTGATGGATAAAATCACCTCACAGTGACCACATCTGGGGAAATGGTTACAAGGGCAGAATATCACCTGGATTTTGTTGTATCTGCATTACTGGATGCGCTGGGCTGACAGGATAGCCATAAAGCCAGGTTTGTTCGTTCTGACCCTAATGCATTAAGCAGCTAATGATGCTTGTGTGGAGAGCCATTCTGTTGCTTTTGTGTAACAAGGACATAAGCAATGAAAAATCAAAGCTCCTTTAAGGTATTCCTGAAATCAGCAATGCTGCCAGAGGAGGATTTTTATCTCTGAGCTTTTTAATGGGGTGGATATCCTAGCTGCTGCAGCATGGCTGAATTTGTCCTGCAGTTTCTTTCTTTTCTAAGTGGGCAGCTTGTGGCAAAGGGTCGGCAAGGTGTAGCCTTTGCCATGTGCATGACAAGGTCTGGGTTCCCTTCACCTGTAGCTGTGCAGAGAAGGAAGATCCGGGGTGCAGGTGTGGGGTGATGCTGATGTGGTCTGTCCTGACTCAAGCCCTGCTGCTCCCCAGCTTGCCCTCCCCGTACCCATGAGCCAGGACATACATTGCAGGAAATGGACCCAAAAGTGCAGAAAGAGCTGGACACTGTGCTGGAGGGAGATGTGGAATTTGAAACTGCAGAGGAGGAGGGAGGGGCTGGGGCTGTAAGAAAGCCGAGGAGATGCAGGTGCCTGTGGTGGGCTCTGCCAGCAGGAACAGGCAGTGGCCACGTTTCTGCCTGCGCAGGCCAGGGGAGTCGAGGCCGGGTGAGAAGGGGAGCAAAGAGGTGAAAACCTGGGTGATCTTCAGGGGAATTCTGCTGTTCCCGTTCAGAGAAGGGCAAGGAGTGGATGCGGTGCAGGTCGGCAGGTGAGCTGAACATGCAGAAAATGCTTTGTCACGGGAAGGCATCAGTGGAAAAAGGCTTGTTCTTTAATGGGGCGTTTCACAGAATTGTAAAAACATCGAAGCACAGAATGGCTTGTGTTGGAAGGGACCTTAAAGATCATCTAACTCCAACCCTCCTGCCATAGGCAGGGATGCCACCCACCAGATCAGGTTGCCCAGGGCCTCATACAGCCCGGCCTTTGAAATCTCCAGGGAAGGGGCATCCACAGCTTCTCTGGGCAACCAGTTCCAGTGTCTCACCACCCTATGAGTGAAGAATTTCCTCCTAATCTCTAATCTAAATCTCCCCTCTTTGAGTTTAAAACAATTCCCCCTCATCCTGTCAATATCTGCCCCCAGAAAGTGACTCTCCACCTTTTAATAAGCCCCCTTTAAGTACTGAAAAGCACTGAAAACTTTTTATAAACCTTTTTTACTTTTTATAAGTATTGATGAGGTCTCCCCAAAGCCTTCTCTTCTCCAGGCTGAACAACCCCAGCTCTCTCAGCCTGTCCATAGGAGAGGTGCTAAAGCCCTCTGGGCATCTTCATGACCTCCTCTGGACCCACTCTAACAGCCCCACATCCTTGTTGTGCTGGTGACCCCAGATCTGGATGCAAGACTCCAGGTGGGGCCTCAGAGGGGCAGAGGGGGACGATCTCCTACCTCCATCTGCTGGCCACTCCTCTGTTGATGCAGCCCAGGGGGTTTTCCCTAGGGACTTTGGGGAACAGTCTTCTGGGGCAGAAGGGCTTTATGACAAGAGGCGCTTGGGGTGAGGATGGAAGGACGGGGGCAAAGATGCTGCTCCTGCTGCCAGGTCTTCACTCAGCATGAACACTGCCCTGGAACTTGTGAGGATGCTCGTGGCCACTGCTTTGGTGGGAAGAAAGCCCCAACAATTTAATGCACAAAGAAACTTGGGGAACCAGCTCACCTCTGCCTCACGGCCCTGGAAGAAATGGTTCCTGAAAGAGCAGGACTGGTAGCAAGGCATCAGTCCAAGGAACTGTCACCATGACTGAGACTGTAAGGAGCATGTCTTCCCTATAAATGTGGGGTAGGCAATGGCCTCTGTTATACAGAAGGGTTCTGAGATCTCGATAAACAGGACAACAGTTAAAGTCACTGAGGTATATGGAAAATTGAATAAAATGCAACATTGGTTCTCCAAGGGTTGTCAGAGACCAAGCGAGCCTTCCTGCACAAAGGAAAGGCATTGCATTGCGTCTGTCTAGATTTAAGCAACTATCAGATACAGCACCCATGGGAAATTATTAGTTAACCTAAGGAAGATGGGATCACAGAATTAAAGTGGATAAAGAACTTGCTAAGGGTGAGTCTGCAGTGGATAATATTAAAAGGAGGTTATCAGGAGGAAGAAAGATTAGTAGTGATGTTCCCCGTGGACTGGCCTTGGTCTGTCTTAGTGAGCATTTCCTTTCTTGGCCTCGGTTGCACCCCGCCTGCAATACATATAAAGCAGGGGATGACCATGCCAGTAGGAGCAGGGCAACCAAGAAAGGAAGAGCAGAAAGCAGCGAGGAACGGGAGAGCCTTACCTTGCCAAAAGCCGACGTCAGGCAGGCCTTCCAGCCAGCCAGTGGACGGCACCTCCTCGGCTGAGAACTCAGATAAGACCAGGCAGAAACAGTTCAAGTATTTCTGAGCCGATGCCAGGAACATGAGCAATAAAATGGAAGAATTAGCAGGCCTCATCCAGGAGGAATGAGTAATCCTGGGAACTGTGGATATGGGAGAACTTATCTTCCAGGGCATAGAAAGCAGAACAAGTGCTACAGATATCCGTGATCAGAGCCAGATTGCACTACCAACTGCCCTGCCAGAAGGAGGGAGGACGAGTTCAGAGCTGGCTTTGCTAAGGAGCAAAAAAGGAGAATTTGGTGCTGGTGACGATCTCAGATCGCACCACTGTGGCCTCCTGTCCTCGCAGGGGCTGGGGTGGACACACACTGCTCTCCCCCCATGGCTCGCATGCGGCATGCAGACTTTGTGTCACGAAGCAAAGCACGCAGTGAGGCTGCCTGGCCAGGGCAGCTCTAAACAAGGACAAAAGCCCGTTGTACCCGGAGCCCATGGCCCCGCGAGGGGACGGGCTGCAGGGCAGGGCTGCAGGTGCCAAGATGTGCCCTCAGCCAGTTCTGCCAGAGGACAGGGGGTGGGCAGGGAGGGGAGGCTGGGGCCAGGAAAGGTGGGACAGAAGCAGGAACGGTCAAGAGCAGATGTAAACAGGCCTTTGTTCAGAAAACCTTGGGGCAGGAGATCTGTGGTGTCTGTGCATGAGTGAGGAACTGTGAGCAGCAGCTGGGGGGTCCCGGACCTGACTGCTCCAGTTGCTTGTCAGGGCTGTGGACCCAGCTCAGCAACCTGGGTGCATCCCTGGTGCTCCAGGCAGCAGGTCCACACCGTGGGGGTCTCACTGCCCTGCTAAAGGCTGCAAAAATGCTGCTTTCTGGCACTTCGATGGTGCGTTTCCTTGCAGCAGGGCCCCAGCCCTCTGCCTAAACCTGGCCAGCTCTGTAGCTACTGGAGAGCAAAGCTTTGCCCAGGCTGCTTGTCCAAAACCACCAGTGCTTGGTTCCCTGCTTCTGGGCAAAGAAGCCAGTGAGTTTGAGCACATGGGCACAATGGGCAGCCAGCAGAGCACCACCAGCAGAGCACCACCAGCAGAGCACTGCCTTCCCTGTCCCGCAAGTGCAAGGTCCGTAATGACGTCTTGTTAGGAAAGTGGGAGCAGTGAGTGATGCTCTTTTGTCTCAGATCACTGCATTTCAAGCTACCTGCAGAAGGAGTGTGGTTGGGGATGGGAAGGAGAAACAAATAAATAAATTGATGTGTTAGATATTTCTCTCCCCGTCCTGCATGTGAGGCTCATCCCACGTGCACCAGCGTTGTGGGGCTGACTCAGGGAGGTGTCACCACCCCACTGCCCTCACCCGGCTGCGGGAGCCTCCCAGCATGATGCCGGTCCCCTCTGCGGGGTGCCCGGGGGCAGGCTGGGCTCGTGCTGTGCCCGCACAAGCTTTCATCACTCGCTTCCTCCTCACCGCCTCCTCGCCCCACTGCTGCCGGGCAGCCCCCCTGCATCTAGGTCAGGCGGAAGGTTTTGCTTCACCTCCTGACTTCCACCACGCCTTAGGTGTGTGGGCAATTACAGCCACTCGGCACACACCCTGCCTGCTCTAATTACCTGGCAGGGGCAGTGCAGGAGCACAGCCGCAAACTGTGTCATGCTTCTGGGGCAGCTGCCCCTTGCTGGGGCGCACTTGGCACTGCTGCTGCCCCCCACAGCTGCCACCTGTGGCTGGGGACCTCAGCACCGTACCCATGTCCTGCAGGATCACCACACAGGCAAAGGGGGAATGGAGTTGGGACTCAGCATGGACCAGGCTCATCCTGAGCCTCATGGGCAACAAAATGTCCCTGGTGCCAAATATTCCCTCTAGCAGTGACTGAGCAGCCCCAGGGCCTCCTCGCCTTGAATCTCCTTGTACAGGGTAAGTGTGGGTGCTCTGCTGCTCGCTGCCTCCCCGTCCAGAGCTGCCAGTCCTGCTGTCGCATCCCTTCCTGACTGCATATGCAGCTGCACCCCCCTCAAAGCTGCACAAACCTTCTCTTCAAGCCAACCTCCTCCATGGTCAGTCTCAAGCCAGTCGCCCTCCCAGGGCATCAGGAACCTCGAGATTTGCTTGGCTTGTTGCACCCCAGCGTCCTCATGGGCTCGCTGGGGTGGAGATTTTCACCCACCAGCACGGGGCTTCCTGTAATGCCAACCCTTCACGCTCAGTGCCCGCTCTTGTGGGTTCCAGGAAGGGTTTGAAGTAAATTGAGTGAATTTCAGCCATAACAGTGCATTTTGTTGTTGTTGTTGCTGATGGGCAGAAAACGAGCCCAAAAGGCCATTTTGGTCAGACCAAAGCTGGGTGTGAGAGCTGCATTCAGTGTAAAACAGGAAGAAAAAAGGACAATTAAAACATTTTCATTTTACATTTTCTAAATGAAACCTTTCATTGCAAAAGACCCCAAAAGAAGCAATAAAAGAGAAGAGAAAGGGAGAAGGAGAAAGGTTTGTAAAGCACTTCATTTCCTGTTGAACAGAGGCTTTGGCATAACCCAGATTCACTCTTCAGGTTCCCCTTTCTTGAGAGTCGAAACGCTCCTCTTCTGATTTCCTCTACCCCCTCCTGGGGGTTCTGGAGGGCTGTGGGGGGATTTCTGTGTGGAGGTGGGTGCCTGCAGCATGGTCTGTGAGTCCTGTCTGGGGGCAGGGGGGCGCCTGGCGGGTCCTGTCATTGCCTTGCCATTTGGGCACAACCCAGCCCAGATCGCTGGGTGGGAGCATTTCTATAAATGCGAATAAATAAAGGAAGTAAATGACAGTCATTTTGGACGTTTTCCTGTATGTAAATGCGTTTCCTTGGTAATCACATCTCTAGTATTTCTGTTTATTTTTATACATCTGTTTTCGGTTAGCCCACAGAGCTCTGTGCTGAAATGCAGCAATATCCTTAGATGTCCCTCACCTTGGCACGGGAGCAGGGCCACGCGGTCTCACACGCACACGTGTGCTAAGACACGGACCCCTGCATGTGCCTGCTTGCACACACGAGCGCATGTCTGTGGGGGGGGGGTCCCTGCTACCCCACGTGCACTTGGCCTGGAGGTGCAGTGCCATGGACGGGGGGGCTGGAGCTGGGCTTTTGTGTCCGTGCCCTGTAGTTTATCCATGTCATGCTGCTGCTCGCAATGACACATTTTTAATAGTGCCTGCTAAGCTGCCCAGAGGCTTTTTGCTCCCTGGGATGCAAAATACCACACCAATACCTGAAGGCTCTCAGGTATGTGAGCTCTGGACGGTGTCCCCAGCCCAGCCCAGGGCACGGGAGAGCGTGTCCCCCGCTGCTGCCCTGTCCTGGGGTGAGGGCAGGGCATGGCGCTGGCTCCCAGCCCAGCTGCGTCAGGGCTTTGGGGTGCCCATCCCAAGGCTCAGTGCTGGCAGCACCCTGCCCCACAGCGCACCGCGCCGCCCCGGGGAGCTGCAAAGCATGGGGCGAGGTGTGGTGGGGATGGAATATGTGGGGGGTGGTGGCCCCGTCCATGTGTACCCAGCGTGGCTTTGCTAGGTGCAAACGATGCTGGGTGCCTGGAGGCCACCTTGCCTGGCCCCACACGTGGTTTTGTGGGGACAGCAGCAGGCTGGGGGTTTGGGCTGCCTCCCGCAGCCCTGGCACACACAGATGGGCACAGATGTCTCTCCTAAGGCACCGCCTGTGAGGGTGGGGGCAGGGAGTGGGACCACAGTCTCCCCCCACTGTCACCCCCGTGTCACTGCTGGAGCCCCAGGTGGGCTGGGAGCTGTGGCTGTTTATGGGTGCTTGACTTGCGGCCCGTGAAGGAAGAGGGAGACACAGCCAGGGCTCCCCAGCCTGATCCCCACAATGCAGTGGAGGAACCTCTCCAGAAAGGCATTGACACCCTGGATTGTCAGTGCTGATCATCACTAAACCACGGCACAGACACAGCAAGACCACGAGCACCCTGCTCTCTGGTGGGCTCTTTATCCCTTGCCTGACCCTTGGACATTGGTTATTCTACTTCTAGTGGCTCTTGTATTTCACTCTGCCTTTCCATAAGCCCCACCCTGATGCCAGAAGCCAACATTTCCCATCCCCTTCCCTCCTTAGCACCCCATGAAATGAGGTGTTCCCCCTAGGAGACCTTCCAGAGCTCTCAGGGCTGGGAAACCTGCCCTCTGCCTCCCCTGCTGCAAATCCATTGCTGAGGTTACCCCAGGACAGCCCCTGAACATGGGGATGTCTGCGCAGTGCCACGAGGATGGGGGCTCGCCAAAGCTCCACTGCCCATGTGGCCAGAATGGGTGCTGTGGGGTGGGCAAGGACCTGGGGCCACCTCCCTCTGACCCTCCCTGGGGACACCCCAGCTGCTGCTTGGGCACTGGTGATGCGTCAGGATGATGGCGTGTGTCTGATGGAGGGATTGGAGAACAAACCTGCCTGGTCTCGTTAAGGATTTTGTTAAGGATTTTCCTCTAACTTAAGCTAAAATAGAACATCCTTAATACCAGCAGTAGCTCCCTTGCATTTCATCAGTCCACGCACTCCGTTTCCTGACAGCCACAGCCCTGCAGAAGGAAGTTGACGTTTGCTTTGTACCATGCACATCCCCCTCCCGCACCGTGGCCGCACTCAGGACCCGCACCCAGTTGAGCGTGGTGCCCCCTCGGCGTGATCAATAAACTGGGGAGAAGGCGCCAAGGCACGCGTCTGTCTTCCTACCACGCAGCACCTGATAAAAGTTACTGCTGCGAGCATAATCTCAACCAGCACATGGCATTAACCCAAGGAAAAGCGGCATTTTCTCATTCACCTAAAATTATCCACCCACTGAAATAGGTACTATATTCTAGCGATAAACAGGAGCCGGCTGCTAGTTTCAGCACACGTTCTCCTTCAATGCAGCACAGAAAAAGCCCCGCTGCTCGGTATCATCTGCATGGCTGTAATGTCTTCTGCATCTCCACGTAGCTAGTCGGCTGGAAATAGCTGGTGTTCAGTGTTCATTTTGGATGCGAGCTCCTCGATAATGCCTCTACACACACCGATACACGTATTCTCACTGTCTCCAGTCCCTCGTTTGCCTTTTCATTACCCCTCCAGCCCGGTGTTCATTATTTGTGTACTTAACTGTATCCCAGCTGGAGCCCCCGACCCCGTTGTGTTAGGCGCTTCACAAGCCCTCGAACTGAGCGGCAGCTCTCGCCTCGGAGAGCTGGCAGTCTCATAACCATTTTTGGATAGAAAAATATAACACTGCGAGAAAAAAATAAAACCTTGGATTGCATGTAAAGAAATAAAGCAAAATGCTATTCCCCCACTCCTGCTGTCTGTGCTCAAGCCTTCCAAGAAGTTCCTGTCCTCATCTGTTAGGGTATCATTTTACAGCTCGATGACAAACACAGAACTTGCCAGTTTAAACATATAGGTCTAGCTTTTGCTCCCCGGTATGCACACGCACCTACCTTCCTGCAGCAGGGGTGGGTGGCAGGGCAGATGCAGTCCCTGTGGATGGCGGGGTGGGCACGTTGGGGTGCCAGGAGCATCGCCCCCATTCCTATCCCACAGCCCCATACTGCTCTCTGCTACCTGCCTGGCTGAACATGCATGCTCATATGTGGATCCCACTGTTTTTCACCCCGTGCAGGGCTCCTGCCCTGCCCTGCAGCTGGGTACAGGCACACGTGCTGGAGAGGGGCTGCCCCTTGCCTCGCTGCTCCGGGGTGCAGAGAACCCCAGCAAAGCCAAATCTCCCTACAGCCATACGCAGGGAGAAAGCAAACCATTGCAGCAAATATATCACACCAAATGATGCATTACTTATGAAGCAGCATTAAAGTCACACCGCCACCAGCCAGGCTGGTGCTGATCCCTGGGCTTTGTGCAGACCCCAGCCCTGGGATGCTCTGGCTGGTGGGCGTGGGGCTGCAGCACGCCGGCATCGTGTGCTTTGCTCAGCCGCTCCTGACAGCTGCTCCTCGCCGTTTCTTCACCTCTCAAGTCATCAGCTCTGTGCCTGCTGGCACGTGGGGAGAGGGAGCACACAGCCCGTGCCCTGACACAGCCAGCCCAAAGCACGGAGACCAAGCACAGGAGTGCAGGTGCACAGCTAATTGCGGCGATCCCTGCAGCAAATTGGGTGACCAGGGGATGTCTGAGCCATTGTGGACTGCAAGGCATTGTTCAGAGATAAGAGGCCTCATACCAGTGCCTATTTTATGCCATCCACACTTGCTGGCCTTATTTTTCCAGAAGCTTTGATAGGACAGAATGACCACGCCTGGATGGTGGACCACCTGAAATCCTGTGCCTGATGGGACCAGCTGGGAGAGCTGGGCAGGGCATGGGATGAGCAGCTTTCGGTCACAACAACTCTCCTCCCAGTGATGCCAGTCTCAGTGACATGCAAAGTCGGGCTCTGGTCCCCAGGTCCTTGTGGACTTCAGGGCTCAGTGAGGCAAGGGTGAGTTGCACCATGCAGAGGAGCTGCTGGCACTGGGGACCTCCAGGGCTGCCCGGCTGATAGTCCAAGTGTTCTGCCAAAACCCTGCAAACTCTTTTTTAATTTTTAAGTTCAGGTGTCAGGTATAAACCTGCTGTGCCTCATGCATGTAAAAATTGATTATTTCAGTGCATTTATGTTAAGAAAAGGATAAAAGATGACAAGACAGGGTGATCAGTGGTGGGGTTGGGTCCTTCTTGTTTTAGAGGGGACAAGGAGCCGTGCCTGCTTCTCTGCTGTGACTGCAAAGCCGTGCTGGCAGAATCCATGCTGGTGGCAGATCCCAGCCTCTCACCCGGGCACGAGCTGTGCAGGCTGTGGGGATGATGCTACTCGGCAGTCAGGGCAGTGGTGGTACCCAAAAGGCCGTTTGCAATGCCCCTGCTTGCATTGAGCTCAGTGAACAGTGGTGGAAATCTGATATCCTCTGACCTTCCCCTGTGCCAATTCATGACGGTCTCAGTGAGAGGGTGATCCAGGAGCTCATTGGTGGCTGGGTTTGTATTTGGGAGGCGTTTCATTAGGATGTTTGAAGTGGAGCAGCACAAAGACATTCCTGCCACCTCCCCTCCTCTGCTGGGCAGAAGCCACCTGGACATTGGGCTTTGTGCTCGGGGGCATGGTGGGGCAATAGGGGTGCTCCCAAAGGGCTGTCCCTGGCAGCTCGTGTGCCCCAGGCACCACGGAGCCCACGGCAGTGCTGCAGCCAGGGCCAGTGCTGGGGAGCCGGTGCGGTGCGGCAGCCTCAGCAGCACCATCCTGCAGCCAGCAGCTCCGAGAGCCCTTGAGCGCTGTCCCGGCAGGTTCTGCCGGAGAGCTGGAGGAATCCAGCCCTGCGACAGGCAGAACTCCAGGTTCCCAGCCTGCTGCAGCAGCCAAGCGCTCGGATAGCTGGCACAAGGCTCTCTCCTTGAATTACTCATCTTTTCCATTACGAGGCCTCCCATACTCCAGCAATCCATCTGTTTGGTGGTGCAGTTTCAGGATCATGCCTTTTGTCAGTGATGTTAATTTTGGCAGGCAGCAGCAGACATGGTGCTGAAGCTCCCCGCTGAGGCCCCGCTGCCTTTTCCTGGGCATCTGGCAGCGCGGGGGTGCCGGTGGAGATGGCACACCAGCCCTGCTCACCCAGGGCTGGGGGTCTGCTGGGGCTTCAGAGACTGCCGGAGGAGCTGGCAGTGGGAGTGCTGGTTGCTGGCAGTGCTCGCAGGAGGAAAGCAAAGTCAGGCAGGTTTGCTGCTCTCCACCTGTGCATTGCGGGCTGTCAAATGTTTTTCTCACACTGTGCTCTCTGGCTGCTACCCTGTGAGGACCTGCCAGACCTTTGCCCATCTCCCCAGGATGTACCTGCCTCACGTCCACCATGGCCGTGACCAAACCTGGAGATGACATTGATCATCTCAGTGACAGGAGATGCCCTTGCACTGAAGCTGCTCAGTGCCTTGAGGGCACCATACAGGACTGAGTCCCACAGATGTGAGGCTGCATCTGAACCATCCTCAGGCGCTGGATGAAGACCACATCAGGTGCTTCCTCTCCCTTCATCTTATCTGGAATTCTCCCTCTTGGATGGTTACAGCCTACATTTCCCTCTAATGCATCTGGGACAAGGGACCCACAGGCAGGGAAGTGCCCAGAATGATGTGAACAGTCTGGGGCATCCCGAGTTGATGTGCAGGACTCAGCAGGACTCAGTGAGGGCTGGGGGAGCAGGATGGAGACAGGCTGAGAAGCCAGGCTGTGCTGACCTGCTGAGCAAGGTGTGCTGGAGACCACAGCACACCCCTGTCCCCACAGCACACCCCTGTCCCCATGGCACACCCCTGACCCCATGGCACACAGCGCACAGCCCAGCAGGAACCACAGCGTGGTCTCTGTGTGCAGGGAGAGCAGCACACTTCTCTTGGGGTGGGGGTTGGTGCCTGGAACCAAGCACATGCACTGGGACATCAGCTCTGCTCCCATCACCTGGCTGTCCCTCACTGTGCTTGCCCTCTGGCAAGGCTCTCAGATTTAAAGCCAGCCTCTAGGTAAAGAGCTTAGGTGTACGCTTGCAGCCAAAATTGTGCTCATGTGAGGCTGCTGCAACTCCCAGAACTGGGCTCTGGCACAGAAACTAGTCCTGGAGCACCTCCCTCCAGAGCTGATCCACTGGCCTCAGGGCTGTCCCCAGGGCACTGCTCTGCAACCATGGGTGCTGCTGATGCACAAGGTCTGAGGAAGTCCGCTCTGCACCAGGTGTGTGCCCACCCCTCCACCCAGGTGACTCCCAGTATCCTCGTGCCATTCCCACCGTGCCTTATTTCAAAGCCCCTCTCCTCCTTGCCAGGGGCTTGTCCCAGCCCTGGGGCACTTTTGCCAGCACCAATTCCTCCCTGCTGGCCCTGGCTGCTGCTCCCAGCACCAGATGACACATCCCTGAGCAGGGCGGAGGGAGAGGCAGCAGAGCTGGGCCACGCTTTGGTGGCCCTACACCTTTGGGAAGGTGTAGGAAGCCCGCAGCAGAGGGGATGATTTACCTGTACACAGGTCTTCAGTAAATAGAAATGAGCCTAAGCTGGTCACCAGCATAATATCCCAGCTGTTTATGGCTGTTAGCTACTATCAAGCTGAATATTCCTGCTCTTCATCTCAATATCCTACCTGTGCTGCAGCCTTGCCTAGGATTAATGTGCACTTCAGGATGTTCTTTTGTGTTGTGTTGTGCCCTGGGAGACTGGGCATCTTTTACAAGTTCAGGACACCCCAAGGGGACCCCCAGTGCCACCAGCTGACAGCCATCCCCAGCTTACATGCCGTGGAGGTGGAGCATTGCACAGCTCACTTGGTCCCTGCCTGCTGACCTGGGCTGGCAGCACTGGGAGCAGGACCTGGTGCTTGGCTGTGTTTTGTGGAGCAGCTCTCCCAGGCGGGGTTTTGAGCTTCAGCAACATCACTGAACACCTGCTGGCATTTGCTAAAGCCATGGGTCCAGTCCTTGCAGGCTTTGTAGCTGTGCATCTCCCTCCCATGTATGCTTGCATGCGGTACCTCCAGCACAGCCCCACTGCAGAGATGCTCACCCCATCCTGCAGCTGCCTCCATCCGCAGCTGGTGTCAGGAAGCTCCCCCGCAGCCTGGCTGCTCACCCCTGCCTCCTCCTGCAGCCTCCAGCCCGTCTGTGTGCCCTGCTCACTGCACACCAGGTCTTCAGGGCTCTGCAGCCCGTGTCCCCACGGGGAGCATCACGTAGGGGCTCGGGGGGAGCACAGACACGGTGGGGTGGGGAGGGATGGAGAGCTGGGTATGGAGGGAGGGTTAAATTTTGTGCCCCTGTGTGTAAAGCACAGGACACGTGTCAAAGATCTGCTCGTGGTGTGGAGCTCGTGGTGCTGACAGTCTGGAGGTGCCCGTGTGCACCAGGAGCTGCACGCCCAGGAGATGCTGCTCCATGTGCCTGTGTCAGTGTGAGCATGTAAGGTTCCTGCATGGCTTGTGTCCTTATGAGCAGAATGTGTGCTGTGTGTGCCCAGCCTGTACCTGGCCCTACGTGCACGGTGTGCTGCGTGTGGGGGGTGCACCGTGGGTACTGGGCTGTGCTCGTGCGTGTGTGCAAGGCACTGGATACGAGGGGAAATGGCTGGAAAAGCTATCCCCACTCCCATTTTAATCAGAGAAATGAAGCAGCTGTTGGAGTGAATAGACCCTGCACTAAAGCAGACGTCTTAATATCTTTTGCAGAGGAGGTGCATTGTGATTCATTCTGTGCATCTCTATTACTCAGCTTTTGATAGGGGCTTACTTGTCTCAAGTGCTTTTCATTATTGCCCTAATGCTATCTATTAACATACTGGATGGAGGCTCTTTTCTCATCTGGAGCATGCATCACTGTGCTTTTAAAGATTATGGGGCTTGCAAATACATAACACTTTACTGCCTCCCCGACATAATTCACTGGGAAAAGAAATACATGTAAATAGATAGGTAAATAGATAACCTAGTTGGAGGGCTGTGGGAGACGCAGAGACAGACGGACAAACCAACCCCTGTGCAGAGCTCAGCATGCGGTTAGTTCATTTGGAACAAATGAGAAAATCGCTGCTCCCGGTGTCGTTCAGCAAAGCTTGGCCACTGGCTGCGGTCACTTGGCCGGCCCCTGCTCCCAGCTCCCCACACCAGGGCTTCAGGAGGCAGGGTGGGCTGCACAGCAGGGGTGGGGGCTGCACGGGGGTCAGGCTTCTGCCCGGAATGGGGAGCGGGGCAATGAGAGAGACAGGGAGCAGCACGTGGTGGAAGCACTACCGAGGGGAGAAGACCCCGGCAGAGCCTGCAGGAAGGGCAGGGACCAGACACCGCAGCATGGAAAGTGCCACGGCCACGCTCTGCTCTGGTGGAGACCTCCTCGGCAGCCTCAGCAACATCATTTCCTCTTAGCCAGGTCAATTAACTGCTTTAAAGACCGGGGAGGCATTTAAACACCTAGATGCAACTTATGTAGGCAGTCTTCATCAGGGGAAGATTACAGGCGTGGTTTTCTGGGTCAGTGCAGTTGCAGTTATCAATCATTGCTCTATTCGTGGTAGCTGAGGCTGGATTTTCTGATGGGCACGATACTGAGAGAGGGCCTGGATGGGCCCAGAGCTGGAATCAGGCCCCGGGATTTTCCATCCTCTTTTTTTTTTTTTTTTTTTTTTTTTGTTCAGCAAATGTCTAACCTCAAAATTAAAACTTTTTGCCAGAAAGGAATGAATTGGAACAATAATTTAGCATCAGCACAAGTGCTTCTTTCCTCAGTTCAGATTTTTTGTTTCAAATTTTGTCAAACTGTGGTAAGAAATGCAATGGCACGAGAGCAAAATTAAACAGACTGAGATTGGCAGAACTAAATCGTTCGGTTGAGACCATGCATTTTCCTTCATTCTTATTTATCTTCATTTATTTTTTGAAGCCCATTTCCCTGCCCCCTGTCTGTGTTGCAGTCACCTCTAGACCTGCAGGCAGCATGGACTCCACACCCTCGGACCCTCCCCATAACCCGAGGGATGCACGGGCAGTGTGACCATGCCACCCCCAGCCCAGTAAGCAGGGACGCGTCCCCCAGCACCGTGTTGGTGCATTCAGGCCGGGACACTTTGGGCACGTTTGTCTGCAGAGAGCCCGGTGGCCTCCCCGTGTCTGGGGGGCTCAAAAGCCCTGGGGGGCTTTGTTTGCCCAAAGCCTCCCCAGCCTCCCCCCATGCCCAGTGTCCCTGGGTGCCCCGGTGCCCAAAGCAGTGAGACCTTGCCCACCAGGCTCCCCCCACTGCACTGATGAGGAGGCAGGAATGGGATGGGTGATGCCCCCCCAGAGCCTCAGTGTCCCATGGGGGGCTCAGGGGGTGCCTCCTGCCCTCGGTTAGGACAGTATCTCAGCTACGGGGATGCTGGGGTGGGGCTCAGCCTGCCCTGCTGGGCATGAAGGTCTGGTGGTGGGACACGGGGATGGCTGCCACCATGGCATGAGGTGCGGACTACCTGGAGCTGGCATGGGTTCTTCTTTTGGTGGCCAGCTTCCCCGTGCTGCCCAGTGCCAGCACTGGCCCTGCTCCCAAACATCAAGGCTCCCCCCTCCTGCAGCCTCCCGCTGGCCCCAGGGCTGCCCGCACCTACTGGGGAGAGCTCGACAGCAGCACCCAGGGGTGCAATTCCTTGGGTGCTCCCAGCCTGCGGGTGCAACTTGGCTCTGTTCAATAAATAACCTGCAGGATATATTGCAACCTTTTATAAACCGAGACTGATGCTGGCTCCTAGCTATGGTTAATCATATAAACTTGCCTAATTTTATTCTATCAGCCATCTTGTTGCTACATGCCAGATGCTTGCCTTAAATGAATAGTGTTGGAACAGCCAAGCATCAAGTTAACAGAATACCAGCAAACATTCCCGACAGCATGAGCAGTCTATAAAACCTGGCACTAAACTGTATTAGAGGGAGAGATAAGCTCTCAGAGAGGAGCTGGGAAGATGGGAGGCTTGTTGATTTTTTTTTTTTTTTCCAAATGGCTTCATGCAGCATGTGGTGCAGGTGTTGTTGGAGAAATCCATCCAGCTATGGAAGTATCTCTCTATCTAAGGCTGGCTATGCTATGAATCTTCTAATGGGATTAAGGCTTAATGTCCTAAATAGAATATGAAATAATGCTTCCTCTCACAGATCTGCCAGCTGTCTTGCAAACAGGGCAGAGAAACTTCCACTTTTTGCAGATCGAATCAGTCACTCTCTGAATTGATGGCAAGAGCCTCATCAACAAGATATAATGTTTTAATGATGTTGTGACACGACCTGACACGCAGTGTCATTTGATGGATCCTCTGGTGTCACAGCATATTTCTGACACAGAAAAATGTAACCTCTTTCCCCCCTTCCAAAAAAAAAAAAAAGAAAAAAGAAAAAAAAAAAAGATAGAGAGAGGGGAAAAAAATGTTCATTTCTCTGGTGCCTAAAAAGCTTGGATCTTTTGCAGCTCGCAGCGCTCAGTGGTGCCCTGCTTCAGCTCTGCAATTGCCTCATGTAGTAAAAGATGAATTTCCACTGTGCCTTTCTGTATCTGCTTTTCACCTCTGCATGGCACATTATCACTTGCTAATAACATGGAACAAATAGCATGGCATTAATAACCAACAGAAATCATTTCACCCCTATTTTCAGCTGTGAATCCTCTTCAAGTCACTCTGGACGTTTTGAATTGTTTTGAATGTCTCTGCTGTGATTCCCCACCAGCTTCCTAGAACACCCCCAGGTCTGAGCTGCTTCTCCCCTCTTCTGGTGCCAGTGCTCAGCACCGGGAGCTGGATGGGCTCTGGCTGCAGGTGCCTGCAGCTCAGGGCATGTTTGCCTGGAGAAAGCAGCTCTTCTTATCCCAGCACCAACACTGGGGTAGCTGCTCCTGTGAGTGTCCCAAAATGACGCAGAAAACCCACCGAGCACCCAGCTGCTTAAAAAGAAGGGTGTCTTGTCTGTGTGAGGGACCAAGGAAAGCTGCAGCAGCGCCCAGGCTGGCAGAGACTCCTGCACGTGCCTGGCATCAGGGCTGGTGCACGTTTTGCAGAAGCTGCTCCCTGCAGAAGGCAGCGATGCCGATGTCTCCTGTGGGTGAGGGACACCAGGGGATGCCAGAGTCTGTGCCTAGAGGGGCTCTGCTCAGCTGTCAGCACAGAGGAGCTGTGCAAGCATCAGACAAAAGGTGCAGTGCACAGAAAGCAGGGAGCCAGGCTCCTTCTGGGGAACCCCAGCTTTCTTTGGGCTGCTTGGTGTCCAGGTGCCTCCGAGGCTGGGCAGAATCAGGCCATGGCATCTTGGGCAGCTTTGCTCACTGCTGCCTTCCCCCAGCTCTGCTCATTCCCAGCCACCCATGGGCCCTGGGGCTGGTGGTCCCTCAGCAGCACCACAGCCCCGTGCCATGCCACCCCCTCATCCCTGGGACCCTCAGCAAAACCGGGCTGGTGGAGCTCTGTCTAACTTGTAAATCCTGTGTCCCCAGGTTCTGCTGCCCCTTTGGGAAGCCCTGACACCCCAGAGGCTCTGCAGGGCCCCATTGTCCCCAGTGCTGTGTGACAGTGGGGACACGGGAACTCTCTGAAGTCAAAGACAAGACCCGTAGGGATGGAAAGGGACCTGCAGCCTGCACATCCCTGCCCAGCCCGTGGGCCCGTGGCTCTTGGTGCAACCGCAGGAACTGGGGGCTGGGATTCAGCTCTTGGTGCCTGGGGACAGCAGCATGGGCTGGTGAGAGGCCGTGGGGGCATCTGCCTGCTGGGGATACGCGGGTGGGTGTCCTCCCCCTGCCTGGGTGCCCTCTGCTCTCCCCTCTGCACATCCCAGAGCTGGCGCTTGCAGTTTGGGCAGTAAATCTGAACCATCCAATCCTGTTAAATTATTTTCCAAATGACATGATTTCCCTGGTGCACATAAATGATCAATTTCATGTTTTATTCCTAGCGCTATTTAAAAAAAAAAATCTCATTAAACTATCTTGATTAGAGAAAAGGGGCTGTCATCACTGGGTGGACAAATGGTGCGAGGGCACTCAGCTATCTCCCTGAATGCGCAGACACCTGCAGAAGAGGCCTTCGAAGACCTGAAGGTTATTTGCCCATATTACAAATGAGGTGAAGGTTAAAAAAGGTGATTAAAAGCATCTGGAAACCAAAATGTGACAGAGTCTTGCAGTAACCTCCAAGCAGCTTGATTTATGACAGGCCGGTCCCACCCGTAACAAGATTATAGCTTCTCCACATCAGCCATTGTGATAAATACCAATTACCTACTTGAGTATTGCCATTCAAATTTGCCTAAGTAAGGAGCAGAATCATACATCTATGTTGATTACATATCAATGATGCGGTGGAAGCCTTTGCAACTTTTAGATCTGCTTAAGATATGCCGCCCTGATTTAGACAGCGATTTGCATACAATTTACCCATAAAGCTTTACTTTGAAAAGTATAATTACTTTTTTAATATTCTTCCTTCTGATTTGAATGTTAGAGAGGCCATATAATGAATTACTGCACTAATGAAGACAAACATGCACTCGGGATGTACAATGGGAGCACTGTTAAATAAACTTCCTGCATGCAACGTATTTGTTGTGGTTAATCTTTAAATGGAGGCTCCGATTAATACCGGCACTTTTCTTCCCATAATTGTGTTCAGAGGGCTGTGACTCCCTGCCAGGGCTGCTCCATCCCTTCCTCCCGCAGCGCCACGGGGCGGCAGGAGCTGCAGGTCCCTCCGCGGTGGCCACGCGGGGGCCTGGGGTGGCCCAGCAGGGTTGGGGTGCGATGTCCCCCTTGCCCTGCATGGGGTCCCATTGGGGACAGGGCTGCAGAGAGCTGCTCGTCTCTCTCTAGAGGCAGGGATGGCTTTTGTGACACAGTGGGGACAGCAGGAGTGCCACCTGCATGGGTGTGGGGGGTGGGATATAAAGCACCAGCAGAGGTGGTCTCTGCGGCCGGAGGACACGTGTAACACAGAGCAGCAAGTCCCTGGGGCTCTTCCTCCTTTGCTTTCCTCCCTGTCCTTCCTTCCCCCAGGCTGAGGATCCCCAAATTAATGTTCATAACCCACTTCCTCTGGCATGCAGATAGGGGCTGGGAGAGCCCTGGTAGCTGAAAGAGGTTAAGAGTCAGGTTTGCTGTGTGGAGTTAGGGTCTGGGGGCTTTCTGTTGGGCATCTGGTAATCTCTGGGCACAGGGCTTGTGAGTGATGGGGAGATCTCCCAGCCCTGAGGAGTAATCCCTCAGCCTGGTCCCCGCACCCTGTCCTGGGCAGAGGAGTTCCTTTGCTAAAGGCAAGCTGCATGCCATCGCTGCTGGCACGCGTGCAGGCAGTGATGCTGAGGATGGACAGGGCTGGCCCCAGGCTGTGGGGAGGGAGCACAACGAGAGGGAAGTTCCCCTTTAGAGAAGGGCCGTTCCCACCCATGACACCTGGGGTTCAGGGCAGTGTGCCCTGGTAGCCCAGTTTCAAAACGCTTCCCGTGGATCCTCTCACCCTGCAGCCACACATATGTGGGAACAGCGAGTGCCTTGTGGAGCTGCTGCTGTGTGTGTGCCCTGCCAGCAGCCCCAGGGAAAGTGCTCCCACCGTTGGCAAAGCCCCGCTGAAGGAGGATGCTGGAGGAGGACAGAGGCCAGGGGAGGGGCAGTGCTCTGAAGCCAGGGCTCAGCTGGGCAGGAGGCCAGCAGGACGGGCTGTGCCACCCTTCATCTTGCCAAACATTCACGGGGATGCTCTTAAAGAGCCTCAGCCAGAGACAGCTCAGACCCAGGAGCTCTGTCCTGGATGAGTGATCTCCAGCTCACTGCCAGCAGCTCCCTGCTCTCAGCCCCGATGCAGCTTCCCTGGGGGGGCTGAACCATGATGTCCTGGGTCCATGTGTGGTCCTCCACGCGTGGCTCCCTGCACAACAACCCCAGGTCCTGAGGGTCCCTTCAGCCTCCCGTGCAGGACTGTTGGAAGCCCCCAGCCAGGCAGCACACAGACAGACATCCTGGGCTCTGGGGTCCGGAGCCTGGCTGGCCGTACACCAGGTTGATGGGTCCATTTGTCCCTGCTCCAACACTTCCCCACCCAGGTCATCACCCTGCTCAGCCCATTCTGGGAGCTGATGTTTGTCTTTCCAGCCTCCAGACCCTGTCATGGCCCCACCGCCAGGGCTGGAGGCTCAGCCCGTAGCCCTGCTCCTAGGTGTTCCACTGTGCATCCGAGGCTATTAAAACATATTTTACTGGAATGAGCCCAGCGAGGGAAGAGATCCAGCTCTGTGTGACCACCTTATTATTCACCACTCTGCCAATCTTTATGTCATCTACAAATTTTATCTGCAGAGATTTGGTATTTACTGCCAAGTTATTGATGGGATGGTGAATAGCATCTGGCCAAGCACTGACACCCCCTCGGCACCATGATGATGTGGCCAGCCTCGGATCGTTTCCTAGCTTGTGTGCCGATCTCCTCGCTGACCTTCAGGATGTCACTTAGCTCCATATCTGCAAGGGCATTTAAACACATAAATCTCCAGTCACAATAAACGCCAAGCTTCTCATGTACCTAATGTCCTGGCACTGTGTCTGTCCCAGGCGCTGCAGCGAGGCCAGGGATTCACCTGCACCCCTGTAGAAGCACCCTAAGGGCCACCAGATCCCATGCTTTCTGCTCCTGAGATGAAAGGGGCCAGCTGCTGCCTTGAGGGAGCTGCCAGGACACCCCCATGCAAGGGGTGAGGTGGTGGTGTGCCGGCCGAGGGGTCAGGAGCGATGCTGGGGAGGTGCCACTGTGCGAGGAGCAGCATGGCCACTGCCTCCACGCCATGGGAGAGCACCTCCTGGCCCCAGACACCCCAAGATATTGCGTGATCCCAACCCACCTGATTCTGTCAGGTCTTTCCAAGAGGCAGCAGGAGGCTACGGACACGTAACCGGGGGCTTGTTGCCCGCAGTAGGGCTGCGCTGATGTTGGTGCACGCTAGGCACAACCTGTGCCCTCGATGCCCCAACGTGCCTGGCACCCAGCAGTAGCTGCCGGTGCCCTCCTGCTCTGTACCAGCACCCTGTGGCTGTGTCCCACAGCCCGGCTGGTGCTGCAGGGAGGCTGTCAGTAGCCCCCAAGCGCTGGGATGCTTGATGTCTGCATGAGAGCAGTGAGAGCACTGCCATGGGGCTGCATGGCCCTGCTGGGTGCTGCTGGAGCAGAGGAGGGGCAGGGGAGGAGCGGGGCAGATGATGACCTTGCCCAGCTTGTTAACCTTCGGGTCTCCATGCAATGCACTTGGCTGCTTGACTCTCTGCTTTAATTAAGGCAGAGTGGCGTTTAACAATTAACAGGGCTGAAAGAAGAGCTTACAGGGAACGGCAGCGGCTGTCCAAAGCTTGTTGAGGCGAGTGCTGTCGTGGAGGAGTGGAGCCAGAACCAGCCACCCCTGCCAGCCCCCAGCTCCTTCTGTGGCGTCAGGGCTGGGGGAGGCAGAGGCCAGCGGGGCAGAGAGGCACATCAGCTTCCCCAAAATGTGCTCCTGGCTTCCCCAGCCCTGCTGCCTCCACAGCCCAGGGGGGGATACCTGCTGAGCCTGGGTCACTGCGATGGCTGTGGGGATGTGGTGGCCAGGGCAGATGCTCCCTGTGCTCAGTGGCCTCTGGAGCACAGGTCTTCAGAGACTGGCAGCCCCATGGCTGCCCCGGGTGCCTGGGGGAGAGGCAAAGTCTGCATGAATTTGTTGTAGTCTGTGTTACCCTGCTGGGCTGATTGTCCCAGGAGAGCCCAGGCCGTGGGGTTTGTCTGGCCAAGCGTAGAAGTCTGCAGTGCAGGGGCCTCCACAGAACCTGGCCATCCTGGGGACTTGTTGAGCACCCAGTGGAGCCCAGCTCTCCTGAGCCTGGTGGCTTCTGCTCTGTGGAGTGATAAATTGCTCTGGGCCCTGCTGGAGGGGACCAGGAAGCTGGCCTCGATGCAGATGCCAACAGGGAGATGCCCACCCTTAGCTGGGCAGATCCTGCAGACCCTGTGAGCAGTTCCTGTCACACTGAGCACGGTGACTTCTGAGTGCCAGGGGTCTCAGGAAACGCACTGTGGTCAGGCCTGAGCCAGGGGAGCCAGGGAGGTTCTCTGTGCTGAGACAAGTGTTGTTTTTGGGAGGGCACAGACACATGCCTGTGATTACGTTTCAACAGTTCTTCTGGCTGCTAAGCAAGCAGGACGGTGCCAGGCCTGGGATCCTCTCCACCCGGGGTTCATGAGATGCGTGATGTGACCGCTGACCTTCACAGAGAGCAGGGGAGCAGGCACGGAGAGGGTTAACCTCTGCTGGACCCGGTGCTGGGGAAGCTGCCAGGAGCTTGCCAAGGCGCTGTGCATTTTGGAGCAGTAACTCTTGGCTGGAGAGTGAAATGGGGACAGCTAATGAGGCTCATGAGATCTGTTAATACTTAACCTAATGCAACACGTCCCGGCCCTGTCGATAAATCAGATGAGCCCCAGCACACTGACCCAGCCAAGCCCCACCACCCACGGGGGTCTCTGCGCTCTCACCTGCATGGGGTTGCAATTCCCTTCCCTGCTTTCCTTTCCTGGGAGCCTGGTGGAGACCAGCGTGGCCAGCCCTGAGCCAGACCCCTCTCATCAGCATGACATGCTTCAGGGAGGTCTGGCGGCACCAACACCAGCGTGGCAGCATCACAGGGCCAGCCCTGGAAAGGTCATGAGCTATTGAAAGTTCAGAGCAATGATCTGCAGATGGAGGTGTGGGGGGCAGCTCAGTGCTATGGTTTTTAAACCTCTCTAGGAAAATTGAGCCTGGGTTTAATCAGCACTGATTAGCCTCCACCGCTGGAACAGGGAGAGGCTGCAGTCTGCAGGGTTTGATTTCCAGCGCTCATGCTCATTCCCGAGCTGCTTGGAGACACCCGTGCTGCTGCTAAGTGCCACAACTCGCTTCCCATGCAAAAATCATGACCAAACAATAAAAGAAGAGCCCTCCTAGTGGGACCATGTTACAACGTGGTGGATGGAGAGGTGCTCCCTAGCACGAGAAATACTGAGAATGCTTCCACTGCAAAGCATGAGACATTCATACGGCGAAGCCAGACCCCAGTGCAAGCTCTTCTCATGTCCCTGTAACAGCAGAAACTGAAGTGAGTTTGAGAAATCATGTTTGGGGTCCTTTGGTGGAAAAGGGCAGGGAGACAAGGAGCCTCCATCCTGGTGTGGGCGCGTTTCTGGCCTTGCAGTCTGGCTTGCAGGCAGAGGTTGGGAAAAGGCCGATCTTTATTCCTCAGTACTGCTCAGACATCACAGCTACAGAAGAAAATGTCCTTGAAATGCCAAAGCTTCAGACATTCCTGAGCTGGGTGCTCAAGGCTGGGTGAAGATGGCACAGCTGGGTTCCTGGTCAGAAGGTGTGGAGACATCTCGGCAGGACGCTGATGGTTTCCTGCCAAGGAGTGGGCTGTGTTTGCTTCTTGTATATCTGCAGCGACAGTTTCCCTGTTCTTGTTTTTGGCCATGGTATTTATGGAAGACGGTATAACCCAAAAACCTCACAGGCTGGGATCTGGTCTGGACACCCTCAGACATCTGAGGAGGTGGCTCCAGTGAGGCTCTCTGAAATTTGCCATGATTAGAGTTGAGTGAAAAATCATACATTGGATCAGCAAAAATTAAACTAAATCTGAGCCCTTTAAAAGAAAGGCTGCATTTCAGAGTGATCTCAGTTTTAATGACCTAATAGTTTCCACTGGTTTTATCTCCTCCTTCACCAAAAAAAGGGAAAGAGAAAGGCAGGAAAAGAAGACAAGAAAATAGGAAAGAAAATGAGAGACAAAAAACCCACATTTGGAAATTCCTGTGCTTTGGGAAAAGCATCAGGACATCTGTAATAAACTAGAAAAAATATTTTGGGGAAAAACCTACAAATGGCAGATTTCTGGCAGATCCTCACAGTGTCACACCAAGGCTCCCCAGGATGCTCTCATAGGCAGCACTGGCCCTCAGTGGCAGCAGAGGCTGGGTTTTTTCCAGGTCTTGCCATTAAAAATCCCCTTTCAGCCCATGGACCATGCATCATTTGGGAATGAGTCTGAGATATTGAACTGAGCCTCCCTGATCGTGGACACTGTCGTCCTCAGCACCTCTAGAAATCCACAGTGAGCAAAAAAAAAAATAAAAAAAAATAAAAAAATATCCAGAAATCCAAGTGACGAAGAATTACATTCCTTCCTGACGTGTTGCCAGTCTCCGCCATTTCACAGAACTTGAGTCATGTTCAACAAGGAGCAATTTTCTCTGTTAAATGCTTCAGATCTGTGCCAACCTTGGATCAAAGATGCTTGTGTGGTGTTGCTGTGCTCTGCCCCCGTTGTGGCCACATGTGGGCTTTTCCTGTGCTGTCACTGACCTTGTCTGGCTGGCATGGGACAGCACGGGATGTGATCCGTGATACTGCACGTCTGCAGATGGTGTTAGTAGTTCCAGTGCTATGAGGTGAGTTTTGAGGCAAAGTCTTGGCATTTCTTTCCCCTAGTACGCATCTAACTTGGGATACATTCTGCAGGGAGCATTCCCTTTGAAATTATCAAATTCTGTTTTGGGACATTGTTATGGTATTTACCCCAAACGCCTCTGTCTGCTGCTCCTTTTTGTCACTCTGTTTGGAGACTCTGGAAAGGCCACTGCTGAAGCAGCTCTCTGCAAGCCGCGATTTTGCATTCAGCTCATATTTTTTCAATATCATGACTGCTGCATGCTGCCTAACAGGTGCTCTGGACAGTGATTTGGATGGTAGCTTCCAAACAAGGAAAAACAAAAATTGGCCTCCCCCCAGAATCATAAGACTAGCTTCAAAATCAGAAGATTTGAAAACAATTGCTGGAGTGCATCCTGCCTTCTTGGGGTGCTTTCATCATCCCATATGCAAGCAGCCTTACCATCATGTGCCCTAGTAACTTGCACATTTGAAGGTGAGCCAAAGCTGCTTTGCTCACATGATGCTGGGAGCAGAGGCTGTGTGAATGCAGCGTCAAGAATCACAAGATGTGCAGTGAGATCATGAGATGTGGTCACCCTGCAAAGGCTCGGGGCTGATCTTTGTCTCCCCCAGCCTTCCGCTACCAGCACAACCTCCCCATGGACGCGCTCTGCCTGCTGCCAGGCCACAGCTGTGCATTCCCTTCTGCTCCTTGGAGAAGCACGCAGGAGGAGAATGGCCACAGGCAAGACCCCGCTGACTTGGGGGCACCCGGGACGGGCAATCCCTTGCTAATCCCCCATGCACAAGGTGACACGAGTCTCATTTCACAGGTGCCTGGTGCTGATCCTCCTCCTGGGACTTTTGTGTCCTCCTGTCCTGGCTCTGGGCCGCCTGCAGGGAGCCAGCTCCAGCCAGGCTCAAGGGAGATGGGCTGGAAGGGCAAGGGACCGTGACCGAGGGCCTGCCAGAACATTTCCCTGGTGGCTTTCTCTCTGTGACAAGTCAGAAAGCAAAATAAAAAGAAGGCAAGCAATCAGCCAACCCACTTAACTGCAGTTTTCCTCCATCAGGATCTATTTAGTTTTATTCAGCCTGACATTGCTCAGAGAGAGGAAGAAATTCTGGGAGCCTAAAGCCAGAGGGAGACCACACAGCGTGTGCTGGCCGTACGGGGGGAACTCGTCTCCCTTATTGCATCTGACACCAGGCAAGAGGAGCCAGGGTCTGTGGCTGTGGGTGTGAGGAGGCGTTTGGGGATGGAGGCAGCCTCCCCCGCTGCTCACTGGCTGTGCAGGCATCAGGATGCTGATTTCACTGTCCTGCAGGACGAGGGGAGCAGCTCCTCAGAGCCCACTGGGCTCTGTACTGGCCCCAGCCCCCAGGTCCTGGATCCCTGCTCTGCTCCACCATGCGGGACAGGTGGCCTTGGGCACAGCCCCGGTGCTCCAGCTGTGGGCTGGGGAGGAGGGAGTTACGGCGAGACATGGGTCTGCAGCTGGATGTTGTGAGCAGAAGCACATCTGTGTCCCTGCTTTCCAGGAAAACCCCTTCTCAGCCCGAATTGAGAGGATTTAATGGTCTGTCACACAATGAAGAGGAAGGAGCAGCCTGCCAGGAGCCTCGGTCCCCTATGGCAAACCCATTAGCTGTGGGATTTGTCAGACACCAGCGGCCAGGGGCTGTAATCAGATACAGGGCAGGGGGCAGAGTGGGAAGCACAGAGGGCTGCCAGCCCTCGGGGGGTAGATGTGTCCCAGCCTGTGGCCAGCACTGCTCAGAGGCTGCAGCGTTCCCATCAGATGCCAGCGCTTTGGGGCCAGCTCCTGCCAAGACTGGCAGCGTCATCCCAAGGACACAGCTCTGAGCCAGTAGAAGGTGCCTGGTGGGGTGGCAGAAGCGATAGCACTGTCACAATGATGTCCTGGGGACACACGTCAGTTTGGGGCTCCATGATAACGACCCCAGCAGCAGCCCCTTGGCCCACCCTGTCCCCCCCAGCCATTTCTAACCGTGCTCAGCCAGGGGTGGAGCAGGGGCTGTAGGAAACGCTCTGCATCGCCTGGGGACCTCTAGAGCACCAAGCAGCAGGAGGCTCGGGCTGTGGTTGTTGGCACGGCTGCAGGACAAGCAGCTGGCTGAAGACAGATGTCTGCATTGCTGATGCCAAGCTGTCCCAGACAGGATGGTCCTGGGGGAGCTCGTCACACCTCTGGCAGCAGCATGGACCCACAACATGTGACGTTCTCAGCTCAGATTCCCTAGGTCTTCCCATCCCTGCACATTTCCCGGGCTGCAGAGGGGCGCAGCTGACCCCAAACATGATCTGACCACTCCAGGAGCTGGCAGAGCCCCTGAACTCATCCCTCGGGCTACTGCACAGCCCCTGTCCTGCCGTCTGCATGTATCCATTTGCCCGGCTCTGTTTGCTGTGCTGTTCCAGCAGCTGACTTGGCGGTGTGGCTCCAGCCAGAGCTGCCCTCACATCGTGCATCTCTTCTCCTGCCTTCCCTTTTGCAAACATGTCAGTCCTAACTCCTTGTTTCTGTTCCCAAAGCCCATCCCATCCTGCCCCCTCTTGGTTTTTTTAAGGATTTCTAAGCACAGAGCCTTGCCCACACCAAGAGCTCAGGCAGAAGGGCAGTGGCACAGCTGGCAGTCCTGGTGCTCGGGACATCACCTCCTCACCTGTCCTGCCCTGGGGACTCTCCCCTTGGTGCAGAGACCAGGAAGGGCTCAGAGAAGGGTGGCAGGAACAAGTGGGGGTTCGCGAGGCCTGGTTGACAGGGAGAGACTGAGTGGCTCAAGTCTATTTAGTTTATCATGGGAAGGTTAAGAGGCAACTTGATCATAGTCTATAAATACTTACGGAGGGAGGAGATTTCTGATAATGGAGGGTTTTTTAATCTAGCAGATAAAAAATGTAATGAGATTCAATGGCTGCAAGCTGAAGCTAGAAAAACCTAAATTGGAAATAAGATGCATCTTTTAAACAGGGAGTATAATTAACCATTGGAGCAATTTGCCAAGAGATGTGGCGGATTCTCCATCATTTGTGGTCTTTAAATCAAGACTTTCTAAAGAGTTGCTCTCCCTCAGCCAGAAGTCACCAAGTTCAGCAGAGCCATTGCTGTGTGGGGCAGATCCATGCCCCGTGCTGAGGGACCCCTCTGGGGCACTGTGGTGACCCCAACTTCCCGCTCCCCTCTCTGGGTGGGTGCCTCATCACCTGGATGCCTACACGTGTATCCAACCAGGGGAAGGAGGGCTCAGCCTCTGCCCTCGCACATCCACCTCGTCCCTGTGCCCTTCCCAATGGGCAAAGCCGCGTCCTGCGGCTCAGGACCTCCCGGGCACCCCACGGGCTCCCCACCGGCTGCCTGGCGGCTGCGCACGCTCCCTCCCTGGTGCTGTTACTTCTCTGCTGCTGCCTTTTTTTTTTTTTTTTTTTTTTTCCCTTGGTTTCTTTCTGGATATTTTTTCCTGGCTGCCCTAATTTTTTTTTTCACCTATAATTTTCTCCATTGACTTTAATTAAGCTCTCCCCAGGCTCGCTCTGTAGGCAGGCTTCCCCGGGTCTAATTAGACTCTCATCATAAGTAATCTACATGGAAAGCAAACATGTGTGTGTGTGTGAGAGCCAGTGAGATTTATAGAGAGCATGCAGGGAGCAGATGGGTGCATAAAACACTACAAATAATTCTGGTGCAGATGCAGAAAAGGCAGGCAGTACGGTGGGGACTGGAGTCTTCCCCACACGCTCCCATAAGTCAAATCTCTGTCTCTCTCTCTCTCTAGGTATCACCACATTTCCCACAATAAAATCAATAGTGCAGATCAGAGTAAATCATCTTTGACTGGAAAAGCAGGACTCGTTGATAGCAGCGATTCCCAGATGAGACTTAAGGAGATGTCTCACACTGATCTGTTTCTAACCATGTACTTAAGACCCAAGGTGTATGCTGGAGTAATTATCAGAGGCAGGCTGCCCGCGGTGAGAGCTCTGTGCTGACTGCTCGGGGATGGAGAGCGGGTTATGGTGTGGGGCTGGGCAGCACCACCCAGGGGCTGTGCTGAGCAAACATCACCCTCAGGGGTAGCTGGAGCTTGGAAGTGGGTCTGGGGGTAGGGAGGAGAGGTAGAAATGCCCCAGCCCAGGGCTGGGGTTCGCTTCATGATGCCATTACCTGGGGAGTCCCAGCACTTCTTCTGCTTCCCAGAGCATGAGTGGGACTTCTCTGGAGCATTGTTCATCCACAGGGACTGACCCATGCAGCAATGTGGCTTTAGAGATGGTGTCCAGCCCAGGGCAAAGACTCAGCAGAGCACAGCTCCTTGATTTACTCTGCCTGCTACAGGGTCACCCTCGCCCTTGGAGGGCACAGGCCAAAATCCCTCCCGTGTGCTGTGCTGGGCAGGTGCTGGGCAGCAAGACAAGTTGAACTTAGTGGGAGAGCCCTGGGACAGGAGGAAAGTGCTGCTGGCAATGGGGCATGGCTGTGATTCACTGGGTTTGGGGAGAGCAGACACCACCGGGCCATCTAGATCTGGTGGTTTCAGCTTTTTCTGGTGTGAACCATCACTGGGCATGTTCTCAATGGGTAATTTAAGCCCTGTTGGCAGGCTGAGGCTCTTGTTGGTTGCCTTTAGGAATTTTCTGGCTGGTCTAGTGATGTTTACTAACATAGGCTGGAAACTGCAAGATCTGGTCTCCACTGCCTCCCAGATCAGAGGCTTTCCCATACTGATTTGCAGTTTGAGACCCAAAAATTGTAGCTGAAACATGTCTGCAGAAGCATCCAGAGATGGCAACTTCCAGATCTTTAGTTAAACTCTCCTGTGATAACAACTTTTGTCTGTTTTCCAGCCAGAGTGTTTCTAGCTGGGTGTCTAACCCAGTACATGCTGTCTCTGTAGCTCTGCCAGACATGCAAGTCAATCCCCCGGCAATTTCCAGCTTTCCACATTTCTTGTTGGGCCGTGCTTGGTGAGTTTTCCCCTGCAAGGTGATTTCTCCAGCCCTTGTATCATTTCTGTGGCTCTTTTCTCTGCACCTACAAACTTTCCACTACCTACAGAAATCCCAGACACCAAAACCACATCCAGCCTTCCAGCAAGTGCCTCAGCAACGCTTCTCCATGTGGTGTGTAATTATGCCATGAAACTCACTGCCACACTATGTCACAAAGACCAAAAAAGAAAATGTCTGGAAAGGCAGGTTAGACAAATTCCTGGACAATTGGGCCACCGATGACTGCCGCAGGACCTGCAGGAATGACCTGAATGCTACGCGTGGTGCCGGGAGTCCCTGAATCATTTGCTGTCAGAAGCTGGGAAAAACACCGTGGGTAAGGATGGCTCAGTGCCGGCGTTGCATCTCTGAGCATCTGCTGCTGACCTGGTTGGAGATGGTCCAGGGGTTGGATGGAGCTTGGGTCTGGCACAGCTCAGCCTCTCCAACATCCCTGGGTACGTGGAGAGAGAAGCTTCAGATGGCCAAACACATTTCTCCCGTGCAGGTGGGTCTCTTGGGCTGCTCATCCCAGGCACCTCTGTAGACCCTGGAGACAGAGGGGCATTTCCAGGATGTGAATCAGCTTGTTCTCAGCTTCCCGTGTGAAGCAGGCAGACATCTCTCCCATTGGAGCTGGTTCTCCTTGCTGCAGACCTGCAGGGGTGGAAGAAGAGCCGCAGGGCAGCACCATCCTGCACCACCTGGGTGCCCTGCTGCTCCCAGGGAGAAGGACAGCGGCCTTGGCTGCCCCCTGTGCAGGAGTTCTGCCCACTCCGGGGGCTCCTGCTGCTGTAACAGGTGAGCAGCTCTGAGCTAGACTCAGCTCCCCATCACTTCCCCCGCCTGCATTCCCCAGTGGTCATGCACAGGATGATCCAAAGCCACCTCCCGATGGCTGAGGAAAGCGGCCAGCAGCACAGCTGGTACCATGCCCACAGACCTCCCCCCGAGCCCCCTGACATGGGTGCTCTGCAGAAAGCTTGTAGGGTTGTCCCTGGGGTCCGGACACACCGCATCCAGTGTCAAGCCCCCATCTTGGTGGAGGGACGGCAAATGCCTAGAGGAGACAGATGTCCACCAGGGCAGTTCAGCCTCTTGGATGCCAGTTTTGGTGAGATGGTCCTGCTCACCCCAGCTGCGTCTCTCTCCAGCCACTGCTGAGTTCAGTCTGTGCTCTTCTGGCATGTCTGGAGACATCTCAGGCAGAGTCTGGGCTCCAGTCCTGACCAGAATGATGTACCCCCTTTCTCTGGTCACTGGATCATTTAACATCAACACTGGAGGAATGCAGAAACAACCAGCCAGATCTTTTTAGACCCTTATCATGTGAAATTAGACTGATCATTGAGGTTACAAGTATTTTTAGGGTGATTTTAAAATATTTGTCCTGCATGGATGTTATTTGACGTTCTCCTTGGATACAAAGAGACTGAAGTGCACTTCATTGTCCTTGCATGTTGCAAATGCTTCCTTCCAAATATACAGAGCAGAAATACTTATTGATCACGTCTGCCTCTTACCTTTTGTTATGAGCAATTTTGCCATCTCCACACAGTAGCACCCTTTGCCATCACTAGGGTTTATTTTATTCCTAATATACTCTAAAACCTCTTCATTGTGCCAGCCCAGGAATTTGTCCCCCTACTTTCACCACTGTCACCCTCAGGGCAGCGGAGGAGGCACAAACCTCTGCGTGCCTTGGGAGCATGGCAGGAGGGCACGGGAACAGCCCGAGCTGAGCAGGTTTCTGAGCCCTCCTGCAGGGCACGGTGCTGCCACACTGCTGTGGCTGCAGGAAAACCCAAAGGTTTCTGGGGCGTGCATTGACACCTCTCTGGGGAAATAGCATCCCTCTCCAGGATGAAACTGTCCCCTTTGGGATAAACACCAGCTCCTTTCTGCATACAATCCCTGCTCTGGGTTAGGACCATTCCCTCCCAGACCGCTCTGCTCCCAGTTCCTCCAGAGGCTTTAAACAGGAGAGGAGGATGGAGGCGACACATCTGTCTTACAGTTTCTACCTGAGCTGTGCTGGGGACGGCACCCAGCTCGGGTCCTGAGCCTTTTGTGTGCCCTGGGGGAAGGGAAGACCTGACAAAGACCTGCCTGGGCTCTGCCAGCCACCCCACGCCTGTTGCACAGGACCAGGAGACGGGGCTCTCCTGGTGCCAGAGCCTGGTCCTCCCTGAATCCCATCTGTGAGGTCCTGTCAGTGTGGCTGGGAGCAGGAACAAAGCCGGGGGATTCCCACATGGAGCCTCTTGGTCCCTTGCTTGTGGTGGCCCTGTCACACTGCAAAGGTGGAGAGAGACATGCAGATAAAGGGCCTGGTAACGAAGCTGGCAAACCTGCCACGGATGTCCCCTCTCGGGGGAACCACATTGATCCAGTAGAGCTGAGAAGAGGGAAGGTTGCACACAGCTGGGAGGAGATTTACCTGCAGCTGACTTTGGGGTCACTGTCCCTGCTCCTTGCCGTGCCATGGAGCACAGGATGTCCAAGGGGATTCTCTCCTCCACAAGTAGCAGCCAGGCACTGTTATATGAAGTTTTCTGAGCTTGCAAAAAGCTGCTGATACAGCTCACGTGTTGAGAACTTAAGTGTGCAGAGACTCAGCAGTAGCAGAAGAGGGTTTTACCCCTTGTTATAAAGGTGATGACAAAGTGTAATGGCTGAGCAGGGAGTGACTGAAAGCCTGTGGTCCCCCAGTGCAAGGGCTGCATGGGCTGTTTCTGCTGATAATAAATTCTCAGTGTCATTCTGTGGGGAAAGCTCTGATATTTGGCTGAACCTTGGCAAGTCATTTTGTCTAGAAGCAAAATGGGGCATGGGGAAGAAAATGTAAGATTTCCATTTTGTATGTGCAGAATGTGCAAAGCATTTGACACTGATCCCCTTGATATCCTTTGTCTCCAAACTGGGGAGCCATGGATTTGATGGATGGACCACTTGGTGGGTAAGGAACTGGCTGGATGGTTGCACTAAAAGAGTTGTGGGCAACTGCTCCATGTCCCGGTGGAGATCAGTAACAAGTGGTGCTCCTCAGGGGTCAGTTCTGGGACCAGCACTATTTAACATCTTTGTTGGTGACACAGACAGTGAAAGTGAGTTCACCCTCAGCAGGTTTGCAGATGACACCGAGCTGTGTCATGCGGTCAGCATGCCAGAGGGAAGGGATGGATGACACCCAGGGGACCTGGGCAGGCTGGAGAGGTGAGAAGTTCCATGTGAGCTGGCAATGTGAGCCTGCAGCCCAGAAAGCCAGCCGTGTGCTGGGCTGCACCAACAGCAGCGTGGGCAGCAGGGCAGGGAAGGGATTGTGCCCCTCTGCTCTGCTCTGTGAGACCCCACCTGGAGCCTGCGCTCAGCTCTGGGACCCCAGCACAAGGAGGACATGGAGCTGTTAGAACAAGTGCAGAGGCCACCAAGATGCTCAGAGGCTGAAGCACCTCTGCCATGGAGCCAGGCTGAGGGAGTTGGGGTTCCTCACCCTGGAGAAGAGAAGGCCCCGGGGAGACCTCACAGCAGCCTGACCGGGCCTAAAGGGGGCTGCAGGACAGCTGGGGAGGGACTCTGTGTCAGGGGTGGCAAAGGGGAATGGCTTCAAACTAAAAGAGGGTAAGAGGGTAGGTTTAGATTAGACATAAGGAGGAAATTCTTCACTATGACAGTGGTGAGGCCCTGGCCCAGGCTGCCCAGAGGAGCTGTGGGTGCCCCATCCCTGGCAGTGCCCAAGGCCAGGCTGGATGGGGCTGGGGGCAGCCTGGGCTGGTGGGAGGGGTCCCTGACCATGGCAGGGGGTATGGAATTGAATGTTATTTAAGGTCCCTTCCAACCCAAACCATTTTGTGATTCTATGACTGTTTTTCTTCTAAAACTGACCATGTCATGGGGGTGAAGAGAAAACCAAGAAGAGAAAATATATACTTTATTTGCAGTGGAGATTTACTTCAGGTTAATTCATAATGTTTCATTTTGCTATTGCTGTAGGAAAAAAAATCGATCAATCAAACAAACAAATAAACAAAAGAACACCAGAAAGTTACTAATTTGGCTTAATACTAATCATTTGCCTTGTGTTTGGCTTTTTGGTCCCAGAACAAAAGCCAGACCCTCTGATGACTTTCTGCAGGTGCCCAAATCATGGGGAATTCCCACTGGCAGCACCTCCTGGCTCTCAGCCTTCGCCGTATCGCTGCCTGGCGCTGGATAGCCCCTGCCTGATGACACAGAGATGGGGGGGTGCAGGATGGAGGCAGCCACCCCAAAACCTCCCCATTCACCCAAACCCCGTCTGGCCATGGGGCCTGGCCAGCCCGGCTGTGCCAGCCTCACCACGCCGCTCTGATAAACTGCACATGGAATATTTGTTTCAGATATTTAAATACATCTCAGGGTTCAGATCACAGCTTCTCAACAGCAGTTAAATAAGTAACACATTCATATTTTGTAAACTGTTTCTCACAGCTTGTTTATTTAGGGTTATAACTCGATTTGGGCTCCTTATGGAAGTGTGACTCATTGTTTAATGTGTCAGCTCATTAGCAATACTTGTTTTTGCCTTATATTTCTGTGCTACCACTAATTGCTGAGCCCACTGTGAGCTTCAGCTTCCAATGACACTGTGGAAAATGCAAGAAAATAGATCAGTTACTAGATAAAAGGCAACAGAAATAAACAAACTCACGAACCTGCAGAGGAAGCTTTTTAGCTGCTGTGATTTTACTCCAAGGAGACACTTCCCTCGCCTGGAAGATGGATGCCACCAGTTCCTGGGCTCCTCTGCCAGGAGGAGTTGAGCGTGAGCAAGCTAAGGAGCACAGATCATGAAGAAAGTGGATCAGGGCCACTTCCCCACATAGGCACAAGCGGGCTGAATGCCTGCAGCTCCGAAATGGTGCCCTGGGAAAGGAGAAATCCATGAGCTGAGTTTGGGCACTTCCTTCCTTGCAGTTTATTTCTGAGACCCGGCCCTGGAGGGCTGGGATGGAGGTGGTGGTAGCAGCACCTGCCCTCACTTTGGCAAGAGGGCTGTGGTCCAATGCGACCATTCGAGGTGCTTTGGAGACCAGTGCAGAGACTGAACAATCCCAACCTCCTTGGCGAGGCTGCAGGCACTGCTGTGAGCAGTCAGCCTCCCCACAGGCTGGGTGGCCAGAAAGGCACCGGGGCACCAGGGGGTCCCCCCCCATGGCCCCGTGCTCGGGCTCATCTCCTCTGCCACCTGCCCACAGCTCTCAGGACAGCTTGTGGGATGGGGGCTTCCCAGGTTTCTCTCTGCTTGGACCATGCCAGTGACGTCTTCTTGACGTCTTTTAGAACCCGTTTTTGTCATTCAGGTTTCATGTGGTGACCAAGAGCTCTCTGGAACAAGCCTGGAAAATCCTGATGTTCATGGACACATTGTCTCTGGCAAAGCAAATGTTCTGGACGCTTGAAAATCAGCCTTCCCTGCTGGCTGGCTTCCTTCCTTTATTCCTTCCTTTTCTCTGCATCACTTGAGCAAGATTTTTTCTGCTTTGCTGGCACAAGCTTCTTTCTAAGAGAACTGCTGTTAGTTTCCTACATGGTTTTATAAGTTTACACAAAGCATTTAAAGGAACAACAACCACTGAATGAAAAATATTTTATGGGAGAGAGAACGAGAAAAAAAAAACAGAAAATTGGAGGGGTCAGCAGTGATGTCAAAGAAGGCGAAGGGAGCCAAATTGTCTGATTCATGCGTTTAACTTTTTCCCCTCTGCAGAGCCTCCAGGGAGTGTTGCTGGGAAGGGTGCAGTCTGGAAGTGCTCGCTGGTGCCTCCCAGCAGCACAAGGAGCCCCCAGCACCGGCAGCATCGGGCCGCGGGTGGCTGCCAGGAGGTGTCGGGCAGGGGAGACACCAGCACCCTGTGGCTGGCGTCAGAAGCAGCGCTGCAATTAGTGAGAGGAAAGCCAGGGAAGGTTAAGTAAACTCAAGCTTTCCAGAGGAGGCTGCGGTAGCCAAAGCTCCAGGGCTGTGTTTCTGGCCAGAAGTGCTGCAGGTTTGGAAAAAGTCGTGGTTGGAGCTGGGGAGCATCCAGCCCGGGTCTGATCCGGGCACTGCTGAGAGGTGGTGCTGCAGGAACCAGGCAGAAGGCAGCCCCCTCCTCCTGAATTGGGTGCACGACCCTGCATCAGTCCATCCGCATTCAGTCCTTATTTGCTCCGTTTTCCAAGGGCTCCTCAGGGATTTTCCAGGGCTTCTGCCCAGGCCTGGTGCTGCTGCGGATGCTCAGCAGTTGGGGCACCTAGCACGGGGGACACACTGCCTCTACCTCTGCTCAGCAGAGCAGGGAGGAAGAAAAATTCATTGTCTGATAGATGTAACAGGGCAGAATTGCGTTTTCCAGCTCCGAGGAGTGTTTGCAAACAATGGAGATTAAAAAATAAATAAAAGCCATAAAAAGTGCTTGACAATGTCCTTTTAAATTATATTTTTTTTCCTGAAAATATGCAATAAATCCCATGCAAGAGTCATAAAAGTACCTGAAATGCTCTTAGAAAGATTTATGGGCATCTTACCACTATTCTCAATAAAGTGAATATGCTGCTTCCAAGATAATTTCTCATCACCCATACTTCAGATTCCTGAACTCCTTTCAGTCAGCCTATCCCAAGAAATACTGTAACGTCAGGCTGTCTGAATTACATCTTCTTAGAAATAACTGTCGTGTCTGATTTATACGTGCTAGCCAGGATCTTTCTCCTTTGTCCACGTTGCTGAATCCAGTGCTTTTTAGCTTTGACCAAGTGCCAATGAGCCGTCCCTGTAACTTTTCCAGGGAACTTTGTCATCCCAAAGCAATCTAATCACTACCCCAAAGTAGTCTGGAGACTCTGCTTTAGAGACACGCACTCCTGATATGGAGAAGAAATGGGATTTAGTACCTGCCCCGAGAGGTCCTGTGCCAGGGGAGGCAGCAGGCAGAAGGCAGGGACAAGCATTCCCTCTTGCGCCCTATAAGTGTCAGACAAGGGTTACAAAAGGGGTGCTGCTGTGGGTCCCACCTGCCCCACAGACAAGGATCACCCCGTGACATCCCCCTGAGCAGAGCAGCTTCTGCAGACCCTGCCCAGATGTCTCTGTGTTGACCATAGCCATCGCTGTTGGCTTCTGCAAGCCAGTCTGCTCCTGGCCGTGCTGACGAACCCCGGGCAGGGCCATCCTGGCTTTGGGTTGGTGCTGGGACTGCTTCTGACTGCTGTCCGTGGCTGGAGGTTTTTCCCGTTTTTTCCCACTGACATCCCAAAGGGCTGATGCCGGGACAGGGCAGAACCCCTGGGCTGGCTGGGGCTGGCTGTGGGGACAAGGCATGGGACAGGCTCGTACTCTCCTTGCCCTTCTGTGTCTCCTCCATCACCTGTAGCATCCCTCTAAAATCCTCACCCTGGGCAAGTCAGTACAGCTTCTGGGACTTTCAGAGACATCCGCAAGAACCTGGCAGCACTGAGCTCTCGTGGGTGTGGAATTTATTGAGGGGGGAGCAATAGCACTGGGGCAGAAAAGCCCCAGTTGTCTTCATTCTGTGTTCTTCTCCAGCAGGAAAAAAGTCTTTTAATTCTTGGGTTAAAACAGTTGTGACCTGGGAGACATTTGGGTTGTTTATCCTTGTTTCCACCTTCCTTATTTCTTTAATTTACCTGCTAATGAAAGAATGCCCATATTTTTTGTCCCAGAATTCTTAATGACTGTGGGTTTATTTTAGTTTTTCACCTTCTTTCTGTTCCCACAGTCCTTTTCTAATGTGCAGAGGTCTGCAAAATTAGGTAGCAAGGGGAAAATTACAGAAAAGGAAACAAGGAGCAAGGTCAGTGTCCTTCTTCCAAGGGTAACTGGGTTCTGACAGAAGGATATAGACAATAGCAATCTGCTAAAAAAAAACTTGAAATGGGGAAAAGAAAAAGGTAAATTATAATTTTGACAATGACAAATGGAGAATTAAAGAAAATCACATCCATATTTGTTTGTTTTGGAGAAAGGATAGATTTTGATACTAGTTAAATGTAAAATCTGTGAGGCAAAACCATGGACTTCAGGGGTACCCGGTGACACCAATACCATGGGCCCCAGGTGGGCTGTGAAGGGCAGTGCAGCCTTTTTGGGATGTGTGGGGCAGTGGGGTCCATCCCCACCAGCATGAGCGTGAACCTCACCCACGATATCACTGTGCAATTTGCTGGTGGCTTGTTAGTGTGGCAAGCTCAGGAAGGGGCTGTAAGAGAGCATTACGAGGTCCTTGACCAGGCAGTGGGCATTTTTTCCATTTTCGAATGTGTAGTGAGTAAACGCATCTGACTAAATTTTATAGTGCTCAAATATTGCCACTTTGTTCATCATTCAGCAGGGAATAACCTTCTTGCTTTGTGTGGGGTGCTTCTGTGCAACCTTTGCAGAACACAAGCACACACAGGCACGTGTGTGTGTGCACATCACAGAGCACATTCTTCTTTTGAGGTCCCACCAGCCAAAACCCACTACAGCAGCCACAGGAATGGGTGCATGGCCAAGGGAACGAATTCTCTTGCAGATGCCTTTGACCTGGGTGGAAGGAGCTGGGAGGCAGAGGGCTGAGATGAGCCTGGCAGAGCCCTGTCACTGCTGGGAGCACCGGGGGCTGGGGGTGTCCGGGGGACCTGTCCTGCACAGACCGAGGCCAGTGCTCTGCAGACCCCACTTGGCCCCACACCTGGGTGCTGACCCTGGCCATGACCGGGACAGGGGCAGGGGCTGGGGGTGTCTGCTCGCCTCCCCCCGCTGCTTGCCTTGGTTTAGCTCTGGGAAGCCTCAGGGATTTCGCCTCCTGTATCTGTGCTTTCTGTTGGCATGCTGGGGAAATCTGCGCCTACTCAGAATGTGAATTTCCAGGAAATTAAAAAAAAAAAAAAAAAAAAAACAGAAAAGAAAATCTCATTTCACTTTCACACATTTCAAACTGCCTTTTTTTAATAGCAACTGCAAAGATGGAAGCAGGGAGGCAGAGCCAGGTGCCAATGAGCCAGGAAGGGGAAGGTCCCTGCTGCGCCCCCAGCTGGGGTGGGGTCTGAGCCCCAGTCAGAGCCAAGGGCACAACGGACCTGGAGCCACCTCCTCCCCGGGCCAGCAGCACAGCCCTCCTCCCTGCCCTCTGATCCTCTGCCAGCCTCGGAAATCAGCCTTCTTAGCACTAACCAGTCCTCGTGTTGGGTCATCCCAATGTGGCATCCCATTTGGAAATGCTCTCAGAGGGCCAGTCACGCCTTTCAGTGGTGGCATTTGTGTGTTTGCTTTTTGCATCGTCACATTAGTGCTTTGCTACACACATGCCTATTCATCCTTTGTGAGGGTCCCAGGCCCATTGCCCAGCCACTGCAGGAACCCCCAGAGTGCAGGACACCCCACGGGGTCCACTCTGGTCCAGCATCTGAGCCTCTTCCTCCCAGGAGCACCAGGCAAGCTTCCAAGGTGCTGCTGTCACCCTGGAGCCAGGGCCCTGACCTTGAAGCGGTGGTGTGGGGCCAGGGGAGCGATTTTCCATCCGGTTGCCCTTGGCTGCTCCAGCCCATGCTGGAGCTGTCCTGCAGCAGGAGGTGCCAGGCAGACGCCTGGCTGGTTTTTGGCAAGCACGAGCACAGAAATAACCAGGGAGTTGCATGCACTGAAGAAAAAGGCAGAGCGGAGATGAGAGGAAGGACAACAGAGCATGGTCTCTGAAACTGAGGATTCAAATAGTTCCAGCAATTAATTGGTTGTGTGATGAGAAGCATGCGCTGACTGTAAAAACGTTGCTGCGCTGGGTCATGTGTCTGGAAGCACTGACATGCATGAGTGTTTGCACAGCAGTGATGATGTGATGCTTGCATTTGAATTCTTGATGCTGTGGTCCTTTCTCTGCAACACCGACCTGCCTCAAGGAGCGCCCGCTGCCCCACCTGCCCTTACCTACCCACACTCCCAGGCCCACAGCCGCAGGACTGGCACCTGCACCTCACACCCCGTCCCTCCCAGGGGCAATGCCGTTAGGGTGGAGGCACCTGGCCTGAAAGAAGGGAACGAAGTTCGTCAGGTTGTTGAAGGCTGAAGGCAGAAATGGGGGTGAGGGCTGCCTGCACCTCCTTCTCACGTCCTTGCCTTGCTCCCAGCTGATGGAGGGGGATGTGCCTGCTGCCAGCGCCAGGACAGAGAGGATGTGAGCGCTGCGGAGAGACTCCGGTGTCCGCCGTGGTCCCTCTGGGATCCATCTCTCCAAGAATAAGTGTCTGTGTCTCCATGGCCTCCGGAAAGCCAATCAACAACACTCGTTAGCTGCCATTTGGGCTCCCAGTGTCTCCAGCCTATAATTCAGTGGCTTGCGTGCATTAATTGTCAAGCTCAGAGTGCTACAAAGATGCCCAGCCTGGCTTTCTTGTGGTTTGCACTGGCGCCTCTCAGCACCGGCTCATTGTCCTTGAGCTGAGCTCTTTGGCAGAGCAGCCTGGGTCCCGGGCTGGCTCTCCGGGTCACATCCACGGTCCTGGCCTCTGCTCAGCCCCAGCCTACTGGATGTCCCCAGCCTGACGGTAGAGCAGCCCCAGAGCTGGGGCTCTTCCACTGGGCTCACAGACTTACTGGGGTAAGCCCGTGCTGGCTCCAGGTGCATGGGAGTGTTTTTGTGGCTCGGTGCAGGCATGCTGAGATAGAGCCCATCTCAAAACCTTGTCGCTGCTACCCTGAGGATGGGAGTGTGCACACAAACCTCACCCGTGTGCTCACAGAGCCTGTGTGGATGTCACTGTGCACGTCTAACCTCTTGGGGCAGGGCTGTCTCAGTGTCCTGTGAAACACTCAAGACAACGAGCCTGAAGAACAAAGAACCCCAGTGACTCGTCCATTTGCTCAGCAGCCTGTCCGACTCTCAAGCTAATAAGACTGGAGATCTTGGATCTTCCCCAGTTGCAGACCCTCACTCTGTGGACAGGTGTTTGGTCTCTTACCAAGCTTACAGCCAAGGAGAGGTTCCTGGGGAAATGGTAATGTGGACAGGAACCTTTTCATTTGCACTCATCTAGCAGCAATTTTCTGGGCTTCCTGCAACTGTGGTTGCATCTGGACCATCTTGTGGAGTGGACCTTTGCTGGCACTAGTGATGGCTTTTCTGGGGTAATGTTTTGGGCACTCGGTACAAGAGAGACATCAACAGGGTGAAGAAGGCAATCAGGATGGTCAGGGGGTGCAGCTCATGGCACCTGATGCTCATCTGTGGGGACCAGGCTTGTTCTTCTGGGAGGAAAGATTTTAAAGGGTGAGGAGGGGGGGAGGGAGCAAATTTCTTCTGCTGCTACTGAAAACAGTGGTTTAGAGGAGATGGAGCCAGTCTCACCTCAGAGGTGTACAGGGAAAAGGCAAGAGGCATTGGACTCAAATTGCAAAAAGGGACATGAGGAAAATATTTTTCACCACATGAGCAGTACAGACCTGTCACAGAGGTACCAAGGAGATGGAGACTCCAGCTCTGAAGATTTTTAGAAACGGAGTGGACCAGGCACAAGCAACCTGGTGTAGCGTGGAGCAGGAGGCTGCACTGGAGACCTCCAGACAACTCTTCCCATTGAAATCTGTCCATGGTCCTCTGTTTCTGCGGTTCCTAATCTGAGCCCAAAGACCATTTTCAGTTCCACAGCACCAGTGGCCATGAATCTCAAGGTGATTACAGGTGGTTTGGTTTACCCCACCTGAGGCTACCCCACCTTTCTGTGGGGTAGCCTCAGCCCCTGTGATGTGGGACATACCAAGGCTCCCCTCCTGGTGCTGCCGATGGTTTTACAAACCCCTGCCAAACCTCTGGTTCTCACCTGCCCCACGCTGGAGGAGACGTGGCTTCCTTCCACCTGCATGAGATACTTCATTCCCTAATCCTTAGGTCTGCCTTTGGTGCCTTCATCACTTGCATTTCCCTCACTGATGCAGGGATGCCTGGTGCACGTCAGCTGCAGGAGTCCAAGGCTGCGAAGTGGTGTGTGGTGTTGGGCTCTTCACCCCTCTACCTTGGTTTGCCACTTGGTCCACCTCTGAGCTTTGAGCTGGTGGTTCAAACTCTGCAGCATTTCTCAGCCTGCTTCCCTCAGTAATATGAGCAAATTTAGAGCCCATTCTTGCACAGATGTATGTAGCCTTGTTCTTTCCAATGCACGCTGCTTTATATTCAATGGTGTTGAATTTCATCTGCAGTTTTATTTCCTAGCTACTAATTGTTGGATTCATCTCTTTAAACCTAGGCTGCTGTGTGACACTTGGCCACCAAGGTCTCCCTAGGAAGGAGACGGTGAGCAGCACTGGGCACAGCTCATCAGAGGGACGCATCCTGGACAGGGTGGGCAGTGGTGGCAGGGCTGCCCCCAGGGGCTGCAGGTTGATGACCAGCACAGCAGGAGGGCTGCTGGCTGCTGGCTGCTGGCTACTGGCCGGCCGTCACCCTCTCTGGGCACACGGGTCTGTGAGCAAGATGTGGGGTGGACGTGAAAAATAGGCAATGAGAAGGGAGTCCTGTAATGCTGACAGCAGATTTCTAGTTTTCTGCATTGAAAACCTGCCTGTTTGAGCAAGCACAGCGAGCTGATGCTGCACCTTCCCACAAAGCCCTCCACCCAGCACAAAGCGGGGCTCAGCGCTGCCTGCCCCAATCTCTCCAGCCCTTCCAGGGGACACGTCTGTGCTCCCCAAACTTTGCTGCTCAGCAGCTCCGTGGTCTCATGACTGGACTCCTTGAATCTCCCCAGTTAAATTCACCTGGTTCTGGTGATTTGCTCCTGTCGATGCTTCTGACTGATGCTTCAGTTTGAAATGCTTCCCAGACCCCATCCCTGAAGACCAGCTCTGGCGCAGGGACTGCGTGAAGCTCTCCCGGTGAGCAATAATGCAGATAATTCATCCGTGTGACCTTTTCCTCGCAGAGTGTTTCTCTTACATCTTTACCATCTCTTGGCCCAGCAGACTTTTTGGCAGGCTCTTTGCTTCTGATGTATTTGAAAAAGCTTTTATTACCAGCTTTTACACCATTAGCAAGCTGCTCCTCCAAGTCTTTCCTGGCTTGATCTGCCAGGGTTTAATATTTAGCTCACTTGCCTTTGTGCCACTCCATTACGTGCTGGGGGAGGCTGGTCCCAGCTAACCTGCTGCTGTGCCTGCCATCTCCCCCACACCCCCAGGCTCTTGCGCTCCTGGAGCAACATGTGGGCAAAACCTTCCCATTGCATTGCGACATTTGGTACTCAAAGCTTTGGTTTCTGGAGTCAGGTAGCTCCGTGGCAATGTCAGCTTTCACCGTCGCCTCCTCCCAGCCCAGAAACAGGACAGCGAGAAGGGAGAGCCCAAAGAGAATGGGGTAACAGGAGCAGTCTGGTGCCTGGGGTGCCCCCGGGTGAAGGAGGGAGGCTTGTGTGTCTGGGCAGCTCTGCAGACCTCAGCCCTGGCTGCCTGCAGCTGGTGGCAGAGGGACCCCTGCACTTCACCTGTGGCATTTAATTGTCTGGGCTGGCATGCCAGTGAGCAGACCAGCTTTCCCCTTGCCCTGCATCCTCAGCTCACACCCCCCGTGCAGGGAGGAGAAAGCCTTACAGGGGGAGAGGGATGGACGCAGGGTTTCGTCTGGATGCTCGCAGGCTGCAGACGGCTGATGACAAGATGCTCGAGCCAGACGGCTGGCAGGAGCTGCCGCTGGCACTCAGCAGCACTCGTGTGACACTGAGCAGAGCCGCTGATTACACCCAAGTCCTTCAGCGGGTGGGGGGGACATTACAATCAATAAGCAGCTCTGGATATTATTTAAGAAGTCAACAGTACCAGCTTCAGGACTCTCTCATCAGATAACTGAATGGCTGGGGGAAATTCAGATAACACCACGGTGAGATCGCGGGGGAAAGGCAGGTTAAGAGGCGCAGCTGCCTCCAAGCAGCACAGACTCTGTTATCTGCGGAGATGCTACCAGGTCTCACTGTCAGCTTTTAAAGCTTTTAATGACACAGCTTGTGAAAGGAAATAGCCCCTGTAAAATAAAGGGTGGTGCGTTTTTCAGTCTTAGATTCTAAGTTTGTGGTATTAGCGAGGAGCTGATCAATTTTTCATACAAATGTAAAAATCTAGGTTGGTTTGTGTTGGGATGTGATGAATGCTCAGCCCTGCCAAGGTCTTTATATAATCTCACTTGGGTTTGCAGAAAAAAAAAAAAAAAAAAAAGAAAAGAAAGAAAAAAAAAGAAAACTAGGAGACCCTGGCTAATGCACAGACTGAAAATGTCACAGCACGCATTGCCCCTGGCCCTTTCCTGGCCGGACTTGGTCTGTCATCCACACGGGATGGATGAGGACTGTACAGGGACCTCGATGTTCAGATTGCAGTGTGTAGTTCTTCCTAAACGCTGTGGGCAGAGGAGCACCTAAGCCCCTGGAGCTGGCTGGGGCACTGGGAGCTGCGGGCACACCTCATGTCTCCCACTGCTGCCTCTTGGCACGCGGAGAGCTCCAGGCGTGGCAGAGTCCTGTGAGCTGAGACCCACACAGGGCCCCAGGAGCCAGGAGGCTGCTGCCTGCATCCCCTGCCAGCGGTGGTCTCACTGCGTGGTTCCTCCCCTGGGAGGTGGGTGGTGGAGCAGGAGAAGGGGACGGTGCCCATCGGGGGAACTGGTGGTTCCCACCTGCTTCTGGGGTGCAAGGGGATGTGGTGCTGCGATGAGCAGGAGCTAATCTCGGGCAGCCAGTGGGAATTTCAGGCCATCTTCTGGAATCAGGGCATGAGCTGCTACTTGGGGAGGCCTTGAGGTCCTGTCCTTCAGAAGACACCCAATTCCTTGACATTTGCAGGGGGAGGCAGAGGGTACAGGTGGAGGAAAGCCAGTCGGGTGCAAGGGGTGCATGGGGTGGGACACCAAGGGGAGAGAGAGTTCCCACAGGGACAGGATTCAACAGCTTCCTGACATGGTTCTGTAACAAGTCCTAAGCATATGGGTACTGCTCAGCCTGCCTGGCTCGGGGGCCCACCAGAAGATGCTCTTTGTTCCCCTGCATCAGCTGCTCCTAGACTGGCCAGTCCTGATCTCAGCCGCATGCAGCACCAGGTCCTCTGCACCACTTTTGCAGACCGGCTTTGCAAAGATGCCCAGAAGCATGCCCAGGGGTGGCCAGGAGCTGACAGCTCCCGTGATGGTGAGAATGTCACCTTGTGGGGATCTGGCCGATGGAGGCCACAGCTCAGCACACATTGCTGCCCCTGCTCCCTGCTCTGCTGCTGCTCTGGGGTTTGCTTCTCCAAAGGTGTCCCCAGGGCACAGGGCTGGGGCAGCCCTGGCTTGCTCGCAGGCTGAGGGATCCTCATGGGGCATTGGAAATCTGCCTCCTCCACCCAGAGCTGGCTCTGCTGTGTCCCCTGTGCTGCTCCACTCACTCCTGCATGCTCGTTTGTCCTTCTGCCCTCCTCACCCACCCCTCCCCACTTTGTCCCCTGCCTCCTGTCCATTCGGACCCCCCAGATCTCTTTCAGGACTGCCCTACGCCATGCCCTGGTTCACCACTGCTCAGTGACGTCCCCAAGAACTTCCCAGGGAGCCACAGCAGCAGAAGGAGCACAGAGACCTGCAGCCAGCCTGCCCAGCTGCCCCCCAGCACTGATTTTCACCCTCTGGCTGTGCCCACCTCTAACTTGACCTCTGCCTTTCTGCAGACACAACCCACAGCCTTGGCCAGGCTGCACCTTCTGCCCCCTGTCCTGCCCCTGGACCCTGGGCAGGGGAGGTTGTGCCTGCAGCAGTCCAGACTCTGCAGAACAGCCCCGACAGGCAGGTGCTGGTGGGCAGCACCCTCTGGGATGGCTCACGTGGAGCCTCCCCTGAAGGAGCTCAGCCATGTCCCCAGTGCCTGCACCTCAGCAGGGCTCCCTGGGTGACTTCTGCACAGAGGGTGTTTTCGTGGGGGATTCTGGGGTGGAAATGGGCCACATGCTTGGAGTGCCAGGCTTGCTGCTTGTTCCTGCCTCATCACTGCATCTCCAGTAACACTCACCCGTGCTGGGCTGGTGCTTGGGGCTCTCTGGGGTGGAAAACCCGGGGCTGCTGGCAGCTTCTGGTGCTTGCAGTGAGCTGAGCGCTCATAAATCCCTGGGGCTGTGATTAATTCTTCTGTTATTATTTAACAGCTTGTCAGGGGTTCACACGGGCAGCTCCAAGAAGATGAAGGTTTGGGGGTGACCTCACCTCAGCGCACTCCAGCAGCAGCTGCTGGTTTTGGGTAGTGCAGTGAGCAACCACTTCTCCATCCATACAGCTGGAATGAGGGACACCACAGTCCTGAGCTCCTGATCCACATGATTCCTCCTCCTTTTAGACCAGTTCCCCCTGAAAACTCCAAATTTTGCTCCCAGACTGATTCAAACTGTGGTTTTCCATCCCTGCCTCCTACAGCTTTGAGTTCCTCAAAGGATTTGTGCTGCAGGCTTCACTATTTCCTTTCCATTATTGGACTTAAAACCCCCTGTGTGTGGGGAGCAGCTCCTTGTGTCACTTTGCCTTTACCACCACACTTCCAGGGCTGCTCCCTGCTTTGCAGCCCCGTCTTCACTGCAGACCTTTGCCTTCTCCAGAGCTGAGGTGACCGGTCCTGGACCTGCTCTCTGCAGTCTCTGCAGGTTTTCTGCTGAGCATCATGCTCCAGCTCCTGCCATCACCTCTCTGGAGCAATAAATAGCACAGCTGTGTGCACGAGATACCCCTTGCTGGGGGAAAGATGTGCCTACAGCCTTCAGCATCACCTTCCCCTTCCCAGCTCGCATCGCTCCTTCCTGCTGCTTGGAAGCCTTGGGTGACACTCCAAGTGGAGCCTGAGCCCCTTCCCACCGGCTGTCCCCATCTCCAGCTGAGGAGGGGCGAGGTTTGGGGCAGGGGAGCAGCACGGTGCTGCTCTGCAGCTCAGCAAAGGTCGGGGTTCAGAGCAGCCACCGGTAGCAGCTGGGAGAGCTGCACTCAGCAGGGATGCCTGACCTCGGACCTTTCAGCTTGAGCTAGGGAGATGAAGAAGGTAAGAGAAGGCACCCGACTGAGCAGCACGGTGCAGACTCCCTGGGGAAGGCAGCTGGGCATCGGTGGCCCTGCTGCCACTGCCCTGCTGCTGCTCCTGCCTGGCCCAGGGCTGGGAGGTGGCTCAGGAGCCCTTCCTTCAAACAGGAGAACAATTAACAAGAAATAAAATATCAGCAAGCCTTGAAAATCACCTGGAAGATAATAAAAAGAAAACAAATCTCTCATTTTTTTTTGAGAGAGAGCTCTTCTCATCTCAGCAGATTTATTGCTGCCTTTTTAAATTTTAACAACTTGCGAGGCCAATGCACTGACTTCCATTACATTAAAACTTTTGCTTTTTATTCCCTAATTTGAAGCAGAAGGGAAGCTAAATCACCAGGCAGTGAAAGGTTTGCAGTCGACAGGCGCTGCTGTGCGAAGAGATGAATGTCTCTGGCAAGGTGTCCTGTCTGCAAGGTGGCACGGGGGTGCAAGGCGAACGCGGTGAGTGGGGAGGCTCCTGCAGCATTTTGGGGTCCTGAGGGTGGGTGAGCACTGCTCTGAGAGTGTGCTCCACCTTGTCGAGGTTAGACGATGTGTGTTCTGCAGGGCAGGGGCTGGTTAGGGGGTTTGGGCTGGCTTAGGGCACCCATGTCCCTGTGGTGGGATGGTGCTAAACGAGAATGGGGCTGGTCCACCCGCGGACACGGCTTTGGTCCAGCAGAGGTAAGGAGAAAGCAGCTGCTGTGCTCTGCCACTCCTTGCTGCAAGACCTTGAGCAGACACTTCTCTCCAGCTTTGTGTCCAGGAGGGTCCTACAAAAAGCCTTTCCCTTGGGTGTCTTACAAACCTTTTTCACTTGTCACTGCTTGGCAAGGACTGAGGGCCTCAGGGGGATGCTCATGGGGTGCCCGCACCTTGCCTTCACCCACTGCATCTGAGCAGAGGGCAGGATGCTCTGTGTGCCTCCCCATGGGGCACCGTGCCATTACCCTGGCTGTCCCCTCAAACTTCAGAGCTGAGCTGGGGCCCCGTGGGCACACGCGGTGTCTCCCATTGCCCTCAGAAGACCTGGACCACGGGAACCCGGAGAGCTGCAGGATGCCACGAGGGGCACGGCCGTGCTCGGGGTATTCAGAACCTGGTGTCGATGTGTGCCAGACGCCCTGGGCAGTGAGGACAAGTGCAGCAGAGGCTGCAATGTGCTGTGCACCTGCATATTGCTGGCTCAGTGCACAGGTTTCCTGGGGTTGTTAGTGGCACCGTTGCCTGGTGGTGATAGTGAATGCTTCACTGAAGGGGCGTGGATTTGGTGTCAGGAGGAGGCAGACTGACAGCCTGGGGTTTCTGGAGGTCCCTGTGCACCAGGAGGGCAGTAGGGGAGCAAACACCACATCTCCCCACCTGGAGATGGGGAGCAGCTTGGGCTGTGCCTCGCACATCTCTGGTAGGTGCCAGCAGCCCAAGGCAAGCATGGACACTCACCTCCGACATGGATGTGGCTGAATGCTGCGGGGTTTTATTTGGCCAGAAGTCAGGGAAACTCCTGAAGGGGCAGGGTTTGCATCTCACACCTTACACCTCACTCCACGTGCAGACAACCACGTGCAGCTCACAGCTCTGCGGCTCATCTGTGGGCTTTGATGAGGGGTTGGCCTGTGAGCAAAGAGCAGGTGAGGTCTGCCAACCTGTTCTAGCTGAGGCATAGAAGAATTTAGGGTCAGGTCCCCTTCTTTTACAGGCTGAAGGTGTTCTACCTAGGGAACAGCTTTTCCTGGTCTGGGAAACCTGGTGGCCACAGTCCTGCAGGGGTCTGCAGTGCAGCATCAGCCACGCACCACGGGGACCTGCCAGCCCAAAACGAGGGTGCTGCCCGGGCCCCAGATTTCATCAGGGTGGAAGGGGAAGCGAGATGGCACAAGCAGAGGTTGTGCAACCCCGCGGAGTTACTCATGGTCAGATGCGGCATCGAGAACCTGCTTTTCATGAGGAACTTGACTTGCTAATGAGCAGCGAATCTGGGTCAGGCATTTCCCACACTGGGGATGGGTGGACGCGGGCACGGGCACCTTCCCGGGAACCTGGAGACACGAGGCAGGGCAGCCGGGTTTGTCTCTGCCTGCGACAACCATAGGGAAACTTGTGCACGGGGCGCTCTGCCTGCTGCCTGCTGCCAGTTTCCATGGGCTGGGTGCCTCCCCGCTGGCTGCGAGCAGCCGCAGCTGTGCGTCGGGCCCCGGGATCGGCACAGAAACTTGGCTCCTGCCCGCAGTGCCTGCTGCACCGTGGGTGCAAGTCCCTTCAGGCCCCAGCTCCTCCCGCACAGCACCGCGGGTCGCAGCTGCCCCTCTCCTGGGAGCAAAGAGCTGCTGTGTGACGCTCGTCATTTTCTGTAATGCAGGAATTGTGCTGCCCTGCACGGGTGTTCGTGGGGGGAGAGGCTGACCAAAGCCATGTCACCAACCTGCCCGTGGCCCTCTGCTGTGCCCTGGGTCCCTGCTCAGCACCCTCCACTTGCTGGGGTGGGCAGGACCCTCCCCGACCCTGGACCCCCTGCCAGCGCCGCCCCAGCTCCAGCACCAGGCAGATTTTCTGGCCCCCAGGGCTGCAACACGGCAGGGAAGGAGCCTGGCAGAGGGTCTTCCCCTGTGCCCCCCCTGCGCGGGGATAGGGCTGGGTCTTCTGTTCCAGCATCTCATGGCTCTCGGACCAAAATCTCAGCAATTAGGCACAGCAGTCTTTTTCATTTGTATGCACGTCTGGGCACTGGATTTAAACATGAAATTGGTGCACTAAACGGGGGTGGAAGTACAGGCAAGTGGCTAATCAGACCTTTACACCCTGTGTGCCGACTGGGATGCCCTCGCCTGATTTGCAGGTTGCTCTTGCCTTGTAGTCCTCTAATTCCTTGATCCAAGCAGCACATTCAGGGAAAATCAATGTAAATAAGGCTCCTGTGGTTCTGCCTCTCCCTGTCAGAGCCCAGCACTTGAGTCAGATGGACAAAAAAACTGCTCTCAGCAACTTATTTATTTTTTAAAACGAATCCAGCCTACAGCAGGATTACGTGGATTAGCAGCTGAGCATTCCCCTGCCTACAAAACATGCGCAGCCAGCCAGCCAGAGACTCACTGACGGGAACCCTGTCCTCCAAACACGGCGTGTATTTGCATGGCCTCTTGGCTGCTTGCACCCGAGCCCATCTGCTCAGCTGGTTCAGGGTCTGCCCACACCCCCGGGGTTGCTTGGAACGATGCCCCGGGGCAGGGGCAGCAGCCTGGGGGTGTGTGTGGGCAGGAGGTGCTGAGGGCAGGCAGGGGGTCCTGTGCTGTAGCTCCCTGCAGGATGCTTCCCTTGCCGGCAGCCGGCGGGTGTCATGGAGCCTGGGGAACTGGGGGCTGAGGGCTCTGGCAGGAGGCTCGCTGCTTCTGTGGACAACTGCTGGCAGAGCTGGTGGCAGGATTTTGCAGACCCCTCAGGACCGGAGGGTGAAGCATGGCCTGAAGTCATCAGGATGAAACCCAGGCTGGGTGTAGGGAGTATTGGGGCACAAAAGCACATGTGTGGGAAAAGTGCCCCAGAAAGCACCTTGTGTGGGAGCATCACTGGGGAAAAAGGGTGGGAACAGGTAGGAGATCCCCCACCTGCACAGAGAAGTCCCAGCTGCTGTCACGACCAGTCCCCTGAGCTGTCTGACAGGCTGGGCTGGCTCTGAGCCCCACGGAGCAGTATGGTGATGGAGCTGGCAGCACCCTCAGGAGGGTCATCCCTGGGTGTGCAGCCTCCTGTCCTCCACGCGGCCCCCAGGGGCTGCGGCTCTGGGGGCACCAAGCAGGTGGTGGCAGCAGCAAAGCTGCAGGGATGCCAGCTCTTTGCTGTGTCCTTGCTCTCCATCCACCCTTGCTGCTGGGAGGATGCTGAGCCCCAGAAAACGCTTGCAGCCCGTGGCTAAGCCAGGTCCCCTGCTCCCCGGCCCCTGTGGGAGCTGCGCAGCCTCCAGGGCTGATCCCTGCTGCCAGCCCCGCTCCCTGCCTGTGCCTGCCCGCCTGGCACAGGGCAGGCACCGCGGCTCAGGGAGAACAGCCCAGCCCCAGCCCCCGTGCCAGGGAAGCCCGCTTGGCTGAGCAAGTTTTCACTGACACTTTTTTTATCTATTTATTTATTTATTTTCTGCAATGGAAGCATGTCAGCAGATTTGGAGCTGCTGTCGGCGGAGGGAGCCCAGCTCCCTGCGTGCTCCATTGGGGCTGCTCGGGGAGCGCAGCCCCTCACCAGCACGGCTCTGCCTACAGAGGGTCGGCTCAGCCCTGGCTGCAGCTGCTGGGGGGGTTTGGGCTCTGCCCAAGGGGCTCAGCACCAGCCTGGGCAGGCGCTGGTGACCTCCCTCCCCTCTGGCTGTGTCCTTGTGCAGGCAGCCTGGGGGCTGCGTCCCCCCATCAACATGGCCAGAGCCTTGCTGCTCTCCTGCCCTGTCCCTCTCTTCTTCCTAGGACCTGCCCCTGGGATTAAACGACAACTTTCAAGAGGCAGATGTATGTGTGGAGCAGGTGAGGTGATCGGAGATAGTGGGATGGAGGGAGGAGAACACAGGTAGTGCTGCTACATCTGAAGGTTTCCTTGGTTAATGTACATCTGGTGCCTGCTGTCTCAGCACACCAGGAGCAGCACGGGCCCCTTCTGCCTTGCTCGGTGCAAGACGTGGACGTGGACAAGCCTGTGACTCACTGACTGGGGAACAGAAGGTGCTGAGCAGCTTTGTCATTCCAGATGCATCATCCCTCCTCCAAACAAGGCAGGAGCGTGTGCTAATAATCCGGGATCTTGTAATTAAATACCCTGCAGCCTGAATATGTATAAGAAGGCACAGTTACTGTTCCGAGGACTATCTCACTTGTGACATTTCTGTGGGTTAGAGTTGCTTTGCTTTGCAACTTCAGTGCTCACGCAGGGCTGGCTGTATGCGGCTCGCTATCAATCACGGGTGTGAAAAGTCCCCCAAGCCACCAGAAAATGGAAACAATCTTGAATGCTCCTGAAGTGAAAGCAGAGAGCCATTCCCAAGACATTCCTTCACCAGCAAAATGGCTTTTTAAGGAATTCAGACAGAAGAGGTAATAAGGGAAAAGCTGTACAGGAAAAGAAAACCCCACCACCTGCAGCAACACAGCATGATAGGAAAATTCAGGGTGGAAGGGACTCTGGAGGTCTGACATGCAAGCTCCTGCTCCAAGCAGGGTCAGACCAGGCTGTTCAGGGACTTTTTTCAAGACCGGTTAGGTCTTGAACGCCTCCAAGGACACAGACTGCACAACCTCCCTAGGCAACGTGCTCCGATGTTTGACGTCCCTGTGATGAAAATGTGTTTCCCCATATCCAGTCCGAACTGATCCCCATTCAGCTTGTGCCTGTTGCCTTTCATCCTCCCACCCTCCCAGTGCCCCCCTCTCAGGTGGTCTTGAAGCTCCCCAGAGCTTCCTGGCTGCACAAACCCGCTGCCTTCCGCCTCTCCCCAAACACCCTCCAGCCCCTGGAGCTGCGTGGTGCCAGCCCCTGAACTGCCTCCAGTTTTGTGGTGCCCAACGTGACCCAACACACATGGGGTCTCTGGGTGCAGTCTAATGCGTGCTGTGCAGAGAGGAGCACATCTCCTTCCCAAACACCCTGACCGTGTGTCCTGCATCTCCGGGCACGGCCTCAGCCATCCAGACAGAGCTGGGTACACGGGGAGGTGGCCACCGAGGGCTACCCAGGGGATCTGAGGACAAACAGTGAAAACCCAGGCAGGAGGGGATCAAAATCACCATCTGGGGGCTCGCTGGGCAAACCAGCAACCGAAGCTGGTGCTGCAGCACCACCATTTCCAAAGGAAGCAGCAGCCCAGGGGGAGGATTCGTCCCCTGTGGGGCAGCAGCGAAGCCCCAGCGCCTGCCACCCCTCCCGAAGGCTCCCCGGGGAGGTGGGAGGAGGCGATGCCGGGCAGGGTGGGGATGCTCAGGGTGGGGAAGTCGGCTTGGCTGCAGCCTCCCCGTGGAAAGGAGAAAGTGCAGCACCGCCCTGCGCCGGGCACGGGGCCAGCGCGTCCTGCCCCGGCAGGCAGCACACCCCGTGCTGCAGGGACGCTGCTCAACGCGCTGAGCTGCTGCCTGTCGGCCTGGGACGTCCGTGGTGGCCACGGTCCCGAGCTCCAAGGAAACATATGGGGTGACCCCTCAGTGCTTTGGGGGAGCAGAGGACCAGTGGCGTGCACCAGCTGCGGTGGGAGTGCTCGAGGTGTCAATAAGCAGCCTTCGGTGTGGCTTTATAGCCAGTGCTGGGCTTGTAGAAGTGGTTTTGGGGGATGAAGTGTTCCCACCCCAGCACACCGTATCTATCCTTATGGAGCAACTGTGGCAAAACCTCCCTAAACCAGTGCAAAGTGGGGTTCCTGTAAGTCTGTCCCGTGTAGGGGGAAATGATGGTGATGAGGGTCTGTGCAGAGCTCACCCCGTGCCTGCAGGGTGAAACACAGGGCACTGTGTAGCCCTGCCTGGAGATTCAAACACCACCTTCAGCAGGCATAACCCCTTGGTGGCTTCCTCTCAGGTATTCTCTGTGCTGAAGGCCCAAATCTGCTGAGCTTTCCCACTGACCTCCTTCAGGCCCCTCTGTCTGTGCTGCCTGCAATGCACAGCACAATGGGGCTCTGGGACACCCCCTGCTCCCAGTGCCCCCATTTCTGCGTGTACCCACCAACTGCTGGGACCGCCTGGGCACGGGGCAGGTCCTGCTGCATTTGGACATTACTTAGGTGTGATACAGCTTGCAAGGGGGTAGTAATTGCACGGTGTAGAGTTCCTCCTCCGCTGTGTTGAGCAACCATAAATGAGGTTGCATTGGCACCATCAGATGCATTCTGTTACAATAAATAGGGAAATGTGTGTTTCTGGGACTTTTCTATAGAAAAAATGGTCAGATCTCCATTGATGGACAGCCAGCCTCTTGGGACATGCCACCAACAGGGGGCTGCCCGTGCCTGAGCTGGTGGGCTTCCCCGAGAGCGAGGACATGGCTCGTGTCAACCCTGCTCTAGGGCCGGGGTGCGCCTGTGGGCTCCCATCCTGACGTCTTCTGACACAAGTGAGGCACCCAGCGCTGCTGTTGTCCTGCTCCGTCCAGGGCCAGGTCTTCTTCTGGGCACTCAGTGCTGGGGCAGAGTTTCGGTGCACTTTGTGAAGATTTCGCTGCCAGCTTCCATCGCCGAAGCGTTCCTTCACCAGCCTGTGCGCAGCAGCCCCGTCCCCACCTCTCGTGGCGGGGCAGTGGTGCGTGCAGTGTTTGAGTGCAGATTGCCTGGCACTGAAATTCTCCATCCTGTATTCGCTGGTGCTTAAAGAGTTGTGCAGATTGTCCAGCTTTTAAGCAGCTAATTGCAGAGCTATTGGCATGTCTGCAGTGCATCGGAGGCTCGAGACATATATTTTGTTGTAGGCCCGCAGAAGATTAGATAATTTGTCCACATTTGCTAACAAGAACAGGCTTTGACACAGTCTCCCTAGCTCATTGCCAAAGCCAGATGAACCCATGATGGGCAAGAGGAGTGTTTGCAGGGAAGCACAGCCTTTGCAATGAGCCTTGCAGAAAGACAAAGCCCTGGGGACATGGCACGTAAAGCCCAGCCACCAAAGGGTTTGGGGTTTCCACCACCGTTTGGGAAAAGCTTTCCTGGTCCTTGTCCAGGTACAACCAACAATGTCCTGCTGCGTGGGGGCTGGATGGGTGGGGAGCAGAACCTGGGCTCCAGATCATCCTAAGGGGCTCCAGGACTTCTCCATAAGCCTGGGGGCTGAGGTTGTGCAGAATTTGCGAGGGGCTCGTGTGCTGGTGCAGGTGTGGAGCATGCCTGGGCTGAGGCCGAGGTCTCGAAGGTGGCTGGTCCAGGAGCAGCACCTTGTGCACTGCCCCTTGCACAGCTCAGCTCCCACATGCTGCACCAGGCTCAGGGGAAACTGAGGCACTGCCGCAGCCGGGGAGCACTGGAAGTAAAATACACGCAGCACCAATTGACCTGTCTGTCTCCAAGGCAAGCCAGCAGCAGGTGACCGCATCCACCCTGCACAGGGAGGGCCCCGCGCTGTGTGTCGGCCCAGCCGCTGGAGAGGTGCCGTGGGTGAGCGCACGGGGCGGGGGGCCCAGCCCTGCTGCTGGAAGCCGGCACCCGCGGGACGGGGCCGAGCAGCCGCAGGGCAGAGCCGGCAGCCTGGGGCGTCGCGAGGAGCCGCGCGTTCCTGCGGCGCTCTTGGAAAGGGTTTTCCTCCCTGCGGGCAGGGGCCGGGAACTGGCCGTCCTCCCCGAGCCGCCCTCTGCTCGGGGTCAGCAGGAGCGCGGGGCGGTCGGATGGCGTGCTGCGAGCGCTGTGCTCGGGTAAAAATATCCTCTGACCAGCACCTGCCTCCCTCCCCAGCACAAACAGCGAGCCTCTGCCGGGGAAAACATACCACCAAGCCCTTCAGGAGAAAAAAAAATAAAATAATAAAAGCATCTGTAATTTTCCACGGAATGAAGGCACATTTTTGGCCTCCCCAACCCTTGGCCACCCTTTCGGGGCTTGCAGCCAGGGTTTCGTGGGGCCAAGAGCCTGGGGCGGGGGCGAGCATTGCCTTCCTGCAGGGTGCAGCCAGCACCCACCCAGGGCTTCCCAGCAAGGGACTGGCACAGCTGGGTGCTCGTCCCGCACAACATCACCACCCGCTGGGGTGGGAGGCAGCGGGGAAACTCGGGTGGGCTCCTACGGGCTGGGATGCCTGACCCCGGCTGGGGTTTGGAAGGGGAAGGAGGTTCCTGAGTCCATGAGGATGGCCCCACTTTGGGGATATCCAGCTGTGAGCACAAAGTGGAGGGGCAGGGCCACAAATCTCCCGGGTCAGGCACCGAGCTGTGCATGTCCCCATCTTGCCGTGCAGCCCTCTGTCTCACCCAGGTGTGGTGGGGCCCTGGGGCACCCAGCTTCCCAGCACCCAGCCCCCTGTACTGCCCCAGCTCAGCCCCATCTCCGCAGGCTTGCCTGAGGCTGCAGCCTGTCCAGCTGCCTCTGCCTCCAGCTGGGCTCCCCTGCATGCCCCGTCCTGCCCTCACCCGCTGCCGGGCTGCCTGGGGCAGGTAGGAGCCGGGGGGGATTTGGAGTGGGCACAGAGGGGAGCAGGATGCAGAGAGCCAGCAGTGCAGGGTGCTGCCAAATCTCCCGGGGGGCTCCCAGTGCAGCCCAGCCCCATGCTCTCACGCACCCCCAGCAGTGATGCTCTCAGCTATGCGGGACCTGGGGCTGTGACGGGGCCATGATGCCCACGGTCACTGCAGGAGCCAGGGGCTGTGCCTTGGGTGGAGGTAATTTCCCTCTTGCAGCAAACCCCTGCAGAGAAATGCTCAGAGCAAATAAGACCCATGCTCGTGCTCATCCCTGCACCACCTCCCCGCAGCCTGGTTGCACTGGGACGTCCAACTGGGCCACCTCCTATCGCCTTCTGTCTCCACCTGGGACCCTGCCCACCTCCCCTTCGGCCAGGCGGGGGCCGTGCACGCAGCCCCCACACCCCTCCCGCAGGCGGGTGCTCCTCCTCCCCGCCTTGGCGATGCGGGTATCTCGGTGTGAAAACACAGAAGTATGAAAATACCGCTCAGTCCAAGCTCAGTGACCTTCAAAACCGCCCGGCACATTTGGCTTGGACGCCAAGCCCAGGCAGATGGCCCCTGTCAGCCGTTCTGGCCGGGCAGCGCAGGGACGGGCGGCACAGTGTGCCAGCACGGGAGGCCTCGGGGTCATTGATGGAAGAGCAAAGAACAGGGCAAAGTCTGGGTCTGGAGGGGATGGGGTGCAGCTAGACGCCCCCTGCAGCTCACTGTCCCCAGCTGGGGCTGTGTGAATGAGGCTGCAGGCGGTGGAGGACAGCTCGGGCACCGGCTGAGGGCAGCTCCCCTGCCTGGAGCTCGGGGAGCCGGGCAAGGTGGCTGCTGGCTGGTGGTGGGGACCAGAAGTGACCCGTGCCAGGTGGGGGAAGGCATGTCCTCCCTGCCTCCACTCCACGGGGATGCTGACACCCACATCGCTGGGAGCTCCACGGTTCCTGAGGGCCAGCAGAGGAGAACCAAGCCGAAGTCACATCACCTGGAGGAAGGGAAGGGTTAAACGGCCCGTCAGGGCTGAGACTCTCTGGAAGCAGGGGAGACAGCTGGAAAAGATTTAAATAGCTCGTAGCTGTGTGTCTGCAAGCCGTGGGTGCCAGCGAAAGGTAGTCTTATTTCTGATAATATCTGCTCTGACACACTCAATGTGTTTAGCAGTTTTCAGCTCACTCAGGCAGATGAGACTAACTAGGAAGCTCTCATGCAGGGACTCCTGGATGCTGCATTAACATGCACCCTCCGAGAGGGATGTTTTCACCTCTAAATGCAAATAGGGGCTGAAGCTATGGAAGAAGCCGTGGCTGATCTCAGCCCAAGGAGTCGGGCTGGCAGCTTCAGGGGCACCCAGGCCCTGGTTTGGGTGCAGTCGTGCCTGGAAGCAGGGCAAAGCCCGACCAGGGAGCACAGAAACGAGGGTGGGTGTTGTGCCCTTACCTGAAGGAAGCCAGCACCAGGAGCCAGCCACATCTCACACAGGTTTCTTGCCAAATGGTCCCTGCTTTGGATGGGGATCCCCTGAGGAGGCAGTGGCACATGGCAGGGAGCTGGCAGCACCAGGCTGTGCCGGGGGATCCGGGCGGTGCCGGTGCGGGGCCGGGGAGCCGAGCGCTGTGCCGGGAGCTCTCGCTGCCCGGTGCTGGGACACGGTAGCTGGGCCAGGAGGGGAGGTTAGAGGGCTCCTGAACTGGCTGCATGACATAACACGGGTCTCTATCGAGCAAAGATACATCTAATCACATGGAATTAGTACCAAGAATTAGCACTGAAAACTGTTATTAAGTGTTGCTATTATTAAAGAGCGGAGCGCTCCCTAAGCGCCGTTCTGGAGCAAAATTCAGTACCGACAGCGAATGCCATAGGCTGGTAAGAAACGTTCTCCCCAGTTATGTTTCACAAAAAAATGGAGCTATCAGCTACACGAGCGTGCTCCTGAACTATCCGCTTGGTTTTTCAGCCCTTTGAAAATGAAGATTTGGGTTTTCCACTGAAAACTTTTGTTCCTGACATGCCCCTTGACAAGAGGTATGTACCATCCGCTACAATGTGATTATGGGAGAGGACGTGGGCAGGGATGGGGACGGTCCCTGCACCCTGGGGTGACCCCGGCCCTGGCAGAGCCCTCAGGGGACTGTGGGACCCCAGCCCCGGGGAGCCCCCAGCCTCCATCCCAGGAGGTGACTGGGAGCCTTGCTGGAGCACTGTGCCCTGAGTGGGGCTGCAGGAAGACACTGCCTGGAGTGGTTTTCCATCAGAAAACAGGTTTTTATTGAAATCAAGCCTTTTCCTGGGAACTTGTCGATTTTGCTGCCATTTTCTCCAGGAAGAAGTCTAGCGGAATCACTTTGACTTTCTTGTTTCAGCAGTGTCAAAATGTTTATTCCGATCATGTCAAAACACCAAGCTCATTTCTGGAAAGTAAAAATATTTCATTTTGACTTTATCATTTCGTTCGCTTAACTCCCAGTTTATGTTCCGTGAAAGCATTTTTTAATACGCGCCGCCTGAGATCCTTTAGCACCGCAATGTAGGGACGCGGCGAGGAGACATCTCCCCATCACACACCCACTCTTCAAAGGCCCCGATCAGCACTTGGGCAAACCTTCATTTTGCAGGGCATGCCAGTGCCAAATGCCGGGCTTTGCCCTTCAGCACAGGGCGGGCTGCTTGCACAGGCAGACGCCCCTATCTGCCTCGCAGACAGTCCCTGTCCCTTTGGCTGTTGGTGGCTCTGTGCCCAAGCCCTGCTGCCCTGCTTTGTCCCCAGGGAAAAAACGCTGCAGGGCTCAGCGTGGTCCTGGGAGTCCTGGAGATCCTGGGGGTCCTGGGGGTACCGGGGGTCCTCGTGCTGCAGGTTCAGTCCAGCTTCACAGGTGCCTTGCAGGTGCCCAGGCCCGGAGCACCCCGCAGCCCCCTGGCACTGGGGGGTCCCATTGCTGGCGGCTGTTGCAGGCCTGGTTGGTGCTTTCTGGGGGCAGCGCTGGCACAGGGCAGTCACAGCCACCTTCTGCCACCTTCATTTGCAAGGGGCAGTTCACGTGTGCAGAGCAGGAGGTCACTGAGCTGGCCCTGCTCACCCTGTCCCCACTGAGCTCTGTGTCCCCTTTCAGCCTCGTTCTTCCCACCCTGGAGAGGGCAGGCACCTTGCTGAGGCTGGAGAAACGCAGGACACCTCTCCTGGAGCTTCAGCTTCATGGGATCACCCAAGCTGCTGAGTGACATCATCATCATCTTCATCGTCATCTTCATCATGATCATCAACACCCAGAGAAAGGTGGAGCCAGTGGAGCTGGGGGGCGCACCACACCCCAGTGGGAAGGGTTTGCCCAAATGCTGCTGGAAGCTGGCAGGAAAAGAACAGATTTGGCAGGTGGTGGGGTGGCCCCTGGGGACACAAACCTGGCTCTGATGGCGGTGACAGCCCTGGTCCCACCGAGCTGCATCAGCAGCTGGGGTGGTGCCCTGTGGTGCCGCAGGGTGCCACACAGTGCCGCAGGGTGCTGTCACCCTTGTGGTTAGGACACGGGAGGGCAGCTGGGGTGACAGGTTTGCGTGATCCCAGACCGGCCGCTTGTGCAATCTGGGGAGACGCCGGCACAGCCTGAGCTAACCGGCCCTGCTGCCACCTCCAGCGGGGCTGGGAACCTGCCGGCGTGGGACGGGGCTGGGGAGGGCCTCCCAAAATGCCAGCACTCACCCCCCTGCTTCCCCCAGCACGGCCACGTGGTGCCAACACCCCCGGCAGCAGGGCATGCCCACGGGATATTCCCACTGCCGGCCCCGATGTCACTGGGATGGTGGCACCGGGTGCCCCCAGCCCTGCTCCCGAAGCCGCTCTCGCCACGCAGCAATGCACGAGCAGCCAGGCCTGCTGCTTAACGGGCTGGTGGCAGCGTGCAGCCGGCTTAATAGAGATGCTCCCGCCTGGTGCCAGGCGGTTAAGTGATAATTAACCAGGTGCTGGGGAAGGTGATGCTGGAAGCCAGCCCTGCGCTGCTGCTGCCGGTGCCAGCAGCCTCAGCTGGGACGCGCTGCCCCTGCCCGGGACACGGCCCTGTCCCCCCCAGCTCTGCGCCTCCACCCCGCAGCAAGGGGCTGCGCCCCGGGCACCGTCACCGTGGGGCTGGGGGCTGCCGAGCCTGGGCCGGGACCCCGGGCACGCCGGGATGGGCAGCGCTGGGCAGCTCGGGTGGCTCCAAGGTGCCAGGAGCCACGATGGTGCCCGGCAACCGCACCCCAGCACCGGGTCCTGCAGCCACGGAGGGGTCTGCCCGTGCCAGGAGAGGGATGGGGGCACCGCGGGGCTGAATGGGGACGTGAATGGGAGCTGGGGGGCAGCGGGAGGCTGGGAACGGGGCGGGAGGAGGGGGAGAGGGGTGCGGGATTGGGGACTGGGGCTCAGGGCTCGGTGGGATCAGGGACCAAGGCTCGGGCACAGGGGGTCGGGGATCGGGGATCGGGGTCGGGGATCCCGGCTCCGGATCGGGCCCCGCACGTGGCGCGCCCACCCAGCCCGCGGGGCGTGGCTTCGCGCAGCGGGCGTGGCTTCGACCCGGGGGGCGTGGCTTGCGCTCAGGCCGCGGGGAGCCCTCGGGGGCGTGGCCTTGCGGCCTCGGGGGCGTGGCCTGCCGGCGGGGGTCTCCCCCGGCCCCTCCGGCGTGGGCGTGGCGGCGGCGGGCTCGGGGGCGTGTCCCGTAGTAAAGGGGCGTGGCCCGGCGGCGTTGCCCGGGGCGACGCGCGGATGCGGCCGGCTCCGTGACGTCACCCGCGGGGCGGGGCGCAGCGAAAAGGGGGGCGACCCCCGGCGGCGTCCCGCCGGCGCCGCGCCAATGGGCGGGCGGGAGGGGGAGGGGGCGTGGCCGCGGGGCGCCTCCCGCCAATGAGGGGGCGGCGGCGGGCGCGGGGCAACAATGGGGGGCGGGCGGGGGGGGGGGGGGGAACGGAGGAGTGGGGGGGGCACCACGTGGGGCGGCGGGGCCGGGGCGGGGCGGGGCGGGGCCGGGCGCGGGCCCAGGGAGCGGGTCCGGCCCCGCCCCGCCCTCCCCCCGCCCCCCCCCGGGCCCTCCCCCTGTGTCACGGCGGCGCCCGCATTCGCGGCGGAGCCGAGCGCCGAGCACCGGGCACCGAGCACCGGGCAGCGGGCGCCGAGCGGGGCCGCCCCAGCATGTGGCCCGCCCGCCCCGTGGCGGCAGCGCGGCGGCGGCGGCGGCGGGGGGCAGGTGCGCGGCCGGTGCGCGGCCGCTGAGCCGGGGACCGGGGGGCCGGGGGGGGGGACCGGGGACCGGGGACCGGAGCCGCCGCCGCCGCCGCCCGAGCCGATGGACGCGGCCCCGGGAAGCGCCGCTCCGGAGCCGCCCCGCGGCTGCTGAAGCCCCGTCTGGCCCCGGGCTGGCGGCCCCCGAGGAATATGCGGCGCCCCCCCCGGCCCGCCGCCCCCGTTAGCCGCCCGTTCCCCAGCGCAGAGCCGGTCGCTGCCGCCCGGTAGAGCCCGCACGGACCCGGTGCCTCCCCGCACCCGCACCCGGACCGGTGCCCCCGCCCCCGTGCCCGTCTCCCCCCGCCCCGGAGCCCTTTCCGCGCTCCTCTCCCTTTTTTTTTCTTTTTTTATTTTTTTTTTTTAATTTTTATTTTTTTGAAAGATTTTTTAAAATTTTTTTTGGGTGGAAACCGACCGTACCTGCTGCTGGGGCGGGGGGCGGGGGGTGGGGGGGGTGGGAGCGCAGCGCCGGGAGCTGGGGCGGGGAGGGGGGACCATGGAAGAAAAGCTCCAGGCGCATCAGGTGGAGATCGACCCGGATTTCGAGCCGCAGAGCCGGCCCCGCTCCTGCACCTGGCCGCTCCCGCACCCCGACTTCGCGGCAGAGGACGAGGATGGGGGCGCGGCGGGGCCCCCCCCGGCGCTGGCGGCCGGCGGAGCCGAGGGCACCGAGAACGCGGCGGCGGCCCCGGCCGAGCGCAGAGCAGCCGCCGCCGCCGCCGCCGCCCCGCCGCCGCCCGGTGCGGATGTTGGACAGCTCCGCAAGGCCAAGACGTCCCGCAGGAACGCCTGGGGGAACCTCTCGTACGCCGACCTCATCACCAAAGCCATCGAGAGCTCCCCGGAGAAGCGCCTCACCCTCTCGCAGATCTACGACTGGATGGTGCGATACGTCCCCTACTTTAAGGATAAAGGAGACAGCAACAGCTCCGCCGGATGGAAGGTACCCGCGACCACCCCCACTCGCCCCGCTGACCGACTTTGCCCCGCTCCCGGAGCCCCCCCCCGCCGGTGCTCGGTGGCCCCGCGGCTTGGTCGGGTTGCGGGCAGGGGAGCGCTGCGTGCCCCGGCTCCGTGCGCCTCGGCCCCGCTTCGCCGGCTGCGCTCGGGCCGGTGCCGGGCAGGGCCGGGGCGCCCCGCTCCTCCCCGCACAGGGCACGGCGGCACCGGGGCGAGGGGCGATCCCAGCGCCCCTCTGCACCGGGAGCTCCGAAGGGGACGGCTTCGGGATGGAGGCCGGCGGTGCTGGGGGTGCTGGGGGCTCCCAGCCTGCTCCCATCCCACCGGGGTGTGCAGCACACGGGGTCCTCTGGTGTCCCCGGGCAGGTGTCCCCAGGCTGCCTCGCGCCCCGTGTGTGGCAGCACGGGGGCTGCGTCCCCTGCCCCTCGCAGACCCCACAGCTCCACGCTCGCGTCCCCTGACCCCTCTCCCACCGGTGTCTGCGAGCCTCCTTCCCCTGGCTGTGCCGCACCGGAGCCGACTGGGGGCACCGGAGGCTGGGGGGGCTGCCCTGACCCCCACCACCCCCCTGGCACACTGCTGCTCTCCGGTTCCGTGGTGGGCAGGGGAAGAGATCGCCTGTGTCCAGATGGTGTCAGTAAAAAGGAGACGGTTTCTCTTAAGCCCTCCCCTAAGCCCTGTCACCTCCAGCGTGATTAGTGTGTAACGAGGCTCGGGGGCTCTAATGCTGCCCTGCCGCGCTGGTGGGCTGACCTTGTGCTGGCACCACGCGCCCCCGTCCCCTGCAGGTGGCCCAGCCTGGCTCGGCCGCTCGGGGGGCTCTTTTGGGTGCAAACAGGGCCCTTTTGGAAACAGCGAGGCCAGATGCTGTCTGTCTGTGCCACCTGCAGCTGGGCTGTGGGAGCTGTTGGTGCAGGTGGAGGCTGTGCTCCTGCTGGGTGTGCAGGGGCAGCGGTCCCGGAGCAGCCGTGTCCCCGTCCTGCGCTGTCGGGAGCTGTGGAGGAGGCAGCAGGAGGCACTGGTCCTGTGGTTCTGCTCCAGCCTGTGCCTCTGGAGAAACCAGCATGGCCTCGGGCATGTGTGGGGGGAGCTGGGTGTCCCCAGGGCTCCCACCCGCTGAGGACAGCGTGGGGGACACGCACTGAGCGGGCCTGGGGCGCAGCAGGGTGCTGGGCTGGTGGCAGGGAGTGCTGGGTGTGCTGGGGGCTCCCAGCAGCAGCTCCAGTCACCGGGGTGTGGAGCATGTGGGGGTCCCCTGGGTGTCCCCAAAGGGCAGCCCCAGGAGCAGGATGAGGGGACGGGGCCGTGTGTGGAAACAAGTTCATGTGCCGAGCCGTACATGGGGATGGGGCCGCGTCTGCCTCTCGGGGCTGGTGCTGGCACACGGGAGGTGGGAAGTGCCGTCGAGGAGACACTGGCAAAGCCCTCCCTGTCCCTTGTCACTGGGGCTCAAGCCACCTGCAGAGGGGTGACCGGTGTCCTCTCTGGGCGTGCAGGGGCTCAGACAGGGCCACAAGGGGATGGTGGCGATGCGTGGGTGTGTTGGTGTGGGTGCGCGAGGCGGTGGGGGCTGCCTGTCCGGGGCTGCCCGTCCGGTGCCCACTGGCACTAGCTCTGACTTCTGGCCTCTGAGCAAGGACAGGCAGGACTTTGCAGGCAGGACCCTCGTGGTGTGGCCTCACCCTCTGCCAGCTGTCACCTGGCTGTGCCCTTGCTCATCCCATGGCCACCAGCAGTGCCGGCACCCCAGTCATGGGCCTCCCCCAGGGAAGCCTCTAGCAGGGAGCATGTGGGAGCAATGCCGGGTGCCCAGCTCTGTCCCTTGTCCCCCACACCCTTCCTGGTGTCCCTTGTCCCATGGGGCAAGGATGGCGGCTGGGCTGTTCGATGTCTGGTGCCAACCGAGCCACTCGTCCTGCACAGGGCGTCATGGATTTGGTGTGGGGGCTGTGTTGGTCAGAGGGGCTGTGTGGGTGTGCCAGGGGGGCCAAATGCGTGGCCCCACACTGCAGAACTGTGGTGGTGTCAGGGCATGGTGGTGCTTTGGTTCGTGGGGCTGGGGGTGTGGGGACCCGGGGCTGTGCTCGCGGTGTGTGATGTGCCCGAGGGATGAGCTGTGTGCTGGGGTGGCTCTGCAGGACGGGGACCTGGCGCTCTCCAACGCGTCCTGAGGAGTCCCATCACCAGCCAGAGTGGCTCTACGGTGCCTCTGCCACTGTCCCCCCACTGCCCCCCACCACTCTGCGGTGCTGCCTCCCTCGTCCTGGCACTGGAGCAGTGTGTGGGGACCCTCCCACTTGGTTGTCACTGCCTTGGACACCGTTGCACCAGGGGTTAAGCACCCGTGTCCCTGCTGGCTGTGCCCTGCCCAGGGCAGGCTGGCAGCTCGGTGAAGCCGCGGGAGCACCTGCAGCGCTGGGCAGTCAATTTTGTAGTAACGAGCTGCTCGAAGCTTATTAAAGAGCCCCTGGAGATGCCACGTCCCTCCTGCCCCAGGCCTGGGAGAAGCATCACGGATTTAAAGCGTTTCATTACCGAGCACAGTGGCATCGGAGGGGGGTCTCGGGTAATGGGCTGCTTCTTTAATTAGCTCCTTCGCAGCCTCCCCATGCTGGGGAGAGCAAATCGTGGAGGTCGGAGAGCCAGGCCGAGGGCTTGGCTTCCCTGTGGGGCCTCAGGGTGGGCTCTGCCACCAGGACTCCATCCCACATCCAGCGGGCCATGGGGACGCTGCGTCCGCACCCGGCAGAGGTGTCTGATGTGTCCATCAGGGCCATGCTCCCTCGGGCTGGTTCTGTACCTCGTAGGGGAAGGATGCCAGCACAGGGTGTGTTTCGTGATTTTACTGTGAGGTAAACTGAGGTACAGCACCTAAACGCTTGTCTGTGCTCAGCAGTGGGACCAGGACCCTATGGGGCAGGGGTGCTCCGGCCCCGTGGAGGATCCCAGGGCTCCGAGTGCCGCAGCGGCTGGGCTGGCGCCGCGGGCACGTGCGCCGGGAGCTGCTGCTGCTGCTTCCCGATGCAGGGCAGCAGGCGCCCGTGACTGACAGTTCTGCTTAATTAGGGAGTTGTTATTTTATCAATTCCAAAGCGCTTGAAGTTTTCTGCTCCAGCTCACGCTTTCCACTTGTTAATGGGAAACCAACACCCTCCGTCAAAAAGGCAGCGGCACGGATGCATTTTAAAGGTTCTGCTCGCTCCGGTTTGACATCCAAAATATAACAATCAAGCAATCAGCTGGTGGATGCCTGTTTGATGCGGCTCTGACAGTGCTGCAAACCTTAATTTCCCAGCCCTCCCCTCCACCTCCTCCTGTATGGCACTGGGGCTGCAGCGTGACGGCAGGCAGGGGCATGGAGACACGGGGTCCTGGTGGCCTGGGGGAGCACGGGGCCTCTGCAGAGACCCCCAGTGCTGCTGTCCCCATCGTGGGGTGCAATGGGAATGAAATGGGGAGAAAAAGGAGTAGAAAGGGCGTTAGGATGCAAGGATGGCCCAGGGGCCCTGTGCTGTGAGGTCAGGGTGTGCAGGGGGCTTGGCTCCCGGTCCCTTCCTCTCCACAGAGCCCATAGCTCCCTTGTAGCCCCCGCAGTGGGGACAGGGCCAGGCTCCCCCCGACACATGGGGGACCCCAAACCCTTTGAGCATCTCAGGGATGCAGCGGGGGCTCCTCGCCTGCCCCTGTCCCCAGCTCGACAGCTTGCTCAGCCCCGAGCCACGGTGATGTGCTCCCGTGCACCACGGTGAGTGCCAGGGGCACGGCCACGAGGAATCCCCCAGGATCCGCTCCTCCTTCCCACCTTGCTCTTCTATCTCTTTCTGGAGATTTTCATCTTCCTTCCCTTTCTTAATTTTTTTAATTTTTTTTTTTTCCCCTCTCTTCTGGAATCGCTTTTCACGCAGCGCTAACTGCTGAAGTAACACAAACCTGCTAAATGGTCCGGCTTTATGATAGCATAAAAATGATACTACAGCAGTGAGTGGGGCTTTATTAAACCCAAGGGAAAGGCTCCAAATGAACAGCTTGCTCCGCTCTTAGCTTCTCCCCCCCACCTTATTTTTAATAACCGCTGGAATATAAACTACAGTTAAGATCCTGCGGAGTAGATGAGCACTCGCAGCCCGGCGCCTGCTATCTGTCTGTCTATCCGTCCGTCCATCCCCGCGTGCGTGTCCATGCGTGCGTCCCTCCCTTCAGCTCGCTGTCCGCAGCCCGGTGCTGTGACGTGAGTGCCAGATTCCTGGGCTGGGAAACGAATTTCCTGGTGCTTGGCTTTTGTACTTAAAAGGCCTCATAAATATTTTGTGTGGACGCCGTGCCCCAGCAGAGCGGGCTGGAGCCACGGGAGCTCCTCTGCCCCGGGGGGGCCTGGGCAGGGTGCTGCCACCAGGAGCTTTGCTTTGGACGCTTTGCTAAAACCCAGGGGATTTCCATGGCAGCCTCTTCCCTGCAGTGTGTGGAGGCAGGGGCAGGACTCGCACGCTGGCCCCCATCCCTCGGTGCAGTTTTTGGCTGGGGAGCTCTGCGTCGTGCCTATTGCCACGCATGGGGGCACCCCCAGCCCCACGCTGACCTCTCCATCCCCGCTGTCATCCCCCAGCCCCGCTGCCTCCCTCGGCTCACACGTGGCCACGGGGATGCTCGGGAGCCAGGCACGGCTCTGCCGGGGTCTCCCCGCCCGCATTACTTTTAATTAGCCAGACGCTGTGCGCCAGCTCTGCTCTCCCGCTGAAGGTGCCTGATTAGTGCCGAGGTGAAAGGCACTTTGGGTTACGGAAGGACACTCGGAGAGGCTTGCCTGTCTGCCGCTGAAGCTCATTTTGGACAGCATCTGTTCATTATTATGTGCTGCCTTGGCCGCCCGCCAGCAAGGAGAACTGAAAGCACGGCACAAAGATTGCTTTCACCCGCCAGGGGGGCGGAGGCGGCCGGCGCTGGGAGGGGGCGCGGCGGCGACGTGGGTGCCGGGTGGGGACCCCCGGAGCGGGCTGGTCCCTTCCCTGCCCAGCCCCGGGGTGTCCTGAGCTGCCCCCTGCTGTGGTCTGGATGGGGGTGTCCGGGCCCTTGGGACTGCCGCAGTGGGGCTGAGCAGTGGGGTCTGTAGGGGGGGCTTTTTCCAGAGTCCCCACCACCTCCAGCACTTTGTGCCCACTGCAGGAGGGACGCAGCAGCTCCCGTGGCTGTGGGACAGAGGAGGTGTCCCAGGGGTGCTGGCAGTGGGGACTCGTGGTGATGCAGGATGGGTGCTTGGTTTTGCTGCCTGGGCTCCGGCATGGCCAGGGCACAGTGAGCGATTCTGTGGGGTGCCCGCTGCATCTCCACATGCTTGAGCACACATGCAGCAGCTCAGCTTGCACACCCTCCCTTGCACACCCATGTGCGTGCACATGTGGTGCACGTGCAGCCCCGCTGTCCCCCGGCCACGCGTGTGCACGTGCGCAGGGCTTGCCACGTGCGCTCCCATGTGCGTGCACGCCCGCACGTTGCAGTCGGGCACGCGTCGTGCGTGCAAGGGCAGCGCAGGGAAGGACTGGGAGGGCACCCCTAGAGCCCGGCCCCCTGGGATTTGGGGTTGTCGGGAGCGTCCCCGTGTCCCCGAGGGACAGGGAGGGGTCAGGGCCTCGCTGTTGGGTGGCGGAGGCCGGGCTGCTCTCTGAAGTCACGGCTGTGTCTCGGTGGGCATGGGGAGCTGAGCTGGGAGCCGAGAAGCCACCTTTGGTTTGCTGGGAAGAAAAAAATGGAGGGGGGGGGGGGGAGAAGAAAAAAAAAAAAAAAAAAAAAGGAAAGAAAAGAAAGGCGAGGGTTGTTCGAAGCCGCCTGCCACCTGGCGCGGTGCCAGCCCGGGGACGCTCCGGAGCAGACATGCCAAGCTGTAATTGCAGACAGGCTCATTTCAAGAGACGAGACGGTTATTTTTAACTCGCGTTAAGGTAATGCACTGATCTCCAGCCTGCTGGTTCAAAAGTTCAGCCCCACCGTGTCCCCCCCCAGCTCACCCACCCCACACTGCTGCCCACCAGCCGGGGGCTCCTGGAGAGTGTGGCCCCTTCCCGGAGCATGGCCAGGCCCCCCCGTGCCCCCCGTGCAGCCTGGGCCATGCCCCCAGAACCTGGCTCCAGTCCTGCCAGCAGAGGAGGCGGCTGCGACCCCAGGTGCACGTGGGTGCAAGGGAGCACCCAGCGGTGCCCCCCCGGGGACCTGCAGGCTGTCAGGGTGGTGCAGGGATGCTGATGACCGTCCCCATCTGCAGGGTCCCCCCCGTGCTCGTGGTGTGCCCTCATGGTGGGGGCTGAGCCTCTAGGCCGGCTACTGAGCCCGATGTGCCCAGTGCCGCAAGTTGGTTCGCAGGGGGGTCTGTGCTCTGTGGGGCTGGAGACCCATTGGTGGTGGGGCTGCCCGAAAAACAGGCACTGTTTAATTCAGCTCTTTTTATTATTATTTTAGCTTAAAATGTATCACAAAGCACCAACGGGGCTGCTCCTCTGCTGGGGAGCCGAGCTGTCGCTGGCGGCAGGGCAGGGAGCGCGGGGATGAGTCTGGCACCTGCTCCCCGAGCCCCTGACCGGAGCATCGGAAAGAGGAGGAGAACCCCCCACGGGGTACCAGCGAGGCGAGAGCTGTAATTAGCACTTTGTCTCCCTTCAGCCTCCCCTGCCAGGGGCTCAGCCGCAAGGAGCCAGTGCGAATGGAAGCTCGGGGTGCTCCCGAGTGGGAGCAGCCTGTCTGTCCGTCTGTCCCTGAACGCCCCCACTCTCTCCTCACCCTGCTTCGTGCTGTCAGCAGTTCGCGAGCTGTGCCGGAGCTCCCTGCGGCTCTGAGATCCTTTTGTCCTCGGCCATCGCGTGGCCGGGATCGCGGCCACCGGACATGGCTGCTTTCGGGTTTTTGGCGGAGCACGGTCTGAGGGGACCCAGGGGGAGCTGGGACCTGCTGGGCCGGGAATGCCAAAATCCAGCGTTTCCCGTGTGCTGCACGGAGTTCCGCCGCTCGCCAGGGCTCAGTGCTGGCCCACGTGGCTGTGCTCTGGCTGCCGGGGCCGATAAATCAGGGGGAATTGCTCGGTGCGTCGGCGGGGAGTCGCGGGCTGTTGCTGGTAATGAGTTCAAGCAGGGTGGCACTGGGGCTGCTCCTGGGCTGTGACCCGGACAGGACACCTCCTGGCTCAGTGCACGGCCAGCCCCACGGGGGATTGTGCACTTCCACACCCCACGTGTGCAGATCAGGGCCGTGCATCTGCTGCTGCTGCACCGGCGAGGCCTCGAGCATCCCTGGTGCGGGGCCGCCTGGCCGTGCTTGGGTCCGGGGGTTTTTGGTGCCACGTCCTGGGCTGGCAGCACTGTGCTCCGGCCCCAGGTGCAGGGTGTGTACAGAGAAGCAGGCAGGGAATTAACAGGCTTGAGCAGCGACAGGCTCATAAATTTGGATTTTTTTTTTTTTTTTTCCCGAGTCTGTCAAACCTATGTCTGTCCCAGGGATGTAAGACAGCGTTTTATTGCTGCCTGCTTGATGGTTGTTCCCTTCTCCTCCGCTGCCGTGATTTATCTCTGCACTTTGCGCTGATTGGATTAGAAGTTTAAATGCTAAGGGTGCATAACAATATATTTTTCTTATTAATATTAAAAAATCATTATTGGATTTTTTATAGTTCTGTTTTGAATTGAATCCCCTTGCTTGATTTATTCTCTCTCCCAGAGTAGAATTTAATGCTAATAGGAACAATCATTGCTTTGTTTTGAATCTTTGACTGTTTGGAAAACTTTCCCTGCAAAGGGAAATTACAGCATTATTAAGAGTCCATTAAAAGAGGGTTTGCCCATTCCTGGCTATTACCTGCGAGCTGGAGAGAAAACAAAAAAAAAAAAAAAACAAAACAAAACAAAAAAGCAAAGACAAAGAGTCTCTTCTGTAGGGCTTTCTGCTTACACCCTTCCCTAGGTGTAACGCAATTATCACGCCAATTATTGTAATCAGCTCTATTATGTTGCAGGTATTAATTGCAGGTCCCATCAGTTAGGTTTCTTGTGGGACGCCGTGCCGTGGACACGCACATCGCAGCTCAGTCTGACCCGGCCGCGTTGGCCTGGGCACGGGCGGTGCCGGGGGACTCGGCCAGCTCCGAGGGGCACCGGGTGGCAAGGGGACAGTGGGGCCAGCTGCCCGCTGGGCTGCAGACCTTTAAGACAGACGGGAGAAGCGCGGCAGCAGCCCCGTCCGATGCTTTTTGCTGCAGTGCCCACGGGCAGCGGGTGCTGTAGCAGTGCAGTGGGGAAGCTGTGGAGTGGTGCTGGAACCCCCTGCCCCAAAATTTGCACCCCAGACTCTGCCCCCTGCATGCTTTGTCCTGTGTCCCACTCCCTGCACCCCAAACCCTGCTGCGTGCACCCTGCATGCTTCGTCTTGCATCGTGCACCCCTATCCTGCACCTTTCATCTTGCATTGTGCACCCTGACCCCAAACCCAGCACCCAGAACCCTGCACCCCACACTCCGCACCCCACCTGCCCAGCCCTCCAACCAGCCATTGCCCCTTGCAAACTGTACCCACGCCCCTCGTGCAACCCGTACCTTGAACCCCCCTGTACACCCCATTCCCTAAACCCACACACCCCGAAACCCACCTGTGCTCACTGGGCACCCCGTCCCTGCACCCCACCACCCTCCTACCCATACCCAGCACACCCCATACCTGGAACTCATCTCCCACCACCTGCTCCTTGCTCCTGCCCACCCATAGCTCTGTTTTCCCGGTGCAGGGGGTGCTGGAGGGGACAGCTGGGACCTTGGGATGTGACTGGGACACTTTGGTTGCACAGGGTCACTGCGGGGTGCATCAGCTGGGGGCAAGCTCCTGTCCCCCCATGCCTGCTGTATCCTGCACCCCATCGCTCCTGGCCTGGACCATGCCCAGGGACCTGGGAGTGCGGTGCCACCCCCAGGGTGTGACAGGGTCCCCAACACCCCTGCCCACAGCCCCAGTGGGTGCGATGTGTTTGGAGACCATGGGGGGCCCCGTGCTGTGGGGATGCTGCTGCCGCTCCCGCTCACCCCGTGCTCCCACGGCGCACTGCCAGGCCTGCAGAAGAGCTTTTCCACCGCTGTGGCAAACGCGGGCAGCAGAACAGAAGCCCTCAGTGTAATGAGAAGATGCCAGACGGGTGCGTCAGAGCTGGGGCTGCTCGGGGCGAACCCAGCCCCGCCATGTGCCCTCCCTGACCCACGGCGGGGGCAGCCCCCAGCCCTCCTGCGGCGCTGCCTGGAGAGGGGCCAACCCCATGTGGCCAGGCTGCCTTCACCCCACGTGCAGGGGCGTCCCCCACCCCATTCCCATGCAGTCCCGATGCAGGCGCCGTGTCCTCAGGCGTCCTCCCCGCTCTCTCGGCCAGGCTGCGTGGGGATGCTGGCGCTGGCCTCTGCTCACCATCCCCGCATTTTTTCGTGGCTGTCCTGCTCTTGTTTTCACTCTGTGGTGGAGCCTGAGCCCACTATTGAGAAGTGGCTGCGTGGGGCAGCTCCCGCCCAGGGCCCTGCTCTGGTTGTGGGGCCATGGGGATGGCAGCGGTGGGGGGCTGAGGACAGAGGCATGTGGGGTCCCCAGGGTGCACAGTGCAGTCCTGGCTGTGTCCCAGCACGTGGCCTGGCCCTGGCCCCAATTCTGCCTGTGGCTTCTCAGAGGAAGGGGGGACAGGATTTGGGCACCCCCAGCACAGGGTGCAGGGCAGGGGGGTGCAGGTCTGGGTTTAGGGGCTTGGGGAGATATGGTCCTGTACCAACTGGTGTGGGTCACCCTGTGGCACCTGGGGCACGGCATGGGGAGGTTTGGGGTACGGCACCAAGCAGTGTGGGGTGCAGGGCTGGGAAGTGTGGGGTGCTGCTGCTATGGGGAGGCGTGGGGCAGCAATGGCCTCGGGGTCCCAGATGCTGTCCCCTGCGCTCCCCGTGGCACAAATCCTGCTCCTGCCTGCCTGAGCGAGCAGGACCAGGGGGCTCCTGTAATTATCGTGCGCTCTGAATAATTCATGGCCGTTCCCAACAAAGCCTCTCCCTGCCCCAGCTCCCCCTACACCGCCTGGCAAGCACCGGCTGGGGCCGGGGGGTGCTGTGAAGGGCGGTGAGGTGGGGACAATGTCCCCAGGCTGTCTCCATCCCAGAGAGGTCCCCGTGGTTGTCCCCTCTCCTCCCTTCCTCCTTGTTACGGTGCTGCTGACAGTCCCCGGGGTGACTGGCACAGGGACTGGGCTCTTTGGGGGTCTTGGCACAAGCACTGAGCACCCTGAGCCGCCCCTGCAGGGCCGGGTTTGTGCCGGGGGGAGGCTGAAGCTGAGTTTTGGCTGTGGGGCCGGGGGGGCTCCTGGCACCGAGCATCTGCGAGGCTGGGAGCCGCCAGGGGTTAAATGAAATAAAGCCGGTGTGAAACTTTTGGCTCGGGAGCTGCAGGCAGAAAGTGCATTTGTAGCCGCAAGTGGCCGCCTTGAAGACAATCCAGATCTGTCTGGGAGCCGTCTGCTGCTAAAACCCTTTGATCCACTTACTCCTCCCCGGGGAGCTCCCTGCAGCGCTGCTGCTAATGCCCCCGTGGCGACAGGGGCTTAGCTGCCAGACGGCTGCAGGAAAGCCCCCCCCTGCCAGGGGGGCGGCAGCAGCAAAATGGGGAGAGAGGGGCTTCTGGGGGGGCAGGAGGGATGCCTCCAGGCTGTCTGCGAGGCTTGGCGAGGATGCTTGGTGCCAGCCCCATGAAGATTTTGGTGCCACACGAGCCCAGCGTGTCCTTGCACCTCCTGCACTGGCGTGCCCCGGGGTGCTCACGGGGGTGTGGGTCCTCCTCGTCGCCACCCCTGCACCCCTGGCAGGGCCCGTGGGGCAGCTGTGCCCCCGTGTTTGGGCTTTATCCTGGTGGGGTTGTGCCCGGCCTCACTGTGCCCAGCTGGCAGATGCAGGGATGGGGGTGTGGAGCTGGGTTTAGAGCCAGTTGGGGACCCTTTGCTGGTGGGGAGGCTTTTCTGAGTAGGAAAAGCAAATTTGGGTCAAATTTGGCCCATTTGCAAAAAAAAAAAAAAAAAAAAAAAAAAGAGAGAGAGAGAAAAGTGGCAAAGGGCAGAGAGGAGGCAGCCCCTGTGGGGTTGGATGGGATGGGGGTGGTTTGGGGCCACGCTTTGATTTGACTTCAGGAAGTGTGCAGAGAGCCTGGAGCTGCACCAGCTGCTGTGCACGACCTCATGTGGGTCTGGGGGCTTGCAGGGTGCACCCAGCCTCCCACTGGTCCCCGCTGCGGGTGGGCGACTTTTGGATGGACCCAGGGGGCCTGGAGCAGGATGAGGCCGTGGGCAGGAGCAGGGGCCCGGTGCTGCCTTCCCCCGCAGGGGCTGCAGCCGCTGGGCTCTGGCACGGTGCGGTGCTGCCCGCATTTTTGGAGATGCCGAGCATCCCCAGCGGCAGCACCTCCACCCCGAGCCTCGGAAAGGGGACGAGTGGCCGGGGATGGTCGCGGGGGGCAGGTGGCGGGGGGCCGGAGGTGTGAAAGGAGGCGACGGCCGGGCGAACAAAGGCTGCATTGAGCCCCGGCGCTTGGCCGCCCCGCCGGCAGCGGAGCAGGAGGCCGGCCAGGAAAAACAGGGCCGGGAGCGGGGAGCACATCGTGTCCCTGGCTGGGGCCGCCGCAGCCCTCGGTACATTCTGTAGTGGAGGAAGCTGGCGCGGGGACGCGCTGCCTCGCCGGCCAGCCCCGCACATCTGACCCCGGCGGGGCCACGGGCGCTGCGCCCTCCGACCATGCTAATTATCTGCTTAATGAGCCCCCCCCCCGAGGCCGGCCGGACCCCTTCTCCCACCCGCCCTGGGGGGCCGCAGGCTCCTCGCTTCTGGGTCACTGCAGGGGGAGGAGGGGGGGTGGCTCGCAGACAGCGAGCGGGCGCCGTGCCCAGGAATTCGAGGATGGTTTGCAGGCTGCTCTGCCCAGGCAGCAGCGTCTAATTCAATTAGAGCTCGGTGTCACGCAGCCGGGAGGCCGGCAGCGCGTGGGAGCGGGTGGGGGCCCCTGCGGGGATGGAGCCCGACTGAAGGGCTGCCAGGTCCCCCGGGAGACGCCCGGATGTCACCAGGCTCCCCCCCAGCCCCCAGTGGTCGGGGTCCCCGTGTCCCCCCACGGCCATCCCCTGGTGCGCGCTGGGCAGGAGCAAGTGGGTGGCATCGCCCTGGTGGCAGCTGCCTCCCCGCAGTGCTGGGGGAGTTTCCAGGGCTTCCCCCCCCTATCCCAGCCTCATCTTCCTCCTCCTCACTGCCCTTCCCCTCTCCAGCCCCCAGCTGCCCCACAACTGCCCCCCAGCCCTACTGCAGCGCTCGCCCCCCTCCTGCCCCACCATGCAGAACCCTAAAGCCCAAATTAGCGACCACAAGGGCTGGATGGGGCTGAAACCTGCGTGGTTCTGCCTCTCCCTGCACCCCGGGGCCTGCGTGCTCCTCGTGGCCCCGTTCTGGTTCCTCCTGTCCCTTTGCCAGGCATTTTGTCACCCCTGGTGCTGGTTGGCAGGCGGGCTGTGCCACACAGAGGCCGGGCAGGTTTCTGGGGTACTGTGCTCTGCAGAGCCCTGTCTGCACCAGGAACAGCCCCGAGGGCGCTGGCTCCTCCAGGTAGGCGAGGGGGACCTGGCCCCACTGCAGCACCCACGGCAGAGCTCGGGGCGGCCCCACGGGCCTGGGGCAGGGCCAGTGGCTCGGGCAGGCTCCGGCTGATGCAATTCTTGCCGTGGCAGGTAGCGCTGCCGAGCTCCTGCGGGAGCGGCAGGAGGGGAATTGTTGTGCTCCTGTTGCTCTGCAGCATCCCGCGGGGATGCTGCCGCCTGCCCAGGTGTGTCCGCATCCTGCTCGCGCTGCTGATGCTGTAGGTTCACCCCAGAGGGGAATTTCGGGGGCTCCTCTGGGGGAGCAAGTGTTGTGCACAGCTCTTCCCCTGCCCCTTCTGCTTTGCTGCGTCCCTGTGTGGCTGCGAGTGCAGCCCAGAGACTTCCCCGTGGATTTCTTGTCACCCTGTAGCATCTGGGGGGTGGCACCCTGCCTGGGGGGATGGCATGTCCCCACCCACATGCATCTGGGGTTTACAGCTGGGGAAGTTTGGGGCATCTGGGGAAATCTCGTCGTGTTCCTGGTACTTCTGAGCCCAGTCCAGGGATGCTGGGGGGTGGGAGCAAAGCCCCTGGCCGGGCACTGCGGGATGCACTGGTGCTGGGGGGCTTCGTGCAGGGGGACCCCCCTGTCACCCTCAGGTACCTGCGGGATGTCGCCGGCCCCGCCGTTTCCCTGGCAACAGCGATGGCATCCCGAGCACCTCGAGCAGAGTTCCCCTGCATCCCGCGATGTCATCAGCCGTTGCCCGGGCAACCCAGCATCCGCAGCCGGGCGGGCGGCGCGGGGAGCACCCGGCACAGCCCCAAAAGCGGGGCGAGGGGCGAGGGGTGAGGGGTGAGGGCCGAGGGGTGAGGAGCAAGGGGTGAGGGCAGTGCCCAGGCTGTGCCTGGGCTGTGGCTGTGGGGGCCGTGGGTGGCCATGGCCATGTGGTGGGGACGGGCTGGCAGGCCCCAGGGTTGTGTTTTTGGGACCCGGGGGGAAGATGAAGCACGTGGCCCGGCAGCGGCTCTGCCTCGTGCTTGGGAGTCCAGCAGCTTGGAGGTGGAAGGGGAGAGGTGGCTCAGGGACGTGGTGTCCATCCCGTGTCCCACCCCATGTTCCATCCTGGCACCGCTGGGCTTGTGGTGAGTTGGTGTTCCCAAATGGTGAAAAGCCAAAAGAGGCTGAAAAAAAGGCTCTGGGTCAATGGTGTTTCCCTTTTTGTGTTCACCGGTGTGCGCCTGCTTGCAGCCAGGTCTGGAGCAGCAGCCTCAGGGAGGGCACTGGGGGGCTCCATCCTCAGCTGCAAACCCCCCTCCAGAGCCCCAGGCTGGTTGTACAGGGAGGAAACTGGAGCCTATGGTGCTGCCCCCACCTTGCGCAGAGCGCCTGCACAACAAATGGCACAGGTCCCCACTCTCATGGGGACACGGGGGGGCCGTGAGCCCCCCGCCCGCCCCGGGCTCGGCAGCTGATGTGCATGGGGGAGGCCCCCCCCCCCGCCGTGAGTAAGCGCGGGCTGGCGAGACCCCGGCGCGAGGAGCTGCGGGGGCGGCGGGGGGGCCGCAATTAGCAGGTGCAAGGCAAGCTGCTGCCGGGGGGCAGCTGAGTCACCGCAACGCACCGCCGGCTGTGCGCCTGTGCACGCACACGTGGGCGAGGGGGGGCCGAGTAGGGAGGGGATGCACGGGGGGGGGGGGGTGTGCCACGTGGGGGTCTTGCCAGGGGCACACGTGCGTGGGGTGACGCAGTGACATCCCGCTGCCAGTCAGTGACATCCCCGGCACTGGGGGTGACATCCCACCTCCCCGGGGCTGCTGGGGCCGCAGCATCCCCATCTCCCTGTGGTCCCGCAGTGGCCTTGACCCGCCGAGGTGACATTGACCCGCCGAGCGTGTCGCCTGTCTCGTCCCGGCAGGATGCTCGCGGCAAGGGGGCTCTGGGACTCCCCCGGTGTCGCCCCCTCTCCCAGCAGGGGCTGCGTGCGGCTGGGAGACGCTCGATGTCCCTCGGGTCCCTGCGGCACCGCACTCGGTGACAGCTCACCCGTGCCACATTTGCCTGCCCCGTTCTGCCCATCCTGCGTGGGCGGCGGTGGTGGCATGGGGCTTTGTGCCCCCCATGTTCCACACACCGGGGGTAGCGATGGAAAAAAGGGAGATGTGGGGGTTTGGGGGGATGTACTTTGTGGTTTTTTTTTTGGTGGAGGCTACCTGCGGTGCTGCGTGTGCCGGTGTGGGCGTGGGGCTGGCTGGGCTGATGTGTGGTCAGGCTGGTGCAGGTGGGGGGGAAATGGGGCAGATGGGGCCGTGCTGGGGGTGCCGGCTGCAGCGGGGCTGCTGGTGACATTTTGCCTCCAGCTTTTCCACCGCTCTTTTCTGGAGCCCTGTCACCGGCTGGGGCCGCAGCCAGCCCGCAGGGTGCCGGGGCTGCGACGTGCAGCAGGCAGAGCTGGGCAGGGAGCGGGGACAGGACGGGGGCGGCGGGGACAGAGCAGGGGGACCCGGCACTGCCACTGGCTGGGAATTGCGCATGATCTTCACAGACATTTGTCAAATAGGGACTTCGTGCAGCATTTCACATTTCTGCGCCGTGCAGCCAGGCCCCGTGCCAAATATTCTCTCCTCTAACCCAAAGGCTCGGCATCCCCAGCCCTCCCCTGCGCACCCGTGGGGCTCAGACCCACACAGGTATCTGCTCCGGGCTCTTCAACAACCAGGTCATCTTAACAGGAATAAGGCTGGGGCACAGAATGTGTTTCACCAGGAGGGATCCAAGGCAGGGATGTCCCCGCAGCCCCAGCCACCTGCCTGGTGCCTATCTGCCGCAGGCTGACAGTGATGGTGATCCCAGTGCTCCCAGTGCTCCCAGTGCTCCCAGCTTGCTGGCAATCCCTGCTGGCATGGCCAAACCATCCCCTCGCCTCCAGAAGCAGGACATCAGGGGTGGTGCAGGAAGACACTGGGGATGGAGCAGGGTATTTGGGATGGAGCAAGGTGGATATCGTGGTTGGAGCAGGACATTGGAAACGGTGCAGGGAGGACATCAGGGATGGAGCAGGAGGACATTTCGATGGACAAGAAGAAGGAGGGTTTGGTTCCGCAGGAGCAAGGACTTGCTGCTGCTCTGAGCACCCCCACCATGGGGGTCCCAGGGGACCAAGGGGCTGTGGTGAGGCCGGGCAGATGCAGAGCAGGGCAGGCTCCCTCCTGTGGGTCCTTGGAGACTTGTGTGCCCTGGTGCATGGCCCTGTGCCCAGCTTCCTGGGCCACCTTTGAGTGCAGTCCAACTCCAGAGTATATCACAGCCCAGAAAGCAGGAACACCGCATGGCTGGGTCCTGTGGTTCCCTTGGGAGAACCCCCAAAATGTTTTTTTTTTTTGGGGGGGGGGGGGGGGGGTTTGCAGCTCTGTCCCCAGCCAGCTGCGCCCTGGTACCTGGCTTGGGGGCAGCCAGTGGGGAGTTGAAACGGTACCCGAGGAAAAGGGAGCGTGGCTGCTTTAATTATTTGGCTGCGGTAAGAACTTGGTGTGGAGGAAATTGAACCCAGGGGAAAAAATACTGTAATTTCATGCAAAAATTACATGGCAGCTCCGTGTGATTTACTGCAGCTATTTTGGTGGCCAACTCTGGGGTGTAATTAGAGTATTACTGGATAAGTGGCTGATGGTGGAGAGGGTCTTTCCAAAGCGTCCCAGCCAGTGTGGCGCGATGGAGGGGTCCAGGCAGGCCGGGGCTGGGGCGCTGGTGGGGACGCAGCAGCCCCTGAAGGCTGGGAGCCTCGCTGCCTCCTGCAGGAGGCAGGCGCCGTGCATGGCATCCCTGGTGGTGCCGGCGCCCTTGGGACCCTGGAGGGAGGCACCGGGGCTTCTCCAGTTCTGGGGAGTCTTGTTGCGGGGTGAAAGCATGGCTCTGTGTGTTGGGTCCCTGGGGGAGCAGTGCTGGTGGGATTTCCCAGCGTGTGGAATTTGTGGGGTGCCGGGGGAGGATGTGGTTTGCTCTGGGGCTGGCTTGGTGCCGTGTGTGGGACTGGGTGGGCAGCACTGCCAGGGGGATACAAAGGGAGTGTGGCCTGACCCCGTGCCCGCCCCATCACCTGCAGCCACCCCTGCTGCTGCTGCTCACCCCACAGCATCACCGCGGGACCGGGCTGCATCCTGTGGGCACGGACCCACAGCCAGGGCTCAGAGACACACCTGGGGGACCCAGCCCTGCACCAGCCGCCCTGGGAGCACCACATTAATTATCCAAGTCTGTCCTGCGGTGATCTAACGAGCCCTCAGGGAACGCACAGGGCGGCCCCGAGGTGCTCGGGGATCAGAGGTGGTGCAGCAGCGCAGGATGGTGGTGGTGCAGGTTCCTCCCTCAGCATGCACCGCAGCAGAGCCCAGCAGTGTAGGGATGGTCCCAGCAGCATGGGGGCTGTTTTGGCCCCTCGTGGCCTCAACACACCAGGGAGAGGCTGTGGCTGGAGGAGGAAGTGGCCCTGGGGAGGCCCTTGGTGGGTTTTGGGTCTGTTCCAGGAGAAGCCAAAGGAGGAGTGGAGCACACCCTGGGCCGGGCTGCAGGAGCTGCCCTGGGGGGGTCACCTGCTCACTTGGACCCTTTGGGTGGCAGCCGGGGTGGGCTCAGCTTCCTCTGTGCCTGCCTTGGCTGAGGCTGGGTCCTCCCTGTCCCAGCCTTGGGCAGCTCCTGGGCAGCTCCACCAGCCCCAGGGCACCCCCGCATGCATCCCCAGGTACCCTCAGCCCCACATTCGGGCACCCGGGCGCTGCCTCCAGCATCACCTGGCGCTGTCCCCTTGCACCCGGCCTTGTCCCCTGAGCCTCATCCCCGAGCAGGGAGGATGCTGGCGCTGTGCTTGTGCCCCGGGGGCAGCGGGGAGAGACTGCCCCACCACAGGGGGCTCTCAGCGCTGGGGACGAGGTGGGGGCACGGGGAAGATGCTTTTCGGAGGGGGCACGGAGCGGCAGCAGCTGGCTAAAATAAAATAAATCGGCTGCCATGGCGACGGACACACTCCCACCGCACAACTCGTAGCAACCAGCTGTTTGGCAGTGGCGGTAACCAGGGCTGGGAGGGGGATGCGCGGCCGCCCCATGCCTGCCTCCCCTGCTGCCGCCGCTGCCGCCGCAAGGAGCCTCCCGTGACGAGGCTGGCAGAGGCCGACCTGCCCCCTGCTGCCCCCACATCCCCTTTGGGCAGCCCTGCTGTGAGGGAAGGGCCAAACCCAGCAGCCTGTGCTGTTTATCCGGGGTTTGGCACCCGCCTGGGGGGCTCTGGCACCCGCCCGGAGCTCCCGGCGTGTCCCCACGCTGCGTGGAGGCTGCTGCCGGAGGCTGTGGGGCAAACGCTGGGCATGGGGGGCAATTGGGGGTGGGTGGGGGCCATGGCTGGGTTTGGGTCAGTGCCTTCTCCTGATGGTTTGAAAATAGCTGGCACCGCTCATGGCCAGGATGGGAGGGAGGCACGGAGCCAGCCACGAGGCTCAGGCCATGCCAGGCCCATGGGGTAGCGAGGGGGGCACAGCAGGGCCAGTGGCTGGGCCCCCCCCCGAGCCCCAGCTGCCCCTCTGCCCCCCTCCCCCCAGGGGTGATTAGCAGCCCCTAACAAGATGCCGGCCGGGCTTTGCCTGACATCCTTGCACTTCCCATAACACGGGAGGCAGGCGAGGCCCAACGCCAGCCGTGCTCATGGCCTCCAGGCTGCCGCCGGCCTCCTCACATGCCAGCCACCTGCGGCAGAGGGCTGGGGATGGCCGCGGCCCGTCACGCCTCTAATGGGCGCCTGCTTCAATTAGCAGCAGTCAGCCCGGCTCTGCTCAGCGGTGCGCTGACCCGAATTCGCTCGCCTCCGCTCGGCAGCCGCCGGCGAGACCCCCGTGGTGGGCGGCTGCCCCCGCACGGCGTGGGGCTCCCCGGGGAGGCTGGCGGCCTCGCTCTGCCCCCTGAGTGCCCTTCCCGGGGGTGCCCGTTCCCCCCTGAGCCCCCCCTGCCCTGCCCGGCTGCAGGAGCAGTGCTCGGGGGAAGGACGGGCTGGGGAGGGCCCTGGGTCCCCATGGGGGTGTTGTGGGGCGTTGCGGGGGGTGGCTGTAGGGTGCTATAGGATTCTGCAGAGACAGCTGCGGGGCACAGCTTGGGGTGCTGCGGGGCAGCATCAGGGGCTGGCTGTGTGGCTGTGGGGCAGCTGGCAGGGGGTGCTATGGGGCAGTAGTGCCGGCTGCTATGGGGCAGCACGGAGCACGTGCAGCCACACCGCTTCCCACCCGATGGGGGGCTGCCGGCTGCCAGCGGGTGGGCACTGGGAGAACGGGGCAGAGGCTGGAAAATTCCTCATGGAAGAAGGGAGCAGTGACAGGGGTGGTGTCCCTGCTTTGTGCCGTCACCTAGCAGTGCTCGGCGGCAGGAGGTGCCGCGGGCACCGGGGGCGCAGCCACCCCCTGGCACACGGCGCTGCCGCACTGAGCCGCTGCCATCTGCTCACCAGGCAGGCGTGGGCTGCGCGCGGGATGCACCGCAGCGGTGCCAGTGCTGGTGGGCTGAGCGCAGGGGCTGTGCCCACGCTGGGGCAGCGGGGGGCACGGTGACATTGGTGGCAGGCAGTGGGGCTTGGCTGTCCCCAGGGGACGGTGGCAGGAGATTGGTGGCTGCCCAGGGCATAACGGTGCCTCAGTGCTGGTGTGGGCTGTGCTGTCACCTGTGGGAGGATGATGCCTTGTGCTGCTGTCACCTGGCAGCGAGCGCCCTGTGCCACCTCCAGTCTCTCCGTCACCCCTGCGTGGCATCCCCCCCGGGACAGGGCACCATCAAGGCTGTTGGCAGCCTCTGCCCCTGCAAATATTTCCTCCAATACTGGCAATTTTTGTGTGTGAGGAGTAAATAAGCATCAATTAACCCCCGGAGTCACACTCATGCTGCCGGAGAGCGGGTGGCAGAGTGCTCGTTAGTGGCCCTACACTGCTTCCTCCCAATAGCCTTCGTGCGAGGCCCCGCCAGGCACCGGGCTCATTAGTGGGCTGCAGCTGCAGACAGGGCAGATGTGGCCAGTGTGTGGGGCCACAGGAGGGTGCAGGACATGCAGGACAGGGCTGGATTTGGGGTTTTTGTGGTGTTGGACTTTTGATGTTTTGCTCAGAACGTCCCCAGGTGATGGATGGAAGGGTGGCAGGCCAAGGGACAGTGCTGGGGACAGCACACAGGAGCGGGAACCGTGGCAGGGACAGGGCAAGTGAGCATGTTGCAGATGAGCCCCAGTTTGCCTGAGCTCTTGGCACAAACTCGCAGGTGGCTCCAGAGAGGTCCCTCGGATGCCTGCTGCCCAGCTCTCCATGGGGGAAAGTGCCCAAAATCTGCTCTTGACCCCAAAGTCAGCGAGTTGGGGTCCTGCAGGGTGGGTGCCCCAAATGATATTGGATCTGGCCCTTCCCAGGGGCTTGGCACAGCTGTGGCATGGCTCAGGGTGCTGCAACGCAGCTGATGTCTCTGCTGGGTTTCCTGGGAGCCAAGTGCTGGCTCCCAGCGGCTCCTCCCTGGGACAGGGGATGGGGGTGTGGGGTGGCACCCTCGGCACTATGGGCCCTGCCTGGCAGTGCCAGCCCTGTGCCCAGCTGGGCCTTGTGTGCTCCTGCTCTCGCTTGGGTTGCACTTGTGCCATACCCTGTGCACCCCTGTGGGATGTCAGCCCCCCACACCCCCACACCCCAAAGCCTGCAGCCCCCCAAGGCTGGAGGGGTTGCAGGGCAGGAACAGGCATGTGGGCAGCAGCTGGGTGCTGGGGGTCCTTGCAAGGGGAGTCCCCCCCAGGTCTTCCCCAGCCCCCTGGGTTTTGCCGGGCACGGCCCCCCGCAGGCAGCCCCTGGCCGGTCAAAAGGACGCAGGGAAAACGCTCCCAGCGCTGCTAGATGCAAATTGCCAGTCGAGTCACTCATCCAGACAATGGGGTCCGGCTAATCCTTTTACAATGGGACTAATTGCTAATCAGACCGATTTCACACTGCCTGTTCCCCTGACAATGAGGCTCGGTGGAGAAGGGGGTGAGGATGCTCCAAGGGAGCACCCACCCGCCCCGGAACAGGGCACAGGGAGCAGCCCCGGCAGCCGGGCTCGGGGCAATGCAGCACTGGGGCAGCCCCTGACATCGCCCCCCCCCCGGGGTGCACAGGGCTTGGGGCTGCCTGCAGCGTTTGGGCAGCGAGGTGCACAGCCCAGGGCGCCTCCTGCTCCTCCAGGCTGCTGCCCGAGATGGCAGGGGCCTGCTGTGGCTGGGGGGAGCCCTGGCATGCTGTGGATGAGCTTTGGAGATGGGGGGTACCTGCCCTCTGCCGTGGGGCTGTTGGGGGGCAGGATGCTGAGCCTTGGCGAGGGGCATGGGGTGTTGGATGTGCAGGGGTGTAGCTGGCACATGTGGGGACAGGGAGGGGGTGCAGGCTGGGCAGAGAGGTGATACAGGACAAAGCAGGGCAGAGCAGTGCAGGTGGGGTCCCTGCGAATGGCATTGGCCTTTGTATGCACCCCTGCGCCCTGCCAAAACCTGCCAGAGCCCCGGTACGCCCCAGGCAGGTGCTGACATGAAGGCTGCTGGCCCTGCAGGCTGCGATGTCCCCTGCATGTCCCTGCCCCGCTGAGCCCCACGTTTTGGGGCAGGCGATCAGGCCCGGGGCTGGGTGCTATGGGTGGCAGTGGGGTGGCAGGGGCAGCGGGGTGGTGGCAGCAGCTCCCTGCCCACCGCTGCTAATCAGCTCCTGCCTGCCCCTGCCCTGCGCCCTGCACCCAGGGCCTGGCGCGTTGGGGTGCTAATGAGGAGAGAGCCGGACTCGCTGTGCCTCACGCTTAATTGCTGCTGTCTTTTGGCTCTTAATGAAGCTCTGCTGCAGAAGAGGCAGCAGCCTCACCTCCTCTCCCCCTGCCAGCCTCCTCCCTCCAGCCAGGTCCCTGCCTGATGCCAGCCTGGGCATGGGTGGTGCAGGTGCCCCTGGGGGTCCTGCCCTGAGCTGAGAGCAAGAGGCAGGCAGGAGCTGGGGAGGAGGCTGGCCCCGTGCTGACTGTCCCCCATGGCCAGCTGAGAGGAAGGCAAGGACCCCAGAAATTGGTCCCTGTCCCTGCTCTGTGCAGGGCAGTTGAGGGCTGCTACATCACCTGCATGGCAGGGCAGAAGCAGGGCCGTTCTTGGCCCCCTGGGAGCATCCAGCCGGTCCTCCTCCCCAACTCCAAGTGTCCCCATCCTCAGGTGTCCCTGTCCCCAGGTGTCCACACGTGCGTGTGAGGTGGCACCACGGGGCCAAGCTGGCTGCTGGCTCTGCAAACCTGGTGAAAACCACGTGCTCTACTGTGGTCCCCTGCAGCTTGCACTGCGGTGCGGTTACACGGAGGGGAGCTTGGGCCATCAGGTGTCCCCAGGGAGGGGCAAGAGGGGCAGGGGGAGCTCTCTCTGCCCTGCTCCCTTTGCTGCAGCTGGAGGTGCTGGTGGGTGGTGCGGGCAGCCACTGCCGCGTCCCAGCCTGTCCCAGAGCTGTCCCAGCCACCGCCTGCCCCCTCCCCAGCTGCGCGTGGGGCAATGCAGGAAGGGGTTAATGGCTAGCCCATACCTGCAGTTGCATTTTAAAGATGTGAAATTAAAGCCCGTAATTTATTCTCCCCACACACGAAGGAGCAATTAGTTCTAAACACGGCTTAATCAGTCAGCGCGAGATTGATTTCTGTAGACTTGGATTTGGTGGCTGCTGGCGAGGAGCCAGCCTGGGAGCAATCTCCAAATAAATGAAGTGCAGAGAAGTAAGCCATTACATAATATGATAGATGAGGCTGGAGCTCACTCGCCTCTTCATTAGTATTCCACTGTACGCTGGCGACGGCACCAAACTTTCTCCCCAGCACCTTGGTTCCTTCCCCCTCCGCATCCCTCTGTCCTCCTGGGGAAATCAGGGAGCTGCAGCGGCTCCCTGGGGGCTGCAAAGATCAGCACTTGTCCTTGGCCCCTCTCCTCCCCTGCCCGGCACTAGGAAGGCCCCAGGACCACCCAACCCATCACCCCAAGGGGCTGTGGATGTAGGCAGAGCGTGCCCGTGGGGATGAAGCTGGGCTTGCAGAGCCCCCACACTGTGGCACCAGTGCCTCTCGGAGCTCACTGCTGGGAGCGGGCTCGGGCAGGGTGCAGGGGGCTGGCACCCAAGGGTGTGCACCCGGTGGAGGGCATCCCCGATGGAGCTGGTGGAGGTGCAGGGTGTGGGGTGGTGGGGGCAGCAGGCGGCTGCTGCTGCTGCTCCCTGTGGGCTGGGAGTGCTGCTGGGCTCTGCTGGGCACGTGGGTGGTGGGGGCAGGAGGGATGGAGAAGAGAGGAACCCCTGCATGGACCTCGCTGTCTTCGGTGCAGAGCGGGGCCTGAATCTGCCCCTGCTGCAGCTGCCTCTGCCCCTCTGGCCCAGACAGCCCCAGGAGATGGAGCCCTATCCCCCCCACCCCCCCCCCCCTCAGCTGCCCTTGCCCCCGGCCACGTCTGACCGCCTCCTCTGCTTGTGTCCCCACAGAACTCCATCCGGCACAACCTGTCCCTGCACACCCGCTTCATCCGCGTGCAGAACGAGGGCACGGGCAAGAGCTCCTGGTGGATGCTGAACCCCGAGGGCGGCAAGACAGGGAAGACGCCCCGGCGGCGGGCGGTCTCGATGGACAACAACAGCAAATTCCTGCGCATCAAGGGGAAGGCCAGCAAGAAGAAGCAGCTGCAGGTGACGCAGGAGCGCGGGGAGGACAGCCCGTCCTCCCAGCAGGCCAAGTGGTCGGAGAGCCCCGCGTCCCATGCCAGCGACGAGTACGATGCCTGGGCGGACTTCAGGACGCGGGCCAACTCCTCGGCCAGCACGCTGAGCGGGCGCCTCTCACCCATCATGTCCAACCACGAGCCCGACGAGCTGGAGGAGGACGATGGCACTCCATCCTCCCCGCTGATGTACCCCAGCCCCTCCAGCACCATGTCTCCTTCCCTGAGCGCCCGCTGCTCCGTGGAGCTGCCCAGGCTGACCGACCTGACTGGCACCATCAGCCTGAACGAGAGCCTCGGGGAGAGCTTGCTGGAGGACCTGCAGGACAGCTACAGCATGAGCCCTTCGCAGCAGCTGCCCCCGGCCGCCCTGCGGCAGCGGAGCTCCAGCTTCACCTTCAACTCCAAGTGCTCCAGCATGGGGGCTGCCACCAACACATACTGCGGGACCATCTACAGCCAGCCGGCCATGAGCCTCATGCGCCGCCTGCCCATGCAGACCATCCAGGAGAACAAGCAGGCCACCTTCTCGCCCGTCAGCTCCTACAGGAACGCCTCGCTGCAGGACCTGCTCTCCTCCATCTCCTACGCGCACAAGGAGAGCATGGTCCCGGGGGACCTGCCCTTGCCGCAGGCTGGCCCCATGGTGCCGGCCCGTGGCCACAGACAGACCCCGCTGCTGTGCGGCGGCGGGGAGCAGGGCTTGTCCTCCTACCCAGCCCACTCGGCCTCGCTCATGAAGAGCAGCGCTTTGTACCACCCGTCACCAGCCAGCCACCACCCTGCGGTCAACACCAGTGCCTTAGCCAATCCTGTCAGCCTTATGAGCCTGCCCAGTGACACGTGCAGCATGACGGCCATGCCGCACCACGGGCACCTGCATTCCTACGCTACTAACCAAGGGGCACACATGAGCTTGCTGGATTCGCTGCAGGGCCCCTACCCGGGGGCCGTCCACCCCCCCGTGTTGGGCCAAGACAGGTTCCCAGCAGACCTGGACCTGGACATGTTCAACGGGAGCCTGGAGTGTGACGTGGAGTCCATCATCCTGAATGACTTCATGGACAGCGACGAGATGGACTTCAACTTCGACTCGGCGCTTCCGCCGCAGAACGCGCTCAACGTGCCCGTGTTGCCCGGGGGCCCGCAGCCCACGAACCAGAGCTGGGTGCCCGGGTGATGCCCGCCTGGGCGCCCGCCACCGAGACGTCGTGAGGGGAACGCCGAGACAAACTTTTTTTTTTCCTTTCTCTTCTGCCTTTATTTGTTCAGATGGGCTAGAGCCATCGGGTCAAACTTGCGATGAAACACAAACCCTAGGGTCAAACGTTGAGACGGGGCAGGGGCCGGCCCCAGACGGGCACGGCGGTGCCAGGGGACACGGGGCAGGCAGGAGCGGTGGAGCCAGGCGGTCCCAGGGCGGGCAGGGCAGCGGGAGGGGAAGCCCTCTCCAGAGGGTCCGAACACCGGTGCCGGCTTGGCTCAGCCCTGTGCCGGAGGTCCTGGGGCTGGGTGGTGGAGGAGGGGCAGCTGGTGGTGCAGGGACCTGCTCTGTGCGCGTCATGTTCCAGAAGGGGACCCTTTTCTCAGAGCCACCTTAGGAAGCGAGTCCTCCAAGTAGAAGTGTCAGGAGAAGGGAGCCTGCCCCGGGCTGGGGAGTTCATCACCCCCAAAACATTTCTGGGGACCTGAGTGCTACCCGTGCGCCCAGGCCCCCTCCGCTGCTGCGCTTCTGGCAGGTTTGTCTACCAAGCAACAGGAAGGGTCGGTGATGGAGGGAAGGGTGTGCAAGCTGCAGCAGCACATGTGCACTGTGCAAGCCAGAGGTCATGCTGTAGTGCCACAGTTACACTGCAGTGCCGCAGTCATGCTGCAATGCAATGGTCATGCTGCAGTGCCATGGTCGTGCTGCAGTGCCACGGTTACACTGCAGTGCCGTGGTTGTGCTGCAGTGCCATGGTCACTGGTGTGGGCTGTGCCGCGGTGGCTGTGCCAGAGGACGTGCTGCTAGCCACGTGCCCTGTGCCAGCGCAGGCCAGGGGGAGTCACAGGGTCGGGGAGGGGGGCATATTTATTTGATTTCATGCACTCTTTTGCCATTGAGTTATTGCATTGGAAGGAAGGGTCGAGCTTAGGGAGAGGAGAGAGGCCAGGGGTAGTGTGTGCTCAGTGGGGGCCGCGCCCATCGCATGTCCTGGCTTGGCTCGGCCGTGGTGTTGGATGCTGGGGCCGTGGGCAGAAGCAGGAGGCGTGGTGTGGGTCACCCTGGCTGTGTTTCTGTCTGTGTGTGAGAGGGGGGACGTGGTGCCCACCCTGCCCTCACCTCCCCAGGTTCCCAGGCCAGTGTGACCCACACTGCTGGCCCCATGGGCAGTGCTCAGGGAGGTGCCATGGGGCTCACAGCTGGGACAGGAGCTCCTGGGGTCGTTACTGGCTTCAGGAGGAGCTCCTGCCCCAAGAGCTCGCTGGTGCTGGAGAGGTGGTCTGGGCAGACGGGCTGGAGGAGTCAGCAAGAGGTCAGCCCCGGTGCACCAGTCTACCAGGGGCTGGTGCTCAGTGGGGACAGGGACCACAATTCAAATGGAGCAAGGCTGAGCCCTTGGACCGCTGCGTCCTGCCCTGCTGAGCCCGGGGTTTCTGGAGGGGGGCAGCCAGGCAGGAGCACGGTCCAGGGGAGATGGAGGGGCTGGGAAGAGAGGGCAGTGGGAGCCGCTGCTCTGTCCCATGAGATTTGTCTTCCTCCTGGGCACTGCAGGCTCTCTGGTACACCATGCCCCTGGGAAGCAGCGAGGGCTGCTGTGCGGAACCAGCGCGTCTTCCCAGCCCGGCTCTTCCCTTCCCACCGCGGTGTCGGTGCTGGGTCCCACCAAGCCACAGGGACAGCACGGCTGCTCGGAGCTGGGGCAAGGGGACCCGTGGGTGGGCACCCCCTGCTCCTCTCCTGGCCCTGGGTCTGTGGCAGAGCGTGCGAGGGGAGCCCCACGTGCCACCGCTCACCTCCGCCCTGGGCACACAGCGGGCATAGTCTCTAAAGACATTCTTACAGGTTAATTAATTATGTTTACATTATTTGATCATGTACAGAATTTAATATATTCTATTATATATAATCTTTCTTGAATGCTTTTTTAAAAAGAATTATTCTTTGGGTCAGGATCATTCGTTTTATACACCACCTCTTGTTTCAGGCGTATTTAAATCATCAGAAACCAATTGCGATTGCAAATGGCTATTTAGTACCCAGCCCCCCAGCTCTGCATGGGGGTGTGAAGGAGCTGGCGAGGAGAGGCAGGGAAGGCACTGGGGCTGCCATGGGAGAGAGTGGGGGTCCTGCCCTGTGTGCCCCCCGAGCAGGGGAGAAACAGGGGGGGGTGTCTGCATGATGGGCACACCCAGCAGCTCACCAGCACCTGGCACGCAGGCGTTTGCAGGCGGGGGTGCCCGTACCCAGGGACCCCCCCTCCACACCAGCAGGAAGAGAAGAGCCCCCAGCCCCGGCCCTGCTCGCCTCCCCCTGCCCCGCGGCGCGGTGGCCCCGGGCGTGCACCCCCGGGGCAGGTCCCATTGCGAAGCTGTCTTTGTGGTTCGTGACCGTGGGGTTGTCGTGTGTGCGGTGGAATCGTGTTGGTAAGCGTCGTGTGTACAGTCGTTGTGCGGTGCGGTGCGAGGGACAGCAGGCGGCGGGGAGTAGGGCCCCCAAAAAGCAACCCGGGGAGGGGTGGGCAGGAGCTGGGGGGCTCTGGGTGGAGGGGACGGGGATGGGCTGGACCTGGGTGCTTGGACCACGGCGTGGGGGGAGCTGATGATGCCCATGGGGCCGGCAGAGCCCTGGCGAGCCTGGATGCTCCCAGCACCCCCCTGCCTGTGCTGCTGCCGGATGGAAATCAGGGCTGGGTTTCACTCTGGAACCTCCACCAACAGCTCCCCAAGCACCAGCCCATCGCCTCCCACCTCGCCCAGCTCCAGCCCTCCCCCCCGCAGCCCCTCCTGTCCCCCAAGCCCCGTCCGTGCCCCACGGGACAGCCCATGGGGCAAGGAGCACCCGCTGCTCCTGGCCCTGCACCCACCGAGCCCCAGCCCTGCCTGGAGCCAGGAGCCGGCATCGAGGGGATGCTGGGGGGGGGGGCCCACCGGTTTGCTTCATACGGCGGCTTCGGTCCGTCCTTTCCCTCGTATTTATAACTGTACAGACTGGGGGGGAGGGTCTCTGACAGGCGTCATCTCTCACCACGCATCTATCGTAGGCAATGGTAACTTTCTTGGTTGTGCTATTAGAGTTTGTGTATGTGGCAATGTAAAGAACTGTGTATAGTGCATTGTACAGCATATTTTCATGAATAAAATTGTTTTAAATATTACAAGGCTGGGCTGCTGGCTTCGGTGCTTGCATGTGTCTGGGCTGGGATGGCGGGGACTCTGCTGGACCGGAGGGACCTGGGGACACCCACAGAGAAGCCGCGATGTCTGCGGAAGCAGGGCTTGTCCCCCTGCTGGGCTCTGGGGGGTCCAGGCAATCCTCGCTGGCCAACGCCTCTGGAGATACTCCTTGGCAGCCTGCAAATAGATCCATTTACTGAATGTGCCAATATTTTTTGAGGCTAGTGGCCAGCTGCAGCGTCATGGCCAGCCCTGCCCTGCCCAGGGCACAGGGATGCCCGCGCCGTGCACCCACTGCCCTGTGGGAGGTTCCCTGGGTGCAGCCCCAGAAATCCCCTTCTGTGCAGCTGCCTGGGCTGTTTGGGCTGGAACGTCCCCTTCAGTGGGTGAATTCATTTCCTGCCCCAGGAAAAATTCCTGAAACTTCCCAAGTGGATGCAGCTCCTGTTTTTGGCAGTGATTTAGGGTCTTGGGGCAATGTGTCTCAGTTCAGGGGTGGGTCTTTGCTCCCAGACCCCTCAGCTGTTCCCAAAAGCAGGACTCAGCCACCCGAGGGGCTCCTCACCACTCATCCAAGCAGGCTGGAGAAGCTTAAACCCATCTGAGGGTCTCTCAGAAGCCCAAAGCAGAACACTGCCGCTGAGCCGAGAGGTCCCCTCCAAAACCCCATGCCCGTCCTCCTCCTGCAGATTTTCAGGTGGTTTCTCCATGGGCTGTGCAGGGAGGGCAGCACCTGGGGACCAAGGAATGGGCCAGGCCTCCTGGACCCCTGCTCCGAGTCCCTGAGCCAGGTGACATTCAGCCACCCCCACTGGCTGCTGGTTGAGCATCTTCCACTCTGCTCTGGTGGGTCCGGTGTTGTCCCCAGCTCACAGGCTCCAGCACAGCACGCAGTGCCACCTTGGGGACCCGTTTGTCACACGGGGCTGAACGGCTGGGTGGGCATGAAGGAGCAGACCCGTGGTGTTATCTGGGGGGCACATGGGGCTGCGTTCTTCTCACAGCTTTCCATAGGAAACTGCTTGAGGCAAAGCTGCCCAGCGTGCCCCATGAGGAGCCCTGCACTGCAGCTCCCGGTGCCCACTGAAGGCATCCGCAGGGGTTGCAGGGCCTGGTGAGGATGTGGTGGTGGCCGTGAGCCAGCCGGTGCGGGTCTCTGCCAGGCAGGGGGAGCTCAGCAGTCTGCAGGAGCAAGGGGCTCCAAGGCCAGAGCAAAACTTTGGTTCAATCCTGATCCAAACCAAAGTCCACCAGGACCGAATGCCCAAGCACAAGCTGCCCTGGTGTCCTGTGGAGTGCTGCAGCACCTCCGCGTGCTGCGAGAGGTGAGGCTGCCCTCCAGCACCACTCTCCCACTCGTGCACAAGGGATGGGGACTCCAGGGGTGCCCAGCAGAAGCGCGTGTCAGAGGCACAGCACCAGCTCCTCCATGTCACTGGTGCTCCTGCTGCTCCAGAGACACGAAGCCAGGATGCACCTTCACCACGAGCAGCACCTTCACCCTCGGGCTGCCAGCCCCAGGGTCCCTGCCCGGATTTTGCAGCATGGTTGGACCCCAGCGGGCGCTGCTGGGATCCTGGCATCCAGCGGGACCTGCCAAGGAGAAGAGTCCCCCGTGGGACCATGCACAGCCTGTGGTGTCCACACAAACTGGGAGCTCTCCAGCCCAGTATTGCCTCACCCGAAGCCCCCACATTTTCATAGCCTTGTGAGGAAACTTCACGCTGTGCCCAGGTGCCCTGCTGCTGTTACCTGTGTCCTCAGTGAACCCCACTACCTCAACAGGGAAACTTCTAAACCCAGTTTTTTAAAAACAAGGGAAAAAAAAAAAAAACCACACAAAAAACAGGAAGAAAGACATCAGCTTGGTTTGACAGGATCTATTTTCCATAAATCCCTGTTGATTGGCATTAATTATATCACCCTTTCTGATTCGTTATTCATTGCATTCCATATCAGCCGTCCCATTATTTTGCCTGGGATCAATGTCAGGATGACAGACCTGTAATTACCTGTGTCGTCCTGTTTCCCCTTTTAAAATATTGGGCCAACCTCCACTTTTCTCCCAGGGCCCTGGAAACCCCCGTGTGCCTGGCACCTTACCAAAACTCAACGGCAGTGCAGAAGCCAATGCCTCTGGGTGGTGGCTTCCTCCCTGCAAGGCTGATCCCAGGAGCACCCCTGGTACCTCTGGCATGGCACGTGGGGATGCAGCCAGCTACCACGCAGGTTTAGGAAGCCAGCTGATGACGCCCTGGTGCCCTGGCTGTGGCTGTGCCTTCCCAGCCAGGAGCTCAAAGCCCTGCTGCAAACGGAGGGGCCGCTGACCACGCACAGTCCCTGGCAGGACACAGCAGTCCCCTCTCAGGCTATGGATGATTTCCATCTGGCTGTGAAGATGCTCTGCACATGTCCCACCCCCTGTCTTGCTCTGGGGCTTGGGAGGAAATGCTGGAGGAGGACCACGAGCAGCTGCACGGCCCTGAGCTGGGAGCAGCTGCAGGCAAGGTGCTGGCGGTGCCCGGCTCCCGCGGCTGTGGCAGGGGGGAGCTGCGCCCACGGCTGCAGGGACCACAGCTCCGAATGCTCTCCTCACGTCCTGGTCTGCAGGGACCACCATGGAGACCCTCAGCCAGGATGGACCTGGGGTGGACATGAAGAGCACAACAGATGGCAGTGGGTTGGGTGGGATTTAAGCCTGAGCGGGATTTAAGCCCAGGGTCATGAGGAGGAAAGCTCTGGGGATGGCGAACAAGGCTGAGAGACCAGGAGCTAACCCACCTGCTGATGTGGCCACTGCACACACATCTTCCCCGGCTACCCAGGGAGCCCTCTGAGACCTTGTCAGAAGCACAAGGTCCATGAGAGCCCTTCCTTCTGCACGAGGAGAGACAAGAACGGCTGCCTCTCCTGCAGCCTGGGAAGGGTTCGCAAGAGATCACTCTTTGGCGATCCTTGCCCAGGCCCTGTCCTCCAAAGGACTCAAAAAACATCCCCTCTCTGTGGGCCTGTGGGCATCCTGCAGTGCTGCAGGGCCATGGGTGGGTGGGGGCAGTGCTGGGGGGAGCAGGGTGGGAAATGGGGAAATGGATGGAGCAGGGGCAGGAGGGCTTGGAGGAGCCCCTGGTCACATCCTCAGGCAGAGCGCTGAGATGTGAGGAGCCAGGGCCCCATGGCAGCCCAGCGAGGAGGTTGTGCTTCCCACTGACCCCAAAGCCTTCATTTTTTTGCCACAAAAACACCTCCACAGGGGCTGTGCTGGGTGCTGAGCAGGGAAGGTGCAGGAAGACTGGGTGCCCCCACCACCCTCACACCCAGCCAGGGGTCTCCACAGCCCCGTCCCCTCCCTGCAGCCCAGTGGCACCAGGCAGTGGCACGGGGACATCGGCCTCGTGGATCCAGGAGGGGGGAAGTCGGGGCGGGCTGAGGGCACCAGAGCAGAGCATCCTCAGGGCCCTGCGTGCCTGGGACGTAGCCTCGGGGACAGGTTTGCCTTCATCCACCAGGCAACCAGGGTGCCACAGTGGAGCTGGGACTGGTTCCTGCTCACCATTGCTGGTGGCAGGCTTGTCCTGAGAGGATGCTTTGACACATTTTGCTATTGCATGAGATAACTGGCACTTGAGAGGCTTACTTGGAGAGCTGCAGAAGTGTGCTGCTTCCTACTCTGTGAAGAAAGCAGTCCCCGGGTGGCCACGAATGCTCGCTCGGCTGCACCAGCGGCCTCCCCACTACCCCCGTGCATCGTCAGCTCAGCTCCTCAGAGCCCCTGGGCGAGCCGGGGGACCCAGGCACGGCGTTGCTTTGTCACCAGGGCTGAGTGCCAGGCCCTGGGGAGGGGACAGCGGTGCCTGTGGGCACCCACGGGACACAGGGCAGAGCCAAGGCTGGGCGCAGATCCACATCCCGTGGGCAGATGTATCCACAGCCGCCCTCGAAGCATGTGGAAGAGGATGAGGACAGAAGGCTAGAGACAAACGAGGAGGAAAGCCTTCAGGAGCATGTGTCTGTCATAAGATATTCCCTTGCAGAAATCTTGGAAACCTTAGAAAGAGTTTTTGCTCAATGTTATTAATTAAGGCAAAAGAATCCCCATATGGAAAGAGAAACAGTCAAGTTATATTTTTGCTAAATACGCGGCACCATATGGTAACATACAGAAAATTGGCCACATAGGCAGCCTAGAATATATGTTACCATATGTTCATATGTACTTTATAATTTCTTTGTTTTTCAAAGAGGGCATTGTCTTATGGGGCAAAAATGAGCAGCCCACCCCAGGGAGAAGGAGAAACATCACAAGCTGCTTTTGCTGAATTAAGCCCAAGGAAGCAACCCAACCACCTGGCCCGGGGGCTGCGTGCGCAGGCAGGACGGAGGAGGCAGCGGGAGGGCAGGCGAGCTTCTTCCCCTGCTGCAGCCTCCCCTGCGCCTCCTCGGCATGGGAATGCCGCGAGTGCTGCTGACAGCGAGCTGCGGGCTGGGAGACCCGGAGGAGGAGCGAGGAGCCTCCCGCTGGGCTGTCCCCAGGAAACCTGAATTCCCCCGCAGTGAGGGCCAGAAGGGAGAGAGGGAGAGATCTGCTGAGAAAGCCCAGCAGGGTCAGAGGCAGCTCGAAGCCCATCGAGCCCCAGCTGGAGCCTGGCTGGCAGCTGGTGCCGGCAGCGCTGTGTGCCCGCGGTGCAGGGCATGGGGCACGGCGAGGTGTCCCCTGGGACCAGAGCTTGGAGAGCGGGGGCTGCTCGTCCCGGGGGGGCTCGATAGGGGCCCTCAGCTCCGTGCAGAGACAGATGCAGCCTGCCAGGAGCAGCAGTGCCACAGGCACCCCAGGGCCACCCATGCAGGGACACGAGCGGCCTTTGGGTCAGGTCTGGCCGCTCGGTGCCCATTTGCTGTCCCTGCCGGGCTTCTGCTGTCCCCACCACGCTATCCCCGGGGAGCGTCAGCTTGCGGTGCTGCATCTCCATCCCCCTCCAAGGACACAGGCCAGGCTTTGTCCCTGCTAAGTACAGCCCTACCCATTTTCCTAACAGTTTTTTTTTTTTTTTTCCACCGCTTCTTCCCTCCATCGACCCCAAATCCTCCTCTCAGGGCAGCTTTGCCCGTGCTGGCTGCGGCAGCGTTGCTCAGCGCTGCCCCGAGCGCAGCCCCAGCTCCCACAGCAGCGGGGCCAGTGCCCTCCGGCTCCTCACCACGCCGTAATTTAATCCACAGACCTGAGAGCAGGGCTTCGGGGCTTGTGGCCAGCTGATTAATAGCCAGTGAGTCTGCGGGCTCATGGCCTTCCTGGCTGCCCTGTGCTGCTGCCGTGGTGCAGACTTTAATGCGGAGCCACAGAGCGCTGCCTGCACAGGGCTGGGGAGCAGTGCTGGTGATGTGCCTTTTGCTGTGGCAGTGCATTGCCTTTTCCAAAGCCGGGGGGGGGCAAAGCCAGGTGGACGAGGCAGAGGCCTCTGCTGGCATTCAGCTTTGTGTCCAGGTGCTCAGCCCCTGTGTGTGTGCAGCTCTGGTGCACAGCCCCTGGCCACGAACACACCTGGCAGCTGCAGAGCACCTGCAGTAGGAGCAAATCTGCTCTGCACGGCGAGCACCAGCCCCTCCCACTGCTCCTCCTGGCCAGCTGCCCTGCCCTGCATGGCAAGGGCTCGATTGCACACACGTCCCCAGTCCTGGGGTGGTGAAGCCAGCAGTAAAAATGTCCCCAAAGGGAGCGCGGGCTGCTCCTGTCTGGGTGCAAGCTGAAGGGTGACACCCATGTCCCCACCCCCCCGGCATCCTGGGGGTAGTGACCACTCCTCACTGTGCCACCTTCCTCCAGGCACAGGGCAGGACCCACACCAGTGTCCCCCTGCCCGGGGGCTCCTCGTGGGCTGCGTGCTCTTGGGCACCCGAGCTGGGGCTCAGGAGGGGGCCACAAGACCTCCCCAGCACCGTGCCGTGCCCCCGTCCCTGCGGGTGGCCGGAGAGGGACACCCCCAGCCAGGGAGCCAGGCAGGGCTTGGCAAGGGGGACACGTGCGTGCCCACCCCTGGAGAGCCAGGGGTCCGCAGCCCCCCCCCGTGCCCCACTGCCCCCCTGGAGGCTGGCAGCCCCCCGCCGCGGCCGCGAGCCATGGTGCCGAGGGCCGGGTGGTGCCGGCCGCCAGCCGGACTGCACACACGCAAAGGCAGGGCGCGCTTCCAGCCCCACTTCTAAGCCCCCCCTCGGCTCGGAGGAGCTTCATTAAAAGGAAACACAAACCAGAAGCAGAAGGAAGCACTTTTAAGTTGCTGGCAGCTTTGCCTGTCTATGAGTTATGAGGTCTTGCTTTATTCATGGGGCAGGAAAAAATGCTTATCTCCTAAGAGTCCATTATGCTTCATTTGGAGCCCGGGTGCGATCGGTGCTTTGGCAGAAAAATCCCCCTGCCCCGCTCACCCTCCCGAAACTTTATCTCACTATTTCATTACTGGGAGTTGCGCTCGCCCCAGTTTATCAGCGGTGATGGAGTGGATTGCTGACTTCTCTGCTGTCCTAGCAAAAATGAGGATGGAGACATTCTGCTCCAGGTTCCTGCTATTTTCAGAGACCTTGGCTGCATGATTTATTCATAAAAAAGCCATTATTTATGCCAAAGAAAGAAGACAGAATGGGTTAGCTTTTTAAGTGCTTATAATGCATTATATGGTACCTTAGCCTGCCAGACATCATTTATAATTGTAGAATCCCTTAACCTCCTTTTTCTCTTTTTCCTACCCTTCACATCAGTGCGGAGGGTGATAGCAAACTCGGTAATTAGCAGAAGTTGACAGATGTGGCAAGGAGAGGTAAGGTGAAATATCATCGAAGGAGACGTTTCTGCAGCACCTGAGTGAAGAGGGACCCTCCCTCCTCCCAGCCTTCATCTCCAGCGCCAGCAGCTCAAGAAATCGAGCACCAGGATGGAGGGGTTGGCCGGGGGGCTGGGGCTGGCACCCACCTGAGCCCCCAGCCCCGCTCCCCTCCCAGCCTCTGCCTCTTCTGATGGGCTGCGGCTGTTCCAGCTGGTTCCCAGCTTGAAAGGGGTCCTGAGAAACCCACCCCTGCTCACAGGCATCATGAGGTCCCACACCAGTCCCAGGGGAGCCTCGAGGCTCCCTCAGCTCCTGCAAAACGAACAGTGAGAGTCAGAAGAGCCCCAAACCTCCCGACGAGAGGGTCGGGGCTGGAGCATCCCCTCCCAGCAGGGGGAGGCTGTCCTCTGCCTCTGTGCCCAGCGGGGTCCTGTGTTGCTTTGGGGTGACCCCAGGAATCCCCCGGAGATGGGGAGGTGCACGTGAGGGGCTGTCCCCCATCGTTCCCCCCAGGTCTCGACCACCTCCTGCCAGCACAGTAACATCTGGCCCACAGGTTGTTACCAGATTTCTCAGGGGCTAACAGCTGAGTCCATTGCCTGAGCTCAGCTGTATGAGTCCCTGCCAGCCCAAGTGCCCCATCATTGTTTTCTACCTTTGGTCCTGGCCACACGGTGAGAAATATGGGTGGGCACCAGCACAGCCCTCTGTCTCCAGAGCTGAGTCATCTCATGCAAAGAAAAGGGACTAAAGGGGATTTTAAACTACTCCGTGGTTCCTGGGTTTCCTGGCCACATGTGGCCTGTGCCCCACATCACTGCTGAGTCCTGTCGAGGCTGAAAGGGAACTATATGCAGGGTGCCGGAGGAGACCGCGACATTCCCAGTGTGACCCATCTGGCGCTGGGTGCAGGGGTGTTGGAAGGTGCCATGTGGTTCACCAGAACCAAATCCTGTGGTGCTGGGGAGGGCTGGGGGGTTCCCACAGGGAGCAGAGCCCCCACCAGCTCACCCCAAGCGTGGGGGGCTGTGCTGTGCCAGGCACGAGGTGCCCACACTCCTGCCTGTGAGGTGGAAAGCAAGGAAAACAATTAGCGAGGTGGAGGTGAGAGCAGCCTTCCCTCCGGCTTCTCCTCTAAGCCGGTTTCAAGTAGGAGAAAATCCCCATGAAAAGGCAGTGCCATTTCCAAGATCCTTGAGTTCAAATGCAGAGACAGAATCTCGGCTCTGATTTTGCTTTTTAAGCCTAAGATAAATAAAAATGTAAGAGATGGGAAATAATGTAATGTAATCATCAAGGAGAGGAGAAACCAAAGGCTCAACTCTCTCTCACACACGCAAATATAAACACACACGCAGAACACATTTTAAAACCAATTAAAATCCCTTTGCAGAGAAAGCTCTTTCACCCACTCTCCGGGATACAGGCTATCTGCTTCCTTGGCGCACTGTATATGAATAATTAAAAGCTAAACATATGTTAAAAAATGCAAACAGTACATGATCCTGGAAACTTCCCCTCCTTATTATTATTTCCACAAGAAAGCTGTTAAATGGTTATAAAACTCGTGAAATACGCCAACCTTGGCTCCTCACGCAATTCCCTGCTTTGGTTAGGAAGGAGTTAAAGCCATTTGGCAGAGACTAACCCATTAGGCCTAATAATTATGAAATTATAGAGGTACTCAGGTGACTGTTAATTTCACACATACTGTTCAGCTCTGTGGCTAATGAGAGCCTGAAGAACTCAAGTGCCTCATCTTTCTTGTTGAATGGTGACCTGCAATTAATGAGCTTCTGCAAGAAAAGGCAGCATTTTGCACTTGGGGCTAATAAGATGGCTTTTGTGCAGCAGCATTGTGATACCGGGAGCTTTCGAATGAAGATTAAGAACTTTTCCCCTTATTTATTTATGAGCGCGGCGCAGTCCAAGGGACCACACATGCAGAGAAGCAGCCCTGGTGTGAGTCTTGGAAGAAACTTCGGAGCGCGCTGCTCCGGGCGGCAGCGAGGAGCCTCCACCTCCTGCGCTGGTGGCAGCGAGCGGGGGGCAGGAGGGGAGTACACGGCCAGAGGGATGGGAGCAGGAGCACCAAGGGCTGACTTCGCCCCCACCAGTGCACGTGGACAGCACTGCGCTCACTGATGCCAGGGATTTCTTGGGGTGCTGACACAATTTCTGCCTTCCAAAAGCGCTCTGGGAGCTGTGTGGCTGTGGTGTTCGTGGCTGGGCAGCTGCAGCAGGAAGGCAGGCTCAGGCTGAGCCTCTCCAGACCCACAGGGGAGCGGGGTCGCTGCCTGCTGGCAGGGCTTGTGTCCGCCCATGGTGGCAGCGTTATCACGGACACTGGTATCAGCAGCACTTCAGTCTTTCAGTGCCTCCTTGCACTGACATTCGCTTTATGCACACATGCATATGAAGTAGTAAACCCCTGCCAGCCAAAGCCAACGAGCCTTTTCAGGGTGTTGGCTCCATCACCTGTACCTGAGCAGATCAGAAATCCCTCCCTCACCAGCCCTGAGCATTTCCCACTCCCCGAGTTACCACCTGAGTCTTGTCCTCCTGCTGCGCTCAGGCATGATCAGAAAGAAGAGGAGCTGGCCCAGGACACGGCTTTGTGGAGCAGCAAGCTGGGGGCCAGGAGAGCAGGCTGCCTCCCCATCCTTGCTGCTTGGGCACACACAGAGCTCATCGTGTCCAGGCCCAGTTCCACCTGGATGGGGTCCATCACTGGGGGCAGGGACCTCCCTGTCCTGATGACGAGGCTGCCTGATCTGCAAAGAGTTTCCCAGCTAAAAGCCGTACTGATGCCATAGGGCAGGCAAACACTGAATGTTTCCCTCAGCAGGGCCTCGTGTGGCTTTGGTTGTCTCTCCACAGCTGCATTCTTCTCACGCCATCTGCCAGGGATGGGGTGAGGCTGGAGGGTCCCAGAGCATGGCCCTGTGCAAAGCTCTCAAAGCCCTCTGCCTGGGGCACCGTGCTAGCAGGGCCGAGTGCTCTTTGCTCTCGTGGCTCTCTGAAGATGCTGTTGCTGGCTCTGTGCCTTCAGGAGGCACTCTGTACCATGGGCACCCTTTGGGACAGTTGCCCTCTGCTTGACACCCCCATGCCATGGCTGACCTAGGCCCACCATAAATGACTCTTAATGGAGAAGCTTCCATCCCTACTCCAGGACACATGAACTTTTCTTTAAAACCTACCATAAATAGCTGCTCCTTCATTTGCCCCAGTTTCTTTGGGCCATACCGAACACGCGGGTCCTTGCCTGGCTGGTAGGTGTCTCCTCACAGTAACTGCTCTGCCATTATTTCTGCAGCCTAACCTGAAAGTGCTTGAGATAGGAATGACGCCTTCTTTGCCTCTGTCTTCAATGCCGATGATGGGCTTCGGGACCCAGGGTACCCTGAGCTGGAGGACCGGGACGGTGGGGATGACAAACTCCCAACTGACCCTGAACGTGTGCGGGATTTGCTACTCCACCTGGATCCCTACAAGTCCATGGGTCCGGATGGGATTCATCCCCGGGTGCTGAAAGAGCTGGCGGACATCATCACGGAACCTCTCTCAATTATTTTTCAACGATCCTGGGAATTTGGAGAGGTCCCGGTAGACTGGAAGCTGGCAAATGTTGTGCCGATTTTCAAGAAGGGTCAGAAAGAAGACCCTAGCAATTACAGGCCTGTCAGCCTCACGTCAGTGCCTGGTAAAATCATGGAGAAGATGGTTCTCGAACTTATTGAGGCGCACCTGGGGGACAAAGCAGTCATTGGTCCCAGCCAGCATGGGTTTGTGAAGGGTAGGTCCTGCCTAACTAACCTGATTTCCTTTTATGATAAGATCACCCGTATGGTGGACCAAGGGAAACCAGCTGATGTGATTTTTTTGGACTTCAGCAAGGTTTTTGACACGGTTTCCCATAGGATCCTACTGGACAAAATGTCCACCATACAGCTAAATAAAAACATCATACGATGGGTGAGCAATTGGCTAACGGGCAGGGCCCAAAGGGTTATGGTAAATGGGGCTGCGTCAGGCTGGCGGGCGGTCACCAGTGGGGTCCCTCAAGGCTCCATTTTAGGGCCGGTACTTTTCAATATTTTTATAAACGATCTGGATGTAGGAATAGAAGGTATTTTGAGCAGGTTTGCTGATGACACCAAACTTGGAGGAGTTGTGGACTCGAATGAGGGTGGAAAGGCCTTGCAGAGGGATCTGGACAGGTTGGAGAGCTGGGCGATCACCAACCGCATGAAGTTCAATAAGAGCAAGTGCCGGGTCCTGCACCTGGGACGGGGAAACCCTGGCTGCATGTACAGACTGGGCGATGAGACGCTGGAGAGCAGCCTAGAAGAGAGGGATCTGGGGGTCGTGGTAGACAGCAAGTTGAATATGAGCCAGCAGTGTGCCCTGGCAGCCAGGAGGGCCAATCGTGTCCTGGGGTGCATCAAGCACGGCATCGCTAGTAGGTCAAGGGAGGTGATTGTCCCGCTCTACTCTGCGCTGGTGCGGCCTCACCTCGAGTACTGTGTGCAGTTCTGGGCACCACAGTATAAAAAGGACATGAAACTGTTGGAGAGTGTCCAGAGGAGGGCTACGAAGATGGTGAAAGGCCTGGAGGGGAAGACGTACGAAGAACGGCTGAGGTCACTGGGCCTGTTCAGCCTGGAGAAGAGGAGGCTGAGGGGAGACCTCATCACAGTCTACAACTTCCTCGTAAGGGGGTGTCGAGAGGCAGGAGACCTTTTCTCCATTAACACTAGTGACAGGACCCGTGGGAACGGGGTTAAGCTGAGGCAGGGGAAATTTAGGCTTGACGTCAGGAGGGGGTTCTTCACAGAGAGGGTGGTTGCACACTGGAACAGGCTCCCCAGGGAAGTGGTCACTGCACCGAGCCTGTCTGAATTTAAGAAGAGATTGGACTGTGCACTTAGGCACATGGTCTGAACTTTTGGGTAGACCTGTGCGGTGTCAAGAGTTGGACTTGATGATCCTTAAGGGTCCCTTCCAACTCAGGATATTCTATGATTCTATGATTCTATGACCCACAGCCCTCCGTACAAACACCCTGTGAGGGCCTGTGCTTGCCAGACCTCCTGGGTGGCCACTGCTGATAGTGCAGGAGACCCTGAGGCCCTTCTGTCTGCGGACAGCAGCTGTGGATCCTCCCTGTTCCTGCAGAAACTTCTCACCCAGCATCTTGTCCATGTCCTGCTCTCGGTGGACACTGGGTTCTCAGCTTGGCCTGGGTGGGCCACCAGGAGCTCATTTGCTCCAAAAGCACCCCGCAGGAGCCGGGTGCTCCAGCAGCATGTGGAAGCCCAAAGATGCCCATCAGCTCTTTGCAGACCATCAGCTCTCTCCGAGGACCACCACGCTCGTGCTGGGGGACATCAGACCCCCATAGGTGTGACATGGCACAGACATGCTCGAGGAATATCTGTCTGGCCCCACGGCTCCCCTGTGGCTTTCTCCCATCACTGCGAGCGTGGCCCTGCTCTGATGGGTGACTGCCCATGCAACCCCAGCTGTGTCACCGTGGCCCATGGGCAGAGCCAGGACAGCACCATGGGGCTGAAGGAAACCTCCCTCATTTCAAGGAGCAGAGGGCTCACTGATGACATGCCCTGGCTTCCCCCTGCCTCCCTGTCCCTGTGCCGCAGCCCCTGGCATCACCAAATGCGGCTCACCATGGGCAGTGCCTGCAGGCTGCCCTCCCTTCTCTGTGAAGCAGCGACCTGGGGTGGCACAAACATGTCCTCCCCCTCCTTCTGCCCAAAAGCCTGCCCGTCACCGCTGGTCCCCTCGCTCAGACAGACATGGACGTTCCCTGGAGAGGCTGCACTGCTCGGTGAGATTTGTGTTTGAACATTTCACTCCCTGGGACAGTGGCAGAACTGCATGCGCTTCATTCTCTGCACTGCCTTGTGTTCTCCATGGGAGAGCTGAAACCCCAACTCTGTAACACTGTGGTGGGGTAGGGATGCAATCCTTTCCACCCTGTGCACCCACAGCTTGGGAATAAAGGTGTCCAGGCAGAGAAAAATGGTATCTGGGGAGTGTCTGGACCTCGGTACAGGAGCCTTGCTTTAGCCCGGCAGCCCTGAGTCATGCTGAAGTGAGCCTGGGCTCTCCCAGGCCAAGCCACCCGAGCGCAGGCTCTGGCACCCAGCCTCTCCCCACCTGCTGCTCCCTTGTACGAGGAGATGAGGTTGTGCGACACGCTGCTCGTGATAAACCTGGGCTGGTTGTTAGCCATTTCCTTGTTATCTGCCACTTGCTTGCAATAGCTTGTTTGATTAATTGTTCCAGTGCTTTTCGGGGAATCAGCTTTATGCTGGCTGGTAGGGAAGTCCCAGCTCTCCTCCCCTCAGCTGGCCCTTCCCTGGCCCTGGGGGCTCCTTGTCAGGGCCGACAGCAGCCCCAGGGGGACCCTGTCCAGCCCCCACCTCCTGGTGCCGATGCTCCCAGACCCCAGTGTCGGCTGTCAGCTGTGCCCCTTATCACTGGTGGTGATGTGGTGATCAAATGGGGTGAGGCTCAGCAAAAGGGGGACCAGCAGGAGGGAAGGAAGATGAAGGTGAAGGGTGGCATCAATGTCCCTGCCTTCCTTGGCTGGGGCCAGTGAGCACTGGGGCCAGGGAGTGCTGCAGGAGCTGGGGGTCAACAGCTGCTGCGCAGGGCTTGGCAGAGAGGGGCTGGGGGCCAGAAGGGGGCTTCAGGCCCAGCCTAGCTCCAAGTGCTGCACTTCAGGCGAATGTCTCTCCCATTTTGTTTACTGCCATTGATGGATTTTTGCATTTTTCTCCCATGTTGCCTTTCCATGTGCCCAGTGCTGGCCCAGCAGTGTTTCTGCCCCTCTTGGCTCGGGGCTGGGGGCACTGCCCGAGGGGCTCTTGGTAGGCTGCCACGCAGGGCTCGAGCATGGTGAGGCCACTTCTGCTTGTGCAGACAGCTTGGACACATGGAGAGAGCAGCCTGCCCTCTCTCCAAAGGAGCACCAGGGGCTCTTCCCAGCTTGCAAGAAGCTTTCTGGCTGCCTTTTGGTCACCCCCTGCCACACTTTCCCCATCCACATAGTGGCCGGGAGCAACCCAGTCCCAGATACTAAGGGCTCCTTAATCTTGCTGTGAAAGACAGACTAAGGGCCGGCAACTGGAAGCAGAAGCTGCAGGAGATATATTTAGAAAGGAGGCACATCGTTAGCACAGGCTGGGAGGGAATGGGTGCCTGGGGGCGATTCAGTCCGAGGCTGGACACCGCTGGGGCAAGGAGACCCAGCAAGGAGCCCCAGCAAGGCAAGGGCAAGCTCTGCCTGCAGGGACAGTCAGACCAGTGACAACAAGGCCACGTGGTCCCCTAATACAACTGGGGAAACTGAGGCATGGAGGGGCAGCTGTCTGAAATACACATGTGCAGGTTCGGGAGGGCTGGCTACGTGCCACACATCCCAAGCACCTATGAGCTCTGGTGCTCCCCGTAGCGCCGTGCTGGTGACACCCCCAGGCACCCTGGTGTCACCCACCTGGACGCCATCTGTCACGCCAGAAGGACGCAGGTTTCCCGTGGATCCTGTGTCACCTCTGCCAGCCCCGAGGAGGCAGCTCGGGGCCCCCTGAGCTTCTTGAATTGCACCAGGTGCCTTCGCTGAGCGGCTGAGTCGCACCTCTCATTTGCAACCCCTGCTATCAGCAGCGTAATTACTTTGTCTCAACAACCCCAGCGCCACCCAGGTGGGTGACGCCTTCGCGTCCCTGTCCCCAGACACTTCATTACAACAGCCCAACATGAGGACATCTCCGATCCCAAGCCCTGCCAGCTCCAGTCCCCAGGGACCTGGTGCCGTGTGGTGCCTGCATCCCAAGTGTGGCGGCTCTGTGCTGAAGCACAGATGTTCAGGCAGCGTGGCTGATACCGGGGGATCAGCCCGTTGTGCAATGAGGTGTGTAGGTGCTCAGATAGCCCCATTACCTGAGTTACTTGGGGGTCTAAGCCCTGCAGGGTCCCACTGGCCAGGTTCTTCTGTGAAAATGGAGTTGGCGGGGTGAAAGTTGGGATCCATCGATGCCTCAGGAGAGATTAAGGAGAAAAGGCATCCCCAGACCCGATGTCAGATGTCCTGCCAGCATCCTCACAGCTGGTTGGGAAGCTGGTTTTCCTGATGAGCAGGACCTGGCTTTGGAAGAGCTGTCCGTCTGCGTGAGGGTGACAGGCAACCCCCAAACAGCCCCTTGTGCGGCTCAGCCAACCCGCATGTCCCCAAGGAGCAAGGGACTTGGCTGCTCCTGTCCTCTACAGCGCTGGACCACGACCAGGCCATCTGGCTGGGGCTGGCAGCACAGACACCCTGCCTGTCTGCATCAGCATCCCATCACTGTCCCCGTGCCAGGGGTCACCCTGTGCTGTGCAATCAGGGGACCCCGCACCCCAGGCTTTCCCGATGCGTGCTCACCCTCCGTGCCCTGCAGCACTGGCAAAAGGGGGCACATCCATCCCCAGAGACCCGAGGGGCTGACATGGCTCGTAGGGCTCTGCATGCTTTGGGGGACAGAGCAGCATGGTAGCAATATGCCAGCCCCACTTCATGCCACCAGACATCCCAGCTGATACAGAAGGGCTGGTCCAAGCCACAGGTCTGTGCTGGGTGGGGGAGCTGAATGCCGGGAAGCTGAACATGCCCTGCTAGGGGCAGACCTGTGCGCTCAGCAGCCTGAGCGGAGCCGGGGAAGCAGCGGGAACTGAACAAAGGGCTGCAGGGTGGAAAACACACACAGATAACCCTGCACACCTCTTAACCACTGTGAGGGGCTGCCAGCAGTGCTGTTGCAGCGAGCTTTGCACCAGCACACATGCCATGGCCAGGGGCAGAGGCCCTGGCAGGCTTCCCGAGGCAGTGGCCGTGCCATGTTCCAGCTGGCCGAGGAGGGCAGCGGGGAGATGCCCTTGGTGCTGGCACACCACCAAGGGGAAGGGCAGCAAAGTCCTGGAACATCTTCTGCTCCTGGGCTGTATCATGGCAGAAGAACGGGGATGAAGCTGTAAGAAGCCAGGTAATCCCTCACTTTGCCCAGCTCACAAGGGGCTGGGGAAGAACGGCAGGGCTGCAGGCATGCAGGAGGCTTTCCAAAACCACGGCACTTCGCTGCCCGTCTCACCTGCTGATGTCTCTGGCTACAGAGGCAGAAAGACACCTGCAGCCTGCCTGCGAGGCTTGGGGACAATGTTGCCTGGCAAGCCTCCATCTGCACAACCTATGGTGTTGACAAGCCCCACTGAGCATTGGGAAGGAGCCAGCGTCTGGCCGCCAACCATCTCCCTCCTCCTTGGCTTCAGTAGCACAAATCACCAGAGAGAAATCCTTGGTGAGTGTGAGTGTGTGTGTGTGTGTGTGTGTGTGTGTCCCTGTGTCTGTTCTCAGGGGACACCCCGTCACCTTGTCACTGCGGCACAGCCATGGGTTGCTGCTCTGCAGAGTGCCTCGGGCCAAGCCCGTGCCTGTCACGCAGCGATGCCGGCGAGATGCCTGGTTTTGGCTGGCACCCGCAGAAGCCTCCTCTGGGAATCCTTGGCTCCTGCCCCAGGAAAAGCCCCTGTGCCCAGGCTGGAAGACAAGGCTGAGCTTAACAGCCCCACCAGGGACCTCCAGACCTGCAGAGTGAAGCCTTCAGCTAGGGTCTGGCAGCCGTGCAGTGAGTTACAGCTGGGAAAGGTAACTCGTCCTAAGTGACCTGGCATTTATTGGGCACAGGGGACTGGAGGGATGTTTGCAGGCACAACAGCAGTGTGGCAAAGCCCTGGGGTGACCCTGCATGCCCAGCCTGCTCCCAGCTGGTCTCCCCTGCCTGCTTCTCTGGCCTCCTGCACAGGAGATCCTGCCCAGGGCTCCTGTCCAGCGCACGCTGATGCCACCCCCTCTGGAAAGACACTGGGTCTCTCCCACCCCAGACACAAGCCCACAAGCTCAGGAACCCAGCGGGGGGTGCATCTCCTCCAGACACCCAAAAGTAAGCCCTCAGTGCCATGGGACGCTGTGGAGCAGCACAGGACAGGAGCTTTGTCCTGCCCATGGCTCGGAGGCACAATGGGGCTGGGCACAGCTCCTGGGGGACAGCCTGGTACACGTCAGCGTGGGTGACAGCCACATTGGGCCAGGGGCATGGAGCTGTTGGAGCAGGTCTAGAGGAGGCCACCAAGATGATCAAGGGGCTGGAGCATCTTGCATGTGAAGGCAGGCTGAGGGAGTTGGGGTTGTTCAGCCTGGAGAAGAGAAGGCTCTGGGGAGACCTCTCAGTGGCCTGACAGGGCCTAAAGGGAGCTGAGGCTCTGTGTTGGGGGTGTAGGGGTAGGGCAAGGGGTAATGGCTTCAAACTAAAAGAGGGTAGGTTTAGATTAGACATAAGGAGGAAATTCTTCACTATGACAGTGGTGAGGCCCTGGCCCAGGCTGCCCAGAGGAGCTGTGGGTGCCCCATCCCTGGCAGTGCCCAAGGCCAGGCTGGATGGGGCTGGGGGCAGCCTGGGCTGGTGGGAGGGGTCCCTGCCCATGGCAGGGGGTATGGAATTGAATGTTATTTAAGGTCCCTTCCAACCCATGCCATTCTGTGACCCCATGGCAGGGCACCTTCCCTGGGACACGGGCTGAAAGAGCAGCCTCATGGCAGGGGAGTCAGGGCTGGAGGAGCGGGGCGGGGGGGTTCTGCCTGCTGCCCCCCACCTCCTCCGGGACCGGCCAGCAGCGGATCGCACCAGCGGTGGACACAGCCCGTGTGGGTGAATCAGCAGTGCCCAGGAGCCCCGCTGCCTTCCCCCGGAGCCAGCCGGGGCCGAAGAGGAGCTCTGCCCCCAGCAAGGGCAGCGTCCCCCTCCCCGGAAAGCTCCCACTTTACAGCCCAGAAGGCACTGGGGAGACTGGGATTCGCAGGCACGCTGGCTGGCCGCGCTCCAGCCTCATCAGCATGCCAATTGCTCTCTCACCCGCTCCGTTTCAGATCCTACCCTTAACATTTAACCACTCCCCATTAATTTCCGAATTGCCACACACGTCGCGGAGCCGCGCCGGGGCCGGGCGGTTCCCAGGGCGGCCGGGCTGGGGGTGCCGGGGGCGGCCCCGGCCGAGCACCCCCGGTGCCGGGGGGTGGGAACGGGGCCGGGAGGAGCGGGGAGCCGGGGACCCGCCGCTTGGCTTTGTCCTGCGGCAGACACATGGAGTACATTAGCAGCCTTTCAGGGGAAGTTTGATCGATGGGGAAGGCTTTCTAACTGACTATCAAAGCACGCATGGTATGTGAGAAGCAGACACCAATTAGTGATGTCTTTTTAAAGGCTGCCTTGTTAAGAGGGGAATAAGGGGAAAGAATGAAATTGGCCAGAAAACATGGAGCTATTTAACCTTAATTAGAAGAAAGGTGTGGGCTTTGTGAAAAGGCCATTTCTGAAAAGGGTTTTTCTCCCTGGGTATAAAGAGATCCTGCCTACTTGTTAGAGACTTGTTAGAGTTTATAAGACTGGGCAGGAGGCTAACTTGTAGAAATGCCTTTTATGCCACTTGAATGTGTGGCTTGCTTATTATAGTCTGCCATCCTGCCAGGGTGGCTGGTGGAGAGGAGAGGAGAGAGCAGCACTGCCAACTGGCTATAAATTTCATGAACATCATAAATGTAAGTGCTTTCTGGAGAGCTGTACAGATTGCACATAAAAGTCCCCCTTCTGTCCCTGTAAACTAAAAAGAGGGCTTTTTTGGCAAATTAAAAATTGTAGAGTGTATTCCATGCTGAGCTCGGAAGCAGCCAGGCTACAAATCCACAGCTACAAAGTCGCAGCCGCACAGGGAGGTCTCCCGCACACGCGGGCATCTCCGCTCCCGGCTCTGATGCGGCGCTGGGGGCAGCACGGCCGGCACCGAGGGCACAGGGGGGCTGAGCATGCCCCCCAGGAGGGCTCCTGCAGGGAGGTGGCCTACGCACCACAGCGCTCGTGTTACAGCCAGGCAAGGCACGGCACGCCGGGACAATCAATTGCGTGTGCTGCGGGCACAGAGAGCTCATGCTCTAGGAGCTGAGCATTGCTCCCGTGGCACTGGAGGGGCCCAGCACACCAAGAGGGGCCCTTTGGGATGGCACCACGCACTCGTCCCCCACTGTGGATGCCGACACCGGACATGGTCAGTAGGCACAGAAAGAGGAATTTTCCCTTCCAGCTGCCCAGGATGGTGCCGTGTCTGCCGGGAACACCCCCGGCCTGTGCGGCTGCTGCAGGCACGGAGCTCGGCCCTCGCGGGGCTGCTGCTGGAGTCGAGGCTCCGTGCGCGGATGGCGCCTGCTGTCTGCACATCCGAGCGAGTTCAAGTTCTCGCTGCACGTATCAGAGTTTTTTCCTTCCCCCCTCCAGCTTAATAAGGGCCATAAATATCATCTAATGACTGCATAGAGCAAGCATTTATAGCAGGCAGGACACACACACACATGCAGTGTGGTGCTTCCCACCAGCCACCTGAGTCCTTCGGGCAGCACGTTCCCGCACAGAGGGCAGGAGGAACTGCTGCCAGACCAGGCTGATGGCTGAATCCAGAATCCAGGCTAGGAAGCTGGGCAGGTGGAGGGGACACAGCACCTATCTGATCTTGTTCCTTACTGTCAGCTATCCCCACAGAGCTGTGATGGCTGCACGCTGCTTAATCACATTCCAAAACTCCTTTCTGTGGTGCACAGCCAAGCAGGGCTAGCCAGGACTGCCCTGTGCAGGCTTGGAGCTACGGAGCCCTGCCATCACCCATCTCTGTGAAACACCCTGAGCTAGGTTGGGGTTCCTGTGTGCTGCCTGTGCCCCATCAGCACCTGCTGGGACACTGGGAGGGGACTGGGGTTTAGTGCATGGGGAGCTCATCGTGCCTGTGCCTATGAGCACCACTGGCTGTGCTCCTGCCTGGGACACGGACAGGGACGCCACGTGCCAGACGTCAGTGTGAGCACCAGGTCACTGCCCCCAGGGGACACCTGCATCACCCCGTGCCCTCCCCAGCTCCCTGTTGCTCCCAGGCAAGAAAGGTTCCCTATTCTCATGGGGTGCTTGCTAACATTCAGTCCCAGTTTTCCCAGGGTGTTAGAGGAGAGCTTTGCAAAATGCACTGCATGCATGTGGGCACTGTTAACCCAGGGAGCAGCCCTGGGCTCTGCAGTCCTTAGGGTGGAAGGAATGTGGTGCTGTTAAACTGAATCGCCCCGGGCAGCACCCTGAAACAGATCCCTCTTCACCCTGTTCAGGATCATCCCTGGCCAGTGCTGGGTCCCAGCAGGATGGTGCAGGGATATCTCTGCCCCCCGGGCAGCTGTGGCCTTTGCTTTCCATGGGCTGAACCCATTCAGTATCAGCTCCTGCTTGGAGGCCTGCAGGCGCAGGTCCAATTCTGCTCTGCAGGAGACCGCAGCGTGCACAGCTCCCGGGGGCTTTGCAGCCTCGTTGCAGAGCAGTGCGTGATGGCACTGCTATTGCTCCTTCCCACAGCCATCAAACTTGTCTTGTTGTTGCACCTCCTCCAGTGTCTCCCCGCACCAAATGGGTGGCTGCGGGTGCCAAGACCCCGTGGCTCCTTTCCCTTTCTGCTGCACACACGTGCCTGAGGACCCAGGAGCAGCAGGGATCTGTGGCTTCGGATAAATAGAAACCAGGGCTCAGCACGGCTGCCTGCTCCAACGTGACAACATGACAGTGTGTGAAGGAAGCATCCTCGTGCTGAAATCCTGGGGAAAAGCATGTTTCTTGGGTCTGAGTGCTGATTCCCTTGCGGCCACCCGGTCTCCCAGTAGCAGCACACCACACTTGGGAGCAGAGCAGTGTGTCCCCACCGGCCCCTCAGCCACTGCGCCGTGGCTCTGGGCAGCCCCAGTTTGTGCCTGCCTGGCCCAGCTGCTTCCCACCCCCAGGGGACAGGTTCCCAGCCTGTGACTTTCCTGGGCACCGCAGGGACTTGTGCTGTGTGTTCCTGCCCTCAGCCTGCAGCTACACCCCCAGCACACCGAATCTGCCATGCAAACACTTTGGGGCAGCTCTGTACCATAGGGGACTGTTGCCGCCTCTGTGCCAAGCCCCCGGATGCCGCAGGCTTTATCCCACCCCAGCACTCCTCTGCTCGACCCAGGGCTGAGCATGTCCCAGGGGATGAGTGGGTGGCAGCAGAGGGGAGCAGACGCGCCGGTGCCAGCCGGCTGGGCTGGTGTCAGCCTGTTCCCAGCTCAGGGACAGGCTCTAGAGCATCCCAGGGGAGCACGGGTGGCCATTTAGGACTGAGGCTGTTCCAAAACCGCAGATAAAGCTCTGCAATTATCCTGCACTGCACCCTGGGGACTCTGTGTGTCCCAGCACTGTGGGGCTCAGGCAGAGAGCTTCCCTGAAACCCGCTCTGCAGATGGCTGTGACCCCCTGCACACCCTGGCCGTGCAGAGACAGGCTTGGATGGAGCGTGACCTGTCCTCAGACGACTGAAGCTAAACCAAAATAACCCCAGTCCAAGCCAAGCTGAATTGCCAGGACAGCCTTTTGCATCAGTTCCCTAAATTAGAATAAAACTGAAGTGAAGCTGGCATGCGGACAGGGAGGCAGGAAGGACAGTGAGCCATTCCCAGGCCCCTGCCGTGGTGGTGGCTCCGGCTTTCTCTGGGGCTGCCCCCCAAGAGTCAGCGGGGCTGGACGTGAGGGCTGCGGGGCCTGAGCCTGCACACACGTGTGCTGGGGAGCATTGCTGTGCCTCTCCTGCAGGATGCTTGTTCTTTTTTAGCACTGCGAGCTGCAGAGCAGGGAATCAAGTGCTGAAGGCTGGTGTGCATGGGGTAGGCCTGTCCTCCAGGCACCACGGCAGCAGGCCCGTGTCCAACACCCCACCGACCCCCTTCAATGTCTGCAGGAGAAGGCTTCAGGGCGGGGATGGTCCTGCTGCATGGCTGGAGAGGGGGCTCAGAGATCATCACTGCCCTGTGGGACACTCGCGGGGCCAATCCACATCCCAGGTGGTGCTTCAAGACAGCCAAGGGCACATGGGGACAGCTCATGGTGCATGGGAGTGGGGTTGTGCCCCCTGGCATTGGGACCTGTGGGATTTGGAGCCAAGCAGGTCTCCCCCCTGTCACCCTGTGTGCACTGTGAAGGAGGACGTGCTCCACCCAGAGCTGTGTCCCTGCCCTCCGACCCTTTCCTGCTGCTTCCTGGGCATCCTGCTTGGACCCACACCATGCCCCAAGAACGGTGGCCGTCACCCTGTCATCACCTCCCTGTTACTGCACGGGGCACTTGTGACAGTGCCAGGCCACTTGCAGCAGGGTGAGCAGTGTCCCTGTGCCCTCAAAGCCCGGCCATGGGCACAGCGTGGTGGTGGGGACACCTGGGGACACCCCTGGGTGCTGGGGATGCGCTGCCAGGCAGGAGCTGCGCACCCCGCGCTGCTGCTGAGCACAGCAGGGACCCGGCACCTGGGGGAGACTGTGGAGCCCAAGCCCTTTCCTTGGAAAAACACCCTGCCTCCAAAGCACGGCTCAGCCCAAGCGAGGGCAAATGCAAAACTTGCTCCAGCAGCTGCCATGGGTCAACAAAATGGGCTATGAGAGCATCCAGGCCAAGGCAGCGGCAGAATCCTTAATGAGAGTGTCCTCAGTGGTGGCTGATGAGGATAAAACCAGGCTACAAAGAGCCACAGGGGCACAACTCCTTCCTGCTGGGCTGAGCCATGTCTTCCATGTGGCCCTGCGATGGGCTGGGTGAAGGCTCCGAGTGACCCAGCACGCGAGGGGATGCTGCGGGTACCCTGCAGGTCCTAGAGGCTCCAAGCTCCCTGGTGGCACCGGCCACGATGTGCTCCACCCAAGAAGCATTCCCTGGATGAAGCATGAGGTTTCTGCTTGCAGAGCAGGAGGGATCATCTGCCAGGGGAGGCAGAGCCAAAATGTGGGCTCCCAGCAGCCAGGAGCATCCCAGGACTGCCGGGTGCCACGCTGTGCCACTGTGGCACTGGGCTGGCTTTGCGCTGGCTGTGACCCACATCCATCGACGTCCCACCTGGACCTGTGATCTGGGAGGATCCGCTCAGTGCTCTCTCCAACTTGGCTATTTCTCTGTGCCTTAAACAGCAATTAAGAATAAAAGTGGAGCTGCTTTTGCCTGCGAAAGGCTCTGTCTGACTCCTGTCTCCTTACTGCAGTGCTGCTCTGATTTCCATCTCATGCATATCTTATTTAACATTCTGGATACTGTTTTGAGTGCCCCAATATTTTAAAATAAATTGCTGCATGTAAAAGACTTAATGTCACATTCTGTTATTCTGACTGTTAAAAGAAAAGTGAAATCTTCAATGGGGCTAGTGGAGCAGAAGCAATCACACAGAGGGAGGTCCTATTAATGTGTATTACGTTTCATTATTCCAGCACTGCATGTCAACTAGCTTCTCATCAGAACTCACGCAACAGATCACAGTATTAACTCCTTGCAACCAAACAGGGGGGCAGGCTTTTTAAACTCTTGCTGTGTTCCTTGCTTCCCTGGATCCATCTCTCTGATGTTGTTCTCATGTCCCCAGCGTGCTCCCGCACACGTTCGGTGTTGCCTTCCTCCCCGCGGGGACTGGGCTCGGGGGGAAACCAGGTGGGACAGGGCAGGGAAAGGGGGACAGGCAGAGGGGTGGGAGAGGGAAGGGGTGATGGAGAGGGAACAGGGGATGGAAAAGGATGATAGAGCTGCGTGTAGGAGAAGCAATGGGGAGGAGGTGTGGAAGATGAAGAGAGGGTTGAGATGCCAGAGGAAATGGGCTCCCCACCATCAGTACACGTCACCTTCTCCCAGCTACCCAGCTCTGTGAAGGTAGGGAGTTCACCCCAGTGGTTTCCTACTCCAGAAGGTTTCTCCAAGCCCACATATTCATGTCTCTTTTTCCCTTCTCATCCTGCTCCCTGAAGCTGCAAGCCAGGCTGGATGGAGCTACCAGGCACCCACTGGTTCAGGCTGTGACATCCCCAACGTGGTGGTGGGAGAGGGGCAGGGAAGGGGAGGGGGCTGCAGCTGTGGTCCGGGCACAGGTCATGGGTGAAGGGGAGGTGGAGGGAGCCCCATGGAGATGGAAGGAGGCAACAAGGAAGGAGAAAGCACCTGTCCCAGATGCAGGTGGACCCAGCACAGTTGGCAGGTTTTTAATCTTCTTCTTTCCTTGTTCCTTGTGGAGAAGAGATTCCAGCCCCATTGTGGTCCGTAAGAAGACAGGCAGCTCAGTGCTCCCATGCCCAGCGCGTGCTCAAATGCTGAAGTGCAGGAGAATGGGCTCAAGATCCAGCTTTTGTTGTCAGCCTGTGTCTGTGCTGCACGGGGCTCAGTGGAGCAGAGTGGCAGCTCAGCTCAAAGGGGATGTTCTCCAGAGCAGGGAGGCTGCTAAATGCAGCACCCCCAGCACTGAACGCAACACCCCAGGTCCCTGCCACAGCCCACTGGGGATGGGGGTGCTCAGGGCAGGCCCATGGGTTGGGATGGCATCGGATGGAGGGGGGAGCAGGTGAGTGTTCCCCTGCTTCCATCAAAAACCTCCTCCCAGGGCACTGCCTCACACCCCCTTCCCCAGGGTGCAGAGGGGGCACCAGAGCTCTCCGGGCACCCCAAACTGGGAAGAGGCAGGGGGCTGTGGAGGGGACCTCAGCCTGCTGAGCACGCAGGGGACGTGGGACAAACATCTCTGCTTGTGCTGGGGCTGGGCTGGGCTGGGAAACCCCAGCTGTGCCTGAGCCCAAGAGTCCCTGAACAGCCTGGGCAGGGGAGCCGTGCCAAGCACCCCGACTCTGCGACAGATTGCAGAGCATGTGTATTTAAATCACACAGTGCAGAAACATCCTCGCAAACAGTTTGGGGAGCGAAACGCCGCGGCAGGCAGGGACACGGATAAGCGAGGGGCCACGGCGCTGCCCTGGTGGTGTTCATGCTGGGGGATGGCGTACGGAGGGGACGTGGGGAAGCTTCAGGCCTGGAGGTGTCCTCAGGACATGAGGGGATTGGAAATTCGTGGGAGACGGTGCTAAAGTCTGAGCCTCACGCTGACTTTTGTGCTTGTGGTCCCTGGGGAGCTTCCTGATTGAAAATTGATGCTTCCCTGCCTGAAAACCCTGGAAAAATCATGTAAGTTGGGTGGTTTTTTACTTTCATTTTCTGTAGGTTTGTTTTGTTTTCTCCTCCAGCTTTTTCACAGCCTCTGTTCTTGCATTTGCTCCATTTTTTTTTTCCTTGTGGTTTCGAACGATCCGTGTTTTTCTCCAACACAAATTAAAGTTTGGGTTAGGAATTTCATGGATGGTGGGGAAAATAACAGCTTGTTTTTCAGTTCAGCCCATTTCTAACCCAATCCCTGATACTCCTAAGCCTCTGTCCTGGCTTGCACCAGGCACATCACCAGCACTGCAGCGGGAGGGTGACGCTCATCCCTTGGGTGCTGAGGGACCGCAGGGGCAGGAATCCCACTGCGATAGCACCCTTGGCCCACCCAACATCTCTGGAGCTGCTCCCACCCTTATTGTGTCCCTGTGGGCTCAGGTTGGTGGCAGGGAGAGGGGACAAGAGGCATCAAGTGTAATGTCTCCCCACACCTTCCTCCTCTTCACTTCTTCTCCCAGAATTTGAAAGAATTTATTAAAAGAAGAGACATTGAGGGGCTGGGATGAGGCAGAGGAGCAAGGCAGAATGGAGAGGAGGAGGAGGACGGGCGGTATTCCTTGCTCTGCCCTCACTGGGGCTATACATTGGGACACCAGAGATGCTTGCCTTTCATCGCTACCTTCTCCTGACTGTGTCTGAGCCCAGATCAGGCAGCACTTCACAGGCACTCAGCATCATCCCAGAGACCATACCCCTGGGGACAAACGCCACATCCCTCGCTCCTTCCAGTGCCCTTCCCGGTGGGGCTGATCCTTACCCTGGCACAAGGAAAGAGCACAGAGAGCCCCAGAGACGGACAACATCAGCATGGAGCAGCTTCATTTTCAGAGCTATGCACCCCCCACAGGGCAGGAGGAAAGGCGCCCGGTGCTGCCTGCCCCACCAAGGGCTCTAGAGGTCCAGCTCTGCCTCACCAGCTCCATGGCTGGGGGAGAGACCAGCTTTGGCCAAGCTGTGGCTGCTCGTCTTGTTCAAAGGACTGATGGCCCGGCATCCTCGGGGTGTGGCTGCCAGTCCCTGACTCTGGCACACTTGTGCAGCTCTGCCCCAGTGTCGGGGGACTGCTCGTCCATCAGGCGTGTCTGATTTATTTGCACTGACATCCTTTCCAGTCCTCATTAAACTTGGTTTGCCCAACACCAGCTGGCAAACGTGATAGCCAGCCTGATCCAAAGTGGTCTCACCCCATGCATGACGTGGATACTAGTGCTTTGGTGAAGCTAGGAGATAGCTGGGCTGAGCTTTTGCTACTTGGACCTCTCCCAGCCCTGACCAGGCCCCAGATGTGGATGCTGTGAGATGCCCGAAGCTCATTTTATCCAGATTATTGTGCCAAGAGGCACTGAGCTGTAATAGTAGCTGCAGCAGTCCTGGGTCACGCACAACACAGGATGGCCTGTTCCAGTGATGGATGGGGTCAAGTGATGGCTGGAGCAGGACGCATACCTTCATGCCAGACTGGCCTGTACAGCCCCATCTGAAGCTGAGCAGGACGCAGCATCCCACCCTCACTGGCTGGGTGCCCCCCTCCGAGCCGTCCCTGTGATGTGTATGACCTGGGACGCCCTTCGCCTCTGTGGCCACCCCCAGCCCCAGCCCCCAAGACCCCTGGCTCCTGCTTTGTTCCCTGGGGCCAGCCTCGCCGCGGATGCCTCCTGTTGCTGAGCGGCTCAGGAGGCTGCGGGGTGACCCCTGACATTAACCTAATTGTTCCCTCTCTTTGATTAGATGCACCACAAAGCTGGTAAATGGATCAAATTAAATTTGAGTGGCGGCAGCACAGCTTTGGAACGCTGATTAGATTTGAAAATACCACATTTAAATATCTTAGCATTTGTGGGGATTAGGAGAGAGAGGGGGAGTGTGAGCAGGGGGAAACAGAGGAGGGAGAGATGGGGGAGGCAGAGCCAAGCCCCTGCTCACAGCTCAGTGCCTGGGTGCCCAGCGAGTACCGGCCCTGGGTCTCCTGCTTGGCACAGGTGGGGGCACTTCTGAGCTCTGGTATGGGACACCTTGCTCCAGGCTCACCCGAGGTTTGGTGTCCTCGGATGGGATGGGCTCAGTCCCCACTGCACTGCTGTCCCCTCCCACCCCACTGCCTGCTCTTAAATGTCACCCGGCGTCACTGAGATTTATGCTGCACAATGAACAGCAGCACAAGGCCATAAATGGGAAAGAAAACTGGAGACCAGTCCTGGTCTGGGTGCTGGCTGCTGGGCACTGAGCACCCCCTCCTGCCACACTGTGGCTCCGTGCAGGAACCAGCCCCAGGCAGACGCAGAGCCCGAGGTGCGGGGTACGCCAAAACCCACCCTCACCCCTCTCCACCAGCCTCCTGCATCCCGGTGAGTGCTGATCCTGGGCAAGCTGCACCACCAGAGCCATCACTGGGCCACCCAGACAGGCACGCTGGGAGTGCAAACCCAGGGCACAGGGGTGCACTTGCATACCCAAAGTGTGCGTGCACATGTGCACACGAGTGCACTGGTGTGATCCCAGCTCCAAGTGCGTGTAAGAGCATGTGCAGAGCTGAGCTAGGGAAAGGCATGTGTGCCCTTGTGCCAGCGCTTGTCCCAGGGCGTTTGGGTGTGCTTGTGCGTGCGGCACGGCCAGCAGCTCCCTGCACGCTCAAGGGGAGCGGCGCGAGAGCGTGGGCGCGCCGTGGTGAGCGGGGCTGCGGTGGCGTCACCGAAACACGGGTGCATCCTCCAGGAGTGCGCGGAAGGCAGCGCTCTGCTAAGCAGAAACAGCTGGAGCACATCTGGCTCCCATCAGAGGGACTCCAAAATATCCTTAGAAGAAGAAGGGACAGAAAAGAGAGAGTAAAGCTCCTGCTGGGGCGTTTCTGAGCATCCCAGCACCCCGTACTGTGTCCAGCCATGACCCCAGGGCCACGTCCCCGCTCGCCTCCTCCCTGCCATCCTCCAGCCAGAGGAGTTCCAGGAAAGGCAGAAGCGCAATTCAACGGGAACACCAGCACAGTGGGGCCGGGGGGAGGAAGGGAGGAGCAGGACAGGCTGCGGGGAGCTCTGTGTTTGCAGCCTTCCTGCAGCAGGCAGAGCTGGAGCTGCTGGAAGCTGCTGGGAGCTGCTGGGGCAGGAGATGAGCAACGGGGCAGGCAGCTCACCTCGCCAGCCAGTCCTGGGGAGGAACAGCACCACAAAACATCTCTGCCAGCAAGTTTTGGGCTACAGAGTTGGTCCAAAACAGCCCTTTTTGAGGTGCTGACATGTCCTCACACTGACCAGCCTCTGGACACCCATCTGACCACTCAGGTGGCCTCGGTACTTCGCTGAGCATCCTCATTCTCTTGGAGAGCACTGGGGCGTCAGAGCTGGGGAGGTTCCCCGGGGTGAGAAGGGTTTTATGGTAATAGCAACAAGATGTGGGTGATTCACTTGCCAGCAATAAATCCTGGCCCAGAGAGGACAGTTAAGTAGGGAATTTCAACACTATTTCCATTCTGAGAAATTAATAAAAGTTAAAAAGCTCAGAGTCCCAACACCTCCATAAGGTGTGACTGCAGGGGTGGGACTGCAGGACACGAGTTCATCTAAACAAAATGCTTTTGTCCTCCTGAGCAGGAACACTTTGACATCAAAACGGGGTGCTTTGAGTTCATCATAGTTTGCGGTGGAAGACGCAAGCTCTTCTTCCCACGCCGGATGGTGACGATGTGTGCAGACAGGCTGGGGGGAGCCGAGCAGAGCAGTTGGGAGCCCACTGCTAGGTCTTTCCTGGATCCTTGCCCTGAACTGAAGGCTTTGGCTCCTTCACCCTGAGGTGCTAGGGCCCAGGGATGCTGTGTTTGCAAGCACTGAAGGCTCGTCAAGGCAAGCATAAGATTATGGAGGTTTGTGAGAAGGCTGCAGCCATGATGCCAGCAGGTCTGAGACTCCCCAGGCAGGGAGAGGCAGAGCTGAGCTGTGCTGTTTCACAGCTGGGTGCAACACAGATGCAACCTGCAGGGAGCTGTAGGTGCTTCAGCTGCTCCTGACCCATCTCCCACCTTCTGCAGGCTTCCCTTTGCTGAGCCAGGATGCCTTGCAGTGACATGCATGGCCTCGTGGCCTCTGCCAAGCTCCTCCACTGCTGGTGGTGGTGGCAGAGAGGCACCTCCTGCTCCCCTCACAGCATCCGAGGCTATCACTCCTGGGCACCCATAGAGCCCACGCTTGGCTTGGGGATCTCCCACACCCTCAAGGAGTCGTGCTGGTGGTTTGCAGGGGAGGGAGGGCTGGGGGACACATCCATGGGAGTGTGAGCATAGGCTGGGGGCTTGCTTTGGGGTGATGTGTTGGCATGCAGGTGGGTGAAGAGCTGGGCGTCTGCATGGGTGAGTGGTGCACGGTGCCTGCAGCCCTCCTGCATCCCCTGCCCAACAATAAAGGGCCTGTGGGCTGAGGGAGGTTTGTGCCCTGCATGCCGAGTGCACTGCAGGGTGCACACAGGGGTCTCTGCATCCCCCACCCGCCTGCCCGGGCTGCAAGGACTGAGCTGCCCAAACCACCTGCAGAAGCCCCACAGCATGGGGCCAGCAAAACCTGCTCCAAAACAGGGTGGGTCCAAGACAGCCCCTGGCCCTGGCAGTGTTGTCCCCAGCTGAGGCCACCTGTGCTGCATGGGGACAGGGCGAAGGCATCGCCAGGGCAAGCAGTGCAAGATGCAGCTGAAAATCTGGGAGACAGGGAGTTGTGGAGGCTGGGAGGGAGCGGCGGGCAGACAGCAGAGTGGATTTCTGCTTGAGTGGTTATTATACCGTCGATTTGAAGAGACAGATGACGGCAGTGGCAGAGGAGGCAATAATTGAAAGCGCCATGAAACATTAATGAATGCCCAGGGACTGGATCAGGAGTTGTTAACGCTCACTTCGCTCTCTCTGTCTCGCTCTCTTTTTAAAGTCAAAATTGTTCCACTGCCCTCTAGGCGAAGGATTTATTTTTTTTTCTCCCTGATTTAAAGGTGCAGGCGCCCACCGAAGGAGCCCTGCCTGGGTGGTGGGTCACGGCTCCCCCCAGCCAGGGGCAGCTCGAGGCGGGCGGTGGTGGGGAGCGATGTGCAGGGCTCTCAGCTGCAATCAACAGGTCCAGTGCTTGCGCTCAGCACAGCACACAGCTATGGGCTGAGCCTGCTGGTGGACAAATCTCTTTCCTGCCCCCAGCCAGGACGGGTGAGCCACGATGCTGCTCAGAGGAGCAAGGAAAACTGCCCAGAGAGCATCCCCCTTCCAGGGCACGCTCCTCATGGGCGCCGCAGATGCTCTCCATGCTGTTTGCCATTTAGAGGGGCCTTGGGGGCTGAGGAACAAAGAGCTTTTAGCAGAGCTGTCAGCAGCACCAGGGAGGTCTGCGACCTGCAGGTACTGGGCTGTCGCTCACACAGGGCTTAGGCACAGGCTGGGGGATCCCCTGGCTTCGCACCAAGGGATCTGGCGTCACGTAGTGGTTGCTGCTCTGGTCTTAAAAGGAAATTAAAAGCCCTGCCCTAGGAAGGGTAAAGTGGAGGTGAAGGAGAGACAATGCGCTCAGAGCGGAAGGACAATGAACTGAGATCCTTGTGTCCCCTGCATATCCAGGGTGCCAGCAGGGCAGGGGGTGTCAGGGGAGATGGGCCCTTTTCTAGGGCACAGGAACACCAGAACCAGCCCCTGGGGACAGGCAGGCTGCTGGTCCGTGGGGAGAGCCTGTCCCAGACCATTCTGACCATGAGCAGGGCCCCAACAAGCTCCACAGGTCCTGGGAAATGCCAGGAGCAAGATGCTCATCTCCCACCGCGGGCACACAGCAGGGCAGCATGGCAGGACACCAGTGCTGGTGGCAGGGACACGTGCTGCACCCCCAGGGACACCAGGCAGCCTTGGCTGTGCTCCGTGGGACAAGGGTGGTGGTGGCACTGTCCTCCAGAAGACAGGGGGGATCCAGGCTGTGCACCACAGAACTGACATGCCAGGAGCTGGGGTGGAAAGGAGCAGAATGTGGTGTTCCCAGATCACTGGTCCTGTCCACCCGAGCACCCTGGGCATGGCAGGACACCCCTGGACACCCCAGCACCCTGCAGCTCATCTCCTCCAGCACCTCATCCCCACAGCAGCCCTGCACAGAACTGGGGGGAGCAAAGGCGGTGATAACGATGGAAACATTCCTAATGAGGTGAGGAGACCACGAGCTTCTCCACCGCCCAGGTGAGGTCTCGGAGGCTGCGTGGTGATGGCGATTGGCAGTGACAGCATTCAGCAGCCCTGCTGCAAATTGGCGCTGTCATTTCTTCTTGCTGTCACTGCAGCCGGTGCTAGGGAGGCTGCTCACATCCCGTCTGGGTCCCCATCCCCGGGGTCACACCGGTGCCCCAAGCCTTTCCCACGCCGTGCCTTCCCACGCGGCCTGGCCAGAGTCACTGCCCGGGATCATTTTCGGGTGGGAAGCACTGCGTTCTCAGCCCTCAGTCCCACCCAGGGTATCTGCATCATGGGAACTGATGGCAGAGGGATGGCCTTGGCACTGGGGCTGGGCTCGCTGTGACCACAGAGCCAGGCAGTAGCATGCTAGCCCAGAGCAACCCAGGCGCCCTCTGACCACAGCCCGCACTGCCTCTGCCCAGGCTCAGCAAGCAAAAAAACCTTAAAGCTGGAGACAGAGGAACGACTGAGTCATGCCCATGAGGCCAGCAGGTTGCACACCTTGTTCAAACCTGGTGACCATCCTTGCTACGGGATCTGTGAATCTCAAGGGTCTCAGAAGGGCCATTTGTTTCCCTTGCTGGTGGAAAGGACTGGGCTTGAAGAGGCACAACATGGGCACAAAGCAAAAAATAGGACCACGATTCAGAATTTCCTTCCCATAGCAGCTTTGAGCACCATAGAGACAATGCAGTGGCAGAGGTGTCGGTAGATGCTGCACCATGATGGAAAGCTTCCGAGGAGCTCAGGGCAGATGGTGCCTGCACCAGGGCAGGTGGGGAGGTCCCAAAGTGCTAACATGTTAGCATGGCTCAAGCCTCTGGCTCCCCATCTATATCATCCCTGGCATCCTACTAGCTCCTTGTCCTCCTGCTTGTCCTGCAGCTCCTGGACAACTCAGCTCTTGTGCAGGTCCCCACATCCCCTAGAGCCTGGCTTTCAACCTGGCTTTCCAGGCTATGGACCCAGCCAGCTCCTGCCCCATCCCACCCAGCCCATTCGCCCCCAGAGCAGCCCTGACTCCCCGGAGGAGGTGTTGCTCTGCCCTTCCCCAGTCACAGGGATGGAGAACTCCCCCCCTGGCTGATCCAGACACCCATCAGCAGTGCCACATCCCTGCTCACATCCCACACCCCACCAGCCCCGGCTGTCACTTTGCTGGGAGAGAATTGCCAGGGAGGTGCCGAATGTATTTTTAGCTTTGCCGTTCGTGTCTGATAAGTGTTTTGACCTTTTTGAGCAGAGCTAATCGTGCTGTCTGCTCGCTCCATCTCAGCTCATGCTCTGCCTGCTGGGGAGCCGAGGGAGGAGCTGCTGGATCGTGGTGGGAGCAGGTCCTAGCTGAGGTCCCAGCCCTGCGGTGGGGTGCGCCCTCAGCCTGCTCTTGCAGCCTCCTATTTGTGCTTTGGGCTCGGGTGGGATTTGAAGATCAGAAAGCTCAGGATCAGACCTCATCACCCACAGAGCCAATGTGTGCGGTGCCAGATGAGGGATGCTGAGCTGGGAAGCACAATGGCATGGTTGGGGTGGTCATGAGGCTGGGTTGTCTCTGGGCTGGAGTCACCTGGCACCCCTGGTCTGGCTTTTTGGCTTCGCTCCCATTTCTTGGCCACCTCCCAGTATGGCTGGTGGCCACTGAGGTCTCCACAGAGCCCAAGGCCCTCCCAGATCCCCTCGGGCTGAGGCAGGGCTTCAAGTGAGCAAATGGCATCAAGGAACCGAGTGTGTCCCAGGCACCGTGCTCCAGTGGTACCCAGGGATGGCTGCTGGGAAGGAGCCAGCACATCTTGGTGCAGACAGCACGGCCCTCATCCTGGCAGCAACTGGAGACACGATGTGGGATGCAATGGGAACAGCCTGGGAACCCCCTGTCAAAAACTGTCCGTGTCAGAAAATGAGGATTTGGGCCAAACTGCTTGCCTGTGAGAGGTATGTCTTTGCCACAAGGACAGCTGAATGGAGGAGAGGTTGCAAAAAATAAATCAATAGTGTCCCCTCATGAATTTTCAGTGAGAAGGAAAGAATTTCTACTGTGGGAAGGTCTCTGTGCTGATCCCTGGTCACTGGAGGCAGTGAGACAATTTTTCAGCCTTTTTTTAGCAATTGAGGGCAACATCTCCAGCTGCATGCCACTGTCAGGGAGTGCTGGGAGAGGCAGGGAGGTGTGAGTTGAAGTGCCCAGGCCCTGCAAGGGGTTGCTCACATCCAGCCACCTGTTGATGGGATACTGGGAGGAAAGCCGGACCTTGGCCATGTGCAGATTGCTGCCTCCAATGCCCCCGTGCTGTTTTGTTATGGTAAGACCCTGGCACATCTTCCTGTACAGTAAGAGTTCATGAATGCCTCCAAAATGTGGCCTAATCCAGCCCCTACTCCCACCAAAAGGCTGGCCATGCTGCCCAACACCCTCCTGCTCGGTGCTGGACCACAGAGATGGGGGAGCCACAGCGGTGCCCTGAGCCCTGGCTGTTCCCTGCTTGGGGCTCCACTCACCCCTTAGCTGCAGTGTCTCCAGCCTGCCGACCCAGCCTGGTCCCACCTGGGACCCCCATGAAAACCCTACAGCGATGTCCTGGAGCAGCTCCTATCTCCTGCTCCCCTCTCTCTGTTCCGTCTGCAGCTTGAGCACTGTGAGAAGATGCTCGGGCATTTACCAGGTGTGTGTGTGGCCATCACCATGCACACACCACGTCTCCACCTCTTCCTTCCAGCCTGCCGCTGGAGAGGCAGGGAGAGGTGTGCGCCTGGCCAGACCTGGGAGCAGGGTGAGATTGCTCTGCGGATCACTCCCGACAAGCCTCGAGCCCACGTTTAATCTTGCTGCCTGGGAAATTAGGCAGAAAATGCTCCGATTGAGTGTGAAGGCCTCCGCTGTAATTTGGAGCGAGCAGATGACATGCACTCATCGTCAGAGGGAGATGAAAGCTTTTAGAGCTGGTGAGCACTAGCAAAATCTGTGAAAATCTTTTTTTTTTTTTTTTTTTTTTGGGGGGATTTTTTTGTCAGGAGTGGTAGATACACAGGCAGATGAAAGACAGAAGATAAAATTAGCCCGTATGCAAGAGAGAGAGGGAGAAACAGAGAAAAGAGGGAATATTTCTCAGAGGACTCTTGGCAGAGAAGGTTTCTAACACTGGTGACTCAAAGGCAAAGGGGAGTTGTGTGTGTGTTTGTGTGTGCGTGAGGACATGGATATGTGTGCCTGCATTCGGCTGTGCTCCCACGGCAACCACAGCACCTGGGGCCGATCCTTTTGGAAGCCAAAGATGTGACCATGCTCACCTCTTTGCTGCAGCTTCCAGCTGTGCAACCCTTGCCCCCATCCCTGACATGAGGAAGCAGGACACCCAGCCTTCAACATGAATTATAAGTCTATGTTAACATACATATAACATAAATATTATCTGCTGAGAGAATGTTGCTCTGCAGACGGCTCAAGTCCTGCACCTCTGCTTTGAGCTGAGTGATGCTGCAGCTCTGGCGGCTGGTTCTGCCCACAGCACAGGGCACAAACGCAGCCCCCTTTGCTGCTCTGCTCTTGTCCTGGAAAGAAAAGGCGTGTTGGTGGCTCTGCTGGCACCATGAGGCAGAGGGCCTGGAGTTAAGTCTGGCCCTGCAAGCATCCAAGTGTGCTGGTGGGGCCAGGACAATGGGGTCCCTGTTGGAAGTCCTGCTGAGTGCATCGCAGTGCAGGCACCGTGCTCATGGCCAGTGCTGCTCTCTGAGCCTTGCACCGTCCTACAGGCTGTGGGGATGTGGGGATGCAGACAGGGAAAGGCCTTAGAGCTGCTCAGGACCTCTCTGGGGTGACCAGCAGCTGGATGACAGACTTCCATGGAGGGAAGGTGAAACACACTCTGCTCTCCTTGCTCTCTGCACTGGGTGGTACCAGAAAGCAGAAGGACCTTGGCCCTAAGAGCATTGGGCAAAGCTCTAAGATATATGAGTTAGCTCTTAGGCTGCCCTGTGTGGAACTACTTGATGATCCTCACGGGTCCCTTTCAGGTCAGGATAGTTGTGACCTGTCGCCCACCCGCAGTCCTTGCTGCACAAAGGCCCTGTGTTGCCATCAGCACTGGTGCAGGTGTTACACCCAAGGAAGGGTTACAGTCCCCTTGGGATGCTGCAGTGACACCCACCTGCTGAATGAGGATGATCCTGAAGAACCACAATGCTGCTTGCAGGTGCAAAGGCCTCCGAGACCCCAGGCCACTTTCCAAAACAGAGGACACTGGGGATGCTCCCTGCTAGCCTGGGGAGTGGAGGCAGGGGGACTTCCCCTTGCCCTCACAACGCAGCCCCAAGAGGCACAGAATCAGGAGACCCCCTCACAGGGTTCGACGCCCACCAGCGCTGAGTCAACAGGAGCATTAATAACAACCAGGAGAATCCCCAACACCTCCTCCTCCACCTCGCTCAGTGCGCTGTCATGGCTTATGGGCTTGTGGGCTCAGCTCCTGCTCGCCCACCCCATGGTCCCCCTGCCCCACTGCCTCACCCCATGGGGACGCTGGCGGTCCCTTGGCACAGCGGTGTGGTGGGAGGTGCCCTGGGGAGCAGTGCCTGTCCCCCCAGCTCAGGACAGGGCAGGGGGATGCAGGATGCTCCACAGGAGCGTGGTGCCAGCCTGCGTGTGCCTGGAGAGGGGCACCGTGTGCTGCTTTGCTCAGTCATGCAGGCAGCTGAGTGAAGGAAATAAATAACCCAGCTGCGAAAAATAAGCACTGGCCAAAGCCTCTCAAGAAGCCGTCTGCACTCCCCAGCTGCAGTCCCAACTCCTTGGCTCAGCTAACCCTCTGGGAGCAGCAGTGGGGACGACGGCTCCCACAGCCCAGCAGAGATGCAGACCTCTCCCTCCTCCAGGCCTCCAAGTGCTCCGAAATGCCTTTCACCACCAGAATAATTAGAAACCTAATTCCTATTTCTCCTGCTCAGCTAATTGTCTGTGGACAATTTGATTGTAAGAGCGCCCAGCGATGCAGAATAACCATCTTATTGCTGCTAGACATTGCCTTTGCAATTAGCACTATTGATTGCATGGCTCTGTTCTCTCACCTGCCAGCTCCTGGGGGATGAGGCTCTCACCTGGCTCCCCTCCTGGCACCGTGGCTGGGGCCATGCGATCCCTTCTGCAGTGCTGTCACCTGGCCCGTCACATCCCATGGGGGAGCAAGGTGCTCCCTCCAGCACAGATCCTGCATTGCCCCCTGCTCCGGGCGGGTGACATCCCCCCAGGTTTCCATCAAGTATGGAGGGGCTTGGACGGAGCTCCCATGGAGGATGGAGCACATCTCTTCTCCTGCTGGGAACTCTGTCTGGCAAGAGCTGAGAGGGCATTTTTAAAAAAATAAATAAATTTAAATAATCATATTTGACAACACCAAAAGGTTCTGGAAGAGTGGAAGAGTAGGTCAATTCTGCTGAATGGTTTGTTTGGAGGCAAAAGAAAAAAAAAATTAAAAAAAAGATCAAAACATTTCATTTTAGCATTTTTAGAGTGAAATGTTTTGATTTTTTTTTCTCTTCCAAATAAATTTGTTTTAAAGTTTCCCTTAATTTTATTTTTCTAAACATCAAAAAATATTCTGTGGAATGGCTGTGGTTGGAAGAAAATGCACTGGCTCGGTCACAACAAAACCTTTTGTTTAACCCCCACCCCACCCGCTAAGAATTTCCCCCACCCCTGATTTCTGATTTATTAGCATTTCCAGGGTTTTTCGTTTCCAGGCCAGCTCTGAGTGACATATTGCGTGCTTTCCCAGTCATAGAGATCTGGTCCCCCTGTTGTTTCTGTGAGCACCCTGGGTTCATTCGGGTCTGATTTTATCCCCGCCAAGGGTCTGAGGCAGACGCCTGACTGCTGGTTTCGGAGCCAGGATGCTCTGCCTGCCCTGGGCACTACCTGGGGACAGGGAGGGCTTGCAAGGGCTTAGGCACAGCAGAGCAGGGGGTGGAGGTGGCAGTGGTGAGCTCCATCCCAGCTTTCTGGACAAGGCAGGAACCCTCCTGCCCATGTAGGTGATATGCAACTGCGATGAGCACCCAGGCAGGCAGAGACAATTCCCTCATGCAGCCCTGGAGTCATCACCTGAAGAGCTTCCAGCTCTGGGCCAAAACGCATTCGGGCTCCATGGTCCAGATGGCTGCAGTAGCGAAGAGCTTTCCAGAGCAAGAGGAAATCGGTGTAAATAGCAGACTGTGCAATTAATTGCACCCACACCAGATTTCTGTCCCTGCAGAAAGAGAACAGCCAAAGCGCTCCCTCCTGTCCTGCTGCCTGCTGCAGCTGGGGAGCTGCAGTCTGGGGGGACCCCGTGTCCCTGCAGACCCATCTCCCATTGCTCTGTAACCTGTGCTGACATACCATGCAGGGGGACCAGACCCCATAGGGAGCACAGAGATGCCCAAACCTCCAAATACCAGGAATTCCCATTGGAGAGAGGCGCAGGTGATCCCTGCAGCGGCACCATCCAGCCCATGGCGTGGGGTGGACGTGGGTGTCCCAGCACCCAGAGGCAGGGAGCTGGGGCCGGCCAGCAGTGGAGCAGCTCCCGGGAACGGAGAGGTGCTGGGGAGGAATTAGTGTCCGGATCTATAAAACACTTGGTCCCAATTATTGTAATGCACTGATTAGGGGAACTCAATAGTTCTGCTGGTGGTTAATGGCAGTAATTACCCAGATATGACTACAGTGGCAATATTAATAACTCTGGGCCATTAGTATTTGTGAGCAATGAGCAGAATACACATCCACGAACCTCTCACTCTGTCGCTCTCCTTCGAGGCTGGGACCAAGGAACTTGGCTGCAGAAATACAGCCCAGGACCCGGCTGGTGGTGGCCAGATCCAGAAGAGCGTGGTCGAAGCACACAGGTGGAACTGGTCTGCGGTGCCCCCATAGGAGGGTCCCAGCCAACCTGCCCAGTCCGTGCAGCACCTGGGCAGCCCTCAGGCAGCACCTGCAGACCGATAACTTGGGTATGGGAGGGAGCTGAGAGCGAGCTGTGCTTCTCTGGGTCGGGCTGCAGCCACCTCCTTGCCTTCCCCGCCACCTTCCCTGCGGGCGTCTGCCTGGCTCCTCCGTTCCCTCAGGGAATCCCCTCTGACTGCACGCCCTGTGCTGACTCCAGCCCAGCTCTGAGGTTTCTCAGCTATTTCTAAACAAAAGGGGCGATTAATTGCTCCCTCATTCACCCTCAGCAGAAGATAACTCTCTTCCATCAGACTCTGGGAGTTTGGTGATAGCTGAGGGAGCAGAGATGTGCTCTGGGGAGATGCCCACCCTCCCTCCAGCACGAGGTGCTGCCAGTTCTGCTCTCTGTGCCCTGAGACCAGGTGGACTTGGGGATGGGGACAGCAGGGTGCTAGCAGGGTGGCCAGGAGCCAGCTGGATGGGGAGCCTCACACCCCCTGCAAACCCAGCCTCGCTCTGAGCACCGCTGGGAGCTTCCCCACTCCTCTCCGGCTGTGCCGTAGGGATGGCTGCATTTAGCACAGGGCTCAGCATATGCAAACCCTCCTGCCACCGGAGACACCTTGTCACCCAGGTGACATGCCTCCTGCACGCTGCCCATGTTGCAGCCGCTGCAGCGTGACGCCCGGGGATCTGGGTGGACCACAGAGGAGGTGTGAGGTGTGATGCTGCAGTGTGGCCTCTGGCAGGGGAGCTTAAAGGAGGCAGATAAAAATAAAATAATCTCTGTTTATTTTCCATTGCAAATTTTGTAAGGAAATGTCTTTTTTTTTTTTTTTTTCTTTCTTTTTTCTCTTTTCTCTGCGTTGCCATCAGATTTTCCCCTCCCTGCCAAATCCTTGCCTTTTGTAAATGAAAAACCCCAAACAAAAGCTGTCAGGACAGAAGATGGTGAAGATGCCTGGGTTTCCAACAACCAAAGCCTGATTTTCCTAACCCAGACCAGAAACATTTTTACCCTGAGAATTTCCAGTTTCTCGTCTTCCCTTACAAAAAAAGGAAAATTTCCCCCAGGTCAGCATTCTGCAGAAGTCACTCAGTGAGTGACCAATATTTTGACATAATTGCACAGTGATTAAGCTGTTTGCTGCGGTTTCACTCCAGATGCCAGAGGACAACACCCTACACCCATTACATGCCCTGGTCCCTGTGTCCTGCCCGCAGTGGGGCCGGATCCTGGTCCCTGGGCTGGCCCTGCTCGCAGCTGCAGCATGCGGGGCTACAGGCACAGGGCTTGTACAGTGCTGGGTACGGCACGGAGCAGCCCTCACTCATCCACCGCAACCCATCGCTGGCTCCTCTGTGCATGGGGAGAGAGGCACTGGGGGTGGCAGGTTTGGGATTAGGCTGTTTGGAGAGAAATGTCCCATTTATCTCCTGTTCAGTGCAATACCCGATGAACTACATATATCAAGTACATGAACGTAAAGCCTCACCTTTCCTTCCTACTGTGTTTTCTGAGGAGTTCCAGCAGTGGGTTAGAACTTTTTTTTTTTTTTTTTTTTTTTTTTCCATGCCTCTGCCACCAATGCACTGGTGGCTTTACTTTGTCTTCTGTCTAATTTAAAGCTTTGCCAAGGGCCCTTTTGCCCTGTCTCTTAATGTGTTGTCTCACACTCCAGAGCCAGACCATTGCAAGCGCTGGGAGCGGATGTGCCTGAGCCCTGCTTGCACCCCAAAACCAGGGGGCAGGGTTGGTGCAGGGTGTGGAGGCAGGAGGCGGTGGAGACATCTCCCATCCCTCCTCCACGTGCTCCGGGAGCGCGCTGGGATGCTGCAAACACTGCAACTTGGATTCTGCATGCACTGTTCCTCTGCCACCTCCTCTCAAACCCTGTGGCTGGAGCTTGCAAAGGGCTGGATAATTTTATGATCAATAATAACATTGGTAGTTATTCTTGTCAAGAGAAGGTTAATTGCGCCTCCTGCCTAAGGGCACCAGCTGATCACCACAGGGGCCAGGAAGGCATTTTCTGCCTTTGTTCAGTATTGCACGACCCGCGGGGCTGCAGGATGCAGGGGCTCACCATGTGCTGAAGCATCAGGTGCTGCTGTGGGAGGTGGTGGGGGAGCGTCCCTGCCCCTGCCCCTGCCCCTGCCCCTGCCCCTGCCCCTGCCCCTGCCCCTGCCCCTGCCTCTGCCCCTGCCCCTGCCCCTGCCTTGCCTGTGGGACCCATGCAGCAATGCTCTGGGGCTGGGCCCCTTCCCCCTGCCATGGCCCCAGGACCACCCTGGGGTGAGAGTGGGGGGAACCCCCCCATACCCTCCCAGCACCTTGGGTGGGCACCTTGAGTGAGGGTCACCCTGTGCCCTGCAGCCTGATGCAGCAGCACGAGGGATTCATCTCCCCGTGATTTGGTGGCTGAGTGGCGCCTCCGCCCCCAGCCCCTGTGCAAGGCTGTGTAACTGTAAAATTTTATGATTCGAGGCTGTCATGAGGATAAAGGCTGTGTGTCATGCAGCCGGTAGTGGGAGAAGCTAGAGGCTGTTGCTCTGAGCAGCCTCCCCACGTACACCCAGTGGGTGAGCACGCTGGTACCGCGCTGTGCTGGGCGAGGGGCACTGGAGCTAAAACTTACAGAGCTGCTGGGGGCAAGAAATAAATCAGTGAGACCTCTGCCTTTACACAGCTGGTGGGAACATGTGGCTGTGTGTCTGTCTGTGAGGCCCCCATGCTCTCTCACTGCCCAGCCCCAAACTTCCCTACCCCCTCTCCCTGCCTCATCCCTCTTGCTTTTGTAGGCTGCGCCCGTGGCCTCGGCTCCAGCCTCGCGCGTGACCTACTTAGCGCACAGCCCCGGTTCTTGCCTTTTCTCTCCTGAACAATGATGCCATCCAAGCCGCTGTGCTGTGCTCTCCGAACACAATGAGAGTGGCTCTCACAGAGCCTTTTACCGAGCCTGCACCGCACCTCCTGCTGCAGCCCCCGCCGTGCAGCACCCACCGGTGCAGCACCTGGTCATGCAGCACACCCCAGTGCAACACCCCCCAGTGCAGCATCTGCTGGTGCCAGTGGGTGCAGAGCTGCTGGGAGGAGGCTCAGTGCTCTGTTTGGTCCTGCTGCAAGGGGCAGGCTCGAGCATGGGCTCTGGGATTGTCCCTGCCATGGCTAGTTTGGGTTCGGGACTGAGCCGTGGGAGAGGCAGGTGCCGCATCTGCTTTGGCAGCACTAACATTTGGATCTGGTAGTAGGAACAGGTTTGTTTCACGGGGATGTGCTGGCCTGGCAGCAGGCAGGATGAGGCCACACCGGCTGTATCGCTGGCTGCTGCTGCTCGCCCTGCACCGTGCTGCGGGCACCCTGCAGGGAGCAGCCGCTCCGCAGCGTGAGCATTGATTCCCTGAGGAAATCTGGGTCCTGGATAATCCCCAGGGAAGCAGAGGGAGAGCTGCTGCATTGCACACAGACACACGGAGAGCACGTGCACAGGCACACACCTGCCTACTGCACGAGCACGGGTGTGCACACAGGAGGCCACGCTGCACACACCCTGCACCCATGGGTGCACACCCTGGGTGCTGAGGATGGTGCTGGTGTAAGGGGCAGAGGCAGCTGGTGACTTTGTGAAGTGCTGGGGCTGTTGCCACTGCACATGAGTGCCACTAAATCCATCTGTGAAATGATGGTGAGAAGTGGCTGGAGCAGCGAGATCCCATGCGTGGGCCTGAGCACAGGCTGCCTGCGGGTGTACAGTGAGGAGGGGGCTCCCCATGTCCATTAATGAGCACAACAATGTAATTAGGGGTACATACTCAGCATGAAGGCAGGGTCTGGCTACCAAGCAAGCACCAAATCAGCAGATCACAGAATCAGAATCACAGAATTTCTAGGTTGGAAGAGACCTCAAGATCATCGAGTCCAACCTCTGACCTAACGCTAGCAGTCCCCACTAAACCATATCCCTAAGCTCTACATCTAAACGTCTTTTGAAGACTTCCAGGGATGGTGACTCCACCACTTCCCTGGGCAGCCTGTTCCAATGCCTCACAACCCTTTCAGTGAAGAAGTTCTTCCTAACATCTAACCTAAAACTCCCCTGGCTCAACTTAAGCCCATTCCCCCTCGTCCTGTCACCAGGCACGTGGGAGAACAGGCCAACCCCCACCTCGCTACAGCCTCCCTTGAGGTACCTGTAGAGAGCAATAAGGTCGCCCCTGAGCCTCCTCTTCTCCAGGCTGAACAAGCCCAGCTCCCTCAGCTGCTCCTCGTAGGACTTGTTCTCCAGGCCCCTCACCAGCTTCGTCGCCCTTCTCTGCACCCGCTCAAGCACCTCCATGTCCTTCTTGTAGCGAGGGGCCCAAAACTGAACACAGTACTCGAGGTGCGGCCTCACCAGAGCCGAGTACAGGGGGACGATCACCTCCCTAGCCCTGCTGGCCACACTTCCTGATACAAGCCAGGATGCCGTTGGCCTTCTTGGCCACCTGAGCACACTGCTGGCTCATATTCAGCCGACTATCCACCATCACTCCCAGGTCCTTCTCTGCCTGGCAGCTCTCCAACCACTCATCTCCCAGCCTGTAGCTCTGCTTGGGGTTATTGCGCCCCAGGTGCAGGACCCGGCACTTGGCCTTGTTGAACTTCATGCAGTTGACCTCAGTCCATCGGTGCAGCCTATCCAGATCCTCCTGCCCCCACACACCCGAATGGCTCTGGAGGGCTGCTCTCCTGGGACGTGTGGCTGCTCTCTGGCTGAGGAAGCTGTTTGTCTGTCCTTCCTCCTGCCATCCCTCTCCCCATGGTCTCTGTGGCAAGGAGGCACTAAGAGGTGTTTCCACCCTGAGGAACTGGGCAGGAGAAACAGCAGCCCCCATGCTGTGGTTGTGCTGGTTTGCATTTGCCTCAGCAACACCTAGTACCTCCTGTGTGCTTGGCTCGAGGTTTCCACTCAATAGCAAATAATTTCAGCCCCATCCTGCCTCCGAGCCCCATCCAGCCCCAACTCCCCGTGCTGGGAAGTGGTGCACGGACAGGGGATGGGGGCTGGAAGGACTCACATCATGGCGCAGTGCTGAGGGTGCCCATGGCTCCCAGGCTGCTCCCTCATCCCCCAGCCTCTGTCCCTGCAGAGCATCATCACCTATGGGCTCCAGCAGCCCCTCCACCACCCTCCGCTGCCTCTCAGCCCCTGCCAGCCCCCTGCCCACAGCTGGTTCCCAGTGCTGTGCTGGGGCTGGGGGCAGCCAGGATCCGGCCCCTGCCCACAGCCACTCCATGCGGCTCCCCCGCCGCAGAGGCCAGGCGCGGAGTGCTGACAGGGGCTGTAAATTGTCAGGCCCCGTAAAGCATTTAATGATTTTGAATTTATCTGCATCGATAAATACATGACAAGGTAACAGTCAAATAAATACCCATTAGTGCACTCGCTCTCTTTTTTTTTTTTTTTAATTACGAGCTTGGGTGTAACCAATCATTTTCTGCTAAGCAAGCGCTCCAGGAAATCTTCATTAGCGCCCGGCAGCAGCGAGCTCGGCGCCCGAGGAGAAGGGGGTGAGCGAGCCAGGGGTGCAGCCCCTAGGGCAGCTCCTCTGAGCACGTCTTGCTCCGGCCTCGAGAGGGGTCATGAAAATAAATGAGGATGCTGAGGGAGTGGAGCGGGCACGGCTGAATTCCCAGCGCTGCTGCAGAGCGTCCTCGCACGTGAGCCACGGCACTGCTGCCCGCACCGCTTGCTGCTGGCAGTGAGGAATAGTGGAAGATGTGCAGGGAGAGGGCAAAACGCACGTCCTTACTGGCACGGTCCCGTGCTGCTCTCCCTGGGCACATAGCCTGGGTGCAGGTTGTTAAAGGAGTAGAGCCGAGGGCAGAGTCTGTCCCTCTGGAGCATCCCTTGCATTAATCTTCCCTCCGTGCCAAAACACTGTCTGAGAGAGGGGGCAGAGGGAGGAACCAGCTCCTTTGCTCTCCCTTATTTCTGGCTGGCAACGTTTTTCCAGCAGAGCAGCCTTTAAAATCTGCACATCTCCTGGGAACATGTCGATCCTGATGATTTTTTTTTTCTATGAAGAAGTGTCAAATCAAATGATTTCAACTTTCACATTTTGTTTCAATAACGTTGAAAGGATTCTTTCCAATGAGAGACGAACATTTCAATTTGACATTATCATTTGGTTTCATTCCATTTGGGCTTTTATATTATCATATTACTTCAAATCTACATTTCTATTCTATCTAACATTTTTGCTGTTTAATGATTCAGCAGCGTCAAAACCCAGCTAAACACTTTGATATTTCTGGGTGGAATTTATACCCCCAAATCCTTATGTTGGAGATAAGCCTGAATGGGAAAGCAGCAAGCACGGTGGCAGGGGCAGCAGCCATACAGGGGCACTTTGTGCCAGGGGAAGGACATCCGATGTGACCTGCTGTCCGCTGGGTAGAGAGTGGCAGGGAGGGAGCTGCAGGCATTGCAAAGTGGAGAGCAGCTCATCCACAGGAGTTAGGAAAGGCGATGCCCTCGTTACCCAGGGGAGCTCCAGGAAAAGGGTTTTCCCCTGCAGAGCTGAGCAGGCTGGATGCAAGAGCCTGGTCCATGTAGCAGGGGGAGAGCATCAGCACACAGCCAGGCTCTCCTGGAGGGGATCTGCATGGGGTTTGGCTGGGGGGTGATGGAGAGGATCCAGGTTTTTCCCAATGTGAGCCTCCAGCCTCCAAGGGCCAAGCTGTGGCTCTGCTCCTGTGCAGCAGGGAGGGCAGAGACCAGCTTCTCCTTTTCTGGAGCTGGTGGAGAGGGGCTGAGGCTTCACCGTGCCTGGGCACAGGCTCTGTATTTCACTCCAGTGTCACACCCAGGTGCAGCTGGAGCCCAGGACTGTATGCTGGGCTGGCTGGAGCCCTTTCCCCAGGGGAAGCAGTGTGACAGCATCTGTCCCATCCTGGCCACGGCTCCGTGCTCTGCAGAGATGGCTCATCCCATCCTGGGGAGGCCGGGGTGCCTGGTGTCTGCATGCCACCTGCTCCCTGCACGCAGCCTGCCAGGCTCCTGTCTCTCACTCTCCAACATCCCTGTTGTTAGCAGGGCAGATTAAAAGCCGGTTTAATGGATATTTATGATCCCCATCACAGCCTTTTAGTGCCTGTCCTTTCGCATTACAGGCAGAGCGGCCACCACGTGCCCACATGGTGGATGGGGATGGGGTCTGCCTGGAGCCCTCAGCATCCCCCTGGCACCCCCAAACTAATGCTCCAGCAGATGGGTACCCCCTGTTCTGATGGCATCTCCTCACCTACCCCATTGATCTCAGGGGACAACCATCCAGAAGTCATGTCTTTTCAGTCCTGCTCACCTGCTCAGATGGGGAAACTGAGGCAGAGGGAGGAGTGAGTGGACACACCACTGACACCCCAGCCAGCCGTTCCCCACACATGCAGCACTGGGCACTGGCACGCTCATGTGCACGCAGATCAGGAGATGGACATGGAAGGGGGGAGGGGTGTGTCATGGTGCTCACACACCTACGGCATCCAGAGCCCTGGGTGTGCATTTTGGTGAAGCTCCTGGGGGGCTGTTGGTGCATGTGGCACGTGTGCATGCATTGGTGTGGCAGAGCAAGGGTGTGAGCAGCTGAGAGTGGCCATAACACATGATTGGGGTGTGTGCTGGGGGGCAGTGCCGTGGGGCAGAGGCAAGGGGTCCTGGTAAGACCCACAGGTAAAAGCCAGACCTGGGAGAAAGTGACAACCCCCCTCCCAGCACTTGGTGAGCACAGCCGGCTGCTTTCTGATGCTGGCAATGCTCTCGGACTACATGGGAAATCCTAATTGAATCCCCTGCCTCCTTCTCGCTGGCTCTAAATGAAACTCCCCCAGGATAGCATATTAAACTTGACCTGTGCACCACCTCCAAGATTAACATCAGAGGAGGCAGAATTAAAGGTCTGCGGAGGGCAGCGCAGGGAGGAGGCAGGCAAGGCTCCCCGCACCGCTGCAGCACGGGGTGGCAGGGCAGCTCTCCGGGGAGCAGGGTGGCCCAGCACGCTTTGCCCTTGCTTGCTGGCGAGGAAAGTTGTTGTTCTCCTTCCCCAGCTGGACGATAATGTGAAAGGCAAGAAATTCCCTCTGAGGCAGCAGGGCAAATCAGGCAGCTCCTCTGCTTTGCTGCTTTTCCGCAGCATGGATGGTGCCGTGCTGCTGCTGGCCCTGCAGTGCCCCTGGGGCTCAGGGCTTTGCAGACACCACGGACATGAGTCACATCCAGCCCATTGGCTGGGAGCTGAGCCCTGCTTGGGCATGCTGTGCAAGGACAGGTCCCTCTGTGCTGGGTCTCAGATGCTGCTGCACCTTCCAGAGGGATGGGAGTCTCAGCCCTGATCCTGCTCCCCCTGCTAGCGAGGGAGGGAGCGTTTGTGCCTCAGCATCATGCTCACCCCATCAGCGAGCCAGAGGCACTGCAGGCGCTTGCAGCTTTCAAGAGCTGACAGGCTCGTGAGAATGAAAAGTTCAAAACCAGTGCTTGGGATGTGTAAGTGTCTGCGGAGCTAACTGCCATCCGGGTCGGAGCCGGCGCGCAGGACCCGTCTCCTCCCTGGAGAAAAGGTCAGCCTTCAGCAGGCTGGAGTCACCCAGCCCGCCGGGGGGGACGCAGCTCCCGCGCCTCTTAATGAGGTGACCTTCGCCGCGGTGGACACGAGCAGCTCTCTTCGAAGAGTCGACAGGGCACATTAAGCAGATGTTTTATTCTGCTCTGTCTCCGCCTGCCTGAAGTCGGAGCGCAGGACAGACCGAGGCTGGAACGAAGGCGTCGCGTGCCTTCCCTCCTCCCTTCTGCCCTGGTTATTTCACAGCCTGCAAATGCCTGGCAGGATCCTCGTGGGTTCATCTCCGTGCAGGAGCCGTTCAGCGCCAACAGTGCTGGGTGTGTAGTGTGTGTGCTCTGCAGTTAGGAGCTGCGATAGCAGGGCTGATAGTGGAGCTGATACCAGAGCTGATACCAGTGCTGATGCTAGAGCTTATACCAGAACTTGTACCAGGGCTGATAGTGGAGCTGACACCAGAGCTGATAGTGGTGCTAATACCAGAGCTGACCTCAGTGCTGATACCAGAGCTGATACTGGAGCTGACACCAGTGATTCCTGTTCCCTCCCAGGCTCCCAGGGCAAGTGGATGCATTGACCACCGGTTGTGACCGGTGCTGGCAATGCCTTTGCCATGCTGTGCAGTGTGCTGGGCACTGCTATGGCCACACCAAGAGCTGACCCTTCTGGCACCAGCAGCTCAGACCCACCCCCTCTTACCCCCCAAAAAAAATTTCTCTGCTTTCAGCTCTGGAGTGGCTTATCACAGCTTCAGCTTCTGGAAGGCTCCTGGGGGCAGCAGCTACTTGAAATAGGCTATGGGGCTCCAGCTGGCCTGTTCTGGCTGTTCTCCAGCCCAAAAGCCCCGTGTAGGGTGCACGGATCTTTCTTCTCTCAGCAGGGCCACAGTGACCATTGCCAACCTCTCCAAATGTCATGGCCCCTGAATGGGGTGACAGCACAGAGATGGTGGTGAAGCCAAGTGGTGATAAGGGGAATATTTTACAGGACACAGGGAGGAACCTACTGGGCACACTGGGATTCTGTCCTGGGCGGTTCCTAGACTCCGGTCTCAGGCAAAGCACAGACAAAGTAAGATTAGAGCAAGTCAGGAACAGCAAGACTGATTGCTGGCCACACTAAAGGAAGTTCCTCGGATGGGTTCCTGCCTCCTGATGAGCAGGAACCTCTCATGAGCTTAGTGCAGGTCAGGATGGAGAAGACTTTGTTCTGAGCTGGTGTTTGGCAGGGAGTGGCGTATCTGTGGTGAAAACAAGGGGACATTTAGCCCTTGTGAAGGCTTAAAAACTGTTAACAAACAGCTCTAGAGTCACAAAATGCAGAAACTATTTGAGCCCCTTCACTCACATGTCCACACAGCCTCAGGACGGAGCTGTGCAGCCTCTGACCAAAGCAGAGCCAGGGCACCACAACCGAGCCAAAGGCAGGCAAGGTCGGGGGCCAGGGCTGGGAGCACGAGCACAGAGCAGAGGGGCAGGTGCCCGGGGTCAGCGACCTGTCCCATCCGCTCCCCACTCCCCCAAGGGGCAATTCTCACCGAGGGCTCTTTCCGTGAGCACCAGCCCACCCTGTGGGTCAGCCCTGCGCTGGGGGCCATGGCGGAGCGAGGAGAGCCCAGGGGAGCTGCTCAGGCTGCTGATGTGCAAACACAGAGTGCAGCCAAGCACAGGGTGCTATTATGCTGGTGTCCCTGCAGCAGAGCAATTTCATTAGATAGATTTATCCTGCCACAGATTCTCCCCCCAGCGGGTCGCCACATCTTCTCAATAGAGTAATGCCATTTCTCAGGGTAGAAACACTGACTTTACTGAGTCCAGGACTGGAAAATGGAGTCCTCCTTTCAACGGATGCATTAGTGGAGCCCCTGGGCACTGCCAAGCTGAGGACCTAGCAGAGACGAGCGATGGAGGGGAACAGCTCCTCCCCATTGCCCTGCCTTGCAGAGGGGCACTCCTGCCAGGAGAAACAATCCAAGTCAATTCCTCAAACAGGGAGATGAATCTGAACCTGCCAGTGCCCAATCCATGGGGCTCCCTGCACTGCTGGGCAGGCAGTTTGCTTTGCAAATATGCATTGTGTGTGGCCAATCTCCCAGGGAATTCCCTGAGAGGAGGATATGGACCCCAGTCTGAAAACTTAATTTGCAAAGAGATCGCAGAATCACAGAATTGTAGGGGTTGGAAGGGACCTCGAAAGATCATTGGGTCCAACCTCCCTGCCAAAGCAGGTTCCTTAGAGCAAGCTGCCCAGGTAGGCGTCCAGATGGGCCTTGAATATTTCCAGAGAATTAGACTCTCTGGTAGATGGTCCTACCAAGTCACGATGAGCCAGAATTGCTGGCGTCCATGGAGCACCTGCATCGACCTGACCTGTCTGTCTTCCAGCAGCCCTCTTACCGGCACTTCAGTGCCCTGACTGTGCCCAGCTGCAAGCTGCAGAGGGGGACGCAGAGCTGTCTGTGGGGCTGGCCCAGCACAGAAAGCTACTCTAGCTGATGTGATTCCCACAGTCAGACAGCTCCTGACCCCTCTCTGTGCTGGCCCATACTGCAAAGGCGCTGCCTGCACTCATGCACCTGTCCCAAGGCCAGGAAGAAATTCTGCCTCCTGGGCTGCATTTAAAATTTCACCTGCTTACAAGACCTGGTGCTGGGCAGAGATGACCTCCATGCAGCAGATTCCTGAAAGACCGCTTCTGAAGGGAGAAAGAGCCCCAGAGGCCACAGCATGGAATTACCAAAGTGCCTTGGACTCCTGCTGTGTCCATGAGGAGCTGGGTCAGCCCCCACCAACCTCATCCGCTCCCTCCCTGCAACGTGGCTCTTCCCGCAGAGCACAGGGCTCTCTGGACAGGGGAAGGCACCCTTCCTGCCCGTCCTTTGTCATCCCACCAGCTAGCCATCTGCCTGCCATGTGTGCTTCGTCTCCTCAGCCCAGAGTATCTCTCCCAGCCTCAGCTCCATCTCACCAAAATCCCCCTACCTCCCTCATCCCAAGCTGCTTTTCCTCCCTGTGCACACACCCGGAGTGGCGGTGAGCAGCTTCTGGCGTGGGAGGGAGCTGCTCATCCCTCGGGGGACGAGATGCGTGCGGTGGCTGCTGTGCCTTGGCCACCAGGAAGCAGCTGTAGGAACCTCTGCAGCAACGTCACCCTGTGAGAGTAGAGGCAGCGACGTCCCTCTGGGCTCCGCGAGCGCTTGTGAGAGCCGCTCCGTTCTTCTCCGCGACAGCAGACGGGGTCGAGATGAAAAGGACCGGCGGGTGAAGCAGCCTGGGTTTGCTGCGGTGTTAACTCCCCAGGGGATGGGTAGCAGCGTGGGTGAGGAGAGGCAAGGGACTGCAGCAGCAAGCAGAGCAAATGGTTCTTTATTTTATCTCCAGGATAAAAAGGAATACGGAAACCAGGTTCCTAAGATGAGGTGCCTTCATCTCGCTGCACAGCGTTTGATCATTTCAGATGTTTTACAAGGAGATGTATGGTTGAATTATCATTAGAGGAGGCGATGGAACTGAAGAGTAACAGAAAACTTCCCCCATGGTGACCCAGACTCACGTTACGTGCTTGAAAGCAGAAGAGCGATAAAACACAGGAGCCAGCTCGGATGTGGACCAGCTCACAGGAGCAGCTGTGCCCCAGATTTCCAGCTCCCCTCTCCTGCCTGGGAAGGGAGCACACTTGGGGGTGCATCAGAGCCCTAAACTTGAGAGAGGCTGCAGTAAAAAACCATTGGTGTGATGAGAAGCCAGTAGAGTACAACCTGGGTTCGTGTGGGCTGGGGTACTGGTGCCAGTGTGCTCCTGACCAGGGGATCCTGTGGGTGGCCGAGGTCCAGAGCAGGGGCATGTAGCACCGAGGACAAAGGGATCTCAGAGCCAAGGATCCCAGGGCTGGAAGCACTGGCATCCCGCTCAGAGCGGGAATTCTCGCCTCTTTTTCCGCATCAGTGCCCCTAATCATCCATCCATCACCCATCCCTTCTGTCCTGAGTCCTCCAGCAGGTGTGAGGATGGATGGCATGCCTGAAATTGCCAAAGCCTGCTCTGTGTGCATGCTTGCTTAGCAATAGAGCAAGTGCCATTTCCAGAGCCTCATTAGTATTTGCATTGTTGCATGGCTGTCTAAGAGAAGTAGCAGCTAAGTGAGCCAGTCAGATCTTGCTAATTTGCATGTTAATGAAGCCCAGAGAACACAGCTTAGAGAGACTGGCAAGTAGACCTCCAATTGATAGATCTATACATGCAGCCTGTATATGCTTTAGAGACACAGCAAACACTGTAGGCAGACACCCAGATGGCTAGAGAGACAGACAAACAGATGGTTATATACAGACATACTGGAAGTGGGGAAAAATCTTTGTGCAGAGGGGTAGGATGAAGCACTGCAAAGAGGGGGGAAGGTTAGATAGATAGATAGACAGACAGACAGATAAAAATATGAGCGGAGAAACAGATTAGTCAAGGATTGTGAACATGCTTGGAAATAAGAATATTTCTCTTTTTTTTTTTTTTTTTTTTTTTTTTTTTTTAAAGGTTGTGCATAATCACTTGCAGAGCACAGGTCCCGATGGGGCTGCGTTTACATCTTTGCATTGGATGATGCTGCCCTGTGGTGCTGCAGAGGACAGACACGGCATGGTGGGTGGACAGACAGACACGGGGGCTGGCTGCTTGGTAACTTCCCAACCCCAACTTTGGGAGGATCCTGCCCTGGGTGCAAGGACTGTCCCCAGTCACTGCACGCCTTAATTCTCCCTTGGAGGACTGGAAAGGTTCCAAATGGGTTGTGCTCAAAGGACGTGTAAGTATGCACATCTCTGGTGAAGTGAACGTCGCCAGGCACCAGCCAAGGGAGCAGCTGGCACAGCTCTTGGGGGAGCAGAACAAGGGAGCCCAGGTCCTTCCTGGGATGGAGCCCCTGCTGGTGAAGGGTCAGGAGACTGTGATCTCCCTAGCCCTGGGAGCCATGGTGAAAGCCACGAGCCCCCTTCTGTAGGCATTTGTGGCCCAGCTGTGACAGCTTTAGTCCCACACCAGCATCCCCACGGGCCAGTGCCTCCAGCACGTCCCCCTCTCTGTGAGACTGGTGCGGGGCTGAGTGTGAAGGGAGATCCCGACATCTTCCTACTAATCCCATCTCCTGGTGGGCTGGGACTAGGCTGGGACACTGGCCCAAGAAGACAGCACTGCCTCCCTTGGCTGAGCATCACTTTATCCAGCAGCCTTGCATGTAGCATAACTACAGTTTAGAGACTTGTGTCAGCAAGCTGGACCCACCAGCAAGTCCCTCATGGGTCCCTGGGAAATAGATGCTCATGGTCACATCTCCCCTCCTGCCTTTATTTGCTCCACCTTGCTCTGCCCGGTGCCTTCTGCCACGAGGGCTGCAGGCAGGTAGGGCAGTGAGCAGCCTGCCCTGCACAGGGCTGTTCCCTGAGGGCCCTGGGTTTCCAAGCAGGCTGCCCTGGAGCCCAAGATCTCCCCACTTGCATGGCCTGGGTGTCTGCAGGCTTGCAGGGAGAGGAGGAGGCCAGTTCTGCACAGGACAGGGCTGAGGAGAGGGCTGGCGCACAGCTCTGTGATGGAGCTGCCAGGTCTCACGCAGCTCTGATGTCTGCCACATCAGTCAGCACAGCCGGGACCCGCCGTGCCCATTAACCCCAGCACTGGTGCGGATCAGACCTGTGCCCTGACAGCCCCTGCAGAGGGGCAAACAGTGCTGAAATGGGGAGCACAAGCACAAATTACAGATTCCCCACCCCTGAGTGTATGCGTTCCCCCTGAGCATCCCAGAGCTGGCAGGGACCAGGGACAGGACGGTGACATCTCTGAGCACCACTGCTTTGCAGCAGGCTGAGCTTGGGCACCTCCTTCCAAGCTGGGTCCACCCAGCTCCTCCTCACTAGTGCCTGCAATGTGCTTTGAAATCTCCAGCTGGAAGGGCCGATAGACAGGGCACATAATTAATTCATGGCAATGATTGTTTCGGCACCCTCGGCCTCGCCTCGTGTTTCTCACACCCTGCACTCTCTGGGGCCTGGGGAAGCCTTGGACACCAAGTCCTCCAAGCTATTAGGGTCATGTCGCATAATCGAGGTGATGCCTTGGTGATCTGTCCTATTTGGCAGGAGGGATTTTTATGCAGCAGGGAGTGCGGGGCCAGTGCTTCCATGGTAATCCACGGCAGGGCAATCACCCCTTGCCTCCGTGCAGGATTTGGGCTGGCAGCATTGCTCCGTGGCTCTGCTCAGAAGGATCCTCCCTGCTGTCCTCATCTGGAGCAACTCAAAGGGTCCCTGTGAGCATGATGGGGGATGTTCTGCACTGCCTTCTGGGCTATCCCTGAAGAAGGAACAAAAGCAGGCAGTATGATGCTGGAAGCTGACTTGAGCCCTGGCTGCCAGCAGCCCCACACCTAAGGGCGCTGTGGTAGCAAGCAGGAGATCTTTGCCCATCTCCCATCACCTTGCCATCAGGCTGAGCACAGGTGGCGATGGCTGTGGGGTGGCCTGGCTGTTCAGAGCCCCCATATTGGCTTTCCAGGGTTTATCACAGCTTTGCCTCAATTTCCCAAGCTTTGCAGCAGCAGATGATGGGCAGATCTGGGCAAGTAGAACCTGAGCCATGGCAGCTTTTCCCCCAGTCCTGCTGGAGCAGCCTGCCATCGTTGCTGCTCCGGGCTGTGTGATGTGACCGCCTGGCTCAATCCCTCTCCAAGCACACCAGTCCCAGGGATACTTCCAGCATTATCCCAGTGTTCCTGACTGGCTCTCAGGAAGTTTCCATCTCAGTTTGGGACTGGCAGCAAAGCACTGGGCTGACAAGTGCCACAGCAGCAAGGGGTCGTGTCTGCACACCGGCAGTGCCATGGGGAGGTGGGGGACAGTGGGGCTGTGCTTGTGGGCACCTGCCCAGGAACCAACAGTGGCTGACAACATCTGTGGTTTTTCCTTATTCATGCTGCAAGTTTTCTTTGCTTTCTCCCACCCTAAGACTTTTATTAAGATTTTCAGCTCACAAACTCACTGCCTGTTCTTGCAAGCAAGAAACAAGTCCTGCTTGCTCTTCCCACTTGCTGGGAGGACTTCACCCAGCCTGTGGCCATGCCCTCTTTCCCCTGGGTGAAATGAGACCCTACCTGCATCCTGACCCTGTACACTTGGGCCCTGGCCCATGGTGGTCGCACCTGAAGAAATACAAGCGAGATGCGCCTTGCTCGCCATGGCTGAGAGCAGCAGCCAGGAGCACTCAGTGTCTTGCAGCCCAGGGCATGCATCAGCCCTCAGGTCCAGCAGAGCTGGGACAATCCTGATGCCTGTGCCTGCTGGGAGACCCAAGCATCCCACCGGTGGAGCCAGCCTTTCAGGTAAAAGTGTCTCTAATTATTAATTAGCTGATGAGGGTTTGTTACGTGTTAGCATGGCTCTCTTGCTGCTATAACACTTACTGACAAAGAGCAGGAGAGAGGGCTCGATGCTCCTGTTGCTCACATATATGCAAGCTTTGCTGTACGAGAGCAAATGATCTACAGGGGTTGTGAGCCCTCATCCCACCAGGTGCAGGGGGCAGAGCTGTAACACCTCCTGCAGTGGGGAAACCCAGCCCTGTGCTCTTTGCCTGCCCTCACTCAGCCCTGCTCGGCACCAGTTGCAGCACATAATAGCCTCAGTGCGCCACGGCCACGTCATGTCTGCTCTAGGGTTTTCCAGGCAAGGATGGGCCTGAGAGCACACAGAGGAGCTGGCACCCGTATCGCGCATCCTGGCTATGATTCAGAGTTGGACAAGGAGAAGGAAGCCTGCTCCCAGCTGCCTCCTTGTAGTGATGGGGTGCCTGTGCTCTGCTGGAAGTGAATCTGCCATCTTCATCTCATCCCATCCCCACCCCCATCCCATCCCATCCCATCCCATCCCATCCCATCCCATCCCATCCCATCCCATCCCATCCCATCCCATCCCATCCCATCCCATCCCCACCCCTGCTGCTCTTCTCCTTCATGACACCCCCAGGCGAGGTGTCTCTGCTGTCACCTGCACTCTGCTGACCAGGGACAGGTCCCCCCACCTGCAGCCACTGTGTCCGTGCCGGCGGGCAGCCTGTGCTGCTGACTCAGCCCATGCCAGGCTGCTGGAAGGGTTAAGTGCGATTGGGAGGCTCTGACATTTTGCTAATGTGCTGTGTTAATTGATTCGCTCATTTCCATTTGTTCCTGTTAAAGAGAGACAGATGAGAGTGGTCCTGCAGTGCAGCGACTTGGCAGGGAGCGTCTCCGCTGCGTGCAGATGTGCTCCTGACTCATTTATTACCATCAGGCCTCTGAGCTACCAGCGAGCCCGAGCATCGCATGAGGCTGCTTCCCCCTGGCCTGGGGGAGAGCGGAGCAGCGGTCCCTAAATGTGCCTCCCGGGGCTTGACGTCCACGTGCCCAACTCGTTGGATTGCAGAGACTGAGCCCAGCTGGGAAAGGTGAAGCAACATCTGCATGTGGGAGGGGAGAAGCAGCTCCTGGTGGAGGGAGATGACGGGGACCAGGGAAGCTTTGGTCCGGGCTGGGGCCAGCCCAGGTGTCCCAGCCCCGGCTCAGCAGGCTCTGCTGAGCCACAGGGCGGATGTCACCAGCTGAAGTGATGCCAGGCAGGGGACAGGCACGGGCAGACATGCACCTTGCCAGGGTCCCCAGGGGTGCTGGTGCTTGCAGCTGCTCCCTGCAGGGGACGTGGCCCCGCGCTCAGCAGCGGGGTTGTGCCTGGAGCCTCTGCTGGTACCTGCAGGGCCTTGCTGCTGAGATGCGATGCCCAGTGACGTACCAGGACTGAGCCACTTGACCATACATTTATTTTTCCTGTTGAAAAATGCAATTATTAACAAAAAAAAAAAAAAATCAAATTGCTTCAGGGGAAGAGCTCAATTTCAGTAGAAATGCTTATTAAAAACATATTTGCTCTGAACCTATTCAGTGCCCAAAGAAGAATATCTCAATCCAAGTGTCATTATTTGCTCGAACTTTTCCATAGAAGAAACCTGTCTTCCAGGCAGCCTTGGTACAGAAGGGCCCGTGCCCAGCCCAGCACCAGGTTCTGCCATGGGAGAGCGAGCAGCAGTGGGGGCTGCGAGACGTGGGGTAGCACAAAGGCCAGAGCCCCTCACAGGGACATGTCCAGCCTCCAGAGGCACATCTTTTTGTGAGAGGTTCCAGCAAGCAAATGCATCACTGGGTTTGCCTAGGTTTGAGGAGATGTTAGCGTGCATCCCTGGGTGCCTGCTGCTGCTGCATCTTCACCCCGTGGCCAGGCCTCTCTCACAGGGTTACAAATGGCATCGCTGCTGAATCTGAGAATACCCGAGTTGGACGCACAAGGATCATCAAGTCTTATATTTTTTTTTAATTTACTTTTTTACTTAAAAAAAATAATAAATAAAATAAAAAATATATATTTCCAAGGGCCTTTTTAGTGGAACTTTGTAGGAACACATTGTGCTCAGGTTATTCTCACATGTGAATTGCTTTCTGCAGCCTTTTCCAGGTTTGCCCATTCTTTGCTCTCAAACCCCATGGCAGCTGCTGTTGAAGAAACGATGGGTCAGAAACAAAGGTGACCAATGCAAAGAAAAGAAGACAAAAGGATGCTCTGGGTCAAGTAGGTCCTCAGGGAGGAAAGAGCAGAGCCCCAGGGCAGGGTGTGCTGCAGTGTTGCTTGGGGAAGGGCAGCAGGGCCTGGGCACCATTCAGCTGCCTGTTTTAGGGTCCAGGTCAGGACTCCACATGGGAATCCTCACTGACCCTCTAGTGCTTCATTTTGGACTGAAGAGTCAGATTTCTTCCCCACGCAGTGGCAATGTGGGTCCCTGTGTCCCAGCACCCTGACACCTTGCCCACCCGCACTAAGGGAGGAAGGCTCAGGAGGAGCCCAAAGGGCTACATGGAGCTCCCACCACTGTGGCTCTGGGCTTCCCCTGGCTTTGTCTGGCTCCAAGCCCCCTTCCTGGCCTGGCTCTGCCTGCAGCTCATAAGCTGCTTGCTCCTTCCACATCAGTGTCTCAGGGCCACGTGGCACCCCAACGCCTGCAGGCATCAACCAGGACCTTGGGGCAGAAGAAAGGGAGCTCCTCCCTGACCCTGTGTTCCACGTCACTGAGCCAAGGGTGCTGCACAGGACAAGGACAGGGGGCTAGGGGCTGGTAAAGCTGCCCAAATTGGCACGGCTTCCAAAGCATGGGGCTGGGACCTGTCCCCCTCCGCCCTCCCCCCCCCTTCCCCCCCCCGCCTGTTTCTGCATCTCTGCTGCCAAGTGGGAATATTGTGGAGAGGATGTGAGAGCTCCTGTCCATATGAAACCTGGATGGATTTCAGGTTTGCCTTACTCCCAAGGCCACTGATCCCTGTGCTGTGCCCGTGTCCTGTGCAGATGAGCTCAGTGCCCCCTTTCCCCTGCCTGCCTGCTCGTTGCAGTGAAGGCACCCCCAGGGAGAAGGCTGGAGGGCAGGAGGTGTGAGTGGGGTGGGCTCCCCATGGTGCAGAGCAACTGAAAGCAGCCAGGCTTCTCTCCACGCAGCTGTCTCCTCGGTCTGAGCAATGTGCCAGCCCCGAGGCCATGGCAGCCTGCTCTCAGAGATGAAGGAGCAGGGATTTCCCCAGCAGAGCCCTTTATCTGTGCCTGGGGAGGAGACAGGGTCTGCCCCATTATACATGGGGGAACACCCAGGAGTGGGCAATTCCCTGCTAGCAATGCCCATGGCTGCTCCTCCAAGCCCTCTGCCTCCTCCTGAAGCAGCATTGCGTCTGTGTCCCTGCTTGCTCTTTGCTTTCCACTTGCCTTCTGCCAGCCCTTCCATGTCCAGTCATTCTCCTGGGAGACCCTGTTCTCCTTCTGGGTCAGCTTTCACCAGGCTCTTCCCTCGCTTAGCATTTCTCTTCCTAAAGTCACTTTAATCCAAGAGGAAGAATAATTGCTTCTTCCATTTAGCTAAAATGCAAGATCATAAACTTGCCCATCAGCTGCAGCAAGGTCAGGAACTGCCTGTAAATGGCAGAAGGCATTTATTGCTACCAGAAGAGCAGATTTCACTCCCTCTTCTTTCTGCATCCCCACCCTGATGCCTACAGTGAGATCGCACTAGAGCTGGGTGGATGCAGCAGCATAAATTGGCTACAAGGAAGGATTGGCATCTTTTTTTTTTTTTTTTTTTTTTTTTTTCTGGGGGGGGGGGAATATCTCCAGACCAGATTTGTACTGTACAAAGCAGCAGCACTTTTGGCTGTCCTCTGCTTGATGCACAGCAGGTCAGGGCCATCCCTTGGTAGCACGCCTGTTCTTGACGGGAGGAATGGCCCTGTTTGTAAACCAGGGCTTCAGAGGCCTTAGAGATTGCAAAATGCTGCTGTGACATCGGGAAAACTCCACCATAAGGACATTTTGCTAGAAAATGAATTTCTATTGAGATTCACTGCTGACAAGAAGGACCAGTGCTCCCAGAGAGGTTGGCTGGGGGAGGTCTGTGCTGCCTTTCTGTTGTGTGAGGCTGGTTGGTAAGAAGTTACTCACTTTGAAAGGAAAGAAATGTACAGATGCATATTTCTTTGTCAGAATTTTTCATGAAATTAAATGCAGCTTTGGGGGGGGCAAGGCCTTTTTTCTCTCTCATCTCAAACCTTCTCCCTTTTCAAAGGGAAACGAGGAAGGGGGATGAAGCGACAGCAAACTCCCAAGCTAAGTTTTGTCCTCATTTTTTTTTTTTTTTTTTTGGAGATGAGCTGTAATCTATCCATCTGGGAGGAGGAGAAGGGGTAATACTTTACTGCTGGGCTGAAAACATTTCAGTACTTTAACAAGCTGAGATGGAAAGATTTGGTCTCCTTGACTTTGATGCCTGGTAGATGTCACTTCAGCACCGTGACAGGCAGAGGGGGGCCTCCTCCCTCCAAGCCACCCATGGAGCGCTCCCTATGCCAAGCATCCAGGGAGGAACAAACTGTGCCCGGGCAGCAGAGCCCCATGCCTGTCCTTGGTGTGGATGGCCAAGATTTGGAAGAGGGACCCTTGGGAGATGAACAAGCCCATTGATCCATGTTTCTGCCCCAAAGGGTGTGCCCGGTTGCTTCCTAGTCAGGCAGCAAACCCAGATGTGCCTAAAGTTATTTGGGAGATCCTAGGGAGAGTGCATCAGTCTGTTTTCTGGGGGGATGAGTGAGGTGCAGGGAGGTGCTCAGCACCAGGCAGGATTGCCCCACACTTTGGGAGTGGGATGCCACCAGCCTGTGGTGGGACTCACAGGTTTGGTGCAGCCCCACTGCGCTCCTCACCCTGACACAGCCCCAAGGCGAGGATGCTCCAAACCCTGCACCCGAGCAGGATCCCGTCCCCGGCACCCCACACACCGAGCTGTGCCAGGCACGGATTTGTGCTGGGGGCAGGCTCAGCACTGAGCCATGGCGCTGCCACCCTCCTCCCCTGCGCCCACCTCTGTGGCAGTGACCGATCCCGATCCAGAGCCCCGGAGGTTGTCCCTGGTGAGCACATCGCTGCTCTTTGTCCGCATCGGGCCGAGGTCAGACTATCCGTGCGATTCATGTGCTGTGACTCCGTACTCGCCTGCCTCAGCATCGTGAGATGCCAGTTGCCGCGGCAACGCGATGCAACACATCCTGGCATCGCCCAGGCGAGGTTTTCCAAGCTGGCAGGGTGGGGAGGTCGTCCTCTCCCCTCCTTCCCGAGGAAGCTCGTCATCCGGGCAGGGACACAGCGGGAGATGCGTTAACGCGAGCCTCCTGTCACTGACATCTGCCTCCCTCTCCCTCCTGAAACCACCCTCCTGGCCAAGGATTGCCCGCAGGCCACATCCTGATCTCTCTCCCCGCACCCATGCCTGGCAGCTGTGCTACCTCAGCTGGGGGGGTCTCTGCAGGGGGGTCTCCTCCCCTTGCAGTGCTGCCAGCGAGAGCAGAGCTTGGCCCTGAAGGCAGCATCTGCAGGGCTTGTGCTCGGGGGGGGGTCTTTGTCCTGTCACATCCCCAGCAGCCCCAGGAGCGTGTCTGGGAAACAGTGAAAAAACAAAAAACAAAAAACAAACAAACAAACAAAAAACACTGCGGGGGAAGAGCATCTTCGTGCCGTTGTGTCCCTGGCTGACCCCATCACTAGGGCTGGAGCACCCGGCATTGACCAAGACGTGAGCCTGCCTCCTGCATGTCAGCCCCCAGTGCTGGCTGATTCTGGGTTCCTCCTTGGTGCTGTCATTTCCTGTGAAAAAAGGCCTGGATTTCATCCCAGTGCTGCCTGGGACCGATTTTGAGGTCTCTGATGGGAAGGGAAGGCCATCTGCCCTCAAGCCGTGGTTGCAGCAGACACAGAGTCCCATATGAGGAGGATGTCACTGCCCAACATCTCCCCTGAGCCCACAAGGTGTGGGTGCCCACCAGAGGCTGCACCAAGTGCTACCTGACCCTCTGCTTGCTCTAGCACAGTGCGTACTACAACAGCTGTAACAAGACAAGCTGGGTGGGACATGGGCAGAGACCTACAACAGGGAGGTCCTGCACTCATAATGTGGAGCGGGGGAACACAGGGCAGAGCGGGCTGCCCCAAGGGGACAAGGGCTGTAAGAGTTTGAAGAAAGTGAGAGGGGGCTCTGAGAGGTGCCTAAAACAGGCAGGAGGTGCCCCCCATCCCAAATTTGGCTTTCCCAGCCTGTGAGGCACGGGACAAGGGCAGAGACTTGGGTGCACTGCAGAGCTGGGATGGAACCTGTGACTGCCTGAGTGTGCAGAGAGCCTGCTGGCATTGCTGGCCATGCTGGTGGATGCCCACAGGGCCACATGTCTCCTTGTGGTGGGAATGGCCAAGCTGCTAGCCCGAATGCTGCTCTGTGCATTCGTGTCCCTGCCTACAGCCCCCCCAACAGGGATCGCTCACAGCAGTCCCAAGAAGAGGATGCCCTGTGGTGAGAGGACAGCCCCATCCTCCCAGACACGTGTGTGTTGGGCTGCCTGATTCTGCCAGCACAGAAGGAAAGCAGCAGCCCCCTCCTCTGCATCCCCTGCCCCTCCACTGCTTGTCCCAAAGGGGAGAGTGGCAAAGTGGGGAGATGTCCATGCCCCTCAAGGGGCAGTGCCCCCCTGAGTGCACACTGCACAGAGAGGCTGCCTCTCAACCCCCTTTCCCCCAAACCATCCCGGACACTACCTAAATCATTTCCTCAGGGTCCTTCCCCTCCAAGCACAGGCAGGTCCAGAGCCCTGGCAGGTAGCGCTGACCCAGGCAGGGGCTGCGGCATCGCTGCACCACCAGCAGCGGCTGCGCTGGCCACACTGCCAGCCTCCTGGAGCAGAGGTTAGTGGGCAAAGTCTATTTATAGATCCCCTGGAGCAGAGCAATCATTTCCCTGGAGTCAAGAGCAACAGAAAATGCCAACGTGTGGAGGATGATCATCTGCTTCTGCAGCCCCTGTTAGCGCCGAGGCTGCCTGGGTTCGCAGGTCCTGCTTTACACTTTCCTCCAGGCTGCTGGGACACGTGCCAGCCTGAGAGACAGGAGCCAGGCAGCCAGAGCACAGCGTGGCCGGAGATGAAGGCTTGTGGCCCCTCTGTGGGCTCTGTGCACATCCCTGCTGCTCCCACGGGATTGAATCCCTGCCTCCCTTCATGGCACATGGCTGTCCCCACGGTGCCCCACGCTGAGCAGGGACCTGAGCGTGTGCTCAGCTTGCAGTCAACTGTGGAGCCAAATGGGACTGTCGGAGGTGTCAACAGCAAGGATCAGTGGTGACGCCTGGCTCACAGGGCTCCCTCTGGGCTGCTGCTCAGGGACTTGGCAGAGGTGCCCCTGAGAGCAGAGCCCGGATGATGGCTCTGCACTGCTGGGGGCTGCAGGCGTGGCTCCGCGCTAAGCTGGGTGCTGCCCCAGCTGTGCAATGCAGGAGTGAATGGAGCTGGAGCAGGGGGACCCTTGCCTCTGGCTGGTCCAAGCTGGTGTGGGGAAAATAAGGCCAATTTAGGATGTGTAGCTGGGGCCAGGCAGAGTTCAGATCACAGCATGAGAGCTCTGCAGGGAGAGCCCTGCTGGGCAAAGAGAGTGCAGCAAGGGACATCTGTCCATCCACACCGCCCCTCCCTGACTCCTCTCCTTGCTCATCCCCAGGCTGGACACCACACACGCTCTCCAGCAGCCTCCTCCCAAGCATGTTGCTGCCAGCCAAAGCTTTCCTTGTCCTCACATTTTGTCCTCTTTGGGAAGCCTGGTCTGCAGGAGACAGCTGGCCAAATCTCATCCACCTGCTTCACCATGCCCAGGAGATGCTTTTGGTCTCCCCAGCAGGAGGGATGGTCCTGCTTGGGGTGGGGATGGTGGGAGGATGGAGAGGCTGCGTTTCCCCCTAGGAAGCTGCTGGAGCAAGGACAGGTTACAGAGTCCCTGCAGCGATCTCCGTGCAGTCTGGAAAGGGGAGAGCCGCAGGGAGAAGCTCCTGGCCAGGCTGACCAAAGTGGGGTTCATCTGTGCCCACGGCCAGTTTCCAGGGACCTCAGGACTTGTTCCTGGTGGCTCCACACAGCAGCTCTGTGGGATGAAAACAGCCCCTGTGGCACCGCAAGGACTGGTTCCATGGGGAGAGAGCTCCTGGAGGAGTGAAGAGCGGATGCCTGTGGGTGAGGCATGGGGATGCAGCGCTGTGGGGTGGAGGAAGCAGGAAGGGCAGACACCCGAGGGATGCAGGTTGTGCCCCCCATCACCTCCAGCCCCCATCTCGTGCATGGGGCTGGGGCCGGCGGCAGTGCCTGCTCCCCTCCTACCGTTCCATGGGGACGGTGCCTGCGCTGAGCATCGCCCTGGCAGCAGCAGCCACGGCCTCACGAGGGAAGCAGCGGAGATTGAGAGCAGAGCCCTCGGCTGCTGCCACTTCATGGCACCCTCTTCGTGATACACCGTTGCCTTGACAACTGCAAAGGGTCTTTTACTGCCTGTCGGCAGCTGAGACAGAAAGGGGGGGAGAATTAAGAAAAAAAAAAAAAAGAGACAGCGGGGGAAAAAAATAAAAAAGAGCATTAACTCCCAGTTCCTCAAAGTCGTTTGCACCATGGGAACAGTGTCCTGTGTGCGGCAGAGCCTCGGCTGGGGCATCCCCCAGCGCCAGCAAAGCTGTGGGCATCGCCTACCCTGGGTGGGGAGGCCGGTGGCTGCTGGTGGTCCCGAGCTGGCTCATTGCTGGTGAATAAACCCTGGCAATTTGTCGGCTCCGTGCCCCTGCTTCTCACTGCCTTCCCACGACCTTGTCATCCATCAGGAGCTGTGACCACCTCGTGACATGGTGTGGCCTCGGACCAGTGCCTGACATCAGCTGGGCTTGTCAGCTTGATCAATCAGCCCCGCAATTAGGGCCTGCCCCCCCCGGCAGTCCTGCATGCTGCCCTTGCTAATGGGAATGCAAACAGCCTGGCCACGTCTCCATCTGCAGGCACCAGGATGGAGCTGCCCCGCAACGTGGGCTCCATGTCCCGAATCTCAAGGGTCAGCTGGGTCAAAAAGTGGAAATGGGCATATCTGGGGGTTGTCTCTCATGTCTGTTTCCCAGACAATCTGCCCCATGCCTGGCATGCATGGTTCTCATTTCTGCAGGCACAAATGGTGCTGGCCATGCCACCCTCCTTGGTCTGAAATGCTGTGTGAGAGCTCAGCTCTTACCAAAAGGCACACCACCTTGCTGTAGGGGTTTGCAGCCAGGCTCACTGCCACTTGATTAGGCCCATGGTCAGCTTTTGAGATCTCAGACACAGAGGGATGGACAGAGAGGGAAATACTTGGCTCCTGGTGATGCAGGGCATGATCAGTCTCTGATTTCAGGCACCCTGGCTGGACGTAGATGTTCTGTGCTGGTGGGTCAATAGGAAGAAATAGCTGCTGGCAGACAGACCCCTCTGACCTACTCCGGACAGCTGGGAGCTGCAGGGCGGCCCAGCACCCTCCCTGCCTGGGCTGGCAGCTGTCTAGACAAGGAGTGCTGCTGCAGACATCTGAATGCAGTCAGATGGACCCGATCCTGCTGACCAGCCCTAGGGAGGGCTCAGACCCCGATCGGGAGCCTCTTGGACAGCCAGCCCTTGTTCTGCTTGTGCCTGGGTGTCGGGTGTTGTGTGAGCAGACAAACCCACAGGGAGAACTGGCGAGACGGCGGGGCCGGGGTGTGGGCAGTCATGGGGGGAGTCCTGCCTCGTGGTTTGCTCTGGGGGGTTCACAGGGGTGGCACCGTCCCAAGTGTGGGCTGAACGATGCTCACGCTGCAGTCGTGCCAGCTCAGCCTGCTCCCCACAGCCTGCGTGCCTCAGGGCTCACAGCAGCACGCTGTGATCTGGAGGAGCAGTCTGCCCTCCCAGCACCCTGCTCTGGAGCCAGCTGCAGCTCCGACTGCTCTGTCCCTTCCCCGGTGCACATGGGCACACACGCTGTGCTCTGCACCCCCAGACCTGGTGACACCAGGTCACACGTGGAGGGGACAGACCACGAGGTGGCCACAGCTTCTGATGGATGCCAAGGCTGTGGGAAGGTTGTGAAGGTGCAGTCATGTTGCGTGCCAGCATGGACAAGCACCCGCTGACACCCCTGTGCCAGCCCAGGGAAGCGGGGCAGACCCACACTTATCTCACAGAGAGAGCTCTTGTGTGCTGCAACCACAAGTCCTTCAGAAATGGCCACCCTGAGCAGAGGAGAGGTTCTGGTTTCCAGGGGCGTTGGACAGAAAAGATGCATTAAATTGGGCTTTAAACACAGGGTGGATGTGAGGATCCATGGGTCCTGAGCTATCCCATGGCTGGAGGCAGTCTCCCACAGCCCTGGCTGTTGAATCCAGTGATTTCCCAGCCAGGTTACATTCTGCAAGTCCTGGCTGAATTTGGAATTGCTAAAGGCATGCAGGGTAACGTATGCAAAGGAGCCCCTGGGTGCTGCAGGGCCCTTCCCAGCACGGGGTATTGCCCTGGCAAAGGGGCTCCAGCGAGGAAGGGTTGGGAACACACTGCAGTGTGACAAAGTGCCACGGATTCTGGTGGCTCCCGTGGGTGCTGGCAGCTCTCCAGCTGCTTGGCCACCTGTGGCAGCTGCTGCTTTCTTCAGATGCTGCTGCTATTGCTTTTAAATTGATGATGCAATTGGGCCGTATTTAAAGTAACAGCTCTTTCCCTTCCAATACTGCTCTTTGATGGATATTGGCTCTACTTCTCTCCCTCTCTTTCTCTACCTCTTCATCCGGACTGTGAAATGCCCAGGGATGCGTGTGGAATGACTTTCTACCCATTGTCAAGCACTTACAGTATCCCATAAATAATCTAATACTTGTTTGGTCTAAATGTAATTAAGATCCTTACTCCATGCTTGGCGACACTGACCGGCCATAGCGCCAGTGATTTATTGTGTTGTATTGTTTAGGGCTTTAATTGCATGCTGTAGTTTGGCACTCCACTGACAGCTTCTCCCAGGAATGATATGTTTACGCTGCAGAGGAGTTTGGGGTGATAACTGTATAAAGCAGCTTAATAACGAAGAGCACGTTTCTAATGCAGAAACCTGTTGAAGGTGTTTCTTTAGGAGGTTTATTCTGCAAGCAAAGTAGGAAGTTCCCCAGAGAAAATCAGCTCCTTTTCATGCACAGAATATTTGCAAGCTGCTTGTGATTGTAGTGATTGTTACGGAAAATTATGTGAGTGTTATATTTTCCTTCAAATAATTTAACTCTGTGGATCCTGTGGGTATTTAGTGTGGGCTCTTTGAGCTGTGTCGGCCACATGGCAATCAGTCACGTTAAATCACATGGCTCTGCTGCCAGGGCTGGATTGGAGAATGCATTGGAACTTACTGTGAATATTCATGAACACAAATGGGAAATTCAGTCCTAGGCATGTGTGCATGCAACTTTGGTCGTGCTTTTGTGCCAGAAGGCAGCGTGACACAAGCGTTCAGGTGGTGCACACAAACCCACACACACGATGCTCCAGCCCCTGCAGCTTCCCACTCACTGCAGCACGGCGGGGGTCTCCGGCCAGCCCCCCATGGGGGCTCATTGCTCCTCGTGCAGAGCTGTGACAGGCATGTGCCTCATGCCCTGTGCAGTCCCCCACCTGCAGGCAATTCAATCTGCCTGTTCTCAGCAGCACGTGGTATTTCAGAGCCCAGCTGGGGGAAACCCAGGGTGTCCTCAGCCTTGCAGCTTCCCTCTGCTCACCCTCAGCAACTCCTTCCCTGGCCCTGCTTCCAAAGGAGGAAAGATGCTGTCCCACATCTCTGTGTGGCACTGCTTCCACGGGGCTGGCAAAAGCAAGCTGGCTTCTCCCAGCCCTCCCAGATAAACAGGATTAAAATCCTCACTTATTCCTCCTCTGCCTGAGCAAGGGCAGGAGGGACTGAAGGGGGGCCTTTATCTCTTCCTTATCTGTGGTGCAGCTGCTTGTCCCCCGGTGGAGGAGGAGAGATGCCCCCAGCCCCGAGCAAGCAGATGTGTGTCTCTTCCCGCGCCTGACAATGACCTTCCATGTACTAACAGGGGCCTCTCTGGTAATACCGGTTTCTTTTTAGCTGTTGCTGAGGCCTCCAGGGAAAACCTTCAGATACCTGATTGCAGCAGATACCAAGGGAAAACCACAGCAACCCTGATCCCTCTTGCTCACGCCTATGCAAACACAAGTGCTTACAAGCACCTGAAAACCACAGTGCACAGGGCTCTCACAGCTCCGTCCCCTTCTCTCTCTTACACCTAAACGGCCACAATATCCCACTGGAATATCCCTCCCAGAGGGACAGGTGGGCTCAGGGGCTTCTCCAGGGCATGTCCTCAGCCAGACCCAGGAGCTACGGCTTCAGCAGCCTGTGTCTGCTGTCAGAGCCCTCTCTGGCTGGGAAGGTGTCTCCTGACACAAAAAGCTTCCCAAAGGTGCAAGGCATTGGTGCTGTGCACCTGCTCATCAGAAAAGCAAGCTTGGGTCTCTCCTGGCTGGAGCCGAGCCATCAGAGCTGGATGTGGCAGCATGGCTGGGTTTGGAGGTGCTGCTGCACGTGTCCCCACCAGTACTCCCCATTCACTCCTGGGGCTGCCCTGGCACTCACCCTCTCGCAGGATCTCCCCAACTGATTGCACTCCAGCTGGGATCCAGGCAGAGCTGAGAGAATGTCTTTCCTTCCTCTTCCATCATCCTGGCCTTTTACCCAATTGAATTGAGATAAAGCAAGGCTATTTGGCACCTGGAGGTCTGTTGGCACCTTGAGTTATCACCACATGTGTGCCAAAGCTACCAAGCATGCTGCACAGAGCATTGTGCTACCCTTAGCCTTTTGGGTGTCATGACCGCCTTTGTGGTGTATATTCTGCCCTATGGATGAAAAGTGCTGTGTGAGAGCTCGGCTGGTGACTGCAGGAAGTGGTGGGATGTTGAAGCCTAGCACAGGAGTGGTGCTCAGGCCCACATCCAGCACGCAGACACTCAGCCAGGTCTTGGCCATGCTGAGGATGGAGGAGAGACTCCTGGCCAGGCAGTTGTGGGCCCGACTGAAGCATGTTTTGGGCAGTACCCTGTGGTGTGGGGCCATGACCGGACCTCAGCAGCACCTAACTGCCCCTTCTTCCATCACCTACACACGATGCAAAGAGGAGAAGAAGGCTGGTCACAGTGAGAGAGGTGGGAGCTGTGCCCTGGAGCCTGGACAGGTGGAGACCCAGAGCCCACCAGTGCTCACCGCTCCCACGTGCACGAGTGGACCTGAGCCTCACCATGAAACCATCCTGGGCTGTGTATGTCCTACAGGCATAGGTGTATTTGCATACATTCACCTTCACTGTGCACACTTGCTATGCACACACACACAGACATCCTTGTGCACCCAGGCATTAAAACTGGGGGCGGTGAGCGCGGGTGCCAGGAACCTGGGTGAGGGCTTTGCAGCCCCGAGCGCTGCCGGCAGCCCAAATCCTCCTGCCCTCACACCTGGGCTCCGTCTCTCCCCTCTCCCTCCCTGCCGCACACATTAAGGGATTACACTGTGATCTTTTCAATCTCTCTGTCAATAGATCTCTTTTTTTGCCAGCCGATTTTTTTCCAGCTCCAGCTCTTTCACTTCATTAATGCGCCCAGAAGGGAAGAGCAGCTGCCTGCATTGTCTGTCTATGAAAATTTCTTGCGCTGCTGGATTTGTAAAACAACTGATTAAAGACAATGCAATTAATTATTCCTTGATGAAATAGTGGAAATTATCCTGAAAAATGAAGAAATTTAGCAGTGGAACATTAAATCCCCATAATTATGTCATTTCTACAAAGGGGGCAGGGAGGTGAGGAATAAAAATAAAATCCAGCCGCAGTCTTTGTGCCGGCGCCGGGCCCCACGGCTGCCTGTGGGTGCCCTCGGGTCCCCCTGTGCCCCCAGGGACCCCTGGCACAGGCACTCTGCACTCCCCGATGAGGGTACCCGTGCAGCCCTGGCAGGGCTGAGCCGAGGCAGCTCCCGTGCCCCGGGCTGGGTGTGAGTATCCAGCTGCGCTTACAGCATCCTCATCACATCCAGCAGAGCCCGGGGTGGGGATGGGGGAAATGCCCACGCCCAGGCAGTGCCACCACCCCTGCAGGGACAGCCCTGGAAAGTCTGAGAGCGCTTGGAGAGGAAGCGGTGGCCCAGCCTTCCTGCTCTGCATGGAGGGGACGAGACCTCTGCTCTGCCCCTGCACCCTTGTCCTGCTCTGCCACATGGGCAGAGCCAGCTGTAATTGCAGGGACCTCTGGGGACATGCCCACAGGGCTCAGTCTGTGGTGCCTCACCCCAGGGTGTCCCCAAGCCGTGGTTCCTGGAGGTCCCCTCCACACCTCAGCAGCATGACCACCATCCACCCACCTCCTCCAGCATCCTCTGCTCCGTGCTCAGCTTCGGCTGCCTCTCACCTGCAGTCCCTCCATGGCTGCAACACCACCAGAGAGGTCTCCGGACCTCTGGTCCTCCATCCTCTGCCTCTCTGACCTCTCTGGTCCCCTCCCCACCACATTGCCCCACCATTTCTTTCCGCCCGCATCCCGTGCAGAACCCAGAGCTGGGAGGAGAGCTGGCCTCGGGCGCTGCTCCGGGTGCCCCCGTTTCACACATGCTGCCTCTCCCCATCCTCCGTCGTGCCTGTGTGTGCGTGTGGCACCGTCAGAGCAGGAGAATCCCCGCACCGGGAGGAGGGGAGCGCTGAATCACAGCCCCGGCGCGGGGGAGCGTGGGAGGCGAGGGGAGCGCGTTGCATGGGGAGAGGATATGCCTCCTCCGCACTCGCAGCTGGGGACTGTTGATTTTATTTATTTATTCTATTCTGAGATTTATCAAACGTGGGACTGGAGCCTTCCCGAGCCTGGTGTGTGTGGAACGAATCCAGGCCCCACATACCACCTGCCGAAATGTAATTACCAGATGCGTTAAATGAATAAATCTTCCGGGCACCGTTTTCTGTTAGCGCTGTTAAACCCACAGGGAAAGCCTCCGACTCTGCTCCGAGCTGTCTGTGCTACCCCCGAGCCCCCCGTGTGCTCTGGACACCGCGTCTGGGGTCTGGGGTCTGGACAGGTCTGGGCTGAGCTGCCCCAGGACCTCCCCTCTGGGTTGTCCCCTTCAGGTCACCCAGGACCTGGATCAGATCTCTGCTCTGGGCAGATCTCTGTCCATCCTGGTGCGGGGGGTGGCCCCCCGCGGCGATGCTGGGTGGGTGCTGTAGCTCTGCAGCTAGCAGATTTCACACTTTATGTTAGTGAGCACTGTGCTGCAGGGATTTTGGGGGGGCTGAACCCTCTGGGTCATCAGCCAGGGTGCTCCATTTAATGCTGTGGTAGTGACGAGCAGTGCTGGGACCCAGGACTTGGACAGGATCTCCACTGCAGACCCGGCACCTGCACCACCACCCAGCACCGGGACCTGCTCCCAGCCTTAGCTCATGCCTTCTCCTGCACACACCTGGAGAATTTTGCTTGGAAAACCACCCAAATGGGACACTTGAGCTTTTTTTTGGGGGGAGGATGCCCCAGATCATGGCACAGTGCTCTGTGAGGAATTCTTGGAGTAATCACTGGGCAGAAGCCAAACCTCTGACTGTGGTTTATAACCAGGATCTCTGTGTTTTTCCCTGAATTTTTATTTCATCCCTATAGCTCTTCCCTGGGTTCCTCCTGTCGGTGCTGGCTGAGGTCTGCAGGTGCAGCTCCCACAGATAAACATTTGGTCTCTAAAGACCTCCAAGCCAGCCCCCGCCCGGCCGTTATCCCTGCTTGCTCATCCTGCAGTGGGGCTCACCAGCAGCTCTGCTTTCTGTTTTTCCATGCTTTTCAGAAGGGGCTGCTCTTTCTGTGGGCACTGAGTGCCCTAAGAGAGCAATGAGACCCAGGCAGGAGAAACCTTCCATTCGGAGGTTTTACCTAGAAACAAAGCATGAGAAGTTTGACTAATTATTATGCTGGTTAATATTTTTCTAATTTCATTAAAATAAATAAATAAATAAATAAAGCAGCAATGGAAATGTATGCTTAAGGAGACTGGGTGTTGAGAACAGCTCATGAAATTTGTTTTGCACCCATTTTCTGACCATTTCTACTAATCACATACCATGAAATGAACAGTTTGCAAACACCCCATGGGCTGAAATTTGTTTGCATAAACTATTCAGCAAACACTTGCAGATAACAAATTCATTTGCAGAAATCAGGATCGGCTTCTCAGCAACTCACAAATGGGAAAAAAAAAAAAAAAAAAAAAAGGAAAGTAAGCCTTCCCTGAATCATGAAGGAGATGATTCTACCTGCAGGACCGAGGTTGCCTTCCCGCAGTGAGGGTGTTTTTGGTGGTGGTGCAGAAGGGCTGCGGCACTTGCCAGTGCAGTCAGAAAGAGCCAGGATCATTTGTGGTGAATCGTTTCTGGTGGTTTTATTTAAAGCACTGTTTGTGTCAGAGGGTCTCTAGGAAAGGGGTAGGGATTTCAGAGATGCAGGTCCCAGCTGGGTCTGCAGGAGGGGCACTGCATCTGTAAGCAGCCCCCAGAGGGATCTGGTTGTGACTGAGACCTTTGCAGCAAAAGGTTCTTTATTTTAAATTCATTTTAAATAGGAAAAGAATAATTAGAAAATTCCTTTTTTGGGTGCTGACAGCTGGGTAAACCCAGCCATGGTCCAGCAGGATGGGGCCTCTTTTTGCTGCCTCCCAAGGCACCCATGCTCGGAGCAGGAAAGCCAGTGGGGGCGCCTGGTGTGCACGGGGTGAGCAGGACCCTCACCACCCCAGGAGAGCTACAAGGGTTTGGCGCTGGCATCTCTGCTGTTGCGATTTTATTACGCTTCCCCCAGGTACCCCCACTCCTGGAGCTGTGCTGTGGCTTTCATTATTTAAGAGTGAAAAATGCAGTTGGCCTAGCAGAGTATGCAGCTATCCCAAGGCAGACAAATTCAGTACAAGGAAAAGTCAAGTTTCCAATCACCGTTTTTCTTTAAAAAAAAAAAAAGAAGAAAAAAAAAGATATTTTTCCCCTCCAAAGAAGAAAATTTGATTTCAGATGCTTTCTCACATTGTGAATTCTGTTTGATGCTTCTTGCTAACCCTCTGTTAGGGAGAGGGATGCGCTGATACCCGGACTATGGTAACTCTATATGGGTGTAGAAAAAAAATACCCAACCGCTGGGTCCTTCCTCACTCGTGGCACCCTGCTGCCAGTGATGTGCCCTCCGCACACCACATGGCCTGGTGGCACTGGGAGGGAATGTGTCCTCCTCCTCTGTGGCTGTTCCTGCATGAGCTCTGCTGGGCACGTCCCAGGGACCGAGAGGTGGGGATGGGGCTGAGAGCTCCTTCCTCCTGCCCCTGCTGCAGCTGGTGGGACCCCCACCCCGCAGAGCCCACCCCCTCCATCACAGCAGCTCAGGCTTTCCAGGAAGGAGCCGAGCTCCAGGAATTAAAAGCTTTGCGGTGAGATGTGACAAAAAGGAAGAAAATGCCTTCAAACGCGCCTCCTTCATCTCTCCCAGCACTTCACCTTTCCGTCGGCTTCAGTTATTTCACAGCCTCTGGAAAAGAAGAAGAAGAAGAAAAAAATGGTTAGGAACTTGCTGAATAAATCATATCCGCTCCCTCCCCCAGCCTCCCTCCTTTCTTTTGTGCAAATCAAAGGCTGGGAGCTGCCAGGAGCTGCCAACGGTGCCCCCAGCCCCCCCTCGCCATTCCTCGCGGCCCCCCGTCCTCGGGAACTTTGGGGGAAGACGCGGCGGTTTCAGAGGCAATCAAGCTCTGACAGCCCAGCCGGAGGGACGGAGGGGAACGGGGAGAGGCGAGCGCCGGTGCTTTGCTGCTGTCGCTCCTGCAGGCGCTTGCTGGCTGCTCCCCGTGGGTCTTGTAGTTTGGAAGCAAGGTACCGAACATGTGGGGAAGGCTGATAATCTCCAAAGTGTCTGTGATTAAGTGAAACCAGCAAATTGAGATGCTTAGACAATTAGTAATCTTGGCGTGAAAAAAAAAAAAAAAGGAAGAATCAAAGAGGAACGGAGGGTTTGGGGGTTATTTTTATTTGGTTTTATTTATCTTATTCTATCCTGCCCTGCCCCCCTTCCTTCTAATTTCCTAAGCTTGCTCTGGCTGGGTTTGAAGCGAAGCTGCTCCCTGCTCGCCTGCCGTGCAAGAGCCTGGGGACAGGCATGCCCCCCCGGTGCTGCTGGAACCTCTCACCGGGCTTCCAGCCTCCCCTCACCGCTGCCAGGAGCTCAGTTCCCTGCCATGGGGCCAGGCAGGAGGCAGCGAGCCTGCCCAGCTGCACACCCAGCCCTGTGCATCCACTTTGCCTGCCCAGCAGCTTTCTACATGGCTGGAGGCGGTGCCCAGGCATCAAAGGAGATGGTGCTGAATGTGAGCCCTGCCCCAACGTGGCAGCTGTCCCACCACCATGCCAGACCCTGTCCTGGAGGCCTCGCCTGACCCACAACACTTTGCTGCCAGGTCAGGGCACAGCTGGGTTGTGCCTCTGTGCAGTGCGCGGTGAGTCCAGGGCATTCAGGAGACACCCGTGAATTTGGGGCAATTCTCAAAGCACCTCTCTGCCCCCACATCCTTCATAAACCCAGCTGATTTCTGTGTCATTGGCTTTGCCTCACCCTGCTGCCATTGGTGTCCCCAGGCAGCTGAGCACACTGTCACCCTGAAATGAGTTCCTCAGCCTTGGCCACTCTGTACCTTTGAAGGGCTCAGAAGCATCGCCCCAGGCTTGGAGGATGCCACCAGTCCACATCACTTAGTGTGCAAGCCATGCACACCGGGGCTGCGAGTCGTGGGACCAACCATCTCCTCTGTCTAGACAAGGACCCTCTGGGCAGATGCAAACCCCCAGGGCAATCCTGTGTCTCTGCGCCACCCTGTGTGCCTGCACCTCCCTGCTCACCAGCTTTTGCCTCCCAGCTCCTGCAGCCCAAGAACTGTGTTAAAAGCTAGGGGCTGGCTCAAGGTTTGAATCTCGACTTTCAGGTTTCATGCTGTGTTTGCTGTCCCCAGATAAAACCTGGAAGAAGCAATGTGCTTGCAGGACTCTCCTACAGCTTCCCCACGGGAACTGCCACCATCCACACCCACAAAGCCCTGACTGGAACTTAAGTGAAAGGGCAACATCTCTCCCTCCACAGATGGGGAGCTGCCCTACTGGGACCTTCTGCACCCAAACCAAAACATCTTATGGGAACTGCGGTGTTCACCCCAACCTCCTGGGACCAAATGCAGAGGTCCTGTGCATCGAGAGGTGCCTGACCGACAGCGGCAGCCACACTCCAGTGTGCTTGGGGGAGCTCTTTCCTTGCTGCAAACCTACTGGAGACCCAGATACCCTCCTCATCCTCACCCTCCCCCCCCCCCACTTACCTGACATTGCTTTCTGTCCCTTTGCAAAAACACCCTTCATGACATTAGACTTCCTTTCTTCAAAGACAACTTGTTCGGCTCAAGCAGCCCATTGTATAGCAATTTTTGACCAAGTTTCATTTTTTTTTTTTTTTCCTTCATCTCCTGTCTCTTTATTTGTTTAGAGTTTTATCTCTGGGATTCAAATTCCTCCTCGGGAGGTTGTTGCATAACTAGCCTCCATACTGATTGTAAGGATTTTAATTTGGTAGCTTTCATCTTAAGCTGTTTCTAAGGCACTTCCTCATTTGTTTAAAATCACCCTGCCTAAAGCTTTCGAACTGTTTTTCTGGCTTGATACTTCCCAAAGGGCTGCGGGACTTAATTAGAGTCCCCGCTCCTTTGTGGTTCAGTGACAGTTCTCTGGATTAAGTCAAGAGTTGCCACTCCACTTGTGCGCTCCAGACCTCGCTCTGCTGCTCTGACATCGAGACATCTCCGGTGCAATTGGGATCTCTCAACTCGCAGGGAGCTGCGGCCACTTGTAGCAGCTCTCCTGGCTTCGTGGACTCCTTGAACTCCTGTCCCCGGGCGGTGAGAGCCGGGGGGTGCACAGCCCAGGGAGAGTACCAGGCCCTTCCAGCCAAGGTGAGCACAGGCACCTGGCCGGCACCCAAGTGAGTAATGCTTTATTAGAGGATGGGGAGGAAGGTGGAGGGGACAGACATCCTTCCCCACCAGTCTGCTCCCCCTCTCCCTTCCTGGCATGGGTTGTACCCATCCCTTTCTTCCCCTTGGGACCTCCACGTCCCGGCCCTTGGTGCTGGACGGGAGCTGCCTGCGTGGGTCAGCCTCCGGCCAGCCCCGACGTCCTTCACAGCGGGGGTGTTTGCCCGAGCCCCACCTCTGGTTTACGGGATGTGATTTATGCTGATTTAATTGGTGTCGGTTTAATTGCCTCATCCAGCTCCCATATGTGTTGGGAGAGGGCCAGAGAGAGCATTAAAGGATCATTACACATTACGGGCATTTTTTCCATCTCCTCTCTGTTGCCCCTTCCCCTCCCATACAATTTAGGGAGCCAGGACACCCCAGCATGAGTTGGGGACATTTTCTGGGGATCCTGACTATGGGAACCCTGTTGAAATAAGACAAAGTGGTAGCTGATGTCTGAAGCCACATCCACAGTGCCCAGTGCTCCCCTTTCCCACCAGTCCCCCCAGCAGCTACCAGGCAGGGGCATCCCCACCACCGAGCATGGGTCCCCACATCCTGCAGGAACTCTGTTGTGGCTGGCTTTCTGGCTGCAGTCACCACAGAGCCTGACCCCGTCCCTTCCTGCACCGCAGCACTTTCTGCAAGGCAGCATGGCTCAAGGAGGGACACAGCCCTGTGGGGCAGTGGGAAAGGGGTGAGCAGTTGTGTGCCCCAGGGGCTGGAGGTGAATATCCTGATGCAGGGCACACGTGGGACAGGATGGTTTGGGGACAGGCTCAGAGGAGAGGGGATGTTCTGCACTGCACAGGACAGGGATGGAGGGAGTGGGATAGGGAAGGCACTTTACATGGGGAGGGTTATTGTACACCTGGGTAACATGAAGGGAGAGTCAAGGCAGCGAGGACCCCACCTGCCCTTTTGCCCTGCAGAAGTCCCCGCTCCAGGCTCCTGGAGCTCCTCTGTCACAGCCCAGTCCTGTGGCACCACCCTGCTGCCAGCTGCCCCGTCCCTGTCCCAAGGCTGGGCTGCACACTTCCCTCCCAGGGCCCTCTAAGACCATGTATTAGGCTAAACCCCCACTCTTTTCCCCCTCTGGGATTTCTCTGCTATCCCAATCTGCATTTTGCATGCTGTCCCCTGCACACACAGGCACACACTGCCCTCGCACCCCCAGCTCATGATACCCCCTCCCATTCAACCAGCTCCACCAGCTGCCTTACACCCTCAGCCAGCAGCAGGGCTGTCCCCAAAACTCCCTTCCCTGCTGGACGTTGGCAGTGTACCCCGCCACCTGCAGCCCATGGCAGAGCCATCCGCTCAGACAACTCGCAGCTCCATAAATGCCAGCGCAAGGAGAGCCCCAGCCCCACACACCCTGCTGCTGCTCCGAACACCCAGCGCAGTGCCTGCAGCCATGCAGATGTCTTCTGAGCTGAACATGGGAAGCGAGCAGAGCTGCTATGTTCAGTCTTTGCTCTGGAGGGAAAAGAGTGACAATTGTATGGAGCTATGCCTGCTATGCCAAGAACCACATGGGCACCAAGTGGGGCAGCTCTGCTCCAGCCACCTGGACCAGGGTCCCTGACCACCTCGTGGCTACCAGAGAGAGGAGCTCCTCCAGCCAGGTCCCTGTGGATGCTGTGCCCACAGAGCAGAAGTTTTGGGCTTCTCACCCATGGGGAGCTTGGATTCCTCCTGGGTTTTGCTGGCGACTGCCCATGCCTCCCATTGCAATTTAAAGAGAGGAGCCTGTGGGATGCAGAGTTCCCACAGTGACATTCCCAAGGCTGCAGCAGAGGACCCCATTCTGCCCATCCCAAGAGAAGGGTGATCCAAGGTAAGACATGAGGTCCTCAAGTCATTCCTCTAACCTGACCTGTGACTTTCCTAAACCACTTTGGAAATCTGCTGCTCCCTCTGTGGAAGGAAACCCCGGAGGGGCGAGCTGCAGCCCTGGAGCCGGCGGGCGCTGAGAGCTGGTGCCGGCTCCAAGAGAAGCTGGCTGCAGAGCTCGGTGCTGCTGCCAACTTGGCACAGCTCAGGCGGCAGCCCCAGTCCCAAGCCACCCAAGCTGTTGGGAGTGGGTATAAAACAGACCCTGCTGGCCGGTCCCCAAGGGGAAGAGCTGGCTTGGGCAGGAAACATCATCACTGACATTTAAGAGCTGGGGAAAAGCGCCCAGTTGGCAGGCAGGGAGAGCAGCACCCGGTCCTCCAGCACCCTCCTTCCCCCGCAGGGCTGCAGTCCCCTTTCTCATGCCTCACCGCTGGCTCTGTCTCCCGCTGCTGTTTCCCTTCAGCCTCTACAAAACAGCCCAAAGCTGCCACACTCCCACCATCGCTGCTCACCACGGCCGGAGCAGAGCTGCCCAGTCCTGGAGCAGAGCCATCCCTGCAGACCTCAGCGTGCCAGCTTCAGGGCCAGGGCATTTCCCATCCACACCAGCCTGACCCATACTGGGTCCAGGGAGCTGCACTTCCAGCTCACATTCTGGGGCAGGATTGGCCCTGACTTGCCAGAAAACATCCAGAAGGATGCTGTCTTTTGGTGATGGGGACTAGGAGCTGAGCATCCCCTGCCTCCCCATCCCCATGTAAGCACACAGAAGACCCTACCCCACCAGTCTGGGAGCTGGGGCAAGCTCCAAACCTGACTCAGCAGGAGCTGGAGCCCCGCTCTGCAGACACCACTGGCCCCAGAGGGCTGATTCACCCCCAGCCATCAGGGGAAGAGCCGGGTGAGCAATGGGCCCTGCGGTCAGGGCAGGAACGTCTGCGGGGGCAGCCGGGAGCAGCTGGCAGCACAGCTCCACTGCTGCTTCCCTCCCTCAGGGTGCACAGGAGGCAGCTTGGGGTGGCTGATAGGGCTCAGCACAGGATGGGGTGGGCAGGTGGGAGAAGCCCACAGGCAGGGGATGGGGACCCCAGCTGCTTCAGGAAGCTGCAGGTGTCAAAGCAAGCCCCATCGCTGCAGAGCCCAGAGCTTGTCCTGGGCAGCCAAAGCTTCTTCCGAGATGGAGGTGCCCAGACTGGAGATCAGTAAAGAGCAGAAGGGATGGCAAGGTCCTGCCCTCACCCTAACTATCTTGTTAGCATGAGAACCCTCACCCCACCACCATCACAGGGGAGCATCAAGAGACAAACCCCACACCTGGAAGATGCCCACAGGGGGTCTGGGGAATGCTCAGATGAAGCGCCCAGGGCTGGTCTCAGTCCTTGCCACATTCCCAGTGGTGGGCGGGTGGCTGCACTGTGCAGGAGCAGCCAGGGGCACTACCAGACCTCCTAAAATCCCCACAGGCTGCTGGTGAAGCCCAGTGTGAGCATCTCCTGCAGAACCCACTGTGTCGAGCCAGAGTACGTACCTGTGAGCACAGATGGTAAACTCGAGCAGCAACAGAAATACGGAGATCATAATTATCTGAACATAATGAAGGGTTTCATTAAATACACTTGGAAAACAACTCAGCAGCCGCACAAAGTTAAACTGCTGGTCTCAACTCTCCAAACTATTTAAAATTTATTAGCTTCCCCTGCGGGTCTCAAGCTTTTAAGTACTAGAGAATTCTTAAAAATAAGAGATTTTTTCTTTTCTTTCCCATCTTTTTCCAATGTTTTTTTGGTGTCTCAGAAACATCTGAGGGGTGGAGACCACCAGCCTCAGCTCTGTTGTTCACAGTGCCCCTGCAGACACCCTGTCCTGCCACCTGTCCCTTGTCACTGCTCCCTTGCCCCAGGCTGATTTTCACTTGGGCTGCAGAGCACGGCTGTTTCCAAAGGGATGATCAAATCAGAGACACCTGCACGCTGATCCCTGCTAAATCCTGGGCTCCAGACTGCAGGTGGTTCTTGTTGCAAAGGGATTAGTGGGAGGCTGAATAAACCTGGGCTTGATCTACTGCTAACTGGCATGGGGGTACTGCCCTTGGCTGGGATGAGAGTCACTGAGCCGTATCTCTTCATAACGTGAAGGGGAGGCGGTGCTGGAAAATGTTTTTTTTTTCCTGCTCAGAGAGGCATATTCTTCTTTTTGAATAGCAGCAATGGCTCTGTGCTTGGGAAAGTGCTGGAGCTCCATGCTGGATCTGGGCTCTGTGAGGCAATACAGGGGTCGCCTATACGCTAAAAGCCAGGTTAATGCTTGGGGCTTTGTCCTCTCCCCCCAAGTCTGTGGGGAAGGATTCCTCTCTGGGGAGGCAGGGACTCCATGGTGATCCATAAGGAAAAACCAGGGGAGCTTCTGATGGGGTTGGGGGCTGTGGGGCTGAAGAAGCACCAGAAGCTGGGCTGGAGCCTTTCCTTTCTCTGCTGAAGGATAACAGTTGGTAACATGGGAAAACTTTGTGGCTTTCCCTCTGTTTTGGTGAAGAACTTGTTTTTGAGAAAGAGCAGGATGGGAGAAAAAAAATCTTGGGGCCAGGCTGCTTCATTAAAATATTCTGATTTACAGCCCTGGGCTTTCAGCTGGAAGGCAGCCTCAAACGTAGGGATGATGTGGTGGGATCAGGTGAGACTTAATATATCTTCTCCCTGTGTGTTGAAAGCCCCAGGAATTGTCACTGACAACCACAGAGGTGTTCTATTCCCCCACATCTTTTTTGGAAGTAACGCTGAACTGAGAAATTCAGTTATTGGCCAAGCTTCTAAAGAACTCTAATAGCATCATCCTGGGACTGCACTCCACTGTAAAGTGAGCAAAAGCTGCTGGGAGTGAAAATGTGTCAGAAGAAAGGGAAGGAGGCTTCCTTGCATCGGGGTAAGAGAAGGAAATGGGTGTCACTCTCTGCCATGGGATGTGCAGCCGTACTGTGCATCCAGGCTCCTTGTGCCCGTGCTCCAAGCCCTGCAGGCTGTGTTACCTGCTGCTCACAGCCGTGTAGGTCTGGGCTCTCCAGGGCTTGGTCAGCTCAGACCATGCGTCTGCCAGTGAGCACCCGTGCAGATGTGCTGCAAAGGGCGTGCAGGGAATGAGCTGCGTGCCAGGAGCTGAGGGGACAGAGCAGTGTTTGCACAAGGCCAGTAATGGGGCTGTTCAGCTATGAGGGAGCAGGGGACCAACCTTGGAGCATGGCCCTGCTGAGCAAGCTGTGAGGGGAGAGGCTGCACAAGCTAGTCATGTTTGCAGAGAGCTGGGTAGAAATGACACAATTTCAGGTGAATTATAATAAATCTCAATTCCCAGGGATAACCATCAACTGCCTTAAGCCTAAGAGGACCAGGACCAGAGGCAGGAGGGCTCTGCAGGCTGCAGAGCTTCGTGGGCGGGCAAAGTGGAAAGTCCCAAAACATCCTGCAGGAGGAACAAGCGCAGGGCCAGGAGAAAGAGATGGGGATGCTGGAGCTTGTGGGTTCTCTCGTTCAAAGTCATTCTCAGACCAGGAAAGGGGATGCAGGGGGTGATGTGACCACAGGGAGGGTGGGAAGAGGGTCTGCTTCTGCTGTGGGCTGCCTGTAAGGTCTGGGGGATTGGGGAAGAGCAACTAGTGGAGGAAGAGGAGGGGTTGGAGGGCACACTGCTGCCTTGGCGGGGCTCTGGCTTTTTTCTAGCACCCTGCCTTGCCTGGGGAGAGGCACCAGGAGGAGAGAGCTGGGAGGAGAGGAGCACACATGGATCAGGCAGCTGCTCCCCCAGCCAGCATCCCCCTAGGCACTGTGGCAACAGTGGCAAGATGTGGGCATCAGGTGCAGATATCTGGCATCAGAGAGGGCTTTTCCTCTGGGAACTGATGTGGAAGTGAGGCCAGGACTCTCAGAGCACTGATCCAAGGAGGCCCAGCTGGGAAGTGACATGGGACTGCAGCCTGTGCAAAGAGCTGGCGGGTCTCAGCCTGTGACAGCCCAGAAGATTGGGGTGGCTGATCCTCGTAGGGATGGCCAAGGAGAAGGAGACCTTAGGGACTGGGTTCACTCAAAGATATGTGGCCCCCAGTATGAAGGTCTGCCCAGAACCGGAGATGGATGCACGTTTTCCCAGTTCTATCATCCATTAAACTGTGGTGGGCATCTGCTCCTTGTTCTTTTGGGTGCCCCAAAGACAGCAATTTCTTTTCCCTCTCTTTAAGAGGCCAAATGAAAGAAACTTTCATTAAATAAGCAGCACAGACAGTGGCCTTGACTGCCTTCCCACCCAGAAAGGGCAAACTGGAGGGAGTGAGGCATGAGTGGGAGCAGCGGGAGGCAGGGGAAGCGCTCGGTCTCGGGTACCCAGCTGCCTGCAGCCAGGCTCATCACCGCTGCTTCCCTAAGCAGAAGGGGCAGCTCAGTGCTTCGGTTACATGCGGCCCTGAGCAGGGCACGCAGCTGCTAACCAGCAGCACTCCTCGGGCACAGCCACGGCCCTGCACCAGCCTCGGCCGCGTGTCCCTCACAGCCCGGGCACTGCGGGCGGCGGGGCAGTGGAGGGAGCTCACGCTGAGCCCTGGAGAGGTTTGCAGAGCTCGACTGGGAAGTGCGAGGGCCTTGCCCCAAGGCAAGGGGTGTCCAGAGCTTGTCAAGGTCTGGGAGCAGCGAATCTGGCTGTGATAGACTCGTGGGAGATGTGGCAGTGATTGCAGAGAGCCAGCAGAGCCTGGCTGAGCCCTGATGCTGCAGCAGGCAGTGGTGGTTTTTGCTGGCCCAAAGGTCTCTCATCTCACCCGTTCTGTCACAGCACCTCCTCTGGAGACCACAATGGATGGGAAGGGACTCACCATCCAAACCCTGCTGGGCTTCACTTTGCCCTGTCCGGACCCACTGGGTACCAAGCCCTTTGCTTGTAGGGCAGAAGTTACCAGCCCCACAGTGAGCAGCTGATGGCTGCTCGGTGCCTGTGATGAAGCAGTCTCCACCACGAAATCCCCACTCTGTCTCACCAGAGGTGGCTGGGGAAGGAGCTGTGGTTGCACTTGTGTCTGCTCTGGGGCTGTCCCAGTGGGATGGGGCTGCGGGGGGGGGGGCTCTGGGCAGACCTCAGGGGTGCTCTGGTTCCAGGTCCCAGGTGAAGGGGTCTGTACACCCTGCTGATGAGCACGAGGGGTCCCAGCTTGCTGGGCCATGGCTGTGCACGTGCCTGTGGGGGGAGCAAAGAGGATTTTGCTTCCCAGCTCAGTCAGCCTGCTCTCTTTAGTGAGCTCTAACAAAGGGATGGTGGCTTTTCATGCTGCACTTGATCTCAGGGCCAGCAGCAAAGCCCTCCCGGCAGGTCCCTGGGCACCGTTTGCTCCTCTCTCATCCTGCAGCAATGCCGGGAGCCCTGCGGGCGGTGCGTTGTGTGGGGATGGGGATGCAGAGCACAGGGCTGGAGGGGGCTGTGCCGGGGGCAGGCACCCCAGCTGCCTCAGCATCTTGGTCCATGGGTTGCATGCAGGGGGACAAGGACCAGAACAACACAGGCAGATGGCTCAGGGGCCTTTTGCTTTGGTATTTGCATTTCAGCTGAATAATTCCCATGGTTAAAGGGGATGTGCAGTGTCAGTAGCACAGCTCTGGAGGGTTTCTAGAGGTGGCAAGGGAAATCAGTGGGCAGGGGGCACTGTCCCTGTCCTGTTACTGAAGCCCCCAACGACCCTGGGGGAGGCTCCTGCTCTCCTCTCCATCAGTCCTGCCCGGCTGAGGCTGGGTTTGTGTCTGGCTGTCCTGGGGAGCAGGATGGGCTCCCAGCCAGTCTCCATCTCCTCATCCCCAGTTGGTTCCAGTTGATGCAGTGAGGAGCCATTTCCTCTCAGTGCCGCAGGAAAAGAAAGGGATTTTACTTTTTTTTTTTTTTCTTCACTCTATTAAGTCTGTGACTAGAACATTGTGGCTTTTAAGTTTATTCCAACTGTTTGATATTTTACATAATCGTATTATTTATGTGACAAGATTAGAAGTACTCTGCATGCTGACAGGCAACCAGCACACACGCAATTTCTTGCCAATCCTTTGCGAATTTGCATTGTATTCCTGACTTCTTAGAGCCTGTGCAGATTGTAGTGTTAGGCAGGGAGAGAGGTGTGTGGAGAAACGGAGGGGGAAGGTGGAGAAGGCAGAAGACAAGCTGCTCATCCTGGCACTGGGGATGAGCCCTCTCCTGTCCTTACAGGTCTTTTGGCCTTTGCAGAGCAGGTACCCAGAGCTCTGTGCCCGTCACGTTGGGGCTGTTGGAAATACCTGGCCAGGCTTCAAACCCTTGGCCTTGAACAGCAAGTGCTAAACACACAGAGGTGTTTGGTTTAATATCCCGCTGCTCACCCGTGGGATACTTGATTTATTCTATGCCTGTAAACATTCATTTCACACCTAAACAGGGGCAGGTTCATCACTTCTGCAATCATCATTTATTCATGTCGTGAGGGTTGCAGGAAGCAGAGATAAATGGATTTCCGTGAAATTGGTGCTCCAGGCTGCTCGGGAGCCTCCATCCTTCTCACTGGGCTCTGGCAAGGGTGGGAACGCTTCCCTCCTCAGATCCTCCACCCCGGTGCTTCGGCACAGCATCCCCTGCAGAGCCAGGGCCTGGGGCAGATCGAGGGCTCTGGCCCCAGCCTGGCCAGGGGACGCTGGGTTCCCTCATTCCCAGCATCATGTGGCCTCAGTCATGCTCGAGGGACAGTAAGAGCAGAGGCATCTTGCTGTGGGTCCTTGCTTTGCTGGCTTTCCACTCTTTGGGGAATATTTCTGCTCTCTACATTAAGGCAAGTATTTGCTTTACATTAAGGGAAGAATTTGCTGAATATCTTCTGTGGTGGGGTAAAACTCATTCTTTTCCGGAGGAAAAAATCCTTGCAATTTTTTCCCCACTCAGAGGACAATGGGGCTGGTGCTGCACTGGACCTCACAGCTGTCCTGGAGGCCACACACGTGGCGCAGGGGCTGGGACCTGTCTGTACCTTGCTGTGTCCCCGGGGGCTGGAATAAAGCCCCAGTGCCTGCAGGACATCACAACCCTGACGGGGGGGGCTCCAGCATCCATCTGGCTCCCAGCCAGCCAATGCTCACCCAGCACGTCCCGGGATGGCAGAGCAAAACCCAAACCCCCGGAGATGGATGTGCCCTCCCTAAATAATTCACGGCTCGAGCTCGCGCTTGGCTTCCTTTGTTATCTCGTTACAAATGAAAAAGAATGAACTAAGATTAAAGAGCTCTGGCTCTGTTTCCAAATTTATGGGCATTTAAAATGTGATGCTGGAGCCTGCTACGCCCCTGACTGCTGCCAGGTTGATTCAGAGCAGCCTGGGCACGGTGCTCCCAGCTGGCCCGGGGCATCGCCGTGCTTGGCTTTGCCTGGTGTGTGGGCAGCCTGAACGCCCCTGGGGACGAGAGGATCCCAAGGGCTCGCAGCCACAGGGCTTCATGTAGTCCTGGTGCCCTGCTCCTCCATCACATCTTGTCACCATGCCTGCTCCTGGGCAGTTGTCTCCACACTGCACCCCTCTGTTCCCCTCCTGCACCTCGTTACCTGCCTCTGGCCACCCCACCTCCTGCTCCTGGCACTGAGCTCCTCAACTTGGCAGACCTATTTGGCTCCAGCTGTGCTTTGCTCTGCAGGGACCCACCTTCTGGATGTGCCTGTCTCTCTCTGCTCGGCCCACAGGGAGCTGAGATGGCTAACTTACATCTAGACCTTGAATTTCTGCATTTCTGAAATTAGGTGAGTTGAATCCACCGTTTCTCTGGCACCCTGTCCCTGTGATTAATCACTGTCTGAGAGCAAAGCTGGGTTCCTCCTGCCTCCTAACTCAGCACCGTCTTTTATGGAAATAAATGCTTTTTCTGTGTCCAGTTCTGCTGATGCCTGGGGCACCAGTGGGAGCCTGACCAGCTCTGCAGCATCACACCTGCACCAACATGTCCTGCAGAGCCCACCAGGCAGTCAGGACAGTCGGAGAGAGTGGGGAGCTTTGCCTTGCTCTGTCCCGTGTGTGCCAGGTACCGTGGCCTCAGCCCCAGGCTATATGAGCAGCCTGCATCCTGAGCCAGGCTGTGTACCAAGTAATGCTCTTTTGGGGCTGGGTCGCATGGAAAAGCTTTGGGGGAGCACTGGGCTCCCAGTATCCCACTGCCTCCCCCAGCACTGGGACTGGGTCACCTCGCAGAGCCTCAGCTTTGAGTGGGGGGGAACATGGGGAAAGTCCTATGGGACTGGGAAAACCTAGTACAAAGAATCTGGAGATTTTGTGCTGGGGCAGTTTGTTTCCTGAAGAATCAACATCTAATTACCCTGCACAACTCTCAACTATCTTATTTAGGATATCTGCTTAAGGCCCTTTCTACACCAGGGCAATGCAGCTTTCAAAGTACAAGAAGAGTTGAAGCTTTGGCATCACCTGTGGCTGCTGCAGACACCATGCGCAGGTAGAGATGCACATCCAGGGAGGGGCTAACTGTGACACCCTTTGTAATGACACAATTGTCACCATTTCCAGTCACATTTACCAAAAGGGGCCCAGCACCTTCTGGGGTACCAAAGTGCCCCATGAGGGTGCTGGCAACATGGGGTGACTCGGCCAGCACTGGACTCCCTCTGTTGACCTTGTGGGCATTTCAGGACAACAACAGGTGGGGATATTTTTGTTAAATTCAGTAATCTGTGCCCAGAACGAGGGCTACAGACCCTCATTATTCCTGACTACTCATGAATGCACCGGAGAAGTGCATGGGACAGGGACAGGTTTTCCTTTCCCTTCTACTCACGCAGCCCCTAGTTGTTCTCACTGCTTGCCTCCCAGACACACAGCCAGTTCCAGATGTCTTTTCTTTTTGGGGGACAGGCAGGATAGAGTATTTGTACAAATCTCTTGTGTGACCAGGAGGCAGTGGGATTCTGCCCCATGTCGCTCATTTTCTCTCTGCCTGTTGGAGGGTTGGAGTAGACCAGGAGAAGGTAGGCAGTGTCATCCCTCAAGGACAGCTGTGCCATCTATGCTAACGGATGCTGAGCCAAACCTTCCCCCCCACCCCCCCCATCAGTTTTTATCCTAAAATTAGCCTTTACCAGGAAGGTTTGTGCTCTCATCCTGCATCGATGTCTGTCTGACAGGGGATGAACTGACTCAGAAATAAAGAGCATGGAGCAGACAGGGTGAGAGGAAAATAGCTCTAATGTAAAAATAAACGGTGTCCAGCCACCTACTGTGTCCAGCTGAGCACCCAGTGGGGTCTCACATGCTTGACACAGAGCAGCAGCTGCCCTTTCATTAGTAGCCTGCTCGTTTTCTCCCCCTACAGCTGAATTCTGCTTAAAAAAAAAAGACACAAAGTGACAGAAAGGAGAAAGAGTCCTCCATTCCAGCCCTTCGAGCCTAGAGCTGGCTGGCGTGCTCCTGGCTTTTAGGATGTGTCAGCCCGGTCCTGACAAAAATGTTCCCATGTTTCTCCTGGGCTTGGACTGCTGTATTTATTCCCTGCTTGGTTCATAACTTCTGAACCCAGAGGAAACCACAGACTCTAACCCTATAGATCCAGGGTAAATGGAGTCACCGAACCCCACTATGGGCTGGCAGGACTAGCGACTTGGAGGAACAAGTCTCTGGGTCTCACACGTCTCCGTCCTGGCTTTCTGAAGGATTCAGCTCAGCAGCATGGCATGGGTGAACACGAGCCTGAGCTGGGTGCATGGAGGGTGCTAAGCTCCACCAACACCATTATGCTGTACTAAATGCTCTTGAAAACCTACTCTCTGGGGTCTGTTCTGGCTGTAGACATGGACATGGACTTGCCTTCTCTTTCTGGGCTCTGAAGCTCCTGCTCAATTGCCCACAGTGTGAATGGGGCCAAGGAAACTTTGCTGGGGTGCCCCCAGCCTCTGGAGCACTTTGAGAGCAGTGAGACATCTCAGTGCCCCGAGTGCCATGAACTTGACATCAACCGTCCCTGAGCAAGATGGGGACGGTGCAGGTCCCTCTGCACCATCCACATCCAGAGCTGCTTCCCTGGAGTAAACCTGTGCATATATGCTTGTAAATGTCACCACATCTCTGGAGTCACCTTGCCTGGAGACCCAGCCACGTTCCCAGTGAAGCCCAGGGCGCTGACCCTCTGGGCTGTGGGACAACCCAGCTGCACAAGGAGCAGGTTGTGCAAACCCTCCTTGCACCGTTGGTGAGTGTTTATTCACACGAGCCACCCAGAGACGTGGACGAGATTGCTTGCGTTAGCAAGTGCTCGCGTATCTGAGCGATGGCTGAAGACTACAGCCTCTGGAAATGGAATGAGCAGATGGAAGAAGACCTTTAAGTCTTTCCAAGATACTTTGTGGAGACGTAAGAGCTCAAATTTCCTGGTTCTCTCTCTCTTCCTAACAAACCCACAGCAAACCCTGCGACGCAGAGGAGCTTGGCACAATAATCTCGCTTCAGCTCCCCGAAACTAGCCAAGCAGAGGAGAAAAATGATTTAGATGATTTACAGCACTTCGGAAGAGTTGAAAAAAGTGAAGTAAATAATAAATCAAAACCAGCAAAAAGAACAAGAATACATCCATCTTTTATGAGCTCTATTCACTGCTGTATGTACAGTTCAGACATAAAACAAACGCGCCGTGCAAAGTTGCTGCTGCTTCAGAAGTGTCTGTGCCCAGCAGTTTCAGAGCACTTCCAAACTACATAAAAGCAGAGGCAGAGGGAGGCGCAGGCGTTGTCTGCTGAACGCAGGAAACCGGTTCCTATTCTCTGCCTCCTTATCAGCCTTCTGCATAGCCCAGCATGGGGATGATTTCAGCTGGGAGACGAGGCCCACAATGAAGCCATGATAAAAATGCCTTTTTCCAGAAACATATTCTATCCGCAGGGTCCTGGCCCCACTGAAAGCATACCTGATGTGTGTCGGCTGTAGAACATCCTCTCCCTCTTATCAGTAGGTCTCACAGCACACTGCTGTCGGTGGGCTGCCCGGAGCCCCCAGAAGGATCCCCTCAGCCATCCCCAGAGCTCCTGCAGCACCTCCCAGGGACCGGGGCTCCTGCAGGGCTGGTTCTGTGCTGCCTCGCTTGGCAGGCACAGCCACTGTTGGGAGGCTGCTAGAGGGGGCAGCCAAACCCAGCTCTGAGCATGGGTCACTCCACAGCAATGAAAAGAGAAATGGGAGGCAGGTTAGCTCAGAAAAAAAGCACACACTGTTTTGAAAGATGGAAACTTTTCTCCAAAATATAGCTCAGCTTCGTAAGCACTGCAGATGGTACCATTATCTATGGCTTCATGTTTGTGGAGCTCCAGAAATCCTCCATAACAAGTCTATACCAAATTTTCTCTAATAGGTCTCCTTGCAGACTGGGTACAATCATGGGAAACATCTGCTTGAATGTCCTTTCCTGCTCAGAGACAAAATCCTCCAAAGACACTTACCCGTACTCTTTAGGGCTGAAGTCTACCAAGAACAGAAGTATGCTTTTGATCCACCTCTTACAGCCAACAGAAACCTCATCTGAATCCCAAAGAATCAGCCTTCCACTTTCTTCATCCCCAAGATAAAACAGCCCAATGTGCTGTGGCCATGTCCAAGTCCCTGCCCAGAGCTATCTCAATGGGGGAACAAGAGCCTGTCTTAGGGTGCAGGATGACTCTGCTTAACCCCACGCAGTCCCGGGCTGCTGGAGGGCTTGAAATCCCGAGTCTGAGCCTCCCCTATAGACACTGAGGCTTGCAGCAGCTTTGGGCCAGAAAACAGTCCCGGCCTCCATTTCTCCCATTGTTCCCTGGCTGTCATGGGAGGTAACAGACGGGTTTGAGGCTCATCAGCTCTGAGGGGCTCTCCCCTGGTCTGTCTTGCCCAGTGATGCAGAGATGCTGTGCTCACAGGGTGTCCGGCTCGGTGCAGGATGCACCCCGACCCACGTGGGAGTGGGGACCACGTGTGTGAACTTTGCTGACATCCTCACCAGCTTTGATAAATCACAGCAGACGTGTCAGGACGGGGCTGGTTACATCTGGGCTTGGTAACTGCTCGCCCACATCAGGGGCTGGATGACAAGACCCATTTTATCTTGCTTCAGGCAGGAAATTTGAAAGACTTAGGAGGGATTCTGAGGTTCTCCATCCAGGATGTCCCAGGCTCCCCCCCAGCTGTTTGCGGTGAGGTCAGGTCCAGACGAGCTGAGTCATGAGGCCAATTTCTTGCTCATCCTAACATGGCCTTCCTACCTCTCACATTTCACAGGCATCTGTGGCCTCTCTTGAGCTGGCAGGCTGCTGGCAGGGTCACATCCCACAGGCTGCTGGCTATAAAGCTGTCTCCTGGCTGGTGGTGCCTTTTTTTTTTTTTTTTTTTCAGGATGCAGTGAGCGGCCTGCCCCTTCTCTCCCAGTGGCAGCTGGCTGCCTTTGTTCACTGGGCAGACCCCCTGTCCTCCCCTTGTCACCTAGCACATGCAGCTCTTTGCTCCCAGCCAGCAGGCACAGCTGGCTGCCTTTGGGCCAGGCTCTGATCCAGGACACAGGTGGGTGCCTTGGATAGCAGCTCCCAGCTTCACCTTTCTGCCTCTCTGAGCTCTCAGTGGAAAAGCTCTGGAGAATCAGTTTCACAGAGCTGTCCACCACCCTTCTGGACTCTAAACACAGTTCCATCTCTTCAGTCCCCAGCAGCGGAAGGGCTGATTTCTGGAGAGCTCCAACACACTGCATTTTCATCACCACTAACCCCCAGCAGCCTTTCGGTAGAGGGATTTTCTTCTCTTAAAAGCAGCAGCCCATAGCAAACCTAATTATATTTCCAGCCCTATGAAATCACTTCTCTCTCTGCTCCTGGTAACCTCCCTCAGCTCCACATAGCCTGTGCTGAAGACAGAAGGGCCCAGGAGGATCTTCACTCCACTGGAGGAGGAGCAGAGCTGGGAGCAGGGATGCTCTGAGCACCAGGAGGAGCAGTGAGGGCTGGCTGGGCCATGCTGCAGTGGGAGACAGTGGAAGCTGAGACACTGGGATGGGGATACCGAGGGCAAGACGACAGCAGCACCTCTTTGAGTAGACCTTTCCAAAAGTGTCACAGAAGTGACAACATGTGAGACATCCAGGCTTGTGATATGCCACCACCTCCCTTTGACAGAGCTCCTCCAGTACAGCCTACTACCAGCACACCTCCCTGCCATTCTCCCTTGGAAAGACTGAAGGAAGGATATTTCTCCTAATTCAGATATGGAGAAACTGAGGCACGGGTGAGCCTTCATGGCAGAACTGGAAGGAAGCCTTGGGATCTACTCTCCACCATGTCCAGGTGACCCCACAGAGCATCCTCACAGCAGTCACTGGGCCCCTGCCTGGTTCTCAGGGGGAGTCCCATGTCACAGCATGTGTCCCCAGCTTGCTGGATCACCCTCCTCCAGTGGCACAGCACATGGCTCAAAGACATGAGGTGACCCAGCAGGATGGTGCTGGGAACGTGAGGCTGCTTAGCCAGAGTGGGCAACCTCAGCAGCAGCAGGACAGAAGAAAAAGAGGAGGAAACTGGAGCTTTCTGCCCTTCCCCTTCTCCTCCAAGCAAGCGGTGCTGTGTGCCCTTGGGGTGCCTGGTACCTCCCTTGCAAGCTCAATGCCAGAAGCTCTCAGTGCCCTTGCAGTGCTGGGTAGCTGGAAATGGCCCGTCTGAAGCAATCTGCAATGCGTGCTGCTTTTAATTAGAAAGAGCTGCACGCCCACCTGCAAGCCGTTGTAAATCTGGTCTGCGCTGTAAAGAATGTCCTGGATTTAAGTTGTAATTAGAACTTCTATTGACGGCGCAAAGCCTCATTTTTCATGTGAAGCTGCTCATTGCTCCCAGTCAAGAAATCAATCTGGGCCCGTTGAAGAGATGGGGCCGTCAGATTTGCAGGATGGATTGATGGTGAAGAGTGCAGACTTGCTGCGGCCTTAACCCCTCTGCTGCCCGGCCTCTTGGTGGGGTGGGAAGGGACAGGGGCAGGAGGATGGGGGCTTCCACAGGTCCCTGCACTCGAGCCCTGCTGTGGGCACTCTGTGCAGAAAGGCAGCAAGAGCTCTGCTTTGTGGGGAGGTGAGGGGCAGCCTGGCCAGGGCCAGGGCCCAGCACCCTCCTGACTGGGAGAACAAGAGCACCCAAAAACTGTTTTGGGTGTAACACCATCTGTAGATGCGTGCAGCATCCCACCAGCTGGACTTGTTACCAGTATTTCACCACCCCAGAGAAAGAAGTGCTGCTGAAAGAAGTGGATGCTGCCATCTGGCTCTGCTGAGGATGCTCCTTGTCACACACCCTTGGGCCAGAGCTGGGTGCCCGTGTCCCCTTGCTGGGCTCTGGAGGAGGTGCTAGTCCTCCTGTGCCAAACAACGTGCTCAGGGGCTGCCTGCTCACCCCATGGGACCATCGTGTTCAGCTGGAGCACTGCTCCTTGCAGCAGCAAAAGTCACTGGGTGACAGCCTGTGCCCCGCCGGTGCTTTGCCATAATTTAACACCTTGCTTATTCCTGCTGGGGGGCAATACCAGGGACTAGAAGTGCGTTTGTCCAAGTCTGTATGCCACTGAAGACTGATTAGACTTGTGTCCACTAAATTACAGCATATTGCCAACCCCTGCTAGAGCAGGGATGGCCCTGCACAGTCATCGGAGGACCTCCCAGAAGGACCGGTGTGGTTAGTAATCTCAGGCAGTGGTGTCAGCTTTTCCCACAGCCAGTACCAACAGTTCTGCACCTTCTGTTCAAGCAGCTGACACAATCCTCCTGGCTTTATGGCCACTTGTGCTTCAGTGCCACTGAGGGTCTCTGTGATGGGGGGTGTCTGCCCACGTCCCCCTGTGTCTGTGTTCACTCCTGTTGGACAACGAGGGCTGTGTCGTGTTGTACATTTTGGCTGGGCACTGCATCCTCCTCTGTGTCTCCAGCCCTGCCCACCTCCCCCGTGAACCACAAGCAGTTCCAGGTCCTTGGCACGTGCTGCTCAAATCAAGAATGGACCATCAAAGGCTGGTGCAGAGCACAGTCTTGAGCTCCAGAGACTGCAGGAGAAGGAGAGCTCTGCCACCATCTACTGAGAGATGTGAGGCACACGTTTGGGTGGCCGGGTGGCACAGAAGGACTGATTGTACCAGCTGTCTGACAGGTAGCAGCGAAATGTAATTGTAAGGAGTTCACCATCTCCTGTCCCAGTCAGCTTCCTTGGGGCCCGGAGCCAAAAGGTTAACAAGCAAATGGGGAAAGAGGGAGAGATTTTATCTCACAGGAAGGTCCCTGTCTCTTTGCAAGGGCTCTGTTCGCACATGCTCCTGTTTCTGCACCCGAATGTAACACGAGTGCAGAGCTGAATGTATCTGCAGGGACAGCATCTCCTCCTGAACACAGAAATGCTCTGCAGAGAACACAGCTTCTGGGTCTCTGTAGCCAAGGCCATCAGCTGGGTGTCCTCTGGCCCTTTGGAAACTGTAGTGGTTGCCCTGTGGAGTGTCTAAACTCGTTTCTTTATGGAAAGGAGTGGTTTTCCTTCTTTTGCTCTCTAAATTTCAGCTCAGTCTGCTTAGCCCAAGAGCTCCTTGGGCTTTTTGGGTCCAGCTCCACTCATCAATATGTGGACACAGCACGACGGTCTGGTGGCCCATGTGCCAGTAGAAATGAGACAGGGCAGAGGAGAAGGAGGAGCAGAGAGGCTCTGGAGGGCTGAAACATGGGAATCATAACCCCGAATTCCCCTCTTTGTCAGAAAGGTGCCATGCACCCAGTTGTTGCCCTCATCCTCCTCCTTACAGTGATGGTGGCAGCTTTCCAACTGCTGCCTGCCCTGTGAGCTCCACGCCTCCTACCCAGGACCTGCAGCTCCTCTATGTCCAGGTCAGAGGCAGTGTCCCCAGACGCCTTCCCATCATTGTGCATACCACACCAGGGCAGGCCGGACAACAGCCTGGCTGGTGCCAGCCCCATGTGGCTGGGTGGGATTTAAGCAGTATTTCGGGGTGCAGGGTGCTCTCCTGTCCCGTGCAGTGTGCTGGTTGTCAAAGGACGTTGGATGATGTCTTATAGATGGTGGCACTCAGGGAGGCCAGGTGTATTTTCGGGAGCTGCCCTACCCAGGGCCTCCTGAGGACTGTTGCACTGTTTTGTAAATACAAGATATTGAAAATCTGGAGACAGCCGCCATGGCAGAGGGTCAGGAAGCTGCAAAGAAGGTGGTGTGAGCTAATCAGAGCCGACATAAAGCTGCCAAGACTTGAGTTAAGCCCGCGGTGGATTTGGATTCGCACTGCAGATAAAGAGGCAGCTCTCGGCGGGCTGGCCTTTGAAGCCGGTTTAGATTAACCCGGATTTTCAGCATCGCTTCATGCTATTCCAGTCCACAAATCCAGGCGGCTCTGGCAGTGCACACCGGGACGGACACACAGCCCGACCACCCCTCTGCCAGCCCAGCCTGTCCTCGGCTCCCCGTGCCTGAGTGCTTGTGTCTAGGAGCTGGTGCCTCTCTCCCAAACCACGGCATCTTCCTCCTGCTATCCTCTTTGCAGAGGCAGGGTGTGTGAGGCAGGTGAGGCTAGGGAGACCCCTGGGCTATAAGCACACCGTGCCTGTCCCCAGCACAACTCCTGCGGGTGCATGCAATGGGCTGAGGAGGTCCCAGGTGGGTGCGTGTCCCTCGGTGGCACTGCTGGGGCTGTGGGAGGTGTCACACCAGGGCTGAGGTTCGGGTGGGACTGCCCCTACCTGGGAGGCTTGCTGGCACTGGCAGGTTCCCAGCCAAGCTCCCAGTGGAGCAGAAGGAGCAGATGAGTCATTCTTCCCCCAGTGCCGAGCTGGCTCAGGGCTCCCGCACGCTGCTGTGAATGCACTGGCTCTGCTTCTGCAGGCTGGGAAATCCTGGTTGTGCAGGCTTCGGGGAGCTGAGGGCTGTGTGGGGTGCATGAAATACAACACCTGTACCTCAGAGGTGTCTTCAGGCTGTGCCCTTTCTCCCCAGCCTTGTGCCACAGCCTGAAATGTGATGTGAGCCCAAAGAGCAAGGCGATGTGCATGGAGCTGTGACAGAGGGAACAGGAACTGAGGGGTGTCATGGGGAAGCAGAGGGTCGCCACATCCCAAGTATTTCTGTATGCCAGCGAGAGCAGGCACATCACAGCTCCTTTCCCCCGTATCCCTGGGGGTGTACCACTCCTTGGGGCACCTTGTATCCTCATCTCTCTCTGGAGAGCCTCCCCTTCCCAAACAGCCTCAGCTCCTGCCCAGACACAGAAGAACTCCCTGGCCAGACATATATTACCTCTTGGCCCAGGCTGGATCACAGGGCTGGAGCTGGGCATCCCTGCCAGGGTGACACCTTGCAGCCAAAGGTGCTGGGCAAGCACCGTGCTGCAGCCCTGCTGCGGGGCTGGGAGGTGTCCTCCCCACCTCCACCCTCTTGCCAAGGAGACCCGGAGGAAGGAGACACCCTTAAAGCTTTTGGAGGGGGGAGATGGAGGCTCAGCATGGCTGCGCAGTTGCAGGGGACAGGGCCAGGTACAGCATTTCTGTATTGTACCCTGCTCCAGCCAGCAGGGCCTGGGGCAAAGGCAGGGAGCAGTGGCCGTGCTGCTGCGGAGCGTGTCCCGGGAGGACTGCAGCAGGATGGCTCTTGCTGTGACAGACGACATGCTACAAAACCACCTTAAAATAGACTCCAGGAGGGCTTCTCTCAAAGCCTATTATCTGCACTGAATGCCAGATTAGTGAGCAAAGCCCTCCTTGGGCTTTGAAAATGCTCTGTTAAGGAGGGATAATCATGTCATTGAGGCCCTCCAGGAGCCTCTGTGGAGGAGCTGGGGACAGCAGTGACCTCAGCAAATGCTTTACATAAGGGGGATCAGGGGGCACATACCCCTAGTTCAGAGATTGCTTCCCATGGCCACCTTCACCAAGGACCACCCATTTCTCTGCATCCTGAGCAGCTGCTGCGTGCCAGAGCTGCGTGCAGGCTGGCATCACACCCTGGCATCTCCCACCCCACCCTCCCTCCCAGCTCCACAAACGCTGCAGATGGAGGCGCATCCGTGTGGCAGGATACGCCCCAGTAGGCAGAACTGCAGCAAACCTTCACGGTGCATCTCTCCTGCAGGCAGAAGGTGATTTCTTCAGCAATTGCTTCCCATCCCATGTGGACCCCCCCCCCCCCCCCATTCCCACTGTACCCCCGAGCTCCTTGGGGCTCCTCCTTCAGCCCCACTTGCAGCCCTGCCTCTGCCGTTCCCCTGGGGCTGCCTCCTCCCCAGCACGGCGTGCTGGCAGGAGAGCATCCCGCTGCACACACTGCCTGGCCAGAGCACTTTCCCTCCCACTGCCAGTCGATTATCGAGTCCATTAGGGGAAGGAGAAAGCAGCGTGGCACACAGTGCTCTCTCCTTCCCGGTCTCCCCCTTGGTTTCTCATGACATGTTTAGCTTGGTCGTAACAACAGCGTGTTCCCTTAATGCTGTGGCATAAGCAGAGCAATGAGTTATGGACAGGTGGCTTTATTTCAAGGACAGGAGATTCCCCCAGCCGGATCACATAAGCTGTGAGCAAGTTGGAGAAGAGCTCCCACTGGCCCTTGCTAAAACCATTACTCATAACGTGCACCTAATCACGGGATATTCCTGAGCTTTTTGGATTAGGTCTCTGTGCCGCATTGGGAGTGCGTGCTGGGATTTACTAGATGTTTTACAGGTTGCAAGGAGGAAAAGAAGAAGCCTTTGCTCTTTATGGGGCAGCTTTTATGCTCTGCAGTTTCCGCACCACGTTTTTACTGCTTGCAATCCTAAGCCCCATCAATCCCGAGCTGGCACCAAGGGAGAGGCTTGGGGGACCTGATCGTAACAGGCAGCGAGCAGTAGGCAGCAGGGCAGGGACGTGGGGCACTGGCAGTGGGAGGCTGCTGTGCAATGGGGTGAGGGGGGCTGGGAAGGGGGTGTCACCACGATGGGGTCTGCGTGGGGACGGGGGATTCCCAGCTGGACCCCCCAACTCCTCCCCAGCTCCTCTGTGTTGCCGTTCTGCTGCTGCCCTGCAGCTCGGCTTGGCCTGCAGCCAGAGGCAGCTCAGGGCCACTCAGCTGCAGCAGCAGTGCTGCCTTGGAGGGGGACGGGGTGTCCCAGATGGGGAGAGGAGACAGAATGTCTGGGGGGAGAGTGAGGAGACCGGGGCCAGCTCCTCCTGCTGCCCCAACCCCACTGCACATCGCAGGGCATTCCTTCAGCAGCCAGCTCCGATTTTTAGGGCTCTGGCATAACAAAGCTGTCAGGCAGGCAGTGGGAATTTGCCTGTTCTGTTCTGCCCAGCTGCTGCCAGGGGCATGCTTGTGCCTGGAGCCCTCTGCAACAATGTGAGGAACCCAAAGACCAGCAGCTAGCACTCAGGGATGTCCCCAGAGAAGAGCTTTAGGCAGAAAGCAAATCCACATCAGGGCTTTTGGAAGGGACGTATTGCTCTTCATCACCAGCCATTAATAATTAATCACTTGTATTGCGGTGATGACTGGGGAGATGGCCACAGCAGGAACTCCTGGGGGAGGCTGTGTGCAAGCACTGTGCTGTGGGCAATCCCCAGCCCAAGGGGACTGTCCAGCTAAAACCACCATGCATTCCCCGTGTCTTCTGGTAGCCTCCTCTGTGCGCAGCAGACAGCCTCATGCACGTCCTAATGTCTTGCTCCTCCGATCAGATAATTTGCTCCACAACCTCAATGCACATATCTTACAATATTTTGTCACCCTTTATCACTGCAATTTCGTTGCTATCATGGCCTAGTGAATCATTATTGATAGACTCTAATACCAGTGCTATTCCTTCACAGGAATGTATTTTAATGAATTCTCTTCTCACCCAGCAGTACAGCTGCACTCCGGTATGGTTCAAGGGGTAGGGCTGGAGCTGTTAAGCTGAGTACATCCCACATGGTGTAGAGGTGACCATGCCGAGCTGTCCTGTGCTTTGGTCTCCAGCACAGTATGTGATTCCCACGGTCAGTGGCTGTGATATAAGGACATGCTCATGATGCTCAGGGGCTCTCAGGTCCAGGGCTGCCTGCCTGAGTTTACAGTACATCTCCACACCAGCTTGGCTTTGACTGTTTGAAGGTTTTCTTTAAATTGTTTTCATGTCCTGTTTTCCTTTTCAGAGGATGAACAACTCCAGGACATTCAAAGCAGTAGGTTTTGCTCTGCAGTGCTTTCCTTTCATGCCCTTATTTTCTGGTGTTGCCCCTAGAGCATGTCCCCAGAGAGCAGGGCTGCCTAGTGGCTGAGCTGCCTTGACCTGTCACAGGGCAGCTATGCTCACCCAGGGAGGCAAAGAGAGAAGCAGAGCCAGCTACAGACACATCTCTGGATGAAGCTGCAGAAGGGGTGGGCAGGTGGACGGACGGATGGACAGGCAAAGCTAAGGTTTGGCACACACTTTGCCTGGACTGTAGGTCTTTGAACACATCCACGGAAATGTTGCCTCTGCAGAAGTCAAGGGAGCCTCCCCAAGCTGCAGTCCTGGGTCTGCAGCGTGTGCTGCCAGCGAGCAAAGAGGGCAGCTGGTCTGCGTGCGTAATTCCTGGCCCGGCATCAGCACCAGCGCGAGCTGAGCTCAGCCTCCTGCCAGCTCTGCCCCCAGCCCCGGTTCAGGAGGCAGGGTGCTGAGCCCTGTCTGTCTGGCGCCGTGTGAAGCGGCTGTCACTCAGAGATGGTGACAGCTCGACGGGCTGGATGCGCACGGCCTCTGCTTGCTCGGAAGTGCTGGGCTGCGGTGACAGCTATGGAAATAGAGGGTGAGGAGGCAGCTTGTCCCATGCGGAGCCAGGTGGCATGTTTGCAGCTCTCCTTGTTGTGGGACCCCCCCAAGACCAGCTCGATATCTCTCCTCTTGCAGTGTGAAGCTGTCCTAGGGCAGAGCAGAGTGGCTGCTTCCTTTTGGCATGTTTGCATGTTATGAAGTGCAGCAAGACACCAAAGGGGCTGGCTCTGTCCGTCTGTGCAGTGGAAAGGGCTGAGGGACGGCAGGCATGAAGTAGGGGGTGCATCCTGACAGCCCGAGTGGGGACCTGAGCATCTGCCTGGCGCTGGGCTGAGATGTTGTGTTGCTTAAGGGGTCGTGCAATAGGGCACGGATCCATTTGAGCAGAGCATGACCTCCTCAGAGCTCGGCTGTGCTGCCAGGAGCAGAGCGAGCCAAGAAAGCGCTGAATGGGAGAGCCAAGTCAACAGCCCCTCGGAGCCGGAGCCCTCCGGAAAGGCGGAGGGCAGCTGGACAAGGCTGAACAGTGCTTTGCTCTGTCTGCCAGCCAAATGGAGGCACTCGGGAGGTAACCCTATTTTCTGACAATAGCTGGCTCTGAAGCACTCGATGGTTTTAATAGCGCTCGGCGAACTTGAGCAAAGGAGGCTGTGAAACCGCAGCACTGGCTCCCACGGAGAGCTGCACTTCACGTGATAATGAACCTCTGAAAGCGATGTTTGTCACAAAGAATACAAAACCGAGGTGAATGCAGAGAGGAATCTGCCACCAACCCAGCCTGGGCTCTGCAATTTTGGGGATAGTAAATGGGTCCTTGATGGGATTCCAAGCTGAGATGGGGAGCTGAGACACGGCGCTGGGACAGACCACTCCAGCCCCAGAACAGGCTCTTGAGAAATCAATTTGAGTTTGCCAAGGAGAGAAAGCCAGGCAGTGCAGGGCTTGGCAGCACCACCACCGCAGCGTGGGGCACGCGGGGGGTCCAAGGCTAACGGGGCTGGGACGGCCACCCGCTGCAGGACAGCTGGAGAGGGACAGAGTGTGCGATGCCACCCGCACCAGCACGCACTGCAGAGCTGTCCCCAAAATCTCCGCTCCCAAAGCAGAGGCTAAGGTGGGCTTATCGCTCCGCTAACCCTGCACATGGCAGAGTGAAGATACTTGCTAAACACCATGGGAAAAAAATAAAAAGACTCAATTATTCTCATGCATACAGACACAAATTAATTAACTGAGTATGTCACAGGGGGACATTTCCCATGACCTGCAGAGAAGAGTTTCGGGGAGAAATGGCTGATGATTAATGCTTTTCTGTTCCTGCTGCAGCAACAGGATCTGGGGAAGGGCTGTTTGAAAAAAGAGAAGGTTTATATACACCTTCTGCATGCCTTTTGGAAGACACTGTCTTTTAGGCAATTGTTTGCTACTAGTTTTCCCCAGAAAATGCAACAATCTCTGATGGCACCAGGGCTTGCATAACCAATGTTTTCATCTGTGGAGAAACAGCACAAAGTGTGACCAGAGTGTGGACAAGTTTTAGAATGAGTCAGAGCGACTCCAGCTACCGAGCTAAAGCCAAGCAAGTCAAAATGCCATCTCCTGTTCTGCAAATAACCTGTCTGGAAATAAATTAACACCACAGAGGATGCTGGAAGGTGATAGCTGGGTTAAGCCCCTCACCACTGTGCTTATGTGGTGGTTTAAAGAGTTGAAAAATCAACACAGCTAATTGATACTTCACAGACCTGCAGTACTACAATGATAAATGTAAAAAAAAAGGTTTTCTGCTGATGCTTTTAAAGGGAATACCAGGGCAGTTCACTTACCACCAGGCAGCCAGGCAGGAGTCCAGCAGCTCGTGTGCTGCAGAACGAACAAAAGAAGAGATGTGAATACACCACAATAGAAATGAAGTTCATGGCCATGGTAACTGGTATTAAAAGTTTTGTATTTAATCATGATGAGCAGTGTCAGCTGAAAACAAGGATTGCTAGAGGATTGTGTTGGAACCTTCCCACACAAAGAATGCAAATATTATATTTTCTTCAGCTACAAAATGCAAGATTTATAAATTAAATGTTCACCTGAAGACAACCATTGGCTGTGGAGAGCTTCCAGAGCATTAGACTAAGATCAGAGGAGCAAAGCTCAGGGGTATTTTTTTTTTTACATGCTGCTTCAAAGGTAAAAATCTGCTCTCCCCAAAATGTGGGCTCTGATTGACAGAACTACTGCTTTGGATGAGACCTGCAAATGAGTCTTGGGCTCATCCAGAACATCCCCAGCTCCTGCTCCCAGTACAGGAAAAGTCTTCTGTTAATAGCTCAGATTCTGTTTTATGGTTATATGAAGTCCATTTTTAAATTGAAAAATCTAAGAGACAAGACCAGATTGCATTACACTGGTCTCAAATGAACAGAGTCACTGAAAAGAATGTGTTGGCTTATGCCAAAGATATATCTGGGTTTGGCAAAAAGGAAAAACAAGGCTTTAGATAAAGATGTTTGGAGAAAACCTCCATTCATGCTTTCCTGGGTTCTGATTTAGTAGGTGGCAGTCGTGCTAGAGAGAGAACCGTGCTCCACCAACGCATCTGTGCTAGACTGGGTGTAGCTGAATGAATGCGGACCTACAGCAGCTTATAGGACACGGGTTTAGCCAGTGCAGAACAAACAGTGCAGTGCAACGAGTGCATATGAAATAGTGCCAAAATTGAAAGTAGCTACTAAATGTGGATGTGGAATCAGGCTCAGATCCACTCTTAAATCTGTTAAATTACAGAACAGCACCAACGAAGCATGTGTTGTCACCTGCTGACATTTTATTTAACAGATATATGAAAACAAGGATGCCTTCGGTGTTGGAAGCTGCTGTCAGAGTCACTGGGGACTTGGGGATGTATAAAGAGACAGACAAGGCAAAACAAACAGCTCAATCTGCTCACAGCCTGCCAAGCTGCGGGAGAGCCCCGTGGTGCTTGGAGCCTTGGCGATGCCACCCTGGAGCTGCACCGGCTGCGGGGCGCCCCGAGAGCCCGGCTGGACCTGAGCTCTATTTCCAGCCCGTGGAGGTGGATAAGTGCCTCCAGAGCATGTCTCGGTGCATAGGAAGGTTCTGATATCTTTCCATTGTCTGTAGAATGTGTGGTCGGCTTTGCTTCTAGCTTGGAAATCTGATGTTGGTGTCCATGCTAAGGGTCGAGCACCCTCCCCATGCTCCTGCTCTGCATGGGATGCAAGCCCACAGCTCGTGGCAGCCTCCTGCTCCCACTGAGGTTCCTGAGCCCCAATCCAACAGGGTCCCAAGGACACACAGTTTCCTTCTCTGTGTCCTTTTGGACACCCTTCCCTCCACTCCTCCCACAAATCCTGGTGCCAGAACCCTGTGAGTCCTGGAGCTTCTGAGCACAAGAGCTCGGGGGTGGATGTGGCCAAGGCTGTGCCCCACTGACCCAGCCTGGAGGATTTGCTGTAGGGTCCACTGCTTCTGTTAAACAGCAGTACTTTAGAGCACACAGCAAAACCTCTCAGCTTTACCAACAGCAAGCCCTGTGGGTAGTTGCGTGCCTTCTTTTGAATGAATAGTTTATTCACTAGAAAAAAAAAAAATGTCATTTTGGAGTCACTGAATCTGTCTGCAAAATTCTGTAAAATAACAGAAAAGTTGCATCATTTTAGCAAAAGAAAATTCTAAAAGGTAATGAGGTTTTGATTTTCCATTTTGAATCCTAATGTTTTCTTTTCAAAATGCTTCACATTTAATACAAAAAAACAGGTAGATAAGCTTACCTGTTCAGAGCAAAATAAGTGTTTGGTCAACCAGTTTCGCATAGCCTCTATAATTCTTAATTCTTTTTTTCAGTTTAACTAATGAAGTGAAGAATCAATTACTCTCACAGCTTCTGATCTGTGAAGATATTAAGGTAATCTGGGGCCAGATTCACGGAAGTATGACTGTGCCTGGCACTACAGCAAGGTGCCTGATGGAAACCACCACATGCTCTCTGCAGATGTAATGTTTTGCACTTTTCCAAAGACACTTGCTAAAAGTCTGAGAGACTCAGGCTCAGACAGGGCTGGATTCTTGTAGAAAAATGGACGTACATTCTTCATCAGGCTGAGGACTTTTGAAAACCTTATGATTGGCCACAATTCCCATCTTCACACACAGAAATTGCACTCTTTTACAGGTGCCATTTGACATAACCAGAAGGTGACTAGCTAAAATCCAGGCTGGGTGAGAAATGGTGCTGCTTGGTGCTGAGATCTCTGGTGCTCTTGTCACACATGGCACTGCTGTGAATTGGGAAACAAAACGGGAGTGGAGACTTCAGGCTGGGTGGAGAGAAAATGTGGCTCGCTAGAGCAAAGCTCTGAGGGAGCTCACTGGGGTTGAGGAGCAATGCATGGGCTTTACTGGTGTGAACATGGAGTATTGCAAGGACTTTACCGGTGGCCTTTAGCTTAAACAAGAAACTGTGTCAGGCTATGGGCTCCTCTGTCTAGTTCCAGCAGTGAAGAAAGGTGCAGTTCTTCTCAAAGTGCAGCCAGCCATGTGCTAACATCAGGGGATGCACTCTGCAGAAAGACAAAATCTAAGAATGCTTCTTTGCATGGTGGGTGCTGCACTTGGGGTTGGACTCAACATAATTTCCGTGCCTACGTATTCTGAGAAACATCATAAATGAGTGCAGGAACATGGACAGGGGGACCTGGCCAGGCACGGGTGCTGCTTGCACTTGACCTCAGACCCTGGTTCTCCAGGCCAGCCTCTGACAACCTCCCCTCGAGGTTCAGGCACTCTGTGGGAGCAGGCATGGACATGGTGTAGAGGCTGCTCTGAGGGAATACGGGCTCCCTGTAGGGCTGGCCTTCCTGAGAGGTAAAGCAGAAACCTGCCTGTGGGGTGTGGAGGTCGGCTGGCCTCAGGACAGGGCTTGGCAAAGCAAATCCGTATTGTGGTGTTGATTCAGATTAAGAGGAGCTCAGCTTTATTCTAGCCCTCACATTTTGGGGGAGAATCTGCAGGTTGTCCTGCAACCTGTCCGTGCAATCCTGGTGCTGCATGAGCTGGAGTCAGAGAGGGAAAAACCCTCCTGTCACCTCCGTCCCCATGTCCCCATCCATCCTGTCCTTGTCCCAGTCCCTGGGGTCCCCGGGCAGGGGGCCTGGCCGGGGCGATGCCTCTCCTGCTGCAGCCTGTCAGGGCTTGTTACCACCGCGGAAAGATTGTCGCTGGCTGTGCCCCCAGTGACATTTGTGCCGGCGTGTCTCTTCAGTCTCCTAAATGAAGCTGTAAAGGGGAATGGATGAGGGATGAGGAGGAGATTGCCTCCAGCCTCTGCTCCCTGCCTCTTCCCCGGCGGCGTGATGGATGGCGGGCGCGGGGAGTGGAGGCTGAGTCAGCTCCCAGGTGACCTTCGCCAAGTCCCTCCCGGCCCTGGTCCCCTCGCTGCTGCACGGGGCTGCTGCACCCGGGCAGATTGATGGCAGCTCACGCTCAATTTCTCTGATGCACTTTTGCTGAGAGACACTCGTACATCTTCCCCATGTCGTCTCTCCATATCTGAGGTCAGGCTTTCAACAGGCAAGAAATGTTCTGAAATAAATCACTGCCGTCCCTCGCCCAGGCTCTGCCAGCTCCGGAGGAGTGGGGCGAGGAGGAGAAGGAGGCAGAGGTCTGGCGTGGGGATGGACAAACCCACGGGGATGGATCAGCCCATAGCAGGCAGCAGGTAGACAAGGTGGGTTTTTCCAGGTTGCACAGGCAAATGGTTCTCCGCCTGCATTTCTTGCACTGGTGGCCAGCAGCTCTCAGCTGGGGACCCACTGGCTCTGCACACCTCTGCATGCACTATATATATCAAAGGGCAGACGGAGTGCACCGAGCAGCATATCCTTACCTGTGGCAGGAGGAAAAGGCATCCCCAAAATATATTCCCCAGGGTGGCCTGGAGCACCCTTCACAAAGGTTACCCCACGCCTCCTCCCTTTCCCATGCCAGGTCTGAATCTGCCCGTGTCCCTCCAGTTCCAGTTTGGGGAACTCCTCGATGCTTTGGGGGTTTTGTCCCCAGCACCTGGTGCTGGATCAGTGCAGGAGGGTTGTGGGAAGCCCTCACCTGCCTGCTGCTGCCTAGGGGTTGTGCTGACGGACCTCAGCACCTTCAGGAGCTGAGGGATAGGATGAGATCCTCCCCGCAGTTGGTCAGGGCCTACCACGGCACTTTGCTGCTGCTCTGAGCCCTGGATGTGCTGGACAGGTTGCACACAGAAGGACAGACAGATCTGGCCCTCCAGCTCCATCCCCTCACCCTGCTGCCTGAGGACCAGCCTCGCTCATGCACAGAGCCAGGCAGGGAGTCAAAGAGCTTTAAGGAATCACAATAAATGTTTCTGTGTTTTCTCTGCACTGCAGTTCTGCTTTCTTCCAGCCTAATTATTACTGGGAAACGTGAAAAAATCAAATGGCCTTTCCTTTGCTCCAGGACTTTTGAGAGAACCTGAAAACTGTGCAGACACAGGCAGCTTAGCACACAGGACCCTTGCACCAGAACTGCTGGGGCATGATGTCCTTATATCTGCCCTGATCCTACTATTTAATTTTTACCTCACCACCCTGTTAAGTGTGGTGGGAAAGAGGGAAAGGTTCAATTACTCTGTTTAAAAGCCCATCTTTAAACCCCAAATGAGCCACCAGCAGTCACGTCCTTCTCTGCATGCTTGGTACCCCACTGTGGCCACCCCTTGCCTTCATTTCTGAAGTGCTTCCTCTGCAGATCACACTTCTGTGCTCCCAAAACACCTCCCAGAGCCCCTCGCTGGACACCTCTGTGCTCGTGGTTGACCTCCACCTTCCTCATCCCTGCTCCCAAAGATCAGGCACTCAGTGGCCCCATCCTGCTCCTCCCAATGACATCTCTCCAGGAACCAGGCAAAGTGGTGGTCATGATGGAAACTGCCGGGAGGAGGTGGGGATGTTCAGTCAGCAGACAGCCAAGTTGGAAATACACGACACTGTGCCAAGGGCTCTGAACTGGAAAACAAAAATCAGCCATGAGCTTTGCATGCTCCATCATTTTTCCAGTTATCTCAAGGCCTGGTGGATTTTCTTGGTCTGTCCCCAGTGTAGCTCCATGTCCCAGGCCATCTGCAGTTTAGCAGTGCTAAGCTTTACTTCTCTGCAACTGGGACATTCCAGTTTGCATTGTAACAGCTCACTCACATGCAGGAACAATCACGGAGGGCACAAGGCTCCCTTGGGCTCTGTGCTGCCCTGGAGATGTGTGCCTGCTGTGCTTCCGCCATCCCCAAGGGACACAAGTGACCCTTGCTGGTCGTGCAGAGCTCTGACGGCTCAGACCAGGGTTATGGTGCTGTCAGCTCGCTTTTCCTCTGCTTGGGTCATCACATAGCACCAAAACTATGCCTGACTTTCTCCAGTGCAGTTGTTATCTGCATTACACCAAGAGCAATCTGAGCCTTGCAGCACTGCAGGAGATGGGTCCTGCACCATACTATGGGCTCCAGTGATGGAGCTGGCCAGGTCACCACCGACCCTGAGGGACAGGGTCACTGAGCACAGACACCCAGCTCGGCTGTGGATGACCCAGTGTTGGCCCCGGCCAGGAAGCTCACGTCCAGGGAGGTGAGCAGAAGTCAGTGGCCAGAGCGCTGTTGGGGGAAATGGTCCCCAGGAGCACAAGTGAGGACACGAGACTTCCCTCGTAATATTTTAGAATTCAGATTCAGTTCTGGAATCCCCAAAAGCCAGAGGCAGGAGGGGAACAATTGGCTGTGGGGGAAGCAAAGGTCCACAGGGCCACACGACACCAGCCTGCGTTTGTTCTGCAGGCAGACCTGAGGAGGGACCTGCACAAGACACATGCTCGTGCCTAGTGCTCCTCGGAGAAGGAAGGAAGGTTGACTGGGAGGAGGGAACTTCCCTCCGTGCTCTTGCAAATCATCTCCAAACCTCTTCAGGCTGATGGCTTTAACCTGAGGCAGAGCTGCAATTTCTCCTGCTTTGCTGGCCACGCAGGGCTCCAGCTCAGAGCCTCCCCAGCCCAGGCTGTGAGTGCTCCCATCCGCAGGGGAGGAGGTGGGCAGTGGAGCTTGTCATCTGTGCCCCAGGAGAGGCCCACGGGTGCCACAGGGTAGGATGAGTTCTCAGGCAAGATGATGCATTGCCCTGAGCTGTTTCGCTGTGAGGAGTCAAAGGCGAGAGACTTGATGAGCTTTTCCCAGGGGAATGAAGGGGTGAAGCAGCGAAGGTCTCCTGCAGGGGTCTGGACAGGAGCAGGAACACCCGGCTGGCTGCGTGACCCCCATATCCACTGAGGCATTATGTCAAGGGGAGAGGTAGGACTGGAAGGAAGCTGCTCCAAGCTCTTATCTTTGCTTTGCCAGTGATTAAACATTGTATTTTCCCATCTGTAAAACAGAAAAAAAAATCATCCTCCCTTCCCTCCCAGAGGCTTTGTGAGGATTCATTCATTCAAGTCAGAGTAAAAACGTGCAAAGTGCTGTGTGGATGGGAAGTCCAGCCTGGGCTCCTGGCTGCAGGCACGCCGACCACAACACTCCCTGTGCTGGCTCTCCTGGACCATGTGGTCCTCTTTGTGGCACCATGGGGACACAGCAGGCCTGGTGCAGCACAGAGGAGGTCCATGGTAGGGTGGGCGAGGAGGAGGCATGCTGCAGACCCTTCCCAAATCACAGGGCATTCCTATTTCTTCCAACAGTGAGAACAAATAGGAGTGGGGTGGGACTGTGGAAGCATTTCCTCCACCCTCCAAATGGTTTGGATGTGGGTATTTGGAAGGCTGTGACTGGCACAAAGCTCATCTCCAATATTATTTTTCAAGGGGATAGTTCCAAACCCCTGATGCCCTGATGTTATTTTTCTGCTCCCACCCATCCCTGCGGTGCCAGGACACCCACTGTGCCCTGCCTGGGCACTGCACAAACCTCACCATCAGCTGCAACCTATGCAAGCAGAGCAGGGCTGTCTGCTGGGGCCAGAGCTGGGCTGGGACAGCAGGGCTTGGGAGGAGCTGCTGGCTGCTCCCCTCCTCCCAGGCCTGCATCCCGGGGATCCCCATGCGCACAGCTCCTTGCACAGCCCCAGCACAGCCAGCCCCGGGCTGCATAGCCACGGGCAGCCACCACCCTCTGCTGGGTGGACGTGGACCCGTGCAGGACGTGCCCTGTGCCGTGCTGCTCCCCTGTCCGGAGCTCAGCTCCCGCAGGTCGGCTCCTGGGACAGCAGAGTTGGACTCGGGCACCGGGATCCTGAGCATCCCCCGGGAAAGCTCCCCGGCTCCCTCCTGCCTGCTCCCTTCCTCGACAGCATCTCCGCAGCAGCCGCCGACAGCTGTGACAAACACGCCGGCTGCTCGATCTGTCCCGCATCCCCCAGAGCCCGCACTCTGCCTGCTGAGACCCAGCCACAGCCCATTAAGCAATTCAGGTTCAGGAACACGCTTTGCTCTCCCACTGGCTGCTGCAGACAGCGGCCACCCCTGGACCCCTCCTGTGCCTGCCGAGGGGACCGTGGCTCCGGATCACTTCTATCTGCTTAGCTCTGCGCTGGCTGGTCGATGTCCCTGGAGTCACCTGGAGAAGAAGGGGAGCAGCCATCATGCAGGGGCTGCCTGCACCATGCAGAGGAGACCGGGCTCCCACCGAGCCTGGGAGTAAGGTGGGAATGAAAATTAATTAAATGCATGCAGGACCCCCCCACGCTGCCCCAGTTTCCCGGTCCAAGGCTGGCCGGGCAGGCACGAGGCGCCAGGCACCCCGGAGCCAGATCCCATCCTCCCAAATTTCCACCAGTCGGAGGAGGGTTTTGAAGTTGGTTCAGAGAGACGCTGTGTCTCAGACCTTCTCTCAGGGCCTTATTAAAATGCAGACTGCAAATTCAGATACTGTAAACAAGGTCACTGGAGAATGAAGATCAACAGAGTGCAAGCACAAGGAATGCAGAGCATTAATATTCTGATGTGTGAGCCCGTCCTAAATATTTTATCAGGCTAAGCTTTTTTGTATTGAGGCATCCTTCCCCTGCTCTTCCTCCTCCTCCTCTGCCTGCTTCACGTCCTTTTCTCTTGCGTTCACAAAAAGCACTTTGTATTTCGGCTGAGGCTTGAAATGTATGCAAACCTTCCGCTTCCCCCCCGAACAAAACCCTCGCCCTCTTCCAGGCGGAGGGGGAGAGATTTCCTAACGGGCTTTCTTTTGTTTCTGTCAACGTCTCACTTAGGCAGCGGGCTCTGAGACAGAGCCGACTTATTGAACGCTGCCAGCGTCTTACCACCCGTGCCCCCCTCCCAGCAGAAATGCGGGGATTCCCTCCCCACCGCCAGCAGCTCCACAAAGCGGGGAGCAGCGCGGCACCACCGCATCCTGGACGGGCGCGGTGTGCGGGGAGGGGACAGCATCCCATCGCTGCTCGGGGGCTGCTGCCTAGGGTGGCTGGTTTTGGCTGGGGGAGATGACGCTGAGATGCTTGGTCTGGTTTCAGAGCAGCCCTTGGAGGGTCATTGGGGTTTGCCCAGTGCTGAGAATGGCTGAAAACATTGTAGTTAGCAAGAAACCCAGGGAAACCCAGCCCAGCCTTTGCTGGTGGTGAGAGGTTGCTTCCTGACCCCAAGAAACACTTTGCACAACCAAAGGATGAGATTTGCTTTCCAAGATGCTCTTTAGCACAACTACAAACGTACCGCACAGTCCTGAAAGGTGCCTTTATAAAACCTAAATCTTTTATGATATTTTTTTCCCCTTTACTTTGGGGTCACAGTATCCTGAAAGTGTCTGTGTGTTTAGAAATCCCCAAATGGTAATTGTCTCCTTTTTAATTGGGTGCTAAACTGGGAAGTTTGGATGTTGCTATCAAGTCTGGAGTTACCTCACAACATGGGAGGTTTTGGAGAGGACTCACCCTGTGGCCATCTCAGGCTGTCCTGGCCCAGGTGCGGTGTTTGCTGGATGAGACCATTTAAGACACCCAGAGCCTCAGGGAAATGTTGGCTGATCCTGAAATGCCTCAAATCTGAGTATTTATCCATGTTGCCAGCTTCAGGTAGCATGCTGTCCCCCATGCTGCCCGCTAACCCTAAACGCATCTCTTCTGAAAAACTACACTCCTCCAATTAACAATATAACCCAGCAATGGCATGGCCCACCACACATCTCAAGTAATAAATAGCAGAGGATTGAAGTGAACAGTTTGGGAATAGTCAGTTGAATGGGAATTATTCATGCAAACTGTATCGCAGACTCTTACAAATACCAAATGCACTCCAGAAAATGAGGGCATTTATGTAATGACATCTCATTAAAAAAATAATCATAAGAAATTGATTATTAATAAAATATTGAGAGATAATTAGCATTTTTTTCTCAGCAGAAGATTCCAGAAAAGGGGCCACTTCTCCTTTTCAACTTCAACTTTGGCTTCCAAAGGACTTGAAAGAGAATCATGTGCATTAACCAGAGAAATCTGGCCTAAAATGAACATTTAAATGCATCGTGAATTAATGGGTGAGCTTTTTAGTAGGTGAAATGTTGGAGTCTATACAAATTGACATTTTTGATCATAAATAATAGTCTAGATCTGAAACTGCTGTATAATTGTCAGCTCTTGGATTTGCAACCATTTTGCAGTTGTGCAGAGTGGATTTACCTTTTTTTTTTTTTTTAATTTTTACTGTAAAGTTAATAATGGCCTCAATGTTGCCAGCTCTGAGAAGCATAACAGGCAAAAGGAGTGGATGTGTTCATGCACAAACAATGGTGGCTGAAGCCAGCATTTGGTCCCTTCCATGCAGTGCTGAGGGATTTTGCTTTCCCCGCACTGACCCTGAGCCATCCCCTGCGTGGGTCCAGCCAGACAGCCTGGCACAGGGAAGAAATGAGGGAGGAAAGCTGTGCAGGGGAAAAGGATCTGATTGTGTTGGTCAATGCTCATCTGAACATGAGCCAGCAGTGTGCCCAGGTGGCCAAGAAGGCCAATGGCATCCTGGCTTGTGTCAGGAGTAGTGCAGCCAGCAGGACCAGGGAGGTGATCGCCCCCCTGTACTCTGCTCTGGTGAGGCCACACCTTGAGTGCTGGGTTCAGTTTTGGGCCCCTCACTACAAGAAGGACATCGAGGCCCTGAAATGTGTCCAGAGAAGGGCTGCAAAGCTGGTGAAGGGCCTGGAGCACAAGTCCTGTGAGGAGCGGCTGAGGGAGCTGGGGGGGGGGGGGTTGATCTGGAGAAGAGGAGGCTCAGGGGGGATCTTATTGCCCTCTACACCTGCCTGAAAGGAGGTTGTGGTGAGATGGGTTTCATCCTCTTCTTGCAGTTAACCAGTGATGGGACAAGAGGGAATGGTCTCAAGTTGTGCCAGGGGAGGTTCAGGTTGGAAATGAGGAGGTATTTCTGCTCAGAAAAAGTGGTCAGGCATTGGGACGGGTTGTTCATGGGGGTGTTCAAGGAGAGGTTGGATGCGGTGTTTAGGGACATGGTTTAGTGGGTGATAGTGGTGGTAGGGGATGGTTGGGCCAGATGATCTTGGAGGTCCTTTCCAACCCTAATGATTCTGTGATTCTATGATTATCTCATCCTGAACAAGCTTCAGCTAAGAAGAGCTGACATCCCTGCTTCTTCCTTGTCTTTGACACTGGTGCCCAGCCCTGTTCCCATGACTAGGGAGATGCTCAGCCGATGATGCTCACCAGGATGAGCCCACAGTTGCAGTGCTCTTGGCTGCTGGGAAGGACAGGGCAGTTTGGGCTACGTCCTGGGCTGCAGGGTTTTGTAGAGCAGGTGCAGCCACGGCCCATGCCCAGGAGGCTTTCCAGGTAAACAGTGGGAACAAAGCATGGAGGGGGATCTGGACTCTGGATCTGAAAATGCAGATGTACCCCTAGGCCTGGAGACTCCTGGAAGAACTCCTGGAAACTCCTGGAGAACTCATGAAAAACACCAACACCCCATCAGCTTAAACAGAAATCAGGTGAGACTGCCGCTCCAGTGCATGCGGCTGCTGTAGCTGAGCAGCACACCCTGGGTCGCACACTGCGTGCATGTACAGAGTCCCAGATCCACCAGACCAGAGCAAGGAAAAAGTTAAAAGAGGGATTCAAGCTGGTGCCAGTGGCCCAGAAAGGGCCCAGAAAGGGGTGCAGACATGGGCACCAAGCAGCTTGCCCCCGTCCTGGCAGACTGGGTCAGTGGCCGTGCAGGTGCCAGCTCCAGGCTGGTTCCTGTGGCTGCAGCTGGGGATCTTGGCAGCATCCGGACACGGGGAAAACCCCGACGTGCTGCTGCCTGCTTCTTGGCACAGCTCACTGGAAAGGCCTGAACACATCTCCCCTCCCTCGGTGACTGCACTACGGCCCTAAGTCCAGCCAGGGGGACCCTGGGGAATGAAGACATTTATACTGCACATTGACTGGCCCGTGCTCTCTTCTCTTTTGAAATATAGCAGCTTATTGATTTATATTTAAAAGGGATGAATGCAGCATATATCAGTATATTAGACACACTCCACACAAACAGAAAGGGCACCCCTGCCTTCCTGCTCGAGCAATCCATCACAGCCAGAGCTCTCCCAGGGTAACAAGTGGGCAGACCAGGGGGAGAGGGGATTTCTCTCTCGTGCAGCTTCCCGAGCAAATTCCCCAGCAGGGAAGAGAAGTGGTGTGGAAGCACCGTCTCCAAAAGCCACAAACTGCTCTACCATCACCCTCTGCAAACAGCCTCTCCCTGGTCTCTGGAATGTAGTGCAGAGCTGTCATTCCTGCCATGATGTGGGGAAACTGAGGCACACAAAAACAATCTGCTTCAGGTCACATTGTAAACATGAGCAGATGCAAAGATTTGAAGTCAGGCTGCCTTGAAGCAGTGGCCTGGCTGCCAAACACCTCCCCTCCAAAGGGTCCTGAGGTGGGATTCCAGCTCCTGCTGCAAATTGCCCAGCGCAGCAGAACCAGGTGCTGGGCTAGTCCTGCCCCCCTGTGCTCACAAGGTGCACAAAAACCCTCCTGCCTGCCATGGGCTGGCTGCTTTTGAGCACACAGAGCCCCTCGGGCATGTTGCCTGGGCGCGAAAGGGAAGAAAGTGTTTTCTCTCCCCAGCCCACCACACCGGGAGGGACAGGTGCCCGGCCAGAAGGCAACCCTTCATCTCCTAGGGATGGCATTAAAGCAAGCAAAGCCCCAGAGCTGCTCAAGTGCCAGAGGCAAAGGGAGCTTCCTTACCCCCGACAGAACAAGAGCTCATCCTGGTAGCACCACACAGCAATCCTCCTCCCTTCTCTTTGCTGTGGGAGGCTCCGTGCTGCAGGCACCTTTCCTCTCACTGTCAGCTGGCCTGGGGCTCGGGGCAGGGGCTGCAGGAGAAGCCCCATTCCTCATCCAGAGAGAGGCAGGCAGGGATTTCACATAGGCAAGTGAAAATTACAGCATCTCTTCTGACTTAAGGGTGTTTCTGTAGGCTCCTGCTTGTGCTGGGTTTCCATTAGCAGCACGAGTGGTCTAGTTCACCTGTCACATTTGCCAGCCAGAGAAATGACATCAGGGCAATACCAATACATGCCGGTGCTTTTGGGATAGATAAAGGCAGTGGTGGTCCACGGAGAGGGCAGCTAAGTACACCAGCTAGAAAGGACAAGGCCTAGTGAAGCCATGCTCACTGAGCACTTGGTATCTGAATCAAATCCAGGCCGCTGTCTTCATACAGGGGAGTATGCCTTTGATATAACATCCCCCTGAGATATGATATACACCTGTGATTATCCCGACTTGCAATTCCACGTCCCTGTGCTGCCCTGAGCTGGCTCTGCGAGCCTGCAGTGTTATTTATCTGGCAATAAACGGCCTTCTGTCTGCAAAATGAGGGCTTCAGCTGGGAAAGTAATGGACAGTTTTGGCTCGGCTGGAGATGTGCCCAGAGGTTAAATCTGACTGGGAAGGAGTGTTATCCTTCTGGCTGAGCCCCATGACCCGCTTCCCAAGGTGAGCAGCCACGGGCAGCCTGGGAAAGGGGAGCTGTGGATGCTGGCAGTGAGCAGGATCACCTGGGGCTAAATGTTAGGGTTTTCCCTTCGTGATTATCCCTTGGGAGGATGCTTCTCCATGTGACCAGCTTGTTGGGAAGAAGAGCAGATCCATGCCCAGGCAGTTACGAGGACTTTGCCCCTCTGCATGTTGCTCCTCCTGACGCCTGCTCTCCTGCTGCGGGTCATGCATCCCAATAACGCCTCCTTGAGCTGGAGGGACAGATCCTGCCCATCCTACTTCATACTGCAGCGAGAACTTTGTACTGAGGCTCCAGAGACAACCTCAGTGATGAGTTGCCAGCATCCTGGCCATGGGTAACTCCTCCTCATCATTCAAGGGCATGGAAGGGTTAATAAATTCTGTGTGATGGGGCAAGGGGAAAGGGAGAGGATAACTTGTCTCCACCAAGGGGATCCATCTGAAAGCAGAACAGCACGTGGAAGGAAAGGGTGCAAAATCCCTCATCATCAGGGAAAGACTGCATCAGCCCTGCCAGCAAGCGGCTGGGAGACTTGGTCCCCTCAGGGGACAGCCGAGGCAATTGGCAACTGCCTAGTGCAGAGACAGCTGAAGTCTGGCTCTCAGCTGCATGGCATTTGTGATAGCCCAGCCTGTGCAAGAGGAATGTCAACAGCAACTCCATTTATAACATGCTTTGGGATCCGTCTGTGGCAGGATGCTGCAGGGAAAGTAGGCACAGAAATATTATCGTTAGCATCATTATTATTATCATCAGTACTCCCCTGCAGCTGGCGGTGGCTGCACAGAAAAACCATCCAGAATGGCTCTGGTGGCATTTCCCCCAACCCCCCAACCCACCCCTACTCCCCATTGCTTTGACTAGACAGAAATTGCCCCCAAGAACATCTCTTTTCTGAATGCTGATTTCTCTTTAGTTAATTAAATTATTTTAATTGTAGTTGCCAGTTTTCTGTACTTTCAGTGCAAAAGCAGTCTTTTTTTTTTTTTTTTTTTTTTTTTTTTTGGGGGGGGGGGCAGGGAGGAGGGACATAAAATTAGATTTCTTCTATGTTTCTCAGGGAAGAAGGCATCTAAGTTTTAAACGGGTCCACAACCATAGAACAACCCCCCTGTTTCCAATGCCCCCAGTGCCACACTGTGGGAGAAGAGGCAGCACTGGTCCCAAATCCCCACTCACTGCCTCTTCTGGTGCCACTGTCCCCATTCTGGGCATCAACAGTGATAATTGCCTCCCACGGCATGGGGAGGGTTAATTAGCCAGTGTTTGTTCAGTGCTGTGAATAGGTAAAATGCTGTCTAAGTGCAGAGCATTATGATTAATAATATCCAGCCTGCTAAAGCAAAGTGCTTAGAAGGATTCAGAAAGGATTATTCATTTATATGAATACAGAGGATATCTACAGTTACATTAAATGGGATAAAAATCTGCAGGGGACCTAAACCCTCACGCTTCAGGACATAAACCAGCCATTAGCTGCCTGGGTTGGGAAGGAAGATCTCTCCAAACACTTTAGCATAGTGTCACGGTGCTCAGCAGGAGACCCTCGTCTTCCTCGGGAGCATCCGGGCCCAGCTCCCCAGCCCGGTCTTGCGGAGATGAGTCTGAGCCTGAGCTGTCTGGCAGCTCACAGCTTCTAGAGGTGCTTCAGAGTCAGATTTTCTGGCTCCCCTGCTTGTGCGACAACCCACTGGTGCCTCATGGAACCCATCTCGGGGAGCACCCAGCTGCTCCAGAACCACAGCAGCCAGGGCAGTGGGACCTACACTGCTCAGAGAAGAGAGAAGACTCTGGTTTTGCTACTTCATCCTCCTCTACATGTACATGTATTAAAGGTGATTCATAGAAAAAGGGTGAACCTGGGCCCTGGTGAATGAGGATGTGAGCAGACCCTAGGATGTGGAGGTGAGCTGTCTCCAGAGCAGGGCTGGGTGCTCAAGTATTGGTGGGTCTCTTGGTGGGTTGGATGAGACTTTGAAGGCATCTGCCTGCACCTGGTGTTCTTGCTCTGAGCTGCTGCAAGCAGTTGTGCTGAGGGTTGTACCGAAATAACTACATGCTTTGCAGGCTGGTGCTGGCTTGGTGCTCATCTTGCTGGGGCAGGGGCTGAGCAGAGCTCTGTGTCACAGACCGTGGGAGAGGTCTTCCCCTCCTGGGCACCTCTTCCATCTACATATTGGGGCAGACTTCAGCTCTGGCCAACAGGAGGACTGCAAGAATAATGACCAGAAACTGAGGTGGAAAGAGTTGTAAGTTGAGAGGACCACTTACAACTCAACAGCTCTGAGGGAAGACATCACAGAATTGTCGGAAGGAACCTCAACGATCTCCTAATTCCAACATGAGTGGGATGGAAGTGGTTCCCCCAGCACCTGAGTCCCTTCAGCACAGAAGCAGGGCCTTGCAGTATCTATCTGCTCAAACCCCTCCTCCCACACCAAACTTCTTTATTTGTTGCTTGGACAGGAACATCTTGAGCAGAAACTCCAGTTTTGCATGTACCTTCAGAAGCTCATTTGCCATGCTTGCTTAGGAGCTTTCAATTTTATTCAGTCTTTTTTCTTTTTGTTGCAGGAAAAAAAAAAATCTCTCACACACACACACACAAATCCAAAACTGATGAAGGTGCAAATGGTAGAACATTTCAAGGATTGCTGGTTTTGTGGTGTTTATGGTCCCAGTGTTTTTTGGGATCAGTGATAAGAAAATACTCCATATTACATCTTGGAGTGGGCTGAGAAGTTAAGAAATGCAAGAAATTAAACTCAGGAAATGCAGAAAATCATAATGCAGGAAATTAAAAGGCAGTAAATTCAAAACCAATACAAGTTTTTATACAGTGTGTGGTTAATCTTCGGAGCTTATTGCCACTAGATATTAAAAGAGGTTGGATGTGCCTATGAACCATCATCAGCAGTCACTCTAAGCCCAGTAAACATTAAGCACCCTCTTTCTGCACAGCACAGGCTGACCGCTCTTGCACTTGTGGTTAGCAAAAAGCTTCTCTGGGAGGAATGAGAGGGCAATGCTGACTGACCATGTTAAGAATTAATGAGACCCTCCATCCAGTATCTTCAACCCCAGATATGGTGCCCCCTGTCCCTGGGAGATCCAGGCAGGCGGGTTAGAGGAGAGATGTTCTGCACGTGCCCTCTGCCCACCCGCTGAGGGGAGCAGAGTGGATCTGCAGTATCCTGCACAAAAGGCCAAAGCAGCAGTGGGACGGGGTGATCTGCAGCAGCCTTTGGGCTGAACGATCTGCAAACAGAGCTCTCTGGAGCTCAGCTGGTTCAGATGCTTCTGAAGCCCAGCCTCACTCTCTTTGATCTTCAAAAATGCCATGCAACCTCTTCTGTTTCGTGAAGAACTGGCCTCATGCATAAACCCGTAGCACTAGAACCAGTTATATTCTGGGATACCTTGTTTTCCTCAGACAGACAGACCCCTTTGAAGGCCCCCATGAAGGCCTCATTACCACAATGAGGTCATGGCATTTGGGAGGGCCCTCCAGACCTGGGTGAACTGCGAGCCCTGCTGCTGCAACCAGTGCCAGGGGTTGCCCTCACCCTGGAGCAGCCCAAGCAGTGCTTCCACCCCATTCTGCAGGTTAAAGGGGTCAACAGCAACACACGACCTGTTCTGAGCTGGGGGACGTGGTCCAGGGGGCTCCTGTCAACAAATCACTTGGCCGCCCATGCATTTCCTTCTCTCTGGGCTCATTACGACAACTGAGGCCCCTTCATTTGCTGAGAAAGAGCCAAACCCAATTTGTGTCATCTCATAATGTGTTCTCTAATATGTTACATTGGATCCAATTAGGTAATGGCAGCCCCAGCAACAGAGGAGGGGGGTGTCAGGCTTCATCCTCGTTTGGACCGTGCTGTCAGCATTGATCCTAATGAACGCCAGGCAGAAGGGTGTCCCCCGAGCCATGCTTTGTGATACTGGAGCAGTTCAGGACTGGGTAATGTGCACTTAACACAAAGTGTTACCTGAAAAAGATGCTCAGCTAGAGGGAGCCGACACGGTGCAGTGTAATTTATGCCTTTAGAATAGGATCCTCCATGGGCATTACAACAGCACACTCAGAAAGGACTCAGCTGCATGCTGGAGAAGAAAGGAAGGCTTTAAGTGAAGATTTAAAGACGGGGATGGAGCATCTACAAAGAAGGGGAACACACGCCCTCCAGCTGTGGAAGAAGGCAGAAGGGAGGCTGAGATAAAAGGGGAGCTTTGATCTACCTCGATCCATCGGGCTTCGATCAGCCGTGTCCTGCTGTGCTGGGGCTGGCCGAGGGCTGGCGTGTGACTGCCTCGGTGCTGATCTGGCTGCTGTGAAAGGCATGTTTGTTGCTCCTCATCCCACCCCAGGCTGGGCTCCCTCTGCTCCACGGGGTGCTACCCTGCCCTGAGACCCTCCCAGGACCCTGCTGCTGCTCACCAGCCCTCACACCGCTGTGCTGGGGCTTTGCTGCAGAAGCCCTGTGCAAGGGTAAAAGCAACAGTTTTCCGGTGCCAGAAGTTCAGGTTGGGCTGTCTGGGTTTCCTCGTTGCTGGTTTGCAGCAATTTAAATCTTCTTGATTTTCCATTGATGTGTTGCTGGTGTGTCCATGGGAACTGAAGGACACAGGAAAGGCAAAATTTACCCCGGATCCCAGGGTGTGTGCTGCTGGGGTGTTAGGGAATACAGCAGACTGCACAAGAAGTGATGCGATGGCAGGTGTGGGCATTATTCAACCAGTACAAAAACCTCACGTACATATTCAGGTGCCCACTGTAATAGAAACCTGCTTCAAACCCATGTTCCTAGTTTGACTGCCTATGATGGGCTTATGGCAAAATCTAATCACTGGCATGCAAGGAGGAGAGCCAGACCCCCCTTTATCACAGCTTCCTGACCCATGGAGCTTGTAGCACCAGCACCTCCCTGTTGGTCTGCAAAGTCTCCTTGCAAGTAGCAAAATGAGAGCCCTGATGTGAGCAGGAACACTGCCCTATTGCTCCACAGAAGCCATTGGGAAGTGTCAAAAGCCAATGCAGAACTCACAATTCAGGCATCAGGAGCACAAGCAGGAGAGCAGATGATTTAAGGTGATTTTGCAAATAATTTACAACATCTTAATTGACCTGTGGTGCTACAGTGCCTTCCCAGCCCAGTGGCACAAGGTGCAGATGGCACCAAGCCCACAACAGCTCTCCAGTGCTCATGGGTACCCACAGAGCAGGGAGTGGATGCAGGAAATCCTACTTCAAGAGCAGAGGTTCTTGCACCCATGGCCACATCTTGCCTTGATAAAGGCAGGACCAAGATGCTTTTGTGACACCCTCTTATCTGTATCTGACACTTATTTCTCACTGGGAAAAGGGCCAAACTGTGTGCCCATGTGGGGTCACAGCGCTCCCTGAAGCCCACCGCCCCTCCGCCCTCCCTGCCTGGCACAAAGCGGCTGCTCGGTGCTGCTGCCAGAGCAGCTCAGCCACACTTCACAATCCTCTTTGCAATTTCATTCATTTCAGAGCTCCCTGTTACCAGCTCCAGCCCTTAATCTCCCACTCCATAAATCAATCAGCAAGGGAGCTGGCGAGCGGAGGCAATCAGCTCTTTTCACCCCGGCTGGGCAGAGCCGTGCAGCTCATGCCAAAGGCTGGGGAGCTGCTGGAGGGTCTCTGCCCCCTGCCACACGTCCCCATTGTGCAAGCCAAGAGGCAGGGACAGGGGGGACGAAGCAGGAGGACATTGCTGGAGAGCAGGCGCAGGTTGCTCCCAAGCCTGGAGCTAGCCTTGAGTTGATTTGTGGGGGCTAATTAACCACAGGCTCCCAGCATTAATATCTGGAGTGTGCTTGGCTGCTTCTCACGTAAAGCCCACCTTGGTGGTGGGTGCTGCAGTCACCAGCCAGCAGAGCTGCGCCTGCTGGAGCCTCCTCAGCCTGGGGAGCTAAGCCCTCCAAGCCTGGTGCTTACCACAGTGATGGATTTGCTCCGAAGGAAAATGCCCCTTCGGTGACCATTAGGCAGACACATTGATTAGATTTGTGCCGAGGATTTTTATACATCTCATCTGAGGCTTCTAGTGGAATGAGGCCGGTGGACTTCACACAGATCCCAGCTGGGAAAGGAAAGACATTTATCCACACTAATAAACGGGGGTGCTGGTACGCAGGGGAGGCTGCCCAGTGCGGACCAGTGGGACCTCAGCAGTCTCCGTGCGGCAGGAAGGGGAGCAGGGCAGAAATCGCACGCTGCCTCTCGACTTGGCGCCTTGCGTGCCTCGCGTGCTGATGCAGCGAGTGGCAATTTATCAACAAAAATTAGGAGTGGAAACGCTGTTTATCCAGAGAGTGAACTAATTCACTTTTTGCTTTGGAATTCCAGGGTTTGCATTTATGAGGATTTTTTTTTTTTTTTCCCACCAAATGCCACACAGGGAATGGAGATTAATGAATTTTGTTTCGTGTAACTTTTCTGTGGTGGAAATGCAAGTTTGTCAGCTCTGGAGTATTTCGCAAAATTATGGTGATTTTGCCCAATTTTGTTTATTGGAGAAAAAACATGTGAAAACACTCAAAATGGCCAGTTTTGACATGTTCAGAATGAAATGTTTTGATTTTTTGGGTCTGAAACATTCTTCAGTTTCAAAACTCCCTTTCATTTAATTTTGAAAAATCCAGAAGCTTGATTGAAGCAAAGTATTCTGATACTGTCAAATGAAATGTTGACTCCAAACCCTTTAAAAATCAATTTGACAATAATTTGGAAAAACTCTATCTTTGTTCCAAGCCTGAATAACATTAAAAACAAACAAACAAATGCACAGTTTGCAAATGAACTAAAAGGAATCTCTTTTCCATTCAGCTCTTGTTGTTAAAACCATTTCATTTTCTATTATTCATTTTTCAAAAAATAAAAAACCAAAAGGCCAAAATCCTTTTCCAAATCCAAGGAACAATCTGGCCCATAGAAAGCGAGGTGACTGCATGCTACAAAGTAAAATCTTTGAAGCGGATGTCATGGCTAATGAACAAACCAGAAGCCACCACGACGTGGCTGCCAGGCCTGAAACAGCTTTTGGCTCCATAAGCAGGGAAATACCAGTTTGCAGCAGGGACATGGCATTACCTTTGGACATGGCTTCCTGAGGCAGTCACTGAACTCCTGCCTGTGCCAGAGGTCTGTGTATTTATTTAAAAGATTGGTGACAGATTTGGAAATCCTCAGAAAATAGCTCAAGGGATGATCCAAGGTGTTGGAAACCTGTTGTGTGCTGGGAGAGGAAAGAAGTGCAAGGTATGAAGTTCACTGCTCAATCCAAGGCAGCATTAACAACCGACTCGGCTGAGTTTAGAAGTGCCTTTGAGAGGAGGAGACACCAAACAGCCAGCTGGCTCACAGACCAAGCAGGATATCAGCTAGCAGCTGGAGGGTACAGCCAGGCAAACGGGGAGCAGGAGCTGAGCACCAGCATCAGCAGCCAGCGAGAGGACCCGCTCCGACAGCTCGCTCTGCCCCGTGCTGGGGTCCTCATCACTCCAGTCTGTTCATCCATTCAGATACCTTGCTTCAGGCTCATCAAGCAGAAACTCTGTGCTCGACAGGGGTGAGGTTTTCCCTCTTGGCCCGAAAATCAAGCCGTGTCTTCTCTGCAGCTCTTCTTGGACTAAGCTTTGGCACGGGGAGACTGGGAGGGCTATTTTCCCAGAGCCCAGGCACACCACCTGTGGCAAAGACGGTCCCTTCCTTGTCCAGCTTCCCAGAAACCTCCAGTGGGAACTGCAAAGAAAAGCAAGCACACATGCCATCCCTGGATCATTCCCAGTACCCAGTCTCCCAGCCAAATCTGGCTTCCCAGGGGTGTCCGTCCCCTGGCATGAGACCATCCATCCTTCCATCGTGCAGACATGACCCATGGCTCTGCCCAGCTTTTCTCCAGCACAGCCCCACACATGGGCTGTGATGCTGGGGTATGGAGCTGCCCCAAGCACCCTCCTCTGTGCTCCCCCTCTGCTGTCACCAGCTCGTGGCTGAGCTGATGGTTACAGAACCCAGGAGAGGGGCATGGCTGCTCCTCTGGTCAGGCCTTCTGCACACAGATAGGGCAGGGAAAGAGGGAGAAAAGGTGGAAAAAGGTGAGAGAGGAGGGGGACTGCCCAGGGAGGTGAGGGACTGGGAAGGCCCAGGGGTGTTCCTCTCCCATCCTCAGCGGGAAGCTCAGGGTGACCCCACTCCTGCCCCTGCTCACCTCTTTTATCCAGGGGATGCCACCATTACCCCCAGAAAAACTATGAATGTGTTTGTCTGCTGCTTGGTGTCCTGCCCCATGCCCTTTGCATGCCTGCTGTCAGACAAACTAATTCACCACAGGCAGATGTAGAAGACATCCCCAGCTGAGAGCAAACCTGACCAGCAACCAACAGCCTTACCCAGGGGTAGCAGGGAGCCACGCTGCTCCTGCTGTGGTGGTGCAGGTAAGGAGCATCCCTCTGGCTTGTGCTGGGCACCACAGCACCACCTGCAGCAGCACCATGGCATGTTTCATAGCTCTTGGAGCTTATGCCCCAGGGCAAATCTCTCTGGGACTGCAGTCCTGACACTGCCAGTGCAGAAACAGGGTGTCGCTTTTTGGGTATCGTGTTTCCAAGCTCAAGTGGCTGTGGAGGAAAGCAAAGGCCAAGCGTCCAGCCCCACAGGCTTCTCCTTGTGCAGAGCAGCCTTGGTCCAAACCAGGAGGAAGGGTACGGTGGTCTCTTCTGTTCACCCCATGACAGGCAGCAGGCAGGGCGCTGCTGTGTGATCCAACCCATCAAAGGGTTTCTGGAGACACAAATTCTTCATCCTGCATCATCCATGTGCAAATGCTTTGGCTCCATAAGGTTTTCCTGCTTGTTGCTCTTCATTTTGTGAGATCTAAGAGCTTTCTTGTATACGTGGTTGAAACAGAGCAGCCTGGAGAGAGAGCAGCTTTCTGTATCCCATGGTATAAGTGTCTCCAGTCCATTCATAGAGCAGCCTGCTCACTGTCCTGGCTGAACCCTGCCCTGTCCCTGTCCAGGCTCCCTCCCATCACCCACATGGAACTGATGCTCAGTAGTAGCCACATCAACACCATCAGGACTCCTTCATGCTGGCCATGGCACCAGCATAAAATAAAAATCCAGCCCTCCCCAAGGTGCTGAGCGCAGGGCACAAGTGCCTGTTCCTCACCGCACTGTCTGTGCTGCCAGAAAACCTTTGCAGAAAATCATCCTGTTCTCATGTGCTGCCCCGTGGGTCAGAGTTTTGCACCCTGCAGGTATGAATTGCTGGTGCTGACCCTTCAAGCCTTTCCAATCCCCCATGCTGAGTGCAAGGAATCATAGTTACTATTTCACCTGCCCCTTCCCTCGACCTCCAGCTACACAGAGCTGATGAATAATAGAAGAAATGCATCTGAGCGAGCGCTGGCCCGGGCAGCCGGGAGGGCAACTGCTGCTGCTACTGCTTTGCCTGCCCCCTGTCATGGCACAGAGCTGTGGTCAATGTCAGGGGCTGCATCACGAGCTCCTCTCACAGCCTTGCATGGTTCCCTCAGCTCAGGTCTGGCCCTCCAGGGTTTTTCAGCTCCTTCACCAGGACCGCCTTTCAGGAGCCCAAATTCAGGTGGGAAGTATGGGGTGGGAGGGAGGTCTGTGGCCAACCAGGGTGGTTGGGACCCTGGGGTTCTGCACAGAGCCAGGCACTGTTCTTGGACACTGCCGGTGCTTGAATGAGTCTAAGGCAGGTCTAAGGTGCTTTGGCCTGGATGCCCCAGGCTGCGTGTCCCACCAAGCCTAACTGGCGGAAGCCTCACTCCCATCTCTGTTTTGAGGCTGACATGGTTTATCTGTGCTGAATGCCACCACAGATTGCTTCTTAGCATCAATTTTCTTTCTTGCAATAATACCTACAGCCAGGAACAAGAGATACTGAATTATTTTGGTAGTAAAGACAAGGGCCAATTGTGAGGAGTTGCACAAAGACTTCATGATATCAAGTGACTGGTGACAAAATGACAGATAAAATTCAAGGTAGATAAATGGAAAGTAATGTACATGGAAAAATACAGTCCTAACTTTATGAATTAAATAAAGTACCACGAGCTGCCTGTCATTACTAAAGAACAAGATCTTGGTGTTATAATACATACATCTTTGAAAATGTCAGCTCTGTGCTCAGCAGTGGTTAGGAAAGCAAATCAAATATTAGGAATTATTAGGAAAGGAATAAAGATCAGAAGCTGCCAATCTGTCCTCATGTACACCCTGTGTGGGCTCTGCCTCCAAGCTTGGGCAGTTCTGGTCCCACCTCCAGAGGGATGTCAGGGGGAATCTGAGGGTGTGCATAAACCCATGGGTGGCCTGGGGGGGGGGGGGCTGCTGGCTCTCTGCTCTTCCCATACCAACGACAAAATGCACCTTTGGGTTAGGAGCCTTCAGGATGGACATCAGGAGAGTGTTGGTGTGCTCTCCCTGTTCTCACACTCCTCCTCGAGCATCTGCTGTTGATCCAGTAACAAACTGGTGGTCCTGGCCTCCGGGCGATGACAGTCTGAGTCAACAGGACAGGCACTGGGACACCACAAAGTTCATTAAAATAGGAAAGGAAAGTCAAATCAGTGTATTGAGGAGAGAAGTAGAAATGGGATCTTAACAAGAATCCCCCTGCAGAAGACCAGTTAAGACTGTCCTGGCTTCAGGAAAGGCTTTGATGATGTCTCACTCTCCAAGACATGAAATTGGAGAAAAACAGGTGCCATGGTTCCACTGCTCACAGAAAAGCTCCTCTCACCTTGGCTTATCAAGGAAGTGATCAGCAAAATGGAAAAAATCGGTGAGGCAGGGGAGGAGCCAGGGAGGGCATCAGGAGATCTGGAGGCTACAGAGGAGCAGGAAGGATGGAGCAAGCAGATGGTCGGTGCAGGACAGGAGGAAGACACCCTGGTCCTGCCCCTCCGGGTGGTGAGGCAGTCAGAGACCATGCATGCCCTCTGGGGTAGGGTCTCCAGTGTTCCCAGTGCAGAGTTAGGTCCTACTCTGATCTTTTATCAGTGCCACCTCTCCCTCCATCTCTATTAATTCTAATGGTTTTGTACTGCATAGGATAGAGGAGCTGCTTTAAACAATAAAAATAACAAAATAGGGAGAAGTTTTAGGATTTTCTAGTGTGGCAACATCCTTGGCCCCAGGCAGTGAGCACAGGATGCCCTCACCCTCAGTGCTGTGGGGACAGATGGAGCCTGGCAGTGCTCTGTCATTCTGTGCTTTTTTCTCCTTTCTCTTCTAGAAGGTCTGTGACAGGTTTTGCTGCGGGGCTGGAGGTACCACGGTGCTTTCCCACGCTCCCCGTGCAGTGGGGGCTGTGGCCAGGCTCAGTGCGGCAGCTCTGCTGCTAAGAGGAGGTTCCCGTGGCTGGAGCAGCCTTTGCTGCCTGAGGGAGATGCAGAGCCAAATTCATCCCTCTGGCCTCTGGCGAGGCTGCGCGTGCTCCCAGGGCTCCGGTGCCTCTGGGGTGCTTGGCAATCTCTTGCTTGCAGTAAGCAGCAGCGTGCCAGCTCCATGCTGTCTCCTTGCCAGCGGTCCCCGCTTGGCCACATGGCTCCAGCCTGCACCCAGGAGGGATTTCAAGAGCACCCCCCTCCTCTTTTCTTTTCTTTTTTTTTTTTTTTTTTTTTTTAAAAAAAAAGGTTTTTGTACCAGTCACCTTTCTCTATTCCAAAGTACTTAAACACCCCGCTTTCAAAATCCTTATTATCCTGACTCAGAGACTCAGCTTTAAGTAGTGCTTTGAATTAAGGTTCTCAAATATGCATTCAATTTCAGTTTAAAAGGGGTAGTTAATGTATGTTACATAAATAGCTATTATTAAATACGTTCACTGAAGATTAACAACTGCTGTGCGTAATGGATACGTGTCTAACTACTATGATATATACTGAATTTCCCTATTATATAGCTGCTGGATGTGTGTCTGCTAGAACAGAGCAAAAATTCACAGTGAATAATTTAGTAGATGAATTTAGCCTCTCTTTCTGTCTGCGAAACCGCATGGCATCCTCCAACGTATTCATCATTCCGGTCTGATTCTGCCCATTTCTCCAGCACGGGCTCAGCTGAGCTGGCTGGGACGCAGGTGGCTGGCGCGGTAATTCCCGCGGGCAGCTGAGGGTTGCAGCCGCCTGCGATGTGTTCCCTGTGCCCCAGCCCTGGGGATGCCGTGCCGGTGCTGCTCGGCCAGCCCAAAGCCCTGCCCTGCCCTCTGCCTCCCTGCAGCCCCGAGCACCCTCACCACTGCAGCCTGAGCTGGTTTTAAGTCCAATCGTGCTTCTGGAGCTGGGGAGCCAGAGGAAACTTGTCCTGTCAGGGTCTCTTCTGGTTATTAATTGAAATTTTCTGTTGTTATGTGGACCCTCTTTTCTGTTTCTTTATCTTAGAGGAGCTGGTTGGCAGGATTTTTGCTTGGGTAAAATGAACATTGGTGGGGGAAGACAGAGTCCATGCTTGTAGGACTGGGCTGTGCACAAGGAAATTGCCTTCCAAAGCACGTCTACAAGGTGAAGATGATGGGTGTGATCCTTCTGAAGATTAATGCTGGAGTACATCTCTGGGCAGCTGCTCATGAGCTGAGGTCTGGCAGCAGAATGTGCTGGGGTCCCTCTGATGCACTACTGCTACCCTGAGGTGCTGCTGGGGCCAGCAGAGCTCCTCTCCTGCAGGCAGGGAAGCAACACCTGCCACAGGACCTCTTGGCACTTCCAGGTGAGCCAGCTTCTTTCTTCAGCATCCGATACAATGTGCAAATGGGCAATGCTGTCTTCAGGGGGCAGGCCATAAGCACCACTGGAAAACAGACAGGTCACGGGAAGATGTTCTGCAGGGAGACAAGGAACCCACTGCTGCAGCTGCCCCACGTGCATTGCTCATTTTGCAGAGTCCCCAGCACACCCTACAGGATCAATCCACTGAATGCCCTCTATCCTGGGCAGACTCAGATGCACCAGATCTGCAGCGCAAGGGTCAGGGGAATGAGTAGCATTGGTTCAGAGGAAAGGCCCCTTCCTTTCTCCTATGGCAACTGCAGACATCCAGGTCTGCCTGCTAAGCTCCTCTTCAACAGCAGCAGGTGCTGCAGGGCCCTTGTGAGCTGATTTAGCAGAGAAATCAGCTCCTTTTCTTGCTCAGTGCATCTTCGCTTTATTGCTCCCTCTTGATGCTGTGTAATTTCTCCCTTTCCTGCACTTCGCGGCTAGCTTAGTTTCATCTAAAGCTCATCAAAGGGTGGCAGGGGGGTAGGCAGGTTGGGAGGTTGTCTGACACTTTCTGAAAGCATCTTGTAGAGATGCCACAGCTCCTTACTGGTAACATAATGTGCCCACCATGTCTGTGTTATTTCTTCCAAGAAGTGTAGGAGAAACAAAGTACCCTTCCCCAGCCCAGTTCCCAAAATAAAAAGAAATAAGGTTTTAGGATGAAAATAACTGGCTGAGGCATGTCCTCTGTGCTAGGAAGATCAAGTGCTAATGATGGTTCTGGCACGTTGGTGACAGTTTTGTCTGTTGTATGTATATATATTTTAACTGTGAGACCACATGGGAGGCTCTTTATGCAGTCGAAGTGCCTTTGACAGCCGCTGAGAACACATTGGCTCCTTTCTGCTGGCAAAAGACTCATCCCATTAAAGGCTGTCGATAAAGGGAAGGGAAATGACAAGGGTGCTTGGGAGGGAGTGAGGCAGCAGGAGGAGACAGGAGCTGCCACCACCAATGTCATTACCAAGAATGAGAAGGAGTTTTTGCATAAACGCACCATGTGTTTTCATTAGTGGTGGTGGGAATGTGCTGTTCTGAAGAGAGCATTTATACCATTGAAGGGAAAACAGATACCCGGCGGCTGTCACAGGAGCACCCATGATGCTGATGACTTCGGCACGTGAGCACCCTCCAGCCTCTGCCTTGTGCTTGGTGCCAGTGCAACGCTACCCCGAGGCAGACAGCCCTGCAGTCGGGGCTGGGTACCCTTAAGGCACCTGTGTGCTGGTGTGCATGCACATGTAGCACCTCTGGAACAACCCCACCAGGAGCTGTGTGCAGTTTCTGGGTCTTTACCAAAGAGTGAGGGGGTGAGGAGACAGTCAAATGACGTGGTTCTGTGCAGTGCCACCCAGAGAGGTGTTGCTTCTTATCTCAGCTCTGGGACCTCTCCTCTCCCAGGCTGGTTTGCCATTACTACCATGATAAAATCTTATTTAAATGTTAAAAAAATTATTGCACCTCTTGACAAAAGTGTTTAAAAAGATAATATTCCACTGGTGGGGTTCAGGTTAACCTGGCCCACCGCTCCCTGGCATGGCTGGGTCTTCATATTATAGAATCGTAGAGTCATAGAATCACAGAATCATAGAATTATAGAATGGCCTGTATTGGAAAGGACACCAAAGATCACCTAGTTCCAACCCACCTGCCAAAGGCAGGGATGCCATCCACTAGATCAGGTTGCTCAGGGCCTCATCTAACCTGGCCTTGATGGCCAGGATGGCCTGGATGTGGGTGCCCCATCCTCCAGGGATGGGGCACCCACAGCTTCTCTGGGCAACCAGTTCCAGTGCCTCACCACCTTCATATGATGGTGAGGAGACGTTCCCCTGGGTATTAAGTGCAGTACAAGCTACTGAGACTTCTCTGCTCAGGGACAGGAGATGGTGTGAAAGATGAGGGCTTTTCAGAGCTATAGCAAGGGCTGTTATGCAGCAACCCTGCACCCTAAAGGGATACGTGGTATAGCCCAGGACATGACAAGCTATGCCTTGATAAGCAGATCCATGAGGTGATCCATGTATGCAGGAGAACTTCACCCTCTTGGAGGATCTCCTGGGAGAGATACCTGTGGTTAGGCAGGAGGAGGTGAGAACCTCACTGTGCCTGTGTGTGCTCACAGTGTCCATACACACGCTTGGGTTTTTGGATGATTTTGGTCTTTTCTCAGTGCACATGGTGCCACTTTTCTTGTCATATCTTAAAAGAGTTTTGCTTGTACCCCCTGCTTGCCCATGCTGTGTGCTGGAAAAAGTGCATTTTTCCAGGGTTTAAGGCAGTGTTTTTTGTCAGTCCTACTTGTCTGATTTCAGATTTAAACCCTTTTCATGATTTCCCCACCAAACAGAGGGGTTACATTACTCTTACTAGAAACATCTCATCACCTGATCATCCCAGACTCAACCCCTGTCCTTGAAACAGGATATACCCAGAGCCGCTGGGTCTCACCAATTCACTCTCAGATCTCCTGCTCCAGCTTCTCCTGTTGCACTTTCCAAAAACTTGCCTAAACTGAGGCAAGGTTTTGTGTCAATGGGTCTGCAGATGGGCTGAGAGGATAGGGCAGGATGGGGAACCGATGCTGGGGACTGATGGGGAGTCAGGCAGGAGGCTGGGATGGAACATCTTGCCCTGCCCAGCCAGGGCCTTTTAGATTTATAAGCCACGGGCTCTGCACACTGCCAGGTGGGCAGCCTGGTCTCACTCTACCTGGCTCCTGCAAAGGTAGGGACCTTCTTCATGGGTGTAGAGGTCTCACTGCAGTGAGAGCAATGCTGCCCAAGTGCTCTGCACCTCTGAGTGTGCTTGGTACCCTCAGACCCTCGTGGTGCCTCCACAACCCTGGTAGAGATATACAGGCAAACAAGTGGAAGCAGATCTCTGTGCTCTGCCTCCATCCCAGAGCAGTGCAGACTGGAGAAGGGAAAGGAAAGATTAGCAGTGTTTGGAACATTGAAAACCCCCATATCCTCATGTCCCAAGGCTCAGAGAGGCCCACATTTACTGAAATCGTCACCAGTTAAACAGACTTTAAATAAAATGTTACCTCTGAGCCTGGAACCTCCTGCAATTCTGCTGGGTAGCATCAGGCTGGAACAAGCAGCTAAGTCCTCGTCCTTCCCACGAAGCCAAAGCCAGCCTCAAAGTCAGGAGCATTTGGAGCACCTATCACCAAACTCTGCTGTCCCCAGGCCTCCTATGAGCAGGGCTTAAATTGCAGTTTCCCCTATGACTGCCCAGCTATCTGCCCCAGAGCTGATCTAACATCACCTGATTTTTTTTTCTCCTGCTGTGTAAGTCTTTGCACATGAGTATGGGCCTCTAACTGCACCTGGGTGCTTGTGGCAGTTCTGAGTCTCCTCCTGCAGGAGACAGCTCCGCTCTGCTGTGCTGTGACTGCACCTACAGAACCCAAAACTTGAGGCGTGGTGGTCTGTATGAGACATCCTGGTGCCTTGTACCACACTGGTACATCTTCGCAGGGAATCAGAAGTACAGAGAGTGCCTTGCTTGGCAGCAGAAAGTGGGTCCAGACCAGGGTCATGCAAAGAACTGCATGACCCAGACCTCTGGCCCAGGCTCCTGAGCCAGGCTGTGAGAACTTCTGACAAGAGTTACTGATGGAGTGAGATTTTGAGATTTGTTTAGGGACCTCTGTTCCAGGATGCTGTCCTCTGTCATGGGACTGACAGGGAAAAGTCTGAGAGGCAGGAGACACCCTTGTCCCTCGTAGAGCCACCCTAAAGCCCCATTGCCCTTGACCCAAAGCAGTATGAGAGAGAAACTCACTCCCTAATTTGTAGCTGTGTCAGTCCCCCCACACCAGAACCACCCCAAAACCCAACAGAGGTCTCACACAGCCCTACACACCAAGCAGAAACACCCCCAGACCCCCCTGCTTCCCAGAGCCTGCATGTTCCAGACCTTCAGGGGCCAGGAGATGTCACCTCTTTGTCTCAGCATCTCCATGTTCCCCCATGAGAGGAGAAGCAAGAACAGACCGATGTGCCATGAAACCACTGTTCATCAGCACTGGGAGTTCCTCTCCAGCCAGGGATGTGGCTCACAATTCCCTCCTGGACGTGTTGATGCTGCACAGGGGCAGGAAGGGTGCCAGGACTCGGGTCCCAAATCCCCCAGCGAGACACAGCCCAGCATTGCCGTGCAGTTCTCAGCAGCACCCCCAGTTTGCACCTCCTCTGGATGTGGTTTCCTAATTTCTGAGATACCTTGGAAACTGTGGGCTGCCTCCTCCAAATCTTTATCGCAGCCCCTCCTCCACCAGATCGGCTGCAATTTCCAAAGCGAGCCAGCTGATTAGAGAAGGCAAATTAATTCTTTCATTAGGAGAAGCATTGTTATAATTAGAGTAGAAATTTGGTACTGATGCCTTTTAGAAAAGGAAAAGAGAGAAAGGAAGAGTGAGAAAAATCCCTTCTGTTTGATACATTTTTATGGCATCTTTATTTAAAAGATAGTAATATATGTATATATATATATTTGTATATTTGCTGGCCATGCTGAGCTACTGCAGTTTGTTAACATAAATAAAAATCATCATTATCATAATTCATTGTAAAAAAATTCAAGAGGTCACAGAGATATTTTGGGAGATGTTGGTGAATCAAAACAAATTGCATTTTCAGCAGCTGGCATTTCCAGCTCCTGCACAGCACCAAGTGAGAGGCTGGAGGAAGAAATAAATAGAGAGGCAGGAAGATAAATCGAGAGCACCAGACAGACGGGTTTATGTAGCATTTTCATGTATCATTGTTGGGTGACATGGTGTGAGCTATCTCTGTACTTACAGCCCTCCTGCTCCCCAGCAGCTTGCTCCCAGGACCATGGTGAGCCCCTGCCAGGAGATGCCGGCTGAAGTGGAAGGCAGAGGGCAGCAGGCTCATGTTGGAGGCTTCCTGCATGATTGCACACAGTCATGGAGCTGGCTGACCGGGGTTACCTTTGTCCTCTGGCCCTCAGAGACACTGGACGATTGGAGTAGCTTCCAGCCACCACGTCTGGTTCTCCTCTTGCACTCCAGGAAGAACTGAGGTGGTCAGATTTGCCCTGGCTCAGCACGTGGGACTCTCCAGCAGGAGGTAAGTTGGCATCTCCAGAGGTGTGTGCCCAGCTATAGGGGGTGTGAAGCATGGGGAGAAGGTCTCTAGATCTCTGGATGGTGGCTTTCCTTGAAGAAAGTTTTTCTCAATGACCCTGGTGTAGCAGAAGCTGCAGGATTGTATAGAGACCTCTGGGACCTGGGCAGACCCTAAGATTGGATCAGAATAACAAGAACTAGCTTACTAAACAAGTTATACGGACATACCTGTGAATTTATGGCAAGAACTACTCAGAGATGTGGGTTTTAAGTCTGAAAATCTTGCTTTATCAGTACATAGTAATGCAGCCAGCGCATGCAGTGAAGGTGACTCCTCATGGCCAAGGGCAGACCGGGTGACCAAGCAGTGCAGAAGGGGGGCTGCAAGGAAACAAGTGCATCTTGCCTCATCTGTCTAGGTGAGAGGGAACTCATGGCTTTGAAAACCAAAGGGATTGCTGCGATCAATAAGACTTTTGTCCCTCTGCTCTTTCCTTTGGAGAAGTCAAAGTCTGGTACTTCAACTGAAGGCCATTTCTCTCTTCAAAACCTATAAATTTCTCCCCCTCACCCTACCAAAGGCTGCTGTACATGAGTTTCTACCTTTGCTTAGGACAGCTGCAGAGCTGGGCTGTCACTGAAAGCTTCGCTTGATTTTATGGCACCTCATATGTCAGTAGAAATCGGAGTTGCTTCTGCTAAACAGGTCTGTTCTGATGCTTTGGTGGCTGAGATGTAACAAGAATACCTGATAATTTCTGATTATTCTTGGCACTAGGCACCATATTATTGCTTATGGGGACATCAGCACTGGGATCCTGGGGATGTTCTGATGGAGAAGTTTTACTGAATGTGGCTGAATCTGTCTCATGTGTATGTGAAAGGGACAGATATGAACTTTCTGCTCTCCATATCATATTGACTTTTTGGAGCTTCCTCTGTACAGGAAATGTCAGCAGAGTGGCCACAAACTGCGTCTTTCATAAAAATGTAACAGTGCTTTCCACATCCTGGCTTTAATTTGGCATGACTGGGAGACAAGAAGAAACATTTTCCTTTCCCTTCCTCTTGGCTCTTGATATCGTGATGTGGTCAGGGCCACCATGGTCACTCTCTGACCCGAGGGTTCTGGGATGGACGCAGATGCCAGCAGTTTGGGCCCTCCATAACTCTGTTATGCTCCTATACATTCAACCTTCATTGCTCCAAACCAAACAGACCAGTGTCCTCAGCCCCAGAATGAGGTCTCCAGCTGTGTGCATCACAGCTGTGCACATCACAGCCTCTAGCACCCTGGGGAACTCCTTCAGAGCTTCCTGGAGACCCAGATCCAAGAAACAAAGAGAAGAGGCAACTTTCTCTCCTGCTCCTGGCTCTGCCAAGTTAACAGGATATTTTTGCTGGAGAGCTGCACTAGTCTGGACTGCTGACACTTTCCTGGGATTTCTGTGGGGCTGGAGAGGGACAATTTCACTCCCTGGGAAGGTGCTGGTCACAGCTATTTTGCCAGGCCCCGAAGCCAAGCAGTGAGGCTGCTTGGCATGAAGCCCTGGAGATATCTCCTGAAGCTCAGCACCCACCCACATCCCCTGCAAGTCCAGAGAAGCCTTCCAGGCTCTGAGAAAGCCTCAAAGCCCCTGAACCTTGGCTGGTCCCACAGCACTAATGTTGCATAAACTTCTAATGAGGTATGGTGTCGCGTTCTCCGTGTCCTGTCTGCTTTTTGTCTCGGATGAGCCAGGCAGCCAGCAGATCACCTGCACCCAGCCATGTGCACTCCTCCTCCTCCTCTCCCTCCTCCTTCTCCTTGCCCTCTGCTGCCCTCCCTCCCTCTACGCTTTGCCCTGGGGGTGAAATGCCTCCTCCCTGCCTTGGAGCCCCGTTCTCTCCCTTCCCATCTGAGTCTTCTGCAAGCCAGGAGCCTTTGCAGCTGCTTCCAAGGACAGGAAAGCAGAGAGCTCCCCGCTGCTGCTGGCTGTCACTCTGCAAAACCCCGAGCCAGCAGCCGCTCAGAGAAGGAGCGCTGCCATTGCAGTCAGCAGCCAGAGGGTCAAATCCTTCCAGGAAAATGTAATCACTTCCAATGAGCAGAAAAGCAATTTAGACGAGAGCTTTGTGGCTAGAGATTACAGAGCCCAGAGGCCATGTGTGTTCAGCAGCTCTCCCCAGCCTGGAAGGGAGCAGGGAAGCTGGCAGCTCCCCCCGTCCTGCTGCTCGCCTGGAGCTGCTCCATGCCAGGAGACGAACGCGGACCTTCCCCTGCTGGCTCCAATGATCCAGGCTGCGTGCAGACCCACTGTCCCTCAGCATCCCTTGGATCCCCATCCCCAGCCTGGCTCCCAGCCAAGATCTGGGCCTGGAGACCAAGGGGGGAAGCCTGGGTCTGTGCAGCTCCTAAAAGAGCAGCGAAAGTTGTCAGACTAAGCGTTCAGCCAGAGACACCTTCACACGACCTCTGTGCTTTGGGCTCACTGCCCGGCTCTGGCAGCCCCATGCCCCTCATACAAGATGTGATGAGCTAGGCCGTTGTCCCACCTGAAAAAAAGAAAAAGAAAAAAGAGCTCACATCACACAGGCTCACACAAACCAAAGGACCAGCAGCACAGAGGAGCACCTCACACCTGGCAATGGGGCCAGTGGGTTCTCAGTACCCAATATTTTGGGACTGGCTGCTTCAAACAACTTTCTTATGACCTTACATGTTGAAGCCAGCAGCTGACTCAGCCCCCCAAGCCCTGGACCAGCCGTAGGGTTACCACTGCCGCCGGCTGCCCCCCATGTGCTGTGGGGTCGTTCCCCCTTTAGCACAGCACGCTCTGCTCAGGATGGGGTCAGCAACTAACGGGACCACCTGGATGGTCCCATTTCGGGGAGCTGCGGTCAATGTGTACCATCAGAGCTGTTTGCACATCGCTGTCAGCTGCAGTCACCCTGACTCAGCTGCTCCAGTCCCTCTGCTGTACACCTGGAAAAGGTTTGCAAAGCTTTTGTGCTGTGGGCTTAGAGGTGAGCCCAGTTCGCACGGAAGAGGCTGCATTTGCTCTGTGTCATCCTGGGCTGAGGTGAGAGGAAGTGTTCGAGTCTCAGATTACACAAAGGCTTTCAGCTTGTCCTGAAAAGTCAAAAACTTAGATACTTAGGAGCCAAGTCTCCCTTCCAAGTCTGATTTCGAAGTATTTATCCTTTTGAAATGTTTAAGTATAATTAGCTTAAATTTCAAAACAAAGGGTCATCTGAAATGGAAAATAGATTTTTTTTTTTTATCCCTTAAGAATGTCAAAACACTTCATTTTGATAAATTTAGAACTCCTTCCAGATTTTTTCTGACTCAATAAATTAATCAAACCCGACCTTTTCTTAAAATAAGTGTTGGTTTTGGAAAAAAAAAAAAATCAACATTTTCCAGTGGAAAAATATACAATTCATCCAAAAATTCTTACCATGTTTCCATCCTGACTTCTTGTCATGTGTCTCTCCTATGCTGCTTTCCCAGTAACTATAATCCTGGCTGGATTAATTAAAGTGGGCAAGGAGACAAAGTCAGGAACAGCTCCAGCCTGAACAAGAAACTTTCTTTACAGGCTCAGAGATATGTTGAGAACATTTCTTTTTGCTTTATTTCTACAACTCTGAGGTTGAGCAGACTTCAATGTGCAGTGTCCACAGGGAGCATTTTCTTTGCTGTGACCTGTGACCCTTGAAATCCCCACCTTTCCTCCAAGTGCTCATTCTCTCTTTATTTGCATTTCCCCTAAAAACAAACTTCAGCTACTGAGCCTATAAACACAAATTTATTGTTGAGACAATCCAGGAGATGCTTAAAGAAAATCCTGACACCTCCTTGAGATTTAACTTGAGAAATTCAGCTGGGATGAGACACTGATCCAAGATGAACATGTGTGCATCTGGAGCAACTTCAGTGGTGGAGTCCACAGACAAGCTCTGGTTTCTGCAGCATTTATTTACACCAAAGAGACTGACACAGAAATTAGGCCACTGAAACAAGCCAGCAAAACTCTGTGGCAAGCTCTGTGCAAAGCCATTGACAAAGCAAGCTGGAAAGGGGTCAGAGAGATGGTGTGGCACTGGGTGACCTTTGGTCTTGGTGATTTATCTCTTGTGGCATCTTCCTGCGCCACAGAGCAGCACAGTGCAGGCAGATCCAAAGGGAGGTGTTTAAAGCTGCCCTGCGCTAGTGCCAGCGTGCTACCTAGGGAATGCTGCCCAGGCCAGCACACCTCCCAGACACACCTTGCGTGCAAGCAGCTCTTTCCTACGGAGCAAGGTGTCCTCAGCCAGTCTTCCCACAGGGCAGGAACCTCCTCCAACCTGCACTGTGGGATGGCCCCAACTGGATCCAGGCAAAGCCCCTTGGGGCTGGACTAACAATTTCACCTGCTGGGCTGGGAGGATCAGTGCTGCAGCCCCTCTTTGTTTTACCTGTACAAACTGTGTGACCACAGAAGTTTGTGGCAGCTGGGCTGAGGTTTTATGGTTGCCAGTGGCACTGAAACATGAGATTTATTTCCTCTGTGAATCCAGTGCCCAGCACTAGCTGGAGTGGGATGACAGTGATTTACTATGAGTGTACGCCTGTTCCCGCTGCCCACAGTGCTAACATAACACTGACACAAGCCCCATAACTTCTGTGAGTGCCTTAGGACTGCTCTGGATGTATGCAGCACGGCTGGCGTGGCAAGCAGCAAGGTGCAAGGTTCAGCTGCACTGCCCCAGGGAGGACCATGGGTCTGATCCTGTTCTCAGGCAGACAACGCTCCACCACCAGCCTGGACAGACAACTTGTTTTCCCTGGGCATGAAAAGAGAGCAAGGGCCAAGTGCTTCGCTGGGATTCATGACCAATTTGCTGACGCCTGCGAGGTGCTGGCCAGGACAATGGTGGAGAGCTGCAAACTGCCTGGCCCCATGGCACGGGGCCACTGGGTCCCCTGGGACCACAGGCAGCAGGTCCCCAGGCCAAAGGGGACTTGTGTGCTGTGGACCTCTGCCCCCGAGACCGCCACCTGTCAGTGCTGTAAATGAACCCCCTGGTGCAAACAAGCCCAAATTCCCAGTGGGCTCCCACCTTCGCCCGTCTCCTCCAATCAGCTCCCCGAAACACACATCCTGACACAGCCACCACGCACAGCACCTTTGAATGAAGTTGCCATAGTTACTGGTGCCTCACAGCAGCAGGCTGAGCTCATTAAAATGATTTGAATGGCTACCCTATAATCAAGGCGCTCAGGGAGGGGAGGTCTGGCGGGGAGGAGGGCCCTGGGACGTGACGGGGGCACGGGCTGGGAGCAGCTCCAGAGATCGTGGTGCACCCAGAGTGGCTCGGGGAGAGGCATGGGGACAGTGTGGGGCTGGGGCAGGTGTGTGCTCGCACCTTGTGCTGTCCCCTCTTGGAGAAGGAGGAGGGTGTTGGGGTCTCCTTCCCTGCAGGGACCCCCGGTGCTGCTGAGGCTGCAGGCAAGCATCCCCCCATCATGTCCACACACACTCCGTGTGATGGTTTCCCAATATCTGGGGCAGCCCGGGAGGCAGTGCTGGGGGTCTGGAATCAAGAGTAGCTTGAGACATAAGGCAGATCTTTCAAAATATACCTTTCAATAAATATTTTACAAATTGCTGTTTAAGAAAACAAACAAACAAACAAACAAAAAAAAAACAATAAAAAACACATCATTATTGGATTCACCCAAAACATTCAGCCCAAATAATATCTCACTTTTTTTTTTAACTATTATTTTTTATTTTTCTGCAAGACAAGGCTGTGAGAAGCAAGTATTTTGGGGTTTAGCTTAAACCAAAGCAGAACTAAAAAATTCAGTATTAAAAATATCATAGAATACTATGAGAAAAAGCGCCAGGGGTGCTAAAAATATCTTGCTATTATATATATATATATATATATATATATATATATATATATATATATATATATATATATATCAAAAGCAGGTCTTTCTGGAGCACTTCTGCTCCAGGAAGGAGGTGGCTGTGGCATCCTCAGGCAGGCACTGCTCAGAGCTGCTCAGCAGCGGGCTGAGCCCAGCTCTGACTGCGTGTGGGTGTGGATCCCTGAGGGAGGAGGTGGCACAGGGTGGCACGGGGTGGCACAGGGTGGTACAGGGTTGCACGGGGTGCTCCAGGTGCTGCAGGCTGCCCATCTCCCTCCTCCTGCCATCCCAGCACCCAGCCCAGCCTCCCATTACCACAGAGCCTCTTCAAGAGCCCGCTGCCTCCACTCAGCCTTGCCAGCTGCTTGGATGCAGAGTGCCCTTCTCAGGGCAATCCACCAGGGCTCCCACACGTGGAGGAAGCCCAGGTGAGGATTTTCTTTATTTTCTGCATTCATGCAGGGTGTCCATCTCACTGGGGCCAGTCCAGCCCGACACACAGGACTGGAAGGGTGTGTGCGCATCACCACACCACACCTCTCTGTGAGACATGGGGGAAAGCCTCCTGAGCCTCTCTGTGGCTCCAGGGTGGCTGCTGCGATAACATTTGGGAGCTGCCCATCGTAGATGAGCTGCAGCAGCAGTTACTCCCTTCTTCTGGGAGCAATGAGGTCTGCCCCCCTGGTCCATCTCCTCACATCCTTCCTCACCCAGGGGATGCTTCATTGTGCCAGGCCACGCTTAGATCCCCCGGGTGACACTGGCTTTTGGAAGCAGCAAAGGCAGCTCTGTATGTCTCCCACTGGTGTTTTCCCACAGCACAGAGCATCCGTGGCAGCTCCCATGTGGCCGTGACGGTTCCTCCGCCCCAGAGCTCTCCACCTTCCCCTCCCCACAACAGGCACAGGCCCGCACCCCTTGCTGTGCAGAGAGCTATCAGGGTACACGGATAATCTTTTACTCTTCAGTACAAATAATTTATTACATTAAAATAACGTTTTTAAAAAATGAGTACTTTGGGAATAATTCAGGCTCGCCTGCGGAGGCATTTTTCAAAGTGCCATAATAGGCACTTAGAAATGGGTGGTTATTTTTATTCTCCGAGCCTGTCAAGAAGCTGATGGATCGAATTGGCTGATGACAAGGCAGCTGAGTGCTCGTAGACGGAGACCACAGCGTGAACGCGGAGCCTGTTACAAATGAGCAGCTGGCTCAGGTCGCAGCTCTGCCGCAGCAGCCCCGGCTCCCCCCGCTGTGTCCGGGTGGGCTGCGGGCAGGGAGCCCCGAGCCAGCGCCCCCTGCTCCCCATCTCTGTCCTGCAGACAGGGACCAGCCTCACCCGCCCCACTCTCCATCCTGGTCTAGGTGAAATTCCCCCTGCATCCTCCCTCCGTTCCCCAGGGGACGAGTGCCCTGCTGGGGGTTCTGGCTGCTCTCCCACCCCCTGCCCTGCTCACTGCCCTTAAGGGCCCCCTGGTGCCTCATCCTGGAGACCGAATGCTGCCGAGGGGATAAACCTTCTCCCTGGAATTTACCATCCCTGCATCCCAAGATTAGCCAGAGGAGAAGGCAGGAGCCCCACCAGCAGGACCGCTGCTGAAAAGCCACCAGCCCATTGCAGCAGGGTGGGAGTGCCACCCAACAGGTGCCCAGACACATCTCCTCTTTATGGACATCTCCTCGTGTCATGCTTCTCACCCTCCTCACCACAGCCAGAAATAAAACGTCCTCCTCTGCCTTGCCCCACTACAGGCAAGGCTGTTACAGACATTGCAGCCAGAGGCCTGCTGCTGTGCCAAGGCAGCTGGCAGAGCCAGGGATGGGGTCTGGGTGTGCAAACCTGGATTCTGGAGGGCATCTCCTGCCTCCCAGAACAAGGCTGGTGTGGCTGGGAGCATCCCAGCTTGCACATGGGTGGTTCTTGGTGGAGAGTTGTGCACCCAGCAGCTAGATTCACTGCCTCTCTGCACCTGCTGGCTCCTCATTATCCCCTTCCAAGCATGGAAACCTGATTTCCAGTGAGCTAGAAGGCAAACACCCAGTGTATCCCTATCACCCCCGCACCCTGGCTTGTTATCCCTGCAACCTCTGCTCCTCTCAGCCCACCCGTGTCCCCATGCCCCTCAGCTGTGCAGAACCACACCATGGCACCAGGAGGCCTTGGGGCACCTCCACTGGTGGTGCAGAGCTCACACCTGAACTAATGGGGATCCTCCCTGTCCCCCATTCCTAGAGAGGAGATAGAACCTTAGGATCAGGGATATACACAGCTAAGCAAGTAACAGGGCAAGGGGACAGAAGATGTTGGGTGCTTCTACAGCCCCAGCCTGCACCACCTGCAGGCACTGATCCTGCTCTGCTCCAGGATCCATCAGCATTAGTAGCACGGTTTATCCACGTTTCCTCACAGCAGCCAAGGATTTGTGAAATTTGCTCTGCTTCAGGAGGCCCCAACAAGGCTGTGGGCCACATCCGTCCCTGGCCTCAGCGTGCAGTCACTCATGATCTCAAAGCAGGGTTGATTTGTCCTTCCCCGCAGCAAGGAGTGGGGTCTTTGCTTGCCGAGGATGCTGCAACCCAGACAAGCTGAGCTGGGGCTTGCAGGACAGATCACTCCAGCTCCTTCCCAGCCCGTGGGCACGCTACATGTCTCAGGTGTTTCCCTGAGACATCTCCCAGGATCAGCTCTTGGTGTGAAAGAGCCAGCTAATCATATTATGTCAGAGAGCTTGGAGAGGCGAGGGAGGGAGCTGCAGGCGGACCCGCTGTGCCTTTGAGCTGTGTGAATAATTGATAAGGCCACTCAAAAGGGCTCGCGCTGCGGTGCCGAGGCATCAGCCAGCCCTGCCTCGTTCCCTGCTGCTTGCACTTCCCCGTGCTCAGAGGAGACCAGCGGAGCATCCATCAGAGCCTGCCTGCACCAGCCTGGATACCAACAGAGCCACAAAGGCTGAGACTTGCTGGGGAAGCATCGTCCACAATGGGTCTCCTGCAGCTGGGAGTAACCCTGGTCCATCTGCCTGGGTCTGAGTCCTTCCTGCTCTTTGCAGAGACTTGGAAAGGAAGATGTGGACCTGGTACTGAGACAAGAGCAAACCCATCCAGTGTCGTGGCCAATGTCATGAAGAATTTACTTTGTGTGGAGACACATATTCCTGTATATAGGCCTGGCGAACGCAGGAGGGAAGGCTGGAGCATGATGGATACACCTGAGCTCCTCCAGTTCTGCTTTCCACCCTGCTGACCAGCATGGGCATGCAGTGCCACCAGCAGCTTGAGTCTGCAGAGATCTCAGAAGAGGAGCAGAAGGTGATGTCTGCCAGGCGTGGGGCTGTACTGACTGCACTGGTCCTGGGGCAGCTGCAGCTCCTGCCCAGCTGGCTCGGCTCCTTCCAGCTCTTCCAGGCCAAACTTATTGGAGAGAGCTCCACAGCATTTCTGTGCAGCTTAGGCTGCCCTCACCCTGGGTGTTTTAGCCTGTCAAAGCCTGGCAGGCTGTGGAAAAAATGAAAAGGCACTTTGCTTTGAATTTCAGAGCCCAGAAGTTGCAACATCTTCCTTTCTTACAGCCTCCTACCTGCACTTTCAAAGCTCTCCTGATGCTCACAAATTGATCCCATCTTCCTGGGAGGCAGGGAGGGATTACAGGCTCATCCCTGCTGTACTGTGGCACAGAGATGGCAGCATGGCATCATGAGCTGGATAGAGAGCTCTCTGTTATTCTTCCTCCCACTTCAACCTTTGAAAGTGACAATTTCTTTGGGAAACGTGGGTCAGGTTAAGGTGGGAAAAAAGTGGTGGTGGATCTGCTGGGATTTTCCTTTCAAACTCACTTCCCTCAGGCTGAAGTTGAGGGCTGTGGAAGATTTGTGCCCCTGCAGTGCAGCCTGCTTGATGCACTTGGCCCTCCCTGGCCCTGCAATCATACGGAGCCAGGAGGGGAGGCAGGGTGCACCCCCTACCTGCCGGTCCTGACCCCAAGCTTTTATCTCACCTCTGTCACCCTGATAGCAGGGCTTGTCCAATCAGAAGCAACAATCACCTTTGACTTTTTTGGGTTGAAAAGCCTCATTATGTTGGATTTTTGCTATTTTAGATTCTCTGCAGCTCCCTTTTATAATAATTTTTTTCAATGTCCACCCAGCAAAGGCTGAAGGGGTCACTGTATGACGTGTTGTGGTGCTCAGTGGAGATGGGGCAGAGCTACCACACTGAGTGAGGCTAACCACTTTGCTAAAATGGGGATGAGTAAGTAAATTGCACACCAAAGCATTCCTGCCCATGTTTCTTGCATGAGGGGTACTTCTGCAGCAAGATGTGTGCTGTCCATCCTGTCTCCCCCAAATGGAAGAGGACCTCTGAGCAGGATCAGAGCCAGGAAAGCAGTTCTGCTGAATGATGGACACAGTGGCTATCACTGAGTGGGAAACCTCAGCTAAAGGCAGGAAGCTGAGTAGCAGTGTTTGTCCATAGTTTACTCCAGAATCCTGTTGTGGTTACTCGGATGATCAGTCCTGATCGATGCTGCTTTGTCCTTTACTCATGAGTCCATAAGAACAGCATATTTTTGGACAAAGGATAGTAAAATCTGTAGAGCAGAGCTGAGTCCCTGAGTTTGGTGACTCACAGGGGCCATGGGCAGAGCTGAGGTGTGCCCCCTCCCACCCCCCCACCTCAGCCTCTCATCACAGCTGGGAAGATGTCAGAGTGGTCATCCCCAAACCTTTGCTGCAGGCTCCTTTCTCCCACATAGTGTGAGAAGTTCCTCTGCTCAGGCTCAGCCAGCACATAAAGGTGTCTCTGTTCATTTGCAGCCAGAGCATGTTGTCATTTTTCCGTGATTTAGTACGATTAAGAAATGCTAGTCTGTGGTCTGCAGTGAGTGTATTAACATGTGATGCCTCAAGGCATTCTCATGAACAGATGCAGACACATAGGCTCAGACCCCCATTTTTTCAGCCAGCAAGTGGAGAGAGAACAGTTCATGGGCTATGGTTCAAACAGGATCTGAAATATTCTCCTAGCAGAGAGTTTTCCAGAAAAATGAGACATCTAAAGACTGGAAGCAAGGGCAGATTTAACACATGGGAGAGCTGCAGACAGGCATACTCTGATCTCTGTGCCCAAAGAACAGAGCACTGCAGGGACTTTGCCATACAGCAGAAGTCACCTCCTTTTCTTTGAGCTCTTGTAGAGCAGGGAGGTGGAGTCACATACCCTTTGCCCCACACTTTTGCAAATCCAACCGCTTTCTCCAGGTACCTTGTTAAGGGTATTCCCAGTAAAGGCATCACTTATGGGCTCCTCACAGCTCCAAGGAGGGCTTACTGCAATGTAGGGATTTGTTCCTGAATGAGTTCCACGTTGCTGCCTCTCCCTGCTCCAGTCTAGACCTGTTTAGTTGTTCAAAGGACAGACTACTGCTCCGCAGGCATCTCCAGACAAGTGTTCAGTGGCTTCAGTTCCTGGCTCTGTTTCCTGCCTGTGCCACTGCCAGGATGTTATTCTGGACTTCCAGGGAGACTGGAGACCCTTCAGGGGATAATCTGGCTCAAAGGATGGCTCGGAGCGGGGACAGAAGCAGAACTAGTCAACAGCATGTGTTCTTGCATTTACATAGAATGCTTGGGGCTGGATCAAATGAGGGTTGTGGAGGTTTAGAGCTTCATAGGCATTCCTTTTGTGAAGGGCTGATTTCTGGATCTTTGATACCTGGCTTTTGTCAGCTCCACACGCTGGGCAAAGTCTTCTTGTTCCCAAGGTGTATGGTGGAAACCAAAGGGAGGGCAGCCATTTATAACACTGACCGTCTCCTGAATGCCAAAATGGCCTTTGTAAGAGTTAGAGGGTCTTGCTCTCATCATCCAGGTGCCTTCCAGCCACAGGGGCTTTCCAATGATGGGCTTTCCTTCAATGGGCTTCCCAAGTCATTCATCTGCCCCTAAAACTGGCTGTGGCTGGGTGAGATGTCCAACTTTTCGAAAGCACCCAGGATCAGGCAGCAAATGAGAGAGGTACTTGGGGTCTGTGTATCTAAGGGCTGACCACCATGCTGCAGTTTCCCATCTATCAAATGCTTTATCCTCTTGTCATAAGCTGAACCTGAGGGATGGGGAGAAGGTGATGGTATTGGCTCCGGGTCATTTGTGAAACAATATATTCAAAAGTAAATGAGGTGCTAAAGATTAATTGCACAGAACCTTCAGGGACTTGGGAAGGGAATCTTTCTTCACGGAAATGTTGAACCAGATTGGAAAAGAGACCTTCTAGCCCAGCTGTGTGCTGCTGTGTGTTGCTGGGTGCATGGCCAGAGGTGATGGGTGGACCTGTCCACCCTGACAGGTAGTCAGTGTAGCCAAAAGGAGGGCCTGAGTGGGTAGTGAGAACTATAGCAGACTGAAAATGAAATAAGAGGTATAACATTTTTGTTTTAGCTCCTTCATCATGCAGGGCAGTCACATCCTCAGTGTAAGGGAGCAGAGGGCTTGGCCACACACACAGGCAGGCACCAGGATCTGTCTGGGGACCCAGTGTGTGACTGCAGTGGTCAGCTGGGGGTGTCTGGGTCCCCTTCCCTTTCCCTGACCCGCCCCCCCCCCCAAGTGCTGACATTTCTTTCCAGAATCCTTGGCTCTAGCTTGGACAAAATTCAGAGATGGGGGATTATTTTATTTTATTTTATTATTTGCTATTCTCCACCCTTGGACACCAAGAGGACCCACAGTTTCAGCTGAGGCTCACAGCACATCCCTCAGCTAGGAACAGCCCCTTTCACCTCACATTTCTTTACATGCTAAAGCAGAGAGGCACACCACTGCTCCCAGGGAACCTCCAGCCCATGCTGGGGAAGGTGAGATCCCATTGACTCCTTCTGGGCAGCCAGGAAGGGCTTAGACCGCTCGGAGATGGCTCATGGCTTTCATGCTCCTGCCTGCTCAGCTGCACCTGCCAAGGACAAGTGATAGGTGCTCACAGAGCAGCAGCACCCTAGGAGTTAACGATGCCTGTCCCCATCCCCACAGCTTCTTGTTCTTTGTTGCCAGTTCTCAGCCTCCCCATCTCCATCCTCAGAAGCCATTAGCGTGAGCGGCTTCATGCTTCCCTCTAGTGGCCCCAGCTCCCCTCCAGCATCACTGCTGTCTCTGACACTTCATCCCACTGCGTGCCACTTCCGTGCCCCACCATGTCCCGGACCTCAGCTCAGAGCAGTTGTGTGCACAGAGATCCTTTGGAGTAGGCTGGCCCTGAGGATGGGTCATGGTATGGCTGCCTGGGAATGAGCAGCCCAGCGTGATGCTACTCGTCAGCTGTGAACACGGGAGCTGTGAAACACTTGCTGTGATTTTTGAGTGGCTCTTTCATCACCTTGCAGGGGGTTCATGCTCTGAGGTGGTGTTTGAAGGTACTTGTCCATTAGCAGGGTGCAGCAGACTCTGCTTCAGAGCAAAAATCCTGAGGTTTTGGTATCATCTCTCAAACTTTTTTTTTTTTTTTTCCTTTTTGCAGTCTGCTGTGAAATGCTGACTCAGCTTCATTTCTGTACTGGGTCCCCAGATGCTTTCTTCTGCTTGGGGATTGCCCCAGAAAGGGCCCTGTTTTTGCAGTTGAGCTCATTCTCTCAAGCCAAAGCCTTGACTGAGTGAGTCCAGTGACTTCTGTAAGTGAGGGGTGTCACTGTCATATACTGTCTGGGATGGTGAGCTCAGGGTTTTGCTAGCACAGTAGGTTACTGACCTAAATAAAGCTCCTTATGTCCTAGAGAGCTGTTCAGGCTGTAAGCTTCACCACCAGGATGCATTGAACAAATGTGGAGTGGGCCCTACTGGGGAGGAATGTATCCAACCTCAGAGCTAGAAGATATAAAATGAGAACAGGACGGACCAGTGCTCCAAAAATACACCTGGTTGGTCTTGCTGGAATAGCAAGGAGAAAGAAAATGACATCCCTCTGAGAATGAAGACTTTGTTGTCCCATACCAACAGGATGGCCTCACCAGATGTCTCCATGCAGGATTTCAAATCCATTCTCAAATCCATTCCTGCAAGTGTAATGCAAGGAAAACAGCCTGGCAGCTCCTGAGTGCACACAAGCAGGGACCAGGTTGGTCTCAGTGTCACAGTGTGCATTTACAGGTACACTGGGCACACACTAAGGACATTCTAACTTTTCCATCCACAGGCCAGGAGATGTCTCATTGTGTTGCCTCAGTAAAATGGAACCATCCCAGCAAAATGCGAGAAGTCCCAGTTTCTGGCACACACCATTTATTCTTCTTTAGCCCTGTGGGTGCTTCCCAGTCTGTCCCAGCCGCACAGCTAGGTCCAGGCAGCTGGTGGCTGCTCCTGTGCCACTTGGCTCTCGCAGAGCTCGCTTTGTGCAGACATAAAAATCAACAAAAAGGGGCCACACATCACAACGTCCCGTGCATGTCACAAGATAATTTTAGTACAGAAGTTGTCTTGAGCACTTACATCTCCCTAAGGAGCTGGGCCTGGTAGATACCATTCATTTATCCATCACCATCATGACAAAAGGCAAGTGAGAAAATGTGGCTCTAGGCCTGAGAAGTTTTTAGCAAGGCCGATCACGCCTGATAATTAACATTGAGAGCACTGAGCTCATCCACTTCTCTTCATCTCAGCATTGTCCTTGTCTTGCTACATTACTTTTTGGCAGTGGCCCAGCCAGCACACGAGAGATATTGAACTGACCTTACAGCAAGGCAATAAAGCACATGCAAAACAGCAGCACCCATCCCAAAACAACAGACCCACAGAAGTCAGCCAAAACACTTCTGCCAACTTTGTCAACCTCCACATATGTTCCCCCCTGTCTCCCCTGTGAGAGAAATTGGCAGGGGAGAAGCAGGGCAGGCTCCTGGGCAGGACTGCTGCCACCACTCGGTGATGGTTCTTTGGACAGACCAAAAAGACTTGGGTGTTAATGGAAGTTTGTGATGTCAAGTTCTGCTTACGACCCTGCAAGATGATGAAGCCCATTGCAATATCTCCAGTCTAGGCTTCCTGCCTCTATAGGGAAAAAGTTCCTTACTGTAGCTGTACCTTTATATTTACAGCTACTACTCAAATAGGCATGGTTAGGTCTTGTGCACTGGGTACAGTTTATTTGCCCAGCATGAGAAGCAACTGTGTTCAAAAGCCTGATGGGTTTTTGTTTTAAAAGAAATGAGCAGAATAAGAAGAAATAACAAACCAAGCCCTAAAGAAAGCATCAGTAATATTTGCACAGGACAGTAGTGCACAAGCGTGGCTCAGCTGTACCTGTAGCAGCTGCAAAAATAGATGTGGGGATGGCCACGACAGGAAAAGTGGCCATCGTAAGACTCCCATGCCACACAGTGGAAAAAAGCAGGACATACAGAGAACCTGTCTGACCCTGTACAAGCCCTACTGCATCATCTCTGTCATGATCTGTGTGGCTGTACGTTGGCAAGCATTCCTGGTCAGACCATTACCAAGTGTTTAGTCTCTCCTCTGATGCTGGATACCTTCTGCAGCAGGAGTATTCCCTTTGATCTCGTTCCAGTCTAGCAGACGTTAATGGGATGGTGTGCCTCGGCCAAGCGCTCTCGCAGATGGATAGCCTCCTCTGATGCCTGTCATATCAATTGCTGCAGCCATGTAATCTGCTCCTCGGAGTGCGTGATTGTGCCTGACCCACCGGACCTGATGCCATTCTGCTTCATGTGCTCTTTGCTGGCCTTCTTCAATTCATGCCTCAGCATACACTTACACTGATCTCTGCTGCCCTACCATCAGATTTGCAGCCCCTTGGCCTTCAAATTGCTTTCCTGACTCTCAGTGGGCTTTGGAAGTGTCCTTTCATTCTTGCCTCTGAAATCACATTTGAGCTCTGCTTTGCCTTTCCTTCACTGCACTGTGGGGGAACTGAACTTTGCCTGCAGCTGGCTCACAGCTGCTTGAAGAAAGAAGAACCAGAAGACCTGAGTTTTCATGTGTTTCCTGTATGATTCTGGCAGGTGAAACCCACCCTACGTATTGAGAGATGTCATTTGGACCAGTAGAAGAGCTTGCTCTTTCTGCCTCAATATATAGCTTTTACGTTAGCTTGCAGGGAAGTCTTCAGTCAACCTAGTAGGTCTGATCCTGGTGGTACCCAGCTCCAGTCATGTAAAGTCAGCCACTAATATATGTTAGAAGCATGTAAATGCATCCTGGACAACTGCACTATGGCTGTGCTGGCAGAGTGAGGCCACACAACCTTGGGGGTCAAAGCAGACTTCACTCAGGTACTCGTCTTCATGCCATGGGAAGGAGAGGAGCAGTACCGAGCTGCCAGCTCATGGGACAGACAAGCTCCAGCTGGTTGGGATATCTGCTTCCAGGTCAGCCTGGGCAGGGGGAGATCTGGCACTTGAAGATTGTGCAGGAATGCAAGACTGGCACCTTGCTGCCCAGATCTTCAGTTCAAACTGGTATGGAGGCTTTGCCCCCTGTGAAGCAGTGCAGTTATTACTTGTCTGGCTTATGAGCCCCCGACTTCTCACTGACACTAGTGAAAGTCCTTGTCAGGACATGTTCTGCCCTAGAAATACAGAATAGCTGAAAAGCTGAATGCAGAAACCCCACCACCATAAGTGGCCCCAAATCGACACACAGGAGGTGACGTGCCAGCCCAGGACCTCTCCTCCCATGTATCCCCTGTACCTGTGCAGCTCCAGAGATGCCAGAGGCACTGCTCTGACACATCCCGATGTCAGTGTTAAAGAGGGATCAGTGTAGCCTGGTGCTCACAGCAGCCTGAACATCCCTGTGACACCAGCAAAGCTTTTCAAAGCGTCTGGCTCAGCACGCAGTAGGTCTGGTGTCAGATGTGGAAGCATCCGATCTGTGTGTCTGACGAGCTGGTGGGTACTGGTCCAGATGGCAGCGGTCAGAGTTGGGTCAGGCCCCTCTCGGGGCTGCTGGTGTGAGCAGCACTTAATGCAATCACTTGACAGGGGCCAAGCAGATCTGCATCTGCTGGACTCGCACCCTGCAGGTTATGCTGTAAATAACTGCTGGCACCTGGGAACATGGGAGCAGCCAAACTCCTGGCTGCAGACAGGACACGTCTCCACCGCTAACCCCCACCAGCATGGTGCTCCCTTTGCAGCTAGAGCAGCCTTCAGCTCCTTGACTGGAGAAATGCTTCCCACTAACAGGGATCACCACGGCCAAGTCCCTCAGGGAGTCTGTTCTTGCCTTGTGTCAGGGACATCAGCTGTAAAATCACTGCCAGTTTAACTCTTCAGTGGCTCCAGTAGCAGCCTGCATCTTCAGTTGAGTCTCCTGAAAACATTTAATAGGCCAGGCTCACAGAGGTTGTGAAGGTAATATCCATGCTATGAGGAAACCAGGGCCTGACCAGATATCTCACTATGGAAATGGAGGTGATGTGTATGTTTGACAAGGACACCTGTTGTTGACTCTATTTCTGAGAAGAACTACTCCCCTCCATCTTCTGGTGTGCCTCCATCACACCTGGGGGCGAGGACGGGACATGGGCAGAGACTGGTGCTGTCAGACTCACCCTGGGCAGTTCCTGGCAGAGACCGTTTTGGCCGGGGAAGAGGAACAGAGGTGATCCAGCCCTTCTCCCTGAAGTTCTCCTCTTGTGTTTCCTGCTTTTGCTGTTTGTCCTATGTCACAAAAAGCACCCGAGTTTTAATTTTTCATCTCAGACAAAGACATTCTTCCGCACCAAGAATAAGTTTTTCTTGAGATGGGATTCCACCTCTAGCCATGACTCAGGTTCAAGTCATTCTGTTGTTATACGATCCGGCTCCTTCTTTGCATATTTTGATCATTTAGAAATGATTCAGTGCCCCAAGAATTATTGTAAGGGCCAATATAGAGATATTTTGGGAGTCTCAGTATTGCCTTTGTATCTGAAAAAGGAAAGAGCCAAGACATTATAGCCTGTTATAAATACAAAAACAAATACAGGCTGTGTGAGCAAGAGCAGTTACACAGCTGCTTCACTCCACATGAACTCCATCCTGTAGGAGCCACTGTCCCAGAAGCAGCCTGCAGCGCTGGGGGACTGGCTCTCGCTTCAGACCCATGTGCTGCGAAGTTGCACTCAGCCTCAGCCTCAGCTCCTCGTGGAGGAACCACGAGCCTCCTTGTACCTTCCCAGTCTGTAGCACATCACCCATTTCCTGGGCTCATTCCCAAGACAGAAGACTTAGCCAGGATTCCTAAACCTCACTGGTAACGTGGACACAGATTATCAAACCCATTAAGTACCACATCGATTCAGGGATTTTAAACCCAGGAGGCACCACCAAGGTTACTGGGTAACCAACATGCAGAATGTTCTCAGGGGACTCTTGCTGAACCCAATCATTTGCTTCTGACTTAAGGAAGTCTTCAGAAAAGCAGTCCTGGTTTTATCTTTTTTTTTTTTTTTTTTTTTTTTTTTTCCCCCTTTTTTATGGATCAATTCACTGCAACTTTACTGCGAAAAATAGCTCTGGCTCATGTGTAAGATGTGTACGCTATTGTCCTATTATAAAGCCATTGTCATGTTGTTATTGTTATGTTGTCATTTCATAAAATGACTGAAAACATGAAGGTTTTATGGGAAATGCCTAATCTTGGATACTTGGGATTATTAACTGAAAAGGGCTCACAGCACCATTTTATGTTATTTTTATTTATTCAGCCACCCAGACCTTTATTCTCTAAGCTCACAATAGCAGATATCATTTCACAGCATTATCACAGCTGAGAACACCAGTGGTTACACAGCCACTACTTTTGTACCATTTGTGTCTGTTTTTTTCATATTTATTTGGGCCAGGAACAATAAGTTCTGCGTTCCTGGCCCTTCCAGGTGGAGCAGAGGGTCACAACATCAGGCCACCCTCTCCAGGCTCCTAACCACTGAGAAACCTGAGGGGACACAAGAACAAAGCCTTTTTTTTTTTTTTTTTTTTTTTTTGTTTCTTCCCTATTGAAGAGGAACAAAAGCAAAATGAGGCAGGAGCTGACAAGAGAGGCTGGGGACAGAAAACAATGGTCTGGTAGAAGCTCTGCAGCACGGGACCTGGCTTGACCAGGGTGCTCAGCTTGCTGGTAAGAAGGTGACCAGCATCATGAGATGTGCAGACATTGCCTGCAGGCATCCCCAAGGAGGTTCAAGACCTCTGCTTCAAGAAACATGTGGAGAGCACCCAGGGACAGCATCAAGAATGGTCAGAAGCCTGGACACACGTCCTTCAAAGAAAGATGGGAAGAGGTGGCACGTTTAGCTTGCAGAAAGGTAGGCATGATAACAGTCTGCAAGGTTATAAAGGATTGGGACAGAAAAGAGATTAATCTGTTCTCTGTGTCTGCAGTGGACAAGGCAAGAAGAAAGGAACTTAAGCTGCACAAGAGAGATTCATGGCAGTATCTGGAAAGCCTGTCTAGCAGGATGGATGATGAAGCTCTGGTATGGATTGCCTGGAGAAGGTGTGGAGTTTCCATCACTGGGAGCCTTAACAGTTAAGGAAACATCTCTAGGGGATATCAGTAGCATTCGTCCTGCACTGGCACTCCATTTGTCACGGCTGCCTGGCCCAGACCCCACGGAGGTGCACCAGGATGGCACCCAGCTGAGTACAGGGACTGCTGCTGGAAGGGAAGGGCACAGTGTCCCTGCTTTGCTTGCTGACCAGCAGGCCAAGAAAATTAAAGTGGAATAAGCACAGGAACGGAAACAGCATGGGGGGAGAAACATGGAAAAGAAAATTGCAGAAGAAAAGTGGCAATAAGATTGCCTGCCTCCAGCCTGGGGACAATGTGAGTGCAAGGAGCACATCACTGAAGACTGGCTTCCTGATATTTGTGCCTTCTCCAAAGCCCCCTTGGGCAGATATAAGATGGACAGATGCACCTTGCTGTCCTGCTTTTCTCAGAGGCAGTAGACCCAGGCCCATCACCAGTCTGCATACCTCTTCTAGGACCATCAGACCTAAAAAAAAAAACCAACAAGCTCTTGTGGTATGTAGATTTTTTCACGTAACAAAAGATGGAAGTGAATTGTCCACAGCCCCTGTCAGTCACTAAATGCCCCAAACATTCAGCTGTTTGCAAGAATACACAGTGAAACGGTCCCAAATCACTGCAGCCTGGACCCTACAGAAGAACCAGCTTCCTCCCTTTTTCACCAGCACCTGACTACGTTGGCTGCAGTGGCAGATCTTGAGAGAGTCTCAGAAACCCTTAGATAGAGACGGTCTTTGCCAGCCTGAGTTTGTGGGAATCCCCGAATGCCCTCTAGTGGCCTTGTTCCCAAAATGTCCCTGCAGCTATGGGCACGAAGCCGCCGAGGAATGATTTCCCAGAGCTGCTGAGGACACGCAGCTGGGGCTGAAGTTAATGGGAGCCGCATCTGCTTAGCTCTGCTTAAAATCAGGCCCAGCACATTTCCCCTTCCTTCACAAGGGGACTGAATATCGCTCGTGTTTGCACAGTTCATTGTGTTTGTTACCCAGCTGAGTTTCTTGCTCCTATTCCTACTCCTCCTCCCCTCTCCTGTGACTGTTTGGCCGCGGTGGCTCCAAGGTCCATCAATTGCCTGTGGCCAACAGGGGTCCTGGAGGGGTGGGAGCAGCAAGGGGGTGTTCGCAGCAGCAGGAAAGAGGGAATTATTTCACAGGCAACCTTTCCTCTCCACAACCCCCCACCCCTCGTACCTCCCCAGGATTTATTGAAGTTGGACTCAAGTTAGATGTCTTTCCACTACGGGAGACTGATGCTGTCAGAGCCACCCCCCGTGCCGGTGATGTAACCGTGTAACTCAGAGGCAGCTGCACTCAGACTAAAGGACAATTATCTAATAGTGAGATTACAATTAATTCTGCTGAAGGGAAACAATTACCCTTTCAGATCTAAATGGAGTATAAAAAAGCACAACATTTACAGACGAAGGAAGAGGGCACACACTTCCTGAGGGCTACTCTTACTCCGTGACCTGGCAGCATCCCTGGGCTGAATTTGTCAGGCCCCACAGTCCTGTCCTGCGGGTATGTGGGGTGGGAAATCACTTCCCTTATGGACGGGCTGTCGCAGCCCATTGACTCACAGCCTGCTATGGCTCCCTGCACCCCAGCCCCACGTGAATTCATCCGCGCTCCCGGTGCCCCAGCCCATTGCAGCCCCTCCACCAGGCATAACCCTTGTGCAGCCAAGTGGAACCCCCTCCCCATGGCATCTGCCACAGAGGTGGACAACCACCACTGGCAGCCAGGCAACAGGCCGCATGGGAGGAAAGGGTTAAATGATACAATTCCCCTTTTCACTGCAAATAGATTTTGCTCTGCTCTGCCTGCAATACTGTTTATCAGCAATTGCAGGCTTTAAAATCCGTACTTTACAAGTGCAGCATAACCTGCCAGTTATAATTGGTTGAATTATACCTCATCCCTGATGCAACTCTTGATGACTCTCCGCCTCAGCCAGAAAACTGATAGGAGACAAGTTTATAGCTCTCTTGGAAAACACAATTATAAATTGCATCCCCACCACAAGCCCTGGAAAGCATTAACTGTTTCACTGCAGTTCCCCAGGCATGGAGGTTTCACAGCCATTTCTTTCCCCATGGAGGAAGGGAGAGGAGGAGAGAAAAATCACTGCCAGAGGAATTCAGATAGATCCAGTGAAAAATAATGGAGAGGAAAAGAGGGATGTACTGGCCCGGTTCCTATTTGCACCAGGACTCCCTGTGTGTTTCCAACTCTCAGGAATATGCCCAAGTGTTTATAGGCAGGAGAACCACATGCCAAGGAAAGGTACCAGGAGGTGCACTGACTTTTGCCATAATTGCCCTGCAGTCTTACATAGGCCAGGTTATGCCACAGTCCCAGCCCTGCTGAAGCCACTGTGGTCCCAAATCCTTCACTAGGATTTTCACTAGCTGCTCCCAGCAGCTGCTCTTTATACCATTCCCTTTCCGTGTTACAGAGCAGGAACTGGGAAACAAATATCATGAGGACTGATAGGGGGTGGGGGCAGAATCCCAGTGCAGACAGAGCCTGCAGCCAGAATGGTTCAGAAGGTGCAGCATCACCCATGGACCAAAAGATCATGGGCCTTTGAGCATCATGATGAAGACCAGACATGATGAACTAACTGCAGCTTACCACCCCAGCACAGATCAACCAATTCTCAGAGCAGCTGTGTCACTGTGCTTACAGGTGGACATCGTTTCTTCACAGCTATAAGAGGTGTCTTGAAGCATTTCACTCTGCTGTCCAGGGCTTGTCACTGGGGTATAGCAGGGCCAGCTAACAGCAGACCTGTTTCTGCAGTGCTTAACATGGACGTGTCCTGATCTGAACTTGAACTGTGCCCAGCCATTGTAATGGGCTAAGTCCTGGACTAAGGTCAGACCAAGCCTATCACTAATCCTTGCATCCCCGAGGTCTGCCTGGATTTTGTGCTGCTTCCCTTGAGCAATAACACAGGGAACAGAGGGCACAAACCCCATGCAACTACAGCCTGGCATGTTTCAAAACTGCCTCTCTTCCCTTCAGAGATGGGATTAGTTCCCTTTCAAAAGAGAGAAGAAAGAAATCTGTACTGAATTTGAATCACTTGAAATAGGACTAAGAGCAGCTGCTTGCTTTGCCTCAGGAAGCACAGCTCTTCTGCAGAAAAGAAAATGTCCACCAAATGCTCTGGATCTCCCCATAAATAAGTGGAATTTTTAGTAAGGTCTTTAGGAATGAGCCTGATTGTCCTGTGGGTTGTGATGGACTCACATTAGCCTTAAATCCTTGCTATGCCACAGTTCAGAGTTTGATCTGTAAATGGCCTATAATTAAGCCTGAGATGGAGTTACCCTTGCATACTGGGAAACGATACATCTTTTTCCCCCTAATCTTTAAATTGGTCTCACTGAGCCTGTGCTGGCACTTGTAAAGCCTGATGTATCCAGGCAGCCTGAGAGCAAAGCCCTGGAAAGCCTTCTGCTGGTCCTGCCTCTGGCAGCCTGTTACACCACCCATTAGGAAAGGACCAGCTGATGAACGGACCTGTGGGACAGGGGATGCTCACCTGGTGCTCACCTGCGTGCAGATTTCTGAATGGGAGCTGGGTCACTGGCCAGAGCAGTTTGGAATGGTGCTTCTGGAGATGTCCTCAAGAGAGGATATTGCCAAGCATGGCCATACCCTAAACACCACTTCCCAGCACTGCTCATGTCCAATATAGCCTCCTCCTGCCACAAGGCTCCCTCTTTCCTTCTAATCCTGAGGATCTGTACCCTGGGCAGAGGACATATGGTGAACTGTCCTGCTGTTCCTGAGCTCACCAAGGTGTTTGCACTAGGACAGCCAGCAAGCTTCTTGCTCACTCCAGAGTTTTCTTCTTGGAGCTTTCATCAGGAGAGACTGTGTTTAGTTTTCTTAAACTGGTTCATCCCTGGAGGAAAAAAATTTTTCAGCGATTTTTCTGAACCTCTTTAACCCTGGCTTCCCCAGAACATGGTCCTTCCAGGCTGTGGTGGCATGAGTCAGCAGGAGCCTGCAGGTCACTCTTCTGTGCCACGCAGCCTTGTGGTGCACCATCTTCCCTCTCTTCTCAGCTCCTGCTGACTCAGGGCACAGAAGCAGCTTGGATCCAATCAACCCCTGTCTCCTCTTTTCAAATCCTCTGAAATATGGGCCCAGAAATATTTACAGTCTCTCTGTCTGTCCCTGACCTTCAGCTTTTATTTGCGTACGTAAATTTTGTTCTATTCCAGAGCTACAAGTTTCATATCAGGGCAGTTCAATCTTTATGAGGATAAAGTGTTTGCAGTGCTCTTAAGCTGCTTAACGTAAGCATGTGTGTGAAAGATTAACAGCTTTATAAGTCGGAGCAGTTAAGTGACAATATAAAGAGAAAGGAAAGGGGAAAACATCATCAATCTAAAGCAGCACAAGGAATATTTGAGATGAATTACTGAAGGGAACTTGCTGCCAAGCCCAGCGGTGTCTTGGTAAGATGCACCAATGACCAGTGCAGGAGCCCTCTCAGGGGAAAGGTAGACGCTGAGCAGCTTTAAAGGATCATCTTCTCTGCAGCTCTCAAACTTGGAAGAGAAAGGAAACTCTCTAATTATCCCCTGATATTTATGACCATCATTTGGTGTTCTGTTCAAAGCAGACATCTGAGTGGAGGAAGGTAGAGACAGACTCTTAGCACGGATAAATATGCGCTTCCTAAAGGCGCTGTCAAGCCCTCAGAGATCAAAGCCAGCCCACAGCTCATGGGTGCATCACAGGGCTCCTACCTGCCTCCCTCCCTTCCCATCGAAAGCATTTGCTGGAGACACTCATCCCTCCTTCTGCAGAGGCTAAGGAAGTTTTCAGGTGGTTGTAGCATGTCTGGTGGATCCAGAGACAGCCTCATCAAAGAACTAATGTGCCCCTTGATATTATATGGGAGAAGACTAGGAAGAAACATCAGAATATAAAACAAAGGTCACACTACCATTTTTTATTTGATTTACAGCCACTGCACCTGCGTAGCTGTCCGAAAACCTCTCTGAAGATTTCAGTTGTAAAGCACAGGGTCATGCAAGGATAAAGACTTCTTATGACCTCTGGCAAACTAGCTAATGTCTGTGTCCTGGATTTTACTTACATGCAGTAAGGGATAATTCTGCCTGTCTTCCAAGACAGGTGGCTGGTTTATTAATGAACAGTTGCAAAATGTTCTGAGATCCTCTGATGAGGCATCTCTGGAAGAGAAAAATATGACGATGCCAATGGAAATTGGCTGTTTGGCTCCTGATTTTAATTGCATACAGAAAGAGAGCCACACACCAGAGCTTAGCGCGTGAAACAGGAAACATGAGGCATCGGGAGAAACTGAGAACGGTACCGGATGTCAGCGAGCAAATGCTGGAGCTGTTCTTTGCCAAAATCAGGCATGGTGAGCTTGGCAGGAAGAGCAGAAGGCTTCGCTTGGGTCTCACTGGGAGAGCTCCTAAAATACCACCTGAGCTCGGATTCACCAGGTTCTCTCTTTGTTGGACTGTGGTTTACAAGCAGGAGCAACGTACCTGCTGGAGGGCTGCCTCTCACCCCCACTCTGCCATGGAGTTTGTTCCCCTTGCTGGAGCCTGGCTGGAGGCCTGGCCTTGTGGGACCCTGCCCTGGGTATCTTGGGTTTTCACTGAGAACCTCAAAGTGCACGTTCCTGCCTTTCTGTGACCACCCATACAAACATCTAGAGGCCCGTGACAGACATCTGCTGCTTGGAAAGCTGGCCTTGATTAATAACATCCTCCAGAGCACCATTACTGGAGTTGGGAACGTTTGCGGATGGAGCATATCTCTCTTGGAAAATGACTATTCATCAGAGCAGAAATTTTCCTCCAGGGAACCGCTGCTTTTGACAAACTTCAGCACTGAATAAAGAGACTGAACAACAATATTTCAGTGAGGTCAGAGGACTCCACTTCAGAGTTACTGGAATTTCCTTTTGTGGTGAAGCGCAGCACTGCAGTAAGGCCCAAACACCTCCATTAAATGGATCAAAATTCAGCTTTTTTTTTTTTTTAATCCTGATGTGAGCATTTGAAATAGTTTTAAAATATTTTTTTTTTGTTTGTTTCCTGTTCCCTGCGTTTTAGTTTGATTTTCAATTTGGACCAAAAGAAATCCATGCCAGTGGAATAGGAAATCTGACTTCAAAAGCAATTCCAAGTTGGATGGCAGTGAAAATGCCCCAGGTTTGCAATCACTGCTAACAGCGGTCTGTGGTGGTGACAGGCAGGTGGCCAGGACAGAGCAGAGGAGTTCACAAACATGTTTCAGTGTTTGGTGTGTTCCCTAAACACAACCCAGGCTGTCCTCAGGGGAGAATAACCCCCCACTCTCTGTATTGCAGGAAATCTGTGCTACGCTAATAATAAAGATAACCTGGATAGATAACTTCGCAGGCTCCTGTTTTTACATCTCGGCAGGAATACAAATAAGCCCAAACAGTTCTTAGAGATGGAAGAAGCTTGTGGATGGAACTGGAAATCAATGTGCCATGCAGCAAGCACTGGGCCCAGGTCAGCTCCCCACCACACAGGTAGAAATCCATCCATCTGCTTTAGGTATTTATTTATTTCTAAGGCAACTATCACCATGGTGCCAAGGGATATACCTATCTCAATTTCAGGCTAGTTACTTTAGCTTTGTGGCCACGTGACTGAGTGCAAAATTTGGTGAAATATATTGCATGGGAAAGGAAAGGAAAGGAAAGGAAAGGAAAGGAAAGGAAAGGAAAGGAAAGGAAAGGAAAGGAAAGGAAAGGAAAGGAAAGGAAAGGAAAGGAAAGGAAAGGAAAGGAAAGGAAAGGAAAGGAAAGGAAAGGGAAGGGAAGGGAAGGGAAGGGAAGGGAAGGGAAGGGAAGGGAAGGGAAGGGAAGGGAAGGGAAGGGAAGGGAAGGGAAGGGAAGGGAAGGGAAGGGAAGGGAAGGGAAGGGAAGGGAAGGGAAGGGAAGGGAAGGGAAGGGAAGGGAAGGGAAGGGAAGGGAAGGGAAGGGAAGGGAAGGAAAAGAATTATCCAGGTGAATTCTAAAGCTGATGGGAGATTTTCAGTTACAGGGTTGCTCCCCCTCTCACCCTGGAAAAGGCAGCATTTTGAAACTGAAGCTTTCTTTGGGTTTCAGTGACACCTTTAGGGACAAGGGGAAGACCACATATCTGTTGGTCTTCCATCAAAAGCCCTGCTGATGCAGGGCACTTGGCCCATGCTACTTTTCTGCCTTTTTTTTTTTTTTTTTTTTTTTTTTTTCCACAGATCTGAATTTATGACTCTGAGGTGATCGTTCCAGCCCGGAGCTTTCAGCTCCTTCAGGGACTTTATTTCCAGCTGTCTTTTGACTTTTGAAAAATGTTGGCTTCCTGATTTATTCAAGGAAGAAGAGACTTCAAAACCATTTTACAGGAATGAATCCTCCTTTTCAGGCAGCTCTGAAAATCCTGGGAACAAACTATTTCTCTCTACTATTTCTCTCTATTATGTTAATATATCTTGAATGGCCAACTCCATGAGTAAGGCAACTTTAAACCTAAAGCTTCCAACATTTGAGCACTTGTTTTTGCAATATTAATGATCACTCAGTAAAGTCTTCTTTTCCCCTCTACACACACACTGCTTGCTTCTGAGCCTCTTTTTCACTCTCGTTTCAAAAAATGAGAGCACATTACCTGCATGTCAAAGCAAAGATCAAGAGGTGACAACCTTGACTTTAACAAGCTGAATGTGTATTTAATGCTAAGGCCAGAGTTAATGTTTCTGAGTAGAGCACTCTGCAACACATCCAGCACACATATCTCAAGCTACACTGGCTGACATGAAGCTAGACAAACCCTAGATAAAACACAATGAAAATTTTTAACACCTCACGAGGAATTATTTGCTGAAATAACTTCCCAGAGGAATTACTTACTAAAGTCACTTCCCAGGTAACAACACGGATACTCTGAAGGGTCATGGGGTTGCCCAGCTGCTTTTCACATGTAGGCAAATTGGAGTCAGAGTTGAAATGAACCAACAATTTCAAACTTCATCCTAGTATTCAGAAGAGCATTGGCCAACGGTGGGTTTCAGCAAGCACATAAAGAAAGATCGAGATACCTGCTGCTCTGTAGGAGCCTCACCAAACAGTCCCCACTAATCCTGGGCTCGGCAGAGCTGGCCACATGCTTACACAGGGTCTGAGAAATTTTCAGGTCAGGTCCATGTGCAGACTCAGTATGTGCAGACTTGTCCATGTGCAAAAGAGGATCCCACCATGGTGGGAATGAATTTTAACCCTAATTTTTCATCACGAGCCTATCTCTAGTGTGTATTTGTTATTGTAGTTAATATTTTAATAGTATAATGCCAAGAATAACTCCTCTACAGTACAATCAACACAATCTCCAGTAAGGAAATCCATTCAGACAATCATATACACTGTAGGTCAGATTATGTTGTGTTCTGCATTGTAAGCATCACTGAATTTTGGAGGAGAGAAATTCTCGGGTTATTTTTGTAGTATGTGCTTCACAGGAGATTACCTAAGGGTCCAGTAATTGCCTTCATCCAGGTCCTAGTCATTCTCCACCAGCAGGGATCCAGGAAAGTTGTCCTGAGACTTGCACAGAATTTGCAGTACCATCAAAAAGAGAGATTTTTTGCCAAAGTAAGATACTTCTGTACCTTGGAAAGGGACACAGGTTCTGACAGGCCCCCTGGATTTTCCCCCAGGATTTTCCCATGGACAGCTCACCCCACGTGTCCTCCCTGCCCTTGGCCTCTCTCAAGCACCCTGCCTGTGTCCTCTTGGGGACAGCCAGGACAGGGGTACCCAAGAGGGACTGGAGGGGGCTCCTATGCTCAGGAGTTGATGCCAGCCGTGTGTCCCAGTGCACAGCGTCCTCCTGCCCTTCCTCCTCCCCAGCAGATTAAAAGGGTTGTGGACCGAACAGCAGTGATAGCACCCAGGAACAAAGTGCTGGAGGGGGTTTCCCCAGAGAGCTTCAAGGGAGCCCGCTGTAATATCCTCCCTTCTCAATGCCCTGGGCATGGTGTCCTTGGGCAGCCAGGTGCTGTGCGGGAAGGCTGCTGGGGGAAGAGCCAGCTTCCCTGGGCTGCCCCCTCCACCATTCCCACCCATTTCCAGACACAGACCTGTGCTCAGAGATTCAGCACACTTATTTGTACACACACAGATCTTCATTTACCATTGGGTCCAGCACTTTTCCTGCCCACTTTGACCCACTCCTGCCTCTGTTATCTTGCCAGGATCAGGATTTTATCCCAGCTGGTCTGGGAGCTGTGATTTTCCTCTGGGGGATCATTTTCTAGAGGGATTGGCAGAAAGGATGGCAAGAGCTCCTGGGCTGTGCAGCCATGGGGACTGCACTACCCTTCAGGCAGGGACCAGTTAGGTCAGGATTTATGAGGTCGATTGTTCCCAGAGCTGTGGAAATAACCTGACATTTCTCCTTATCTCTGTTCCTGGGCTTGCAGGCAGACTTTTCATGATTTCTGAATTCTGCCTCTAGCAAAGGCACTCTGGGGAGTCACAGGACTCAGCTGCCTGGGGCATGCAGCTGTGCCCAGGGCATCTCAGCAAGTTCACTGCTCCCAGCCCTGGCGTCCCGGTGTGGTGATGGTAATATGTTTGCCACCAGTATACACTCGTGCTTTAGGCTTTAATGGAAGTTTGCCCCTCATGGGTTTTGTCTCTACCTGGTTATTGCTAGGAGCTCCTCCAGGGGCTCATCTTTCCTGGAGGTGAGATGAGTTTTGCTAAGGTTATGCTTTCCTGGGAATGTGTGGAAAACAGCCAGGATTTTACCTCTTACAGTGGAATAATAGACAAAGATTTTCTTGTCTGCCTTTCCACTGCTTGCCTCATGACATTGCTCATGTGCCCGGTGCCAGCAGCAGCCCTGTGCTCAAAAGGCCAGCACTTCTTGCTGCAGTCTGCCTTCAGACAGAGATGCTCACAATGAGCAGTTCCCTGCTGGCAGCAGCTGTGCCTCTACGTGTCTTTCCCTTCCAGAGGGGTTTTCTTTTATTTTAAAAGATCTGAGCCTTTCCTTGGGGTTTGCATTTGTTCACAGGTTGCCTCTGGGAGAGGCAGAAATAGGGGAAGCAACAGAGGGGAGAGAATAGAAATGCTGTGTGTCTTCCGCTCGCTCCAGGCGATGCTGGGCAGGCTGTGCACGCTGCGTCTGGCTGTGGCTTGGTTGTGGCTGGGATGGGACTGGGAGCCTGCTGCTGGCAGAGGAAGGACCGGGGTGCTGGGGACACAAAGCTCTGCAGCTAAGGTCCCTTGCAGGAGGCTGGCGGGAAAGGCACTGGGGGAGGCTTTGCCTGGGGGTGATTGAGAGGAGGTGGCATGGGGGCATATTGGCTGGGAGAGTGGTGGATGCTGTGGAAGGGGCACGGGGGCTGAGCCATCCTGCAGACAGGATGGGGGCAGTGATTTCTGCCTGCATTCAGAGAAGTGGGGCTGGAGATGCTGAGAGGGGAGGAGAGGGAAAAAAGAAGTGTAGAGCCTAGAGAGCAGTAAACTGGGGGCAGAGGGACCCTTTTCTGCTCCAGGTTTTGTTGCTGTGTTTTTCTGCCACCATCCAAGCCCTGACCAGCAAATCACCCTCGTTTCCGCAGCCCCTCTGCCAGGAGCAGGCACCACTGGGGCCCCCCAGGCTCCCATACACCATCCTGGGCACCGGCTCCACTTGGGTAGAAGACTTTGTCCAGCAGCTGGTTTCTGGCTGGAGCCAAACACAGGAGGGAGCTCAGGATGGTCCCAGAGAGCTCAGCATCACCGCAGGCAGCGCTGCTCCAATTCCTGAAGCTGCTGGGGTGCCAGAGCCCCATGCAGAAGGCTGCCTCCAGGGCTCCATTTGGGGTGGGGTTTCTTCTAAACCTGTCATCGGGAGACTTATGAGTCAAGTGCAGTGTGTTATTGGTGCTGTGTGGCTGGCTCCCTGTGAGCCTGCATGCCCTCGAGGTGGCAAGCTGTTGCTCCTGCCCTTGGAGCAGAGCCAGCTCCACAGCATTACAATTTAATTAAATTACTCCAGCAGCTGCAAGGGAAGGAGCTTTAACATGAGAGAGAGAAAGAAAAACAAGGGTTTGGCCCTTACCCTTTGGAAGGGAGGAGCTGTGAGGTTCCCCTGACTGCACCCCATACCATACCATCAGGGCAGAATGAGGGGCCAGCATCCCTCCAGCTTCTCCTGGGGCTGTGGGCACCCATGAGGGTACCAGGGCAGGCCTGCCAGATGTTTTCCTCACCCCAAGCCCTTGTCCATGGCCAGCCCCACCACCCACACCTCCCTGGATGAGGGACAGCAGGCATCAGGAACTGCTGCTGCTGCAGGCTCCTAAGATCCAGGTGCCCTGTGGTCTCAGAGAGCCAAAGAAATAATTGCCTATTACAAAATAGATAAAATATTGTCTACACATCCACTGCCTCCTTCCTCATCTCTGATGGGGAGCCTCTGAGGACTTCTCTTCCCTCTCCTCACACAACCCATCTCCATGCTCCTCAGCTGACCTAGCACTAAAACTAGACGCTTTGTCCACACCTCACCACTTATTTCCCTTCCCACTGCTCCTCTCCAGATCCCTATTTTTTCACCCTGAGACTCCTAATTTTTTTTAATTTTTTTTTTTCCCCAGTGCTGTCACCTCCTGCCTGGGGACTTTTTGGAGCTTTCCCTGCATGTCTTCACCAAATTATCCAAGGAGAAAAGGCGTGTTACAGCTTAGGACACAAACACTATAACAGAAGAATCCAATATGGTCCTTTACCCCCAGGTCAGGTGGGGCACTGAGTCCTCAAAGTCAGCCTAGTGCTGTAAGACATCAAACCTCTGGAACACCAGAACTATGTGCTGAGCAGAGTTCATCATACAGACTTCAGCATTCTTGAGAAAAACAGTCTTTTCTTGATAAGAAGGGAAAACAAACAAGGACAGCAAGGCTGATGGGCGAATAAAGATGCTCTAAATGGGCTGAGATGGGATTCCATCACTTCAACAAAGAAAGGGATGAGGAAGAAGAGAGCCTGAAAATGGGGCAGCATTGGTGCAAGACAGAATGAAAGAGGTTCAGTGGGGAAATGGAGGGTGGTGTTCATGTTTTTATGGAAATCTGTAGAAGCAGTGAAGAAGACAGTCCCATTTCTTCTGAGGAGGTGCTTGGTTGTTTTCTGTGCAGCGACATCCTGGCACAATGCAAAATGGCCTGACTTCCCCAGCATCTTTGTGACCACTTATGTGCCCTAACCTGAGAAACGCTTCGTGTTTCCCCTGGCAATTTCTCTTCCCTGTCATGGCATCTGTGCAGTGATGATCTGTCAGCACGTCCTGCCTCAGGTGCTGCTTACTGTTTGTGTTGAGAGATTTTCATGGTGGCATGCCTGGACTCCTCTTCCCAGCTTATCATGGTTCTGTGTCCTGCCAAGAACATTTCCCTCTTTCACCTCCAGGTTTACTGTGACTTGGGAGTGAACTGCTCCAGTCTGACCACATGGACACACTCCCCTTGAACACAATACCTTCTCCAACTCATCTTCCCTTGGGCAAATCTATTGAGCAGAGGGACAAATCCAGAGCTTGTGTATTAGCTAGACACAGTTTCCTCAGGCTGAATTCTTCTGGAAATCAACAAGACTTTGAGGTTAGAAACACATCAATTAATTGGTTGTGGTGATGGTATCTCCCCATTCCTGATTTGGGTGAGGGAGTTGTGGAGGTGGTTGAGACACGAGGTTTGAGAGAGAGCAGCCCTGTGCTCTGCTGCCCATCTCTCTGCAGATCACAGATCAACCACTGCCCCACATTCGGGTCTGGGGTCAGGAGCAAACATTTAGTTCATGGACTGAACCAGGGGCCTCCAGTTGTGGATCTGAGTTCTCCAAGTTGTACAGACAGCATGTCTTATGGGGCCCTGAGAAATCAGCATGTGCAATCAGAATGCCATTCACTCACGCCGTGAACAAGCATCAGAGGTGAACTTTGAGCCTCTGTGAGACGCAAAGGACAGGCATTCTCTTTTCCCTTTGAAAGTGAGGGTATGGGAATGGCAGGGGATGTTGTCGCTGCTGACCATGATTATGACAGACAAAGGCACTTGAAGGTGGCAGCCATTGGCTTTCAGAGGAGGCCAAAACAGGAAGGGTATTGCAGGGTGAAATAAGGGGCTTCAGGGACTGCCCTTAGGGAGGTCAAGCATGTTATGGACAGAGTGCATTGGAAGGCCTGACCCAGATCTGAGCTACCTACCAGCTTGCAGATAGAGGTCTGGTGCTCCAGACAGCCCTGTCACCCACAGAAACATTCTTGATAAGGACAGGCAATAAAAGCCATGGATGGAAGAAAACATATCCAAGGGCAGAAAGGAAAAAAATAAAGGGAAAAGACCTTGATGTAACATAAACATCATAAAAGGCCATAAAAGAAAAGCAAAGGGAAGTGTTGAGGAGTCTGAAGGTTGGCAGCTAATGTACATAAACAGAAGGAGCCAGTCTGAAACATTCTAGAAAAAAAAAGGAAGGTTATGGATGGACAGAATTGTAGATTAGATGAAGTTTAGATGAAAATGAGAAAGGAAATAGATTGACAGATTTGATAGCAGCACTGAGAGCTGCGACTCAGAGCTATGGAGCAAGTGAAAATGCCCTGGTGAGGGACGTTTCCAGAAGGCTGAATGGGACTGAGGGGGAGAACAGCAGACAGAAAGCCAGAGTTCTGATCACGAGCAGCTACCATGAGGTGGGAAGGACAGGCTGAGGGCAGATATGCCCCAGCTGCCACACACACCTCGTACAAAAGAGTGGCCCATGCCTCCCAGGAAAGATACAAAAAGAGCAAGGCAATGGGCAATCTGTGTTGGGACGTGGCTGTGCAAAGCAGGCAAGGCTCAGCCAGCATGAGCTGGGGCAGGAGATCCCTGGGTGAGGGGGAGCCCAGGTGGACTGAGCCCCCCCCACACTGCGGCCCCTTCACTGCCCTCAGCATCCCTCATTGCCAGCAGCAGCAGGGCAGACGTGAAGCAGAGATATAGAGGAGCCTCCAGGCACTGATGGCATCAGCCTGGAGCCACCGAGAGGTGCTGCTCATGGAAAGAGGGTGGAAGCATCCTCCAGCTGCTACAAGTGCCAAACATTTCTCATTCCTCATGTGCTCTTATTAACACCTCCACACGCAACAGAGCTGCAAGCAAGGTCTTCCTAAGCTCTGCTAATTATTAAACATACTTCTGTTAAGTTTAACTAGACGTGCTTGTCAGCTGCTGGCAGGAAGAGAATAGTGGGAGAGACTTGTAAACACACTCTGATGACTAAGTGAGAACACTGCCAAGATTTCAAGGCACTGGAGCCTGCTGCCTTCAGGTGTCGTTGTCTACCTTGTGTTTCAGCCTGGCAGTCATGCTGGTCAGGGTGGACTTCTGCATTTCCAGATAAAGCACAGGAGCCTTGCAGGGACAATTCTGACAAGATTTTGCATTTCAATGTTGTTCTCCTAATATCTGCTCTTGGTCACACTGAGATGGTTCACCAGGACCTTCCCTGCCCTGGGGATGTAATCAGTCTTGGGAGAAAACTACCCATCACAGAGGCTCTTGAAGCTTTCCAAAGTAATGTCTTGAAACCCTTTCTGTCTTTCCAGAGCAAGGAGATCTGGCAGCAAGTTGCACCAGCTGCTACACTAAGGAAGTGGCGTTTAAGCTTGTCTACAACAATCTTCACACTCTTTCAAGGCTGCTTCAGCTGCACTCCCAGCACACCAGCTGCAACATGCTCCTTTATCTCCCTATCTATCATACTTTGTGACAGTGTTCTGCACAGACAGTGCAACTTCTCTGCTTCCTGGTGTTTTTATAGCACCTAAGCACTTGGTCTTACAGGATAGGAAGGGTGGAGCTATTAGAAACTCTTGCATTCCTATTCAGAAAGAAAATAATAATAATAATAATAATAATAATAATAATAATAATAATAGTAATAATAATAATAGTAATAATAATAATAATAAAACTGTATATGTTGATCAGCTAGCTAATAGCTTGTGAACACCTGAAACGCTTCAACTGTTAAATCATAACTTCTCTACTGAGAAATGCTGTAAAAAGCATCCTGAAGATACAATTTTTACCCATTTTTGACCAGTATTTCTGAAAATAACTACAGAAAAATATTTCCTTGGTCTGGCTGTGAGATCTGGAGAAGGCTTTTTATCCTATCAAATCCACATGTGACACACCTTATTCCTTACTAGCAAGCAGCAGCACAATGAAGAAGGATGGATCTGAGGATGAAGATTTGCTTCCTTCAGTGCTTTTGGCTGCAGACTGCTCTTGGCTCTGTTCCTCCCACTGACCGAAAGAGGCAACATTCCAGTTTTTCTCTTCCAGGCAGAAGCGAGGCTGAGGAGACAGGTGACAGTGCAATTGAGATATTCTGCTACCAGGTATTGCGATTAGCTTGTCAGTATGAGGTTAAGAGAGAATTGGAGTAGAAATGCTCCCAGCCAAGTTGCACACTTATTGAATGCAAAGCCGGCTACAGAGCAGCACAAAGGCTGGACAAATAGCAAAACAACTCCAGCAGCACTGACCCAACTGGGTTGCACTTCCTGCATATTTTGGGACACCCAATATATAATATAAATAGCATCTATTAAGCTGCACACTGACCCAGAAAAACAGTAAGACAATTCTGCAAGCTCCTAACATGGCTGAGCAAATGCTGCTGCTGGCACATTCATACTCACAGTTCCTCTATTAAGACATTTAATTTTCCTGCATTTTTTACAAACAAAAAAAAAAAAATGAGATGGAGAAAGAAATTGCTCTTGCTTAATAATGTTAGCATTTAAATAGCCTTAATTAGGCATGGGATAGATGTGCATGAGCTGTTGCCTGTGTTGCCATTTTTTTACTTTGCGACAATTTCCTGCCAGGGTGGATGACAGAGCTGCAGCACAGTTACTTTGTGATAGGAAAAGACAGATTTTATTTTATTTTTTTTCTTAATATGAAACTTATAATTTATGTATGGTACCAAAACTCAAAGGGCAAACCTGAAAATCATAAGGCCTGCTCCATCCTTTATGCATTTATATTTTTGCCAAGCTAGATAGAGTTCTCTGCAGAGACAACTGCAAACTTTCCACGTAGAAGCCTGAAAGCTGCCTTGTCCTTGCCAAAGCCCCTGGTCAGGGAAAATGTTAACAAGTGTCAGAAAGGGGACACGGGGATTAGGAGGCACTCTGCATGATGCACTCTCTGAAGTGATATGCAAACTGCTTATCTCTCTCTGAAGCTGGCATGTTATACCCCTTCCCCTGAGCAAGCCTGCAGCTGGAGGAGGCAGCCAAATTGGCTTTAACCTTTGGTTCACTGGAAACCAGGCCCCAAGTCCCACCGTACTTCTTTGCCACCAGGGATACGCTGAAAGGCACATCCTTTTGTGAGTGAATGGCACCGATTTAGGAAAGGAGTGGAAGCAGCAGCTGATAACCCAGGGAGCGGTGTCTCTGCTTGGAGAACGGCGGAGGCGGCTGGCAGTCAAAACAATGCCCAGAATGGCAGAGGAGGGCTTTTATTTTAAGGTTACTCTGTGCAATGTCACACAATAATATACACTCCCGCGATAAGGAATGTTAATAATACTCCACTTTCTGCCAAGAATAGAGTCCCTATCTACAAGGCCCACCGCTCTAATCAAGTGAAACAAAGGCAAATATATGGAAACAACAAAACCAGCAGCTCAGGAAGTATTCAAATTCAGGAAAGACTAAATATTTAACTTGTGAGGCCCAATGCATCCTGGAATGTATGGGGCACTCCAGGAACGGCTAGCCATTGTCCAGGGGCTGTGATGTAGAGCCCTCTTAGGCAGACCGTGCCTTGTGGGGCCACCAACCTGCCCTGGTCACCTGCAGTGTTGGCACCAGGGCTGGCAGGCAAGGAGGTCCTTGCAGAAGTGAAGGGAGGTATTATTTAATGAAAGGTGTCATAGCCAGGTACAGTTCAGGGTTGCATACTCTGCAGCATGGCATGGTGCTGCTGTGCTTGTTCTTGATGTGAGAGAATAGACGTAAATTTCTGGGTGCTCTGTTCAGGAGGTTCTGCAGGTTGTCTGGAGAAAGCCCCTGGCTGCTGGCTGCTGCTGCAAATAGCCCATATCCAACTTCTCTTCTAGCCTGCTTTAGCTCACAGCACCCACATTCTTGACCCACAAGGTTTCACCTCTGTGTGACAATATCTCGTGATTACAATGTCATACAGAAATGAAATCTAGAGTATACTGAACACCAACATATTAAAAATAAGTGTAAAACCAGGGCTCAGACACCTGCAAAGTTTAATTGTTCAGAATCAGCTGGACAGTAAGCTTAGGTAAGCTTAGTGACTCTGGCAGAAAACCCTGGTGTCTGGACCATAGTTACATGTTTGCATCTATGATGTATGAACCTAATATATTATGCCCCACATTTAATATGTGGGCATTTCAAGGGTAAATTGCCCCTGCATTTTATCTAGTCCTATCTCTAAAAGTCCAGCATGAACAGTGTGAGAAGCAGACTTGAAGTAGGCAGCAATACAATAAGACATCTTTTAATTTTTCACTGTTTTTATAAATCCATGCATTTTTTCAGCAAAAGAAAAATAAACTCCTAGTAGTGAGTAGAGTGGATTTTGCCTGCTTTGCAAAAGTTCACCCATTGTTCAAAGCAAATTCTCCTGTCCAACGTAAACAGGGACTCTTAAAAACATTCTCATCCAAAACAATTGCCATGACTTTTGATGTTTTCATCGTCCTCGCTCTCCCCTACTGTTTGATCATTATGTTTTATAATATTTTTTCCCCTTCCTCACAGGCCCTGTTCCAGGTGCCCCTTCTCTGGAATTCATGGCTTCATCATCCAAGCTCTTGTATTCAGTGAGATACAATGGAAAGAATTTCACAGCATTTATTTTGACTTAAATGGCTCCCCCCTCTTGCCTGTTTACACAGCCTCCTTTCCCTCAAAGAGTTCACAGATCTCCCAGCAGCCAGGCTGAAAGAGCTCGGCTCCAGCAGATCATCTCCTTCCTTTCTAGGAATCCCCTTCAGAGTTCTCCTGCAGGTCACCTCTCCCTTGGCATTCAACACAAAGCTGCTGAACAGTTCATCATTATTACTATAATGAGCCTTCAGGATCTGGCTGAGACCATAATGTGTTGGACATTGTACTTGGAGGAAGGATCCTTGTGCCTGAACCCGGCACTCACAATGCACAAGGCATGCAAGGAAAAAAGGGAACATGCAGAGCAGGAGTGGAAATCCTTGCACTGCTGTAAAACTCTGCTCTCTCTCCAAGACGGCCTCCCAGACTTGGGGCGGCCAGGCTTCCTTCTGACCAGCTTCCAGACAGACTCCAAACTCTGTGAGTGAAAGGAGGAATTCCCTATCTATAATAAAGACAAGCCAACATCAGAATTATTACTCCTTATTAATTTTAAATCCCACTCTTCACTTCTCATGATTATGAGACTAGAATCAGAACCAACCCAAATTTTCAAAGTAAATTCAGGGGCTCTGTAAATCAATATTGTTTAGACTTTTTTTATGCTTTTGTTTATTCACCCCAGACATTATCATTTTAAAGCCACACAAGAATGGTCTAACCCTGGGTTATAGGGCTTGGAGTCAAATAGTTTTATTCTGTTCTAGCAAAAAAATAATAAAATAAAATAAAAATAAAAATAAAAATAAAAATAATAAAATAAAATAAAATAAAATAAAATAAAATAAAATAAAATAAAATAAAATAAAATAAAATAAAATAAAATAAAATAAAATAAAATAAATAATCTTATTTAAAATCTTATATTAAATTCAAGGAGGGGTAAGGTGTGAGATCCAGATGGAAGAAGCCCTGGCACTCAGAGCACTTTGACAAATAGTTCTGTTTCTTGCAATCAAAATGTTTCAGTATCTGAAGGTCCAATCCAGCAATGTTTGGGAACACTCACCCTGGTTCTTTTTTTCTCTCTTAAACAAGAGAGCAAGCAGACTCGAAGACTAAAAGATAATAATCTGGAAATACACAAACTATGAGCTGCACAATAAAAGCAAAATAGCTAGTCAACATATACTACTCCTTTGGGGATTTTCTGTAAATACATCACTCTAAACTAAGTGCTGCTTAGGATTAACTCATCTCAGGAGACCTTGAAGTATCCAGAACATTTCCTCCAAGAGGATTCTGACAACAAAAGACTCTGGTTGGAAAACCACCTGCTGGCTCTGGCTGGTGCTTATCACTGATGTTGGCTAAATGCAACGGACGGTTGCATCACCATCGAAAAATTTGAAACATGACCTGCAACAAACACCAAGGGAGTAGGGTGCCACCCATGGAAGCAGAGGGAGCGGGATCAGGAAAGGCCCAGAGGCTCCAGCTCCTTTTTCCCATTTTAGTGGTGCTCAGAGTGGGGTGCAGACTGCCACATGTGCACCCAAGACACGTGTCCAGATCTCCAGATCTATACTTTTCTGAACAGCTTCTACATTATTTAGACCCAGCTCCTAATTTTCAGTTTCTCTCTTAGCCACGTAGAAATTAAAAAAAATAAAAAAAAAAATAAAATAAAAAATAATAAAAAAAACCACCCTAGTTTTTCTTTTAATTGGGACAAAACTGAGCAGGCCTGTGGGGCCTTTCCTTAATTCACTCCCTGAACAATGTTCACTGATCAGGACTAGAGATTCAATTAAGTACCTTGGGGTGGTAATTCACAAAGACAAAATAAGGAGTTTTCAGATAATTTGTCTTCCCTTCTATCCCAGAACGCTCCTGCTGAGCAACACGGGCTCTGTCTCTAATTGGTAACATTAATACAATTAAGATGGTAATTTTGCCCCGATTTGCTTCTGTATTACAAAGTATCTCTCTTCACATCCCTCAACACATTTTATTCTGTTAAATTCTATCATTATTTCTTTCCTTTGGGCTAACAGGCAAGTCAAAGCCTTGCCTTGAAGACATCGCAGCTTTCCTCAGAGCAGAGGGCTCGTGCTCCTCCTGTCCGTTAAATTTTCACACAGAAGAAGATGTAGGGGTCCAGGGAGGGGCAAATGGAGATGATTGTTTATTTGGATTCGAGCACAGCATTAATGAATGCTTCTCTAATGCACTGGACATGTGGTAGCAATTAGAAGCAAAACAGAAAAATAATTACAATGTCAAAACATCCCTACATATCTTTTTGCACACCAGCCACCTACAGCAAGGCATTCCACATAGATCCTGCCCCTTCTCTTCCCAAAGACCAGTTTCAGCATCTGTACGTAACAGTGGCACACTTTTTATAAAATCACAGTGTGAAGACTTGGTGATATGGTGGGGACAGTGCGGTCTGACAAGGAGGGAGGAAGGACAAGGAATGCTCTCTCCTTGGGCAACTTAGACAAAGAGGAAAGCAGCACTGGCTGCAAGGCTTCGAGGCAAAATGAGCCCATGGTTTAAGGGAGGAACAAGATGCAGTCAAGGAGCAGACATGGACACAGGTGATGCAGGAACAGAAAAGGACACATGCCTAGGAGTGTCCCCAGGCAGCAAGGACATACAGGTACCTCTCCTCTCCCCAGCCTCAGTGGCCATATCCAGGCTGTCCTTGGGAAAGGTGCATGGTCCGGGCTAGCTCCTGGCCATGCCCAGGAATGTTCTGGGGCAGAAAGGACTAAGAGATCTAATAGATTAACTGCTACAATAAATTAATCATGCGCCAGCGCCCAGGAGTGATCCCATACACTCTTAAATTTCCATGATGGAGGTAACGATGCCCTGGTGCAGTGCCTGTTGAGGTGAGTAGAAGGTGAAGACGTTCAGATGAGAAATTTTTGCTGTGACTTCTTAATTCAATCCTGGGCTACTCACACTCAGATCTCAGAAATGACAAACAAATGCATACATTATTTTTACGTTAATAGAGAATGGGTCTGATTTCTTTCCCCCTTTCCGCCCAAGAGAGCAGTCTGTAGGACAGTGCGGGTATGTTTGAACACTACCCATTCATGTGGACTTGAGTATGAGGAAAACATGCTGCATTGCCCTGGGCTTTGCCTTCTCAAAACTCCTCCTTGGTGAGAGGAAACCATTGAATTTGCTTTTCCTCCTGCCCAGTTAGAACAGGGATTTTCTGGAAGCCAAACAAAGGCAATGGAGATTGTCTGGGAAGATAAAAAGGGAACAGTCTGAACAAGCAGGAAGCTAAGGGGGGAATGAGACTGAAATGTGGCAAGTAAACAAAGTCATTTCTATTTCATGCCTTGCTGAGGAGGAGGAAGAACTTGGGGGGGACTGTGAAAGTTTGTCTTCATGGACAGTGGTTGGGAACTGCAGAAGCTCTCTACAAGATTTGGGAGAAGTTTTGATCCACAGCCACTGGATTTTGTTCCCCTACCAGCCAGCCACAACTAAAATCCAAAGTCAGGAAATTACTGTGACTCCTTCCCCTGTGGAGAAGCAGGACATACACAGGGTTTGCCCATGGCCCCAAACTCCCTGTGGAGAAAGGCCCTGAACTGCGGCCAGCTGGGGCCCTCCCCCAGGACCGCCTCCCCTGCCCCCAGCCACAGTTACCAGCTGAGCTGCAGGAAGGAGCATGCTTTAATCCCACCTTAAAGCTCCCTGACTGATGGACGAACACCAGGACAGCTGAGAGCACCTGTGGGCTGAAACACCTTGGTATCAGAAGAGACAAAGGGTAGCTGTCAGTGCAGGGAGTCCAGCAGCAGGACACTAATGGGAGCTATGAGAAAAACTGAATATTTGAGTCCTCGCCCCATGCCCGGGGTGGCCATAGTGCCAGCAGATGGCTGCCCAGTGCATGGCTTTCCCTCATAGACGAGGTCAGGTTGAAAATTTGGGGAATCATTTTCAACCTTCTGGGTACTCCAACTGCATTGAGGTCCTTCCTGTTTCACAGAATCACAGAATCACGGAATTTCTAGGTTGGAAGAGACCTCAAGATCATTGAGTCCAACCTCTGACCTAACGCTAGCAGTCCCCACTAAACCATATCCCTAAGCTCTACATCTAAACGTCTTTTGAAGGCTTCCAGGGATGGTGACTCCACCACTTCCCTGGGCAGCCTGTTCCAGTGCCTCACAACCCTTTCAGTGAAGAAGTTCTTCCTAACATCTAACCTAATACTCCCCTGGCTCAACTTAAGCCCATTCCCCCTCGTCCTGTCACCAGGCACGTGGGAGAACAGGCCAACCCCCACCTCGCTACAGCCTCCCTTGAGGTACCTATAGAGAGCAATAAGGTCGCCCCTGAGCCTCCTCTTCTCCAGGCTGAACAAGCCCAGCTCCCTCAGCCGCTCCTCACAGGACTTGTTCTCCAGGCCCCTCACCAGCTTTGTCGCCCTTCTCTGCACCCGCTCAAGCACCTCCATGTCCTTCTTGTAGCGAGGGGCCCAAAACTGAACACAGTACTTGAGGTGCGGCCTCACCAGAGCCGAGTACAGGGGGACAATCACCTCCCTAGCCCTGCTGGTCACACTGTTCCTAATACAAGCCAGGATGCCGTTGGCCTTCTTGGCCACCTGAGCACACTGCTGGCTCATATTCAGCCGACTATCCACCATCACTCCCAGGTCCTTCTCTGCCTGGCAGCTCTCCAACCATTCCTCTCCCAGCCTGTAGCTCTGCTTGGGGTTATTGCGCCCCAGGTGCAGGACCCGGCACTTGGCCTTGTTGAACTTCATGCAGTTGACCTCAGCCCATCGGTGCAGCCTATCCAGATCCTCCTGCAGAGCTTTCCTACCCTCAAGCAGATCGACACACGCACCTAACTTGGTGTCATCTGCGAACTTACTGAGGGTGTACTCAGTGCCCTCGTCCAGATCATCGATGAAGATATTAAAGAGGACCGGCCCCAGCACCGAGCCCTGGGGGACGCCACTAGTGACGTTGGCCAAGAAGGCCAACGGCATCCTGCCTTGTGTCAGGAGTAGTGCAGCCAGCAGGACCAGGAAGGTGATCGTCCCCCTGTACTCTGCTTTGATGAGGCCACACCTTGAGTACTGTGTTCAGCTTTGGGCATCTCACTACGAAAAGGACACTGAATCCCTGAAATGTGTCCAGAGAAGGGCTATGAAGCTGGTGAAGGGCCTGGAACACAAGTCTTATGGTGAGCGGCTGAGGGAGCTGGGGTGGTTTAGTGTGGAAAAGAGAAGACTTGGGAGAGACCTTATTGTACTTTACAATTGCCTTAAGGGAGGCTGTTCTTCTACCAAACACCAAGTGATAAGATGAGAGAAAATGGCTTCACGGGAGGCTTAGGTTGGATATAATGAGAAATTTCTTTATTGGGAGGGTTGTGTGGTATTAGAACAGGCTGCCAAGGGAAGTGGTTGAGCCTCCATCGCTGGAGGTGTTCAAGAAACTTGTAGGTGTAGAACTCAGTAGCATGGTTTAGAAGTGGACTTTTCAGTACTAGGTTAAAGGTTGGACTAGATGAGCTTAGAGATCTTTTCCAACCTGAACAATTCTATGATTCTATGGTTCTTCATTTTTATATATTCTGTGGGAAAGGTTGTCTTCAGAGAGGAATGGGGAACCTCTTGGAGGTGTATATGCCTGCATGTCTTAGGCTTCTGTTCTTCAGGAGAGGAGCTGTGTCCTTGCAGAGCTCACAGTGAGGTGGCACACTGAGGAGTGCTGTAAAGGTAGGTGCCCAGCTTTGGGGACATACAGACAAAAGCAGCTGCATGTGCTTACACGTATTTTCCTAAGGGACTGTGTCCCTCACAGAATTCAGTAGAGAAAAATTCTTGACCTATTTCTTTTCTCCTCTCCAGTGGACAATCTTGCTCAGCCAACCCTGTCCCACCTTACAGCACTGAGAGACAGCAGTGGGTAGACCAGGACAGGGGAGGTGGTGGATGCAGGTAAAAGGGCTGGGCCTGGAAGCAGGGGGAAAGAGGCATCAGTGATTCTCATAACGGTGATTCACAGGTCAGGGCTTTGCCCACAAGGCAGAAGGGGTTTTCCATTACCAGCTGCAAACAAGCTGTTACATTTAATAGTCTGACAGTAAAACACATTCAGCAACCGAGACTTTTTAAGGATGTTGTTGAGCAGGCTTATATTTTACTTTACTTGGTAGTAAGGCAAAGATGCATGCACAAGCAAAACCACATGTACAGGCTCTCCCAGGATATCCATCTGTATTGCTAGGAGATGTGATCATGGAACAGCTGACAGCATCAGCTCTATTAACCCCTCATTAATAACAGTAATTGTACACCCACCCCCTACCCTGTAGTTAACTGCTTCCAATCATGTGACTGGGCCAGAAAATGAGATCTGATAGATAACACAACCTGGATGATGAGACATTTCAGCAATGCCTATCAGTCATGTGAAGCAGGTGGTGATTACTGCCTTTCTCCACAGACAAGGAATCAGAGCCTCAAAGAGGCTGTGCCATTTTCCAGCGACTTTGTCCAACGAAGACAGCAGGTGGAGTCCAAATCTGAGTTTGTGCTCTAGCCATGTGTTACTGCCTCCCCTTGGGGCATTTCCAATTCAGTGAGTCTCTCCTTGTATTCAAGAGGACAGGTTTTGCAGATCATTGAAGTGCCACTACCAGGGCCCAGGTGACATACACCCATTCTGCTCCAGTGCCTGGGTGAAGGCCATGAGCAACACCAGGGGAGACCAGCATTGTCCCATGGCAGGTCTGTAAAGGCTAGAGCAATCTAGGGAGGTCAGGTGCGACTTTGGAGAAAGATGAGGTCAGTTGCAGTGGTGTACTTGGCCCTTTCCTATCACTGTAATGGTTCATAAGCAGCGGTGGGATTTAGGATGATTTGATGTACCAGTGAGCAGTGCAGGAAGTCCTCACCAGATCTCATGCTTGTGGGCACCGGGTGGTGGGCATGTGGCATTGCCATTCCCTTTCCAATGCTTGTGCAGTCCTAATGTGCTCCAGAGAGGGAGTGCAGACAAGGGCACATGCCAGCTTGAGAGTGCCGCAGCCTTGCTAGCATGGCTTTGTGTTGCTGGAGAAAAATAAGATGTTTCAAGTAATCTTGCCCCAGACCTTTTCTAGCACTGAAAATCCTAGATAAAGGTCAGAAAAAAAAAGTGATATTCTTTCATCTAAAAGTGTCAGTTCCCCTCACTTTATGTTGGCAAAGATGATAACCCAGAGCAGGGGATAACCTGCCCAGGGGAAAGCTGTCATAAACTGACATATGACTGGTGCATAAATGAAGCAACGCTGGTTTACCCATTCTTTCATTGTCTCCATGACATCTTGTGCCTTCCTATATCTTTGGTCAAAAATGGTGACTAGAAATGGTGGCATATACACAACAATATTATTTTTATTTTCTTAAAAATGAATGCACCACTATTGCTCTTTTATTCATGCTGGTCTCCCTTTCAACGAGAGGAGACCTCATTCCAGGTCTGGTCTTTTTCACAGACAAAGAAACCATGTGCTGTTTGAATTCACTGGGGACAAAGCATTTAGCTAAGTCAGCGATTTCTGCAGTGCAGTTCTGAACTCACAGAGGCCACTGGACACGTTCCTTGTGGACCCGGATTTCTCCTTTTCAAATAGTTTCTTCCTAATCAGCACTGTTATATTTTTTGGCCTTTCCCCTCTGTTTCCTGTTGGCTTCCTTCTCTCTAGCACAGGAGCACCATAATCTGATGAGCTTCAGTAGCTGCTGTGCTGGACCCCTGCTCTGCCAACTCCTCTCGCCCTCCTTCCCACCCTGCTAATGTTTGTAATGTGCTTTGCCTTGCTTCCTGCTGCAGGGCCTTTGGCCTCTGTCTGACAAGGGCCTTGAAACCTCTCCAGAAGGTGATGCTGGAGAACAAGGACAGCTATGATCCTTCGCAGCCCATAGCTGAAGTGCAGACAGTATTTCTTGCATGTGCATGTGCATCAGCTCCAAGGGCTGTGTGATTTCTGGCACAACAGCCTTGATTCTCAATTGTTTCCTTAAGAGAGATTTCATTTGGAAACGTGATTTATGATTTTAAAAAGGAAAGCTAAGAACACACCACTAGCCTGCCAACTGGGGCAGAGGCAGAGATATGCCTAACCATCAATTAGCCAGCTGTTTGCTGAGTGTAAACAATTTCTGTGATTGTGCACAGACACAAATTCATAGGGCTTAGCCTACCTTGACACCATGGAACAAATATGTGGATGACTATTTACATCTCACCAAGGAAGGTATTGAGTAGGCATTTAAAATGCACTAACACTTTTCACACTTACCCTTCAAGCCCTGCTCCACGTACATGTTCATGCCTTTTGAAATAAGCATTTGATTTTAGACATTTAGCTACACTGGTGCAGAAGCCACATGGGCTACCTTAGATCTGTTTATCTGATTTACATCAGCTTAGTCCCCAGTTCTGAATCAGCAGGGTAAACTCTACAAATCTGAGCAGTTTTACACTAACATGTGGCTCACAGAGGAGTTTTTACCATCTGAACTGAACTTTTTATAATGCCTGATTTAAACCACTACGAGAGGAGTAAGAATGAGCCATATTATTTCATTTAACTTTCAAGAATGGGTATACTAAAGGATGAGGATGGCAGTTCAGAGGAAAGGAAAAGGTGCAGTTAAAAGAGTAAAATATTTGCAGACAAACAATACAGATTAAACACGTCATAAATCTGCCCAAGGTAAATATAAATCGCTATTAAAAATTGTTAGAGGACCACACAAAGAAAACATCTGCTTAGTTAAACAACACAATAAAGAAGTCTATTCTTAGAAAAAAATCCTTCAAGAGTGGATATCATGCCTCTGTATGGAAAATATGAAAGATCACAAGCTCTGATAAGATAAATGTAAAACCAGTAAGAGAAGGTAAAAGAGATCTTAAAAAACAACTTGCTAAAGTCATGGAAAACACTTTTTATTCACTTTTTATTTTTTTCCTTTTTTTTTTTTTTTTTTTCAGTACATCAGAAACTGGGAGTCTGTAATTGAGTTGGTTTATTTAAGGATGACTGAAGCAGGAAAGGTCATTCATGGAAGATACTACCTTATAAAAATATATATTAATTATTTACGTCATGTTTTATTTACTTTGTTGAAGCCCAAGCATATAATACAATCTGATATTTCTTTATTAAATATGAACATAAAGAAATGATTTAATCTGAATTGTCAATGGAACAGATTAAATGATCAAAAACAATTTACCGGGAGTATGTGTTATTAACTTAAAAGTTTTGAAGGACTTCAAATATGAAATTGTTGAACAACTACTGAAATGCACAACCCAACACTTAAACTAACTTCACTAACGAAAGAATGATAAGATGCAACATTAGCTTTAAAAAGGTTACAGATCTTCTTTAGGAAACTACAGATCAGCATCCCTGATATTTTAATCAAGAAGCTGATGGAAACCAAAAATATACAGGAATACTTAGCACTGATCAATATTATACAGCAGGGATGAAAACTACACAGGTTTCACAATGTGAAGTTGTGCCTCCCAGATCCCCTAGAGCTCTCTGAAGTACTCACTGAGTCTTTGGACAGGTGATTTAGTCAAGATTATACTTTTGAATACACAAAAAAACTTCTTGGCAAGGTTTCTCATGAAAGGTTCTTTAAAAAATAACTTATGAGACAAGAATGAAGGTCTGCTCCAGGAGTAATAACTGTTTAAAGGGCAAAAATTAAACCTACGAGTAGATAGCACAGATTAAATGTGGGACATTACTGGTGGGACTCTGCAAGAATCTGTTCTGGGGTAACATGAAAACAGATGTTTGAGAAGTGCAAAGGAATTTCATGATTGACAGGTGAAATGCAATGTTAGTAAATGCAAAGTAATGGCCATGGAAGAAAACCAACAATAGCAAAGCAATAAAACACAAGCTAGCAATATGTACTAATTGAGAAACTCTAAACTGTTACTTCCCTGCTTCCCCAAATAGAAATAAAGGGGTCATTGTCACTTTGGGAAATTGTCCCAAAATTGAGGATGCCTCAGCTTGGATGGTCTATGAAAATGATAGAAAAAGTGAGAACCCTTCATGGCTTCTTAAAAATCTTAAAGAAGGGCACCGAGGGGCTTTTTCCAGAACCTGTTCCAAATTCAGACACCTTCTTGCAGCTACCTCTATACACATGAACCAGAGACATGACCCAATTGTCTAACCAAAGGATTGGTTAGATGGCCAGGCACAGCCCAGGAACATGTATGGGCACGGTGAATATCACACAGGGCTACAGAGGAGCTGCACTTTCATCTAGAAGCAGGAGACCAGGGGATACCCTAAAGGCATCTGAAGTGGCACTAGATACTGAGTGGGCAACTGAACTCAGGGTTAAGATCCCATTATTGTCAATTCATTTGCCTCAGCTGAAATATTTGGCATCATTTAAGAAGCCCTGAAGTGTCTGAGATATCTTCATGGGGATTATCCCAGGCTGGAGCATTCACTGCATGTTTTGGTTTTATAGATTTGTTTACCATAAGCACCTGCCAGGCTTACTGCAGGGTATACCTTGGTGATGCCTAGCATGAGATAGGTTGGGAATATTCTACCGTGCCTGAGGATCCCATCATCCTGCACACCCCATTATCATAGGATGATAGAATCATAGAATCACAGAATGGTTTGGGTTGAAAGGGACCTTAAATAACATCTAATTCCAGCCCCCTGCCACGGGCAGGGGCCCATCCCACCAGCCCAGGCTGCCCCCAGCCCCATCCAGCCTGGCCTTGGGCACTGCCAGTGATGGGGCACCCACAGCTTCTCTGGGCAGCCTAAGCCAGGGCCTCACCACTCTCAAAGTAAAGATTTTCCTCCCTATATTGAATCTAAACTTACCATCTTTCAGTTTAAAGCCACTACCCTTTTTCCCATCCCCACACTCCCTGACACAGAGTCCCTTCCCAGCTGTCCTGCAGCCCCCTTTAGGCCCGGTCAGGCCACTGTGAGGTCTCCCCGGGGCCTTCTCTTCTCCATGCTGAGGAACCCCAACTCCCTCAGCCTGGCTCCATGGCAGAGGTGCTCCAGCCTCTGAGCATCTTGGTGGCCTCTGCATGTTCTAACAGCTCCATGTCCTCCTTGTGCTGGGGCCCCAGAGCTGAGCACAGGCTCCAGGTGGGGTCTCACAGAGCAGAGCAGAGGGGCACAATCCCTTCCCTGCCCTGCTGCCCACGCTGCTGTTGGTGCAGCCCAGCACACAGCTGTCTTTCTTGGCTGCAGGCTCACATTGCCAGCTCGTGCTGAGCTTCTCATCCACCAACACACCCAGGTCCTTCTCCTCAGGGCTGCTCCCAATCCATTCTCCACCCAGCCTGGATTTGTGCTTTGGCCCAGGTGCAGGACCTTGCACTTGGCCTTGTTGAAACTCATGGGGTTCACACAGGCCCGTGTCTCCAGCCTGCCCAGGCCCCTCTGGATGACTTTCATTACCTCCAGCATGTTGACCGCAAAACAGCTTGGTGTCATCAGTAAACTTGCTGAGGGTACACTCAATTTTACTGTCTGTGTCACCAATGAAGATGTTAAATAGTGCTAGTCCCAGAACTGACCCCTGAGGAATTAGCTCCTTGGTGGCTGCATTTCCCCTGCCCAGAGCATCCTCTCCCCCTTGCAGCACTGGCTGGGTCCTAGTGTCTGCAGAGGCAGGAGGCTCAGTCACTGCTCCATGCAGCTGGCATGGCTGGTGCTGTGCCTTGTGGCAAAGGTGTGCTCAGCTTCATTCCTCTGGCTGCCTTGACGTGAAGGATCTGGGCTGTGTTTCACACCGAGCAGCGGGAGCTACAGACATTGCTGCTCTGAGAAATTTTCCATTCCCCACTTCCATCTAGTCATTATTTGAAGCTTACTACAGTGATTTGCCTCAATAATATATCACAGAAATGAGTTCCACTGGTTAATTATACATTGTACAAAAGCAGGGATGTAATTCTCACCCCAGGGCAGGATTTCATATCCATTCCCTTACTTTCCTTTCGATTGGTGAAGCATGCCTTTAGCAATCTCAAAACTCATTTAACCACACGGATTAAAACACCATACTGTGACAGAGGAGAAAGATGACAGAACCCCCCCGGGTCATACACATGTACATACACATAGCCTCACATGCACATGTATAAATGTGCTTGAAACCATTGACCAGATTTTAACACTCACTTGTCCTTGCAAAAGGTTCATCACCGTCAGGGCCTGTTCATGGCTCCTGCTCTTTGCACTGAGCTCTGCTGAACCTTCTCGCAAAGCTCTTTCCTCACCAGGCATTTTAGGGCAGGGAAAGGCCACTCAAAGCAGCTAGTTTGGGCTTTCTGTGGTCAAATAAAAAGGCCACCAGGAGAACTGTTTCTTCTGCTGAGGGTAGCAGCACAGATAAGCATAGCACCAACACATGCACCAGAACTTTGCTGACTTGCAAACAGGCAGGGATGGGAGGCAAATGGGTCCTGTTCAGAGTGACCAGAGAAGGAGCAGGAATCAGGCAGAAAACTTTCCTCCCTCTGAGGATCCACATACCAGGCTGTGTAAGGTGGGGAACAGGACGTTTCTCCTCTTCTCATACGTAAGCAGTCTGCTCTGCTATCCGTGTCCATGTCTATGCATGCCAATCTTGCAGGCTGATGGGAGGGATGGCATGGTGATATGGACCCCAGCTGTTTGTCACAGAGTAAATATTCCTTACAATCTTGCCTGCCAAGTCCTTAGACAATGCTGTCCTGTGTCCTTGGATGTGCAGTCCAGAGAACAAGCACCTTGTGCACACCTCTCAGTTTTTACCACCTGCCCCAGAATAAGACTAATTTGAGGTTCTCCTGAATTTGGACAACATCAAGAATTTTCCACCTAAAACTTAGTAGCCGTTAATTTAAAAAGTAACCATTTAATTAATTAATTAAATCACAACACGTTTTTGTCTTTCTTGCATTCTTGGACATGAGAAGGGGAGCTAAGATTAAGAATCCAGACCATTCCTACAGGACTGCAGCAAGAATTGGGCTTTGTTCATACCCGAGGAGCCCCTGCTTGCACTCAGCCCACATGACTTCAGTTTTCAGTGATGGAGAGGGATGAAAAAAAGCAAAGCCTGAGAGAAGAACTCAGAGATCGCTTCTGCAAAACAAACAACCTAAAGCTGCAGGGCTCATGCCTGTTCCTAGCTGGAGAAACTGAGGCATGGAGAAGGAAAAGAATTCCCCAGCAAAGCCCAGCAAGGCAGACTGCCAGCATAAAGCCTTTCTGCTGAGTGGGGCTCACCACAGGCTGATTTGAGGCTCATGGGGGGAGCCAGCTGCTGAAGGCAGGAGGGATGCAAGACTGGTTGAACTCCTTGGTGAAATCAAGTCCTTGCAATGTCTGGACTGAGGCCAGTTTTGGGGATGCCCTGTAACTCTGACAGAGCATTTCTCAAGGCATTCATCCCAAGCCAACGTGTCACGCCAGAGCTATGCAGGGAAACAAACAGAAACCTTATCTAATGGGTTTTGGATGTCTCTTCTTGGCCCAGATAACATCTCTCAGGGAGGAGCAGAAGGCATTCCCCCCAGCATGACTGAGTCTCACCCTGGCTGCCTCTTTGCTCTTGATGTTATTGCCACCGTTATGTGCAGAAACCAACTGTCACAGAGATATTTGCTTTCTCTTCCTTTCTCCCAGTGATGGCTTTTGTTTGCTGAGCTGCTTATGACCTTTCCAAATGCCACCTGCATTTATGGCCTCCTACCAGTCCCCGCCTTGCACTTCAGAGACAAAGCCTTGACTACTGAGCTGGCTCCTCTGGAGGGCGGTTGCCAGCAAGCAGAAGCAGGGTCACTTACAAGAATTAGATCAACAACTCTTGGACCGTGCCTGTGGAGACGTGAGGTTTCCAGCATATGCCTTGGGTGCCATTTGATGTGGGTCAATGAGTCTGTTTGCTGTATCAATGACTGCACGTCAGGATTGGAACTGTATTTTAACCTCTGCTGTATTTTATTGCTCTGGGTTTGCCACCTGAAAGAATCCGAACCAGCACCATGAAGAAGGAAGTTGTGTGACCCTGGGCTGTTGGCCTGTTCTTTGCAACCCAAGCTAGAGACACCATAATCACTGGATTTTGCACGCAACGTATCAAAGATTTGGGCTGTTGGCATCTGAGCTGGAGATGTGTTATCACTGGCTCTTCCTGTTGCAGTGAAAGTCCTGGCTAGCACAAGGGGAAGCATGAGGCCAAGAGAACAGAGTTCTGCTCCTGGCTATGCTCCCTCCTGCCCGAGGCCAAGCCAATGACTTCACCCAGAAATCCTCAAGTGCCCCTTTGTGAAGGGATCAGCAAAGATTACTTAGAGCATTTGCCTTTCCTCCTGCACTAGGTTTTATTTTGGCCTTTAACCAATAGCCTCATGAGCACATTCAATACCTCCATAGCATGGTCCTGCTCACCCCACAAAGGGCTGAAATGCACAGAGCATACTTCTGCCCACTGACTCAGGGGCAGCCCTGCTCCATGGCCAGGTGCCCCCAATGCCTTCTGCTATCCAGCCCTGGTGCTCATGCTTGAGCTCCACTTGAACTTAGAGGACATCATACAGACACTCCTTGAGGAAGGAACAACTTGAGGAATTTCACCCCAACGTCATTTTTCAGTGCTTCATCTTGCTGTCCTCTCCTTCTTACAGCTTGCTCCACTCACTGTGTTTGACTGATGCACTAGCTCCCAGCAGGGATTTTGCAGCTTCTCTGTAAAGCATCATACAAAGTCATGGTGTTGTGTACAGATTAGCTGAAACGAGACCAGTTGGAGTCCTCATTTAAGTTTTAATTAAGGCAAAAATCCCATTAACTTTACTACAAGCCACTTGATCAAATACTGAATATAAATGAAGAGGATCTGAATGAAGATTTGGTCAGCAATTAAGAAAACCTACTCTAAGCATCATGCCAGGATGCTTTGGAAGACAGCTTTTTTATTTTATTTTATTTTATTTTATTTTATTTTATTTTATTTTATTTTATTTTATTTTATTTTATTTTATTTTATTTTATTTTATTTTATTTTATTTTATTTTATTTTTTGTGTAGGGGTGGGCAGGGAAGTGGGGTGGGAGGGGAGGAAAAAATATCCTAAAAGTTGTCTCCCACAGCTGTTCATATGCTGGGACAGCTCTGCAAAGGCCCTAGTGGCTATGATGGGCTTTTTGCCATTTTCTTGCTCCACACCTTGAAAACATGTCTTCCACTTAAGAAAAAGAAATGTACATCAGGGATGTGATTGTTTTTTAGTGTCTGTGCATGCCTGATAAGATAGCAGGGATCCCCAGATCTTAGTGCAGAAAAATGTCTCCCAGTATCTGAAAACACAGACAATAGAAATACCTGCCTTGGGCTCTGGAAGGAGCTAACAAAACACTACAGAGCTTGGTGAATGTGAACATTCCCAGCTTGAGGATATGCACAGTGGTTCTGGTGCCCTTAAGGAAGTAACTTGTTCCCAGAAGAGGGCAAAAGTGTGAAGAAGTACACAACTTGCAGGTGACTGGACCAGCAGTTCCTCCTGTGCAGAAGCAAACACTGGAGCAGTCCAAATCCACAGCCCAGAGAAGCCCAGGGCTCAGCTGTCAGGATGGGCAGCATCTCACTGAACATCTTGTTTCCAGAAGTCAATCCTGACCAGCAGTGTCTTCCTACTTGTTTCAAGAAAACCAAACAAATGCCCAAGAGGCTTGGTTTCATCTGTTCAGGTATTTTGGCAGGTTTTGGTCTGTGCTCCTATGTACACATCAAGGCATTGCAAGCATCACTTTTGGATGCTTCTCAGTGTCCAGCTAACTCTGCCCAGGCAAAGCTGCCTCTGCTCTGTCTTTCCAGAGCATGCTTGGGGTGCAGCAACAAACCAGCATTTTTTCCATGCCTCCCCCCACTATGCCCTGCAGAAAGTTTGGGACCCAAGTGGAAGTTGTGTGCCCAGTGTGTCTGCAGGTCATGGATTCTGGAGGACACGACTCCTCCGCTGCTGGTCACTGCCCTAATCTGCTCAGGGTAGGGCTAAGGATCAGCTGGGGCGGAGCTCAGGTGGAGGTGAGCATCTGCAATGTCCTTGTGCTGCACTGCTACTGTGATGGCACTTCAGGTTGGTACAGCACAAGCACTCATGGGAGTGCTTGACTGAGGCTGGATTGGCAAAATGCTATATTAGGGAAATTGCTGATGAGGTAGAGGGAAGACTTGAGCAAACCCCCACTGTGCAGAAAGTGTGTTCCTGGGTTAGGAATGCCTGGCACCCATCAGGACTGGGATGATGCCCAAAAGCTGGCAGTGTGGGGAGGCCACGTGTTCCCCCTGGATCTGGGGTGTGAAGGTGAAGGACTGTGTGCTGAAGTGGGCAGGAACCAACAGTGTTAGCAGCATGCAGGGCAAGTCATTGGTACAGAAGAGCTGCAAGAATGTTCTACCAAAGGCTTTGAAGTCACAGCTTAAATCCATCACCTATTATTGTTATTGACAGCAAATGATGTTGTGCCCAGAGCACTTGCATCCTTCCTGCAAAATAACACTATGCTTCTTGTTTGCTCCCTGTGTCTCTTACAGAGAGATCTGAAAGAACCAGTGTGGGGACCGTGTCTGGGAGCAGCCCTTGTCTCTGAGACAACGGTACCCAGTGCAGCTCCCACATACCCATCATCTAGTACCACAAGGTACTTGGCCCCACTCTGGAGGGTTATGGTAATTTATACCAGGCTATTATGATAATTCATGCCAGTGTAACTTTTCTGTGGTGGGATGGACATAGAACTAGTTAGACATAGCCTGAAAAGGCTCTACAAAGCATACGCAGAAATAGAGGCAGCAGAGCTCTCTCACCTTCTAGTGCTGTCTATAGATAAATAAGTCCCTGTGTCCCTGTAGGCTGCTCTCATTTTGCTGCTTCAAATCAAGTTGCTACTGTGCTTGTTGACACTTTGAGAAATCAAAAGCAAATCCTCTCCAGAACAAGCCTCCTAAGTATTTACTAAATGTGTACTTCAGTGCACTGGGAGAACAGAGAAAAGGTGAAGGGGCAGAAGAGAGGGAAGAGAGAGAATGAGGAAGAGTTGGGATTCCACATGCATTGCCCTGAGCAAATGTACTTGCTTTTGCCCATATATAGTGAACTCTATGTTAACATGTTTGGAGCCTAACAGGGCGTCTTTGGCAAATGAGCAAGGGGTATTGTCAGGAAAGCCTCATGGTCTTGTAACAGACCCAGCTGAAATGCCTAGCTGAAACATTTTCAAGGTAAAGAATCAAAAACCCCTCTGTTTCAGATATTTTTATTTCTTTTCATACTTCTGGGACTGAGATAAGAGACAATAACCGGAAAAAGTCTGATTCAGGGCACTGAATGAAGAAATTCCATGACCAGTTTCCAACAAAACAAAAATCATTCATTCAAAGTAAGTGGTGGAAAATTCCCTGTCCTGGCCAGTCTTGGTTTGGGTATCATTTCTCCTCTACATTGAGCCGACACTATCTGAGAAACCCCAGGGCTTGCTCAGCTCTGCTTTTCCCTCCATGAAAATGTGCCTGGGTGGCAGGTGAAACCACAGGGAGTACAGAGAACAGGAGGAAAATGTGCCGCAGCTGCATATTACCAGGAACTGTCCCTTACTGCAGCTCCGTTTTCTGAAGAAGCCTTTTACAATTTTGTCAAAGGCACCTAATTTCTAGCCAGTGAACTGAAGAACAGAAGCAGACACCAGATCGTACTAGATTGTTCCACGTTATTAGTTTTTGATGTCCCGTCCCTGGAGGTGCTTAAGGCCAGGCTGGATTGGGTTTTGAGCAACGTGGTCTTGTGCTAGGGGTCCCTGCCCATGGCAGGGGGGTTGGAAACAGACAGTCCCAACCCAAACCATTCTCCAAGTCTATGATTCTATGATCTCACATCTTCAGCCACATTTTAGTGATAACTACTTATAACTTCTTTAAACATTTTTAAATGAAATTTGGACACATTTTTTTTCAAAATTAGATATTTCACATCCAAATTTCATACCCTTGATTATTTTTTCTCTCAATTAGGTCAAAATTTAGGATTTAATCAAAGAATTAGAATTGTTTTTTTCATTTTTCTTTCATAGCAATTGCTCAATACTTTCTTAGTTTTATTACTATTTACAATGATAATAATTATATTATTCTTTTTTTTATTAAAACAGAGAAAAAAAAACTTTCAAGAGGAAGAGATAGAAGCAAGCAAATAATGCACAGAGTAAGGGAAGGACTGAAAACCTGGACACCTTGCTTCTGCCAATGGCCTCACAAACACCTTTCTGCCTCCCACAGTGTTATTTCTGCAATGGCCAAGTTTGGCATTCCCAGCTCAGACCACAGCTTGGTTGTGCTGGACACCTCGTTCTGTCCTGGTGGGAGGCAACATCTCCCTTCTCCCTCCACTAGATACGGAAGCTAAACAGAGATGGTGGCTGTCCCAATGTCACCCAGCTGTCCCTGATGGTGCTCATGTGTTCCAGGTGTGCAGCTGACACTCGGCTCTTTGCCTACCCTGTGCTCAGTTGATCATGAACTCTTTGAATAAACTCTTTGAACTACAGACATTCTCACAAATGTCTGGGAAACATCTTGCCAGATGGTGTATTAATTTAGTAAAGAGCTTCATGCCTGACATATTGCCCCTTTGAGATAGATCCCACTGACTCTGCTGCAGCTCCAGCTTCCCATTTATAACCATCACGTTCTGTCACAATGCATGTCCCCTTCTATGGAAGAGGTGTTGCCATGTCAGCTGTCCTACTTAGAGCTGAACAAACACAATTTTCTTCTGAAGTTGACCCCTATAAAGACTGTGAGTAATGTTATGCTGCTTTGTGTGGTTCCAGATCAGAGTCTGAGTCAGGAAAATGTTCCCATCCGAGGCATTTATCAAAATCATCATAACTAAAGCAAATATTTATATGCTTTCCTGAATCAGCATCTAGATAAGGGGGTTGCTGGTATTTACTTCTAGTAAATCATTTTTATACTTTCGCTTTTATATAACAATAGCTTTAAGTCTTCCTACTTCAAGCTGTAAAATTTAGATAATGTGTTTCTGTGTGTTGATTTGTGTTTAGTATTTCCAGAGCTCACACAATACTGTGCCCGCGCAAGGACCTCCATGTAATAGGTGCTATACAGATACAGACCACCAGGTTGCTCCTCACCTCAAATTGCCTACAACTGACATATGAAAGAGAAAAAAAAAAAAAAAAAAAAAAAGGACTTGAAAAAGCACAGGGAGTCAAGGAGACAGTTCAGTTCATTCCAGTGTTCCCAGTTGTCTTAGCATGCCAGCAACAAACAACAAACCTGTGCAGGACTACTTATCAGAGCTGTCAATCAGTGCTGTCAGAAAGGAGAGAAAGGAGGTTTTGAAAGGGCAATGGTCTGGGTGCCCTTAAAAGGCTCTCTACTGGAGACTCCAAAAAGCATGCAGGGAGGACAATACTGACCAAAAGTGCCAGTCAGGTTGAAGTGAAGTCATGACTGGGTTTCAGAACATATAAAATATGGAGCAGAGATTTTATCTGAAGGTCTTGCAGATATGACTCTGCAGGAGCTGTGATATTTTCCAGAACTTCAGCTTGTGTGCATAGAGGTGGAGGCAGGTAACTCCTGGTTAAAAAGAAGTAGGTAATGCTGAGGTAATTCCCTCGATGGTTCCATTCTTTACTTGAAGGTAAAGATGGTAGAAATGTGGTTTTCAGTTAGGCTGCTACAGAGAACAGAATGCAAATGGCTTGGATTTGGTCTGAAGTCAAAGAAGATGACGCCTATAATATATTTATTATATACACTAAGCACTAAGTCTTCATTCCTCTTAGTCACTCTCCAGGTATCCTTTCATTTCCCAGAATACATCCAGCTAGCGACCTGCTCTTTAATTACATAGCAAGTGTCATATAAATACTGTCCACGCAGTAGCTAGGGCAGGTTATTGCAGGTTACCTGGTAATTATCTTTCAAGTTACTGAGTAATTCGAAGAAGAATTACTGTGTAATTTGCTGCCTGTAGATAACATGACCAGTGCTCAGGGTGGGAGACACAGTCTATTCTTGTCTCACAGATGCAGCCAGGCACCTCTCCATGAATGCAGACATCAAAAGAAAAGCACGGCTCTGCGCCATGAACTAGAGGCACACTCCTGACTGGGAGATTCCAGCTCATGACTTGCTTGTGGATTCCTAACAGTGATAATAAAAATATAATTATAATAATGTTGATGTGGTAGCAGTGACTCATAGACTGTGAGAGCCTTAGTAAGGGCCCACTTATGGTAAAGAAATACACTGACTCCTTTCAAACCTCTTGGCAGTCATTTGGTGATGTAGCTGTCTTGATGGGAGTGGGATTTAGCCAGATCCCAGCCATACAAAGTACAAATATCATTTTTCTGTAGAAAAGTGCACTCATCTTTTCATTAGGACTTTCAGTCTAGGTGAGAAACAACCATTGTTCCCTGGCTGCTCCCTGATCCATCCCCCAAACAGCTGATGGGGAATCACAGCTGATTGTCCCATAGACACACATCAGCTCTTGACTGCTCTCACCTAATTGCATGGTAAGACACATCCTGTAATCTGTACCTTCTGGTCTCTCCCTTCAGTAGTCACTTTAACTTTGGAACACCCCTTATATAAATACATAAAAAAAAAATCATTTTATTGCACATAAGGGATGAAATATTAACAACAGCGTTGACATACCTTGAACTAATGGGAAGAGGTTGGCTTCGTCCAGAGTGTCATAGAATCACAGAATCCTAGAATGGCTTGGGTTGTAAGAGAGCTTAAAGAACATCCAGTTCCAACCCCCCTGCCATGAGCAGGGATGCCATCCACTAGACCAGGCTGCACAGGGTCCCCTTCAACCTGGCCTTGGACACCTCCAGGGATGGGACATCCACATGCCACTTCTCTGGGCAACCTGTGCCAGCGTTTCACCACCATTACAGAGAATAATTTCTTCCTAATGTCTAATCTAAAGATTGTCTAAGAGTGTTAGCAAAGCATGTCCTGTACTGCTCCTGGCTGCTTGTGATGTTCGTGGAGAGCACAGGCGAGGCTGACTGTTCATGCATAGGTGTCAGAGCTCTGATGGGCTGTGATCCTCAGGTGATGTTTGCCTTAGCACTGACTGGGTTGGAAGGTGGGATCGTGCTGTATTTAGAGAGACCAGCTTAGAACCCAGCAGACATCTTCCTATGATGGCCCACAGGTGTGGGAACCTGTCTCCTGCTGCATCAGGACAGACCATGACTTCACTGGTGTTTCTGTTACCTGAACAGACAACACATAATCCAACAGGCTGCACCCAGGGCTGGAAAAGGCAACACCACAGACAGCTGTCACTGGTTAGCAATCATCTCTCAGCATCACTGCTCAGGATTTGTAAAACCTCCTCCATCCTCAGAGACTGCTCATGACTAGGTAGAGGTAGAATATCTTCAGCAAAATGTTAGCTGTCTGTTGCACGCCAACCTTGAAATGTTCCGATGCTCTTTCTAACAGAACCGATGTCCTGCTGCCCTTGCTCTGTCAGGTTGGTAAGGAGCAGATAGCTGGTTTTCTCTGTAGCTTTTGCTATTCCATGGATAACTTTTAATATACCTGGGGTATTTTGTTCCCTTTCTTTGATCCCAGGCTTTGAAGGCTCTCCTTGCACAGCCAGCTGTTCTCCCTCTAGCTGTGCTGCTTCTGCCAATCTCACACATCAATGGACATTTTCTACATCTGTGTCATTGGTTTTGAGCTGAGATGATTAATGCTGAAGGCAAGAATGAGGACACACCAGATAACAGCAGCACGGTATTTTCTGCCTCATGGTCCAGCAGTTTTTAATAGACTGTCACCTTTGACATCTTTTCCTCACTGCTATATGCTAAGCTAACTACCTTCACCAACATGTCTTGCACCATGTGCACTATTAAAACATCACCAGAGCTTTTCTCCGTGATTTCAACTCAAGCTGAGTGAAGTTAACTTTTCATCTTTGTCTCAAAGAAGAGACAAACCAGATAATTATATGAAATTATTATTTAATTTAAAAAAAGGGGCGGGGGGAATAGGGGAAGGCATGGGGGAGGAGTAGCTCTGATCTTCCAAAGGCACTCTGGTCCAAGTAGTCAAGTAGACCAAACAGATGATGCAAATGATAAATAAAATTTGCAAACATAAAAGTTGTTTCTAATGTGCCTATTCTTCCCTTTGGGAGACTGCATTCTGGAAGAAAACTAATTCCGGGATAAAAACATCTGAGAAAACCATGATCTTCTAGAAATATTGCAACAAGTAGGGAAAGAAAATTTAGAGCTACTTACTCAAGAAGTATTTCATGGGAGATCTCTCTCCCATATTTCTTACTGCCAGCAAGAGTGGAGGCACTCACTATGCAATATTAGTACTGATAAAGCAAACCAGATTCAAATTTTAGTTGTACATTATATGTCACAGTCATGGTGAAGGGCTTATAATAGCATATAAAGCTCAAAGACTGCATTTCCTTCTCAGGTAATGCACAGGAAAATACCAACTGTTCTCCCCAAAAATTCACAAGGGAAATATATCACATCACCACATATTCTGCAGAAGCCAGAGCATCCTGTTTTGTGTTATTGTAAAACCACAAGTGAAGAGGAGTCACCTTATTTTAAGGGGTTTCCAGTCCAGCGCTTAGCTTTATGAAGATAAAAAGCAATGCTTGACTTGGGTTATTGACCAATTGCTAGGAACAAGAAGCAGGAGGCCTCCATAGGAACTGGCAAAGGAGCGGTGTAAGACAAGTGAAAGCACTTCGTGACCTGGTGGGGATCGAGCTGCTGGAGCCTGCTGTCCCTTGAGGCTGTGCAGGCGGATAATGTGAGCAAGTTCAGAAAAGTATTAGACAAATTCATGGCTGGCAAGTCTATAAACACATATTTAAAGGGACAAGGCAGGGAAGTCCTGTCAGGTATTTCTAATCCAATAGTTATAGATGCTGGGTGAATGCAAAGGGAATGGACTGCAGAAAGCAGCCGTGCTTAAATATCAGCTCTGGTGCTGCTGCCAGAGACAGTGCCCTAGGCGAGGTGGACCATCAATCTGACCCACTTCTTATCTTCCTATGATTTTATACACATAAATAATTCTTCTGAAGTAGAATACAGAAGTATTTGCAAAATCAAGACTCAGAAGAAGTCCATTAAATCACTTAATCTTTATGACCTCCTTTGGCCCTGCTGCTATGAACTGTGGGAAGGACGGGAGCAGACACAACCAGACGTACAGGGACCAGAGCCTGACCTTGAGTCAGAAACAGGCGCCAGCACAGCAATGACTCCTTTCTGTGGCAGTCTGAATGTCTGGCAGAGCCAGGTACCATACCCTGAGGTCTCTCAGGAGTGTTGGGGCACTAAACTACCACGATTCTTTTTCTTCTCTTTGCCTCAGAAGAATTATACATCCATGATGGGGCTTCCTCCTTCAATCTGTTCATCACTTTTCACCACCTGGTCAAGCACCTCTCAAAGGCATTTAGGAAGTCTAAATAAATTCAACTTCCTCCACCTAAGAAACACTGCAGTTTGCTAGTGCTTGAAGGATTCAGACAAAATAACTAACATTTGCCTAGAAAGGCATTCAATTGTCTCCATCATAGGACTCTCTTTAGGTCAATCATTGCCTTACTTGTTTTTAGTGATCCTAAATTAAGTTTAACATATCTCTAATGTAGTTCTCAACACCTTTCAAAGGAGCTGTTCAGCACTGGCCCATGGTTCAGCCCTGGGGGAACACTGTTGTTTTAAATGCTTCTGTCTATACAGCAGAAGTTAATCAACAGTCACTTGAGAGGAAGTATTTCCTTATCAGTCTGAGGTAAAGACACACACAAAAATGTTTAGCATCTTTGAAATGCATTTTTTAAGACCAGACTCTCTAGTCTGACAGCAGGTAGTAGCAGGGTCCTGATAAGATCTTCAGGCTGTATCAAGCAAATGTCACCTCCCCTTTTCTGGCTATGCCCAATGATCCTTGTGCCTTGGCTGAGGACAATAAACTTCACTCCATGAGTGGAAGCCCTCAAAAAGGGTGATTTAAAGCTCTGAAAGAAGGTTGCCATGATTTGTCAGTGACTCCATCCTCATCCCCTTGGTTCTTCCCATTTCTCACCTCACTCCTTACAGCTTTTCCTCTTTGGCTTTATGGCTTTCCCTTCTGCTGCAGGGAGATCCTTTTGCTTTCTTTCCTCCCTTCTAGACCACTTACTCCAAACTGTCTCCATATTTCGCTGAAGAGTGAGAGGAGGAAATCCATGCCTATTTAAAAAATGACGCTTAGTCAAAGGGGCCAAAATTACCCCCTTCAGCCTGTCAAACTGATAGATGCGCAATGTTGCCATCCTTGATATTTATGAGGTGCCTGCTCCGTGCTCTGTGGGTACTCCAAGAAGGGTAGCCAGACCCCATTCAGCTCCCATGCAGTATACAAAAAGTTACATGAGTCCCAACCAGCTATTTTTATCAAGGACATCAGGGCAGACGTGGACCAACAGGTCCTCCTTAAACCATGCAGAGGCTAAGATGAGAACTGGAAATGTAATTGTAGGTGACAGAATAGCAGCTTACTAGTGTGCAGAAAGTGAGAGAAAGGAAACTGCCAGGAAACCAGATGAGATAAAATGTAAAAAACTGAAGGGAGGAAATCAAAATAATTCACCTTCCCTTCCCTTCCCTTCCCTTCCCTTCCCTTCCCTTCCCTTCCCTTCCCTTCCCTTCCCTTCCCTTCCCTTCCCTTCCCTTCCCTTCCCTTCCCTTCCCTTCCCTTCCCTTCCCTTCCCTTCCCTTCCCTTCCCTTCCCTTCCCTTCCCTTCCCTTCCCTTCCCTTCCCTTCCCTTCCCTTTTCTTTTTCATGGGAAAATCATTGCCCTCCCCCAAATGAAATGTGTATCCATTTCTCAAGGAACAGAAATAGCTATTATTGCATCCACACATATTTCACCTGGTTTGACTTCTATACTCTGTGCTTTCTGGGAGTTTCTCCACACTAACCTCTCCATTACTCCTGTCATGTTGAAATTCTTCTCTGTAGCATGTAGAAAGTGAGCTCTGGTGTAGGTGTGTCATCACCTGTTATATATAAAGTTGCCAAATAGGGGCCTCCTTTTTTGCCCTGTGTGTTTCTTTGCCTCAGATAAGTTTTAACTTTAATATGGAACAGCAATACTTTCGAGGACATTTAGGAAGGCATTACTGTGCAGAAATATATATACAGTGAGATATAGAGTCCTAGTTGGTTTGTCTCACCCACACGAAGAGGAAAATTTTATTAAAAGAATTAATTACTTTCTGCTGGAATGCATCTATACCTTAGATAGCTTCAATCAGACAAGAACAGCCAAAAGCCAAGCAGAGAGTCACTTTCTGTTGGAGAGCTATGCATCACAGAATGTCCTTTTTTGCATCTGTGAAACAAAACCTTCGAAGGGTTTCAGAATTCCCTGGGCTCTGGAGCAGAGCTCAAGGCAGAGCCCTTTGCTCTGGACTTGCTCTCCATCTTGCTGTAGTGGAGAATAGAGATGTCAGCAGCAGTCACAAGCTGAAATGGAACATTTTGCTGTCTCAGATGAGGGACAGCTCCTGACGGTTGTGTCACTGCGTGGCAGTGACAATGAAGAAAAATCAGCAGTTACCAGTGGTATATGCTGCTGCCTGCTGCCCCACCATGTTTTCCAGGCACAACCTCACCTCTTTGCATGAAGTGCTCTACTGTCAGTGGACCTAAGAAAACATTTTTTTGTTTGGTGAAGTTAAAAGACTAATGTTGAAATGCCAACCCAAAAGTCTCTTTACAGAAAAGAGAAAAGAATACTGTTCACTTTCCTTTAAATATTTTTTTTTTTCAGGTTCGTGGGTTTTTTATTTGTTTTTCTGAAAGAAATACTGTAGCAGAACAAACCCCTTGGTGTTACATGACCAGGTTCCACATTACATACTGTACCTTTGGCAGCATGAGTAATGGGTTACTCCCTAGTGCAATACTGCTCTTGCATAGCAAGCTCCTGTTAGTTCTCTCTATTTATTCTGTCTTATCTTTCTCACCTTTTCATCGCTTTCTTGTTATGTTTGCTCAGCTAAGTCATTAAAACCACTTTGTTTTTTCTCTTTCCATGTTTAGCCCTAGGAAATCTGCTAAGCCTATGTAATCGATTTAGCATTTAATTTCCCTAAAACACCCTACCATGTGTCTGTGACCCTGAGATGTTTCCATTTCTGGGCTGATTGGCTGGTGTGAGAAGGAAATCTCTGAGCTAGCCCGCAGCTTTGAGAAACAATAGGGAAGGCTTCTCCACCTACAGTGAAGATATTCGCTGCTACTTGTAGTTGCATTGATGATGTTAAGTGTGTTTTAGTGCTGTATGGGGCAAAATGGCCAGAAAAAGCCATTGTAAGCAACTCCTGGTCTTCCACAGTGCACTCCTCAGCTACTTCAGTGTGAAGAGGTTTATGTTGTGTTGTTTCCATGCTGTAAAGCTACATAAGGGGGGATTAAAAATATAAAAAGCAGAAGAGGAAAGCAGGTATATCCAAGACATTTGTCTTTGCTTAGTTTCTCACAACCCTGATTTCCACAGAGACATTAGCACAGCTTCAATGTAAAGGTACAGCTCAACACTCCAAGTGCTGATACACTGCTTGGGTACCAGAGCCTCTCATATGAGATCTCTAGGGTCCAGAAAGTTTACCAGGTCCTGTGGATCCATTCCCTGTGGGCTGTTGTGTTGCGTGATCCCTTTCAGGAGCCAGACAAGCTCTGGCTTAAAATGAAGAGAGTCCCATAACTGTCCAAGGACTAGAAACTTCTTTGCAATTGCACAATCAGTTTGTAACTCATCTTCTTGCGTCACTACAGTCCTTATGTTTAAACGCCTTGCAAACCTTCTTGATCTTTTACGACCTGGTATATTTACAGAAGACTTTAGTCTTTGTTCTGCTGGAAGACAGAAACAAAGCTTTAGGACTCTTCTTCTGAAGACATCTATGAGGATGAAGCTTTGAAGAACTGTTTTGACAACTTTAAGGACATTTCTCAAAGATTTTCAACATGACAGGTTCCCTCAAAACCTGCCCAACTGCCTAGTTGTCCTGTGGGTTCTTTAAGGACATCCAGGAGAACCAAATGCTCTCAGGGGATCCTAAGAAGGGTCAAAGTGGAAGACTGGATTAGATGTCCTCCACCTTGAATATATAATCACTATGATTTTTAATGTCTTAGCAGCAGGAGAAGGAAAATCATTTCTCACACCTAGTATGTGACTGAAGATGTTCCCAGTGCACAGCAGCTGCCTGCACATCTGTCTGCAGCGCAGAGAAATTGCGAGGCACAGTTCATTCATGGCAAAGCCCAAGAGAGGCTATCAGGTTTCTACTGGGACTGGGTATGGCCCACAGAAATGAGACTGTGCCCATCCCCTGCTCCAGGGAGGTGGCACAGGTAAGCCCAGTGGTGCTGGGGACAAACAGCAGCAGTGGTGTGGGCAGGGGCCATTTACACAATTAGATCCAACTCTGCAGAGGTCTGACTTTCCTTCATTTTACCCAGACAAGCTAGACTAAACCATAAGCAGGTTACCCTTTCCCTCAACACATCCCTGATGTGGAGCACCTCCTTACTCCTCTTAGACAAACTGGTGTATGGTCTCAAACCAAACCTGTCCCTGCCCGGGGCAGCAGGTTCTTGCCACCTTTTGTGTCACATTTGCAAGCTCTGAGACCTCCCAAGGATTCAGTGCATGAACAGAGCCCTTCCCTGTCCCCCAGCATCTTCTGTCTCTCTTCAGACAGGGGGCCTTTATTGAAAATGGCTTTAAATGGATTTTAAAGATGACGATATAAAAAACAAAAACAAAAACAAAAAAACCCCACACTGCTATACAAAAGAAATCCCAGCTGAGCCCATTACACGTTATTGAGTTAAATAAGAGGGATTTTACACAGCCTGTAATTGAGTTTTAAATCATGGTTCTAAACAGCTGCTGATCTCTGGAAAGACTCAGAAAGAGTGTGCTTAGACAGAGTCCTGTTAGCACAACACAAGAAGAGCTCCCACATGCCACGAATAGGCACATTTGCAATCCAGATTTTATATCTGAAGAAAGAATTTGCTGATTACTAATCTCTGCTGATTAATAATGTTTTAACAAAGGTACTGCAGAAGGTTTGCTAGTCTTGTCTAGAGAGTTACAGACTTTGGCCAAGCAAAGTCCTTTATCCAAAAATATATTTGTCTACGAAGTACAATTATCATTCTTAGGAATGCCAGGTATGGATGCCCGTGTTTCTTGTTCTTGTTAAGCGCAATTTGTGCTACAGATAAGGAGGTTAAAGGCTACAAGCTAAGCAAGGTTTGTCAGGACAGATAATTTCTTCAATTAGACCAAAACCAGCATTAGAAAATTCAGACAAACTTTCAGATATGGAAGCCAACCTGTCCAATAGCTGACTAATTCTTTTCTGCCCATTTATCACTGAAAAGACATTGCACCTCCCTAAAAACTTTGCTTTGTTTAGCTTAATTCTCATTAAAAGTGTATTAAGCTAAAGAGAAACAAGGCACACTTGTTTCACGATGAATACGTCCACAGTGTGAATTATATGGTGTTTTCTGAGTGAGATAGCACCGCTTAACAGCAGCATTTTGCTTTTATCAAAACCAAAGCCAAATTGCTTGTGCTACAATTAATTTAACTTTCATCTTTGCATTTGACTGTACCAGAATGTACTCAGTTACTGGGATAAGGGTCCCTATGAACATGAGGGTAAGGAGATCTGCCTTTAAGATACTGGAGTGAAAAAGGATTTCTGAGAGTTTGAAGCCTAATTCCTAGCAAGAAAGGTAACATTTCTAGGAGTGATGAAATCTGGCACCTTTCTCTGGAGAATATAAATGTACTCCTAATATCATCAAGTAGTTATGAGTATCAAATGGTTTCCTAGAAATCAGGACCAAGTAACGAATGTCAGTCAATATTCCAACAGGCTAAATTACTTGGCTACAAAGTTTATAAGAAATAATCAGGCCAGATCCAGTTTATAATAATTGCAAAGGATGATCAAACCTCTTTATTATGACACATACAGATGGAACAGATTGTTCCTTCAAACTTCTGCTGTGCCAGCAGAAGAAGCATTTCACTGAGCTCTGCATGGCTTTTGCTCTCGTGCAATTGTACTTCATTTCTAAAGTATAGCAGACAGGTGAGTTTCACAAAAGGGTTATATCTGCTAGGTATAATTACAGGTAACAACTAAATATTGTGGTAAGCAAAATAAAAGAGTACAACATCAGCATGATGGGTGATGTCTTTTACTGCATTTATAATTAAATAGCAATTCATCAAAATAAATCCAGCTACCAGGTCCAGAATCAGACATGAATTTGCATGGTGAAATTGTCCTCCATTTCTCACACCATTCTCCATTTGTTACAACCAAATGCATGGTGGGGATTTTCAAACCTTAGAGGCCTACTAGTACAACTATGTATCAGAAGTTGCTAAGCTGCTGAAAATTTCAGAAGACTGAGTGTGTTAGATTCCCTGTGAGAGCTTAACATGTGCTATATTCAACTTTTCAGCATCCCACCAACCCACAGAGGCTCTGTCCTGAGTTGCGCATCCTGTGGGTGGGTGACAGACATGGACATGCGTCTTATTGTGGGGTTCACAAACACTGTCATGCTTCATGTGAGCTTACCTAAGCTTGATGGTAGGAATTTGTGAGAACTATTATTAGTCCCAGTTCCAAAGGAATTTAGGGACTTGCCTCCACACAAAGTCTCCCCCATCCTGCCTGAACAACCTAGTGTTCAGGGAGCATCTTGACGAAGGGTGTGTATAGACATTTCTTGTGTGGAATGGGAGAGGGACCACATATCTCACCTCCCATCTGGGGCCTGAACTACAGAGCTAAGGTGTGCATGAAAGCATATTTCAGTCTCCTATTCAGGCAACTCATCAGCAAGAAACTAGGACATCTACTCATGACATCTACTCATTAATCTCACTCCAGCCACACAAGTATTCTAACACTGGGCTGTGAAGTCACATCTCCAAATCCATCAAGCATCACTATTACCATGCCAGTGGACTGCAGATATCCTGAATTTCTCTGACATTGTGTCTTGGGCATACAAGTGAACAATATTCACTTGGCAATTGACCATCATCTCTTCCACATCTCCATTGTACGCACAGCACTGGTGAGAGTGGGGGAGAAGACTAAAGACACACTGCAAGCACAGCCCTCAGCAGTGCCCAGTTCAAGCCACAGCAGAACGTATTTCATTGCCTGTGGGACAGGCAGTGGTGGAACAGGGAGAGAAGTACCGCCAAGTTGGACACCATACAAAAACAAAATCAAGGACGTGGTGAGGCGTTTCCCACTTGAAAAGCAAACAAGGAAGATCTCATGCCTTTGCATCTGTGTCAGCATGACAGGACTGCCGCCGGCTGAACAAGTTGCCAGCCCCTGACAATTATAGCCCTGGTAATCCACATCATCCCAGGTAGATGAAGCGCTCAGGTAAAAATAGCAAACAGGTCAGAAGGAGGTTATAGAAATACCAGAGGATTATTCATATTCCTTCAGGTAGCTATAAGGAACAGTTTAAACACAAGAATGATAGATTAGAGTTGTCGCTGACAGAGAGAAATGACTTATCTAAGGACCAAGCTACATTTAACCTTCTTTCTTCTGGTGTACAAGCCAAAGTCCTTTTCAAAGGGAGCCAGCCATCAAGAGGTAACCAAAAAATGGCATGCATGGTCCTTCTGCACCACTGGTCATCTGAAAGCAAGGTGAGGATACAAACAAGAGTCTCAGGCTGCCTTGCCCTAGACATGCTCCTCTGAAGTGCTGCACACATGAGTCTAAGCAGGGACAATGCTGGGGCTATGGAGAGGAGCAGAGTAGTAGTAGATTTTGCAGCACTACTCAAGACCTGAAAGATAAGAGAGCCCGAGAGGAAGACTGTGATTTGTTCTATTTTATCCATTTGTAAGTAATCCTGGTCTTAGAAGTTATAAATTTACAGTAACAGTGAAGTGATCTCAGGTGCATTGCTCAGATTTGGCAGGAGGGGGACAGCTCTCCAGTCTTCAGAGTACAGCAGAGTTACTTGGGGGATAGTGTCAAAGTGCACTTAAGAAATGATATTTCATGCATTCATTGTGCTAAGTGAAGACAATAGGCAGACACAGAGAAGATAGACCATGTATTTAGAAAGGCCTGACAAAGTTTTCTACTCTTGTGCTTTGGCCTTGTGTTTTTAGTCTCTTTAATTTCATCTGTCATAGGATGATCCATCTGTAAACCTTATTAGATTAAAACTAACTTAAGACAGATGAGACCAGAAAATTGTTTTTCTGCCTCCTCAGAAAATATATATAAAAGAGTGATGTGTTTTTTGTTTGTTTGTTTAAGCAAATTTGTTTAATTAGCAACAAAAAAGCACAGAGCAGAAACTGCCAGAACAGCTCATTGACTGGGGGAGGAAACAGCCACCTCCTATCCTGGCTGAGCTGCACTGAGGACCTCCCTGAGAGCTGGGACTAAGCTCCTGGCACTACCAGCATCTCATGGACAGGGTGAGCTTGGAGGACACAGTGACAGGCCTGCTGGGTACTCGAGCTTTGGGCTACAGTGCTCCAGCTCTGGCTGGAAAGTTCAAGGTATCAAACAAACATCTCCTTGTGGCTGTGTGTCACACATATCACACACTGGGATATGTGTGACACCAGCTGTGTCAGAGCATAACATAGGCTGGTTGCCCTTGAAGAGATGTCACCAGCTAGGGTCCACATGTCCAGTAGGACCATGGCTATGGGTGAGCATTCCTACAGTGTAGCTCACACCTGGTCTAAGAGTTGATAGCTGAGCTGAAATGGGCTCCTGGACTTAAGGGCAGGGGTGTGGGTTGGGACTATGGGTGAGGTTGATCAAAGCCATTATGGCTTAGTGGTACCCTCAGGGCTCTGACAAGCTGGCTACACCTGCAAGACCCTGCCTGCTTTGCAGTTGCTGGAAGCCACTATGCACTTTTCATAGAGGATGTTTTACACTTGCAAAGAAACATTCAATTCTCTCTGCCTCCACCTTGTGCAGACAGTCTACCTCTCTTCCTTGTCATCAGCTGGTGTGTGACACGTCCAGCTGTGACTCACTGTAGCACTGGGGAGGGCAGCTCTTGGCCAACTTGCTGGTTTGCTGGGGGTGGTCACCACTGACAGCTCTTGTTGGACAGCAATGAACTGATGAGCTCCCTGGGGACATCAGAGGCCTTCTGGGGTCAGAACTATCTGCCAAAAAGTGTTGAAAAGCAAGGGATGCTGACAGGCTAGACCAGGTCTCATTTGAATGTCAGCTAGGAGAGCATCTGAGGCATCTTTGGTATTAAGAACTTTTAATGCTTTTGTGTATGTGCAGCAGAAGGAAATATATTATCTCTGTAAGTGCTGGGTAATACAGGCATGAGCAAGTAATGCAGAGCACAGCGTCTGCCCCTCTGCTCCCATTGTGAGGAAGCTGCAGGCTGCCATGAGGCCTCCCCTGATCTCTTCCCTGGGCTGAACAAACCAAGCGACCTCGGATGCTCCTCATACATCATGCCATCCAGACCATTCACCATCTTTGTTGTCTTCCTTTGGACACTCTCTAATAGTTTTATGTCCCTATATGGTGGCATCCCAAACTGCACACAGTAGTCAGTAAGGCCACACCAGAGCAGAGCAGGACAATCCCTTCCCTCGACCGGCTAGCAGTGCTATGCCTGATGCACCCCAAGGTATGGTTGGCTCTTTTGGCTGCCAGGGCATGCTGATGACTCAGATTCAACTTGCCATCAAACAGAAACCCCAGATCCCTCTCTGCGTGGCTGCTCTCTCCAGCCTCTCATCCCCCAGTCTGTATGTATAGCCAGGTTTGCCCCTTCCCAGGTGTAGAATCCAGCACTTGCTCTTGTTAAACTTCATATTGTTGGTGATTGCCCAACCCTCTACTTTGCAGAGTACTACATACAAGGCCTTTCTGTGCACTAGGGAGTTGACAGCTCCTCCTAATTATGTATTATCCACAAAATTACTCAGTGTGTGTTTTACCCCTGTGTCCAGATAATTTATAAAACATGGTAGAGGCCTCAGAAACTGTGTGTTCTTAAGAAAGATCTACTTCCATACATTTCTTAGTGGGGCAATTGTGCTGGTTGAACACAGAGCAACTGATTCTGAGACAGAGAAAGGTAATGAAAATGATCAAGGGGGATGTAAAGACTGTCTTGCGAGGAGACGACATGGAAAAGAAAGGAAATGACTTCAGTCTGGAGAGAAGGAAAAGGAACATGGGCAAGGTTGCAAAAGTCATAAAGGAGGTGGATGATTTGAATGACAAAACCACTACCTAAATTGAATCTAAATCTATCTAAACTGCACCTCACATTGCTAGAATTGGATGGGCTAATAGGAGATGGGGCAGTCAATGAAACTTGCCAGATATCAGTTTGAAAGGCAGAAAAGAAATCACTTCCTGACCTAGTGGGAACCAAACAGTTGGAGCTTGCTGTCATGAAGGGCCATGGATGCAGACAGTATCAGCAGGTTCAGAAATAGATTATAAAAAATCATGGGCAGCAGGTCCATAAATACATATTAATGGCCTAGGCAGGGATGTCCCATCTTCTGTCTAATCCAACAGTTGCAGATGCAGGAGGAAGTAAGACTATGAAATGCAAAAAGAAAACCACTTACATGTGCACTCAATCCATTCTCACTGCTTCTGGAGGCATAACCCTGGGCTGAACGGGCCACCCAGAAGGATATTTGTTATTCTGGGTAAAACAAATGGGGTTCCCTTTTCATCTCAGTAGAGGAAGGTGAAAAATCAAATCTCCAAACATGATTCTACAAAAATCAGGTTTCCTGGCACCTCTCATGTCCTGAATGGGAAAATGGCCTACCAAGTCCACACAAGAAACCTGGAATCTGGACTGCATCAAAACTATACTTGAACTTAGATTTAAGATTGCAAATATTTCTGGTAGAGACAGAGACCTCAGAAGAAATAATTCCTGGAAAGTTAGAAAAAAATTCCTATCTATTGTCATTGATATACTTTGACGTTTCATATTAGAATGGCACTGTTTTGCCCCAGAACTGACCTCCTTTCTTCTCTGAAGGGATTATAAAAGGATTGAGCAACCTGAAGATAAAGTCTAGCACTCAGAGCTATACCCAAGCGATTCTCAGACCTGCCTGTTATTTGCACACCTCTGACCCTGAGCAGCACAAGGAGCTAGCATAGAGTGTAGTCCCCAAAGAACTTGCTCCAGCACTACCTGACAAGGGCTAACACAGTCCCAGCAGCATGTAGTTACTTCTTTGTGTAGACCAGCACTTTGAATAAAATCTTGGGTTTAGATCTAAAAACTATGTCATCTCTGTGTCTTCCCTTTCACAAAGAGTTCATTAATGTGGCAGACCCCAGTGTGGGGCAGAGATGGGTTAGCCTGAAGTGAGCTAACTACAGCACTGGAAATATTTTAACTATAGACTCCCTGTACTCAGTGTGAGACAATTCATCTAACCGCAGTGCAGAATAATGTGACCTTGAGCTCCAAATGCTTGCAATGTGTTGCTTTCACTACCTTAATTTGTTCATTTGAAGTTAGTTCAGTGTCTCCAACAGCTCTACAGCCTGAATAGTAGACGGAGTCAGAAGGTAACTAGGTGATAAACCTGGGATCGTCTTGGGGGTTCCTGTTCTTGGTTCATGCCAACATAAAGGAAATTGAGCAGTACTTTCTATTCATCATGCAAAAACCCTTTGAACTTCATAGACATAGAAAAGATATTAAATTACTTCCTTCTTTTTTTTTTTTTTTTTTTTTTTTTTTTTTTTTTTCCTTCCGTATTTATCAGGTCTTAAGAAAGATTATTTATCCAAGAACCTAGTTTAAACAAATTAGACATGCTATAGCTCACCACCCAGTAAATGATACTTAGTAGGGAATAGGTCTACACTTATCACCTCTTGCCATGTCCTGGGACAGGCATAGAGAGAGCTCAATGCAGAAGACATGGAATGATGACACTAAGTAGTGTCATGTCCCCTACAGGTAATGGGTTACTATGAACTTACTGACATTTGCTGCACTGTCACAGTACTTGTAGGAGTAACCTCGAACAATGGGGATGAGCCACGGGTTCCTGTACCACATCCAGAACTGACAGAGATTCCATTTGCACCAAAGACAGTGACCAACAATGCATTTTCAAATATCCCTTGCACAAAACACCAAAGGACTTTTTACCTTGGTCATGTATCTAAATGCTGTTGAGATTTAAAACTTTTACATTACCCCTCAATGGCTAAAAAAATTGTCTTCAAGAAGGTTGTGACAGCATCACTTTGGACCTACAGAGCATTAACACATGGGGACTAAGTGTTCTCAGACTTTGAAATCCAACTTAAAAGAATGACCTCTAAAACATTAAAATATTTTGCAAAGTATTTGTCAGTAAAATATTGTAATATTTCATTTTAGAACAGCATTTTTTCACCACAGAACTGGTCTCCATTGCTCTCTCTGAAGAGATGAGGAAATTGTTGAGTGACCCAAAACACCTGGGACCGAGATCCCAACAGGGACACACAGAGAGAGATCAGCTATCCAAATCTGAGCCTCGATATGGCAGCACCGAACATCAGCAGTGCTTAAAGAAAGGTGCAGCGAGGCTGAGGACAGCAGAAGCTCTCAGCCCCCTTGCTGGGCAAAGAAGGAAGAACAGTGTCATAATTTTTCCAGTGAAGATGAATGACAGGGGAGAGACAAAGGTCATAAGCTCTTTATCAGGGAGTGTGAAAAGGAGTGTGAACAGAGGGCACACCAGCCACTCTGGCAGCTGCTAATGAGCACATTCTTATCTGGTGCTAAATGTGAGCTCAGCCCCTCCTGCTGAAGAGAAAGCTGCCATGGTGGGGTGTTCCCTATATTCCCTCTCCTCTTACACAGTATGGGTGTGTGCACATGGCACAGAGTTACCTCAGGGCAGGCTCTCTTTGCTGACAAATCCATTCCCAGCAGCTCATAGGAAGTCCCCAGATGAGTTTGGAGCAAGCTAAGGACATCTTGGTTTCAGGAACCAAGCCATTTAGAGCCCTCAGCACTTCCATCTAAATGCTCTGTGCAATCCATGTGAAGAAAACAACTTTGCATTACTGCTGCAGGGCCACATTTCCCACCACTGGTAGTCATTTGAGAAGTTCCTACCCAATGCAGTGCCAGTCGCCCTGCAGATCTCCCTGTGGCAGTGCATGCATTTGGCCAGGCCCTGGTGACAATGCCAGCAGGCACATGGAGTGCCATGAACAAAACTGTACCCACCATCACTAACAATGCTGAGTATTTGAAAGCAAGACAACCTGGCGGCCCAGAATCAAGAAAGCTCCTGCCCCAGCAAATTATGCAGGTAAGGATGTGTCTATGTACAAGTGTGTGCATAGGGAGTGCAACTACTCTTTGCTACATCTGTTTGTCACATGTATCTGCTCAGGAGAGCGGTGACTCCACATGAATATCTGTACAGCAATGCCTATGTTGGTCATCTATGTGGGGTAGAATGTGTGTCTGTTGTATGGAAAGTACGTGTCCATATGTGTTCAACTGTGCATTCAGGTGGTGGATGGTTATTTGGTGTTCTCTTTAAACAACATTTTGCATCTGCTTCCTTCATCTCTCTCTCTATATTATATATATATATAAAAATTGGAAGCTATGTGTAATTCACGTGTTGAAAACAATGTTCAGTATGCCTGGGTGTCAGGATGAGCCTTGGAAAATAAGGAGTTTCATCTGCAGAGGGGAAGGCAGGACATTATTTAGAAAGACATCTTGCTTTCCCTGTGCTCTGTGGGAGTTAAGGCAGCAGACTCCACACCCTTCTCTGCTGGTGGCAAATGTGCATCTTTGAGAAATGTTGGCTTCAGATGTTAAAATACCAGTTGGATATGACATCTGAAGCTATCTCACATTTGAGTATATTGCTATTTTTGGTTATTCATTCACATGTTTGGTATCCATATGCTGGGGTCTGCTCAAGGCATTATCTAAGGAGTGCAGAGTTCAGTCCTGGTGGGGTGTTGCATCACCCAAGCTCTAAGGCAGACACCTCATCCTGTGGCTACTGCTACAGTCAGTAGAGAAACAAGCACACACAGAGGCAGAGCAGAATGGAAGACTTGCTCAGGTCCTTGGGCAACCCTGCAGGAGAATCCCTATTACTTGTAGAGTGCACAGAGAGCAAGCACTGAGCTGGCCAGCCAGGATGGGAGAAAGTAGTTAAGGGCAAAGACCTTAGTGGGATGCAAGAGGAGGAAAACACAGGGGACAGTTTAGACTGGACATCAGTGTGTTGGACCTAAATTTTTAGTCACAGCCTTCCTCTGAGTTGACAAAAGGGGTCTTTTGAGGATGCAGAGAACACTGCAGACAGTATATTAATTTATTCTCTTTTTAATATTGCTCATCATGATTCTTCACTGTCTTCACTACCCATCAGCTGGGACAAGGTACATTTAGAGCTCACCCTTTACTGGGCTTTGATTTTCCATCTCTTTTCTTTGCATGCCCTCTCCAGAGAAAAGTTTATAACACCATGTGAAACCTGTTACTGTCCAGACATTGTCCTGAGAGACGGGACTCCTGGGTCCTGATCTTGGCTTGGCCAAAGGTTTCATTTATAACCTTACCTTTGAACTCACCTGTAAAATTGCCTAATTCAAAGCATTCAGCTGTTACTGATCAAAAGGTTAGATCCTTTTTAACACTGCTGAAATTTCTTTCTGTAGACACCCACCCTGTTAATCTGGAGCTCCTGAAAGGTTAGGCAGGGCTTGCAGGTTTTCTGTTACAGTGAGCTGCAGGGGCTGGTTCAAGGTTAGTTATGTCAATGCTGGCACAAATATATTGGATAGGAAGGGTACTGGTATGGTGCATATGCTGGGACCAGGCAGAGGTATTTTTAAACTACTTAAAGAACCAATAGTAACTACCCAAACACACTGCCTTCCAACCGCATGCTGTAACCAAACACTGCTTACAGCTCAGGCTCCTCGTAGCTTGGTCTACCACCTCCATGGTTTCTACCTACTCCCCTGCAACATCACGTCTCAAGAGATACAGAAGGTGGCCAAGCATCCCATGGAGGGTATACACTTCCTGTGCACCATCTTCTCCCATGCAAAACTGAAAATGGATTTTTTTCAGATCTTGAGAGAATCTCAGATGAAAGAAATACAGAAACTAGCCCAGAGGCCTGGGACAGCGTGCACTGAAATCATTTGGTTTTGAACTGGGTTTCACTTGTGTTTGTAGTTTTTAGCAGTGCTCCAAGACCTGGGTGTGGAGGCAGAGTTCCAAGCAACAGACACTGTTTGAAACAAGTCTTTGAGGGCTGCCTTTAAAGATGAGCCCTCCAGATCTTTATTCCCCTTAAAGTGGGAGAGGTGACTTGGATTACGTCTCCTGGCACTAGTCATGTACGTACCTGCATGTTTATAATCATAGATTTAGACCAAAACACAGAATTATATCATTCTTCACGTGCTTACATTACAGGTCTGTAGTTATTACCCTGTCTTGACTCTATGCACTGGGCAAATGGCAAAGAAAATTCAGGAATAGTGTTATTTGAGGTTTTTAAGCTTCTTTATATTTCTTTCTCCCTGAATGCTGAAAGAAGTGTTCATGACCTCACCAGCATCTGATTTATAGACACTTACTTCCCAGCTGACAAACCCTTATACAGTGAAATCTCTTTATTATCTGGGATACAAGATCCTCCTGCAGTTCAAAAACAGATGGTTATACCACCCAGGACTCCAAGACCAGAACTGATGAATGGCACCAGCATGATATTATGCATTAACAAAGCAGAGTCAGCATGGCCTGGAGCTGTGTCCCCTCATTGGGTCATGCTGCTAGACTGGTGTGCTGTCACCACGCATCCCATCGAGGTGTTCCTCTGTGAAATAGGGGTAGAAATGCTTCCAGAAGGTCCACATGCATTCAGGAAGTGTTTTCAGCCAGCTGAGAATAATCACATCTACTTTGCTTGCATCTATTGTGCTTTGGTGCTGTCGTCTTCACATTGTCCACGCTCCTGACACTGCTGTGCTTTCACTGATTTCAGTGCACTTACTCCTGGTGTGTATTGGAGCATGACTCAGTACCAAGAGTTTCACCATTGTATGGGTAGAAAAACTTGTAGAGGGTAATGAGGGAGCCATCTGTTATTCTGTTGTGCCACAAGGGGAGGCAGAAAAAAGTTTTAGAAAGCTTTTTCAGTGGCTTTGAAACTAGAGCATGCTCTGATATAGCATTTGCAACGGTCTCCCTGATACTGGTCCCTGCCTATTCAATATGCTCCAGCCACCTCTCCTGGAAATCTCAAGTGCCAGATAGACGTAACTTTAATGAGATTTCAAGCCAGCCAGCCTTTCCTGTTCTCAACTTGTAGGAGTGCAAACCTCATCATGCATCTTTAGAGCTCCTTTATATTTTATTAAAATGTTGCTGGAGAAGAGGGCACAAGAGGGGATTTCTCTAAGGGAGAGATATTTGTGGGCCAGGAGAGCTGATGTCAAGGGACGTGTCCATGAGTGGTAGAAGGTTTGGGAAGGATGTGTCCTTGGGTGGACTCCTTCAGCACCATCTGTGCTTACAGCTGAGCAAATGTGTGAGTACATGTGACAGTGACGTACATGGGAACCAAAGCAGGGACAGCATCTGACAGTCCAGAAGAGGTTCAGCTGCATTGTTACATGATGCTCTGAAATAATTAAGGGGAACCACCTCATGCAAGGATTTTTAATAATTCTAAGGAAACAAAGACTAACATGAAAGGGGAAGATATTTTAATTTGCGCTTTAAATTAACTATTTTATTTGACTTCAAGCAAAGGACTTGTGGCTGCTGCATGAAATGCGACAGGAATGTAATGGATCTGCCTGTCTTGATTCAGTACTGGTGAGGACAGGCAGGGGCCTCATGACCTCATAGGTGTTTTCCATCTCTCATTTCTCTGACTCTGTGATAGAATGAGACAGGAGGCATTAAAAAGACATCTGAGAGGAAAAAGCTTTCCCATTACATCAATAAAAAATACTGGCCCCAGTGGGAGGAGGCTGTCAAAGACGCCCAACCTGAAGGCCTTAATAAAACTTGTCTTTTGAGCAGCGGATACTTCTTTCCCTATAACATGTAAAGCTGCAAAAACTGACAGCCAAGGTAACAGTAGGAGCCTTCAGCTCTGAAAGCAGAGTTTGCTTTGCTCTGGGTTGCAGGAGTTTCTAGGGGACCTGAGTTTCTTGAACACTTCCCTTTCAAACAAAAAATGATGAAGTGCCATGGATGGAAGTAATTTTTTTTCCTTTTCCTCCTTTTTCCTCTGATAGCTCTTCTCCATCCTGCCTTACTGAAAGAAAATGGCCTACCCAAAACCAAAAAAGTTAATCAGCTGGAACCAACAAATCGAACTACTTCCACTTATTGTCCCTCTCACAGAACCTGCTCAAGCATCCCATATATCACCTGTCCCCAGTCATTATTTCCATATTATGTACAGCACAGCTCCCCACTTTCTCAAACATTAGGCAGAAAAACTGCAGAAAATAGTTTCAATGCCAGCAATACACAGCCAGCACAGCTGCAATCTGTGTTCCAGGCTTGCACTTCAGGAGCAGTTAATACAGTTCATAGGTTAATTCAGGTGTGGAAGAACCTAAGAAGGTTTCTAGGCCAACCTCCTGCTCAGCTGGAGCATGTCACCATCCACACAATTTTTTCTGTCCATCTGTTTCATAGTCAGAGATACGAGATGCCTGGAACAAAAGTATTCTTGTCTAGGACAGGGGAGCTATCATGTCCACCAGCAACTCCCAGCCTTGCATTTTGGAAACAACCCCACTAACCTTCACCTCTATTTTACAGTATATGGCCTTTCTCCTCAAGAACTTCCATCTTCCAAAAGATTCTTCACTTCTGTCAACCCTAGGCAAGTATCAATTGTACTTGCTCTCCTTGCAATTCTGATCATCATGTCTCCCTTGTTCTCAGAACAAATAACAGGAGATGGAAGTGCAGTGGAGACATTGGCCTCCAGCTGCAGAAATCATATCTCTTGAGCGGACCTGTGCAAGAATCCCTTCTATTTCCAAAACAACCTCCTCACATCTCAGCATAGGGCATCCCCCACCCCAACCCTACTCCCATTTCACAGGGATGAAGGGAAATTCAGAAGTGACACATCTCTGCTGTTCCATGAGAGGGCAGTATCGTATGGAAGCAAAGCCTCCACTGAAAAATGTAGGGATGTCTGGGCAGGAGGAGGCAGGGGGAGATAGGAGAAAGGTCCCAGAGAATTGAATAAAAACAAAGTCCATTATGTTCTCAGGGACTTACCAAGACTCTGCAGACACCCAGAATTTACTAGAGCTCCTTTTTATGCGGTTTGAAGTCTGGAACAGGGCTAGAAATCTCTTTGAAACACGGATGAAGAAAATAAAATAAAGGAGGTTATTATCTATTAATTTCTGTGTGATACCTTTGTACAGAGCAGGTTCCGAAGGATTCTGCTTGGGGCTCTTTAGAAATCTTGCCCCTTGCTGAACTGCCCTAACTTTGTACTACTGGAGTTTAATCAGAGGGGACGCTCAAGTCATTATGTTTTTTCTCAAAATCTCACTGAGGTTCCTGGCAAATCATCACATCTTCAGAAGAGACCTTGATACATTGCCTGCTGGGAACTGAAGGTGCAGAGGAAAATCTAGGCCAAGCACCCTGGGAATAATTAATTCCTGAGTACCACTGGGACATAAAATAGCATCCTTATTGATAATTTCTCTTTATGTAGATATCCAGGGAGGATCATCTAGCTTTCCAGCACGTCACCTACAAAGGTCCCATCCCGTATTCTTTCCCCTACAAATATCTTACACTATATAAATAGGTCACAAGTCAAGAAGTTGCTTCTGAAAGAGGTTACACCTCAGGTAGCAGCTGCCCTCCAGCATGACTTGGGTTCACCCTGACTTAGTTTGTCTGCTTTCTGTTCTCCATCAAGAAGGAGTGAGACAAGTACACCACGGCTGAAGAGGCCAGACACTGTGACACCTGGATACCTTCCTACAGAAATGATCCTAAATATAGAAGAGGAAGGGAGACTGTCTCCACTGAGTTCATTTCACACTGCAACATGCAAGAGAAGAGGATTTGCCTCTATCTTGCAAGCAGACTTTCTAGAAATGGGAGATATCCTCTTCTGCGGGAGGAAGAAAACTTCCTCCTCCCTCCCCTGCCATGCCAGAGCAAAGGGCAAACCATGAACACTCTCTCCTTAACCACACACAACCACAACAAAGACATAAAGAGGTCTCTGCTCCTTCGAGCGTCCCCATGGTATAACCCCTGACAGCTGCAGCATGTGTTATGAGGCTTGGTCCTGGATCCTGCTGAAGATCTGATCCTTCCTGATCAGATGACTTCACACAAGTTGCTGCCTCAGGTTCAGTGTCTTAAAGAAGGATTATTGCTACTACCTCACACCTTAAAAAAAAACATTGAGACCTAGAGGGAAGTGGAGCAGAGGGGTAGATACTATCACTGCCCACAAACTGAGTGTGCCCCATGTAATCATCTGGCAGATGCTCCACGGGTATAACTTTGGAGATGCCTCTGAAGGATTCTGCTGACCATGTCCCATCCAGTGTGCAGAATGTGTGGTTACATAACTTATTTGCCTCTCTTTTAAAGAGGCCCTGAGGCACCAATGCTAATGGAAAAACAGAACAAGCAGGAGGGCAGGGAGGGGCAGACAGATGGCCATCTCTCCAGCAGCGAGGCTTTTATTTGTCAAAAAGTTATGAGATCACTCTAGGAAAAATATCAACAAAACAGGGAACAACCTCAGGTTTCCTTAACACTACTGAGGTTGTTTCTATCCTTTTTATTTTTATCCCCTTTTTCTTCCATAAAGCTTTCTTTCAGCAACTGTGCACATTCTGATTTACAAATTCACTTGACCTTCAGGTCTTTGGAGCATGTTTCACGTAGGACCATACCTCTGCACTGTGACTGCTGCCCCTGTGGCCCCTGCACTCCTGTAGGGATTGCATCTGCCAACGCAGCAGCGTAGCCAGGGATTTGATTCTCGTGCCAAGGTACTCACACATAAGCATACCCTAGTTTTTATGAGGTTATGCTGAATCAGTTGCCTAACAATGCTGGAGGGATCCCAAGGCTATTAAGGTCCTGTATCATGGGTCTTTGAAACTGCAAACACCATCACTTGTTTTAAATCAATGCTGCTGGGATAGATTTTCAAAAGACTTTGCAAAGATTTATTTTTTAACTAACTATGAGGCACTTCCCAGAGACATCTTCCATGTGAGGAGCTTCAGCTGCCAGCAAACCCCAGAACTAAGACTTTTTAAGATGTTGGTTGGTGTGGGTGGTGACTCATTAGAGCAGATGACTACAGAGTTCAAATTTCCAGTGGCTAGAATCAAAAATCAAAGCTAGGAAACAGTGGAAATGAGTAAACAGTAACAGTTTAATTGTCAGAAATTCCTAGATTTTATGCAAAAAAAAAGTGATGAATCTTCCAATACAAAGAAACACAGACTGTCAGAGGTGGTCGTATCTCTTCTGGCTGAGTTAGACCATCTTGGAGAAACACCTAATCTTGGTTCAATGTTAACTAAAAGGTTCCCAGCATGTTGCCCACAAGATCTTCTGCCATTACTCATAACCACAGGATTATGAACAAACTGAATTTGCCACCACTAAAAACCCAGATTGACAGGGAAAGCCAAATACCTCCAGGCCTGCAGCATGCTACTTGCCCAGTACTTTAACCCACGGGCCAGAGAAGGCTGCGACTCGTGTTAAATGATGGGAACTGGCCACACCTCTGTTGGAGGCTTCTTGCTAGTTAATCATTATAGCCATAACCACAAAAACAATGATGGCAGTGTGGCAGAATCATACAGCTTAGAGTAGAGTACAATGTCTCTTCAGAGTATGAAGAAGGACAAGTTGGAACTTTAAGCCATTGTTAAGCCACCTTTGCCAGTTATTGAATGGACTATGAAACCCTTTTCATTTTTCAAAGCGGTTTCTAAGAAGAGAGACAGTGGTGTCTGGAGTTATAGTTACCACAGGAACATGTTTTCTCAAAGCTATTGATCCTTTAGCTGTACTTTCTCCTGGTATCTGAGCTTCAGTTCACCATTCTCTCAAATAATACTCTGCAAGAGATTTGGGCTCCAGAGACTAACTTGCTGTCTCTCACTAACTTGGTTCAGATGCATTTCATTTGCAGTTGTGACTCACTCCTCATGGCTGTATTCATTTCTCATAAAGCTGGGTGACTTAATCATACCTTCTCACTGAACTAATGCTACTGCGCCTTACCTCCTGGCTACACCAGGCAGCATACCTGGGTAATAATGCTGCTTCCAGCAGCCTCTTGGCTCATGGGCACAATTAGCAGACTGCAGCAAGATGCTGAGCTGGGCTGCTCGGTTAGCACCAAGCTACTGTAGTAACACGTGTACCCAGAGCTTCACATGCCTCTGCTCCTGGGAGGTGTCTCTGCTTGCTCTCTGGGGGAGTTGTCCCTATCTAACAGATGGGCAGCAGGCCTGGAGCTCCCAAACCCAGCTCCCTAAGCTGTTATTCTTGCAGACTAGGCTCACTCCTGAACTCGAATCCCTATGGCTCATGAAGATTTTACTTGGCAACTCAGAGGAAGGTGCCTTGAGAAGTTGGCTTCAGTCTGGAGGCCGTCCAACCTGCCCCAGACAGCAGCCCCCAAGTGCCTCTTCACCTGGTAGGAAGTGCCAGAGTTCACCCTGCTCCAGCCTCTCTTTCTCTGCTTCTCCACCCTCCATGGCTGCAGCAGGAAGGGGGGCTGGGACTGGGCTCTGCTGGTTCTGTTCTTGCTCAGAAGATAATAGGAATTCCCCATCATGGCATATGGTCTCCAAATGGGATCAGAAACACTGGGCTACAAGATCTGAAACTCTTAAGAGCTAAAAAAAAAAATACTCTCAGGAAAACAAGAATAAGAACAGTAGCTTGTTCACGAAGTAAGACAGCCTCCTTTGAACACTCTGAGATGCTGTAGAGGGGAGGTATTTAGTGGATAGGAGCCATTGCCATGCCTGCCTCCGCTGGCTCTACCAGTTTCAAACCCATTCTTCATCACTCATTGCTGTACTCATACCTATCTCTCTTTTATTCCACAGACTATTTATATTTTTGATGTACATAATGTTACAACAAAAACCACAGAGCAAATATACACATTCTTAAGCTATAAATATTGCTGGAAACTAATGACATCGTGCAGACAAAAGGAATTGTTCTGATAATAAATTATTGTCTTTCTCTTATTATGCACTGAAATTCTGTGGTGACTCACTGAAAAGTGCATTGTTTGCCTAGAGAGCAATTATAGGACTATGGGAGGTTTTTACTTAAGTGTCCCTCCAGCTCTTCTACTGAGCTACTGGGCAATACAGAATGTGAGAGTCAGGGAGTCAGAAAGCCATTAATAAACATCTTGACAGAGTAGGATAACAGAGATCGAGGAGTAATATATCCTGGTCCTCAGCTTCTCCCTAACGTTTCATTGGACAGTGCAGAGAGTAGGGATAAAGTGATGTACCTGATTAAAAATGTTCCCATGACTCAACTATAGACATCTATACCTCTGCTGTTTTTCTTTTTTCTTTTCTTTTCTTTTCTTTTCTTTTCTTTTCTTTTCTTTTCTTTTCTTTTCTTTTCTTTTCTTTTCTTTTCTTTTCTTTTCTTTTCTTTTCTTTTCTTTTCTTTTCTTTTCTTTTCTTTTCTTTCCTTTCCTTTCCTTTCCTTTCCTTTCCTTTCCTTTCCTTTCCTTTCCTTTCCTTTCCTTTCCTTTCCTTTCCTTTCCTTTCCTTTCCTTTCCTTTCCTTTCCTTTCCTTTCCTTTCCTTTCCTTTCCTTTCCTTTTCTTTTCCTTCCCAGAATCTAGAATTACATGTCTGATTCCAAAAGAACACTGAATTCTTTTCAGGTTACTGCAGAATGACAAAGCAAGCATGAACACTGTGCAAGATGTCTAAATGCCACCTCTCACATACGTTTTCCCTATAGATGTTCCCATAATGCCCAAAAGAAACATTGTTCTGCATTGAAAACCACTCTGTTTATTTACCCACCCACCTCCCAGTTGGATACTTTTAGGATTGTCAACTTTTCTTCCCCACTTCAGTCACAAACACCCACACCCACACCTATGGCTCTTTATTCTCAGCTCTCCAAGACAAAAATATTTAAACTCAACAGTAGATAAAGGGTATAACTTCCCCTAAATCAGCAGTGAAATTTGTTGATAAATGGGAAATCAAATGGGATGCAATTAGAGGAGACTAAATACAGCAAAACTGATTCAGCACTACATGACACACCTTCTCTTGCCCTGTCGTGTGGAGGAGGAAGGACACTCACCTCCCTGTACTTTTGATGATGCTATGCATGATCATATGGCATGCATATTTTGTTGTGTGTCTCCAATAATGTTTCTGCCCAGTTGCTCTAAAGATTTTTTTTTTTATTATTCCCCCCACACACATTCTTTCTCTTTGGGCACTATGCCACATTACATTTATTTGCACTTATTGTGGCTTTACATTGCCTGTACTACATGCTGTCAAGATTTCTAAATCACATGCACACAGCACCTCATTAAAATTTCTGTCTCATTCTCCTTTGAATTTCTCTTATTTCAACTTTCAGACATGATTCCTTTGTTGAAAAGTGGTTTCCCCACAGTACTTCTTGATAGTGAGTGTATCCATTCTTTGTGATCAAATCAATCTTCATTTACAAGAAACTAAATAAATGAACTCTTTCTCAGCACTCCCTACAGACGGTGAGGACTCCAGTCCTAAAGTCTTGTTTTTATTTACTTTTTTTTTTTTTTTTCTGGCACTCATCTGTGTGCAGTCCATTTTTCAACATCCTTTAAAGCCATGGACACTGGTGCTAGAGACTAAATGGCATCAGTAGAGGCAACATTTCTCCTAAATTCCCATCCAAATGCATCTCTAGGTGATAGGATCTTTGTTCTCGCACCACAGACAGTTTGCTCATCCTCCACAGAGGGTGGATTTATCCAGGCTGTGTAGCCCATAGGGCAATTCACCTGGCAAATGTAAGAGTCTGCTTCAGAGAGGGATGAATTCAGAATTCGCCAACAGTATTGTCCAGATCTCCATTGACTCTAAGAGGACATGAGCACACAGAGATACATACTCTGTGGACACCTCTCACAACTATAAGGATGCCAACCCCATTTTTCCATACTGGTCCCACCTGTGGTCTGAATGGAGTTAAAATCTCTCCACTACTTTTTTGTGCTCCATCACTGTAGGAACAACTTTTCACCTATGTTGTCCCAACCATACCTAGTAGTCCCTTCCTCCTGGAATACATTTGCATTAAAATGGGTTGAATATATTCCATGTATAGAGTAGGAGGAATTTAAGATTAACATCTTTTCTACAATACACAAAGAGATGGCCCAATGCCCAAGCAGTTTAGGAATTCCTTGTCTTTTCCTGGGACTTTCTCTTGGTCTTCTGTGTCCTATGTAAATTGCTTTCCTGGAGGACCTCTTGCATTATTAGATCAAAAATTACACCTGAACACATAGACATTTTTTTTCTAAAATAAAATAATATAAAAAAAAATACAAACAAAAGAAGTGTGTTTTAAGTTGGTTTGTTTTCCAGTAATTGTTTTAATGATGTAAAGTCTTCTCAGTTATTTGGCTCTGAAGATGTTTTCAAAACTTGAACACATTTCTGTCTTTAGCTTTTCTTAGTACATTTTTAAACTATAGATCATGGCACAGAAATTTATTGCAGTTTCTCCTTCCTCCTTCAGTGATATAGTACCTTATCTCTAATTGCAGGCTTCTCCATGCCACTGAGAAGAGAAGTGTTTCTGAAAAAGGCATCCTCTTTCTTGATCATAAATTTGTAGCTTTTAGTGATTTTAATGAACACCTCTTAGAGAACTTCTTAATTTCATTCTCAGCTTTCTGTATCTGAATTCACCAACAGTATTGTTTATCTATATCTAGTATTGTATATTGTATATGTATCTATATCTCAGCTTTCTGCATCTTTCCAACCAATTGCTCCTAGTCTGGGGGAAACATTTGCCAGGTGACTGACCCATTCTTCAGGATGCCCACAAACTCCTGTAAAGAGCCCATGAAGCATATGGCATAAAATAAATAAATAAATAAATAAAAATGCCAGTTCTCCCACTGTGAAGTTATAGACTGTTACTGGATCCCAGTCAACAGCCAACTGTTGATTAATTCTGTTTTATCCGTTTGATGTCCATCCAAGATTCTATTACACATTCTTGACAAAAATTTATTTTGTATTAATATATTATCACATATAATTAAAAAAATAATAATGATATTTTATGACCAGTTACATGAGACCTCCAGCATAAGTCATACTTTTGGAGTGTAATCCGCTTCATGTAATAAGTGCCTGTGATTTTTAGCAAGTGCCATACTATATTTGTGTGGTAAATTATGCATCAACTAAAGAGACTGCTACTAGTAGTACTTAAAAATATTAATTTCTAAATTGATTTATTTGGTACTGTTAAGAAGTGCCATCAGAACAGATGTGCTGGATATAACTGTTCAGCTCTGGGATGGGGAAAAACATTCCCATACCCATAATGTGAGATGCTGTGTGATGAATTGCCCACAGTTCTTCAATGTTAATCATGAAATCATCAGGACTTGTGTTAATGGCTTTATCTTTCAAGTGCAGATTGCAAAACACACACAAATATGACAGCAAAGAGGCCTGAGCCTTTAGTTCAGGAAATAACATATAAAGATCATGTTGACTGTTCAAATAAAATGAGGCCAGATAATGCCTGAAGCTAATGTTACATTATGCAATATATCAATAAATTGAATGCTGGTGAATCTGAAGGACAATAGAGTGGAGAAGGAAATAAACTATGCATATATAAACACTCTTCCTCCCAGCTGAATGACTAGGAGTGAGAAGCATGACTGGGATCAGAATGAAAGCTTGTTTCCACACAGAGACCTGGCCCATTCAATTTGAAGTAGGCGAAGTTTGGGGCTTTTAATGGATCTGATGAGAAGATCCTTGAGTGTGCATTAGTGAGTGCATCTTCGCACCCCTAAGATTGCCAGGACTCAACTCTTGTGCACAGAGCTGGGTGTTCATTTGCTAGCAAGCTCAAACTTAGTGGTGTGCAAGAGTGGCAGGAAGGCTGGACATCAGGCAGTGTGCACTAACACTACAGGGGCTTTGACCCTAGGTATTTCACAGAGTTTCCTTTTCATTACTTGAAATAGGCTAAAGCTCCAGACAAGCTAAAATTGGAACTCACCCTGCTTCCCTACAGTTGTGAGGCTTTCTGTGATTTAACAAACAAGTTCTGCCCTGATTCATGCATATGCTGATCTTCACTGCATTTCTGGTTGCTGTGATATTTCCAGGCATGATGGAAAACAGAAGCAGCAGTAATCGCATTAAAAAACTAGTCTGCATAATGAATGCAGTCTACTTCTCTGACATGAAAAAAATAATCTCTGAATTGTGTTGTGAACATGCAGCTTGCTCTGTCAGGTTAGCACAGTGCTCTATGCTGGCTAACTAGCCTGGTGAAATGAGGATAACCCAGTAACAAGGCTGTGCTGATGCAGCCACGTAGTGTAGGAAGCTCATTTTCTGCAGGATTGCACAGTGCCATGTGGGTACCCCATTAAGGGTCTGGGGAGCACAGGGCTTGCTTTAGCCAGATTCAAAGAAATTCTAATGTTCCCTTCTGACATGATTTTCTCTAATGGATCAGGGTTAGCATATTTCTCTCTTCAGCAAGTCATTCTTTCAGCAGATCCACCTCCACTCCAAGGCTTTGGCCCCAGGAGTTACTGGACTTTGTCAACTGTTAAGCTCTTGAATAAAATGACCTCTACATTGATCCCAATGGCCAGGACCCAGACTTTCACACATACCATCAATCTGGATCCAGAACTAAAATTTCCTAAAGTACAGGAATGTTTGGACCTTGGGCCAACCCACTTCCTTTTGTCTGCAGGATGCAAGCCAAGAGGTGGAGAGCAAACAGAGGTTGCCAGGTCCCTCAGGGGGAACTTGTGACATATCCCATGTGATACTTAGGGGGGTGGTGAAATCCCTAATCATAACCAGGGCCAACCTTTGGTGTTTGTCATGGGTCTTAGTTTGAACAGGTCACCATTTCTCACAGCCCTGAAAAGGCAGATTCACGTCATTCTCGCATGCATTGAATCAAGCATTACCTGCAGATACAGAGCAGGGGTATTTACAGATAGCAATTCTACTTTGTCTTACAGCTATTTGATGCGAACAAGAAGTAAGGGTTAAAAGCTATTTCTTTCTAGTAAATTTTATTAACCAAACAGTCACCTTCTGAGGATTTACCAAGAAAATTCTTTGTCTTGGATCCACCATGTACCTGTTGGCAGAGAGTATATGCAGAATATTGTTATTAGAACCTCTTGATATAAATGCAAAGGCCTCACACTGAATATAATAATTCATGCCTGTTTCCTTTTAGTACAGACCTTCCTTGATGGGAATAAATAAAAAATAAAAATAAAAAATATATAAAAAAATCCTTACTTATTGGCTTTGTAATATAAAGATAAAATGAAATTCCTCAACAGAGAGGAGAAAATCACTCCTCACAAATGAGAGGAGAAAAATGAATATTTCTTTTCTTCCTTTTCCTTTTTTTTTTTTTTTTTTCTTCCACATTTATTACTCAATGCCAAAATGCTCTCTTTGAATTGTCCAATGTGTTTCAAGGAGTTCTTGCTCCCATCTGGGGAAATGACTTATTCATCATGTTGGGCCTCAGAATAAATTAGATTCTTCCTTCCAGTTAACTGACTAGATTGACAAAATGTGCAGAGCTATTTCAGCCTTGTGAACATTTTCAGCAGCAGTGCTTCAGCCTCTTATTTTCTTCAATTTCTAATCTGTCAGTTTATTAACATCAGTCGAATGACTCCTTTTACAGTCCCAAAGAATGCTGTTCTCACTAAAGAACCTTCTCTGTGAGTGAATACCAACTATGCCTGCTGCAATGCATTTGTCGGTAGTTAAAGGGCATGTGCGGCTTTATATTCTGTAGAAGACTGGAAGGCATTTTGCTTTGGAAGTACATTTTCTCAAAGGGATTTGCACAAAACTTCTTCTATGATATGAGCCTAGCTATTTCAGAGACCCCGCTCATGAACCACTCCATAAGATGATATCATCAGGAGAATTCTGGTTAGCAACACCAAAACATTGAGATAATATTTACATTCATGACTAGAAGGCCCTTTTTTGATTGACAAGCTATTTTATTTTTTTTCAAGAAAAAAAATATTCCTGTGGCATATGAACTGTACTTCTCAGAAAGAAGGCATCTCAAGCTCCTCAGGTCTGAAGAGCTTAGCCATAAATGTGGCTGGCTGGAGCAGAGTGTTTTCAGCAGGGGCATCTAAGGAATTTACTTCCTCCATTAAACAGTGATGCAGATGCAAAATTCAGACAGGAATGTCCTGGCTTTAAGGAGACAATTGCAAGCCTGTCTGTTCACTCAGGTTTTTGCTATAGGTGCGGTTTGCGGACAGTAGCTGAGTGAATGATGTATTGTTGTTCAGTGGGCCTGAGACCTTTAATTTAAAAACTTCGGGAGACTGATGGTAAAATTTCAGAGCTGTTTGTAAAGACTAGCAGTGCAATTCCAGACACACCACAACTTTAAATGGTTGAAACTATCAGGAGTTCACTCCTGTCCAAAGTGGCTGGTTCAAAGGGGGCATCCAGGTTACCGATGAACAACAGAAAATTGCCAGCAGATAAATGACCCCTGAAAAAGAAGATGGGAGCAAAAAGTAGAGACACATCTGGCTCTTGCTGACCTCTCTCAGTAGTCTCAGCTTATCCTCAGGTGGTTCAACTTGTCCTGGACATTTGCAGACCATGCATTATTCAACACAGATAAAGGTTCAGTCACTCCATCTGTAGTGTCTTTTTACTGTGAGCAAAGCTCTACCAGGGCCACTTTATGGTTCTTTGGCTGTGGGCTGCAGTCACCCAGCTCCCATATTTGATGTCTCACTTTAGACAGGCAATGGTGGACTTCCCGAAGCCCTTTGTTTTACCCCTGCTCACCTACAGAAGTGTCTGTCTGCACTAAGACAATGTTTTTTTGATAAATGAGGGGCAGTATAAACATCACAGCTGCCCCAATGTCTGGGGAGCAAAAGCTGACCAGGAGGGTTGATAAATTATGAATGGCAGAGAGGGAAACTTTGGTGTGTAACAGAGGCAAGAAATGGAGGGTAATTATGATAAAAAGTTCCGTCAAAGATGAGAAAACACGGCAAGTGAAGGGGACACCAGAAAACCTCTCGAATGTTCTCCTCTAGAAGAACTTGACAGATTTCTGGTACTTAAATTAGAGAGCATCCATCCATGCATCCATGCATCCTTGCAGCTGGAGAGAGCTCTTTGTCTGTCCTGCACATCACATACCTTCTTTATCTTTGGTGTATGGTCAGTGCTCAGCTGAAGGGATTCCATTTCTGTATGTACAGAAAAGCAACTGTACATACAGCAAAGAAGAATCCATACAGGAAAGGGACAGAAAACAAGAGTTTTATTTAGGGAAAAGAAGAAACCATAAAACAATTGAGGGATATATATATATAGGTATATATATATATATATATTTAGTAAAACTGAAACTGAGATCTCTGGAAATGTTTTCTGGATAAACACAAGTTATTTCCAGAATAATCCTGTGGTGAGGATGTTCACCAGGCATGTGGGAGATCAAATTCCAGTTCCTGTTCTAAATGAGGCTCAGCTGTTGCTGAACCTGATGTGCTTCAGACTTTGCAGATGCCCTAACCACTGGGTTATTCTGGAGTGACTAATTCCTTCCACACCCTACCAGAACACCATCCTGGATCTAAGAAACTCTTTTTGACAAGAAAACACTTTTCAACAATGACGGTTTCTTCTTTGAAGAATCCCAGTTGCTTCCAGTCCACACCCAAACTAGACAGGCCAAGGGAATACCATCACCTTTGACAGAGAAGATACACAGACATGAACAGAGCAGAAGTGGAAGTTCTGGGCTCCAGATGCTTGACCAGTTGCTCAAACACAGCTCAACTGTTCCTGCGGAGTAGGCTTCAAAGAACAACTGCTGATTCTGAGCATTCATGAGATTCTTAAACCCCCTTCTTTCCGATGACATTAAATGAGTCTTCTGGCTTTGGAAGAATCCTCAGATTTTCCTGCCTCTGTTGGCTCCTCAACTCACAGAACACCACTGCCTGTAACTCAGATGGTCTGGTGTGGCTGCAGGCTGTTGGGTACAGTTATCTGTGAGCCCCACGGCTGATAAGATAATAGTAATAAAAACATGCAGGTAGGGAGTGTGTGTTGCTCTAGCCTGCCCCTTTCTTGCTTCAAAGGTGCTTTACTTGCAGAGCTTCTGTGCAAGGTGGGGAGAACATCGTGTTTCCTCCCTTTGGAACAGGGAACACCCCACGGGGCAGGATACGTCAGCTGTTGGGGCCCCTGCTGCCAGGCAGCAAGGGGCAAAAAAACCTTGGTTGCACTGGGATTTGAACACAATGGTCCTCAGCACAGTCTTGGCCTTCGACATGGTGTGTTGCCTCTTTTCATTGTACAGAAATTCCCCCGAGCTTTCCCTGCCCTGTCAGCCTGTCAGACACTGCCAGAAAGCACCATCCCTATGGCTGCCGACCAATTCTTCCAGACGCTTATCTGATACTGAGAGACGGATAATGAACAGATTTGGCATCGACAAATTACCCAAACACTGTCCTCTTTGTCTGAAGTCCCACTGATCCTGGCAGGGTGCATGGAGGTGACTCCTCCAAGGCAGCTGCCGAGTGGCTCTGACTAATTCTTTTGGGCAGGTGCCATGGGCAAGTGCGAGCTCCAGTGCTCCTGGTCACGGTGTCACCCTCCCCAGCCAGCCTGTCTAGCAGGAGGGAGGAACCAGGGGTGTGCAGGCTGGAAGAAGTGATCTTCAGCAGGCAATCAGCTGCTAGCTGTCCTTCTGCCACTGACTCCTGTGCTGCCAGCAGATGGGATGCTGTGCTGAGTTCATGGTGTTGGTTGAAGTTGCTGCAAGTGGGAAAGCCTCTGTCGTTTCATTTGTGCATATCCAGAGGCACATAGGTTTGAAACACAGGTGAAAAGCACTGCCAAGGTGGAAATTGTAGATCAGGAGGCTGGGCCATTGCAGTGAGTGCAGACACTTCTCAGCCTTTTCCAAAGGTTCATTTGGTCCCCAGCAGCACTAGGGACAGATGAAGAGGAATAAAGTCAGCTTTGTTTCCTTCTTTCACTGTACTCAGGACTACTAGATATCCAGTCTCTAATCTCACTTCATCTCACAGCATGGTCACCTGTCACTCAACAAACACCTCCTAGCACACTCCAGGCTGGTGTCTGGCACATGTTCTCCAGCATGTGGAGCATGCTGGAGCAGTGGAGAAGGAGGCAATGTAAGCCCTTTCTGTTACAAAGCGTTTCCTTGTTCACTTAACCCACAAGTCCCAAACTGCAGCCTCCCCACTCCACCTCCCTGCAGGAGCTGATCATTTATCTCATCTCAGACATTTCCCTCTGATGGCTCATGCTTGCTCTCTTGCTCAAGAGGTGGAGTTGGAACTGAATCGCATGGTTTATTTTATCCCAGTAAAGAGCCTGACCCCAGAGTTGCTCTTCACGCCTGAGGAGTTCAGGGAGTGTCCAAATGAAGACCTCACCTTTGTCACAGGAGCAGCAGTTAAGGGTCAGGTCCTGCAGTGGTGTGTGTAGCACCGTGAGCCATGGGAATGCATGCTGGTGCTAGTGAGAAATGTTTTTTCTTGCACCTATGATGCATCTATCAGTCCAGGACTGCTTCAGGGTATGGCAGAATGCCCTGCGCTGGGAGGGAAGAGGTGCTCAAGCTACCAGCTCTCCTTACAGCTGAAGGTTTGTATTTGCATGTAAGACAGTCTTTCAAGCAGACAAGGGCTGCCCAGGTAATGGAGGGAAGCTGGACCAAATCACATGAATATGCTAAGTCACTTTTTCCCTCTTGCAGTTAAAACCCAGAGAGTCCATGCACCGAAGTACCAGTCTGGACTACCTGTATTCCATAGTATAACAAGAACTAAGGAGCTATAGGAAGTAGGGAACAAACTCTGCAAACATTTGCTAATTCATTTTAGGTAATCATGGAGAATTAGCGTGGGGGGAGAGGGGTGGATCAATATTGTCAAGTATTGCAGGAACAGCGGGAGATGAAGCGTTCCAACATAACAGAAGTTAGGTCACTGTGAAGTCCCATGTCTACAGCCTTCAAAAACAGGAAATAAAATACGCCATTAAAAATAAGGAGCCAGTGTACTCCCAAGGGTTGCATGGCTAGAGATGAAGGAATAGACAGCACATCAACACCAGTTTGAAATCCAATCTGTTGAAATAGATGAGTCAAGAGGTATTAAAGATGCAGTCAAGGATTCCCAAAATACAAGGGAATTTCTGTTATCCTGCCATTAGAAGAAGCCCATAAGCTCACTTCACTTTTTCCTTCAAAACACAGTTTAAATGAAAAATCTTTCAACTAGAGAAAAACATTGTACAATCTCAGGTTTGACTCATTTACCTCAATATGGAAAGCTTATTAAAATATTTTTCCCAAAATGTGTATTTTTATTGAATAAAAAGACCATGGACTTCAGTATTAACAGAATTTTTCAACTAAAAAAGACTTTCAGAACAAAGATTTTGTCAGATTCCACATGTTTTGCAGATTTCATTTTCAATAATATACAAAGGCTGAAAAAATTTCAGATTCCCCCAGTTATTTCACAGCACTCACCTAAAATTTGTTTCTGTACTTTGAACCATTTTATCAAAGAACACTGGGCTGTGTCCCAGAGCCAAAAGACCAACATACCCATCAAAGGGAGCTGAAAAGGCCAAAATCGGTATGTATAAAAGATTATGAAGTCTAAGTGACCTTCAGAGGAAGAAACTCTTAAAAACTAATTCTAGTTCCCATGGGAAGGAAGGATAAGAAATTGGTGTGGGATAGAGAAAAGACCACTCCAGACATCCTGTTGGAATGAGATCTCCCTCTCCTGGGAACGGAGATCATCTGTGGTTTCTTAGGGTTTAGTTCATTCTTCTGTGTCTGTGTGAGAAATTCTTCTACTGTTTCCTCTGAACCCAGAAGAATCCCCAGGACCTGATCTTGAATGCAGGAGCAGGCAGCTGAAGTTATTTAGGACACCAGCCCATCTTCATTGCTCCAGAGGAAATCTACCCTCAGAGAAGTCTACATTCATATTAACCATAACCAAGACAGCTTTCAGGGTGTCATGTGTGACCCAGTCAGCTTGCCTGACCCACTGTGGATGCAAAGCTAGGGGACATGTCAGTCCTCATTAGCTCTTAATATATGTAGGTCAGAGGAGACAAATCATCCTATCCACACAGCGAAGAGCAGGCTAGAAGCAATCCATCAGTGTGGTACTGTTGGTGTGATGGACCCCACTGGCATTTATAGTGTACCCCAAGCTACATTCACACAGAGCAAGACACCTGGGACCAGAGCCCAGAGCTTACTGCTACGACCAATTCATATCCAGGCTGGTTTCTGCAACCAAACTATTTGGTTCCAGGTTGTTTCCAGTCAGGAGTCTACAAGCTGAGATCATAGGCTATGCTGTCCTCATATAGAAACAAAAGGTTCTGTGAGATTGTTTCTTTAATGCTGTGGCATTTTGACCTGCATGAGACTCCCTCACACATTCTTCCATGTACTGGCCATCCATAAGGTATTGTTATTGATGCTCTCTGAGCCTCCAGCTTCAGTGACAAGACATTGTTTTTTCCTAATCTTTGAACACCCCGAGGTCAGGATTTGTTGTGTGTGTGCTAACAAGTGTGGTGATAGCTTGAGCAGGGACAGAAAACCTTAGAGAAGAAACAAAGAGAGCTGAGGAAGACCAAAGGCCTTTCATTGCACCAGGCTGCCAGAGCAAACAATGCCTTGCTCCTAAGTTGTGCTGGTTCTAGTCTGAGGCCCCCCAACAGAGGAGTTTTCTGTGTGAGCTACTGGGGGCCAAGCCCACACGCCGATAATGAAGCCACACGTGTAGACAAGTCAGGTCTGACACACACAAGTAATCAATGGGAAAGACACTAGCCAAGAGTCACTGGACCAGCTGTAGCAAAGAATATCCACTTCACCACTGGAGAAGAATGAAGTGGCCCTTCATCCCTCATGGGAATTGGATGCAGGAAGGAGAACTGCCCTTTGCAATAAAAGGATTGATGCATGCAGCACCCACTCACGATGACAGAAACAATGAGCAGGATATTTGAGGGATTAGGTCTTGTCTAAAACTCTTTGAAATCTTTCAACAAATATATATACTTTTTTTCCTCTCTCCAATCAGGAGTATTTTGCAAAAAAATGATAAGTATCTAATTCCTGTACATTCTGCCAAAATTGGTAAAGGTCTAAAGGTCTCACTTTTTTTCTTGGATATCTATGAGGAGGAAAAAAAAAAAAAAAAAAAAAAAAGGAAAAAAAAGTAGCATTCTCTGGAAATGAGGATTCATATTTCGCCACTGCATAGTCTCAACCCCTGTTCTCATCATGCCAGTCCACCACCTAACTTTATGATCTTCTCAGACTGTGTCCTGCCCTGCTTCTCCTCCTTGCTTTTTAGCTAGCCTCCAAAATTCTTTTATGGAGCTGGGTCCCCATTGGGATCACTTTTTCAGTTTTAGACCTTTTACTGTACTGTGGGGCTCTTCTCCATAATATCTTTCAGGAGTACACAGTTCTTTGGGAAGAGAAGACATGGAATGCACCGGTGCCTTGGCAATGGACCTGCCCTCAGGACAGGGTTAACCCATGGGGACTTGAAGCTGTTCAGCTTCTTTGGTTACTGTTTTCTGAGTGACAGGTCTCTCCACTTGCAGTTTGAAATGTGTCATCTTGGTTGTGGTCTTATCCAATTACACTTTGTTTTTCTTACCTTCTCTAAATCTCTTTAATCTGTTGGCTTATTTTTATTCCATGCACGTGATGCTTACAGTAATGACAGTTGCCAACCTTGCAGTTAGTTCCTGTGCTCAGTAACCTGCAATTAATAAGCCTGTCACGTGCTATATAGTTAATACTAGCAACTAAGATAACTAAGATAACTTGCAACTTAGATAACTAAGATAACTGCTATTTAAAAACTGAAGCCCAGAAACTGGTGAATCAATACTGTTTTTCAGGGTGAGAGTTTGTGGCTGGTCCATCTTACCGCAGATGTACAACTGCAAGGATATCTAGAAATCTCTTGAAATAATCCCCTCTCTGCCAGGCTTTACATCAATGCTAGGCACCCTATGTCTGTGCATAGGATGAAATTCATACTTTAATTGCACAGTCCTTCTTTAACTGTTTTTAATAAATCATATAATATCTAATTGCCCAACATAGACTGCTACTGACATAGATTGATGATAATAGACATGAATGGGGAGTGCTCTACATATTATTGTGGGCTTTTCAGAACTCAGAAAAACATATCTAAAATTATCACTGTGCCAAAGTTCCCACTTTTACATTATTAATATGAATAATAATTAATAGTAATAGTAATAGTAATAGTAATAGTAATAGTAATAGTAATAGTAATAGTAATAGTAACAACAACAACAACATGCTAGTAGATGAAGCCAGGAGTTTAAGGGCTTTATGGTGCAGTCTGGAAGCTGCTCTTTTAAGCTCTGTCCTCACAAAGGGGTATGCTGTCTGTCTCTCCTGCTATGAGATATGTTAGGCAGAGAGATGCAGAAGAAATTAAGTATTTTTGTAGGCCTCCATGCAGTGTCAGCCAGATTGCTGCCCAGGTGCAGGTCTACTGTCCTAGGCCTGACTAACAACAAGGCAAGACCAGTAGTAGTTAGTTACCAAATGACTCCTGCGGACCTTAAATAGGGCCTCAGATTTTTTTTAATTTTTATTTGTTTTGATTAAGAAAAATCCCAACCATTAAATGCATAGAAGCAAATATGAAAATCCCACTGTTAGCAACATGGAGCTGGTCCAGGGAAGTTTGTCACCAGGCTGGTTGCAAAATCCTTCTATGAGAAGATAAAGGAACTAGTCTCTATGTTCAGTATCCAGACATCATCACGATGCCTTAAGCTATAAACCTCAGTCACTGCAAATATTAAACAAGTTGTTCTCCCTCCCTGCTAACAGTTAATCCTTTGTACATTCGGCTTATAAACTAATTAGGGTAGAGATTCACATTCCTCATGTGCATGTATAGTGTCATTGAAGCCTGATCCCAGCTAGTACCCTAAAGTACTTATCAGACTATCACTCACTGTCTCCATTGCTCAACAGAAAAGATAACAGAGGAATCAAACCACCATAAACATCCCAGAATGAAGAGACATTCTCCTAGCTCCAAAAGAAATCAATCGTCCTCTGTAATTGTCTATGTCTATAGCCAAAGGAGTCTTTACACACGGAAAAACTTCTCAAGGAGTCAAGCAAGTCCTCCAGAGAGAGCTGCTGTCCCTGGGACAACAACAGCATTTCTTCTCATTCACTACAGCTCAGAGATGCTAAGCTACTAAAATAATAAATAGCAGTGTCTGGACACTGGTAGATAGAACTTTCCTGTAACTACACCAAACTGCTACCTGATCCAAAAATAACGTGTCCACCAGTGAAATTATGCTTCTTCTGGGGTGATAGCGTTCCAGAAGACATGTAATAACTATGTGGACTGCTTCCAGTTTGGAGTTAAAAGGGGTATTTAAACTCACAGTATGTACTCACAAAGGGGACTAACTAGCTAAAAAGTGACTTGATTACAGTCTATAATCAGCCAGAGGAAAAGTAGATCTGTGATGATAGCAGACAGACAAAACCAACAGCTGCTGGAAGCTGAGGCAAAGTCAATGAATCATTGAAACAATTTCAGAATGTGGTGGATTCTCCACCACTTGGAGATTTTGAGTACAAGACCAGGCAGCTTTCTGCATTGTCATGAGGGTTATGAACTCAAATCAGTTGGTGACATTCCAGGTGTTATATATCTCAGGAGGAGAGATAAGATCATTTAATCTCTTCTGACCTCAAAGCCCATGAATCATTGAAGTCAAGTTATGGCTAGAATTTTTTCTTCCACCCCAAACCTCACCAAAACATGCTATCATGATTTTAGCCTGTGCTGGAGGTTGCAGGCAAGGGGAGATCCTAGAAGTCCATGGGGATGCTGCATCACTTGTTGCTGGCACCACAGCTCTGCCAAACGGGTACTTTACAGAGAAGTAGACTGCTTTGCAAGACCAGGATCCTTCTGTGTTATCACCACTGTACATGAATAGGAAACATGAGGGTGGCTATTCCTCCACGCAGACTCGGCATCTCAGAGTTGGGTGCTGCTCTGCACTCAGCCCTTCTGGTTTATTTGGAGGGAAATAACCTGCTCCAGAAGGTGTGCCCATCCAAATGTGATCTCTAAACCTCACTGACTGTCCCCAACACACATCTCTCTCCATTGACAGCAAAGGCAGCTGAATTTGATTCATTCTCGTTAAATCATATCAATTCAAGATGTCTCAAAGATACGAGACACTCTCTCTGAGTGTCCACAGTTAATTTCCCATGCCCATATTTAGACAATTACAATTAATTTTGTTTTTCTTGTTGTCCAAATGCCAAATCCCACCAATATCAAGGGATAATACCAAGACCTCTGAGAGCAGATCCATTTGGATTCCAGTGCTTAATGTGAAATAATCCAGCCCTAAAACTTGTGGCCTGTTAATCCGTGTGTATTTTTCAAATGTAGGAGCCCAGCCTTGCAGTCTGCAATGTGAGTTAGGTCATGCAGCTGAACTCTCACCACTAAGCATAGTTCTCCAATTCCCTTGCAGAACAGCAGTCCTCCTGCAAAGGAAGTTGTATGTAAAAAGCAGCAGTGAGGATCAAAAGAAAATCTCCTATATAGTTACCAGCAGTGTTGTAATGCCAATGTTTCAAATCCTGGAAATGAGGTATTACAAAAGACTGAGGAAGGAATGAACAGAGCCATGTGCTTTATCTGACTTCTGCCCTCGAATCCATTCTTTCTGGTCCCTCCTTCTATCACCCAGCAAAAGAGACCTTAGACTTAGCAGGACCACCTTCTCCAACAGCATGGTGGGGTAGGAATTCAGATTTCATGAAGTCACAGAGTCCTGACCTCATGCTGTAGCCCAGTTGGTGATGGTTCAACTTTTCCTTTAGTGTCCAGAGGGGAAGAGCAAGGTTGGCTCTAAGCAGCCAGCCCTCAGCTGCAGCTCTTGGAAGGTGTAAAACCAGGATAGAACAGTTCTGCCAAGCACCAATTTCCTGACAGATTATTTGTCTGCCTCTATTCCTCTCCTTCCCTCTTTGTTGGTTTTGGAGTTATCACATCTGACACTGGTATGGGGAGGCTGGAGGCTTAAGTGGAGACCAGTACAGTAGCTCCAATCCATCCAACCAGCTGCATCTTTGCAGTGCAAACCCCAGTGAGCTTTCTAACACCAGAAGAAGTCTCTCTCTTTAAGAAACTCTTTTTTTCCTTCAAGATCTGCAAAACACTGTCCTTGTGGGAACATGACCAGAGCCTTGTTTTCCTTTCACTCTGGTGTGAACATGCAGCAGTGGCACTGATGCCTGCAGGACCAGACCAGCATGAGTGAACATCCCAGGTCTGCAATTCAAGATACAGTTGGAGGTGAGTATGCTTAGGCCTTAAAGTATAGGACAGTCAGTCATACATGTATGTGCATTATACATGCCAGTAGCATATGCTTCATCTTGACTTAAATTAGGCTAAGTAACTCAAACAGGAAACAGAATAGCCGGAAAAATGTCAGATATGTCAGAAGAGAAAAATAACTTGGGACTTTCCAAAAGCATAGACAGAAAATTAAGTTTAACGGCAGATAACAAATTAGGTATATCTGCTTGTCTTGTGTGAGATAGTGTTGCACCAGTGATAACACATTTGTTCCATGTGGGCACAGATGATACTGCCAGGGGAAACTTGGACTATATCAAAAGTGATTACAGTGCTCTGGGGGTGGAGGTTAAGGGCATGGGGGCCCAGGTGTTTTACTCGATCCTGCTGGTGAGGGGATGAGGCCCTCTACAGACCGATAGGAGCAGCCTCATGTTTGCAGGTCCTGCTGCTCATAGAGCATCTCAACTCTGTATCTGTTGCAGGGAAAGTATAGCAGGATATAAGCAATCCAGGAGGTTCCTGAGCCTCAGAACCCCAGACTTCAGAAGAACAGACTTTGGGCTCTTCAAGGATCTGCTCTGTAAGGTGACTTGAAAATTGTCTGAATGGCCAGGCCCAGAGAGTGGTGATCAGTGCTATGAGGGGTATCCCAGGGGTCAATAATTCCAAGGGTCCTTTCCAATCTCAGCCATTCTGTGATTCCACTTGTGACTCTGTGACAAGCAAAGAGCAGCCCCCTTTAGTGGCGGAGCACCTGTCCTTAACTTCAAGTGCTCTCATCTGCTCCTAGTCCTCATTAAAAACTTGGTGTTGCATGACAGATGAGACAGCCAGCATCTTCTTGGTAAGAGCAGTAGCATTTTTTATTTTTTATTTTTTTAATAGCAGACTCCTATAGTCTTTTCTGTTCACTTGTGGTACTGTGTACCCTGGGTCTTAACTTAAACATTCAGTGTGTTACTGTAGAGGTCTTGCTCCAAGTCATGACAAGGATACACCCAACAATAAAAGGGACAATTGAAAAGTGTATTTTGAATACTTTAAACTAAAAAAATGCCTGGCCTGGTACAGATCCTGAAGTCCAAGATAAAATGTCTTTCCTGTGTATCTAGTGCAAACTGAGAGTGGCATGTCAGTGTTGTGTTTGGGTTCCTGCAACTCCCCCAGGAAAGGGGCTACCTGGATGACAGGTTCCCCTCAGCCTTAGGGCATTTAGACCCTCACCCAAGCAGCAATGCTACCACAAGGCTACTAGATGGGTCATTCGCAGAGACCAGGCAGCTTAGCAGCCAGCAGCACATCAAACACTAGCAGGTTTAGTGGTCATGGCCTCAGCAGAAAGCTCATGCCAGCAGCAGCTATTTCCATACCCCTGTGCTGAGGAGCCAGCCCTTTCCTGGCAAGACTCAGCCACTCCAAACATACAAAACATGGGCCTGATTTCCTCATGCTAGTGGATGAGTGACTGTAATTAGCTGGGACATCTCCAAAGAAGTATTGACACTGGGGATTTGTTCTTATATGCTGCCCTGAACAGATCAGATTCCTGATCTACACTGAGAGTGAAACACGTTCCTGTGGTCTGTCTTTCATTTTTTCTCCTTGGATGAACTACCTACCACACCTCCATGGGAAAGTGAGCTCCAAATCCCACTGAAATGGTGGAGCATCTAATCTGCAGAACTGTTTTCTCACTTTCTTATGTATTTTAACTTCTGCTTTTAATTGCAGTTAGTCCACACCTGGGGAAGAGATCCTACAGCCTCCATGAGCATGGTCTCATACAATTATTTACAGATCCACGTAGTACCTCTCAAATGCACTCAATGCACTCACATACAGTTTTATTGAAATTAAGGAAAAATGTTGAAGAAATACAGCCAATAACATACGGGAGGATAGAGAGAGGCAGCCATCTCAAGTGTACTTTTCACTCTCCGATGAAGCTGTGACCTTGCAAAGTCTGTTTTTGACTCCACACAGACCACGAGCAGTGAGATAAAGACCAGAAGTTGCTGCAGGTACCCCAGCGTCCAAGTATGTTCTCCTGGACTTTGTTCAGGAGCTTTCCAATCTCTCAGTGGTACCAGCTGCTCCCTCCATCAGACCAGCTCCTAGGTAGTCCAAGAAACACAAGTGGGACTCTCTGTAGCTCTTCAGCTTTCTATGAGAAAATTACTGAGATTTTGCTGACTACACGAGTCCTCTGGTACCAAGGTTTAAGAACTACCACACCCTCATATAGGCAGTGTTTCCTTACACGAAAGTGAATCTATTTCAGTTTTATCACTAGGAGAGGTTTAGAGAGTAGAGAATGTGTTTACCTAAAAACATAAATTTGTAATAATAGAACAAAGTTACAGAAATATAAAACAATAAAACACATTATTATGATTGCATATAAAATTAAAGAATTTCCTTAACAACTCTGGTATCTCAACTAATCTGTAAGAGTGGCCGAAGTCTCTGCCACATATTCCTAGGTTGGCAAGCCCTGGAGAGCTCTTACAGATAGAAGTTTCCTGCTCTTATTGAAAAGGTGGTGATTGTTACCATTTAGAGCAGTCACACTGCGTGTCCTGTATCTTAGGGAGAAAAACTTGCTTCTTACCATCTTCTTTCTTCATTGCCCCTCACTCCTTGTACTGGGTACTGTGGGAGCAGTACAGTGCTGTACTGTGGGAGCAGGCAAACCTTCCTGAGTTGTATTTTGATTAACATATCTTCAACTTCAGACTTCCGTTTTTCTATGCCTCATTAGAGCAAATTTAGAAATGCTGCACTTGGTAATATGCCTTTACAGTGTCACACAAATGCCTAGAGAAATTAGCACCTGAACCTACAGACAGGCTCCAAAACCGGCTTGGCTCCACAGTACCTTAAAGACAGGGAGACAGTCAGACACTTCAGCACCTGTCAGGAAAGAAATCTCACTGGTGCTTGGCACTTTTGCAGAAGGAGATGTCAGGTGTTCAGCACTCAGAAACCTGTCTCTCTCTGTGTAGCAGTGTCTCCATCAGGCGTATTTGGTATAATGTGTCTCATGTGGACTTTGCACTGAGCACCATGAAGTGGTGATCACTCACCTGGCAGCCTCAAGAAGAAACTTTCTGAACTCCCACCTGAAATTTCTCCTGCAGCTGTCCGGTCTCTCCCTGCACCAAGTCCAAATCAAATTGTTAATGACACAAGCAAGGCAGGGTTGGTGCTGGGCTCTGCTTGGCACATTCAGTTTCATTAGGGCAAAGTTTGCCCACACAGCACCATGTCTCCCAGAACCAATACCCTGCAAATGTTCACCTTGCACAGTATTTGCTTCCCATCCCTGCTCAGACTTTTAATGCCTTGTTATCTCAAGGTGAGGCAATCCGGCAGCACCCTATTTAATGCCTATGCAAAACTACAGTGATCTGATAGACAGATAAATATGAAGTAAAACACATTCTCATTCCAGCAGGGAACTGTGTGCCAAGCTTGCACACACTGTAGGTCAGGCCAAGCAAAGTAGGCCACAAGAACAAGCACAGCCACTAGTTATCTGTAGATACTAAGGTATTTATTCAGTGATAGTTAAAGCAATGGAACTGATTGTCTAGAAGTACATGCTGGAACCCTACAAACACTCACTTTTTGGCTTTGCCAGTGCATCTCAATCCCCACAAACCTGAGTCCTCCATCTTCAGACAAGCATATCGGACCGGGAACTTCTCTTACTCTTCCAGTCTTAGTCTCATTCCAGCAGAGACTGGTCAGGTTGATTTTGGTGAAGGCGATGCTTCAGCCCTCACATTCCCTGTGACTCTGTACAATGGGCAAAAACACTCACATTAAAACTTTGAGGCTCTCTGATCTTCCTTCTCTGCAGTCTTGGTGACAAACATAGAGGTACAACTTTGGGTTTCAAAAGGAGACTAACAAATCATTTACCTATTGCTGGGAGGAAGGCATAGAGCAGAGTTCTTTTTTTTTTTTTTAATTTTTACCAAACGTTTTGCAAAATTTCATAATTATGTATAGATTTGTAGCAGGAGTTTCAATTGTTCTGAATGGAGCATGAATGAAAACGTCTGTGTAAAAACACCAGAAGAAACATTGGAGCAAGGGTTAGAAGAATGGCATTTATTGATAAACAAGGGCACGATCAACGCAATCAAACTGGTAAACACTCAGGAATGTGTCATTTGCATAAAGACCACAGCACTTCTGAGTCACCCGGTGAAGGCTTTCATAATGATAACTGGAGGATGGCAACAAGGTACAGCATATCGCGCATGCCATTACCCTGCTTGTTATCCCAACAGAAGACACTGTAACCATGAACAGAACCGAAACAAGGAAATGCAATCAGTGGGCCAAACCTGCCTAATATTCAAGAAGGGTGAAGTAAGTAAGCCTTGGAGTCAAAGATTATATAGTTATTACTGTTAGTTGTTAAAAGACCAGACCAAAAACCAGTTTGTTTTTATTAAAGAAGAAGAAAAGAGATACCGAAGAGCTGATGGCCAATAGCCCTTGTCCTTTATACCCCATACAGGTGACCCTGGCCAGATCCTTGGACCCATGTCTCGGTGCTGGTGAGTGGGGTAAGAGCAGGAGTGAGTGAAATCGATGTCTGATGAAAATATATATCACCTTCCTTTTCTCTAAGGTCTCTCACTGGGCTTTGTGACATCAATTTCCTGCAGAGAGAAAGAAGAGTCTCACTGGGGCAAAAGGGACATTATCCAATAGGTAAACTTGCCTGGAATGCTCTGGGATGGGAAACCCCACAAAATTGCTTGCTGAGACTTCAGTGTGCCCTGTCATCTGGGGCCAGTGACACTTCCTGTGCCCCATGGCTCAGTTCTGATCATTTCCTTTCACTTGCCTCACAGCTGGTGCCTACAGAATGGGATTGCAATAGGCATCCTGAATGTGAAAAGGTTTGGGTGTATAGATATGACACTAATTCCTGGAAACAGTTGTAGGACAGTATCTGGATGAAAGATGAAAACCTTCTAACATCAGGCACTTCTAATGGTTGCTGACAGCCCAAAGCTCAATCTACTCCATAAAGTTTATTCTTTAGAGCAGAACAATGACATCGTGAGCTTCCCCTCAGAGACCTATGAAAGCTAGATGTCCACTGGGTGCACTTGGCAGGAGACACTGTCCCCCACCAAGTCCATTGTTCAAAAAGGACACTTGGGGGCGGGGAGAAAGGCAGAGGAGAAGAGGCACTGGGTAGGCTCATGGGAAACTGACCGTGTTAACCAGCAATGTTTGCATGCATCCATTCTCTCCACCATCCTTCCCTCATCCCCATCAAAGTGACAAGCCCCCTTGGAGAACAAGGGCTAGCAGCATGTTGAGCCGAAAGCAAACCAGGAGTTTGTTTTCATAAAAACAAAAGCATCCTTTTGTTGTGAGCCCTGCCAAGGCTCCACTCCCCTAATATGTTTCTCCAGCTACACAGGGTGTCTCTGTGTTCGTGCACATTTTCTTTACATTTGTGTGCCTTTTCTACTCAAGAATAGCTGTGTCTCATTTCCCCTGAAATTAATTCATGACTGAGTTAGATCATCACAGACATGCCAGTGAGACCTGATTTGTTCTTTTTCATAAAAAGAACACCAATCAAAAATGTCTTCTCCTGAAGCCACAATCCATTATCAGTCCTGGTCTGCCTCTATCTCTGTATACATCAGAAGGTCACCACAGCAAGTTGTGTGTTTCAGACATATTAGGATATGGCAATATCTGTGTGAAGGTAAAACTCAGGACTAGGATTTCTAAAAACAGAAGATAAATACCATTAGGACAAGACATTTAATGAAGTCATTCTGATTGAGGACAATCAGAAAAGCTGGCAACACTCTCTCATGGTTGAAGCCACCCCAGTGACCCCTCAGGGCAGCCACAGTTACCTCACTGTTGTATTGGTTGCAGAGATATCGTGATTTTAACAGCTGCAGAACTTGGTTTGAAGAGCAGCTCATAGACTGATTCATCTGAGAGCATCCACAAAGAGAGTCAGAGTGCATCAGTTCAATTCAGGTTTGATCTGATGAGCGTTTTAACCAACACTACCTCTGGCAGAAGAGACATGGTGAAACTTTCTGAAAGAGCAGCCTTATGTTGGCTGTGCTTTTCTCTCTGCTATGACTGTCCAGTAACAGCCACCAACCTGCCAGCCAGGCCCCTGAGAGTGCATTAAGCCACACTGCATCCCCATGCACAGGAAGCCTTTCCAGACACACCTGGAACTGTAACAGCCAGCCCACTGGGTACTTGAATATGTATTTGGCTCCAGGAACAGCCTGCCTAGGGGGCAGAGGGGACATATCTCAGAAGGCTCCTCATGTTGACCTTTCCTTCTCTTGTTCCACAGGTAAAAAGGCCCAAGGGTTTGGGAGACGCAGTCTTTCCAAACCCCCATTGGATCTCTTGTAATTGGAGATCATTAACATTTCAGCAGTACAGAGAAGACCTGAAGTACCACACAAAGGTTCAAAAGAAGCATGTAGTTTCTAATTTTTAACCCTTTAAGATTGATTATCAGGGCAGACCCTGACTTGTGGGTCCCTCAGGTTGGCTGTGCTGGGATAGGGATGCAACATTGGTGGTTTTCCCTTCTTTGTGTGGAAGTAACAAGGTCTAGCTTGGACAAGCTAGTAAGGATGAGCAAAGCATGAATAGGAGGCTGAGGATTTAGCCTTGGGTTGGGACCGTTTTATTCCAATGATGGGAGAGCAGCTGTTTTCTTGGTACCTTCAGGGATGCAATAAGAGAGGGCTGTCTGCCTGACTCCTGCATTACATGAGACATCCGAACAGCAGTGAGAAGTTTCCTGCTCTGTAGAAGCATTTGAAACAGAAGCTGCCACCCTCCTATGGTGCTCTTGTGGGCACATGGTGGAAAATTCAGTTACTGGAAGAGTGCATCTCTTGGACTAAAAGTGCTGCCATTCTCACCCACCATCCTCCTCCAGAGACAGCATCTCTCATCTTCACAAGGAATTCTAGCTGTAATCAGTTTCTGCAGAGATGAAGGAATGACTTTACCCTTCCACACTCATTCTTCCCCAGGACTCCATTTATTACTTTCCACAGTCTGGGTTCCCTGTACAAAACGCATATCATTCCTTTTCCTTCCCTATTGAGCATGAGACGAAGTGATTTATCTGTGGCTAATGCGCAGGAGCATACAGCCCACAGCAGGCAGACGGCATCTGCACTGCATGAACAGAGTGATTTTATGGTGCCTGGGGATTGCACGAGTGTGATCAAGTTACCATGGCTTAACAAGATGCAGTGCATGCACTGAGCTGTGAAAAGTGTTCATGTATGCTCTTAGCCCACAGCAAATCTGAGGCAATGTGACTTAGCTTAACCCTCCATGAAAGCAGTGGCATTCCTTGCATTAGCCATGGACTAGGACCATATCCACAGACAGCTACTATCATCCGTTGGCATGCTCTAATTTGTTTAGAGACTTGAAAGTGCTACTGGCTCTGGACAGTCCTGGGTTCCTAAGAATACTGTCATTGCTGTCACCACTGAAGGAAAATTTTAGGTATGCCAATGACTAGGGGAAGGAGAATTTTAACTCCAAAGTCACTGGGAAATACACAATGTTCTAAAAAGGGTAGAGTTAGCTGAGACAAGGCCTTGCAGTCATGGTGATGAAGAGAAGCTACATCTAGGTTTGGTACCCTCCTGTGGGCTCCTCCTGCCACATCTGCAGCCAAATCTATCTTTCCACAGAGGTAGCTGCTGCCTTTGGAGGTGGTGGGTGGTGGGAACTGAACCAGCTGTTTCCTTCCAGTGTCAGATTTGGCTGTTGCTGTTCCTGTGACTGAGCACACAAAGAGAAGGGCAAGCTGTAGTTAGCAGAAGAGCTTCCAACCTCCCATAATGGAAAAAACAGCTGTTCTGAAGGGATCTGCTCTCAGAGTCAGGCATACATTTACTCATCTGAGGGAAGGATCAGGCCTTGGAATTGCATCAAGTCCTCCCTGTTTCCTCCATCTGAAGTGGTTGGCCAAAGCTTCAAGCCACATGTGTTCACAGTAAACAACGATTTGGGACGGTGATCTGTGGTGGTACCTCTAGTGGCCTGTGTGGTAGCTGTAGTCCCTGTTGTGGCTCACAGTAGATATGGGCAAAAGCAGGGCACCCTGAATTTACATCCCTGTGGGTAAGCAGCTTTCAGAGGAACCACTGCACTGTATCGATATGCAGATATTCAGGCAGAACTAAAGTAGAGAAGTTTGGGTCAGTTTCATACAAACAGTGTATTTCAGAAAAGAGTAAGTGGCCAGCAGGTACAGTTGTTGAAAAATTAGCTGATGGACTGAAAGCCTTGTTCAGGGACAGAGATCAAGAGCTATAGAGCAGCTTTCCCTGTAGAAGAAGTAGGGGGTAACTTGACAGAAGTATCTACAGAACGAAAAGAAATGAAACAATGAGAACAGCTGCCTCTGCAGCATGCAGCCATGCTCCCCAAGGATAATGAGCTTAAGAGATACAATCAGACACATCAGACCGTGCTTACCTAGGGGATGTTCTTGTCAGGCAGCCTCTACTCTGCATTCCTATGGTGTATCAGGAAACAGTGAAACGAGACCTAAACAGTCTCAAATGCTCAAGGGTGGCTGGGACAAGTCACCTATATCATCTGGATGCCTCTGGATGTAATTGCATAATAACATCATGGAGACTTGACAAATATAGGTATAGCATGAAAGTTAGTTGAGTTATATCTAAAGTCCCCATAATGGCAATGGAGAGAAACAGGAGCACTGAAGATTTGACACATCCTGCAGGAGAGACCTAAAAAAGTGCCAGTTTGGAGGCTGATGCAGACATAGATATCTGCAGTGTAGATGTCTAACAGCAGGGGAGACAAATTCCAGCTTTGCAAGACTACTTCTCTTTCATGCAGTATCCACCAGAACAATTTCTCAGGAAATAAATAATATGTTAATCTCTGATTTGTGTCTGACTCCCATTAAAAAGGCACATGAGAATCAAGAACTTTCTTAATACAAATGGCTGACAGAACAAGATACAGCAGCAAAAAAATAGAAAATAAACCTAAAAAACTTTGAAACTCATCATCACAAGCATCAGCCTCTCTACCATTTTTGTTCATCCCAAGAACAGGATACTGTTCAGCATGTACAGCATGAGATTCACTCCTCAGATACAAAGCATGCAGACTTTTTAGAAAATACATGCAACAATTTGCAGTGAATTTGCTACTGTTGTACCAAGAGCCACTCTACCAGAACAGATCAATGTATTAAAAAAATAACATTCGGACCATTGTAGGAAGAGCTCTAGACATAGCTATGCTGAAATTCCCAGATCCATCAAACCTCTCCAGTCAACTGCGACATTACAGTGGTTTCTCCTGGATTTGCACCAAAGAACATTGCTAAGCTATGAAGGCATAGCAGTCCAATGGCACATAAGACAGGAACAAAGTATTCTGCTCCAGTTCTGGCACAGAATATATAAATTTTAACAATTTTTATAAGTGCAAGCAGGGTTCAAGCAGAGTTTCTCCCTCCTTGGGAATAGCAGGTCATTCAGTTATCCATGCGCCCTATGGCTTTACTGATTTGGCCACACAGTAACACCAGATTCATTTGAAGCATCAGTGAAGGCAGAAAATGCTTGTTCCTTGGGCATTTGCTGCATATCTTTTTATTCCTTGCATTACATCTTGAAAAACTGTTCCCAAGATGTGGGAGTACTGCCCCACTATCTTCAAAGAGCTCCTGTACCTGTTGCAGGAGTATTCGTGTCTCCCACTGCACCATCACATTAACAACACAACTGGAAAAATCGCACTGAGAACTTAAGGCAGGTCGAGGATTTTCTCCAAATGCTATAAAGTGGAGGTGAGTTATTCCCAGTACCTGCCCTGAAGGTTGCCCTCCTTGAGTGCTGGGAGGGTGCAGTGGGGATTGCGCAGTACAGCTGATGGAGTGGGGAGTGGCAGCAGGCTTGTCAGAGCTCTCTATATTTAGGTTCCCACAGGTTGGAACAAGAAAGCAAGAGGTCTCCTTTTTGTTCTTCCTTTCCATGTGAGTTTGCCTGGCAGCAGTGTCTATCAAGCCTGACTTCATTTTATAGCTCCATTTAAACTTCTCCAGCCTTGCAGTCTAACAGTGCATCCTCATGAGGTATCTCAGATGGATTTCAAACATCTGCTCATTAAGGCACTGTCTGTGTGTGTCTGCATCTCAAAGGCAAGCTGCCTGTTTTGCTTCGGGTGCCATACTTCAGGCTGCACCTTTGAGCTACAGATTGTTCATTAGCCGGTCTGGCCCAGCACCTTATTTCTGGCACTGGCCAGGGTCACAGCAAGATGCCACAATCTTTAATAGTCAATGGTTACATGGAAGGGGATCTTTTTGTCTTAATCCTGCACTGATGAGCTTCTCCCCAGAGCAGAAGGCGATATTCCATAAGGCAGCCACCTTTACAATAATCACAGCTCTTCTGTCTGCAGATATTTCACAGGCTGTAGCTCTGCAGTGGTCCAGCGCTATGAAATGAGCCACAGTCAGTGATTCAGTGATCTGCAGCTGAAAGAACTGATCTCTCACTGCACAGGACCTGATATTCTCTCCTACTGCTACTGCTTTCTAATATGTTATCTATGTCTGAAGCTCTCTCATCCATCTCCTCCATCTCTTCTTTCTCCTAGACTGGTATCATTATATGTCTGACAGCAATCCCACAGCTTCCTCTCACAATCATGTCTGAGCACTCTCCACACCATTGACAGAGACTTCACTGCCTCTGCCGAAGTGTATGGTCCATAAAAATCAGTATAAAACTATATCTCTGTGCGTGGTCTGCTGTGCTGGTACCCATCGCCTTAGAGGCTGTGCCAGAGATCAACACATCAATCCATCTCTAAAACAACAGCAGCATGATGGGCATTTCTCTTCACACTTCTTAATACTATTACTTTTTTTTTTTTTTTTTTTTTTTTTTTTTTTTTAATTCTCCCTCTTCTTTTCTAGTTGCTTCCTTACTTCTATTTGCCTCTGCTCTTTTAATGTCCAAACCATTAACCTTTCTGCAGACCTTCTTTGTTCATCTCTGTCGCCCTCCTCTGTTTATTTCTCTTTCCGTCCTATTTCTTTTGGCAGTACGGTAAACAAACCTGAATACCGTTCTCAGAACAACAATGCTGACATTTTCCAAATGATGTGCTCAGTGTGGTGTTGTTGTCACCACTTCATCTTTAACTTCCAAATTAGGGACCACCAAGTCCATACTAGTACCTTGTACTAAAATCTGGAAAGCTCTGAATGCAGAATAAAGGCTTGGCAGGAAAAAGTCCACACTGAAAGGAGTTTTTGACCAGCTCCCCCTTTCTTTTCCATGATGTGCAGAAGACTGAAGTTCAGTTCAGAAGAATGCTTTTGCTTTCACCCTAGGATTGCGCGGGAATGAAATGTCTCAACACTTAATGTCTGTTGAGCTTGTTCCTGATGAAACTTCCCTGAAATATGTTGAGTCCAAGTCATAAAAGTCTACTGTGGGAACTAAGAGAAATGAAGGACATTTCATCTCTCCACATCCCACCTACCTTCACTCAGCAAAGATCTGTCATGCTCAAAGTGTTGCTCATTGCCCTGCCCGACTGGACCATTTCTCCTACTCATCCTCATCCCAGGTAGATCAGAGGCCTCAGCATTGCAATGCTCATGGAACAGGACTCATAGCTTATTAAAACCCTTTGGAGGGCTTTCAAGGCTGCAAACTGAAAATGGTAGGCAAAACTCATGCCTTCATATACAACGACAGCTGAGTCCCTGGACAGTGGCACCAGGATCATGCCTTTCCCATGTCATCACATGCAGGTTTTCCCACTAAATCTCAGACTCAGTTATTTTAGAATAATTTTCTGTAAGCAGTTTCTTGTTTTTTTTTGTCTGGGTAATTTTCTTTCAGGGTTTTCCAGGTAATAGTACTGTTTTTATTTGTTGTTGTTTTGTTTTGTTTTGTTTTTTAATCGCCTTTCCAGAATGTACAGATATGGCTGCAGCAGGCTGGGGAAAGGTTCCAGATACTTCTCTCACACACACGAACATTTGAACAAGCAATAGGAGAACCAAGTCACAGTGACAGCACATGCTGCTCACTGGGGATTTGGAGAACCCCCCACGGAGGGCTTGTTAAGGTGCCACATGCTCAACATTGCTGTGACACTGAGAAATCAGCAATGATGCTCACATTGGCAGGCCAGGTCCAGGGTGCCCTGTGCTGGCTGGCGCACAACTGAGTTCTTGCTCTCTCTGGGCCTTCTTCTACCTGCTGGGAAGAATCATAACATTTTCCAAAAGGATGCTCTGCCTTTCTTATTTCTCATGCTGGGAGCTGAAGAGGAACCAAACGTCTCCTTCCCCCTCTGCCTGGTTCCCAGGCATGAAAACATTTACCTTAGTTGATTTTTTCCTTATCCTCCATAAAGTCCCTTTACACTTTCGTCTGTAGTGAACTCAAGCCCTAGACTGACCCTCCAGTTCTCCCACCCTTAGAAGTAAACCGTTAATTATAATTACTTTTTAGAATACACCCAGCACTGAGTCTTGCTTCTGCCAAGGGCACCCTAATTAAGCTGTTTCTCTACTGAGTGCAGTTCACTCCCCTTTGGCACGCAACACATGATTACAGTTAATTTGCTGCTTTTCCAAACTGCCATGAGAAATAGAGCTTCCAAGAAAAAAAAAAAAAAAAAGCCCAAACTCTATTCACAGGGCCCTGAACAGGACAAATGGTGAGTCAATATCACAAGGGGAAACATTCAGTTTCTCCCGGTAACTGATTTCTTCTGCATTAGCTTTGTCAATGTCTTCAGCCCTGTTAGACCACAAGTCCTTGCTGATCCAAGATATTTCTTGAACCACGTCCTCCATTTGGCCAGTATTGAAGGCTATGAGTGAGACCTGGTGGCACTGTGGTTACAGGCATATTAGCCAGGCTGCGTACCATGGATGCTGGAACAAGTTTGGATGCAAACCTTACCACAGCTCTACAGGTATCCATATTTTTGCTGCTCAGATGATTCTGCTTCAGCTTTGGTGACAGAATATTCTCCTGCATCATCAAATCAAACAACATGACACCAAGCAAAAATAATGATGGAACCCACATCCTTCTAACAATTAGCCAATAATGACAACAATATGTAAAATCACTTTCAAGGTTACTGATGCATAAGTTACTGACATCTCATTCTGGATTGAGATGGCTTCTCAGTACAGAGCTACTGAACAGGCTGTAGATAATCACCACAGTGCAGGGAAAGACAAATAAGTTTGGAGCCAGATCCCCCACTGATATCAAAAGGCAGAACATCTTTTCCTGCTCCACTACTTCATGCTGCCATTTCAAATGTGCAGCCTGTCCCTGGCTCCCAGTGGAGCCTTGAGGCAGAATTGTCAGACAGGTAGAGTAACCCCTGTTGGAATTTGGGATGTCATTAATTTGGTACCCTTGTATAAAAAATATAGCCAGGGGTCTTCAGAGACTGTAACCCATCAGTCTCTTTTCAGATCCAAAATACATTGACTTAGCTCTGACTCACAGAGCAACATGCCAGAACGCAGCATCTCGCCCTGCAGCATCACAGCTTCCCTTGGTGGTCTCCCACGTAGGCCTGGCTAGCTTGTGGGAGCTGACACACAGCTCGCTGCAGCAGCAGAGCCTCTCCCATGTGTGTCGGTGGGGCTCTTCTCTGTGGCTTTCCCTGTGACCAGAGAGCTTCCCTCACATAACCACAGCTTACATGAGCCTGGTAACACTTCGCCCGTGTCAGACCTCATGTGCACAGCAATCTTGGCATGAAGCACTGTTCCTGATCAACTTATGCAATTTCTGTCTTTCAAACTGATGTTTTAGGGTAAAAAGTGAGAAGCAAGCCAAAGCTTTCTCCCTCAGACATCATCTGGCTGCACTGCAGCTCTCTGCAGACACCATCTCCACTGGTGGCTTAGAAGCATCTGGACATCAGCATTTCTCAGCAGACTGTGTGTTCAGGAAGGGAATTCCACCCACATCTACCTACAAATCTGGAATCACTCCAGGATTATACATTCATACATGTATATAACTGCAGAGCATGTTGCAGGGCAGGAAGTGGTCTATTGCTGTTGGCTTTAAATATCCATGTGCTCTTCAAGATTGGGACAGTTCTTGCACAAATGTATTTATCACAGCAAGGCGTAGTACCTCTTACAGGGTGATTCACTGATCTGTCACAGCTCTCAGGAGCTACCCCAGCCCAGCATTACCTACCTTTTGTAGGAGCCAAACATTTCTCAAAAGCATAAAAGAGAGAGGGGACACACTGGCCATGGGACAGACTAGATAATTGCACAGCTCCTGGACTCCATGGCCATTGCCATTTAGATTAATAGATTATAGTGCATACCTGCCTACTTGGAATGTTGGTCAGAACATTGTAGAGAAATTCTGTGGAAACTTGGGGAATCACAACTTTCGAGGTTGTTTTGCAAAACTGGCCACTTTTTGGACTTGCTTAAAGCTACAGGAAGAAGGAAATCCTATAGAAAGAGACAGAAGGTCAGGGTGCAAGGGAGGCAAGGGTGATAATACATCTATTTATTACAGGATTTCTAGGTGATAAACTGCATTTATCTCCCATTTTTTTCTGTACTTTGTCCTGCAAACCTTCTCCTCCAGGTCAAACTTCCATTTAAAGGTTCATAACAGCTTCACTCAGTTAATGCTTTTTAGCAAAACTAATGTTTCTCTTCTTCCTGAAAACATTGCATAGGGTGAATGACATCTCTCTAACAGATTTTTTTTTCAGAGGTAAAAACAGGAACCTAAAGAGGAAGATATGTCACTTCACTGACCACAGTCGTGTCATACAGACCCTTGTCTGTACTTCTCTTGTGAACATTTATTAGGTGCCTTAATCTTAGGACAAAAGCAGTTGAACTACTTAAAGCCACAAAGGTGGCAGAAGAAGGAAAACACTTAACACTCCATAGGATTATATTTCTGGGACTTTTTCTGGTTAGAGAATGATTATTTCACCCCACCGATTCTGTAACAGCTCAGAGATGCAATGATCTGTCCTGGAGGCTAATAACGCTGCCACTGGCTGGCATAGACTGTGGGCACCAGCAGAACTGAGATGGGAGAGAGAAATGTAGGAAAATCACAGAATCACAGAATTTTCTAGGTTGGAAGAGACCTCAAGGTCATCGAGTCCAACCTCTGACCTAACGCTAACAGTCCCCACTAAACCATTTCCCTAAGCTCTACATCTAAACGTCTTTTAAAGACCTCCAGGGATGGAGACTCCACCACTTCCCTGGGCAGCCTGTTCCAGTGCCTCACAACCCTTTCAGTGAAGAAGTTCTTCCTAACATCTAGCCTAAAACTCCCCTGGCTCAACTTAAGCCCATTCCCCCTCGTCCTGTCACCAGGCACGTGGGAGAACAGGCCAACCCCCACCTCGCTACAGCCTCCCTTGAGGTACCTATAGAGAGCAATAAGGTCGCCCCTGAGCCTCCTCTTCTCCAGGCTGAACAAGCCCAGCTCCCTCAGCCGCTCCTCACAGGACTTGTTCTCCAGGCCCCTCACCAGCTTTGTCGCCCTTCTCTGCACCCGCTCAAGCACCTCGATGTCCTTCTTGTAGCAAGGGGCCCAAAACTGAACACAGTACTCGAGGTGCGGCCTCACCAGAGCCGAGTACAGGGGGACGATCACCTCCCTAGCCCTGCTGGCCACACTGTTCCTGATACAAGCCAGGATGCCGTTGGCCTTCTTGGCCACCTGAGCACACTGCTGGCTCATATTCAGCCAACTATCCACCATCACTCCTTCTCTGCCTGGCAGCTCTCCAACCATTCCTCTCCCAGCCTGTAGCTCTGCTTGGGGTTATTGCGCCCCAGGTGCAGGACCCGGCACTTGGCCTTGTTGAACTTCATGCAGTTGACCTCAGCCCATCGTTGCAGCCTATCCAGATCCTCCTGCAGAGCTTTCCTACCCTCAAGCAGATCGACACACACACCTAACTTGGTGTCATCTGCGAACTTACTGAGGGTGCACTCGATGCCCTTGTCCAGATCATCGATGAAGATATTAAAGAGGACCGGCCCCAGCACTGAGCCCTGGGGGACGCCACTAGTGACTGGCCTCCAACTGGACTTGGCTCCATTCACCACGACTCTTTGGGCCCGGCTATCCAGCCAGTTTCTAACCCAACGAAGCGTGCGCCAGTCCAAGCCAAGAGTAGCCAGTTTCTTGAGGAGAATGCTGTGGGAGACGGTGTCAAAAGCCTTGCTGAAGTCAAGGTAGACCACATCCACAGCCTTTCCCTCATCCACCCAGCGCGTCACTCTGTCATAGAATGCAGGCTGACAAAGTTTCCTATTTGACCCCAGCTTTAGAGCAGACTCACTGTATGTCATAAAAAGGCTGTGCAGCTGGGAGGGACATCAGGGAGGAATCCAGAGAGGATGCAGAGGAAACTCTATCACCTAGGGAGTTTTGTTCCTAGCCCTGTGCTGATGATAGGTGCATGGCAACCCCATCAGGACAGCAGGGACAGTCTCAGTGACTCCACAGCTGAGAAGCCCAGCATTTTGAAGACAAAACTCCCCTCTCACTTGAAGGATCCTCTTTGTGCCACTTGCCCCTTCCAATCTTTACCACAAGCAAAAACCACTCTGTGGCACCCAGAGATGTCAGAGTGAAGAAGATGAGTTATCTCCGCCCAGTACCATCAAAGCACTCTGTGCTTGCTGAACCCAGGACAGAAACTTTGTACATGCCAGTTTGCATGTGTTGTTTGACAGGCAGCATGAAGGAAGGCATCTGCAGAAGCTGGTTTTATCCTACATCAGTCCTATGAGGATCAATAGGTTGGGGCCAAGTGAGATTCCTGAAAGGATACTCGGGGAAAATAACCAACCTTGCTCTGCAGGGACATTGGCTCGGGCTTCGAATGCTGATGATCTCCCTGCAAGACAGTATGGGGCCTGTGCCGCAGTGTGGTACCAGAGGCCCTATATTAGCCAGAGAGCTGTTTTTCTAGGGAAATTGGATGACCACATTCTTATGTCTTCTGCTGACATCAATTAGCCCTGGTATGCCTGGAGAATTCTGACAAATTGCATATTTCTTCCATGAATCCTCCAGCTTATTCAGAGGCAGCTCCTGCTGTTATAAGTCCTAACAGCCTGTGCTCCATTTTCCGTGACGGGTGAAAAGATTCCTTAATATGCAAAAGCTGATATTTAAACCTGAGAAAATCAATGAGACATCAAGGTGCCAGTGAACTAATTAGAGCTACATATCTAAATACTCCAGGCATTTTTACTGATTTCAGGCCTGGCAGACAAGAGCTTTGAAGCAAAAGTTTCATGGAAACATCAGGGTTGTGGAATAGCCACAATATGTTCCCTCATGGCTTTGGGACTGATTATCAGGACATATGGATTTATGACCAGGATCCTGGACTGAAGGAATGGCAGAGTCAGCTGTTAATAAACCACCACTCCAGCATGTTTTTAGCAGGACTCTCTTTCCTAGCAACCCAATCCCTTTCTAGTTCACCCTGGTATAACATGACCTATCGTGAGACTGATGCTGTCTCCACCACAAAAAAAAAAAAAAAAAAAAAAAAAAAAGTCTGTTCTTCAGCTTGAAATTCCTCCAGTTTGCTCTCTATCTCCATCTTCTTAGATCTTGGTTTATCACCTCAGATATCTGAGATAACACAAGAGGTTGACTGACCCTAAAATGTAAACCTATGCTGCTCAGTGGGTTTCTTGTCAGAACAAAGAAGCTATCTACCCTTCATGTCAGCATGCATGGGCTTCTGAGCCACAGTTGCACCTTTACTAAAGACACTGCAGCAGTCAGTGCCATCAGAGGAGGAGCATTTCCTGGAGATGTAGTGCAGAACTGCTCTTCTCCATGCCAGCTGTGAAACCAACTAGCCACCAAGATTCACACATTCTCTAAAGATGCTGCATTTTCCAAGAATAGAGGCAGCAGACTACTCCAGATAATTCTTTCCCTAGTTACAAGCATCCTACTTCATGTTAGTCCAACAGCAATGACATTTCCTTTTCCCAACCTGTTTCACAATCCTGTTGCAAGCTGTTACCCACCTGTTGTCCTCTCCCAAGAGAACTTGCTTTCAGCTATTCAGAAATGAGTTGTAGTATCTTTAACAAGGGTGGTTTGATGTTTAATTTGCGAACATCTTTGCCGTGGTTGGGTACAGTGATTGTCTGGAAAGAACCCAAATATTTTCTTAAAGACTATCCTCACATTAGGACAACCATATAGACAATCTTTTCAACAGCACTAGTGACTCGGGAAGTTAAGTCCAATTATAAGTTTACGTAAGGTGATAATCAAAGTCTTGTTGACCTTCAGTGGGATGGAGTTCTTTGGCGCAGGTACCTCAAAATATCTGGGCACCTAACTCCACATCTAAATTTTTCTGAGAATTTGGACCAGAGACCCTCAAACATTTTAGCAAATGAGATTTTGGTGCCTTTATTATTCATTCACCTTTGAAAATGTTACTTCCCCATTTTCAAGATTCCTTAAAGAGCTCTGCTTTATTAGGAATTGTGTTTCCCAATGTGTTCTGTTTTTCTCCTCCACATAATACTGAGTACACACATAACAAACACTCAACTGTGGTGCTAGCACTTTTGTTTTTGCATTGAAGTGGGTCTTTTTGGAATGAGAAGGTTGACAACTTTCTTTTATGAACAGATCATTTTGCAAGGAAACCTTATCCAATTTTAGAAATAAATCCAGAACAGAAGAGTGAAAAAATCTAATTCACAACCCTGGGGCTCTGCTTGACCACCTCACCTACACAGTGGCCTTTTCATTTTCCACACAGCATATAGGCAAATACATGCAACACTGTAGATACCTGCCATGTGCCCTCAGCCACCCTGCACTCAGTCATTAGGAGCCATTGAACATACAACTTTTAAAAAAACTTAATGTTCTTAGCTTTCTATGCATCCCTGCTGTCTTAGGAGATGATATCACATCCATCACCTGTGGTCTATCTATAGTTCATTGGACACAGAAGGGTTAAAATGATTTAAAGTTTTAACTGCAACAAATTATGGAGAAGTAACTATGGCAGAAAATACTTTTAGTCATCATGCTGTCAAACAGCTTTTATTATTCATATGAGGGGAAATGAGAACAATGCAAAGTGCATTTGTGTGCTTCGAATAAAGGCACTGGTTCTTGGCCTTGGCAGCACTTATGTCTCTCTTGCAGCCTCTGTCTACCAATATGGAAAAGCAACTAATGAAGCAGCAAGGGGTTCAAGGCAGCATGCAGTGCTCTGGTGCTGAATCAAAGCCCTCCTGCTCATTTCCCTTTCCCCTCATCACGGGTGGAATTCGGAACCATTGGTGATTAACCCTGGGTTAAGCCAAAAACAGGAGCAACAAAAACAAGGGCAACCCAAGAGAGGAGCTGGCACTCATCCTTCTGCTGTGTTTATTTGGTGGTTTTAGATTTCCTGCTCTCTCTGAAGTGCATCTGTAAGTCAGGATGCTGAGGGAGCTGAAGTTTGCTGAAGAAAGGACCAGTACCTTCAATGAATCACAGCAATTAGACCTGGCATCTGTTCTTGGTGAGCTCAGCATTTCACCACAAGCATTATTTTCTTAGGCTCATGAATTCCTAATTTTTCCAGAAATACCAAAAAAAAAAAAAAAAAAAGACATACTCCTAATTCAAAAGAGCAGACAGAGGAAGAGGAGGTACTCACACACAGGAACACAACAGAGAATCATGTTCCCTTTCAGACCCTTTAGGAAACATCCAAATATCAGACAAGACAAGACAACTTTGCCCTGTGCTCCACTGGCAGTGTGGGCTTCCCCTCAGAGTGCAGGAGCCGATCATTTTCATCCTCCATCTGTGTGAGTGAAAGAAGAGGGAGAAGGAGGGATAGGAAATGCCATGGGAAGCCTCCTTAATGAGGGTTTGTAGGAGGAGACGCTTATCTCCCAGGTAAATGGAGGGACCCAAAAAGCAGCTGATTGGAGTTGCATCTCAGAGACAGACTTCTAGGTGGGCATACTACTCGGATGCTGGAGGCAACAACCTCAGTAATATTCAAAAGGCCCTGGAGGCTGTAGTAGTTCACAAACTTGCTGTGAGATCCAGTATCAGGAGCTATGATAAAGGCAGATGTCATACAGGTACTGACATAAGTGGGACTAGAGTTGAAAGGATGTGCAGAGCCCTGCTGAGCCCTGGTGAGGTCTCTGGAGGGGTCCTGTGGCACTCCAGAAGAGCTGGGGACCTGTTGGAGTTGGTCCACAGGGAGCAAGAGAAGTAAGGAGAGGTCTCAAAGGCATGAAATGTGTAGAAAGGTGATATAACCTGGTCTGTAATAAAAAGAAAACTAAGGGAAAAACTGACAAAATGGAACATTGTGCCTCAGAGGGTGGTGAAAATTCCTTCATTAGAGGTATTTAAGAGTGACAGAGACACAAGCTGATCTGTCTTGGCCTAGCTCCATTGCTCTAATGTTCAATTATTTTGATTGTACTGAAAAAGAATATTCTCTTTATAAAGGGGGTGAAGGAAGGGGGTGGCACACATACACAGGCAAAGCCATTCATTGGCTCAAATAAATCATTCTCTAGGTAAGCAAGACACAAAGAGAAAGGATGATATTTAAAACAAAACAAAACAAACAAACGAGAGAGATGCAGGAGAAGCAAAGGTCCAAAGTCAGCTACACACTCAAGGGACTGAAAGCAGACCATGTGAGGCAAATGAAGGGCTGTCTTTGAATTGAACTTGAAGACTGAAGATCACTGTGAATTTACTGCCTTTCCTTATGAATATTTTGCACATAGTAGTGGTTACTTATTAAAAACTATTAAAATGAACACAGAAAACTTCTGAAGAGAACTGAGTTGTCCACGTCAAATGAGGCAGACAATAGGAGTGTCTGTAACTGCTTGCATCTCCTCAGAACCCTTGAATGTGTTTCAGAAAGACCTGAAAAAGGCATGAAAATTTTCCACAGAATATAAAACTGGAAAGTTACAAGTCTCCTGTGACAAAGGTGGACTTTTGCGACCTGTTTCCTGGTTTTAATCCTGAAGAGGGAAATTGTTATATCATCTGCTTCAAACCCTCTTGTGGTAAACTGCCCTGCGGCATCTTAGCAAGGTAATTAATTTCAGGAGAAATTACCCAACCCTTAATTTTTCTGAGCAATTATCAGCTCAGGTACCAGCCAGGAATTGGAACGTTCCTTGCCCCGATGATGGCTGGGTACAAGTAGCTGCAGACTCCCCTGCGATGCTGCAATTTACCAGGAAGTCTCCTGCGGTATCTGTCTTGAGATGCCTTCACCTGACGAGCGTGCCCAGATAGCAATCGCAACCTCTCCCATGTATTTAAACGGGCAGTTTTGATGAGTGCTGCGAGTTTTGCTCTCTCTCAGCTTACTGCTCGGGAAGTAGTGCAAAGGGCTCAGGCTGCAGTACGAGCCTACGAGCTCAGCCCTCCTCCTCACCAGGTACAGCTGACAGAAGCAGCCTTGGAAGAGGCAAAAAAAGACTTCTGGGATCTGCACTAGAGCTTGTTTCTCTGTGCAGGTACTGCTGGCGGATCTGGCTGTTGCTCTGTGCCTCAGTTTCTCCACCCATGCATGCATAAACATATGTTCTTTGCACTACTGTTCCCCTAACCCTCAGGGTATTCCTACCACTCAGTGTTAGAGAATTAAATTGCTGACCAATGTCTGCCTAGCTGTGTTGTCTGTTTGGTACTTGAAGGTGGGTGGTGAAATCTCTGGCCTTCCCAAACACATAGGGATTATTATCCCTATCCGTATTATCCCCATATATAAGCTCCCAGTTCTCCCAGTGCAGACAGGAAGCAGACTGGGTTCTCGGCATTCAGCACTGTTGGTGTCCTCTCTCCTTGCTGAGCTCCAGCTCCTGCATTTACCTCCACCCCTCACCTCACCGCAGTCCTTTCCACCCTGCTCCAACCTGAGGAGGCTTCTTAGATGCTGCTGCCGATGGGACCTGGAGAATTCTGCCCCACAAGATGCCCTCTTCTCCTTGCCTGATGGTTGATGCTTGAGGGGCCTTTATCCTGCACAGCCAAGCACCAGCATAACCTTTACCAGCACTGGCCAGGTCCTACCTGGAAGTCGCAGAGACTTGTTTGCCCTTAACACCTCTCAGCAACTGCTCACCAGCTGGTTTTACATTAATGCACTAACTAATAAAATGTGATGAAACTGTTGGTTCTTCAGGGCAGGGTCACATCGCTAGTTGGGTTTTAAGGTGCTGTGTTTAGTTACAATGTTCTATAAAGGATTTGCTGTGATAAGGGACACTGTTTGTGAGACTAGATAAATGTGACAAAACATTTCCTTATAATAGCATTAGGCACTCCCTGCCATCCCTTGTCTGCTCTGCTGGAGACATGTTTGGCCCCAGGCCTGAGATGAGTGGCCACAGAAAGCTAGGGTAAATCTCCACAGACATTTCTGAACCTGTAAGCACAAGTGGGAAATGGGATCATCTGCAGAAGAAAGGGGCTGCAGAGTCAGCCCTCAAACAGGGTGCCCACACAGGACTCTGCTCCTTTCCAGCAGAGCAGCCTCACTCCCCTGCTGCACAGGCTGGGCCAGAAAATGGCAAGTAAAATCCCATGGTATTACAGGTTTTGTTAAATATTGACATCCATCCAGTTTACAAAGGAAGGGTGGAAGCAGCTAGGTGATGGAGGAGAGAGGAGGATTATGTGCTGAGTAATGTACCAAGCAGATACAAGGAGGCAGGGAGCGTGCGGGTGAAGTGACCAGGAAGAACAGTCTGAGTGACCCAGCATTTGGTAAGCATTTTTTCCTCGATGCAGCTGAATGTTGACTCAGCCACACTGCAGTGAACTGCTCAGAACTCCCGCAAACAGCTTGCTCACTTCAGGATCGGCCCTGGACACAGCCAGTAAGCTGCAATATTTGTCTGAGACTTTCAGTTTGCATGCAGGCTGGCAAAATGAATAATGACTCCTCTAGAGCCACAGAAAAATACAGGTCTGCCTTAGACACAGAGCTTCTCCTCTGCTGCTACCTCCAGTAACTCCAGTTAGAGGTACTCTGACATACACCAGCTGAGGGTATTCACAGCTGCACACTGAGTTGTTTCTGCATTGCACGCTCGGAGACCTTTGGCAGCTCCAGGCAGCACACAACGCCTCTCAGCAGACACTCCAGGATGTTTACAAGGGCAGCAAGTGCCCAGTTTCCTTGGTAGTTCCCAGTAGATTTGCATGACAGTGATGTGAATGGAAAATGAGCTGCTGTCTGTCAGTCTGGGAGAAGATGTTTTTACTTTTTGCAGTTCCTCACTGAGCAGGCAGGTATGGTAGTTGCCTGTAGATGAGATGTTAGTGATGGGCAGACAGAAGAGAAATAGTAACTTGATAAAAATCACCTGGAAATACAGAGGAGTTAATACATGTATTCAGTGGAGTTAATACATGTGTCAAGCCAAGCAACTAGATTTGGGTTTATAGCTTATCTGCATATGGTTGTTTCTGGGACTGGCATGAACTCAGTGTGGCTGAGCAATGCTCTGGTACAAGATTTGACTCCTGACTATTTTTTTAGCACTACGTGGCCTGTCTGAGGATGCCAGAAGTCTTACCATGAGCTCAGTATTCCTGGAGGCCAGTCTGAACCCAAGCTTTAAGCACACTAGATATTTTTCCACGTGTATGCCAAACAGATCAAGGTGCTTTTTGGAGTCTGAGGGCAGGTTAAGCTTCTCATGTAGATACAAACAGTGTTATCACCAGCTGCCAGCTACATGACTGATTTCTGAAAAAAAGCAGCATGGGCCTTGTTTGCTTTCCTTGGCTCTCATTCAGAGATGAGGGAAAGATGATGGAGAATTTTGAAACAAAGCCCACTGAAGAAGAGGTTGTGCTGTAGAAGGCATTCATTTAAGTGCCAGTGATTCCAGGTGTCCCTGTGCTCTGAATATACCCCGTGCTGTCTGTTTGGGAGAAAACCCTTCCAAATCTTTCTGGTGCTACAAGATGGAGCCCACACCCCTGCAGCTTGGATGAGCACTTCTGCAGAATTCAATAATTGTGGACTCCTTCAGAATATCATCCTTGGATCCAATTCTGCCCATACATGAGGAGTGGATTCATCATATCTGCCTTGGAGATATACAGAGGAGTTGTCTGCATTTGACCAGATGTCTCACACCCTGGAAGCAGGCTGAGATTCAGGTAATTCTAAGTGATCTGTAGCGGTCATGAAACGGTCATATGGTGACCCTACATCTGAATTTCATTAAAAGACAGCATCTTCAGCCTGCTCACTACACATGCGTGATGCCACTCAGATGCAGAGAACAAACTGTGAGGTGCACAGCCCTATTTCACAGTGAATTTGAGTCATCTTTCAGGGTGGAAACAGTAAGCCTGTTCTAAGCTTATGCATTTACATAGCAATAACAATCATAACGACAACTCCACCAAGTGTGACATCTGAGCTCCTAGCAATAACCAGCATAGTTTATTACAGATTTCTGAAAAAAAAACAAGTGAAGCCAGGATTTATTTTTTTTTTCTTTTTCCTTTTAACTAGAGAGATTGAGAGAAAGCAAGGTAACATTTTTTTTTCTTTGAATAAAGGAATTTTCACTATTAAAAACATGTTTTCCTAAATTCATGTTTATAAATATATGTATATATACTGGCAGCAAGGTTTATCCTTACTTGTAGACAAAGCCTGCCAGGCTGACACAGAGCACTCCAGGAATGCTTTACAACATAGTTCACTTATCTAAAGGTCTGCACACATCTGCTGTTCAGATTTAATTAACAATTGTGGGTCTCAGTTTACCTGGACCTCCAGGAAATCAGATTATGGAGCCCCAAAGCACCAGTTATCCAGGTTGCAAGGTGAACCAGTTCTTTGCTGGGCAGGTGGGACAATTATTGCAATTTTGCAGCTTACTGCAGTTTGACCTTCCACTGATGAGAGCAGGTGTGCTTTGTGATCATCCCTTTCCCCTCCACATGCCCCAGTCCACAACCTGTGATGAGTACCACAAGAGAAGTTTCTGCTACCTGGTGGAAGATGTATGTGTGCTGTGCCAATAGAACACCAATTAGCTGGGCACCTAAGCAGCTAACAATTCCCTCCCAGCAGCACTCTTGACACTGATTTGAAGCTTTGGATTATGCCTAGAGATTCATGGATTGTAAAGAAGGGGTCAGTATGGCATCTTAGCTGTCTTCCTGAGTAATAAAGTCCCCAAGACTACAGGGAATTAGTTCTTCAATGAGGAAGAGACTACTTTGTAGTGCATGAGCATCCACAAATTCTCACTTTTTGCAAGCCATTCCACTGAGCATCTTCCCTCCCGGTGCTCAGTCTATCCCTGATATGAAGCTGTACTCTCTCATCCTCCACTTTCACTCCATCTTCACAAGCAAGTGAAGACATATGGTATTTCTGCTGCACATATTCAAGAAATCACATCTCTGGGGGAATCTGCACAAAGACCTTCCTGTCTGTTCGGTCGCTGTGTGCAGGGCTCTTCTCTGAGTCTTCACCTGGATGCTATCCATCTCCTTGAGCCACCATCAGTGGAAACAAAGCAGCAGTCACAAATGCTGAGCAGCTGTAACCTCTTCACCTCTGTGCAATTTTCCTGCATAGAGATGCTGCCAATTGTAACAGGGTGGCCCTGAAAGGTGGCATTGCCACTGATAGCAGCAGGCCGTAAGATTTTTACTGGGTCTGTAAAGCCTCAGTACTGGTCAGGACTGCTCTGTCTCAGCTGGTCTCTTTAGACCTTTATTTCACTGGGTTTTGCTGTGACATCAACTTAACTAATGTACCCAGTGTCCTTGGCTACTGTATTTTACTTCTGTTGCCTTCATGTGCTATAATCAGAGGTTTTTTTATAGATGGCAGTAACAAGTGCTTATTCTGGGCAGAATGAGATGTTTATGACTCTCAAGCAATAGAAAGATACAGGCCAGGTAAGGTGGCCCTGAGAAGTGGAAGGATGGGGTGGGACACAGAGGAGTACAGGCATGGGGTGGTAGGAGCTTGGGCACAGCACCACAACACAAAAAAACACACATATAAGAAGGACACTATAAACAGTGAATTTGGATGTAACTAAATGCCATATATTAGGTCAGTAACTAACAGAAACTATAGCTGTTAGAGTGTTAGTGAATACACAAAAATATCCGCAAGTGGATCCCAGAAAGAGAAAGAAGAAAGCAGCAACATGAACATCCTGAAAGACTTCAGAGCTTCACAACTATGGTGTTAGCCTCTCCAGCACCCAAATCTACTGACTCTAATACCCAGAGGAGTGATGGATGGGGGTGCAGAACTCCGGGAGAAAGGGCAGAAACTAAGAAATGTGTGTGTGTGTTGCAATTTTAATCATATTATTATTATTAGAGTAATAAAGTATTAGAGACTTTTTCTGTAAATAAGTACTCAAACTGTGGAACTATTCTTTCTTTTTCTGCAAGAGTTAGATTTAGACTAATGATGATTCTTCTATACACAGATCTTGAGAAAAATGTTCCCCTAACTGCTTGGTGCTGGACATCAAAGGAGACTTGCTGCCACCCCAAAAGGAAAAGGGGAAGCCAGTGAAGAGATGCTAACTTGCACTCAGGGAGCTCTGGAAGCATTGGTCTCACTCCTGTCACTGCTCTGCCCTGGCAGCATTGCAAGGCAGATAATTTTTCCTTTGTCCAGACCAGGGAATGCAATAAGCTGAGGCTCATTGTATGGAAGTGGACAGGAGCACGCTTGAAGGACTTGACATCTGTTTATGCCAGCTTGGAAAGCACTGGCTTGGAAAGCACTGGAGATTGTTCTCTCTCCATTTTCCCTCCATCAAATAGGAAAATTGCTTCCCTGTTAAACATGAGTAACATAGAACAAATGTCCTAATGTGTATGTAGTTTGGAATTATTATAATCATAGGAATGTTAAATTATTCTGGCCTAAATCTTTACTTAAGAGGCTAAGTGGGGCCAGGGCACCATTACATGAGTTTGTGTTGCTATTTGGAAGTACTTTTTAAACGCTAAAACAAAATAATACTGAATGTTTAGTGCAGCATTTTGTTTGCTTGTTTGTTTTTAAACAAGAGTTGTTTGAACTATGGCAAAGCTTTTGCAAAAGTTGTTTCTCACTTTATCAAAGTTACAGAGCTGTCTGGAAGGATTTGAGAACTGAATTTTCAATCAAGAAAAACTGAAGCAGAGAGAGTTGGGGAAGGAGGTGGATGAGAACATGATTATTTGCCCTATTTCTAGCCCAGCGCTGCCAAATTCCTAGGGTGTTATGTAATTAGCATGCTATCCGAGTGCTCTAATCATGACAGCACGTGCTTTCTTGCCATACCTCAGGCAGTATTGCAAGTTTTTATTCATTCGTAACATATTTTAAGCCTGCAGTTTACAAGTTTTGTTGAGAAAGGAGGGGGGGGGGGGGGGGGGGGGGGGGGGGGGGGGGGGGGGAGAGAGATGTAAGAAGGGGAAAAGCTGGGGATTTTGTTGTTTTTCCCAGGAGAGCTTTTCTTCCTCTCTGTCCACCTTCACATTTTCCTGGATGCTTCTACTTGGTTACAGCACAGGTGCTCTGTGGCTTTGCTGCTGGCTAAAAGTGTGGTTTGTGGTGTGCCAGTGTTCAGTAGGATACAAGATTCTGGGGGTTGTTTTGGACATGAGGAGTGCTCCTGAGATACCATCCCTGCCTTGAGATCTCACAGATATTTTTATAGATAATAGGGCTTATCCCTAGCTTGAGTCACCACACATAAAATGTATATGCAAACAATTTCCTCTCTTCACTCCCCATGTTTCCTGGTAACGTGCATTTGTCAGGTCCCTGATACAGTGATGTTCCCATGTGACAATTAATGGGAATAAAAGTGATAATAATCATCAAGGAATATGAAGTAAGCCAAGCAGATTTCTTAGTGTTCAAATCTCAAGACTTTGCACAACAGATTTTGAAATCCTCTTTACCAAGGTTACTTTCACGCTGCTTAATAAACTCTTATCTTGTAAATTGTAATAGTGTTGCAGTCCTTAATCCAATGAGATTATGTTGGGGGGAAGGGAAAAATCTCTTCAACATTTCAGTACCCCAGGGACAGAACATCCAGGGCCAAACCCTGAGATATAATGGAGTGATGAAAACTAAACTGCAGCACAGCGCAGACTGAATCCACTTGCCTGTGGTTAGCCTGGCTTCCCACAACCCGCAGCCCAGCTGGAGTGAGCGCCGTGCTGCATCCTGGTACTCATCCACCAGGCACTGCCAAAGGGACAAGCACAATGCCCGTGTTTCACGCCTGAGGACATTAAAAGCCAGACCTGCCGTGGACTTTCTCAGCATCTTACCCAAGCAATGCAGCTAGAGTTGTTTTAAAATAATATACACATCACAATTCTGCTTTGGGAAACATTGAGAGCCTTCCAAGGGTTTTCATAGGAAGATGTATATATATATGTATATATCTCAGAGGTTGGACTTGATGATCTTGACGTCTCTTCCAACCTAGAAATTCTGTGTATGTATGTATATACATATATATACATATATATACATATAATTTTTTTTTAAGAGAGAAGTTTCCTTCTATCAGCCAGGCTGAATGGTTTTGTGTGAGATCCCTGATTTCACTAAGGTATCTCGGCTCTGGGATTGTTGACCAGACAAAGTGAAGCTGAAAGACAGGAATCAGACCTATTCTATGAACCCTGGCATCAGGTGAATCTAGGCGGCATTCCCAATTTAATACTAGGGAGAGGGTTGAGCCTCTGTCTTCCAAATCACCAAAGCACCTGGCTGCAAAGCTGCTCCCCATTTATGTGAGTACAAAAGAAGGCTGATCTGTCTTAGAGCTGGAAAATCTTTTACTGTGAAGATTACATTGAAATTGAGGTATTTTCAGTGTGAAAATCTCCACAGCTACACAGAACCTCAAGACTCTCTTCAAAGCATCTAACACAGGTTTTTTTTCCCTTCAACTCCTCTCTTTTTGCCTGGTTCCCATTCTTGCAAAAGTCCCTTCCATGTTTGTTTTTTTGCTCCTGGCAATGGGATTGAACCCACCAAATGTATGTATGGAACCACTGTTCATGCAGAAATTGTGTACATAGGGTTAAGTTTCCAAGATCTGTTCAGAATTAGGATTTCCACCATTAATATTCCCATAAGATTTAATGGAAGACTTTAAGACCTTTCAAAAGTTCCACTCAAGCAACAGAAACATCAATTACTGATTGCTCTGTGAAGGTCATCTGAGGTTGGAGAAAGCAGCCATTTAAATCCATAAAACAGCAGGTAAAAAGTTGAAAACTGTACATCTTCTTGAAATTGGGGTGAGGGAAAGGCATTGTAACAGGCAAAGGGAAGGCCTGGGCTTTTAAGGTACACAAGGGCACAGTTTAATTCAGTGTTGTGCTCAGCTCCCATTTTAGATGTTGGCATAAGGATCTAGTATGTAACTCATGCCTGGGTGGTACTGATAGTCACACTGTTAGAAATAAACTCTTCTTCCCTCTTTAGACCATAAAGGCTGAGTTTCTCATTTGCACTATAATGTAAAGCGCCTAGCACATTTGGCCTTGAATCTATTGAGATTTTAACAAATTATGAGTAATAAATCTTAATGAGAGCAAACCAGCACAGCCGCTGCAAGCCAGGCGGGCTGTGCACACAAGACCACTGAAGCATTTCCTTTCTCGGGGAACTGCATTTTTCCCCAGTGGTGAGATGGAAACCCTACACCCTCACCATACATCTCAGAGGTTTCCTGCTCAGACCATGGCCACCCCCTCCTGCTGCAGCCAGCCTGAGGGGCAGATCCTTGAACAAGCCCCCCCTTGAGCACCGCTCTCCCCAAGCAATTCCTGAAAGCCCCGCAGTTATCAGAGAGCCGGGGAGGGGAGGGGGGGGGGGGGGGGCTGGAAATACGACCTCCTTTGTTTAGTCTCCGTGAATGCGCGGCAGGAAAACACCGCCATCCTGTTTTCGAGGTGCTAGCACGCAAATAAGAATGGAGGAAAAATACAGTGGCCTCTCTGACGGACTGTGATTAATCCTCATTGTGTCCTGCACTGAAGAGGTGCCAGAGCTGCTGCCTGCCAGCCTGTGTGCCCCCAGCGTGGGGAGGAACCATGGGCTGAACCTATGGGGCAGCGGTGTTGGGGACTGGAGGATGCACGCAAATGTAACGGCATGTCCTGGGGTGGATGCACCCGTGGAGCCTGGTGATGCAATAGGGCTGTAGGCAGCACCAGGGGACACGTGGCAGGGATGGAGCAGATCCTCCTGTGTGCTTGTCCCTGCCCTTGTCCCTTCTCTACCTCCTCACTACTGCTCACTAGCTCAACCCCAGCGTCTGCTCAGTTTTGTCTCTTCAAGCAGGACTGCTCTCATGGTGAAATATTGCTTAAGTCAGCAGGGCTAATTCTGCTGGTTTCTGCAGGGTGAGACATCACATAAGCTTGGCCATACAAATCACATCCAGCGTGCCCGGCCTGTACTCAAGCCTGCAAAATCACCCTGAGCTGCAACGCACTCAGAGCCTTATGCAGGAACAGTGGTGGGGAAGGGGCTGACACTCTGCTCCTTCCTCCCTGGACAAAACAAGACTACATGCATTCTCCCAAGACAAGCCAAAGCATAAGCCATGCCTCAAAATACCTGGACATGCTATATAAATCCAGAGCAGACTCTTCTCTGCCTTGCATGTGTCTGCCCTCCTACAGCAAAGCCCCCTGCTTCTGTTGCAGGCTCAGCTGGTGTACATGAGCCACCCTTGTGGGCTGCCTTCGTGGTGTCCCTGGCTCTGCCAACCGTCTGCTGTCTGACTTCGGAAGAGCCCATTAGCCCCACTCTCAGCCAGGTATGCCAAATACCTCGGGGGGTGGCAGATAGGCTGTCTTATGACTGTGGCACGTTAATGTAATAACAGCACTTGGAAGGTCTCCAGCTCCTTCCAGTCGAGTTCCTAACTTGCAAGTCCCACTGTGTGGGGTAAAACACACTGCACACCTGTGAGACAGGAAGCTAGCTTCCTGCTTTACAGGCACAGAGAATGGCCTCAAAAGTATTAATTGTGAATGGAAAACGTGCCTCCTTTCCTGCAGTCCAAAGCAGCCGAGACACAGAGGCAAGGACGAGGTGCCACCACAGCTGGGACACACAGGGCCAGGGTCTTGAGGCTGTATTCTGCACAAAAGTTTGACCACGAACTTGCTTCCTATGTGCACCTGTTTCCAGAACTGTAAATGGATGAGAAACTGGTCATCTCCTCGGACCGAGGCCCTTCAGGGAGCGATTGTTTCCGGGTTACAAGTGACCGTCCAGTGAGGCCTGCATGCCTGACTAGGGGCCTTTGGCTCCTTCCACGGTATAAATGACAGGCAGGATAACTACCAGTGACACGTATCTGTCTCCTGGGGTGGTGAGTGGCTTTATTAGTGTTTGCAAAAACTGTTCTGAGTTATTTGTATCAGCCAGGAAGTGTGGCTGCCAAAGCCCAGCCATCGCAATCACAGAGCAGGATGTGTCGCAGTTATACTGGGGGTCGGCATACTTTGTACTGATACAGATCTCTGTGGTCTGCAGCCTCCAGAGAGATTTTGTATTTAAACAGTGGGGAGAATGGGATACGAGTTTCAGATGTGTTTATATCCCACAGAGGTCAAAGTCTCAGGTTTTGGCTCACAAGTGGCCTTCCTGTATGACACCTGTGCAGTCCTGGTGGCAGCGTGATATCCTGTGTCCTCAAGCTTCCCTGGCTTTTCTCTACAGCCTCTCCTCTTCTTTTCATGCCAGGCTACTGGTAGTGAGATGGAGAGAGGTGTCATGGAAATGGGGACATGGCACACTCCTCCTCCTGCTTACTTGATAGATAGAGCAAGTGATTATAAATCTGAGATGACTTCTGTAGAAAAAAAAAAAAAAAAAAAAAAGACATCTAGGTGAAAGACTGGAAATGAACCGAGTCAGTGGCACAGTCAGTAGCAGATAACTGTGTCTGAGAGTCTTCAAGCAAGACCCACAGCAGGTCAGCCACAAAGTGTTTTCCTCGGGGTGGGGATCACCAAGTGACATTCCAAGACTGCGCTGTTTGGGAAGGTCAGATGACATAATTACAGTGGTCCCTTCTGACCTTACAATCTACAAACCCTCATAATTTGTAATCAGGATACAAATTACTTGCCTTCTGAGTTGAGGAAGGAAGTCTTCTGCATCACCTATCTGCTCCAAAACATCCGCTATTTCACAACTGGCTAAGGGAATGTGCAGGATTTTCACCATCCGCTGAAGGCTGCAGTTCAGCACTCTTCACCTGTTGCTTGTACCAGGATGGCTGGTCAGATCCGGCTTGGCATATCCTACAGCACTGTTTGTGATGCATACAAATGTTCTATTTGGGGAGGAAATACACTTCTACAAATTATTATGAGCTGAATAATTCTGGTTCTCCTTTTTTAACCTGGTTTAAGCATGGTTGAGGAAACCATAAATCCAGCCAGCACATTTCTGCAAAATGAACCACCCCATTTTTCAACATTTTGTCACACAAACACACCTCCCACAAAGACAAATAGCAAGTTTATTATTACTTAATAGGGAGAAACCACCGTAACCACTATGTCATAGCCACAGCCTTCTGTCCTACATGGAGAGAGACATGGGGGAAATGACCATGCTTCATAGCTTATCAGATACTCCACACATTGATCCTTCCAAAACTGCTCTGCATCCCAAAATGTGCAGAAAAACCATGGCTAAGCATCACACAGCCCTACTCCAGCAATGCTCTGTGTGCTGTCACATTACAGACATGCTTTTCCCTTTGGAGTGTGTAGTTACACACTCACCAGCACTACACCAGCCCTCAGTGCTAATCAATAAGTGGCAGAACTCACCAAGGTGATCAGCCTTTTTGGAGCCTTATCACCTGTCCTTTAGTAAAATAAAGCAAACACGCATGGGAGAACTAGGCCTTGTCCAGTTCCTGAGATTTACAGTTGGATTTATTTGCCCTACACATTCCTAAGCGATTTAATTTTAATTTTCCCTGTAAATGCCTGTCAAAGAACAAGTAATCATGTTAACCCTGTGTTCCTTCTCTGCCTGCTGTGCAACATGAGTAAGGCAGGAGGACTGAAGTGTAAGTAAGTAATTGCAATTTAATTTTCAAGCTATGTAGAGCAAACAGGACTGTGGAGGTTACAGGGCTGCAGTCCCACAAGTGAGCAGAGAGGGCAGGAACATGGCTGGTGATTAAAGGAGGCTCTTGCAAGGGTCAGTGTCCCTGCAGCATGGCTCTCATCTGAGCTAGGTCTCATAACTTCAGGGAGCAATAGTGAGAGAGGTACCTCCAGATGCCACCCCAAGGCCATACCTGAAGTTGAAGGGGGGAAGAGGGGGGGGCAAATTGTCTGGAAATTGATGTTGTGCTATTGCCTATATATGTCCAAGATGAGCGCTCTGTGCCAGACTCTTAACCATGAGCTGGCTCTAGTGACGCGACTTCTATGAATTGCACCTCCAGAGATTAAATTCAGTTTCCTCACTCTTCAGTGCATGTGCTGTTCTGAGGAAATCCACTTCACCAACCTTGACTCCAAGCTCTTTGTGCAGAGTATAAATAAGTCTGGGACCTTGAGGGAACATGAAGAGAGAAATGGGAGTATTAGTCAGCAGCGCTCCTGGGGGCACTTACAGCAAGAATCCGGACAGTGTCTCCTCTGGAAAGCATAGAAAATGCACTGTACAAAATATTTGTGCAGAGCAGGAAAACACTACATTCTTTGGATGACAATGGCATTGTGTCACTGTCTGTGACCACAGCCATGACTCAGGCTGTTGCTGGGGAGCGAGAGGAGGGTGAGCGGGCAGCATTCGCTGCCAGCCATGGCTTGTGCTGCTAACTGTACTGCATGGTTAGAAATTCCAAAGAAAACATAAGGCTATTGTTTTTTTGATTTAAAAAAAAAAAAAAAAAAGGCTCCTGACTGGTAGTCTGGCAGTGTGAATGTTGCTCCTGGGTCATGTGTACAAAGCACAAGCACACAAAGCTTACGTTCTCTGGCAGGGATGGACATGTTGCTTGCCGCAGTGTCCGAGGCAGCTGGCCAAGAGGCTTGTGGCAAGCAGCATCTGGCTGCATTACACCACAGCTTCCCAAGGCCCTGCTCCTAGGAATTTGAAGCGTCTGCCCCCAGGCATTATCACACACTTGAATTCATGAACTTTAAGAAGCAGATTCCAGTCAAGCTTGCAAAATGTGAAGGAAAGTCCCAGGACTCTTCTTTTCTTACTTACCTATGGAACGTGCTAATACAGACGTTGCCTGCACATCCTTCTAGTCACTTCCAATCAGCACAGTGACTGACCACTGCAAGGCCTTGAGCAAGGCAGGCTGTATCTGGGATCTGATCAGTGCTAGTGAGGCTTGGAGTTAGCTAGGCTGAGAATAGGTTCTCTGTATTTCAGCAAACCCCTGAACATGTGCTTTCATGGTGCCAAAGCTCTTGGTGGGAGCTCTGCACCCTCCCAGTGGCTCTCAGCCCATATCAGGTGATGGCAGACAAGCTGGCCTTGACTCTGACAGCAGCCTGATATTCACTCTGGGGACGAAGCAGGATGTGTTCCTAGGTGATGAGCAACAAAAGATCTTTGTGGGCTCTTAAAGATAACAGGTCTTTGTTAATAGAGAGGGCAAAGCAGCTAACTAGGGCAAAGAAGTCAGCATCTGAATCTCTTACAACTCACTGATCTCTGCTGCTACTCAGGACTCCTAAGGACCAGCAGCATTTAGAGCTGTGTCTCCTCCTAATATTCTGTTCCCAAGTTAATTTTAGCTATTATCCATTTCCAGCAATTGCAGATTAAAAGAGATGTGAGTGAAACCCTCTGGAAGCCTCAGTGGGCAGCAGGTAGCCCTTTGTAATGGAAAGCAAATGCTACAGACAGCTACTATGGCACCTGCTTTGGAGGCTGTGGTGCAAAGGTGGGCTGCATGCTAGTTTTGGCTGAGCACTGCCTGACTGCTGGTTTGTGACCTATTGTGGTTCTGGCTCTGGGGAAGCTGAAGGAGACCCATCTACTCCAACCTTCTTCCTGAACAGAGCCAGATGGCTTGCTGGAGGGCAGCTAAGGAGGATTAACTCCTCCTTTTACCTCTCTCTGGGGAAAGTAATCTTGAGCTCAGCACTGTGGCAATAGAAATGTTTTGCTGACCAATAGACTCTGCAGTAATGCTAAAAATGACCCCTAAGATGACCCCTCCAGTGGAAATCTCTGCCTGTGCCAAGCCTTGCCTCAGGTTTGTTTTCTGGAGTGCAACACAGCAGTTTCTTCACTGAGTTGCTGGTGGAAAGAAATGGGGAAATAAGTCTGTTTTCTTTCCTTATTTTCATGTGAATGCTGTGTTTTCATATTGCTCTTGGAAACAATTGTCCTTCTGAGCAAAGGGTGTGGATGGAGCTGGATCGAAGCACTGTAGGAAAACATCTTTCTCCTTCACTCACAGACCAAGTTCCTCCCCCGTGTCTGACAGGCAGGAAATGAAGGAAGCCTTTGAAAGCACCGGCGGACTGTTAACTGTTGTAGTCCAGGGCACAATGTCTGGGGAAGAAAGGAAGGTCCTCAGCTCTGCTTTGCTTCAGCAGAGCGATGGCACTGGGCAAAGCTGCTCAACCTTCAGCTTACTCTTGTGTAAGATGGAGAAGGAGGAACAAGATGTTCTGTTGGAATGGGCCAGAACAGGCTCCCTCTTTCTCCCCAGTACCTAAATTCTGTGTCCAGGAAAATACGTGTGTTCCTTAAATTCCTGGCACTGACAGTGTTGTTGGCCTTCGAGCTCTGCCAAGGAGCGTGCAGTGTCTTTTGGTGACAGCTGTCATTTCCCTTTTGCCCTAAGGCATGAGGCTAATGGTACTCAAAGATGAAGCTTGCGAGAAAAAGGAGATGGAAAAAACAAACAAACAAAAAACCTACCACCATGAAATGCCCTCAGTAACCCACAGCATGTACTGGTAGGTGAGCACGAGGCAGTCCTTCTCCCACACCCCAGCCCAGACCCTGGGAAGTTGCTATCAGGGCAGCAAGCAAACAGTCCTACAATGCCTGCAGCGAAGCGTGGACTGCGAAGCACTGATCTAGAAAGCTCACCTGCACACATCTAACGTACCTGGCTGCTGTGAGGCAGGAGGGAAACGTGGAGGGTCATGAAGTGCAGGGCAGTGCGGCCATCAAACCCCACCTCCGTAAGAGCTGGCGTGATCTGGAAGTGTGCTGCCCACTGATGCTTACGTGCCCATCCCAGCCTGCACCCTCGTCACATGCACTCTGCCATGCTTGGAGCGGATCCTGGCTTTCTACCCATACACACAGACCTACACCTTTACATGGGAGACAGAGATTTGGCAGCATAATGCACAAGGTTGAGGGCAACTGTTTTGTGCTCTGCTTTTAAGACCTTCTGGTTCCTGATCTGCTGTCAGGAAACACGTGGTTGGGGTGTACTGGACAGTACATTTCTCTCCTACTCTCAAGAGTGCCTGCAAGACCAAGGGCTCTGTGCTGATTTTACTTAGTTAAGAGAAAATTAGTTGGAAAGATTTCTAAGAGGTGACAGTGAAATGTATAAGGGAAAGAAAACGACTGAGATTGGACCATCAATGCTAAAATCAATTAGTAAATAATGATACAAACACACAGAGCTTCAGATAAGCTTGCAATGAGCCATGAAACAGCTTTGGAAAGAAGGTGGGAAATCAGCAGTCCTCCACATAACATAGAAGTGACACACACAGGATTGTGCCCACAATTTCTGTTGATATAAACTCTCCTCCTCCTCAAAACCCTGTTCCTCATTTTGCTGTAGACTTCAATTCAAAACTCACCTCAGATTTCAGGCAGAACTCTTCATAAACCTCAAGTGATTTTTTCTTGGTTTTCTAACACAGGAAAAGAATCACAGAATCACACAGAATCATAGAACTGTAGGGGTTGGAAGGGACCTCAAAAGACCATCAAGTCCAACCCCCCGCCAAAGGTTCCTCAGAGCAGGCTGCCCAGGTAGGCGTCAGAAAAGAAGGTCAGGTGTATCCTGAGAAATGCAGTCAGAAGGATTCCAGAGCTTAAGAAGTCTTCAGTCTGAAAAGGAAGTGCCCATATTTATCACATTCATACATATGAATGATTGTCTCTGCAGGGTCTGGATTCTCCCCTAGTCCATCTAACACCCTGGCATGGAGCAGAGGTAAGATCATAGGCTGGAGCTGCTACACTTGCAAGCTGAGAAAAACATCAGGGGCAATCTGTGCAGTGAAAAACACGATGCAGCTACAAGCCTCCTTTCTTTTTTTTTTTTTTTTTTTTTTTTTTTTTCTTAGTGGGGTGTTCAGGGTATTCATCTTAGCTATTTGCTGTTTTTGCAGATATTTGACTTTGATGCTATGAATCCCCATGGAGTTACCCACCCCTCTCCCTATGACTGGTGGTACAGGGAACTTCAGCTTCTGGTTTTGTTTGGTTCACATGTAAATCTGCCATTTTCCTCTGCTTTAACAGTTACCAAGCAAACACATTCCTCTGGGGAACTCGTGCATTTGCAGAGCAGTAGAGCTCAGCTTGGCATACAGTGTGCCTTTAGTACTCTGCAGCTGCTCTGGTTTGACTCTGAATTCCAGACTCTCTCCCTGTATCCCTTTCCTCTCCCCACTCTCAGAGACAGCCATCTTCTCAGACCCATTTTTACTAATGAAACTGGCCTTTTGCTTCTGCTGAAGACCCCAGGCTTTCAGCACCCAGCCTTCCCACAATCTCCAAGAGTCTCCTCGAACAAAAGCAGTGAGGGCATCTTCTGGCAGAGCTGCATCTGTCTCCTCACCTGGAGAGGAGCAGGAAGGACTGGCAGGGTATGGCAGGTCATTCTCCTCCATGTGCCTGCCTTCCCCAGGGAAGAACAGAAGAGGTGGAAGGAGCTACTGCAGCTGCGGGCTCAGCACAGCCCCTTTGCTTTCTCAGCAAATCCTCCTGTTGCCACCTCTCCAGGAGTGGGAGCTGGACCCACTTTGCCGAGGTTGTTTCTTAAGAAGCATAGCTGTAGAGAGGACTCAAAGCCAAATCCTCTGAGCCACAAGAAATATGGAAGATGTGAGAGTGCCTCTCCATGCAGTGCAGACATAGAGATGGTCCCCTTACCAGCTTCTCCATTCTCTGAGTCATGAGGAGCTCAGCAGGAGATCCCCCAAACCCTGCCAAAGCTGTGATGACACTGATGTTGATGCACCAGGGAGCAAAGGCTTCTGAGAAACCCAGGAATCAGCTAATTGGGTTGTACATGAGTACAGTGACATGTGCCAGTGTCAGGGAAAGGGCTGCAATGATGATGAATGGACTGGAGCATCTTTCCTCACAGGAGCGGCTGACGGAGCTGTGACTGCTTAGCCTGGAAATGAGAAGACTCAGGGAGCTTTAATGGTGGTTTTAAAGACCTAATGGGAGGGAATTATGATGCAGAAGCTGGACTTTTTTTCAGCAGTGCCCAGGTACAGGACAAGAGGCGCAAATTAAAACACAGGGAATTCCCTCTGAACATAAGCACTTTTTCTGGCCTCACTGGCAGTGAGCTCCTCACATGGGACCGACTCTGCTAGGGACACCCAAGGAATGGGCACCCCAGAAGAGGCCAGGCCTAAGCTCAGTCATTTTGTCCCTTTGGCAGCCACATTGCTCCGGACGATCAGTGGTGAAATGCTGGAGTGCTCCTCGACACAGCGCTCTGACCTTCTCAGCTCTTGGATACCAATGAACAAAGAAGGATTTTACCACAAGAGTCACACAGATAATAAATGCATTCATTTGGCTATTGTAGGCTGTTAGCTTTGTCTGGGAAGTTAGTCTGACACTATGGGAACCCACACCCTCCTTTTCCAGGCCAGACAGGCATCCAGACACATCTGTGCATCTTGTCGCATGGAGGACAGTGCACCTTGAATGCTCTCCACTGTGCATATTAGGACTTGATTCTCTATTTGGACCTAAGAGAGCTTCTCGTTGCTCTCTTCCTAAGCTTCAGGACTGTAAGAATTCCCTGTTCTGTATGTGTGCTTGTACCCTCTCCATGTTCCCACACATGTCCCCCACATACCTTGTGCCCAAGCATTTTTGCATCTCTTGGCTTTTTCTCAGGATCCTTTGCCTTTGCAGGGAAACAGCAAAAAGTGATTCTAAAGTGGGGGACAGAAGATGCTGAAACAGGTGGTGGGCACCAGGACTAACCTAGCTGGAAGGTCCAGCAAGGGCCCTTACAGGGTGGCAATGTGGGATCTCCCAAGTGTACATACTGTCTGGGCAGGACTAAGCAGCTCAGGTGATGGGAAAGGTGCTGCTTGCCACCCACAACCATGCCTGGCCCATGGGATTTAGCTTCCCCTGGCCATGTGGCTCTGTTACTGTGGGCTGTTCTCATATGGAAGTGTTTTCTCTCCCTATGGATAAAAGGGACGTGACCACATGAACATTCATTTCTCTATTTCTCCACATTCAGTCTCTGTCCTGCAGTCATGCTCTGCCTAGACAGGACTACAAGTGGTGGTGGTGGGTTGTGTGATCTCCCTGCTCCATTGCTGTCCTTGCATGGGACACTGCCACCCGACAGCCCTTGCTGCAGCTTTGGGGTCACTACTGCCTCCTGTACAGGGCTGCAGCACAGAGATGAGTAATCAGGTTTCACAACCTATTCCTTTTTAGCCTTCTCATGTTCTCAGCAGGTCGCCTGGACTCCCCCAAAGCAGTGAGACAGAGGGCTTTGGCCAAAAACACTATTTTATCTCACAGATATAATTACAGTGATTTGTCTGGAAAATTTGTCTTTCAAGGAAAACAGACCTCTCTAATGAGAAGGACTTTAATCATGGATTGAAAAATCTCCTGAGCTGAAGTATATGCTAATATATGTGTTACCATATGTATGTTTCTATGCAAGTATGTTCATGCATATAAATAACTATGTTTACTAAACTGTTTTAACCTGCTTTACAATACAGCCTGAAGTTATCTTATCTATACTGCTGATGAAAATAAACAGAGGTATCCAAACATCAAAACAATCCTGCATGAAGAGTTCCTTATCAGGCCTATTTTCCCCACTGACCCAGTTAAACCCTTAGTAATTCATTAATTTCCTAACCATGGCTTTTAGAAGTACAAACCAACTTTCCTATTAGCATATTTTTGATCCTGTGAAGCTGCAATTCCCTAATGTTTTGTTTGCCTTCTGCATCCTGAAAATACGTCCATCAGTTCAGCTTTGGCACTATGTGCCTATCTCTGCTAATTATCACCTCTTTACCCACACACTTCTTCCCTAGCTAGCTAGTTCAAAGCCTCTGAAGAAGGAAAGCCCAAATAACAAACTACCCTAAGCCTGGCAGCATTTCCACCTCTTATATTTTGACTGTCCCTCAAGAAAGGAACTAAAAGGAGTAAGTTCCCAGGAACCTCCTTATTCTGAGCTCCCTGCTCCAATGCCCCCATGTATGGAAAAGACTCTAATGCTTCCTGTCCTATGGTAAGGGTCCCTACGTTATCTGCCCCCTCCAAATGAAGGGGAAAGGGAGAGTGCAAGAAAAGACAAGGTGAAAGAGGTCTGGATGCACACCTCAGCCACCCAGCTGTGACAGTGGGACACCACGCCTAAAGAATAAGAGAGCTGCTCTATTCCAAATGTGTGTTTTCCCTCTCCATCCTTAACCGAGTGGCACTCTGTCACACTGGCCCAGTGGGGACATCCCCCAGCTATCCAGAGCAGCCAGATGCTTGGGAAGGACAGGACCCCCAGGATGTCTGGGGATCCCCATGCAGCCTGGCTCTGGGGTGCAAATTAACCTTTCCCTACCAGACCTTTCTCTGAGGATCTTTCTGGTCATGAACAACTTACTCCCACGTTCATTCAGGCCCTGTGGTTTTCACACTCAGAACAAGTTAGACCAGCATGCTCAAACCACCACTGCAAAATACCTATCCCTGTTGCCTTGTGTTCCCACAGAAAGCCCTCCAGGTCTGAATGCCAGCAAAATGAAACTGGTCCCTATTTAGAACGCCCCTATCAGAGTAAGGTACAGAGTGGGAATGCATTCCTTAGCCCAAGGATGTGTAAATTCCGTAGTCTAATCCCAGATAAGATAGGAAACTTTCCTTTTCAGTTAAACACTACTCTTTGGACAACTTCTGCTTCTCCTCCCTATGTCTCACTATTAAATGTATCCATGACTTTATCAAAGAGTCCCAAACAGGCCATCCCTAGGCACTTCTGACACACCTTTTTCTGGCGTCTAGTCCCCGCATATGACCTTATCACAGCTTGGTCTCTGTCAGCTGTTCATTCTGCATTCACAGTCAGCATCTCTGTTTCAGCCCTGTAGCTCTCTCTGCCTGCTCTAAGACAATTCATCACCCACTCTGAGAAGAACAGTGGGGAACTTCCTTTCCAGAGTAAAAAGGCCAAGAATGAGTCAAAGAACATGGCTCCAAGGACTCTGTGTAAACAGTGTTCTCAGCTCTGGAAAATGCCATATTTTTAAGATGTGTTTGAGAACAAAGACTATCCTGTTCACAGGAGCTCTGCAAACCCAAAACCAGCATTACTTTCAGTACCAGCAAAGCTAATAGCATTTTACACATATCTATCTTCTTATATTCACTTGTTTATTAGGATACTTATTAAAATACAATTCGTCATAGAATATCTGAACAAGGTTTTTCAGGGCAGCTCTGAGCATCAGCAAAGGAGGAGAATTAAAAAAAAAAAAATAAAAAGAAAAAGAAATACCACCATAAAGGAGCTGAAAGCCAGGTGATACTTCCATAGTGATTTGGTAATTCTTTGGGGACCAGAAGTCTTCAAAGAAGTTTACAGAGATAACTGAGTGTTCAAGACCCACTCGTGGGCATGTATTTACACAACTCTCCACACCCAGAAGATCAGAACACTTTGTGCTAAGAAAAGGATGGAGTGCTTGTAAGAAAGGAGAGTGACCACACAAGTCACAAAACTGGACTCTGCTGACCCTTAAATGCACATCACCAAATTGCTTTCACCAAGGCTTTCTGCTTTATAAGGAAAATGTTCTGAACTTTCTTGTGACCCTGCAGTAAAGGAGATAAATATCCCTTCAGAATACACAGGATACAATGCACAATTCTGCCCAGGGTGGCCCCATTTTTCATGATGATTATTCTAGCTGCATCTTCATGATAAAGGGTTATTTTAAGGACAACGTAAAAGATGCTCATATCTGCCTTGATATAAAGACATAAAAAATACCCTCTCATCCCAGAGTCTCATATTATTACTGCTTCCGAACTTCCAGAGAATATTTTTTGTCTGTCTTTAAGGTCTAGCATTACCTCAATGGCTCTAAGCAGGAGTCCTGATAGCAGAGACTTGGACATTAGTGATCATAGCTTAGACTCCACAGAAAATTATCTCATTTATTTTCATATTTACACCCTGATGGGCCAGAAGATGACTCTGATATCATCAGTCAAAGATAGAGTTAAGTCAATGGCCTCATCAGCCCCTCTTCTCATTGAGATCAATCCAGGGAGATGGAGAGAAAGCCAACCACAACAGTTGACTGCATGATGGAATATGAACATCACTAACATTTCTGCAAGCAGTTGGAAAACGCAGGAGCTGGAAATTATTTGCCCAGTCATCTATATACAGAGAAACGTCAAAAACAAAACAAAACAAAATAAAAGGCAGAAAAATAAACAGAAAATAGATGCAATTAGAAATATGGCCTTGAATGGAAGTAGGAATAAGGGAACTCTTTGATAAGTGAAATTAACTGGAAATACAGACATACACAGCATATGTTCCAAATGCCTTCTAGGAAGTTAAATGGTATTCCTCTTCCTTGTAAATAAACAGAATTGCCACAAAGAAATACTGTAGTACACATCAGATACTATAAGTTTTAATTTACTATGTGGTAAACTTCACAAGCTGGAAAGACTTAGTACAATGAGCTTACAGATAGTTTCTAGGCATATCCTTCCTTTTATTTCATTTGATGATCTGGGAAAACTCACTGTGCACTCTAGGTCTTACCAATCCACCCACAAAATGTGGATGTTGAGCACCAATAGCTTGAGATGTCTTGTATCAGCCAAATATTGTTAGTGACTAGCTTATTACCCAATCCATTTGTTAATCTATCATTTTTTAAATATTTTAATATATTTTAATATTTTATGGTTTTTGCTTGTTTGTTTGTTTTGTTTTGTTTTCTTCAAACTTATTAGTTGGTTACATTCTGAATGTAAAAAAAAAAAAAAATCATATTCATGAAAATACACTTTATACAAATTCCCCTTCAACAAAACATCTTTATCCCAGTCTGGTTATGCTTACCACAGGCTCACAAGCATTGATTTTTAATAGGATTCACAAAATTAAACCTTATCATCTGTAGCAATATATAAAATACAAAGTGTCCAAGCTAAAGATAGCAGGCTACAAAAGGTATGTTGTCTGTATGACAATCGCTACTTTAAAATTCAATTCCTCTTTTGCTCCTATTTATCCCAGGTCTCAGAAGGATGCTGCAAGAAACTCAGGAAGAAACATGGATAGATACTTCCCAAATCGGGAATGAAGATGAAAGAACCCAGAAACAGGATACTGAAGATTAGTATTTACATCTCCCATGTTTTTCTCCTTGCTTTTTTTTTTTCCCCATGACTTGTACTTAAGAAGCTAGGGCCAGGTCTGTAAATAAGTTCCACTGAAATCAAGGGGACTTAAATCCCTAAATATTTTTGATAGTCTTGGATGTAAGCCCAGTGTAAAGCTCACTGAAGCCAATGGAAAGATGCCAGTTAAAAACAATGGGCTTTAGACGAAGTGCTTAGTGAGAGAAAAAAAAAATCTAATGTTACCACCAGCTAGCAAAAACTTCTTCTGTGTCCTACTATATCATACTCTAATGATAGCATAATTTCTTAGGGTGATAATGGCTTGTTATCAGATGCAAAGACAGAAATAGAAAAAAAATGTTATGATGCTAGAAAACAAGTTATGATACTGGTAATTAGTCACGCAACACCATCAAGAATAATCAGCCAGAATTATACATCAAATGAGAGTAAACAGAATATGCAGTAGTCTCCTAAGGGAAGTGGTAGAAAGAACCAACAATTGAGTCTTTTATGTAGTGAGCTGGAAAACACACAGCAAAGATTAGTATTTGCTAGTTGCATGACAGCAATTGAGGCCGTATCAAGCTAATGAAACCTGTGTATTCACATGGTGAGAAAAGCCCTCACCCCAAAATCTTTCCATTCAAAATAGGAAAAAAATAATAAGAAAAAAAAATAAGAAAACGGTAAGGAAAAACATCTGTGTCTTATAGGATCATTCACATTGGACATCATTCTAATAAGCTTCATTTCCTTCTTATTTTTTTGTCTAACATTTCATCCAGGAGATGGTCTATACAGATGCATTAATGTTAATAGTTTGTGTTGTAGCAATAGAATAGTCTGTTGTGAATAACACCAAAATTATAAAAGCCTTGTCTTGTTCCAAAAATTATAAAAACTAATGCAGGATTCATAAGTAAAAGAGGTTTGTTCTGGATTATGCAGGAGGCCAGAAGGAGCAGGATGCAGTCTGCAATTCTGATACCTAAAAGCCAGTGAGCCCATGTGCATTCTATCTCTAAGCTTATATTAAAACCAGTTGACATGCAGAGTGCAGCTCAGTCTCCTGTACATAGACACCAGATTTGACAGGAGACATCTGAAGATATCTCAAGCATCCACAAGGAGCTGCATGCCATAAGAGCCTTGAGTAACCATGCTCTTCTACAACGAGAGCTGGAGACTGGATGGGATATACAGATCATTTGACATGACACTGGCCACTTATGTGCAAGCAAATGAGTTGAGCTCTTAGTCAGTGGAGCCTAAAGAGCAAACCATCTGATCATCTGGTGTCTTTTTAGGGTGTACTGCATCACTGAACTCAGCTCATTTACTGAGTAGCTCTGTTGGCTATAATCACACCATACACTCCTAGCTCACCTACAGAATCTTAGATGCAGACACCTACATTTAGTAGTCTTCTTTAGGAGCTGAATTTCAACTTCAAGCTCTGTTATTGCCTTCTGGCCACACAAACTATGGGCAAGGGCAGTTCAGTCCAGTAACCTATGCACAGGAATCTAGCCCCACTCAAAAGATTAGGAACAGCCCACCTGTCCACCAGCTTCCAGCTAAGAAAAGAATGGGTCTTCTGTATACACTGTCATATCTGCCAGCCTATGCAGATGTCTCAGATTCCTTAAGGTGTCTCAAAGGGCACTAGAAGTCTATGTTTAGGCACCTTAATGGAGTCCAAAGCTACAGTCATGTCAAGGCCAAAAGTGTCATCATTATGGATGTGGTTGTTTTCAGTAGAAGGTTATCTGAAATCACATCAAACCCTCCAGGCAAGTCAGTACTCAATAGAAAATGGAATGAGAGCTCTTCCAGAGGACTGTAAGTTAAGGTAAAGTTCAGCATACATATCAAAGCTGGCTAAAATAAGAAACAAGCAAACCCTTGCCTATATCTTTGCCAAATCAGTTGTACACTTCAAAGACACAGTTGGACTGTGATTCCCAAAGGAACAGACAGTATTTAGCTACTGAGATCTCCTTGGAAATCAATGGCCAGTTCCTCCCCAACTTCCCTGAATACCATTGAGAATACGGATCTGATTTTGTTATTCTTCTGCTTTTCATCTTTGGTTCAACTGGAATTTGCATCTCCCTGAAGTGGTGCCATTTCAGCAGCACAGTAGCCCACGGTATGGGCTCATTCCTCTCCAGGGAAAGCATCATGTTGAGAACAATCAATACCACGTCTTGCAACACCCAGGTTCTCCTCGGAGGTCTTCACTGAAGTAACAAACAGGCCCAACCCTGCTCTGTTTAGGAGGTCTGATAAGATCACTGCCCAAGGTGCCATGGCTGCAGGCCAAAATACTGTCCCAATAAACCATTTTCTGGAGGACCACCTTGTCTGGACTTGTCTTTCCGTATGAAGCCAGGCAAAGCAAAGCATTCAGATGCTAAAAATGTGTAACTATTATTGGTGTTTGTCCAACATTCAGAGGCTCATAAATCTCCCAGGAAAGATAGAAAAGGAGCATGATTAAAAAAAAAAAAAACAAAAACAAAAACAAAACAAAACAAAACAAAACAAAACAAAACAAAAAAAAAAAAAAGAAACTTTATGCATTGATTCCTCTCCCACTGCTTTCAGAAAAGCTATTACCTGTTGCTGAAATGTCCCCCTTGACTAGCTTCCAAACCAGCACTATCCTTGCAAGGGCTCTTTTTCCAATCTTCTGCATTAAAAGAGTCAGACACATACACATACAGCTGCATGTGATCAAGGAGAAAGTGCTAACCCATGCATGCAGATTTGTCTAAAGGTGGAAGGCAAAAGCCAGCAGTAAAAAAAAGAGAAGAGAACCCAGAGAGAGTTTCTTCTGCCTTTCACCGAGGAAGGGAATGCTTTCTGACAGAGGAACACAAGGGAATGCTTTCTGGCAGAGGAACTTCAAAAAATGAGAACTAATTCACTAGCTGTGCATTGCAGCTATTGTTTCCAGCAGCTGAGACAAAACACTGCACTGATCTCCATACTGTACTTACCCTTTTTGTTTACATCAGTTACCTTGAGACACGCTGCATGCTTCATGCAAATGAGACAACAAGTGCCAGGACAAAGACTTGCGTTAGCAAAGAGAACAGACACAGCACTCAGTACAAACCAACCCCTACTAGAAAGCAGTGCTAAGGAAAGAACATTTCCTGTTTTTAAGTAGCCAATAGATATAGTGAACTGTTCTTTGTTTTTATTGCCAACCAGGGAAATAGCTTGTACTCTTAACATTTTTTAAGGATGTCATATGTACACACAGAGGATCTGGTGGAAAAGTGCAGTCCGAATGTCACGTAGGAAAGCAAAGAGGACACCTGCATACAGCAGGGTGCTCAGGACCACTCAGCACAGCTGCACAGTCCAGCCCTGCTGCCTTCCCCCACCCTGTCCCAGTGGCAAGGGAAGTTCACAGCTCTGTAGTGACTGTGGACTGAGACTTGCTTGAGAAAGTTGAGAGTTAAAGGGGTAGATTCCTCTTTATAGGAGCCGATTGCCTGTTACAGATCCCTCTTGCCCACAGCCTTAAAATGCACATTTGTAATTGGAGCATCTTCCCCTGGAGGTACTCTGATTTAGGAGGTGCTCTGCTTTACGCTTTCCAGAGTAGGACTGTGCTGGAGCAGAGATGAAGCTGACTGTGCCTCAGACCTGCAGCTGAGAGTTAAGACACCACATTTTAACACAAAGCTCAACTTCAGAGCAGTCAGCTCAGTCTCTGTTGACAGAATTTCAGTTGATGACCACATCTCCTGTGTCATGGGTGCAAGATACGGGTTAAATAGTCTTTTATAAAACATTCATGAAAAGTTGTATATAATTGTCTAGAACCTCCTAGTCCTGGCAGGAAAAAAAAAAAAAAAAAAAAAAAAAAAAAAAAAAAGGAAGGAAAGTAAAAGGAATGAAAGGAAAAAAAGGTACCTGGAAGGAAAATAGAGAACCTGTCTCCATGAATGGGTGCTCTTCTCCTTGGACTGCTCTGTGAAGAGAGCTGGTCCACAGGTCCTCCCCAGCTCCTTCCTTCTTCAGGAAAATGGTAGAAATTAATGTTATTGGCATCCTTGAAACAGATGGAACAAGAATATTTCAATGCAGAAATCCAAGTGAAATCTATTCCTATTCTTTTCTTGGCATCCCTGAAAAGTAACAGTTTCATTACAGAACAGAGCCTACACTAATTAAGAAACACAGCCTTCATGAAAGAAGATGAAAGAAAATAACTAGATGAAGACAAAGCATGGACAAAACAGGAGGTAGGGGGAGTCTTCCTAGAGTCCTTTAGAAGAAAATCTCAGCTTTATTTCCAAGATTAGAAGGACACTTTTGGCTCTGTGTTACACACACCCACTGGAACTACCTGCTTATCTTCTCCTTTCAGAGCTAGGATCAAGAATTTGTAAAAACAATCATGAAAAATCACTGTATGTCTGAGTGAACATTTCACCTCAGTTTGCCTAGAAGACCCAGTATTTGCTGGGAGAGAACTAAGTACAGATCAGCACAGATGTACATCCACATCAGTTACACTCAACAGAGCAATTGCATCAGTGGGCAAGCAGCCTGTCTTAACTCTTCTTTGGTCACGTTGCAAAGATGGTTGCAAAGCTCTTTGCTGAAGATATGACTATGTGACCTTTAAATGTGAGTCCTAGAGAGAGGGATGGTTTGAGACTCATACTTATTGTTTAGTACAAATGTTGGCATTTTTGGAAGGAAGACAGCATCTCTCTGTCTAAAAAGAGACAAAGTAACAGAGAGAGGCTCTATTTTTTGCTAGATTGATAGAATAAGAAAATACAGACACACCACAAACATGCTTTTCAGGATGAAGCACAACCTGCAACTTTCAAATCCTATTTCAAAGGAAAGGAACAAACATGCAAGACAGCAATGTCCCTCTGGGAGAGAGGGTGCACCAGCTGCATGTCCTGTACTACCAGCCCCACTGGGGCTAGCTTAGAATGATTGGTCTCCAATTATATTATTTCCATTAAGCATTTAAATGTGCAACACATAGAAAATAAAACTGTTTTCCTAGACAGTTCGATACTTGGCAGTGTGAGTTATACTTGCATATATGACAGTCATATTGAATACCTGCAAGACCCTAGCCAGTGGCTGCTGAGTCAGTGAGAATGTTTTTGTACAGTTCTGACAAAAAATATTATCCAAACAGCTCAGCTTGATACCAACTATTTCACATATACAAATACAACCTGCTTAAACAGTCTGTTTTCTGCTCTGGGTACAATTAAATAATAGAGACAAGTGGCAGTATTTATGCCCAGTGAAGTATGCTGTGCTGACGGCCGTCCCTATGGGTGGTCTTTATAATGGTTGCACAGAGTATCATGAATGGTAGCTCATCTGCCAGCTACACCATAGGTATGGCTGAAAAATGCCTGCACATGAAGTCTCCTGCCTGCCCTCAGACAGGAGATTTTGATCTCATTTACGGAGTTTGATGATGGATGACAGTGGGGTCATCTGAGTATACATCACCAGACTTTCCAGGACTGAAACAGCCTTACAAGGAATCTTCCCAAATCAATAGGGTCCCCTTCGAGATGAATCAGGATAATCTCCTAAAAGGTGAGACAACAGGTCCCACAAGTTGCTCTGATCAGCTCTTGTTCCTGTACGTATCTGCACAGAAGAAACTCCATCTATGGGAGGGTGGAATACACCTGAAATGGGAGCCAGAGGATGAAATACAATCTGCAATGCAGCAACAAGGCACTTGCCTTTGTGTGAACAGGAGAAGGTGGGAAGAGATGCCAAAGAGTCCCATAGACCACTCCCTACAGTGATGCTGCCTAAGGGATTCAAAGACCAACCCCATTAGATATTCCTTGAACCTTTTGATGATAGAGGCTCCAGAGCCTCCCTGTGTGGCTTCTTCTGGTACTCCACATCCTTTTTTAACCAGGGTGCTTTGTCTTAGCATCTAACCTAAATCCTCTTTATTGCAAATTAATCAGATTTCTATTTTGCTTTCCCCAGGGGAGATGAAAAACAGTTCATCACTGCCTTCTTTATAACAAGATCTATGAGCTGGACAATGGTTATCAAACTGCTGCTCCTGTCAAAGAAAACTCTCAAAGGATTTGCAAAAGATTTATTTTATTTATTGCTTTCTCCATATCCACCAAAGGGAAGAAATGCATTAAAGTAGTTAGACAAGATTTATTTTTCATAAATCCATGTCTGTGTTTCTTTATCACCTTATTATCCTCTTGGCACATTTAAACTGATTATTTAATAATTTGTTCTTGCATCCTTCTGTTGCACAAGTAAGATTATTCTGGTGTGCAGCTCCCAAGTTCCTTCTTTCCTACTTTAAGAGGTAGTACTTTTGCGTTTTCCATTTTCAGTCCCCTTAAGCATCCTTCATCACTGCTTGAAGAGAAATGGTTCAGAGACTGTCATGGACTAGCTCCTACAGCACTCTATGCTAAACCTCACAATGTCTCAGTGCCCTGAATCACCCAATTTCCTAGATATTCTCAAGCTTTTTCTTTCCCTACTTTGATCTACTCATCTTTCCTCTTCTAATTAATTATGTTAGCAGGACTTTCATGAATGCAGAAGCAAAGTAGGCATTGAATATTGAAGCCTACAGAATTACCTCTTCTCTCAGTGTGATATGATACTAAACAAGAAAGAAGACCGTTTGCTTTTTGCTAAATGTCTATCACCCCAGCCTAAGAGTTTCTGTCATTACCAACATGTGCTTTACGTTCCTTGTTAATGATTTGTCTCTCTTAACATATTTTGACTTTCACATCTGTGAAAGAGATAAATGATATAATGATAACTAAGTATCTTGCTGCTTCTGTCTTCCTTCTGCACCAGGATTTTTGTCTTTTGTCTCTAAAACAGTTTTTTCCAAAAGCTATGGGCTTTCTGCCTGCCTTTAATCCCATTTAGGCTACCTATAGCTCCTGAGTTGCCATTTGCCAGAACTGTCTGGGCTGGCACGGGGGCTGCTGAGTACTAGAACACCTCTTGTAGTGGGAGGATACAAGTCAAGAAGGGCTGATGTTAGCATGACTGGCTTCCTGGGGACAGCTCTCAGCATTGTCCTACCACTTAGTACAGTGCTGAGCCTGACAGATCAGTTCATCTGACCACACACAGGCCATCAGAAAGATGCCATGAGTTATCCAAAACTTCTTTGTGGGTCTGGGAGATATCATCAGACATCAATTTCTGTTTCTAGTGGCACCCAAAAACATTGCTTGATATTCTAGGCCAACTCAGATGTCATTGGAATTGAATGGGTGATCTGTGGCTGCTGGATTGATTCTCCAACAGACCTGTAGGGTGTCTGGGAGCAGCAAGAGCAGGGCTGTCACACAGCCAGCTGATAACAGGGTCCACTGATAGTCCCAGGTGAGGTGAAGGGATGAATCAGGTCCAGGGCCCAAGCAGGGAGTCATGTCTGAGCAGCAGGAAACCAGGCCAGAGAGAGATGAAATCAGGGGATCCTACAACGCATCTGAGGCAAGGTCTGATCCAGGATACATGGCTGGGGTCCCAGGTGAGGCTGTTCAGGGTAATTGAAGCTTTTTCGTGCATGAGGGGCCCTAACAAGGGCACGGGCTGTTTCTGTTACCTTCACAGACATCCTGAAACCCCTCATTAACTTCTGTTCCTGCAAACCAGCTCCTATGACCGCACATTTGTTATTTTCCTCTAATTTCCATCCAGACGTTATGCAAACTTGCCTTTAACTTCTGTTGGGTTTTGAACAAGTCTATGGGCTATTACTCTTCCAAAGAGTGCTTCTGTCCCCTTCATCTGCCCTTCCCAAACAAGCCGTTGTTCTCCCTGCCACCGCTCCAGACTTGTGGGCTTTCACTGCCTTTGATGTCAAATCAATCAGTGTTGGCTGTGACTTCAAGTTCCTCCTGTTTACCCTCCTTCCTCCCAGCACCACTGTACAAACTTGGATTTCACCTGTTTCACTCATTATACCCCCTCTGGCCTCTCCAGTGCTCCTGCTGAAATTTCCCACTGACATGACAACCTGTCAAAAAAAAAAACTACCTTTAAAAAAAAAATAAAAAATAAACAAACACAACACTCTGTAGCTTTTGCTGTCAGGCAGCTCAAATCTAGACCCACGTCTCTCCCAATCCCCTTCCAAAAGCCAAAGCCACTCAGCCATGTGCACCTTCATACCCGTCATGCTAACAGCTTCAACACACCCAAGAGACTGCAGGTGAGAGATACCAGAGCTGAGAAGGAATCCTGTTGTTTAGTATGATCTAGAAATGTGTTTTATTTTCTCTTTTGTAATCTTCTTTCAAATTTCATAATTAGGAATTTAAACTCTTGTTTTGCCAGAGTAAACTTGTTTTCACCCTTAAGCATGTCTGGTATTAGAGGCAAGTCTAGGTGAAGCTATGAAATCTGGATTGGCGTTACTTTTTCTCCAACAGTGCATCTGAAAGCAAGCAGCATGTGTCCCAGGACACCAGGACCTTGGAGCAAACAACTTGGAGCAATTTGAAACCGGTGTGACTGTGCTGGGCCGAGTTGAGAGGCTAGGGCTAGGCTTGGATTCGTCACATTCCAGATCTGGTGGAGTTAGAAGAAAAATGCAGGAAAACCCTACCTTGTCACGAGCATTTGTGCTGGAGTTGCCATTAGAGCTTACGCTCCCTCAGTAACGTCCAGGCCACCTTCCTGTCCTGAGACCTGTACAGAGCCAATGGAGCCAGGACCACAAAGACTCTTTGTATGCTGGCAGAAAACAGTGATGGTAAAAAAAAAATAAAATTAATGGAATGCAGAATCCTCCTTCTGGGGTAGGGTTTGCTGATGAGGGGACTTCTTTTTCCAGCTCATGCAAGGCCGAAACTTGCTGTCAGGTTCAGGTGTTTGGAACTTTCACACAGATATGGGAACAAGGAGAGATGGTTGTTCTCTTCTGAGCAGTTCCTGAGGCTTTCTTGAAGTCTGATGCTGTCTGCTGTCGGAGATGAGGTGTTGGGCTGCATGGGTCTCAGCATGCTCTTGTTGCGGTAAGAGGGAGAGCAGTGGGAGCCAGGATGGTCTCGTGGAGCTGATGGCCTCTGAAAGACCTCAGCATTCTTCTGTAATTTTTTTCTAAGTGACTTTCCTTGTGCCTGCAAGAGCGATGTGCGTATCTGCTCACCCATCCCCTCCATGTTAAAGAATTGAAGAGGCCAGAGCTGAGGCAAGTGAGAAGGAAACAATCCCCAGGGCAGGTTGAGTTCGGGGCACAGCATGAGACATACTTTGCATTCCCTGAGCCAGCAACCAGCTGCAACATATCTTATATGCAATAGGCAAGTCCCAGTCAACACTGAAGGCAGGTCTGTAGCTTTTCCACAGGAACATCTAAGGCCAGTTCAAAAGCTGAGGGTAGGCAACACTGAAACCAGGCCAGGAGAGATCATCTCTTCAAGATACCAGGCATGAACATCACTGAAGATCAAAATTGCCCTAAGGGGAAATAATAACTGAACTTTGCCACCACTTTCAGTGTGCCTGACACTAGGTCAGCATTTATGATACAATTGTTTTTTCCCACTATCACCATCCTTTGCATTTATATAGAAAGACAAACTGAAACACTGAGAGAGAGCAATCTGACCTCTGAGATTAAGCGACACGTAAATAAATACAGATCTGTGCTATGCCAGCCACATACCAGCCTCATTCTTCGTTTTCTTATTTTGATTCTCACCAGGGAAGTAACACCACTTGAAACTGCTTTTCTTATTGAGTTTGATCACAAATATTGTTACCTGTTTTCAGAGCCTCTGAAATTTAATAGAAAAAGGTATCAGTTCATGTCTACATGAAACCTGCTGTTTCCGCTACTGACCCTCTGTGACCTTGGGCTACTCAGTGGTGGAAAATAATGAAAAGACTTTTTATTTCAGTGAAAAGAAATCATCAGGAGCAAATGTAGGATACTTTTGAGTAGAAAGTTTACAAACCAAGTTGGTACTGGACATTTTTCCCCACTCTCATACAAGGTATTCACCACAGAGAGAACAATGTTACCCTCCAGCTAAATACTCAAGGAGCTAAAGAAAGAAAATCAGACATATACATTGCAATGTAGGAGAAACCCTTCTTGAGATCAAACAGGCATCTGATCAAATGCCCCAGAGATATGATAAGTTCTACCTCCCTTAGGAGATTCAAATGCAGATTTAAGCAAGCTGCACGTTGTTTGTATGCAGCTACCTTGGTTCCCATCCTAGTCACTGAATCAATTGATGGAAACCTCAAAAAGGGCTCGGCATACCGTCAATAGATCCCTGCATGGGATGAGGGGGATTGTTCTCCAGTGCCTGCTATCTATATGGATCTGCTCTCCACTGGCTGAAGTGGGAACACAGATGTCCAGCTCATGTGGAGATACGTATTTTAATGTGCAAGCTGAATCCCACTTCCAGGTTTATTTCAGTTCCCACACACAGATGTGTGAAGCCATTGAGATACACGGCTCTGTCACACCTGTCCTTGAACGGCTGCTGCAGACTGGCATACCCCCTGTCTCATTCCAGACCCGTCCAGGAGTTATACCTGCCCTAAGGCATCTCAGGTGGACAGCTGAACAGAGACCTCACAGTCATTCAACCACAGACTATAGCTGTTGATGCTGGGCTCACAGGAAGAGGTCCCCATGTCCACATTGTACCTGGGGCTAGATTATTTCTGTCTTCTAGGACTTAAAAGATAGCAAACCTTTGAAGTTCTTCATATCATTTTAATTACACACCTAAGTAAGGAATCAAGCAGGGTTAAAAGTTGAAGGTTAAAAGTTTTCAGTAGGGCCACTTGGAAAGTACCCTGGGGATAAGGAGCATTCATTGTGAATATGGTAGACAAAGATGATTACTACAACACTTGCAGCATGTGAAGTCCATTCACACTGGCATAGGATGCAGTAGTTGCTAAAGACCTGATGTTTCATGGCTGCATTATCTGGAAGTAGATGCTAATGTCTTGGACTAAAACATCAGTGGTGATTCCTGAATTTATAAAGTACAAAAAACTTTCTGTGGAATTTTGCACATAAGACACCAGCAATGTGGAAAAAGGAATATACCTCTTTATTTTTATTTTTTAAAGAAACACAGTATTTCCAAATGAAAATGTTTTTGTTTCCAAAAGTGAATTTATAGTTTTCACACACTTTTAAAATTATAATAAATAAATAAATAAATAAATAAATAAAGTTTTAAAGAAAGCTACTGGTTCTGGAAAAGGTTTCATGTGTTCAAAGACTCATTATTTTGTCAAAAAAAAAGTTCCAGCCAAATATTTTCAACAAGCCATGAAGGCAGTGCAACATTATTAATCACTTTCTTGGACAATGTGCATGTAATAAAACAAACTAAAATTAGCTAGAAAAAAAATTCAAAGAAAAGGCCACTTTCCAACATCCTGACAAATGAAATAAGTGGAGAACCAAACAAAAGGCTAAGAATACAATTAAGGCAAAGCAGGAACCAAAGGGGCGACACTGGTCCAGTGCACTTCATATATTGTCTTTAATACATCACAGCCCCCAGAAGTGCTTAATCAAAGTAATTGAAAGCAGGAGAATAAAATGACTTGCAGGCAAAGGAAAAAAAGATAAATAGAGACCGTGGTACATATTAGAGAGATATGGGGAAGGGGGTTTTCAACAGTTCCTCTTCCAGATATCTCTTCAGACCACTTATCTTCATTGCTTGTCTCTGAAATCATTACCTTCCCCACACACACACACCTTAAATAAGGTGACAAACTGCAAAGCATATTGGCAGTGAGAGAGCAGCTTTGATTTATCTAATAATATTAGCATATTTTCAGTATCATTTTTCTGTCTCATTCTTTATAAAGCTTATCATCACATTCATCCTTTCTTTTTGACTGCCACCAGGCTTTGAACTAGGGTGTATTATTACTGACCACACGTGGCTTTTCCTTGCCCAGCCACATATATTAAAGTTCCAGTTATTCCTCCTAATCTGGTGGTTATTTGTCTTACTTTTCATCCGACACCAATCTACTTATTCACCTGACTTTGGCAGGTCCACCTGGATATTTTCCCATTCTTCTGAGGTCTTGACTGACCTCAATAGTTCTGTGTGATCTGAAAATCTTTCATTGTTCACTTTCTTTTCAAGATCATACACAGTGCCGCCTAGGATGGTGTCAGGCTCACGAGTTAAATGCAAAATGGCATTCACCCAAAACATAAATTATATCTACTTATAGAGCCAACATAGGAAGCTTAAAATAAAAGCATGTGTTTGAATAATATAATAGTTATCCTTCATTTTATCAATTATGCTAGGGGTCTTTTGGTTAATGGTTTACTTTTTTTCCTTCAATGTGAAAGAATATCATCATGTAAAGGAGTTGCATTAATACTACATTAATGGTGTTGCACAGACAAAGACAGAGGTGACAAAGCACCATGGAAGGTCAGAGTCAGCAAATTCGTGGAGGGATGTCCTTGTGACCATGTCCTTGAACCACTTCCACCACTCTCGGGAACTTCTGTTCTCCTGACAGTACTCCAGAGCAGTTCACAAACCTGGAGGCTCAAAGGCTCTAAAATTTTGCAGCTTGATTATGTGTGCAAATATATTGCATATTGTCATGGTTTAACCTGGCCAGCAGCTAAACACCACACAGCTGTTTGTTCACCCTCCCCCCTCCCTCTCTGGGACGGGGGAGAGAAATGGAAAGTGAAGCCCATGAGTTGAGATAAAGACAGTTTAATAAGACAGGAAAATAATAATAATAGCAATAATAATACAATGGTGATAATAGTACTAATAGTAATAATGTGTACAAACAAGTGATGCACAATGCAATTGCTCACCACCCGCTGACCGATGCCCAGCCTAACCCCGAGCAGTCCAGCCCCCCTCCCCCGGCTAGCCACCCCTATATATTGTTTAGCATGACATCAGATGGTATGGAATACCCCTTTGGCTAGTTTGGGTCACCTGTCCTGGGTCTGTCCCCTCCCAGCTCTTGCTGCACCCCCAGCCTGCCCATTGGCAGGACAGAGCAAGAAGCTGAGATGTCCTTGGCTTAGTATAAGCACTGCTCTGCAACAATTAAAACATCGGGGTGTTATCAGCACTCTTCTCATCCTAAGCCAAAACCTAGCATTCTACCGGCTACTAGGAAGAGAATTAACTCTGTTCTAACTGAAACCAGGACACATATTGTGATCTCAAAGCAGTATGCTGCTGATTCCAGGTTCACACTCGCACTCTTTACTGTCTCTTTCACCACCCTTAACCATCAAAATATTTTTTATTTTTCAAAATGATAATTTGGAGTTAAACAGTATCACGTCCTTGGCCTCCCAGCTGGCCCACTGGGAAAAGTGACTTTAACATAAAAAGCCTAGTCCAAATCTGGGTACATTGGAAGCAAGAAAAAAGGTTCTGTACAGACTTAGCAGTGGGGGAATGGTGACAATAAAATGGAAACAGCATTGTTCTCTCTTTCTGACTGGATACTCTTGACAGGAATAAAGAAACTCAGATCAGCTGACAGAACACTTTTATATTACCTCCAACAAAATGTGACAAGCAAATATATTATTATGATATTAAAGAAAATCTAGGAAAGGGAAAGAATAAATATTAACATTGCAAACTTATAAAAGTGTATCCACATAGAATTTTGGAGATATTAAATTTCCCCAGTTTGAGACAGACTCATCTGTAATGCATTGTAACAACTACTTGAGAGTTTCTGGAAAGGGGCAGATGAATCCCAAGAGAACTTTCTCCAACCTCACAGTGCAGCCCAAAGCACAGCGCAGGGGGGACAGGCAGGGTGGGATGAAGACAGGCTGACCCAGAAGACAGTTTTGTTGGTCCAGAGCCCACCCTGTATGGAGAAAATCATTGTACACGGTGTATTTGCGCTCACTGAGGCTCCAGGACCTCCAGGAAACAGGAGGAAGGCTATTATGCCATCTCGGCAGTTCCAGGGTATGCACAGATATTCTAATTGCAAATACCACTGCTTGGTCAAGGACCGTTCTCATTGCAGGTGGTTTGCAAAGGCAGCTGTGCTTTAAGCTCAGCGTAAATGATCGGCCATACTCTGAGCCTGGGAAAATGTGTCAGCTGTTGGCAAGAAGCACTCAGGGCAGTGTAAGCAGCTGTCAACAAGGAAGTCATCAAATGGCACTTCCTGCTTGGCCTTGGCCACCACTCCATCTGAAGCCTCAAGCACAGTAAATCACAAGAGAAACAGAGAGGAAGACAGGAGGGGACCAAGGACATAAACATCCCTTGGTAAGCTAAGACTTGATGCAGGCCACTTTGGCAGGACTGCCCTAGTCCAAAACTAGCAGTAGCTAGCTTTGTACGAGGCATCCTGTGGGATGGTTTCTGGGCAAGGTAATGTGGAAGCTTTTTTGTTTGTTTGCTTTTTGTTGTTTTTTTTTTTCACACCCACTCTCTCTCCTGAGATTTATTAAGGGGTGTTGGATAGGTAGTGGGAGAAAGGACAGATCTTTGGATTAATACAAAAATGATACCAGGTTCATGACCCAAAGAGCTGGTGAACACTTGCTGGAGAAGTGGAGCTGGCAGAGCAGGGAGGCTTAGTGTGCAAGTCACAGAGGAGACAACTTTTTGGGGTGCAAAACAACCTTCTGCAAATACCTACACATTGACGGGCATACCTGGGCCAGTCCACAAAGCACTCACTGTCTCCTAAAAACTCTTGCAGCTTCAGCTAGGTGCAGGCTTTCCTCCACGTTCAGGTAACCCACACTGCAGTACAAAGCTGTGCGCGTGTACTGCTTGTGAGCACCCAGACTAAAAGCCAGGAGGTCCTTTGTACCAAAAAGTCCTGCATAAGGTCAAACTATTGAGCATATTGAGAGTTGCTGTGGTCCTCCCCATCTCCTTCCTGTTGTTATCAATTCCTTGCAGACATGCCTTTGCATGTAGAAGGCATTTGCCTCTGCTCATTTTAATCATTGGAGAACTGTACCATGAGTTCTGCTTTCCATACCACATGTACCAGGTTAGATGGATGACATTTGCAGAGAGCTGTTCTAGTATTGCTTATGCAGTGGCTCTACAGCCACTCTAGGGAAAAAGTCTGGCTCTCTGTCTCCAGTGATTTATTGCCCCAATTTCAAACAGCTAATAAATCACTGCAGAGAGTCCTAAGCTTGTGTTCACATTTATTATGGTTCTGGTGGGAGAAGTGATGTGCAGATATTCTAGATACACAAACACGTGTTCTCGTGAATTTGATGGGGATCTGAGGCATGCAGTCAAAAGCTAGCAAGAGAGTGAGTGGTAGGCTAGTGATAGCCTCTGGTTCCTGCCTGGCATTTTTTTTTTTTTTGTTACCTTAAACTTGGAAAGCATAAAGGAGACCAGGGCTTGGTTTAGTGCATAGTAATTTAGAGGTAGCTGTATATATGCCTCGTTGACTGTTCAAACAAAAATCAGAGCACAGTGAGCAGGTGTAACTTTTACTTTCAGCAAAATCTAGCCTTCCTTTGTACTTTCTCTTGAACCCTAGGAGCTTTGGAATCTGCAGCCCTGAAGATTCAGAAAACCTCTCTCTCCCTTAGAGGCCTATCTACACAGCAGTAGGGCTAGCCTCTCTCCTGCTGTCCTTCTCATCCTATATAAGATGTAAGATCCATGTGCTCCTTCAGGATCTGCCCAAGAGAAATCCTGCCCTACCTTCCCTCTTGTGCCTCTCCCCTGCTAACAGTGGTCTCTGTCATGTCCTCCAGGTCCAGTTGTCGATTGTCCCTCACAGTGCCTGCCCTTGTCCAGCAGCATTCACAGGACCAAGCATATAAACCTTTCTCTGAATTGCCCTCAACGGTCTCCTTAAATGATCATGCTTTGAAGGACCCCAAGTACTTTGAGCACCTCAGCAGTTTCAAGACATTATTAATGGCTTGAATTCATACTCTCTTTTTGTTTGCGTGTTATATTAAAATTTGTGAGATTTACTCATGGAGCCACAGCTTTTAAATCCAGAAGGACTGTTTAGATCCCTTCCTCTCATGTCCTGCACAAGAGTAAGCAGACTTCACTAATTACTTCTATGTCAAGAAGTGGGCATAAACCCACTGACCTGGCTCTTTGGGAGACAGCTGTGATTTCATCCCTACCTCAGAAATTGTTTACAAAGAAATAAGGAGAAGGATGTCTCAAAACATGAAAAGGAAAAAAGAGGGAAAAAAAAAAAAAAAGGAGAGAAAAAAAAAAAAAAGTGCTTTGTTACTCCAATTTCAAATTTTGTAGTGGAGACTAACAAAAAAAAAAAAAAAATCAAAACAGCTCAAATAGTTGAAATAACTGGAATTTCATATATTCATTTTAACAGAACAAAACCTTTGACTCACTCCAAAGTAACCTTTTTAGTTTTCTAAAACTTCCAACAAATTAATAACAGAGAAAACAATTATTTATCAAGCTTTTAGTTGTGATTTTTTTTTTTTAAACAAGACTTTCTTTCCTTATAAGGAAAGTCAACAGCCTTTGTTCTGAGGTAATTCAAGTGCCTCCACAGTCAGGAAAGTTTCCAAGTTTTCATCTTAGATGTTTTGTGTTTTTCTTTTTTTTTTTCTTTTTTTTTTCTTTTTTTTTTCCCTCCACAGCACCTGACCTTTCCTCCAAGCTCCTTCCTTCCCTCTTTAATCTGTAACCAGTACTTCAGTTGAGTGATTCAGTTGGGTTTTTATATTTTCCTTGAGAGCAATCCATACCTCTGTAGCGTGGACAGTGCTTCTTCTTGCTTCCTGACAAGCTGAAACTAATTCCCAGTCCTACGGCCCAAATTTCATGGTATTTGGACATTGCCCAGTTCAGCACTGTGAAAGCTCAGGCTTACGTATGTAGGCACTCATTACCTACTGAAACCACGAGAAGTCAGGGATACATGGTCTGTAGTACAAATCACCTGCACCCTAGCTTCAATGTCAGTGTGGCCAGTGGTGTGTGCTGCTCTGTGCTCCACTGCTGCACTTTTAACATGGATTTTACCCGAGGTTTGACTGACTACTTCTGACTAAGAAAATCAAGGTTGGAGTCAACAGATTAAAACCTCTATCAGGGTCTCTCTATCCAGGAGCAGTTCTGTGGCCATTGCACACGCAGAAGAGGACTGGAGATCCTTAGCCAGGAAGCAGAAGTTGGTCCCAGGAGTGGAAATGCCCATGCTGTGTTGAGCACCACTGTCACAGATGCACTGGAAGAGGGCAGCTAGGGACTGGGACAGGGACGGGGACCTCCTGGTGCTGTAAAACCAGTCAAGATGGAATGAAGCAGGGGTGGGCAACTGATTGTCTCCTCTCCAGCATGGAGAAGGACCATGGTTACTTGCCTCTGACACCAGCAGGCAGAGTTTGGAGCTCCCTCTGGAGCTGAGGCTTCCGATCTGCAGTTTTATGCTCATTTCAAGCTAGCTGAAGCATGGAATCATTTCCACCACCCGGCCTGAAAACATGCGAAGTGAGAGCTCCATCCACCCACGTTTTTGGAATGAGCATCCCGCACCCAGAAACAAAGTGTTCCTGGGGCCATGAGGAGTGCGGGTGTCAGGACCCTGATGTGCCTAGAGCGCTCAGAAAGGAAGATGCCTTAGCAAAAACCAGTCCTTCTCCGTAACTTATTTCTGCTTGTGTAGATGGCAGAATTGGAGTTCAGGTTTGTGGCAGACTGAAATCTTTGGGGCATATACAGTGATAATATTATTATAAAACCTTGTTTTTTAATGAGAAAATGATGCACTTTTTTTTTTTTTTTTTTCTCTTAAGAGTGGTACAAAGCTCACAGTTGCATGATGAGAAATAGCTATTGTTCACAGATATTAACAGAGGCACAAATCTGATTCTTTGGTAGAGGATCTGATAGATCACTATGGATCTGAAAGATCACCATGATATGGGAAAAGAAGGAGAAAAAAAATATATGAAAAACTAATATGAGATACTGAGTCTCCTGCATAGAGGGGCACAAGGCTCTCTAACATAAATCAGTGAAGGACTAGATTGGCTGGAGCAGGACAGCAGAGATGAGCACCATGATGTCTACAAGTGGCTACAGTAAGAGAATTTGCATGCAAAAATACAGGAAAATAACCTGGATCTGGTCTTGCTCCCCTGACAGCAGGGGTTTCTGTACTGAAGTTTTCCTTAGAAAAGTATCAGGAAAACAGAAGGGAGCAAATAAACCAAAGGAAGATAGGATGCAGGTTCCCTAGAGATGTGAGGGCTTAGGACGTCCCCCAGTAAAGATCCAACCGTACTGTTAAGGGAGTCAGTGGCATGATTGATATACATCGGAGGAAGACTAACATCCTTTGACAAATAGCAGTGGGAAAGAGAAGAAAAGAAAGTCCCACACAGAACAAATGGTTCTCCAACAGAAGCAGCCACCATGGCAGTGCTGCTGGGAGAAGCTTCTGCTGGGATTCCTCTGCAGCCATCACTGGGGTAACTCGCTGCATTATTCTTGTTCGAACAGCTCTGTTCAGACCATGTGGTGAGTCATGCCAGCATATTTAGATCCTTACATAACCAATGCCAAAAGGCAAAGTGTTACAGCATTGCTATGCCAACACAAATGCCCAGGGACCAACTTTGCACTCAAGAAAATGAGTAAGCAACCCCTCCAGAACAGACTGAGAGCATCTCTTAGACATCACCAGCATGGTATTTTGCTACAGGAATGAGCTCTACCTCTGGTGGCAGAATTTTTACCAAATGCAGTACTGGTGGGGCAAGACTGAAAAACAAATCAGGGCTATTTCTACATTCCCAGTGCAAACCCTGATTCATGGAGTTATGCATATTGCCACAGTGACCTGTTGGTGCATGTTTAAGCATCAGAGGTAAAGTGTTTAGCTAGCATTACAGGACCCTTGTAGACACTAGAGATACAGATGAGCATCATTGCAGTCTACCTACAAACAGGAACTGAAGATTGTGTTTGCAGGTATGATTTGAAACTAAATAGTAACAGGCATGTGATTCTCATATCACTCAATTTTGTTGTCTCCTGTGGAATTACAGGGCTCTCTCTAGCTTTGTGCTGTTGAAGAAATGTGAAGTGGCCTTAACAGAAGGTATTATTTTACCATATTCTCCAAACTGTGCATCTCACTTGGCTATCCAAAACAGCAGCTGCCTCACAGCTGCCCCCTGAAACAAGGGAAACTCCCTTTATTAAAGGTTCAGTCCCCAGGAAACAGAATGACACTCTTGCCTTGCAGATACATACCACACCCAGCACTTACTTCTAATGAGGCTGGTAACCACTTCAAAGCAGCACTGCCCTGAGTAATACTAATTCCTGAGAGGGTTAAATCAACACTTCCTAAATAAGAGCACCTAGCAAACCCAAGGACTCCAGCTAGGAAGATATCTGCGCTGAGCGTGTCTGACTGTCTGACCCAGAAAAGCCAAAGAAAACTGAGGGCCTGGAGATTCCAATGCTTCTTTAACAGCAGGACATTGGTTGGGTGAAAGATGATGCCAGAAAGTTATGTGACTCCTTATGTCTCAGAGCAAGTGAAAGAAAGCTGTGAACCTGTCAATCTGACCTTAGAAAAGTTTTCTTACCCAACAGCTGGTGATAATGTGGGACCTGTACATGTAAGGAGGTGCTAGACAGCTTCTGTCCCATCTTCCTACAAAAATATTTCTTGTCTGTATTGCTTTAGAGGGGGTTAAACAGAATTCCTAACCTGCAAGCCAAAATCAAATTACAGAACATCCTTGAAACATGAGATTAGATCAGAACCACTGTTTTACCAGAGACAAAGCAAGAAATCCCGTTTCCTGCAGGAGGGATTTCATATCTCCACTCTGTCTTAAGACATGCAAACCAAAGAGAGAATGCCAGCATGTTTTGTCAACAAGGGTGAAGAGATGTTCTTATCAAGTTTTCCCTTGCCTCCAAGGACCTGCTGATGGCACCAAGTCAACTCTTCAGTTCTCGTATTATCAAAGTGAAAACTCCTTTTTCTAAAGCCAGACCCATTTCCTTCCTACAAACAAATCCCTGCTATTTGAGTGGGTCCTCTCCAAAACTACAGCTATATTTCTAATTCACCTCAAACCACCTTGCTGGCCTCAGGCAGTAACCTTAGCACTGTACAGACCGCTCCTTAAATTTCAGCTTCCAGCAGGTTTCACTTAGTTAAAATAACATATTACCAAAGTGATCTATTCCAATGGAGATCTCCTCTCCAAATGGACTATCCAGAATCTTGTCATTTTTCTCTTTATTTTGTGATTGACACATTTCCATCCTGACTCTGGGGCAGGATTGAAGTTCAGTATCCCACAAACCCATATGCTAGGAATATATTTCTTATGTCCTTTGAGACCTTGCAAACCCACCCTTTCAAGGCAGATCAAGTGTTCTTGGTTTAAGAGCATGATTTCATGTGAGCCAAAACCAGAATGGGACAGCATCAGGAATTTCTTCCATGTCATATTAATATTTGCCTCTGATTAGCTGCTTCCCAAAAAGTTTACTTCATTTTTTCCCCATTTGTTGTACCCAAGGATAGAACGGCAACTGGCTCTGTAGAGAGAATGATTGAAGCCCAAAGCATCTCAGACACATGTTTTATATAAACACTGCTTCTTCTGAAATATTTGCTCTTCACCTCAAGCACTTGTTACTGAGTTGTGGACCAGTCACAAATGGTAATATTCTGGTCTATACAGAAAGCTTCTTCAGCTTTTATAAAGAGGTGCAAACTTCAATTTTCTTCTGTTTTCCCTTCTTCTTCTGTCATGACCAGGCACACATTAACACAACCAAGCAGTATATGAGTGAACAAGACTTGAAGGTGTCTGAGTTCTCTTTTCCAGCATGGTTAGTTCATAATGGGTTGCAAATAATCTTCTAACACAGATCTTCAGTAAATACAAAAGCCAATAAACTCAGCCTAACCAAGTTAAAGGTCCAATTTAGCTAGCTGTCAGCAAAAGAAGGTGGTTAAACTCTAAGAAGTAGGCACCTACCTTTTCCAGTTACAAATGTAGTTTTAAAAAAATGCATAAAACTTGTTCATGATACAGTGATGCAAACTGAGTTAATCATTCACAGTCCCAAAGCAGGACAAGAGTTACAATGCTCAGCTGCTAATAAAGCATAATAATTTCCTTGAAACACCATCCCTTTCTTTTGGAATTGCATCTTTAAATACCAGACTGTTCTCTTTATCAGTGTCATAGGTAGGTCAGCAAAAGGACACACTGCTGTCACTTCATTCCTGGCTGATTACAGCCATAAAGCAGAACAAGGTTTCAAACTGCTTCCTATAAGCTGCAGAATTGCACCCTTTTCTATCTTGCACCCTTTTCTTAGTAGAGGTTACCTTGGGGTAGGTTCGAAGCGCATATCAGAGTACATGAGATGATGTTTTGTGCTACCACCATTATCAAGCAGTTCTGCCAAAAGAAGAACTACAGAATTATCAATGCTGTTATTTAAGTACTATAAGCAGGACATCAGGGAGTACAGGACACCTCTGTTGGTAGCAAACACCTACCCTGCATTGCCAGGTCTCTGGGCCCTGCTGTTCATTCTCCTTTCTGAGGTTGTTCCCAGCCTGCAGGCAAGCTGCAAACATTGAAACGTGCGCTCTACATGAACAACAGAAACAATTTTTAGATCACATTCAAGTGCCTAATTGGCTAAAATTCAAAGGTGTCAGAGAGAAAGCAGCCCTTGAATAAAGCATCAGACGTAGAGCTGTTGTTCCAACTTGCCCATGCTCTCCCACTCTCTGCTACCCCTAATCTTGTGATGGCAGAGCTGACACAGCTCAGACAGCAGGGCAATGAGCTTCCAGCACATGAAGACACACATTCAAGGTTGAAGGTCCTCCCAAGGAAGTGTCTTTCTGTTTCCAAGGTGTATACAAATTGCTGCCCAATTGGACTAAGGCCCCAGGTTCCTAACGGCAAAGTGGAAGCCCTTCCCACCACCAGGATGTAGCAATCAGTGTTACAACTTGTATTTGACATCTTCCTTAAATCCCCAGCTCCTAGAGTCATGGTGTGATGTGAGACTCAGTTATTTTCACAAAGATTAAAGTATTCTCCTAGCTCCTCTGCTTGAAAGCACACTTCAGACATGACATTTGCTGGCTCAACATCAAAAAAGCAATTAAAAAAGACCCACACTGACATTCTTCTATACAGCCAGATGTTTAAGTCAGTGTTATGCTGAAGTTATTTTCATACAGATTTGTGATCTTTTAGTTTTCTGAGCTTAGTGAAAACTACTCTACCAACTCCTCTAGGGATATGACCAATAAAATAGTAGCCAAACTGTGTGCTTCTTAGTACCTGAAACTTTCTCAGTGTCCTTTATTCAAGCACTGCATTGCTTATTTTTTTTTTTTCCAATTTCCATGCCTTCCTCAAACTTTATGTCTGTGTGCATTGTAGTCACAGTCCCCAAAGCTCACAAGTTACCTCCACTGCAGCCCTCCAGCTCATGTCTCAGAAGCCAAAATGATAAAAGTTTGTAACAATGTAAGGTGCAATTGAGGAGAAAGGAGAAAAGATGATGATGCAAAGGAATGACAGCTCTGGCTGACTCTTTAGTTCCTCTTTTCACATGGAAACAGCATGGTCAGAGCACAGTGCTGTACTCACGAAGTTCTCCAAGTAAAGCAAGGTGCCTAAGAAGCAGCACACATTTCACGTTTCTGGCAGTGCCTGTCCCCACTTGTCCTGCCACGTGTGGCCTAAGAGTTGACACATATACCCGCTTCAACGAAGTGAAATTTCCTCTCTGCATTTAGGAGATTGATGAGTGGACAGTGTTTGTTTCATGCCTTTTACTTCAGGCTTTTACACGTGCTGGGAAGAAACAAGCCTTCAAGGGAAGGAATCTGAGTGTGCAGCCATTCACTTACAAAGCATGCCCCTCTATCCAAGGGATTTCAGAAGTGCCTGTCACACCCATCTCTGAGCATGCACCATCACATACTGGATATTATTCCAGCATTCATCATTTGACTGTGATCCTGCAAGATGAGCAGCTGTGACATCTCTGTTTACAGGCCTAGCAACAGCATCCAACCACACAGAAGCAACAGCAATGCAATCCTGAGGTTATTTAGGTAGAAAGAATGAAAGACAGACTAACTGTAGCGGCAGCATGCTGAACAAGGCCAGCTCCCTAACATCTCTGAGGTCTGGTGAGAGCCTTCCCCAGATTCATGTCTTGCAGCGATCCAGGGGGACTTCTGCTTCCCCTAAAGGCAATGTAAGTTGCTCAGCCCCATCTCTGAGACTCACCTTCAAGGTGCTTTTAAACTGCAGCCTCAGATGCCTCAGCTCCTTTGTACAAGGGACTTTGCACAGCTCTGTGCAGTGAAGGGCAGATAAATGCCAAACTGGTTTGTTCCTTATGCTGCTTTTTGGCAAATGTCTGCAGCCTTGTTACTAGCTAGGGGTAACAAAACACGTGAAGGAGATCTCTGAGTGAACCTGAAGGCCCATTCTTGCATCTTTCTGAGTATTAGGAACTGGAAAACAGCTGCAGAAAATGATTTTCTCTATTAGGAGTGAGAATGCTACAATTCAAGTTTGGTGTGTCTGTGTTTGGAGTGCATTGGTGGAGGGAATGAGTTGTATTTGGAGTTTGGACCTGTGAGTTTTTGCATCTCTGTGTCCAACCCCTTGACCAGGTGTGTGCAAATATTCCTGTGTCCTACACATGACACATACACATGACAAACAGAAAAATGTCCCCAGTCTCTTGCAAGGCAGTGAGAACAGATGTGAAGGCAGTGGGCCTCATCCTTTTCTGAAAACTGGGCCTGGCAACAGCTCCAGGTGTGAGCTGAAAGCCCTGCTTGCAACTGTTTTCACACAAGGCCCAACTTCTCTAGTCATTGCTCCAGCAGCTAGGAAAAATTAAAACCTCTTCTCAAAATAAATCTTTCAGGCAGTGTGAAGCATCAGCTGTTCCCCCTGTAAGGCAGCAGCTTCCCGTTGAAAGTGTCTATGGGGGGAATATGTCAGCTTCATGCCTGCAGCTCCCTGTCCTCCAACACCATGAGGAAGATGATGACAGTTTTGAGGATGCAGTGATAAATCCATGCCTGTCCTCAGGCTCTACAGGATGTCAAGGGCTTTGTTGTGGTCACTTTTCCCAAGGAACCAGGATAAAACTGCGTGATGACAGTCCAGGCTCTGCAGCTGCTCCTTCAATTTGCCCCCGAGCTCCTGCAGTTGCAGTGTAGTCTTCTCACTCATGCCTCTCTGTCAAGAGCAAAGAGGGTGGTTGCTTGCCAGTTCACTCTCATCTCCAAATTTCTCCTCAGTACTCAGCTGCCTTTCTGGTGATACAGGAGAGATTTCCATGGGGAAGGACTCCTCTGACCCATCTGGTTTGACATCTGGTCTGGTCTAGGTTTCTTCCATGTCACAGCTCCCTTCAGTGCCCTGTGCTGGACCCACGGCTCTCGCAGATCTTTCCCTGAAGAACACTTTGCTCCAGTCTCCTGCAGACATTTAACAAGAAATCCATGTCTACAGGGCTCCTGCCCACAGCCCAGACAGGCAGTAGCTGCGGGGTGAGGTTTCCACCACTCAGGTCCCCATGCACAGCACCACCTGTGCACTGTGCTTGGCTCCGCTCAGTGTCATCTTCCTCTGACTGCCACGACACTCCTCATCCCTCTGCTGCCATGTTCAGCTGGTTTATACCAGCCACATCTGTGCTGTCAGATGCATCGCATCACCCTCGCTGAAGCAAAACAGATGTGGTGCTGGGGACAGCTTGCTCCAGGGACGGCTCCCCGCAGGCAGCACGGATGAGGCTGTGCTCTGTCCAAATCTATCCCAGCAGACTGGGTGCCTACAAGCCCTCCCCATGCCCTCCCGCTGGGTTTCAAAACACACAGCACATGCCCTCAGCATTGTGCTACAGAAACATCATGCTGTGACAAAACCATCACTGTGACCTGAGAAACCACTACAAAAATAATAATATTTCAGAAAAACTATGAGGAGAGCCATACTGAGAGCAGTTTGGACCCAGGCATTGTGCCCTGAAGGACTCCTACGAGCAGTGGGACGTGAGCTGCTCATCACCACTGAGCCAGGGGATGAGAATCTGCCTGTGGGGTGGGTGTCCTTAGCGATATGGACCTAGCCACTGTGACAAATCCATTTAATTGTGTACCCCATATGCATGGGCTGCCATAGAGCTGCCCTTTCATACTGCTTCTCTTTCTTTTATTGCTGTTTCCTTTCTTCACATCTTTCATCCATCCCTTTTTGAGCACTGATGTTCTCTCTTTGACTTAAATCTAAAAATTATCTACAACAAAAAGCAAAGTAGAAGAGCAAAAATGGCAGGGAAATGGTGAAAGAAAATAATGGAAATAAGAAACAGAAAGCTGAAAAGACACAGAAAGGAGAAGGGGAAGCAGAGCAGAAACACAGTTGTGGGATGAAGAGACAGGAAGATGTGCAGAGCTGGGTGGGCACAGTAGCACAGTGAGGTCTGAAAGTTTCCTACAGGTGAAACCAGCTTGGAGAGCATGTTAGCAGCCTGCCAGCCCCAGGACAGGAGTTTTTAGCAGAACATTTTCACTGTTAACTCAGACTCCTTCAGCCCCACTGACCCAGACTGGCTGATTCCTTCTTTGTTCACAATTTCCATTTGCTTTATCAGCCACTGATTTTGCTGGTCTCCTTCACATCCTGTCCCCTCCAAGCAACTTGGCTGGGCTTCCCCTCTACTGACAAGTCAGGAGAGAGGTGCAAGGTCTCAGCCATTTCTGGTCTATCAGTCATTTCAACACCGTCTCCCAGCACACTTCCCCAGAGACACAGCGACAACATAGGCAGTGCTGAACTGCTTGGGCACAGGCAAGAGAGATGCTCAGGAACACTTCAGAGGCCAAGCACCATGTGTCCTTGCTAGATCTTGGTGGCAAGCTCATAGAAAACAGGCCCTGCAGACCCTGGCTTCTTCCCTGTGCTAGGACTGAGGCAGTGCGGCTCCCTGACCTAAACTCTGCTCAAGTTTATCATAGTATAGAGGCTGGACTGCAAACCTGGTGGTAGAGCCATTCCCACCTGACGTTATGCCACAGTGGGCAGAGAGCCCACCAATGACCGAAGAAACATTTTTAAATTAAGCATCCATCCCTTCGCTTAACCTATGACGCACGTGCACATCATCACACTGTCCCCTGTGGACTTGGAGCCGAAACCACTCAGGCAGCGTCACCTGGGAGCAGGGTTAACTAATTAGCCTGGTATGCACGCGGTGGCATCGCGGGAATGTTTGGAGCTGGGGTTGATCCTGGCACCAGGGTGCCGTTGGGAAGACGGGTCCCACCCTTCGGACTGGGATAATATTTTTCTAATGCCCTGCAGTGGTTGGCTTTTGTTTTGCTGAGTTGTTGCTATGCACCTGAGGCTCCGTGAGGGAAATCGGCTCTCCAGAGGAAACAACATTGGCAAAAAGTCACCAAATCATTGTTCTGGCTGCTTTCTGTGTCATGAACAAACACATGAATCTGCACTTGTTTATCGGGAGGCACAAGGGCAGGATTTTGCCGGTTATCCGCAGAGGTGATTTGTCTATTGGACCTGCTAGTCTCGGTGGCAGCAGTTAGCCCCAAAAACAAAACCAGGAAGAGACTAAGTGTTCCCATGCAACTTCCAGCACAATCAGCAGCCCTCCTCGAAAGCGCCTTTTAAACAAGAAATGGGAGAGGGAAAAAACAATTAGCACCAGAGACTTTATTAAAAAAAAGACAATTCTTCCATTAATCAGACCCTTATCAGCAGCAAGGTGATATAAAGCCAGGGTTTAATTGGAACAGAGAAAATGTGTTTTTGCTGGTGTGGAGAGCCTTGTCTATGCGAGCAGGAATGTGGCCTGCATCCTGTTTTCTTTACCGATGGGGGAGGAATCCGCTCTGTGATTCCTTGAAAGGCTGCGGCATGTTTTCCACCAGCTCCATGCTGGTTTTGTGAATTACATCCCTGCTTCTCAGCATCCTGGACAGCAGCTTTGTGCTCAAAGGCATCCCAAAACACCAGCTATGTTTTGTAGGAAAAGAGCAACTGCTCCTTCCGTTGACAGCAACAGGTGCTCCTGGCCCCCACTGGACCTTCACATTCCACCCGATTCCACCAGTGTCTGTGGACCACTGGCTAATTCCCAAAGCAGAGAACTTTTCATACCTCAAATTTGGTTTGCTCACTCACACTGACCCCCTTATTCACCTGGGCCTTTGCAGAAGGCAGGAGAAGTGAAGTCTGGTTTGTTGTGCTCCATCCTACTGGAGACAGAGAGCTTCCCTGGGGAGCTGAGTGGCCTCAGCTCTCAGGGAGATCAAAAGCAGGCAGTAGGACCTCAGCACCATGCAGGGCAGGACCCTCCAGTCCCTGTGCTCTTATTATCCCATGAAGTACCTTTGAAGGGCACTTGCTCATTGCCTTCTTCATGGTAAAGGTTTTAAACTGAAACTGGTAAGTTGTTTTAAACTAAAAGAAGGTAGATTTAGATTAGATATTCAGAAGAAATACTTTACTATAAGGGCAATGAGGCACTGAACAGGCTGCCCAGAGGAGCTGTGGTTGCCCCATCTCTGGCAGTGCCCAAGGCCAGGCTGGATGGGGCTTTAGACAACCTGGTCTGGAGGGAGGTGTCCCTGCTCACAGCAGGGTTTTTGAAACTAGATGGGCTTTAAAGCCCTTTCCGACTCAAACCTTTCTGTGATTCTATGTTTCTAAATCCTCGAGGACAGCATTCAACCTCTGTCAGCTCCTCAGCTCCATCCGCCATGCTAAGAAGGATCTCTGTGCCTCTCCACCTGAGATGCCTTCTGCTTCTTTACATCTGTGCCTTTTTAGCATAGGGCTCGATTGTCTTGTCCCATGGTGTTGTGTTGGGTGCTCAGTGAACCTTCACCCTGCTTCAATACCATGACTCAAAATAATAGGCTATCTTTAATATGGGGATACATAAAATCTATAAACACCTTTTCTCTGCCCAGCCCCAACCTCTCAAAAATGGAATTTCAGTCATGCTTCCATCCTGCTTTTTGTCAGTGCAGTTACTGCTGGAAAAAAAACATCCTCAGCCCAAATTCAACAGCCTTTTCTGCACCAAAACTCTGGTTGGCTTGAATGGAGATATCACCTGCCCAGTCCTCCTACAACTGTCCTTGGAGCACTGGCCACACAGCTATGAAGGGTGGCTTTTATAGGCAGGAGTGGGAATGTCACCCAAAAGCAAGTTTGAAGAAGTGTGACGAATTCACCCAGAATCACAGCCCAGCATAATTAAGCAGCATTCTTATTCACGTCATCTCCTGGCTCTGGCATAGGTTTTATTATAGTCATTATGAAGACAGATATTACTTTTGGATTGACTCACTTGATGGGTTGATCAGCACTTTATTGTAGCCTCCAGTTATAGCACTTTTTATGGCATCCAGAAGAACTTAACCATTAGCACACTATTAGGAAGCACACTGGCAGCTGATTAAGTTGCTGAAGGTCAAAGACATTTTTCTTAATTGCTCTATGTGTGCTCTCTCTTCCTCCCCCTCCAACAGAGCTGGAGGGAGATCATTCTGTTTTAATAATAAAGTCACAGAGGCATACCTCGTATTTGCCATCAAATCTCCAGGGAAAGGGTTATTCACCATTTAGGATCTTGTCTAAACTGTTATGGTCTTCCTCCTGAAATGAAGTCTTGGAGATTTTCATATCATGTATTGTAAACTACCATCTGCCCTCCCTTCCTTTCTCCCCCCACCAAAAAAATAAATAAATAAATAAAAAATATCAGGATGACTTATTGAATTGGTTAACACATATTGAAAATAATGTTGTATTAGGGTCATAAAAAAAAAAAAAATATGAATGCATGGATATGCTGAAGGGAGCTAATCTTTGGGAGGGAAGGGAATATGATTTCCTAGTCTCTGGTCAACTCTCACAGCTCCCAGGTATATTGCCAGGAAATCTTGTCAAAGACAAGAGATCCTGGAGTTTGTAAAAGACTATTAGATCAGCCTTCTCATTCTTGCCTTTGGAATGCAGCACTTTGGGTGTTTTCCCACTGATTCAAAAAGGCAGGCTGCTCAGCAAGGCATTCGTATCCTGTCCTCCAGGCTGCACCAACTACACACTAAGCTGTACTTTCAGTGTGTTCCAGATGCTCTACAGGAATGACTATTTCCAGCAGAGACACTTCAAGAGAGCCAGTGGGATCCTTCTCACCCCTTCACAAACACAACTGGAGAAATGATTTGTTTTAATCAGAAAACAAGCAATTTTCTCTTCTGTGTTCATTGTCTCAGCAGTGTGTACCTGCTGGGATCTCAGCACAAGGAGAAGGAGAGGACATCCCTTCACTGTACTGCTTCCAAACCCGTTGGAGTCAGAGCAGAGCCATGAGTCCAGAAAGCAGCTGCTGGCCTCATGCTCCTGGGGAGGCTGTACCTGAAGCCTTCAGCTCCTGTCTCACACAGCCTGTTGCTGAGGTTGCTCACACCTCCCATGTTTCACCAAGCTCCTTGTGGGATTAAGGATATACTTACCTGGAGCTTATTGGCAGGGTGAGGCATGAGCTGGTATTCATTACCCGCTACAGCTAACGACTACTGTTTTAAACTATGTGATTACTTAATCTGACTGTGCCCATTTAAATTTTCTGCTTCAGCTTCTACTCTCTCCCAGGACTCCAGGTCTCACCTAAGATGAGAAACTAAAATCACCAGAAGTTATTTCTTTGCTAAACTCCACCTGCAAAACCTCAATGGACCTGGCAATCTCCCAGATTTCAGGCTCAGCCAGACATTTAGCTGCTCATGGAGCCTCATCTTTCAGCTCTGGACTTGTCTGACCTAGCTGAGGTCACTAAACCGGCAGAAACCTCTTTCCTGGCTTCTTCTGAGTTGGATTTCTCCCAGCCCAATTTGCTCTCCAAGGCTTAGTCTAGCATCAGAGCCAGTCTAGCCGAGGTGCCAACGCAGGGTGAGGTTGGAGGGGTGCTGGGTTGCCCTGCTGCAGGTTGTTAGGTTGACCTAGCAGCTTCAGGAAGACCCTCCTTCAAGGAGGGTCCGTGAAACCATCTCACCTGTGCAGGACAGCCTGATGGAGCAGCGCTGAGCAGAGGAACACACGGCTTTCTTTTGACATGGGAGTGGCTGTAAGGTTGCTTCAAAGGTCTTGAGGAAGTCGGATGGGGAGAGGCACTCAGTTACTCATCCGTGAGCGGGTGTGAGGTGGAGAAAAGGATTTCATACAGGCTCAGAGGCAGCAAAATGTACCTGCTGAGTGTCAGAGGAACGTGTGACAGATAGGAGTGTGCTTAACTCAACGGTTTCATGCTGGCACTGCCTGCCTCAGCCTCTCTGCCTCCTGCTTGCCTACCAACATCCTAGAGGATGTGATGAAGGCTTAAATTTGGGACCTAATGGGAGGGATTTCAGTGTTTTGTACTTCACTGTTGCCTGGATCAGACAAGACAGGGCAATGGAAATTTCAGCCACAGAGAGCTGGAGGTGTCAGGGGAAAAGACTTAAATATGAAAAGACAAAGGCTTGAAACCCCACCAGAGGGATCCCTTTCAGCCTTGAGCCTGAGTTAAGGTTGAACCAGAGCAAATCTGTGCTTGTGGAACCCATTAATTAACCCCTTCACCTGTAGCTTTGTACCATCTTGGAAGCTGTGACTCTTCCTGCTGCTGTTTCTGTGGTGGGAAGTCTTCATCTGGGGGCACAGAGCTAAGGTCAGTTACTATGACATCTACACCTAGGCAACATGTTCAAAAGATCACATGGCTTTCCTCATCCCATAGTGCTGGGAGACCCCCAAAGAAGCTGCAGGATATAGCTGACCACAGAGAATTCAGCAGCCTGTGGCAGAAGGCATGAATTACAGAACTGACAACCACTGTGAATCTGCTTTTTCCTCCCCCAGCCTGCTCAAGATGACCAGTAAAGTCAATAACCTTCACAACCAAGGATACTGGGGCAAGAGACAAGATCTGGAATCTTTAAACACAGAAGCATAATCAAGCCCTGCATTTGCTGGGCCACAACTGCCCAGTGCCATGTGCCATGTTTTGTCTTAGTCTGAAAGGTGCAAGCCAGATGACAGGGATGTACCATGGCCTATCCAGCTGGAGATCCTGAACACCAGTTTTGGTGGAGGAGGACGCTGAGAAGCCTGTTTCATTTAACTACCTTATTCTAAGTTCGGCATTACAGCACATTTGCTCACTGGAGGTGTTTCACAGAGAGAAGAACCTTAGCAGAATACCTGCCTCAGTGCATCTTAGCTTTGGCTTTACTCACATACAGAATTGCCTGATTAATAGAGTAAATCACTTAGATAGTGACCCGGCTGCTGGGAAGTCTATACTGCTGGGCCATACTGCAGTATCCATAGAGCCACTGGCCTTGCAGCTCAGGACAGAGATGCTGAAAACAAAGACATGGGAACCAGCCTTTGGCCCATAGGAAAGCATTACCCATCACCAATTATCATCTCTTTTGACCTCCTGTTCTACCCTGCGTCATATTTCATAAGACCAGCTCTTCTACAGGGAGATCCAAACTAAAACAGGGAAAAGTTTAAAAATGCTGGGTAGGAAAATCTTCTAGTAGAGTAGATACCTGCTACGGACAGACTCTGCTTTCCATGTATGCATCAAAGACTGGCAGAGACCTTGGACAGGCATGTATCCAAACACATTTCACCCAAAGCATCTTTTTGTTTTTATGTCAACCCATCTCCCAAACAAAACTTACCAGTTCAACAAATGTGAGATACAAATAAAAGTTAAAAAAAAAAAAAAAAAAAAAAGCCTAACCTGATGAGGTTCTGTGGTTCTGTTCCACAAAGCAAAAGAAAAGCCAGCTGTCTGTAGGATGCTATAAAGGACTTTTCTTCAGGAACTCGTACTGCAGAAAAAAAATGCCAGTCACATGTAGGGCACAAGGGTTCCTCTTTTATGGGAATTATCAAATAGATGATGAACTATGAATTGAAAGGCTGTGTCTTAAGAAAGTTACCCAATTAATTATATTTAAAACTGGCTTTGGAAGTTGCTTGCTTTCCTGGATTTTTCTATTTGATAAAGTTTTGTGTTGTTGTTGTTGTTGTTGTTGTTTGTGTTTTGTTTTTTTTTTTTTTTAATTCTATTCTCTCCTGTATGAGAATTTATAAAATATGTCTCCTGCAACACACTTCAACTAATCTTTATCACTGAATTCAGTAACGTCAGAATAAACAGTCCTCTCTTCTCTTTTCACCCTAATTAAGATACTTTTAAATGTCTTCCCTCACTTCTGCCTTTGGGTGAAATTTAATTAGCTCTTGTAATTAAAACCATACCTGGAGGATGGGGCTCTGCACAGACGTTGGGGTTGGTACAGGCAATGCTGTGGGGTTCCTGCCAGGCTCCAATGATCCCTCGACTCTCAGTGGCACACTTGAGGGGCCTGATATAAGATCCTAGCCAGGAGCTCTTCTGAGTTTTGTGATCAGGGCCTTGGGGGACTCTTCTGGATGCTTGGCCCATGGTACTTCTGTTCTGCATTTTCAGAAATGTTGACACCCCATATTTCCTTCTGGAAAACTCACCAGGGAGTTCAAAGCTTCCCCAGGTGAATGTGGACAGCCTGCCCTGACAGACTTTCCATCATTCAGCCCTGTGTGAATTTTTTTCTCTGTTCATTGACCTTAGGCAGGAAAACAACAATATCAAAAGCATTAAATGGATTAGTCCAAATTTTCTCACTCTTTTTTCAGATGTCTTGCTTCTAGCCCAGATGCAAGAAGGGCTGGAGAGCATCCCATGGTCACAGCTCCAGCAAATGCAATGCTCCTCTGACACTGTTTCCCTGGCGGCTGTCAGGGCTCGGGCAGGGGTGGCTTTGTCCTCCACCAGCAGGGGAAGGCCAATGCTTCCAGGCCAACTAAGGTCACCAAAATAAGTGACTTAAACCTGTCTTAAGAAAGACAAACAAAAGGCTAGGCCCAAGACTGGTTCAGTAGACATTCCAGATGGTGTGGAAATATTTCCTGGGAAATGAATGAATGTCCAGCAGCCCTCACCTTCCTCATTCATATCACCTGGAATCAGCCCAAGCAGGTCACTCTGGAAATCATCCCAAACATACACCTCAGATATTATACACAGGAAATTTAGGCCTGTTGCTGTGTTTCAGGGTACCTTTTTTCCCCTTTTTGTCCCATATGTCATGGCACTTGAAGTCATGGAAACATCTGAAAGAATCAGATTTTTGCATGCCCTGACACCAAGTCACAGGGTGGAGACTTGGCCATGGGATGTGCAGTCCTATCAAAGAAGGTGGCCAGGAGGAAAGGACAGGAGCTGCAGCTCTCTAAACTACTATTTCCAGAAAACCATGGAAACTCCCAACAAAGTGTGTAAGTGGTAGGTATGCAGCAAGCACAGTGTTAGCTATTATGCTAATGTGTTTTGTTGCTGTTGTTGTAGGTTTTGTTGTGGTTGTTGTTGTTGTTGTTTGTTTTTTTGTTTCCTTCTCACAGCTGCACCATGAAATTCACTGAGTTAACTACACCAGAATAATCTATGATGTGGTCTTCATGCACAACTTTAACGGGATGATGGTCTTTTAACTATACTTTAAAAAACAAACAAACACACTAAAAAGACAAAAGATTAAAAAAAAAAAAAAAAAAGAAAAGAAATAAAAAGAAAAAAAAATACACGCACAATTCAATTCTAAAAGTTGGTGAGACAGAGAGGCTGTGTGATCACTCTGTCCCTCTGATGCTGACAGCCACAGCCAGACCTGCTAAAGTGATTTGAGGCAAAGGATTCTACCACAAGAAAACATTTAACTAGATATTTTAGCATAAGGATTCAAGCTGCTCCCAGCACCCACAGCCCTAAGCACACCAGGCTCAGGATCATTTCACATCTATATTCCCATCTGGAAAGGAACAAGGCATTTCTTTTAAGTAAAGGAATTTTTAAGTTAGATGAAAGGACTTGCAGAGAGCAAAATTTCAGGACCATTCACAAGAATGCACAGCATCCCCTTTCTCCCCCAGCTCTGCTGTCCCATTCTCTGTAATGATGCTTTTGTCCATCTGTGATTTTTTTGTTATTGTTTATCATTCACCACCACCCAACCATCAGATAAGGAAGAAAAATCATATTGAGTTTTGTCATTATTTATTACAAATTAAACTTTGCAAATTACCATCTAAAAATCAATAGATTTAAATAAATATACAGATGTCAGGATGCTACATACGGCATGTGTGCAATCAGTCACTTAAAGATGAGACATTATGCACATAAGGAGATATACATAGTACTTTACAGCAGTAGTTTTATTTTAAATTACTAGGCTCACATTAAACCATGTGCAAAGTTTCCTTTGGAACAAACCCTTTCAGGATTTTTTAAAAGTTTTTTTTTTCCAAATGACTCAAACCTTCAGAAGGTCAAATAGAAAAAAGTTTCACTGCAGCTTTGGGGACCAAATGATTAGCTTGTTGTTTCATTTACAATACAATCAGTTGGTCTCATTTTGCCCCCCTCTCTAGGGCTTAAAGCAAAATCAAGGAAGTATTTTGTATGTCCAATGGGACTACACTTGCAACAACCACAGATTTTGGTCCATCACCAACTTCAAGCAGTCTTTTTAAATGCTCTTCTGTAATACTGGACTGGGCAGTAAGGGGGACCAAACAGTGGATCCAGGACAGCAATTATTTATCTGCACTAACCAGATGACAGTTGCAGCCACAATTTATAATAGAAGTTAATCTGCCCAGGCAAGCAAAAGTGCATTCGCAATACAGTTCCAGAGCATTGAGACTGTTTGCCTAGAAGATGGGTTTCTAGGTTCTGGGCTCAGTGTTAATTCCAAATTACTCCTTCCCTCCTCCGAGCCAGCATCACAGTGCTGCTCTGGGGAAGCATCCATAATTTTGGCATGGGTTTAAGTCCAACCCTTTCTTCTAAAGCTGTGCAGACATTTCTCTTCCTACTGATCCTTTTTTCCTTGTTAATCCCACCTGGCTGCCCCTTGCCTATTCTGGTTACACTTCTCATAGTGACATGCTATCCATATACTGGTTATTTGTTATATAGGGTCTGACTCAGAAACCTGATCTAAGCAAAGCAGCAAGCAAGCCTTTGCGTGCCATTTTCCCGCCACCCATCTTCTCTGCCCCTAGCCCTTCCTTTCAGGCAGAGCTGAAAGCAAGCTGGGATATGGGGTGAAGAGCTGGAGGAGCTCTGCCCCACAAAGAGTACATCCCAGTGAATGAGCCAGGTTCACAGCACTGACCCCACCCAGACCAGCAGCTCATCTCTGCCTCAGACCCTCCCTCCCCAGGGCTCCAGGGGGCTCCATGCACAGGGTTCCTTCATGGCAGGACCAGAAGCTGCAGATGAAATTCAGCTCTGTATGAGCCTCCCCCCCAGACGCTGCTCTGCCAGTGGCAGGGGCCGTGCTTGGGTTTGGTGCAAGCTCCAGTGGAAGCAAGCTATCATTCACCTGAAGAGCCACTATAGGATGGCCCTTCAGGGAACTTCTCAGCCAAAGAATGCCACTGACCACTCAGTTGGCTTTCAGGCTTCAAGGTGATATAACTTTTTATATAAACTGGGAGCTGTTTTACCATGGGAGTCTCATTCATTTGCACATTGCACTGTCTGACAAGAGAAAAAAGTGCAAAGGTGGGCCCAGAGGCAGGCCACACTGGAGGCAGCTTACGCCCATCTACCAGACTATGTCTGAAGGGGGCCAAGCTTGAACCATGCTCAAATTTGGTCCAAAGGCAGGGCAGACCAGGCCAGTGATATGAGTGTTCAGTGCTGCCAGGTCCAGATTGCCCAGAGCTGTTTGGTTTGGAAGTGATTTGACCTCCCAGAGTGGGCTGACCACCTGCCTAGGACTCCAGTGCAGAGTTAAGCAAGTACTCTACCAGTAAGACCCTTGCCTGATCCAAAAAGGCACAATTCAGCTCCACAACACATCTAGGACTGTATAGAGAGACACTGATTTCCCTTTATGACAGTCTCTGGAGTGCATGCAGTACTCGTTCACACAACAGCAGCATGGAGACTTCCACTTCTTCCCCCCTCTGCTCATGGCCTTTCCTTCAGCTCTAACTACCGACAGCGGAGTTAGCGGCACCCACAGGACTCCAGATTCTTCTGGCGAACTTGGTTTGCACCTGTTCCTTATCTCTTCTTCTTCCAGATGCTTTTCTTCCAAGGCAAAACTGTTGGCTGAGCATTCCTCTGAGAATAGTGCTGCTGCTTGCTGAACTGCAGGCTGGAATCAGCAAGATCCCTGTGAACAGAAGAGACAAGAGGTTCATTCTCCAGTCCATTTTCCCAATTCTCAGCAACAGACTATATTATGCTTTTTGCCAACCAGTCAGTGTATTTTTTGTTGTTTTTTTTGTTGTTTTTTGGTTTTGTGAGTCAGAAGAAGGGGGAAAGAAGAGTGGACATTTCTAGCTGCAGCTGTATTAAGCCGCAGCCCAATACCCCTTTTTCAGCTGGGATGGCCCAGCTGGTGCTTTCCCAGATCTGCCTTTCAAATATTGTTCCCATTGCATCTGATTTAACTGCCACCAATGGAACAATCCACCTTGAATTTACCAGCATCCTTTAATTCCTTTACACTTCTGGAATCCATGATCTCTTCCAGCACAGAGTTCCACAGTTCAGTGATGGGATGTAAGAAGAGCTTTGGTCTGAAGCTGCTACTCAATTAACCATTTTCCTATGGGATGACATCCCTCTCTCTCTTCTTATACATCACCCACCCCTTATCAGAGGAACTTCCCACTCCAATCAAGAATTATATTATGGAGTATTCCTCTAGTGTGGGAGGAGGCAAAAAAAATAATAATAAAAAAGGTTCCCTCAGCTGTTAGCTGTCAGTTCTACACAGCAGAAATGGTCAAGTCCACTAATTTAAAGGGAGGGGGGAAGCCAGGTCTAATCCAAATAGCAACTACTGTAGTCATAATCCCAGATTTTCAAGCACTTGTGAGATAAATTCAGAGTGGGTTTAAATGGCACACTTACCTGAGAGCTCTCAGCAGGCCATGAGGGGAAGGCTTCCTGTCATCACTCTGTGGAGCCTTCACCGATGTTCCAGAGCTTGCTGGGAGCTTCAAACTCTGGCGGTACCTAAGGAGCAAGAAGAGATGCATGAGCCACGGGCATACAGCCATGCTACAGCAGGGACCAGGGGAATGCTGCTCTAATGTCACCAGTGACAGCCTAAGACAGCTCAATGCTGATTTTTGAAGGGTTAATTGCAGCTCTTTGAGTTATCTATAGCTCACTTTTACTGCTATCCTCTTTTGTCAGACCTTGCTCAATTCATCGTCATATTTAATGACTGAGGGTTTCAACTATTGCTTTAGTAAGAAATTAATGACATCTCTTCAATAACTTTGCTCCTCCCCCCCCACTCCCATAGAGGATGCACTCCTCTATACTGCTGGCTGCAATGAGACCAGTGAGAGTGTGCATGATACACAGCATGCTACAGAAGGTACTTGACTTCAAGTCCCAGCTCGGAGGAGACAGTGGCATCCCAAAGCAGCTTCACACCCCCCACTCACCCCTCTCCCAGCGTGCTGCCAGCAGCTCCCTTCCCACCAGCACACCCAGCACTTCCTCAGCTTGCTGGCACCAGGAGGGATGGAGTAACATTACTTCATATCAGCTAGTAAAGAGACTATTGTACAACAAAAACACCCTGGTGACACTTTGCCAGGGCTTCTTGGGAGAGGAATGAAAGCCACTAGACAAGTTCCAGATGTTTGCAAAGAGCTGCAGGGAGGCAGGAGAGCTACTGTAGCTCCAAGCTTCAACCACCTATTTGCACCGTCGCCAAGCAGCCCCCAGGATCCCCTCAACTCACCCAGGTTTCGGCTGGCAGAAGTTGGTACAGATGCTGTCCCTCGAGTGCGAGCACTCGCACCTGCTGAGCGACCTCTTGCGCCGCCTTGGCGGGCTTCCCAAGCCATAGGGAGCGGTGTGTCTGTTGAAAACAAGAGAAATCAGCTATGCAACTAACTTTTTATTAACCAACAGGTTTATAACATAGTCTTGGGTGGCAGCCAAGCCAACACCATGATAATAAAAGACTCATCTATAGACATAAGGTGAAAAGGCCACTGATAATTTAAAGCCTTTAAACTCCAGCTCCTCTCCCACCTACTGTTTACCTTACCCCTCCCAAGGAGATTGCTGTGCCAGCATGTGCTGGGCTGCAAGTGGCATTTTCTCTCCTTGCTGCAGCACCCGAGTGCCTGCACAAAGGCTGCTGCACGGGCTGGGCTGGGTGAGCTGACAGATGATTAAGGTGATGAGGAGCACGAGGAGCACGGCTGCCTCAGCTCACCAGCCACTCCGGCAGCGAGTAGCCAATTTCTCAATGGAGATGTCAAGGCTATCCCTCTCCCAGAAGTTTTGTACATGCAGGACATAGTACAAATCAAGATGTCTTGGGGACATAACAGGTTCTTCTGCTCACAGCATGCTTTTGGAGCTGTTAGCATGTGTGCATTCCCACTCCATCTCTGATCGCAATCTACCCTCCCAGAGGGTTTAGGATTGGCAGTGATTGAAACTATTCACCGAGCAAGCAGTGAGTTGTAATTGCACGTTAGCAAGCATGATTATAACCACACCTGAGTACATGTGTTTTGCTACAAAGCATTGGCCATTGGTCTGAAACTGCATAGAAAGCTGCTTTAACATTCTTGAGGGCAGGACTTGGCAGCCACGGGACTTTAGTGCCAACCCACCACTGTCTCATTAACAATGCTGGCAGGCAGCAGGCAGGGTTACAGTTTGCGAGAGGGTAAAGTAACTTATCTGTCTTGCAGTTATAACATCTTGGTATTGCTTTTGCCTTGCAGAGGTACAAATCTCAAATAAAGATAAAGCCATGGGGAGGCAGCGCCCTGTGCTTTCAACCCCCTCGCCTGTGGATTATGCTGAAACTCCTGAGCAGAAGCACAGTTTTTCCCTTTCCACAAGTTGGGAAGGGCTGAACTCTCAATGCTCTGTGGTGCAGGTGCTGCAAGAACCTCACGGGGCTGGGACCCTTTCTTACCCTCCTCCAACCAAAGCCCACCCTGGATCAGAAAGCCCCGTCACTCATCCACAGAGCCACCCCCCAAAAAAAAAACTATTTGCACACTTACCCAGGTGTGTTGACCCAGATAATATCCAGGTGACAGAAGTAAATGCACTCTTTATCCAGCCAGCTGTTGCAAGAACATCGCTTGGTCCTCAGGTGCGCTGTGCCAGCCGCAGCGAGGTGGGACTCCAGAGGAGGCTGGCCCGTACCTGCAGCAGAAGGAGGAAGGGATGAGTTGCAGGCTCGGTGCGGAGTGCCGGAGCACCCGTTGCAATTACACCTCTGCAATTACAACCCCAGCAAGCATTAGGGCGATTTCAATATGCAAGCAAGAGGTGCAGCCTGGCTGCTCGGGCTCACGAAGGACTTGCATAACCCAGCTGGGGCACAGCGGAGCTGCCACGTAAAGCCCCCCATGGGGCACCCTCCTGCCCCCACTCCCCAGCCCAGACTCACCATCTTCCAGGAGGATGCAGAGGGCGAGCGCCAGCAGCACGGCACCGGCGGGGTGGCTGGGCATGGCCGCGGGACTCGCAGGAATGGGCTGAGCTGGCAGGAGAGAGGCTTGGAGGATTTCTAATTTATTTTTTTCCTCCAATTTTTTTTTTTTTTCCCTTTCTGTTTTTCCCTCTCCTCCTGCCCTACGGTGCTTCACCCGGAGCCGCCGCGATGCGTCTGGAGGCAGCGGGCTCCCGGCAGGTGCTTTATAGCCCCGCCGCCGCCGCGTCACGGCCGCGCTCCGCCCCGCCGCGTGAAACGGCCGCGGGGGAATGCAGCGGGACCCGGGCACGCGTGGGGGGCGGTGGCGGCCCCCGGGGCCGCCCTCGTCCACCTCCCACCCCGCTCCAGCCCCCTCGGCACGCCGCCAGCCCCGCCGCTCCCCCCAGCTGCCAGAAACACGCGTGGGCTCCTCCAACCCGAGGGGCAGCGTGGGGATGGGGACGGTGCGGGGCACATTCCCACGCGGGGAGACGGCGGGGGCTTCTTGATGCGTGGGTATGGTGTGTATAGGCGTCTGTGCGCAGGTTTTTCCCTCCGTGGGGGGCGCCCCGAGTGGGGTTTGCTGCTGCCCACGCTGCCGGCAGCAGTACGGGCAGGCCGTAGTGTGCAGCCGCGGCCGGCAGATGGAGCGGGAGGGGTGCAGGCAGCGCCGTGGGAGCCCGCTGCTCCCTGCCCCACGCGTGGGGCTGCCCCCGGCCATGTCCCCGCAGAGGGAGGGTCACCCTTGTTCCTGCAGCTCCGCATTGCTCCTCTGGGCATGGCAAAAAAAATGCCCCAAACTCCAAAATCTAAGTGCGAAGGCAGAAATTAGCAGGCTAAACTGCTCCACACAGGAAGGCTGATTGAACCCGGGTACAGCAAGCATAATTCAAACCAAGTAAACTTCAGGTTAAATTGTTACTCCTTTTAGCAAGGTATATCTCTTAAATGAAATTTACCGTCTCTACTTTCCTTCTCACTATTTTTTTTTTCATCAAATCAGTTTAAAGTCTTTTGCCATGTTAAGCAATTAGGATTGTCTGCAGTAAAACTGCCTGACTGCTGCCTGATTTTGCTTCAACATCAGTAACAGCATACTCAACACTACCTGCACATTTTTAGAATTCAAAGAATGTAAAATATACCGGGTAACTCCTGGAGTGCATGAGGAGCCAGGTAAAGCCGCTTTGTCTTGCCCATCAGGTGCTTCATGCGGGGGTAGGAAACTGTCCTCCAGAAGAGCGCTGGGTGCTGGCCACAGCAGGGATGGGAGCAGCTCCCAGGCACTGCACGTCCCACCACTCCAGCTCAGAGAGACAGCTCCTGGCCTCACAGATCCTGAGCACATCTTGGGAGTGGAACCATGCATAAGAGCACAAGTTGGTTAGAAAAGCCAAAAACAAAACAAAACAACAAAAAAACCTTACTACTATGCTTGACTTTCTCAAGGCTTCTTAGGAAAGGGAGTGTATTTTTATCTGTTTACTATGAACTATTTAGGTTTTTATTACACTGTTGTCATGAAAAGATACAAGCTGATGTGAATTACAGTGATTCAGTGTGAGGTCTAATGCGCAGTGGAGGAGTGGAAAGAAAAATGCAGTGAGGCAGGATGTGGAAACCTGATTTCACCTGAGCAATAGCTCCTGCTCACTGTATCTCATGGCAGTAAAATGGGTTACGATTGCATTCCTGCTAGCAATGAAGAGAGGTTTTAACATTCACCCTGACCAAGCAGCAGGGTGAATCCCTCTCTGTATTCATGGAAATGAACACAAAAGTTGTGTGCAGGGGAGAGTCCATAGTGGAATCAGAATAATATGCTCAGGGGAAATTATTGCTCTATTCACCAAACAGCTCTGATCCTGATGGCACATGAAAGCATAGATACAGCAGAGAGCTCCATTTATTGAGTGGGGATGGAGTGAGGGGGCACAGGAGGCCAAGAAAGATGAAAAACATACAGCCAGAGATGCAGCTATAATAACAAGGTATAAGAAACATTAGGCAGAGAAAATCAGGAATAATGAAAACTTACAAAAAAAAAAAAAAAATAGAAAGAAAACAACGTTGTAACTGATAAAATAACACTTTTGTGTGAGCAGCAAACAAGCAGAAGCAAAAGGAGGGAAGATTTTGACCTCTGTACCAATGCAACAATAATTCTAAAGACAATAGGGAAGTACAATAGCAGTGTTACCTGTTACAGCCCATATTCCAGCTGTGCCAAGTTTCAGACTTATGTCTGAGTTTAGATACTAGATGACATTCCAGATGCCAATCCAGTGATTTAATAAATCTGCCCTGGCTCCAGTTTCTGTGATCCACACTCTGGTCACTGCAGAATGAAAGAAGATATTCTCGACGTGGGGAAGGTAACGCAGCAGTAGTTACCCACACAGAGGTAACACAGAGGCTGGGTAATGAATTATATCATTTTGCTTGATGAAGGGGCACTTTCTTAGAAAGGGAGCTACCAGTCATTTGCACAAAGCATGAGGCAGAGCCACGGTTATATGCCTTTCCAGGATTCATTTACTGAAAGGATAGCAGAGGACTTCTTTGCATGAAAACTTCTCATTCCTCTGGGAGTCCTAAATTAATCTGAGGTTTTGGAGATCTGGGTTCAAAGTATTTCTTTTATCAGACTCCTTTTGTGTCCATAGCTTTGTCAATTAGCCTACATTTCCGAGAAGCACCTGAAGGTACTTGTATCTGTAAAGCTCTTATACTGTGTTACTAGAAGAAGACAAGTGCTGGGTTATCTGCTAGGTATCTGCCTTTAATGCCAGGTACAAAAATAACTTTACAAACCAGGCCTTTCATCCAAGATCTCTCCCTTGTTTTGTTCATCTCTCATAAATCCCAAGAGTGATTTACACTGCTTCAGAAAATGGAGCAAATGTTACACCCTCTTGTTCATATATGCTTACTGACTGGAGTTTGAACTCATTTTTTTCTCCAGGAAATACCCTACTGTGTTGAGCAGGCACAAACCTGACCAGCATATGTATAGATGTTTGGCACCAGTGCTTCAAAGATCTTAAAGGATGTGAAGCTATGGACAAAGATCTCTGCTTGTGAGAGGCATGTAGGAGTCTTACAGAGGTGGGATTGGGATTGCATTGACCAGGAGAGTTTTGAACTGACTGTGCTCTGACAGCTTTGTACAGGACTAGAGAATTTCCACATGATAAACGATGACTTTTACAAAGCAATTTGCCTGTAGGCTTGCAGAGAACTCCTTCTAGGCATAAGGCAAAACAGCTGTTTCAGCATCAACCATCCCCTCAGATTATTACCCTGGTATGTAACTATCATTGTTTCAAGAGCAGCTCCTCATTTTAGGCCAAGCATTCAATTCCTCTTTGTACCATGGGCTGGGAGGTTCAGCCTGGACTGAGAGCGGTGGTTCTCCCTGGCCACAGAGAAGCTGCTCCTGTGACTGTCCCTGCTCCCCTGACAAAGAGCAGGGGACATGGTTTCCCAGGGCCAACACTCCTGGCATTAGTACCACACTAAAATTGCTAAGAAAAACAACAGGCTGGAGCAGAGGGACGGGTCTGGGCTACACAAACAAGGCTTCCAAAGAAGGAACAAAGCTGTACACAGGGTCCTAAATGCCAAAGATGGGCTTTGCCTCCTGCAGTTATTTTTTCCCTTTTGTTTCTGACTATAGGAATACATTGTTCACTTCATTGTGAAGAGTTCCAGGCAGACATGACGAAAAGGACAAAAACGCTTAAGAAAAGAGACGTCCCGTGCAGCATTCATGAAATGCGCTGTTTGGAAACCAGGAACGAGCAAACAGGAAAGCGCTTTAACCATTGAGAAGACGGGATCCCAGCGTGTTTTTGGCACCAGCGGGAACAATAGGGTGATGTCACAAGCCAGAATTCCCCATGGTGGGTGAAAGCCCAGCAAATAATCATAATTCGTGTCCTGGGACATTAGTAAAATTTTTTCACAGTTGGTCATCCCCCACTGAGTCTCTGCTAGGAAGTATAGGAAGGCGACATTGTCAAGTGAGGTTTCCTCTGGGAGAGTCATGTCCCCTCCTCCCGCCATCAACACATGAATTCTTATAAATCGCAGCTTTCTGGTGACTACGAGGAATTTCATTAGAGCAACACTGGTGTTTGGAGGCTGAGGACTGAGCTGTCTGAACAATGCATTTCACCCTGTGAAGAAGGATGCATGTGAGGGTCTGGATACTTATAAGGGCAAAGGGGCAGAAGCACCATTTGCTACCCAGGGCTTTGACCCTACAAAGCATTGCTACAGAGCTTTGTCCTTTTAGTTTGAAAAGTGCTGACAAGGAACTTAGGTGACCCCATCCTCTCCAAACATTGGGTTTTGGAGAATTTCAGCCTAGTTTAAGGCTATCAAATGGCATGACCAATACTAGGACATCCTCCATATCCTAACCTCACTTTTTTATTTTGGCTTCAAATCCATGGAGAGTGACCTGAAATGTGCTTCAAGCACCCAGGCATTTTCTGAAGCAGCTCTTGAACTCCCCCTGGCTCCTTTCTTTGGACAGGGACTAGTCCCATGCTGAGACTGGGGTAGCCAAGCAATCCTTGCATGCACTGACAAATTTCAGTCATTGTTTGGCTATTACCGAAAATCCAGGCAGCTCCCACATGTCCAAAATCTGTTCTGCAAGAGCTTGGTCAGCTTCTGTGTGGATCACACCAACTTTAGGGTGTCACTTTTTTTTTTTTTTTTTTTTTGAACTTTGGTTTGAGTACAAGGGAGAGGAAGGACTGCCTGGCTGAGCTGGAGATGGGATTACTTTTTCAACAGCAAGAAGGACTTGAATGAGTTTAAATCAGTCATGAAATGGCAACCTTAAAGAAAAGAAGCTTTAAGACTGGAGTGCCTGCATGGTTTACTAACAGATTTGTCCCTGTTCTATGTCAGTGGTTTACATTATCAACGGCTGAATAGAACATGAGGGGATGTTTACCACAGTCCCATTTTCTAGATATTTGCGTGTTTTCCCCATCCTTGGACTTTCCAGAGAAATCCTTTGTCCCTCACAAACATGGAGAGAGGCAGCCTGTTTTTGAAAGGTCTGTTTTGAGAGGGTCTGTTTTTGAAAACCACGAGATCTTTCCTGCTGCCCCCAACTCTGCACACCACAAGGTAGGCAGAAATCCCCCCAGGAAGGTGAAGGGAGGAGGAGAGGTCAGCCAGGAGGATGGAAGATGCTGCCTCCATCCTTCCCAGTGGGGTGCGAAGCGGGCAAGGAGCAGCAGCTGGACAGGGTTTGCATGGACTAGGAGAAGAGTAGCATCACCCAGAAAGTCTGTCCCTATGGCAGTACTGATCCCCAGGCATGAAGAAATTATTGCAGGCATGTCGTGCATGTAGAGGAGACAAAGCCACTAGCTTTGCTCTGCAGGGAGCACTTTCCTGATACTTTTTTTTTTTTTTTCTGCCACTTTTCCTACCACTTTTCCAGCTGAGTTTAAATTTACAGCTGTTATGACTACTTATGAGATAGCAAAGGGAGGGGGCAGGCATCAAATAAAAACATGCTGCCTTTCCTCAGTACTTCTCCACTTTAACTAGAGGTCTCAGGAGTCATTTGAAGAGGGCAAATCTGATATCACTGGGGTTATGGCCATGATGGGTCTGCCTTGGCAAGTCTGTTGGGCAAGAGGAGGTCCCTGAGGCACTGCAATTCAGGAAGCTGCTAATGAAAATGTAACGGCAAGATTGCCTCTAGGACCTGTCTGAATCAGTTCCTGGAATGGACTATCTAAATTGGCAATATTGTGAATATCGCAACATGAGATTAGCTTTGGAAAGCGCATTCAACCTCATATATTGAGACTCTCCTAGTACATCAGGCTTGGATGAGACCTACAGCAGGAGCTGAAGATGCCCTCTTCCTTGCAGCAGGAATTGTCCACCCTCCCCTTCAGCATCTTCTTCTCATTCTGCCACAGACCACAGATCTGATCTAGTCTGGTTTTACCACTGTTATTTTAAAGTTGTAATAAATGTGCTGCTGCTGACACCCTTTTCTATGTGTGCTCTTGCAGAGAGATACGCTAGTAAAAACTTGCAGTTCTCCCACACCAAGAAATTTTCTGTACTTTTCAGCAGTTTACTCCTTCTTTCAAAAACATAGGGTCCCATCATATTCCTTCCTCACTGCCTGGGAAGCAAAAGCATCTTCACCCTTTTTCTGTGGAGTGAAAAGTTGTGCCAAAGGGGAATATTTGCAGGTAAGAAAAATTTTTATGGAGTTAAATCGAATGACAATTGCAAATCTGTCCTGTGTGCCTTACTGATTACATACTTTCTCTGCCCAAAGGGCAAGAAAAAAAAAGTGCAGTGTATGTTTAGACAGCCCATGGAGACATTCCTTGTACGTTGGGTGTTCATTGGAACACTTTAATATGGATGTCTGCATTTACTCCACCCTGATGGTTGAACTCCTTCAGATTTCCAGAATGATGAGTGACCTGGAATTTATAATTACAATAGGTGTAATGCAATTAATCACCACCTCAGAGCTGTCTTCTGTTGCTAACTGCTTTATGATATCAATCCTTTGCAGCAAGTGCAAGAGAACAGCTTGTGTAACATAGCTACTTCCAGCTGAGACAAGTTCAGTGGGGTTCCTACCACCCGGAGAGGTGCAAAGATCCCTTTCTGCTCCTCTGCAACAGCTGCTTTCTGCAAATGCCAAGGAGTTCCAGGTTGCAGATAGCAATACATGTGGTGAGCCATACCAGCAGATGATACATATGCTTGAAGTCCTCCTTAAGCACCTAGTTTCTATTTAGCCAGCACCTTATAGCCATTCCACATCTCTCTTTCTAGGTCATTTTTTGGGAAGATAAAAGGGGTAAGCATTTCTGCTCGTGATGCTGCAAAACTCAATCACAGACAAAAGCTAATATAAGAGAGTAAGGCATAAGTTAAATATAGGTTGAAGAAAAATGAAGAAAACAGAGAAGATGTAAGTATATGCCCTTTAAACCTCAGCACAGGTACATGTGGTTAATTATTAATTATTGATATGGTTTATTGATGTATTGATGTATCGATTTGTGCCACCTGGAGGACAAATCCCATTGTTCTGAACAATGTATAAACCTTTGTCTGTACCTGAAGAGTTTGCAGAGATTTTCCAAGGAGAAGAGCACATGCTGGAACACTGACAAATTTGAATGCTGAGAGTATCTGAGTTTTCCCTCCACACTATGAGCAGAATTAAAAAAAAAAAATAAATCAAGCTTTTGGATAGGACAATTTGTTACATTTAGTGAAATCATTTCAGCTCTCTGCCTTGCAATTTGTTTCAAAATGATTGAAATAATTTCATTTTATTTACTCAAAAGGGTTCAATATTGTAACAGAAACATTTTGTCCTGTGAAAATGCAAAATTTCTATCAGACTTGCAACTTTTTAAGACACCTTGTTTTTAAAAGAAATAAGAAATGCTTGGATTGAAAAAATACTAACATTTCCAGCAAACTAAGAAGGTCATAATTTCCATCCAGCTCCATTTGCAATTTTGGTAGGAGATGAGAGACTCTAGTCTGCAGAAGCAGATCATTTAGGGAAGGAAACAACGAAAGTTTTACAAGAAATTTTAATTAAAGTAGAAATAATTAGGTGCTGAGGAATCACAACACAAACTTGGCAAGGGATCAGTCTATGCTAGCAGTGTCTTTTTGCTGTATGTCTCTGCCCTTGGACAGATGTAACCATAATTTCAGTTACTGGTTAACCAGCTTGCCATGAAAGTTCAATTCTTAGAGGCTGGTTTATATTATAACTATTGGTATCTGACTGTAAGTCCAGAGGGATCAGAGCTAAGGGTTGCAACTTGATTTTCTACTTCACTAGGAATTCTGCAATTTTCTATTCCAGTACAAAAAGGTGTTAAAACTATGAGGAATTTCATATAAAGCAGAATTTTGAAAAGTTATGTTAGGTCAGGTCTCAAAAGGTATTATTATGAGCAAATACTTACAATTGTTTTGTCTGAAAAATAATTCTAGTATACTGAAAAAAAAAAATCAGTCTGAAAAGTAAATTTAAACAGAACAGAAAAATAATTCATTTCAAAACTGTAGAAATGAGATACTGCAAATTCATAATGATGATTAATTTTTGTCAGTTTTGTTGTTAATTTGGTGGTTTCAGTACAACCAATATATTTGTAAAGGATGTTTAACAATGTGTTGGTCACTGTTTGTGTTTGTTATTCATCCAAAATAACTGTATTTCTAAATCTCACTTTGTTTCTATGTCCCAACAGAAAAAATGGTGGAGAAGTGAAGAAAGAAGGAAATCTCCTTTTTTCTTGCCACTCATTGTTTTGTCTATTTATTCTAAAAACTCCTTGGCTGTTTGTGACGGGACCAAGCTCCCTGACCCCAGCTCACAGACCAGGTCTCCAACGGGTGCTGCTGAGCAGGGAGCAGCGTTGCCGTTGAGCGGTTTTGCTATGAAGGCCATGCGTTAGTTATGTCTGATGTGTTGGCTCTTGGATGCCACAAGGCATATCCTTTGTCACTGGAGATAATGGAAGGTCCAGAGGAAAACAAGGCAGATGAGCAGCAAAGGAGGTGAAAGGATTCAGCTCCCCCGGAGAAGTTTCTATTTTTATCTCAGATTCCTTAAAATAGCCTCTGCAGTGTTTACAGGGTGGTTTTCTCTGGTGTGAATCATGCGGAGCTGCGTGCTGCTCCTGCTCAGCATTGCCAGAGGCCATGGGGTCTCTCCAGATGATGGAGGAGCTCAGCATAGGAAGGGCTGGGGGATGAGAGGGTTTTACAGTGCTGAGAGGAAGGATGCCCAAAACCTTCGTAGGAACTTCCAGGCAACCTCCTATGAAAATCCCTCTCTTCAGCCACTGAGTCTCCATTGTGCTGCCAGTGAGCAAGACCAAACCCGTCTCCCACCCTGGGCACAGCCTGCACCCCCCCACCACCTCCACAGAGGGACGTAGCCTGAGGAGGTAGCAAGAAATTTGCTGGTCCCTGGGGTGGTCACTGCCTCACTTTTGGGTGCTTTTAATAAAGTATGGTCTGATCACTTTCACTGGAAACCATTGAACAAGGCAGCAAAGTGTCCTGAGCCTTGTCTCCAAACAGGTTGTCCACAAACCCCAGTAACCTCCTCTGAACTCCCCTCCACCTGGCCAGGCTGTGCTCCCACACACCAGAGCCTCAGCAAGCCCCGTCCTTCCACCACTGCTTTCCCTTCCCCTTTCACAGGAGCAGCTCTGCCTCCTGTATGGTCAATCACTCTCGTTGTTTTCTTCAGAGGGCTCTTTTTCAGTTTGGCTCAGCCATAAAGCAGATGCAGTTCTCACTGCCCTCCTGCAGACCTACATTTCCAAGTTCCTTCATTTTCCTCTCTGCAATAATCCTTATCTGTCAGACACTGAAGCTGTTAGGCTCAATAAATTGATGACTATAAAGAACTCTACATTGGAAAACTGTGTTGAGTACCATTTTTCTTCTGCAAGCTTCCTCCAGGGCCCTGGGAAATGTGAAAACATAGTTTTGAAAATTTTAGACATTTTTCTGTCAGCATGGCGAGACCAAAAACATTTAGAAGCATAAACTGAATGTTCAGAAGTGCTTTTGTCTCAGACTGCAAATCTGCAAAGTGCTGCTCTCACAATTGTTAATTGTGAATGGTCTACAAAAGTTCAGTAGAAGAACTGACTAGGCTTTTCTCATGATAGATGAGATCCTTCAAGAGGTTCCCTCCCTTCTCACCATATCCAATAGTTCAATGTTCAGACACTTGCTTTCAAGCCTCTACTTTAAACACTATCAAGTTAGTTGTACAAAATAGAAGGAAAGATATGAAAAAGCCCATCCCAGGTAGCTTCATTGTCTCCTACCAAGAGGGGTCTGTGCTCAATAGCCACAGCATAAAATAGGTAAAGTGGTTATTCACACTTGGCCTCTCCCACAGCCCAGGGAAGTGCTGTAACCACTGGGCTTGGAGTCTACTAGTACACACACATGTCTGAGGGCTCGTCTCTGCTGTCTTTTGTGTGGGTTTGGCAGGCTCTGCAAATGCCTAATGGATCAGGTCTTGCCAACAAAACAGAAAGTGGGGAACGCCTAGTTTAAGAGTCTCTCTAGGGCTTGTGCACAAGCAGCTCACCATGTCCAAAGAGCTAAATCCAGAGGGGATTAAGTGCTCAAGCCTAGCATGTAAGCATCCTTGAGAAACCTAAAACCTCAGCTGCCACCTAACACTGTAGGTGCTTTAGGTGCCTAGGTGCTGACGTTCCTCCAAAGGAGTGCACACAAAACTGTCTACACCCCAGGCCTTTAAACACTCAAATTTCTGCTGCTGCACAGCAGACATCCTACACGAGGTACGTGCACATCCCCATGGCATAAACATTCTCCACCATACTCAGACTGTTCTCCTCTTTCCTAAAACAACAGAGTTGTCCCCGTTGTTTTATGACATTTTGGAAAGGAATTCAGCAATACACTGAAGGACACATAACAGAACAGGGACAAACACTGATAACACTGGCAGAGTGGCAAATAGGGTGGGTGTTTGATAGCTTCCCAAATGCAGACTTCCACCCTCTGCTTAATGATAGGAAAAGTGTAGACAGGATATCCCTGCAGGGTGTCTCTTCAGGAGAGTTGTTGGCAAAATGTGTGTTTCTCTATATGTGGTGAGCAAAGGTGCTTTGAGCCAGAAGGATTTTTTATTGTGTAAGAGAACAAAACAAGAAAGAACAAAAGTAGTTTTCATTAGAGAAGCGTGTGTGTGCGCGTGCATGCGCTCCCTCTGTAATAATCTGTAACGAAGTGAACATAAATTGGCTGCCTGTGTCTCTAAATAGCAGTCATTTGAAATCTAACATCGCTGTAGACATTAACAGTCATAACACATACAGAGCTCCATACATGACAGCACTCATTTGTTTCCAAATGCCTCCAGCTGAAAGAGAAGAGGACTGGTGTTTGCAGGTGTACTGTGAGGCTGGGTGATTGTGGGGACAAACTGGTCCCCACAGAGTCAGACACTAAGGAGAAGTCAGGCTTGTGAGGGAAGCATGAGAAACACAGAAAAGTACGTAGGAAGAAGTTGGTGTTCGTGGGAGGCCATGCATGGTTGGACAACAAACTGAAGGTGACGGGATGTTATCACGCCTTAGAGCTGATTTCTGGAGGAGAGATGGGAACACCTTCCCCTTTATAGTCCCACCAGAGGGTGAGAGTATTGAAATTCAAAGCCAAGGACCTCCACTGGAATGGCATGTGCAGGACACCTTGTCCCTGGAGTCAGCTAGAGCTTTATGCCCTATGAAAACATGGGGAAAAGTTGAGCACAGAGAGGAGTAATGCGTGTTATTACTGTGCTTCAGAATCCAAGATGTTTCCTAAGTCAAGAAGGGCGTAAGAATCTGAACAATCTGACTTTACCCAAAAGACTATCCACAGCATCAAAATGACCGAAGAGTTTGGTTAACGCTGGGTTCAGAGTCAAGAGTCAGGGAGCCAGAGTGCCTGACCATCAGAGGGGGTCTGCCATTGCACTCCAAACCCACGTCCTTCTGAAGTACTGGCCATGCAAGAATCAAAACATTTGAAGTTGTCTGTTGCCTTCAAAGATCTGTCCGTTGTGCAAAGTTTGAGAAAAGCTTTTCCAACTCAGCTTTGATCTGACTTGGTAAGATAAGCACAGAAGGTCAACTTTGCCTTTCACTGGTAGCAATGCAACTTTGAGCACAGCTCTGGGTGCTCTCACCACACTCTCAGCAGAACCCAATTCTGTTGCTTGTGCAAAGGAAGCAGGAAAGGAGCCCATCAAGAACAGTTTTTGGTCCTGCTGCTAATGTTTACCCTGATAAGTTATGAGCCAAAAGAGGGGCTGTTAAGTGCCTTGGAGACACAGCTCTGTCTCAGTCATCCTCTGCCCTGTTTTTGTAGTTGTTCAATTCACAAAGTTTTTAGGCTCAAACCTTTGTAATTCAGTGCCAGTGAGACAGGCTGCTGTGCACAGCTAATTGCACGCAGCAGCAGATGCCTCATTGTGCTATGGTTGTCTGGACATGATATAGCAAAGCCTTGGTCTATCTATGTCAGAGGGATGAACAGGCCCAGAAATACTAAGAGGATGATCTGCCCTAGGTTAACGACATAATGAGAGAGGTGTGAAAATTATGAGTCGTGGCAGCCCTGGGAGGCATCTTATTTATCTATGTGGTGACAGATGCCACCTAGGGAAGGGGTACATGTGCTACAGACAGCTATGATGTAACACAAATCTTAGCTAACATTAGGCACTTTTAACAATAACTATTCAGATGACATTTCATGGAGAGCACACATTCCTGCAGGCAGAGAAACTGCAACCGGGAGCGTACTCCACCCAGCTCCACAAAGCAACCCTAAGGCACAAACCTACACAGGCACAAGGGCTTGCCTGCGAAGGGCATGTTGCACCCAGCCCTTCCATGTTTCACGGTGCTTTGTGTCCTGGGCTGTTCCAAAGGTGATTGCACCCAGAAGCTGCAGGCACAATGTCACTTTTGAAGGTACTTCCTCCATGGCCATGTCATGACAAGATAAAACTAGATAGAAAAGAAGGCAAGAAGTTCTAAGGGGGCATAAAGGTGCCCCCCGTGGCCCTTCAAACCAAGGGTTATGAGCGACTGTCCCTGAGCTCATGACTTCTGTGGCCATGGAGATGTTATGTTGTTAATGTCCTACATCACCATGGTTTTAGACCAACATCTTCTGGATCTAGTCATCATCAAATGTAACCAGGAGTATTTCAGATCCTCAAAAGAGCTACCCTGTGCAAGCAGAAAAGGGCTCGGGCTGAGGTACAGTGCTGTTTTGTGGGATACTGGCTTGCTTCAGAAATGCATCAGTATGATAGCAAATCTTATGAAAGTCCTTAAAACCCCAGGGTCAGGATCCTTGTGATACTGTGAGAATCTCAGCTCACATGGTCTGAAAGGAGGTTTCTTTGTGTAGCTGTAAAGTAAAACTGGAAAACAAATCCTGACTCAAGAAAAACAAAATAAAACAAAACAAAACAAACAAACAAAAAACACTAACTATGTGTATAGTCTTCTTCCATGATTCTGGAGAAGGGGCAGGAAACACAGCCTGTATAAGCTGATGACCTGACTATCGTCCAGAGGAGCACCTGAGATTGCTGCAGTGATGCTACTTAGGAATCACCTCTGCAGAAAAATCCACTCTATTCATTATGAAACAGGAGTAAATTATGCAGACATTATGGGGACATTCATGTCCAGCCTGCAACTCCACTGCTGGGCTGCTGTCATGATTGCTGCCTGTCTTCACCTGGGCTGGAATCAGGCAGTCATGCGATAGATCTGGAGGAGCTCCCTGCACAGTAGCACCATTCCAACATGATGCTTTGCAGCACGTAGGGTGAAAAGGGACGTGGGATGCTTTCACGGCACCACATTCCTCAACTGCCAAGGAGCAAATACCTCCATGTGGTCAGCCTAAAAAATAATTGATTTTAATCCACTGAGATGCCAGCTTAGTTTGGCCTTGACATAAGTGCTGAGAGAGGATAAAAGCTCCTGGGAGGACAGGCCAGATGGGAGGATTATCTCCATTGTTTTGGGAAAGGCTCTGACTTTACAAACATTCACTCACAGAAATGAACAAAAACATCTTTTGCGGTGAGTGCTGCCTGCACTGAGCCTTCTCCCCAGCTCGCTGATATGCAAATCTCACCACACGCAGCTGGGCTGGAGCTTTGCGGTTGGCAACCTTTCTGTACCAATTTTGGTAATAGCTTTCTACGTGACTGGGGTATGACTAAGCAGAAAGGAATTAGTGGGGACTCTTTGTTCTTGAAGCTCAGTCGAAATATGAACGTGCTGGCCTGACAAAAGCCGGCTCTTTGCATAAAGAAAATAAAGAGGTCTGGAAGGTTAATGAGTGACATAATCAGCTCTCTGGGAAATGCACATAGGCAAGGAATGAAAACAATGTGCAGTGGAGATAATTGATTACCCACAGTGTTGCACTCACCTATGGCAGCATGGATTCCCCTGCATGCTGACTAAAGACAGCGCACAGGGGCCGGTGATGAGGCAAGGACTGCAAAGGGCATCTGGGATCCTCAGAACCTCTGTCTTGTTTGGAGGAGGAGGAAGGCTGGCTCTGCAGGTGGGCTTCTGCAAAAGGGCTGCTGAGGTGCGAAGTCTGACAGAAGGGAAGTGTGCAGGAGGAGTGGGGAACTTTGTATCCTTCTTCCACCCTAGGTTATTCTCTGCTGTTAAGGTTGAAATAGATGTAAATTCCCCTTCTGCTTACCAAGTGTTTAACTGAGTCTTCAAAGCTCTCGGTTACTTCCTAAAGCTGGAAAATAGCTCTTCACAAAGGCCTGTCCAAAACAAGTCCTTGCTGTATATTTGAAATAAATGGTGCATGTACTTACTTTCAAGGCCGAGCTGTGCCTCTGGGAGGGGGACTTTCCTTACAGCATCCCTGTGCATCCCTTCCTGCATCCTGTGGTCATGAGCAGGAGGACTTGAGGCACACTTTCCTCTTTCCTAGTTGGCTGTGTCTGAGCAGTTCTCAGCCCCTCAGCTCCATGGCAGGAGCCAACCACCTAAATGTGTGCCGTTACAATGCCCAGAGGTCACAAAGACTAAGTCACACCATTTACCTGCCTTAGGCAGGATCCCAAAATACCCCTGTGTGGTGACAAGGAAGTAGAAGGAATATGACCTGGCAACAATATGGGAAGCCAGGTTAAACCACTGAGCTGTCAAACAAGCGATAGAAAAGACCTTATGACTCACATTGGTTTAACTAATTATAGACAAGTGTTTCTGTGTCATCTGCCTGACATAATGCTGATAGTAATGACCAGATGAATGACTGCTATGTGAGCATATCTTCTACCAAGATGCTGAGCAAGGATATGAAATCCTGCGCATCACTCCCTAGATGCCTGCTGAATGTAGGAAAATCGTCTGGTCTGGGCATGACCTTCCAGGGCAGTTTTCGATAACAACAAACCAAATCCTCTGTGGGCTTCAGCCAGGCAACCCCATTGCACATGGAACCTCCCATCCTGGGCTGTGGAGACTGTCAAAGATCAAGAAGCCCGTGGAAGCTATTTTAACCTAAACACTTCAAAGAGAAAGTGAATACACTGTCAGGAACAATACCTATGCAAGGGCCAGGGCATTCTCAGTGAATCACGGAAGACACGGGCCTGTGACTGTGGGAAGGATTTTCCTCCATTGCTGTACGATGGGCAACACACATGGACATGAAGAGTCATGTCCCTGCAGCAGTGAATGCCAAGGCGGCTGGAAGGAAGGACACCATTGTTATCAGCCTTACTTAAAAATTGTGTTTGCTGTTCTCACAAAGAATGAGTAACAGATCAGTTTGTTTCCTAAAAGGGTATTAATCACTTATGCCTGTTGCCCCACAGTCTGTTTTCTGCAATCGCTGTAAAACAAGCTTCTAGGTCTGGGAACGTACCCATCTGGGATTTATGTATAGTTATCTCTACCGACATCGGCAAAGATTGCCCAGGAAGTGTTAGCACTGAGTTTCACCTCTCTGGCCTGCCACGGTGCTGCTGGAGGAGTGGAACCTCCCCAGCTTCAAGAAGGAGATCATAGTGCTGTCCTTTCCCACAGGGCAAAGGGAGAGTGGTGAGGATGTGAAAATGGAATATAACCAACACAGGGATGGTCATGGGGCTACATGGGGCTTGTATCTGTTGTTTACACTGAGCTTTGATAATATTTGTAACCACCCTCAAAGTCAACAGGGACATTATGATGCTCACCTCTCAGCTCATGCCCCAGCTATCCATGAAACCTCTCCCATTCATACAGCCTGGAATTGCCAAAACCACCCTCCTGTCAGTGCATGCTCCTGTGCATAGTGGCAAGGAACAATTTCTGAAGGTTTCACCTCCTTGGCAGATGGCTCATTTTTGTGCAAATGAGTACAAGAGTCTTACTCTGGGTCCTTGGTGATGAGGACCTTGAGCACAAAAGTAAAGCAACCAGCAATATACTTTTCATGTTGATGCACAGCAAAAGCCTAGTGGAGGGAGGAAGGGAAAGGTGATCTTCATTCCTAGTTATTAATGTTGAAAGGGACCTTTTTAATCATCATTGTCCAGCTTTAGCCTAGCATGGAGCAGCAAATCTCAACTTCATTCTTACTCTCAGTGTCTTTCCCTTATCTTTAATGTTGAAGATGCCATGTGCAGGGAACATCTTTGCTGTTTGCCTTGCCATGCCTACTCTTCCTGAGAGAGCAGCTTTCCAGGTACTCAGTCCAACAGCAGTCACCATCAGTAATGCACCAAAGAGAGATCAGTGATTGGGCCTCATCCCCACCAGATAGCTACATTTGGTCAATCCCTGTAAAGGACTTTAAGGGCCTCTGAAAGGCTTTCCTCAGATCTGCCTTCACCCTTTGAAGATGTCTCCTGCATGCCACTCAAGCAAAGGATGATTTGCTTGCACATAGACACCTGAGCTTTCAAAAATAGGTGAGCAGGCAGATAAACTCCATACCTAATAACTATCCAGGATGGGGAGGAGAGCATTTCTGGGTTTGTGCTCCTGCCGTGACGCTGCCAAACTTTATTGGCATGGCAGATCTCCTCTTCCCAGCAGTCACCCCAAGATGAAAGCAGTTCTCCTGCAGGTAGTCATGTCTCCTGTGGGCACTGCAGGAGGGTTCTCTGGTCCCTGGAATGCAAACCATGGGGTATGAACCAGCCATGCTGTCTTGTTACACCACTTTTCTTCAGCTCATTGAATTAGAGTAGGGGGGAATTCTTTGGAGGCTGATAAATGGGAGCTGCTTAAGTCCAAGCCTCATTAATGCCTGAGGTCACAAGATGCTAAGAACAGCAGCTATAGATGAAGGAATCTCAGCAAGATAAATATCAGTCCCCAGGGGATGCCTAAGGAGACAGAAGCATACTGGGATCCTCATAAATGCATATCCGAAGGTTTTTTTGCTCCTGTTTTCAGTTTGCTGTTGGGACAGTCACCGTGCCCTGGAATGTGGTCACACTTTGTTCTTAAAGCAAGCTGCCTTGCCAAGATACCGATCGGCACACTGCACTCCTTGGTCAGTCAGGTGTGGAAGTGTGAGGAACCAGGCAGGAGGGAAAAAACTGCATGTTGCGACTAAAAACCCAAATCATGTGCCACGATCTGGGAAATGTATTGGCAAAGGGTCAGAGAAAACAACATTCAACTCAGTCGCCTCTCCCATCGCTCCTTGGAGTGGCTCCCGCCTCACACCTTTGTTAGGCTCTGGACGGATTTCAGCTTCGTCTCTGTCAACACTTACTTCTCTCCAGCATGTCCTCATCACCTCAATCAATTACTGTCAGCTTCTCCTCTCACCTGTGCATGGGCTGGTACTGTGGCCATCCCCTAAATTAGCACCTCAGAGAAGTTAGGACCATGTCTGTGAACCAGGTGCAAGCTTTTAGAGGGAGTTCAATTCATCCCTGGAACCGTTTTGCAGGGAAGGGTTAACTTTCCATCATCTGGCATCTGCAAATGAAGCCAGAGTGGCTTCTTGGGGATGAAATGTTGTACTCCAGCCATGGACTACCAGGGAAAAAAAATAGGGTGGAATAGTCTTCTACCTCCTACACACATAGCACACTGCACCCATCTAATTCAGCTTCAGCTAGCATGGGCAACTGCCTTTCAGGAGGCTAAACCATGACTTGTCTTGCCATTGGACTGCATCATCTTGTCTTGTCTTTCCATGTAGGAGCTGGAAAACAAGCTCTACTTGGAGCAGATTAACCACCACAGATTCAAGGAGATCTTAATGACATCTGCCATATGCCCAGCCTTCCAAGCACAGCTCTCCCTCACATGTGGTGTTTATGCACAAAATGAAAGCCACACCACAGATACTAGTGAGATTTAACATAGTGAAGGTCATAGCCAACCTGTCTAGATTACTCCTGAAGCATCTGTGTATCTGAGAAGCAATGCTGGATTTATCTTCATATACCCATGACAAAGGTCAGGCCCAATAACCTCATTTCATAGAAGAGGAGCAAAGGTATGATGAAGAACAGTCCAGACCAACTCAATTAGGCTTCAAACTCCTGCCAAAGGACCTACTTCCCCACTGAAAACAACAGGCAGGTTGGGACAGGAACCATGACACCCTGTGTCCTGCGTTTGTGTTCCCCACATCCAAGTCATAATTAGTTCATAGAATCACAGAATCACAGTCCTTAAGGTTGGAAAAGACCTCCAAGATCACCTGTCACAGGTGATCACATGTCACCAATGTCACCCACTAAACCACGTCCCTAAGCACCATGTCCAACCTTTCCTTGAACACCCCCAGGGATGGTAACTCCACTACTTCCCTGGGCAACCCGTCCCAATGCCTGACTGCTCTTTCTGAGAATAAATTTCTCCTAATTTCCATTCTGAACCTCCCTTGGCGCCACTTCAGGCCATTCCTTCTAGTCCTATCACTGGTTACCTGCAAGAAGAGGCTGACCCCCAGCTCCCCACACCTTCCTTTCAAGTAGTTGTAGAGAGCAATAAGGTCTTCCCTGAGCCTCTACCAGACTAAACAACCACAGTTTCCTCAGCTGCTCCTCACAGGATTTGTGTTCCAGACCCTTCACCAGCTTTGCAGCCCTTCTCTGGACATGCTCCAGGGCCTCGATGTCCTTCTTGTAGTGAGGGGCCCAAGACTGAACACAGTACCCAAGGTGTGGCCTCACCAGAGCTGAGTACAGCAGGACAATCACCTCCCTGGTCCTGCTGGCTGCACAATTTCTGACATAAGCCAGGATGCTGTTGGCCTTCTTGGCCACTTGGACACACTGCCGGCTCATGTTAAGGTGAGCATCAGCACCCCCAGATCCTTTTCCTCTGCACAGTTTTCCAGCCACTCTGCCCCAAGCCTGTAGAATTGCATGGGGTTGTTGTGGCCAAAGTGCAGGACCCAGCACTTAGCCATATTGAACCTCATCCCTTGGCCTCTGCCCATCGATCCAACCTGTCCAAGTCCCTCTGTGGGGCCAGAGTCCAGAAAGGACTGGGAATGCAAGGGAAAGAGGTGGGGTAGGTGGAGAGGGCTCTGGATGCCCTGCAGTTGCAGCACTCCTCTGTATGAGGGCAGAGCTGGATAAAGTCTAGCTTTGGATAATTTATTTATTTAATGAAAAAAAAAAAAAAAAAAAAAGCAAGCAGACAGAGGGGCTGTAAAAGCAGGTTTGTAAGTGTGTGATTGGAGAGATGATGACATACCAAGTGGCCAGCACCCACCCTCATGCACACCGTCTTCAGACAGGAACCAGGCTGGCTCCCAGCTGATGAAGAAAACTGCCATTTCCAGTAGCATCCTAGTATTCTCTCTGGGGAGGTGGACATTTCTGGAATTACTTAGGCAATATGCTGTCCAAAGAGAGAAGAATACCTAATTGAGGCTGCTTAGCTCATTTTCTGCAGATTCTCCAAGACAACAGCATCTCCTGTGACTGACATGGTTACTCTGGGCCAGATGCCTTTTCTGACCCTCCCTGAGGCGAGGCTTGTAAAATTTCTGGAAGATAATGCTCAAATTACATGCCTGAAGTCGGCAGGGTAGATATGACCCCAAGCACCCAAATGCCTATGCAGTTCAGGTCCTGTGTGACTTATCCAGAAACACCAGGGCATGTGTGGCGAGCACAGATCACATCTCCAATATTAATTGTCATCCTATTAAGCACAAGACCATGAAAAATCTCACTTTTGCCTCCTTTGCACCTTGCAAGGCAGGGCAGCCACTTTGCTATCAGGATAGACTTGATGGTTTTATGCCTCCATGTTTAAACCCAGCCATGTTCTTAAAGATGAAGAAAGTATTAATATTTGACTGTTGCTCTGTAATTAGTGCATCTCAACTTGGTTTACCTGCCACTGCTGCAGTGCACGTTGTGACTGTCACAAGCTGGCTGTACATCTTCAGCTGAGCTCTCCTGTCCCAGTCAAAAACACGACAAAGAGCCTGGGAAAGATGCCAAACCTCTGCCATACCTCACATAATACTCAGCCTGAGCCTTACACCAACATTGCCAGAGGTCCCATGGAGGACAGAGAATGGGTATAACTCAGGTACTCATTCTTATGTCTCAAACATACATTTAATACCAATCAGCTGCAGAGAACTGTTATAACACAAAACATTTACCTTGAGAAAACAATTAAAATATTTCCATGCAAAAGATGTCCAGATGCTTAAAACATTACCTTCCTTGACATTAGGAATTTTTTTCAGCATTTAAATAACAAACAGTGAGTGCTGGGGTTAGCGCACTGTCGATCATCTTTACCAAGGAGCCTGTGATGTCTGGTCAGGAAAAAGAGGTGTAAAATCAAAGGCAAATGATTTTCTCCAATACATGCCCGCTTCTTGCTGAGGCTGAGGATTTGGGGGAGGGGAGGGGGGAGTGTCAATAACTGGTACAGGGACAGAGAGGCCTGATGCTGATTTTAGCAATGCTGGCATGACCTTGGCACAGAAGTTCACCTGGAGGCAACTGAGTTGTGAATCCGGTCCTCGACGTGCATGACATCGGGTAGCAGAGGCTGCACTAGAGCCCGTGGCTGAGTGACTGACTCAGATGGCAGCAGGTTGGCAGCCCTTCAAAGAAGCTGTCTTTGTCTTCTTTGTGGGAGGTGTAAATGAACTGAATGGAGACGCTGAAGGCTTTCCCGTGCCAATTATTAGCAATCTCACTTCTATATATAGCTTCTGCCTAACTTACTCTGGGTGAGCAAGCAGAGAGGCATGTGAGTTATCGCTCTTGTCACGTTCGCCTCTCTTGATTACATGCGTTTTGTTTGCTTGCTCTAGTGCGATGATGTAAGGTGGGCAAAAAGAAGCCGCAATGTTTCATGGCTTCACTGTGCTGGAAGTCTAGGCTCCAGACTCTGGTTAGGAGCTACCAAAAGTTTCAGCAATCCAGGGTCATGCGGCCTCAGGACAAGGAGCAGAACTCTAGGTGAGGCCTTCATGGAAAGCTGGCCAATTTCTGAGCTGAGCCCACCCACAGCCCCATCCATCTGTCCTTGCAGTAGTGCACATGCAGGAAAAGAAGTAGTGGGACACTGGCAAAATTGCACTGGAGGAAAGCAGTGAAACTTTTGCCTATGCCCCCACATCAAGCACAAAGTGATCAGTTAGAGGTTTTTTTAGAAGTTTGTTTGATTTTTCAGTCTTTTTCCATTTCTCTGCATTCTGGCTTGCCACCAGAATCAACATGACAAAGACTGTTCAAATTGGACCGTCAAGCTCGCCGGATCCCAGCTTTCAGAGGGGAGACTGAAGAAAAATAGCCTGCTTTTACTAACCCAGTATAAACATCCCTGCTTCATTCAGATTAGGAATAGCTATTTCCCGTCCAACCTGCTTCATTCCCTCAACCAAGCTGACCCGTGATCAAGGTGCTTTCTATCACTTCTTCCTGTGCTGTCTGAGAGGCATCAAGTGCAGCAGCATCCATTCCGTGTGTGGTGAGTAGGGATGAGTCAAGAAAGCTAACGAGAGACAGCTAATCTGGGCCCAGTGTCCCAGTCCCCCATCCTTGCCTAATTAGGAGAGAATATCAGGCAGTCTGGTGGGTCATCCTTCCCTGGGAAACCAATGCCAATGTAAAAAGGCTGCTAAGTGCTTCCAAGGTGAGTTTAGAACACCACGCCCCTGTTGTACACACATTAGAGCACCACATCCCTGTTGCACACTGAGTAGCATGCGTAGAACACCAGAGAAGTAATATGGTCCTACGGATGCTTGTGTAAAAGGGCCATGGCTGTTAATTAGCCACCTCTGGTGATTTTGTTCTCTGTCCCAAGCACGTTTGATAGCAGCATTCCCCGACCAGTTGTCCTGATGGTGAGGGAAGGTTGCATGTCTCTGCTCGCATGGTAGCAAACCCATGCTGTCCTTGCTGTGATTGCTCTCTGCAGATCCTGTCTGGATGCTCTGCTTTTTCATCTATGGTCTCCCCATGGGAGCTCGTTGGCAGCTGGTGCCAAGTGGGGCCTGAACACCATGGTCCCGTCCAAGCCCTGGTGCCAGGTGGTGAGCGTGCCAGCAGTGTGCAATGTCAGCAGGCCCCTGGGGCAACATTTTGCACATGCAGGCCAACGCTAAGCCCCTCTGAGTGCTGAGGGTGTGTGTGTTGGCAGAATCAATTAAAATTCTTGGATCGCCACCAACAGCTTTGACTCTGTTTGGGCCAAATTCCCAAAGGGGCCTCCTTGCTGCTTCCATGTTGGCTGTGGCCACAGTCTCTTGAGAGCAGAGTGGTCCAAATTGGAATATGCTTTAGATAAACAGTGTGTCAGGCTATGGCATGTGCCCAGCAGCCCGAGCCAGCCTTAAATGCATACCCCACCCGCGAGTCCAGCTCTTCTGGAGAAACAATGGTAGGACACAACAATGGCTGTGCACCCACCAAGGATGGAGCACACCACAAAGTCCTTAATTCCAAAAGAAATCTCAGCAGCCAGGATATTTTCCCTTTGATCATGACATCGCAATATCCAATGGATCTTGGGTGCAGTTGTAAGAACAGGAAGAACAATTTCAGGTGATGACCTTTTAACACACTGCTGGCAAGTCCCAGAGCACTGGCGGTAATAGGCTGGTGGTGACTCACACCTACAGTATGTGGTTGTGCTCCCCTATCTGCATCGGTCCATGGTATCGCTATCATCAACCTCATTGAGAAGGTGAACTCACTTGGAATAAGTTAAATAACTGCTCTTTTCTTCCTCTATAAGTGAAACATGAGCAAGAATTACCTGAGTGGAGTGGCAGGCTGCTCGAGTGAATAAACACGGAACCTTTTCACAGTGAGGCTCCTCCAGGCACCAGGACTATCTGAGGATGAATTACAGCAAATAATGATAGCAGCCAAAAATACGGAGACAAAAGCCAGAGCCAAGTGAAATGTTTCCAGGCCCAATGATGCTAACTGGGTACCCAAACCTCCACCTGGGTTTGAGATTCAATTAAATCCTTTTTTTCTCTTTCTTGCACAGGGGCATACTGGGTAGGAGGCAGAACAATAAAAAGCCACAAAGGAGACCACTCCTATTAACCTGGATCAACCCTCCAAAGCACTACCACACCTTGGGGCTAATGCTTGCAGGCAGGCTTTCCTGCCTGTAGTGATGATGCAGATGTAGACTTTTTTTTTTATTATTATTATTATTATTATCTCCTGTTGATGAGTGTACATATAAAGCCAAGGAGATACCTAAGTATCTACCATTTTGCTTTGTCATCTCCTCTGGACTTTACTCAGCTCTTTCTTGAACAAGTCATTTGCAGGTGGAGATTTTGAGTAAGGAGTGAGGAAAATATGATGAATGCTGTCCGTGACTGAGACCCTGACAGAAACTTAATGGTCCCACAAAAGGTAGCAGACCTAGCACCATTCTGACAGTCCTATCTTTATAGCTGTCTCATTTTATTTTAAAAGATATATGAATTTGGGATCAATTATTGTCAATGGCTTTTGATAGACTGAATAGTTTTCTGCTTCTTAAGACTTCAGACAGACCATGAGCACAAGGGAAGCGTGAAGAGGCAAATATCTTTCTGACAAGTCTTAATTCTCTCAACAGCCAGAATGTATCAGACATCCACCATACTTCTTGAATAGGCAGAATAATTCAGTGTAGCAGTTATTCTGCTACATATTTTTAAAATCTCAGTAACTATATATGTGTGTGTGTTTTGTATATGTGTGTGTGGTATACATTATGTGTGTATATACCACTTACATTTGTATATGTATAAATGTATAAATATATATATATATATTACTTAGACCACAAAGTCCTACTTTTCATTTAATATATAAATACACCATAGCTGCAATGGCATCCCCTCCTTACTCTATCTCAAAAAGAAAAACTTTTCAAATCTAAGATTTTTTCAACAAATGAGGCCACCTCCCACTATTATATTGCATTTTGCTTCAAGAAAACGTCGTATCTTCCTAATACAGGCTGAAGTGATTAGCTCTTGTGTCTGATTCAGGGACCATCACTGACCACTGGTCTGGGGCCGATCCCTGTAAGCTGCATCCCCCACATCACTTCTCCAGTGTTTCTGCGAGGGAATATCTCCCTGGTCCACAGCAGCCAGCAGAGATGAGCAGTCTCCAGCTGACAGGTTCAAGAGCTGGTGACAGATCAGCTGCTGGGTGAGGAGGGCTGGGAGCACGGTAAGGGGCAAGACGGAATCCAGTGAGATCCTAATCATAGCTAATATGGCCACTCAATGGCCAAGTCTCCTGCAGCTTTAAAACTTTCCCTCAGCACAGCAACGGTCCTTCTCACCTCCAGATCCTGTTGTTGCTCTCCCCTTATCTCTGGTGTTGATCTCTATTGCTGACCCTCCCCTGTCCCAGCTCTACACCATTCCCTCAGGTCCTGTCGCTGTCCCCAGAGAGCAGAGCTCAGTGCCTGCCCCTCTGCTCCCCTCGTGAGGGAGCTGCAGGCCACCATGAGGCCTCCCCTCAGCCTGCTCTGCTCTGGGCTGAACAAACCAAGAGACCTCAGCCACGACTCACACGCTTTGCCCTCTAGACCCTTCACCATCTTCATAGCCCTCCTTTGGACACTCGCTAACAGTTTTTTATCTTTCTTATACTGTGGTGCCTGAAACTGCGTACAGTAAGCGACGTACATGTCTAGGCTTAGGAACAATACAGTCATTTCTGTAGGAGGTCTTTCACAAAGGTGTCTTGATCATACAATGTTCATTCACCCTCTATACCACTGACTTATGCGGCCCCTTAAATACAAGTGAAAACATGAAATAGTTTCTTTGTGGACTTTCCACTCTAAATCAAGATCGATAACATGCCAGAAAATGCAGACGTTATGCAAGGAAGGGAGATGCACAAAAGCAATTGGAAAGGAGCTGCTGGGAGAGTGCGCGATACAGAAAATTTGCATTAATTAGTTTGTTCTCTCATTCTCAGACACACTCACACATTCATGCATTGAACTCATGCACAATGCTGTGTGGTTGGACTGGGAAAGAAAAAAATTAGGTTTCCTTTTTAAGGGAATATGGATGTTAAAATAAAATCCCACTAGATGGCACTCGGTGGACATGCATAATTCACACCCCAACCAGGCAGGTCCTGCTGCGAGTGTGCACTGGTGGCAGGCTTGCCGCAGAGCTGATGCAATGGCTGAGAGCTGGTGCACCACCAACCCCGAGCATCCCTGCTTGACACCAAGGGTTTGTGCATGCCTCCCGCCTGGCATCACAACATGCTTGTCCCCATCCGTATCAGTCATTTAAGGATATGCTTCCCCTTATGTAGCTGATGGTGCTGAATCCCCAGGCAAGGAAGCAATTTTCTGATATGAAGGGTGGAAGCCCTGAAATCTCAACTCCTGCCCCAGTGCTTTAATAAAAAGGTTTAAGCCAGTCTAGAAGGATGGCATTGCAGTTGTACCCCCAGTAGTGTAATCAACGTCAGTCATGTATTAGGGCAGAAGAAACTTTGTTTAAACCCCTTCAATTGATAGTTCACACCATAGAGGTGACCTGTCACAGTGGTGAGATGTGGCTGTAGGGCAGAAAGAAGGGAAAGAGGCACCTTCTCCAGGAGCCCTTGTTCCAGCCAACCTCTCCCAATTTGCCAGGGTCCCCGTCTTCCTCTTCCTGCTCCCTTTCCAACATCCTGCCCTCAGAGGAGACGACCCACATGGGGCACTTGGTTGGAGGAAGACCAGGTGGGGCACATACTGTGGTCAATTCTGGAATAAAGGGAGGTGGAAAGGATCCATTTTAGTTCTTGGGCAACATAAGCATCAGTGAAGAGAGGGTCTGTGGGCTGCTCAACACCAATTCAGTGGCATGGTGTCAGGGCTGAGGATGAAGGCAGACAGAACCAGACCCTGCTGGGGAAGCCTGCTGCTTGGGTTAGAGGAAAACCCATTCCTTTCTTCCATCTGGCCTCAAACCAGATATGCATGCCAGGCTCAGGGATACCTATAGAAGAAGCTTGGGCTCAGGAGAGTCTTTTTGTCTCCAGGGTGATGCATGGGGACACCTCCAGGCAGTCCTGCTCCCATGGGTGATAGTAGGGATTCTGACTCCTTCGTGAGCATCACGAGCACAAAATGCTCATTTGACCGAATGGCTGTTTGGCAGCAGGGCTGTAACTTCCACTGCTTGACTGACAGCTTCCTCAGGCAATTTAATTAAAGAGACAAGAGTGCTTGAGAAAAATCATTAATTTCTCTTAAAGCAAAATCTTTGCCGATAACACCTGCCTGATGTGAGACTGTGAGGAGCGGGGCTGCGCTCCAGCAGTCATTGGCATGGGCACCCACAGCCATGCTAATCCAATCTTTTCATGTTTCATTCCTGAAAGCTCATTTTAATACCATCTGTCAGCAATCTGATCCCCTCTTATCACCACTGTACGACCATCCGTCCATCAGACAGGCAGTGATGATGGGGCCGGAGGATACATGCAGCCACCTCCATGTGGGCTGCAAACCCAGCCAAGCCATCAAGAAATGGTTGTGACCAGGATCTGGCCCCATGAAATGAGATGACAATGGCTCCATCACCTTGCTGTAGAAACAAGGGCATATATGTCCAGTACTGCAAAGGGTGGATGGGACACTGGTGGCACTGGAAGTGTCCAAGCTTGGTTTGATTTTAGATCTGCATGCAAGACTGATGCAGAAGTGGGGCTTAGTGCTAAGGTGGTGCTGTTCAGGGGTTGACTGAGGGGCTGCTGGTGGGCCGGGTACCTCAAAAGTGTTTGGGACTTAGGGGGCATGTGGCCACAGTGACTGGGGATGGTTATGACCATCTTCAGTCAAGCAAGTAGGAGAAGGAAGAAAATTAAGGAAGCCTGTGATGGACACCTCAGTTCCTGAGGTGGGTCCCAGCATGGGTACCCTAGCTGCAGGTTCTGAGTGCCAGAGCAGTTTGGGGACATGGCACATCATGCCAGGAAGCCACCCACCATGTTTGTTGTGACTCAAAGCCAGCTGACAAAGGACAGGCTGCGTTGGTTTGTGGGGAATCAGTGGAAACTGGAGCCTGTGCCACCAATGCCACCAGCACAGCTCCTACAGCCTGGCAGGCCTGAGGCCAGCACAGCCATGGCCAAGGACCAGGTGAAAGAGCAGGGACTAGCTTTGGGAGCAGCAGCCCAGACTGATAATGTCCCGCAAGTGAGGTTCCCTCAACCATGGATGGACTCCCAAGCAGCACAAAGGTGTTCTCCCCTAGAAAGGCTGCTCAGGCTTAACTAAACAGTCAGCAATATCTCAGTTATTGTCATTTGCTGCATTTACAGGTTGATCCCCGAGCGCTGCCCTGGCCCATTACCTCAGGGCTGTGTCCCACCTGCCAGATACATCACCCTTGCTCATCTCCCTGCCCAATGCTCGCAGATGCAGCTGGATGTCTCCAGTGCAAACTGTTGGTGTGAACATTCATCACAGGCCAGGAGATTTGTCAGACATTGCCAGTCTCTTGGGCAAGGCAGGGTGCTGGTACCATGGGGTTTGCAGTGATACAGATGACAAACCTGTGCACACCATGACGATGATAACCAGAGGCAGATTTATCTGTGTATGCATACAGAGCTGCCACACGTAGCTCCTTGTAGCCACACATCTGGGTCTCTGCAGTCAAATGTAACACCCCATGCTGGGCACACACCCTGACGTGGCTACACACGCGGGGTATGCTATCAGCACTACTCTGCACCCCACTACAAGGTGACAGAGAGTGCAGTTAGCTACTTTCCATCTCCTTTAGCCTCAGCCCAGCCTCTGGGACATTCCTTCTCTGCCAGCCCTTTTGGGAGGCAAAGAGAGATGGAGTTCTTTGGCTGTGGGATTTTACACTTTGCTCCATGGTTTAGCAGCACACAAATGAAATGCAGGGGGTGAAAAGAAGAACCAACCTTGTGTCTGTTCTAACTGTGGGCCAGACTCGGGAGAGCTTTTAGGATGTCCTGGGTTTACAAATCACCACTTGTGGTCCCTGATCTCATCGCAGTGCCTACAATTCATCACTCACCACTGTGCTCAGGGCTTTCAAAATGCATGCATTAGTTTCAGGTTTCTCTAGCTAAAGCACAGCTCAGGACTGGTGTAGCAAGACCACGGCCAGACCTGCAGCACATGCTGCATACCCAAGCATAGGCTGCTGAGTCTTCTCTGGGTGGTGCTGTTTTTCCCCATGCAGATGTAACTCCAGCAGCTCAGCCCTGCACACCCATCTGTACTGATACAGATGTCCCTGCAGGATGACAGACAGGGATGATTCTCCCTTTCATCTCTGTGCAGGGAGGCCTGTGATTGAAGCTGCCATTTGCTTCTGGGGCCCCTTCCTGCTCCCCAGGACCAGTGATGCTTGCCTTGCTGCCTTGCTTTAGCCCAGTCCCATGGCCTGGAGCCCAGCTAGGTCTCTGCCTGCCCACCTCTAAAATCAGGTCTGGCTGTGATTTTTGCTGGCTTCAATTATCGGCAGTCCAAAATGGGAAACACAGACCCTTTCCATTGTGCTCTGCAGTTAGGAAAACTGAGCAGGTTTTTTTTTTTTTTTTTTTTTTGCCTTGGATGCTCTCAGAGCAGCCTTTTGGGAATAGCTCATGGGCCAGGAATGTGGCTCTTCAGAGCACAAGCTATGTTTGATTCTATTTTCCCACTTAAAAACAGAGGAAAATAGATCACATGTTAATTAGCAGCAGGGGAACAAGCTGCAGGTATATAAGGATTTTTCCCTTCTATGGGGCTGTCTGATTAGCAGACAGGCTACACAACACCATAACACTTTCAACACTGCATTTTTGCAAAAAGCACAGCCAGTGCCCAAAGGATGAATAAGGTGAGGGGAGGCGGGTGGGCACAAAAAGGAGGACGTGGGTTTGCTGAAAGAGATGATGAATCCCAAGCAGCATCCCTTGTTCTGCCAGTGGCTAGCAGTAAGATCTCTGGCTGAGTCCTTTATCTGTAAAATGACCTAACCTCTGAGCTACTTTAGGCTCTAATAAAAAGGCTAGCGGCTGGTGTGAGCTCTCACTGGTATCACAGCAACAGCGGGAACATTTCAGAGCAAGCTCAGTTTAGCCGCAGCCTCTGGGGTTCTGGGGAACAGCTCTTTAATGTCTGCAAAAGTGCTTTGAAACCCAGCAATGAGAAATGTGGAAGGGGAAGGACGGCGGTTATTGTGAATATGTCGGATTGTGCTCCAAGCGTATCTCAGTGCAACAGCTTGGAGTAATCATTCCTGCGACCTGAAGGGTATCTCAGTGAGATGGCTGTGCTCAGATTTCTCCTGACTGAGAAATATCCAAGGAGACCCAGTTAGCTGCATGACCTAAAGGATGCTTCAGGTGGGATGAAGCCAGCAAAAAGATCAAGCAGGCAATTCTGGATGATGCAACAGTGTGGAAGCTGTCAGTGTGATGCAAGGGCACAAAGATCTCTTATTTATCCTCCTCGTTGGGCAGACAGAGGTTCAGAACCATAGTGAGCTTTGGGCTCTCTCCTTTACGCCCAGAGCTGTTCGCAAGTCCCTAGAAGGATCCTGGAAACTTCTGCCCTTGATTATCCACCACCAAAAAGTCCTCTACACCTCTTAGAGTCATCCTGAGGAATATACCCCTCAGCCTTGCTGGAAAACAGAGTGGATTTTGTGGACATAAATTTAACCCACAAAGAAACAATTCAGACAAGGTTGTTGCACTCTCTCACACATCCCTGGAAAGGGAAGCAGAGAGAGGAGGTCCCAAAACTGAGCCATGCTGCTTAAAGAACATAATTTTGGGCTGTCCCTGGGGTTCAGGAGAGCAGCATCTCTCCACTGCCCAGCCAGACACACTCAACACTGCTGATGCAAATCCACAGGAGAAGAGCCAGTGCTGCCATCCTCCCATTTCAGAAGCTCGATGACACATTTTGGAAATGAAGGCTGTCTGGTGATGCACAGCACTCAAAGTCTCTTCCTTGCCAACAGCACAAAAGACCTAAAATGTTATAATAGGACTTCTGGTGTCCACCAAAGCAGTTCGTAGGAGAGACTGCAGGATTTCTGTTTCTCCTCCTTCCTGAAGCTGTACCCCTGGGTTATTGCACTTATTAAATTAGGAGCTGTAAAACAACTGAGTAAATAATAAATTGCCAGAAGGAAATAAAAAAAAATGCCACCCATTTCGGTTATTAGTCCAGATGAGTGAATTAGGTGTTGAAACAGCAGCTTTGAAGTTTGACTCATTAAATCACACACCAATTCAGTGCTTATTAGGTCTCCAGACAGATATATAAAAGCACCAGGCAGATAGGTTTGCTGTTAGCAATAGCCATTACTTTTTCTGCTGTGAGCAGCCTGTGGGTCTCATGCTGTTTGCTCGGTTGTGAGAGAAGAATTTAAAGCACCAGCTCCTGGTGACACATGAGAATTTGGGGATTGTGGGGTTTGTTTCTGAGGAAGGAGTTCAGAGTCTTTATTTAGGCGAAGAATTGTATTAAAATTTGCCATTTGATGTTTGAAAAGAAGACAAAGTGCCAACGATATATTCCCTCTTTTTAAAGCAGTGTGACAATCCTTCAAACATAACCACAGACTGGGATGAGCCGGGGTGTAATGGTGTGCTGCAACATGCTTCAGGCATGGGACAAGATGGTGTCTTTAAAATTACAGTGGAAGGCCAGCACTGAGAGTTGTCTGTCAACCATACATGTCTATCAAGACAGAGAGGTTATCTTGTTTTTCATCATCTAATAAATACCTGTTTAAGGAAAGAACAAAATCACCTGTGATACTTCAATGTTGTAACCTGAACCCCTGAACCCCAACACATCCATTCCGTAAGGGTATCATGTCATAAAAAAATGTGATAGAAAGCAGGTGATAACTGTATAAACACAAATAGTCAGGCAGGAGTAGAAAATGAGCTATGAGGAGACTTTCTGGTCCATCTGTCCCTGAGGAGGATCAGTCAATACTTAAAACACTACCAGGATGCTCAGATGCCATCATTGCTCAGCCATGAGCTGGGCCATATGTGCCCTAGACCAAAAGACACTAATAGAGAGTTTATCAAAAAATATAAGACCTGCCTTTAGCATAATCCTTACCTTAAAACATAGCCTGATTTTCACCTAGTCTGACTTCTCTAAGAATTTTGTATTCTAATGGGTTACAGATATTTTAAAACTAGACATCTCCAATGAAGCTCAGTGTTCAGACATGGCACTGTTGGCACAGACTATTGAAAAGTCCTAAGTGAAGTCTTCAAAGTTATGAGGTTAAAAGAATAATGCATTTTACATTCTTCATATTTACCTTATACTAAGAACAGTAAGATCATGATTTCCTGCTTTTTTTTTTTTTCCACAACCATGATTTTTAGAAATCTATTGTTTAAATTAAAAAGTAATATTTTCAGTTAGTAACTCATTTACAGGAACTGAAGCTGTAAGTCAAATGCATTGCAAGACTGAAAAAAGTGCTAGCAGTGGCAGACATGCCTGGGAATTCCCAGTGCTCATGCAATTTATAGGACCAAAGGTTTAACCAAATGTTCTGACCATGAACCCAACCCAGATCTCTCTGGGAGTTTAGTATTTCACCTCCTAACCCAGATATTTCAGCTGGAACCTCTCATTTCTTTAGGAATGAAACAACTGGGCATGTCTGTGGCCTAAGCTGACTTTCAACTACCAGCTGAAGCTCAGGAAGACCTTCTGAGATAAATAATACATAGAATAAATTCTCCTCCACAACTGACTGTTACTGAGACCATGTTGTTTTTGTAGCTGATCTGTAAGGCAAGGAAGGATAAAGCTGACTCATCTCACAGGCGTTTTGTGAGGTTTAAATTGGCTGCTGGTTACCTGAGTAAAGATGGGACCTAAGGGCAAGTTACCCATGTCCTTTCAACACCTCAGCTAGGAGCAGGTAGCAGCAGTAGGATTCAGTTGACTCCCAGAGCCCCAGTGCAAAGTCAGGCTGGTGTTGCCCTTGCTGTAGCTTCTGAGTACCTCCAACTCCTTCATCCTTCTTACACATTCATGTTCACACTTAGAAGGGTGGAATAATTCAGGTTGGAAAGGTGCAGATGGCAAGGTTAGCTGCAAGATCAGACCAGGTCATTCTGGACTTAATCCAGTCTGGTCTTGAAGACTTTAGGAGTGTTAAAATGTAGAGATGTCAGAGTAACGCTGAGGGATGTGACCAGGGCTCACAGGAAGACAGTGGCAGAGTTACAAATGTCATGGGTTAATCCCTCTTAGCAAGAACAGAGGCCATAACTCCAATTTTCCTCCATAACCCAGAGGATATGGTTGTTTGCATCTTGTCGAAGACAAAAGCCGAAGTTTTCACTTAATCATCTGGGTTCAGGAGCTGCAGCTTCACAAAGAAACACACATTCTGAGACACCTGATTAAAATTAAAAGCACAAGCTGAAACTCTGGACTTACCCCTGCAGCTTCCTCCATCCCTTGATTTTATGCTACCCCATTTTTAGGCAGGAGAGGCTCTGAGGGGGTACTGATGACTTCAGCTGGACACGAACTTTGTTATTAGGTGATTTTTTTTTTTTATTTGTCTTGCTAACATTCCAAGAAATATCTGCAAGGAGAATGAAGTCATGCTTCAGCTGCCAGCACTCCCCATGAGGGATCTGTTGCAATAATTAGCAGAGGCTGTTGCACTGGGCATGATTTTCCCAGGCTGTGCCCACCACATGGGTCCCAGCAGCCGTGTGTGTGATGCCAGCAAGGTTTCAGCTGCTGGCATGCAGCATCGCAGGCATGCCCAGACCCTTCCTGTGCACAGCAGTGTCATGAGACAAAAGGTGCAAAACCTCCTGGTGCCCCGTGATGTCCACATCCCCAAGGGTGTCCTCCATCCCTGCACTACGCCTGCTGCCCCCACGCCTGACCTCTTGCTGGCTAAGCCCTTCTCCTCCACCATCCGTTTCCCTTCCCTTCCTCCCCTGCTCCACTCGCACACAGCAGCCTCCTCCTGTTGTCATAACAACGAGCATCAGCCCGTGGCGGCTGTGCCAGCCCTTCCAGCAAAAACACCTCCTCGGGGGACAAAGCACCAGCTCCATCCCTGAGCCATCTGGCTGCGGTGGAGAGGAGACCAAGTCTCTCCCCCAGGCAGAGGGACAGGGGCTGCCTCCCCCCCGCCACGTGTTTTGCCATGTTCCCAGCTCTCAGTTGGACACACACACACACCTCGTGCATTGGTGTGCTGCCTCCACCCATCCCTCTGCCCCTACCACATCCTTCCTTCTGTCTGTCTGAGCCCCAGCAAGGGGAAGTGGGATGTGGGGAGCCCCAATATCCCTGGGGAAGGGTCCCCGTCCCCTTGTAGCCCCTGGGTACCTCTTCACAAGCCCACAACCCCACTCTGTGGCACCCCCAGGCATGGGCAGGATCCCACAAGGGTCCCAGCACACAGCAGGGAGCAGGGATAGCTAACGTAGCTGCAGGGATTCACAGAAGCCATGAAGCCACTTCTGATGTGAGGACATCTTGTTCCCAAGCATGAGCCCTTCTCACGCTGCCCAAAGAAACAAGCTACAGTTCCTTCCTCTAAGGGGCTGGCTAAGGGGACAGCTCCAGTTCCAGAGGCTCCCACGGGTAACATGCTGCTCTGAGAGGGACCAGGAGCACAGATGGAGCCAGAGCTGCCCCTCAAGGCACCTGGGGAACTGGGCACCCATCCTGTGCTTGGGAAAACCCTCCAAGTCCTCAAAGGCATTTCTTCTGACACCCTGCAACCAGCAGCTCATGGAAGACATTCAAGCCCAGCAAGGTGATGCTGCTACACCCAGAGGCACATAGGATACAGAGCACCAAGACAAATCAAAGAAAAAGAAAAAAAAAGAAAAAAAAAAAAAAAAGAGGTTTATGTGCTCTTTCTTCATCCCTCATAAACTTTGTGTGAGCTGCATTCAGCCCAGACTTTCAATGTCAGGATCAGAGACCAACACTCTTCTCAGTGGCTGTCAACTTCTCTTTCTCAGCTCTTTTCCAGAAAGCTCTGCCAGCTCCACCCTCGGGGAACATTCACAACCTTTGCACTGATGCTAGCGCACAAAAACAAAACTAGAACCCAACCAAAAACTCACTGGCTTGGCTGCTTCTTCCTGTGCACATTTGTCCATGCCCACCTCCAGCCCATCTTGGCTTCTGTCCTGCTGCATCTCCCTGGAGGCATCGCTTCACCCCTGTCCCCAGGTCTTTCCTCTGTGTTATTCCTTGGGTTATCCCTCCCACAGTGGCAGCTCCCTGCGGTGTAGCTCTGTGCAAGAATGCAGAACAACTGTGGGTAAACAGATCGTTTTCTTCAAGCCAGCCACTCTGCATGAACTCATCAGCTCTTCCCAGCAGTGGTGCTGACCCACATCTTCCAACTCAGCCCCTCAGCACAGTATTCTGCCTCCTTCAGCCAAGAGCCCCTACAAGAAGTTAAGGAGTGAAGGGATCAGGCTTCTGAAGGTACTTTTATGTCTGCAATGCTCATAAAGACCTGGTTATAACAAAAATTAATCTTTTTTAGGTTCCAAGTTGAGCTCCTAACCTGCTGGAAGTCTGAATCTGGGGAGAAGGGAAGGCCACTTCACTGCAGCCCTCAGGTATTTCCAAACCAAGGAATTTTTAGACTCCCAGAGAGAAGTGCTGATTTCCTGCAGTACTGTCACAACCTTCTGAATGTGATGGGCGACTGCATCGCAGTGGGAACTGACCTGTAACATCAGCCAAAGGACTCTTAATATTTTGATGCAACACTTGGCTTCACAAGGGAGGAAATGTCTGGTCTCTGTGTCTAGAAAACAAAGAGTTTTCAGGGGGAAGGAATTTCTTGGGACACCTGATGAACTGGAGCCACTCTGGAGATTTGTGTAAACCAAATTTGTTCCAGGCTTGAGAGATTAGCAGGGTTTAGCTGCAGCGTTCTCCAGACAGCTCTGGCTGCCTTTAAAGCCTCTCTGGTTTTAAGAATTGGAGAAACTCTTCTCTTTAAAGGAAAAATGATTCCTCTATTCAGTGGCTGAAGCACACACTGGAGGGGCTGGCAGCATATCTGGAACAAACATCACCATTGCGCAGCTGCCAGCTAATGCTCATTGCCTTCAACTGCCATAAAGGAAAATATAAGGTGTTATTGGGGTAATAAAGGTCCTGATCTTCCCCAAGCCCTGACTTTCACACGTTTCCCCAAGCCTACAGAGTCTGTTTGGATGCATGGACCAAGAATGTTGGAGCCATACCTCATGCACCTTGCACAGCCCCAGTTTTTGGAGCAGGGAGAGCTGTGCCCAAGGGTGCAGAGCACAGCACCCACCACCCAAAGCCTCCTCAGCCTTTACAGCATGAGAAAACCCCTGGGGAGATGTCACCCAATTTGTGCAGCTTTAGCCCTTGCTGCTGCATACAGTTTGACCACTGGAGTTTTCATAGCTGTATGACTATTGCTATCTTCAAGTGGGGAAACTGAGGCACAGAGCAGTCGTCTGCTTCCCAAGCTGAGTGTAGGGGACAGGTACATTCTGCCTGGCTGGCAATTAAATGAAAGAACAGTGATTCTTACAAAGCTGGAGAGGAGGAGGTCAGAGGTTGGAGATGCCCCTGCCACCACCTCTCCTTCCCAGTCACGCAGAAGTGTGGCATTTGTGAGACGTAATGGGGACTAGATGAGCTTCCCCACCCCTTCCCTCATCTTGCTCATCCAGCACAGCCACCGTGCTCAGAAAACAGGGCCAGCAGAGCCAAATATTCGGGCTGCAGGCTCTGATGTTTGGACACAGAGCAGCTGGTTCTGCTGGCTGGTGCAGCCCCAGCTGCCTGGTCACTGCTAGAAATCAGATAGAGATTGCCTTCCTTGACCTATTTTGCAAAGCCTCCCCCCACTGTTCCTCTGCTTTTGTCTCTGAACTCATCTGCAGATGTCCATCAAAGGCCAGTCAGACCACAAGAGGTGACGGGGTGAGGATGCATGGTGGGAAGCTGCCCGTAAGGGTTTACTGGAGCAGAAAGGAGTGGATGGGCTGAAGGCTGCCTGCTTTGTCAGAAGGACGAGTAGCAGGGGGAAATCACAGGCTTTTCTTTCTTTTTCTTTTTTTTTTCTTTTTTTTTTTTTTTTTTTTTTTTTTTAATGGACATGCTCATTTCAGGAGCAGTGCTGGAGGTGACCTGGCCTCAGGCATACATGGAGCCTTGCATCAGCTGGAGAGCAGGAGCAGAAAGGCTGGGGTTTGTGGGGGTGCTGGGGTTCACATGGGTGCTGGGGTACTGCCAGCCCCCAAGCTGCTCCCTGCAGCTGAGGGAGGAAGAAGAAAGGAGCAGGTTCCCTCCCTGCTCCAAAACACCCTGGTTTTTATTTTGTACATACCCCAACAGCCTGGTGGGACAGAGTCCGGAGCATCACTGGGGTTTGCAAAGCCTCCCCACGTCTCCCTGGCTGGGAGCTGGGGCTGGGGCGCAGCCTTGCCGGGCCAGGACAGTCGGATCAGGCCCTCCATGGGTTTGACACGGGCAGGACACAGCGAGGCGAATCGCCTCCAGAAGGACAGACACACCTGGGGAGAGGGGATGGTGTAGGGAGATGAGGAGGCACAGATGCTGTGCAGCATCCCAGGTTTGGGGGACACTGCTTAAAAAAAATCCAACCCAGTGCTGCTGCTGCCCATCTGTGCACTGAGTTGGGACCAGCCTCTGCAGAGCATCCTCTGCATCACTCTGCTTCACTGCCCTGCACCACAAGGAGGGAATACTAAAAAACACATTTATGGTATTTCTGATGGGGCAGCTGGGGTGTTTCAGGGAGAGGGCTGGGGTGCGGGACCTGGAGCTTAGCAGGGGGTTATCCGAATTTGCCTCTGTTGTTTTACAGCCTGGGTCTCTGTCTGGGTTAAATAAAATGGAAATTAAAGACTGCCAGTCATGCAAGTAGTAATATGTTGGGATTTTAAAATTTATTCCAACATGCTATTTTTTTAAAAATATGCTCAGACTGAGCAGACAATCTGAGCTGTAGTAAAGGCAATATTATACTTGTAAAAACTTCTCATTCACAGTACAGATGTCATTTACAATAAGGGTCACAAACATCAAATACTGAGTATTTTTCTTCTTTTTTTGTTTGTTTTTTTTGTGTTTTTAAATTTTTTTGACTTTTTTTTTTTTTTTTACATCAGACTGTGCTTTTACCTGTTTGTTTTTTTTCTTTTTTTTTCTTTTTTTTTTTCTTTTTTCTTTTTTTTTTTTTTTTTTCACTGATATAACCATACAGACATTGCAAGATGCAAGTGTAGAAACTGGAGTTAAAATAAAATTACAGGCAAAACTACCAAATTACATTGTACGCTGTACATATTTACAGTACCTTTTTTTGGAATGTATTGCCATTTTAAGAACATATAGAAACTTTCTACAGACTATTCCACTTACAGAATACATACACCTTTTAGAAAAAAAGGCAAATATTTATCTTACATGAAACCATGTATATTAAATTTGCGTACACATTATTATTATTATTATTTTTTACATTACATTTACTAAAGTGATCGTAAGTGCCATCATATCTCAGTAATGAAAACAGATTGGTTTTATGCCATCAGGACTGATTTTTTTTTTTTTACTTTTTTTGTGTAAATAATTTACAATATGGTTTTATTTGTAAATACTGTGCAATAGATGGAAATACTAGGAAGAAAAAAAAAAAAAAAAGAAAGAAAAAAAGAAAAACACATGATGAAACCAAGTAAGCAAATTAAAAACTGTTGCAAAAACACCAGAAAAGGGCTAGATCAAATTGTCTACGATTTTGCATGGAAAATGGAATAATTTTAATGATTTCAGTGTGACCAAGTATATTGCTTGTTCAGATGCTATTTTTGTGGATTTGAAACAAAAAACAGGCAAAAGTGAAAGCTGGCTTAAGGGAAACCCAACCGATTTGCAGATCTTTTTGGTGGAAGTTAAGGAGATGTGATGGGAGGTGGCCAGGTGGGCCTAAAGTGGCTCCGATGGAGCTGATAGGCAACAATTCAAAGGATGCTTGGAGGAAGGATGTTTTACTCTGGTCAACTGCAAGGAGGGGTCAGGCACCCAAAATTTGTCCTCCTCCGTGGCCTCGATGGGGTTAAGTGAGAGCACTGGTGGGGACGGGAGGGTGGGTTTATCAGCCAGCCCCACTGAGGAGTGAGACCGTATAGACACCCGGGTGGGAAATGTCCCCCATTAGGAGCAGGTGATGGAATACATTTCCCAGTCGTAAGCCATAAAGTCAGAGCTACTTCATCATGACTTTTAAGAGTTTCCTGCTGCAGTTCCGGGGTATCCAGCCAACAACCTGTGACTAATTAGAGGTGACACAGACCTACTTCAAGGTACGGGGGCATTCGGGGAACCAGCTGCCCCCCTCTCCTCCCATGGTCTGCTCTGTCCTGCAAATCACTCTTTAATCTTGATAAAAGAAGCTAAATTTATGTTTAACTCTAAGAAAAAATACATTATTGAAACTCCTGAAACACATAGGCTCACATACAAGTGCACAGGCCAAGTTCTCCTTGCAAAATGATTTTTTGGATGCCAGAGTATCCATTTGCCATTGAGTACTTGCATTCATGGGCACTTCACAAGCAGCTTGCCAGGGATGGGAATATTGGAGCAGGGCTTTGGCTGACCCACCGGGCACAGAGGAGCAGCCAGTGGCCATGTGCCTTCACTGACTATAAATTAAGAAGCTCTGCCAGAAGAAAAGCAGGAGATGTTATTTCCACCTGCTGATGAAAGGCAAAGGTTGGCCTTTGGTTTCTAATTTGCCTATTTGCATGATTAATAGATTCTTTTAAAAACAATACTGCTGCCTGCCTCTGCAAAGTGCCTGCACAGATATAAACTTATCCATCCCTGCAGCCCTTGCGGAAGGGAAACCCAAATTTGTCATCCCTATTTTGCAGACAGACCGGACACACAGAATTATATTAAACGCTGTGACTTGCAGAAAGGTTTCACCAAGTGAGAAGCCGGCAGGTGCTTCAGGTAGGAAATGCAGCCATCAGGGATAGCTGGGTCTTCAGCCCCACCACAAATAAGGTGCAACTCGATGAAAGTAAGCGGAGCCACACCGCCGCTCTCCTTGGCTGAGTACGAGGCTGAGGGAATCCCCAAATTCAAGGTCACACTGTGATGGCACGGCAGGGATGGAGCAGCCCCCAGGGACGCCCGCCCTGCCCGCAGACGGAGATGCTGGTGCCGGCGCAGAGGAGGACGCCCTTTCTGTGGAGCTCTGAGCTGTCAGCGGGATAATTAGCCCTTAAATATCAATATATATATATATATATATATAATGATTCTTTTTGCCTATAATAGGCCATATTGCGCCTGTTAGGTATCGCATGAAGCACCATTTCACCCCAGCCAGAGCCTCCCCGCCGTGCCTGCAGCTGCTGCACTGGGAAGCTGAACCAGGTTGAGACTCAGCGTGGCTTTTTTTCGCCTTGCTCCTGAGTTTTCAGCTGTCCCCGCATGCACCCGCTCCATGGCTGCCATCGGTGGGTGCAGGATCGGAGTGGGGCATGATCCAGGGATCATCTCACAGCTGCACGGTGTCGTCCCTCCTCTCCCCAGTTTTCAGCTGCACGCAAAGGCAGCCAGGCAATTGTGCCCTGTGCAGTGCCAGCTGTGACGCTCTGCAGCTGAGATGCAGAACGCTTCCACTCATCTTAAGTGTCTGGAAAAGCTTTAAAAAAATCATAAAAAATAAAATAACAATAAAACCACAAAAAGAACGCAATGGACTGAGTGGTTTCTGGATTCTGGTAGACTTTTTTTTTCCCCCCTCTGTTCAGAAATGACGGAGGGGGAAAAAAATAAAAAAGAAAAGAAAAACACAAAAAAAAAAACTACCTGTGCCAAGGATCAACAGGTCAAGGATTACAATACAGTTACAGAAAGAAACTGAGCAAATTTGATCTAGCCCAAAGCTCGTATCAAATACACCTAATGAAAACAGGATGCTGAGTGCACAATTGCTGCATTGTTTTTCTTTATGTACAGTCTCTCTCTATATATATATATGTATATATATTTTTAAAAAATTAAATACAAAAAGCTACCTTGGAATAATGTTAAGAGTGTGACAAGGGCAAAGTGGGGAAAAAGTGGCAGAAGCCAGGAAATTCAAACCTGGCGCTGGACTTGGAGGGATAGATGGTAACCAGGGCTGCTCACCACAACCAGGGCTGAGCAGCCTGCTCCAAGGCATCTCAGTACTAAGCACACACTCAAACGCTATTAAAACAAGGAGGATTTAAGCTGGTGCTTAGGAGTTTCTCAGAGCAGAGATGCTGGGCTGAATTGAACTCATAGCCCTGGGATCTGGCTGGCTTTGAAAGCAGGACCAGCTTCCAGGCTGGGGGCCAGAGAGGGGTAGATGGGAAAAAGGGAAACTTAATAAAAGTGCTAATTAAGGTAGAAATGGGTTCTGGACATTGTTTTGGTCGGTGTCACAGCCTTAATGTTATTTCCATGATATCTTCTTTTGTACTTAATTCCCTTTACAAGAAAAGCAAAAAAAAATAAAAATTAAAATCACAGATTATTAAAAAAACTATAGTATTTGCCCATGAAACGGGAACAGTTCGTAGCTCATCAAGTCTGTCAAGGAAATATGTTCTCATTCAGGGTTTTCTTTGATTTATTTTTTTTTTTAATTTTATTTTTTTAATTTTTTTAAAAAAGTGTATTACGTACCCGATAACCTGGAACAGCTCTGAAAGAAGAAAGAACTGGTCCACTGGTTAAATATTTTTATCATCTTCTTTTTTTTTTTTTTTTTTTCTTTTGTTAAAATAAAATAAAATAAAATAAAAGGTTTGTACAGATTCCATTACATAGACCAGAAAACCCTCTGAAGTAGTAAAGAGCCTGGTATCTGCTAGGGCAAACATGTATCGAAGATTTGTATTTTAAAAAGCATGTTGACGTGACGGAGAGGAATGGCTCCATCGGGTCTCTCTGTATTTGGTATCTCATCTATTGGCAGTAGAGGCCATTGCTCTGCCACAGATGGTCAGAGTGAAAAATTTGCTCTGGAAAAAGTTACCGTGCATGCTGGACAAGCCAACTGCAAACATTAACCGCTCAGTGTTGTAACTTTTTCTTCCAAAACACCAAAAAAGGGCTCATCTGCGCAATAAGGGCTACATCTGTGATATTCTGTTTAAATAAATAAATACAAATAAAATCGGGCACAGTAAGTCAGGAGTTACAGAGCAGAGCACAAACACCTCCGGCAACCCTAAAGCTCAGCAAAGCAAAACCAGCCCGGGCTGAGCAGAGATGGGATGGAGGGAGTTCGTCCATGACTTAAAAACTATGGAGGAAAAACAGTCACAAGGCTGAGCGTTTACTGCCACCCTTAAAGCAAGGCTGGGCATTTACAGAGGGCTTCCAGAGCCCAGAACAGAGCTCTCAGGCACACGCAGGACTATGCCGGGCGATGCCGGGTGTGGGATGGCAGGATTAAAGCAAGCAGGAGGCCAGTCCTGGCACCGGGGTTACATTCGATACATTCCTACGTTCTTGCAGTAAAATCTTTGAAGAAGAACTTTTTTTTTTTTCTTTTTTCCTTTTTTTTCCTTTTTTTTTTTTTTTTTTTTTTTTAATGTGTGTGTCCCTTTTTTAAAAAGTGCTTTGATGGGTTCTGCAGGAGGGAGAGATGCTCACGATTATTTTTTATTTTTGAGTGAAAAATTCTCTCACGGGGAACAAACCTCCCCCTCCTCGAGGAAGTGCTAGTTTCATTTACAAGTTCAGGGTAAACACATTTTTCAAATGTAAAGCAGTCTCAATTGTTTAAAGCACAACCATAGGCAATCAGAGGGATGCAAGAAAAAAAAAAAACAAGCACTTTGCGAGAATTAAATAAAGCATATAATAAATACGAATCATAAACTTCTGTACACAGGAGCAAGGGTTTGGTTTTCTTTTTAATCATTTAATCAATATAAAAAAAGTTTTTTTGTTTTTGTTTTCAGTGCATCTTCTTCCTCTTAAAATGCTTAACCCTTTCCTTTCTGCATCTCTCAGGCCCATAATAACGCACACCTAAATGGCAAAAAAGACAAGGTCTAACAAACCCCCTTCCAAAAAACTCTAAAAAAATATTCACAGCCTCAAACATTTTTGTACATTTCAAGCAACAAAAGGTATAGAAAAAGGCACAAGTAACTGCATACATGTGGAGATAATACCAGACTGGGACAAAGAAAACCAGGAATCTTCCATGGGTTTGGTCATTCACTAGAGTGCTTCTTATAGCGATGATTATACTAAAGGAAATAGTGTTGAAAATGTCTGTTGATTTTACATAGGAAGCCTAAAGGTGGAACAGATGGTGGAGGCTTAAGTACTTCCCGTGTTTTCATCCACCTTTTTTTGAGTTTGACCTAAATCTGCGTGCTCTAGGTGTGGACTGCTCTTCCTGGAGGTTCCCCCTGGGCGGCTGGGCTCTCCGGAGAGGTTTCTCCTCCGGACGGACAACGGGTGGGCGTGCAGGTGGCTGGCAGAGGGCTCTGAGAGGCAGCCAGTGCTGCTGCTCCGGTCCAACGGCTGGGCAGGGAGATCTGAGATGAAAGTGCAGGATGATTCCAAAGAAGTGCTTGAGCTGCCACATTGCTTCTCGCCCGGTTTTTTCAAGGGGTCGGCCCCACTCGTCGAAGGCTTTGGAGAGTGCTCGTCGTTTGTGCTGGGGCTGGCTGGGGATGCCGAGCAGCCCGCCTGCTCGGTGTGGCTGGACTCGGCGAATGCTTTTACCCTGTATTCCTCCTGGTCTGTCTTTTGCTGAAGCTCACTAGTCCTCATTTTCTCTTCCAAGTAACTGCTGCTTGTGGGCTCTGGGGACAGCGTGTATTTAGAAACTTTTGCAACTGGGGAGACACATGCCGATGACGGCTCCTGTGGGACCTGCGGTTCCTCGTCCCTCTCGGGAGCCTGGCTGAATTCCACGAAGCCACTGCCACCAGATGCAAAGTATCCCCCTTGCAAGGACACGACTGAGCTGGGCACCAAGCTGGGATGGGTGCTTGGCCTTGCCTGGACCATCTGGATGCCCCCAATGGGAATCATGGGGTACGGGGTCCTCGCGAGCTGCTGTGAATGCAATGGGAGGTGGCTGAAGACATTCTCTTCCCCTCGGCTGGGAGCGTGGACGTGTATTTCATGAGGTGCCTGCAAGGGTCTGGAGCAGATGGGCTGCGTGACGCCAGGTGAGCATGTTGGGCTTCTCGGTTCTATCTTCTGCACCAGACAGGGAAGAAGAAACAGCCAAATCAGTGCAATGAACATGTTACAGCACTAGCATCATTAATGGTCATTATAAGGATAGATTTGGTTAACATTTAATTTTAATTTGGAGGGAGATCGATCAACTGAGGGAGGCTCAGGACTCCAAACCCTTAAGGAGCAAGAGAGCCCGTGGCATTTGCCTTCTGGGTACACGAATGCACAGTCTGTTAGGGCACAGACCGAGGGCTTTGGTTCAGGCTTGGCTCTTTATCAGAGTGGCCTCTGAAACCCCAGCAGAGGATGCCAGCATTCCCAGCATCCTCGGATCCCTTTTGGTACATGGATTTTCTCAGCATCCAGAACAATATTAACAGTTTTTATTGCATTTTACTAAAGCAACATTACATCCTTACAGCTGCTAATTGCAAGGACGCTTTGGACTGAGGGAGAGAGCATGAACAAAAAGCACACCCAACAGTGTGGTCCCCACCACCACCCTCATGGTGTGGTCTGTAGAAATCAAGGGTTAAGACCCTACCAATTTACCTTTTCCTCTTTCTCTCCCGGTGCTTCACATAGTTTCCTAATGTACATCATGGAGAGATATGTGGCTAAACAGAAATGGATTAATTAGTGATGAGCTTATAACTAAACCCCTAAACAGGACTCCCAAGAAGAAGAAGCAACAGAAACTGAAATAAACTGTCCATTAAGATGGGGTTATATGATTTGAGGATTCACCAGAGGGCAAATCTATGGAACTGTGGAGAATTGACAGACCCTTAGAGCTGGATCTCTATGAAGAGGTGGCAGAGGAAGGCAGCAAAAGAGAGATGGGGAGAGAAAGCAAGAGCCACAGAAGATAGAGATTACTTGGCCAGCAGTTACAAAACCAAATGCTTCCTAAACGTCACTTATCCACACGGTCTTGGCAGAATCACTGTAAGGGTGCTGGGAAACCCAAACCAAATCCTCTCACTGGTGAAACAGCCATCAGGAGGTGGGGCTACCTGCAGTAGGAGCCAGTGGGAAAAGACATGGCCATGGTGAGACCTGATGCGCAGACCTGGACAAAAGCCTTACACTCAAGCTAAGCTCAGTTCATCCTTAAGTTTCCAAGTGATGGACACCATTACCATAAAGGACACTGAGCTCCTTGTGGGTATCCAACAAATCCAGCTCTGATCTTTCCGCCTCTTGTGGCCTTAACAGGAATGTAATTTTGCAATGAAAGCCTAGCTGTCCATATCAGCAATGAGAGGAAAGTTTCCCATTTGTGTCTTTATAATTGCTATGGAAAGAAGCAACAAAGGTGTGTTTGGGTGTGTAAGAGGAGCAGGACAATGGAGGAATAGGTATGTGGGTGAGAGCATAAGTAACAAGATGGGAAGGGGCAGATAAGCAGGGGTAGGTACTGCATTCTCCCAGTGTGGACTAGAGAGGTTAGAGGATTTGCTACAACCAGTAGCGGTGGGCAGTTTTCCTGACAGAGATGGTTTATAGCTGAAGGACTGGGGTTTCCACAGCCCTGAGGTTCACCAGACAGTTAATCAAAAGGGAAGGGAAACAGCATTAAAGTAGGCAAAAGCTTTAGCCTAAAACATCTGATGGCCTCTAGGAAGGTAAGGCAAGCACTCATAGTGGAAAGCACAAGGAAGGCAGCACCAAAAGAGGGAACGTTGTCAAAGACACAGGAGAAACGCACACTGGGCAGCGTGGCTTTTCTGGGGAAGACCTGGGTCAGCATCTGCCATGACCGGTCCTCCGAGGGCTGGATAAAGGCCTCTCTCTTCCCAGGGCAGGCCCTAAGGGCTCGAGTGTCTCCTCACACCAGTTTCACAGCAGAGCAACTCCAGCAACTGGATCTCATGTTCATCAGCATAAATTACAGGAGAGCCAGGCACATCAGCAGAAATGGGAGATCTCTTAACGTTCCACCAAACCCGACGTCTAATTTGCCTGTAGCAGTGGGAGGAACATGTAATTTTCCTTTACCCATAGGATTTGATATGTCCAGCAGAGAGATTAAATGATTTTCTGGACCCAGTGGGAAGCACCTCTCTGTGCTGAAGAGAGAAGTGAGATGAAATCAGAGATGTCCAAACAAACATTTATCAGCAGTTAATCTAACAGAGGTGGCTAGACATCCACATAGCCCAGGAGTCTGCAACAGGGCGTAAGACCCTTGGCTAGCCCAAATCTGGTTCAGGTCACTGACCACGGAAAAGTGGGTAGAGCTTCACCCAAACTGGTGAAATCTAAGAAATAGGTCTGAAATTCCCAGGGAAAAAGTCTCTTTGTGACGATTTCAGACATTTTTAAGTGGACATCCTTACTGCTTGCTTTGGGAGGAAAAGCAAGAACAGCTTGGTTCAGGGAGAGTAGAAAGCCCCTTGGAAAAGGGAAAACTTTATTTGTCCCTTCTAAGGGGACCAGAGCAGCATGTGCAGAACATGTTGTGGTCCACTGCCACTCTTTCCTGGGTTATCTGCGACATCACAGTTACAGACACTATGCACTTCTGCATTGCAAGGTTCAGTAAAAAACATACCAGAGAACGTATTAGAGGGCAAGAGGGGCTTGAACTTACCAGCTTGGACTCATAGAGCTGTACATTTTTGCCAAAGAACCTGTGAGGTAGAGGCATTGAAGATAATATTCCATGCTGGGCTTGATATGAGCTTTGAACTTTGTCATCTGCTGCTAATTTGCTCGTACCAGGCAAGTCCTCTTTCCCAGGGGATGGATACCTAGGTGACTCTGAACAGCCTGGGGGCATGCTTTTCTTCAGCGATAAATATCTGACTGATGACATCTCTCTGCTCGGAGACGAGTGCCTCACAGGGGAGACATCCCCTTCTGGTGGAAGGTATGTTCTTGGGGACAACTCTCTTCTGGGGGAAAGATGCCTGCTGGGTGACAGCTCAAGTCTTGGTGACACACATCTCAGGGGAGATGCATCCCTCCTGGGAGAGACGCGCTGGCAAGGAGACAACCCTCTCCCTGGAGACAGGCACCTTAGGGAAGACAGTTCTCCTGTTGGTGAGAACCGTTTCGGTGAAGTTTCATTTTTGGTTAACAGGTGCTTTCTGGCTAGCATTGGTCTGCTGCTGCCACCACCTCTGCCAGAGTCCTGGCTTGGAGACCACCTTTTTCTCGGAGAGGTGTCTTTTGAGGTTGACAGGTCCATAGCTAAGGACATCTGCGGCCTTGTGACAGACTCCCTTTCAGCAGAAGCCAATTGTTCAGTGGAAGTCAAAGCTGGTCTGTGGAGACTCAAGAAGCTGTGGCACACAGCAATGTCACTGCTGTCTGCTGACCACTTGGTTTCCAGCCCAGAGGAGGAGGCCTGCTGGCCTTCACCTACTTTTTGGCTGCTGGAAACAGTTTCTTGGGCTAAGGACAATGCTGTTTCAGTGCCTTCCTCTTGAGAAGATGGAGAGCCACCTAAAGAGTGCATTGGTGGGCCAGTATGTTTGCCTTCTGGCAACTTTAAAGGTGGCTCATCTTGGCTCTCCTCTTCCTCCTCATCTTCATCATCTTCATTGTCATCATCATCGTCAGATTCCTCTAGGTCTGAAAACTGATGTTCCTCGATAGGCTCAGATCCCTCCCGCCCCTCAGAGTCCTGGAATAGGTCTTCACTGGTTCCTGCAGAGATGGGCAGACACAAAACACAGAATATAAGACACACAAACAGACACAGGCTGGTTTTGTGCTGAATCCGCTCAAAAGTTCTAATGGGACAAGAGCAGGCAGGACCCAGTTATTTCCTAGATCTAGTTATCTCATACTTTAGAGCCTGCAGCCTTGCCCTCTCTTCCAGTTCTGCTCCTGATAGTCCCAGCACCTTCACTGCTTTGAGCTCAGTGAATCTCACCACTGGGACCATCTCCTCTGCCCAAATTTTGGCTTCAGCCGTTGCTCTGCCATAGGCCCCTGCTTCTGCCATACACCATCACACAGCCTGGCTACCTTTCTCCAGGAACAAAAAACAAGTTCTGGCTAGATTAGGAGAACAGCAGCACTATCATCCTTTGATATTCTTTTTACAGCTATTTGTTGTAATGGTGCCCACAAAATGTCTACAGCTGCTAAAGCACAGGAAGGCTGCTGGGATGACAGCTCCCATCTTCCATGTGTTGGGCCTTGTCCTATCTAGATAACATGACATTTAAAGATTAGCAAGACAGGTTTTTATTAAAAATGCAAACAACAGTGCTGAAAGAACCTCCGTGGTTTTTCCCAATTGTGATGCAGACATGTCTATGGAAAGCCTCACATCGTGATGCTTTGATAATTAGAGTCTGTAAACAGAGTGGAGTATATAGAAAGCAAATTCCAAAGAATTTGAAACTTATCTGCCTGTATGTATAAAATACAGTATCTCTCTTCTACTTGAAGAACCAGCAGAAGCTTTCTGAGATGAGCACCAAGCTTGCAAGCAGATTGCTGCTGGCTCACCCTCTGCTCTGCGCAGAGAAAACCTGCATTTTCCCATGCCAGATGTGCAGTGGATGCTAGAAAAATGAAAGCTCAGCCTGAAGAGGTCCATCGGGAACAGCCACTGGATGTCACTGTAGCTCAACAAAATTGTGCTGTCAGGAGGCTTTTCTCAAGTTTCCACTGCTCTGGAGGGGCTAAGAAAACACCAATTTCTCGAACTCTGCATGAGCCGAGCACCAAGGCGATGGGTGCCATGCTGATGGGACATGCTTGCTCCCTGCTTTGCAAGGGGAGAGCCTAGCTGCTGCTTTGACACCTGCACGGAGCCAGGCAGCTAACTGCAGCACTGCTGGCTTCTCCTCCCCATCAGTTCATCCTAGGACGCTGCTCCTCCTCCAATGGACACTGACACAGTTTTCCATGTAGGGCTGCCATCAGCAAGACGAGCCAGAAGGGAAACTCAGCAGAGTTAATGCAGAGGCTGGACCACACCTGCTTGCAGCAGGCAGGGTGGCTTTCAGAAGGCAACATGGCCACACAGGGAGAAGTCCCTGTGATCTGTGGATAAATGCCTAATTCAGTTTACTTTGAGTAACGGGGCCTTACCTGTAAATGTTCACGAACTATTTGGCTACCCTCTGACCCTAGTGGAACAAGGCATGTATTTAGCAGCTCTCCACCAAGAGGCTGGCTTGCATTGTGCAATGCTTGTATAATGATGGTGTTTGCTGGACCCAGGATCCAGCAGCGGGTTATTTGCAAACTCCCAAAGGAACTGACTTCAGAACAAATATTATTCCAAAAGACTCATTCTCCCGGCTCTGGGGTGAACTGTGCACATTTCTTGCCTGGAAAGGGAATGTATCTCACCACCAGAGCTACGAGCTAGTCCCTGCCTCTGGCTTGGGGGGCTGATATCTGTGGGCGTACGGATGGACAGACAGCTCCAGCCTCAGCCCCTGCTGCATGGTGTCAGGCCTGGAGAGCCTTCTCCTGTGTGGTCTCCTTTTTTTTGGCCCCAGTCACAGTACAGACAGGCGCTGGCCAGGACAGACAGCAAGGTCAGAAGGACAGAGTGAGGGAAACGTGAAGCCGGTTGCGCATTGGGACACTGTTTGCATTTCCCACAGAGGGAAGGGCTTGGTGAGTCCCGAGACATCCCAAAGGGACTTTGCTTTGGCCTCCTAACATGCTCCATTTGGGCAGAGAGCTCAGGCCTGAACCAGCAGCCCTGGCAACTTGCAGCACAGGAGCATTTTGCTGAGCTGATGGGGAGAGGAAGGACATGGCAGGAGAAGACAGGGGTTGGTGGTGGGGAGAGGGACAGAGGAAAAACATGCCCCAATAATGCCTTTGAGGGCTTCTGCACACCATCTCATTAAGTTTGTGTTATCCTTGTGGTATTCCACCAAACTGGTACAGTCACACCAAGCAAAACCAGTGCAACAGTGAAGAATTATGCTCCAATCTCCTTTTATAGTAACACCCCTTTCTTTCCCCTGCCCCTTAAATAGAAATCAAAACAATCAAGTGAAATACAGCTTGAGTTTAAAATAATCCAGGGAGCTTTAGGAACTGCTGCTCCCTCCCTGCCTGCCCCCGAAGGAGAGTGCAGCAGTATTCCCGCACATGTAAATAGCCTCTTTTTTTTTTTTTTTCTTTGCTTTTTTAATTAAATTACTCATTGCTAGGCTCTGTTCTGAGCCTCTTCAGGAAGAAGAGAGACGATAGTGTGTGTTTACACAGGGGAGGCTATTTCCAACCCACTACACTGAGAGCAGGGGATGCGCAACACAGCTGCGAACTCTGATTTCTCATGCACCATTTCTGCATTCTTTTCTCATCCATCTACATACCCTCAACTATTACAGCACCAAATACAATCTTCTGACCTTCCCGTTGGCTGTTTTATTTAGTATTTACTTGACATTTATGAGCAACAGGCCTCCTGACTAATGAGGCAGAATATATGAAATTTCAGCAGAAGTCCAGTGTTAGCTTTAACCAGGTGAAAAAGAAAATGGAAGAGAAAGGAAATGCTCCTCTGACACTGTGCCTTCCCAATTTCACCTTTCTGCATTCCTTCCTGGCAGACTGTCCCCTTTACACAAACACAAATGGTCTTCATCAATGGGAGGAAATGGGGACTGTATATTTTTCGTAATTCTAAAATTACATGGGTTGCTTGCATAATGCAATACAGTCCAGACAGCGCAACGCATTCCAGCAAGCTGCCGCACAGCCAACAGCAACACGGCGAGAGAAGTCCTCTCTGAAAGCTCGTGGGCTCCCATCCTTCTGCAGCCTCCGCAGGACCTTCCCTCAGTGGGCTTAGCAGGTGTCCAACAACCACATGCTCAGCCACAATTAGCGAGCAGTGATTTAACAATGGCCAAACAGAAGTCCCCCAGCTGACAGTCCCAACATTTCTGCTGAGCACCCTCCCAGCCGACCCGCAGCCACACAGCTGACCGTACCTAGGCTGTACCTTTAGTCCTTCCCTCGCAGCGAGGCCAAAGGCTGGGACCAGGTCATCCTCCTCACCTTCCAGCCCTCTGTTTTCACAAGCTCCTGTTGGCTCACAGCCTGGTCTGGCTTTTGCACTGCTCCATGCACTGCTATTAACCATGTGTGAGCCTGGGACGCACGACTGAACGAAACGATGAATGCAAGCATTCCCCCCCGACCCACTAAGTGGGCCCTTGTGGTTCTGTCCTCAGAAGCCTGCAATTATGTGTAACGTAAATAGGGCTCCTGATCTGCAGCTTTTCAAAAGTGACACTCAATTAATTGATTCATTAGTTCTAATTGACTATAATGGACAGGTTCAAAATAATGCTTGTTTTTTCAGAGTCACATAACCAACATTTCAGGAGCCACTTTCCTCTTTCCCTATCTACCTTTAACCTGCAGAAGCATCACCTGTAGGTGGTATAACAGCAGGGATTGATTTTTGGAGGCTGTGATCTAGTCAATTATTTAAGTCTGTTCCTGGACTGAAGGAGTCTTCCAGCAATCCCACATGGAGCAGCCTTTCTCTGCTGCTGCCATGCCAGCACTTCTCCCTTGGGGCAGCAACTGCAAAATCCCTGACCAGGTTCTTTCAGCCGTGCCCTCCTGTGGAATGGTCCCAGCCAAGTACAGCATGTCTATACCTGGCCAAAAGGTTGCTCTGAAGAGCTAGAAAAAAGCCAGGAGGTCCAATACATTTAAAAGGAAAAGAACAATCCCTTGTGGCAGAGAGGCACCTCAGCATTGGAGTATTTGCACTCTTGGTCCATCCTTCTTCGCCTCCGCTGTGGAGCTCAGTGCATTTTGCAACTTGCAAAAGTTTTCCTAACATAACAACTTGAGCACACCACTGGGTACACAGAAAAGGCTCGTTGAAATGAGAAGGTTTTAAGAGATTAACTCAGAAGCAAAGTAGATGTGTGTGTCCCTGTGAAAACAGGCACAGGTGTCTAGTAACAGCAGTGGAAGTGTGGCAGGGCTCTTTATTTCTCCCATGTCCTTGTCCCCTGTGTGCCCAGGTGACTACACCTGGCCTGAGCCTGAGCCCAGGCCTGACAGGGCTTGGTGCTGCTGCACCGCAAGGTCATGGAGGGTTGGGCTGGCTAACCTCCTCAGGTGGCTCCTCCAGCCCCACCACTAGCAAGCTGAGCCATGGTCTGCTCAGGCCAAGAACCGTCACATCTGCCTTCAGACCACGTCTGTTCCAGGATGGTGGCAGGAGCTCCACAGCCAGCTGGCACCGATCACCTCCAGCACAGGATGGCCACATCCAACCTCCCGCTCAGGAGTGGTCCTGGGCCCATGATAAATCCTAAACTGTGCTCAATAGTTTTTTGGAAGTGTGGTAGATGGCCTGGACCAGACATGACCAGGGGACCGCTCCTGCAGTTTAAGTCAGGACAGCGGCATGCCAATGCCTGCAGATGTCCCCACGAGTGTTTAACTAGCCAGTGTGGCTATACCCTGAGGACACAGCACACAGGCAAACTCCATTCCCATTATGGGCTTGTATGGAAACTCACTTAATGATTTTCAGTTACCTATAAAGCAGGAAGCATGTGACAGTGCCCATGGCCCGGGAACCAGCCCCTATCCCAATAAAGCCTCTGATGGACTTGACCTCAGCAGGGGACCAGGGTGATAAGCGCTGTTTGTTGTTCCTGCCGAATTAACATTCCCTGGCTCACAGCACCGTCTCCAGAACTTGCTCAGCTGATGTTCACTTTATAAAAATAACCGTGGCGCCATGTGTTTTATGAAGCTCGCGTTAACCCATTGTCAACAAACCCTTGCGGGCTGCGGCAGAATGAATCCCAGGGACCGGGGAATCGAAATGGTTTGGGGTGAGACAGGGGAGTGAAATAGGAAATGGGAAAGAACAATGCTAAATGCAGCCATAAGAGCTGCTTTCTTACTGGGATTTCTGGGGCAGCAGCCAGGAATGGTCAACGGTGTCATGCCTAGCCTGCAACACAATGCAAACAGAAAACACCACCCTGCTCTGCAGCACTAAATGCTTCCAGGAGTAAACACAATGACAGAGATGGACCTGTGCCCCCAGCACCTCTCCACCTACTATCTCTGGTATGCGCTGTGCTTCCTATAAACACAAACACCCTGCCGAATGCAAATGCAGGTAAGATAAATTTCATGAGGACCTGAGGTCCACTACCTCTAAGGCTTCTTCTCAGTCATCCCGCATTGCGGCTCCAACCCCAAATACCCGGGGTCTTGCTAAAGGAAACAGAATAACAATCATAAAAACATCTAACTGGTCCCTGGAGACTCATAACCTAACCCTTCCCAGCTGTCAGACCACAGCCTCCCAACAATTTGGGTAAAATATCTTTTCCTAGCTCAGACAGCTAAGTATACAAGAGACTTCCACATGCTCCTTTGGAGATCTTCCTCACCCTTCGCTCAACATTTCTGATGGAGACAGGCGGCCAAAATTCTCATGGTCACCACAGTCCTGCCTGATGCTGCCCAACCTCCCCAGGAGTAGGTCTGCTTTTTGGGATGACTTCAGGGAAATTCAGCTGCAGATACTACTATAAATCAGGGCAGAAATTAATAAATGAGAGTCATGTGTACTTCTCATAGCACAGACAGACTCCTGAATTTACAGACCCTTGGACAGACTTTGTGTTTGCTCATAAGCAGATGAAAGAAATGAGCAGGTGAGTCAGGGCAAATGTATCTTCTTGTAAAGCACTCAGAATAATGCCATTAAATGTTAAAGCACCATGTTATTTTGGTTTTGATGGCTCTTTCCCTGCTGAGAAACATTCCAGGTCACTACAGACCTGAGTGGTTCACCTTCATCCTACAGACAGAACAGACCTGGGAGAGTGAGGGATGAAGAAAGCAGCTGCCCCCGTCCTGCTTTGCTGAGGCTCCCAGCAGTGGGGCAGGGTGCAGGCTGGATCTTTCTGCTCATGTCTGCACCAGTCCCTCCAGACATAGCCCATGGTTGCTCCAGTAATTTAGAGTCTTCCTAGGTTGGCATTTGTAATTCAGAGTCTTCCATGATCAGCCCAGACATTCAGGGCAGGTCCCTAGAACATGATTTTCATGGAAATGTCCTTCCCTGGTGCTCCTTCCATGTCACAGGAGTGCATCTCCTTTGCAAGAACATCAGGGCAGCAGCGTGAGCATCTGCTAATGCTCAGCACTTCAGCTGCAGACCCTTACCATGGGTGCCAGGAGTGACCTTTTGTCCGTCACCCACATGACTGTGCTTGCAGCAGCAAAGAGGGCGAGGTTACAGCCTCATGCAAGGCTTCTTGTGGGTCTCACTTTGCTGCTTTGGGACTCCCTCTACAACCACGAGACACACAGGCTCTGCTGGAGCATAGCCATAAGGCTCCTGCACTGAAATTCTCTCTAGACATAGCCCAAATACCAAAGAGCACCTTCTCACGCCACAGATCCCTTATTTATTATTATGTATATAGCCCACATGCGGAGCACAAATGCAGGATGCTCCCTATCTGTCTGCTTACTCTTCTGTTTGCAGCCAGCCAAAATATTTCAGACAAACAGGCACAAAGCCCCAGCAGGAAGGCACGGGCTCATACATAGACCATCCCATCGATGAAGACCCCCAGGATGGTTCTGCAACTCACCCAGTGCAAGGAGAAATTCACTCTTGGGTGCTGGAAGGAGCCTTGGGTGATCAAAACCACCCCACGTCTTTTGCTTGAATACATACTGACTTTTTTTCAGAAGCAATAGCAAGTTTATAAAGTTGAAGAATTTTACCTTCTTCGGCTTCCAGATCCACCAGTGAAGATACCAACACGCCCATCTCCTGACATTTTTTGCTGTGGGCTTTTGACTTCATATGTTTAGTCAGATTCCCTGAAAGGAAGCAGAAAACATATTTTGGTCAATATGGCTTATTATTATTATTTTATTTTGCAAGCTTAGCAGTAGAAAATTAATAATTTGGTTCTGAACCGGATGAAGGAGGCCTCTGACTCTCCCCAGATCACTATCCATTGCAGATACCCCATGGTGCAAGGCTACATCTTCCCTTCGTTCCTTTGCTGCTGCACTGGGGTGGAGAAATGGAGATTCAGGCAGGGTACAAGACTGTTGTGCAACCTGAAAATCCATCTTGGATATGCACTGGGGCTCATGCAGGGAAAAAAATCCTGGATCGCCTTCAGCTGTGATGGTGCAGCCGGGAGAGATGGTAGGAAAGAGAAAGATGCTTCCCAGTTCAACACAGCCTGGCAACACCTCCCACCTCATCCCAGCACATGAGGCCACCTGCCTCCAGGTATGAGTACTCCAGATGCCAGCAGTGGGGGGAAAAAAAGAAAAAGGAAAAAAAAAATAATGAAGTGGGCCTTGGCTGCCTCTTCCTGAACAGCTGGGTACAACTGTAGATAAAAGTATTTAGAGGAGCTGGCTGGGAAATGTAATTTCCACCCTGAGCAGCACTTTGTTGGGCTGGGGACCGGGCACCCCGGGAGGCTGGTGGGCAGCTGGGGCAGCCCTGGGAACTGGCAAGGGACTGGGCAGCCCAGTCTGCATCCCACCTGGCTTCACTGGTGCCTTTGAGAGACTTGGGACACTCTTGAAGAACCAGCATTTCTTTCACTGGAAAACGCTCATGTTTTAACCCACACTAGTACTTACTCAGGACTGTGTGCACATGAAGCTGCCTGGAGTGGAGCAATGCAGATGTGCACCTACACCCGCCCCCACCCCCAGCAGCATGGCTCCAATGAGCTGGCCATGCAATGAAGCACCAGGGAGAAGGAGGAGCCACAGGTACCCCTGGAGTACTGCACACCAGGTTTTAACATCATGATAAAGCCTGCAGAAAGCTAATGAGGCTTCCTCAGGCTAGGGTGGGAAGAGCAGCCCCTGCAAGGTGGGGTCTGGGACGCAGGGATGTTCACTGCTGCTCTGAGACCCTGCAGTGGGATAACCTGTGGGTACAACAGCCTCACAGGGCCTGGCTGGCTCTCATCCCACTAATTCTAACTCCCACGTTGCAGGCCAGTTAATTAGACAGTTATTAACCCTACTTATCCATGAGGGAAACAGTGGGAAAAGGGGAAACTTTGTTGAGGGGAAAACACAGACAGGTGGAAAAGAGAGAAAAAATAGAGGTTTGGAGAAATAAAGGAAAAATGTCCTGTTTTTCCTTTCGCTTTCTTGTGCCTCTTCATGGGCTGAGCTGATGATGAGAAGAAATCCAGGCCCTGGCTGAAGCTCACTCAAGGGCTGCTTGGTTTCCCAGAACAGCCCAGGAGCTAGCGGAGGGCTCCAAATTCACTGCAGCAATGCCATGTGGCACCAGCCCTCCTGTTAGCTAAATCGTGTTGAACACGAGGCTTGTTTTGTTCTCAAAAAAAAAAAAAAAAAGGAAAATAAAAAAAACCTATATAATAGACTTTTCACATTTTATTATAGCCCTCAGCTGAGGACTGAGGTCCCTCAGCTGTCTCCTGCAATCCAGAGTCCCCGGATCCCTGAGCTGGGTGGAAGCAGAGAGAGCTTCTATCACCCCCTTCTGCTGCTGGTCTGGTGAGTATAAATAAATAGGCAATTATTCACCAGAGTAGAGAATTACCCGTGATGCCCTCACAGCTCAGGAAAGTGCCATAACCATCTAGCTACCAAGTCCATCTCTCTTTAGTCCATGAATTATTTATTTAGCCCATTTTGTACAAAATGGAATAGCTCCAACAGGAAAGACCAAGAAAGAGAGACAAAAGCTGACTATATATCCCTGGCACCCATCTAGGATGTGGATACGAGTTTTCTCTCCAAAGGATATTTAATAATTTAGATCCAGCATAACAGCTCCAGTAAGAGAGATTTATTATTTTTTAACTTCATGCCAACATACCCTTAGCTCTGTGGTTAGGACACTCAGGTATGAGGATGAGGCCACCTTGGCTCAGGTCCTTGCTCCAAATCAGACCTCTCTTTCTCCAACTTGGACCAGAAGTTTTGTTGTAGACCCAGAGAAACCCAGTTGGACAAAAGCATGTTCTCATGGACACCTCTGGTTCCAGTGAATCACCATTTTTTGTAAATGAAAAGCTGTTATGCCAGAAAGCATCCAATGAGTTCAGATTTTGACTTCATGGAAGTGGAATTTAATTTTGGACCTAACTACCAAAAAGGCAAACTGACTCAGTCTTCTGAAATCAAACCCTACTGCTGCCGTCTGCCCATCACAATGCTCCACAAGTAAGCTGCCAAAAATGACCCATTTTTGTTCAGTTACCACAGAAAAATCCCTAACTGGATTTCCTCTGCTGATGGTACCCACAGCAAATAAACTCAAGCAAACGCTAGATGTGAGCTGCAGGAACCATTTAAACTCTGCTCTGTGGCACCCCAAGAATCCCGCTGTGATCCCCATGTTGGGAAGCATGGGAGGAGAGGTCCACCAAACATCTTGGTGCTACCATGTCCCCCAAAGGAGCTCATAAATCCACTGTGCTTTTCACCTGGCTTTGGCTTACCCAGGACGGCATAGCATGAATTATTGGGGGCTGGTGAATGCAACGTTTTAAGTAAAACTGTGACAAGGGAAGGACTCCAGTCCTCAGAGGCACAAAGAAGCCACTCCAGCTGTCCGAAGGCTGGTGATACACACAGGTCCCTGACGCTGCCCTAGCATCAGTGCTGTCCACAGCAAACACTCCTCTCTTGCTGCAGTGGGATCTTTGCAGACACGGGGGCCCCAGCCAGCTGCTTTAGCAGCCTGAAGCTCTCATCCCATCACTTCCTTTCACCTCTGCCTTTGATTCAGTTCCACTCCAAGCAAAGGTTCGGGTTGACAAGCTCTGCCAGAAGCTATCAGTGTCGCTTCCTTTTTTATTTTCTTGCACTCGAGGTAACTGCTCCTGTGCAAGGGAAGGCCGTAGCTTCTCCTCTTCCTTCCCCATCCATGCTACCTGCACAGACATGAGCTGGCAGGCATCATGCAGACAATGCTAAAAATCCTTGTGCAAATGAATTTATGACAAATACCAAAGACCAATTCATAGCAAGTGTTGATGTCTTTCCTCTTCTACTTTTTTTTTTTTTCTATTCTGCTTCCCATCCATTTTCATCCTTGGTGGGTTAAACGAGGCAATACCCACATGCCGATGAATGAGGTGAGGCTGCAACAGTATCTGTGAGATCCCTCTGGTACAGGGTATATCCACACAGAGCATCCTGCATGCACACAAAGTCAGACAAAATTGGGAATAACACTAGCTTTTCTGGGAATGGAGGCTCAAGGGGCCAGATTCTCATCAGAGCTAAGTTTGCATCATTTCAAGGAAGATAAAAGTCAACTGAGAAGTTGAATTATCATCTTGGGAGCAACTTGGAGGAGGATAATATTTCTCTTATCAGGGTTCTTTTTACAGTTTGTGTTTTAAGACCCCTTAATTAATGCAGGCAGGATTAAATGCTGAAGTCCTTCAGCAAATTTCCAGTAAAATCAAAATTATTTTACCTAACTGGTAAGGAATCCTATAAGGATGGACTCACAGCTACTTGTTTCCTTGCTGAGTTCTGGTTCCTAACCTAAATAATAATAATAACAATAATATATAACAACAACATTGCTTCCTTGGAAACAGTAAAAATCATATTTGAAGGAGCAATAGCAGCAGGTGGGAAGGCAGAATTAAATAGAACAGTCACACTGAATCCTAGGCAGGTAAGCGGTCCTTCCCAAGGTTCAGTAAGAAGTTCCCAGATTGAAAAATCAACAGATTATATCTAAACTGTTGGAAATGGTGACCCCCCCCTCACTCCACCCTCTGCTGATCTGGAACAGCACACGCAGCGCCAGCACAGAGATGGGTTCTCTCTTACGCCTGCTTATAACTGTGTATTGCTGGCTGCTTGAACTCTGCTGCGAGGTCTTATTCTGGACTTAAAGCAGCTTAAATACTTGTGTTGTTTTGAGAAAGCTGAAACTCCCATGTTCCAAAAGCAGTTTAAGCGGGACTAGAAGTGATTTGCCATTTAAATTCAAAGAGGCAAATTAAATTTTCAGAACATTCACTATAATATTTTAAATGTGGTGGAGTTAAAATGAAAAGTAGGGGATAAAAACATTAAGATTCCTGGAAAAATTATCTTGCCTATATTGGGCATACACTATACTTTCTATTTGTCCTATGAAATGTGAATAATTTAGCAACAACAATAAAATCCAAAAAAAAAACAACTGCAGGATCTCAACATCCAAGGCGACATTGTGATACAAATATTCTTTACTTTCCAGGACTTTAGCTTTTCTCATATCCTTCTTTTCAGGTAGCATGCATGGAGAGCAACAGCTACTCTATCACCAGCAGACTCCTATTTTGCTGTGAGATGCATTCACACATGGAGAATAAGCAATAGGTCAATACTCTTCGTCCCAGATAAACCCTTGAATTAGGTGTTACGTGTGACTTAAATAATGCACAGGCCTTGATTTAGGTCTCTGCCTGGAGATAATGTCCCCTATTGAGACTCCTGAAGAAGGAAAGCTTTAATTTAGATAATTTATTGGGCAAAATAATTCATTTTTTCAAAATTTTGTTATTATCTTTTATATGTATTGACTTACTGATTAAAGGAGAGAGTTTGAACATCTAGCCCGCCTGTCTGCATTGATACAGGCTATAAAATACAACCATCTTCTGGATCAAGCCCATCAGCTTGTGTTAGCTGAAAACTAATCTTCCACAAAGGTACCCAGGCTGGATTTGCAGATTTCAAAATAGATAGAATTAGCACATTTCCCATTGAGGCTTGTGCTAAGGCTTAATAGCTGCATTAAAAAACAAAAAACAAAAAACAAAAAAACCTAGTATTTCACTTGAATTTGCCAGTCTCTGACTTTCAGCCCTCTTTTTTTTTTTTTTTTTTTTTTTTTTTTTCCTCATTTCCATAGTAAGTTAAAGAGCCCTTTTGCTCACTGTGTTTCTCCTCCTGTCTGGACCACATGTCTCACGCCACATTGTGTAAGGCAGCAAATTCCTGCAGCTAATCCTCCCTCATCCCCTCCTCGGAGCTGGGTGGCATCCCTAGGAGCAGAGGGGACTCCCAGCACGGGATACTTGCACCCTTTCCCTCTCCCTAGCTGGTCAAGAAGGGTCCCAGCATGCACAGGGTGCAGGGACATTTTTGCAATCTATATATCAATCTGCTCTGCTCTAACAGCAGTTAATTCTTGCAGAGCTTTCCGCCAGTTGGACCTGCTCTGTAGTTTCCAGAGGAGGCTTAGCAGAGCGCTGAGTCTGCTAGAGCAGTAATAATAATAAACTGTGCAGCCATAACCTTGCCTTTAAGGGCTGAGGGGGTAACGCGTTTAATATATTAACATGTTCAATAACCTCAGTGCCTGCCATGTGCTGATTTAAGGAACTGCAAACTAATTTATTAAAGGAAGACTATGGCTGAGGACATGGAGAAGTCTGGTGTCTGGAAACTGTGAGTGGACTAGACTATCAAATGGATATCTTCAGCCAACAGGCACCGATGTCCTTCACACAAGCACCTCTTAAATTAATATGAAGCTCCCTGTCCCTCTGACCTCTGAGCAAGGCAGCAGCATGGACACAGCGTGCTGCTCTGTGTGGTTTTTCCAGAAATTTTAAGAAATCTCAAGCAATCCAGACGTGATGTGAGTCTGAATGAGAGTAGAAAATAGCTCTTTGGGAGGATAATGCCTGCAGGGAGGGATTCAAGGGCCAGCACTGTCCCCATCCCTGGGTCACCCAGGGGAGGAGCACAAAAAAGGGTCTGGAGGCAAGGCACAAGGAGGGATGGATCTTAGCTCCTGAGTCCCCCGTGGGAAGCAGGTCAAGGAAAAAGCTCTCCCTGACCTTCCTGAGGGGGAAAACTGTTAGACTGCAACTTTTCCATTTCCTTCCTGGTAAGAAAACAATGAAAAAGCTGAACTTCTTTAAAAACCTCTTTCAGGCTGTAGTAACAAACCTTCGGGGAGTGTGCTGCTAGAGTGGAGGTAGAGAACACAGTAAAAAGCACGTTTATATCTGGTCCAGAAATGTAAAATCAAATAAATCTTTACCAACAAAATTTCCAAAGCTGCTATTTCCATCAACTAAGTGATCACACACAAATAAATAAATAAATAAAATCATCTCATAGATTGGCTTCAATATAATAACAAAAAAAAAAACGCACAAAATGCCTATAAATAGCATAATTAGTGAAAAGGGGAAAATACTTAAATCTCTTTCTTTTGCAAAAGTTTCCCCTGCTTTTGGAACACAGATACAGAGGGGAGAGGGGTAACCAGATAAAGATCCTCATTAAAAATAATAAGAAAAAAACATTAAACTGCTTCCAGCCTACTTGAGAGTTTACAGCATTAGATCATGCTGGAGAGATCTACCACAGCCAAAATGAAGACAACTCCATAGATATCCCCCTCGAGTTTATGCTGAAGGCTAAAATTAACCTTGGAAAGCTGATTTCTAAAAGAGCTTCAGCTCAGCTAATACTTTCGCAAGTGCAGTCCAGTAGCAAGAGCTCCAGCTTCTCCATTCTGCAGTTAACTGTGGTTGCAAAACAGCTCACCAGGAAGGGGGACCCGAATGAATCAGGGCCCAAACAAACTTCTCCCAGACGTCTGCAAAATAAGCTGTGAAACCTCTAGTTCTGCAAACCTCCTGGACCTCCACTTCGGACTCCATCACTGACTGCAACTGTGCTGCAGCTGGGCTTTAACTGACAATGTTATCAGCACACAAGGCTGATTTTTTTTCTTGCTTTTCAGCAACAGTTTCAAAGGTGCTTCCATCAGCAAAGCAAACAGATTTTATCCACGTGCTGCAAAGTTATGTGGGGTATAAGCATGCCTGCAGGACACAGCCAGGGCTCTGACTGTGATCCCCCTTTCCCCCCCTCCAGCAGAGAGCCTTTTTCATGCAATTCCAAGTTACCATCATGCAACTATTTGTCTTAAAATTGCTAATCCAGGGAAGTCCAGGGAAGTTCTGCCCCCTCATGCATCCATATGCAAACAGTTTTGCATTAAAATCCCAGAGTGATTTTTTTTTTTTTTTCTTTTTTTTTTGGAAGGAAGCATTTCCATGCTACCTTCCTCACAAGTTTCCTGCAAAGCTGAAGAAGGGAAGTCCTTTGGAGGCAAGCATCTATTTGCAGCGTGCAATCAGCACAGTTGGTGCTGACAGTTTGTGTGCTTCAAGGGAGCAGAGATGGAGAGCAAAGCAGCCGGAGAGATGGTGAGAAGGATGGTTTGATCTCAGCATCCTGAACAAAAGGCTAAGAGAAGCATGATGGAGAGCAAAGTGAGGTGACGGAAGAGGCTGAATGGATTCACCTCTAAAAGGAAAACCTCGGAACAAACAGAAGCAAGAGGGAAAGAGAAAGTAATGGATCAGGTCCAGCTCCAGGCCGGGAGGGAGAAGAAGAACTGTCACTTGGATCTGCTGCATGTGTCTGATGAGAATTTGACCTCAAATACAGTATCACTTCCCCATGCTCCCAAACGCTTGCTGATTACCAACACACTGTTACCCAGAAATGACCCGCCAGCTTAACCAACAAGCTGTCAGCTCTGGGTGCTGCCCACCCTGATTCATCCAGCCTCAGGGGCACTTTTCTAGCACCGAGGTGCAGATGCAGGCGTGCTATGGTCCACGTAGCACCTCATGCTTCCTCCCACGTCCATGCTGTGCCTCTTTCTTGGGTAAGAGTGGTTTTGGGGGAATGACAGTATTCTTGAGAAATTAACTCTCCCAGCTATGTTATTTTCTGAGATTTGCAATGATGGAGCTATAGATGATGGACTTTTTATATGTATGTCAAACTATAATTAAGACACCAAACTCAGCATCTTTGTCGTGAGACCTGATGCAGCCAAAGATGGAGAGGAGAACTGTGAAACCCACAGTGCCAGACTCATGAGAAATCAAAGGACCTGGGCACTTCTGGCACTCTTGACAACTTTATCCACAGTATATATATATATTTATATTTCTGGCCTTTTTTTTCCATCTTCTTGATAGAGTCTACTCGCACAAGTTCACTTTTGGGTTGAAGCAATGATAGAGGGTGCTTGTGAAGAACAGCTGGCAGTGGTGAGATTGTGGATCATTAATGACTAGATGTCCTGAGATGGAGGCCTTTAGAGAAAAAGTCTACTGATATGAAATAGAAAATGTTGAAGCTACATGCAACTGCGAAGGATGAAAATGTGCAGCGCAAATACTGATCTTGAGAGCATGAGCATAAAAAGCCACCCAAAGACTGTCTGCAGGTGTTTGGTCAGGGATGTTTGCCTGCACCCAGGAGATCTCTGCTTTCATTCTGGGGTGGTTTTGCTCACAAACCCCTACCAGTGAAGCTTTATTTCAGGATTTTTCCCTTTAAGAAACACCAAGAGGATGGAGCAGACACGTTGCAGGCTGGCAGGGGCAGCCAGTGCTCTGTGCCATGGCTCAGTAGGACGCACATCAGCTTATGGCAGGGCTGCTCCTCTTCGGAAAATTTCAGCCCATTTAAGACTCCCTTGTCCCCCTCCCTCTGGCTCTGGGGGTTTTCCAGACCCTGGGAAGGCCTTCCCTTCCCCTTTGCAAGCGCCCCCAGGAAGGCCTGTAAGTCAATATACTGAGCAGAGGAGCTAGGAGCTGACTGTCTCTTACCTTTGGTTTTAAAAGCAAAGTTACAGTACTTGCAGACATATGGCCTGACGTCTGTGTGCGTGCGAATGTGTTTCTTCAGCATGCTGGGTTTCTTGCAGCGAATTCCACACTCCTCACAAACATACTTCCCTCTTCCACGGCCTCGCACATACACATACTCTTCGTTTGATTTGTACCTATGAGCAACAGGTGTCATGATAAAAAAAAAAAAAAAAAAAAAAAAAAAAAAAAAAAAAAAAGAAGATTCCCACCTCAAAAGTAGACACAATTTTCCTGGATTCATTCAGCATGTTATTGACACCACCAGTCTCATTTAGCATTTACTATCTGTGGGTAATTAGGCTAAATTCAATATATCTTGAAAAGCTTTTGCCCAGAGGCCTTCTTCCTCTTCTATTTTATTTATTTATTTATTTTTAATGTCTTACATCTGCCTCTCTGTACAGACAAATAGCCCAAAGTCTGAGGTCAAGTCACAGGGTCACCCAAATGTCCTCATTTTCCCCATCCTCAAACACGAACTGAGACACTCATAACAGTCTGAGTAATATATGTCACAGTCCAGCCCGGTGGCCTGAATCATCTCGCAGCCTGTGCTGCGTTTTAAAATATGCACAGTCTGCCACTGTACTGTGTGAAGTACTGAGAAAATACATCCCAGATAAATCTCTTGTGACATGACCTTCCGCACCCACTGGGGCAACAGAAAAGCCATCTGAAAGGACCACGATGCTGCGCTGCGAGCTGGGGTCCCTGCGCAGACTCCTGCCAGAGCGAGAAACACCCAGAATGGACACAAAACAAGAAAACATCCTTTTTTAAAAATATTTTTCTAGCACTAAATGCAATGACCATAAACTCAAGGCTCTTTCATCTTTGGCACAATATCATAACAGGTTCACCCGAGAGAATAAGATCGGTCATCCTTCCTTCACATTATATATTCATTTGTTTTCTGTCCATGCATTAGCACATAGGGAAGGCTCTATGGTGCAGGTTTGAAAAATATTTTTAGGTGAGACAAATCATTTAGCCTCCTGCAGCTTAGCAAATGGAGTCTGTAATTTCCTGTACTTGCAGCAAAAGAAGAATAAGGTAACACAAAATCGCCCCCCTCAGATTTTTAAAGAGGCCAAATTGTTGAAGTGTGGTACTGCTTGTAACTTATTTTTCTATCCATTATGAAATCTGTCTGGTCTTCCAAAAGCTCTGAACATCCACACTTGAAAGTAAGGCTTTCTAGAGCATCTTAATAGTGAACCCGAAGACACACAGCATCATCAGTCACCCTCTAGTATCTGCCCAATAAATCCTATTCCAAACCAGAATGGGGAAAAACAGCAGCCAGTCTGAAGATAAACTGAATAGGAACAGCAGTACAAACTAAGAAGTGTAGCTTGAGTGCTTAAATATGTGAAGGTATAGTAAATGCTTTAAAAATAAAAAATGTACTTATAATGTAAAAAAATAATAATAATAAAACTGAGTAAACTATACATAAAGATCACGAATCTGGCCCTGAACTGAGATGACGATAGTGACACGGTCTGCACAGGACACATCCAAGAAAATCACATCCCAGTTACTCAAAGTGGGGATTTAAAAGCGGAGAAAACAAACTGCATGAACCCTTTCATCTCCTACCCATGCAGAAAGCACATGGTCTTGGCTCCATTTCATTTCATTCATTTAGGAAGCGTACAAGTAATTTAAATTCCATGTGGGTGTTCAGGGCACCTACTTCACGTGAAATTCACAATTTTCCTGGGTGCTACCTGGTAAACATAAGGTCTGGACTAAACCTTTTCTCTCCAGCCAGATCCTAGTCTCTCTGACTCAGACTCCCATCTGTAAAGAGGGGTCATGGCCACATCTCTGCTTCAGAGAGATGTGAACAGATGCTTACAAGATGATGAGTTGCTCACACATGAAGGTGATTAAGTTGCAGATTTTCTAAGCAGGTTCAGATACAAGCTAGAGAACAGGGGAAAAATGGGTGTATAGATAGCCCCATTCAAACCTGGAATGCTGGCTGCATCACCAGCATAACCAGGTCTTGGTGCCAACAGCTGCATGTGGGGGAACAGCTTGTGTTTCTGTCCTTTTGCGTCACAAGTTCTCCAGACCATAGCCAGGGTCATCTGGCAGCCCAGATACTCCCATGCACTCTATCTCCTGTAACTGATGCCACAGCAATGCCATCTACATACACACACACAAAATAAATAAATAAATAAATAAATAAATAAATAAAAATAAAAATGACAAGGCTCTCATTATTTGGCCAGAGGGGACTGAGCTGGTGTGTGAAGAGCACACACTGACTGCCAGCCCAGGATGTCCAATGACCTCCATTTAACCTTACAGATACCAGTTCCAGGGTACCCATAATTAATGGTTAGACTGGCCAGTGTCCCTTCTTTGGTCAGTCCTATTAAATCAAATAGGAAAGCAACAAAAGGAACTCAGGAATCCTGATCCCCCTTCTCCTGTTCCAATTCATATTTCAGGCTTCCTTCTGCCCCTCCTTTCTTTCTGTCGTTATGCTGGTAATCACCTTGCCATTTAAAAAATGAAATTGCTACTTTATCAGTCTTGTACTTGCACTACCCTTAATTACACTCTCACATGGAAACCTCTAAGTAAGTCCTTTGTGTCCCACGGTCCCTCTGTCGGCCTCATTAAAGCTATCAGGGCCGGCTTTTTCTGGATAAAAAGTGACACGTGATTTAATCTGAAATTAGGCATTGCAGTTTATCTGACACTCTGTGAGACTAAGCCATCCTTCAATACAGATATTTTTCTACATCTCACAAAGCATGCAGGGAGAGCAGGGAAACAGAAAAGGAGAGGTGACCTAAAGAAATATGAACCCAAACAAGGAGAATGCAAGGTAGGTGATATTGCCACAACACAGGAGAAGGCTGCTGCAAATGGCATCTGTCTACATGGAAGGCTGTAATATGTTTGTGGAGATAATTACCTCAATATGAAGTGGGTTTCTCTGTAAATCTAATATGCTCATATGATTTGCATCAGAAAGACAAATCAATGACAGCTCATTTCACGTGAAGATTTACCCTGGATGAGGAACCTTCCTGCTCCGTAGTGGTTGCTGTAACCAGATTCCTCTAATAGCCACAGTTGGAGTTTGTGTCAGCAAGTCTGCACCTCTCTTCCAGAGCATTGTGGAATTCATAATCCTGTAGTTAGCAACTTAAACCTCCTATGGTGTCACGGCTCCAATCTAATACTGAGATGATTTGAAACCCGGGAGGCTAACTGGCCATTACGAGCTCAGAGACTAATTTGGAAAATTGTTCTTTCAAACAGACACATAAAAGGATAAAAATTCTGTTATCTGATGCATTTTCTTAAGGTTTATTTGCTCTGTTCCACTAGCAAATGCACATTTGTTGAACGTCCTGCAACCACTACAAATACCTTTCAGAGCAAGAGGAGCTGGCAGAGCCCTGGCAGTATTTGCTGGCTGCCAGGAACAGTACCAGCTTCAGAGACCTGATGGCCACAGAGCAGGCTGCCGCTGTCAGGAGGCAGAATAACATGAACCTGGGGAAAGCTTTGTCTTAACTCTTTCCCTTTAACATTGTTGAAACCTAAAACCATGAAGCATTTACTCTTTTGCAGGTTTTAGGAGGTTTAGTTTTTACTATTTGCTGTGGCAAATATCTGACTATCCTTTTCAGCCATATACACTTTTTTTTTTTTTTCCTTTCTCAGTGCTGTGAGCAACATCCAAAAATCTTCCTGTGGCTGAAAACCACACAATAAAAGCTTGGAAAGCAGAGGGGGAAGGAAGCTTTGGTGGTTCACAGGCAGGAATGGAGAGCAGGTTTCTGGGGGACTCAGTGCTGGCTATGAGACACAGCTGGGCTGCAGCACCCCTTCTCTCCTTCTTCCTACAGCTGCCAGGAAATTACCTTGTCCAGTGAGGTCTTTGCCAATGTGCCCTTGCAGGTCACAGCCTCAGCACAGCAGCTGCACTTACATTATTTGCCGGTTACACATAGGTACCCCAACTTTGCCAGTTTCCAAAATCTGTAAGCTCAGTGGAGCATTATGGTACAGAATGCCCCTGGTTAATTTTGCAGTGAGTGAACAAGTATTTCCTCAACTGGTTTTGAAATTTGTTAAATGTACTTGTTTGCTATGTGGATTTCTGGTACACAGTAACAGGAATCAGATATCTGATCCCTTTCCTGAGCTACTGCAATTAGTTCACAGTCAAGTGACCTGAGCAGCCCCGGTTGTTGCCTTTGGTACAAGTCTTCTGGTTTTATTGATGGCACATTTTATCTGTCATCAGGCTGCACACTCATCTGGCTTGGCTAAATCTTTCGGAAGTCCCTGACAGTTCGTTACGGTATTAGCTAATCTAATTTATGTCCTACGCCACCTGAAAAATTTGACAGATTGCTGATAAATGCATAGCTATTATAATATCACTAATTACTAGTGAGTTTATTGCCTTTATCATAGCTCCCCACTAGACAATTAGAGCTCTTCTTCCCCAGTGGTGCTAGCAATACCCTCTTTGAAACTGCATGTGCAGCAGAAGTGCTTATCCTACCCTGTGTGCCCTAGAGAAACACAGGGTGGGAGACCCTACAAGACCGCAGTCTTTGCAAGCATCACCACACACACAGGTGCATCCTTAAGGCCAGACAGTTACTAGGAAATCTCCCTTAAATCAAGCCAAGATACAGCAGAACAAACAGAAGTATTTCTTTACAAAATCCAGACTAGACAATGTCATTTCCAGGTTTCTAAAAGCATCATATAAACCTTCTAGTATCCTGATTTACCAGACAGGAACATTGCACCAAGACAAACAAAGGAAAAGAGCGATACAGCAGGTCAGCGAGAGAGCTGGGTATGGATGTGGGAGGCCCTGGCACAGAAATCCCTCTTCCCTTTCTGAAGCAACAGAGCTTTGGCAAGCAGCACTCCCCAATCCCCAGCAAACCCGATGAAGACAAGTGAGAGCTGAATGAGACCCCAGCACCCAGGCTTACACAAAAAGCATGGCATGAAGGTGTAATTGCAAAGATCATCTTGCTCTTGAATTACGTATCCACAGCTCAGACAAGGTCCAACACCAGAAGAGTTACACTAAGTTAAACTACCCAAGGTGAGCACCTCACAGGCAGCAAACCTTCAGGGTCCCTTCTGCTCCGCGAAACCCTGGGACGGGGATTATCTCTTTTCACATATACACCACAGTGCCTGAAGCAACGGGATGCTCATTTTTAGTGGAATCTAATTCAGATAACAAATCAGCAGCAATTCAAAGACAAATAGCTGGCTTGGACCCATGGGAATCCCACAGGGGCTTAAGGGTATTAAATCTTCTCTTAATCTGCATCATTCACTCTGATGGAGCTGAGGGCTTTAGAGACAGCAGAGCTGGCCCATGACCACAGCACCATGTGCTGCTGGCATGGGAAAGGTGGCTGGGACAGCCAGGTGCTCCCAGACTGCTCCTGTCCCCAAAGATCATGATGTCTCCAGTGCACAGGGCTCTTTGCACATGCAGAGGAGGTGGACGGATAGGCCCTATCAAGAGGTCTCCATCTTTGAGCTCGGAGTGGGCAGAGGATTAAAAGATGCCAAATGCAGCTCCCTCTCAGGAGTGCTGCTCGCATCAGTTTCCTTGCACACCTCAGGTCAGCAACTGCATGACAGAGGGGCAAAACCAAGAGACACCACGACAGGCTCGCAGGCTGCAAACACTCCGTGTCGGAGTTGAAAACCTGCAGCTTTGCTTATGTCTCTTCCAAAAAAGCAGAGACTAGAAACACATGGAAAAAGCAACACATCTCACCCCTGAGTTTCCATGTCCCCAAGTTTGTTCATATGTATGGAGGAAAGATGTAAAGTATAAACAACCACATGCTCCTTTGAGAAATGGTGTCATCTGATGGCTTCTAGAGTTTGTGTTTATACCCTTCAAATAAAGATGTGAGTAATGTGATTCGTTTATGAAGAGCAAGGAATTGCAAGAAACAGTATGGACTGGCAGGTAAAGCAACGGACCAGGAAGGAGGAGACAGGAACAACGTGAGATGCCTTTGGATGCAGATCAGGGAAGCTGGACTAGTTAAGAGTCATCTGCATCACCAGCTACTGCAAGCCTAAAATGGGAAGCACAGCTGGTGCTCAGCTAGGCATTTGCCATATTTTGGGATGAACTTCCATTCCATCCCAGCAGACATGGGGTAAATTCACAATGTTACTGGGTATTGACACCAAAGAAGGAAAACTTACAGATTTACCCACAGTATCTACCAACCATCTACTTTAACTAAACAAATGCAATTAAAAGTGTTCCTCAGGTGCAATTCATCTCTTTGCAGAGGAAGTACACAGCAGCTTAAGCAAACCAAAGCCAGGATTTACTGTTTTCCCTCCTTGCACTGCTTTCAGTTTGGACTATCAATTGCAGAACTGTCCCAAGAAACTCTGCAAGTCACCTTGGTGGGCTTACAAGACCATGAGACCATCTGTGTGGAAAGGGATGTGGTGTAAATAAAGGTTGTGGCCTTCTGCCATGATGGTCACTGCAGGATGCCTCCAACCACCTTGTAAGGCACTGAGAAAACCTCCCTTTAGACTCTGCATCCTCCAGGCAGGAGGTGTGAAGAGCAGGGGACACCCAAAGAAGGCAAAAAGCTGAATCAGTCTGGGCTAAAGCCAGTGATCTCACATCTGCTCTGAGGCAACATGCCCAGCTGTCACTTGCCCCTGGCTGGTGCCATCCTGTCCATCCTCGCCAGCCCTGCCACACTGCAAGGCCATCAGTAGGGTCTGGGGAAACTGATGAAAAGTGCAGGACATGGCGGGGGACAGCAGCAAGGCAACATTCCTCACTTTTTGCAAGTGGTGCAGTACATTAAAACTACCTTGACAACCCCCCCCCCCCAAAAAAAGGAACTTTTGTTCCAAGCTGCTTTTCAGGCCCCAGGCTCTGTAAAATATCTTATGACCAAGCAATGAATATTGATAGACAAAAATAGGACATTAATTCATTTTTGGAGATTTAATTTCACTACAAAAAGTGTGAATGTCTTCATGGACACCCATTTGTGATCTCCTTTGCTGTGTTATCAGTTCCAGGCTTGCTGAAATTTTGTATTTATATCCCATCCATGACGGGGGGAACTACATTCAGAACTGCACACCAACTGTGCGTCACTTATCGGGAAACATTTTTATGAAATAGTCATAAAGCACTGAAGAATACATTATTAGGAGATTGAATCCCCATTTGTGTACATCAGGGGGTGTACTAGTCATGGAAATTATTTTGTTGTTTCTGAAATCTACCAACATTGACTAATCTTACTTAGATAACTGATCAGGTGTAGCTATATGACCACCAAATATTATTATTTGGATATCAAGTCACATCAAAAGAAGGCCATACTTTTTCAGAGCAGCCCTTTGAAGTATTTTGCACTTAGCATCTTTAGTCCCACCAAAGTGCAGTGCCTTCAAAGGGGAAGGTGTTGCTTATGGCCATCTAACCTGCTTAGGAAAAAAGAGGTGACCATCAGGTTTCTGGCATGTAAACCCTCTGTGTTTTATGCCATGAGGTCAGCCGCTGACTGAAGGACTGGGACACAATTCGCATGGTTGTGGCACACATGAAGCACAGGGAGAGGATCTGCTCACAGGGAAACCAGCACTCTTTGGCAGTGCTGGTGTCCCTCAGAGCCAAATGCCCATCTAGCTTCCCAGCAATGCTGATCACCATGACTGCAAAGTACACATTGATTCAACAAGAAACTCTAATGACAACTTCAGAAATAAATGTATGCCATTTGCTTCTTCTCTGCACAAATTTGAACATAGATAGGTTGAGCAGGAATTTTATGGCACTGCAAATAATAATAAAAAAATAATAATCACACAGGACAGCTCAAGCTAAAGTTACCCTGTCTGTTTTTTGGAACTTCCCTGGTGGGTCCTCACAGCTCAGATTTTACCTAAGGCAATTTTCCACATTTCTTTTCTTTGAATGGGAAACAATAAAGTGGGTGTATCCTCACACTGTACTCCTTGTGATCACAGTTCTGTCAGCACGACCTCGGTGGCACTGGGGCTGTGTGGGACATGTCAGCTGCTTCAGAAATGATGCTAGCACCATGGGTGGTCGAGGCACTGTCCGAAAGCAGATCAATGATTCTCCAGCTTGCCTACAAAAATTAACACTGGCAGAGAACATATATCATGGAAAAAAGCCACAGGAGTTGCTTCCTATAGCTCTGCACTGTGACGAGGCAACCAGACCACCAGGATGTGGGGAGGTCAGTGTAGAAACACGAAGTCAAAAGAAATCTCTCTTAATCTGACCACATCTGAAACACTACGTCCAGGTTTTTGTGTTTCAGAATTTGAATGACACCAACAAGCCAGAAAAAAAAAAGGAAAGAAGCAATTTCTCTGCTGAAGGGGATGGATGCAAGGATGAATTGGGAGAAAGCCATACAAAAACTGAATGGTTCAAACATCATACCAAAACAGAGACGATTAAAGGTCCAGGGACAGGCTAGTCATCTGGGAAGATGTGCAGAATGGGCATGATGGGAAGATACTTCTTTAGTATTGATGGTTATCCTAGGAACTACAAATTAAAAGTAAGGAATAGAAAATTAAGGCTAAACATTAAAAAGTATGGGCAGTGTCCTCAAGTAGGTTTACCCTGCACAAAAGTGTGGCATAGATTTAAGCTGTATAACACCTCCTGTGTATTCAGGCTTTAAAGTACCTTTCACTTCTCTCTGTAAATTCACTGGAAGAGCTGACGCAAATTTTGACACCTCTGTAACACACACAGCGGTCTCCAAGATTAGACAAACAGCCAGAGTGAAAGCAATACAGAAACTATGCATAAACAACCCAAATCCACAAAAGAAGCTTTTACGAGCGTAAAAACACCGGGCAGAGAACGACTGTTAAATGCATTTTTCCATCAGCGAAAGCAATTCCTTTTGCCAGTAGAGCCTATTTTGATGGAAGAAGAGACAAGAGGATTTGTGATGGTGTCAGCTGGTCTGCACCAGGGGAAAGCTCCACCATCAGCTGTATTATCTGACCTTCCCTAACCTGGAGAGCAGGCACTCAAGCAGGGTGGTATGTCCTGCACAAACCACAGGACCTCCTTCAATTAAATTAATACAACACAAAGAAAGCACAACACCAGCAAACATTGTATATGGATGTAAACTGCAGAAACAGTGCAGATTGTTATTACTCCTCTGAATGTTATGCTTGAGTGAAAGCTTGATTTAATTTTGGGTTGTGGCATCAGACCTTTTCTTGTCTATTAGAAGTAAAATTACAGTTTTATTCATTATGGCTCTCTCTCCTGTTATACAACTTCACCCTCTCTACGCTCTAATCACTTAATTGTCATTCTAAGCTGCTCTAAAAACACATCTATTTCAGAAAAAAAAAATCAATGTAAATAATACTACACTGTTTTATATAAGGTGACAACCCAGCCTTTGATTACTAAAATGCATTTAGAGATGAAAGCAGACCAAAAAAATGAAAGTGCATTTACTGCAAGGTGAAAACATTTCACTGCACAGTGTGTGCATCATCATTGCAAAGGTGGTCAGCTTTAGCCACCGAAGCATGAAGAAATGTGGAATTACAATGATTTTGTGCACAGGCTAATCAATTCCTTCTGGGCTTCCTTTCCATTAAGCCCAATTGCAAGAGCAGAGAGGTAATGCAAAAACTTCCATACGCTCTCACATTTTGTGTAATGACTGGGCTATGTGTCCATATCCTCAGAAGATGCCACACAAAAGTCAGTTATTGCAGAGTGCATGGCATTTGAACACCTCATCCCACCACCACTATGACATAAATGGAAGAAGAGAGAAAGAGAGAAAGAGAGAAAGAGAGAAAGAGAAAGAGAAAGAGAGAGAGAGAGAGAGAGAGAGAGAGAGAGAGAGAGAGAGAAAGAAAGAAAGAAAGAAAGAAAGAAAGAAAGAAAGAAAGAAAGAAAGAAAGATAGAAAGAAAGAAAAAGAAAGAAAGAAAGAAAGAAAGAAAGAAAGAAAGAAAGAAAGAAAGAAAGAAAGAAAGAAAGAAAGAAAGAAAGAAAGAAAGAAAGAAAGAAAGAAAGAAAGAAAGAAAGAAAGAAAGAAAAAGAAAGAAGGAAGGATTAGCTGCTGAGGTGCTGGGTAATGACAAGGACATGAGGCAGCATCAAAACACACATCTGCGTTCCACTTCTACATGTCCATTCTGGAAGATTTCCTTAAACAAATCTTGTTTCTTAATTAAGAATTTTTTCTTAATTTGTTGTTAGGACAAATTAATGCTGCACAATAGCAAGACTGGACTTTTTTTCCCCCGCACCAGCAAGACAGGGTGGGTCACAATGCGAGAGACCGCAGGGGTAAGCACACACACTGTTCCTGGGGCACTCCTCCAACACCATCTTTCCCTTTTGAAGATCAAATACAAATAGAATAAAATAAGAAATTATGAAGAAAAAAATAAAAATAAAAATAAAAATAAAAATAAAAATAAAAATAAAAATAAAAATAAAAATAAAAATAAAAATAAAAATAAAAATAAAAATAAAAATAAAAATAAAAATAAAAATAAAAATAAAATAAAACTGCCAGACTCACACAGCTGATTCATAAAATATTCACAGAGAAAGTCTAGCATGGAAATCCCTGTAAATGACCTCTCAATCTCATTTCTGTCTCCTCTGTCCCCATCAGAATTGATTAAACAATTTCCAGAGAATCTGACATTAACCAATCTTACCCTAAGTGACTCTCGACTGACATAGATACTCACTGTTCCCAAAACAGTTCTTTATGCAACTATTTTCTTAAGTGCTATGAGTGATTCTGGATGCCATTGCTGTTTTAATTATAGGCTGCCTTCTTGTCCTTCTGTCGCTTTTCATGTCAAGAAGGAAGGAGTGTGTTAAATGGCCTTACTCCAGTATTTTATTTCTTAGAACTATCTCTACTCATTGCGGTGTCTGTATTTTCAGAAGTACGTGAGGCTCTCTAACACTTGTTAGTGCTAAACAGATCATTAAGTTCTTGAAGAAACTGTTTTAGATTGAGGCCAATTAAAACTTATTGATTATTTAAAACTGCACAGAGTATGTTTAACTGACACATAAGTAAGTGCCTATATTAATGCATTCTATCCACGACTCTTGAATAGTCAATAGCTTCAGGACCTATCCTGAAAGAGGGTCTCTGTTTTGAAGCTGTTATCACACCCTAGAGTTTATCTTAACACAGTTACCAGCGTTCAAGGAAATACAATTCTTTGTGAGAGTTTGACTTCTGAGATGTACAAACGTGGAAGCATTTGGATGGTGCGTTTCTGTGCGCTTCCACAAAGAACCACCCACTTTTGACAAACATGTGCTCTTAGGGTACACAACACCTCACTGTTCACTGGATACCATCACGTTGCAGCTACCTCCACATATATTTCAAGCAGATTTTTTTCTGTGCCATTTACTGAAAATTTGATGCCATTAATTAGCCTTTTTTTTTTTTTTCTTTAAACATTGCTGACTTTTCCACTTGAGAAACAGAATTTGTAGTAGCCTGGCAGAAATTCTGCCCTTTTCAAAGTCAAGTCCATTCCTTACAGTAATCTTGTTTTCAGATGGTTATTTCTTACACGGGTAAGTAATACGTGTACCAGTAGATCTGTGATGCAACAATCAGAGGAGTCTCTCAATGGCCTTTTTCTGGCCCCCCAAAAATCTGCTTTTCCTGAGTGGCACTTTCATATGAGTCAATGTTGTTTCCATTTGTGGGTGAATTTCCTTTGGCTTTCAATCCCCTGCTGATCTAACTGGGATATGCAGAGGATGCTCAACACCTCTGGGCCTGATGCATGGGCTGGTCTGGAAGATTTCAGTTTTTGAGGTCTTGTTAAGCTGCCTGTCTCCCAGACATGGTTGTTTCCTCCTCAAGCTCTCTGTGCAGCGCCTGTCCATTCTGAGGGGTTCATGGTGCTTTGTTTGCTCCATTTTTGACCCAGGCTTAGATTTTTCTGGACACCATACCATTAAGATGCAGCACAGGGGAGTGCTGTTATCAGATAGGCCCCGGTTACCTAACATGAGTCAAGGTGATAAACTCTTAATATTCCTGCCATGGGACACGGTAAGTAAAAATTTACTCCAGTGACTACATTAGAGAAATGCACCTTCTCTTCTGACAGCACATCTGACACATGCCTTTTTGTTCTCCAGCCTATTAGGAATAAATAAATATCCCATGTACAACTTACACCTCAATGGAACACACCTAGGGGCCTTTGGGACAGGTACACAGACAAAAAAATCACATCTGTCCCTCTATGCAGTCCATTGCTACATCATTTACTTTTAAACTGTGGAGTGGAATTTCATCATATCCCTTGAGAAACAAATTCAACTGACACTTAAAAGAAGGTTGGATTGGGAATTCTTTCCTAGCATTTTGTTCAAAATTGTATTTATGTTTTCTTACATTAATTTCATCTAATAATTGCTTAAACCTCTGCAGTTCCTCTGATTTTTGACATCATTGTCACTCACCTGAAGGTGTCCCATCTACGGTCACCAGAAGTACAGGCAGGCAGGAAAAGAAAATGCCATCTACTTGTTTTTACAATAAAGCTATAATGTAGCAGCCAACTCCATAAGGTCTTCAACAAATCAAACTTTATCCTTAGCCTGAATACTAATTGCTTTTGTGTTAAGACTTATAAAGATGATACTTAATGAGGTTGGTTGGTTTTTCATTAAAAAAAAAGAAGAAAAAAAAAAAGGAAAAAAGACACACTGCACGTTTTTAGACTAAATCACTGTTGTGTTAAAAAAAAAAAAAAAAAAAAGCCAAATTTCTGGACATAACAAAAAACAGTAATTAAGACAAACACCACACAAGGGAAATTTAGCTGCATTGTTCTGCTACTGCTATGGAGCAAGGCACTTGGATCCCAGGTCCCCTGTGTCCCATTCCTTGGGTGATTATTTACGCCTCTGCAGTGGGAGTACGAAAGGTTGGACAGTGCTGCAGATCTGAATGGGGTATTTGAAAACCACTTTACGCTTCACTAAGTGGGACAAGAAACAGCAAGAAAACTGAGACCAAGATCAACATCCACTGTTAATTCATGGCTCCTCAGCTTATTTCATGTACTAGAAATACCCTGCTTGCCAACATTACTGGAGAGCTGCAAGCTGCAACTTGAACAGACAAAAGAAATGGCAAAGATCATCTCAGTAACAACAAGAAACACTCACTTAGAAGTTAAAGAACTGAACAAGAACTGAACAGACCAAACTCACACATCAATAGCTTTCCAGCCCCGAGTTCAAACCTTTCACCCAAACTATGCAAGTGATCCTTTCATTCCAATCTGCGAGATGAATGCAGCCTGATGCTGAGCATTTCCGCACCACTGCGAGGGACTGCCCAGGGCTGTTCAACCACACTACCAGTGCTGTGCACAAGTAATCCACCAGCCCTGTCCTGCCCTGAATGGATTTCATCACTCAGGACTTCAGGCATCTCTGTGCTGGGCTTCATTTCATGGCTTAGACAGATCTTAGAGATAACTGCAGTTATCATGCCCACACACCAATCTGGCATGAGGACTACAGCATCTTGAATCCGTGCCTTAATCACTCTTTGCAATTCATCTCTATATTTCAAATGGAAAATATCTTGCAGCAAAAATTTTAAGTCACAAATTCAAACAATCTGAAATTAGGAAACAATACATACATGTTTGCCCACTTAAACAGTCTTTGCCCACTTAAAAAGTCTTACGCATCTGGGTACAACTTAGGTGATGATTTGATTTTTTAAGTCTTGTTCTTAATGTGGACAAGCTTTGGAAGAGATGTGATATTATATTTCAAAACCTTTATTATTATTATTTAACAGTCATAACTGCACTTTATCATGAACTTTTCTAATCACTCGAATGAACAATAAAGAGCCTTTTGGCATGTATTAGGGTGGATGAGAAATGAACTGCAGTCAGAGTTACAGAACCTGGTATTTCAATAGTACTAGCAACTTAAAGACACTTTCACTGGCCAAGAACCCTGTTCATTCCTAATGTCCTTGGTGCTGACGGCAATGGATGTCCTGTCCTACAGGATTCTCGTGTTTACTTATTGCTTGGCCAGGCCACCTACTAAAATTCCCCGAGTACTCCAAGTGAGAGAAAGGAAATTTTCAGCCATTTTTATTCCAGTAAAATTTGTCATGTATTTCATGAGACAAAGAAAAGGTATGGTGTGATGCAACTGATTCATTCAGGCAAACTTCAAAAGCACCCTGCAAGCAGCAGTTACCCCTTTCTCTCAGGAAGGTTGCGATGTAATAGAGGAATCACTGGTTACTTCCAGCTTCCTTTTAATATCAGCCAGTTTTGGTAATGCTGATCATGTTATAATTAAGATATGCGTAGACAAAAATAAGGATCAACTTCTCCATACAAATGAGCAAGAAAAATGGCTCAGAATAAACCCATTCATTGACGGATGTCTGCTCTGTCACATCTGTTTTCCTCTTCTTGTCTCATGGGACTTCAGTCCATCTTCCTTACAAGTAAGCTTGTTTTCTGAAAGATTTTTGAAGCAAGGATACCATTACAGTGACTTCCTACATCTTCATTCCCACTGCTCAGTCAGTGACAGACTTTGGGAGCATCACAGGAGGAGTCTATAAAAACAACAGGAACGGTGAAAGAAAATAAAACTTCCTCTCCAGTTCCTCCGCCTCCACCCTGTGATCATTTCACACTGGATAAATTCTCCCTGGGGAACTCAGTCTCCCCCTCTAGTTTGTATAGTGTGGTTACGGAGCTCAGCCCTCCATGTAGGTGTATGGAGCCTTGGAGGGAGGATGCTGCTCAGGAGCTGTTTTGATCCTTGTCCTTTTGTTACTTAGCAATAGAAACCCAAACACTGCTCCTCCAAGTGTAGAAGGCTTTCAGCAGCTCCAGCAAGGGCCCTGCAGGGAGTACTGAATTTCATTCACTTCACCAGTGACATGAATACCCATCCATAAACTGCTGGCACAATAAAAACCAAATCCTAAGACTGCCTGCCATTACCAATAATGCAAACTCCATCCAAGCAGCGGCCTGGTTACGCTTTGAAATAACAGGAAGTGCCTTGATTTCAAAGAATCTTGGAAGTGAACCTGATACGCTGCACATTATGGAATAACTTCTTCAAGACAAACGCTTGATTTCCAAATGCCTTCACAAGAAAGCCCAGACAACCCCACTGCCAATCCCACGTGAAGCTCTAGCAGAAGCCAGGGAGATGGTTGGAAACATCAGGGTGTTTTTTCCAGGAGAAATGGTCCCCCTTTGCAGTATCAAGTCCTTCAGAAAGACACAAGCGAGAAAGAGCTACGGATGGGTCAGGAGTCATCAGAGGAGTCCTTCAAGGTTTCTTACAGTTTGAAGTGGATTGATGCAGTGTGCGTTTCCCCAGGCTAGCCTGCTGCTGACCTCAGGATGTCAGAACACCTCTCCTCACTAGCAGGATCCTGAGGGTTTCCTGCCAGCTGACTGCTCTGAATTACGCGCCTTGGCTCCGCTGACCACCGGCTGCTGGAAGGGGGAGTGGAATATAGCGGTTCCACCAAGTCTGACATTTCCCTAAGTGAGGTCCAACTCCCCAGTGAAAGCTCTTAATAAGTAATAACAATAAATAATAATAATAGACTACATTTATTTCTACAGCATAGAAGCCAAAAAGCCTCTGGCTATATTGGAGCATAGTAAATAAAAGCAGGTCCAGCTGCCTGGTCCTTTCTTTCCCAAAGGCAACAAAACAGTACAAAAAGCCAGAGTGAAGACAATCTGAGAACCACAATAACCCTGTAACAAAAGTACTCAATAAGTTTCATTTTCCAGTCTGTTCTTGCCCTTATCACCACTGAGTATTGATGGTTGATGAGTTTCCACTCTCCTCCAGATATAAATATGACTGACAAAATACCCAAAGCCACTTAGGTTATTATGACATCTCAGCATCCCGGAGGATCTAATGGATTGGTCTTAGATTATCACCTACAAGTAGATCATCATGTCAGCCTTCATTCCGCTCTGTGAGACCTAGGGGTCGTAATTATTAATGAAATTCTGTACAGTGTTCCAGGAGATAGAGAAATGCTTCAAGGAAACATGAGCCTCAAACTTGTCCCAAGCCTTTACCCATCCTTCAAGCTGGATCCAAGACAAACCAATTTCTTAAAAATGATTTAATTATTTCTCATTTCCTGTGCTTCCTGTCTTCTGTCAAGGCCGAGCAAGGAAATGAGGACTAATCCCAGGGAGGCTTGAGATACCATCAGTCCAACTGGACAGCAGAAACACCAGGAACTGCAAAAGAAAGTTTCGTCCTTCAACATTTCAGAGCATTGCTAGAGCTGTAAGAGATTCCAGATGAATTCAAGTGAAGCAGCTCAACTCTTGGACACTCATCTGGATTTGCAGGATCAGATAATTTTAAGCCTCCTCGTCTCTAATAATGACAAGGAATTGCGGTCCACAGTGAAGATCTGTGTTGTGAAACAGTGGCTACAGGCAGTAAGCCATTGGTTCTGCTGAATCTAGGAACACCAGGATGGACCCTGTTGGGAAGATGCTCTCTTAGTGTTTTCACATCCAAAATATGGGCAGGAACCTAACCTGCCAGTGCAAGGGCCTGGGTGTGTGCTGATAGCAAGGTCAAGGGGAGGCTTCCTTCAGAGGTAGTAATCTGGGTCCAGTAACTTGTAAATTGTTGACCAAGGAACTGAATTCCTGCTAGCTTGGTGGCTCTCTTCTCCAGTGATTACTCTTCCCACATCTGTACAAAATCTGGCATCCCTGAGGGCCACTCTCCATCAGCCATGAGGTCTTCTGCAATGGCCCACAGCTTTCCAGGACCTCTCACTGCAAAGGATTCTGAAAATGCCCCTTCCCACCTCACTGCTCCTCCCCAGGGCATGATCTGAGTCACAATTTCTGACTTCAGCAACTTTAAAAATTTGAGATTTCCTTCTTCTCCTGCTATCCCCGCAAAAAACAAGAAAGCCTAGAGAGAGGGAGCTGGATCCTGTTCTCTCTTGCACATAATCAACGCAATGATTTAGGCAGCTTCGATCACCCTTGCGGAGCAATTGAAGAAAACAGGGCAGCACAAGGGTAACCAGGAGTAGAGCCTTCATTACCCATGATGATGTGTGAGGAGGTGAGCAGAGCCAAAGTTGTGCTTGCAGGACCTACAGTTCAAAACCCTCAGCTCTTAACTTGGAACCAAAACATATTAGTTACCACAATTACTGAGGAAAAAATCTGGAAAACCCATAATGCTATTTTCCTAGTCATTTTTCAGCAATTGAGCTGTAAAAAAAAAAAAAAAAAAAAAAAAAAAAAAACACTTTTCTCTAAGGCATCTGCTTTTAGCTGGTGCATTATATGACTGCTGTACAGAAAGTTTCAGTGTATAATGATTATAATATTAATAAAAAACTACAATTATGCCGAGAGCACACTCTTCTGTAGCTTAAGGAGCATGTATGCATACCCTAGGTAATTTCTTTTAGAAGTCCCTAAATATTCTTCAGCCACAGACAGTCTCACTAACAACCTGCTAATTTTAGAAACCATTCCTACAGATGCAGCTTTATAACTGCAGATAACAGATCTACAACACACAGATGCTTTTGCAAACCCCAGTGATGGAGGCGTTCTCACGGGACTGTCACTCAGCGAGCGCCAGCGGCCGATGCGGGTCTTGTGGCTCCAGGATGTAACGCGCCCCCCGTGAATTCCTGCAAGGACCGCGGGACCACGCTGGTCTCTCTGTTCCCAGCCGCTCTGCCACATTCACGGGTGAGATCAGAGACACAAGCAGCAAAGCAGCTGGGAAATGAGTAAGGCAGGGACGTGGTCCCTCCATCTCCGGCACGGAGACACACCGGCAGCACGGATTTCTCCCCAGGGAATGTGGAGTGGGAGGAAGGAGGAGACCGGTTCCAAGGTCACTGATGGAAAATGCTGCGGGCCTGGCCACCTCCCCTGTGGGTTGGAAGGGACTGTGAAACAGGCTCTCCTTGGAAAGTTTCCCATGGAAGACTCGCAGAGATAACACAGAGAGAAAACGTGCCAACGGTTGCGTGTGCAAAGAGCAGAAGATTGTAAGGTTTGGGGGCGGAGGAGAGCGTTTAACAAGGACAAAAAATAAATTTTAAAAAAGCCCCCTGAGAGAGCCTGATGGTGACATCAAAGGGCTTCCACTCTGAGACTCCCGTTCAACATTTAGCCTGAAGCAGGAGCAACTGAGAGCTGTCACCAGTAGCAGATTTTCAGTAGCTCGTACGACGAAGAAGCCAGTGAGCCCAGCTGAGCTCCTACGGATCGCGTCCCTGCACTGCAGAGTGGCTGCTTGTTAGCTTCCCTAATGAGCCTTCTTCAGCCCTGCCATCCCTTCCGCACACAGTGACTTCACTCCCCAGTGGTGCAGATCCAGTGCCTGGCACACATGGAAACTAGTAACATTTTCAAAGACAGAAACCCTAGTATTTGTCTTAACGTGGTACTCACGAGTCCACTGTGCAGGCACTGAACACAGTGAAAAGCTAGTTTATACCCTAACGAGTTCCTGCCATATATAAAGGACATATGAAAAGACAGCAGATGGACACTGGTGGGTAGTATGGGAAATGACAGGACAGTACTGGACAGCGTGAGCTGTCATCGTTTCTGTAGACCTCTCAAAGTGGAGATAAGTTGATGGAGGAGAAAGAAGGTCGGTGATGTTTTCAGAGCACTTTCTCCAGCATGGAAGGAAGTTTTAAGAAGTAATACATTGGGAGCAGCGAGGGTTATCACCATTCAGAGGCAGCAGTGGACATTTCTGTAAACAAAAAGACAACAGGCAGAGTGGTGCTGGGCTGCTGAAAGCCTCACTAGTGACACCAGCTCATGTCTGACATAATAGGCAGCGAGCTTGCAGTACAAAAAGTTGCAAAGAGGGCTCTATGCAGACAAAGCACAAGGAAATTAGTTTTTCTTTCAATTTTTCCAAAAAGGGCAGGGGTAGACGCAGAGTGATACTGCTAGTATGCAGAACAGGACATTGCAGAAGAGTCGCAGGAGCATCTGACAAATTTTACTTCTGTATTCAGATGGGAAAGGTTGCACTTCAGAGTCATTGTGCATGAAGAGTTGGTAAAATTCAAATGCAGTCTGAATGCACAAGGAAAAAGCCCTGCCTAGACAGAGCTCCCGCAAATAACAGCAGGATGGTGCTGGTGTTGACTGCAATCATGCAAAGGAGGATGGAGAAATGGAGAACTTGCAGCACAGTGTGGGTTTTTTTCCAGCTTGAACTTGAACTGATTCTTGGGGCAGGATTCCCCTCATCTCATCTCAGTCATCTACACGCTGCTGAAGTAGTTGTGCAATGGAAACTCCATAGGCAGGAATACACTGCTGGTGACATCCTATTTATGGCTGCTGATTTTGCAGGTGTTCCTCACAGAGTAACAGAAATAGGCTTCACCCCCCTGTGCTGAAGTCCCACAGAGGGATCTGTCATGGGACAGCAAGGGCAGGCAGCTCGCAGCTCTCTGCCACTGCTGGGGAAGCTCTGGCCCAGCAGGCAGAAAGGTTGGGGTGTGTGGAGCTAGGATAGTGCCCACGGAGCAGGCAGAGATCTCCACTGTCTCCTTCAGGATGAGTTCCCACCTGGATGTGTATTGAGATGAGACCAGCAGCAATGGCTCATTGCAGACAAGGTCCAGCCTACTCAGAAAGTGCTATATCCAATGGAATAAAGGCCTTTTTTCACATATTTCAGGAAACCCCTTTCTGCACTAACTCTTCAGGCTACTTCCCTTTATATATATATATATTGAAACATCACATAAATCCTTGCCTATAACTCTTTCTCTACATATTTTGCATGTCTGTGAGGGAGTCTGTCAAAAGTGCCAGTGTATCATGCTCAGTTCTGCTGAGACCAAAATACTTTCCCATTTCTCTCCAGAAAGTTACAGAAACAACTGTCCGTGTTTATTCTACGACTGTGGCACTTTTCCCAAGCCAGACGGGGGACACACACAGGCTTCTGGGGGTCTCTCATCCACACGCCTTCGTATGGGACACATGGGCTTGCTTCCAGCTGAGACTGCTGGAAGACGTGCTGCTGTCTGAAGATGAGCTGACACCAAACCCCACAAGAATCTGAGGCAACTCCTCCTCGAAACCACTCGTCTTCCCCTTTCTTGGATAAACATTGAGCAGCAGGAAGCTGCCAACAACCACCAGCACCCGTGGGATCACCATCCAGCTGGGACTTCCCTTGACAGGGCCATCTGTGGAGGAGCTTGCAGCAATCTGATTCCAGGCATGGTTCACGAACCCGCTGCTCCAGATGTGACCTTGGCTGCTGGAGGCTTCGGCGGTTCTGGTGACACGACTCACGCTTCTTAAGAGACGGCAGGAAGGCTGCGGAGACTGTGCAAAAATAACCAGCTGCCATTACTGCTGACACGTCCTCTGCTCTCCAGCCTTTCTGGGCTGTGCAGGAAAAGAAGGACCATGAAATCCCCTTCCAAAGGAGGGGGGGCGAGTTAGAAGCTATTTTAAATCACTGCTCTTCAGTGCAAGAAATTAAAACTCCCCACACTTCAGCAGAGAGACTCGAGAGCACTTTATGCTGAGCTGCCCTGGAGATTTTTAACGCTGCACAGCAGCAATGCACCCGGGACTGGCGGTGTAGTGGCAGAAATCGCTGTGACTTTCTCTGCTGGAGAAGTCAAGCTGCGAATTGTAAAGGTTCATGGGCCCTATGGCTAGAGCACAGTATAGGACATTTCCATAGGCTGCTGCCACCTGCAAGTTCCCTTTGCAATACATTAGCGCTTTCTTACTTTCAACATTGTGCCCATGCAATAGGGCCACAGTTTTCATTCCTGGATGCTGTGAGTGAGCTTATTAAGCCTATACAGCTACATAAAGGTCCTACCTGCAAAGGTACAAGTACCTGCAGTTCTTAGTGACCGCAGCGAGCCCTGCACATTACTCAGTGCCTCATAAGATTAAATCCTTTCCTAAGTGATGAGCTCAGCTTTCAGTTCAACAAATTTAACTCAAGATTCAACATGTGAAGAGATGAATTCATAATAAATTATTGTTATTAATGATACTTTACATTAAAAACAGCACGCTTCAGCTCTAATCTCAAGGCCATTGACAGCATGGGCAAATAGACTAATTATCCTTTATTTGCACTGTGATTCTATATTCCTACTTACACAGGAAAGCTGACTGCAGTTCACGGCATTACAGCCTTTGGGCAGAAAAAAAGGAAAATGTCCACAAACCAAGGATATACCAAGGTTATAAATTAAATAATAATAATTTTCCCCATTCTACAGCACCTGATTATGCCTATGACAAACATCCCTTGCCCTTTTTGAGCTGTGAAAAGCTGATCAATTTTTACCCTAAGCTCTCCAAACCTTTATTTTATGTGCCACACTTTTCTAGCAGCATTATGACCCATGACAGCTGACACAGGGACCTCGAGCCATACAGCATCCCTCCCCACTGACCAGCTCCATACTCCTACAGCCTTGGGGTCTCCGGTCCCACAGCAGCTCTCCTACCAAGCAGAGGGCTCTATTTTTAGTACTAAAGGTCTTTGCTCAGGTCACATTTGGGACAGGTTCTTGTTTTATCAAAACCAGCTTGCAGGCACAGGATGCTCTTCAGATTATTGCTTTGCAGGGAACTGAAATACATACAGTTGAATCTCAGAAGAGCAGCATAAGCACTCAGGCTCTCCAACCTTGAAAAGCACATAATTCTGCAATTAAATAGTTTGTTTAAATAAGAATGGCAAGATGTTCACAAACATTGAAAACCACTGGCTTAACTGCTGATCTAAAACATCTGCAAGAAATATTTGTTCTTTGAAAGTGCTGCTACTGTGCTGCTAGCCCAACCAAGAGTTACACAAACCCATTCAATTGTGTCTGGGGTCTACAAGAAGCCAAGGCACCCAATAAACACAAAGGTTTATGAAAACTTGGCTACACACATCTGATTATCCCACCCCGTGTTTGACATACCAAGTCCTGAGTAAAGTTTAGCGACAAGAGGACCCAGGCTTCCAGAAACACGTGGACTTGCAGGAAGTCAAACCACCATGCAAAGATCCCAGGTGAACATGATCAGAAGAATTAGCCAAGACCTTGCTTGTTATGACGCAGTGGAGTAATGCTGCTTCCAATTTATACAAACCTTTCTGTTCTTCAGTCTTATCTCTAAACTGGCATAAACAGCAAAACAGAGCAGCAAAGATATTTTATTAGGTCATGTTGCTTTTTGCCTTAGATTCTATTCACAAAGAAGCATGCAGTTATAGTCAGTCTGGACTCGTGTTTTACAATACATATGCTCTCACATGTTTTAAAGGGTGACACCCCATCCTACCCTCCTTTTTCGCTCAATTGATTTTGTGTAAATGTGTGAGCATCAGCAGGTCCTTCAGGACAGGAAAATGACTTTAAGCACTCACAATGAGTAATCACAGCTTTTTCTTACTCCTCCATCCTGAAGAACCTGAGCTAGGCTGACAGCTGCCTTATAGCACTTCATGATCCAGAGATCATTGGACTCAGATTAGCTGCAGGTTTGAGATGCATCTGCCAGCACCATATCCCCAGTGAGCTCCTCAAAAAAAAAGGCTACAACTGAAAAGAAAGTGGAGGCTATATCATAATGCAACAACAAAAAAATTAACATTTAAATAGAAAAAAAAAAGAGAAAGAGAGAGAGAGAGAGAGAGAGAGAAAATGTAGTATTAAAAAGAGAAAGAGAAAGAGAGAGAGAGAGAGAGAAGAAGAGGTTTATATGTAGCCCAGCCCACCACATCCCTGCAGCTGGATCCTTGCCTCCAGCAGCTCGCTGGCTCTCTGAGCAGCAGCAGGCTCTGCCCATTCCCTCTGGTCTTCTTTCCATCTGCTCCTGCCACGTCCCACAGCCTCTCAAACCTCTCCCACCTCGAGCAAGCCCAGCAGTGTCCCTTGGGGAGGGATGATCTCACCTTCCTTCCAAGGCATCGCACCTCCCTCAGTTGTGCAGATGAACGATGATATTCATAACCATCAAAAATTCAGTTACATCATGGACTATATCAGGACAAAGCACACAGGCTAAGCTGCTCTCCTTCCAGCACCAAACCAGGAAGAATTGAAAAACATTTCTTAACTGTAGAGTCTGGTTTTCACAACATCGCTGCTTAAGGATGTAACAGGCTTTACTCAGTTCTTACTATCAGTACAACTGGTGTGCTCACTTCCAAATTAAACAAAAAAGTATTACTTTTCCAAAACCAAAATTTGGAATTTAAATTGGAAGGTGGTGGTCCTTAATCCCCAGTGTGAGGCACATGGCCCATCTCTAGGTGGAATAACTAGCCAGTGGGTGGATTTCATGGAATTCATGCTCTTGTGTGCATGTAATTTATTTGAAAATATGATTTAGACATGCTACTCTCAGACCTCTACCATTTCCATCATGCAGAATGTTCCCAAGAATTTCACATCCCATCTGTCATCACCAGGATTCTCTGGTTGTCTTTGATACTAAAGAGAATTGAAAATCAACTACTACATTGAAAAAAAAAAAAAAAAAAGACAAACAGGAATCAGATTAAATTCTGCCTTGAGAAGAGATCTGTCTTCTCAAAAGTAACGTTTTCATCCTTAGAAAGGGCCAGAAAAGGAAGTCCCAAAAAGCCAGTTCAGAATTATGTTCTCAGAGTCATCTTCCTGCTATTTACCTTGTGGAATATGGATTGAGTAACAGGCAGTCAGGTCCAGGTCTGTCTATTTGAACATCGGGTTTCTAATTGATTGCGCAGTACTTGGAATCTATTAAAGGGCTTCTATAAATTACATTTCTGTATAGGCCAGGCTGCCTAGATGTGCAGATGTTAAGAACTGGCTAATCCTAAATAAACCTGGTAAAAACGTTTGCCTTCTCAAATTTTCCACTAAATTAATTGTAGAGATTGTGTCACTGAATCAATACAGTGCGAACCCTATAATGTTGATGTTTGTCACAAACCCATAAGCAGTCTGCTCACATGGAGACCTCATTATTCCAGACATTTGGCCCATATCAAACAGCAGCTCGGAATAAGACGTTGTGTCATGTCTCTGAATCTGAGATACAAGACAGCCCAGGTGATCACTTCGGGACTTCACACGGATTCTTTTATGCTATCATTTTCAAGACTCCGAGTAAGGAAAGCATCCAGTTGCCTTTTATGAAAGTACAAAAAAAAATGCTTACTCTTACAAAACTGAGAGTGTGTACAACCTTGGAAAAGCACACATGTGAGTAATGTTAACTTGGTACTTGTATACATCCATTTCTACATTATTTTCCAGATCCTGAGATCACCTCTGACCTTCATCCTTTTTTTCTCTTCATTTCTTTGCTGGCACCAGCTTGTTCCCTTTTTCTCTTCACCTCACACCCTCCCTCTTTGTTGCAAGTGCTCAGCTCTTCCAGCGCGACCCTCTCCTGCTCAGATAACTGCAATCTCTTTTCTTTTAAACATTTTCTTCCTTTCTCCACCCCTGTTTAGCTGACAAAATTTACTGATCACCTCACATCCTTCCTTTCCACTGGCTGCCCTTACCTGCCAGCACCTGCTGGCACTTTCTGCCCTGAATTCTGTTTTTCCATTTTTCTTGGTAACTCTGCAATACCAAATGCAGCCAGTGCACAGGTTACAACCTCAGACCTCTCCATGTGGGTCCACAGGATCATATTCCCTGTGTTTATCTTCTGCCTCTCTCAAGGCCCATACATTTTGTGCCCTCACTACACAGAACGACTCCAGGACAGCATGTGCAGTGTTTCATGAGTGAATCCCACTCCCAAAACTTAGATGACATAGGATAGAGGCAACATTTCAACACATGTAATGGCCTAGCCAGACAGAATGGCTGAGGTTGGAAGGGACCTCCAGTGGTCATCTAGTCCAACCCTCCTGCTCAAGCAGGGTCACCTAGAGCATGCTACACAGACTCCAACATCAGGTCTAAAACGAACACACTCCCTACCACCATCCTCCCTTGTCTCCTTTTTTGCAAAAAGAGGACAGAGACAGGGAAAGGTGAGCTGATCTCCAAGGTCACCAGCCTCTGGCACAGCAAGGAAGAGATGCCCCAAGTGACACAAAGCTCCCTGCCTATCTTTTGCTTACAGTGAGCTGAACTTGTCTTTCCAATGAAGAAGGAAGGAAAATGGTGCTGTGTCCCACCTCAGGAACCCACTTACATGCTGGTCTCTGAGCCTGCAGAGCGGGGGCTGCTCCTCTTTCCTTAACTGGACTGAACCTTGGATCTACAAGGGGTTATAAGCCAAGTAATAGCTAGAATATATGTAATTATTAGTAGACTTTTAAGTCATTTAGTGCTGCAACAGGAGACTGACAAGCCTGGCAGCTGGAACATTCTTCATTCCCCGGATAAGATAGAGCACAATGCCAGCGAGGCAGGTTGGTCCCCACCAGGCACCTGCGCAAGGCACCAAAGACATTTTCTTGCTTGGTATCATTTAAGTCTGTGTTTTTCCTCATTTGAGATGAAAGCAAATAGGAAGTCTTGTCCTTGTGTAACATGAAGAAGGTTAAATGTCATGGTGACCAGAACAAGAAGCTGGGAAAAACTTGTTGGGAATGCTCAGGGAAGGGCCACACAGCCTCTGCCCTGCTGTAACTGCATTGCACTGGGGAAGCCCCTGGGCAGGCTGGATGGATTCTCTCAGGGATCTTTACTTCAGAGAGAAACCTGCAGAAAGGTGAGCCTCCCACACAAGGTCACACAGGAAACTGAAGGTAGTATTTTTTAATAATTGGCTGTGGGAAATTAGCAGCAAGCGGTATTATAAGCGCCTGCCAGAAAGACATGTCAAGAAAGCGGGCTGGCTGTACAGAAAATAATTTAGGAAAAATAATAAAGAAAACCAGACAACAACCCAGACTGAATCCTTCTGTGTTTGTCTAATTTCCTAGGAAAACAGACATAAGCTGCAGAATGAATCCAATTTGTCAAATGAAGTGACAAGATATTCAGGGCAGGAAATGGGGTAAAGCATTAACAATTCCTATTGAGGAATATTAAGATATTTTAAAGGCAGAATATAATCAAGCTCAGCACTAGGTGAGTTGGTGTGTCCCCACTCACAAACAAGGAAATGGAAGCGCAGAGAGGGGAGTATCTTATCCAAGAGCCCCGGTGAGTCACAAGCAGAGGACGGGTTTACAACCCACCACCCCCAAGTCACACTTATCTGCTCCAACCACCACATTCACCGTCTCCAGGATATGCTCAGGGAACAGCATGTTCAGGAACTGCTCAGCACAAACACAGCTGGTATTAGAGGAAAGCCTTCCTCAGTGCTCCAAGCCGTAGGCACTCAGGGACATCCTGCGTTTTGGAGCCAAGGTGGAGGTGGAGATGGGACAGCCAGCCAGCATCGCACCCTGAGTGTGAGCCGCACGGGGGTCCACGTGCTCACAAGTGTGTCTTCATCCAGCTGCGTCTGGGCTAGAATGGTAACTTGAGAGTGGGGCTGTGTTTAGTTGACCAAAACATAGAGAGGATTTAATGATTTTTGCACCCACATCCACAAGGGGAAAGCACAGGAGGTAGTAAAGAACAGACTGAATGTGAATGATGCTGATCCATGTTGCACAGACCCTCGAGGAGCATTTATGGTGGCTATCAACTCACAGGGTACAAACACTGTCATAAAAGCAAGGGAAATAGAAGGTACTTCGAGCTCTGGGCTCTGTCCCAAAAACACATTTGGGATCTTGCATGATGCTTCAGTATTGGTTATACAACCAGAAGCTGCTCCCGACAGAAATTAATAACCTGTTTTCAAGTTAATAACCCGAGGTTACTTCTGTAATATACAAGGTTACTTATACAAGAGCTCCTGGCACGCAGCACCATCTGCTGAGTGGCAGGTTCAGGAGCTGGCAATGTTACAGAGCCGTCCCACACTTTCCCTCCCAAAGGAAATGTGCTCACACTCCCAGCCGCACCGCTTCTTATCTAACACATCTAGGCGGCGGCGAGCAGACAGACTGAGGTCTCCAGGGCTGGAGTCCAGCAAGTGACACTTTTGCTTTGCTGCTCCCGCACCACCTCTAGCAGCTCTCCCAAACTTTTCTCTTCTTCCACACTCTGTTTCCTGCCGTCTACCTTGCTGCTCCTAATCCAAGAAAGGATTTCCTGAGCAAACCTCTGAAAACAACCGATTTTTCAGTTTCTTGGCAACAAGCCGAGTTATCAGGCAACAGTGTTGTTTAAGTAAGCCCAGAGATAAAAAGAAAAAAAAAATCTAAATTTTCTTGAAGACTTATTATGGGGTGGGATGGGGAAATCATTTGTTTCAAGTTGAATGGAACCTTTTCTCCATACAGCTTTAAAGATACTTTAAAGTAAGAATGCAACAATTTTCAAAGCAGAAAGTATATATTCATTTCTTTTTGAAAATATTTTTCTCTGGTTGCTATTTTTCTCTGCTGCTATTCCTGAATGTATCTTTCAAGCAGCCTTTCTCACTGCCTGCAAACCTGTCTCTTCAAACAATCTCTCCTTTCATCTTGTCAGCATCGGTAAAATTCACAAACCCGTCCTTCCTTAAATTGCCACCCTGTGTCTTGTCTTCCTCGGATTGTTAGCTTTTTAAGCAGAAAATGTGCTTTGCTTGTGCTATGAAAAAAAAAAAGAAAAAAAAGAGTGTAAACGTATGGTGCTCAAAAGAGACCTTATGTTCCTTTATCGGGCAGGAGAAATGAGGCTTGTCCTTCCCCCATGTGGGGCACACTGCCAGGCACACCGCCCAGCACCATGAGGCCAGACCCTGGAGAGCGTGAGCATCCTGACCCTTTGGGCTATACCTGACCCCATGAGAACGGATGCTTGTTCAAGGGAAATGGAGGCTCCCTTGGTGAGGATCCCTGGGGAGCTGCCAGCATTTCTCGTGATTACTTTTATTTTTGTATAAGCAATTAGCAAAAACAGGGAATGCTCTTCCCTTTTCCCAGCATGTCCAACCCAAGCTGGTTAAGCGTTTTCAGATCTGTCTAGGCAATAGGGCTGTACCTGCTAGCCTCAAACCCTGTGGCACAAAAGCTCTCCTCTCCATTAAAATATCTGAAAAACAAGACAAGTCACATATCAGAAACTTGTTTTTTGTAAAGGTCCTTTACAGAAGTAGAACAAATACCTGTGCACAAGCTGATGTTTGAAGCTTTACAACCATATTTCAGAGAGCAGCTTGACACAGATGGGACCATGTTTTCAGAAGGGCTGTGCAACCTCAGGGCTGCATAAATGGAGCTTGGCAATGCCTGCTCAGCACTTCTGAAGGCAGGGAAAATCCAGCAACCAAACCCCCCAAGATGTTCAAATTAACAGTGAGTGGTCAGTCTGGCACCTCTGGCCCTAATGGGAAAGTTTTAATACCAATTCCTCCCCAAAGCAGTCAGTCTTAGGAAAACCCCTTTCACTTTCTATTTAAAATGAAAATGCCAGAAATTCCTTGCTTTCACCTTAGAACAGAATACAGAGTAAAATGTAGTATTACACCCATTTGAGGCACCACCCTGGGGCCACAAGGTGAGTTCACCTCTAAGACACAAGCAGGCTTGCAGGTGAATGAAGGAGCACCCAGGCATTGCTCGTGCTGATGTACAGGACAGCTGGATGTGCTACGGACAGATTCCTCCTTCGCTGCTAATGTCTGTGCTCAAATTAGTGTCTTTGGGATGAACAGCTCTTGCAAAATAAACACAGTGAATTCTTAGAACTCATCTAAGCAGCAAAGGAAATCCCCTGAACGAACTGGGTTCGGTGCAGGGGTTTGGAGTTACACGCTGAGAAACTTTGCTTGTTTAACAGAGAGGCTTTCTCGAGGGTAATAAAACTCTCGCATTGTTGTGCCAGGGATTTTCCATTAGGTGTGTGTCAGCGGGTGGTGGGAGCTGCAGTTTCTGTGGCCGGTCATAGAAATGGAATGAGATCACCCGGAGAAGCCGGCCACAGATCGCAGTGAGTCCACAGCGGCACGAACCGGGAGGACGGCTGGGGGAGGGATGTTTGCATACTGCTAAGGGGTCCCCAAAAGGGATTTTTCTTTTTCCTCGTGCATCCACTAGCTAGCAGTCATGTTCACATCTGATAAAACAGTCCCAAGGTTTCTCTGTTTTCCTTCAACCCAGGGGAAAGTCTCTCACCAGACAGGCTAAGTGAGGCTGACGTATGGTTCTGCCTCCTTCCCAACTCCCTAAAATCCCATAAGCAACCCCACAGCATGGAGACAGAGGACTACAGCCTCTCCCTTTCCAACCCAAGGCTTCTCTAGGGAAGGCAGTGGTCAAACCTCATGCAATCCCCCACTGCCCTAGGCAGAAGGGGCTGAGGGACAGGAATTCACCCAGACTCAAGGGAGCAGTGATCCCGTGGCAGACAAACCTACAACTCTCTGTTACTAATTGTTGAGAACAAGGAGTGAAGGACATGGCTTCGTGTCTGGGTCAGACCAAATTGATGCCTACAGCAGCCTGGGGCAGGACAGCACTATGTGCATCTCTGTCTATGTTAAAAGACACCTCATATTACATCACTAGGGGTTCTTCTCACTCATGTGTGACAGGGAGCTGTTTTTTAAGGTGTGAATTAATGGGTACTCAGGTATGCAACCAGAAGGTTGTAGCCATAACATTTTTGCTAACTGCAGGGGGAAAAAAAAAGCACCTCTGCCTTCCCTTTGATCCCTTTGATGAAGTATTCATTTTGCACATCACTGCTCTGGGGATGCCAGTTAAGGTTAGTTGTTCTTAACCTCCCTGCTTCCTGGTATTGCTTTTCCTACTAGTTGCAATCAGCTAGTGCCATAAGCCCACTGATGGGCATCATAAGAGCACGGAGTGTTTGGCTGTGAAACAGAAGAACACGTATTGACTGTAACTATCCCCACTCCTATCAGATTTCCTCATGGAAACACTAATGCACAGTAAACAGGCAACATTTCCCTGACAAGACCGTGATACCATCATAGGCCTCACTCCCAAATCAGGTCGATACCAATCTACAGTTTCATGATGTAAGATTTCAGAATGGGCCTGGTGCCTCCAAACCACCAGAGCAGGTTGATGAAGGTGACACAGAGCCACCGAGGAATCACGGCACTTCCCCTCAAGCTGTGCTGGCCAGCCTGACCTTCAAAGATCATTTCCACTGTTCAAAACCACAACAATATCCCTCAGGACAAGGCCAATGGGTATTTTTATTTGCTCCTTCAGGAGTATAAACTCTGAGCTGGCTGCCTAATGGCACGATTCTCCCAGACACATCCTAACGAGGCAGGGCAGCATCCAGTCTGCGTGAGGGATGCTGAATGACTCCCACCTCCTTTGCAGTCAAGTGCAGGGCAGTGCTTGTGCTGGGGGCTGTGTGCTGGCTCCTGTGGAGGTATACTCAGTACTATGAAATTTAATGATTGTAGGCAGAAAGTCACCACTGAAATTACGTGTGGAATGGTCTTAAGACTTGCTCAAAGAGGAATTTGTTCTTTAAACTGGAGCCCAAATGAAACTCTGCAGATCCCATCTACATCTAATTGTGCGAAAGCCGAGGCAGAACCACACACGTTCCTCCCACAGTCCCCAAGAAACCTGAGCCACGACACAAAGGGCACAGCTCCTAGAGCCTCTGGCAAGATCATCCTTACAAATGGGCAGTAGCTGTGATGGAAGCATGAAATTTGGCTTTCCTGGTCTTCTCTGAAAGCCAAGGAATACAATTCTAGCCAGCAGGCTGGACAGCAGCAGGGGAAGTAGCAGGGCTGGTCCTAGCAGTGCTATAAGCATTGTTAGCAATGAGGGAAAGGCAGCAATAGGATTGGAAGAAGGACATGCAGAGGGAAAATGCAAATGTTGAAAATAGCATTGAGAAAGTGATGAGCTCTAAAGAAGCAAAAGCTGAGAGGAAGAGGGAGCTAAAAGAGCTGTAGCAAGTTCAACTTGTGTATGAACACTCAAATTTCTTTATAATCTCCCTCCTTGCTTGAGGCAACAGAGCATGGGTTGGCTCCAAATTTGAAACCAACTACATTGCACTGGAAGGATGGGTCTAGCCTGGAGCAGACCATGTGAAACTGATAAATAAAGAGAGGAATGAGACAAAGAGGGAATCTTGGAGGTGTGGGGAGGAAGTAGGTGAACTAACATTTTGAGAATGGATGTACTTTCTGTAAAACAGAAGAGATGGCAGGAAATAGATGTGATCCGTTTAGTATTGTGTGCAAATCCCTAGGCACCACACAGTTTCATCTGCAAGCTTGTTCCTTTACTGTAGTTTACTGTAGGAAAACTTTGGGACTTAGGCATGAACCACCAGGTCTGTACCAAGCATCTCGGGAGAACATCTTATCCTTCCTGACCTCTCAACACTGTGTATGCCATCTAATTTTGATATTAAATGTATTTCTACGAACTGGTGTGTTATGCTCATGCCTGTGCTTGGCATTAAACAGCTACTATATTCTATCTTGCATCCAGAAGGACGGCTGCCTTAAGCCAATGCTACAGGAACTTTAAAATAAAACATAGCATACGTTCAGGATGACTAATACATTCCCTGGTGCTGGCTTATATAGAACATATTGGAGAAGTTGCTTTATTTTGTGTCTGTCTTTTAGAAAATGTGACTCCCCATCCGTTTTGCTCAGCTGGGGACAGCAGACAGCCTTCCCACGGGAGCATAGGGCTGCAGAGATGTGGCTCTTCCGAAGCACCTCCGCGTCTCTCCTCAAAAAACCTCTGAGGAGCAGCTCTGCAAGGGGCAAGGTGATTTTCATTCATGTTAACTCAGCCTTTTTAATCACACCTAGGAAGGAGTCCAAGAGTCCCTCTTGAAACATCCACAAGAACCCAGCCGAGGGAAACGTAGGCTCCTTGTGGGCTTTTAAGTCAATAAAACCCAGTGCTCAGTTGGTCCCGGGGGCCCTATCTGCAATGGGAGGGTGATGGCAATGTACTGAGCCCATCGTATTTCCCAGTCTGTTGCTTTCTTGCCATCCCCCAGCTCCCTCCCTAAATCACTTTAGGTGACAACCAGTCCAGATTGATGTGAATGTGACAGGGAAAGGCTCCTCCTTTCCTCCTTTAGCTCCTTGTGCTCACCACTCATACCGAGGTATCTAAACCCGAGCTGCAGGCATAGTGCCTGTGTCTGGGTGAGAGGTGAGCTGTCCTGAGCAAACAAGCAGGTTTCCTTTCACAAAGCACTACTTTACTCTCTTGGTTAGCTAGTTTGATCATCTGCTAATGAAACGCTTTAAAATAAAAGCAAACTTCAACAGGTAAAAGCAGAGAGAAAACCACAACCACTGACTAATTAAAGCCTTTTTCTAATGCACAAAAACCAAGACCACCCAATGGCAAGGGCAGAACTGATGAATCCTGCTAAGGATTTCTCAAGCCTTTTTCGCCCCTTCTGCAGCACACAGGAAGGATGATCTTGAAGTATGAAACATAATTGCATCCCACAGACACGCTACTCATTAACTGATTTTTCATTTTTGAAAAGATAAACAGTAATAATAGACCAGTGCTGAATTACTGAAGAGCACTCTGAATTACCTGGACCTATGAATTAAGATATACATCAGATTTTGACCTTGCATCCATTCTGGTTTGAGCTGCTTTAGCTGGGTGGGATTAAAATCACATCAATAACAATACTTCTTTTCTCCCCCACCTAAAACACAAGCATCACAAAAGATCTTCCCAGTTTCTCATCATAATGGTAGGAACCATTAGGAACTTCATTTTCAGGGGAAGGCTCTGGAAAGATGTAGAAGATGGGGAGTATAGCCCTGTCACATCAGAGAGAGCTACAGGATGTATTTGTGTTCTTCAGCTGTCTTCACTCAACCACCTGCTCAGAGAAGAGATCATGGGGTTTGTAACTTGAAGACAACTCAAAAAAGATTCTGAATGCAGTCCGAAGTACCTAGTAATCTGGAGGGCCAGGTTTCTGAGGTGGCTGCAGAAAGTAACCTGGAATCCAACTACATCTGGCCTTCTGCTCACCTCCACATGGCACCTTCACTGACTTGCCATCATCAACATCAGTAACTCCTATACACTTGGCTGTGATATGAAAAGAGAAATAAAACGAGACACTTACCCTCCTTCAAAGATCTTGATCCTGACCGGCTCCCCTCTTTTGGTTACGAGAGCCTCTTCTTCTGATTTTCCTCTTTTATCCTCTTCCTTCTCAGCTCTAGTTATATCTTTTCGACCTTCATTAGAAAGGAGCGAAGGCAAATGAACCTATCTCCCCAAAAGAGCAAAACAATCATTGATTACATACAAAATCACTCTACAAGCTCCACAGACCAAACACTGCAGGCTGCCTCAGAAAGAACCAGCAACCTACCACACACGCTGCTCCTGACAGCTAAGTGCAGTAATTAGGAAAACATCTCAAGAAATGGGGCCTCTGTGTCTGGATTTGCAGCTCAGCTGGATATGTTACATTTACAGTGACCACTTACAAGCAGGGAACGTGCTTAAACCACCCCCTGCAGCACGGTGCCAGCTGGAACACCGAGGCACAAAGAAGTGTGGTGGCTTGGGGTCACTCTGAGCATGTGGCAGGGCCGTGGGTCCCTGGTCCCAAACTGTCCTTGGATAATCCTCTCTAAAATATGCGTCCACAAAGATCTCGAGAGCAGACATCTCTAGAATTCACACATCTAACCTCAGCCCTTGGATTTCCCCCTCCACACATGCACACACATTCACACAGTTTTGGACTCTAGCCATCTAAACTTGATATAAATCACATAACAGTCAAAGCTCTTGTGTGATTTCCTTTCACCAAAACCCTGCTGCCAAGGGTGCAGTATGTAGAAAGCCAAAAAACAATGGGAGAAAATAATCCTCAACCTCCCCACGTGTTCCCAGGATGATTTTGCGTTTTTCACTGTTAAACCTGCCACCCTTTGTTCAGACCCAGCTTTGGTCGTGCATGGACATCTCATCTCACATATTTAATATTATTTGTTAAAGTGTATGGGGCCTAAATATTACATTTGCCCCTGTACCTCCATGCAGTGCAAGGGGAGCTCCCCACCTGGAATGAAACCTTGGGACATTTCTCTGCTAAAACCTAACATTACAAATAATGGGTCTCTGAAGCTTTGAAAGAGGGAAGCAGACTGCCTTTTACCCAGGTTACTTTTTACATAAATGCAGTAATACCTTTGAACTATAACTGAATCGCCCACATTCTCACTTCATATATTATTTCTGGAAAAAGGCTGAAGGTGTTTGAGAGACCCAGGGTTGGTTGTGAGAGGGATTTTGGCCTGAAAGTAGCAAATGAACTGGTAGAAGTTTAAATCAGAGCTGGTCATCCCTGACTCTTTACAGTCACTGGAAACAGTGGCAGCTCTGAACAGTGATTCATCTGCCCTGCCTTAGACACACATCTTAAGGGGGGGATGAATCACCCAAGAGGTGCCTCTTTGTCTCCCATGGTTATAGAGGAAGCCACGAGTGACTAGCTCAAAGGGAGACATGCAAAATTTAGAGGGATGCAGCCCAGCCTCCCTGGCAGCACACTGCTGAAGCTACCACCAGATTTGCAGCGGCAAGAGGGATGGATTGACTAAAAAGTAGCTTTGCAACACTGAAGTCAAGCATTTCAAATTCGTGCAGTGATTTCTTGAGCTCAGCTCAGAGCATTAAATGCACCCGGGACTACCCCGTGTCTCATCAGCTCACACAGATGAGACCACATCCACACCATCTGACCCACATACACTTCCAAGACACCTCCTGGGAATGGCCCCCAGCCTGTCCTACCTCTCTAAATGTGCCTGTGAATTGCAAGGGAGAGGGCTGCCAGCCCAGGCCAGAACTGTGCCGGGGACCACTTTGACAATTTAACAGCAGAGGTGGGCTTATGAGGGTGTCTTTGGGCAGTGAGGGTTCTGTGCTTGGGGGAAAGCGGTGGCAAGAGATACCCAGAGCACCCTGAGCAGTGTGTGACCACCTCCTGATAGGAGCTGTGTGTTCGTAACACTGCTAGTGAATACCTTCCCAGTTCATTTCCTTATTTACTGAGGAATACAAAACAATTGACTTTCTAGATGCAGAATGAGGTTTATTTATTGCAACTTTTGAAAGCACAAAACATAGACAGATGAAAGGCACCATGGAGAGCCAAAATCATACAGTCACTACTACCTCCTTTTACAATCTTGTTTAATTTACAAACTGTGCAAGCCCAATACAGTGTAATTAACCATCCCTACATGCATGTTGCAGCCTACAGTCACTTCAGAATTGATCTGCTCAGTAAATCCCACTGGTAATTTAGAAATCAAGCCAAGTACGTAGACAGTATACACAGTACAACTGCTTGCTGGTAGCTTGCTGCATGCATAATTGTACAAAATGTAAGAGCCATTTTACATTTTCTGTTGTTTTGACTGACAACTTATAGTTACATAAAGAAGAAAATATTTAAGGAAAATAGCTAGAGCAGAGTTAACTGAAGGCTGAACTTTCAACCTTCGATTGATGCTACTGCTACGCAGCTCCTGGTAATCGCATCTTCCTGAGTAACCAGCAATGCTACTTCCTAATCTGTGCCAGTCATACGTATTTTAGTGACTAAACTGAGGATTTCACTCCCACTGATCATCTAATTAAAAATATTTCTCTACTTGGCATGAGGTCAATTTGTCTCCATTGAAATTAACGTTATTTCTGCAAAACCCACTCCTTTCAGCAGCAGGTATTAGTATTAAAATCTGGCTACACCATTTTCTAGGTGAATTTTGCAGGACAAACTCTAACTTTTGCAAACTATCCTGAAAATTGTAACTTTTACCACCAGTCAGTTCATAGGGTTTTGTGTAACCCCTTTTTTTTTTTTTTGAGTCTTCTGAGTAAATGTATGCAGTGAAATAAGTATTTTGATGACTAAGGGCTGAGCCACTCCTGTCTAGATCTGAACCTTTAACTTCATGGTATGAGGGTCTCCTGTATTTCTGAAATACACACTTCGTGTGCATTTTAGCACCATGTCAAAGAGCAAAGTTCAGAGGAGCACAGGCACTTCTATAGAGAATGAAATCAAGGATGGTACAACACCCTTCAGTTAAAATCCCTTGAAAAAGAGTGCATAAATATCAAGCATCAGTGTGGTTATTGCACTGCACAGGTAATTATCTGCCCCTAGGTCCCCAGAAATTCAGTCTTTTGGATTTCTGCAGGAGAATGATGGAAATGCTGAATAGAAATAAAGATTTATTGAATCATAGTGACTCTACTGTGTATTTTAAGACATATTTATAAGCAGCAGCTGCAGCAGTGATTATAATAAATTTAATATTCAGAGTTCATTTCATGATTCAGAAATAAAATGAATAATCCATCAATATAAATTGACTTGAGATGAATATCAAATTGCAAAATCTTTAGAGCAATTCTGTTTGCTAATCTACATGAACATGACCTGGATTAAAGGGATCTGTATGGTTCAGCATTAACCAAGAGAGAAAAAAAATTTGGCCTCAAAGTGAGATACAAAACACTAGGCAGTTACCAGAAGCATCTTAAAGACTTCTGTACCTATGTGGCCAATGACTCTGGTGAGCTCTGCCTGTGCAAAGCCGTTTACCTTGCTCCTCTTAATTCTAAAGACTAGGTATAAAATATCCGTAGATATCTAGAAAAGCAGGCAGACAGCTAAGGACATTAACTAAATGGACTAAACGACATGGCTGTTTTTACAAGACTCCATGTCTAACCTACTGAGGCACTTTTCTAAATGTCACTGCATGCTTATATGCTTCTTTGGGAGACTAAATACACTTGCAAATCTCCCTTTAATATTTTTAAATACTTTTAAGCACGCCTCTCCATGTTCATTAATGTGAGATCAGTAGATGCACAACCAGACAGAATCCCATTTCCCCAAGGTAATCCTTTTTCGTTTATAACATGCAAAATGTAGGGAATTATAACAGCATTTCTTAAAAAAAAAATTAAAAAAAAAATGTTGTAAAGCTATTTGAAATATCAAGACACAAAATGCAAATCAAGTCTAATCCTTTGTGCTCGAGCAGTGGCGGTTCATGGTGCGGTGGTGATTCCTACATGCTCTTTTGATTACAAGGCAAGTAGAAACTGGAGAACAGAAATATGGCACATTGCCTTGGAGCAGGCTTGCCTTTTTTTTTTTTTTTTTTTGGATTATAGTGGGTTTTAGCTTCTTCACTCTAAAAGTTTCACTGAGAACAAGTGCTTACCAAACTGAGAAAGGGGATGAACAAATTCCTATTAAACTAACTGTAGCAATTCCCCATCCCTCGTCCCCCTCTTCCCATGTATCCAAACAGATGAGGAGAAATATATAGGATTGCATTACCTCTGTCATTTTTGGCTTCCTGGAGCTGGACGGGACAAGCCTGCCTGCCTCTGGACGTGGAGCTGTAGCCATGGTGTAGGTTTCCCTGCTCACCTTCTGCTTGGACCTCAGGAGGGACAGGGCTGCTTTAGTGGATATACCCGGAAGGTTAGGATTATACAAGCTAATACACCAGCTGGCATACACTGAAGACCGTCGATCGACTTGCTGCATGTGATTTGGCTTTATGTAGTTTAAATAGCACCAACTGACATTAGTGGTTGTGTGGAGACTGGGGAACTGAAGTACCTTCTTCATATCTGTACCTTCTCGAGACTTCATTGCACTGTGCGCAACCTCAGATAGAGGTGCAGGACTTGGAGGGGTTGGTGGAGACTGCTCCACCAGCTCTTTGGAGTCTTCTTTCTTCACGGTTTGTAAAGGTGCCTTGCTGAGGAACTGCTTGCCAGCTGGCTGCTTATACTCTTCCAGTGCCTCAAAACTCGGAGAACCTGAATGGGACACAGCTTGCTGCAAAGTACTTGGGATTTCCTTTGGCTCTGACTGCTCTAAGGACAAACTAGGTGGTGTTTCAACCTCAACCCTGCCTTGACTTTCTGTAAGAAAGTGAGATTTATCCTGCTTTTTCCCTTCCTCCACTGCACTGGGTGGCTTCACCACTTCCAACTTCTCTTCTGCTTCAGACACTTCCTCCTCTTTCACTCTTTTCTGCTGTTGTGTTTCCATTGTCAGCTCCAAACTACCAGCTGGAGAGAGCATCCTCTTGCTTCCACCGACTGTCGACGGGCCCCCTTCTAGTCCAAGGACACTGTCCGATGGGGAAGTGAGGGGCATATAGCCTTTTCGTTCTGGCAGGGGCAAGGGCACTCTCAGATACGGGCTCTGTAAAATGCTTCTTTGATCCTCTGTGATCATCTGTGCCAGATCAAAACCTAGCCCGTGAACATCAGCGCTACAGACCAGGGTACCCTTGGGTTGGCGATCATCAAATTTTGGGAGAACGATAGAAGAGGAACTGCACTGGGACTGAGTGACCAGGATCTGGGACAGCGTTGTGTACATCGCGCTCCCGTAGGATGGCATATTTGTCTGGATGCGAACGGGGACAACAAGCGACACCATTGGGTCTGAGCGTGCAGGAACAATGAGCTGAGACGTGGATACGGACACCGAAGGGCTTGTGGTGCGGGTCAGAGGATGTAACCTACTGTCTGAGCCATATTCTGTGCATGGGGAAAGGCTGGAGGTTCCTGCTGCCGGGAACAAACTGGATTTGATCTGTGGTAAATGTCCACCAGTTTCACCTGGCAACTGGAGAGCAAACTGAGACTGAAGAGGCAGAAAAAAGGCTGAAGGGATCGGTGAGGAGCTGGGGTAATGCACCGGCAGGAATGAAGGATGCTGCCTGAAGGGCACCTCGGCAGGGTGAGACATTAATGGAGGGGCGATATGAAGCTGGCCTGGGTGGATGAGCGTTTGCTGGAGAGGCAGTGGCGGGGTCTGAAAAATGGAAGGAGGAATCTGAGGCATGGAGAACTGAGCAGAGAGAATGTCAGACATCGTGTGTGCGGCGAAGAGCTCTGCAGACTGCCCCGGCTGTGGCAGGAGGTGCTGGTAGGGAAAGATGGACACTTGAGGGGACATGTACTGCTTTTCATGCAGCGTTAGCTGGGGTACGGGATGAAAGACCTGCAGAGCTTCTGTGTATGGCTGGGTATACGCTGGCTGGGGACTGTCTTTCGGCTGACTCTTATCACTTGGGTAGGTGCTGTGAGAGGGCAAAGGGGATGAAGATGCTGGCTGAGGGGGCAGACTTGTCACAGGAGATTTACTTGAGGAAGGAATTGGATCTTCTGTCTCCGGCCGGCCTGCTGGGGCCGAGTCGGGGTCATGCTCTGGGTGTCTAGTGAGGGAAGCTTGCCTGACCAGGAAGCATTTCCGTCTCTCCTGTGGAGCCGAGGAGGTCGAGGGGCCAGGGGTGGAGGCAGGGGTGGATGACAAGCTCCCGTAGTCAAATGATTTGCTGCGGGTCTCTGACATCTGGGAAGGATGGGACACATTAGGTGTCTGCTCAGAGGCAGATCTCCGCATCTCCCTGGAATGATGATGGTGGCTTGGTACCATCAACATATGTGAGCCAACACCAGGAGGCTTCGGGTGGGATTCAGAGGGCTGGCTGGTGGACTCTGTCTTGCTGTGATCTTCACGATCAAATGATACAGAGTGGCTGGAGCCATGGGATATGCTGCTTTCCTGACTTGGACTTCTGGTGAGAGAGACTGATTCAAAACTGGACTCTCCGGAGGACTGAGCCATTTCTGCCAGCCGCAGCCGCTTCTTTTTTGGTGGGAGTTTCTCTGCAGGGAGCTGAGAAAGGGTTTGGCTTCTTTGCGGCCACTGAAATTCCTCTGTTTTTTCTGGCTCTTTTGGAGGAGGCTCTGGTTCTGTTTCTGGTCTGTCAGGTTCTTCCGTGACCAGAATCTCTGGGACCTGGATGTTGGGCTGCCGTACCAGCTTGGGCTGCAAAGAATGGGGTGGTCGGCTGTGCTGCGTGGCTGGCTGAGATGAATACTGTGACAAGGGCTTCTCTTCTCCCTCCAAGCTGCTCACCTGCTCAATGGAGTCAGACTTCTCAAAGGAACTCGTGTGCTGGATGACGGAGATCTCCTTTGAGGTTGTTCTTCTCTCTTTGCCCTCTGTACTTGAAGCCGGTTTGGTATTCCTGGAATGGAAGCTGGCACTGACATCAGAAGGTGTGGATTTACCCGGATCTGCTGGTGACTTAATGGATTCACGGGTTAAGTTTAAAGCAACGTCAGATGATGCTGGGTTTGCAAACTGAGTCCCTGGCCCAGTACTGGAGGAGGGAGTGTCAGACATCTCAAAAGCTGGAGGGTCCTCATCATCACCCAGACTCTTTTCTTTTCGTCTTTTTCGGAGTGGAGTAAGCTCCAAACTGCTCCCTAGTTTGTAATGCATCATCTGGGGCCATGTGTCAGGATCCACACTTTTCTCTGTCTCTGAAGAGGTATGGGAAGTGGAAGAACGAGGCTTTGAGAGCTGCAGTTCTGAACAGTAGTATTTCTTATGGGCTTCATAATTATCCCTTTTCTTATACCGAGCACCACATACGTTACACTCGTACATGAACCCTTTAACTTTCGGTCCCTTCCGTGACTTTTTGGTAAGATCGCTTTCCTTGGTTTCAGGCTCCTCGGGAAGTTTGGAAACAGTCTCTTTGTTTGCAGAGCTAACCTCCTCTGAGACATATTCTACTCCCAAAGGTAGCTCAATAGCTGGTTGTCGTTTTAGCATTCGAGGATGGGAAGAAAATGCTTGGCTGCGACTTAAGACTTCAGGCTCCATGATGTGATCATCAAATGAATAGCTACCTCTAAAGGTATGTGGGGAGCTTATAGTGCATGCAGCAGAAGGCATTGAGTGGCTTCTTAGGAGAGGCACTGTCTCTGTGGCACTGTGGGATTGCTGAAGTGACAACAATGATTGTTCGGGCTTAATTTTTTCACCGTGGGATGTCAACACTTTCGATGCATCCAACTGGCTACTGGAACCAGACTTGATATCAAGCTGAAATGGTTCTCTATATACACCAGACTTTGGAGATTCGATGCTGCTACGTCTAGATAAAGAGCTTCTTCTAGGTTTAACGCTATCTATTTCACTGGTATCTACAACAGCTTCATTAATTGTAATTAGCTTAGTGATGTGTTCAATAACCTGTGTTCTAGGCACAGATAACGGTACCATACTAGGTTTCTCTTCGGTAGAGAGGTGCGGAAACCCCTGGGTTGTGTTTGTAGATAACATTGCAGTCCTTTGCCCAATTCTACCACATTTCCCAAAAATAATTTCTGCATAAGATTTTGCATTAGTATTTGGTGGGCTTATCTGCTGCTCTGCACTTTCTGATCTTGAGAAGTAGCCTGACTCGGTACTCCCTTTGCTCCCAGGGCTCAGGAAAGCTTGTTCATCTATGACCTTCTTCCGTTCGCTTAAGCGGAGTGCAAGCTTCTGTTTTATAGTATGGGTATCTTCAGATTTATGGCTCAGAGTGTGGTCTGATGATGGCTCCACAAACTGGCTGCTGTCCTCAAGCGACTGGGACATACTGGAATGAGACAAGGAACACCGGTCGTGGCTGGAGCCTTGGCTCCCTGTGCTCAGCAAACTACTGGACAACAGGGTGTGCTTCTGCCTGGGGGAGAGCTCTGCTGGATGGCCCGACATTGCACCCGTTTCCTCCTCCGAATCTGTGCTTTCTCCTTCCGTGGGCTCCTCAAAGTCCTCCCCACCGATCCTTTCCATTTCCAAGCTTGACGGATACATCTCTGCTCCGATCCCTGAGGCCAGCCCAGCTTTTATTCGATGAGCATGAGATTTCCTATGTTTATACAAATTGCTCTTAGTCTTAAAAGAAAAGCCACATGGAATGCAAGGGTATGGCCTCTCACCCGTGTGTGACCTGATATGTTTTTGGAGCACACTTGGCTTCGCACAAGGCCTGCTGCAGTATTGGCAAATGTATTTGCCTGGCTTCTGAGGTTTCTTTTCCTTCTTGTGCACTTCCTCAGCTTGTTTCAAGGAAACCTGCGAAGGGCGAGGGATATAGACCTTCTGAACGGACGGCATGTCCTCTCCAGGAATGATCGGTGAATGGGAAGGTAGGAGCTGGCCGTGATGCGAGTGAAGCCCGGGTGATGAAAAGGAGCCAGAGGGACCTGGTCTTACTGGATCAACTAGCTGCCACGTGGGCCCTTCAAGAACATGCTCAGGTTTCCCAGGAGACATAAATGCTGGTGACAGTGTGTGTTGCTGAAGCTGCGAGATGTGGGGAGGATGTTCAAAGGAGGAAGGCTTAGGTTGCTTCTGATGTCCAGTCTTCTCCTGAGATTCCTCTCTTGGAATCGGCAAAGAGCCAGAAAAGTGCTGCTGCGGTATGATATCTCGGAGGGGGGTTCCTTGCGAAGAAGCAGAGCTGCCCTGATACGTAGCTGCAGATGAAATACTGGCTTGGAAAGCCTCTCCTTTGGGAAGCCTCTTTCTTGGACTTTCCTCAGCCTTTTTTGTGCTCTTCTGGCTTTGTTCAGGATCCATGACCTTAAAAGGGTCTTTGAATGCTATTTCGGGAAGGTTTTGGCAGGCTTCATTTACAAATAATAAAGGGCTCTTCTGTAGATTCCCTGTTTTGCCTGCATTTGCTACAAAGCTGGAGCCGCCAGGAGATGGTTGTTGATTAAAGATTTTACTAAAGTGTCACTAGTTGCTATTTGATTCAAAAAAAAAAATGTTTCAAGGTCAATAAAGTTCACATTGGTAACACATGACAAACTACTTCAAAGAGAGAAAACTTTCCAAAACTTTTAGTCCAAATATTTTCCTTGTGAACTTGGTTAAGGCTTTAAACCTTGCCATTTTATTTCAGTTGACAGTGGCAAGTCTTCAAAGTCAAGATGCAACCCACAATGTGTCTCTTGTTTGTTATGCAAACCTTTGAAAACTTGAGACTTTGCTGCTCATCTCATAATGATCTTTTTTTCCTGTGCAAGGAAAATAACACTGAACGGTGTATGTCCCCCCGTGTCTTCCTTCTGTTCCACTTTTGAGTTCAAAAGCCTTGGAAAAGTATTTCCCACATTTCTGTAATTACATCCAAGAGAAAACAAACAGAAAAAGATTACTTCAGCATTTGTAGTTAAGTAATTAAACGCTGCTACTTTTATAGAGAATAACAGTAAATATTTTGCAAAAAGAATAACTGACTGAATGTCTACAATTTACGAGACATTGCTTGTAATGGTAATCTAAACATAACTCGTATTAAGACAAACCTCAGGGACTTATGCTCAGTGTAATGCACACATAACCTGGCACTGCAGCAGTAACCAAATACAGTAACTTGAAACACAGTCAGTTCTGAAAAATGTATCTAAATGGTTTCAAACTTGAATTCCTCCTAATCTCCTGCAAACATGGTTTTACAATTTTTGTAATTATATTTCCCTTCCAAACAGACTACACAGTAAAACTGACTATACACAAAGCACTGCCTAACGCAGCACATACATTCACTGACAAATAAAAAGCAAATCTTTTCTGAATAAAATCTGCTCTTAAGCTTGCAGTAATCTTCTGTGTCGTTTACAATAGCAGGTAAAGAGAAAGGATACACACTCTTTTACTGAAATTTTGCCTCTTTAATTTCCTGTCTTTTGCTACCAGACAATGATGCGAGTCCAACTTCTATAGCACGGACATTTCATTTGGGCAGAATGTTGAAATTGGCTGTCTATAAAGGCAAACCCTTCTTACAATGAATTTGAATGGGAGGCTCTATTAAACCTACCACACTTGTCAGCAAATACAGCTATTAACGAGACACTCGGGGAGGAAATACTCCTATTCCACTGAAATAAGACAGCATCACCAGCGGATAGAACAGAAAATGGGTGGAGTACTCCCAAAGAAATAGGGATGGTGCTTTTTAAGTGAAACAAATTGATACGTATAATTTACAATGAGACAGAAAAAAAACACCTTCCTTATGAAACTATTTTCTGCCATAGGGCATAGTGCATTGCAATGACAGAATGGCATTGGTTTAATGGGAACTTGCTCAAAGCCCTGATGCTTTCATCCTGCCCCATGCAGGCGGAGGGTGCATGGATGGGGCTGAAGTATAAACCACAGAAAACAGGGAGGCATGGGGGATTTAACCCCACCTGCCTGAGATTTTAGCTGCACAATAGCCCAGCTTCATTCAAGGGAGCAATAGTGAAAAGCCAGCAGAAGAGGTCAGTTGTGTTCAATACAAAGTTCTCTGAGGACTACTCTTTATTCGGTCCTACAACCCTGGGGATGCTCCACATTCAAAGAGAATAAAGGGATGTGGAGTGTAAGGTAATTTAATTTAGCAGAGTCTAAAGATATGGTAGCACCATGCGATACATCATGACCAACTAGACTTTACAGGGGTGGATAAGAACTGTCTATTCCTTGGATAGGATTAAGTTCGTCTAACCTTAGATGGCCAGAAGTCAGGGTTCAAGTCGTTGGACTCCCTACACTGTCACTGAGAGGTGCAGGTGCCAATGAGGAACCCCATGGAGAAAGTGCAACCCACATTAAGGTCTCAGCTCAGTGAGACTGACTGCCCTGAGATGTCATCTCTTATTGACTGGAGTAGTGGTTTACTTGAACTGCTGTAACACCCACGTCTTAGATGCATGCATGAAAAAATCAGTCCTATCTTAATGCTTTGTCTTCCTTTTTCTGATCCCCTCCAGCATGAACTTTGCACGTTCCCAAGTCCTGCACTTGCTCCGACTTGCTAAGAAAGGTGTCTCATGTTTATGGGCTCATTGCTATGAAGAGTAATTAATTACATTTTAAAACCCCGTTTTGAAGAGTGTTGGCTCCTCCATGCTGACCAACACCAACACTGGGCTAGACTTAGAGCACTGTATTTACAGCACAGGACTTACTCAAGATCAAAGACAGTTGTGAAGCTGATTTATCACATCAATTTTTGCCCAAGATGCTGTTCTTTACCCCACTTGTGACGCACAGAGCACATTAGCTTGGTAAAAGAGGATTTAAGATGAGACTTTTCCAGCAAGCGCAAATTGAACACTGCCTCCCACAAGCTCAAACACTCACACTTAAGAACTGCCAACTAAAGAACGCCTGAAAAACATGTTAATACCCTGTTTTCTCCTATAGACTACATATCCACTCCTAAATGTAAAATAATTGTTTATGAAAAAGCTTTCTGAGATGATTCAATACCATCCCAAATGTTCCATCGTCAGCCTCTTCTGATGAACACATGGGCTGCAGCTGATTTTGTCAGGAACTCTGCACAAAAGTTAACATTTAAACAATTGGTCAACAAACAAGCACACCTGCTGCCTACAGCAGCGAGCACAACCATTCTGGGGCAATTCAGGCTACTTTCTACATATTTTTTCCATTACTGGAAATGGCCTCTGGAATGACGATGGCAAAAGATGATTCTCCTAGCTGGACACCGTTTCTCCAGACAGATACCTCTCCAAGGAAAATTCAGCAGTACAAAGTAAAGAAGCAGAGAAACATCGAGTGCACCCAGCTGAAAACTGTAGGAGGGTTTCTCCCCAGTAAACCTGGAGGCATGCTGGAGCAAGAGAAAGAGAGCTTCCAAAGGGCAGGTTGTAGATGCCTACCCCTGCTCTGCCCCCAGCTCAGATACAACCTGGAGAAGCTAAAGAGAATCACTGCATAGACAAGAAAATATATTCTTCCTTTATTTTTCAGTTTCTTTTCAGTTTCTCTTCTCCTTCTCTCAGTCAAAATCTATCTTCAAACTTCAGCCTCTTTATTTTCATTATTCTCCCATTTTTTTTTTCTCAGAAAAGGCACATCTTTTGCTTTTACTTTCATCTCCGCCTCCTCATGACCTGAGTAGTCTCTTCTCTCTGTCATGTGTTATGCCTCTACTATTTTTGCTTATCGGTGCTGACTTTCATTTAGCTTGTGTTCTGCACTGCCTTCTCTGTAGATCAGTACAACAGCAGCTAATGCACAGCATGGCAATGCATGGCATTGGCACAACATCAGCAAATCCTTAAGAAACGAGTCACATGGATTTTATGGCATATGGTTTCCAGCTGCTAACATTGCACATCTCTGGCCAAATCCAAAGTACAGGCACTAAAATGGGGGATTCCAGCTATTATTTCATTCGAACACCATTTCTTAGGGTTTTACTTTAAGTGCAATGGAGCAAACTTGAACAGAAATGCCTGTTTCGTTTGCAATGGACAGAAACAAAGCCTGGCACCCTGATGAAGGAAATCAGTGACAAAATTCCCTCTGGTCTGAATTGGATCAGAGTTTCACCATGCAGCTTGAGATAAAATGCTAAGAAATGCTATTTTGGACAGTCTTGTTGGTATTTTGAGCTGCTTTGTTAAGGCTGAAATAAATTCCTGTGAAGATGCCCAGGCACACTGTCTCTCCAATTCCTAAACAGATCCTGAAGTCCTCGTAAGGAGTTTGAGGAAGAGTCAACCAGTGTCAAGCTGTACATGGACCCCATGTCCTGGGACCATCACCACATATACACAACAAGCTCTTTGCTGATGGATTTGGGGTTGGAACCCCCAGAAGTTGGAAGAGAAATGCTGCAGGCTGCACCTGATATCTGAGCTCCAGGTGGGAACGTCACTGACAAGACATTTGAAGGAATCCTTCATCTATATTGTGGTTGGCCTCCAGAATTCATTCCTTCTAAATGAGAAGTGGAAAACTGCAGTGCTTGGCTTTATGTTGCTTGCCTCTTGTTTCCAGCACACTGAAACGTTTCATTACAGTGGTTCCTTAAAACCCTATTGGTGGCAAAACTCTGCTGTTTGCAGTACTCAAGCAGATGGAAGGATTTTCTCTGTTGTTTGGTCCTGTCTCAGCCAGATCGAGATCCAATGAGCTTAGTGGGAAGCATTTCCAACAGAAACCCGGCCTTTCCATTACATTCCAACCATAATAGACGTTTTCTTCTATACATTGAATTTTAGCCTGTTTTTAAGGATGCCAGGCTTATGTCAGAACAGCTGCTGTACTACTGGAAAATCCGCCTGGTCATTCTCTCTGTGATAACTTTTAAGTCATTTGGCCCATTTCCAAATTTAAACAACAATTACCATATCTGACATACCTTAAGTATATTTAAAATGTTACCAGACTTGTGAAAATGAGTGGACTAAGCAAAATACAAGGTCCTATTTCTGCTCTGACAAGGGAATGGTACAGCTCCCTTCTTACCGGTAACCACTAAGCTACCGTGTCTGTGGAAAAAATAATAAAAAAAAAAAAAGCTACATTTAGCATTTACCAATTTCTGTAGATGAATTACTCTGGAGAGACACAGCTGAGGGAAACCAAATCCCCTTTTTTCAGTAGCTCGTGGAGTTCCTCAGTTCTTACAGAACTGTGCAAGGTAATGCCTTATAAAAGCAGATAAGGCTATGAGCAAGCCAGAGGGCAGTAGGGCATTGTGCTACCTGGAGATCATGGTCTTCATGACGACATCTCTCAGCTGCAGCTTTGGATGATGGGGCAGGTGCTACCTTAGATTTTCAGTGATTTACGACAGAGAGAGATTCACAATACAAACAGTGGGCAGCACTAGCAGATCTCCTGTCATTACTTCTTGTAACTACTCTCAATACTATAAAATGCTGCTGCAGCATTGGCAGGACTTGCCAGGCAAAAGTTTCTCTTATATACCAAGGAAAGAGCAAAGGAAACCAGCCAAACAGCAAAACAACTCATGTTTCCAGGCTGAGTCCACTGCAAAGGGCAGTGCACGCATCAGGATAATTCTTTAGGGAAAAAAAACAAAACAAAACAAAACAAAACAAAACAGAGATTACTTACAGTGGACTTGATAGCCTGTAATTCTGACGATGTCTCTCTCTCGTTTGCCCACGATTTAATTCAGTCTGTAAAAGAAACAGCACATTGGAATCACAATGTTCGTATATTAAAATGCCATCTCAGCAGTGAGCACACGGGACTTACATCAGGTGCCCTGATGGGGAGGATTGCTTGGTAACCGAAACAGTACACAAACTCAGCCCCAACAGCTGGAGAAGCCCTCGGTGACTGCGCTCACCTCCTTCAGCAAGTTCACCCCGAAGGCAGGTGAGGTGCACACCAGCAGAAAGCACATCACCACGGGGTACTCCTCCTGCAGACCATGTGCTCATGGTCTGAGTATAGACCATGCTCTGAGTATACTTGACATGCAAGGAAGAAGACTTTTCCTTCACAGACATGCATTTCAATTCCATGGAAGAATATATGGTTCCTCCAAGTCAATGTCACCAAATCCTGGGTTCAGCAGCACCACACAACCTGTTCTGCAGCACAAGGACCCTGACCTGCCACCATGACTCAGCTTGCAACGTAACAGCAGGGGGGCAGACAAAACTAAACCAAACTCTTCCTCATCTATATGGTTAAAGCAGTTCTGAAATGCTGAAGGAACAGTGGGTAGTAACAAATTTGGGTTACTAAAGCAATTCCAGAATGCAACTCTGATTGCACAGAAACCCTGGTTAAGATTTTCATAAGCAGTTTAAGATCTCTTAAGCTTAGCCACAAATTCATAAAAGCTTCAGGGGACTTTATGTTCAGAGACAGCATCTCTGTACAAAACTGGCTGCTGCAGCACACACTTTATGGTTTGTGTTCCCCTAGGTCAAACATTCCCAAAGTTTTAAATGAGCTTCACTCCTGGCACATCCTCCAATCTGCCTTCAGCCCCAGCTTGCTGCCTTCTTGCCTTTTTATGATGCTGTGTCCATCTCTGGATTGTGCCTTGCTTATACCTCCATCTTCCTACTACCACAGAGCTGACCATGCTATTCACATCTCTATGTGAGGCTGCAATTCACAGTCCCATCCTCTTCCTTGCCCTGAAAATGTGGCACTGGTGCTGCACTCCTACCCAGGCCCTGCTGTCCCCTCCTCACGCCAGCACCAGCTCTGTAATGTCACAGAGGGAAGCCTAAGGTCCCATCCTGGCTGCGACATGCCACCTCACCAGCCCTCTTCTCCACACTGCAGAACCCCTGGCCATCTGGAAGCAACCATACAATCCAGACAGATGGGGTCATGCAAGCATCTAGATGAGAATAAGTTTGGAAGCAAAGCACCAAGGCAAGCTGTCTCCTTTCCCCTGAGGAGCGTGCCTGACCACAACCATGACAAAAGGTCATTTTTTCACCACTCAGTTTTGCGTTTCAATTTTGCCATCCCGACTCCCAGAAGGTGTATGTTCAGGAAGAGTGAAGCAGCGGATGGATGGCACTGCAGTGCCCGAACACATCCCTGTCTTCTCCCAGATCCCAGGGCCAAAGTGGAAACCAGTTTGGTGTAGTGTCATAAACTCCACATGAACCCTGCAGACACCACAAACCATGGCGCAATGAGCACTCACTTGGCTGGGAGAGGGCTGAAATTCCACCTCCCCGGGGCTTTGCATCCTCAAATCCAGCCATGTCTCAGACCACAACTCAAACCACTTAAATAGCATTGGTATCTGAAATCAGCTGGTGCTCCCATGCTGTGTTATGAACACAGCATGTACCAGAGGAGAGGTGCCCCCTGCACCACCAAGAAGCACTTGGACATATGGTGACAACATATCACAGAATCACAGACTCATCTAGGTTGGAAGAGCCCTCCAAGATCATAGAATCATAGAATCATAGAATCATAGAATATCCTGAGTTGGAAGGGACCCTTAAGGATCATCAAGTCCAACTCTTGACACCGCACAGGTCTACCCAAAAGTTCAGACCATGTGCCTAAGTTCACAGTCCAATCTCTTCTTAAATTCAGACAGGCTCGGTGCAGTGACCACTTCCCTGGGGAGCCTGTTCCAGTGTGCAACCACCCTCTCTGTGAAGAACCCCCTCCTGACGTCCAGCCTAAATTTCTCCTGCCTCAGCTTAACCCCGTTCCCACGGGTCCTGTCACTAGTGTTAATGGAGAAAAGGTCTCCTGCCTCTCGACACCCCCTTACGAGGAAGTTGTAGACTGTGATGAGGTCTCCCCTCAGCCTCCTCTTCTCCAGGCTGAACAGGCCCAGTGACCTCAGCCGTTCCTCGTACGTCTTCCCCTCCAGGCCTTTCACCATCTTCGTAGCCCTCCTCTGGACACTTTCCAACAGTTTCATGTCCTTTTTATACTGTGGTGCCCAGAACTGCACACAGTACTCGAGGTGAGGCCGCACCAGCGCAGAGTAGAGCGGGACAATCACCTCCCTTGACCTACTAGCAATGCCGTGCTTGATGCACCCCAGGACACGATTGGCCCTCCTGGATGCGAGGGCACACTGCTGGCTCATATTCAACTTGCTGTCTACCACGACCCCCAGATCCCTCTCTTCTAGGCTGCTTTCCAGCGTCTCATCACCCAGTCTGTACATGCAGCCAGGGTTTCCCCGTCCCAGGTGCAGGACCCGGCACTTGATCACCCAGTCCAACCTCTGACCTAACACTAACCAGTCCTCCACTAAACCATATCCCTAAGCTCTACATCTAAACGTCTTTTAAAGACTTCCAGGGATGGTGACTCCACCACTTCCCTGGGCAGCCTGTTCCAGTGCCTCACAACCCTTTCGGTAAAGAAGTTCTTCCTAATATCCAACCTAAAACACCCCTGGTGCAACCTTAGCCTGTTCCCCCTTGTCCTGTCACCAGGCATGTGGGAGAACAGACCAACCCCCACCTCGCTACAGCCTCCCTTGAGGTACCCATAGAGAGCAATAAGGTCGCCCCTGAGCCTCTTCTTCTCCAGGCTGAACAAGCCCAGCTCCCTCAGCCGCTCCTCGTAGGACTTGTTCTCCAGGCCCCTCACCAGCTTCATCGCCCTTCTCTGGACTCTCTCGATCACCTCCTTTTCTTTCTTGTAGTGAGGGACCCAAAACTGAACACTGTACTCGAGGTGCGGCCTCACCAGAGCCGAGTACAGGGGGACGATCACCTCCCTAGCCCTGCTGGTCACACTGCTTCTTATACAAGCCAGGATGCTGTTGGCCTTCTTGGCCACCTGAGCACACTGCTGGCTCATATTCAGCTGACTATCAACCAATACTCCCAGGTCCTTCTCACAGAAGAGTCAATTCTCTTGCCCCTTTGGGATTTGGAGCCCACATCCCATATCCCCAGTCAGCCCCATCACCCACATGGCATATTTATTCTTTAAAGTACTGCAGTCATGAGTCAGAGACAGAGGAGAAACAAATGGGACCTTCACCCTACAGCTCTGTGTGACAGTGGAGAGAAGAACAAGCCCTGGGTCCTGCTCCTACCTTCAGAAAAGCACTCAGAGACGTGCTTTATGGTTGAAGAGCCACAAGCTGGACAGACTCAGTGCTGAACTCCATGCAGCAAGAGAGCAAAGTCACACAGATACTGCTCACTTATACCCAGGACAGATGAGCTGTTTGTATCCAGCAATCAGCTACATCCACAAGCCACAGTTCATCCAGCTGTGAGTCCCAACGGTGCACTTGGGGCCACAGATCACAGACAAGAAATGCTGCCATGAGCAGCTGACACTCTACAAGAAGAAAGAGGGGACGCGCTCGCTCAGAAGCAAGCAAAGTAGGGCAGATGCACATAAGTGCTGCTGCAGAAAGACACGGACAGTAGTTAATGGGTTAATGCTGGTGGGCCTTGCAGAAGCTCCTAACGTCCCCTGCCAGTCTCGTGGACATACAGTTTGTATATGTCCACTGTGCCTGCTGTGGACAGAGTCATCAGGACACCCCCTGATGTCTTAACGGGAAAGAAATTCCCCAAACCGCTGCCAGCAATGGCATCGTGCCAATGATGACAGCAGTTTCCAGGCTGAAGGGGGTGAGAAGCTCTGGGGATCTTTCATCTGCCTCTCCTCTTCCTCAGAGGGCTGGAGCATGCGACACGTCCCTCCCATTTCCAACATCTGCTTTTTCTGCGGAAAGGAGGACGCTGCTCTGAAAGCAGGTACGCAGCCCATACAGATAGTGACAGAAAGAAAAACACATCCTACATCCTCTGCTGCTCAGAGCAACACCGACCGCTCCCTTTGTGCTCCTTGGGGATAAAATGAGGGTGTCCACATGAAGTGGGAACGTTGCTCAGGGGGCTGGTCTCCATCCTCAGCCCCCTCCCCTTTAACCCTGCCGCTGGATGATTTCTGGGTTTCCCACCTCATACTTACCCAGCCTTGCCCCAGCAGCAGTTTATGTATTAAAGCTACAATCTCAATCAGCCACAGACAGGATTCTGGTAGTACCATGTGCCTGGTTTTTAAACTGGTTTCACAGGCACAGCATCTGCCAAGCTGCTTTGGACTTGCCAAGGGGAGAAGGCAATCCAGTGCTCAACTCATGTGATTCGGGTTCAATTCCCACTTCAGCTGCACGTTTCCTGTGTGAAACCAGGCAAGTCATATCATCAGAGGCCTGCATTAGTCCCCACTTCTAAAACAGGGATACTTCCCCATTTCACAGATGTGTTGTGAGTCACCCATTCATGTCCACGAGGCCCTCGGATACTATGGGAAGGGAGAGACCCACGGAGATAAACTATCCAGATAACTAGAAAGAGATGGGAAGACATCCAGGAGACCTTCCCTGCTCGTTAACAAAACACATGCTGTGTTGGTTCACTTTCGCTTATAATCCACATACTTTCAGCAATTCCCCTTCTCACCAAGCCAGGCAGCCAAGGGCACCGGCACCTGCACCACAAATTACCTCATTTTGCCAGCAAGGCACATACAAATGGTTAATTTATTTTCATAACTTAAAACAGCTTCTTTTTTTTTTTTTCCAAGAAAAAAAATGTAATTATTGCAAAATCTGCATTTTTTTAGAGCTAAATTTAAATAATTTCCAAGAAACAGCACCACTGAAATTAGAAGAAATAAAAGCAGTAAGCCCCATGCAGCCTGGTAAGAACCACCACCAGGAGATGGCCATGGAGAGAGGCTTCCCACAAACCCAGGTATGGGAAACACCAGCTGAGAGCTCTCTTTCTCCCGGTCACACTCACAAAATGCAGAAGACAGGACAGTTTTTGCCCTACCTTAAAGGCCAGCACTCAGCTCTGCCACATCCAGCACCAGCCTTCGGTACAGTTTTAAGGCAGACCTAGCAGTTGCACATAGCCTCGTGTGCTGTCTGGACCAGCTCAAGGCTGCTCCATTGCACCACAGACAAACACACGCTTGGGAGCAAGAGATTTCAGTAATGTCATTTCCAACATTAAGAACAACTGGGATTTGAAGTTGTGTTTCTGCAGACAGTAAAGTAATGCCAATACACCACTCCAGAAGGTGGTTTTTTTGTTGTTGTTGTTTTTGTTTTTGTTTTTGTTTAATTGGAAATGAAATTAATCCTGTTTTCTTGCATACAAAACTCAAGAAAAAACAGTTCTTTTGCAATTTTTAAGATGACCCTCAAGAACCATTCAACGCTGGTGACTGTGAAGTGGGATTATGTGCATCACCGTCACGTCTCCTCCCGAGGATTGTAAAAATCTCTCCTGCTTTCACTTCTCACTCAGTCATTGGTGCAAAAAAGTCATTAGCGAGCTAATATTTTGAAACTACTTCTGTGTAATGATTCTTTCAAAATTCATGTGAACTGAATGCTCCAGACCTGCCAAACCAAGAGTGGGAAGCCAGCTATTGGCAAGATGGTGATTCTTTCCAAGGTAATGTGTCTTGCATACAGCTAAAGCAGTAATTGCCTTTCTCCGATAATACGTTCCCCCTGCTGAGACTTATGGTCAAACTCATGTATTGAGAAACCTTCCAAAACGTTTCTACATAGTTTCAAACCACAGGAGTGGAAAAAAAAAGAAAAGGACAACTACAGTTCAGATGGAGTTTACGATTTCTGCTCAATCTCATAATTGCAGGGTGAATCACTGGGGAACAAGGTTTTAGTCAATACCGCAGCCCCTGGTCTCCTGGCCAGCAAGCTTTGTAGAGATCAGCTGAAAATGGTTTCCCTTGACCCTCCCCTGACTTATCGATGAACCTCACCTCAGACTGCCTTGCCTTTCTCCCATGGATGCACGTATCCACATTTGAACGGCCTTGTTGAGCACAAGAGTTGCTGCACACTGGCTGCTCACTTCTCCATTTGCTTTGTGCAAAAGCCAACTGACTGGTGGATAATGGAGAGAGAAAGCAAAACCCAGATACATTGCTTGTCCCAGATTATTTCAGCATGTGAGAAGCAAAATGTAGCTTCAAGATGGAGCTTGCACTTCTGCAGAGCGTGCACACAAAGCCTAGACATCCACATGCAGCAAGGTCCTCCCATGCCCCTGGGTCTTGAGGTCAGAATATCGACCCCCACTTTGTCTATTTACTGGTGTGAGCAGTAGCCTCTGTTGGTCCAGAACTGGAGGGTGAAGTTTTTATCTGCAGCTGGTCATTGCCCAGCTCCCCCTGCCCCAAGGAACTGATTCCTCGCACTGCCTGGTGAGCTCAAGGGATGGGAAGGGGCAGAAGGAAGTGCACTACGGGAAACTGAACAAAGATGAACACTAGTGGAGGTCAGGCTGCCAAAAGGTTAAGAAACTGAGAACGGGACCAGCCTCCAGCCACTGTACCCAATGGTGACCCATAGCATGGGGCTCCAGCCTGTAAGGAGCTGTGAGCAGCCCCCAGGACAGAGGGGGCCCAGCCAGACCCACTGCTCCCTTGCAGCCAGGTTGGTTTGCAGACCTGCAGCAAGGCAGATGGAGCCCAATTACAGCCCAGGTCACTAAGTTGCCGTTTTGCATGCGTAGGAGACTGGGCTCACTGCACACATCTTGTAAAGTCCTATGCAAATGCACGCTGGAGACAGAGTGCATCATCTGCATTTGAGAACCAAAATTAATATTGCAGTAACGTAGCAGTGATTTTAGCAGTCAGCACAAAAAATAAAAAATGGACCCCACATCAACTACTAAAATGGAAACAAGCTCGTCCCAACAGTTTTTATATTTCATTTTACCCTGCAATGACACAAAGAGAGTCCCAGGTCCTGGCTCCTGCTCACACATCTGGGCAGTGCAGTGCATAAAGGACTGGAATCAGCACCTCTTCCCTCATTGATTTCGGGAGAACAATTAACGAAGTAATGGACTACCCAGCAGGCAAGCCTGCAGCTATGTAAATTAGCTGGTCAGTTAATCACTATGTAAAACAGAGGCTCACAGTACAGAGTGACACAAAAGAGGCAGCAGCAGCAAGGAAGTCATGACTGTGTGTAATAATAAGATTAATTCCCATTCCTTGCAGGATATTCTCCAGTGTTTTAAACGCACGGATTTTTGCCACCCATGGTTTAAATGCCATGCCAGACTATGTAACTCATATACAGTTCTGCTTCATAAAAATACAGAGAAAGCTCTGCGAAAAGGTTGCAAATGTTCTCTTTTCAGATTGGAGCTAGTAATAAACTGTTTAGCCTTGCACAGCTCTCCACAGCAGGGGTAACACCAGCCAGAAGCCTGCATGTCCCAGCTTCTTGCATGATGCTCACCAGCTGAATTAATATAACTAATTTCCCTTCCAGTTTATTTTGCAGTTCATGGGCTTCCTGAGAGTAGCTTTCCCCTCAGGCTTCATTAAAGAAAAGGGGAAAAAAAAGAAAAAAAAAAAGAAAAATAAAAAAAAAAAAGAAAAAAAAAAAAAAAGGAAAAAAAAAGCAACAAGTGTCATGGGCTTGTTAGCTGTATTGTTTAACTCAGCCTTTGGTTTTCTGACAGTTGGTTACTGCAGAAGTTGAAGCCATTCCACAACAGGGAAAATGAGGAATTTTGGCAAAACTATGACAGTGGGCTGCTTGTGGCTGATTGCAGAAGCAACCAGAAATGAAGGACTGCAGGGGTGATGGAGCAGCAAGACGCTGCTGTGACCAAGGGAGAGTGAGGCCACAGGCCATCCTGCAGCCATGGTCCAGAGTTTGCTCTAAGGACGTCCTTGCAGAACACAGATAGGTCAGTGGTGCTACCTTCAGGGCACAGCAGGTTTGCAGGACCAAACAAAACCAAACAAGGAGTTTAAACATGATGCAAATAATAAAAATAAACATTTAGCATTCAGATTTCATTTCTGCTCCTTGATAATTTTACTCTACAAGCTATTACACAAACTGTTTTTTTTGTCTCATTAACAATAAAACAGAAGCAATTAAGCAAAATGCAATAAAACTTCAGCAAAATAAAATTAAAACAGCCTTCAAGATTATTGTATAACCTCGCTGAAATGACAAAGTCATCTTTCAAGCTGACATCACAAAATGCTTCCAAGTTTGCTTTGAATACAGAAGCAAGGGAAAGAAATGTTACAAAAAAAAATGTCTCTATGCAAATGGCATCTCTCACTGGGAGGGGAGCTTGCTGGTGGCTGTGAGTTGCATTATTGCTTATCCCTGTGCCGAATTACACTATGCCAAGCCCACAATAAGGCTCCCTCTCTTTGCACAGGCATAGCTGACTATGCAAAACCAGCCAACGAAACATCCGCTGCTGAATACATTTGCACCTCTGTGTGCATCTACATATACCTCAAACTAGGCAACAGCATGCAGCTCAAGCAAGGCATTGCTTTAATTGACAAAATCAGCAACAACTGCAGAGGTTTCACTGTTTTTGGTTCACTGTTCTTTCAGTGCTGCCACATACACACACCCAAACCGATGCCCTTTTTGCCACTGACCTATTTTGCATTTTTCCCTAGTGAATTCAGTTGTGCAAGATTAAACAGGAGTCTCAATTTATCGCCCCTTGGACACCTATCAGGTCTGCAAAACTGAGTATTCTCCTTCCAGCTGCATGTTCATGGAATAGCAACACTGGGCTGCAAAAAGCACCGTGTAGATGCTCTGTGTCCCAGCCTCCTGCCTGCAAGGCGAGCAGCTTGGGGGCTGCAAAAAATAAACCCAGATCTAACAACTGCAGACAACGGGGTGGTATGCCTGGGGATCCAGCCATCACCCATCCTCACCCTCACTGTGCATGCACTTCCAGGGCCCTGAGGGCAGATGGACATGATTGCATGGGTTGCTGTTTGCATTTGAAGGTGCTCTGACCACTTCTGGCCAAGGCACGGGCAGCAAAGCATCAAGGACTGAGCTGCAAGCAGGAGCAGCCCCTGCCCAAGCCGAGCTCTGCAGCTAGCAGATGCAGCAGCTCCCATCCTTTCTGGGTGGCACAGGGGGACCTCTGCTATAATTCACCCACGGGTGGCAGGTTCCTTTCTGCAACATAATGCTAACAGCCCAGCTGTGATGTTCAGACTTTGTTTTGGCTAGCTCATATACATTTGTTTGTTTTGTGGAGTTCTTTGTTTTGTTTCGTTTTGTTTTTTCCTTTTAGTGTTTTCTGGTTTACACATAAAATCATTAAATATCTCTAAGTTTTTGCCATTTCCCTCTCCGAGAAAACAAAGCAAATTTACAGCATTTAAGCAAACTCTCGGAACACGCAAAAGCCTGCATCCTTCCAGAGTTTAAGTGCCAGTCACTGGTAAAGGTGAGAGGCATTTGAAAGGCAGCCAGGAAAATCTGGAGTATCACATTCGACATGCACAACGTTGAAATAAGCCAAAAGCATGCAGGCCACAATCTCCAGAGCTCCTCAGAGCAGACGACCGACTGCTCTGCTCACCACAGCATTCCCCTACAGCTTCAGCAAAACTAACACATGCTCAGCAGAAAGTTTCCACACACAAAAAAAAAAAAAAAAAGTAAAAAAAATAAAAATAAAAATGAAAAGCGTCGCACTCTCAGCTTGATTTATTTTTTTTCCCCATGCAAAGAAGAGAGGGATAAGGCTGATCAAGTACCACTGCCATGAAGTTTGCCATTGCTTTGGCTTTAGGAACATTGTGCCGACCCAGGACCAATGCTGAGCAGCTCGTTGCTGGCTTGGTCCCGCAGCTATCCTCTGCTATCCTCAGCCCATGGGAGGGAGGGGAACAGGGCGTGGGTCTGGGGAGTGGAGGGAAAGTCCTGAAAATTTCATCATACACGAGGAGAGCAGAAAGCAGCCACTTCTGCCCAATTAACTGCAATATCAAGGCTTGTGGGAAGGGACCTCTCCGTCCTTAATTCCAACCCTCACTGCCAAAATAAAGAAACCACCCCAAACACAGTAAAACAGTGCAAAAGAGAACAAACCTATCTCATCCCCTACTCCCCGGGTACTCCAGCACAGCAGCCTGGCAGCTCTCTCTGCAAGGAAACTGACCTGTACCCTGCAGTCCCAAGGGAACTGGGTGTCCCCAGGCAGTGGCTTGGAGAGGTGGAAGCTGGCTTTGTGTGCTCTGGTGCTCTCAGGCCAGGTCCCCCCGGCTGCACCGAGCCTGTGCCACCAGGCAGAGATGCCACCCTGTGCCCCGGTGATGGGAAGTGGCCAGCAGTCAGCCAGTTCCCCTGGATGCTTGGCCCCAGCTAAGGTTGTGTGCTGCTGCCTCCAGCAAAAGGGTTGAGTTACAACCCCGTGCACACAGAGTGCCAGGCAGAGCCAAAGGATTTCATTTGTGTGCTGCAGGGGCCTCCTATCACTTTCATAACTCTGGTGGGAGCTCCATCTGAGCTGCCACGTTCCTCACACCATCCAGAAGGCTGCCTCCTTGCTACCCAGGATGAGCTACTCGGTCTGTGGTTTGCCAAGACTCAGACCAGGCGGAAAGCAGCGCTCTCCTCCACCCAGCAGAAAGTGATCTCCTGTTTTCCCCTTGCTTCCCCAGAGCACAGCATGCCAGGCGGGCATTCCCTGCTGTTGTGAAACAGTTGCATCGCTTCAGACTTCACCAGATCTCACTGGCTTCAGCAGGGCTGGAAGAAGTTGGTACCCTTGCTAGGAAGCCTGCAGGGAAACCCAGGCAGAGCACATTCAGGCTGCCCTGCCTGCCCGCAGCCCCAGGCTGGAGGTTGATGAAATCTCGTGATTGAAATCTAAGGACCGATCATTACAGATCCCATAAGCCCTTCTGAGCAACCACAGCCTGCAATTCCCACAGCCGGCTGGTTTGCCTTTCCTTGCTGCCCTGCAATACTGTGCAAGGTTGCTGCATGCCCAGCTGCCTGCTCTCCATCCGCAATATTCCAGCACTGGAAGCGAGGCACTGAGCTAACCAACTTCCGAAGTGATTTCATATGCAGCAAGGATAGGAAATACTACAGAAATCCGAATGCAACATTAATTCTCTGAGTAAGGATAATGCAAAAGCAGCATGCAGATGGGAGAATTACTGCCTCTGTACATAGCCCCTGGGCAAGAAAATAAAATCAGAAGAGGGCCCTTCCAAAGTAGTGTGTTACTTTCTGGACACAGCATCAACACACAATGCTGTATTATGCCAGTCTGTACCTTATTTGACCAAGCACAAAGTAGAGATGCTGAAAGATTTCTGTTCAAGTGGCAGTGGAAAAACAAAACAAAACAAAACAAAACAAAAAAGCCTGGAATTTCATTGGAAATAATTGAACAAGGAAACTTCTCCCACTGATTCAGGACCAAAGACAATGGGGTTTTTCCTATCCCCAATGAAAAGAAGAAAATGGTCCTTTCATTCCCTACAGGCAAAAACAGAGCTTCAGATCCCATCACCAGGCTGGTAACCTCCTATTTACAGAAGCAGTGTTCACTCTTTAGGAACATACACTGAAATTTATTTATATTTTGTTGTAAAACAGAAATGGTGAAAAAAAAATAAAAATCCCTGTAACATACACAGAGCAAGTGCCTGCCTGCCCCTAATGCCACCCTCATCTTGAAAACCTGCCTTGATAAAGACTTCACTGCTTTTGTTAAGTGGCAGGGGAATTGGTAGAAGAGTCAGTTTAATTAATCAGCTTTTTCTCGAGATAAACATTTTCTCAGACAGCATGGAGCTGCTGAGATGCCCTGGGTTGGCAGCTCGGAAGATGGAAGCAGATCTCCCAGTGCACGCAGAACGAGCAGCAATAGCTGGTGCTGCTCGTGCAACTCCTCCTCGCCAGCTACAGGCTCAAACCTCGCTTGGAAATAATAACATGTAGACTGCAGCTGCCCTGCACACACATCTATATGTTCTTTAGCCATTCCAAATTACTTGCCGTGAGCGTTGGGGTGCAAAGACACGTCACCGCTGGAAGACCCTGGTGTTCTTCACACCAGCGGCACTGAGGTTCAGGGGAAAATGTCACGTTTTGGAGCTCTCACACTGACAGCAAAGGCCAAGCCAAGTCACAAAAAGCAGAAATAATTTTGAATCAAGATATACATTTGTTTAACAGGAAAGAAAGAAAAAACATGACTGAGTTTGGAGGGAATGCTGTTAGCTTTGTAGGATGAAAAGAATCAAGTCTGGACAGTGTTTGCTTCCTTGTCATCACAAGCTCCGCAAAACTCCCTTGTATGCACATACAGAAATACACCTTATAGAAGTGAAACGAAGCAGCATTTAACGAGAACCAGAATGGGTTTGGGTTAATTTCCAGGTGATTGGCCTGCTATTAACAGATAGGTCTTGTAGATGGATGCAAACATCTACACAGGGACCCCAGTGGCACTGTATCCACCTATCCCTGTTTTTGCATTGTAAACCTGTTCCTCAGGAGCCTCCAGCACCAGCACTAACTGTGGGAATGAGAAAACATCCAGAGACAGATTTTCCCCATTTCCACCACCTCAGACAGGACCTTCTCCATCCCACAGAGTCTCCATTCTTTCAGAGCTCATCAGAATAAAATATCAACCAAAAAATTCCCCATCTGCCCTGCAACTCCAAGCCAGGGCTGCAGCTAGACCCAGTATCTGCCCTGCATCCTCCGCTCCCGAAGGACTGCTGGGCTTGACCAGAGGGCTGAGGTGGGTTTGGAAGAGAAGCTACTCTCCACTTTGGTGGGACAAATCGACTGAGCATAAAGCAATGCCACAGGACAAACAATGATCCGTAAGCAAAATGAAGACCTGGAGACTTCTACTTGTGTCATATAACGGGCATTCCTAGCTTTAAAAACAAATTTTAACACAGAATTGTGTCAAGGGTTCAAGAGGATCGATTGCAGTGTTAGAAAAACTGACCAAAAAGCCTGGCTAACTCACTGTTTCCTTGCTCTGAGCCTTCAGGCTGCTTCAAACAACAGCACTTCCCTACACTTTCCTCAGTTCTGTCTCTGCAGAGGTTTATGACAACACTCCAGGAGCACAATGAAGGAGGCAGCCCCGGGGCACAGGGCTATACAAGCCCACCACAGCATCTCCTCCAGCCACTGTGCACGCTGTGTGGACCTGGAGGGAGCAGGAGAAGCCTCCCCAGCAGAATCTGCTCCAGCAGACATCCAGCCTTGCCCACTCCCAAGCAGCCAGGCAAAAAAATTTTTGCATTTCACATCACAGTGAATGAGTTTGGTGCTACTTGTTTTGGGCCACCTGAATGTGCTGAAGGAAGGGCTGATGCATGAGATTTGTGTTTGCTGCATCCACCTGCTTCTTTTTGTAAAGCAGTTAATTATCAATGCCTGTGTGTTTTCCCGAGTACACCTCAGTAATCAGGAGAAGAAACACAATTTTTGTGAATTTTATTAGTATTTAATTGGCCACTGAAATCTGTCTGATGAAGGCAGCTGCAGGTGGCACTGGTAGGTTGAGAGGTGACAGTGAGAGTCACCATTTTTTGTGGAAAGCAGCTGAAAAGTTTCATAACTTACCCCAAATCAAAGGGAAAGGGATGTTCTGCACAGTCTAGCTTTCCAGCACCATTTCTATAGAAACTGTATAACCTGCCATCATATCACCAGATAAATTATCCTAACATTCCAGAGCCATAAGCAAAATGACATCTTCATGCACATCAGGAGAATGAGACCCCTTCAGTGACACAAAGCTCCACTTTCTAATCCTGACAGACTTTACAGAATTTGCTTTCAATAGCTAATGAATTAAGAATCAGCCAATTAGGTGTACATTTTATTACTATGCTTCTAATGAAACAAAGTGTGGCTTCTGTTTAATTAGAAATGAGCTAACACTGGTGGCCGTAGACACCTTTAAGGTATCTTTTAGCACTTCTCAGCTGAGTTTATCAGGGCTTGGAGCTGGAATGGCATTAAGGAAATGAAACAAAGGTCAAATATTACAGTTTCAAGACAAATAAATATTTTAAAAGCTTGCTCAGACATCCCTAACAAAGAAGGTAGCTACTTCCATGTGCAGTCATCCAGGAAATCTGAAAATCTGAGATTACGTTCCTCCTGCTTAGCACAGGGCTCAGCAGAAACTACTTAGGCCTCAAAATGTTTATTTGATGATACTTTTAAAGGAATTGAAATGTCTTTGGCAAACAAAAAATGTGCAAGGTATTTTATTAACAATTCCAACCTGTTTTGTTTGTTTTTTCTCAGCAGGTTACCTTTTTATAAGAAATTAAGACAATTGGTCTTAAACCTGCAGAGATTCTAGATCCAGGAATTACCAGACTGCCTCAGCTATTAATCCAAAAAGCCTTCTGCAACGTCAAGCTTCAGGAGGAAGAAATCCTCAAAAAAAAAAACTTACCTAAGATGAAATCTCTTACCAATTAAGCTGCTAAGAGATCACAAAAAGCCCTCATTATTTTAATGTAAGCAAGAAATTTGCTGGTCAAAGATCACAATAAGCTACACATCTAAACTTTAGATAAAGTGGCTGCTTTAAAAAAAAAAAAAAAGAAAAAAAAAGAAAAAAAAAAAAAAGCTTAGAAGCAAAGCCCATGACTGCTGGAAAATGGATCTTCAGGCAATTTTTCCTCTGTCCTTCCTGCTGTGCCATGTCCACATGAGAAATACCAAGAGAAGCTGGTGCTGGGACTAACACCCCAAATGCTGCAATCCTCACACCTGGGCTGCGATGGGCTCTCCTGGTATTGCCAAGAGCGGCAACGGTATCTTGCAAAATTTCACCTACAAAGCCCATCACCAAATCTCTGATCAGCAACTCCAGGTTTCAAGGGCCCCTGAAAGCTAGCCACAGCTGCCTCCAACTGTACATAAAGACAGCTTCAAGTATTCAAGAAAGTTGGTTTTGCTGGGCCCACGGACAGACAACCACTGATTAAAACTATCCCATACAGAAGCACCAAGCATTGTAACGAGACTTCTGTCTCTGTCTTCCCCTCAAAGCACCAACAACACAGACCAGGCAAGTCTGAAATTGCCTCCAGCCTCTTTAGGAAAGGTTTTGTTTTTTCTTCTTTTTTTTTTTTTTCCTTGAAAAAAAAAAAAAAAAAACACTATTAAGAGGCCAGCATTCCTGCTTTATGCCTGAGCATTAGCAGGCGGCAAAGAATAGCTACAGGCCTTGACAGGAACGAAGCAGACCTTGGGTTGCTGGTGTAGGTCTGTTTTACGGCTGCTGTCTCTGCAGACGCTGCAACTGGCTTTAGGCAGCAGATAGCAGAGGCTGGCTTTTGTCTGCTCGGCAGCTGAACAGGACAGTTATGTCAGTACAAGTATAAAACAGTGGGGGACAGGTTCAAGAGAAGGTGTTGGATGAGGTTTCTGCTTGCCCCTGCACAGACGGCTGCAGTCACATCTCATTAAGGAGATCTCCTGTTAACGTAACGAACAGCGAGGCCGGGTCTGGAGGAAGAGTTCACATCTTTAAATAGACCGAGTGACACTGTCGGAAACACCCAGCCAAGCCTGCAGCCACAACAGCCCCGCTGCAGGTCGATAACGCGACAACTTCTGCAAGAGCGACTCGTTGAAAGAAACGAGCGGCTCTCACGCCGGCGGGGTGGGAAAATGAGGAGCAGCAGGGGTAAAAAAAAAAAAAAAAAAAAAAGTCCCCCACAGCATGATAGAAACAGGCAGGTAGCTACTAGACCTTCTCTTGTCAGCTGCTTTCTGTGCTCAGCAGACCGCTGCGTGAGACGGGACCTCCTCGCCGCGAGTTTCCTTTCGCCTGCAGCGGCAGCTCCGGGCACACGGGGCGTGCCGTGCGGCAGGATGTGGTACCAGCACCCCAAGGGCTCGGAAACCCTGCAGAAAGGCTTGCTTAGATTTCCCCCGGCACCTCCTCGTTGGCCACAAGCCACCCAGGGGGTTCGCTCCCCTCCTTCCAGGTGGCAGCTACCAAAGAGGACCTCGATGCGCACGTCGCCCAAGACAGTGCTGGTCCGACGTGCAGGGCTGTGGGCCAGAAGGTGGTGCTGCAAGAATGGTGTAAACCCAACAGCCTGCCCCAAGCTGGGGTGGAAGGTGCTGAATCACCCGTCAGGCTTGATGGAGCCCTGCCACCCACCAGACCTGCTCACCTGAAACCAACAGGGTCCAAAGATGAAGGAGCCCAAGCAACTCATTTGCCATCTGGGTAGGAGCCCTCTTCTGAGAAATCTGAAGTTACGACCTTGGTTCTCTACCTTGCAAAATTTTCCTCTTTGAGTTTTGTTGTTGTTGTTGCTGTTGTTGCTCATTCATGAGCATCAAGACCATGGGGGAGGACAGCCATAAATAATGGCCCTGATTTCGTTATTGGGAGAGGATGCTTGGGCAGACAAGTAGCAATCTGACTGCACTGCTGACGTCAGTTTGGAAGATACTTTTGCTGTAGGAAGGAGCAGTAAAGAGTTGTTGTTACAACCAAACCTGAAGTTTAAGAAAAGGGCTCTAGGGGAGGAAAATGAAATAAAAATATTTTTTGAAAAGCTATCCAAGAAAGAGGGACGTTCATAACTAGATAGAGAAAACACAGAATTTTAGGGAAATGATTGTATCACAGTCAAGGCCCTTAATGTTTTTGGAATAAGCGTTTCCAGAAAGATTAAAAAAAGGTTGATTTTCAAAAGGTGATGCCATGATCTCACATGGTCTTCAGAGATCCCCAAATATTGGGTCCCCAAATATTAAGACCAGAAGACAGCAAGAAAAATTATTAAATCTAAACTCTTGCTTAACACAAGCCAGAGAATCTCTCTGACATTTCTGCATGAAATTTATTATTTTTCTTTGAGCTTCAATATCTCTCACAAAAAAAGCAAAAACGGGCTTGGTTTAAGTACTACCAATGACTGTAGATGAAGCTGTTCTCAGTTAAGATGTTCCAGTGACCGATTACTTCTCTGCTAAGATTCTGTTCCCTTTTTCTAGTCTTACTTTGTCTAGCTTCATTGCCCAAAGACTGCATCGATTAAATAGATTTTTTCTGTTGGTTTTGCTCTTCGGTGAGAAATACCCTGACTATCACAAAGCCAAGAACAGATTTTTGCAGGCCAGCTAAAACCAGCTGTATATGTTGTAATTCCCCACCTACAATTACTGTTTGATATCTATTTGGGGTAAGAGAAACATATTTTAAATTTTAGACCTTTCGCAAACCAAAACATAGAGAATTCTTGGAAACATGCTTCTTTTCAATCAGCCTTCTATACATCGAACACAAACTTTCTAGCTGTAACTGGTTTTGTGGTCTGCAGAGGCTGACTGTGACACTGTGGAATAGCTTTTGATGAGCAGCAACGGTCAGGAGCCAGAAACCATAATAATTTTCTCTGGCCATTGAGACCTTATGGTATTGGAGGTCAAAGGGGAAAAAAGAGATTTCTATTCTTTGCAAACTAGCTGGCATTCCAATACCCACAGCTTGCTCTCCGCCAGCAGCAAAATCCTCATTATTTTTTCTCTAGCACCAAGGTTTTAAAAATATTATTCTTAAATACTGCAATCAAGCAACTGCAGGGCTTAATAATTGCAGAGTGCAGAGTACCTGAGACTCCAAATTGAACACGCTGCAGCCATCAGCCCCTGCAGTTCCCTCCCTGCTCCCCAGTGCATGGCTTAAGGGCTGGGTCTATGGGCTGTTGTTTTGAATGTTCCAGGTACTTACAGCAACAATAAATCTGCAGGGCTATTACAGCAATTTATAAAGTAATCCTAACAGGGAAGCACGTTCGGTAGCTGTTCCACCTGGCTGACAGATTGAGCAGAGCCAAGCTGCGCTTGTTGTTTTAGGATGGACTCAGAGCAGGGTCAGGCTCTGAGACCGGCTCCGGAGTCGCTTCGCCCCGCAGCACGGAGGAACCAGTTTACTAGAAGACACTGTGTAAATATTTTGCTGAGCTGCAAAAGGAGGAAGCATCCCCAGCCCTGGGCTGCCATGTGTCACGATGAGTTCCCAGGCACAATGCTCAATGAAGGCTATTATACGGAAGGGTGTTTATTTCACATTGCAAAGCGGTTGCCAGAACACACAATCACGCGTCTTACCCAACGGCCCTGCGGGCTGCCACGGAGAACTCCTCTCCGAAAGAGAATGAGACGATTATGTTGTGATTAACTCTTTGGCAGCAGCAGTGGGACTTCCCCGGTCCCAGCGCTGCTTAAACCCCCAAACAAAGCAACACCAGAGGACAAACCTTGCCTTTGACATCCCCCACATCCCAGAGAGCTAATCAAAACCCTTAGTTTCATTGTGTGCAGGTGAGATCAGGCTCTTTCCTCTTCTTCACTGATTTTATCATCTTGCCTTCTCATCAGCTTTAATGCTCTGCAGATGATCTCCTTGCCTGGCAAGGCATAGGACAAACCGACCTGAAAGGGCTGCACTGTAGCATTGGGCAGATCTAATCAACAATTGAAGGGTTGCTGTTTTGAGGGGAGGGCTGGAGTTGTTTTGGTTTGTTTTATATTCCCAGGGTATTTCATTTTCGCTCCCATTGTCATTTTCTTAATGACGACAAATGAAAGAAGCACCAGGTTAAAAAGCCTCATGCTTGTACATAAAAACTCTGTTCCTCTGCTCAGCCTCATCCAATGTCCCACTTTGCATGCTTTTGCCTTGATGACAATTCCAATTTGCTTTAACTGTTTGTTTTTTTTGCACTGGGGCGACTGCTGCCTTTGAGGCAGCCATTCCTGAAATGCATAGCAAATAAGGTCAGAATTAGGCCCATTTCAGCCCTCTGTTCCTATCTCAACTGCCTGTTCTAAGCTTGATGGACACATTGAGCAGCTTCTCCTGTCCCAGGGTCCCAAGGGCAACACCAGCAAATCCTGGACAACCTCACAGAAATAGAAATTATCATTCCAGCACTACAACTGAAAACACAGGATCCTGGAGAAGCATTGCATGACCAGCAGATATCAGAGCTGAGCCCAGACGTCCTGTTTTGCCTCCTTTTATCATGATAAGATTCTGTCTTTCCATTCTAAAGAACCGCACTGTATACAAGCAATGGTATTTTCCTGCCACTTTCCATGTGACGATCTTTCCTTTGAATGATGTAATGTAGCTGTATCACTTCTTCCAGGAGGGCGAGAGGGTCACCACCCACTTTGGTGCAACATGCTGCAGATCAACGCTTCCTAGAGCTTTGTGTGGTGGCAAGAAGCCTGGAGGCACTGTCAGGCTCTGAATGGTGAGTTCATACGAGGAGAGGAGCTGGAAGTTCACACACCAGTACTCACTCCTCTGCCACCCCGAGGGCTTTGACCTCAAGGAGAGCTGGCTCAGTTGTGGGTTTACCTACATGATCCACAATCTTGGATTTCTGTGACCTGCTTTTTTGTTGTTTAGCAGAGAGACAAGCCCATCTCATGCAGCTGGGACCTTTTGGCCATGCGTGGCACACTGGGATACCAGTACAAGTTTGGTGCAATGTGACCCTGAGCCATGACTGGGGTCCTCAGGTACAAACAGACCTCCTTCAAGTTACGTTTCCCTTTGCTGAGGTGCACCAGCAAGCACAGAACACACTGGCTGGTTCCTGTGAGGCGAAGGAGATGTGCACAACCTGGATTCAGCCAGGGAGCCCAGAGAGGGATCCCTTGTTAGTGCCAGATGCATTGCTGGCAACACAAGAGCAAGTTTTTGAGTGGAGCAATGCCAACCTTACACCTTCCATAATCCCAGATCACCACATCACATGTGCACAGGCATTCCCTATAGGAAGTAGCACTTTACCTTTTATCCTCAGAGCCCCCAGACCTATGGTCCCAATCCCATGGCCACTGGGTCACCTACTGCCCACGAGACCTGCTGACACTGGATCAGGACCAGACACAGATGAGCCTGCTGCTGCTCTCCTCCGAATCCACAGGAACAGCTGATCATGACATTGCCTTTGGCATGGGCATTATTTGTATTGCTTTCCCAAAGCTGATAGACTGGAGACCGTGGACTTGAGATACTTGGGGTTTCAGAGACACTTGACCTCAGCACAACAGCCCTGAGATCCTGCCACTCTCATGGACACAAGAGAATCAGTTATTGACAGTTACTTGAATAGCCTACAGAGGGGACTTGAGACATTCCTGCTCCTTTGATTCTTTTGGCTCTTTCTCCTTGCCTCACACTCATCTCCAAATCATCCATAAGGGAGCACTAACCCCAGGAGATGACACGTCTTTGCCTTGGGCAAGAGGCAAAAAGCTTTCTTTGTGAGGTGTTCACGTGGTTGGCTGGGCCATGACGTAGCTCGACAGAGAAGAATCATTCTTCTTAATGTTACCAAGAGAACAAACCTGCCTCACGTGCTGGGAGCTACAGCGAGGAAGCTGCTCCCACCCCAGATGTTGAGATAGTTGATGACAGTGTGGGAGGGCAGAGTCATCTGCTCTCTGGATATTTCTGCAATGCTTTCCTCCCCTCACCCAATATCTCTGGCTCTTGTACTTCTTCCCCGCAGCTCTGAGCATGGGACAAATATTAAATCGCTACCTTATTTCCCAGAGAAACCATCTCTTTCCTTATTACCTCCCGTGGCCGTTATTTGTCATTCAGTGTGACAATGGCATCAACTCTCCACAGCACTGTAGGATGCTCTGCACACACAGAATGCATTCTATTAGCTACCAGACACCTACAAAGAGAGCTTGTCCAATGTTCGACGTGACACTCCAGCCCTAGGGGAAAAGCCAACAACCATAGAGCTAATCAGAAAAGTCCTCGCAGCCGTGCAGACTTCTTCATGTACCACTTGCCAACGTCACCTCACCCTGGGGTAAAACTAGTAAAGCTCATCTTCTTTCTATGAATCATCCTAAGAAAACAGTCTCAATTAAACTATAAAACACTGCTGCCACAATGCCAGCTTGTGTGGGAATTTATTTTTAGAAGCAGCTTAAAATAGAGTGTTGTTACCTTGTTAAAAACATCACCTCTCTGTTTTGGTAAAGGATGACACAAAAGTAGTGACACAGGCTCCTGGGCAGAGGCACTTTGTCCCGTGCACCAGGACTTCTGCATGCCACCAAGCTGAGAGGACACCAAAAGCAGGAGGGGAGGAAGTCCAGGCTTGGTCTTAACACCTCACTGCCAACACAACGAGATGCCAGGGCTTGAAGAGAGGAGCATATAGGAATGAAACAAAGATGATCTTGGAAATAAACCTGCTTTTTCCCACTAAAAAGTGAAAAGAAAAAGGTTATATGTAACTTCAGGGTTAACTTCATACTTGGTTTCCGACAGCCAGTCAACTGGGTTCTGATGCCATGTGGCCTCTTCATTTGAAACGCCACTGCCATGAAACCTGGCCTCAATGCAAAAGCTTGAGTATGCATCCCGAGCCGGGAACATCACTGCACCAGCAAAGTGATGGCAAAGGGAAAAATGGAAAATACTACAAAGGAAAAAAAATGGGAAATACTACACACGTCCACCCACAGAACTGTCCCCGTGGGGGCATCTTTTCTTCGGTGCCTACCAAGAAACACTGTGGATCATCAAATTTCTTTCAAAAGTAAATACTTGCCCACAAGCCGAGCTGTGTCCACCCTGTGCCTTCTTGTGCTCTTTACCCTTTCATCAACGATGGAAAATTCATCAATGAAGATGCTGTTGAATCCCAGCTAGATCAAACCCAGAGGCTATACATCAGAAACAACAGTGGGTCATGGCACTGAGGGGCAAAGCATGAAAAGAAAAGCTGAATAAAAATGAAAGGAAAAACAGGAGTTGCATGAGACTTGCAAGTGATGAGGAAGAGACTCTGCAGAAGCCTCTATCAGCACATGTGGCTGCTGCTCCATGACACCAAACCTTCCGGTTCAACTGATGGAGAGGGAGAGCAATGGTCAGAGCACCCACGCAGCACAAGGAAACCTTCTGGTTTTTCAGGCTTGTAAAAACTCAAAACCACCTTAATATTTTGATTGAGGCTTTCCAAGGAGGCTCGCTTCTGAGCAGTGAATAAATATGAAAAGGAAACAGAGGGATGAATCTGATGGAAAATTACCTCATTTGATCGATACTGTTCTGCCACTTTTGCAATAAGCAGATACATATGGGCAAGCACATATGCAATGTCATACAGTTTGGTTTTGTGAAAATCCAAGCAGCTTTTCAGAAATGAAAAACAGTAAGAGAAAAAAAAGCATTAAAAAAAAAAAAAAAAGAGAGAGAGAGAAAGAGAGAGACAGGAAAAGTAAGTGACATATGCAAGTGAGAAAAGATCTGAGTTTTGGTGAGGCACACAAATGGAAAATTACAGAAGGATTGTTTCAGAGGAAAACAAGCCATGTGTGAGATGGGGCAAGGATGTTACAAAGACGAGAAGTTTTGGTCCTACAAGAAGGCCACGAGCAGCACTAGGCCGCTGCCAAAGGGAAAATATGGTACAACTGTCCAAAAAAAGAGAGACAAAAAGAAAAAAGTATCTGCAAGAAGACAAGAAACTTGTTGGAAGACATTAGCACAAGAGTGGCTGGGCCACCTACAGATGGGCAACATAGGAGAGGTGACAGGAGATGGATTTACTGACAAAAAAAGGTGTAAGAGGAGATGGAGAAATAATGGCTAGGTCTAAATGCTCAAAGCAATATAATTCTCCCTAAAAGCCCAACCAGACACAGATTTATACACTGCACCATGTGAAAGAAGTCAAACATATTACTAAAAGTCTCGAAGGTTTTAAGCAAAACTCTTTAGAAATGCTGCTTTTATAAATAAAAACAGACAGATAAATTAATCATAATTAATCTGATTAGGATTTTTACAGCAGTAAGAATCTTTTACTGCTACAGTAAGCTTTTTTCTCCTCTCTCCAAAAAATCCCTTTTGTGCACCTGCTTTTAACACCACCAGACTAGATAGCACATCCAAATATAATTCAATTACGGTTGGGAGAGATTTCATCCACTCAGTGAAATGCAATGAATAAATACAATATCATTCACATTATGTCCTCTCTACAGGGATATTTAAGGCTTTTTCTCTCACAGTAAATCAGTTTTATGTAGTTAGAGTCCTTGAAAACACCAAATTGCAAATCTGTCTTCACAGGACTTCATTACTTCTCAAGTTCTCAAAACTTTGGGAAACACTGAGATCATGGAAGAGGGGACAAGAAATCAGCATCCTTCATCCAAGCCCACTCCATGAGCCTAATGCAAGTACTTGTCTTCTGTGCCTCAGTTTCCCTCTTTGCGGCATGAGAACAGTATTTCTGACCAGATGACACAGGAGCTGGAAATCCTAATTCACCGCTACATTCACAGTCAGAGATGAAAGGCAAGCACACATCATTTTTCCTGTTTCAGCTTGAATTTCCAGAAACAGCAGATGTCACAGAGGAGATGAAGTTTGAAACTGATAGTTATTCTGACAAACATGTACATTTAGGTGCAGCTAACAGCAAAAGCTAGCTTTATACTCCTTTCTTGCAGAGAAACAAGAAGCTACTTCTTGTCTGAGTTCATTTGCAACCGATTACCTTCGGGCTCCCTCCAACATTTTTGTTTCCATTTCTTATTTGTTAAACACTGACAGCTACAGGGACATAAACAGTGGCTGTGCACCATATTTTTGGTCTCCGCAGGCAGTATCTGGCTCTGTCCCTTCGCGTTATAAATATAAATTCGGTCTATAAAGCTTCATTTGTCAGACCCCATAGAAATTCATAAATCCTGGAATATCACCCTTCGCCACCACCGCCAAAATGAACTTATGTCATAGTCCACTGATACATAAATGCAGTGTCTGAGCCAGAGGGCAAAAATCCAAGCAGAGGACATAGAGCACTGACTCCAACACAAACCTGCTGCAGCCCCCCAGGTCCAGCACACTCCCACAATCACTCAGAACCTCCTCCTTGGTGTGAAGTCATGAAACAAATCGTGTTTGCTTTCCTTCCCCCTGGGCCTCAGCTCGAAACACTGAGGCTCTTTAACTAATAAGTGTCTGCTGAACGAAAGGGCATCTATGGGGTGTGAACAGAAGGTGGGTTTTCCATTGAGAAAGCAGGAAAACAAAAAAAAAAAAAGAAAAATGTACAAATACACAGGAGAAAGTCAACTTGCTGATTTTGCAACAACGCAGAGCTTCTGCTCTTTCAAACACCTGGCCCTGCACAAAACCCATATTGTTCAGGCACCGGCATGGTAAATAAACATATTTCTCATTACAAAACTTCAAAGGGGCTGATAAAATCTCTTGCTTTGAGACACGAATTTCATTGTCCCAGGGAGTCTCATTTCTTTTTGTACCTCTTACAGGGCATATACAGCATTGTGGGATGCTGCCACAATGCATGCTGTCACAGGGAAGGATGTGGGTGTCCCAGGGTCCGTCCTAGGTCCAACAAAATTCGCTATTTTCAAAAGTGATTGGAATGATGGAACATAGTATGCTTACTAAAATTGCTGCTGATACCGGGCTGGGATGGGCTGCAAGTACTTCGGAAGCCAGGATTAGGATTCAAAATGTTCTTGGTAAGTAGTACAAATGGTCTGGAAGAAAAAAAAAAGAGAGAGAAAAAGAAAAAGACAATTCAGGAATGATGGATGAACAGTACTAAGGCAGAAACAATCAATGACAGTCACAGGGGAAATAACTATCAGTTTGCAAAGATTTTTTTTTTCTTTTTTTTTTTTTTAATGAAAAGGATCTCAGGATTACAAAGGATCATGGATGAAACAAGAAGTGGACACCATCACATCAGTGCACTAAAGCAAGCATCATACTCAGATGCACAGAGAGGCATAGTGCTCACCAGATACACAGAGGGAACTTTTCCTTTATGTAGCACTACTAAAGACAATACTGAACACTGCATTTCAACAAAGCTGTAGAAGAAGTCCCAACATGGACAGCAAGAATGGTGAGAGGTCGAGAAAGCATAGACTGAGAAAACAGCAAACATATTTAAATAAATAATTTAAATCACGTTAATCTAATGAAAGAGTAAAGACTAAAGAGAAGCTTCGTAACAGTCTCCAAATATATAAAGAGGGCCACAAGGCAAAGACAAACTATCTTCTTGGCCTGTCCAGAATAGCACAAGATGTCAGAGCCTTAAAACAGCACAAAGGGAAGCAGGTTACACACTAGGAAAAGCTTCCTGACTACTGACAGAAAAGCACCGAGACAGCAATACAAGGACCATCGTGGGCTCTCCCACACTTGGATCAGGGAAGTTAAGTCACTGCCCATCAGGAAAAGGTTTGGAGCATCTGAGGCTGCCCTGAAGTCTTGATTGTCCTTGCTTCAAGGGTTAAAAATAACACCAGCGCCAATGACTACCCCACTGAACTTACAGAGAGAAACAGAGACTTGGGGACACCAACTCACATGACCACATTAAAAGAGCCTGGTCCAGAGGCGTAATCTCAAAAAGACCCTCTACTTAGGGAAATATTAAAGTGCATTCAACGGAGGCCTTGCCTGAATATTTGCAAATGTTCTGCTTGTGTATGCATAATACAAAATCAAACTATTTATATTTTTGAACAAATCTGCCTTCCCATGCGGCATGCAAAATATTTGTTCACAGGTGAAAGACTGCAACGTGAATGCTCAGAGCACTAATTTCTCATTAGATGTAACTGCACGGAATAATGATGGGGCTGGAGGGCAGGAGTTCAACGGCTGATGAGCAAGAGAAAATATTTTTAGCAATTTTCATCAAGTGTTAAAACAGATTTAAAATAAGTCACCGGCAATCTGGCATGTTGCTGACGGTGGCAGACCTGGTCTGGTGAAGGGTCCTGCATCTTCCTTTGAGTGGCTGGGGGACAGCTTGGTCCCGCCTCACCACCGAACCACAAACTCTTCCCTCTGCACACAGGGTGAACAGGCAGTCTCTGTTCTCTGCAGAGTTCTTCACCAAGGATTTCAAGAAACCAAAAGGGGCTCGTTACAGCCACCACTGCCCCCTGGCTGCATTCCCTTTGTGCCCCCAGCAGCATCAAGCCCTCACTGCCACCTGGCTGTAGACAAGCCAGGAAAAATCAATGCCAGAACAGGCATTACAGATGCTTTTAACAGAGGTGAATATGCATCTTAAAAGAGAAGTCAAACAATAAATAAATAAAGAGAGCATTTCAGAAGCACACAGTGATGCTGGCCAGTGCAAAGCTGCCCTGGCTTTAGCTAAGTATTGCTGTCATGTCACTCCTCCACCACTGAGGCATCTTCAGGGCATCTCTAATCACAAAGAGCCACTGAAATGCCATGGGAATAAAAGCTGGCCTTACTGCCTTGCTGATGCATAAACATTTAAACAGATTTCCTTTCACACTGTCTTTGACAAGCTGAAGCTCCAGCTTTTATCCCACTTTAGTTGGGGTGCATCCTATGAAATGGCAGGCAGACTTCTACTGATAAGCTACATCAATCTTAACTGGAAGGCATCTGCCCCATCTGGGTTGTGAACAAAGAATATCAGATTAAAAGGAAAAGGGAAAAAAAAAAATAAAGCAGCAGTCCAGACACTTGAGATAAAGTAGCTGTTATCACCCTCTCTAACAAGGCTGCATGCTTTCTATCTCCAGGCAATGATGCTGTGAAAGTGGTTTGAACACAAATTAAAAATTCACATCCCAGCCAAACTGCCCTTGCTAAGCCAGAGGAGGGTCAGGGCTCTCGTGACCTTTCCCTGCATGCTTCTAGAAGATGGTGGCACTGCCATTAATGCTGGGTAGGTCACTGGGCCGGCCATCCCCCTGGCAGGTGCCTTCACACAGGGAAAGTCCTCGCTTCTTTCCATTTCATGTTGAATAAAAGCTTGCAAAACCATTTAACTGGAAAATCTCTATTTGGGGTTGAAAATAACTTTGTAAATCAGACAATTGGTCCGGCACAGAGATGTCTGTAAGTCTCCTTTGCAATGGCTTGGGGCAATTGCATATCATTTAGCTCTGCTTTCTGACAAAATAGTGGGTTTCCACAGTGCTGCTGGCAGGGCTTCTTCTCATCTGCCCCCAGTGCTGCATCCTGAGCAGACTCACAGGTCAAGTTGCAGCCCATTAAATGAGAAACTGAAAGCATCTTGGGTCTTGATGCAGCGGCAAAGAACAGATGCTAGCAAAGCTGTGGTTCTCAGGGGGTAACAGAGCCCTGAGTAACTGAATTTCAGCAGCCACTATTCCCCCAATATGAAGAAAAAAAAAATCCACCATCTATGTGCTATTTCACCCTGCTGACAGGAAAGAGCTGGAAAGGACCATTGCTTCTGAGCTTAATTACATCCGATGCTTCTAAGGGTGAGGGAAGAGAGTACTTCATGAGCCAAACCCCAAAATGTTAATATGGTACACTGCAGCAAGAACATAGCAACTTCAAAGCTTTCCTTCCCCACACCCTGAAGTGTCAAATCAAAGATTTTTTCCCCCCAGTAATGCTTCTTGCTCATTTCCTGCCTGAATTCATACTCTTATAACAATGAATCAGGATTAATTAACACCAGCATCAAGATTAAGACCATGTCTAACTTGCTTTCTTGTCTTTCTTGCCATCCTATAGGGAATTAAACTGAGCCCCACGTAACGATGGGCTGACCACACTGCCAGCTTGGGCCAACACTCTTCACCCCTCTCAGGAGAAACCAGGCTGCCCCTTAGCACAAGTCTCTTGCTTTGGGGAGACTCAGACAATCTCCCTAGGTTGGCTCTTTGTTTTCCATACACCTCTTACAAACCCATCATCAGCATTTATTTTCACATTCCTAGGTGGGAAGCAAGAAATCATGCAGAAGCCAGAAGCTGTGGTCTGAGGTGAGTGAGGTGCACTTTTAGCAAAAGATATTGCAAGCCACTGAGGAGAAGAAATAAGAAAAACAAGTCCAGCAGGTTATGGAGCTCTGAAACCGGTGATAAGCAGCTGAGAAGAAAATTTCTCTGGATCACCCTCCAAATATAAACCTCAAACTTTACAATATATTCTGAAGTTATCAATTGAACTGAACTTCTAGGTAGCACTTGGACCAAGACCACCAGGTCTTGTCATTCCCATCTCCTGGGCTACTGCAGTTCCTATCAATTGTGTTCAAGGAAAAGGTGATATGAAAAGGTGGGATACAGCCCCTTTAGTCATCTCCCTATACGGGACATACAAACAGCTCAAACCTTGCACGATTGGCACGGATGCACCACTCTGTCTCTCCAGACCAGACAATGCAGCAGATAGCTGCAGCATCACAGACACCGTTATGTCTTCACTTTAAGGCCCATGGGAAATCAGCAATACACCCTCTTTACCCAAGTCTTGTGTACACATTTAAAATGCAATGTTCTCGAAAGAAATCTTCCGCTGTCAAGCATGACATGGTGTCTATGGCAGTTACTACTGCTATTCATTCATCCTTCAGTCAGCCCTATCAACAAGAAAGTGATTCATGTGGCACATTTCTAGTGCTTGTTGGTTTTATTTTACTTCAGTATGGTGTTTTAGAATTTTTTTCAAGACATTAAGAAGCGTGACCATTGCCTTTAGACATCATAAAGGACGAACAGAAAAGCAAAGAGAGTCGCAGGCAGAGGGAAGCAGTAGGCACTTTAACTTTTTCACACTTCTGCAGAGTAAAAGTGCTCTGCTGAACCAAAGGAAGTGGAGCAAGGCTATGAACTGAGATTGAACCAGCAGTTCACGAGATTTAAGACATAATGAGTGATAGAAAAGAGGGTTAAAAAAAAAAAAAATCACTTTCCAGCCTCTAATATACAAATCCCCAGGCTCCTCCCAAGAGCAAGCACAAGAAAGCTCCTACCATTCTTCCCACCCCATCAGCAGCATCACACCTCGTGCAGTACAATGCAACACTTGTGCAGTCACACTGGTCCAAAAGAGAAACCAGAACCTTCTGGGGGGTTTTAGGCTTTAGTAGCTTGATAAAGCAGCCCTACAATAAAATGAGCTCAATTTGCCACAAGGTGGTCAACAAAAACACATCTGTTTTTGCAGCACATGCTGGAATGCCACCGTATTTTGATATCACTGGTCAAGAAGCTCCCACGTATTAGCAATTTCTGTGCTTCCACCACTCACAGTGTTAAACCTTCTCATCTGAAGGACGACACAGAAGAGTAACCTTCAGCACAGCATTCTGGACTAATAGTCATTTTTCAATTCCACTCATGTCACAGACTATTTGTACAGAGCACAGCTGGGTTGTTGTTTTTTTGTTTTTTGTTTTTCTCCTTATGACAGAGAAAAAGGTAGCAATTTTCTTCTGTGCACAGAAGTTCTGCTGTACTTTTGCTGGATGACACACTGAAGAACCACAACTGCACAACCCAAAGGAGACAAACGGCTGATGCAAACGGAAAACAATGCAGCAAAAGGAAGTCTTTCTGTAAGGCAATTACTTTGTTCTTTCAGGGGCTTTTTTGGGTATCTTCTTTCCATAGAAAGTTTCCACTACAGTTATTTAAATGAAACTTGCATGTATTTTTGGCCTCAAACCTATAAGGCTGCATAGCAGGAGCTCTGCTGAAAGTCAGTAACACAACATATAATTGTGCCCAGTTCCAGGTTCCTGAGTCAGAAACCTAGAGAAAACATGAGGAATTCCCCAAAAACATCTGTGAGATATTTTCTTAAACTAAAGCCTGATAAGACCTCAAAATCTCATTTAACAAAGCCACTGGAGATGTTTTATGGGGAGACACAACTGGCTGCAAGAACATGAAAAGCAGAAGTTCAAGGGTACCTGCACAGGCACATAGACCTTAACTGGACAGAACAAGAGAGGGAAGAGGGAAAGAACAATAGGAAAACCCTCCACCAGGAGTCATCCCATCACTTGAAACATCTCCAGGTTGGATCAAACTCTTCACACTACTGGGTTAGAAACACTCTTCTCAAGATGCAAATTTTATCATGAATTATTATAATAGAAGGGTTTGGGCTGGAAGGGACCTTACACTCCATCTGGTTCCAACCCCCTGCCATGGGCAGGGACCCCTCCCACCAGCCCAGGCTGCCCCCAGCCCCATCCAGCCTGGCCTTGGGCACTGCCAGGGATTGGGCACCCACAGCTCCTCTGGGCAGTCTGGGCCAGGGCCTCATCACCCTCTCGGTGAATACTTTCTTCCTTATATCTAATCTAAATCTACCCTCTTTTAGTTTAAAGACATTACTCTTCATCCTATTGCTATCCACCCCTGTAAAGAGACTCTCATCTAAAAAATATGACTGAAAGCCACAATGAGGTCTCCCCAAAGACTTCTCTTCTCCAGGCTGAACAACCCCAGCTATCTCAGCCTGTCCATAGGAAGGGTGCTCCAGCCCTCTGATCATCTTTGTGGCTCTCCTCTGGACCTGCTCTAACAGCCTCACATCCTTCTTGTGCTGGGGGCCCCAGACCTGGATGAAGTACCCCAAGTGGAGCTTCACAAGGGCAGAGAAGAGGAGAAAATCACCCCCCTCAACCTGCTGGCCACTTCTCTGTTGAAGTCTCTCCTTATGTCCAGGATTGCCCTGACCCAGCTGCAGCACCTTGCATTTGTTGAACCTCATTAGGTTCACATGGGCCCAGTTCTCCAGGTCCCTTTGGATGGCATCCCTTCTTTCTGTTGTATCAACTGCACCACTCAGCATGGTGTCATCTGCAAACTTGCTGAGGGTACCCTCAATCCCATGGTCTATGCCACTGATAAAGACATTGAACAGCACCAGTCCCAAGATGTTGATGATCGTCTGCATTGTGGGACTCAGATGCAGGGTGAAAAACCACCATGAGAGATGAGCTCAGCATGTGTCAGAGCTTCAAACCCAGGCCTGAGCCTCAGGGTGATTTTGGGACATCTGTGTCCATCTCCAGCATGCTGCTGGCCTTCCCCTGAGTGCAGATGGCTGTGCACTGAAGCAGTTTTTGCTTCCTGGCACTGCACAGCAATGCAGTAGCAGCACGTAATACACAGCATTTCTGTAGAAGACTTACAGTCCACCCTTCAACCCTCTAAACGGGTTAAATAACGCAGCAAGCACGTGTTTCTTGTGGAAAAATGACTCACAGGAAGGATGGCAGCAGTGTATTGCCATAAAATATTAAACATAATAGGTCTCTCTGCCCCGGAATGAAAGAATAAAAAACAAGGTAAGTGGACCTGTGTTTTTCTCCTGGTTCTCAAAGTCACTAATGGCCCTCTGGGTCCATGAACAGATGTCGACAGTGTACTGCAGGTACCACATTTTATTCACTGCAAATTATTGCCTGGCATTTAATTAAAATTTTATTGTGGTGATTCCGATCAGCTCTCTCCACAGCACCACATGGACTGAAGAGGAAAGTGGATCTTTGGAGTCAACGAGCCCAGTTCATCAATAAAATACCATAGCTCTGAGAGGGGGGAAAAGCGTGCAGTGTGAGGTCTGGTTAATTTGATGGTTTTTCCCTGGTCGGGGGCCTCAGGGGGCTGTTCCTGGTACTGACATCTCATCCGAACCAGCATGAAGTTGGCTGCGGGAAGAGCCTGGCTCATGGACCATGTTTTTCTGCATGGACTCATGGGCATAACGCATGGTGCCTTTGTGACAGGGGATGGAGGAGCCACACTCAACAGTCACCTGGCCAGCTTCAGAGGAAAGAACTTTTACTTGAAAAGCCTCCCTCTAGACAGCTCCATTTCCCACATCACAGACCTCTTAGGAACAATCCCAGCCTCTCCTCCTGATTACCTGGTGGGTGCATCTGTCCCCCTAATGGCATCATCTGATCTCTCTGTTTTTTTTTGCCTTAAAGTGACAAATGACCGCTCTTGCTCCATTATACCAGCAGGAACCGTCGGGGACAGCCATAACCAGCGCATCCCGTGGATGAAGCAGCGAGCAGGCTGCTCAGCACCAGGCTGCTGCTCCGGGACTGCCACTGTGTGCAGCCACAGCTGGAGGCTGGACAGGAGCACGAAGTCACCATTTCTCATGCCCTGGTGACTTCTGTAAAGCCAGTAGCTACAAGCATTCAGGAGACCTGGGGCTTACACACAGGCTCTCAACTATACGAGAAGCTCTGCGAATGATCAAGGGTGCAGAGGCCCCATGGTGGTCCCTGCTGCAAGAGAAGAAAACCCACCCCATAAGATATCCAAATCCATGAGCAAGACAACACAGCCAAGGAAGAAAACTTAAAATAAATAAATAAATAAGACAAAACATCCTTAACTGCCTGTCTGTTTAGAAAAACTGCCCTCCTCACAGAATCACAGAAGGGTTGAGATTGGAAGGGACCTCCGGAGATCATCCAGTCCAACCCCCCTGCCAAACAGGGTCACCTACAGCATGTTGCAGGCACCTTCTTGGAAGCCCTGAAGCACAAAGCGGAACAAAAGCAGAGTATTTCATGCCAAACTGTGAGGGATTAGGGACTGCTAAAAAAAAAACAGTGGCAACCCCTCTCTGCCCACAGCCCAAGTAAATTGGAGGAAGAAGAGAGACATAAAATCATCAACAGCCAGGGCCAGGATAGATTAACACATCTGCCCTCTAGCTCAGAGTACTGGGAGAAACTCAGCTCTTTGGGTTTAAAACTAAGAAGAATTTGAAATATCCCAGGGCAAAGCAGATGTTAGCTCCTCTCTGGCGTCTCAGGGGTCACAGTGCAACTCCTCTCCAACCAAAGCTGCAAACCTCCCTGCTCTAAATGTACCTGTAGATGCTTTCCCTCTCCATGCAGCTACTCTGGGAAGTCAGGGAAGACAGCACTAGAATGATAAATGCAAAATTAAAAGCTCAATAAATAATTAATCACTGAGGTCGTGAAATTGTACGAATCTGTCCATCTTGCTCTCTGCTCTCCTGTTAATCAGATGAGTCTCTGCTTCAATGGTGGGTGAAGCGGTCCTGAAAGAACCATAATTTCTGCACACTGCTGCCATGAAGCTCGTTCTGGGTGCCATATCAATCAATAGCAATAAATCTTTGCTGAATGCTGTAAAGACTTTAAGAGTGTTAAGCAAACAGAATGCCTCCAGAGACTCCAAAATAAAGTGAGATGCAAGTTTGAGTAACTTATTAAGGTAATTATTAAAATGCATGCTCGCAAAACATCAAATATGTATAGCATAGACAAAACCTCCTTTCCTCTTTCCGGTATCAGCCTCTCCACAAACAACAATGAAAAAGAGCACTCTGAAGTACCACAAATAAAATACACTGCACATGAGAGCTAGCAAAGCCACCCCATCTCCCAGCTGCCGTAACCCTTTCTCTTCCCCCTGCCTATGCATTCTTCCTCCAAGTTTTGTCTTCAGTGGTAAGCTCCCTGAAGCCAGTTTTTCCAATATGTGCAATATCTATGTGATGGTGTTATTTTGATTGTGAACACGTCGTTAATGATGATGAACATGAATGCTCAGACCAGAAGAGGTTGATCCCACAGTTGATGCATCGCAAGGCTTGGAGGATCCTCCAGAGATATGCCTTAAATATGCCTTAGTCCCCAAATCCTGCCTGCAGCACACACACCAAGGGGGCAGAGCTGCACCACCACCCATGGTCCCAATGCCCTTCAGCTGTGCACGTGGCAGATGTGCCCCCGTGCAGAGGTGCAGGTTGGCATCCCAAATCCGTCTCAGCCACGCATTGAAGACACGAGGGGCTCTAACAGAGCCAGCTGGGGCCATGGTAGAGCAGGACACCCACTGATGGCTCTAAAAACCCCTATCACAATAAATCAGCCACATCTGTAACATCTTACATTTCTCTAACTCGAGGTCCAAACCATCACTAGTCTGTGGGCAGACCTGATCTATTTTCAGATATTTTTCCTCTTCAACAGAAAATCTGACTTTTTTTTTTTCTCCTGAGACACCATCAGACAACTCACCACCAGGCTCCAAACACCAAGCTGCCCTTTTTCCAGCATGCTGGGTAAAAATCTCCTGAAAACACTGTTCCCAATTAAGGCGAGCCCTTATGAAACCAGTATCACAGCCACTTGCTTAATATATTTCTCCCTAGAAGAACTTACAGAGTTTCCTTGATGAACCCCCAAGCATAACAGTTTCCACAGTGATTACAGAAAAAGCAGCAGCGCCAGAAATAACATTATTAAATGGAAAACATCCCCTGCGCTCACTCTCACTCATGCACACACCCATCGAGCGCAAAGAGATGATGATTCCTCGTGGCAACTGGCTACCCACCCTGGGCAAACAGAGTTGGAAATAGTTATTGAAAATATCACTTTTCAATTAAATGTCTTGGTGATGGCACAGCGGGTACACTCTACACACACAGACACAACAACATACCCTTGAATAGTGATTTAATCCATGACCATATTCTAAAAGCAGCTTCCCAGATATTATATTTTTTTAAAAAATGTGCATAAATGACCATTTTGAATGGCATGTCCTGTGAAAAGCATTTTAGTATTTAACGCAGATCTGATACAAAAGCAGGAAAGAAAAGTACCAAATTATCAGAGCTTATCTAAACTTTCCCCCCTCAACACTCACATTCATTCAGTTATTTGAGGTCTAAGGCTTGCAAAATTGCAGTTTCCATTCACGTGAAACTGCGTCTGTATTTTCAGGAGGCTCCCACACTCGTCTGGCCCGTGCTGGGTACGAGAAGCCTGCTCTCTGAGCACAGCCAGACAAGGCTCCGCTGCTGCTGCCACTGGACTCACACGGCATCTCAGGCTTCCTACTGCTATTTCCCAAAAAGAGACGTTTTTCAGCAAAGACCTTCCCAAAATCATTTTCTGCAATAAGTACCCTCACCAGCTTCAAGCTCTTCACTGGCTTATTTCTCTCAATAAGTGAAAAACATTATTCAGTTTTTTCTTTTATTTATTTAAACCTCAATTTTTTGCTCCTTAACAAGGCACCAGTTCCTGTCCTTGTATACATCTTCACCTGTCTACCCTGTGTCCTTTCAGAGCTCTGGATTTCAAGCCTTCACCAGCCAGGAGCTTTGGTTGTCCTGGGAGGAGCTCAACAAACTCATCCATGTGAAAGAGGATCACATTTGTCACCTTGATTTGCATTAGAAATAAGTAGAGAATGTTACAAACTCATATTCACCTAGGAAGATAGACAGCACTCAAACTAATTGAGGATGGCAAAAAAAAAATGAGTTAAAAAAAAAAAAAAAAGTGTCCAGTTTTGAATTTCTCCGATACATTTTGTGCTCAACACAACTGACACATCCACAACCAGAAGCTCCTGGGACAGGCTAGACACATCGCTGACTGCCAGCAAAGACTCATCTCCAGGTCGGAAGGAACGGGATTTGAGGATTTCTGTTATGTTCACATACTGCATTGCCTTTGTTTCTGCTTTTACACCTGTTTACTTAGAAAATTTTAAATGCTGCTTTAACATTTTGGCATACCATTTCCTATCTGCTGAATAATTCTGAATTCTGATTAATGCAAATACGAAGACAAAGTATTTTCTAACTTTGCAGCAAATCCCCACAGGTGGATGACAGATCAAAACATGAAGGCAGCAGACCATGTCTACGGCAATGAATTGCAGGCAGAATCAAAAAGCAACTATATTCCTTGGGGACTATAAGGCAACCAACATCTCATTTGGGACTTTCCCTTAACTTCTTTAAAGACCTAAAACCTGCATAATGCATAATAAAACTAACACTGCAGGCATTTTCTTCAGCAGAGAGAAAGCAGAGTACTGTCTTAGGGTTACGAAAAAATTCTTCAGTTTGGCAGTAATGGTTTCAGCTTTCCTCGCTGTACTGTTTCTGAATGCAAACAGCGCCATTTAAAACAAGGTTAGCAAAAGCAGCAAGGGTTTGGTTTTAATAAACACTCCTTGAATTAAAAAAGATTGCCTGAGCAATGATACAAACCACGGTAGTAAACTCATTAGACAGTGAGTCATTACCGTAGGATGCTATCAGATGTGAAGATCCAGCCCGTGCTGCTGGCGGGTCGGCTTGCATGGCGCGAGGAAGATCTGGGGCGATTCTTGGATCTCTTTTACCCATTTCGGCAGGTTTTTTGAGTGGCTGCTGGGCCATCAGTGCTGAAAAGCAACAGTTTCCTCAGGCTAGCGTGCTCGTGAACCGTAACTGTGAATCTTTACCATAATATGTTTTCATAGTTATTTGTAGTCATTCACTGTAGCATGAAGCACTTAGAATATTATTAAAAATAGTACCCATTTACTTTTATTTAGCATTTTTCACACTGGTGGAAAAACTCTGTGGTGTTTGACAAACTGCTGCAGAGGGAGTGTGGCAATGATCCTGGGAGGGATGGAGAATATTTTTAACCCCATTTTACAGAAGTGGGAACCAAGGCACGCACTTTTCCACAAAACGATATTGGCCAGAAATGCCTCTGAATTCTTGCAGGACCCCTTCCAGCAGAGATCCTCACTTCCAGAAGAAATGTACACTTCTTCCAAGCTACAGTGGTCGCACTGTTGCATCCCAGCCAATCTTCTCACGTAAACATGGTGGTGAAATGGTGGGTAAGAGTGGTTTCTCTACAGTTTTTGTTAATTTTAGCCTGAGAAAATCATGAAGGAAATACCTGAGCACTACAGGCAGGTTTGTGGGAGGTAATTAAACACCCAGCTTAAACTTCCCTTCCAACTCAGAAAAGCTTCACATTTTTGGGTAGATATCTACAACACTATTTTTGTACTTGGTTCTATCCTGACCTATCATTGTACTGTTTTGTCCCAAAGTCAAACATTTTGCACCTTCAAAATGTATTTTTTTTTTTTTCAAACACAACCAACACTATTTCCCTCTTTAAAACACAGAAAGACCCAACAGGTTTTTGATCAGTTCAAATACAAACAGAAAGGCTTTATCCTGCCCCTCCCAGCCCTGATGTCCCCCACAAGAGAAATCTCCCAGTTCAGACCAGTACTCAGGCTGAGATTCAGGGCACCTCAATCTCAGCTGAAGAAATCCCTTCACTACTTCTGCAAAGATGAATTGCTGAGAAGAGCCCTTCTAAGGAGAACCAGTCTACTAACACCATGCAATGCTCATCCTCCTGGAGGCTGCATCTTCTCAAGGAGCAGGCATTACCTTCAACCTCCCTCAGTCCAAGTTATCTGATCCTCTGCAAAGAGCCAGCTCTGCAGCTGATAAAACCTGGTGTGTTTCTCCAAGGGAGTTTATCAGATTTACAGCCTGGTGGTAACAGGGTGGCACCTGCAAATTACCAGCCCGTTACCAAGTCACAGCTCACCCCAGCAGAGCAGCCTGCAGCTGCTCCTGTTTTACAGGTGGTGGATGCATCCCAGTGCTTTCCAAAGCTTGTAACCTTCATGAAACTTCTTTTTCTTTTTAATTGCTATTCACCTCATTTCAGCCCCACATTCAGTTTTTTTTTTTCTCTCTCTCTCTCTCTCTATATATATATATATATGTATTATTTTTATCAGTAAATCTCCCCAGAAGGGAAGAAAACTAAGAAAATTGAATACAGGTCAAGAGGAAACACAGGAAACCCATGGGCAGCTATTTAAAGAGTCAGCGATGCCTCATGGAAAACCCTGAAACACATTCCAGTTAGTGGCAAACCTGCTGCTGTGGCTCTGGGTCACTGTCCCCTTGGGGTCCTCGCTGCCCCCCAGAACAGCAGGGGGTGAGCAGAGCCTGACCCTCTTTTCTGGGCATCTCCCAGCATCTTGGGGCAGGAGCTGCCATATAGGGTGGTTCTCCTAAATCCCTAAGCTATTTTGTGAGCCCTGTACTCTGCCACTTAAGTAACAACTGCTGATGCACCTTCACTAGATCAAATGGTCGGAGCCTGCACCCCATCACCACCAGCAGTGACAGAGAGCTCTAAATCATTCACCCCACAACTTACCTTCATACAGTACTTTTGGGGAGCACCTGCACAATCAAGCATGTGTCTTATCAGCCTTTTACCTCAAGACCATACCCTACCCCAGGCTGGGGACACAACCAGCTCACAACTTGACACCTCTTGGGTCCCTTCATCAATGCCACCTCACAGACTGACGTGATGTTGCCCATAGATGGGGGTAACATAAAAATAATCACTCATCTTAAGGTGACCGAGGCTGCTCCATGCCTAGGTGAGACTTCAACCTACTAGCAGTTCCTATGAAAACTGACAGCGAGCTGTTACACAATGCGAGGTTGTGTCTACTTTGTGCCTTTTGGGTTTTGCAAAGCAGCAATCTGCCCTTCAGGAGAGACCATCTTACCAAGGCTGCAGTTGGATTTTAACCCAGAGGTAGGAGCACGGCAATAAAGACTTCAGGGAACCACTACACTTAAAACTAGGTTAACTGGGAAGAAGGCCAGGCTCAATTTTGGGGGAGTCCCTTGAGGTTTCCCCTCTAAACTATACCGCCAAATGAGGGCTTAGCAAACCCCTCCAGGTCTCAATACATCTGAGAGCAATATTGCTGCAGGAACCCAAATCCCACATCTGAGTTCAGCTGGATCTAGCCAACTTTTGACACGCTTCACCTTCCTGCCTAAAATCTGCAGGTCTAATAGTAAAGCAGAGCAAAATAACAGAAACCCCAAAGCCTCCCAGTGCTGCAAAGCCTAAATAATGGTTTAATGAACACACATCCCTCCACAGCCCGAGGAAAGAACGAGGCAAGGGCTGGATAAATGGTGTGGGAAAGATGACTTCGGATCTGGAGACTGGGGACCTGCTGAAACTGAAAATCTCATTTGCACCAAAAAAAAAAAAAAAAAGTAATCTTTGTACAATAAGTCTTCCCACAATGCTGAAAATGCTCTCCTCAGAGTTTGCACCATTTGCCACAGCACTTTGTGCTGATGAAAGAAGCTGCCCGGGCCTCAAGGCAGTGAGGAACAAGCTGTCCCTGCACACAGCAAGTCTGTTTGGGGAAGGTAGGAAAACTTGACTTCACTCATGTTTTCCTCTTACTTAACCCCACTATAAAATAAAAAATAAAATAAAAATAAAAATCACTGAGTGGAAAGAAAATGCCCCCAAACCAAAATTTCCATGTGACTAAAAAAAAAAAAAAAAAAAAAAAAAGGCTACAAAAATACCATCTAGATGTATTTAGATGGATTGGTTGTCATCATCCCTCCTAGGGAGAAGGATTCTCAGATTTCCATGGGGCAAATGCTCAGAGATCTCCATGCCCACCTCAGTCAGCTCTTCAGGGCAACTTTCCTCACCTTGTCCTGCCCCACATGAGAGCCCTGCTCAGCTCCTCAGGAAGCTCAGAGCAGTGGGCAGTGAGCGAAAGCCAGCGCCATGCAAGCTGGTCCCAGCCTGGGTTTACTGGGGAGGTGGGGGCTGAGCTAGCTTCAAGGCTTTGCAAAGAAAACGAGGCAAGGTAGAGGGTAAGGAAGATTTATTGCACATTTACCTTCACCGAATGTTTTCTGAATGACTGAGTAATCCCCTAGTCCCTTTAACGCAGGCCCTCCCCGACACACAATGCTTCCTTTGATGCTCATTAAAAGGTTCACCTTATGCAGGCGTGTAATTAGAGCTGGGCAGGATTAAAAAATAAATAAATCCCTGTTCTGATTACTGCACCAACTATAGAGACCCCAGCTGAACATGCAAAGCCAGCCTGGGAAAGACCACGACTCGAATTCCTGTCGTGCAGCAGCAGGAGCACTCAGCACAACTCGGCTCCACCAAGGTGGTCTCGGCAGAGCCCAGGAGAGGGAGCACCGGTGAGAAATCGCTCACTTGCAGGCGTGGGTTAACAAGGGGAAGGTGGGAAGAATTCGACAAGTGTAATGGGCAGAGTGGAAAACAGAATAAATATTTCCCCTGCATCCTAACTGACTGCAGATCCCAGCAGAGCTATAAAGATCTCCTAACAAGCAGCCTTTTTAAAGTCAGAGACAATGGTGTTGAATGTATATTTTAAATAAATTGCTTTCCCTTCCAGAGTTTTTTTTGTTTTGTTTTGTTTTTAAACTCCTAAGTTTGAACCCTTTGCCAAGAAACTAAATGCTTTAAAGCGCTGTAGAAACGGCGAGTCTGCTGAAACACTTTTTGCATTCAACATGTGCAGCCAAATGTGGCCAGAAGTTATGACGGCAGAGCTCAGAGTCAGCAGGAACTTCAGCGATGAGGGGAGACGGAGGAAGCCAGAGCGAGGCCAGCTTCTCTAACACAGAAGGAGCCACCCAACATGGCCAGGGGACTCGGGCAGTGACGAGGGGCAGGGAGTTCCCTGGAGCCCCTCAGTGGCGCCCTGCCACCCTACAGACAGGTCAGCCACGGCAATTTCCCTGGCCAGGACATGCTATCCTGCTAAACCAAGCCATGGCAGCGATGCCTCATCCCCACAGCTCAGGAGAGGTTCAAATAAACAGCACTTTCATCGTTAACTTCAGAATAAATATTATTTTCAAAACTGTTTATCAGGGGACTCACCCCACTGGATCCCCTTCGGAGTCCCCCGCATCCGATCGTGCTCGTGCTCATTGCAAACCATGCGAAGCGAACACTGCCCTGTTCTCCTGACGGCCGCCGGATATTTTTTGAGAGCCAACTGCAAACATTGCAGGGTTTGCTGGCCCCGCCAGGCTGTGAGAATGGGGTTTTGCTTGGACGGGAAAACAAAACGAGCAGAGCCTGAGGTCCTCACAGGGAAATTACATGTGCCCATTGTGGTTTAGGGTTAAAATGATCGGTCAAAGTGAATAAGTCCCCTTCTTTTACACTGCAAGAGCTTCCCCAGGAGAGGAGAGGGCTCCTCAGAGACGTTCCCTAAGGGACACAGCGCACCTCTGCAGGTGCTGAACGTGTCCCTGAGGACACAAAGCCTGGAGTGCTGCAAGCAGCTTGGCAGTAACACTTTCATTAATTAACCAGTATCTTCTGGAAGATTTTTTTCTTTGATGCACTCTTCACACAAGTCCTCTGGAGATTTTGCTTGGCCTTTTCTTAGCAAGGACTGCAGCGGATTCTTCACCGGACTCAGAAGCCAGACTGCAAGCCTTGGAAGGAGAAGGCTTTTCTTCTCAGAAGCAAGACAGGACAGCACACATCAACCCCCAGCCACCTCGTACAACAGAATCTCTCCATCATTCATTGAAGGATGCCTCTCTAGGGATGAAAGAAAACTGCTTTCCAGGAGCCCTGCAGTGGAACTGTCTGCTAAAGCTGTCGAGGAGGGCTGGGGGAAGGGATGGGGGCAATGGGGATTGCTGTAGCGGGCTTGGGAGCCTGTGAGCCAACTGGGAACCAAACATCCTACACAAATCCCACCTTTTCTTACTGTGAATACACACTCTGACATCACCCTACATGTTTTTTCCTATGAGAATCAGACTACGAAGTTTCAGAAGCTCTGATGCTGTGAGAAAAACATGACAGCCCCAACAAGCACAAGCAACTCACTAGGGGAAGCCCAGTAAAGCAAGAGACAGGAGGGATGGTGAAGGGGCTATCGGGCATCCAGACACCGAAGGTTAAACCTGGCTCTGCACACTGACACTAACAATCTTTCAACACCAGGGAAACTAAAAGCCTATAAGGTACAGGTTATCCTCCAGCAGCAGAGCAGGGTTTGGATTGTATTGCTCACACCATAAATCACCATGTCAGCTGCCCCAGCCATTTCCACTCGCCAGAGTGTAACTGGGTAAAAGTGCCAAGCGCTTGCACGACAGCCAGCCAATTAGCTAAAGAACGATGAAAAAAATAATCATAATAATAATGTACGGTGCCTTTTTCCGGAATAACAATCCACACATTTGCATAGAGCAGCTCAGCGCACGTCTGCATTTCTGATCACACCTCTGGGTGCATCCAAAGCGTTATTAATTTCCATCGAGGAGGCTTAAGAAGCTTAAATCGTTAGCACTCATTTACTCAGCCTTAATGCATTTTTAAAGCTGTCTCATTTTCAGCCGAGGTGCAGGTGCTCATCGGCCAAAGAGAAACGCTGAAGAGGAAGAAAAAAACCAAAGGGGCAGCGCCGGGTCCCGGCCCTCTGCGCGCAGCGGGCTGCGGGGTCCCCCCGCCTGCAGGGGGGCTCCCGAGGGACACCCCGCAGCCGTCCCGCACCGCCCGGGAGCAGCCCCGCCGCTCCCCGCTGCTTTTCCTGTGCGAGTGATAAGGAGGAAATCCGTCCCAGACAGCCAGCCAGACAACCAGCCAGACAGACAGCCGGACACCCCGCTCCCCCCCGCCGCGTGCTGCCAGCAGCGCGAGTGCGCGGCTCGCACCGGAGCTTAATTAGAGGTGGCCGCCAATTAAGAGCCCGATGCCGGTGCAAGGCAGCCGGGCGGGCTGGCGGCGGCTCGACGGACACGAGGTGGCCGTGCTGCGGGGGGAAAGGGGGGGGACAGCGCCCGGTCCCTCCCCGCCGTGACCTCGGCACCGCGCCGTGCCCGGCCGGTCCCGAGCGCTCTCCATTCCGCCCCCCTCCCGGCTGCTCTGCCCCCTTCCAGCCTCCCCTCTCGGCGCTGCTCCGAGAAAAAAAATAAATAAATAAAATAAATATATATATATTAAAAGAAACTAGGCTGGAGGGAGAGGTTGCAGCCCCCCCGCTCGGCATGGAAGGGAGCGCCCGGCTCGGTTACCTGCGCGCTGTCCCCGCCCTGCAGCCGCGGCTCTGCCATGGCTCTGCCCGGGGCGAGGAAGGGACCCCGGGGCTCCAGGGGGATCTTCTGCCGGGCTGCGATAGAAAAGGTTAGTTTAAAGCTCCTTATTTGGGCAGTGATGTAAAGGGAAGTTGGTCGGGCAGCGCCACCCCCTTTTTTTTTTTTCTTTTTTTTTTTCTTTTTTTTTTTTTTTTTCCATTCACTACACATTGTTTCCTGTTGTCAAGCGGCTGCTGCGGCTTTCGGAGCAGACAAGGGAATCCTTCAGCCCCTCCGAGCCTGCGGCCGCTGCTCCGGGCGCTGCTAGCCCCGGCCGCGGCTCCCTGCCGGCTGCTCGGCCGCCCACGCGGGGGCAAAAACGCAGCCGGGCTGGAGCCCGGGCAGGAAGCGGCCCTCCCGCACAGCCCAGAGCTTTTCCATCACAAAAGAGGCTTCTCGCCGCCGGGGGAGCCCGGTTGTGCACCGGGGAGGCGGAGAGCGCAGTGCCGGCCCCTCCATCCCTCCATCCCCATCCCTTCATCCTCCCATCCTTATCCCTCCATCCCCTGCACACCCTCCTCCTCGTCCCCTATGCCCGGGGAAACCGAGAGCGAGCCGAGCACGCCGGCTGCCCTTCCTTCCCCCGGGCTGCGGCTTGGAGGGGGAGGACGATGGGGTCACGGCCACGGCCAGCCCGGGGGCGTTATCCCGGAGGGACCCCGCGAGCACCCTCCGGGAGGCCCCAGCGAGCTGCCCACGCGGGGCTGCCCACGCGGGGCCGTGCCGGGGGCAGCCCGGGGCTTCCCAGAGAAGGGGAAAGCGCTCGGAGCTCACCGACCAGCCCGCCGCCTCCACGGCCACAGCGGGACCCCGCAGCATCCAACTGCCCGGTGGGCTGCCCTCATGCACGCTGCTTTCCCTTTTTCCTTTCCCTTTTTTTTTTTTTTTTTTTTTTTTTTTTTTTTTTTTTTTTTCCTTCGGTTTTAATTAATCCCTGTCCGTCACAAACTGAGCCCTTGGGCTGGGAGGGGGAGGCAAAGCGCTCCTTGGCACAGCCGCAGGCGGACACCACCGGCAGCCAGGCGAGTCCCGCTTCCACGGGGGGATGCGAAAAGCGCCCCGGGGGGGCTGCCCCCGCTCCCGGGGAGATCCCGGCGACGATCTCCCGGGACAGAGCACGACAGCGCCGGGTCCTGAGGCTGGGGGGGTTGGAGGAGGACAAGTAGCTTCGCATGCCAGGCTGTTTACATCTAAAATACATGTGCGTATATTCAGCAAAGTGTTTTGTGCTTCCTCTGGTCATTAGAAATAGCTCTACAGAGAGGGGTTTACTGAGAAAAATGGGAGCTCTTACCAAGGTTCATTATTTTGCTCAGTTCATCAGTATATGCTCAATATGCTTGCTTTGCCACTTTATAGTGTATCTGGTAAAGCACTACGGTGAAAGCAGCAGTGGTAGAGCTGGCAAAAGTAGCAAACCTGCATCTGAGCCTTCCTTTTCTGATGCAGGCAACACAAAGACATATATACACACGAATGTATATATATATACACAAAATGCACAAATATACATATACAAATATATATATACAAATATACTACACAAATATATATATATAATTAGCTTAAAAAAACAAAACCCCCCACAACTGGTGCCAAACCTATGTTCCTATCTGACTCCAGACTTCACAAAGTCAGAGTTGAGCCAAAAAAAAGTCATCTAAGGATGAAATAACGACGCTGTGAGGTCTCTACAATGGAAAGAATTATTCTGGCAGAAACCTAGCAGGATGTGCTTTTCGGGGTGAACATGAACAGTGTTGTCATTTTGCTCAGCAAACAGCATGTTGCTTTTCAGAAGAATTAATGATTGGAAACCCACTACCGAAACACCCATCTGGCCAGTCTCCAACCAGCCACAGCCCATCTCCCTGTTAACTGCCTCCACCAAGTGCTTTTGATGCTAAAAACAAGAAAATACTATATAATACATGTACTTTCTATGGGCTTGTTGTTGTCTTGGTAGTCCAGTTTCACACCCAATGCGGCTTCTCACATTCTGGACAGAAGTGAGAATCACAGTGTGACGTAGAAATGCTTTGCAGTCTTATTTAATTTTGCTCCCATGCTGTCACGGTGTCCCCGCTCTTTCTCAGCCAGTCACTTTGCCATAAGTAGGTGCAGTTGCATTGAATTGTGCAGATGCAGGCAGTGGACACACTAAGGGACCCCACAAGGACTCTTAACAAGTGCACCTGGAGCAGCCTCCACCCTGCAGGCTCACTTGACAAACACTGGAATTAGCACTTTCAGCCTGCAATGACAAGGATGAGGCTGCTCCCCCAGCCACACTGAGCACATCGCACCCACAGCCCTGTCCCGGCCCTGGCTGACTCAACTTTGTTGGGCTGAAAACTGAAGTTTGTCGCTTAAATGCAAACCAGTCTAATCATGAGGACTGAGGGGACCAACTGTGGCAATAGAAGGGCCTAGGTATGGCCAGGCATCCCCCTTCTTCATCCAGTTGAGCTTTAGTGTTTGGGCAGTCATGTAATGAATGAAATATAGCTCACAGGAACATGGACAGGAGCATGAGGACTTTTTTGCACAAGCAAAAGCATCAAAGATGCTTTCTTATTTGCTCTTATTATTTACTTATCTTACTTATTTACTTATTTAAGATGCGCCTCTTATGTACTCCATGCCTGAGTGAGGGGGGAAAAATAAAAAAAAATAAATTAAAAAAAAAAAAAGGTTTTATCTCAGTTTCTGTGTAAGCACATCAGATTCCAGCTGAAACCTCATGATAGTAATGATTTGACTAGGCCAGACAGATCACCTCCTCCCAACTCCCTCCTTCCTTTCTTTGCACATGGGGACAAACTGAGAACAGGCTCTGAGAAGCACTTACTGAAACATCCCCTCCCAGTCCAAAGGGGTGAGGGGCACCCAGCATGACTGCGATAGTTCCAGCACCTCGTCCGTAACAAACCCTCTTTCCTTGGAAGACAGCCCCAGGATCCATGGAAATAGTAGTGAGGTGCTGATGCTGCTTTTAAAGTGCACCACACAGCACTGAACACAGGCACATTGAAGATTTTCCTCAAAAGAAAACGCTGTGGATTTTTTTATCTTTTTTTTTCTGTTTATTATTTTTAACCAGCACATTTGCACCTGCCTCTCACACCAAGCTCCCAAACTCCCTCTTGCTGCTTATGGAGGTTGTTCTCCATGCCCCAGCATCTAAAAGGTCAAGGTATTTTTCCCCTGCCCAGTACAAACGTGGCTATTCAATGCAATTAGCGCAAAGGTGTTTGCCCGTGGCGGTGGCTTTTCTTAGGTGGAAAAGCGCGGTTTCGCTTAAATGGGAAAAGGAAGGGAAGGGTTCCCCTGGGGCTCCTCTCCCCACTGCAGGGCCAGGACCGTGCGGGGTTAAGCCTAGGCCACGGTGGGCAGTTTTGTGGAAATCCTTTGTTCGAAGCCAGCATTTACTCAGGCAAGAGACTGTCCTCAGGTCGAGCACGGCCAAAACAACCACATCTCACCTCGCACTTAAAGGTCAGACTCTTTTCCTTCCCTGGGTGTTTAGACTGGTTTTGCTGCCTCCCCATCCTTCAGCCACCCCTGCTCACCTCACTGGGGCCTGGCATAGGTAAAAATTACCCACTGCCTGAAAAGGCCTCTTTGAAACCATTTCCCTCTCTTTTTTTTTGTAGCGTTACTGGTTTTTCCACCTTCGCTGCTGCAGCACGGGAGCTCCTGGCGCTGTGGTCCCTGGAGCACCCTGCGCCCTTCAGCCACTCGCACATCCCTAACTCATCCCTCTCTTTCCTGCAGCTAAATTACCTTAACAGGAGCTGAAAGCTGGGTCAGTGCTTTCAGCTCTTCCATATTTACAGTTGCGGGAGCTGCTGTTGGGGTAAAGGAGTGGGAAAGGAGGTTCCCCCCCCCAAAAAAATGTTTTAACTGCAGTGTGGGAACCTGGGTTTTTCATATTAATCCTCCCAGTCACTTCACCTTTCTGTGGTGAAGTCTTCCCATCTGGGAAACGGTCTGGGGACTGTCAAAGGTTGTTTGGTTGTTTGTTTAAAGCTCTTATGTCCAACTACAAGCAATCACACTCCTGACTGAAGAGGGCATTGGGAATAGTTTCCAAGTCATCCTCCTTTGGGAAACTTGCGGCAGCAGAAACCTATGAATCTAACTTAACTTTTTCAGACATATTTAACAACCTTTTACAATGTGAACTGTAAATCCCTAAAAGTGAAACAAGATCTTCAGAAGCCGCAGGCTCGTAGCCCCTCAGCCAGCACCACCGGCAAGCCCAGCTTTTGGAAAACTCCCCTGCTTTTGGAAATCCCACCAGGCGCCTCTCCCAAGGCACGTGCATTTACAGCAGCTGAACCCCAGGAGCTCACATCCCGTCCCAATGCTCACAGCAGCAGTCGGGAGCCACATGCCCACTGCAGGGCAGTGACCCCAGGCTGTCCCCCCCGCTCATCTCGGTCCTGGCGTCGCTCCGGACCTCAGGCACTGCAGGAGCTCTGCGTCTCACTTTCCACATCTGCAGAATGGGAATAACAGCTTTCCCCAACTCCAAAGGTCCCTGTGCTCATTAAACATTTCAAAAGCATGCGGGAGAATCTACAATTATCCAAAAAATCACTGCGAATTTTCATTATTATTCCAACACTTACATTAAAGACACATGTCCTGGTAAGTAGCAGGCATGAGGAATCATTATGCTAATTTTAGACAGAGCATCTGCTCAATGTTAAATCTGAAACTTTGTCTCGAAGAAATAATTTAAATTATTTTTCTTCAGAATTGACATTTGTCAAACAATATGTCGCGAACAGAAATCGCAGCCAACTATGAGTAATCCGAGCGAACACACGCACTCCGCCGCGGCAAAACGCGCTCGGGGAGGGAGGCTGCTGCATTTTGGCATAGCAGGAATTAATGAGTGAAATAGCCAGGCTGACGGGCTTCCTGCCTCGCAGCCGTTTCTGCCAGCTTCTGCTGGTGGCACAGAGGGAGGCGCGTCCCTGCCATGTACCCTTGTGCTGGGATTACCGAGGATACAGCTCAGCCTGCCCCTTGCTTTGGTGCAGGCTGGGACCAGCACTACCTGTAGGGATCAAACAGCCTCCAAGCAGGGCTTATTTTGTTGCTAGAATAAACTACATGCGTGGCTTAGAGGTACATCTTACCCATTATTTTATTTATTCGTTTATTTATTTTTGCACATGCATTTGAGCATCTTCCCACTTGCCTAACCCAGTTTTGCAAAGTAACTGGGGACAGGAGATACCATCTTCAGAGCTCGAACATGTAAACCCTGTTGTGTTTGCACTGGGGGAAGGGATGCAGCTACTTTCAAGCACTCTTTTTCTTTTCCTTTCTTCCTGTTAATTTTAGTCCAGTCATTTCCAGCATGCCTGGGGAGCCCTGGGGATCCGGAGGCAACTTCTAAGGTTTTTGTGAGTTGTCACTAAGAAAAGCAAATCCAGTGTTTGGAAGCTTAAATTTGCTATGCAAATGACTGCACCCCACTGTAAAAATGTAAGATTTACAAATCAAAAAAAGTTTGGAAACCACTGACATAGACCAATATACAGTAAACACCCCGACAACCACATCAATACCTGTGAAACAAGGTATTACAGAGTGGGTCCACATCTTGCAGAATGTGTGCCTATACATAACAAGCATTAATTTGAAAATTAAATAAGCATTTTTAACATATAGTTTGGATTATACTGTATACACAGAAGCCATTTTCCCTCCTGAAAATATTGCAAAAATAGAAGGGTTGGTTTGCTTTTAAGAACGGAAATTAAATGGTCACAAATCGCCATCATACTGTCTACTGGTTACGGTCTTTTGAATTCCACCTAGAAAAGTTCCCAAGTCCCATCAGCAATTGCTCGTCTCAAATTTCCTAAATGCCTGGCTGTAAAATCAGCCACTGATCCCCAAGCCACCTCCTTTTTGGCAGCTCCATATGTATATAGTCTGCAAGTATCTGTCAGCTTTTTAGACAAAAGATAGCTGGTATCTAAAATTTCAGTAATGCTGGCTAAAACCTCTTTCTCCCTAATTCTGATCTTGACATTTTCCAAGGCAACACAATCATTTCTGACTGTGAAGTCAACAGCTGACCCATCCAAACATCCTGCTTAGATTTGTTTTACCTTAAGTGCTGTATGGCCAGGGATGCCTTTGCCATGAATCCCCCAGCAGGGACGGCAATGTCCTGGCCTCAGTGGAATTCCCCTAAAGTGCAACGCCCCACACATCACCCTGAGGGCAAGCAGTGAGATGTGGCTTCCGAGCACCAAACAGGAAACTAAGCAAAAGAATTTAAGAACTAACAAAAGTATATAGGAAATCCTCAAGGGGCAGGGAAGGTAAGAGAGAAAAAATAAATAGCACACACCCTAGGGAAAGTAAAAGGAAACAGGGGTTGGCCTTCCACCACTGTCAATCCATTCACTTTCCATTTACTCCAGTGCAAGGGGGAAGTAAGGAACACCCAAAGGTGGTTTTGCCCCATCCTCCCTCCCTGGCCACACCAAAGCAGCGTCCCCCAGCCAAGGCGACCTGCCCTAGGGTGTCCATGAAGAGTGAAGCCAGTGCTGCATGGGCTGTTTGAGCCCCTGGGAAGCACACATGATGCTGGGCAAGCCACTTTATTTGAATGTTACGCGCAGGGAGAGCAATGGGGGCTGGGTTTCTGGATGAGCTCTAGGATTTAAGCCACACATCCCAACACAGCCATGCTCACACATGGATACCCCACTTTGCTGCTGCAGCCTGTGTGCCTTGGTGCACCTCAGCAGATCACTGCTGCATTGCATTTCCTCTGCACTGGTACTCTTATGGCTGAGATGAACCCAAATGCTGCCATCACCTGCATTTAGAGGAAAAACCCATGTAAAGCGATAGCCAGCTGCTTCTGCCACCCTTCCAGGGCAGCACCCTGCTGTCCTGCGGCAGAAGCAGCAGCAGCAGCGTGCTCCATCCCGGACCTTTGGCACTCACTGGCACACTGCTCCTGTAGCAGCCAGCTCTCACCTCACACTGCCCAGCCCGACCCATCACACTGGGGTGTGAGCGGGGGGCCAGCCGGGCAGTGGGGGTTGGTCAGCTCAGTGCAGGGCGTTGCGTTTGCTCCTGGGGAGCTGGCAGGTTGGGTCAGGGTACTTTTACCAACTTCCTCTAGGCACCCAGACCTTTGGATAGGTGCTCTTTCAATATTATTTGTAAGAAGACAGGTACAGAGGAAGGATTTTCTGATTATTTGCCCATTAATTTCAATGGAGTAATTCTGAGACTGAATTTGGCCCCAGGTTCTCAGTGGTGCTCAGGCAGGACAGGTTGTGATGCACGTGACTGGGGGCTTGTCCACGAAGAGGTAATACAGTGACACAAGAAACACTGAATAATACATCCTCATTACAGGAAAAAATGGATTAATCATGAAGTGCAGTCCTAAATGGTCCTACATCATGAGATGGATGAGTGCAAGGACCGGATGGAGCTGGACAATGACAGCTCTTATCTTCTTCTAAAAACAAAACATTAAAGCATTCCCTAAAACTGCTTCCTCTGCTGGGACCTAAGGATAAACACACAATGACTCCATGTCCAGGGGGGATCAGTGATGAGCGGTGTCCCTCAGGGGTCAGTTCTGGGACCAGCACTATTTAACATCTTTGTTGGTGACACAGACAGTGAAAGTGAGTTCACCCTCAGCAGGTTTGCAGATGACACCAAGCTGTGTCATGCGGTCAGCATGCCAGAGGGAAGGGATGGATGACACCCAGAGGGGTCTGGACAGGCCAGAGAGGTGGGCCTGTGTGAACCTCATGGGGTTCAGCAAGGCCAAGTGCAAGGTCCTGCACCTGGGCTGGGACAATCTGAAGCACAAATCCAGGCTGGGTGGAGAATGGATTGGGAGCAGCCCTGAGGAGAAAGACCTGGGTGTGTTGGTGGATGAGAAGCTCAGCATGAGCTGGCAATGTGAGCCTGCAGCCCAGAAAGCCAGCCGTGTGCTGGGCTGCACCAACAGCAGCGTGGGCAGCAGGGCAGGGAAGGGATTGTGCCCCTCTGCTCTGCTCTGTGAGACCCCACCTGGAGCCTGCGCTCAGCTCTGGGACCCCAGCACAAGGAGGACATGGAGCTGTTAGAACAAGTGCAGAGGCCACCAAGATGCTCAGAGGCTGAAGCACCTCTGCCATGGAGCCAGGCTGAGGGAGTTGGGGTTCCTCACCCTGGAGAAGAGAAGGCCCCGGGGAGACCTCACAGCAGCCTGACCGGGCCTAAAGGGGGCTGCAGGACAGCTGGGGAGGGACTCTGTGTCAGGGGTGGCAAAGGGGAATGGCTTCAAACTAAAAGAGGGTAAGAGGGTAGGTTTAGATTAGACATAAGGAGGAAATTCTTCACTATGACAGTGGTGAGGCCCTGGCCCAGGCTGCCCAGAGGAGCTGTGGGTGCCCCATCCCTGGCAGTGCCCAAGGCCAGGCTGGATGGGGCTGGGGGCAGCCTGGGCTGGTGGGAGGGGTCCCTGCCCATGACAGGGGGCTGGAACCAGATGGGCTTTCAGGTCCCTTCCAACCTGAGCCATTCTGTGATTCTATGAACTTGCCATACAGTTCCTCCAAACCCAGCCTATCAAGCAGCAGTTAGAAACTTTTCTTAACACAGTAATATCAACAGTGTGTGTTTGGACCTAAACTCCCCAAATAGCCATATACAGTGAACCCAGACAATAATGCATCAGTAATTTCAGTAATTTTTCTTTGAATAATTATTTACCATGACTGAACCTCTACCAGAAGCTTCTGTTGCTCCTTGTATTAATTGCATTAATTGCATTACCTCATTTCTGCCTCTCGCTACAGAAACTAGCAACAATTTGTCAGCTCATATTCCCTCTTTCAAGTCAGAATTAGCAATAGGAAACCAAAATAGTTTTATTGGTGGACTGTGTCCTTTTAACAAATTTCAGTAGGAAAACATCATAAGTTTTGCATCTGTGGCTAAATACAACAGGACTTGGGGGGAGCATTTGGCTGCTAACATTCAGCAACTTTTGGTGGAGGCTCAAGGGAGGGCAGGCAGCAGCCTTACAACACCAAAAAAGGGAATAAAAAAGCATCATTTAGGCAACAACCATAACTTTATAGTTAGGATTTTGATTGATTTTTTTTTTCATTTGTAAAGCAGGGAATTTAGCTCTTTGATGTATAAGAAAATGCACACAGCACAGCTTCTCCAAATTTACAGCATTTGTTCTTTAAGTAAAGAAATCTGTACCTACTGAATACAACACTAGAACTGGTGCAAAAGCAGTTTCTGTGGCAATCTTGTTTCTGCCATAAGTGACCTCCCAGTAGAGTAACATTGGCTCTGAAATACTTTTTGCAAAGTTAAAATTCACCAAATATTAAATGTAGACTGCACTAGCAAAAACATAATTAAGCAAAGTCATGAAGGACTATTGTACCACACCAATGTGGTCGCCTGGGCCACATCAGCTACTCAATACATCTCTGAAGCAGGGCTGTTACAGACACTTGGGATCGAGAAGCTCCCCAGCTGCTTTGGTTGGCATCTTTGTATGCTGCTGCATAGCACAAAGGAAGCCTTTACAACAGAGAAAAAAATGTTGAGGGTTTTAACCCTGCACACCTTTTCCCAATCTGCTATTTTTGGCAGCACAGGCCCCTAACCTATTGCTAATAAAAATATATTAAAGTCTCTCTTCTGCAGTAAGCTTGCTGGCTGGAATTTTTCTCACTCATCTTCAGATTTCTGCAAAGTAAATATCTCCACACCTCCTTTTATGGAGGAAGTCCTAGAGTTGATTCACTTCATTGCAAGATACACATCTAAAGTAGCAGGTGAATCATGCCCTGGAACTTTTTTTTTTCTCTTTACTGACTGCAAAGGGAGTGTGGATGACTCCTCAACTGGAGAGAGATGAGAGAGTCCCAGCCCTGCTGTTTGCACTGCCCCGAAACTCCAGAAGTGTGCTCTTACCAGGATGTATGTGTGTGCATGAGTGTGCATTATTTCACACTTCATCAAACCATTAGAAGTGTCACCTGACTACCCGCACTGCGCTTATTATGTATTATTCATATATTCAGTGGTATATCATTCACTAATGAACTCTGTACAAAAAATACATGCAGTTTAGACAGTTTTCATCAAAAAGACCCTTACAAATAAGATATGGTAACTTCAAATTTATAAACTTAGGATATTAAGACTTCAGGTCACATATGAAAATAAATTGAAGCAAACATGAAATGAAGATATCCAAAATACCCTAACTCCCTAAATGAATGCAGGAAATCATGAAATTGTCATTGCTGTGTTTGTGGCTTCAGATTAGCCAGAACCTGAGCTGCTATTCTTGGTCAAGTCAAGGGCCATCCAGTCCCACGCCCTTCTCCAGGAGGTCCCTGGCCCTGGCAGCAACCTGCACCCCAAGAGGATGTAGCAAGGGACCTGAAGGACAGGTCTCTCCGTTGGTCGATCAAACTGCATGAGCATCATCATAAAATGCCAGAGCAGCAAACAGCTTGCACGGAGCAAAATAGCTGCAAAACTTTGGGGTCATTTGGAAGTCTACATGCAGCCAGCAATCAGCCGACATGTCCCCATGTGGCCACGTAACCTTTTGCATCAGTCAAGCCCATACCTGCCTATGTGGCTACAACCTCACTGGGGCTGGAACATTTTCAGGTGAAGTTCAGCCTCCAGTAAGCCCCTCTGGGTAATGTACTGGCACTCGGATGGACCCAGCTGGTTGGTGGGAGCTGCTTCTCCCCACTGGGCAACAGCTCCCGTGCAGCACCACGGAGTGGTGGGGCCATTCCCAATTGAGGGTAGAATTGGCTGACATCCTTCCAACTTAGATTGGACACCTTTGAAGTAAACAGTCCACAGGCAAGATCCCATCTGACTTAATGCAACCTTAATTTCTTTGTAGTTTTTTGTTGTTGTTGTTGTTTTGGTTTGGTTTTTTGTTGTTGTTGTTTAGTCTGGCTTTCCTATAAACAAGGTGGCCACACATCTCATTAACGATAAAGGGCGTTTGCACAACCACCAGGACAGCCACTGATAAACTTCCAGTGCATGAGAAGGTATTACCCTCTGATTTTTTTTATTTTTTTTTCTGCTGTTCTACATTTCTATGTTCTTTTTCCTGCATTCAGGGTCACACAAGCAACTTGAATTGGCCATATTGATGATTTGGGGATTTATCAGTGCAAAAGATGATGTTCAATGGTCTAGGAGATGAAAATGCAGATTTCTGGGAATCTAGAGAATGGCACTGAAAGCCGAAATGTGTCCTTTAGTGTCCAGATTAACTGGGCTCCTACATAAGCAGCACACACTGGTCCTGCAGCATTCACAGCATGTACACCTTCTCGTATAAAAATGCAAACTTTCAAAATGGGCACCATGGTGATAACTTTTAAAATAATTACTATTTTATGAATACTTTTAATTTTTTTGTTTGTTTGTTTTCTTAAAATTCATTCTTCAGTGCAGCATTGTGCCAAAGGTATAAATTTTGCCAATTAATTTCATTAGTTGAGGAAAGAGGAAATAAACATTTGGTAGTGCCCTCTCTTTGTTCTCCTTACTTCATGTGACAGAAGAGACAGTCCAGAAGCAAACCTTGATGTTTTTGGTTTAGTTTAGGCTTTTTTTTTTTTTTTTTTTTTTTTTTTTTTGTATGTGTGTGTGAAGTGGAAAGAGAGAAAAGCATTTTCAGCATCTGAGCTTCCATGCCCTGGGCAGAAATGGAGTGAGCCTTGTCCCACACAGCTGCTGGCTGATGCTTCAACAATTTGCTGCTACACCAGCTTGTGTGAACTTAGGACTTGTCAGTCTGTGCACATCCTGCTAATTTTGGAGAATGACGCTTTTAAAACTCTTCTGCTCACCCTTGTTAAGTTTCCCATTATAACTCCCCGAAACATGCATTATGCTGCAGTCCCCTTCCACAGCCTCCTAGAGACTTCAACCAAAAGGAAAAAAAAAAAAAAATCACAAAGCTTAAATGCAAAATCAATGCTTCGAACTCAGGGGGTCTGGAGAAGAAACACGGAGAAGCAGCACTGCCTAAAAACGCGTGTTTGAGCTGTCAGGCACATATGGTGGCCAAATAAAAGGGTACATTTCTATGAGAGCGTTTCTGAAGTGCTTGATGATTTATTTCTAGATGTAGGGAGACAGGACAGGCACACAGTGAATTTCAAGGCAGAAAAGGCCTGTTGTAAATCAGATTGTCATTTTTCCTATCTTCTGAAAAGAATCCCAGAGAGGTTAATTTAAACAGCGAGGTATGTTTCCCACTCCCTCAATTTTCTTCTCTCCCTCATGGCTATATGGCAGAAGTTATGTTATTGCTTACCTCCAGGGCAGGAGAACAGAAAGGGACTTCTGCTGGAGATCAGCCAAAGCTCTGTGCTGGGTATCAGCAGACAATATAGAAAATCTTTGAGCTTTAGGTCACGTCCAGATGTTTCTACATCTGCTTTGGCATTTTTGACTGGCTTTGGCAGCTGATGTGTTGTGCACATTCAGGAGGGCAATCCAGAAATGCCATGCTCCAAACTGCCTAGCCTTGCAGATGCCTAAACTTGACTAGGAGCCACGTGGGACCTAAAATATTGCTGCATGCTTTCATTTGGGCACCCACATGTGCTCGGAAATGGGAGAGCTCAGAAACTGGGAGCTGGATGCTTTGCTTACACCTAATCTACATCTTGATGAAGGGAAGGCATCCGCTCAAACTGCACGCACTAGGTACAGGCAGCCCCCAAATTCAGCACGAAGCACAGGAGCTGCTCTCCAATATTAGAACTGCTGATGAACAGTCAACTTCTTCCCAATATTGATACCAGGATGAGTTTTATGATGTTATCTTGGACTGGGGATCGCTGTTTCCTTTATACACCTCCTAATTTCTGGGAAAGATAGGAGACATCACACTTCAGTGGGGATTGCCGTGCAGAGTGGTGGCAGGGTATGGTGGTGACCGTCTTGGCCACCTCTGTGGGCTGTCAGGTTTTGTGATAAAAATCTCTGCTGTACAGCCACAGAGGAGCACAGAGATTCCCTGGCATGTGAGGGACCCAAATAACGCCCTGCCCGACTCCCAGCCCCATCCCGGCAGCCCTCAGCCCCTCCCTGACCCATCTTCTCAAGGCCAGAGAAACACAAGGCACAACAGCAGGTGGGGACCCAAATTAGGGACTCAGAGGAAGGGTCACCCTGCCCAGTTCCTCCCAGGGTTGTCCCGGGAGAGCCTCAGCCCCAGAGTCCAGGTGTGAAACCCACGATGATGACCCATGAGATGAGTCAACTGGAGCTCATTACGGACTGAGGCGGGGATGGGCCCCATGGTGGCTGCAGGGGAAGCACACCTGGGGATTGCACAAGGCTTACAGCAGGGTGTTTAGGGAAGGACCCAAAGCTGAGGAAGGGAGGGATCAAGGTGGTTTGGGGAGGAACACGTGGGAAAATAAAGGGATAAGGAGATAAAAAGGGCCATCCCTGTGCAAACAGTGCTGGTCAGTACGCTTCTCCAGCCATGCCCTGCACATGATGAGTGCGGTCTGTCCTATCTTCTCATTAAACTGTTTATAACAATTTTCCTGGGGGAGGAACTCCTTTGCCACATGTATGTGTGCACAGGGTCTGAGTACAGCTGGGACCAGGGGTGGGACGCTATCACTAGCAAATGCCAGGTGGGATCAGTAGGTGAGCAGGGGAGGGCCTGGGAGAAAGCGGTGTGTGTTGTGTCCCTCCAGGTGACACAGCAGGACAAGTGGGCTGCCAGAGCTGTGAGTGTGCGCCAGCAATGGGAGCGAGGCTCCTACAAGCCAGCACCGGCAGCTGGTGAGACTGGGGACCCAGGCCCAGCTCTGGGATGCTCTGCAAGTCTAAGCTCACCTACTGGAGGGATCCACATTGTCCGTGCGTGTGTATGTATTTCCCACCTCCATCCTGAAGTGTAACCAAACAGACCTGAGAGAGTGAGAGACTGATAACTTTGTTGTCCATCCAGGAGACCCATACCACCACCACCACTGCCCCCAAAAGCTCTGTTCTGCTACCAGCAGTGCTAAGCTTCCTTCCCTGACTGTGCTTACATGTTTAAATGACTAGCTTGGATTTTTTTCTTTATATATATATTATTTTACACTTTCATTTCAGCAGAGAAAGCTCCTAAAATTTTCCTTCCAGGGCTTGAATCTAAGTAATTACAGGCTACGGTCACACAGTATATGCTGGCTGGTACAGCTCTCTTCCCTGCCAGAAAAGCAGGTCAATTATAAGCAATGAACCACATTACCAGGAGAGAAAGCTGGTTTGAATTCTGGTCAATTAGTGCTTAAAACTGTCGTGGAAGAGAAAGGTAAATTGAGCTAATACAGCTACGCAGGCAGACCTACATATAACAGCATCAAGCACAGACAGCAGAAGCTTAATTTCGGAAATGGCAGGAATTAATGATGTTTTGGCATAAAATCAACTTCAAACCTGCAGGGTGAAATCAGTGAGGTTCCTGGCCCGTCTCTTCTCGCCTCCTACTTCGGGTCCCCGATTGAAAAAACATGCCTACTTAGGGAGGGTGCTGAAACACATAATTAACTTTAAGGATGTCCTTACATACTTTCCTGTGACAAAGTGCAAAGAGCTGCAGTGTGTAAGGGCTTGCTGGACTCCTGCCATTCCCATGACTGCCCCAGCCAGGGAGGAAGAGGAGGAGGAGTGAGCATGAAGCAGGCTTCCTCAGGCGTCCCTTGCAGAGGGCTGGGTCTCAAAGAGCCCAGAGACCTGGGACCAGCAGCTTGAGTCTGTGGCTCCCTGACCCCTGCACCCCTCTTTTAAGCATGGATTATTGGAAGCAGTGTAAACTTCAAAGGAAAGGTTGAGAAGAGATGGTTAGCCTGAAAACTTCCTTTTCTCCAGCTGGTAAATGTGCACATCACCTCCCAGGGGCCGCATTGATAGAAAGGGAGAGCCAGACACCTCTCAGGTTTCTGCTCACTGCTGCTCATGCAATGCCCTTTCGTGGTTTATCATCCAAGACAGCGGCAACCAGTGGGATATCTCAGCAGAGCCAAGCCCAGAGGAATGAGAGACAAGGGAAATCAAACACGCAGTCCCCAGGGCAGTGAAGGAAAGCGGCAGATGGAAAGCAAAGGCTCTGCCACCCCGGAGTACCTCCTGCAAGCTGGGAAGGGGCTACAGCTTGGTGTTCCACATCCCTGTCCCATGTCCCAGCAAACGTGCAGGGAGCAGACACCCCCAGCTCCTCATCCAGGGGATGCGCAGCAGCAGCAGGGTCAGTTCAGTGAGAACGGGACTGTTGTTTTTAATCCCTGCCTTGCCCTTTGTGCCAGGCCCGAAGGGGAACATCTGACAGATACGTTCTCACAGGCTCACTGCATGGTTCAGGTGAGAAGAGACCTCGGGGACCACCAGGTCCAGCTCCCAGCACAAGCGGGGTCACCCACAGCAGGGTGCCCAGGACTGCAGTATGACCCCACGGTGCCCCACAGCTTCCTGGCTGCAGGGCTTTGTTGGTACAAGCTGCCAGACCGGGTGCTCTGAGCACCATGAAGCACCTGGCATGGACATTGAAAAAACCTGGCCCCATACGTCCATCTCAGTACTGCGATACCCACGGTGCTGCGCTCGCCATGTGAGTGCTGCCCTGCCTTCACAAGCCTTCATCCTTCCACTGCTGGAGCCAGGAGAGGCTGTCATGGACCAGACATAGAAAACCTTGAGATCGGAGCCAAGAAGTACAAGTTGGGTCCATTATGTCTCAAGGCTGTTCCACTCCGGCTCACAAAAAAACACCAGCACCACCTTACGAGAAGGTGCTGTGTGGACCCGGGGTCCTTGGCATCATCTGCTTCCCCGCGAAACACAGCTCCTCTCCTTATGCAGCACAGGGTGGGACCCAGCCATGTATGACCTCAATGAGCATTAAACCTTAATGTACACCAGATCGTGAACTGTCACAACAGCAGTCATCAGCAGCTCACTGCACATCGCCACATGGATTTACACAGGCACAAAGCTGATTAGGTAAGAAAGGAATCAAGGAGTAAAGCTCTGTCTGGACACAGAGCCGGACTGCAGGACACCCATTTGCTAGAAGTTCATCCCATGTTTCTTCTTAGTATTTGGGTTAATTCTAGCATAAAGTGGGGTTGTGAAAGCCCAGGAATCCTCTGAGGTTGTTCACAGGCAGTTTCATTGGACTGCTCGCTCCTCCAGCTTTTCTTTAAAAACTCAAAAGCAAACCAGCTGAAGCTCAGGGAGGCAGCGATGCCCTGAGTCCCAGGCTGGGCTGTTCACAGACGACCTACTGCAAAACCACCCTGCAGCACTGGAGGCTCAACACCTTTCTTCACGCTGCTAACAGCCACGGTGACCTGAAACGGCCCAAGTGCTCTCAGAAGTGCCTCAGCCGACCTCTGCTTATCTGAGCAGCTCCCGGATCCCACGGCCAGAGTTGTGGGACCTGCCCATGGACCCACCTGCAGACATCTCCCCCTGCTGCAGGCGCCAGCACTTCACAGGCAGGTGCAGAACAGCCCATAATAATTAGCACAAAATGAAAAAAAAAAAAAAAAAAAAAAAAAAAGCCTGCTCGCTAGGCAAGCACTGTTTGACACTCCAACACGTGAGGCTGTATTTCTTAATCAGCCTTACTTTTCTGTAGCTCTCACCAAACGGATCTATGAGTCGTTTTATTAATATTAGCTGTGTCTGTCTGGTTTTTAAAATGTTATTAAGGTCCACTCCAAGATTTTCCTTGGCAATGAATTCCAGGGCCTAATTATGCACTGCGTTAACAGGCTTAGTGTTTTTAAATGTAACACTTAATCTTGTTAGAGGCCACGTGCTCTTGCATTTGCAGGGCAGGTTAAATAACAAGACCAATGTACCTTACTGTGTACCCTTAACGGGATGTTTATTGAGTTGACCGAATTTTTGTGCATTGGATATGGAGCGACTGCCACACATCCTCCAAGCGAGTCACCTTCCCAGATGTTGCACTGAGTTACAGAAATCCTTCAGGTCCATCTCTGTTAGTGCCAACAAAGCTCAGAATGTCTCTTGTTCCATACCCATCTCAGTGATGCTCTCTGAATGGTTTGGGGAAGAATATATGAATTTATACACTGACTTTCTTCAGATAAGTACTTCATTTTGGCTCTCTTGCTGCTACAACAAGCAGATGACAAAATGCTACTGCCTGCAGGTTGCTGTAATATAAACCACGCTGTCCTACCAGGACTGCCAGGGCTAACAGGTTTCAGGTAAGGTTTCCCCTTTATGTGACCTGGCTAATACGCATGCAATTGCTTTAATAATGCCTGTGCTCTTTGCAAAGGGACAGAAGAAGAGGGCGGGGGGGGTTCATGCCAACCTCTACCCCATGCTGTGGCACCCACATTTTCTCATTAACTTTCCCATCACCTTGATATGCTGACTGGAACTAACAGTGATGAAGATCAGGTATGTGCACGAGTTTCAGATTAGCTCTTCCAAGTGCTACTTGTTCATAGTGAGGTCCACGCTAGCCTTCAGTTTTTGATATTTACAGTCAAGATACTGCATGTTCTTCCTGTACCCAGACCAAATAAGAAAATGAACCGACCCAACTCACTGCTGGAATTAGCTGTTTACTCACCTACTTAGTTTTGTTTCTTTGGTGTAACGATAAGAGAACAAATAAGAAATCAATAAAGGAAAAATAAGGGTATTTTGTATATCTGTGTCAACATGAAACTGAGCTGGTAAACATCACTCTTAAAACTCAAGTATCTTCTTGAGTTTATAAGTTGCTTTGTATTCCAGAATTAAACACACAAATACGGTCACATGGGATTAAAGGAAACACAAAATATTAAAAATACTAACTCCTTGTTTGTGATAAAATATATTTTTTCATCTAAATAACATAAGAATAAAGAATAAACACATATTATATTTGCTCCTATGGCTACATAGCAGCCATATGTCAGAGCATAAATTTGAAACGTGACTCAAGATGACGATGCATAGTCGTGAAATACCTTGTTAAAAGTAAAAATCCTTGACAGTCAAGAGCTCCCATGTTACAAACATCAACAGCAATGCATCATTTTCCACTTTGGGATTTTCACTCTCTAATGCCCCTATTATTTCAACACACGTACTTGATGCATCATATAGAAGCAAATCCGTCATCCGTACACTTAACAGAACATTGTTCATGTTGACTGAAGATGACCCAGTGCTCACAGATAATTTTAAAAGCTGTGCTGTTTCCTTTCTTCAAGAGGCTCAAATATTGAAACGCACTCAAAATTTGTGTGCCAATCCTGGGCTTCCATTAGGACAAACTCTCCCAGTTCCCCTGTCAATCTTGTCTGATCACCTGCATGTTACCAACATATACGTAAGGATACCTTTTCTCCTGAATCTGATGGTGTATGGATATTCTGGTGGTGTATGGAGCTTCTGAGCAAGTACAAATTGTTCTTACACAAATCTGTGTATAGATGGAGAACGGTCTTGTTAAAATACACATGGAAACATTTTGTGGAGAAGCTTCAGTAACAATCCGACAGAGTAAGAACATATCACAGAACACAATGTATTCATGATCGTGCTGTGGATAAAGTGCCGTTGCAGTTGTTATTTTTTCAAATATTGTGTATTTACATGGCTAAGCGTGACAGACAACAAGGTATGAAGAATGACATTGGAAAAAGAAGGTTGCTATTCCCTATTTATACTGTTTGTGGCTTCTTTGAATAGGATTGCTTCTGTTCTTTTGGATATATGCCTTATGGAGCATGAAAACACTTTCCTAAGAAAGACATGTTTCAACCTGAATTTTCTATATACCTTCCACTTGAAAACTGGAGTACACAAATACCCCACTGTTTGTTTGTCCAGTAAAACTAGAAGGAATTTAAATGAACAAGATAGGGTAAAAGTCTCACCTTAGAGTCATAAACAAACGTACAACAAAACATGAGGGCTTGTTCCCCTCCCTGACAATTCTTCCCAGGAAAACAGATAGCTGATCTCTGCTAGACGGGACTCAGGTGCACTTTGCTGGCTGAGGACCAAAAATACTGTGCTGAAATAGATTTGGGGATTACTCTGTCTAACTGTTAAAATGAGTTGCCATTACAATATCATTGGTTTTGGGCTGTAGTCAGGACCTGGCCAAATAAAAGAAGACCCTTTCCATCCCTTCCCAGCCTTGGAAGTGCCTAAAGGCTGGAATTCAGGATCTGGGAGATAACCAGCACGAAGTCTGAGCAGGACACACAGCCAGGAAGATCTCCCACAGAATCTGATATATTTTAAAGAATATAACCTTTGGAATCTTTCTGAATTAACATTCATTTTAACTTGCAAACCCCTGGGACAACTTTGTACACAAGCTTCCCAAGCAACCCAGTGTAGTAAAGAGAGTCTTGGGAAAGGTGCTAAAAATAGGCCCTTTGGTTACCACAGCAAAGTGCCCAAACATGCACAGAAATATTTCAGTGCAAACAGAACCTGAGTTTCACTCTTTTCTACCCCATCTCCCAAGCCCATATTGTGCCACGGTATGGCACAGGTAGCTACAATTAAAGTTTAGTATCTTTTCTCTCCATCCCCCTCTTGTGTCCGCCTCAAACCCCAGTTGCTCACAGCTGCCCAGTGTTTCGGCTCAGCCCAACAGGCCCTTCTGTAACACTGAATGAACAACCATCAGCTTTCTAATTTGGGATCCAAGAACAAGTCTCAGAGCCTGGGCATGCTCCAGAAGACCAAGATAAGTCACATTAATAGCTGTACTCTGCTTTGTACAGGCCTCCTCAGCCCTGGGATCTTGGTAGGCTTTACAAATACCAGCTAAGCATCTGGATTCTCCATGAGAAAGGCATTACTTGTTATCAGAGCTGGATTAGTAGCCAGTGAGTGATTTCTGAAGGGTGACAGAAGAATGATGTGTGGCTGGACGAGGCTTCAACTCCCAGACACCAGCAAGAGAGTTGCTGTGTTGTGCTTTTTTTTTTTTTCCTTTTTTTTTTTCAGATGCAAGTTTGGTATTTTTTTATTTTTTAATATTTCTGCTTCTTCAGAGAATAATAATACACTGGTTGGGGGTGCAGAAGCAGCCTCGGCTGCACTGGAGAGCTGTCTCTCATGCATCTGAAGCAGGACTTTGAAGGACTGGGGGACAAGCAGCAACAAGCCAGATGCCAGAAGCCGTGACCCAAAGGCACGTGTGCCTGTTTTGCATATGTTCTCCATGTGCCAAGCAAAAGTCACTGAAACCAAGACAGCTCCAGGCAAGCAATGAATGGATTCTCGCAGCTTCTCAAGCCTGTGGGATAATCAGCAAGGCTGGGGACAGGAGACACAGCCTTAGAATCATAGAATCATAAAATATCCTGAGTTGGAAGGGACCCAACTACTGAAGATGGGCCAATGTGAAGAAGATCTGCAGTTCAGGCTTGTTTAGGCAGCCTTCTCAATCACGTTTAAGAAGTTTGCCCATCAAGCAAATCTCCTCCAAATTAATGAACCTATCCTTTGATTTCATATATTTCTCATTTTTAGAAAAAGGGCAGAGCTAAGTTGTTCGTGTCTTCTGCTAAGGCATTTCTTACTATCTTGCGTGTTTTGCAGTGATCGTGGCTCTTTCTCCTACATATCCAAAATCAGGTAAGTAACAAAGGGTTTCCCAGCCGGAGCCCACATGGAGGTGCAGGTCAGAGCTGCAAACACCTAAGCTGACTGCATCCAAGATCACTGCCCACCTTGCTACTGGGAGATGCTCAAGATGCTCTCTATCCTTCCTCTTGTTTTGGTGCGGTGGTGTGGTACTCTCCCAGTAAGAAGTGGATGATGGTTACCAGTGCCCTACAGACTCCAGGTGGCAGGAGATGCCAACTTGTTCCTAAATATGTAAGTTCAGGGAAGAGCCACATAGGAAGGTTCATGGGAAGGAGGAAATCACCAGGTTTAAGCTCAAAACAACGCTCCAGAAGCAACAAAATTTAACCCCAGAAAGCATTACAACAAAATTTTTGGTGCTTGCTCAGCCTTCATACAAAATTAAAGGCAATCCAGTAAAAACACAACCTTATCCTGGTAAGAAATCATCCACACGTTTTAATGTGCCACCTGCACACACTGCGCAACTCTACAAGGCCCTAAATATAAACAGACAGCCCTTTCCTGGCTGTTAAAATGAACACTACCTCAGCTTGTTCTCTGAGCAAGCCAAAATTATAGCTGTTTGGAGATCAGAAACATTTTAGGGTGGGACACGCTTTTTTTCTCTCTCTTCTTTTTACAGTGTTTGTAGTTTTATGAATAGGGCATTCATTGTGCCCTAACCCCAAAGATATATCCACCTTGGAGAGAGGCCTAAAATTAGTAGTAAGTATATTCCTGAAACTGTCAAGAGGAAAGCCAGCTCGTGTGGGATGCTATAGACATGGCAGGCAAAACAACATCCCTAAAACAGCTGGGTCCTTTGCTGCAGCTCTTGTTAAAGAGCTGATGGGTTTGCATAAGCCCCACATATGCACTGGTTTACCTATCAAAACAAAACAAAAAAAAGACTTTTTCCTGCAAAGTCCAGCAGCGGAAAGTCATGCCAGCACATACATGCCTGAGCTTCTGGGAGCAGAGTAAGCCTCAAGATGTGACTGTGTGAGCAACGACTGTATTGAATTTCCATTCCAGAAGACACCAAATCATTTTACAGGCAGTAAATCCAGAGCTGATATCCCTTATTATGAAATAACAGGCAGGTCTGGATGCAGCATGCCACATTCATCAGCACAGAAGCAGGGGAGAGGCAAAAGAAGCCTCTTCATCACTCCTGGATGCTGCTGGGGAGCAGGACGTAGGGATGGGGCAGACACCTTGCACACGCAAATAGAAGTAGATAAGGGAAGCAGAGCCTCCCTGATAGCCCTGGCTGGAGCAAAACCCCCAGGAGCAGGCTGCTGCTGGATGTCTCTGTGGGTATGTACACGTACATCCCAAGCGTGCCCTCGGAAGCCTGCCGGTGAAGGGCACGCTGGCGGCAGCGCAGCACGCATTGCACATACCCCTCCTTTCCCAACCTTTGCTTACATTTCATCCCGTCTACTCTGACTCCAAGGTTTAATAAAATTGAATCCCAGCATGTCTTGAATTAATTAATTAGATCTCGTTCCAAGCCACCGTGCCAATTTCTGCAATTACGCTGTTGCCCACAGAGGAGCTCAGAGAGCGGCTGCATCCATCCCCGAGCAGCCAGGGGCTGGGGAGCTGAGCCGCAGCACGGCAGAGGGGTTGGTTTTAAAGCACTTTGGGTTTTCTCCTCCTTCACTTCCCCATGAGAAAAACTCCTGCAGTGTGATTGGTTGTGCCCCTGTGTATCACGAAGCCAGCCCTGCTCCGCTAAGCACCAGGAGCACAGCCCTGAGCCATGGAGCAGAATTCCCCTGGCTGTAAATTGAGTCTTTAGGCTTCAAAATTGGTGAGTTTGGGCTAATGGGATAGCTGGTTTCATCAGTCCATCGGCATCAACTACAAATCTTTTGCCCCCTCCCTATGTTCCTAAGTTTGCTTCCCTCTTCAAGTCATCTGCAGCAAAGGATTACTTTATCCAATAATATAGATATATATAAAGGCAAATTATTTTTTTTTTCACCAGGAACAAGTTGTGGATATTTGAGGGAATTTGAGATATTTTGACAAGACAGTCGAATTATTCTCTGCACTGGTCTTCCCTGATAGATGATTTCCAACAAGTGTGACATCCCCACGGACACTCCATGGAGTCTCCTCAAAGACAACACAATCCTGCCAGCACTTCTAGCAATCTTTGCCCATCTTCACTGCCACAGCTAAGAGAAGAGCAACCTCAGGTGCTCAGTGACCACAGCGATGAGTATGGCATCATGGACAGATGTGGACAGTGGGACAGAAGATACTTCCTATTGCCTCGTTGCCCATTTTGCACCACTTTATGCAGTGTAATTAATTCTGACCTCAGAAGAGTCTCATCAGTTTTGCCTGCTGTCAGTGCACTGGGCAGGAACCCTGATAAAGTGCACTTGTTTACAAACACGTTAAACCATATTTAAAACCCATTGTTTCTCGCTCCAGCTGCCCAAGTACTTTTTACTCAGCTCCTGGACCCATACCAAAAGTAAAAAATGACAGATTGCCAAAAAGACCAGAGACAGAGGGGTGGAGGGAGGGATGCAAAGTGGCTAGACAGCACAGCAGATGAATATATTATCCTGCTGCCTCTAGGAATAGAGGTCAGAAGCTGGACCAAGTTGAAGAAAACACTTGCAAAATTAAAGGTCAGTGAGATAATGAGCTATAACGGCTGTGGAGCAAGAAGTATTTTTCTGATGGAGGAGCTCTGAGCTCTCACTGGAGTGAGGCTACCTGCTGCTCCCAGAGGGGCAAAATCTGTCCCCTTATATTAGTGTTGGCCATTGGGACCAAAGATGTGGCTATGCCACATGACAGCATCCTCCCACCATTCTCCTCTTGCTGTGTCCATCCCTCTCACATCAGCCCAGTGACTCTCAGCAGTGCCTTAACACCCTTGCAGTACACATGCCCAAGCCCTGCGTTGTGCCACCATGAACATGCTGATGGTCAGTGTCTATGCCAGCAGCTTAGCATCTCCTGGAGGGTTTTGTAAGAGCTCCATGAGGCACCAAAAAAAAAAAAGGCACAAAAAAAAAAAAAAAAAAAAAAAAAGCAGCCTCTACTTCTAAATATTTTATATTAGGAAGTTGATGGTTAAAGAGCCAGAAAGAAAACCACAGCAGCAGGGAGCAGGAGAGGTGACCTCTGCATCTCCTGGGATCAGGCAGTTCCAGCAAGCACCCGTACAGGAGCACAGGGTGTTTTGGCTGGCTGGGCAGCTCCAAGCAAGACCAATGACACACAGTAAACAGAAATAAATACATAAAAAGGGACTGAAAGCATGGATCAGTCCTTGCCACTCAGAACACCCTTTTGAATGATCAGTCACTGGACATCTCCTCTTGCAATTACAAATTCCAGCAAGCGCATCAGATCAAAGGGGCATAAAACCAGCAGAAAGCCCTGCAGACAGCTGAAACCCCCAAACACCACAGCGATGGGCCCTGCAGCACATGGCTGCAGACCCTGAGGTCTCTCCATGCTTTCCGAACCACAGAAGTGGGCACCGAAGCCATGGCTGAGCCTCCTACCTGCTGGCCAGCTGCTACAGGTTCATCTCCGAAGCTTCGGGGAGGCTCAGGTGTTCCTGCGGTGACCTGGAAGAGGGAGCCTGGGGAGAAACACAGGAGACCTTGATGTAACGTGGTGATCTGAAATAAAACATTCATGCCACAGGCCACACATCCACTCCAACTATGACAGCAACCTATATGGTATTCTACTTGTTCCCACAGAGACATCAGGGCTTTTCCCTACTCGCCCTTTTGCTCCTTTCCTCCAACCCTTCTGTCACCATTTTGGACTCCTCTTTGGTGACATTTTTCATTTTGCTGCCCCTCGTTTTGTTCTCCTCAAAAGAACTTCTCTGGAGATGCACATTTCCAAGTGGGGCTGCAGCGAAGCAGGCTGACCCCCTCCTCGCTTGCTCACCATTGCCCTTCACGGTCAGAGCAGAGCTGCTGCTTGTGCAGCCAGGCTCATAAATGTTTCATCTGAAATAGTTTTTGAAGAATACCACTGCAGGGATTTTTTTATTTTTTTTTTACACACGAAACTAGTCATTTCCAAACGTACAAAGAGAAGGCGCAGGGGGCCAGCTGGTGATGGACTTTGCAGCTCTTCTGAAACCAAAGACCCCGAATGGGAACCAGACCCCATCCTGACCCCATCAGAGCTGGACCACGCAGGTGGGCACAGACCCACAGCCATGTGACAGGGCAAGTGGCTCTCGGCATGGTCAGGAACCCTGGTTGCCCTCTAACCCCAGGGCCAATAGGGCTAAGCCTGAATAGAAATCCAAAAATCACAGCAGGTTATGGGTGGATGCTCAGGAAAAAAATATATAATCACTAAACTGAGTTTTGGCTTAAAACAGAACTAAAGAATAAGTTAATCTTATTGCTCTTTAGATACTCTTATTTTTCTTTATCTCTTATTACAGGCCTAAAGAATAACTTAGCCCTACTGTCTGATTAAATTCATTTTTCTTGTTGTGCAGGAGGAAATATCCAAAGACTCTGAGGATTTAATGGAGCTAACGCTGTTAGCCCATCCAGCAATTCTTCATAACATCTTCCTCACCATGCCTTCTGCTGCCAGCAATTAGATTAAATAATTTTAAATCTGCATCCTTATTAGTGGCTTCTCCTGAAAACGTGTTGGCACACGCATGCAGATGCACAGAAAACTCTGTACAATGCTGTTGCAAAAGCACACACAGATGCCATGGCAGGACAGGGCTGAATATGGACAGTCAGAATACATTATATTATTGTGACCAAAAAGCTAAAGGCACTGGTGAAACAAAAACACCCTACTTAATAATGCCAGACAAAGAAAAAAAAAAAAAAAAAAGAGAGAGAGAGGAAAAAAATATATATCTTCATCTTGCCGCTGTCTTGCAAAACAAAATTGTTCAAATTCAGCAAGTTACCCTTGCATGCAAAATTGCTACAAAAACAGTTTAAGAACCCATAGAGGTGGTGAGTAAATGTTGATTTTACACAACACCACGAGCATGGATCAATTAGTTCCCAAAGCACGTGCTATAAACAAACATCCTTTTTATCCTTTTTTTTTTTTTTTTTTTTTTTTTTTTTTCTAAGTTCTGTTTAGGGACTTTGCTGTCCCTTTCTTAAACCTGAATTTACCTAAGGTTTCACAGGGACCTTGAAGGCCCAGGTCTGTTTCCATCCTGCTCTGTGCTTGCCCCCACTGAACCAGGACACCCCCCCTGTGCTCTCTCTTGACACACACACCCCAAGCTCCACGCTAGGGAACACAGAGGTGGCTGTGCCACCGTGCCCATGGGCACTCAGTGATACTACAGAGCCCCGTATCCCGGTCAGCTTCCTGAAGGGAAACTAGGAGACATCTCTGCCCCTCTCCCCATGATGCTCCCCTGCCAGGCTCCAGTGCAATCAGAGCCTGTCAAAAGACCCCATCCTGCATTATTTATACCCCTTCTTAAGCCCCTGTGCAGCTGTTTTCTTTCCTTCTTCCTTTTTTCCGTGCTGTGAGCAGTGGCATCCAGCAAGGGGGACAGTGCAGTCATCTTCCAGGGGAAGGAGACAGGTCCATCTCTCCATCTCTTCCCTGCCCTGCTTTGTTTCAGCCCTTTCTCACCCCCCAGAAGTGCAGGAATTGCATAGTAAATCTGATGAAGCAAATGAGGATCTTGAGGTCCCCAGGAGCAGCAGGGTGAGGACAGGGTGCACTGCCCCATCCTCCAGCGCACCTTCACCTGGGAGGTGCAACCCTACAGGGATGAGTGCCCCTGCTCAGCAGAACCTGCCTGACCCAGGTGTCAGAGGCCACTCAGATGGGAAGGAGGGTGGCACTGCCCACAAAAAGTCCCCTGCAACTGTCCCTCTGCCCCAAAGGACAGTGATACCGTGATATGTGCTTGATACCAGCATCAGGAAGCATGCCGTGGGCTCACTGCTCCCTGCACCACTCAGCCCCAGGTCAGCCTCCCCCAGACCCAAAGGCTGTAGGGCCATGCCCACGCACTGCTATCCTGGCAGATTCACCCTCCCAAGGAGCAGCAATGTGTAGGCCAGGCAAAGAAACAACCTAACATTGCCCCAATTGTTTCCAGCACCCTAATGAGCCAGTTCAACCCACGCTTGTACTGAGCTTGCAGCCCTGGTGAGGTTACGGGTACCCGCTCCATCCCGCTGGTGATCGATGCACTTAATTGCATGTCCATGAGTGCACGTGTGGGTCCCTGCAGGCATTGCTCAGGGAACGCACGGAAAATCTGGCTCTGGTACAGTGTTGCTCTATTTTACCTTCTTTACTGCTTGAAAAACATTTGGCCGTTGCTGAAGAGAGCCAGGCTAGACGCATACATTACAGCCCGCTCCAGAAATAGCACATGCTGGCTTGCACAATTTTTGCAGCTAAAAAGCTTCCTTTCAGCTCAGCAGCCTGTCCCCGGCCGTGGAGCAGCTCTAGAGAAGTCAAACCACGGCTCCGGGGCCTGCGGCTGGGGATGAATCATTTCAGGCAGGTTTCCTGACACTGAATGCAGGTGAACAAAGCGTGAGCAGGTTTGATTTCCTCTCCCTCAGTGCCAGTGCCCGGGTATCTTATGCAAAGTGTTTAATGAGCTAATTCGTACCTTGGAGAAGAAGCTGTATGTCAAAGCTGAGTTTAGAAAGCAGAGGTGTACGGATTTAATACCAGGCCTGGCAAAGAGCTATCAGTGTGCTGAGCAGGACCAACCTCACACAACCTGGGTATCACATAGCCGGGTCTCAAAGGCAGGTCCACCTGCAAAGCCAGCTCAGCCCAAGGATTTTCCTTGGTATCCACCACTTTGAGCAAAATACGATGGTTTCTGATGATATGGGCCAACCCCATCCACAAGATTGGTGCAGTTTGTGTTTTGGGTTGGATTCAGGCTGGTGAACTCTGGATAAAAAGCTCCTCATTTTCTGTTAGGGGCTGAGGCCTCCAGTCAGCCGTGAGAGGGAAAGGAGCAGAGTGGAAAGTAAAACCAGTTACTGGAACAGGGCACGGTTACATCAAATTCTGACCTTGCTGGAACCCCATCTCTAAATAGGGGCAAAAGATTCCCCACGGATCTCCAGTTACCGCCTGGTCTGTGATCATGTATGCAATCATCACTGATTGCCATCACCTACAGAATACAACGAAACAACTGCCAACATCCCAGTCCATGTCTACAGACCCCTTTTTGCAACACAAACCTACCAGAAGGGCTGACAAAACTGAATATCCCTCACAATAATCAAAACCCATGGTAGGTATCAGGAGCTATAAACCAGCCACTTGATTTGAACATGTGCACCACGTTCCTACACTCCGTCCAAGATGCTCAGCACAGCATCACTGGCATACCCATGCCGCAGCACCTCCACAAGGCGTCCAGCACCTTGATGGATCCAGCTTGCATTGTGCTTTCGGACTGCACAGACCCATAGTGCCCACACCTCTACTTGTCTGGGACTGCCATACCTCCAGTTATCCAGTCACAGCTGGGTTTTGGACTATTGCATTTCTAGAAATCCACCAAAAATAGTCAAAGGATTTTTTTTTCTTCCTCCATTCCCTCAACACAGCATCTGGGTGGAAAAAAAAGATCTAGGGTATCCTAGACACAGGTGTGTGCACTGAGGCAATCGCAGGATCACAAGGATGTAAGGCTTCCCTTACATCATGGGCTTGAACTTGGAACACGACAATCCAACATAAGCTGTGCCCACTAAATCTAAACATGAAGAAATGCAGGGCACTTTTAGGAGTGACAGGACTTCCTAGAAGATCCTGATGTGCAGGGGTGGTGGTGAAGAGTGCCAGCACCCCTGCAGGGCAGGATGCGGTCCCAGCAGCAGGCTGGGTCACGAAGTGCACAGGAAGACCGAGCGCTGCCTACAAGGGGAAAGCAGAGCTCCCTCCCCTCCTCGGGGCTGGTTTTATAGGCAAGGCTTTCAAACACAGGCCAGCCGAAGAGCAGCACACAAGGACCATCGCACACGTGCACGTCTTGCAGAACACACGCGGATTGCTGTGCTTCTCCTGCTTTCCCCTTTCCCTGGGAGAAACCCCCTCTTTTTTTGGACAACAACACTGCTGAGGGTATCACTCAGAGAAAAAGGGGAAAATAGAGAGCACTAGTAGTATTCAGCCTGCTACAGGGGACAAACGCCGCTGACTAGCTATCACAAGTACCTCAGCTAGAGCCTACATCTGCAGGGAAGGGCTTCCCAAGGCCAATATGGGGTTTTGCTGCTCACATCCCCGGCTCTCAGCAGTGTCTGACTGCATTAGTTTGGGTTAGAGGCTGCAGGTCAAAATCTTCATCTGTGATTTACTGCTGCCTGTGACACCAGTGGCTTTACCAGTGGCGTTAAATAACTTCGATGCTCTGGGGACACCCAAGCCAGCAGGTTTTTTGATCCCTTACCACCACGCCACGTCAGGGCTGGCTGGGCTCTTTCAAACACCAGAGCAGCAGACAGAGCCTCGTGTGCCTCTCTTTTCCTAGTGAGGCATTACAGACTCTTTATATCATTAACCCAGACATTTTGCCTAGCACACTTGATTTAGAGCTTTTTTTTTTTTTTTTTTTCAGGAAGATTAAATAAATAAATAAACCCGAAGGCAGCTGTTTGCCTCCTGGATTGCAGTGAAACTTCGGTGCTTTGCAACCTGGAAAACAGAGTCCAACATTTTTTAAAAGTCCTGGCTGGTTGTTATAGCAACATATGCATGTGTGGATGTGTGTGCATGTAAAATAGACTCAGACCCAGGTTGTCACGGGCAACAGGAGTCAGCTTCGAAGTCGAACCAAACTTGCTGCCTTGCCTGGTGTCATGCGAACGCCGCAGCCAGCTCCGACGGGGCCGGGAGCCGGGAGCTGTCCCAATATCTCGCTGCCGGTGCCAGTTGCTGGCTGAGAGCTCAGTGCCGTCTCGCAGCTGATTCAGCTCCTTAAGAAGAGGGTAATTTTCTTTATCCTGTTTGCTTCCTCCTCCCTTGCAGGCTGCCACAGCACCTTAACCCAGCTGGGTAAGACAAGCTCATGGCTCCCTCCCAAACAGATGGCTGCAAGGAAGGTCCAAAAATAATCTAACCCATTTGCCTGTGCATTTTGAGCCTGCTTTGCTGATTGGCAGACCCTCCGGAGACCACCAGAAGAAGCAGATGGTCAAGACATGAGATCAGAGCTGGAGACGGAGATGTCAATCAATAGGTTGGAGTGCCAGGCTCGGGGACGTGGTCGGGAGCAGGCAGCTACAGCAGCACCACGCAGGCGAGGCTGCACGGTCCCATAAGGACAGCGTGTGAGTAATGAGGCTGGCTGCAAAGTCTGGTTTTTGATTTAAGAAAAAAAATAGATAACAACACACATTTCACAGCCTTGTCATGCTACAAGAGTCAGCCCTTATAACGTTTTGCACCCCTGGAAGGCAGCTGATGTGCTGAGCCTCTGTTGATTTCCCCAGAAAACTCCCATGCAGAAGTAGGCAAAAAAATAATAGTGAAAGAGCAGTGATAATAGCCACTGCAGAAACAAGAGCAGGGGAAAATCTCAGGAAATCACAATTGTTGCAATTCCTCTGGTGCTGGTGGTAGGCTCTGTAATGAGCCTATTATTCTGTTATTATTCTGTTGTTGTTGTTGTTTTTTTTTGTTTTTTTTTTTAAATATATATGTATATATTCAATATGTCTTTCTGGGTCTTGGGCTACCACCTAGCTGCTCCGGTATTGCAGAACAGAACATCAAAAACAAGGCAACAGCAAAATTATCCCCTTCATCCCTTTGCACAAGTGTTTATCCCTTTCGCCAAATGTCTCAGGGTGATGCATTTCCACAGCATCCTTTGCACAGGGTTTTAACACAAAAAAAATCCAGTTTGGTCCAGAAGCCTATTTTGGATGAGGGATGCAGGCTGCAAAATGCAGTCAAACTACTGCTTGTCCAGGTATTTAGTGACATGGTTTAGTGGAGGACTTGTTACTGTTAGGTCAGAGGTTGGACTCCGTGATCATGGAGGTCTCTTCCAACCTAGATGATTCCGTGATTCTGTGAATAAGCAACACGGTGACTGGAACACTGATGCCTTCAGTGAGGCTAAAGAAGACAAATCTACATTTCAGTTAAGTGTAAATAAATAAATAAATAAGGTGGGAGGGAATAAAAGTCTGCAAATAATTGATGGGTGTAAACACCAGATCGGAAAGAAATTATCTAGAAGGGGCACTTTGCCAATGGAGTAGGTTATGGAAAGAAGAGCTTAGCCTGAGTACTGCAAAAACATGCTACCAGAGAGAACAGACACCGTGGGGACTGGAACACCTCCTGAGGAAGGTGGTGGAAGACCCATTAGCGCATTCACCACGAAGCTGGGCAGAGCCCTGGAAAACACTCTGTGATGCTTTGCTGAGCACTGCCTCCTGGGACAAGGAGCGAACCCGATCTAGCATGCCTCCTCCTGCTCCCACGTCTGCATTGTAGCAACTCCAATCCCCGGCATACTCCTTTAGTTTTTAAATCCTCCTGATTTCTTCATTCATGTTCACTTCTACAGCAAATCCCTCTTCTAGCGAGAACATCATGTATGTCATCAACGACAGCAAACAAAACCTAAAGACATTATGTTCATATCCTCTATCCTGCTGTTTGGGATTTTTCTCCCCTTTCTCCAGGGACACAGCTTGCAGCAGCTTAGCAACTTTACTGCTATACTATAAGGTCCTACACCACCCCATAGAGCTGTATGAAGTATTAATGTCAGTGCCAAATAATTTCATTCTCTTTTGTGATTTACTTGCTGCATTTATTGTTGATGCAAAGTGCTGCGTTAACAAACTTGGGAACATAAAGCCTTTTTTGTTGTAAAATTTGTCTTTATGTAAAGCAAAAGCACCAGGAATCCTCTACACCACCCAACTCCTCTTACCAATGTTTCAGCATCATTCAAAAGGCACATGGGCTTTAGACAGATGTCTTTACCGAGAAAAAAAAAAAAAGAAAGAAAAAGAAAAAGAAAAAAAAAAAGAAAAAAAAAAAGAAAAAAAAAAAGAAAAAAAAAGAAAAATAAAAAAAAAAAGGTGCCTGTGTGTAAGGAATGCCCAGGCATCCCACTCCAAAATCCCGGATGTTCACATCTGAAGCATCTGCACATGTGCCTGCAGAGCTGTTTGTAGGAACTGTTGCACACATTCACTGTGGCTGCTCGCAGATTTGGGGCCATGCATCCAGCCAGCCAGCCAGTGCCATGCCACGGCCAAGGCGCAGCTTTCCCCGCGGCTGGTGCAGCAGCCAGGGGACGGGGTCAGGTCAGAGGGGGCAGCACCGGCTCAGGTCTGGCTTAGATTTACAGCACGGGTCATGCCTGGCTATTCTGGGACATGCCGGGGGTGGCCGAAGAAGCAAAACAACACCGGCTCTCATTTCTGCCTGACACTTGCTGCTTTTAAGGGCTTACGCTCAGCCTCCCATAAAAGCAAATGCCCAAAGACCAAATGCATCGCGCAGCGCCTGAGAAGTTTGGACCCTCTAACCCCCCCCCCAGCCACACGCTTCTCGTTAGCAGCCAGAGCACTATTGCACACAGCTGAGCGGGTAATTTTAGCTGTCTGCGGAGTGCCAGGAGATGACAGCATCCCCGAGGGACCGGCGGAGGGAGGTCTGCTTGGAGGCCCCGCCACCACCCCGCTAACCGAGGTCCAGCAGCCGGGTGCATCCCCCCGCACCCAGCACCACGGCTCCTCCAGGCACCGGCAGCACTTCCAAAGACTCTTTACAAGTAAAGCTGCCATGAATGCAGACATTTGTTACCCCACAGCTTTATTTTTTAACCCGCAGTGCAATGTTACTGTAAGAAATTGAATACTTGAGCATTAAGTATGTGTTACAGTGCTGCCTTATACAGCAGCAAAGTGATTAATTAAAATTTACAAGAGCAATCCAAATGCCTAAACATGTTTCTTGGCGGCAGCTCCTGTAACCCACTGCCAATAACATCTCGAGCTAACGACAACCCCAAAGTCAACCTCTGGGAGCCATGAAGAGCCTCTCTGAGCTAAGCCAGTTGGTAACAGGAGAAGAACGACGAGATACGCAATTCTTCAGGAAAAACAAAGCACGTGAACACAGTAATGTCTGGGATGTTTGGCTCGCACTGGGAGTAGCCCTATCCCAAGTCACAAATCCTGGCCGAAGCCCAGTTTTGTTATATACAGCATTGAAAATGCCGTATAAAAGAGAGAAAGAGCCAAGTTCACATCCAGCGCCGCGATCCACGAGATGCTGAGCACTTCCAGCCAGTGCTGAGCCGTGCCAAACACTTTGCAAAATCAGAGGCTAAATGATTCCCTGGGAGAGTTTCTTCACAAAGCTCCAGAGGATGCAAATATTGATCACACTTCTTCCCCGCTACCCCCAAATCCGCCCACTGAATATAATCCAATAACTTGATACTTTGGGTAACCTTTGAAAACCTAAAATTGAAATTTCCCACAGGCAATCCTCAAGACTAAATTAGAGCCGAGGGGGTAAGACTGGGGTTAAAGCTGTTGATTTAAATGGAAAAAAACAGTCAGGAAAACATCACAGTCAACTGTGGCAGGTTTACAGAGGTGCAGCCCATCAGAGCCAGTCCAGTCACTGGAAACTGGTTGCATAAATCAAACAAATGAGAGTGGAGAGACTCTTTAAAGTCCACTCTTACTGTTTTATTCTCGTAACAACAGGTTTCACTTGCAGCATGTAAATAAATGCAAAACTTTTAGTGTGCTGAACTCAGCTACGCTGGCTGCTAGAGAAACTCCTTTTTATTTCATTATCATCATTAAACAGTCATTGTTTTGAAAGTACACCAGTTGCTTACTGGTAATGATTTCACTGCCATGAAATAAACCTTGCAACGATGACTGCAAATCTTACTCATGGAAACACAGCTCATTTGTAACTTTACTTTAGACACTTAAATTAGTACGGATCAACTCTGTCCTACTGGAATAATAATTTCAGCAGCAGTGTCAAAAAGCAAATGAAAAATAAAATGCCTTACTCCATGTAAAAATAATTGTGCTGTCCAACCGCTTCTCTAAAGAGCCCTCTTAGCTTTCCCCCCTCCAACTGGAAATTTGTCATGGCACAAGTCCTGCACTCGGGAAGGAGATCTTTACAGCTCCCATGAACATTCACTCTGCTGCGCCAAGTTACACACACCTGAAAATCGTCATCTGCACTTACTTGGGGCTCAAGTCTCTGGTCCCTGCCGTGCACTGAACACTGGGCTCCAAATCCCTCCGCAGCCCCCATGCCTGGTTGTGGTGCCCCTGCCCTGCTCCCCAGAATCGCAGCAGCCCCTTGGGAAAGGAACGTGCTGGGCTGTGGGAGCACTCCTACAGTCCTCGAGTCCCTGTTATTTTAGTGACCCATGACAATGCCATGGTTTCTGGTGTTTATAAGCTGGAGCAATGGCTCCTATTGATCTTAAGAGCCAGGCAAATATAATTCAAAACTCGAAACTCGTACAAATAAGATAGTGGAGAAGTTGCATAAGGACAGCTGGGAACTGAACCCAGGACTGACTCAGTATGGCAAATCTCCCCAGCCAGACACATCCTGCTTGTCACAGGTTGTGCTACCCTCCCTGCTGGACCACCTCTCCAAAAGGAGTCCTGATTTTTTTATTTTTATTTTTTTTAACCAGTGTGCTGGGAATGAGCTGTTTAAGCTAATTAGCAACTCTGACCTGCGTTCCCCTGTAAACTGCTCCCAGAAAGACCAGCTCACGCGGAGGGGACCTGCTGGTGCAACCAGTTAGTGCGAGCAGGAAAGGGCAGGTTCCCGCTCCTGCAGCGCTGCTTCTGTTTGCTTTTTCTTAAAATCATCGGAAGCGAGAGACAAGCTTTAATTAAAGAATGTTTATTTGCAAAGTTGAGAAATGCCAAAATTACAGCTGGCTCTACAAGCTTAATTTGTTCCATTGTGTGTATGAGCAGGGTTTTATTCAGATGAAGAGGTACCTTTTTTTTTTTTTAATTTTATTTTTCCTTTTTTATTTTTTCTTTTTCTTTTTTATTATTAAGTTTTTGCAAGTTTTACAGGACTTCTGCCTCGCTGTGTTCCTGCATGGCCAGTGAACAGGGTGGAGCAAGCCAAGAGACCAAAGCTAGCGCTATGTGATATCAGACAAGGCTGACCTATTACCTATAATATCTTAATGTTCTCTTCATGCAATTGCACTTAAATCGTCAGATAATCCAATTCAGATGGGAATAGTTCTCCTCCCGAGCCACAGTTCATTGTCCTTAAAAGCACCAAACCCGGGGCTGGTCAGGGAGAGGACCGCCAGTGACCGCCAGCTGCGCTGTTACATGGTTGTCAGGCTTTTTCCCTGCTAAGTCTTTAACCCTTCAGACTGACCATTGCATTAAAGTCTAGCATGGCCACTAATTTAGCAGAATCATCAGCTGCCCAGAGCTCAGATTTTGTCCCTAACCTCCGTATTCTGTAGCAGCCTGGCTGCGCAAGCGCAGATGCGGAGATGTGACTAAGAGCATGACATAAGTCCTATTACTTGGGTGTCGACACTTACAGAATTTGTCTATCTATAGCTTCAAAGTCACCTATGATGTTACTAAGCATCTGCATGTCTAAACTTACAGCGGTTTTCACCACGTTTTTGCACATTGTTTCTTGAAACAAGTAGAAAAGCAGCTGCAAATGGGGGTGCACCTGGAACAGGAGGACCCTTAAGTAGCAGTGCAGGACATGATGGTGACAATACAGGTAAAACCAGTGCCTTTTGGCTTCTCTGCAGGTGGTAAAAAAGGGATAAAAACAGAAACAAAACCCGATGTGTTAATTTTAGTCTTTAGAAAATGGAGACATGTAGGCTGGGAGCACACAAAGGGGCACACTGCCAGAGCAGGCAGGAGGGCAGAGGGGCTTGGGGTCGGGGAGAGGGGATGCTGTGACCCAGAAGGGACACCAGAGCTGGAGGAGCAGCTCCCTGTCCTGGAAGGACCTGGAAGGAAACCCTCACAAAGGACGGTAAGAGCCATCCTGAGGAGCTTCAGGTATTTCTGGTTTTGCCTTGATCTTGTGATACGAGTGGTGCAGATAACCTTCTGCAAAGTCCTCCCCTTTCCTTTCCTTCATTTTCCCTGAAGGCCTGAACAAGAAACTAAAATACCTGGAGGAAGGGAGCTCTGGAAACCCCAGCCTTTAACTACCTGGTCCCAGGGGAGGCTGGGCAAAGTGGGTGTCCAGTCCTCACCCAGCCTCCTCCTGTGGGAAGCAGGCAGACTCAGGGGAGCTCATATTCAACACCTGTCTGGGTCCAGACACTGCAGCCTGATAAAGAGCTGGGCAAAGAAACCTTTATGAAAGTAAACAGGAGCGGAAATTAACTTGCATTAATCTCTAAATAGTTAAACAAATATATTTATTCCACGTTGATGGTTCATAAATGCTCACTTACAAAAGTGACATTTGCCCTGAGGATGCTGGAGTGTTTCACACACTAAAAACCTCTCTCTGTCTACCCTGCCCTGTGTCAATCTGATCCTCCCGTGCTCAATTACTGCTTTTCAGCTCCACACTCTCAACATACCCATTTTAGTTTATCACAATGGTGATTTTCCTTGTCTTGGTGTTTAGGAGAAGATCAGTCTTCCCAGAACAGCTTGGGTTGGAAGAGACCTTACAGAACATCTGGCTCTGACCTCCATGGGCAGGAACACCTCTGACCAGATCAGCTTGCTCCAAAACCTCTGAAAAGCCTCCAGTTCCTCCCCAGTACCCCCAGCACCCAGGGAAGCCCCCCTCTGCTCCAGGCAGGCTCCAGGACTGGTTCCTGTGGCTGCTGCCTGCCCCTTGCAGGGCACTGGCAGGTAGGAGAGCTGCCTTGTATTTATCACTCCCTTACGGGTACAAGGGCACCGTGTCAGGAGACCCATTTAAGCTCTATTATAACTCCTTTTGACTGACAGGCAGAGAGTAATGAGTGTCATTGCCTGAGGAAGGCCAGACGTAAAGGAAGCTCTAAATAGACCTGTCAGAGAGATGCTAAAGAGACTAATACATCAACTAAATCAGCACCCGATACATAAAAATCTTTTAATCTACCAGTGTTTCGATTTTAAATGTTTACCAAGGCCCAGCATCAATACTGTTGCATAGGTAGTACTCTTTTTCCTTTATAAATAATTGTAATGACCCTTCTAAGTATATGTCTGGATTTCTTTTCATGAAAAACAAGAAAAAGAGGAGGAGAAAAGGAGCGGCAGGCTGCCAGGGATCCAAATGCTTCAGTAGCTGACAAAAGACAAGAGAATTTGGGCTGATTTTTTTTTTTTTTTCCTTTGGAATGATGAATTCACAAGTTGTTATGGGAACTAGCAGCACAGATGATGCCCCAAAGGAGCACTGAAGAATGCCTATAGGATCTGGAGGGATAATAATGTAACACAGACGTCTGTAATATGCGTGGCCTTCACCAAAACTGTATGACAATTTGTAACCTAATACTCACAGCACACGGTCTGTGTGCCAGCATGAACCCAGAGCCCATGCAACACATCAGACCCAAACTATGTGGCTGGAGTCCTTGCTGGGGCAGCTCTGGCCCTCTCCCAGCCCTCCTGGCCATCAGGAGAGCATCCATCCTTGTTTGTTTATTTACTTTGACAACACATTAATTTTCCTTCGCGCTACCTCACATTTTCCAGGACCTCTGTGCTTGCACACTACTGTATCGCCGGGGAGGGAGGAGGGAGGAGAGCTGGCACCCGCACAAGCACGTGTCGGAGATTTGAGCAGCAAGGGAGACCCGGGGGTCAGGTTTTATCTCTGCAGAAGGCAGCCGAGGCTACCAGCTCTGCACAGACAACACGTGCACCTCTCCTTCCAGCTTCCTTTCGGGCGACAGGAGGGGAGGTGGGAGATGGGCTCAGACCCTCTGCCCCCACTCCTGTATGCCCCAAGAGCAAGGGGTGCTCGGCTGTGTCCCATAGCCAGACCTGCTGTGGTGCCCACAGATGGCTTGCAGATGCTCATCCCATCCTGGAGGTGGACAAGGGCTTTTGCTGCTCCTGTCCCAGCTCCGCACACCCACAAGCCTGCTAGAACTGTCAGGCAGGCTGACAGTCCCCCAGCACAGAGCGAGCAAAGGCCCTTGGGTTGCTTTCCAAATGGGAAAACTTAATTTATGAACACCTTCGTGCCCATTTCCATTTAAAGGAGAGTTACAGCACAGGCTGTAAGGAAGAGCAGAGCTCATACTACATGGATCACATCTAAACCTAGGGGTTAACTGTTGGTTAGTTGTATTGGATCTGTGAGTGATACATAAATCTAGCCAAACCTGGAACTGCAGCAATCGTGCAAGGTCTCAGCCTCAGACAGTGTCTTCAGTGACCCAGATGGTCCCAACAGCTTGCTGAAAGCACCACAGCCATGCAGCATCCTTGGGACAACCCGCTGTGGGAGCCCACCACAGACAGGCCACGGTAACTTGGGGCTTCCAGAGCAAAAGCGACATGTGCATGGCTTGACAAGCACTCAGCATGCAAACTGTTGCCATGGAAGATGCAGGATCCCAGCAGGAGTGCTGAGATGTTACTGAGCTCTGTGAAAAGCCCTGATAAGAAGTGCTACCAGCAACTCAAACCCACCAGCACAGCCCTCAGCTTGTCCCCGTGCTTTGTAACTAGCTTACAAGATATCCTGAATCTATAGGAAAATGCTAAAAGAGGTGTTCAAAAGAAGAGCGGGACAGAGTCCCAGCTCACTGCCACCTGCATTTGCTCGGTACTGATACCTATGAGATGGGAATTGTTCAGCAACTGGGCTCTGTTTGCAGGTCTCCGTGGGGCTGCGGTCTGGCGATAAGGACAAACCTCACCGTGCCTCCCCCGAAGCTGCCACTCACGTCTGGACGGAAGTCCAGCAGCGCTGCCAAGGCACCTCGCAACCCGCCTTCCACAACCTCCTCTTTGCTGAGCTGTTCATGCAAATGCCTACAAGTCTCCTGACAGCATGCCAGGCTGGGGCCGGCCGCGTTCCCCCAGCCCATGCGTGGCCGGGCAGGGGCAGCCCGCAGGGAGCCGCGGCACCAACCCGCCCTCCGCGTCCCACACCTGCAGCGGGGCCTGCCCAGAACACGCTCTCCGGATTTATGCCCGGAGTGTATTTATACACAGGCTATAAATAAAGCGCGTGGCTTGCCAGTCAGCCCCACTCCGGCATTCACCTCTTCCTTTCACCTGCCCACTGGAGTCCATCAGCCCGTGCTGTTTTTCCAGCTGCCCTTTCGGTCTGTGCCAGGAGAGGGCTCTTGGTGTCCTTCTCCTTTGTAACCTTCAGCACACCAAAAGTTGTCGACTGCATCAAATGGGCACAAAAGGAAACATTCTCTGCACCAGAAGCTTGCAGAAGCCACTCTAGGGAGCCCCATTACTTGTACAGAGAACAGAATAATTGGTGATTTTCTCTGTGTGCGCTGAAAGACCTTTCCTGAAACTTCTGAAAGTTGGGGGAACCAGAGAACTGAGGGGTTTTAACACAGTACCTGCAGTTTGCATTTATCTAGTGATTTTCTGGAACCTCTTGCCAAATGTCTGGCTGTGCTCTTCCAGAAGGTAATAAAAAGCCTGCACCATGCCTCCTCTGCAGAACTACTTAATGGGGTTGGGAGGTTTGCTCTCAATTTCATATCAACTCCAAGCAAGAAGCGTGCACGTTCTCAGTATGTGTTGCACTTTCCTCTTTGTCCAAGCCACCAAGCCCTGCTCCGCCCTCCACCCACAGACCCAGCTCTCCCCTAAAATCTCCTGCACTGCCCATGGCTGGGTGCACTTCGGGCTGCCCTCCCCTCAGCCTCATCTTCCTCCCCAATGTGCCCCCTCCCGCGCAGCTCAGCCAAAAATCCCCAGCCTTCCCCCTGCGTTGCACCACCATAACCCGCCTGGCTCACAGCTCCACTGCCCTTTCACACGTGCTCTCCACCGCTTGTGTTTCAGTCCCTCCAGTTCCCCAGAAAGAGAAAGAAAAAAAAAGAGGAAAAAATGACTGGGGGGCAGAGCCCTTTCCAGATGGGGTTCACAGATGTTACAAATTGTCCCCACCCCTCCTGCCTTCAACAAAAGCTTGAGGAAACTTGGCAGAGCACAAGTATCACCTATAAACTACAGCCTGTGGGGTGGGAACCATCCCAGACCGGGAGGCTTCCTCCACCACGTGAAACCGTTGTGCCCACCCTCATCTGCCTGACCTGGGTCACTCCAGGCTCAGGGGGTCACACTTCAGGGCAGCCAGCTCTTCCCTGCTCCGTGCTGGTTTTCTGACACCTTGAGACATGGAAGTTAGAAAGAAGGAGTCACTGTGCCACACTACAACCCCCACTGCTCTGGTTGATGCTGGACTTGAAGCACTCACAACAACTGCTTTGCATACCTCCCTCCAAGCCATGTCACCAAGGCAGATTTCCCAACAGACTCATTCCTCAGGCAGGAAAATAAGCTCTTGCCATACTTTCTACCTTTTGCTCCTACCTGAACTTCAGAGCTCCTGATGAGAGCCAGAAATCGTGAATGGTATCAACCATAAATCATCATACTTCCATCGCAGCTCTGTGGGAGCATGTTGGACATGCTTCCCGCACCAGTATTTCTCAGGACCTGGATCAATTCCCCCCATCGTCCTCAGACCTCAGTCTAGAAGGAAAGGGTAAGCACAGAAAAGCAAACAATGTTTGCTCTTTTTTGGAAATCTGATGTTTAGGCATCTTCCCTACCAAAATCTGTTCTGCATACACACAGGTTCACCACATTGGTCTGCTACCATGCCTTTGGACACGTCAGATTTAGAAGGATAAGAGGCAGAGCCACCCCAAGGTGTGGAAGGGACACAGGTCATTTCCTCCCATACTGGAAATCTCAGGCTTACCCAGATACCATTTCATCCCCAAACGTGAGGCTTTACCCAAGCATGTCAAGATTTTTTACGTGGGCAATTTGCCACTACAGACAGCAGGCAGTGAAAGAATATTAAACTATGTACAGAGGAAAATACAATGGTCTGCTTCAGAGAGCAGCCTGGCCCTTGAGAGTCAGGACACTAACAAGGAATTTAAACGCTTCCTCTTGAACGGAGTGCATGCTGTTATAAGAGGACAGCCATGTGTCACTCTGGGTACTGACCCCCTCTTAATTATACCTGCTGCATGAGACAGGTAATAAAGTAAAAGGGACAGAGAGGCAGCTCATAAACCCCTTCCTTTATCAGTACAGGTGCCACATGTGAAGCGTCCTGAAAGAAAAAGCAGAGAGCTGAGACGCTGTGTGCAGTACATAATTTGCTCCGATGAACACCCCGCTCATCTGCGAGGAAACTTGGACTTTCCCTCGGAAACGCACGCCGAGCACACGCTGCCAGCAGCGCTTCCTGCCCAGCCTGCGCGAGAAGCCCAACAAGCCGCCCTCAGCAACGCAGCGGTGCCCCCGCCACGTGCAACCCGGGTTTGTATTTCTTCCAAAAACTAAACACAAAGAAGGACAGACAGGCTTCCATCTGACTTTTATCAAAGCCTGGATGAAGGAAGACTTTCAACGCTGCCTTCCAAGCAGCCCTTTGTAGGGATGGGAGGATGGGTAAAAATAACTTGTAATTAGAGTCTAATGAATCAGCACCAGTTGTCTAGCCAACAGTGCATCAGCTCCCATGTGCTAGTTAATCGCCTGATATTCTTTTCATCATGCAAGAGCAGCACACTGGAGAATTCATGCGCGCTGCCCCCACAAATGTTTTTCCTTACACTTGCAGTGCAGGCTCAAACTCCGTTTCACCCCGGAGAGAAACAGGACATGACTTTACCAGACGAGGAAGTCCAAGAAACCAGCAAACTCGCCCAGCTTTTGGGGCTGATGCACCTGGAAGAGCATGAAAGCAGCTGCAGCTCACCCTGTTTTACCCATTTGTGGGGTTTTGCTGCAGCCAAGAATCGAGCTTCGTAAGCAAGGCCAAGCGTTCTCTGTGGCACAGCAGGAATAAATTCAAACCACCCCAAAATTCCTTGGCAGCAAGCCCCAGGCTTCACGGCTGCATTAATTCAGCGCGCTTCCATCAAATGCTTCTCATTCCCACCCCACCTCCCAGCGTACGCGCAGGACTTGGTCCCGTTGTGTTACGGGACGCGGTTCTGCGGGAAAGGAAAGTGCCGCGGCATGCTCCGCGGCGGGGGAAATAATGAAACGCCCGGGCTCTGCTTTTGAAGCTTGCATCAGCTCAGAAGAACATTTTGACTCAACAACGTGTCTGCCGGCTCCAGCGGCAGGGACAGATGCTGCCGCTCAGCAGAAGTGACATGCAGATGAGACGTTTTTATCCAGCAGATAAAATAATGAGTGCTCCATGATGTGAGAATAAAATCCCTTTGCTGAGGGCTGCCGAGCAAATTTGCAAAGTTTGCAAGGAGAAAAAGATTTTTTTTTTATTCTAACTGCATACTCCTGAGATATGAAAATTAAGCTTGATTTTTTTTTTCTTCTTGCATCTTAATAAAGCTCATATTAAAGACCATTTCTAAATCCTTCATTTAGCTTGTGGTTTCAACTAGGCGGAGGAGAAAAATGATTTTCAGCTTAGAGAACAATCAAAAATAAATCAAGTTCAGGTTTAGTCAGGAAGGGTTGTCAAAAACATTGCTTACTTTGCTTCTACATTGCTTTACAAACATAAAGGGTATAAAATATCAGAAGCTGCAGTTGCTGGAGACGAGTGTGGAGCTGCTGAGCTCTAGATTAAGTGTTTTCAGTCCAAAGGGCAGGTCCATGTTCAGCATCACAGAAGACTTTTTCTATGAAACCTTTTTATAGTCTTTTCAACTGAACTGTTATTAACAACATACAAACAACATGTATTCAGTTAAGGCAGGGTGAGAAAAGCTTTTGTTTTCTTTTTTTTTATTTTTATTTATTTATTTATTTTTTGTTCTCTAGAGAACCTGACAAGGGAAAATGTGGTGAATAATTCCTGTAATTCCCCTGTAAAAATATGCAATACGAAAACTGCAAGCACATGCATGCACATACCCCGACGCTGAGCCTGCAGCTGTCATTTGTATGTAATACAGCCAGCGCACCCCAAACACTGCCGAAACTCTCGTTTGCTTTTGCACAAGTCAAATAACTGAAGTTCCAGACATGAAAGAAGTTCCTGCCATGATCGTGGCCAAAACTCATGTTCCTACTTGATTTTAACTCCATCCTTTCAGCGATAGGCATAGGGTAGGCGATTGTCAGGGATGACTTTGGTATGACCTTTAATACTGGGAACAGGGAGATGAAACCCCAAGGGATTTCACAGAGGATACTGAAAGACCTTATCCCATTGCACAGGACAGAAAGCTGCTTCAACAATACTGAAAGGTTCCCGCAGATTTTGGTGGAAATCTGAGGGTTTGGTAGGTTTATTTTCCACTCTGAGAGCTCAGGCTAATGATTTCCCTTACTGTACTTAACTCTCATGAGCTCCAGCATCATTTTTCTGAACACATTATCGTCTATATCAGATAAATGGCTGAGATAATAGCTGTCTACTGCAGCATATTACTCAATGCAGTCTGACTGGGCACACAACATTCACAGTAATGATTTTTTGTTTTTGTTTTTGCTTGTTTTTGTTTGTTTTTATTTGTTTTTTGTTTTTTGTTTTGGTCTGGTTGGTAAAGGTATGCAAAAAAGGACCCCACAGACAACTTTACATGTGTATTACCCATTACTTATATTGTTACAAAGCTCATGGTAAATAAAAAGAAGGAAGCGTAAAATAAGCATTAGGGTTGGTTTCTCTGTTTCAAGCTTGTGATTTTTGGCTAAATTCCCTGCCTTTCTTTTAGAGCAAAGACCAGGTCAGAGGACGACATCCCAAAGGAGCAAAGCATTTTCCTTTTCTCTTCTCTCTCTTTTGGCCCTCCATTGTTCTGCTGCTAGAAGACCACGAGCTATTTCCATGGGGAAAAAAAAAAAAAAAAAAAAGAGGCTGGATGCAGTACAGTGCTGCCATTTATCCCACAGAAAATGAGAAAACAGCACTGGTGGCAGGTAAGAGAATAAGAAACTTCAGGAGATGCTGCAAGGAAGGACCAAAGCCACGTATGGCCATGGGCTCAGAGCAGCACCCAGGTTGCAAGCTTTATCCCAAAGGTCCCAGACAAGACATGGAAGAAATCCCAGGTTTGACTGGGTTTTAAAACAGATCTGAACTCTTCCATGTTCTCCTCCACAAAATCTGAGCATGACTTCCAGCAAGAGCAACACGTCTGATGGGCTCTGCTGGCTTTTGCAATGGCATCTGTTTTGGAGATGTAGCACCCAGGGGCTAGGAACCAGGCTGCTCACCTCTGTCTTGCCCATGTCTGTGCAACGCACACCCATATATGACAGCTGCTGGCACAGGGAAAAGAGAGGCACGTTGGTATGCAGGGCTGGACAACTCACGTACAAGGTATAGGGGCATTTGTCTGCTTGGACTACTTCATTCCCTTCTTAGGAGGGAAGGTGTGGTATCTGCTCAAAGCATGTGCCACTGGTCATTAAATTTCATGTAGCTAAGTAAAAATGTTAGTAAATACAGGTAAATATGATTATTTTTCTTCTTATTATTTTTTAGAAGCTTTCCTTCACAAATCTCCGGCAAGCCATGACTAACTTCACATGTGCACATTTCTCAGAATCTCAGAAATTTCCAAACCACCACAGTCTTTATCACAGACCACAATATCCCAGACTAGAAGTGGCCCAAGACAAAAACAAAACCAGGTAAACGCGTAGATGAAAAGCTACCTCTCCTCCACCCCTTGGCTAAACACGCTCTGCCATCTCTCTTTGCACTTGAGCACTGCAACTTTCAGCAGCAGCACAGCCAACGTCAGCACAAGGTCAGACACGAACATCACGGGCCGAACTCGCATGACCGATCAAACCCTCGACTCTAGAAGTAGCTGAGAGACCAACAGGCTAAAAATCCAGGCTTAGGATTTGATGCACAGAGCCTAAGGCCAAATAAAAGCAGCTGTTGAGAAATCTTGAGAAAAACAGAAAATGTGAGTATGGTGAGCCCAGTTTCAGGCCAAGTTGTGACATCACGTCTCACAGGTCTCCTCATGGAATAAGATGTTCCTTTGCTGGACTAAGAATAAGAAATTTTAGCCCTGAACAGAGGAGACATCATGTGGGAAAACACTTGTAATGCCTTTTATGAAGGTTACACATGGCATGCCTACATCATCCCCTTCAAGTGGGCTCTGTGCCTGCATGAATGCATCCCCACGTGTTGAGGGACACAAAGACAGAGCTGTTAGAGCACCTAAAGGAGAAGATTTAAAAAAAAATACCACAGAGAAAGCGGACAGTATTTGGCCTCCAAGGAGTAAAGCTCACAAGGGGTAACTTCCACCTGGGCTCTTCCCAAAATAAATGTGGAAGAGCAGATGCGGGAAGGTCACCCATCCTACGAGAAGGATGGTGAGTTATCCCAGCCGAAGGGAAAGGCAAGGAGACAGGGTGGAGGTGGGATGTCTGCAGGCCAAGAGAGGGGTACAGCTGGGCTGACCATTTGTGTTGCTTGCACCACACTGGAAACATTTTGCACCTTGAAGGAATGAGCTGATCTTCTTTGATCTGAGCACCACTTTCCACAGCTCCTGTCCCAGTGCCCCAGCCCAGCCTGCACGTGCTGGATCTGTCCCCAGCTGCCCTGGGGCACTGTGACCCCATTAGCAGCGTACGAGTAGGGAGGTGAAGAAATGCCACCCTGGACGCGGTAAAAACTTGGCATTGGGCAGGGACCACCTGGAAAAACCCAGGGAGAGATCTCAGGCACAGCAAGACATGAGAGGACTGCTGTGAATCACTAATCCAACACAAATTTTATCATTTCCTGGAGTATACCCACAAGTCTGGAATTTTGTGTGCGTGTGTGTTCATGGATATGACAGAGAGAGAAACCAGAGGAAAGCATATGATGATCATAATAGCAGCATCTTTCTCTCTGCATTTATTAAAGTAACATAAGGCCAAGATCCCGCTTCCTTCAAGAGTTTTGACAGCGCCTTAGTCACCATTAAGATATTGATGTAGCATTATTTTCTCTCTAAGCCCCCTAATTTGCTCTCAATTCATTGTTCATGGGATTAAGCCCATTTTTTTTAATGAAAACACAAGAAAAGCTCAGTGACAGGAGGATGAAGGAAGTCTGTGCTATTCACCAGCCACCCAGCCACCCACATGCTATCTTAATTCATCAGCAGACAAAGCCAGCTCTTTGTCTTTGCAGCTCCCTCTATGCCATTCATTCACGGTGAGATATCGCTCCCAGTAATCAGAGCCTGCCTATACAGGGGGGAGAAAAAGAGACAAAAAACATCTAATCAGGCCTTAGACTTAGCCCCATTGTCACAAAGACAGCTCCTTTTTTAAAAACAATGTATATATAGCAATAGATCTCTATTAAGCCCTCTTTCCATGCAAAGTTAGATGGTACCTTATGTAACAGGCAGGCAGACTGCAAGCATTTTCTGCACTTACAAGACTTTTTGCCACTAAATCAGCTGAGCATCAGGGAAATAATAATATTAAGTCCCTAAGAATTACTGAAGAAAGGATTCCCATAGTTTAAGGTTGCTTTAACCTTTGCGTCTTCAAATACTTTGCTCTTCTGTGCTTAATGAACTACATATGTGATTTGCAACTGTTAAGGGGTTAATCTCTAACCATTGTTTTAATTGGATCAACAATTGGCCTTCCGCCATTTCCTTTGGAAAATTATTCCACGATCTAATAGAAATCAGTGCCAGAAAGTATTTTCCTGAGATATGTGCCAGAGGAAACACTATGGGAATAGATAACGACCCAAGTTTCACAAGGATCAAATATTGCAATTATTATCATCAGCAGCCAGAGTCATGACAGCTACAACTGCATGTGGTCACACTTCCAAAGCTGCAGCATCCTGGGAATGAGAAGCTAGTGGAAAATCTTACTTTAAAACCTGAAGCTTGTACAAAGGAAGAAAAAGAGAAAATAAAAAAGCAATACCTAATTCTGCATTGCGCCATAATGCTTAGCAGAAGTACAGACAAAGGCAATATCCAGATCCCAGTTGCCTATATATTTTCTTAGCGAACAAGGTTAAAAGTGGCTGAGCAGCTAAGGAAACTCTCTCTCCTTTTCTTCAATAGTAGCCATTATATTTTGCATTGTTCCATGTACATCAGCTCAAATCTATACCAAACTAGTAAGAAGAGCACTTTTTGTTTCCACGTTTTGCTTTTTGTAGCACTTTCTAAATGATTAAAAAAAAAAAAAATCCTATCAGAATGAAGTATCTTGTGTAACTTTAACTGTAACAGAAGTGTCACTCCTTCAGATCAAGGAAATCAAGTTTTCATATGCCTGCAGGCATAGCCCCAGCACCACACACTTGTGCAACTTACCCAGTGCCTCCGTATGGCTGAACACGTGCTGTGTTTCACAGTCAGCTCGTGTGCTGGTGGCAGCAACTTTTCTCAGAAAACGATATTCTTCTGGCTAAATTTTAGTGACCTTATATTTAGCCCATAGGCATTAGGAGGGGGAATGCTATCAGCAGTGAAAATGCCTTTGAGACATGCTTTTGCATGATTTTTTTTTTAACACTTACCATACAGACATCGGTTTTTATATTCTGAATGGTAACTTGTATAATGGTCTCCTAGTTGCCATCTCTGTAAACTGGGCTATGAATACATACCCATAAATGCATACATAAATAGGACATCTAGTTTTTCATTTTGTACCATGTATGTTTGTTTATGTCAGTCACACAAGCAAGGGTTCACCAACATGAGCAACGAGATCCTAAATGTGTTGTACATGTTTTGCTTCTAAAAATCTAACGCTGATACACATATACAAGTGGACAATTTCTGGCGCTGTGTACGTGGCTGGACTGCAAGCAGTACTTGTACTGGGGAAGGAGGAACATTTTGAGACATCTTTACAAAGCCAGTATCAATGACATGCAACCTGCAAAACATCTCTAGGAACTGAGGCAGATGACTTCTGAATTTTAAGGGAGAAAGTTAGCTGCCCTGGGAAAACCAGGGCTTCTAAAACACCTTCTGAGAAAGTCCCTTTGGTATTTCCCACCTGCTCTAGCCTTTCTGCCGTGGACCTGGCAAGACCAAGACCATGCTCAAGGACATCCTGAGCAAGTGTATGGTGGGACAGCACCATGTACCTTAAAAAGGCAGAAAGAGGAATGGCCAAGCCCCTTCCCATGAGAAGCAATAAATGGAATTCTTTTCCTCTATGACCCATAGGATAGATTTTGACAAAAAACAAACAAACAAACAAACAAACAAACAAACAAAAAAAACAACCTCCCATTAGCTCTTTGGCTCTTTGGAGAACTCGAAGAACTTTAACCACAGCTTCTGCCCTCCTTCCAAGCCCCAGCTGACTGCAGGCTGGCCTGTTCACTCTGTTTAGCCAAGTGGCTTCGTGCAAATCCAAGACCCTTGAGTAACCCCTGTGGAATCATTTTCTTCTTCTGCAGATGGAAATTCAATTTAAGACTTTAGGGACAGGTCACTTACACATGTTTCAAGTCAGAGGAATAAATGGATGAAGCAAGGGCTGATAAAGAATGCCCTTAATTAGCTCCTCCAGCCTTGGTTTGTTTGTCTTCTTGCTTCACCAAGGGCTGAAACTCTCTGTTGGCACTTTTGAGACATCCTCGTCTACAGGCAGAAAGGCTAATTATTAATTAAAGGATAGCAGTACTAAGTGATGCCAGTGTACTTCCTTCTGTCATACAGCTGCTCTTATTTGCAGTATCCCGTGTCTATAATTAACACCATCCCAACGCTCTGCTCTCCGCATCAATAAAACAGAGGTGGTGGGGATGGTGCTGAGTCCTCCACATCGTCGGCCGCACACTGGTACCTTGAAATTCCCTTCCCAGAAGGATGCCTGAACTCAGCAATGGTAGAAAAGCCCTCAGCCGCTTCAGTAATGAAAAGATTACAAGCTTGAATACACTTACATATGTTTGTCTCGGAGTATAAGCAAACAGCAAAATTCTCTCTGCTAAGAGCAGCTGTCAGGATCCGCGCTGCTGGATCAGGCCAGCCAGCGGTAACAGCATCTATCGGGTGTCAGTGCCCAGTCCATCCCCTCTGTGTGTTCCTGACATTTCTCAGCAGTTCCTGGTAAGGGCAGTGTCACTGTGCCCATTTTCCAGGCAGGAAAGAGGAAGCATAAAGCAGATGAGCGACTTGAGTCAAACCATGAAAAGCTGGTTATAACCAAACCCCAAACCAAGCCTGTTTTTTAATCAATGGCTAACTACGCACATCAGTATACTTTATAAAATTCCTCTTCAGTCTCTCTCTTCTCTTCAGTCTTCCATATATCTAAACCAGATACATGACATCTATCTTTAGCAAGTTTATGTTTATCTGTGGAAATCTTGGTTCCATTTCCGAGGGACTGTTTCACAATTACTCAGTGCCTGTGGCTATCTCCTGCTCACGTGCAGCTCCTTCAAAGGGCAAACAAAAAACAGCTCTGAGGGTACCAAAAGAGCCTCGACTTTGCAGAACACTGGAAAGGGTGGGAATTGTTGGGTCCAAGTTTTTTTTTTTTTTTTTTTTTTTTCCTGCAAGATGTTGCAGCTGTGGAACCACTGCACCTCTGGTTTACGGAAGAGTCAAAAAAAAAAAAAAAAAAAAAGAGAAATATTTGCAGATAAATCACCTCACCCTGAAAATCACTGAGAATAAGTCTAGAAAAGTATTTTTGCAGGGAGGAGGGGCTGGAGGTGGTATGGGAAGGCAGCAGGGAGGAGAGGAGAGCCTCTGTAGCTCTGCTGTTTCAGAAGGATGGTGGAGAGGGGAAGAAAGGAACCACCAGGCTATGAAAAAGGAGGGTTGTCAAACCCGGGACAAGACTAACTCTGTATATTAATGCCAGTGGGATTGGAAAGGAAATAGCTCCCTGGCTTTTCCAGCTGTGGGAGCTCGCGGCAGCAGCTACAGCCCAGGCAGAGGCACGGCAGACACACGCTGTGCCCCGGTGACTGAGCCTCCCGCCTCGGGAGGCACAGCTGCTGCCATAACCTGGCTTCAGTCGGGATGGAGAGGGTTAAAGACAGAAAGGTGGAGAGCAACATGTCACGACAGGGAGGCGCAGGCATCAGAGCCTGCACAACAGCAAACTACAGGGAGCTTTCTATCGAGCAGGTTGCTTGGTCCCTCCAGCAAACCACAGGGACAAAGGCCTCTTTAAAACTCATTTTGGGGTATGGGCAAGGTATGCAAAGCCTTCCAGCTTCCAGATTCCTGCATCAGGCTCAGCTGTGAAGCAAGGCACAAGTGTTGCAGCACTCTTCTCTCATTTGAGCCAGAAAAAAAGCCCAAATAAACAATAATGACACCTCAGTGCTACACAAGTGCCATAAATGCCCAGGGAAGGTGAAAATCTTTGTAGGGTGGGTGCAGCCAGCCCTCCCTGAGCAGTGTAGACACAGGCCAGTCTGCTGGGGTGACCTGGGCTTCTTCTCCAGGGCAGTCCACAAGGATGGACCAGCCAAAGCCACATTAGGCTCCTTTGAAATTCTGTAACTCTGGTTAAAGCCCCATTTGCTTGGGGCCCATATGCTTGCATATCTATTCAACCACATTTCATTCCCTGATTGAGAAAATCACAGCCTAACAGAAATGGAAAGATGGGAAAATTCACACAGCTCGCTCCACAGTGATGGGAGGCAGTACGTAATCGCTCGTGTCTTTCCCAAAGCAAGGCTTCAAAACCAGCCAATCCAAACTGCAAAGCAGTTCAGGATCTGAAAGTCACAACAGGCTCTTTGTAGCCCTCTCTTACCACCGCAGTGAAAACACCCAGCATCTCCTGATCAACCCTGATTTCCTTAAAATTTGCATGTATGCCTCTATGCACCCTGCACCCACCCTCACCCATGTAACACAGAGCTGCGTGAAATGATCCAAGTGAGAAACGCCATTTACTCTTCCCCAGATGACCCAAAGCATAGGGTCAAACTCTAAAACCTCTATTCTGTATGGAGAAGCAGATATGAAGTCTTGTTTCCTATAGATTTGCCTCCTGTGCTCCCTCCTCCCTAGCACGCCTCCTCCAAATCCGTTTTGTTTCAGTGGTGATGGAAGCAGAGCTGGCCTCAGCATGCAGCGATCCAACACCACACAGCACCTCTGCTGCCCTGAGAGACCACTGCAGTAGATGGAGCCCAAAGTAAAGGACCAAATGAACTCGAAGATATTTTAGAGGGATAGCCCATAGACTAAGGGAATGATATCTGTGTGCGTATATTAAAGAACAGGTAGGGTGGTGGTGATTAACGAGGACGTATTGGGAAGTGCGGGACCTGAGCATGACATAGATGGTATGGAATAAGAGGTGGATATTGTCCTGGTTTCAGCTGGGATAGAGTTAATCTTCCTAGCAGCTGGCGTGGTGCTCTGTTTTGGATTTAGGAGAAAAATAATGCTGATAGCACGTTGATAACAGTTGTTGCAGAGCAGTGCTTACACCAAACCAAGCGTTTTTCAGCTTCTCATTCTGCCCTGCTAGCTGGGAGGCTGGAGGTGCACCAGGAGCTGGGAGGGGACAGAACCAGCACAGGTGATCCCACCTGGCCAGAGGGATATCCCATGCCATGTGGTGTCATTTCAGACAATAAAACTGGGGTGTTGGACAGGGGGGAGGCTGCTGAGCATCGGTCAGCGGGTGGTGAGCAATTGCATTGTGCATCACCTGCTTTGTGGATTCTCTCCCCCCCTTCCTTTCCTACTAAACTTTCTCTCAACTCACAAGTTTAACTCTTTTCTTCCCAATTCTCTCCCCCACCCCACTGGGGGGGAGCGAGCAGCTGGGTGGCGCTGAGCTGCCTGCAGGGTTAAACCACAGCAGCCAACAAGGCCATAGCAGAGTGTGACCAGCTCGGAGCCACGCATCCCAAATGGGCCACCACCAAGGACTCACTTGTGACCACAAGGCCATTGCTTGCTGCAGTGATCAAGAAGCTGAGCTATAAATGTCCTCTCATCGGTGGCTGCATCCGTTTGGGTCTCTCTGCTCTATCCTGGCACCAGTTTTCACAGAACTCGCAAGAACTCATTATCTTTGAGATTCTCTCTCTGCCAAATGCAGTTGAAATTGCAGAAGATATTAAGGAAAGACTGACAGACAGCATGACTGCCAAAGCCTCCTCAAGAAACTAAGCTAAAATGTGCAAAAACGTCTCGCTGGTGCTTAGGTGGATGTGTGAGATTTGGGATAGGCACAAGAAACAGGTTTCTTGCATAAGCTAGGAACAGTAACGTACTCAACTTGCTGGGTATGGCTGCACTTTAGAGCCCGATTTTCAAATTTTTTCCAATCATTTATTCAAGTTATTTCCATAAGGAGCACCCTCAGCACTAACAGTACTCACGGGCAGGGCTCAGCTCTGACAAATCTGACTTCCTTGGCCCTTGCTGCTTGGTGCTTCCAGCCAGCCCTTTCCAACCCTCCCACCAAGGCACACTGAAGATGTAAACGCTCGTCAAGGTGCATCCCATGGTCTGCAACAGTGATGTGAGAGCCAAAAGCAAGGCCAGTGCCCCATTTCTCAAGGTGTACTCAATGCACTGGGCATAGGCCCCCAGGGAAGCGAAGGCAGGAGGGAGGTAGGGGAAATCATTCCCATTTACATGGGGCTGTAGCACTAGTAGGAAATACATACAAAACCAGAAGAGAAGGGAATTTTCAGCCTCGGACACTCAATACACTGAGCAAAATCTATTGCTATGGTGCAAATGTATAACTTGAAGTGGAACTGCAGCAGGAATCAGGCATATTATTAACTCATATTCCATTTAGATTACTGTTTAAAAGTATTGTCTCAGTGCAAGCATTGCTAGATGCTGTTCATTTGTTTCTCTCTGAGATCCACAAGAAAAAAGAGATTAGGTAATTGCAATGCAAGCACAAAATACAATCAGTGATTTTATGAAATCTAGCCTGTCCCAAACCACAGTTTTGATATTGTTCATAAACACCATCTGCAGACTTGCTTTATAAACAAACATTACATTTATATTTTGCAAAAATACCATTTCCTAATGAAAAAAGATTTTCTTTTGTTTGAGGAACCAACAAACCCAGAAACATTCTCATTCTTCTGCTTAGCAGCTCATGGTTTCTGCACAAGATTTTTGAGAAACAAATTTAATCAAACACTCATGGAGCAAGAGAAATCACTAGTGGGAGACAAATCCTAAACTGAAAGGTTCACTAAGTCATAAATACTACATAAATACTTAGAAAAGGGTATACAAGTGTCTGTCCCTGATAGAGGAGAAAAAAAAGGTTCCTTCAGAGGCCATAATGACCCACTATCTAACACTATGCCTGGGGTAAGCTGCTGCCAAGCGTTTGGTGTTCAAGTTATGTTCCTAAGCATAAGCACCAACACTCCTACAACACTTTAATGTTGGCTAACATTTAGCTAATCTTAGCTAAAGTATTGTGAGCCCATTTCACTAAAATCTCATGCCTAGGTCACTGAGCAGCCATTCAGTAAACAGCATTGTGCCAGTTACATTTTTTAAAATTGCTTTTTCAGACTCAAAGGCTTTGTCTCTGTTCCTGTACTGCTGCAAAACCTCAATAGGAAACTTGAGTTGGTCTTTTCTTTACCACTTGTTGCTTAATATATCTTACCAAATCACCTTTTTTCTTTCCCCTTTTGTTAAAACACTTTTAGTCTTTCTTCTGTGGTAAATCACTCTTTTTTTAGCATCTTAGCCCTCCCATCTGCCATTGACAGAAACACTTTGAGACAGCGTTCATGGCAGTAAGCTCAGAGAGAACACGGACATATTTCTCCAACGCTTAGACAATACTGATTATTTCCATCCTACATTTTGCACACTGAGTATTTTCTTTGCTTTCTTCAGCAATGAGCAGAACTCAAGGCTGACTAGTCCAAATGGTGTTTTAGTTTCCTCTGCAAGGGTCTGAGCCATTGTGAACCCTGCCCAGATGTACACTAATCCAGCCTGCACTCTTACCCTTGTGCAGAGAGAATTTCAGCTGCTACCTCATCACCTAACAGTATACCTTTAGAAATTACCTCTGTAATTAACCAAATTTCTCTAGCAGTGTCACTCTGGGAGTCCTCATCAAAGATTCTTTTTGGAAGCTGATACAAATTCCATCTACCTGTACAGTGCAGTGACTCTCTTAACATTCTTTTAAAAGGCAGAAAAGCAGCGTGAGTCCTGTACCGGAAGACTTCAGGTCTTGTAGCTCTTTCATCCAGGTTGCTGGATGTTGCCCTTCTGCTGATCTATAATTCTCTGTCATCACCTTGAAGCTCCTGCAGTTACTGCTTGGGCCATACTCCACTTCTGGGGAGAAGCAGATTTCAACAAGCTTGTACATTTTTGCTAGCAGCCTAGCACCCACTTTAAGTGACTTCAAGAGTCACTTATCACCCTGTCCTGCTAATTTCTATTGAAGTTATCGTTTTGCTTAAACATTTCCTCTTCCCATGGTTCACTGACTAACAGTGCCCGCTCTTTATTATTAACAAAGAGAAACCTGGAGGAGTAAGCCTGCCTCCGTAGGGCTGAATAAAACTTAACATTGGTAAAATTTGGAGGGGTTTTCCCACAAATCTTGTCATTTAGTATCCGTTTATTATGACCTACGACATTTCATATCAATACCTGGCTCAGGTGATTCATTAAACAGAGGAACAAACTTTATGAGTTTACACTACAACCCCCAGATCAAGAATTTTGTGGTGAGTTGGCTCCCTCATAACACTTCAACGGAGTGATGTTGTAGATATACCTTGATGCCAGTATAAAATAAGAAATAATTCTTCTGTCATTATCATCAGAAATAACTGGTGTGTCTGCAGCCAGCTTTGTTCCCCGCTATAAACTGTTTTATTTACGGGGTTTTGTGATCATTGCAATATACATGCGGGAGAGACCGCTGTTCATTTCTCTAACACACACCCTGGGCATTCCACGGAGGAAGCTGAAAGTAATTTACGAGACAAATCTGATTCAGAGAAGAGCAGAGGAAGGTCTGGGTGACTTCATCTTGGACCGCTCGCAGCACGCATCACAAAGCACACGGCTGCTCCCAGTCGTGCTCTGCACCGCCTTGCCTTCGTGGCACTGAGAGCGCAGACATCAAACAGTACGTGCTCAAGAGATATGCATCAATATTACTGGCTGCAAATGCCGAGTCGGGACAATTTCACTACAGGGCTACCTCCCAAAGATGGTTTTGCACCTCCGCAGGAGAGCAGCAGCACTGTGCCGTGTCATAATCACACAATCCACAGACATTTTCTGAAAATGAGGTCATTTCCATTGCAGAGAGGCACATGAGACATTTGTTCCCAGAAAATATATCATGCTACACTAGGGAAACAGACAGAGAAGAGATCATTCTATCTCTGACTTCATTACATCAGATTTGGAGGGAGGGACGGAGAAAAATCTTTCACAATCTGCTCTGCAAAGCAGAATCCCCTGCTTCCACACGGAGCACTGAGTAACCCTGCTTACCCATCTCGGGCTGAAGGGGAGGCTTTCAGCCACGAAGCCTGTAAAGCAAAACCGTGATGCGTAACAGTACTTCTTTCTCTGGATTTACAGAGTCCACCCAAATGCTACAATAAGACAGGGGAAGGTATCCATATTTTTGCAAAATACTTCCAAATGGTGGAAGAACAGGCCAAAGCAGTCAAGAGCCTGTTGGCAATGGCACCCATGGAACCTCCACAGCTGTCCTTCCACCCATCCCAGAGAAATCAGGTGACAACGCCCTGCTTGCCCATGCAGACTCCATCAACGAAGGAACATGAAAAATCCTGTCTGTGTCTTCTGGGAATGCTCTTTTAAGAAACACAAACACTTCAAGGGATTTAGCCGCTTCCTTGTCTTCTCCAGCAGCCCTTGGTGCAAAGACCTTCCACAAGTGCCAGCACCCCAACAGAGACCCTCCAGGGACCTACAGACTCCAGAGGACATCAGCTCTTGCTGCTCCAGCAATTGCATCTCAGGAGCTTCTTCTACATGGCTCCGTCTTTTAAGGATCTGCCTGTTTCCATTGTATCACTTTCCCAAAAACAGCAGGGAAGCAGCACTCAAAACAACGTCAACAGGCCGGACTGTCTGGTCAGGACCAGATAACAAATAGTGACTGGTTTTAGGCTTTATTAGCCCAGCGAATTACAGTAATTGCATGCGCTTTCTGAAACAGCTTGAGCACAGCTATGGAGATTGGGAAGCATAAAGGCACACCGTGGTTCCTGTAACATAGATCTGATCTGCCATCACATCAGCAGAGAAAAAGCTCGACGATGTAAGCTATGAGGAAACACATGCCATGTAATGTTCTGGCTTCTTGCTAAACAACCCAGTTATTTGGGTTTTCCCATGACCAACGTAAGGAGTGAGTTGCTCAGCATTTCCGTGATAACCTCTCCACTGATCTGTAAATCCACACACCTAGCTGGTTCACAGTGAAGGACTGAGGAAAAGACTTAGCCACAGAAAGGAACATTACTAGGTAAAAAGGTAATTACCTACCTTTCTCATTCTCTCCTACCTTGCACTGAAAGCATGAGTCAGGTCTCTGCTCCCTCATGCAAACTTTGCTGTGCATCCTACAGAGACTGGGCTCCAAGCAAACTCAAAAGGCTGCATTTTGGGATTTTTCCCACCAGCAATGCCTTTTGTGAATCCCTTTCACCCCATGGCAGCAAAGTGATGAAAAGAAAAGCAATCACAGGATTATGATTTCACACCACCCATGGGTAGGAGGAGAATATGTCTACCTGCAGACTCCTATTCAGAGGAGGATGGACCTGTAAAAGACAACTTCAGAAATTATCCGAAGCCCTGACCAACATTCCTCTTCCTATCACTCCACAGGGGCTCCATTATTGTCACTCCTTTGCCAGTAAAACAAAGGTTTAATCACAAAGTTTAATCACCAAAAGGCTGATGTTATTTCAGACTCATTCCCAGTGGCCGCTCTGGCTGCGGAGGACATCTCTGTCCTTGCTGTCACCCTTCCTTCCTCCCATCCCCATGGTCTACGATACTTATAACCTCAAGTCTCTGCTTTCTACTGACAACACTGGGCAGATAATTAGAATAAAAGGCTGAGCAGCAATAAAAAGCATTTTAAACACTAAAAAAATAAAAAATAAAAAGCAGCTAAAGGTTCTGTGAGCAGTACATCACCACCCATCTGCAATATCAGTATGTCAGCGTCTGTCTGCCACAAACATTAGTCCATAAAAACAAAGGAATAAATCAATGGACCTGTACACCCAGGCATATTATCTCAGAGAACACTGCAGGGCTACAGAGCACCCTCTTTATTTGCTCAGCCAGAGCCATTCTCTCTGCTTACAAGGCAATGTTACAGGATGAATTATCTCGTAAGCGCCTCACTATATCACCATATAATCTTGTACACACTATGACAGCAGTTATCAAATAACTTGGCATTTGAGCAGTTTGTTGGCCTGCTTATTGGCAATTTTCACATTCATTCGCTTTCCAGTGCCCAGTCCCTCTTCCTTTTGCACCCTGCAGCCCTCCAGCACTTCCCGGCACTGCTCCCACCGTCGCATCTGCCACAGCTGCAGGCAAGGGCATGGGCAAATGGCACTGCAACACTGCAAGCCATGGTGGTGATGTCTGTCCTCCACTCCTTTGCACTGCCTGAATGATGGAGGACCATGGTGAGCTCTGTCAATATGTTGGAAGGCATGGTAGAAGCCGCTTTTCCACTCAAACTGTCTTTTTTGCACTCTCTTCAGTCAAAAGTCCTGCCTTCAGTCACCAAGCAAGCCTGGCCCTTCAACATCTGACTTTCACAGAATGACAGAATCATCTAGGTTGGAAGAGCCCTCCAAGATCATCCAGTCCAACCTCTGACCTAACGCTAACAGTCCCCACTAAACCATATCCCTAAGCTCTACATCTAAACGTCTTTTAAAGACTTCCAGGGATGGTGACTCCACCACTTCCCTGGGCAGCCCATCACAATACCTAACAACCCTTTCAGTAAAGAAGTTCTTCCTAATATTCAGCCTAAACCTCCCCTGGTGCAACTTTAGCCCGTTCCCCCTCGTTCTATCACCGGGCACATGGGAGAACAGACCAAAAGACTTTGCTCAGGTCTCCAGCAGAAAACTTCACATCACACAGAGTGGATCAAGCCCTGCTGCCCACCTCACTTGAACCCCATTCCTCTCTGCTCAGGAGTCACACAAGCTTTGGTGACCCCCCCAGTGCACAGAAATAATGCCATGGGGCCTGTAGCTGGTCCCCTCTCACCTCCCTTTAAGAAACAGAGCCTGTGACTGGCTGAACTACAGCTGCCACGTACCTGAAGCAGTGAATTAAATGGGAGATGAAAGTTTGGTGATTAATCTTCAGCTCCTCGTAGTGCTATCTACCTGCTTTGTGTTCTTGACCTCTAGTCTACAGAAGTCAAATTTCCTTTATTTAACCACTTTCTAAAGAGACTACTTGAAGTGCTTCAGGAAATAACTGCAGCATTCACTTTTCCCTCTCTGGGGCTGCCCAAGACAAAATGAAACAAAGGCTGGCCCTGAGATCCGATTTGCCCACTGGGCAAAATGGAGACTGGGCCAGAACACAGCTTCGACACTCGTTTCTAATCTGTGTACACACATCTACGGAGGTCCTGTTTCAGGAAAGACAACTGAGAAGAATGAGTTTTACATAATGACGTGAGGGGAGAAAAAAGGAAGCTGGACCTGCTATAATTAGAAAGTGCTTACGCCCCCAAAGGCGGCTGCCTCGGCCCACGCATTTCATCACGAGTAGGTGCTCAGCTATATTTACCTCCTGTAAGAAGTGTTTAACTTGAGATGGGACACAGAAAACCCCACCAGGATGTGGTAAGAGCGAAGGGAAGTTCACAAGATGTGATCTCTAACTGACATCATTTTGAGGCACATCTGAAACTCAGATGCTTTTTTTTTTTAAGTGCAAGTTTCACCAAAAAAAAAAAAAAAAAAGAGAGAGAGAGAAAGAAAGAAAGAAAGAAGAAGAAAAGAAAGGCATTCTTTAAAAAAAAAAAAATAGCCGCATCAATAGCAAAGCTCTGGAGCAGGTCTGCTGTTCTGATGTTTATTGAGCAATAAGCCATTACAGAGCCCACGCCTCGTGCTGCTCTGGGAAGGGAGGTCCACGCGCCCACCCGGGGCTGTGCTGCCAAGTGAGCCAGCCAGGCCCACCCATCCTCTGCTCAGCAGAAATAGCAAGACCCTGGAGTCACCCAGCCATGGGCTCTGCTCAACGCCTCCCTTCAGGCAGGCTGGGGAACCCCATTACACACTTTGCAGATGCTGAGCAATAGTGGAAGAGCTCCTTGGGGGCAACTGGACCACTGGTCTGGAGGGAAAGGGGACACCTCTCCCTATCTTCTTCCCCTTATTCTTCCTCATTCCCTGATTAACCCTCAGCCTGGCAGCTGATTTCCATGTTTCATCAAGTTTCATGGTTGATTTCCATGCCTTTTGCAATCAGCATTTCCCAGGACCAAAACCTTTTTTTTTTTTTTTTTTTTCATCCCAGGACAAAACCTGCCTGGAAGCCTCATGTTCGAACCCACCAGTGAGCCTCATTCATTCCTTAGCCCATTTTATCACACATCATGAACTTAGAGTGGTGCTGAGCAGGAGCCAGGCCTGAGAAACAATTTTCTGATGTCTTCTGGTGGAGAAAAACATTCACATTGCATCCCATGGCCATCTGAGTGATGTATGAAATATTCAATGACAAAGCAGGACAAGAGGAGTCCCAGGAGCTGGGTGAAGGGAGAGCACTGGCCATGCCCCAAGTCTCAGTACCTTTTGTACAGAGCAGTGACTCCACAGGGACAAGCATCACACTTCACTCCTTAATGTCTGGTGCCGGGATTAACGAGCGGGGTGGATCCATGAGCTTGGCTGAGAAAGCACTAATAAAAAAAATGTACTTGTTCACATCGATACTTTCTGGAATAAATGTCTACACTTTCCACTACCAACTTTTCAATTTTCTGGACAAGAATGGAGCTGATAGGCCTGCAGCCACCCAGGCAGCAGATGAGCCAGGCACAGCTCACCAATACTCTAAATCACCCAAAAACTATTTGCAGCGATCCCATGAGTGCAGCCAGCACTAAGGGAGAACGGATGCACCGCAGAGCTTTCCCTTCACCACCACAGCCTCTGCAACCCTCTCAGGACAAACGCTGCTGCAGCAAGGCAGTCTCATGCAGATCAGGCTTGGAGGTGACTGCCTTGAACAGTGCTGTGCAATGTGGAGCCGCTCCACGTGTCGATGGGCAACACCCTTGCCATTTGACCTGGGTGCCTGCAGGCCAGATGCCGTTTGAGCCAGCTGCCCATTTATACTCCATATTTTAGGAGGTGCCAGAACACTTCTTAAGAGCTGCCTATCTTTTTTTTCCCAAGGGGCTATTGAGAGAGCTTAAGTGATAAGCTTGGCCTAAACTTGTAACTTCATGTACTGACAATTGCATCACAAATCTCATCCCACCTTTTTGTGCCCGTGTACATCCAGAAAGCAAGATATAACATGAAAGACCTATCCATGGCAAAGTCTCAACCAACATAAAATAATTATGTGGTCTCAGATGTGCAGTCAAACAAAACTAAAAAAGCCCTGGAATTTACAGCTCCTTAGCCTCATTCATAATTTGATTAAAAGGGATGAGATCAGTTCTGCACGCAGACCTCTCAAGGCACCAGGCAGGAGGGCAGATTATGGACAGCAATCTCTCCAGCCTGCTGCCTGCAAGGCCAGAATGCTGGTCCTGGACACCGAAACCTTCCTGCAGCATCCCCAGTCCTCCCTACTTCGTGTTGTGTGTTCTCATGTCCCCACAAGCACCACCATGACCCACACCGGGACTGACAGCTGTCACCCCAACACAGACTCACAGATCCTTCCCAGTCCCCATGCCCAACCAGGATGAAACCTCGCTCATTTGCTCCACGTAACCCACCGAAGGCACAGCCTTTCCTGCACACTCACACGGTCACGTTTCATCAGCTTGAGTCTCAAAACCACAGTATGCTTTTGTCCTTGACGAATGCAATCTCGCTGTTCAGTATTCTGCTGCTGGCCCGCCACTCGGAGCATCTCACCTTCCATCGCCTCCCTCTTTGTAGCACCAAACAAGAGCTGTTCATAGCTATTTTCAAGGCCCTTCCCAGCACCCCAACGCAACCTCTCTCGCCCTCATTTGCTGTCGCAAGGTCAAACTCGACTTCATGGACTGATCTGAGGAAATCTCCCTTGTACTGATTCACATTATAATACACATACACGCACATATATACATATATACACCCTTCTGCTTCTTCTAATCTGCTCCTTCAAAGGGATGGAGTTCAGGCCATCTGTGAGACATGATTTAAAAACACAAGGGAAAAAAAAAAAAAAAGATAGAGCAGGCACGCTACAGAATTAGTTATTTTTAGGTAGCCTTCAACAACTAAACATTATCTCTTCATCAAGATCCTACATAGGAAACACTAAGTACCTACCACTTTCTGGAGAGATTTAGTGGTGGAGGCTATGGAGAGCGGCATAAAACTTTGAATGGAAAGTTCTGTGTTTAACTACAAAGAAACACTGGCCTTTGTAGCACTGCAAATTGTCTTCTTAGAGAGGAAACCAAAGGTTCAAGAGATCTTTCTTTGAATTTCACTCATAGCTAAAAAATGTGTTGTGCTATCTGCCAGAGCTCTAGTTTTTACCCATGGCGTCCCGATGAAAGCCAGAGCCACAAAAATATTTCCACAGCTGCACAAAGTGCTTGCTGGATTATAAGGTCACATATAGGACACATCTTTAAGTTCACTCTTAGTATGCTGTATGCTTCACGATAAAAACTGAGAGATCACACTGAGATTTTTTGGCAACAGGTGTCCTCATTTTCACTGATATCCACTGACTGAAACTAAAAACCTACCACCACCACCTCCAGGAACCCATAGATATGCCACGTTCTGCTGGTGAAGATGTGTTCTTCTTTCTCTCCTTTTGCACAGATCCGCACAAATGGATCATGAGCACGCTCTTCACAGCAGGTCTATGAAAACCCCAAAAATGTGAAACTTGCAGAATTTCCTGACCGTTCAAACTGACATGAAAGAAGAGCAGTGCTCTGTGCTCAGGTGATGCCTGGGGCTTCTGCAGCTCTCCAGCTGGAAAACAAGGCACACAAAGCACTGGTTTCACCTGTAGACTCTGTAAGTTTCCTCTCCTTTTAGTATTTATTAACCAATTCCCCTAGTATCTACCGCACTGTATTTGCCTACTCTGCAAAGCGGACATGCAAGCTTCTCTCCTCCGCCACAAGCTCACCACCATCCTATCTGACTTGGAGGAAATGTTGCACTAGGCTAAATCGTCCAATACCAGAATTTTGAGGCCAAGACAGATGCCAGGCAATGACAGGTGGCTTGCATAATGTCATCTGGAGTTTTTACTATTTATCTGGAAGAGGCCAGGACCTTCACAATCTAATTATTATTGCTTTAGCAAGCTTCACCTTAAGCTACCTGGAAAAACAAGTAATAGAGATGCGTAAATATTTGCTGATGAGCAGTGAAGAATGCTGGGAGGGCAGAAACAGAGATAAATCATGCAGGGTTGCTGTCTCCTTGCTGCATTGGTTTCATTTCTGGCTTGTGTCAAAAGTCTGCAGATATGGTGCCTTCCACTCAGCCAACAAAAACTCTGAGGTTACATTGCTTTTGTCACACCGAAGAAACCAGCATGCAGGTGAAAAGAAATATTTCAAGACTCTCATTAGAGTATCTATTTCACAGATAAGCATCGAGTCTTGCCTAATCCAATCTCCTTTCCACTCTCTGTAGTATGAAATGTTGTTATGGAAGACAAAATCTTTGCCCATTCTAACATCAATTTTTTCCTTTAAATTACCAAGGATGACCCCTGCCATTTAGAAAGTAAGAAACTGAAAATGGGCTTCTTTCATCTAATTTAAGGCATTTGATATTTTTATGCACTTGGAGAATCTGATCAATTGATCAGGCAAGGTAAAAGATTCCACACAACTGTTTGTGGACAAAGAAACCCAGGAACTGCAGCTTCCAGCTCTCTGAAGGAAGATCGTACAGTCACAGCTACAAGAAAGGATGTATTGTGAAGGCTTGAAATGCTCTGCCTTCTAAATAAATAATGGAGCACTTTATTTTATTTTCCTTTATTTATTCTTATTCTGTGTTAAATGCAATGCAATAGAAGCATATTGCTTGTCACTGGGACAGTGAATTTACCATTATCTAATACAATCCGGATAACAAAATAGAGAAAGTTTTACCAGAGGCACATTCCCACAGTCTGAGTGTGCTGCTGTCCTAAAATGCAAAGATTTTTAAAATCCAGAGGTTAGAAAACCTGGAAATTTAACATCAATATGGGATTTTTCAATCAGATAACTGATTTGCAGTCAGTGATATAATCTGAGTTCTTTCTATCTGGAGTCAAAAATAGTATTTCCTCACAATTTTGTCTCAATGCAAAAATTACAGCTACGTGCTAGATTTTAAAATGAGATACCATTAATGATTATTTTCTAGGTTTTTGAGTTAGCTTGGTGTCTTAGTTAGGGTTTGGAGTGGGTTAAGCAAGAATTCTAATTTTTTCTGCATTAATTTTTAATAGTCCAGCACATACCCTATGATGCAACACATGGATGGAAAGCTATTTTGGGATCGCCTAGGAAAAGTTAAATTGCATCAGAGCTTACAGCAGCAGAAGCTCCCATGCATCCCTCACCTACAGCCACACCACAATTGATGGCTTGCACTTGTTGCAGATTGCTTCGTACCAGGGAATGAACCTGCCTAGGACCAACAACACAGGGACATTTCCAGGCTCAGCAGAGAAAGTGGGTTTGGACACCAAAGGGTTCAGGGAAGCCTTGTTCCCTTTATTGCAAAGCTTATGAGTTTTAAAGGCAAAGAGACCCTGGGTGAACTTCAAGGAATTTATACCCAAACTTTTGTAATCCAACCTTTTTAGATTTTCACTGCTAAAGTATACATTTTTCCACGAAAAATCCTCTTTCAGAATTCAGAATCTTCTCAATGGGATAAGCACTGGACATGTTGGATAAAAACCTGAGCAAAGACAAATCCCTGCAACAACTCCTAAAGCTTTCAATACAATTGATTTTACCCCCTTTTTTTTTTTAAAAAAAAAAAAAAAAAAAAAAAGCTGTCTTTTTCTACAAGATTTGGAATTCTCCAGAATCCACATTGCATAGCAAATTCCTGCATTGAAAAGGTAATAACATCCTTATGTCCAGACCAGGTGCAAAAAGAGCATGGGGATGCAGGGGTGAGGTGAGGGGACAGACTGTCAAGGGATTAAAGGTCCAGTGCTTCACTGAACTGAGTGTATCATTCCAAGGGACCATCTTTTTTTTGTTGTTATTTTTTCTTTTGCACATATTTGTATTAATAAGACAATTTGTATGAGATAAAAAACCTTTGATGTATCTCCATCTAAGACCTGAATCCTGTCTTTGTGACATCAAAATCAGTACTAGCAGAAATGAATGTGCTGTGATGGAAAGTGTGTCCTACGTAAGGGGAAGGCACAAACGTGGCTCTGAGTTGAGATGTTATTTACAGCACCTCTGAATACAGAGGATCTCAGCAAGCCCAAACCACATTCAGTCCCCTAAATCAGTAGGAGAGTTTTATCCTTCATTAACCAGATTCTTTACAATGGAGGGAAGGGAAGGGAAGGGAAGGGAAGGGAAGGGAAGGGAAGGGAAGGGAAGGGAAGGGAAGGGAAGGGAAGGGAAGGGAAGGGAAGGGAAGGGAAGGGAAGGGAAGGGAAGGGAAGGGAAGGGAAGGGAAGGGAAGGGAAGGGAAGGGAAGGGAAGGGAAGGGAAGGGAAGGGAAGGGAAGGGAAGGGAAGGGAAGGGAAGGGAAGGGAAGGGAAGGGAAGGGAAGGGAAGTCTCCTGTTAAATTAGATTTAACTCCTCAGCAGACAGGATCCAGCCCCTTTCTAAGCATATCAAGCACAGCGGGATGACATGGAAAGAAAAACTAAGGCTGAAGGAAAATGTGGGAGACCCGTTTCTGAACACAGCCGTTGTCTTGTAGACATCAGCCAATGTTTGAACTCATATAAAGTACTTTGTGCTATAAATAAACTGCAATAGTATCGGCAGACAAAGCTAGATTTTAAAGTCAAAGCAGGTAGAACACAATTGACACAATGCTGGCAAAAGCTACACAAAAGTACACTGTTCTTTGGTAGCAAAAAAATGTGCATACAGAGCAACTAAAACTTGCTTCAAACTCTCTGTTGCTTGCTTACATTAAAAAGGATAATATTGCTAAATATAATTCAGATGCTCTGCAACCCAACAGCCTCCTGTAAAACTTCAAATATCCATTTAGGCTACTTCAGATGGTTTTAGTTTTTTTGGTGGAATTTTGGCTTGACTGAAGTTAAAACTTTCAACCTGCAGGTCAGGGAGCTCTGAGGGATCAACGGGCTGTGAAAGAAAAGCAAGTTTATGTCAAGGCTTACAGTCACTCCAGAAAACTCACACCTCTATTGGAAAATTCATGGGGATTGTGCTAAAATAAAATATGATGGAAAGACATTGCTTTAAAGACAAGGAATCAGTGTAAGCACTCGCTGGGTGTTCAACTAGTGAAAGAAACTTCATGTAAAGGATTGCTTTAAATTTGCTACACTCTGTCTTAAACGAGATGCAACACAAACCCAGAGACCAAGTACAACGTTGAAATAAAACTTTCATTAAAAGCAGTTAACTGATGGGATTGGGAAAGGTCTTACTAAGCCATGGCCAGGTCCAGCCTCTGACATCTACTTTAATGTTGAGTACCAAACTCTTTCACTAAGAATCCTCCTACAGAAATCAGGCCCCTCAAGAAGAAAGGCTTTGGCTGACACACACCAGCCCCGTATCACCTTGGGATTTCTGCAGCAACACTTTCCTTTCTGTCCAGCCTTTCTTTCCAGGTCCTCGTGTTCACAGGCAGCCCCAGCAAACAGAGGGACGAGCAGGAGGCACAAGCTCCCCTTGCATGGACTCAGCGTGCCCCAGGCACGTGCCAGGGAGCCCGCTGGGCTACAGCAAGAAGCGACACCGCAGCCCCTTGCCTCCACCACACTGGGTCTTTTCTTCTCCAAGCTCACCGTGGCTGCTGCTGCTTGTAGGAAGCTGGACTTGCCTGCCGCCAGGACGCCTGTAAGCTGGCACAACGTAGGCAGTTTGCCACTCAGCATGAAAAAGACTCAACAAAGATGTCCTTGTGTCAATACAGTGTGTTTATTTATCCCCCTTCTATTTATAAGACTTGCTCTGAATGAAATAGCCAGTTTACATCCTCCGGGGGATTCTTTGGTGGTTACAAGAGATATTTAGGGATGAGAGTTTAGACTCGCAGGGATAACACAGTCCCTCAGGCCTGTGTTTCCCCCTGTCATTTAATCTTTTGGGGGTCTAACAACGTCAGCCTAATTTACATTGCAAGTCATCCTCCTTAAAGCCTTCCAAAACCATTTCTAAAAGGCGCCCCTATGTATCTCTTGAGATTAGATGCTCACATTTCTATGTCCCGTGCCTTATCATAACAATCTGCAAAGGGAAATTCTATACCTCCCTATTTTATTATTATTTTTTTTTTAATTAAATTATGAACCTAACAAGACAGCATGCACAGTTTTATTCATTTTGAAAACTGGGCACAACATGGGCATCGGAAGCAGTTGCATTCTTAGACTGCTCCTAATCCACTCAGTTGGTCCAATATTTAGGAAATTCCTTCTAGGACAAGTGGTCCTAGAAGAATGAGGGATATGCCAAAATTCTGTATACCACTAATTCTTATTAAAAGTAAAAATGACCCCCAATGGAAACCTCAAAACCTGAAATATGTGAGCATTTTTATAATCCCATGTGGAAATGCAGTTCATGAAACTTTGATTGCGGCTGCAAAATTTTGTAACTGTCGTGTCCAGAAGAGAAAAGAGAAAACAATGGAAAGTGTCTCATGAAGCAGCACAATGCAAAGTGATGAGAAGCTCAAACGGTTTCCTTTTTTTTTTTTTTAATTATTTTTATGACATCACATCCATTGAATACTCGTGTTTCAGAATCAGTGGCCTAGTCTAGTCTAAGCACCAGGCTCCCTTGATAATTAACTGAGACAGTACCCCAAGGAGCATTTTTTCTCCAGGAACGACATTTGCTTGGAATAAATTGCTCTCCAGAGGTGCCACCATCCCACTGGTGACAATGATGGGGTCAAGGGTGATCAGCTGAGACAGCAGCTTTACCTTACGCCTGAATTCAGAACAAACCTCCTTGCACAGATGCTGTCCTCTTCAGTTCTCAGACCACCTGTTACCCAGATTTATAATAGCAATTTCTTTTTCTCTTACCTGCAGTACTAGTTTGAGGCACCAAGTGCTGCAGTCTCCAGCAGGGCTGTTACGCCCAGCATACCCAAGCAACCATCTTCTCTCACCCTGTATCTCTTGACTAAGAGTGATTAGCACAAAGGAGTTAAGAGTTAGATCCAATAAAGGCATTAAGATGAGATCCAAAATAGTACATAATTACCTAAAGTGCAGTGTAGGAGGGTTTTAGGGCTAAATTCAGGAAAACAATACAAAATCCTCCTGTTTTATATGCTTTAGACAAAAGAAGTTATGAGATTTCTAGAAAAAATATCCACAGGCACCCAAAGCCACAATGTTGGCTCTATTAAGGCAACGCTTCGGGCCAGCACTGAGCTGTCAGCCACCAAATCCTGCAATATGAGAACCTGAGGAACTCTCCAAACCAGGAGGTTAGTTTCAGATAGAGAAAAGTTAATATTTATTGACACAGCAGGGAGCCTGCCTCTGGAGTCTGCTGCCACAGGAGGCCAACAGGTTCAAAGCAGGATTAGACAAAATTTCTGGACCAGAAGCAAACAGGAAAGTCGGCACAGGGATGTCCCCCATCATCCCCCCATCCTTCGCTTGGCCACTGCAAGTGCTGATGAAGTCAGAGAGGAACGGGCAGCAGGGACCCCTGGGGCCGTCTGCTCCAAGCCCCGCTCAAACGGGGCCGCCCCGAGCAGGCTGTGTGGGACCACATCGGCTTCTGGAGATCTCCAAGCAGGGAAACCCCACAGCCTCTCTGGGCAGCCAGTGCTGTGCCACCTGCACAGTAAGGAAGTTTTCCTGAAGTTTAGATTAAATATTAATCAATTAGTATACAAACACCCAAGGCTCCAGCACAATGCCTCACTGGCTTAGCCCCTGGTCTTGCTCTGATAAAAGCAAGAGTAGGGTAGTAATAAAGAGTAGAATAAAGAGTAATTTTTTGATTGATTTACATAGGAAAAGGATGGAAAGGGATTCTCAAAGTACCTGCTGAGTGAGTTAGATGTTGAATCTCTCTCTAAAAGACCCATCTAGGACATGTCTGGCTTCACAGGTTACTGATGTCAACGTGCAAACCAGGAACACAAACCTCTTGGAGCCCCACGCTGGGCGATCACTCAGCGCCCTTGGTATGTTATCAAAGGGACTTTTTAAAGTAAAAATTTTAAAAGCCTTTCAAAGCCAGCAGGAAGCACATGATGCACTGGGCTGAGGGCCATGGGTGGCTGCTCCCTCCAGCCCGTGCAGAAGACAGGGAGGACCATGGATCTGCCGAGCAGCTGAGCCTGGCATATGGGCTCCCAGAGCTGCTGCGGCTGCCAGGGCCACACCGGGAGCGAGAGACGGGCAAAAAAATAAACTCAGTCTCCCAAACACAGCAGGAGGCTTGGCAGGTCTGGGGCTGAGGCTCCAGGGCACCGCTGTGCTGCGGATAAATAGCAGGAGCAGCACATGCATCAGAGACCGAGGGAGGAATCGGGAGAGCAGATGAGAAAAATGCAAACATTCAGCATGTTAAAGGATTTTCCAGTCTTAAAAACTAGCTGATTTTTTCCAAGAAGTCAAAGATGTTACAGTAAGGCTGTAGCTCAGATACTAGTTTCAAGCCTACATATGTAATATGTGTATATAATACGTATATATGATCCTCTAGGAAAATCTCTGGGAAACATATTCCCTTGACAGAGAATCCCAGTCTTTCCCCCAAACCTGTCACATCTGGGTTCCCCAAACAGGTTCAGAACAAACGAGCCAGTGACCACCATTCCTCTGATTTCATCTCTAATCAAATGCTTCCCAGGGAAGCCATAGGCCTGTGGGGGTTTGAGCAAACCCTGTTCCCAAGTCTTTCCTTAAAGCAAAGCCAAACCATTTTGTAGCCATCAACAACCTTTGTGAATAGGTCTTGGGAGGGAAGAATAAATTAATTATCTTAGAAAGGACTTGTACAAATAATCCCTGTGTCTATAAAATGTTAGTGTTTCTGAGACAGATCCAAACTGTGTTTGTCACCATACCAAGTTTCATCGAGAATTACACTAAAAAAAATCAATTAGTTGCCTGAAGAAAGAATATATAGAAAGATTATTTCTTCCTTAAGCTGTAGCAACACCTTCTCTGTCCAAATACCTGAGTAAAATACAGCCAAGGCAAATTACAGATTCAGTCCTGTCCTATCTTTTGTGATAATTCAAATAATTCTCATCAGAAAGCTGATAATAAGAAACATTCACATGTAAAAACATCACTTTCATGCACAGAATGAACAATTAAATATGATTTTTTTACAGTAACTTAAAGGTTATCAGGCAATCCCCACTTCTTCTGCAAATCCCTTATCAAGACCTATTTTCCCAACAGTGTCACAGGTGTAATCCAACACTAATAATCAAAATTGATATGACCCACATGAGTCCTGTGCTGCCCATAAAACTGTTTTCATCTTGTATTCTGCAGATGCAGAAGACCCTCTGAGGTACTGCACAGACATCCTTGGGAAGTGGTGAAGGGAGGTGAGCCCACCTCCTGGCAGTGGTTTGGCACCTGTGTCAGACAGGGACCTGCTCCTCCAGGAAAAGGTTTTGGCAATTTCCACATGGAAAAAAAAATCTTAAAAACTATTTCCATAAGGAATTATCTGCAATATCCCATTGCTAACATGCTCCACCTTAGCTGCAAAAGACCTGGGCTCTGCTCTCCTAAAGAAAAGAGAGATGGGGTGGAGGGAACCCTGGCTGATTTAACCAAGTATGTATCTCGATGGACCGCATCTGCTTGGACATACGTGAAAAGCCAGTCATGATGGCAAAATTTAAAATTAGGAAAGAAGAATCACCAAAAACTCCAAAAGATGACAATGAGCTTAGAGCAGCACTTCCTGCCTCTCCCAGCTGCAGGGCTCAGCCCAGGTCTCAGGGGAAAGCCAGGTGATAACACGGAGCACAGCCAGTCTTGTCTCCACAAACCCCAATTCCTGCTCCTGCAGGGATGTCCACAGCAGGCTGCGTGGGGCACCCTGTACTTGTAGGGAAGGACTTTGGGTAAATCTCACATTGAAAGAGCTACTGATCCATGAGAAGTGTGTGAGAGATTGAACCCCACCCTGCCCCAACCCAAAAAGCCTTCCCCACCCAGCTCTGTTGACCCTAAAATAGGGCATAATGGGATATCTGAGAAGTATGTCAGGTAGATGAGAAATGCCCTATACCCACAGGTCCTTACTACAGACAGCTCAGCCTTCAGCTCAGTGAAATACATCAAAAAAAGGAATAACACGAAGCATAGCTAGAAATAGAGTGGCTGCAACCACAGCCAGTTCTACAGCTTGCAGTTCTCCTACAGCTTGCAACCTGAGTTACCTTTTTAATGATTTTTGTTTGTAAAGGGACCTTCCCTGAATATATGAACTCTTCTGAGAAAATCAAGAAAAAAAGAAAAAAACAACATATAATCTATATTGGATTTATTTCCTTTCTTTATCTGCATTAACTCCTTTATACTAGGCTAAATTTGGAAGGTAACTAACAGGTGTCCATGGATACTTCAGCTTGGTGAACATACAAACGTATCTGTTTCAGAAATTTAAGCACAAAGTTCAGGGGCTACATCCCCAAACTCCCCTCTGCATTTTGAGGTTTTGAGCAAGTCAATTAACTTTTTAAGTCCCTTTTGCATATGCGCAAAATTGCTGTAATCCCTAGCCTGGGTGAATTACATCACCCCCCATTCATTCCACATTATGCAACATTTCTGCGTACAGTTGTTCACAAAGCCTTGTTTCCTGCTCCTTTCCAAGCTGCTGTGTGAAGTCATTAGCATGAAAAATATTTTTTATCCATAGATTTAAGAGGCTAAATGAGGGCAAAATATTGATATACACAGCGTATCCCCCCCCCCATGCCCCCACCAAAATTGCCTCCGCCCCTCACACTGGCACAGCATTATTCAAATTCAGTTCAAAGAACTCGTATCAGAGGCCCCCTGCCTGCTCCAGAACCAGAGCAGGGGAAACCACAGGCTGGCTCACAAACATCAAAAATTTCATTATTTATAACAAAAATGGTTTATGTTATCCCACCTCACCCATCCCCTGAGCTTGCTGCATGCTTTGCATTGCAATATGTGGGCTGCAGCAGGAAAGTAAGAGGAGAAGCACTAGCCCGGAGCCAAACCTGGACACTTCAAGTCATGAGCAGCACAGAGATCCTACGATATCTGCAGCAACGCCGGCTGCCACTTGCAGCTCCCAACTAATTCCACCTCCAGCTGCCAAAACCAGCAAACCTTGGTGTTTAGGTTAAAGGCAACACCCGCGGTAATTCACTCCACAGCAATTAACGCCTGCCATGGGAGCTTTCTGGTCCATCCACGTACATCTACGCTGGGCTGTCCTGATGCTACCATCAAACCCAGCCCTGCCGCATGTGCACACCCCCAGCCTGCACGCCCAGCATGCTGCAGCCACCAGAACCCAGGTAACTTGTAGGGTGCAAGGATGCCCACCAAGCCAGCGTGCCCCCAAACCTGCCTGCATGCTGCTTACAAGCATCCCCTGGGGACCCACGGGCAGGAGGGTCATGCACCCCCTGAGATGAAGGATCTGCCCCACTTGCTGCCAGGACACCACAGCTCAGGAGCATGCAATTGTTGGGGGGGGGGATCTTATTTATTTGCCCAGAAAGGCAGCTGGGGGACAAAATGGGTCTTTTTGTTCGCTGCGATGTATAGGCTCATGATTGTTCGCCTTTGCTGCAAAGGCTGGGAGTGTGGGATGGGCGACATTCCCAGCATAGGAACCGAATTCTGTGCATGAATTTGGGCAAAGTTCCTTAAATTGCAGCATCCAGGCTGCCTTGTTTCTGTGCACCACATGGGAACCCTGCTCTTTGAGGTTTAGAAATGCCTAAATGCCCCTGCAAGAAATGAGCAATATTGAGAACGGATGAGATTTTTGCAATGCTATAAAACATTGGTCCTGCCCGTTTTAGCAACTTGCTTGATAGAAAAACCATACCCATGCTCAGTGAGGCCATCACTCTCTCCGTCTGTTTTCTTAGGAGCGCGTTCGGTTCACTGCAGTGCCAGCAGCTCATTTCACCACCACCACGGCCTTGCCAAACCTGCCCGAGCAGTGCGGACGGAGAAGGGGCCGTAACAAAACTTACTTTGCTCAGGTCTCTGAGATGAACATGAAAAACTAGCCTAAAAACACAACTCAAACATCCCAAGCTACAAGGGCACCCGAGCCGCCTGGCACCTGTCCTAGCTAATCCGGCTGCTCTCTAAATTTCATCCAAGTTTCTCACTCTGCATTCTTGCCTCTGCGGTAACTAAAATAAATAAAGAAATACATCAAAACCTACAGTTTATTTTAACTTAGCAGGTCGGCATAGATGGAAAAAAAAAGAAAAAGGAAGCTGCATTTCAGTGTCACTGGAAATAAATCAAACCAAATCTTAAAGGCCTGATCCAAAGAAAACTTGGACTTTAAGCTGTACCAAATTCTTCAAACAAATGGATAATATTCTGGACGAAATGCAGATGCTTGTTTGCCTACTGTTTTAAGAAAAGTTTTAAAACAAACAAACAACAACAATAGCAAACAAAACAAAACAAAAATCCTTCTTGTATACCTCAGGACTAAGTGTCTGGGAAGATCTGCTCATCCCCTTCCACCGAGAAGGTTGGTATCTTCAGCCCCAGTAAGGAGATGCCCAATGGAAAATCCACAGCTCTGCAATCAAACAGGGGTTTCAAACAGGGACACACATGAAAGCTTTTTTCCTACAAAAGCAGGGGGAAAGGCCAGCTATTTCAAATTTCACCCCGGGCTTTCTTTAACACCCTTTGAATTGTCTATTTCATTTTATTTGCTTCCTATTAAGCTTTTTAATTAGAAGCCTCTGAATTCAGCGGGAGAGCTTTTCCTCGCCGATCCTCTTTGTGCCACAGTGTGATATCAGCTGAAAATCGCCACCGAGGTGCAGAGGGCTGGATTCCCTGCCTGGAACAGGTAGGACGAGTCAGGCTTGGGGAGGAGGCTGCCCTCTTCTCTTCTGGTTTTGTGTTTTCTTGTGTTTGTTTGTTTTTTTCCCCTTTGGCTTGGGAATAGATGCAGCATGTGCAACAGCCTGAGTAATGCATATCTGGGTGAAAACCACTGCTTTGGGTTGAACACTGATTGAATGGAGCCAGGCAGAGGGAGCGAGGAAGCAGGGCGCACCCACGTCAGCTTGCACACCAGGTTAGCACAGCTTCATGGGATGGGGCATTTGCACTGCACAGAGACACTTTTCCTGTAACTATTTAGTTCTGTAACAAAGGGGGACAGTGCCCTGTGAGTTACATATAGAAGTTCGTGTAGTGTTTGACATGAAACATTCTCTCTCTGTAGCTGACCTTATCACGTTCACCTCGTGTCCTGCTCACCAAGTTCTTCCTCCTATTGAGACCATTAAGAAAACCCAGGAAATGAATGCACAAGAAAGCTTGGCTCCTAAGCTGCTGGTTATTCAAAACATTCTTGACATAAACCCACAAGAGGAAGGACAAGGCAAGTCAGCTGCCCTGCTGCTTCATTACTTCCAGGCACATACCATGCTATTGCCAGGGCTTTCACAAGCCAACAGACCACAAGCAACAACCAAACCCCTGCAATAACACCAGCCCTTCCACCTCTTCTCCCAGCCACATCTCCGTCACATCCTTCTCATCTCCAACCCAGCACACTGATGCATGTGAATCCAAGCAAAAGTCCCAAAGCTTGCTTAACTTTGCCTTACTTTTATCCTTTTATCACTCTGCAAAGCAAGTCAGTGTGCTGAGACAAACCAAAAATCGACCAACCAATCAACCAACCATGCAAATGAAGCCCATTTAAGTAAAACATTATGTCTAGGCTAAAAAAAAATAATAAAAAAATAAATAAATAAAAGTGAACATGTCACTGATAATTGAAGGTTTTCCAGACTGGGAGACCTAGGATCTCGTTCTGTCCAACAATAACTAAGCTATCTTGGAAACTGAATAACAATATTTCTTCCACAAATCCACCTTTAAAAACCAAGCAGAGGCTGTGAAGGAACATCAGAGTCATGGATAAAATGATGCCAGCAGACATGGGTGGGAACCTATGGGGTTAAATTGAGTTTTACCAGGGACAGTCCACACCCAGGAACTACTAAGTATCCTTAAAGTGAAAAATACAATTTTCAGCTGAGCTACTTCTGACAGCTAGAAGACACCATACACTAGACATCTCACTTTTAATTTATTATTCATAAAAAAACAAATTTATTGATATAAAAACACTGCACATTCAAAAGCAACAACACTTATCTTTATCAAGCAAATAATTTTAAGGCCAGCTGGATTATTCACATGACTACCAGGCCTTTCCTTTACTAACATTTAAAAATAAATAAAGGAGATTTCTGTTTGATAAAGTTCAAATCACACTTTTAAAATGAGGAAAGCAATATATTCACCTGAAAAACCCAGAGCCACAATCTTCTTGAAACAATTTTTCTTATTCAGAAGGAGCAGCCAAAGAGCACTGAGTGAGGTCTGAATATCAAATCAAGCATAACACAAACAAAGGAAAAAGGAAAAGAAAAGAAAAACACAGTGCTGGCCCAGAGCACTCCGGCTTGTGTTACACACAAGGCCAGCATGAGAGAAAACACACCAGGCGTCAAAATTCAGAGTAAATCATAATGACCCACCAGGTACGGTCTTCTGGCTTTCTCAGCTCAGGGACACGCAGGGATTTCAGACTCCAAAGAAGCCTTTGAAGAGCCCCAGGGGCAATGGGATATAAAAATCGGCCAGAAAGACAGCTGGGAAACATGGCAAGAGAAAGTAGCAGTCCATTTCAGGAGGACTCATTTCCATAAGATAATCAGGGAATATCAAAAGGTGCATCCCACAACCAAAGGGAGGCCCCCAGGAGGCAGCAGAAATGCTGATCAGGCGCGGCACTCGTAGTAACGCAGTTGGCGAGCGACAAAACTTGCACGATGCACCCAAAAGATCTGAAGGAGTAAAATCAAAACTGCACAGTGTTTTAGAGAGAATATTCCTCATTATGCCATTGTGCAGACAGCTGAGCTCCACACTGATGTTGGCACTACGGTGGTGGGCTCAACATGGGAAGACCTCAAGGCAGAACATGAGGGCCAGGTCCCATGCTGGGTTGGGAGATGTCTGCCTTAGGTGGGTTTTTATTTTCTGGTGACCCCCAAGAAGCGTTATATAGAGAAGGACAAAGGGCTACATCATCCTCACCAATGGGAAACTCCACACAGTTTAGCTGTGTGCGATGGAGCAGATGGACAGGAACATCACCCAATGGGCCCCAGGAGATTGGCCCCGAGGAGGAGGCCATCTGTGCCTGGCCTCCTCGGAACACACTGAGCCCTTCAGGGCTGCACTGAGATACTGGGAGGATCATAGGGGAGAGAAGAAAAAAAAAAAAGAAAGAAAGAAAAAGAAAGAAAAAGAAAAAGAAAGAAAAAGAAAGAAAAAGAAAGAAAAAGAAAAAAAAAAGAAAGAAAAAAAAGAAGACTCAAGGTGTGTGGTCCATAAATTCCTGTCTGAAGAAATGCCACTCAGGCCAGTCATAAACCTACCTGACCCTTGGGGAAAGAAAGGAAAGGTTGGGAGAAGAAACTGGAGAACACTGAGCAGTCGCTCTGCTTATTGCTAGGGACAGATTGGAACAGCCAGACAAAAAGCTAATGATGGTGTTTGCAGGATTAATTAACACTCATGTTATCAAAGCACCAGAGATCCCAGGCGGGATAGCTCCCACAATCACACCTTCCCCCAAGAAGTTTGCTGGCAAAGAAGAAATACGCCTGGTGGGAAGAGACAGATGCAGCCAAGTGCTTATACACAAGCAAGAGACACCCCAAGATGGTGATCTCCAGGGCCCTGATGATACAACACAGGTAGGGCAAACCCAGCCCATTGACACTGCGGCAGTGAATTCACAAACCAACGAATTGGAAGAGCTGTCTGAGTTTGCAGAGAGCCCGAAGCAACACCACTAATTACGGTATTTGTTGCATTCATTTTATATGTCCCATGAGATACTTCTGCTGTGGAATCTGCTGAAGTCTGAATCTCAACAAATGTGCTCCTGCTTACTGATGCTTGAGGGACCTGCCCAGAACCACGCTCATCGGCAGCTCTTCTCGTGGAGCGTTGAGGAAGGAAGGGCTCCTGCTGTCACAGCCGCTCCAAAAAGACTCAAACCTGCTTCAAGAGCATGTGTGCACCAGATCAGTCCAAAGAACGGGAGAGAAGCTACTGAACTCAGTGTGAAGCTTTTTTTTTTTTTTTTTTTTTTTTTTTTCTGTGGCACACACAGTAAAGGAGGTCTGTAAAGTTACCGAGTATCTGATGATGAGAAGGAATTTCTGGACCACCTACATTGATTAAAGTCAAAAACTCCTGAAAATAGTCAGTAATTTAACAACCAATATTGTCACCTATGAATCAGCAACACACGCGTGTTTGGGAAATGGGTAAAGAGCAGGAGATTTCTTGGTAGAGGATAAAATCAATCTTGTGGTAGAATTTAGTCCATCCAGTTCACTCCTTTGATTACAGATAATTAACAGTTGTTAAAAAAGAAAAAAACTGTTTAGGATTTACTCAGAAAAAAAATGAGAACTGTCTTACAGGGAACCTTGAAGTATCAACAGACAGGGAAACTACACGGTCACACCTAATTTAGATATTGAGCAGCCTACTGGAGTTTATATCTCCTGCCTTCCCACAGAACTCCATTAAACGTAATGAACTGTATGATAAAAAGTATCTGATGGAGTTGTGAAACTAGCCATAGCAATTCTGATGTATCAGCAAAACACCCATAATATGGATGTGGAAATTTAATGAGAAATGAATAAGCAGAATTTTAGAGGTGTTTCCCATCCTGAGCGCTCAGGATTTTCCAAAACACAGACTTTGATGAAGAAATGGTGAGTCTCACAAAATAGTAGTCCCAGTTTAGTCCTGATTTAACCAAAAAAAAAAAAAAAAAAAGGATTTATATTAGGATGAAATTTAACCTCCTATTCCTTTGGGCTGTTTCCTATTCACACCAATTATTGTACCTTGAACAAAGGTTGAAAGCTGGATGTAGGAACAGGCAGAGGTGTCAAATTCCTGAGAAACAAAGCCCTATTTTAGTTTAATTACTTCCTAGTGACAAAGGAATGGAGAGGAGAGAAATTTAGACTGAAGAAACAGTATTTTAAGCAGAAAAAACATCACTCAGTCATGTTAGCATCAGCTCCTTAAAGGTCCAAATCTTGCCCTACGACAGCAGCAAGAAGAGCTGTCATCAACTTTGAGGGGAGAAGAGACAGCATCTGAAATTGAACAGTACCCCCAAAATTGCTCTCAAAACCTTCTGTGAACATTGTCTGCTTCTGAAAGCAGAACTCTGTGAGGCCAAACACTTCAGTGGGGAGTTGAGAACCCCCTAGGACACGGTCTTCTCGATGGCAATAAAGATGGGAGTTACACAGTTGTCACTGCGGGCAGAAGCAAAAGGTGATTTGCAAAGGCACCAGGGAGCACCTGGATAGAAATGCAAGGCGGGTTGGCCACCTGAGCAAGAAGTCCAGTGCTGAGAGCCCAGGATCAACGCATCACCAACCAGCAGTGTCCATGTCCCACGCTGCCTCTAGAGCTGATGCTTTACGCGCTGCCCCCCCAGGAAGCAGTACAGGACCAAACAGCTTTAATCAAGAAGAAAACAAAGTGACAGCTTAACCGCGATGCAAAATCAATTTTAACGGCTCTTTAAGGACACACGCTGCATGCACAATGTAGGTATTCTGTAAGTTGTCATGGCATAATAAAAAGATTAGGAGAATCCATGTTTTTTCCTGGGCTTTTAGTCTTCTGCTCTGCAATCCCCAGCTGGTAACACTAGTAAGATATTTATTTACCCAGGAAGAAAAATAAGCCAAAAGCAAAAGCATTTTCCTGACAAATCCTTAATCTCTCCTCATTCCTCTGCAGACACAAGTCAACCTTAGCATCTCTCCCAGACAGGGCAAAATTTCAAAGTGTTTCTGTAATCAAAGAGAAGGGTTTGAATTTCAGAAGACACGACGGGCAGCACAGCGAGACAGCTGGGAATTAAGCAGGCGAGTGGAGCTCACCACGTGTCCCACACATCCAACACATCAGCACGGGGAAGAAAATCAACAATATTTAAATGGAAGCCCAGACATTTATTTCCACCTTCCAGTGGCCCGGGTCAATGACAGCAGCTTCATCTGTCTAGCACTGTCTTGCCAAACACGGGGATGGGCTCCTTGCCCCACGTGTTATGTCAGATTCAGAAGCCCAAGCTATGCTGGGACTGTTCCCTTCAGCTGCCTTCCCAGCAAGGCAGAACGGCATCGGAGACCCAGCTACAGCAACGCCTCTTCCAGGGGTGGTCACAGAAGTTCAGCCAAGCAGCTTTCAGCAGCTCTGACCAAAACTACAAGGAGAAAATGATCATAACGTGTTTACTCTAGGCCAGCATCAAAATGTGAAGTTAAACTAAATAAATAAAGAAGTCAGAACACCCAACATCGAACACGCCGAATGCCATTGGTAAGTCTGTCCTGGCTCCAGGTGGCCTTTAATAAAATGTGCCTGGCCCCTTCCTGCTAGCACATATCTTGACTCTGCTTTTAAATAGCTTGCAGAAATTGCAATGCAGAACTAATGCAATGCTGTTGTTCTTGAGCACATGGGGCTGGAGAACAGCTCAGGTACGAAATGCAGACACCCACCCGCTTTGCAATAAACAGGAAACTTGTGTAACCCAGATCAAAAACAGAACAAGCAGAAAAAAATAAAATGAAAACTAGAAAAACCCAGTGGCTCAGATTTTTTTTTCCCAATTGTTTCCCAAGAGCTGAGCACTTCACATGGCATTCCCCCCCCCCTCATTGTTAAAATTTGGGTTTTGTCTGAAAAAAAGATCATGGTTGCTTCCTCTTCTCACCAAGCAACAAAAATCCTGCTCATTCGTGTGGCAAATCTGGTGTTCATTAATATCTGGGATTTTTTTTTTCCTTGCTCAGTGCCATAAAGGCATGTAATTCTGCTCACTGCACCAATCTGGGGAAGGGCAGACTGTTTTCCCTTTGAGGTCAATTTGTCTGACTTCAGCTATTTCAAAACCTAAGGTGCCGATCAGTTGTGTCCATCCCTGCACAGCCCATGGAGAAGCATGAAGGGACCCTTCCCATCTGAGATCCGTGTTGGAGACAGAAGGGCTCATTTGCCCTCCAGCACCTCCTGCTCCTAATCACCAACTCTGCTGGGAATTTTGAACAAGTGCCCAACTCCTAGACCATTAAATTAGGTGAAATTAATTCCTTTTTCAAGTTAAAAAGTGTATCAACTACTGTATGAAAACCATTAAACTTACAGGTAGGGTATTATGCCCTTGGACTGCAGAAACCCCCTCCAGGGCGTTCCTTGGCTTGCAGCACCTTCCCCTACACCTTTCAGAAACATTTACCAGCCATAGCCAGGGAGACCAAGGATGGACCTTCATGTTCCTCATTCCCCAAACCCAAGCTGCTATTGGGTCCCTGGCAATAAAACATTCTGGCTTGCTCTCCTCCTGCTTGCTCTTTTCATGAGGTTTTGCAGCAGCCCCAAGGGTAGAGGAGGAAACCTGGAGCCTGCTGGGCTCGTCCCTCTCACTGCACCGGGAGCTAATATTTAAAAGACTATTTATAAGGCACTTCTCTAAGGTTAGCCCAAACAAACAAACAAACAAACAAACAAAAACAAAACCAACCAAATGACATGTTTTTCCATATGTTAGGACATCCAGCCTTGCAACAGATGCATTTCATGTATGCCCCGAAGATACCCCATTAGTCAAAGAGCAGCACAGTTCCTGCTCCCTCCCCAAGATTCCAGAGCCCTTAGCAAAATTCTGGCCAAATACACCCAAGAGGGAATAATTTGGGGCAGGGAACATCCAGGAATATTTGCTCTCCTCTACTATTGTTTCCTCACACAGACTGAAAGTCTTGACCTACCAACCCACCAAGGTACCTTTGGAAATGCTCCCACTCCTCCTCCGTGTCCTACTGCTGCCACCAGGAGCCCTTCCTGGAGGTAGCCAGGCTGAGAATTTACCACGCAGTGTCACAGAAGCAGTGCCGTGCTTATTTTGCTCTCTGCTTGTTTTTTTTCTTGCTTGCAGGTTTCACACCCACTTGAACATTTGGTCCGCTAAATAGGAAGGAAGGACTGAAATCATGCCCAGACACAAACCCATCAAGGGAGGGGAGAAACCAAGCAGCCACTATTCCTCATGTGGAAAATTTTCTTTCTCTGCTGGATACATTTTCAAGTCCACAAGTTTGAGCTCTGGAGTAATTTTGCAGTTTCGGTGTGTATATTAAACAAGGAAATAGCTTGCTCTCAAAGACCCTGCTTAATTCAAATGAACGGAGGCTGTGATAAACAGCACCTTCTTGAAAAGCAACACATTGTGCAGCAAAATCTAACTCAGTGCTGGCTGAGCAGTGCCGAACCTCGGACCACCTCATCGGGGTTTGCAATGTTTTATACTGCAAATATTGTTTTTTCCAGTTGCTGGATAGCGTTTCTAAACAGGAATTCTCAGCTTACAACTTAGAAGGAATCTTGAAAACCAGCCACGCTCTCTGATCTCGTATGTCACTGTCAGAAATGTGTACGCTGAACAAATCCACTGTCTCTCCCCCAGCGAGCATGCAGTCCAAAAAAGCAGCTTCACCAGCCTGCCCTGGCCACGCCACACTATCCCAGGGAATGGCAGAGCTGTGAGGCTGGCCAGGCTTGGAATCGCTTCGCATCACAGATGTGCAGAGCAGCCAGACCACACTGGTGAACCTGGCTGTGATGCAGTGGGAGCAAGGGCAATAAGAGCGTGGATTACACGCGGGTTATGGGATTAGGAAAGGATGGTTCTGCTCCATGTCCTCCGTGCAGCATGGCAGCTCAGTGACTTCATTATTCCAGATTCTTTCAATTTGCTTTTCCCTCACAACACCAGAGAAGCATGTTTTAACGGGGATCTCAGAGAACAGTAAGAAATTCAGGAGATGCCTCGCAGGACACGGAGGTGCACCGTAAAATGTGACAGTGCAGAAGATAAGAAGAACAAAGCAGTTATTGAAATTAGTCTTTAACAGATAGGAAAAGTAAGCACAGACACATCCTGATGTCTTTTTTAAAAAAAAAAAATATTATTTTCTATTTATTTACACATTGGGAATTAGCTGAACCATCTTTCCAGATGACATCAACATCAGAAGCCTCACAGAGCCTGTAAGCAGTCAGCCACAATCCAATTGTGAAGTCCAGCAACACAAGCAGGCTGACAGCTACGTTTTCTTTTAAAATCCTGTTGGAAACCTTGGTAGGAAAATATTAACACTTATTGGACTTCTACAGCACAATAGTGCAAATGCTGCATGTCCTGAGGAGCACCAGCAAAGCAGGCAGACAGCAGCCCCGGAGGACCCACAGGTGCTCCAAGTGATGCTGTGATGGAGCTGAGCCCCAGGATGGGACAGGGACTCCCACATTCCTACCAGCCTCAAGTTTCCCAGCTTTCTAATTTCATCTTTGAGTGAGAGCATGATTGGCCTATGCAGAATTTCATTCAGGACTTTAATTAGGTCCCTTCAGACCTAGGTTTTGGGGAGAGGACCGAGGCTGCTCCCCTCGCCCTGAGCATCCCGGGCGAGCAGGGCACCTCGCTGACGGACAATTTGTTTACTCAATCAGACACAGAGCAAGTCCGTGGCTGTGGAGAGGTTTCTATTCCAAGCAGGGAGACAGCAATTAAACGGCCTGACCCACACACCCTCAATTACAGCAGAGCTGCACAAGGCTCTGTTTACCCAGTCAGTCAACCAGCAATTACGAATCCTTCCACTGAGGCCTAAAACCAGCAAACTTCTTCAAAAAAATATTTTATTTGCTTGTGAAAATAAAACAAGCACGTTCTGTTACTATCTCAGTTTGTTTATTAAGGGTCTGTTGCCAAGTTTAGGGTGACTTTCTCAATATTTTGACCAAGCTCTATTACATTACCTGCTCTTACTTACTTTTAACCTTCCCAGGCATTTTGCTCCTATCGCACAGGATTCTAATCCTGGCCAAGAGCAGGAGCTGAGAAACCTCCCAGGACAGCCCAGGAAGGAGGTGGAAATGCTGTGGGATATGGCAAATGCTCCTGACGTGGTGTTCATGGCCTCAGGGATCAAGGCAGGAGCTGAATTTCTTTTCCAAAGATATAGGTTGAGGTCAAACGCTGCCCCTTCTATGATCACTACCATAAGCCATAGCACTCACGTCACAGGGTTTAGGAGTATGGAAGTATTTTTGGCTCAGATGTGCTTTCCTCACTGGTTATCCGTAAAGGGAATGGTCTTTAAGGCTCAAAGCGCTTCTCAGCCATTTGGCCAACAGCTGCAAGGAACACTATCCTGGAGGGGGTTTTGATTCAAAGTTCCATACATGCCCCAAAATGTGTTGAAAAGTTGCATTTTTGCAAAGCAAACATCTGACTGCATTAATTTTCAGACATGCGCCGGTGTAGTGCCATCCACTGATGGCACAGAAACAGGCTTTGCAGAGGTATTTCGGACTGACAAGTGGTGTGCTGGCACTGCAGGTGACAAATCCACTGTCCTGGGGAGACCAGGAAAGTCACTCCAACTTCTGCCAGTTGCTTCTAATACTTAATAGGAATAGTTTTAGATATGCAAGAAGTGGTCTGTGGCCACACAGCTTCGTGGAGGGCAGTTACAGGGATGAACGAACAACACAGGCACTAGGCATTTAACACACATTTCTCCACACTGAGTTGAAATGTAACATGTTGACATTTTTGAGCAGCGAAATTGTCACAAAAATTGCTGATAGCATTAAAACAAGAAATGCTATAGCATTTGCCAGCCAAATGCATTATTTCTGCTTAAAAAAAAAGTAAGTGTCAAAATTAAGCCCATTTAGCCGTCAGCTGCAAAGCTTCCATTAAGCCTCAATATTTCCCCACCACAGAAGGCAGAGAGCCAGAAAGATCAACAGATATTAGCTAGGCAGGCAGACACACGAACATCTTGATGTCAAACAACGCTCCTGCAAGGGAACAGATGCAGAGAGCCAAAGTCCAGTGCGACAACACGGCCGTCAGCCTGCACGAGGGTGTTAAGAGCCGTGCAAAACAGGCACAGACAAGCCCAAGGAATGGGAAGTGATGGTCAATGGGTCCTCCCTTCTTTTCCCCGAAAGGATGTCTTTTTCCCAAAAAAAAACATGCTTAAAATATTATATTGAGCATTGCTTGCCTAGCAGCTTGTTGCTGGGAAGCTTTAGAGATGGTAACTCCAGTTAAATGTTATACTTTTGAAATACTTTTGTTCAGAAATATTTTTTTTTTGCTGCAGAGCTGGGGTAGGGCATCTCACATATCATCATCACTTGTCCTTGGAGCTACAAAAGAGAAATCCTTCCCCAGCCCCAGGTCCTCAATCCTTCACTGTGCAGGACGATGCTCACCCATCACCTTGACATCAACAGGTGGAAAGGGCAATTACCGTTAGTACTTATATGAAGGAGGGTGATGGGACAAAATGCTGCAATTGTACAACATTCTCTAGTACAACTAAAACAATGCAGCTTTCAGCAATGCTGTTAGCATAGAACAGCACACAAGAATTTTCTCTCTCTCCTGTCTCCATAAGAGTGTCCTATCAGACGCACATGGGTGTAACTGAAGAAATGTGAGGGTAAAAAAAAAAAAAAAAAAAAAAAAAAAACACACAACAAAACAACAAAGAAGATAGAAGTTTGACTGGCACTCAGAGCAGACATTAAAAAGATGGATAGAGCAAAATGGGATGTTTTCTAAACAAATCTATGTGGGTTGTGTGCTGCCAGTGCCTCTTTGCAACCTCCCCCCCAAAATGCATTCACAAATGCACCGCCACGAAACTCCCTGCACAATGACTCGATGCCAAGGAAAAAAAGAAAAGCCCCTTTTATTCGTGGCATCTCACATCAATGGCTACTTTATATTAAAATCAAGGCACATGCTTTCAAACCTTAAAAGCTGCAGCGGAGGGGGAAAAAAAAAAGTCTTCCTCCTCTACCATTAACACTTTTATAACCATTCTTTTGGCTGCTTAGCCCTGCACAATATCAGGTGGAAGTCTTTTCCCCTACACGATCCCCCAAAACAGGAAGGAAGGAATTCACGTCAGATGCTCAACAAGTGCTGGCACTGGGAGTTCTCATTCTTGCAATTCCTGTAACAAAATCGTCATGAATGGCCCCCAAACTCCAGGGGCCACATTTTGAGAGGAACAGCTGGTGACTCGGCAGCTAAAAATGCACCTTGAGGCAGGAGGCAGCCAAACCTCCAGCTACCAGCCTCCCAGAAGAGATTGAAGCACTCGAAAACCTCATTTATCAAATAAAGCACCTTGAGTGCCTTGAAGCAATTTACAGCCGAGAGTTCATTTTACCTTGGCAGAACTGGATTATTTGATGCTTTCATTTGCTAATTCTGTGATGTAAATAAATACCCCCCTCCCTTGTAGGGCAGGGATATAGGTACAGCCTGTGCTATGGATTTTGTATTGCTGAGAGCTGTTGCGATGGAAGGAAAGCTCTCGTGCATTTACAGAATCCCCTGCGTGGCACGGGGGATGCACTGCCTGCCTGCTGCTTTTTTCCCATGGGTTACAGAGTCTAAAGTTATAGTTGTAATAGCAAGCAAAGCAATAGGAATGCATGAATACCAATAACAATAAAATCTTAAACTGTGCTTAAATCTTCAGCTCCTTGTTCAGCCTCTAAGCCTTGTTCTACAGGACTGCAGGACAGACCAGGTGTGCGGGACATCAGCTACCAAAGCAGTTGACAAAAATCGTGTGACCAAGCCCAGCCTTGCCCTGACTGTAGCCTGAACCTCGCAGAGATGTCGGCAAACTTCAGACTTCAGTGACAAATCCCTCATATGAAGGAGACCAGCATCAGTCCCACTTTGCACAGTTAGTTTGTGCTGGCGAGCAATTTCAGGGCTGCAGAACCAGTACAGCTCAGATCCCAATTCTTACAGAATCACAGAATCATCTAGGTTGGAAGAGGCCTCCAAGATCAGCCAGTCCAACCTCTGACCTAACGCTAACAGTCCCCACTAAACCATATCCCTAAGCTCTACATCTGAACGTCTTTTAAAGACCTCCAGGGATGGTGACTCCATCACTTCCCTGGGCAGCCCATTCCAATGCCTAACAACCCTTTTGGTAAAGAAGTTTTAGAGTGCAAAATTCAGTGGACAGGCTTAAAAAGTAGGGAGACTGGCTTTAAAAGCCATCAGATTTATAAGTAAGTAACCTATGCTTACATCTCTTCTGTTTCATGATCTGTTTGTTTACTTATTAACATTTAAGAGGAAGCTTCCACTCCACTTTATGTGCAATTAGGAGAGCTGAGAATTCAACTTGAAGCCAATCCACAGGAGCAGAAAACAATTTCATTGCACACTGCTTTTGATACATATATATTAAAGTGCTGAAAAAAAAAAAAATTAAATCTACTCTCACCAAACACCACATTTCCAGACAGCTCCTGCAATCTGTTTAATAATTGCCCTACCGAAAGCCCAGACATTAATAAAACAGCAAAACCAACACCAGATATTCTTCACAAAACCGTGGCAGTGAGCCTAAAACAAAGCAACAAACATGAACTGAACTGAACTGAAACATGAATCTGAACTGAAACATCCAACAGACTAACCTCTTTTTACAGGACACAATTAATGTCAAGTGTATTATTTTTAAAATATCACATTGTTATAGAAACGAGAGTTTTACTGAAAAAGCACTGATAACAGCTCAGCATCTTAAATATACCAAGAAAGCCACTGGGCTTTCTTGGTATATTTTGGTCCATAATAGCCAGCCAGGCAAACCTCTGCTGCTGGGAGGAAGAAAAATTCATATCTGAGGAGTGAAGGTCTTGCTATGTAGGTTGACAGCTTCTAAGAAAATTGAGAGAAAAATAAACCGTAATTAGAGAACAGAAAGGAGGAAGGACAGCTCACACCCTCTGTACCTGCATCAGAGCACCACTATTTATTTATTAGCTTACTTTGTTCCTCAAGAAGGATATGGTATCAGAAATGGTATTTATGCACAGGACTTGTCCCAGAGGAATAATCATAATCTTTATCACACAAAATCTCTATCGGCAGACAGCAACAGTCCTAGCAAGAAGGCAATGACCACAGTGGTACCATTCTCCAGGTCCCAAAAATGAAAGGTGTCGACATAACAGGCACCACCAATTTAGCACCAACAGCAGGCATGGAAGGAGGGATGGAGAGGAGGGAAAATTCTCCCACATCCCCAGGGAAACCCACTGGAATGAGATGTGAACTTCAGGACTGTACAAGGTGTAATGGCTTTAAACTAAAAAAAAAAAAAAGAAGCAGGCATATAGTTAAAAGCCAGCATTATGCACATCCAACTCAAGTTCTAATGAACAGGAAGACAACTGGGAGATGTTGGAGATATTCTACCAACACCATAGCCAACATCAGTACACGGAACTCCAGGAGATTGGAGCTGCCTTCAGGAAGGACCACGTAGCACAAATTAGAGCAGCCGTTGTGTTTCCAGTGCAGGAGACCTCACTTTGTTCAATTAGCAGGTGTAAGAATCTCACACAGAAATATTTGCCAGACCAGCCCTCTGACTTCTGAGGGCCTGATTCCTCACCCGATAAAGATTTATTACGTGGTCAAGAATCCAAAGACCTTCACCTCCCAACTACAATTTACTTGAAAGCATCTTTTTGCAATAAACACCGTGGAATTTTTTCCACCCCTCGCCAACGTGCGAGGTATGCCTCTCAATAAAATGCAAGAAAAGGAGAGGAAGAACTTTGCGTGTTGTTTGCTAGCAGCTGCGGTGCAACGTTTATCAGGCACTAATGACCACGCACTCGCCCATCACACTCGAGTGCAGCAGCCAAGGAGCAGGAGGGAGCACAGAAGTGGCACTGACACTTCCCTGTGGTGCAGCAAAGGCTGCAGCCCCTGGCAAGCACTGGAAAGTGATAAAGATATGCTAAATTACACTCTGTTCTTCCTGCCGTCTTCTTCCCATACTCGGCTAGACTTAAAACAGTCTCCTAAGGGAAGGGCTGCATCTCCTGGGCGGTGCCTCCTCCCAGAAGAAGGGGCAGATGCCATAGGGTGGTTCCTAAAGAACAAAGTTTCCTCTTCAATTTATAACTGGGCATTTTGCATGGCATTAAAGAAGGCGAGTCTAATTAGTGAAATGGCACCCAAGTGATCCTCACAACTCATTGGCATCCACCAGGACCACCCCAGCTCCTCTGGGCATCTTCTTGCAGAGGGTAAAATTCACAGTAATCCCTCCCTTCTGGGATCACCTTCTGGGTTTAAAGATCTCACATCTACTTCTTTCCATTTTTATTTTTTTTTTTAATAAATGTTATACTGGGTCTATTTTGTTTGGAAGCAGAAGAAAAGAAGGCTTACAGCATCGTTTGCCCTGTGCTCTGGCCTTGGAGCTGGGCTGTGGAGTCACCATCACAGAGCCTGGAAAGTATCCAGAAGGCATTTAAGGTCTGAAAATAATAAACCCAAATCAACACCCTCACTGCCACCCTAGCCACTCGCTGTGGCTCCCCGGACAGGTACATGTTTCAGCTGACAGATGGCCTATTCAGAAGGCATTTGAAGATCTCTGCTGAAGCTTCAATGAAGATATTTCCGGCATTACAATTCATGCTCCTGGTTCTTTCCACTTCCCTCACCTGGTCTTGCAATTCCCTCTGGTCCACATGCAGCAAACAGACCTCAAAATTATTCAGTGGAAGCATATGCATTTGGAGCACAGCCGTGAAGTAATTAACGCAAACAGAAAGAAATTAGACATGAGAAAGGGAAAACCTACCAAACCTGGTTTTGTCCTAGACATGGCTGAGTGGGACCCAAACAGCCACGTCTCCCTAAAAGATGCTCCTGTCCAACATCCGTGGGAAGTATTAAGGAAGAGAAGGGAGAGGGAAGCAGCAGTAAAGGGTGGCAGTGTCACCACATGGTGACACAGCTGGGGGACACTGCAGCTCTGCTCCACAAGCCTAGGAGCACCAGGGTCATCAGCTGTCCCCGCCCCCTCTGCGGAGATGGGGAAGCTCTGACTTCTTGGTGAGAAGCTGCCCCACGTCCTCTCCCTCCCTGCCCTTCAGAGCTCCCCATGCAGCCCCCGACCCTCCAATCTTCCCTCTGCTGCACTTCACCTGCCACGAGCATTTTTCACAGCTCAGGAGCAAAATCACGGCCCTGCCAAAATGCCAACAAATGGGAAAAGGGGAACCAGAACAACTTTATTATTATTATTATTATTATTATTATTATTATTATTTTCCTTCCCAACACAGATGCAGTAATACTATTTTTTTTGTGCGCATCTATGAGCTTGAAAGCTCAGGATGGCTTCACTGAAGGAGAGCCTTTAGCAGTCCTCCTCCTTGGGATGGCAATAAACATTTAGCCCAGTTTGCAATCCAATGGCTAATAACCTCCAGCCAACACTCAGGCAGGGGACTATCCTAAAACCAGAGCATTACATTACCAGCGATGCTGATGAAAACTTATTCCCCATCTACTCTCCAGGCTCCTCCAGCCAGGGTTGGAGCAGCACCAGGAAAACGTGTACAAAGAGGTGCAAAATGATCAGTGTCAAACCTGTCAAGCCTTTATTGGGAATATTACAGTCATTTCTAAAGCTCTACGGTATTCTTTCGGTTGAAGCTTTATGGCTGCTCGTCTTTAGCAGGAGCCGCTGCACAATGGCTTAATTGTGCAGTTCTGCCTGGAAACCCAAACATCCACGTTACAGGTGGCTTAAAGATGACAGGCTTCACCGATCCCTTTCTGAGCGTCTCGGGGGATTGTCTGGGCTGCCACTCCTTGCTGCAGGAAGAGGGGCACAGAGCACAGCCCCTGAGCATCTCTGGGGCAGCTCCCTACTGATGCCTGGCATTGACATGCCCCCTGTCAGCACGGCTTGGGACACGTTGGGGAATATTTAAACCAGGAGGAAAAGCTGATTTTATTTTATTTTGTCCACCAAGTTGCCTCTCTAATTCCACCCAGCTCTTTCAAGGGCTTTAATGTTAATAAAAAATAGGAACCAGCATATCAAAGCTCATGAGAACCTATTCCTATAAGCCATTTAATAGTTGGGCTCACCCTTCTGGTTGCATGGAAGAAACAAAATACATATTTGTAAATGTTTTAATATAGAAAGAAAAAAAAAAAAAAAAGAAAGAAAAAAAAAAAGCTCTATAAAGCATTAGGGCTTTTATTTTAACGGTCTTTCTTATTCCCTTGCTCTTCAGCTGAGAAGAGTTTTTGTAGGAAAAACTCTGATACTGTTTCAGGCAGCATTACAGCTACAAGTAGTCTTGTCTTGGGGAAGAGAGGGGAGAAAATGTTAGCTGGGAGCAGCTGGGGCTGCTGTCATGGCCACTGCTGCTGAACTCCCTCTTTTGCTTATTTTCCTTCTCAACAAAAAAAGGAGGAATAAAGCAGAAAGTGTGACTTCTGATTCTGATTCCTCCTCTCCTATGCCTGCTTAATAAAAGGACTAAGACCTGAAGGGAGCAGCTTAGCCCACCACAGCTCAACCAAGCAGTGGGCAAAAATCAGCTCTGTTGTGCCCCTAAGGAAGATCAAATGTGAGGACTGCGAAAGGAAGGAGAAGAATAAGAACATAATAACCTCCATAGATGTAGAATGCAGATGGCAAAATACTGACTTACTGAGGGAAAACAGTCCCAAATCCCTTAACATCTTCAGAGCCAGCAAGGCCAGGAGTATTCCACTGCGAGCCAGTGGAGTACCAGTTTGTCCCAGGGCCACGGGCGCAGGAGGAGGTGGGACAGCACTTTAGTTTGTCTTTTAGGGGGAGATAACACACTAGGCTTTGATATTGAGTACATAACAGACAGATTGGGGTATGTTAAGAGAAGACTGCAAACACCAGCTTAACGTAGCTATGGTGGATCAAACCAATTAAGAGAGCATGCCCAGATTCTACCTCGATTTTTTTTTAAATATATATTTATATATATCCTAAGTGAAACCAACTCATGCCTTAAGCCAGAAATAAAGACAGATTTATATGGAGGTGCATGCATATATAGATGTATAAACATATGTGCATACCCATACACACTCACACATACCTGAAGATAACCTCCTCTATTTCCTCTGCCCATCTGGACATATTGCAGAAAACTTTTCTTCCAGTATTCTCACAGCAAGCAATAGGGTGAGCATCCCCTCCTTTCTGGGAAAATACTTTACCCTTTGACGTCAGCTGACGAGAGGAGGACAGTTTCATTTCATCTCCTCATTCCTACTTACCACAGCTTGGTTAATCTTGAAACAACACTTTTTCTCCTCTGCATCCATATGCTTCAAATAACTGCAGACAATTACAACAACCCTTACCAGACATTAGCAAAAGCTAACCAAATTTTGCTTGCTGAATTTTTATTGTTTTTATTTTAATTCTTTCACTCCCATTCTAAGTTGAGGTCTGATTTATTGCCTGTTGCTTCTTCATGTCTTTGGTGTTGCTGCCTTTCAAGTGCTTCTTTCCTTTTCAACAAATATGGTTGGATTTTTTTTTCTAGTTACATTATCTTATATTTTTTTCCACTTTGTAACTTCTCTCTGTTTGTAACTCATATTGCTAGGTTTCTGTGATTAATTTTATTTTTTTTCTGCCATTATTGCTGTTTGTAACATTTCCTAGCTTTGTCTCATTTGATCTGTAATACTTCCTAGCTTTGTCTCATTTGGAACTTAAACTAATGTGCCATTTATCCTTTCTTTCAGCCTATTAATGATGCTACTAAATACTTCATTAATTAAATTACTTTGCATTCAAATTTGAATGCTAAGTGCAATATGAAGTTCTGTGTATGACAGAATTTAAATCCTGCCGTGTTGCACACATCACTGTTTCTCACCAAGTATTTAACTTTTCTTTCCTGTACATTAATTTTGGAACATAATAAATAAAAGTAAAGACAAAATTAGGATGGCCAAACTTTAGCTGTGTTTAATTTTCATTCACCTTTAATAAAACTTGATCTTGTGTAGTATCTAGGTTGAGGCTTAATGCTTGCATGTTGTTGGATCATCAGCAGGAATAGCTTACAGACTATTGAAGGAGGAATATCTAAGGAAATATAGCATTTAAAAGATCTCTTCCTAATTTTATCAGGTCCTGATCAATGGCAGCCTGTATCCCCTGTTCAGCTCGCTATCTCTACATATTCTCTACCACCAGTAGGGACTATGCATGGAGATCACCTTCAAGGGATAGGTCCACAGGCCCAGACACTGTCACTGCAAGCCAATGCACTTACTAGCTCAGAGACCCCAAGTACTCAGGTCTGGGGAATTCCGAATAACTCAAAAAATGTTGGAGCTGTGAGAGCGTTTTCAGCAACATGGGTCACGGTACAACATCCCTGCAGTCCTACTAGGGGGACAGCTTTCCACAGAGACACAAACACCCTACTTGGCACAAAGAAGGGAAAAAACAACATTTCCAGGAGGGATTGATGTAGAGCGCCTCACTCCAAATAGCTCTAATGCCCACACACAAGGTTTGCAAAAAGCAGCTGGAAAGTTGGATACATTCACTGAAATCTATAGAGAAGAGAAAGAGCAAGGGCAGGAGTGCAAATTAAGAGCAGAACAGTACGCACCAGTTCAATTTGGATCATTTCTGAGCACGAGAAGAAGAGGCGAACACCACCAATTAAATCAAAAGCCACCAAAGGGACGTTTTTAAAGTCATTTATCCAACACGTGACAAACTTGTACAGTCACCGGCTTGGCACAACAGAGACCTAAAGGACCCAACAATATTACAGGATTATGCATGTGTGTGGATTTAAAAGAGAACTTTCCCCAGCACCCCGAACTGATAAAACCTCCTGGGACCATCCTGGCAGCTGGTGCCGACTGCCGACTGTCTGCTACGGAGAGGTCCCTCCAAGGCTGGACCGGGACACGGCTGTGACACGATCACACCTCTGATATACGTGCTGAGATCTGCTCTCTTCAAGCAGCACAACCTATTTTTTTATTTTTATTTTTTAACTACATACTTCTTTTCTGAAGCCATCAATTATTCCTCACATGGCACTGAAGAGCCTAGCTTTTGGGGGGCCTCTGCCACCACCTCTCTCAGCACCACCATCATGTCCCCACCTTCGTGGCAGCATTCAGAAAGCATCTTCCCTCCAGGGCTGCCTTTATCCCGGTCACAAAGCAGCACTGGTAATTTTATTCAGCTTTCAAAGCAATGCAGAGTCTCCACCTAAAAACCTCCAAAACTTGTGTCAGGAAAACAAAGGTCCTGCATTTATTCAGTTTTTCTGGCTGAACGGATGGACCCTGAGAATTAACCTAAATAATCCAAACTGATGGGCCTGGAGTGATTTTGCAATGCACACAGCAGCATTGCTGATGCACTGCAAAGATGGTATTTACACAGAGGAAACGTCCCCAGACCTGTGCAAAAGGCTTCTGTAGGCACTCCTAGCCCTTGGTGCAAGTGCACTCCCAAAGCGTAAGAGTGTAGTCCCCAACGAACCACTCTGAGTCAAGCAAGACCCCATGAAAACTGCTTTTCTAGCACCATTGAAGTTCTCCAAAGAAAACAGACATGCAATAGGGTGGAGAGATGTTAAAAATGCAGTGTTTGATCCCAGGCTTGCTCTCTGGGTCAAACTGGTGGAGGGAAGCAATGAAACTGCAGCAGTGCTCAGGTGATGATGCACAGAGGCTTGGAGAACAGCACTGCACTGGTGGGACAAGATCAGGGGGGGAAAAGAGGAAAAAACAGAGTTATCCTCTCCACAGGTAACCGTTGTCACCACTTCTTTGCAGGTGACATCTACCAGAGTGCCATGTGATGGCTAGTTGCTTGTTATTCCCACACAGCTTTATCTGCTGGCATTGAACTGCTTTTTTTTTTTTTTTTTTAATAATAATAATTTGGATTTATAAGTCTTTGTGAAAAACCTTCTGTGAGTTCAAAATAATGTACAAAAAGTGCCAAGCAGCCTGAGATAAATTATTCATGAAAGGGTTGATTTCACAGGTGTGATATATATAACTCCACAATTTCACATATATATCTTGTAGCAGTTGCTGTATAAATATAGTGAAATGCTTACAACACGAGACATTTCAGAAAAAGAAAAATGAAATAAAGCAACTCTGTTGTAAATGAAGAAGAAAAAGAAACCCTCTACCAACCCTGCCATACAAATCATGTTTATGGCCTCCAGAAATTTTAGAAACTTCTGACGCTTCCACTTCATCCACGTGGATTCGGTGCAGATTTTAGTCTCACCCCTCACTTCGTCTCATCCCCCTTTGTGCCCCCTGAAACCCATCTGACTTTATAAAGATATTTTTTTCATATTTACTTATAGGAATACAAAAATAATTTGATTGTGGCAATGCTATTTCTCTGGACTTATTAGAAATAAAATAAAAACTGTGCAAATCACCCCAACCAGTTGCTAAAATATATATATATATAAATAGGATCATCATAGAAGTGCCTTTCCCACATCAAAAGCACCATATGAAGTTATTTCAAGAAGCCCAGTTAAACAGCAAAGCCTTATAAAAGACACAACTCTACCAGGAAAAATGTTTCTTCAGCACGAAGGGCAAGGGCTGCAGGCGCAGCTTCCCGAAAGCGGCCATCTCCAAGAAAAATGCTCAGGAGTGCAGACTTCTACCACCACGCACAGACTTTGTATGTTATCGAAAACTGTTTTAAACCAAATTTCCGCGCTAAAAAAATAGTGCCAGAATGACAGCCTATGAAAGCGAACTGTCTGTGCTGGGGAGTCTCAAGCCCCTCACCACAGCAAAGACTGGAAAGTTTTGTCCAAGTCCAAACATGCTTTTACTCCAAAAAGTAACCGGAAAGGCGCACTGCAAAAGCTGTCAGCATTTCTTTACTTTGGGATCAAACGTTTAATCTGAGTTTACAGGGATAAAGGGTTTTTCCTCGTGGTTCCAAGGCTGGGTGCCTCTCTCCAGCAGCCAAGGGGGGAGCCGGGTTCTCCTCTGCATCTTGTACATCATTGCTGCCCACCAGCAGCCAGCTCTGCAGCTCTGTTCCTGTTCCCTTCACCCCCAGGGCAACCAAAAAGCCTAAAAATGATAAAACCTGAGCAGACAGCTCTGCTGATAACGTGGGGCAGCAGCTCCCACAGAGGCAGCATGCTCCCACTGCAAAGGGTGTAACAGCAATAAGGATTTTTGTGCTACTGAAGCCAATTTTAAAACCTTTATATGCACAGAAGAGGTAAGACTTGCCCAAAAAGCACGTTACCGGCATAAATTCAACCATAATTTGAACAGGAAAGCCTGTTTACATATAACTTTCAGAGCAGTTTTTCATGAAACTTCTAAAGGTGGAAGCTGAAGGAGACCATTGAGCTTTCAGTGAAGAGAAAGCTCTGATTTGGCATTTTTCCCCTCGAAATGAGCAGTATTTAATCACTCAGTCCTAAGTGGGGTCTTATTCCTCTCTCCTGAGCCAACGCCACTCACGTAGGATGGCACAAAGCCAGTGCCATCTAAATGCCACTGGGCAGGACCAGGATCCAACAGATGAGCAACACTGGCAGGGAGACGAGCAAAGATCACAGCACAGCCCTCCCAGTGCAGTTCTGTGCTACAGAGATGAGAAAAGGGTCACACGTGGTTGAGAAGCTCCCGTACAGCTCAGTACTGAGAACTTCCCCCTGTGCTCAGCTCTGGTGAGGCCGCACCTCGAGCACTGTGTTCATTTTTGGGCCCCTCGCTACAAGAAGGACATCGAGGTGCTTGAGCGGGTGCAGAGAAGGGCGACGAAGCTGGTGAGGGGCCTGGAGAACAAGTCCTACGAGGAGCGGCTGAGGGAGCTGGGCTTGTTCAGCCTGGAGAAGAGGAGGCTCAGGGGCAACCTTATTGCTCTCTACAGGTACCTCAAAGGAGGCTGTAGCGAGGTGGGGGTTGGTCTGTTCTCCCACGTGCCTGGTGACAGGACGAGGGGGAATGGGCTTAAGTTGAGCCAGGGGAGTTTTAGGTTAGATGTTAGGAAGAACTTCTTCACTGAAAGGGTTGTGAGGCATTGGAACAGGCTGCCCAGGGAAGTGGTGGAGTCACCATCCCTGGAAGTCTTCAAAAGACGTTTAGATGTAGAGCTTAGGGATATGGTTTAGTGGGGACTGTTAGCGTTAGGTCAGAGGTTGGACTGGGTGATCTTGGAGGCCTCTTCCAACCTAGACGATTCTGTGATTCTGTGGTCTGGGCCCCATATTGAAACTGCATCTTAACAGCAGCACCCATCTGACTCTCCTGGCTCAAAGTTGCTTAAAACTTTGGGTAATCTTACTTCAGTGACGGCATAGCAGTCCTCCTGCTGCCTCTCTCTCTGCATGAACTCAGCTCGCCCACCAGGTGACAAAGTCAACACATGTGGCCACCCTGCTGGCCCCTGTGCCCGGATCTGCCGGGAATTACAGCAGAACCAGAGATTTCTTTCCTTTAGCCTGTACAATCCTTGCAATCAAAATCGGTCATGCTTTGAACCTTGAATCTGCCCCAGACCTGCCCAGGTACCCACATCTGTTTGGGATCTGGTCTGCCCCTCTGAAACCGTGCATCCCCACGTGCAGGCAGCAATGCTGCACCGCGGCAGCTCAGCTCAGCTGATGTCCCTGCAGGCACCTGCCCTGTGCCATGAGCAATGCAAGCAACAGGCCCAAAGCTCGCACACACATCAGCTTCGGAGGGTGGTGGAAACACACCGCGGCTCCCAGAGACACAACCTGCTAATGCCCCCGTTGGGTGGATGCAGACAAGCAGATTCAATTAGGTAGGCAAACAGAAAGGCTGCAGGAGACGTATCACTAAATACAATTACCTCCACTTGACAAAACAAACCACTGCCAAGTCTGCAGTTGCTAGTACAGAAATCTGACTTGAATACAAAAAGAACAAGCAGTAGTGATGAGGATAATCAACATCTAGCAGTGCAGGTCTGAGTCCTCATCAGCAATGGACTTTCCTGGTTCTGTGGGAGCACAGCGCTCAGCCTCCCCTCTCTGAACACAAGGACAGGTGCCGCTACTCTCCTTTTTGCAAACATCTGACAGTTGCCATTAAAGAATGCTCCAAAGAAAGTGTAAGACAAGACAATGCCAAACTCCGTGCAAAAGCCAAAGAAAGGAGTGACAGGGGATCACTTTAAAATTGGGATACAGAAGGATATAGCAAGCTTTTAGGCAAAGAAAGACAACACAGCGCAGCAAACCTAATCACTAACAGCATGCTGCATTTTTTTCCTTTTAGTATTGAGACAATTTGATGTCAATATTTGGTTTTGGCTTTTGATTTTATTAAAATGTTGCAATAATAAGCCATGCTTCCAGTAAGTGAGGAAATTAATGAGTCAGACCCTGGACAGGAGCAGAAAAATCTGAGGCCACTTCTGCTACAGAGCCTGGGACTGATCCAGCCAAGCACTGAGCACCCTCACCTTTGGCAGAGCAGGTCAGCACTCACAGCACCACGGGCTGAGCACCCTGAGGCTGCAGACAGGTGCCTCTGCAGAGCCGTTGGGTATTAATTAAACACCGGCCTCATTATGCCCTGGGGCACGGCAGCCGGCATCCCAGATTTCACCAGGTGGGAAGCATCTCCCTTCGGTTCAAAGTCCTCATCCTCCCTGAGGAACAAAACTGGGTGTAGGCTGGGAAGCTCTGGGATGGATTAAATGCCAACACTGGGGCCACATCGACTTTAGGACAACCACAGGGTGGCCTCTTCCCTGTGCACCAGCACAGCAGCCGAGCAGAGGGTTTTCACGGGGCTCAAAGCCCATAGGGAGCAAGCATCCGTGCAGCAAGGACAAGGGCACCAGAATCCATCCACGGAGCCCTGAGCTCAAACCCTGCCCCTGGAGGGGTCTGAAACCTGGGGCTTATTGCAAATGCGTGGAGACATTCCTGCTTTCAGACAGCTGAACATCCCTACAACCACAAGCAGCATAAAAATAAATAATAGAGGTTTGTTGCCTGGGCTCTGTGCAAGGATTCATGCTTAACCCCCCCTAAAATTACTACTACTCTGAATTGAGTGGGTTTTGTGCTGGAAAAGGCTAGCTCAAAATTGCTCACTAACAGAAGAATAAACCCCCCGATCCTGAAGAAATAAAGACTGCTGAACAGCAAATACAACAACAATTTCTCATTAATTAAAAGCAGTGCAGCTTCTACAAAAATTGCAGACAGATGGATAAACAAAAACAATGAAGGAAGGATCGCAGTAATAATTGTCAAACACTCCGAGGGGAAAGGAGGAAATAGATGCACAATTTGTGTTTAACGGAGGGGAGCGATGGATGGAGCCAGCCCAGGGAGGGAGCAGGAGCTGCCTCCTGCCATGTGTGGGCATGGCGACCGCACTCGTGGGCACCAGATGCTTTGGAAACCATGAAAAAATCAGCTAAAAAGAGAGACTTCAGCTATAAAAGGGGCCGTGTGTATTCTGAATATTGCGAATTAACAGAGCTCACTTAATGAATCCACGAGGTGCATGTGCAAGGAGGGAGGCACAGGCGGGGACACTGGGGACGAACCAGGAACCCCCTCTCCAACAACCCAGAGAAAAAAGTGGCACCTGTGAGAGCAGCCCAGCCCTCTGCTGACACACAGGGCGGGAAAATCCACGTCTTTGCCTGCATGGAAATTGGGGAATGAGGCTCACAGCCAATCCCCATAGGAAGGGGAAAACCAGAAGCACCCATCACTAGCCCTTGGATGGCGATGGCTTGTGGTCACCCTTGGGAGCCAGGGCTGAAAAACAGCTCAGAGCATTCCTCGGCTTGTTTTGCAGCTTGGCGGTGGTTTGTTCTTTTGGATAAACTTCAGTAGGAAACAAACCTTTAAACAGCCTTTAAATCTCTCACCCTCTGCAGCAGCAGTGGCAGGCGGCTCCAGCCTCTGAATTATCCCAGCTGCTGAGCTGCAGCACAGGACGGCCCCGGGACGCGATCGGAAAGCTGCGAGTGCCAGATAAAAAGGACAGACGGATGGCTCGGAGACACCAGGCACCCAGATTGGGTCTCTCGGTGGGGATGGACAGCTGTGGAGCTGATTTCACATGCGGGAAAGCAGCGCACCCTGGCCCAGCTTCAACAATGTGAGAGGATGAACAGGACAGTGGGAAAACTGATCACGAGCTAGGTCCCCACCAGGATGAGCTGGAAAATCAGGAATAAGTTTCCTCGGTGCAAAAGGTTTTGGATAGTCAAAACTAGAGTCATCTGTTTTGAAACCCCAAATACCTAATTCGCTCTTTCCTGCCCTTTATTTTAACCTATTTGAGTAGCAGGGGGAGAAAACTTGAATCCTACATCTGCCAGAGCCTTTGGAGCTCAGGATTCAATTTGCTGACACAAGAAAAGGAAGGAATATATATTTAAAAATTAAATTAAAAAAAGTGAAAGAAATGACACAATCTGGAATAACCACAGGGAAACGCAGAGGACGGATGGCAGAGTAACAGCTACACAACCAGGCAACAAATCTGGAATAGATCTGTGGGATCGGCTCCTGCCTGCTCCCTGGCATCTTTTTCCAAGGGCATCCCAGAGGCTGGCAGCCTCCAGGTGCTGCCGACACATCCCATAGCACGTGCTAATGCGGGATGGGTGCAGGCACCCGTGCAGAGATGTTTCTTCTGGTGCTTTCTCCATGCTTTCCCCTTGCTTGCACGCACAGAGATGCATTAATGATCCCCTCTGGAAAGCACAGCAGTGAGACAGGACTTGGCTTCCAGCCCAAAGGGCAAGGGACACAGGGAAAAAGCTGTGGGACAGCGGTCACCTGGAGGTTTGCAACCCTCCACTGGTGCTGCCTCTTAAATGATGTGCAGACCGAGGCGTGGGGGCTGCCTGTCCTGCCCCCTGCATGTATCGCTCGGCTGTGCTCTGCCCCAGCAAAATCCTTTCATCGCATTTTGGAGGCTGTACCAATCCAAAAAGCCTTCCCATAATAACTGCTCCTTCTCCAGCACACAGGTTGCACTTCTTTAATTAGAGTGGGTACTTTATTAAAGAAAAAATAAATAAATAAATAAAAGTTTTTACTGTCCAGAACAAGTTGCTAACTTCGCCTGATGAAGCCTGGCGCTCTCACTGCCTCACTGACCTGACATCATGGACTGGCAACTCTTTGGAAAGACAGCAGCACCTTGGCACATGAGCTTTTTAATTGCATCAGATGCTCAAATTCTCCCAAGTGAATTAATAAATGTAGTGAATTTACAACTGCAGATGGCCTACGGACACATTAATTGAAGTACTGAACGATGGAAAGTTATAAAATGACACTTTTCTGTGGCAATTTCAGCTTTTTCCTGCAGTCCTGTTCAGGTAGATTTCTCATAAAATATAAAAAGCAGATAAAAAAAGAGTAAGTACAGTTCTTGAGTCTTTGTGCTTGCACAAAGTACTCTGGCTGTTCTGGAGCATCATCCTCTGCTGGTCAAAGTACACAGAAGTATCCCAAACCGACACCTGCCTCTCCTGGGCCTAGGTCCTGGTCACAAACATGAGGCATCTTCCTTCTCTGAAGCCAAAAGAAAGAGAATCTTGTAGCAGAAGCCTCCGTCATCTATGGCCATGCATGGCCCCTCTGGGATGCTGACCAGGCAGTTTTACTCCAGCCCAGGACATATCTCCCTCTTTGTGCACATCTAATGTTTATAACGGTAATTTCATTTAAAGTATGGCAAACCCTTGATGATACTCAGAGAAGTTTCATAGCAGTGGATTATTTCATTGAAGCCAAACTTAAGAAAAAAAAAAAGGAATGTCTGCAACGTTTTGTTTTCATTAAACGCTGAGGCCATTTTAAAACAAAATCAAAATCGGACTCCAAGCAGATAACCTGCTCTTGACTCCACAGGCCCACCACTCAAGCAACACCACGTGCTTCCCAAAAGCCTGAGGCTCTGCCGAGCCCACCCCCTGCTTTTAGGCCACGTGCAGCTTTCCTGGCCTCGCTCCAGCTCCCCCAAAGCCTGCCTAATCCTCCGGGCTATCACTGCAGTCCCGATGGGACCGTAACCACCGGGCTCTTGATTCCTCCCTCCTAGCAGGCAGGACCTCGTGCTCACGTTAATCCATCCAGAGAGCGAGAAACTAAAGATGTTCTCCTCTGCTCATTACCTCGGAGTCAATTAGAACTGCTAACGCACCCTGTTATCATCTTCCTTCGTTACTGCCCGTGTTAAAAACCCAAGAGCCGATGCATGCAGAGCTGTGCACCCGCTGCTCATCCCTCCTCCACACACCCCACAACAGCCAGTGCCTGCCATGTGAGGATAAAGGACATTTTAATATTTGCATCTTTAATAGTTATTGCTCTTGGCTTTTCTTTCAGTGCTTAATGGACAGCATTCCTTATTCTGTTGTGACTTACTCCCTACAGGTAACTTCAATTATTTTAATTTAAGCTTTTCCGTAGCTTCTAACCATAAAATACTTTGTAAAACAGTGCAAATGCATGTATCTCTGGCAAAAGCTTCCAAGTTGTATATCAATTATTCTACTGCCCTCACACAAAAAGCAATTCTGGGTCCTGCTCCCCTCCCCACTGTGTGCTCCATGACTGCCTGAGCTGAAGGATGCTCCGGACGGTCCCCAGCTCCGTCCAGCCTCTGCTTCCTCCCCTGTCCCTTAGGGCAAATAAACCCCACGGCACACACTTCCCACTCCAGGTCTCTCCCAGCCCCAAACAGCCTTCTTGTGCTTGTTTTAAGGGCTCAACTGAAAGGCTCCATCCACTGCTCAGCTTTGCTTAGATTTCTGATTCTTCCCCTGGTCTCCTAAAGCTCACGAATAGGGCTTACAGGACTGGGTACATACTCACCTTCCTGCCCACACATCCCCCTAGACCACTGAGTCCATTTCTACCACATCAGACAAGGAGACAGCAGCATAAAACACTACTTTCCTACAGCCTTCATGGAAATAGGCCAAGAGGCAGAAAAGAGTGACCCTACCGGGTCCCAGTAAATAAGAGCATGAATTTATTAGGCAGCCAAGTCGAGAGGAGAACAACATTTTGCACGTCCTCACCTGCAGAAAAGCTTTAATCGGCATTATTAGACAGCAGAGGATACACGCTCCCCAGCGAAGCGTCCCCTCCCATGCAGCTTCTCTGATGTCTAATAGGTGTGGGAGGCCAGTCGAAGCTTGTCCTGCAAAGTCGGGGCATTCCTAAGGGCTCTGTCCGATGCAGAGCCTCTGATGCCTAATGAGGGGTGGAGCTCACTCCAAAGCCTCTTGTAATTTAGTTAGAAAGCCAGCAGACCACAAGACACAAGTCTACTGGAAGTGAGACTGCTTCCATTCCTGAGGTCAGCAAATGTCTTGACTGTTTTCCCTCTCCATTATTTACTCCTACAAAATCATTTAGCTGAGAGTAGTATTTGCACTGAAGTTGGTGAAAGTCAGCACACAAGCCAGTAATTTGCTACGCATTTGAGCTGGGAACAACTTGACTACAGGAAAAGAGGGAAACGCTTCTGCGGGTGCCCTCATCTTACCTGAAATAAATTGGCATTCTCAAATCTCCAGTGCTGAAGTTGAAAAGCTGCATGTGGCTCAGCATCAGGAGGAGAAGCAGCTCCCAATGAAGCACCTGAAGGCAAAATAACTGCATTTCACCAGTGCAAAGGTGATGCCAGGGCAACTGAAGCACAGCAGTTGTTCTTCTGCTCTCCACTAGTAGAGATGGAACTCCACTACTGAGATCACCATTGTTTCTATTCACTTGTGAGACTGAAAGGAGAAACAGGAGAGGGTGAGAGAGCCCTTTCTTACAAGCAGGGAGTGGAAACATGCACGTTCGCACAGCACAGACGATGGCTGGCACTTAGATGTCAAGCTCAGGGGTTGAAAATTCATTTTCCCAAAACCTCAACACTTATCAGCACCACAGAGGCCACAGTCCTTCTCCTTAGAGCTCAGTTTCCACCTAGTGAAAGAATACAGACGCTCTGTCTGCCTCAAAACCTTTGGTGTTGCAACTTTGGCACTAAATCCCAGTGCTCCTCTTTGCAGCTTTACGAATAAACTCAAAAGATGCTTCAAACAAATAGGTGCAAGTCACAGGGACAAGCATGGGACTCTGACCAGCACAGGATTTGGCATGTTTCCATGGAAAAACATGTTACCAGGTATTAGTATTAGTAGAGAAAAGGCATCGACACCAGTGCCAGGCTGAATTCAGCCTGACGTGTCCAGGAGTGGCACAAGTAAGAGAAAGAGTCCTAAGGAAAACAAACCCAATGCTTTAAACGTTTATAAAAGCCTGCCATCACTAACATCCCCAACCACTCAAAGTTTTGCAATTAGCCAAAACAATCATCCTTCTGCAGAAAGCCTTCTTTCTACATATCCAGCCTTCTGCCCATGGAGGCTCCAGCATCCTGCTGCCTCCTGCTCCCAGAGGACTCATCGCAGGCAGCCGTTTCTCAAAGACTGTCTCAAAGACTTGCTCACAGGGATGTGCATGTGCACCGGCATCCACTTGCCTGGAGCACATCAGCACAGGTACTTTCACAAGTTGGCTCGCTCCTTGGACAAGAAATGGACGTGGCAAGGGAAGGAAGGGAAGGCTACCTCGGAGTCATCGCACCGCTGCAACAACAGCAGCATGGGAGGAGAGAGGAACGATGAGATATGAAAAACCCTTCTGCCTCTCCCAGTTAGACTTGGATTTTGTGGCACTGGGGATGCAGACCCCACAGCACTGCTGGAAAGCAATAGTTAGCAGCCGAATCGCTGAATATTCCAAATGAATTCCAAATTCCTCTAAATCAGCCTGTGTCAGCAAAGGGCAACATTTGAAATGCTGGGAATAATTCTGAGGCACTTACGAGAGGAAGGCAAAGAAACTCAAAACTTGCTGACTCCTCAGTGTTATTTGGGCATCTGATTTTTCCTTTCCTATTTTTAAAGGGAAAATAGTAAAAAAAAAAATGCAACCCTTTTAGTGCTGACAGCTCATGGGTTTCAGAAAGAGGAAAAACAGTAGTAGACCAAGATGTGCAGGGCAAGCAAGTGGTCCTATGCTCACATTTAGAGGAAAAAATAGACAATAAACACTAAATGCAACATACCTCAAAACCTGAGCTTAAAATCCCTCAAATAAACTCAAAAAAATAAAAGGACTCTCCTGCACCTAGCACAGCACTGTGGAGTCTTTCCTCCCCCATCTCTTCCCCACCTGACATTGTGTTTCTTTTCTCATTCTTATGAAGTAATTGAAAGGATGTTGAGGCTTTGGCTTTAACCACAGCAGAGAAATGATGCATTCTGAAATCAGAAGAAAAGGAGGCAAAAAAAAAAAAAAAAAAGAAAGAAAGAAAAAAAAAGAAGGCTCCGATTTTCTCACTCTTCGTGTCAGGTGAGATGAGTCATTTATGCCATAAGACGTTAGTATAGAAGTCTTTTAAGGATTCATAAAAACATAAAGCATGCATAAAAGGTTGTTAAGAGGAGAGGCTTGCAATTAACGAAGTTACTGTATCACTAACATGTATCCACGCTGAAACCACTGAGGGTTTTAAGCCATTTTTACAAATATAATATTCCATTTAAGGCTAAAATCGAGCTCCTTAACAGTAACTGGGAAAACTGCTTGGGAAGGCAGAGCAAAACCTTCAGATTCCTGAGCCAGATGGAGCCACTTTGCCCCCAATCAATCACTGCCTGTTGTTATCCTTAAATGAACCCCAAAATAAAACACATTTCGGGAAATAAACACGAAATCTCTGCTAACCACTCGCCTTTCCGCATTAACATCCTTCCCCCAGACTCTGTGTTTTTAGAAGGAACAGCGAACGTTACCAATAGCAACTGCAAAATGTCCCATCAGATTCAGATGCTGATTGTTCTATACAGAATTGATATGACATAATGGTAATGATTCCAGAAATTAAAATCACTTTATTTCTACAGTTACCACGTGCCAGGCACTGATTTAAATCACTGCTCCTCGCGGGGAGGCACTGACCCCGTGGTGCACCATCTGGATAGGAGCCGGGCCCTGCAAACATCTTTCTTTTTTGCACTGCAACACCGCTTTTTGTTTTAAAGCCAAGACGGGGTTCGATTTCATCCCTTCTGCTCTGACTTGGGCGCCATTCAGCACGCTGCTTTTTGGCCGCAACCTTGAATCCTTGCCCTTACCGTAATGCACCTAATCTAAAAATAAGAGAGTGTCAGGCTGTGCAAAGACACCACTGTAAACAGGATTTAGAGACGTAGTAAGAAGATATTCAAAATAAACATGTCCTGAGGGTGCTGCCTGGGACCACGGACCTTACCGACAACCCTGGTTTCTGCTCAAAGGGCTCAGCTCTGGATTCCATATATACATATATATATATATGTACATATGTACATATGTCCATGCATGTGTTTTATGTGTGATCTATTGTATGAACTGCAAATTAGAAGTTAATTTTGCAGTTCCTGCTGAACTGAGTTTAACGATACCCCTTCTCCAGCACTCCTCCTGGCCATGATACATCTCCCCTTCTTCCTCTGAATTAGCATTGCAGATGAAACTGGATGCCTCGAGGCTTTGTTAAAGCTAGTCTGAATGCAGCCCAGCTAGATCTAGCAAGGATTAAAAGCTGTTCTCTTCCCTGGGATGTTAAATGACCTTATTATGGGAAGAGATTTGGGTTTTCACACTGCTGTGCTCTGCACCACTGGGCGAACCCAGGAGGGACCCAGCAATGCATAAGCCCATGGGCTGAGCCAGCCCTTGCTCCGAGGCAGAGCTTTCTCCAGCCTAGGCACAGGATAACAGGGCTTGGAGGGGGGAGAAAAAGATAAACTTGAAGGAGGTAAGAACTTAATCATGTCAACAATATTCTGCAGCAATATTGCTGGCATGATGTGGTGTATGGAGGTCAGGGAAGGACGCTGGAAGTGAATGCTCATTAGATGTAGTTTTCCCAAGAAAGCTAAATACTCCACAGAACTTCAAATCCGAACTTCTGTGGACTATTACTGTACTTCCTACACTTTAAACATCAACCAGCCCTGCTCCAAAGTCACAGGCCTTCCAAGGTCAGAGAAAAAATTATGACAGATTTTCCAGTGAACAGTGCAGTTGATTTGAAGGGGATAAACATTTTTGCCAAGGATGCCATCTCAGGGCTCAATTAGTGGTCCTTAGAATACCAAGTCCATTGAACTTCTTTCATCGTTATTATTTTTAAATGCAAAAGTATATTCTAGTGGCTTCTGATCCCATGTCCTGCCTGGATGCCCACATCCATAAGGCTGCCAGCAAGACCTTTGCTTGCAGAAGGCATCGATGCCCAGCGTAGCAGCAGCTCACACAGACACTTGCGCACCACTTCACTGCACAGCCCACGGAACGTTTTTAGGTGATCTGATGTTGTTTTGGCTAAATTAGCACGCTTTCAGGAAAGGAGTTAATCCATTTTCTTTTGCAAGATGAGACAGCCGCTCCTCTGTCAAGCAGAGCTCTGCTTCAAATCACTACACAAGCATTAATGTTAATCCCCCGGCTTCCCCGATGCTGCTCCGGGTTATCACCAGCACAAAAGTGAGAAGCAGGGCTTAGGGATGAAGTGGGTTTGGAGGGCGGCAGCACGTGTTTCTGCTTTTCAAGGGTTTGAAGTGGGGTGGTTGCTGCAAAACAGCTCGCACAAACAACCCGGATTAAAAGACACCGGGTCGCAGGCTGGTGGGGGGAGTGAGCAGCAGTATCTGCCTTGCACAAGGGGATTAAGTGCAGCACAGAGATTAAGGCTTGTATTTTCCTAAATGGCCTCTGATTTTGGATGGCTTTTTTATTATTACCCAAGTTTATAGCAGCTGAAGAAACCAGGCATTCACATGTCTCGTTTCAGGCAAGAACAAGAACTGCAGTACTCAGAATTAAAAGCCATTTTTCGGCTATTAGTCCTACTTATTATATGCCTTATTTTCCTGCATTAATTAGGCCAATTAACATTTTCTTACTGCGCTTCAAAGGCGGGCTGTGATGTTTCTTCACAAAAGGCTTAACCAGCACTAAGTAAACTCTCAGCACTGCCACCCAGCCGGCTCCCCAGCCTGGACTGAGCTGCACCCCGGGGTGCTCAGCCCTGCGCTCGCACACTTCAAGCTTCCAGCAAAGTGTGTTTCCTGGCCGGCAGGCAGGTACCAGCGGAGGCTAGATGTAAAAAATCTGCCTCAGAGCCACGCTTCCATCCCCCCAGCACTGCATGCAGGAAGGATGCGTGCGGAGAAAGCGTGCGTCAGGCTGGCACGCGCGGCTGAGCTCACCGAGATGCTTGCGCCCGCGAGCACCGGCTGCTGTAGCCTCGGAGGTGCTGCAGGCGGCCGTCAGAATAAATCAAGCCCGAAGCACGTGGCCAGGATGCTTTTCAGCTGTGCCACCCGCGTGGGGTCACGGCAATTCCCATGGAAGCAGACGTTTTCTTATTTCATCCCAAGGATTTTAAGTACTTTTCAAAAACGTAGCACCAAATCCCTGCTTTCTGCTGCAAGGAAAACTAAGGACATTTAAAAAAAAAAATAAATTGTTGATTTACTAGAAAAGTTCAGCCCTACTTTCCAACATCCCAGTGTTGCTCACGGTCCTGCCCTCACCATGAGCTATGACACGAATTGCTCAGCGCTGGCCCCTCTTGACACTTGAACACAGCATGCTTCTTTTCAGCCTGAATAATTTGAATGAAACGGGCAATTCAGCTGAGCCTACGCAACGCAGTTCACTGCGAGTTCATTTTAATGCCGCCAAACTGCTTTACCTGTCACTGAAACCAAACTGAGTAAAACCGTGGTGTTCTGCAGGGATTTTTGTCCCTGGTTTGGGCATCAGGACGGGCCCTGCCCTGCAGCAGGGGATGGGGAGGTCCATTTCTGCTTCCCACAGCACAGTCGGGAGGCTGGCAGGGCAGCACAGCTCACTTCTGCACCAGAAAGGCCCCATTCAGGGCAGGCAGGACCCAGGGGAATAGAGGGGGGTTCTGCTGGGAGGGGGCTCTCAACCCTTTGCAGGCTGCAGAAGGCATCAGGTCTGGGCTTGCACCCAATTGGGCCAACACATTTTGCAAACTGTCCCCTACAAACCCTTTCCAACGTGAAGCTGAAAGCTCTGTGCCCCCGCAGGAGCATCCAGCCTGGTGGAGGACCACGCCGTTGGGCTTCCTCATTGCACTCACAGCACCTCGGGCTGGAGCGCATCGCCCTGTGTGTCAGTGCTTATACCCACACTGGGATATCCCATACTGGGATAAACAGCACCAGACTGGAAAGGCAGCACTTTAAACCAGTGTGCATTATTACTTGGCATCCCATCCCTGCAAAGACACAGACGTGTCTACGTATAAACGTGCGTATCTACACATTTCAGTGCTTCCTCTCCATTACAGAGGCTTCCCTGCCAGGTGTTCAGAGCAAGATGCTGAATTTGATGATTCCTCCCTACGAGGCTGATGCTCCCTTCATTCCCTTCAGCCAGGGGTAAAATCCTGGAGGATCTCTCTGATCAGGACGCATGGAAATGTGATCCCACCAGAAGAGATCAGATTATGATACCGACATTCAGATGTCTGAAGTGCTTCGTTGGAGATTTATCCGAACGTTGCAAGCTCAGCGTTTTACCCAGAATATCCTGACATTATTTCCCTTAAAGGCCCAGTTCCCGGAGCACTACGAGAGTTTCAGTTTCTTTTAACAGCAACCTATAGAAAAGCAACTTGCAACCTAAATCCTCAAAAACTACAAGATAAAATTTTAAAATGTGAATAAATAATCACTGCTAAATCTCAAACTGTGTTATCCTTAAAACCTCCTGGCTTACAAATCATTTCCATGAGTTACGTAGCCCTGATTTATGTGTTGTCTCATCCCATGCTAGCAACTGGTGGTGCCGCTAGCCAGCCAGCTGTTTGGAAGCAACCGAAAGATGTTGGGAAGGGGGCGTTGGGAGGAGAGAAAAACCCCAGCAATACGAGCTGAAGTGAGAAGAGCTGATTCATAAATCCGAGCTGCACGAATACCGTAATGCCTAACTAGAGCAATTTAATCTCCAACTCCCTCCCAATACTGGGAAGCCTTCAACGAACTGCAGAAATCCAAGGCTCAGCAGCCACAACAATGCTGGGGCCCACGGGGCATATTTTAGGAGAGGAAATTAATAGAACTAAAATGCAAATAATCACCTCCTGAAAGAGCCCGAACGACCTCCAGCAACAAGGCTTGTCCCAGCAGGCTCCATTTCCATTCCTGGGGAGCGAGGCAGCTGGGAATTTCCCTCCCGACTGCCGCAGGTGGGTACGGGATCACAGCAGGAACATCCCCAAGTGAAGTCCCCTTCTGGCTGTCACTTTGCTTTGTTTCAGCCAGCAAGCACCCAAAGCTGAACACCGCTCTGGTTTCTCAGGACTTTAACTTAACTTTTCTTAAACAAGCTCTCCAGGCTTTTTTTGCTGTGGTTCCTGGTGGGGCATCCCTCCTCTCCTCGCTGGTTTGCAGCCACCTGACCATTCCCCCATCCTTTGCCTGCCCCAGGACATTCACCCACTCTTTTCAGAGAATTACAGAATGGTTTGGGTTGGAAGAGACCTTAAAGCCCATTTAATTCAAGCCCCCTGCCACTAGCAGGGACATCTCCCACTAGATCAGGTTGCCCAAAGCACCATCTAACCTGGCCTTGAGCACTTCCAGATACTTCATTACATTCAAACCCATCTTCTTTTTCAACAATTAACAACAACATTGATACTTTTACCCAAAACACAGTAAAATGAAAAAGCCCAGAGAAATGGCCTCATGCTTGCCAGCATCAACACTTGAACTGATCAAAAGATGTGTTTGAAAACAAATACAAGTCTTGCTCCCATGTCCATTAGCTTCTCTTTCATGAACACATGAAGCAAAGAGCTGTGGTTATTCCAGGTTATTCTCCAATGAAAAGTGGTGCTGCGGTCTTAAAATGAACCATATTGTTTCACCAGAAAGAAAAAGCACAAGGGATGCTTAACATCCATGCACACTCATTGCAAAGTACCCTCAGTGCATACACTCACAGAACCTCCACCTCCCATTTTACAAAAAATAAAAATAAAACAGGATATTTTATACAAAAATCAGGTATGTTGTAAGAGCTCTTGGATGACTGCTCATCGATGAGATTACAGCAGAAACCTGGGTAACTTTTAATGGGACAAAGCACTTGAATATGTGCATGAGGATTGCTGGTCCCAGAAGGGAGTGTGATGACCTTATTGTTCTTTTTCTTGAATCCACTACTTTCAGTTTCTACTGCTTTATTACTGTTATTCCTGCTCCTATGGCTTAAATGTGTGAGCTTTAAAACCTTTCAGCTACCACCAATACCCCCAACAAGAAAAAACAGCCAAAAAAAAAAACAACTCGACCTTATGTCAGGTCAAAAAAGATTTACTATTTGTACATGTACAGAAGAAATTTCAAATTTTGCTTCTCAGCATTCTTGTTACGTTTATAGACAACCAGTCAGTATTTCCCAAATCTGTACGTACCCCTGGGAGCTTACATGCTGGATGCTACACCAAGCCCATCCAGCCCGGGTGGTTTCCCCACCACCAGACAGCTCACTTTGGTACGGCCCAGCCCTTCAGCAAGCTTTCTGCATGTGTTTTGCCAAATTTGGGCTTATTTCCACTTTTCTCCTCATGCCAGCAAGTACCTACTTTCCTGCAAAACAGCCAACTGCTCCTAGAAATTTTAGGTATTACACAATACTTAGATTTTCTGTAAAAAGAAAACTTACCCAGGTGATCACTGTACCAAGTCATTATGCTAGATATTCTATTGAACAGCTTGCCACAGCTACCAACAAAATATAATTTATATTTCTTTTAAACGCTACCTTACAAACCAGGATGGACTCAGAGCAGACGAGAGTTTGGGATTCCATTTCCTGCCAGTTCAGATTTTCCAGGAAGGGTCAAAACCACTTTCATGGACCATATTCTACTTACCAAACATCCCTCATTATGCAGCTGGCATGGGGCAAGACAGAGCAGCCAAGTAACCTTAGATAACTGAGGGCTTGCACATCCGTGAGAAGCACCACGTAGCCCAACACTGCTTCAGTTACTGGGATTTTCCTATTGCAGAAGCTCAAATAATAAGAAATTGTCTTTTCTTCCCAGCTGGGGTCTGCAAGGGTTTTGACTCTTTGCCTGAGAACAAGTTATTTTAATTCTGGGTTTAGCTTTACTGCATGCAAGACGGTCACCTCCTTGCCACTGTGGTTTGGCCCCATGCCCACAACATTTGATGCTTTTCTGAAAGCCAGCCCAAGGTGCACTTCTAAGCTGCAAAAACATACTGCTGGTGGAGGGACAGGCATAACAAGATGAAGTGACCCAGCACAGGCATTCAGAAGAGGGAGGATTTATTTCTAAGGACCAGCCGATGGGGTCGGGGGCACCTTGGAGCCCATGACCACCTGTCCCAGCAGCAGGGACAGGAATCTGCTGCCCGGTTTTCTCCCCAGGCTGCTGCTCCCTATGGCTGGGGCTAAGCAACAAGGATGGAGCTTGCAAGGAGATGCCCTTCCTTTGCACCTCCTCTGCAGACAGGGCTCTCGAGCTAACACCAAAAATACCCTTGAATCCAGCCCTGACAGTTGCTCTGGAAACAACACTGCAAGGCAGAGCTTCTGCTAAAGAGAAAGCAACAGGGAAAGCTTTATGCCATCCCAAGTCAACTGCTGAGGTCTCGAATAAATACCATCTGGAGCTCTCTTGCAGACCTGCTGCCATTCCTTTCAGATGCAGGACCCACCTAACATACCGCACAGCAGCTGCAAATCTGGGCAGGCTTCCTGCGAGCTGTGAAGCCGATCGTCTTCACCTGCAGAAAATATTGGCTGTATACAGCACGCCGCAAGCAGGAGGAAGTATGTACAAATTAATTACTTGCCTGAGGCAACTTGATATTTTTCTTAACTAGGTCAAATAAACTGTAGCAAACCACTCTGTCTCCCTCGCCCCTTAAAAAAAATACCGAGCTGCAGGTTTAATGAACTGAGCTTCCTTCCAAAAATAGTTGTGCAGGTTGAGACTGCAGCTTCTCCTATCATGTAAGATGTACAAAAAAAAAAAAAAAAAAAAAAAAAAAGATATAGACAAAAAGAAGTCAATGTTGAGCCTGCTGAGGTCCGACACATACAGCTCCAGCCTTCAGTGCTTCTAACCGCAAGGAACAAATACTGCTTTGATGCATTAGCAATAAGGCCCTTGGATTTTCACCTCTAGGCCATCAGTTCAAGGCCTGAAGGAGCTCTGGTGTTGCTGTTTCAGTCAGAGGGCCTCTGCTGGAAGAATCTGAAGGCATGGGTTCATCTGCCTTGATCCTGTGTCATCACCTACACTGGTGTTAACTGGGAATAACACGCTGCTAAATTGCAGAGGAAACCCTGGCTCTCTTTGGGCACAGAAATACAACCACCAACAGTGCGGGGCCATGAAGGCTTTGGCATCCATGCCCACACAGGGTGAGACAGACGATGGTCTGGCTGTTATCGTCACCACCGATGAGGACACCCCTGGTGACCCTATAGGCAGCTGGGCAGGCTACGCAGGAGGCCCAGTATCAGCAACATGCCTGGGCCGCGTCTGTTCAGGGCCTGACAATGCCAGGCCCCACAGCAAGACCAGGCAGGGCTGGCAGGGCCCTGAGGGATGTGTCCTGGACAGCCTGGACAACGTGTCCTCTGCTTCAGGGACACCTGCGGGATCGGGTAGCTCGCAGCAGGCATTGCTCCTGAGCCCACCTTCGCTCCACAGAGGAGAGGAAAATTTCCCTGACCTGGCACTCTCCCTCTGCCCCTGGAGTGCTGGAAAACCTATTGCACAAGCTCCTGCACGGCTCTAAACTCCATGCTCTCCTCCAAAGGACTGGAAAAGACCATTGGCAGGACCTGAAGCTGTCTAGGAGAATAAATACAGTAAATCCTGAGTCAAGGCCAAAAGATGTAGACCTGTAGAAGTTTTATTCAGCACTGAGAGCCACACAAAGAGTCAGACACCACAAGTGCACCCCCTCCAAAGTTGTTATTGTGGAACCATGCTAAAAAACTGCACTCACCCACTCACAAATTGCCCACCAGGAACCCAGAATCCCTTAGAGACTTACAATCGCTCTGCAGTCTCACTCCCTAATGCTACCCCCGACAGATTCTGCACCCAAGCAGTGTCACACCAGCCAGGCAAATCATGGTTAGAGCCGAACAACTAAAACACATCTGGGGCACATCCGATTCCTTTTGAAGAGAAAGGCATGTATCTGAAACCTTAACGATCTTCCTCAGGGCTGCCAGGCATCCCAGCATATCCTAGTACATCCCAGTACAAATGAGCAGCATAATTTTTTGCCACATCCCCTGACAGCTCTGTTTGTAAGAGCACAGGCTCTTATCCATGCTCTGCTCCCATGAACCAAGCAACGCAGCACCAACAAGCAGAGAGCAGACGGCTGGGCTGTTCACGCTTTTTCAGCAGTTGCAGAGCTTGTTTTAGCCTCTATTCCTGCATGGATATCGCTAGTGTCTCTACCGAATATTCGAGGAGTAAAAAGAGATAGTAAGGAAGAAGAAGAAGAAAGTAATATGAAGGCAATTAACTTACTGAGACAGCAATGCTGTGTTAAAACAAAAACAGTGAAAATTTACTGTCAGGCTAGTTAACAGTCAAGAATGAACAACTGCTTGTATTACCACTGGTGGCCTATAAAAATACTCTCCAAAATATCTGTTGGTCGTCTTCCAGCAGGGATGATGGCAGAGCAACCATGCAGGCAGCTCATGTCGTTTTGAGTCAGACCAGGGTAATATTTGGGCTTCAGCTGCTGCATTTTATCCCTGTTGAAAAGACAGCCCCAAGATGTTCTGCAGTACACAACTTCCCTGCTGCTATTTGTGATTTACTCCCAGATCCTCAAAACCACTTTTGTACAACTACTGGGGCTTCGAGCTCTCAGAAGGCCTCAAATCAAGTCACAGCTGTACATATGGAATTATATTTATTTTTTTAAAAAGTACAAAAGCTCCAAGGATCTAAAAATATTTTTGAAGGGAACAATAAATCCTCCCCCCACTCCTGAAGACTATATCTCAACTTTGCTGATAGTTCCTGAACTACATTCACCTTCAGCAGTAATCAGAAAGATTTGTTAGAAAATTAAATGGAAACAAAAATAGGACCATATGAAAGAATTCTTCTTGCACTGAGCTACAGGACTCAATACTGGAAAATGCTGCAGTTTACAAAGAAGTAAAAAGTGCCCTTTGAATGAGCAGCTGCACTTCACATCTATGTTTAATTGAAAAACAGCTGGGATGAAAAGTGGCTGCTTATCAAGAGCTAATAACTACATTTCCTGCTAATCTACAGCATGCTCCATCAGTGGGGCAATCATACACACACATATATATACACACACAAATAAAAAGATATGGCATGTATTGGTTTTGCAAAATGAGATATTCCAAGGAGGAGTCTGTTCCCCTGGAGGGCTCAGTCAGGCATCTAAACATGCCTAAGCAAATGGCATGACAAGGAAAGCCGTCCGTCTCATGCCAGCAACATCCAGCCCGTGCATGCTCCCACAGCGCGCTGAAGCATCGAGCACAGAGACTGAGGGCTCCTGCTGCTGCTTTCTGGAGGGACCTGGGCATCATCCCACTGCCTTAGGGAGCCAGACAGGTGGTAAGCCCTGCACCAGACAGAATAAATTAGGAGCAAATGCTCTAAGTGCAGTGGGAATAGGGCAGAGGCAAAGAGGCAGGACAGCAGCAGCATTTTGGGCAAAACCCAGTGCTGCCCATCCTGGAGGATGGGGAATGCCCTGACTGCATCTCTCTGTGCCCCACATTCTGCACCGTGGCTGATGGTTGAGCCCTAGCAGCACCACCGAGGGTTTCCTCCCTAACCTCATTATTACCTTGCATTTCTCTGCACTTAACAGCTTAAGCCTCTTATCTTCCACATGCTCTGAGTCCATGCAAATAGCGCTAATAAAAGCAAGGGATTCTCATTGTAGCACAAATCTCTTCTCAGAGCACGGTGGTGGCCTTTTTTCTCTAAGCACCGGGAAACAGCCTGGGAAGACAAAGGAGCACAGCCTCAGAGGACAAAAAAAAATGCACAGACCAGCTAGGATATACCAAGTAGAGCCTTTTATTCGCCTGTCCCAGGCCGGCAGCTCCATCCCTCAGAGTTCAAGTTCAGGCTCAGAGCAATTCCCAGAAGCCAGCTAAGCTTGCTGGGTGTATCTGAACCAGCGTGTTCCTACTTCTACAATTTAATTTCTAAGTCTGAACCCAAAAAATCAAGAAGCAGACTATACTGCCTCTGCTTCCTTATGTTCAAAGGACAAGCAGTGAAGGAATCCAGTCTTCTCCCTGTACTTGCTGCTGCCAGCTGTGCATTGCAGCTACAAAAGTTGTTGGCCAACAAGCTGCTCCCTTTGACTTCAGCATCCCATCTGCTTTCTGCAGGTCGTATCATGGCCTTTAACCTGTGTACTATCTCCCCACCTTTGATCAAGCATCTGGCTAGGTTTAAGGACAATTTATGTACTATCATTGTATTCCTGTGCTTAGCAGATGGAGAATAAAAAACATCAACCAGCAGACAAGGGAGGGGATTGGGAATCAAACTCTGAATCCTCCTCCTGTTTGTCAGCCAGTGGATGAGACGTCTTTTCTCAGCAACCACTTCCCCAATATACGTCCTATTCTCTTCTGTTCTCCCAACACCTGCATAACTCCTGCCCTGAACTTTGCTGCCCTAGAAGAACAGCAATTTAGCAGTGTACCTGCTAACTTAAAACTGCACCAGCTAGGAGGTTTTACCCTGCAGTTAGCCAGAGCAACAAAAAGTAGAGAAAAAATGTACAGAGAAATGCAGTAAGAAGTCTACAGATACTCAGTTTTATCCTAAAGTTGCTTCAGTCACATAGAGATTATTAACTGCCAGCTAATATAGCCTAGAAACAAAAAATTGCCCTTTTCAAAGGCTTTCATTGCACCAGGCTCTGCAGCAGCTTCAGGGTCAGGCGTGCAGCACATCTGCCCATCAATCAGTATTGTGATAATCAGATAATGATAGACTACAAATAACCACCTAATCTGGTTTCCCGGAAAGTTTTGCACAGATTAAAAAGGACAGAACAGCTCCTTGCCCATTAAAGAGGCCAGCACCAATTTGGGGGCTGCACACCGGGCTTCGAAGCTGCTCCTTCACCAGCTTGGGATGCTCCAGGCAGCAGCAGCCAGAGCCTGTGCACACACACAGAGCCCTGCAGTGGTGTTTGCAGAGGGCAGTAGCAGGCAGGCAGACAAATAGCTTTGGCAAGCTGTAATGCAAAGTGTTTCCCAACCCTTTGTCCATTTGCAGTAACTCTGTAGAAATCTGAAAATAAAGTTTGCTGCAGTCACGGGAGCTGCCCCGATCCACTGCCTGCAAGCCAAGGGGGCAGGTGAGACTGGACAGGTCAATGCAAGTCTGATAAACAATTACATTTTATCAGAAAATCACTTTGAAAATTGTATACAAGCCAGTGTTTGAAGAAGCTGTGCAGGCAATTATACCCCCCCCAAAAAAAAAATAAAAAAATATATATTTTGTAGGTATTATTTGGACTTGATGATCTTGAAGGTCTTTTTCCAACTTAAATGATTCATTCTGTCAGTCAATTTCCCCCTTCTTCCCGTGATGTCAGTGAAGTCAGATGTCACCATGTTCACGTGGAACCCTCCGGAGAAACCAATCTCAGCTATTTCACATCCTACCTCAGATGCAAACAGCATGGGCATCCAAATAATCCTGTTAACACGAACTAGATTAATATAGATCACACAACTATTTCAAAGTATGCTTGCATGCATATTCATCTTTATCTGGATAATGTGTAACACCAGCAAAGCCAAGCCCATGTCTAATCAGAAATGCTCTGTTTGAAAGTCCCGAGCTGCCCTTCACACCACACCAGCCAGCATTTGCTCTCCCTCTCCCCCCACCCCCCTTTTTTTTTTACCTCCTTTTCTTTTTTTAAAGACTGTGACTCTTCAAAGAGAATTTTCCACACTTTGGACACATGCTGTGTTTAAAGGCTTGGGAAGCCTTTTTAATTTGAAAAAGACACCACCGAAAACAGAAACACTTGAAAGGAAAAGCACTCAGGAAATATTAATACGAAAGAGGTGGGATCCATGTGTTTTCCTTTGAAAAGTTCTAATATCTGAAAGCTCAAACATACCTTGATAGACAACAGCGGGTCAGCCAGGATGTACGACATGATATTTCTGTTAGCCACAGGTCCTTTCTTCTTTCTTTTTAAATAACTATGCGATGGTTTAAACTCGAGAGACTACTTACAATCCATACTTAATAAGACTGTCATGTTCGAATAGTTGTAGTCTGCATAATCAGTTGTTCATGGATGTATTCAATTATCTAAAATTACAGTATAGGAGGTTGCATTTTCTAGAATATCATTACATATTTTCTTTTTTGAAAGCCAATTTAATGCATAAGAGGATTCAGGACCAGCTTGTGGCCAAGGAAGCCCCTAGAGTAGAGGGACACAAAAAATGTCACGAACTAGCAGCTTCAAAAATTAAGTCCATAAGTCAAAAGCATCCACATCAAGGCATGTGATGAAGCCATTTGTGCACTTCCGAAATATTTTTGAGCTAAAAATGCAAAACATTGCAGCAACTGGTTAAACAGAGCAGACCTTCAGGTTCACAGCCCTTTGCAGGGCATCCAAAACTTGTTACCTTTGCTGTCAACATGGGGCTGAGCACTTCCCCCTCACCTTGGAAGATGCTCAGATGCCTCCTGTTCAAGGAGTAGACCAAGCCCAGCACTGCTCAGTCTGTGAGATGCAACAAGACTGTAGAGCCCAGGTATGAGTAAGGTTGTTTCACGACCTGAGTGCTGACCTGCTTTGAGAAAGAGCTGGAGGAGAAGGGACAGGGAGGGAATGAAAATTCAGATGGTCACAATTTCCTCCTGCATTCAAAATGCTTTTCCAGCGAACAACGGGATGCTCTAGACTTGCAAGGCTAAAATGCTTTTGCAGCTCAAGTATCTCCCTACTGCCTTTCTCATGCATTTACACCCTCAAATGCTATTCTCGACATGTCAACAGTTTCTCAATATTGCTGAAACCACAAATTTACACCAGCTATTTTCTCAAATTTCTCCAGTGACCTCCTAGGCTAATACAAAGCACCTACCGCCCGATGAGTCTCGCTTGGAGGAACAATGAAGGATTCCTCATCAGCATGCTGCAGAGGACAAATCCCACATCTCGAGCTGCCTCAAAAAGCCACAAGCATTCACACTGTCATCAGGAAACGGGGCACGCCTTCAGCTTCCAAAATCACGCCACGCTTTTTATATTGCGTCCCATTAGCTCCGAGATAATAAATAATGCCAACGCACAACACTGACATAACGCTGCTATTATTGGAGCACAAAACACTTATTAATGACATTTGCATGAATTTATTGCAATTATACCAGAAGGGAAACTGCATGGAGAGCTTCAGGTTCTTTTTTCCTGAAGTTCTACAGGGAGTGAAGTGGTGGGAAGTTGGTCCATTAAAGCAGTCTCGTGGTGTATTTAGGTACAGAAAAGCCAACAGTGGAGCTAGCTGCTCAGTCAAGGCTTGCTGGTTAGAAGGTTTGAAGTATGGATGAGTAAGGGTTCTCTGTAAGAACTGTGCCAGGGTCCATACCCCACTGACTCCAAGAGCAAGAAGTAAAGCCTCTTGCCTAAAAGCAGCATCTTTTAGGCAACAAGAGCCAAGCAGCATCCCCAGGCAATAGCTAGGTGCTAAACAATTTGGTAGGAAAAAAATACTGATAATAACAGGGAAAAAAATAGGAAAAAATTACAGCTTCAGAATGACTGACATAGTTTGCCACTATGTTTTGCCAAAAATGCACCCGTGACAAAAGGGGTGGAGTAAGTCAAGAAGTCACCTCTGAGATGCTTTGGGCCAAGCAGCCTTTCTGCAGCTGAGCTCCCCACCTCACCCACAGAATGGAGTGACACCAAGCTACACACCAAAGGAACACACCTGATTAAAGGGGAAATGCTATTCCCAAAACAAGTGGGAAACAGGGACAGAGTGTGTTTTATTCTTTCTCCACTAGGAAAAAAAAAAAAAAAAGATGCAAGTTGGTCTGCAGATCAGGTGAATTCCCTGTGCCAGGGCTGCAAGTGGAGTTAGCAGCTATATCGTGTGCTGGGCAATTATTAACTTTTTGTTAATTCATGAAAAATACATAACACTTGCATACACATCAGGATAAAACAAGTCTTACTGCAATAGCCATGGCAAGAATATCCATGGCAAATTAAGCAAGCACAGAGTACCTGTGTGACAGAGAAAGCAGCAACTGAAAATCAGAGCAATGAATATATTAGTGTGTAGGGGATGGGTGGGATAGTAAATTAAGACCTGTACAGCAACCCCCAGCAGCTAAAGCACAGTTTGAGCCCACAATACAGACCTGAAGACCTGCTCTCCAGCAGTTGAGCAAGCAGCCTTGCTAGTGGCTTAAGTAGCATAGACTGCACAATTTATTTTTGAGCCAATAAAGAAAAACAAATCTGCTGCCCAAATAAACCAGAGGACATTTATACACTTCTAGCAGCAGCTCAAGCTGACAAGATTAGAGCTAAATATTAGCAGAGAGGCAAACAAGGCCCCCATTAGCTGTCATCTGGCCTCCCGATGAGGGACAGGGAAATGAAGTGACATAGGAATGCCACCCAAGTCACCCCCCCAGCTCTGTCCTGGCTTGAGATGGACTGCTGCAGCCCAGCTCCTTGCCTGGGGCAGGTTTTGAGCTGCAGCCCAGCCCAGGGTCTGTCCCACCACGAAGCACAGCAGCAATGCTGCAGGACAGGAGCTGGCCTTGGGAAGATGCCTGCAGACGGCCCCGCTTCTGAGCTCGGCACCTCCCCAGGCAAGTGGGCGATTTCTCCGCACTGAGACAGAGAGAGAAAGGAGGGAGCAGCACTGACTACACGCCTTACTTTTTTCCTATTAAGTGCTCTGCAATAAAGAAACAAGGAGCCTATCCTTGCCAAGGGGCCAACCAAAATGCAACAGCTCCATTTATTAATGCCAAAGCCCATACAACTTCCCCACACTGATTGCATTCAGATACCTTACTGCAATTTGATTTTGCATTTTCACCAGAATTGGGCAGGGCATATTTAACCAAGCTGGTGGACAAACGAGCCAAACTGTGAGGACGTGATGCCAGGGGCAAGCTGCAAGCCTTGCCAATGCAGCCACTGAGCAGGAGAGCGGCATCTGGCACCAAGGCTCTGCATAAAACTTCTAAAGCAATTAAGCTTCAGCCAGCAAAGTTTCCTCCAAAAAAAAGTCAGAAGTAGATTAAGAGGAAACTCAGAAAGAGCAGAATCTCTTGTAAAATATTTGCAGAAATGGAAAAATATGGTAAGTGCTTGCTGTATCCTTGGACCTTATTTCCAATGGTTTAACAAAAGGGATGTTTTCCAGCTCTGTCTTGCTGTGTTTATTACCTCCCAAGATCAATTTTTGCTCTGTACAAAATGACAGGAATCTCTCAGACGTTAGTGAAACTGCATTAAAACTTCCCTTGTCACCTAAGAAAGAAGAACAAGAGTGCTTTGTTTTGTTTTTAAAAAGTGCATTTTATCCGCTTCTGGATTAAAACATTAATGATATCAACATACAATTTGCTTTATGTACTAATGCACTAAACGTTCAAATGCACTCCATGCTGGAAAACAACACAAAAATCTTCCTGTTCACCTCGATGTGTCTCAGGGCCCGCAGCCATTGCACATGGGCATTTCTGGGGAAAGACCATTAGCACAGCACACAGAGCACCTGAAGGAGCTGCTCATTCTTCCTCTCTTCTTATGCATCTCCACTATAGTGAGGAATTATTTCAATACACAGACGTTTTTCCATCTTAACATGGGTGATCTGGGCAGAGTTAAATCTGCCTGGGAGGTTTTTGGTGGAGCCTCAGCTCCCGCCTCTCAGATTTGCACTGCCCCTCGGTGCTTCTGCTGCTTAGAAAAATCACAAGCAGAGATTCAATTCCCAATGAGGTGGGCTTTCAAGGCTCTACACCAAGACCTTTATTTTACGGTTGAGGACAAAAAGAAGGTGACGAAGTGGCACTCCCTTTGCAGACTAAGCTGTGGGAGACCTGCAGAGTTTCCTTAGCACCAGCTGGAGGTTTTGCCTTGTCCTGGTATTTCTTTTAGATGGAGAAAAAAATAAACAACCCATCTTTTTGGTGAAAAAAAAAAACACAAGGATATTTTGTTTCTTCAATCTCTACTGGAGAAGCCACCCAATTCGAATTAAGCTAGTGCCTGAACAGGAATTTTTACTGCTCAACCTACTGCAAAAGGCAGCTCTGGATATGTCAGGGGGACTGCTGGGGATTCCCGGTATTTTTGCGAACAGAAGGTGCACAAATTCAGCAAAGGACGAGTTCTGCAAAACCTCTTCCTCTTCGCTCAGCTCCATTTCAAGCTCCACCTGCTGGACCTGGAGCCAGCTGTTCCTCAAGCTGGGATTTCTGCAGGCTTTGTAACTTTGTCATAGCAGAGAATCTGGGATAAAAAGCATGCAAATGGCTGCTCTCAGAAGACTAGTGACAGAAGAGTTCGTGGCTTCTCACTTTCTCTCCATCTGCTACAAAAGGACAGGAAAAGGGAGAAAGCTCAAAATAGCAATTATTCACTGCCCGACTCTCTATCCTGCTGGGAAGGAGCGGAGCAGCGGCAGCCTGGCAGCCCCGAGGGCTGAGAGCACAAGTGCTGCCAAGGGCTGCAGCAGCACCACGGAGCCGTCTCCTCCGGCTTCTGCAGGTGGGTCACCAAGCCAGGCGGGTCGAGGGCACCTGCTGATGGCTGCAGACACCTCGTGCACCTTAAAAATCCAAGATGGAAACACTAGAGTGGAGATGGAACGATACCGTGGGCATCTACAGAAATTTTTTAAAAAAAAAAAAAAAAAAAAAAACTATGGAAATATGGAAAAATGCTGTTTTTTTACTTGGCAAGGAGTTGTGCTTATTGTCCATCAAGGCATAAAAGTTCTCCCAACAAAAACTGCATGGAAATCCCTGAGCCAGATCATTTCAACTCATAAAGAGGTTTCTGTTCCAGCAAGCCTACTCTACGATGAAGCACAAATGCAAAGGTTGTTGCATTCATATTCACAAACTTCCACTGAAGGAGATAAGAAAACTCTTTGTAGAGACTCCTAAATATGAATCACTACCGTATGTACGTCCATTATTCTCAGTAGAACTAAAACATCGGGGCTACAGAACAACCAAATGTTTTAAGAGAGAACCTTTCAAATTGCTCCAAAATCTCCGAAGCTCAGCTCTGGGAAGTCATTCTGCCTGTCAGTGTAGCCTTTAGTTTGCACTATTTCATTAACACATTTAATTAGACAGCCTGTAACTTATACACGAGATGCTGTTCTGGAATTTCAGACAATCCAGCAGCAAAGGACTTGTGCTGTATTCACAACTGCTGCACCTCGAACCCCAGCCTGGTTGCACGCACCCTTACTCTACCTGAGCACATCGGGGAAGGGAGCAGCCTCGCTGCTGGGTGGGATGGCAGGCTCGGGTCTCTCCTCTTCGGCTCACTCCACCTCTTCCCCAGTTTCAGACTGCACTAAAGCTGCCTGTCTTTGTTAACATTTTTTTCTCCAAACATTTTTAACATTTTTTTTTCTCCAAATAGTCCGTTTTAATGGAGCAAAGTTGCTACATAGTGAAATAAATCCTTTTAAAAGGAAGGGTCTGATAAACCTCAGCTCACCAGCAGACACTCCAGCAGTGCCTTTGCATAGCTTTAGCTGTTCAAGCCACGCAACTTTTCAGGAGACGCTAAAAATAAACCCGGGGTAGAAAAAATAAATCACTAAGTTCCAAGTCAGCTCTTAGAAGATGAAAAGAGGACCGACTCAAGGCCTGCAACACTCAGAGACCTGAGGATATTCAGAGACTAAGCAGAGATCCGAGAGCAATGCCAAGGCATGGAATCAGGAATTGCACAACAGGCAGCGGCTTCCTCAAAATCAGGCTGTATCATGCAAATTGACACCTCAGGTAACACTTACGTCTCCCTCTCTCTTTCCAGTTCTTTATGCAAAGTGCAGAAGATTAGCCCGAGCTTGTTGTGACAATCCACTTTTCTAAAAAAGTCAATACATAAATTCAAGGTATTTACTGTATTTGTTCTTTAAATGATGTACTTTGATCTCCATGCTGATAGCAAGCAAGTAATTGAGGCTAGCCTAAAGCACAGTGGCAGAACATTACTCTGCAGCACAGCACAGAAAGCCAGCAGCTCGGTATATTTGGCATTGCCACATCTGTAGCTACTGAACAGAGAACATAACGTGACCCTTCTGAGTCTGGAAGAGAAAGACTCCAGCTTCCATACTCTTGGCTCCAGCACACAGCTCTCCCCAGCTCTGCAAGTGCTGCATCTTTTCTCATTCTTCTGAAAAAGCAGTCTCACTCAATACATATTTATTTTTTTTTTAATGCAGCTTGTTAAAATGCAAAGAGGCTGAGCTCAACTTTTGACTTCAACACCTCTCACAACACAAGGAAGGCATAGGGGGGACATACCCCCAGTAAAGACCCCAGGATAAGCTGGGGCATGGGCATCCCCACGACACGAGCAGTGGAAGCCAGGGAAGGCTTCTCCTGTTTATGAACTTTACAAAGTTTCAGGGGAAAGCCAGGAATGGAACACAGCTCCCCAAAAAGCAGACCCAGCTCCCTGCCACCTGGACAGCAGGAACGTCTCCAATTCGGAAGTTCACCATAAAGAAGTGACCACGTGTCATCATTTAGCAGTTCACTGTCAGTAGTTCATGAATTATGACCGGAACCATCAGGGGCAACTCATTCTTGCAGCCAGGGATAAGGAAGCAAAGCCCACACTGCTCCCTTCTGAAGCTCAGAGACAACCCTATGAGCTCCCTCTCCCCTCCTCCCCGTTAAAGACGGTGCTCATGCATACCTGCCTGCTTAGGAACGAGGAGCGACAGACAAAAAGCCTGGCTGAGACAGACATTTGCTGAGACAAATTCCAAAATGATCAGATCTTGATTAAGTATGTCTCTCTGGGAAAGCAGCCTCCTTGCCAAAGTCATGTAATAGCACCTGTGGGGACTGCGTCCCAAGACATTCGCACTACAGGCACTGGTCTGCATTCTGACTAGCTCTAAAGTTATCCATAATTGTTTCTATTTAATGTACATTTGATCATTTGTACAATGAATTTGGCAAGTCCCAAATTCAACTCCATCATTATAAATCCACTACTGCGCTTCACGCTGGACTATGAACTCAAAGACAAGACTGTCTCTCATTATGATGTAGATACGCCCTTAATCTTCTCTCGGTAAGGAAATTGTTCTGTTCTCATCACTGTAATAGCCAGTCGTCACATTTATCCTAATGTAAATTCATCTTCCTGGTCATGGGGAACCAGAGCTTTGTAGAGGAGTCGTCGAGGTCCTCCCCAGCTTCCTCTCCCATCCTCCCAGGAGCCCACCTAACGTGCTCTCCTCATGTCTTCCTCAGGGTACTCCTTACACATGCTCCAACAGCAATATAACAGAGAAGCTCAACCAATGACTGATCTTCAGGGCACTCCTTCCTACCCTGCTAATTCCCCTTGAGCTAGATCTCCATTTTCTTGTCTATATTCTCCATGTGACACCAGCAGACACTTGCAGAAATGTGGAGAGTTGAGACCCAAAGTGCTAACCTTGTCTGCAGAATCAGCTCTGACACCAAGCAATTGGGATAACTGCATTCTATCTCCCAATTAATCATACAATAAAATAAGATCATCATCTGGTGGAGATCACCTGAACTTTTGCCTTAACAGTGAGTGACAGAGTAAATCACAGAATCACAGAATTTCTAGGTTGGAAGAGACCTCAAGATCACCTAGTCCAACCTCTGACCTAACACTAACAGTCCCCATTAAACCATATCCCTAAGCTCTACATCTAAACGTCTTTTGAAGACTTCCAGGGATGGTGACTCCACCACTTCCCTGGGCAGCCTGTTCCAATGCCTAACAACCCTTTCAGTAAAGAAGTTCTTCCTAACATCTAACCTAAAGCTGCAAGTCAGTTTGGTGGTCTCTACTGAAGGTCTTAAAAAAGCCAGCGGATGGATTACAAGATACGAGTGAAAACCTGAAACATGTTCCAATGGCCACTGTGTCCTCACCAGTTAAAGGACATATTCACAAGTTTGGGGAAAAGGAGAAAGACGAAGCAGAGTCTAAGAAATATGGCAAGGGAAAGGGCAGATGATAGAAGGACTTCTCACGTCCCATATTAAAACTGTACAGGAAATCCAGGAAGGATAGCATCCCGTATGTTTTCAATACAACTCGCAGGATTTGAGTCTGAAATACAGGAAATCTCATGTTACACGGATGTCTAGCAACCCTACCTCATGGAACACCGTGGGAGCTGGACCAGAGCCTGAATTCCTGCTCTGCTTCCAGCTGATATTACACACATTGAGAGCATACTGGTCAGATCTCAGAGCACAGCAATGCTCAAGCCTTAGCTTGAAAATGGTGGATGGGATCTGCTGTGGTGCTGCACCCCTTCGGTCATATCTAACCCTATATTGAGGCAGGAGAAGGCTCCCAGGCTTGTTTAAGCCATGGGAGAACCTCTTTATGAATCCAACAACCAAGGAGAAGAAAAAGTGGCAACAAACTCCAGGCAGGGCCACGCCAAGCACCTCCTTAGAGCCTCAAGCAGGTAGTTCACAGTAACAGGAACCAGCATGTTGAGAAAGGACAGGGAGTGCTACGGTGCTCAGAAGGGTCTCTCCTCCAGCTGGCTGCATAGGTCACCCCGGTCGAGTCCATAACGCTGTGTGCTAATGCTCCTACTCATTTCATCAACCTTCTTCTCTTGCATTTAACAAATCAGCAGTAGCCTAGCACAGTGACTTCATATCCAGGTGATGCATCTGCCCACAACCACCTCTGGGAGGACAGCTGAGGTTACTGGGGCCCCGTTGGAGAGGGTTGCTCCGCTGGGCTAACAGAGCTGTCTGGACAAGCTGATGGCAGCCTGATCCTTTACTGCAGATCCCTGTGCTTTCTTAGGATTCCTGCTATTAGCCAGAGTAGCACAGAGGTGTTTTCACAGGGCAAGGAAAGCACATGATTAAAAAAAGTCTCAGATCTTCTCTGAGCAGAGAGTTCGGCATTGCTTGCTCTTGCTCAGTGTTCAGCGTGGCTTTGAGTGAGCTGGTCTGGTAGGGCACTACAGATTTGGGAGACTGAGAGATGTCAATATCATCTGGAAACAAATTCAGCTGCTCCAGATGTGGACAGCTTCATGAGGAAAGGGGCCAGTTGTACTCAGTGCAGAACAGCACAACTGCAGTGCCAGCCATGGGCTGTCCTTCCATGCACTGCACCGAGCACTCGGACTGCAGCCTTCCTGTGCAACAGGCATGATCCCGAGATGCAGAGGACGGAGGAAGGATGGAAGCAGGCTTTCCTGCTGGCTGCAAGTCTCCACCAAGCAACAACAACAACAAAAAGGATCAGAACTGGGGAGTCTAGATGAGAGCTGATTACGAGGTGCTCTATGTGGACACCTGCAGGACCGGGTCCATAGCTCCCTGACCAGGAAAAAGATAAAGCAAATGGCAGAGGGTATTTAAAACACAGGTACTTCCCTTTTCTGAGGTCTTTCAGGAAACAAGATACAAACTGCAGCAGGGACACCCTGAGCTTTCACCAGCTGAGTATTCCAGTGGCCAGCAGGCACAAGATGGAAAAGCCAACACTATGAGAGGTGCTGTCTCACAGCCGTGGCTGTAAGGAGGGGTACGGTGGGCTCGTCCTGTGCTCTGGGTGTACAGAGAGCAGGGCTGGAAGGGCACCTGGGCAGGCGCAGCCTTGGCAGATGCTGCAGGCAGGGAGAAGCCGTTCCTGTGTGGAGGAAGAAGAGCTCATCGCTGACATGGAGGGTGTGCAACCACACCAGGAGAAGCTCCCCGTGCCTCAGCAGATTGCACACCCCATTAAAACCAGTAATCGCAAACAGATCTGGCTCCTTCTTACGATGTGCAAGCTAAGGGTCACTCCACAGCAGCCCATGCAGTTCCCGAGGAGTTGCCCTGCCATAACAAGGCAGGGTTTGTGCCGTGCCCGGAGCAGGGCTGCTCGTGCAGCTGCTGCTCAGGCAAGGAGGGGACGCGGCCAACTGAGAGCAAGGGACAGAAGGGAGGAAAAAAAAAAAAAAAAAAAAAAGGCAGCAGTGAGCTGTAGTGATCCAACAGCAATTCTGGGGAAAAGACACCTGAACCCAGCAAGCCTCGAGGGGAATTCTTGCCCGCATGGGCAGGCACGTCCCGGTACCCCTCTCCAAGGCTCCCAAGCCAAGACAAACACGTGCTGTGACAGTCACACCTGCCTGCTCCCCTAGAGCAGCTCCGAGCGATGCCGTGTGCATTTCAACATAACCCAGGCTCGGTTCCTGCCCTGGTGCTTCCAAAAATGCGGGGCCCTGCGGCAGATTGCCCGTCAGGGAGTCGGCAGCCTCTTGAAGCCAGTTATTTCCATTAATTGTGGTTGTTCTACTCGGCCCCTTTTCCAGCAGGCTCTCCCAGCACCTCCTTTTTGGTGCCCTCCCACCCACAGAGCTCCCCAGGCTCTCACTCACGCTCAGGGTCCTGTGGACACCCGGGGTTATGGGGTCAGGGTTATGGGGTCCCTCCCTCATCCTCTCATTTCCAGCCTGGCTGCTTGACCTCACCTACCCCCTGAAGAAATTTCCATTTGGCCCTGATCCCCATGCACATCCGTCTGCCCCTTATCAACCATTTCATCGCTCGACGGTCGAAAGTTGCTCGACTAAAATCAAAACCAAACCCAGCCAATACCTCCAGAGACCCACAGAGACCTCCAGGTAAGTTTTGTCTGCTTTATCAGCTTTCTGTCTCGAATCAAGGTTGGTAGCAAGTCCTATCTATGATTTTAAAGATAGCAAAGCTTTGGCAATGACTCAACCAGCCCTTTTTCAGGTGAGAAAACCTGAGCATCTGCACACCGCTCCTCATGTCTACACCCTGCAAACTGGAGCTCCAGCCACAGCCAGCAGTGTGAGTGACCACAAAACCCCACAAACACCCTAAAAGCAAGCCCTACTGCTCTCCTGCCCAGCCGCTGCTCGGAGGCCCTGCAGATGGGATGTGCAGGAACGCAGCCTCCAAGCTGCACCAGTGCAGCAGCCACATGAAGGAGTCGCTTCTCCTCCTCCTCTCTGTTTTTCTGCAAAACCGAGTAAGGTTTCTTTCAAGGGCAATCTGATCAACTGAGAATGAAACTCCAGCATCAGGCAGGTTTCAAGGTCTGCGTGCCAGACATGGGCTGGCTCTGGGGCAAGGAAACCAAAAGCAAGAGAAATTCTGACCTGTTCAGCAATAACTTTTTTTTTTTTTTTTTTTTCCGTTAACTCTTTCCTGTCAGGGCTTTCTGCAGGAAAGGAGCCACACGCATCCAGGCAGTCCCAGCCCGGACAGCTGGGGAGACCTCTGCCTGCTGCAGGACAGACCCATGGCCAAGAGCGAGCCAAAGGCAGCGCTGCTGCAGCGCCCTTCGCAGGCACAGAGCCACGCACGGGGCTCCTGAAGCAGAGCAGGAGGGGGAAGAAGAAGGAGAAGGAGGGAAGCCCCAGAAGCCCAGCTGCTCCCAAACAACCCCACACTAAAATTTAATAAAAGGTAGGAGCCTGAGTGCAGCCTCTGTTTATTATGGGTGGGCAACTGTATTTCTGTCCTGTGGCTTTCTGTTTTTGCAGATGCATTCCAGCACAAAAGCAGAGGCAATACGCGCCGCTGAGCAGCAGAGTTTATTTTAAGGGATGTAACATTTTCCTGAGAGGATGCTCTATTTGCATCTGCTGCAGGAAACAGTAACACAGGCAGGTGTGTTTCCACCTAAGCCAGAGACAACACAAAATGCACAATGCAAAGCAAACGGTTTTGTCTTGCAAATCTCTGCTCAGTGCGCTAGAGAAAAAAAAAAAAAAAAAGAAAAAAAAAAAAAGAGGGAGGGAGAGGGGCTTTCCCCAGGGCCTGTTTTCTAGCTTATTAGTCCTGCAGATGCTCGAGACCTACTTTGCCAGGAAGGAGCTCCATGCCCACCGGCAGGAGCAGGCAGTCGCAGTCTGCAGGCGTAACCGCTGCCCCGCATTTGCATGCGGGCAGAGCGCCTAATTGCTGCCCTGCGCGCCCTACCTGGCAGGAAGAGCGTGCTCCTTCCAGAAGCACCCTTCAGCAACAAGCTTTTGCTAGGGCCTCCTTCAGGAGCACGCGGTGGTGGTAATTTGGAGGATGGATCAGGTAATTGTATTTAAACGAATGTATCTTTGCATGGTTTGAATGCAGCGTAAGCCACGACGACTCCTTCAGCACGCCACGGCAATTTGAGTTTCCCTTGCAACAATCCCGCTGTGGTTATTTCCTCGGAGCAGCCAGTGCCTCCAGCGCAACAATACAGGGAAGTTTCTGGATGTTAATGAAAGAAATAAAAAAGTTTTAGCTCTCTTTTCTTCCAGCCCTGTACTTTGGGAAGAAATAGCATAAAAATATATATGCCACTCTGCTCTGGCAGGTTATTAACTCATTTTGCAACCGTTTCAATGAGCAAAAGCACGGTGTGGTGGGAAACAGCGCTCACAGACAGCATTAGGTATTTAAAGAGGGGGGAAAAAAGCGAAAATTTTTTTCCCTTTTTTTTTTAAATTAAGTGTAATTACTCTGCTGGCAATCGGTGTCGCAACAGCAGAAGCCAAGTGCTTCAGATCCCAGGGACACTACAGCATTTGTAAGAATAAGCAGCAATATTTAGTGTCATATAGGGCGATGTGCCAGATAGGATGAAAAAGCAAGCATTAACTGCTTGTGGGGTTAGAAGAAAGTTGTCCAGAAATTATGACAGTTTTCTACACCACATCAATATTGTAATAAAAATCTGACTTCAAAGTGTACAAACACAAACTGCTCTGCAGAAGGGCAAAAATCTTTTAGTCAGAAGACAGTGTTTTTAGGAAATGAGATTTTTGACTATTCTTTACAAACTTTTTTGGGAAGACCCAAAGGCTTTATTGCTATTTCTCTTTTCCTTTCCATAGAGGACAATATTCTTCCACTCAGTTTATCCCTAAACGTCCAACAAGCTCTTTTTGGCCCTTGCTACACTTCCCAGAGGTGCTGCAGCCGCAGTTTGGGACTATGACGCCTCTTGCTTATAACAATAACACCCCTATTTCAATGTTATTTATTTTTTTATTTTTTACTCTAATCTCTCTTTTATCACCAGAATACCTTACAAATCTCAATGAAACAACTCTGTTGCTTTGCAACCCTTACACCTTCCTGCTTGTTTTTCCCTTCTGCCTGTTACGGCTCCTGCTTCAGGCTTTACTTTCTGCAAGCAAGGAGCTGCCCATGACCACACAGATGGGCTGCAAAGCCGTGGGCCTGCTCCGGCCTCCAGGCAACGCTGCCTGGAAAACCCTACACAAACACAGTCCAGAACAGTACAGCTTCTATCTCATGCTGAAAATTCAAAAATAGAATTGTTTTCTCTCTGACTTTTCCCGCCTATGTGCTTCAAAGATGGGCAAACAGGCACCAAAGAGCATCTCCAAAAACCCCTTTCTGCTGCCCATGCTCACAGGCACCAAACACGCCCCACTCGCTGCCCCAGAAGAATGAGTTCTCCCTATGGGTGAAGCAGTTTCATAGCAAGGTCACCCATGGGAGAAGAGAGCTTCGTTTACGAAACTTGACTTAATTGCTGACGCGATGAGAGGGATGCGGGCACCGTGCAGGCGCGTGGGAGGCTGCAGGGGAAAGGGCTGGCTGAGCGCAGCTCTGCACGTGGCTCCCTTTGCTTATTGGAAAATTAGAGAGTCGTGCAGCTCCTCCGGTGTTGTGTTACTGACAATAATGTCACTCTGCCCTGCGTTATGCAGTCAAGAATTAAATGATTACATGCTTTCCTTAGGGTCATGCCTACAACGACAGCAGCAGGGGAAAGGCAAGGCCTTTCCACTGTACCCAAAGAGTCAGAATTTCATTTTATTTCATGTACGCAGAGTTACCCCTACAACTGCTTTCTCTTGCAGAACAGCAGCGCTTAATGTCTGTTACAAACTAACAGCAGAGAAAGTCAGAGGCACCAGAGCAGAGCTTTGAAGACAACTCATGCCCTGCCTCCATGGAAAGGTTAAAGGCATCCTTGGGTTAAAAAACCTTGTTGTAAATTGGGGGTGTGAGCTCACTCCCTGCTCCACAGCCCCTACTGCTGTCCCACTGTTTGGGGGTCTCAGTTGTCTGGCTGTAAAATGGACACAATCCCTCCCATCACCTTCCCACAAGAAGGGATGAGGAGTTGAGGGGGTGTCGTATAAGGGACAAAAAGCCTGGAAAAGTGAGGGGAAAGACATAGCACTGCACTCCTGTGACCCCTGCACCACAGCTCCTTCAGGGCTGGGAGAGCAAAGGGGGACTTCAAGGTGCCACATATTCTAAAACAGGTAGGAGCCAAATGCGCTGTGTTATTTTATTATCATTAAATAATGCTTCTATGGCCTTCACCTCTTCCCTCCTTTTTCTTTTTTTCTTTTTTTTTTTTCATTTCTTTTAATATATATTTTTACTGAAGTTTTTCCAAATCACAGCCGAGCGCAGGTAAATCCCTGAGGAGCTCCCTGCCAGGCAGATGGCAGCTCTGCTCTTCCCCTCCGTGCTGCTAAACACGCAGAGCCTCCTGTGACGTGCCATGGTCCAGCCAGCCAGAGAGCAGCAAGAGCATCCTGCAGTGAAAAAAAACAGCATCTGCAGGACAGCCCTGATCCTGCAAGGCTCCTGGCCTGAGGTTGACACCAAGACACCAGCTCTAGAAGTGCTGTCCATTGGTGACAGCGACCTCTCTGCCGCAGCCTAAAGAGAACCAGCCAGCCTCCTGCAGGACGTGAGATGCTTGCTCCCCCGTTGACTCCTTTCCAGGTTAAATGAGCAGGTAACACTTCCCCCCTCCCCGAACATCAAATGCAAATTGAGTGATTTTGCTCTTTGAAGTTATCAGCCATAATCTTCGAGTTTGTCCTTACGTCCAAGCACTTTTTAAAATAATTTATATTAATTGTTCCCACTGCAATTTGGTTCACACCATACTCCCTGCATAAAAAACTCCACCTAAATTCCTGACATGCCCAAACCTTCCATTAATTCATGCCCAGTCGCTCTTGTCTTCATCTCTGGCCCAGTAACACCAGGATTTGTTTAGCTCTGCTCATTCCCCATGGTCCAACACCAGTAGGGCTGCTCCCCTGCTTTGGACCCTGTCCTTGACAGCGTTTCTGCTACACTGACCAAACATTTGGCTTCAGAAGATGTGGTTAACCATAAGATGCACCACGCACCTCCATGTAAGGATTAAAACAAGGTAACAGGCTCTGACACACGCTCATTTTCTCAGAGCTCACAACTCCTGGAGTGGGTACCAGGGTTGTCACCGGGCCCCGCACATCACAGGCTTTGCAGCTCTGTTGCAGCATTAGTGAGTTCATTTAGCTTAAAAAAAGTCTGTCACACAGTCACTGTGGGCATCCCAGTGAAGTGGAGGGGTGCAGCAACTCATGCTAGGACCTGGAGACATGTCACAGGGAGATCCTCATCCCCACAGGTAACAGGTAGAGTGGTTCCTGTGCTTAGGAGCTGGCACCAACCCATGCCAGGAGGGACTCTCTAGGGGTGCAGTGCACAGCGCCACTGCAGCACTAGCAGGCCTTGCAAAAGAGCTGCATTTGGAGAGCAAACGGCCCTAAAGCAAAGCCGTCAGCAAGGGCAGGAAGGAAAGGAGGGGCACCCTGCCAGGATGCCTGGGCTGCGGGCACAGGGGCGATGGCAGCCCAGACCTCCCCCTGCCTCTGCAGGACGCCCTGCTGTGGCTCCTGGCACAGAGCATGCAAGTCCCCAGGTGTTACTAGGAAGGAAAAGGAGTTTGGGTTGATAGTGGAAGTGTTCTGCTGCCACGTGCCACTGCTCTGCACAGATTTCTGTGGTCAGCAGCCCCGCAGGTGCAAGCCCCAGCTCCGCACCTCACACGGTGCTTCCAAAGGTGCACGTGTGTGTGCTGCTCTGTGCATCTGTGCATGCACACATGGCACTTCGGGGCTTTCTAGGAAGCCTGGAAGAAACCCCGAGCTGCTGCCTGCATCGCAAGTGAGCAAGGAGAAGGAATTTCAGCAAGCTGCTGAGAGCCGCAAAGGTTCATTAATCCTCAACCCAAACCAACTGAGGCTACGAAGCTGCCGCAGATGCCACCCGTTTGAGCACCCTGTTCACCAATTCACCCCATTAAATGACACAGCTGTTTTCTCTCCCAGCAAGCTTCAAGCTCCCTTCCCTACACACTGCTACGCAAATAACACCGCTGATTTCCCCACCGGCAATAACTCACACAGCACCCAGCCGCTCCGTGCGGGACAGATGCAGCACCCACCCCTGGCGGCTCTTCCCACCGCACTGCAACCTGCAGGATGCCAACACTGGCCCCGAATCAGAAAAAACATCGAGGATGATGATTAAATACCATATTCTCCGGGATAGCAATTAAATGCACGCTTACAGGCAGGCACATGCTTAAACGCTGTCCTGGATGGTGATGCTTTCTGAAATCAGGGCCCTTTCCAAGGAAGATGCAGTTGCTGGGTGAATCAACACCGACTTGTTTGTGCTGCTGCAGTTTGAGTGCAGGAGCAAACTGGGGAGAGCTGGAGAACTGGGGAACAGCTCAGCCTCCACCGGGAAGCTGGGCTCTTTGCTAGGACCCCACGTACCCCAAATTACTCTCGACATTCCATGAGGCCAGCACAGAAGTGAACAACACTTGTGCCAAACCCAGTCCACCTGCATTCATTCCCACTTTTAGGGTCCCACCTAGCAGGGCAATGGCCCCAAAGCAAAGCAGGGGACACGGAGGCTGCCAGGTGTGCTGGGGTGGCACACAGCGACCAGGGATGTTTCCAAGAAATGGTCACAGCCTCTTCACCACAGTTTATATTAAATCCATTTAATTCTTGCTTTAGCCAGAACTGGCAGCTATTCCCCTCTCCAGCTGTGAATGACAGTGGAGCAGCAAGTGGTTTATTTCTGTTTTCTCACCAGGAGGTGGTGATAGGAAAGGTGCAAGCCCCAGGTGTCCTGCAGCGTCCTGCAGAGCTCCCTGCCCTGCATCCATCCAGACCCCAGGCTTGTTACACACACAGGGGGGTCTCTGCAGCTGGGGGGGCCTGCCCCAGTAACTGGGAGAGGGGCTGGGAAACATCCAAGGGAGAAGAGGAGATCTCTCTTGTTTTTCTTTCAGTAAACAGCTTTAGGAACTGCTCTCTCATGTTGCTGTGAATGGCACAGAACACGGGACGGGCAGCTTAGAGCAAGAGGCTGCCCTAAGGAGTAGCTGCTCTGGCTGCTTTGCTTTGAGCCTCCAGGCAGAGGTAAGCAGAGCCGAGAGCACTTGGGAGCTTGCAGCAAAGCAAGAGGGTTTCGTTGTATTTTTGTTTGTTTGTTTTTAAAAGTAAAAGTGTCTAAGCTGGGTAAAATACAGTCCCTGCTCCAAGCTGTCAGGGACAGGGAATCCACATGGCTTCACAGTTTTTCCACTGGCTCCAGAACTAGCCTGCACAGGCAGGAGAAAACCCAACAGCAACCAGCTTGTCCCATCCCACCCAGCCAGGCACAGGCACTGAGGCCATGGGTGCAAAGATCCACAACACTCCTGTAAGCCTACAGAAGCAAACACAGTCCCCATCAACAGGTTATAGATGGGGAAAAAAAAAAAAGGGGGGAGGGAAAATATTAGATTTAAAAGGCTGCTCTGCTCTCCACCCTGATTCAGCAGTGGTTTACCCAGCTGCAGCCTGTTTACATTTCTAGCAAACTTCATCCTGAGCTCCTTGGGCCAGATATTCTAAGAGAGGAAAGGAACTTTATTTATCATGTACTAGAGAGCAGCACCCAGCGTGAGCTGCTCGAGCCAGGCTTGGAGTGAGATCTCCAGCACTGCACAACCCCCAGGAATTTCTGTAGGCATTTAATGGTGTTTTCTTTTCTTTTTTTGGTAACTTACTCTAAAAAATAGGCGTTCTATAAAATCCCAGAGTTTTCCATCAGACATTCTCATAGATACTGGGGTAGCAGTCAGGCTTCTTGCTTTCATTATGAATGATAGCATCTACAAGAGAACTCAGAACTTGGCAAGTTGAAAGAAAAAGCAGTTCACCTTCAAGTAAGCACTCAGCCACTATTTCTATGAATAATATATTAATTTATTACATGAATAAAATGCAGGAGAACAGAACTTATTAGCAGCTGCACTGTGAATAACCTGCTAGCAATCTAACACTTGAGCCTGAAAAAACCAGCCATATCTAAAAAACTGAAACAAACTTTTTCTCAGTTTTCTAAATTTTTTTTTTTTACGAGTTAAAGCGGTTATAATACCTGTAAGTCCTAAAACACTGCCTCAGTGTCAGATCTGCATGCGTCTGCTTTAATTATACATAGCAGAGATCAAAAACCAGATAATGCACATGGCAGAGCTCTTCAGGACAAGGCATGGACGTGCCAGGTTTGCTCCAGGTTAGTCTTTTCTATGAGCCACATTTTCATCTCTAATTTACTTGGGTCTGTTCCAATCCCACCACTCTATACAGTGAGAACAGAGCTTTAGGTTAATGCTACCTTGCATGCATCGTCACGAAAACCCACACGGTTTAATGCAAACTTTGCCACGGTGCTCATGATAAAGATAAATTTCACTGAATGGCCAAAGCGTTGAGGGTGCAAGTGGGATTTGAGCAACGTGCCAGCTCAAAGTGCTGAAATGAGCAGAAACTGCTCTGGCGTGCAGGCTGCAACCTCCCATCTGAGCACGCAGCACGGGAGAAGTGCGTCAGCTCCTTCTCTTGGTTAAGGAGCCCGAGCAGAACATTCCACCGATGATATCCTCCTATGTCTCTAATACTTTTATTTTCATATTTTCTAGAGAAATAATTCCTGGTGATGCTGCTGCTTCACCTCTTGATTGGAGCAGAAAGGCTTCAGTGCCATTGTGCTCCAAGGGAAAGCAAACAACTCAGCCTTTCAGGGCTGGCTGGCGTGGGAGTGAAACTCCACCTCACTTAAATTATGAAAAACAAAAGCAAGAGCCCCCAGCTCTGAGCCTGAATTACTTATAATTTCCCCTTGCAAAGTGAAGGAAGTATCAGATCCTACATTAACACCATGAGGATGCTGTAGTACAAAGCCCGCAATAATTAGAGAATGTCCAAATTAACAAAAGTCGCAGTCTGGACTCATTCCTCCATTTATGTACATTTTTAAAGGGGTTTAATTAAGCTACCACATCTTAAGACGGGATTTTCAAAGCTATATAAGCAAGTCATAAGAATCCAGGCTGCAAAGGGCAATTCAGGCCACCGTGATTCTTTGAAAATCCTTAATTGGTGTAATAGAATTTATTTTTCTCCTGCAAATTAGACGTATATTTAGCCAAAATAACCTGGAACAGCATGCAGAAATTACCGATGATCATAACCTGAGGGCAGAGTTAAGGTTACAGAGTCAGGATTTACTTATGTTCACTTGTCAACTCTTCAAATACCCAAAACACAGACATCACAAGACAGACAAAAAAGGGAGTCTTCCAGAGCTGTGGCTGGGCAGAGTTGCCCAAGGATGACCAACATATCCATGAAATCAAATCAAATAAACAACCCAATCTGAGACTGGCCAAATTCTTTCACTAAAGCTTTAGATCTGTTTAAGGTATTTAAAATAATCTAAGTCTTTCTATTGGCACAAGCTGTTTAAAACGATCTAAGGCTTTAGATTGGTTTAAGCTGCTTATGCAGCTTTAAGGTTTTAGAAAGGTTTAGACTGCTAAAAACGTTCCCCAAAAACAAGTGGGGTTATTTGCTGGAGCTAGTCATACCACTTCATGGATCTGGTACAAATATAGAAATATACACACAGGAATAAAATTTTGTTTGCAACACTCTGAGTCAAAGTCAGTCAGGGCTAAGTCTACAAATACTGAGTTCACACAAGATTTCTGTTGGCATAAGTTTGGGTTCTGGGAGCAGCACACCCTAGTTAAAGCACCGAGACCTCTGTCATCTTTAGGAAAAAAATGTACCATAGGAAATTTCATGAAACTTGAGGCAACAATTCCTCCCTGTTAAGAAAAAGCAAAGAACGTGAGAGCATGTAATCCCTATAAACTCAGCTGGCCTCTCCCCTTTCCCACCTCTGTATCAACGTTGCCACACTTCCCTAAGGATTACAACCACTGTCAGTCTGTTTGGGGTTATGAAATCCAAGGTGCCCATGGGATGCTCAATGACAAGACCCCATTTGCCATGCAGGTCCTTGCCTCGAGCAATCCCTCCGGACTGCAGTGGGTGCTGGAACCCATGCAGCCACTGGAGCTCTTCCAGGAGGCCATCACAGATCCCACTCTGCTCTTTTGGGTTTTTGCAACCGGGCTCAAAACAACCCTAAACCCCCCGGGGGCTGCAGGCTCTGTGCCCCCCAGCCCCTGCGATCAGAAGCCCAGAGCAGAGCCCCAGCTGCTGGAGCTCAGCCACAAGGACGGAGTCACCGCCTGTCCCCAGGGGAGCTTCGATTTCCTTCCTGAAACACTGCCTGGAAAATCAGGGCAACGCTCCTGCTTGAGGGCACACCTTTCATAAACAGTTGCAAAGCCAGACCTCGTCTCTTTCAGCCACTCAGATGTTATCTTTTCCATTTTCAGTTTCCCTTTCTGCCCCACAGAGGGGACAGTCCCATCCCTCTGTACCATCTAGATGCACAAAATGCAGCCACACTGGGACAAAGAGCCTTGTATATATTTTTTTTAAAAGCCACTTGAGCACAGGCACTGTGGTACACAGCCACCCTCCGCTCTCATTTACACAAACATAAAGGCAGAGCATCTGGCCATGTGTCAAAAGTCTTTAATTACACGATCAAGCTTATCTTAGATATTTATTTATTGAAAGTTGTAAATAACACAAGATTGCGTTCTATCTGATAAACACCACTCGCACAAAGGGAAGTTAAGATTTCTTATTCAACCTAATACTTATTTATTCCTTTTTTTTTTTTTTTTGATTGCTTAACTTTGCAACCTTCATGCAGTATCAATGCGAGTATCCTCCCCACGTGCTCCCACTGTTGCCTATAACTGTTGAGCACCAGGTTCATTTTATGGTTTTTCAACCGAGCAGAACTAAATATGATTTTTCATAATAAAGTCATTCATCCCAATCTGCATTTTTAATTTGGGACTACATTACTTTGGACCCCAAGCAGCTTTTGCAATGGCAAACTCTGAGCAAAAATGGCTAAGAAACATATAAATGCTGACAAAAACAGCAACAGAAACCTATCCTTAGACAGCTGTCTGTCTGAGGATCATCCTGTGATTTGCAAAATCTTCACAAGCAATAGCACCACACCAGGAGACCATGCTGGGAAGCACAAGGCAGCACCAGAACCAATGAGCAGATTTACCCAGGGGGGAAATTATCCCATAGCCCCCTGACATGTTCCTCTTGCCATTGAAATAGGTCCTGACAACCACAGGTACAAAAATCAGAACCTTTGCTTAGCTTTTATCATAAACTTGTCTCGTTCAGTATTCATTAATAAGCTATATTTCTTGAAAATTCAGTATTTGGGGGATTTAGCTACCTTCCTGGTATTCCCCACGCAAATTCGTTTTGCAGAACACTTTCTAGCTCTGCTGCTATTTACATTACCAGCGTTTGGGAGCATCAGTCCCCGCCAGTTGACAAAGCTGTTCACACTGGAGCATGGAAACACAAACGGTACCAGTCAGAGGTGAAGTGAGGACAGAGCTTTTCTCTGCATTACCCCCATGTACACAGCCCATCCCTGCAAAATAAACTTTTTGCACAATTCATGGAAGGGCATCTCCTTTGTTTTTATAACCTACACTGTAGGTTATATTAACCTACTCAGAGTAGGTTATATTTCTATAACCTACTCTGTATTACAAAGCACCCTGGAATCTCCAAGACCAGGATCCCACAAAGGGACCAGGGTCTGGACACAGACAGCAAGAGCCTCAGCCCTTCCCTAAGGGGCCATAACACGAAGACAGACGTTATCCCATTTACTGGTGCAAAACAAAGGTACAGAAAGAAAGAAGAGTGGCTAGAAGTCACGCCAGGGGGCTCGCACCAGGACTACTAATACTAACCCCAGCTCTGACCCAGCCACCCATACCACTGGCCTTTGCATTTTCCCAGTATCCAGCCCCAAACAGCTCTACCCTCACACAGGTGGGGCAGCTCCCCAGGCAGCATCAAAATGTTTTTGCTTTACAGCGTGATGCATTTCTGTAAAAACCAAAATTGCTTGCCTTAATCTGCCTGTAGTGCAGGGAAACCACAAGGGAGTTGGGGAAACATCAGCGCAAGCATCCCCATCGCTGGAGGCTGCGCTCAGCCCCTGGGGAGGGCACACACATGTGCCTGGCTTTGTGGACATGCAAGGGCAAAGAGGAGGAAGAAGAATTTCAGATACCACGCAACCAAGGAGCACAGCTTGCAATGGGACTTTGGCTTCCATGGCGCTTCATGGGAAAAAAGTAAATCCCATTAATTCTTATTGCACAGCATAACAGGGTAAAACCATTTTCTGCCCGTACTGAAAAGCACGCCCTTTGCTCTCACATACCCAAAGTCCACATCCAGCACTCCAAAAAGCAACTCACTCGTTACAACAGCAACACCTTCCATTTGTGACCCTATTTATCTATTTAAGGTCTGCGGGTTACGTTCCGCCAGCAGTGTCCCTGTGCACCCTGTGAGCTGTATGCCCCATCCACCTCCCTTCTGCTCGCTGCTGGATCCGGCCCCAGAGCAGTTCTCACTCCCCCCCTGCAGCGGGTGCTCTTGCTGCCCTTCTCCTGGCACCACACCGCCTCTCCTTGGAGGCAGGGAGCCACCCTAAATATTTTCCTTCAGCCTTCCAGGCGTGCACAGCACCTCTCCTTCCTTTGCTAGGCAGCACGCTTTTTTCCACCGTATATCATTACTGCCTGACGAGTTCAAGTTATAATAAAATGTAACTATCAGAAGTTGCCCATGCTTACTGGAGACGTCCCAGCCGTGCCGGGTCACACGCAGCATTAATTTCTAGCAAATACAGAGAAGAGTTTTCTGGAGAAACCTGGCCAGACTGCTTCTGTACAGCCATTAAAAACAAAACAGCCTGTTTGGCTCGACAATTTTCACTCCCCCCTAAAATTCACTATGGTGCCAGGACCAAAAATAAATAAATAAATAAATCAGGGCAAAGATATGAGTTATAAGCAACCAAAACCAGGATGTCAGCATGGGAACCCACCCGCAGCATTCAGGACTGCGATCCTGTCTGTGACAGCCAACAAGGAATCAGGTTGAGTCCTCAGGGAGAGCGATGAGGGCTAACAAGTGTGGCTTGGGAAACTAAATCTTATGGGCAACTGGGAACTGGCTTTGGAGGATTGCAAACGGCTTGGAAACGGAGGATGTAGGACGGATGCAGGTAAGAGGGACCGGCACCGAGGCAGGAGGGGATGTTGCCTGCACAGCTGGGCAAGGCACAGGGCTCTGTTCTTCCACGCACGAGCATTTATTTAGAAAACCCCACAAGCTCCAACCACACCTCCTTGCCATTTTTTCCTTTGCTTATTTCTAACCTTCTAGAGATTTTGATTTCAAATTCATCATTCAGCAGGAATGCCCGCTGGAGTATATAAAATATGCTTAAGCTCAAAAGGCACCTAAAAAAAGGGGGGGGTTAAAAGTTTTGTTTATAGCGGAGGTGTGTTTTGAAGGACTCTGAGATCATCCCTGACATCATTACAAGCAGCGCTCGCCTTTCTCGTTCGCACTTTAACAGAATGATAAATTCTGCGGTGACTTATTTTCAGCAGATTACTCGTTACATCAGGGTTTACTCACTCCTTTTTACCGGCAGCCCCCAAATGGGGGCCATGAGTCAGCAGCAGCCCTGGGCCCTTCCTCCAGGGATGTGGGAGATGGTCCAGCCACCCGCGGTTGTCTCCTCAGCCAGATTTTATTGACCAAGCTCCTTTAGAAGGTGCCCGTGCATCCCACATCAAGAGCTGCCAGAATGTCGAGATGGCACATGGGAGGGGAAGCGAGCAAGAAGTAGTCTCTCCATCACGTTTTTGTCCCAGCTGTAAAACATCTGGGGCGTTTGAGAGGGTGCTCGACTCATCCAAAGTCCCGTGGGATTCCCACACGGGAGCCCTGGGGCAGCAGGGCTGTGGGATCATCCAGCTGCAGGATGAGTGAGGCTCATCCGCCAGGACCATTAGGGTCGGAGTCATTAGGGCATCCCGGGCCACAACAACACATCCAGCCCCAGCAGGAGCCGTCCCAGCAGCTATTTCTGGGGCTCCCCCTCCCTCTGCTCTCAGGGGACACCAGCAGCATCCCACAGCCCTTGGCTACGAGGGCTTTCACACATGGCTTGCTGAGCCCCGAAGCTGGCCACACCACATGCAGTTATTCAAGTTTTTGGTAACAGCGACTGGTCGCCGCATTCACCTCCCAACAGCCCAGACTCCACCACAACCCCAGGAGCCAGGGATGCTCCTGCTGCTCGCAGCATCATCTGCACAAACCACATCTAACCACGTGGAGCGTCTGTACAGCAAGAGACATGATTCCCGCCCCCCACCCCGTGCATTTTCCTCTGGCACCAGTGCCTGCCCAGCAAATACTCATCTAAAAAAACAAAAGCGAGCAAGCGCTGCTGTCTGCAGTTGGAGCTTAGAGTCACAACTTATTACTTGTATTTTCAATCTGCCAGGGACCCACGCTGAGATCTTGGCCAAATGACTCCCCGCTCCCCCACCCCCATTTCCCACACAGCAGAGAAAGTAAGACACAGAAAGCTTAAATGGGAACAAAAAAAGGCCATGCTGCTTTTTCCCCCCACCTCAGTTCACCACTGAGATCAGAGTTGAGCAAATCCATGACTTACAGAGCTGGTACATTTCCGTTCTTGAAATAAAAGTCTCCAAGCTTCTTAAAGAACTAAAAGAGATCGGAGCTATGAATTGTGCCACCCCTTTTGAAGCAAGACCAGTAATATAGCTAAACATGGATATATAACAACCCACCCTCACCTGATGATCCTCAGATAATGATGTGCACCTTTACGCCATCAAGCAAATCAGCATGTTGGGATGTACAGTTCCTTGGTGCATCCATCCTAGCCAGCATCATACATCTGCCTCAGCTGAGCCAGCTGCAGATATTTAACTTTACATGGAGAAAGGAGATTTCTTTTAGCCACAAACAAGCCTAGTGTGGTTTGCGTTCCTACCAGCACAAGACAGAGGAGCTGTCCCCCAGCTGGTCCAACTGAAAATGCTGGGTTTAGGTCAGCATTAGGTTACTGATCTCCTGGCACCGGTACCTTCCTCACCAGTTCCATGTCATGAGCAGAGATCACCAAGATTTTTGGTAATTGCTGAGCCAGCCCAGGGCCGGGTGGAAATCCAGAACTAAAGTGCACCCCAGGAGCCCTCGAGGCGTCTGTGAAGCCCACCTACAGCCATCAACTTTCCCAGCAATATCCCCATCGCACAACTCGACTGAACAGGCCAGCCACGTTTTCCAGAAATGAGCCAAGATGCTGGAGAACCCATCTGAAAGCCACAGCCTTCCACGTCATCTACATTTACAGAAGTTTTACAACTATTTCCAGCAAAATAATTAACAGCTTCCTTTGTGAGCACGATACTAGCGGGTGACCGGGGCTCCTCGGGGAGTGACAGTCTCTGCCCTTGAGTTTCACTTCCCCTTCTTGGGAGGTGATGAAAGAATACAAGGCGGATTGACGCAGGGCCACCAGCTCCCACCGGTCCCAAGGTACTACAGAGACTCCCTAAAAGGGCAGCTCCACGTGGTGCTCAGCTGCAGCCAGATCTGCAGAGGAGCACGCGGGCTCTTTGCAGCAGGAGACAAAATTTGCTGTGTCCTGCTAACGCTGCCGGGAGGGAGGGTTGGGCAATGCAACGCACGAAGGCTTTTTGTGGCCCCAGAGCAGGAGCTGGTGCCTGACACCACGATGAGGCAATGTTTGGAGATGATTTAGTAGGAAAGGAGCCACCTCCCCTTCCTCCCCCTCCTGAGTCCCCAGCTTGTTTGGGCTTTTTCTCAGGAGCCTTCTCATCCAAACCATTTCCCACCAGCGCTGATGACCGCTGCCAACCTCAGCAAGCTCAGGGCTGGAGACCAGCAGTGATCTCCTACATGGCACCACCCCACAAAAAAACCCACAGAGCAAGCAGGCTAGCCAAGGGGAAGAAATAAAGACCAACCCCCCTGTGTTTCATTGCAGCTGGGAGGAATTGCATCCAGTTGATTAGAAACAAATCTCCAAAAAGAAGAAAAACTAGCACAGCACTGGGTTCGTTGGTACAGCACCAAAACTGGCAAGAGATGAGCATCGCTGGCTCGGCATGAGGGAGCATGAGGATCTGGGGGATTAAATACCTGCTGCCCTCTCACTGGATTTGCCATTTCTGGATGCCTGGAAGGATGAGGCAGGGAGGGAGATGCTCACACAGGGCATCAGACAAGACCCCAGGGCCAGGGACCTTTCTGCTACCTCTGCCTGTCCTCATGAGCAGATATAGACAAAAACCAGGCTTAGAGGAGCGTTTCCTTACCACTGGGTCAAAAGCATATCTTAATCATATTTAAAATCATATTCTCCTGCCTGCACCCCACATCAAACTCAATTTAAAAATATTTGCCTTTAGAAGAAGGGAGGAGGGGGAGAGCAGACTACATATTCAGGTTTGATTACTTTATATCTGTCAGGTTAAATATTCACAAGTTCTCTTTCTAGGAAGCCTCAAGGGGTTGTTTATATAAAATAAGTATTTTATTTTATGTGCTGCCCGCTCTCAGTTTGCACAATTAATCAGGGGTAAACTTTCTGCAGACCCTTTCCTTAACAGCCAAGCAAAAAAAAAAAAAAAAAAAAAACAACAACCCTGCAAATAATCTTGCACACAGACATAACAGAAATACCTTGCTCACAAACACACTTAAATACACCGAGATATAAACACAAACTTCCAGACAAAGGCCTGATTTCTGCCCTCAGAGGTTCACGGGGCTGGATGATCCCAGTGCGGGCAGGATTTGGCCATCGGAGAGGCCACTGCAGTCCCTGCTGCAAGCCCCAGCTTGCAGCTGGGGGAAACCACAGCAGAAAACCCGGAGCCTGAGCGAGAACCAGGGCCAGGTACAGCACAGGGCTGCTGCGGCCGGGGGAAAAACTCCAGCTGCCAGCAAAGGACAAACCTCTGAGGAGAACATCCCAGCGCTGCCCGGATGCCAACACCGAGCGCACGCAAATAAAATTAAGCAGAGGGAAAAGAGAAAGGCTTTGTGCAGGCAAGAAGGTATTCAGGGATATGTTAAAATAGAGGTTGCAATATTAAAAAATAAATACAAATGTATATATATATGCTGTAGCATCAGGTAACGGTGGCTTGGCTATATGTGGGTGAAGGGAAGGGGAGCAGGGCCGCCCAGCATCGCCCCGGGAGGACGGGGCTCCCCACGGAGCAGCCCCACACCGGACCTGCACGCCGCAAGAAATACTGACAACCCACGCACACTGGGAGAAAATGAAGTTGCTGTCAACGGACGATAAATTCATGCGACAGGGAGAGCAAAGGAAGCCGGAGCGGGCGGCGGAGTCGCGGCGAGGACAGGGTTACGGGGCGGCTGCACGCCTGTGACACCGCTGAGGTTACCTCGGCTGGGGAGCTCGCCCATCGCCTGCCCAGTGGCCAAATCCGGCACCCAGGGATGTACACACACACACACATTATATATATATACACACACACAGCAGCAACCTGACACCTTTCGGGGGGAAGCAGAGGCAAAATGGAATCTGGCTTGTGCACCCGCAGTACGGGGGGGACTGGACCATCTGCAAACGCGCACGCAACAAACAAAAAATCACCCCAGTGCCTACCTTTGGTGGGTGCAGGCAGCGGATCCGGAGCTGGCTGGGGTCGGGGGCTGTTCCCGTCTTTATGAAATGTTCGGCTCAGCCGGTGCTATTTGCATTCTTTCATTAGCACCTGTTTCAAGTGAGGAAGGAGAAAGCTCATTATGAGATCAGCTTCCTTTCAAAATAAATTATTAAAAATATAGAGAGATGCACGCTGCCAAATAATAATAACGCTAATAAAAAAAAAAAAAATACATGTACATTAAAGCCCCAAAGTAGGCAGTTTAATAATGGGAGATCTTGCAGGTTGTGAGCATGCTCCAGCCGGAACAAATCCTTCCTCTGTTATTCCTCTGAATAAAAATAAACCACGCTCAAGAAACCCAAACGGAAGCTTCCTCCTAGAATCCCTGCTGCTGAAAAATATGTAATAAATTCAGCCCGAAGACGCAGACTCTAATCAGCAGCTGTTTTCTGGATCCAAAGCCAGCCAAAGCCTCTCTTGTCTTTTCCCACTATGAGTCTGGGCCTTTTTGAAAAGGGTTTTAACCTTTTAAAGATACAGTGCACCAATTATCACTTCTGGAGGACCGTCACCCACAGCACAAATAAATTAATAAAGCGGCAGCAGTGGCACAGTTGGAGCAAGGGGGAGGTGTGTTTTGCATTAGCAGCCCTTCTACATTAATATCGTTATAGATTTTTTTTAATAGGATTCCCCCCCCCCTCCTCTGGGGGGAATAATAATAAACAGAGAACTTGCCACTCGGCTCTTGGATAAATGCACAGTCATTATAAAAATGAACAGCTGCTGGATGCGATTCAGGGAGCTGCATGGCCGCTCCTGATCAGGGTTGAATTGGTTACCACTGATTTTTGGTGTTAACAGTTTCCGTCCCAGGCGGTGGTGTGCGAGGGTTAATGACATGCAGCGAGCAGCTCTGTTAAGTGCTTCCCATCAAACTGAGGCTCGGGCTGCAAAGTTTTAGCTGAGCAGCCCTGGCACAGCAAGAAAGCATTCTGCAAGAGGTGGGATTTCGGTTTTAGCAAACCGCCCCCCTCATCCCCCTCCCCCCATTAATTTAAACCCAGGACCCAGGAGCAGGGCACAGCTTCCTGGGGACAGCACGGAGCCAGCTGGGGCTCCAGGGGGGGGCAGGCCCTCCTAAGCAGCAGGGCCCCAGGCCTGGCACCCCTGGAGGTGTCCCCTGGGGCCACGAGCACCCAGCCCACCTGGGTGCCAGCCTCATTATCCTGGGGAGCAGCAAGCAAGGGGCTATCCCCGGGTGCTGCTCAGTGGCCAGCCCTCTCCGCAGCCCCCGGGCACGCAAACCATGGGAGTGAGCAGTCCTCCCTCCTTCTCCACCCCCCCCCCCCCCCACCTCCACTCCTCCTCCTCCTCAGCAGAAAATCATCATATTTCATGTGTCGCTGCTCCAGCCTCGCCAATTGGCTGGGCACCCGCAGGCGGAAATGTCAGGAGCAGCCCAGCATCGGTGCCGCCCGCAGCCACCCACTCCCCCCGGGTCCCCCTGCAAACCGCAGCCTGGGGGGCACAGGGCTGCCTCTCAAATCGGAGAAAGAGAGGTTTTTAAAACCCTCTGGCTCCGCTCCAGATGGACGCAGGCTGCCAGCAACTTGACCTTGACATGCACACTGGCAAGGAGCATTTTCCAGATGACGGAGACCCAGCCCAGTGGCTCCTCACCAGGCTGCACCCAGCAGTGGTCATGCCACCAGTACCGAAGCTGTCCAGAGGGATGACACCTGGCAAGCAGATTTTCATTTTTCCACCGTTTTCCACACTTGATGTGATCTTTTACAGCTTGCACTCACTTTCTAGACCTTTCAGAACCAGGCAGATCAGCATGGTTCTTTATTTTATTCACTAGAGGAGGTGGGACTTGCAAACATTCAGGCTGAAGCTACCCAATGTACAGCAATGGCTCAAGCAGGGAGGCAGCCCGAAGCTTCTCATCTTCTGGTTGTTCTCAGAGCAGGGGGAAAAAAATCAGTCTTTGGGAGATGAGGCAATGGAGTACAAGAAGCAAATGAATCCTTGTGAAAACTGGCATCTACCTCCCCTGCAAACAGCATCCAGAAACTGAAGGGGGATGCAATCGAGGACACTGGAAAGTCTTCTGCTAAGGAGCAGCTGAGCCATGCTTTCATACTGGCCTCTGTAGCACAACGGGAGTGTAAAAAACAGGGGAAATATGACAGGCAGAAAGCTAACTTATTTTTCTGCCAAAAAAAAAAATATATATATAAAGACAATTTGTGGCATTTATGGCACAATACAGCTTATGAAACCCACAGCTCTCTACTGATCATGAAGAAGTAAACAAAGTGTTATAATGGAAGAATGAAAACCAAAGCTTCCTCATCTGACCTTCTCAGGAGGAGCCCGAAGGCCACGTCCAGGCCCAGCAGGCAGCTCCAGGCTGGGGCAGCCACCAGCGGCCTGCGCCGGCCTCCACCTCCCCGTGGCAAGGCAAGTGCTTTGGCACAGCAGAGACTCATCACCACTGTGTGTCACTGTAGGCATTGAAACAAGTGCAGGAAGAGGGAAGAAAGCAAGATAATCAGGCCATTAAGCCAAAGACCACTGTCCGAGTCCACACAGACACAGCTCTTCATGTTTTTCTTCCCTTTCCCGATTTCAACAAGAAGGCATTTTGGCACATCAGCTAGTCTGTGCCATACATGAGAGATGAGCCAAGATTCTCCTGGCACCAGACTGCTCCATAAAAGAGCACCTGAGTGAATCAATTTGGTTATCAGCGTGGTGTCAACAGATTGGCACCATGCTCCACCAAGGCCACCACCCTCACAAGGGCCCAGCTCTCCACATACCGCCATGCTCCACCGCAGAGACCTTGAGAAGTGACTCGTCTGCTCGGGCCTCATTTTCCACACCCACAAGTCACATGTGAAAATAGCTGTGCTAAGAAAGTTCACTGAAGTGTCAAGTTGACATTTGAACTCCTAAACAACCGATAGCAAAACCAGAGCAGCCGTCACCTCCTAACACAGTGCCCAGCAGTCTACTCAAAAGCCTCATGCAGGTAGGAGCAAATAGCCCAAGCCCTTGAGAACAGGTCACCACACTGCCCAGGGCGAAAGCCTGTTTGAACAAGAGATTTATTTATATATATATTAAGGAAAATACACAATCAGCTTAAAAGCTGCAGTGGTTATACACCTCCACTGCTAATTTTGAGCCCCCATATCAGCCGGCATTTACCTGGCTTCAGCTCTCAGTTTGGAGACCTGGCCATTCTTAAGAGTGCTAAACAAGGAAGGCACAGAGTTGTGTTATTATTCCCCATGAAGTTTCAGTAAAAAGCTTCAAAACAGAGCAGGAGATAGAAGAGACAACATGTTACCAGCTCTGCTCTTACAGACCATTACCATGCTGCTGTTGTCTCCATAAGGGAAGGCTAAGTTTCTCTATACAAGCTCTTCGGCTTTGATGCACATTCCTCCTTTATGATGGCTCAAGCTTCCCTCCGATTTCATGTGATTTTTAAAAGATCCTTCCAGAAAGCCAGATACTAGAAGGCAACACAGAAGTTGCAGCAACAGCACCAGGAGAGCACGACCACCTGATCCCCATCCCCAGAAACAGGACTCAAAGTTATCCTGAAAGCAATTACTTAATGAGGTTTTAATCCTTTTCATGTGTGCCATGTTGAGTTTACATCATCCTTTCTTACAGAAAACAGCACGCATACAACATGCAAGTGCTTTGTACCAATTATCTTCACGCTGTTAGCCTTTATATTTTATTTTTAAAACAGTGATACAAATTCAGCTTTCCTCCACTATCCTGAAACTTTCTGAGCAAGTTCAAAAATCGGTATAAATCAACATTAATGGCAGGGAGAACTTCCTGAATAGCAATGAGAAGACCTGCATCGCAAGTCATCTGTGTCTTCATGCATTAAGCAGGCAGAAACAGGTCTGAAACCTGGAAGACCCCATCCCCTATGGGTGCTCCCTACGCAGCAATGTATACCCTCATTAGAGGTGACACGCTCCACAAAAGCTGAGCTATTAAGTTCTGCAGGGCTTGTTAGTTGGGCTCCATGCTGCACCCAGTCTTGCTGAGAACTTGCAGGACTGCCCAGTCTCCTGGAAAAAGCTGTTAGTTGTTGGGTGTTTTTTAGGCAGGACTTGCTGCTAACATATCCAACTACTGGTGTTATTTGAGAGGTCAAAGAAACACACCATATTTCCATCCTCCTCCTTTTTCTTCCCATGAAAATAACAGAAAAAGTTAATACAATTCATAATAATTCTTCTAAATCAGTTGATATTTCCCTGTTTACGCTTTTGTAAACCCTAAGATGCTTTAACCCTGAGTAGGTGGGGATGAACAAAGGCACAGGGAGCAGCTTGGTTAGAGCTTGTCCCAAACCCCACTGGGATTATCTGAAGGAGGAAATATTCCCCCACACATTGCACAGGATACATCCTTAATGCTGCATGCATGTTGTGCACAGTACAGCATGCATTGCTTAGCCGGTGAGGTTGAGCTCTATTCATGGGAATTCAGTTCAGCACTTTGGTTCTGACATTAAATAGGCATTCTCTTGTGAAAAATGACTAAGAAGCATGTGAAACTCCATAGTTTTTGCCTTAAAGGTATATATCAAGCCTGTTCAACTGCAGGCATATAGTTGTATTTCCTTTTAATTACTAGCTTCAGTAATGCTCCTGGGATCCAAAAGGCAAAGTATGGTGGCTGTTTTTGCTGTTTTAATTCTTACACTTTTTAATAAGCAATAAAAATAGATGCAAAACAGGGTTTTGATTTCAAGTCCTCTGCAACCACTGCCTTCCTGGGACCTAACAGAGCAAAACAAAAAGAATTCCTGGTGCCACTACACAACACATTACATTTGGATTGTACTGCAGTTTAGGTAGATGCAGAAGATAACAGCATGTAGCAGAAGAAAGGATGAGTTGTAACCAGGGGAACAGACCACAAGGCTGTGAGTGCCATCAGAGCCCTGAGTGTTCGTGCTTTAACCAAGCCAGAGGGTTTGGTTAAACCCACATTGCTCGCTGCAGCTGGGGATTTGGCACAACAGCATAGTATGGAGCAGTGCAGGACGGAGAAGATATGAAGGACCACTTTTTGCTGTTCATAGCTGGCTTTTTGTCTTGTAGAGTTACTGCTTGCAGGATAACCCAGCAGCCTGGTCCTTTGATGGACAGTGCCATCAACTCATTCTTGAAATTTTTTGAAAAATAAAAAAGCAATCCAATTACACAAAAATGAGAGCCTGTAGCAAGTGTCAATGGAGTTTGGGTAGGGTGGGCAACTGTCTCCATTTCCCCATCACTGCCCCACAGAAGGGCTAAAGTTTGTTCCCAATGGGGCTGAATCCCACCATGGAGGTGGAGGTTCCCAATCCACCTCTGGGGCTTATGGAAACCACTGGTGCAATGGGACATGGCTATGACAACCAGAGGTAACATCACCTGCCCTGAACTCTGAATGGGTGTCTCAGGGATGGTCATGAGCCTATTATCGACCTCTGTTTATAATGGAAATGATTTGTGTGGCTGTTTTGGATTGGTTTATGTTTGGTTTTGGAGGGGAGAAGGCTGCATTTTCCCCTTTGGAAGGGTGGTAATTCCCTGCTACAACAAAATTTATGCATGCATTTTGGAGTATGCATACATTTGCCTTGGATTCCCATTACATCATCTGTCCTCATTTTAGAATACAAATCTCTAAACATGCATACCTGTCTGTATGCCCAGAATGAGCACATAATAGCTATGACTGATTAAAGAACAGAAGTTTGCAAATTTTTGGATTATTACTTCTAGCTAGTTCTGTGATCTGAAATTGCCATCCGATACCAAATGACGTGTGAATCCCAAAAGATTCAAGTTTCAGATTAGAGAACTGGTTGATATTCAAGGAGAGTTTTTCCTCTCAATTTTCACTGAGCTTCACAACCTAATACTCCCCAGATCAGACATGTTTTTTTCTCAACTAAGCAACTGGTATAAAAATCTACCATCATGTGATGAAGAATGCAAAAGAACAGAAAAGACAGCCGTAAAAGCTTATGAGTGAATAGTCTTGATCTCATGTTTTTGTTTTGGTCACTAAACAGCAATATCTCACCTCAGCATCCATCAGTCAAAGTGACACAGGGATAAGTAACACAGGGATAGGAGCATCACCTCCCCACCGATCCCCACAAAATTTCTCCTTTCTGCTCCCTTGCTACTGGCTGTGATTCTTCTCAGAGCACCTTGTGGGACTTTTTAATGTCCCAATGGCACAAGAGGTTTCAATGATCTCAACTGCCAGGAGTAGAGGGATGAGACGAATGAGCTTCTTCAGAAGAAATCATTTTGTCTAAGTATGGCACTCCGGTAAAGTTTGAAGTTTAATGAATCACATCATCATTCAACTTCACTTCTAGCCTGAATTGCATTAGAAAGGTCTGTAAGAATAGCTAAGTAGTAAGATGGGTTTTGCTTATTATTGTGGTTCTGCCCCCCCACTCCCTCTCCATTTAAATCATTCCTTGTTCTCGTCAAACAGAGAACATTATCAAATTCCTCTACAACATGTACAGGATTGTGTGTTATCCCTCTACAAAGATCCATATTAAACCAACCACAGACAATAACCTCATACCATTCAGTACAGGAAGCATCATAATCTGCCATGCATTAAAGGTCTAAAAAAACCCTGCCTAATGTTAGAAGAGTCTCAAGCTGTTAAGCCACTACTTAACTACGGTAATTCACCATGAAGTCTCTCCCATGGCACAGCTAGGGACTTGTTTTCACTTTCTAATAATGAACACGTGTCTCAGGCATTTAACGAGTTCCCGAAATAAGTGAACCAAAAGGCAGAATCCAAGAGGTTTCAGTGCCCAGAGAGATAAAATAAAAATAAATAAATAAATAAATAAAATCATAATTAAAATAGTGAATGGGCAGAAGAATAAAACAAAGGCTTGGGGTGGTGATAAAATCATTTAGGTGGAATAGGGAGTGTATTGCTTTCCTGTCCCAAAGGGGTTTTGAGCATGACAGAAGGCAGCTGCCCTTGCGGTACATACCTGGGGGTCTACAACTATCCCCCCGCTTAATGTCTTGTATCTTCAGGAATACCAGTCCCTCATCGGGGATCCAACACAGCAGTTATTAAAAAAATGCAAAAACATTGTGCACTTTGGTAGCATTTTCCCCCAAGGATATCAAAACACTGCAGATGTTAATGATACCTTGCTGGTTTATCACAGAATCATCTGTTCAAAGATATGCACAGAGAGGGACAGAGAGGATAAGTGGTGGAGAGAGCTTTATTTTGAGCTAGCAGGGAAAGTCTGTGGGTTTTGACTGTGAGCTCTGCTACAGGGACTGGGCTGGACAGCCCACTTGGTTAGATCTGGAGTTACCATTATCACAGACCTATCACCCAGGTGGATTAACTTTTAAAAATTCTGGAAGTGTTTGGCCTTTATGTCATTTTAGTTCTTTTAATTATCATTATTTTAGATGCCAGCAGGAGCATGTTTATATTCTGTTGCTGCACTAGAGCAGGAGTCAGGGGCCCACAAACCTGCGAACTGTGCAGCCTTTGCCTTCTGGTCCTGCTGCTGTAATAGAGGACACGCGGTGCAGCCTCCAGGCTTGTGCCAGCACAGTGCTGTGCAGAGGAAGTCTTGCCAAGCAGAAAAACCATAGGGCAGAGGCTTCATTTAGAGAAAACCAGACCCAGCCACTATGAAAACTACATTTTGTGGATCTAGATAAAAACTCTGCTGTGCTTCAGAGGTAACCATATTTCTAACACAGCAAAGTGCTTCCTTCCTAATCAGATTTGGCAAACTGGACTTAGTGCCTTTCCCTGCACCCGTCACTTCACAGTTACCCAAGTATAGATGTTCTTCCAGTTTGGAGCTGCAACATCTTAGAAGATTAAAAAATAGCAGTGGCTGAATCCTGGTCTTGTGGAGACACAACATACACAACATTCGGCCATGAGGAAGGATGGTCAAAGAATGCTGGGTTGCTCATAACCCCAAAGCCAGAAAGTTTGGAAAATGGGGCAGCCCAAGCTGCAGGTCTAAACTACAACCTGAGGATGGTCCCTGTCTCAGGCTGTCCTCTGAACTCAGCCCAAGCATGAGTGGCAGGAGACCTCATCCAGACCAGAACCACTCTAGGAGCAAGGAAGCAGAACAGATACTGCAGCCCCCTGAAGGATTAGGAGGTTTGCATCCACCCTGAGCTAACTCACCTCACCAAATGTAACAACCAAAGGCAGCCCTCTGCTGTGGCCACGATGACTATTTTGCTTTTAAAATGACATTGACCTGAGTGCACCCAGCAAGCAACACTGCCAGTGACACCTCCCATATAATGGGGTCCATGGTTGAATTTAAACATCAAGTGCAGCGGAGACCTGGTGTTTGAATTTAAAGTATGAACATTCAGAATTAAAAGCACAAGTCTGCAAATGTTAAATGACAAATGTGGTGTTTCCTCCTAGTTTTCATGGTTTGCAGTTGCTCATCATGGTAAATGCTGCAGCTTAGGTTTCACTCCTGCCATTCTTTCTGGGTGCAGTTTCTTGTGTGCACACATTAGGGAGAGCCCTTCCATTCAAACTAGGTAATCCTGAGTAGAAAACACCTACACAATGGGATTCAAAACCAGGCACTGAAAACTTTTGTTATGTTTGAGTTGCTTATTGAAATACTTCTGTGCATTACACTCATTGGAGTGTTTTAAACAGTAGAAAGTCAGAGACAAAAAAAAATACTTTGGAATTTTTAGGTTAAGATCTGCAGCAAAGCTTTGTTTCAAATTGGGCTTACAGAAAGAAAAATATATTTTGGCTGAAAGCCAATTTTTAAATTTCTAATTAAACTTTTTCATAGCCTAACCCTTGATAATTTATATAACCCATTACACTAAAGGGGTTTAGAGAGAGCCCTGCACCAGATCAGGCAGAAATAACCAGAGTTCAAAGGATTTGCTCTCGATTAACCCTAGAGAAAATGAGTTCAGCAACAAGCAAGGGATGGTAGTAGATGGTAAGAACTCAGAAATGTATTTTAGAAGGCTGAGTAAACACTGGCTTGGTAGATTTTACCAGTCAGAGATAGGCCGGTAAAGTTGGTTATTCACATAAAGAAATATGAGTTTTACGTTAATACCAAGAAGCAACCAGCATACAAGAGAATTCAAGCGTGTAAGAAGTCATATCTTTTTATTAAACTAACTAAACTGACTGGAACTGAAATAAATGGACCAGCATGCCTAAGCCCTTGCCTGTTTTTATCAGTCTTACCAGCTGGTCCACTGAAAGATATGGCCAGTCCTTATAAACTGCTTCAATACCTTAGACTAGCATGGCGACAGCAAAATACTACCTCATTAACATGTACAAAGCATCCATATTTGGGTTTTCAGAAAGCCTATTACCAACTTTATAAGCATTACCTCTATCTTTAGCATAACTCCTTTACTTCCAGCTAAACAACCAAGACTGCCTGTAGAAGCCATCACTGAGAAGAAATTAGTGAAAACATCCATCGCTGAAACAATTAAGTTTACATTAAATAACTCACATCATCACACTCAAGGGAAATGGCATATGCTGGCCTGGTTCAGTCCCAAAGGGCTGGTGTAGGAGGTCCCTTCTGTCCCAGCCTGGAGAGGTCACCCTGCCCTTTCTGCCCCCAAACGCCAACCCCAGGCTCCTAGTCAATCAGATTTTGCAGTGCTACATGCAGATTTTTCTGCTTCGCCTCACATGCTGCCAGCCGTGGCAAGTGAGAAATGAGTGACCGTCTCCTGGCTGAAACCCACGTCCGAGTTATTTATTGTTTTACTGCAGAATGTTCTACTACCAAGCCATGACCAGGGCAGTGTGGAGAGGCTCAGCACCTAAGAGGGCCTGGGGCATACAACAGCAAGAGCTGGAAATTAGAAATTAGGGCCAACATATGCAGAAGTGATTCTGGTTTGTTTAGCTGGCAGTTTAGGAGTGATACTCCTATGAATCAGCGCTGTTTTGCTGACCCTTAGCAGCTAGTAATTAAGTTTTAGTCCTGCATAGGAGCTAAAACATATTTACAGAATTAGCTACTTGCACATTAATGCATGTACATGTTTCACTGTATAAAATACATTCAGGAACATCTTGAACCTAGTGGCATTTTTAGTCCCAAATGCCTAATGGAACTGAGTGTGAATAGCAAAACTTAGATAAACTTATCAAGTTAATTGCAATGATACAATTAATAAAAATGTAATTTAAATTTTTGATATTTTTCAAAAGGAAAAGCTCTAATAAATGAAGGCAACTTAGCAAAATCATTTGTGATAAGCTTAGGCAGGGGAACAGAAACAGTGACTGGAGTTTCTTTAGCTAGTGGGTGCAAAGATTAGTAGGAGTTTGCATCCTGTACAAAGCAACAGGGCAGAGGAATCATGAAGAAAAGCTCCAGAATAACTGGATAAGTAAATCTCTCTCAAAGGTTACCAGGTGTAAGTGTAGAAGTGGGATTACAAATAGAATCACTCCAAGAGTTGGACTTCAAACCAATTTCACGTGATTTTTAGAATGCAAACCAGGATGATTAAGTAAAATGCCTGATATGATGCTGAGAAATGTCATCAATGAAATATCACACAGGGCAAGTGGAATGACTGAGGAGACCAGAGCAATAACACCAGGATGGAGCCTCATGGTGCGGATGATGAGCAAGCTCATGAGCAAAAGAAGGAAAAAGCATTCTGCTGCTAGCTAGGAGTTCTTTGGTTAGAAAAAGAGGCTTTGGAAAGAGGCTTTGGAAAGAGACTTGAGTGCGCAAAAGGGTGATGGTAACCAACAGGAAACAGAAAATGAAAATTTCATTTTAAAACATTCAGCAAGATGTGTTTCTTCAGAAGCAGATGTCAGAAGACATCCATGCTGCTATATAAGTCCCTGGTATGACCTCACCCAAGATCTTTTTAACCACGTCGCAGAAATGATTTCTGCAAAGATGCCAAGAACTATAGCAATAATCAATCAAGCGACAGAGAACATACATTGCAATGGAAGACTAACAGAAGACCAGTTTGTTTGACCTAGCAAGATACAAGCTGAGAGGAGAAGAGCTGTTTCAAGGACAATATTGGCACAAGATCAAATAGAGATAGCACAGCCAAGGATTGAATTTAGTCTGGAAGTCTGGCATAGCCTTCAATGTTTCTCTCACAAGAGCAAAGGCAAAAAGCTACAAGAGAAAACCTGGTCCGTTTGCAAGAAACCTGTAGTAAAGTCTTGGCTCTAGGTCAGAGCAGGTGCTGCTTGGCCCATCTGCACACACCAGGGTTTGGGCTCACAGCAAAGTCCCACCACATGCCGTGGTTGTCTGCTGGCACAATGATATCCCAACCATCCTCAAAGCAGGAGCAAGAGTGTGGTTCCTCCATGGCTTCATAAACCGTGTTTGTAGTGAACGGTGTAGGTTAGCCATGCATAACAATACAGGTGAAAAATATTAAAAAACCCACAATGGAACAAGGAGGAAACACGAAAAATTCAACAAGATTGTCAAGGATAAACATCAACTGCGGTGCAGGAAGAAGCTGGCCTGCTGTGAGAGCCAAAGTCAAACCAAGCCAAAACCAAATGCAAACCTGCAGCTAAGACAAAACAATTAGATTGCACTGATCTGGAACTGGGCTAAAAGTCTTTGTTTTCTTCAGCAAGTATATTTTAGAGGACAGATTCTTGGTGTAAGTAGAAGATTTAAACCATATTTAGCATTCGCTTTTCTTTTGCATGGCTCAAAGATAAACAGTCCCACTGGTTTGTTTGATTCAGAAGGAACAAAATAGCACTACTGTTAAATTTTTAAGGTGAGAATTCACACATTTTCCTTTGTCCAACACTTCTTATTCAAAATAACATCCTGCTCAGATCAAGAAATTTTTCTAATTAGAATCAAAACTGCATCAAGCATCTCACTATTCATCTTGAGATTAATATTTGCACAATACTGAGCTTGACATTTATTGCAGCTTGACCATTGGAAAAAGCAAACCAACTTGTGGTTTACAAATTTTTTTTTCCTCTTACCTCGAGTTCTGATAACATTTTGCAGCTTCCCATCTAGTCAAACTCTGTTCACTGTGAAAGTCACTTTAATTGAATCTGATGGCCAGCAGCCCCAGCCCATAGGCTAGCAAACCAGCACAGCCCCTTCAAACAGGGATCTGCCCCAGAACAGGCTGGGTGCATGTGGCTTGAACAGAGTATGACATTTCCTGCTGTTACAGCAAAGCACATCTGAGAGTCAAAAATAACATCACAGCATGGAAAATCTATGCTTCCTCCTGTTGACCCTAATCCAGGTGAGCCCAGCTGTGGCTGATGGAAAATTAAATATTAGCTTGCAAGTGTTGCACTAGTCCTATTAGGGGTGGAGCTAGCAGTATCATTTTGGAGACAAAAGGAAAAAAAAAAAAAAAAAAGCTATTTTATGAGGTTGGGAATTGGATTTCACCCTGAAGGCCTGAATTCAGAATTAGAAGTTGCTGAAGCCAAGTTTTTCACTTCTGGCCCTCCAAGAGTGCTCTCTAATTTCTGAGGTCCCAGGCTAAAATGCCTTTGCCCAAGTGCAGGCTCTGGCTGAAGTGCATGGCAGCTGTGTTTGCTTCTTCTCTAAAGCACCAGGTCATAAAAAATCCCCACAGGCTGGGCATTTGTTATTGACATTGCTCTTCGCTCAATTTTATCAACTCAGGGCAACAGCAACAGCAATGCTATCTCAGATCCCTGGACTAACGCATTGCTGATCCTCAGCCCTAGAGAAGTTTATAAATAAATTAATAATCCTTCTGTCAGAATGGGTTTTGAACAATAAACAACAAATGATGGGTGATGACAAGAGGGTATAAACAACGAATAAGATAAAATACGGAGAAACTAGCCAGCCAACTGTCCTGTGTAATTTCTGCAGCAAGAATCCTATTGCAACTCGTGCATGAAAATGAATTTGCAGACTGCACCATAACCTCAGTTTTGGCAGGAGAGTTTTACTCGTGAATGCTGTATTCATTCCATTTCGTTTGCATGGGATATTTACAAGAATTACATTTGAAATGAGAGGAAAACAATCCTCTCTTAGCCATAAAGCAGTGTTAGGAATAAAAGTGTTAAGTATTTTCAAATGTATCCAGCTATAAAACTTATCCAAGTACCTCTGACAGAATTGAGATTTACTGACAAAAATAGTCCAACAAACATGATTTGTGGATATAATTCACATGTCTATAAAGAAAACTTTTGCATCTCTTAGAAAGTAAATGTTCAGGGTCACAGCTTGGGTCCTCTCTGCTGAGTAAATTGCTGTCAAAATAATGGACATTTCTGTGATGAGAAAGCCAACAAAACTTGAGAACATGAGAAAGAACATGAACAGGAGAGAGCCAACAAAATCTGAACTCTTTCTTGGGTTTCTGTAATAATCCTTAGGAAGGGTTATTACAGGGGGAAAGTGTGTGTGTGGGGGGGGGGCGTTGGGAAGGGGGAAATCAAGCTAATGCTATTACTGTAACTAAGATGTAAAAATGTTCCTGTTTCTTCTATGACATTTGCACACTTGAAGAGAACTTCCTACAGGTCAGGGTCATTTAGAAGAGCGGAAAAGGAGAAGCAGAGAGGTTGCAGCCTGGTGCCTACCTCTCACATGAGGAACTGTGGCCCTACTGCTTGTCCAGGGGCTGTGTCGCTTTGCAGAGGTGCTGGGGGCTGCAGCACTTTTTTGCTCTCCCTGTGCACATCTCCACAGAAGCACTCTTGCCTGCAGCAATCCTTTGTGTGTCATTTTGAAATACACTGTATATAGATACGGACTTTGTAAGAGTCCTTTCTGTAAACCACTCTTAAAACATAGACCATTTTTTTTGGTTCATTTGCCAAGTAATATTTATACAATGCTGTTCGTCAGAGAAGAGCTCAAATCAGTTAAAGAGAGACATTCAGACTGGTGCTTTGGATCCCTCTACTTCAGAAGAAGAAAAGGAAAAGGAAGCCCACTAAAACAAGAAAAGGAAGCCAATCATCAAAGCAGGAGAAGACCCTTGTGTTTTTTTCTGAGGGGATATCATTTAGGCAGAGGTACTGTGGAGCCAAGGCTTAGGAGAAAGTCCTGCTCCAGCTGGACCTCACAGGTCGGTGCCTCCAGCTGTGTGCCCCCACTCACCACCACTCTCCCTCCAACAGCTGGGGAAACTAAAGGCTCCTCACATATCATCACAGTTTTATCTAACCGTGCATATATATCAATGAAGAAGCAGTCTGAAAACTCTAGTTGCATAGGGTCATTTGAACTGGAAGCCTCAGCTGAGCTGCAATCAGCTGCACAGACAGCCACGGTCAGCAGGAAAGCTGCTCATGGAGCCTACAAGTGCTATCTCTGTATGCAGCATTTGGTGCACTGTCATGATTTAGTAATCAGATTTCATATTTTTTAATTATTTTTCTTTGCAATATGACTGTACAAGTTCCACCCTATCCACTCCTTTGCATTTAAAGTCATAACTAGCCACTTGTTTGTATTGTCTCTCATTAAATTTGTCTATCTTGTATTGGAGATTCCCATAGATGTTTTTCTATTGACCATATTCTGACTCTAAAATCCAAGGAGAGAGCAGCCAAGGAAACTTGTAGTCAATGAAAGTGCACTGACACCATCTACCCTAGCCTCTGACCTTCCAAGGCAGGAGGTTTTCATTCATTTTGCTCCCTTCTGAAAGTTCAGGAGCAGATGCTTTAGGTTAGGACTAAGCCCTCTTGAAAGGGGAGGCTCTCTCCAAGAATAAATTTAAATTCTCCCATGCAGTCTCTGCACATATTTGTCATCCTATCTTTCCCAGCTTGGATTAATTAAAAAAATAAAAGCACAACTGAATCTGGAAGTCAAATTTCTCTGGAGTGAGAACTGAGGGTTCTTAATTCCAGATCCACTGTTAAATGGTAAAGAGTAACAAGAAGCAATGGATAATTACCTCCAGTAATCTTTACCTCCAGCAAAGAGCCTCATGTCAGCCCCCCTGCTGCTCTAACACCAAGGTTTCAGTGGTCATTTCCCACCAGAAACCTGTCCCCGTGCTGGTCCAGCCTGCAAATAACCCTAGAACATCCCAAAAGGCTGGAGACAGAGGAAGCAGTTTTACACTGACAGCCAGGAGAATTGGAAACTGAAACTCAGGCGTGCAAACACCCAAGCCAGCCTCACAGCTGCTGGACGAGGCATCTCAGCAGGATTTCCGAAAGAACTAACTCGCACAATGATTTGCAATATTGAGTCCTGAGAATGAGAAGGTTTCAAGACAGCAGCCTGCATGCAGCCACAGATGGGCTTGGCAGAGGCAATCCCAGTGAAATAACACCCAGTGATGCAATGGATCTCCCCAAGTAATAAGGATAAAACAAGACTTTGCCCAGCTTGAAATGCAAGTCCCTGCAGGTTACTGTCACACCTTTCCTTTCTCAACGCTAGTAACAATAGTGTTTAGCTTTTCTTTTTAATTGCATAAACTTCCCTAGAGCATCATCAATACAAGAGAAACTGAATTGCATTTAGTGACCTTCTGCAAAAAGGGAAAAACACCTCGGGGAGTGTTGGGTTTTTGTTTGCTTGTTTTTTATTGCCTTTTTTTTTTTTTTTTTTTTTTTAAATAGAAAGGAAACTTTTAACAGTTCCCTAAATAAAACAAGGGAAGGGGTTGGGTGCTGCCATGCCATTTATCTCATCAATACACTTCCCCATGTAAATGCCTGTTAGCAAGTGACAAGTGAGTGTAAAAAAAACAGAGGCAACGGTTTGACAGGTATCTTGTGCATTTTATCAAAGTAAATTGGATCCAGAAACATGAAAAATAGGTTTTGCAATACGCACTAGCTTCAGGGGGTTCAATTCTGGTTTCTGTATGACTGGGTGAAAGCCAGCCCACAGGACAGCCTGACAGACAGCTCTTTAAACTACCTGTTACAGCACCCTCACATCTGCACATCGAGGGTCCTGTGCACAGGGTGTTCAGATGCCATCCCCCTTCCCAGCTCAAACCGCTTTGCTGTAGATCCGCCACTGGCAAACAAAATATAAACAAGCTTTAAAGTCACAAGAGCTCGGTGACAAGGCACTTCAAAGCCTGACTCCCTGTGCACAGGCTCCAGTGCACACATTAAAATACTCATTTTTTCTCCGCTCTTCGATTTTCATCCTTTCTACTGCTTGCACAGCCGCAGTGGTGGTTTGCTGCTCTCCAAATACCACTCACACACACCAGAAACCTTTAATTAGGCAGCAGCTCTGGGCTCTGAGCACCTGAAGCTGCATGTTTGGCTTTGGGAAGCGAAGCTCTTTGCCTCCATGAGATGGGAACAGCAACTGGGAGGAAGAGGGGCTGGAGGAGGCCTGGCAGCACCCCCTGGGGTGCTGCCCTCACGGGTCTCCCTGTTTTTTAATGGCATCATTGAATCCGAGTTACTTCTGAATGTTGCAATTAATTTAAGCTGCTTAAATTTTGTGTGGTGTCACATGTAGCCATAATATGGCTTGCTGCCACCCCAGGTGTATTAATAGCAACCTGAAGTTATTGATAACTGGAGCCTTGCAGCTGATCTGTGTCCTCCACCTGGGGGTCTCCATGTGCTGGTAGATGTCCATGTCTCTTTCCAGCAGGAGTACGTCTGTCTATGATGTGGAGATGGGAAAAAGCCAGGCTGAGGCTGGCTGGGGGCCTTCAACCAGCCTGAGGGCAGAGCCCTGACACCGTGCCCAAATGCTGGGTCCTGCAGAGGCTGGAGGAAGCTCTCCTTCCAGAGGTGAAACTACTCACCTCTTCTTCACGTGTGAAAGCAAGCATAATATTCAAACTTGAAAAATACAGATTTTTTGTTTGAACCCCCCCCCAATCATTTTATACCAGTGGCAAGACCCAAAACTTTCTGCTGGTGGGTGGTGGGGTGGGATGAGAGAAAAATTCATTACGAGATGAAAGGTTTCACACTTCTCCCTCCAGCTAAAATCTGCACCAACTCTGCGTTACTCAGTTTATACTATGAGGGTGTCAGCTACCCATGTCCCACCTACCCCATTGCAAAAACTTCCACCATTTATGGGGAAAAAAGTTGGTAAAGCCCCAATTTGAGAATGTATTTTCAAAGCATCTCCCCCAAAAAAGTTTGTTACTTGAAACAGTAAAGAAATCAGAAATCAACTTTGCTTTGTCATCCTCTGCTAGAGGCAGATGAGGAGACCCTCAAAACACCATTACTGCAAGCAGTGTGTTAACACATGAAGTTTGGCTTGGGGCAGTAAGCCCAGATCGCACTTGTCCTGGTTTCAGTTAGCACAGAATTAATTTTCTTCCTAGTAGCTGGTGGAATGCTGTGTTTTGGCTTAGAATGAGAAGAGTGCTGATAACACCCCGATGCTTTAATTGTTGCAGAGCAGTGCTTATACTAAGCCAAGGACATCTCAGCCTTTGCTCTGTCCTGCCAACGGGCAGGCTGGGGGGTGCAGTAAGAGCTGGGAGGGGACAGACCCAGGACAGGTGACCCAAACTAGCCAAAGGGGTATTCCATACCATCTGACGTCATGCTAAACAATATATAGGGGTGGCTAGCCGGGGGGAGGGGGCCGGACTGCTCGGGGTTAGGCTGGGCATCGGTCAGCGGGTGGTGAGCAATTGCATTGTGCATCACTTGTTTGTACATACTATTATTACTTTCGTATTATCACCATTGTATCATCATTATTATTATTGTTATTATTATTTTGTTATTTTTTTTTCCTGTCTTATTAAACTGTCTTTATCTCAACTCACGGGCTTCACTTTCCATTTCTCTCCCCCGTCCCAGAGAGGGAGGGGGGAGGGTGAGCGAACGGCTGCGTGGTGTTTAGCTGCCGGTCGGGTTAAACCACGACAGTCTTTTTGGCGCCCAACGTGGGGCCCGAAAGGTTGAGATAACGGCAGATCTGATCAGAGTGTGTTAAACTAAAATTGGTGTAAGGATTAGACCTGCTTAATAGTCACTTGTCATGATGCTGATTGCTTTAATCACAACTCTGCTGCGCCTGTTTTCCAAATTGAGTATTATAGTACATTATTTTCCGTATTTGCTCTCTGTAGTGTTGTTTCTCCTCTCCGGGCCCTGGTTTCAGACCATTATGGTACTAAGTGTTATAGCAATGGCTTATGAGACGATAAGATATCTGGTCATGACTCTAACTTGGTATTTATACTCAGTAACATCGTGGACTCTGTACTTTGGAAACAGCATCTTGGGAACTATTAGCAATTATACCTATTGTTTTTCTCCATTAGAGAGTCAATCTGTGGAGGGGAAAGGGGAGGATATTTTTCCTTACTTGCTTACTCTCCCTTTCTCCTTCACCACCCCTGTATCCTCCTGGGTCACTCTGCCTTCCTCCTTCACCACCCTCTTATCCCCTGAGCTTGTCACAATAGCTCTCCAAGATATTGAATATTTCTGGAATACTCAGAATACCATAGTCTTGTTGTTCTGCCTCATGAATGCACTTCAGATTCTGCTTAAAGTTAAACAACTACTTATGAAGCTCATCCGGAGATCTGCCCGGAGGCAGTATAGTTGTGGGTGGCAGGGAGTATGGGTGGATATGGGCAGGCATCTAGAGCAGTTGGCACCCCCAGTGTGTTGGAAATTCACCCCTGAACAATGGCAAAATCCTCAAAAACTGGCAGAATGCTTGAAAAAAAGGTGTAATGATTCTGGCAGTTCCAAAGTAACACAAATCATTGTAACGTGCTGGGGCCTGGCTCATGCCTATCGAGCTGCCATTGATACTGCTGTCAACTTAGTGACAGACCCTGCGGCCACTCCAAACCCTGTGACAGATCCAACGGCCACTGTGACCCCTACGGTGGATTCTGCAGCCGCTCCAGTCCCAGCTCCTGCAGCCGCTCCAGTCCCAGCTCCTGCAGCCGCTCCAGTCCCAGCTCCTGCAGCCGCTCCAGCTCCAGCTCCTGCAACTGCTCCAGTCCCAGCTCCTGAAGCTGCTCCAGCTCCAGCTCCTGCAGCTGCTCCAGTCCCAGTTCCTGCAGTCGCTCCAGTCCCAGCTCCTGCAGCTGCTCCAGTCCCAGTTCCTGCAGCCGCTCCAGTCCCAGCTCCTGCAGCCGCTCCAGCTCCAGCTCCTGCAACTGCTCCAGTCCCAGCTCCTGAAGCTGCTCCAGCTCCAGCTCCTGCAGCTGCTCCAGTCCCAGTTCCTGCAGTCGCTCCAGTTCCAGCTCCGGCCGCTACTCCAGTCCCAGTTCCTGCAACTGCTCCAGTCCCAGCTCCTGAAGCCGCTCCAGCTCCAGCTCCTGAAGCCGCTCCAGCTCCAGCTCCTACTGCTGCTCCAGTCCCAGCTCCCGCAACTGCTCCAGCTCCAGCTCCTACTGCTGCTCCAGTCCCAGCTCCTGCAACTGCTCCAGCTCTAACTCCAGCTTCTGTAGCCGCTACAGCTCCGGTTCCTGCAACTGCTCCAGCTCCTGTAGCCGCTCCAGCTCCTGTGGCCGTGTCAGAGAAACGAGCTGTAGCAGTGCAAGTTGACCCTGCAGAGGGCATTCCAACCCCTGTGGCAGACCCTGTAACAAAGTCAGAGAAACGAGCAGTAGCAGTGCAAGCTGCCCCTGTAGAGAAGGTGAAAATATGGTATAGAAATTCAAGTCGTTTAGAACGCAGAGAGTCTTCTGCCAATCCAGGTAAGGCTTCTGCCAAAACTAAGTATAGAGATGACGAAGATGATGACGACGCTGGGCCGTCAAGGATTCAGGAGGAGGAAGATGAGGATGCCGAAAGAGCAACAGTAACTACCCGAAGCCTAAACGAGCGCGAGCTACGAGATGTGCGAAAAGATTTTGGTCGCTGTATAGGTGAGCAGCTTGTCACCTGGCTGCTCCGGTGCTGGGACTCTGGAGCCAATTGTGTGGAATTAGACGGCAGGGAAGCCAAGCGGCTGGGATCCCTTGCTCGAGACGCCGGCATTGACAAAGCAATTGCAGATGGAGCACGACCCACCAGCCTCTGGAGGCGTCTCCTCTCAGCTGTGAGGGAAAGGTATCCCTTCAAGGAAGATATTTTATGTCTACCAGGCAAGTGGACCACTATGGAGAAGGGAATCCAGTACCTGAGGGAATTAGCCGTACGGGAAGTGATTTATGAGGATCCAGACCTCAAACAAACATCCACAGATCCAGATGAAGTCAAGTGTACACGACCCATGTGGCGGAAGTTTGTACGGAGTGCACCATCATCATATGCCAGCTCACTGGCAATAATGGCCTGGAAAGAGGATGAGGAACCCACAGTGGGTGAAGCGGCTAAACAACTCCGGCAGTACGAAGAAAGTCTCTCCTCTTCCTTACAGGCCTGCGTCTCAGCTGTGGAGAAACTTTCTGAAAAGGTTCACCAACTTGAAGAGAATCTATTGTCCTCCCCACCTGAACCAACCAGTGCCCACCGACCAAAGGAGAACACTTGGGAGAAACTTTCTGAAAAGGTTCACCAACTTGAAGAGAGATTATTCTCCTTCGCACCTGTACAAAGCAGTGTCTCAGCTGTCAGGGGTAGGCGTTCACCCACACAAGGAAGACGATATGGTGGGTACTCACCCCGTGCCACCCTGTGGTTTTACTTACGAGACCATGGAGAGGACATGAGAAAGTGGGATGGAAAATCTACCGCGACCCTAGAGGCACGGGTACGTGAGTTGCAAAAGAAAACAATCAGGAAAAAGGGATTCTCCGAAAAGTTTGCTGCTCCAACTTCCAGCAGACAGTCCTTCAAACACAGAAACGAGGAAGATTCTGACCAGGATTAGGGGGGCCCTGCCTCCAGCCAGGGGGAGGAAAGGGACAATCGAGTTTATTGGACTGTGTGGATTCGATGGCCTGGCACATCACGCGCACAGAAGTATAAGGCTTTAGTAGACACCGGTGCACAATGTACTATAATGCCATCGAGCTATAAAGGACCAGAGCCCATCTATATTTGTGGAGTGACAGGGGGATCTCAGCAGTTGACTGTATTGGAGGCTGAAGTGAGTCTGACTGGGAATGAGTGGGAAAAGCACCGCATTGTGACTGGTCCGGATGCTCCATGTATCCTTGGCATAGACTATCTTAGAAGAGGATACTGCAAGGACCCAAAAGGGTTCCGGTGGGCTTTTGGTATTGCTGCCTTAGAGACAGAGGGCATTAAACAATTATCTACCTTGCCTGGTCTCTCAGAGGACCCCTCTGTTGTGGGGTTGCTGAGGGTCGAAGAACAGCAAGTGCCAATTGCTACCACAACTGTGCACCGGCGGCAATATCGCACCAACCGAGACTCCCTGATTCCCATCCATAAGCTAATTCGTCAATTGGAGAGCCAAGGAGTGATCAGCAAGACTCATTCACCTTTCAATAGTCCCATATGGCCAGTGCGAAAGTCTAATGGCGAGTGGAGACTAACAGTGGACTATCGCGGCCTGAACGAAGTCACGCCACCACTGAGTGCTGCAGTGCCGGACATGCTGGAACTTCAGTATGAACTTGAATCGAAGGCAGCCAAGTGGTACGCCACAATTGATATCGCTAATGCATTTTTCTCCATCCCTCTAGCAGCAGAGTGCAGGCCACAATTTGCCTTCACTTGGAGGGGAGTCCAATATACCTGGAATAGGCTGCCCCAGGGGTGGAAACACAGCCCTACCATTTGCCATGGGCTGATCCAGTCTGCACTAGAGCAGGGGGAAGCTCCTGAACACCTGCAGTACATCGATGACATTATTGTGTGGGGTGACACAGCAGAGGAAGTTTTCGAGAAAGGGAAGAAAATAGTCCAAATCCTTCTGAAAGCCGGTTTTGCCATAAAACAAAATAAAGTCAAAGGACCTGCACGGGAGATCCAGTTTTTAGGAATAAAATGGCAAGATGGACGTCGTCAAATCCCAATGGATGTGATCAACAAAATAACAGCTATGTCTCCACCAACTAACAAAAAAGAAACACAGACTTTCCTAGGTGTTGTGGGGTTTTGGAGAATGCACATCCCAAATTACAGTCTGATTGTAAACCCACTCTACCAAGTAACTCGTAAGAAGAATGAGTTTGAATGGGGCCCTGAACAACGACAAGCCTTTGAACAAATCAAGCAGGAAATAGTCCATGCAGTAGCCCTTGGGCCAGTTCGAACAGGACCAGATGTAAAGAATGTGCTCTACACTGCAGCCGGGGAGAACGGCCCCACCTGGAGCCTCTGGCAGAAAGAACCTGGGGAAACTCGAGGTCGGCCTCTGGGGTTTTGGAGTCGGGGATACAGAGGATCTGAGGCCCGCTATACTCCAACTGAAAAGGAGATATTGGCAGCATATGAAGGAGTTCGATCTGCTTCGGAGGTGGTCGGTACTGAAGCGCAGCTCCTCCTAGCACCCCGATTACCGGTACTAGGCTGGATGTTCAAGGGAAGGGTCCCCTCTACGCATCATGCAACTGATGCTACATGGAGCAAGTGGGTTGCACTGATTACTCAGCGGGCTCGAATAGGAAACCCCAGTCGCCCAGGAATATTGGAAGTGATCATGGACTGGCCAGAAGGCAAATACTTTGGGATATCATCAGAGGAGGAGGTGGGTCGTGCTGAAGAAGCCCCACTGTACAACCAGTTGCCAGAGAATGAAAAGAAATATGCCCTGTTCACTGATGGGTCCTGTCGTATTGTGGGGAAGCATCGGAGATGGAAGGCTGCTGTATGGAGTCCTACGCGACGAGTTGCAGAAGCTGCTGAGGGAGAAGGTGAATCGAGTCAGTTTGCAGAAGTGAAAGCCATTCAGCTGGCTTTAGACATTGCTGAACGAGAAAAATGGCCAGTTCTCTATCTCTACACCGATTCATGGATGGTAGCAAATGCCCTGTGGGGATGGTTACAGCAATGGAAGCAAAACAACTGGCAGCGTAGGGGCAAACCTATCTGGGCTGCTGCATTGTGGCAAGATATTGCTGCTCGGGTAGAGAACCTGGCTGTGAAAGTACGCCACGTAGATGCTCATGTGCCCAAGAATCGGGCTACTGAAGAACATCAAAACAACCAGCAGGTGGATCAGGCTGCTAAGATTGAAGTAGCTCAGGTGGACCTGGATTGGCAGCATAAAGGTGAATTATTTATAGCCCGATGGGCCCATGACACCTCAGGCCATCAAGGTAGAGATGCAACATACAGATGGGCTCGTGATCGAGGGGTGGACTTGACCATGGACGCTATAGCACAGGTTATTCATGACTGTGAAACATGTGCTGCAATCAAGCAAGCCAAACGGTCAAAGCCTCTTTGGTATGGAGGACGATGGCTGAAATATAAATATGGAGAGGCCTGGCAGATTGATTACATCACACTCCCTCAAACTCGCAATGGCAAGCGCCACGTACTTACAATGGTGGAAGCAACCACCGGATGGCTGGAAACATATCCTGTGCCTCATGCTACCGCCCGGAACACCATCCTGGGCCTTGAAAAGCAAGTCCTATGGCGACATGGCACCCCAGAAAGAATAGAATCAGACAATGGGACTCACTTCCGAAACAACCTTATAGACACTTGGGCCAAAGAACATGGTATTGAATGGGTGTATCACATCCCCTATCATGCACCAGCCTCCGGGAAAGTTGAACGATACAATGGCCTGTTAAAGACTACCTTGAAAGCAATGGGCGCTGGGACGTTCAAAAACTGGGATACGCATTTGGCAAAGGCCACTTGGTTAGTCAATACTAGGGGATCTACCAACCGAGCTGGACCTGCCCAATCAAACCTGTTACGTACTGTAGATGGGGATAAAGTTCCTGTAGTGCATGTAAAAAATATGCTGGGTAAAACAGTCTGGGCTACTCCTGCCTCAGGAAAAGGCAAACCTATTCGTGGAATTGTTTTCGCTCAGGGACCTGGATATACTTGGTGGGTGATGCAAAAGAACGGAGAGGTCCGGTGTGTACCTCAAGGAGATTTAATACTGGGTGAGAATAGCCCATGAACTGAATTGCACCATGTTAAATAGTATATTATACTGTATATTATCACTACCATGATTACTATAGGTGACTAATTAGAATGTATGGAAAAGAGTGTAACCTGAGCATGACATAAATGGTATGGAATAAGGGGTGGATAGATGTCCTGGTTTCAGTTAGCACAGAATTAATTTTCTTCCTAGTAGCTGGTGGAATGCTGTGTTTTGGCTTAGAATGAGAAGAGTGCTGATAACACCCCGATGCTTTAATTGTTGCAGAGCAGTGCTTATACTAAGCCAAGGACATCTCAGCCTTTGCTCTGTCCTGCCAACGGGCAGGCTGGGGGGTGCAGTAAGAGCTGGGAGGGGACAGACCCAGGACAGGTGACCCAAACTAGCCAAAGGGGTATTCCATACCATCTGACGTCATGCTAAACAATATATAGGGGTGGCTAGCCGGGGGGAGGGGGCCGGACTGCTCGGGGTTAGGCTGGGCATCGGTCAGCGGGTGGTGAGCAATTGCATTGTGCATCACTTGTTTGTACATACTATTATTACTTTCGTATTATCACCATTGTATCATCATTATTATTATTGTTATTATTATTTTGTTATTTTTTTTTCCTGTCTTATTAAACTGTCTTTATCTCAACTCACGGGCTTCACTTTCCATTTCTCTCCCCCGTCCCAGAGAGGGAGGGGGGAGGGTGAGCGAACGGCTGCGTGGTGTTTAGCTGCCGGTCGGGTTAAACCACGACAGCACTGATGGATCATTATCTTCAGCTGCACCTCGTTTTTTTTTAATTTTTTTTATTTTTTTTTTTGCTTGAACAGCTAAAGACAAGCCCATCTCCTAAAGCAGGAAACTGTTGCTATCACATACACATTTAAGATTTTTCTTAACTCACAGAGCAGAAAGGAGTCAAAGATCAGTTAGATATATTTTTCAAAATGTCCATCCCCACAGAAAAATCACAACGCTAGAGGCTTATGTGCTTTCGGCAACTAAATCAGCGTCAGCCTAAGTGTGGACATGACAAAGGGTGGGAAGCCATCTGAACATACCAACAGATACACAGCTTCAAATTTTAACCATAATCTTGCAAAAAGTGGTGCTTTACTAAAACCACAGCACAGAGTCACAGCCAACCCCAGGAAAAGGGGTTGCATCTTGCATCTTATATTCCCAGAACAGTTTTACTCTGTACTCTGCAGATGGTATTTTAAGCTGAGATCTGTGCCCACCAGAGCCATCAGCAGGGCAGCACCCACCTTTCCCCTCCTGTGCCCCTGTAATCCCTCCCAGAGCAGCTCATGAGCCATTCTCCAGCAGTCTGGAGCAGTGAAATTGGAAAACATCTCCTCCTGATTTTTTAAGGTGCTTCAGAGAGTTTCTGTGCTCTGCAAGAAAGGGAATCTCAAAGCAGATTAAAAGTGCAGTGCACCCTCAGCACATCGTATGTATGGATATTTAAGATATGGATGTTTTTAAAACATCTACATCCAATTCCCTAATATACAATAATACAATATATAATAAATGCTTCCTATTATGTGATGAACATCTATCACAGAGGGAAATCCGTTACAACCTCAAGATTCCAATAATCTCAACATCTTGCTCCAGCACCTGCTGCACAAACATCCTCATACAAAACCCAGACCTGCTGCTGCTCCCAGGAGGCAACTGAGGACACTCCATTTGTTCCAGGGAGCAGCCTGATGCTGCCAGCATTGCCTCCTGGGGAATGCCACCAACCCCAAATAGAAATGACCAAAACATCACACCAAATGACATTTTAGACACAAACTTCAGAAGCATGCCTCACTCCTCTCCTTCTACTCCTGGTCCACTAGCAAAAAACCAATGGTTGCATCTGTCTGATACAAGGAAAAATGTCGACTTAAAAGATTAAAATGCCACTTTACTCTAGCAACACACCCATTCAAAAGTTTTTCATTTATTTCTGTCTCCATCTGCACAGGCCAGGTCTGCTCCCACTCCTCTTTCAGCCACTTCTCTCCCAGGAGAGCTTTGGCACATTTTCACAAACACCGCATGGACACTCAGTACAAAAAAAAAAAGATGCCGTTCTCCACCTCAGGCCATCCTTGGGTGGCAGAAATTTGAGTTTCTTTCTCCTTCAGCTGCTGCTGGTCCTTCAGCTGCTGCTCACAAGAGCAGCCTGGGCACTGCCTGATATGTCCCTATGATGCCCCCACTGCTTCTTCAACATATAGCCCCTCAACAGTTGTTTCATTACAACATGGTTTTCAGCACAGGCAGTCCTACATGCACACTCAAGTATGTATATATAGACACACTCATACATGTAACTCGTGCTTTTCAGTAAAAAAGCTCAAAGCAGGAGGCCATTGCAGTAGGCTTGCTGCTCCCAACCCCACATGCCACCATACCCAGAAGCAACAGTCTCATATGGATGCCAAGCTTCACTTGCCTTGATTTGCCTTTTGGGCTTCTCAGACGTATATTTTCAAGACCATGTGAAACAAATATATACTTTTGCAGCCCATCTGACCATGAGCACACATAGCCTGGCTGGCCTTTGCTGGGATAAGCCAGCTATTTGTCACCTCATCAAGTGACATGCATCTGAGGCTGCAGCATCCCAGCCGGTCTGAACTGATTTATGTCTGCACATCTGAACTGGGCAGGGCAGCCTCGCTCCCTACCCTGGCCATGCAAGGGGCTTCTTCTTGGGGGTAGCATCGGTTTGTAATGTGGCTACTAAGCTGAGGGGGGAAAAGGGTTTTTTTTGCAAAAACATCTCATGGAAGCAAGTTCTTGTGTGGCTGTTCCTGTACAAACATCGATAGTTGACAGCACTACAGCTCAGGGGACAGGAGGACAGAAGACAGCTGTATCACCTTCTGTGAAATTAAAGTCTTTGACCTAGAGGCAAAGCATTCAAGTGCCCCATAACAGCCTGTCATCCACTGGACATCAGACTGGAAGATTTAATGGCCTCAATGAAGCCTTGGTACTCAATCTCTCACTCCACGATCTCTCAGTTCCCCAGCACACACCTCCTTGCCTTCACTACCAGGCACCACAAGAATTTGTGGTCTGGCCCTAGCTCCCCTGAAAAACCTTGTTTCTCCTCACAGGCCCTCTTCTTCTCATACTTGGACAGCACCCGAGTATGCAAGAAGTGAATGAGAACACTGATATGCTCGTAAATTGCATTTTGCACCCATTTTGCAAAAGTTATGACTGGCAGCATGTGTGCAAGTCAAGACAAGAAGCCCGCTGTGTCTCCCAGCAATATCATCACTAACCTGATTTCCTATTGCAATTAAAGGTGCTGCCAATGAATATTAATGCAGACTCCAAAAGGAGTCAGGTATTCTGGAGAGTAGATCTGATGACTATGCTCCAATTCTGTATATTCTTCTGCAGTCATTTAAAGCACAACTTTACCCATCTTGGCTTCTTTTTTAAACCTCAGCCTCCAAAACCACTCATTTATGGATGTTCCACATGATTTTTTTTGCGTTTCATTTGAGTTTTGAGATGTCCCCTAGTCTGGGACAGAAATCTGACCCTGAAACTCCTCAATTTGAGAACAGATTATTAACCCTTCCCCTTGTTAAAAAATGCCTGTAATGAAAACCTCTCCTCATGTGCTAATAAGACTACTAGCAACTCTTTCTTGGCTAAGACTCCTTCCAGCTTAACATTTTCTGCCAAACTAGCTCTCTCCTGACAGCTACTAATTTAGAGCTGTTTTGTCTTAACTCGCATTTCTACTCAATTGACCTCTTGGGCTTCTTCCTCACTAATTCCACAGAAAATGTGGAATTAGCAATTCCCAAGTTTGGTTTTGTTAACTTCTCGGTGTTGCAGACCAGTCTGGAACAGGAAGATTATTCCTGAACTTTCTTTTCTTTGATACATCTATTCTCCAGGGTGTCATCATTGCAAACATTTTGCCAACTGAAATCTCACTCATAACAGATAACAATGTACCGTAGAAAAAAGGGAAGGGAAGAAGTCTGTTTGCTCTCCCACAAGTGCTCTGTATTGACACCAGGCTGAAATGAGTGTGCCACAAGAAAGTGAGAAATAGCAGGCTGTTCATAGCTGTCAATGCACATGTTATAAATACATTATGCAATGTGTTACAGCTTCAGGCCCAGCCTTGCCAAGACACTCAGGCTACAGCACCCAGATCTGAGATGGGCTTTGGTACCAAACCTTGGGCTGGCCATCACCCAGTGACACCCCTTTGTGCAACACCAGTACCTAACAGATTTAAGAAGGGTTGGGCCTGGGGTACCTGCAGATGGGTTGCTGAGCCCTGCTCACCCCTTCTCAGGCCAGAAGAGAAACCAGGATCAATAGCTTGGTTCATCATGTCTTGCCACCCGCCCTCTTTCTCCACACAGATGTGATGGCTCCTTACCACAGAGAATGCTTCAAGTCAGACAAAGCAAAGCCTCCAGAAACGTAGTTTAGTACCTAATCCATTGTACTACCAGACAGTGTTTATTTATTATTTATTTTTTTAATATGTTTATTATTTTTTTAAGCAAACTTCTGTATGTGTGATTTCAGTAGTGATCCTTCTCTGAGTTGTGCATGCTGGCATGGTAGTTAAATGATTTATCAAGTGTTTGGAAAATGCTGAGATAGAGAAGCTTGTGCAGGAGGATTAGGTGGAGGGCAGACATTTACAGAATAACCAACCATTAATAGATATACTACTAGTATCCTAGAAGAAATCCTCAACTCCTTTAAAAATACACATGTGAAGAGCACCGGGCACAGTTCAATGTGTGATGACAAAAAAAGCTTATCTACAGTTCCTAAGCTGAAGAACGGTGCCATGGGCATGGGTCTGAAGCACTGCTTCCTCAGACCCCAAAACAAGGGCAAGATCTCCCAAAGCAACGCAAGAGGTACAGAACCTGCCCAGGGAGGTCCAAAGCCACTGAAGATTGCTATCGATCTGGCACTTTCCAAGAGAAATGAGCTGTCCATCTAATTCAGTTAAATAATGCTATTTAAATATAGTGACTAGAGCCTTTGTTTTCATGGATGTCAGGAAGAAACAAGCTATATATTATATGCAAACCACAGAGGAAGTATTTTAATTTCCAACATACAGCATTTCTCCTAACCTGAAACAACAATTTTAGCTTGTTTTTGCTCCCAGAAGCCACGAAGTCTGCAGGGCTCTGAAATATTAATTTACCAGGAGGTGTGAAGGAAGAAACACAGCATACCCTCTGTATGCTATGTCCCCAAAATTAAAGCACCTTTCTTAGAGGAGATCCTATTAATGATCTCTCCACTGTTTTATTAATGAGCTCCAGAAATATTTCTACATTGTGTTCAACTGTGCTTGAAGTTAGAAAGGCAGCCCAGAAAACCTCAATCAATGTCTACAGCTTGGGCTGATTTCTTGCAGGAGGGCTGCCAGCTTGACCAGTGATTTGTGGTCCTCAGTAGTCTCAGGAGCCAGGACTGCTGCTAAATGCCCCACACAGACCAGGTATGGGGCAAACCCAAGGGTTTCTGCCGGATGAGACCTCTCTGAGACACACATGCTCTTCCAAAGCAGAGTTGAGGCACGTTCATTGGAGGGTACACACAGGACTTTGCTGCCCATCTGATACCTTTACCAGCATTTAAAATAACACTGGAGTTTTATGAACATTACAGCTTCTGTCTGATTTTTTCCTTTTCCCTTCCTTGCACCAACCATCCAAGTCTTATTCATACTCCAGCAGTTAGTCAACACCAAAACAGCAATAAAAACATCTAGGCAGACATGGGTGTACCTACAAAAAAGGAAACTCCAGTTCTCCTTCCTTGCCCTGACCTCAGGTAGCAGCTGTGTTATGAGGAAAAGAGCCCAGCCATGCTCAGCTGTGCAGGCACCCTGCTGGCCTTTCACCTGGGGAAACGTTAGTTTAATTTTCACTTACAGCCCAGGCAGGATGCGAGTCAGTTTCCTCCTTTTCCCCACTGGATTTTTTCCCCCTCCATATCACATTCACATAACCTTTAATACAAGTGAAATACTCAGAAATAATAAGAGGAAGGGATAGTTCAATGTCAGCATTAACAAGGTTTTATAACATGCAGAAATATCATCCCAAAGTTGTCCTGCATGGACCAATCCAAGTGTCTGGCAAAAGTGCAAGGTTCCTGGTGGGTGGCTTTATTTTAATGTAGACTAGTCAGCTTCTGAGCCCATCTCTGCAGTACATCCAAATATTCACAGAAAACTGTATTCTAGCCATGCCTAAAAGGCAATTTTCAACAGGGCAGGATTTAGACGAAGGCAAAGAAATGTAATTTTCCTTTCTGTGCAAGGCACAGAAAAGGACAAAACCTGCATTTAATTTAAACCCCTAAATAAATAAAAGCAACCTAGCATCTCCTGACCTCCGCTTTCCAAAGCTCTGTAGTGGCTGGAGGGAAGATATCACCGGAGCAGAGAGGAACCAGCTGCTGCCAGCCAGAAGAGCAGCAAGGAGGCTCTGAGGCTTTCCTGCCCGCAGGAGGCACCAGGCAGAGATGCTCTGCACCCACCTGGGTTGGAGGAGAGGTTGGATGTAGCACGGCAAGGACTGCTTGTGCTGGAAGATCACAGAATTGTTCAGGTTGGAAAAGGTCTCTGAAACCATCCAGTCCAACCTTTAACCTAGCTCTAGTCCACCATTAACCATGTCAGGAGATGTCACGCTGGCTGTGACATCTGTTTCTTCAGCCTTGGGGATTTTCTGTCTGTGGCATCCTGTTGGGTTTGCTTGCAGAGAAGGAACTTCCCTCCATGGGCTTCCCCCGGTTCCCATTGGATCCAGAGCACGATCACTGGAGCTGGAAGAGCACACTGGTGCCAGCACCTTGGGGCCTGCAGGCTTATCACGCAATGTTTCATGGCTCACCCACCCCACCCTAAGTAGCTGCAATGCAGCAGAGCAGCACTGAGGTCCTGCCGGTCTTCATTCTTGACTAATAGTGCTCTTGGTGGTGAGAACAGGTTACTGAAGGGTCTGAGAGGAATATTGAAGGGTCTCAACGAATAGTTTCTTGTCTCTAAGTCCATAAGAAGTACCCTAGGTTTTATTACTATTATTAAGTGTAAAGAAAGATGGAAAAATAGCTCAAACTTCATTGTTACCATGTAATATTGCAACTCCTCTTGGCAAGCAATGCAGGTGTGCAGGCTGGAAGCAGCATCCTCACTGGGCACTTCTGCTGCTGCCTTGCAACTGACTTCAGAACTTCTTCCTGCAAATTTTCCCTTACCCACATCGGTTATGTTCAACCCTGGGCTTCTCTTTTACCCACAGACTGACATCAGACAAGGTTAAGCCTCCTCCAAAACGCAGAAATTAACTTCCATCACCACAGCAGCCATCGCATTACATTTGTTTACCTGATGCTCTGGTCTTGCCCAAGTGTTGTGCTTTGTTAGCATAACACAAGTATTTTGTAACAGTACCAGAATTCAGGCAAATCACTTTTCCTGCCCTGTAATTTACACCAAGCTCAGAGTAGCCATAATTAACACAACGATTTCAAACAGAATTTAAAACCACAAGAAACTTTAATTTTAAAAGTTGATTTTTATCTGGTTTTAACTATTTTGCTGAAGATGGACAGATGCCTGTTGACTGCCGTAGCAATGAGAATACAGTAATTTAGCCTTCATGTTTAATTTGGTATTTTGCTACCTAGGGAACACAAAATATTCTTTAAGTATTGTCACATAATTATAGCCCACATTCTTGTAGTCTGAACCTATATTTAAAGTCCTAATTTTTTGCATGCTTTTTTATTCTAGGAAATACAGAATGACATATTTACAATTCAGTAATTTTTGTCAAACTAAGTTGAAACTGGAATTCAGTTGAAAACAAAAACAATATTATTTGCTTGTCATTTAATTAAAATCAAATTTAAAATATGCTGGAAAGAATTATCCAAACATCTTGCATACAAAACCAAGCAAATTCTACAAGGTAAAGATTAACAGTAGTTGGTAAGTGGACTTCCAGGCTAATATATGATTTTCAAATATATTTATGTGCCCTCAGATGCTCATAAAGCACCTACCAGGAGTTTCAAAAAAAAAAAAAAAAGTATCTAAAAACATAAATAGTGAAATGAAATTCCATTGAATTGAGAAGGAGTTGAAATTCCCAGCCTGCACAAGTGTTTTTGGAAATTTTCAAAGACCTTTAGACAAGAAAAGGACTTTGAGAGCCTGACTCAACGTCTGGGGAGGTAGCTGTGCATCCTTCCCTATGTGTTTTCAATTGTGGACTGGAACGCACTTGCTTGTTTTTTGTAATTCCTAGCCATTTGCTCAGTTTTGCGTGAAGAAATCCAAATAAAACAGAAAACCTTCCCAAGTATTCAAGCTAAATTGAAAACAAAAGTGGCAAGAGTGAAAGGTTTGCAGCACGGAATTTGAAAAAAAACTCGTCAGAACTTCCCCCAGTACTCATTAGTAGACGTTAACCCCCAGCACCGCAGATTTAATAAATATGAAAGTACATATGCAGTAAGCTTGAGCTGGCTTCCAACACTTACGATAACTCTTATCACTTGAGAAATATTTTTAATGTTTTAAAACTAAAAGACATCGCATTCAGATTTCTTCACAGTAGCTATTTTAAATACTTGATGTAAACTATAACTTGACACAGATTATCAGCATTTCCAGTTAAATGGGCATCCCCCAGCTCTAATTTATCTTTTTTTTTTTTTTTTTTTTTTTTTTTTTTTTTTTTTTTTTTTTTTTAAATAAATCTCATTTTAAAAGCCCAACACATCCAGAAATGTTTATGGAAAGTTTTTCCCATGTCGAGGACAGCTGCAAGGCTTCCAGCCTCGCACATAATTCAGTGCTTCCTGCAGCAGCTCAGCCCCGCGTGCCTCAGATTTCTTGGCGGCTCCTCTTACCAATTGCTTTAGCAAGGCTCAGAGGTACAAAATGCTGATAAAGGGAGAAATTGGCACTAAGGGGGGCTGCAAGGGGTAGATCCCCATCTCCCTTCTGTTCCGGCTATTGCTGCCTTTTGGGGCTGGGGACAGCCAGGGGATGGAATTGCAACCAAGCCGCGAGCACAGAACATCTTGGTGCAGAGCAATCGAGCCAAGACAAACCCCAGCAGCAGGCAGAGGGGAATATGCAAGGAGGCTATATGCAGGAAGATGGTACCTTCCCTGCCCCATAATTCCCTGCCTGGGGCTTCACCGACCCTCCCATCTGATGGGCCAGCAGCCCCAACCCTGAGCACCTGCACCAGCGATGCTCCAGCACTGGCACAGCACCCATGGGAGCCCCTTCCCTGCACACGGCAGGCAGAAGGACTGGCTCACAGCCAGGCTCGCCACTTTTCTCTAGCAAGACAGACAGTTGACTGCAAATTGGCATAAAAATATATATATTTGCATAAAACCTGGGGCAGAGCATGCATAGCTCCTGCTTTCTTTTTTTAAAAGCACAGTGCCACCTCCTCCTATGCAAAGATGCATGCGATGAATAAATAAAAGATAAACCCGTGACATATTCCAATAAGAGTCTCAACTTTCTTTAATAGCAATGAGATGAACAAAGCAGGAGGAAGGGGGAGGGCCCCTTGGTGCTATTTTCAGCCATTATTAACAGAGATCAAAAGGAGCAGCAGAAAGTCAGGGCCCTTCGAAGGGTGCAGGGCTGCGATCCCAGCCGGAGCAGATGCTGGTGGGATGGGGTCGTGCACCCGGATGCCTGGGATCCCCATGCTCTGCTGGGAACACCCCACAGGCTGCAGAAACTCATGCAGCAGGCTGAAGATTTAGTAAGGACAAAAGGAGAAATCCAGTAACAGATGTCTAGAGAGAGAGGGTGGGGGGGAAGGATCTGTTTGGACTTGTGAGAGTAAAGAAAATGAAGTATGCAAATTGGTTTTTAATTTCATACAAAAACACCCCTTTTAAGATTTGAGCCAGGCAATGGAGGAAAACAAAATTTCACTTTCCATTTTGTCATAAGCCTGTTGGAAAGGACAGCACGAGTCTTGGCTCACCTCACCAGGCACATCGTGCATCTGCATGAGAGAGCTGCCTGATGCACACCATGCCCTTCACAACCCAGGCAGGGTTTTCTCCTGCTGTCAGTAGGTCCAGGAGAAGCAAAGCCACCCTGTGCTGAGGCTAAGCCAAGGCAGGAACAAGAAACAGAAGTGTTCTAGCTCTTGGCATCGCTGCCACTATTGCTGCACTGAATACACTTTCTCAGAAGCCTATTGCAAGGATGAGCCAACAAAAAGTTGCTCAGGTTTGAGCATCTTCTTTGGTTTCTCCAACCCCAGCTTTGCCACTCCACTGGGTTTTCCTCTGGGAAAGCCCTTCAGGTAAGCAAAGGATGCCAGACATGTTCATGGCCAAAATCTCACCTGGGCACATCATGATGGATGGGGTGGAGGAGTAGTACCATGCCCAGCCCCATCCTGCTCATTCAGACTGTGCTTTGCTCAGTCTGAAGCTCATGTTTATAGATTGATTCTCAACCCTAAAATCCTCCTCTCTGAAGAGAAAACAAAGTGCCTGGAACATCAGGAGGGCTTTTCCTACTTTTTTTTTTTTTTAAAAAAAAAAAAAAAAAAAAAAAAAAAGCAAGCTTGCATTTTGCAGAAGAGTGTCAGCTTCTCTCCAAGGTACCATCTTCCTGCATATACCCCAACTGATCTACTTTAAAAAACTCAATTGAAGCACTCTGTGTATTGCTGGGGACGTTTAAGCTCACAGCATAGTTGCTCGGTGCAGTACAAAGACAGAAGAGATAGACTAGACCCAGCGCTGGAATCAATACAAAACCATTAAGCAAGCATCAGCCTCACTACAGCCTACTTTACACATCAAAAGCAGAGCCTGCACTTGGTGCTTTTGATTGAAACCAGGAACTCTGCCTGTTTCCAATATTGTCATTCCAAGGCACGCAGAAAGATGTGATGTGGAAGCTGAAGGGTTAAACGAGTACTTCTATTCAACCACCATCTGATGTGTGCACAAAGTGCTAATTATATCTAACAAAGACAATGCACAAAGCCCTACGTAATACCAGAGATCTCAATAATGCTACTATCACTCTTATTAGGTTCATTTTTTGGAAGTTAAAATAGAGGATGATGATATTCAAAATCTGGGTACTTGTATTCAATACCCCTAAGTATAGAGAAATCTGAATTGGATAAATTATCAGGAAAAATATTGCATGTTCTGTGCTGCCAGCCTATTAGCTTACTGAAGGGTCCTTTGAGTACTAGTGGAGGGGCTGCAGGGAAGTGTAACCACCCCCAGGCTGGGGACAGCATTGGGAGCAGGCTGATGTAGCTAAAGCCAGAGAACTGGGGAGACATTTTCCAAAGCCCGAGACACTCCAGAGATCAGAGGAAGGCTTTGCATTGCTGAACCACAAGTTTTCCTGACCACAGTGGTGTCAGCCTAGGTCTAAAACAGGAGGAGGTGGTATGCAGCTGGGACAGCCCTCAGCCCACTCCGCTCTTTTCCAGACTAACAGGGAAAGTAAGTCCACATGTGAAAAAAGGAAGTAACACTGCATTTTGGTTCAGCACACCAGAATAATGAGAAGCTGCTGAGGTTAACACAAGGACAGCTGGGGCATGAACCAAGAACCTTGTCCCTTCCGTGCACCAGCTGAGCATGTCTGCAGCACACTTGCACTGGGGTGGCTGAAGCAGAAAGGAGACAGGTGCTGAAAAAGGAAAAAGAGCTGCTAGCAGTATACATATGCATATATACATCCCTAATGGCAGCAAAACAAAGCCAGGTCCAAGTCCAAGAGGTAAGCAAGCACTAGTACCATTTTAATTATAGAGCTTCTGGCCTTTTTTTTTTTTTTTTTTTGATTGTCTGCATTTTTGTTTATGTAGTATATGTACCCAGGAGGCAAATCTCAAAGTCCTTGCATTTCTTCTATTCGTTATTACTTGGCACTACAGAACCTGGGAGCCCAAGGCATGATCATGCCCCAACACGTGGGTGTGCATTGCAGAACCTGAGCGAGTCCCTCCAACAACAGGGAAATGCAGAATTGAACTGTGGGTTCGTGTTCCTGGTGGCTTTTCAGACTGCTCTGCACTGACATATTTTGTAGCAAAGTTTCCTGTGGAAACAAGGTTTATGCAACCGCTTCTGTGCATTCTAATTGCAACAAAATTCAAAGCATGAGTATGAGCATCAGAATTGTGACCCTATGAAGGCGAACCATGAAAGCTGGGGAAAGCAGTTTTAGTGTAGATGTAGGTAGACAAATTCCTCCACACAGCAAGAAGTCTGCAAGATGCCGTTGGCCTAGTGATGGCAACCAAGCAGAGCCCATCAGCACGAGCCAACCACACAGACTGAGTGCGAGGCTGCAGGTCACCCCAGCACATAGCACCTCAAGGGACACAGCCAGGGCCACTGCAACAGGAACATCGTGAATTATTTAGCATCCAAAGGATGCAAACCCATAGGAAACCACACCTCATCTGGGCTGTTTGTTGCCCCTAGAAGAGCAAAGCCTCTCAATTTCCAGGACAACCTTCATGTGACAAAAGCAGCACAGAGCAAGGCCACCAATGTCAGAAACTTGTACCTTCAGCTTTTCTCGTGAGCCCACCAGAATCATGATGCACCTCCACAACATGAATTACTACTTGAGGATGGGGGGAAAAATTGGAAGAAAAAGGAAGAGAGAAATTTAAGCAACTCTGTGAATTTTGATATACGAGTTTGCAATTTATTCCTTAGAAATTCAGTTGCTAAAGTATTAATTTAGTCACCATTTGAAATAGCCATCTCTACCAGTCTTTGATGCCACACTTGCTGCTGACCCCACATTGTAAGCTTAAAACTTTAAAGTGTTTCTGCTGAAAAACTGAGCTTCTGGCTGAGCAAGGCTCAGCGTGGATTTTCCACGTCTGAATTCTGTGTTCATATGGACTGCACAGAACTGGGCTAAGTGACTTCACACCAGACCTTCAAGAAAATAATTTGCTAATGCCTTTAGATGTAAAGATCAAATGGCTTCCATTGTATTTAAACAAGCAAGATATTAATAAACTCATATAGGTTTGCTTTCCTTTTTCAGCTTCAGATTTAGAATGCAGAAGTGATAGTGATTCACTACAGAATAGACCTTGAAATTTTGCTAAAGCACAGGCACGTAGTTGTTATGCATTAAGACAGAGCTTGTGCAAAGTTTTGGCGGGTCAAGGAAGTGGTAGAAACATCCAATATTTGAACAACTGTTCCTGGAGTCACAAACATAACGAAGATGAACTTCTATCATTCAACAATTACTTTATGCTGTCTTGATGCTCCAGACTTCCTATGAGCACCGTAATATTGGTGTAAGCGTTCTAGCAGGACTACAGAGGGCACAAAAATTACTATCAGTTAAGAGTCTATTCTGAACATATACACCATCTTTGTTAAAATGCATCTCATCTTGCTTTCTAAAGGTGATATTTTCTTTAAAACAGATTTTTCACTCCAGCTTTACAGTCTGTTTTTCCCCTGTACTGGAGTTTACTTTATGATGTACATTACGTGGTTACCAGGATCACAAAGTCAAGCACTCTGAAGTTCAGAAATATGAAAAACACACTCTCCTGCCCAGACTTAACCTTGTTATATCCATGAATTTTGCTGCAACCTTTCCTGAGATCACTGCTTTGCGTGGGCCCTCTGCCTCCCTTGGTGTGTAGAAGCACTGCTGCACAGGCAGCAATTCAGCAGCCCATTCTGTTCTCGCTGTTCAGTGTGTGGCCTTGTGCCTTATTTACTATAATTATTTCAACATCTGCTCTGAAGACAGAAATCTGTTTATTTCCTCAGAGGCTTTTCTATGGCACTCATTGCTGTAGTCGTTTGAATGCTTTATAAAATATTAATGGATTTCTGTTCTTTTCCTTCTGTTATCATCTCCATTTTCCAGACGGGAAATGCTGGCCCACAGACTAAATAGTGAATTTGTTCACCAATTTGGAAGGAAGCAGCAGATCTCTCACACGTGCAAGACTGCAGTGTGCTTGCAAGAGGTCAAAGGAACACATGGAGAGCTGCAGGTTACAGCCAGGATGAAGCAGAAATCCCATCCAACAGAAAAGCACATTATGTGATTCTTTCAGAACTACACTAAGACTGTTTTTTAAATCAAGTTCTCCAAATCAAATAAGTATAGAAATAAGCAGGGTACTACTTTTCCTTCTTTGACACCCAATTCTCATATTAGGTGCCCTTATTTTTACAACAGGAGTTACTGAAACTTTATATTCCCAATGCCTAGCCACCATTTCCCATCACCTCAAGACCTGCTGTAAGAGTCAAATCATACCTAGCTTATCCTTGCCCTTCAAAATGGCATCAATCTTCTTACATGAAAGATGTTAAGTACAAAAAAAGTCTTTTCTTTTTTTTTTTTTTTAGTAGATCAAACATTCCCCTTCTTTCCTTGCAAGTCCAGTTTCCCACCCCTCTAATCATGTCTGCAATCTTTCTTCCAAGCTCTCTCCACCTGCTCCTCATATTGCTAAGTTCAAGGCATCAAAACCTCCTCCTGATGATGAGCAGAGCACATCAGCTCCCTGCATCTCACAGTCTCATGCTGCACCATGCACGCAGCCCAGCACCAGTGCCTCCGCACCCCAGCTGCTGGCCCTGGTGCACCCCAGCCATCCTTCCTGTGGGTGCCCGTTCCTAAGTTTAGAAGTTTATTTTTGCCCTTATTGAATTACTTCCTGATTTTTTTCCATTTTGCCATTGTTGTTTTAAATTCTAATCCTTTCCTCTAATGTCCTTACGGCCCATCTCAGCTTTGTGCCATCTGCAGATTTAATAAACATGCTCCGATTAATTAAAATAGTAGATACCACCTCATAGAGCCCCCCTCCATACACACTTCCACTTTGACAGGAGATGATAATTATTCCACAGATATGGCTGTCTAATCAGCTTTAGACCGATCTTGTAATTGCTTTCTCTTGATACACTAAGTTATGAACGCTGTCTTCTGCAACATTCCCACGTGCACCTGCAGCCACATTAGAATTGAAAACCCCTGGTACATCCCATCTACCACTTTTCCCCAGCCTGCAAAACTTGGTATCCAGCAACTGTCTACAGCACATCTACAACCACCAGCAAGTGAGATTGCTTGAGCTGCATTTTTTGTATTTAAGTGCACTGAGCTACCAGGTAACTGAAAACATGTATCTAGTACTCAAGACTGTTTGTTCTCTATTCAAGCCAAATACTGTATCTTCCAGTAATTTTTATTAATTGTGGTAGTCACTGGACTACAGCTGATCCTTTTCTGGAAAGGCAGATGCAGCACAAAATTGATATTTACTGGTTAAATTTTTGTTGTTGTCTTGTTTCCCCTATTAAATACAGCACAGCCACCTAAGCACGTGTTACCTCTCATGCCTGCTCTCCTACTCTTCTCCTCCAGTGCCTGTGCCATGGGTTGGTTATCCATCTGAGGTACGGTGTCCCAGCAGATCAACAAGTAAGAGAGAACGAAGGCCTCTCCAGCATGGGATACTAAACGTTTCTACTCCACAAAACATAGCTAAAAAAACCTCCTCAGAAGAAAACATCACTCTGCTCTTGAAGATGCATCAAAGGGCTTTCTACGCACCAGTAGGTTTGCACTCAACTTTCTTGTTCTTTGCCTCAGCAGGGCTTGGACCTATGGTTTAAAGTGACTTCACCTGTTTCAGTTTGAACCTTCAAGTACTAATTACTGCCCTGTATAACTTCTACACTTAGGACATACACAAGCAGCATCACCAAGCGACACGGAACTACGCCACGTGTTCAGCATCACCCAGAGGAGCCAGCTCAGCCATTGCTCACAGTCCGCCCCGACTTCTCACAGCATTCAGCTGCACCAGAAAGTGAGCCTGCCCCTGCCTTCTCTAAAGCTACAACAAAAAAGGCTGAACAGAAAGCTGAAGTGTGGTTGTGCTCCAAGGAGATGCCCAATTAAAAGCAGAAAGAATTCAAGTCTTCACACACTGTGCAGAATTGTCTATCTGCAGGGTAAAAAGACTTGCTTGCTCTCCATTCCAGTCTCCAAGAGGAGGGTATAAACTGGCACAGGATCATCAACAGCAAGGCATCCTGCAGCTGGGGTAGGCAACAATACTACTGATGAATTAGGAGCGGAGACAGATCCAGCTCTCTGCATCAAGCATTAGCTCTTTAGGAGAAGGGAGGAAAAAAAGAAAGTAAAACTGTGCTTTAAGCAGTGAAATCAGCAGGCTCTGTCAGCATTTTTGTTTGTGTTTGGTGCAAATTTAGGAATTGTGAGTATCTCAAGAAGTTGCTGGCATCTGGGGATTTCAGGCTGGGACAGAGCCGACGCTGCTGTTTTTGCTTCCTGCTATAGCACAGTCAGACGCAAGACGCCGGCTCTCGTTCTGGCTGCTCCCAGTCCCCTATCCTCTAACCCACAGACAGCATTATTCACTCAATCTAAGACAGAATCCACCCATTCTTATAAGCTCACTGCTGTTCTACGTGAAAGATGGCACAAAACAGGGAAAAAGAGGATGCCCTCTCCCACCAGCCTCATGGGTCTTTGGACACTCCACTGAGCTGGGAAGGGAGCAAGGACAGCATAAGGAGAAGCACAGAGAGGAGACCAGGGTAGGAAGGATGCTGTGGCACTGCCAGATCCAAACGTTCACAGATACACAGGACCTAAAAGCATCTTGCATCTTTTCCCTCAGCTCCTGAGCCCTGGGGGTAACCAATGCCAGGTCACAACCTTTTCCCCTCAGGGTCAGAGGGGAAACCCAAGCACCTTCTCTGCCAGCAGACAGCCCCTGCACTCACATGCTCACAGGGCTGGGAATTTCACAAGGTGTACAAGTCTCAGAGGAGGCACAAGGATTGGTGCTGTGCCTGGGAAGCAGGCAGGAGCACACAGCAAGAGGAGGCAGAAAGCACAGGACAGATCGCAGTCCCTTGGTGCTAGGATCAGGCACAGTCACTGAGCCCAGACACCTCGTGAACACAGTACACACTGCCCAGCACCTACAGAACAAGGGGCATGACACTCCCAGGGCTGCAGCTGCAGGCAAAAGCAGCTCCCACTGCCCTCCTGCAGGCACAGAGCTCCTGCTGTGGGGAGAAACCTGCTTTCCACTGAGCCAGAAGAGGCTTTTTCAGTGTGGACAGGTGTTTCAGGGTCAACTCATCTCTTGGTTAGCAGGTGGAGGAAAGCATTCAATCATTCATCATAAGCTGAGCCGTCAACATTGATCTGAACAGGCAGGAAGATTTGAAACAGGGGTTTTTTGGTCACTTTAAATGTATCAGCTTTCATATAAACAAAAAGTGCTCCAATTCATCTGGCAGTGGAGCATACAGGGTAAAAACAAATAAATAAATAAATGATGTGGCACTGTACATGGAAAAGATAAAAAGGCAATTTTCTTAAAATCCAATTTTCAGCTCTCTGCAACTACGTTTAAGTGCAGAGGGGCGTATTGCTGTGAACCAAAGCCCCACAGTGCCTACACATTAGTCAAAGGAAAGAGTTAAAATGCACAAAATAAATAATAATGATTGCCAAACTCTTCAGGTTTTACAGTTTACTAAACAGATGCACCAGGTAATTCAATTTAGTGGCTACAAAGAGTATAATAGCTTAATGCAGTTTCATATTTAGCACAGTGGGTTAACCATAAAAATACAATTTATACTAATGGATATTCTAATCAGGGCAGCTTCCAAATGGAAGCTGACAATTTAGCCACTTCTCTTTCTTACCAATGCTATTTATTAATGATGCTGGATTGCAGCTCAAGCAGCAGGAAGACTGTTCTCTTGATTCAAACAGCAAGTAATAGTACTATGAGAGAAATAAATCACTCAGGATTTTCTCAATACATTCACTGCTTCTACAAGGCTGCCAAGAAAAGCCTCCCTTTCAGGAGCATGGTTTCTTTCTGACTACAAACATGAGGGGACTTTCCAGGGCTGGGAGGTCTCACACTGCTATCCCAGGCAGCTACAGCTGCAGCCATAGGCTTCTCCCTTCCCTTGCTCCTCTCTTAGATGATCACTCTGCAACCTCATTAATGATATTTAATTAAAAAAATAAATAAATCCAATTTCCTACCCAAAGTTGATTTTTGACCTCTTAGAGTTAGACCTGGCTTTAATTTAATACAACTTTAGCTGAAAACAAATAGAGTTTGTGGCAGTCTTCCACATTTAATCATTTTCAAAACTTTCACAAACATCCAGAGAAAACATGACCAGAAGAAACACAGGTAGCATTACTTGCATGGCAGTAAAACAAACCTGATGGTATCTAACTGGGTGCTGGAGCCCTTTGGTAAAAGGATGTTTTTCCATGTTTCTTATGTAAGATGGCTTGGAGCAGCTGAAGAACCCAAAAAACAATGGCAATGATCAGGGCTTGACAAAATCACAAAATAAATAAATAAATAAATAAAATGGACGAATGAAATCTTCAGTCATGCAGTCATGACCTGGGACGCCCTCTGTATCCCTCACACTTGAAAGATTTGGGCAAAGTTTACGGAAAAGGTTCCCAAACCTCCAGAAGTTATTTGTTATCATCTTCCAAGGCACAGGTGAGAAGCTGAAATCAGTGAGCTGTGCAAAGGACTGCAGTCATAATTCTTTACTGCTTTGGATGCAAAAAGATGCAGGTTTAGCAGCACACATCTTGGTCTTGGAGATGTGGAATCCAGAGAGTAAAACGTGTTTGGTTTCCCACACTGAGAGGGTGACCATGTGTTCCTGGTGTGGAGGTAACTTCTACAGCAAGTTGTGTTTTGTTAGTAGACCCTGCTTCTTATCAACTCCCAGGAAAAAAGTGATGCTGGGGTTGGTACAGCAGCAGCTGAAGAAGAGCAAGCTGACTGAATTGGTGCAGACAAAACATCACCCAAGAAAAAGCAGTTTATAAAGAGTCAAGTGCCCGTTCACCAAAATATGCAAATCCTTCCAGCTGTGCTGAGAACCAGAAGGTTTCCTGCACCACGCTATCTCCACTGCTCAGTCTCCCAGTGACCAACTCTCATTGAAAGGTTTGGAAAACCAAGTCTTGTGTATTTTTCGAAGTCCTATCCTTTGGAATAACCTGTGAAAAAAAACACTATTAAAAATAATAGAAATGATAAAAGGCTTTCCTAGTTTTCAGAAGCCAGTTTCTTAGATTTCACATCCCCACAAGGATGCATGTGCACCTCTGTCCTGCTTATGCAGTGGAATAAGACATGGATATAGTTTTAGGAAAAGACTACTCATAGTGAGCCCTGACACTTGAAAACCCAAAGGTCATGTAAAAGATGTTTTTGTTTGAATTTGTTGTGTGTTTTCTAAGCCACCTTCATGCCCTCATGGTTTGCAGGATTAGTTCATTAAAAATAAAATAAAATAAAATAAAATAAAATAACATAAATAAAATAAAATAAAATAAAATAAAATAAAATAAAATAAAATAAAATAAAATAAAATAAAATAAAATAAAATAAAATAAAATAAAATGCACTAGAATTATGTTCTGACCCTTGTTATTTAAAAAAAAGAAAAACATCTCCATACAGCCAGCTCCAAGACCTCCAAGATAATGAAACAGACCACAAAACTGTGGAGTGAGCATTAAAATCTTCAGGTCTTTATTTATCGTTATTATTATTTATTATTATTTTAATTTATAATAGCATACAACGTTCTCTTTACCTGCCCTTTTAATTAATTAACTTATTAGCTTCAGCAGGTTCACATTTTTCCTTTTCAGAACAAAATAGTGAGGCTTTTCAGATACAGGGAACCCCTGAAAACTGTTCAAGAGGCTGAAAATAATGAGGTGTTAATGCTGGACTTCAAGGTTAACATGCTATATGCATGTAGTGCTTCATTCAGAAATCAATCAGGAGGACGTTAGTGCCTGTTAAGAGAGATTTATTAACTTCTTGCAGCGATGCTGACCTAGGGTAATAAAATGGTACCCAGAAGAACAGGAAAGGGGCAAGTTTGTAAGCAAGATCTACAAGAGAGCAGGAACAAATTAGCAGATGTTTGATTTTGAAGCACTACTAAGACCTTAGGTAATGTGCATTCAATAAATCAGCGGCACATTTTAAAATAAAAGAACATCAAGTGACTGTAGTGATAACATTTGGCAATTTGATCCCACCGGTAATAAAATCAGAGGTTCCTCACTGACTTGTAAGGGTGTGACATGAACTAAAGCTCAAGATATCTCCTCTTACCGCATCTCAGTGCTCATCTGAGCCCCTTTCAGAGGCTGCCAGTCAGAACATATTTTATACATATATATATATATACATAATCTTTATGTAATGTATATTAGGGCAAATATCACTTCTTACACAGACCACATCTTAAACTGATAAAGTTAACTATAACCCCTCTTAAAAAAATAAGTAAAAACAAGGCTTACATACTGGTGATAAAAGTAGCATTAAAATCATCTCTGCCTTGCACCTCTGTGACTTTTGTGTGCTAGCCATATTTCAGCATCATGGCAGGAGATGTTTCCTAGGGGAGCAGCATGCAGAGGCAGGACGAGCTGTCCTGGTCGTTTGCCTGCCCTCCTTGCAGATTTACATCATCCAGTGACTCAAGAAAAGATGATGGGAGGTAAAGGGGGTTGTGTTCCTCCTCATCCAACGCAAAACAGGTGAGGACCTGGGGACAGACCTTGTACAAGAAAGGAGCGAGCTTGTGTCCCACCAGGTTCATGTGGGACGCAGCCAGGCACTGCCTCCACCGTGCCTCCAGCAGGACCCAGCTCACCTGGCAGCGTGGCCAAGCCCTGGGCTCTGCGTTCTTCTGAGCTTTCTTGGAGCAAAGCATTCGAAAGCAGCTAGAGTCCATTAAAAAGTCAGGTGGTTTTGAAATATATTCCTGCAAATCACAGGAAACAGAGCTTCCTGCTCCAGCGGCTCACTATTCACGGGACAGAGCCTGCTCAGCCTGCCCCTCCTCTTAGGAGGGATTCTGCTCTAAGCTTCAGGAAGATCAGCCTGAAAATTAAGTTACTATTCTGTTGTGGTCATTCAATAAGAAAAAAAGAAGCCCAAAGTATGTGTGCAAAATGATTTTCAGCTTGATTTACATGAACTGACGACCCTGCATGTATAGTGGAAGAGTCTCGCCAAAACCTCAGCTGGTTTGCACCAACAGTGTTCAGTAGTTTCTGAAATGCCCCTTCCTAATCACACGCTGGCAAGGAAGGAGAAATTATAAACAGTGCTCTAAGCAGCTGTGAAGTGTAACAATTGTTTTAGATTTGCTATGAGTTATTCAGAGATTATGACATCCATTATTAAAATACGCCACCTGTGACTTGTAAAATTAACTCAGGTTTTTTCCCTGGGAGTTTCCAATAACACATCATATCCTTTTTCAATACGCACACTATGCTGTCATATGATTTTGCCCTAAGTTTCTGTACGTAGCTACAGTTAACTAAAATAAATTTACACTTTGAAATAAAATAACATAAAGTAACATAAAATAACATAATACAATAAAATACAATAAAATACAATAAAATAAAATAAAATAAAATAAAATAAAATAAAATAAAATAAAATAAAATAAAATAAAATAAAGAATCTTTGAGGACTTCAGTACCTTAGTGGAAGTCTACATCACTGTAAGAAAATAAATGAAAACGGCATTTATCACTTCCTCAATTATTCAAAAGCATTTTAGAAAGAAGAAGTCAACGATTGAAGGAGACAAGCCAACACCTGTGAGCATTGTGGCGACATTCATAGCCAGCTATGAATCAGGTCACCCCCCACACCTGCATCCCTATTCTGAGCTTCATGGCTGAGGGGAAAGGGGAGAGGGAATGGGGCTTCTCTTCCTTTAAGAGCACTCAGCACAGGTTTGTTGTTACAGACAGCAACAATCCCTCAGGATTTTTGGTTTTTATTTTTTTCTGGCAAGGAAGATGAGGGCCCCTTAGGGAATACAGGCACCTCTGGTATGTAGCACCAAAATTCACTGATGTCAGCTGGCGCCTCCTTGATCATTTCATGGCAGATGTGTCCTGAAAGAAGAAAAGGTGATAGGGAAAAGGTCAAAGACACCTCTCCTCTGGGGCCAGGCCTATAGGGACTATTGCCTTCAATTGGTGCGGTGTCCCAAAAGTCATGTTTTGAACATGAGGAGCTGAGAACACATCAGGGAAAGAGCGCATCTCGCCAGCCTTCAGCCGAGACCTGAACACAGCCAGTGGCCCAATCCTGCAGTCGCTGTGCCCTGGGAGTAAATCACTGCAGTTGATGGCAGCTCAGGGCTGAATGAGTAAAATAACTTCTTTGCAGGTGCAGTTATTAAAAAAAAAAAAAAAAAAAAAAAAAAGGTGACAAAAGCGTATCGAAGTGCAAAGTCTGTTCTAGCTGCAGTGCTGATGGGTGGTAGGGCAGAGCAGGTGCTTCCCGTGGCTGTCTGATGCTGGAAGGACCTCTGAGCCTAGGCCCAGGAAGTGTCTCTGAGCAAGCACCTTCAAGGGGTTGTAACAGCAGATGCTACACAGTGAAAAAGGAGCTCTTATTACCAAGAATAGTTTGGGTCTCACTCTTTTGTTGTCCCTTGCACACTGGCTTCCCTGTGCAAGAGTCTGGATCTAAATCAGAATTATCTGTTCCTTCAGAGAAGCAGCTGAATTGCATTTCTATCTCTACAAAACAACATAAAATTCAGTCCAGGATGAAAACCAGACCCTCTCGTCATGTACCTACATTTGCAGACCTTTCTGGGGAGGAAAAAAAAAAAAAAAAAAGACTCAGGGGTCTGCCTTTGATTCCAGCAGCTCTTGCTGAATCAAGACCCGCTGAGATCTGCTGGCTCTGGTGCCAGTGGAACCGACGGCTCTCCCCTCTTCAGAGCCCAGATGGTCCCAGAATAAAAAGCACAGAATCTCCCTTGTAAACAGCACTGGCACCTGATGGCCAGACGGCCAGACCACACAGTTTGGGACACTGCAGCCTGTCGGTCTGCGTGTATTTATAGCTGGAGAGGAGCTTGCTTGGGGTAGCATGAAGTTCCTACCATAGCCAGGGATGCTGCAAGAGGTTAATTGTCAGAGGCAGTGAAAGTCCATTTGGTGCTTGACTCCCCAGTCTGACTTTATTGCCATTTATAGTCCATTCAGTGCTTTAGCTACAGGTTTTATTCTCCTTTCTCTGTTATGGTTTTTCCCCTCCTTATTCTAAGAAGGTTTTGGTTTTCCTGGCAGCCTTTTTATCGCCTTACCACCTCCCACCCTTCCATTCAAGAAAGCTTATTTAAAACCAAAACACCACATAACTGTAAGGCTTCCTATTTAACATAATGGAGTTATTCAAGATGTTTACTCAACAAAAAATAGATAGTGAGATCACCTTGCTCTTGTCAGCTACAGCTAACTACCAAGCCTACGGCACGTAGCCACAAGGCAAAACCTCTCTCTCTGTGCTCTGGTCCTGTTGCTCAGAGATCCACAGCATCAATCCAGGTCTGTAACATAGGCAGGATTTGTGCCGAAATGATGCCACAAACACTATCTGCACTGGTCGTGTCAGCTCCCCAATTGAAGCACAGCAAGACAGCAGGTGGAGGCTGAGCCTTTCTTCTCTGTACGAGATGCCATACAATTAAGGCTCCAGAACACTGCCTGCCGTGGCAGTGTGACAAGGGGCTTCACACAGGGCATCGGTCTGCAGGATGCTTGGGATGCTTCCTCCTGCCAGCCCCCCCTGAGAGAGGTAGGACAACACCTTTCCCTCTCACAAAAGCCCAGCCAAAAAGAAAAAATTATGCCTAGCTGCTAAGAAGTTAAATGGGGACGCCATCAGCCTACTAGCGGCTTCACTATTTCTTGCAACATGTCATTTTCTTGTCTGATTTGTCAGAGAGTTTCCTCCTAAATCCAGACACGTAGCACTGAATCGTCTGGCTTCTGACTGCCTCCCCAGGCTGGAGGCAGCGTCTGGGTGAGGAACATCCAGTGAGTTGCCTCCATGCCCGCTGGCCTCACTGGGCCGGGGAAGGCTGCGTTATCGAGGAAGACAGCAGCAATGCATCAGGAGGTATATTTTTAAATCTCAGTCCTTTGGGACAGGGATTATCCAGTATGAGTTAAAACACAGTCCCAGCATTTTCCCAGTAACACATGGTCAGATGCCATGGAACTTACAAACAGATTCACATGTGCTTTGGATTGATACCGTTGCCATGGCTATTAGCAATAAGCAACAAAACTCAGACCCTGAATTTTGCCCAAGGTTCAAACAAGATTTTATAATTTTGGTATAAATATGCATTTTTCACACACAAACACCGCCCTCTGCTGCATGCTGAGACTGATGCTGGTGAGCAGATTTATGCACGTTGCCCCTGGCAACGCAGTTGTTGAAGGTGATAAAAATTCTTATGTCTCTTCGGCTTAGAAAATGCCAGTGCATCAAAATGCAAATGATTCAGCCTCCTGCAAAGGTCGTTTGAGGTAAGGGATATGTGCAACTTCTGTATCTCTGCAGAGAAAATGATGAAATCTGAACCACAGCATGCTTCGATACTTAGGCATATGCTGTGTTGTCACCTCGCTGGCTTCTAGGAGTATATTAAGAAGTCTGCTGCCCACTCCTGTAACATTTCTGATCTCCTTTATTTGAGAAGGAGGATAAGCTCACACTGAAGCAGGATTTTTTACTCTGTAATACATCTTTACTCTGTAATATTCTGTTTGCCTAGTGAATACCACTGTGCACGTTCACTCTTCTCCCTAGAGGCACACACTGTTTCTTTACAGGGGAAGACTTCTTCCAAGTATGCGCAAGCTTGAACCAAAAGGAAATATCTTTGCTGGGAACCCTCCTAAAACATGATTAATGTAAAGACAGTGATAAATTACAGCCTGGTATTCCCTGGGTAAAGTTGGTGTCCCTTGGGCAGCTGGTCCAGCTCAGCACAAGCTCTTGTAGATTTGCAAAGTGGTGAAACAAAACCAGAGACTCATTCAGCTTCTCAGCCAGAGAACAGATTCAATAAATATAGAGAAAAAGCAAGATCTACCTCCTAGGGAACTAGCTGAAGAGCCTTGCATTTCTAGGTTTGAGGGCACATCAGACCCAGTGACTAAAAGTCATTGCAACAGATGCTGTTTGCTGGGCGGTGCAAGCAGGTCTGATGCCCTTGCGTGGCCGCCAGGATGACAGCTGTTTATTTTCCACCCCAACACACAGCAAGCTCACCAGAAAAAAAGTGGTTGGGTCATGAAAAAATGACATTTTATTTGATGGTATTGATATTTTCTGCTAAGGCCTGGAATGCATCAGGGAGAAGCAGCTCAAAATTGCTGCTTCTGATGGTCATGTATTATTTCAATATCCAGGGCTAGCCATCCCCCACTGAAACTTGAAGAATCAAATGGTTGAAGTCTGATTACTCAAAAATTACTATTTTGATAAAAGAATGAAAGAGCCTTTAAAATTAATAGATTATTTCATGGCAGGAAAAATGTAATTTGAGTTTATATTGCAATAGGAGGAAAAAAAAAAAAAAAGGAGCTGAATACTTAGCAACCCTTACTCCTCAGCATTTACTCCTCAAATGGTAGCCAGTGACCTAAAGGGAAGTGCATTTGCAGCTGCCCTACTCCACTGAATGAAGGAAAAAGCTTTGCAAAGCTGAATTGCAGAGAGTGAATTGCGATAACAGTCTCAGCCTCCCAGCACCATGGGACGAGGCTGCGGCTCCCAGCCAAGCACTGCAATCCCACGGAGGAGGACGGGTCGGAGGGGAGAAGGAGAAGGAATAAACACATGTCAACTTGTTTGACTTCATAAGAGATGAGTTCAGTCGAATTTAAACAGACATGAACAGAAAGCAAAAAGCACGACCGATGGCATTAAAAAGTTACCCTTATACGTAAAGAGTGATGACAAGAGGAGATCTTGGGACATATGGAGAAAAGGAATTTTATTTTTAGCAAGTATTTTTAGTTTAGTCATGTGCTCAAGAAAGGTGGTTTTCACTCTTCCCTTAGCTCAAGTTTGTGATGGGCGGAGGGCAAGGGACTTTGAAGGGATCTTGCAAATTCCCAGGCACAGGAGCAAAGCAGAGCCCGACGGCTGCTGCAGTAATGCCCCACTGAGTGCAAGACTCCAGCCCAGCACTGCTGCAGACACTGGGGTTCAGCCCTCATCTCCGCATAGAGCAATGCTGCCCTTCCTGTGCAGGAGGATCAGGATGGCATGGGAAGAAACCCTGCAAAAACTGTGCACCTCTCCAGGTCGCCAGACACACCAACACCACGCTTTTCTGCTTCAAGCAGGCACAGGAACACTTCCCATCTTAACACTGACATCAGCTGCACTCCCTGTGAAACCACTTCCTACATCCCTAAATCAAACCTGGGACATTCCTGTTGCATCCCTGGGACAGGCTGAAGCAATGTCCATAAAGACATTTGTCCTGAGACATTTTAAGAGTTACTTGAGGTTCTTCATATCTTCGTTCAGGATGACATATGATGCATATTCAAAAGCAAATGGCCTTGACCAGGTAGGGAAAGGGAACTCAGGGCCATGAAAGCACCAAATCAGGCCAAAAGGCATCTCAAAGCCACGCGGGGAGCAGCACACCATACCTGATCATCTGGTGCCCACCCAAGAAATGCATCCACAGCTCTGATGCTGTGACACAGCCAGGATTGTATTGGGCTGCTGGGGTGGGGCAAGGAGACAAGGGGCTGGCTGAAGAGGAAGCTGCAGAAGATCTCCCTGGTGATTCTGAATCTCTGACTGAATCTCACAAGACCAGGTGCCCTTGCAGCAGCAGCAGACCTGCAATTCAGGGTGATACTAGGATGTCCTAAACCACATGTGCTTGTTTTCTAGAGACAAAATCCTTCTTAACCGTTAAAGACTGTGTGTTCTTGTCTGGTGATGGCTGCTGAGTTGAAGTCCTTATTTAAAGTCACCAAATTCCAGTGTCCAACCCGTCACAAGACATCTGGGCTCCAGTCCTCCAGCTTGCATGGGGAGCACACACCATAACTTGAATCCCAGGAGAAGAAAACCCTCCTACAGCTGCTGCCTCCCAACCTCTGCAACTACTCCGAAGCAGAAAGACTGAGCTTGGAGCCAAGGAGGATGGCAAAGAAGGAGGCATGGCTGGCACGGGTGGGTCGGGGAGCACACGCTCATGCACCCAGAGAAGGGCACGTGTGATTTAATACATGTGAGAACCCCAGCTCTAAACAGGCAGAGAAGTCCTGGGCTCACACATTGCCAAAACACTTTCTGCTTGTGGTATTACTGGAATGAAATAACACACGGCGTTCCCAAGAATCAGGTTTTAACACTTCCATTGCACTTCCATCCTAACAACCGCTGTAAAGGGCAACATGCAAAGAATAAGTGTTAATGAAACATTAAGGTCACATAACAAGAATAGTAACAAGGCAAAAAGTGCAAAAGTTGAGCTTGATTAACTCTAAGTGTTTCATACACAAGTAGCTTCCCATTTTTCACATGCAGGGTTTTCAGTTGAAGTAATATCTACTGGGTAAAAGTGAGATCAGGTAATTTAAAAAAGAGCATGATTAAGACAACACTACTGATTATTAGAAATATTTAACATGTCCTCTACTGTCAAATAGCCTTTAACATTGGCAACAGCAGCCAAATAGGTTTCATTATTGTTTGTACTGTTTTAGAAATATCCCCTTTCCTATTTGTGCTTGTACAGAGAGGGTAACCTCACAAGAGTTAAAATTTGAATCAACCCATTGAAAAGAGTTAAAGTTTTGTTCCTGTTGGAGCTCAGTGTTTGTACCACAATCTAAATATAAAGTCTCCATTTTTTTCCTGAGTGTGAGGAAAACAAGGAACAAATATCACTTGAAAGCTGCATCTTGACCCGCCCCACAGTTGGCTTGTTTATTAATGTATTTTATGGGGGGAATGTTGTTTAGAAAGGAAAAAGAAAAAAAAAAAAGTTTGGCTGGCAGAAAACACTCCCCTGGCTCCAAGAGCTCCAGAACCACAATGATCATGATGAACCCTTGCAAACACCTCTGACTTCACAAGACACGCAGAAAGGTCTCCTCAGCTCATCTCAGCTGCATGATGAACACCTCCCTTGAGGGGAGAGGACAGACCGAAAGCTAGTTTTCAGAGATAGCCATTGTGAAACACCCTCACAACATTTCCTCCAAGAGGAAAATGCAAACATTTGAATTACTGGGACACCTGAAGCTAGGCAGGACGAGAGCAAAGCCATTCCTGCAGGGGACCCTGACCCCCTCACTGCCCAGACTGCAAGGCATCCCCAACCTCCACAACACCAGGCCTTTTCAGCTGCAACGCTGGGGTCAAACTCATGTCTACACCAGCTTCTCGGCATCATCCGAACCTTTGAGCAGAGGGCTAAGCAAAGCAGGAGAGGCTGAGACAGGAGCACAGCAGCAAAGTCCTCCTCACCCGGCCAGCAGCAATGGGCAGCAGCACCTCCCTCTTAGCATCCCGCTGGGAACAAGGCTGGTTTTCCTTGCTGGGACCAGGTTTGGGCAAGGAGGGTTCCAAAGGCACAGCCACATCGGTGTGAGCACCTACCGAGGGTGAGGATGCAAAGCAAAGCACTGCACATTTCCAGGAAGAGCCCAGGAGCGAGGAGCACCTGTGCATTTGCTTACGGCCCCGGCAGCCCACGCTCGGCTTTTATAGCTCCTCTGACTCATCCTGAAACGGCCCCTTGGCCCCGGGCAGGAGCTGCAGGAGCTGGGGCAGCCCCAGCAGATGCCTCCTCCCTTGTCCAGCAAAGGCACGGGGTTTTGTAGGTCCTGCTTCACACTGGGACTGGGCTGGGTTTGCTCCCAAACCAAAGCAATGGGCACAATTCAGACCACAGCCCATAGAGGACCATGTAGAAAACCAGAACAATAAGATTTACTTTTTTTTTTTTTCATACTTAGCTACAAGTGTTTCAGTTTCCCCTACATCTGCAACTTTTCTCCAAGGTGTTCATTTGCTCCATTTCCTCAAATGCTGTTATCTGAATATAAATCAGGGGGAAAAATCCTTAATTGAACTCTGTTGAACACATGGCTCGTGTATTTAGAATAGACTATGGAATATGGAATATGGAATGTGGAATATAGAATATAGAATATTTCACTTAGAATGGACCCTCAATGATCTTTTAGTCCAATTATTCTGAAGTGATGCAACTCCTGGTAAGTTTTTCAATAGCTCTGGAAAATTGTCTCTTAAACAAAATAACATTGTATGAAGATACACCTCCAAATAATAACCCCAATACATTCTTCCTTGCAGCAGTTACCTTCAGATTGCATCTTACCGTCTCGTGCACAATAAGATTAACTTTTCGTTTAACATTAGTCTTTACCAGGAATTTATAAAGAACTGGCTTCCCTGCGTTTAAATGTTTAGTCTGGGACAGGGAAAATGTATTCTCTATACAAGTCTATCTTGCTCAACATGTAGTCTTTTCAGTTGGAATAATGAACCTATTTTGGGGAGTACAGAGACGTAGCATATTTTGGCTGGAATTTTATCTTGAAGTCCCTATTTAAATTGGCATAAAAATGCCTTTAATTTTGAGCAAGCTTTAAAAAAATCTCTGATAGCTGCTAGCACAGTGAGACTTCAAAATTCTTGTGGTCTGAAACCCATTCAAAGATGAACTTATTCTGGATTATTTTACAATTTTAGGCTGCCTTATAAATTCGTGATGGTGTTGCAAATGCCACAGTAAATCCTCAAGACCAAAGATGAACAGAAAGGCAAAAAAATTTTTTTTTTTTCATTTTTAGAGGAATGGATGCAATGATGTCTTATTCCTTGAAACAACTGCTAGGTGATAAAATAAGGTGAAAGACCCCTCACAATAAATATCTGTAGGCAAAGGTCTTGAGCATTTCTGTTAGAACATCACTTCCAAAGAAAATTATTTTGCAATAATTATTGTAAATAACGAAAATATAACAATAGCTGCTATACTCTCAAGAGACATGGGGAATACTAGGGACAGGGAGGGAAAGCACTCTTGCAACTGCTGCAAGGCACTAGGCCTGGGAGTCACCAGGGCAGGGTCACCCCATACTCCTGCTAATGCTGCAGATGAAATACGATTTTGTTGTGCACTGCAACAGGATTTCATTAGTCTGTGCACAGATTTTGCAAAACATGGGTTTGGTATGCTCCTCTGAGGGGCCGTGCCAAGATTTTATGAAATAGCATTTCTTTATGTTTATGGAATACATGTAATCTTACAAAGTTTTATTGAATTTTTGTCAGGGATACTATCTATTCAGCAGCAAACGGGGCAAATAATTAAAAAACAGTTATTAAACGCAAACAATTACCCACTGCAACGTAACCCTGAACATTAAAGGAGCCGTCTTCCCTTGTCGTCCCCTGCCCCAGCAGATGTTGAGCAAATGGCAGCAATCGTGTGCAACACCACGTCGCAACGGAGCGACGCGGCCAGTGGCTGTGCGTTTGTGCTGTCCTGGCCACACGTGGACCGGCCGGGAGATCTGCCAGGGCTCGGCCCTGAGGATTTGGTGGTTGGGTGGAGTGAGGATGACCCCGTTCCTCCATCTCGTGGGAAGAGGCTGTGCAGGGAGCGTGGGCTGAGCTCCTGCTCCCCTGAGAGCGACAGACGTAGATAACCACTGGCTAAGGCTGGACAGACTTTGGGCTAAATCCTCTGAGATCCTTCAGGGGAAGAGCTGAGGTATAAGGATAGAGGGAGACCAGGCAAATCCAAAGCTGACCTGAAACCCTCCTTCTCCATTCTCAGAAGGAGAAGAACCTCCAGGATCATCAGACCCTGGCCAAGCAGCTGCAGCAGTTTTTCTCATGCCTTTTCTCACTTTTGGTGGAGCACCTTGCCATTGCTTCCTTGGGCTTGGCATGCAACCCTTGAAGTGGTTTTATCACATGCTGCTTTTACACTAACACATTGTTGTTCAAAGAGCACCACTGACCCTGAGGAAGTGCCCCAGCAGAGATACTTGCCCAAAACTGTGTGTGGAAGGTACCACCAGGAGTCACTATGACAAGGTCTGTGGGAGCAGGAGCAGAAAATGGACAACAGCCATTTCTATTTCATGTCTTCCACATTTGTTAGCCCTGCCGGACTCTAGCCCAGGGATCCTCCTTTTTTTCCTCAGTGCAGGTTTCATTGCAAGCAGGGGAATTCCCTGTGGCTCCCTTCATTAAAGTTTGCAGCTTCACACCCCTCTCCAGTTACTGCTGATGATTGCACAAAATCCCAGTGGCATCTCATATATGTTAACATATATTTGTTCAAGCATAAAAGTTAGGTAGGAAGATAAGTATTTTAGGAAATACCCCACAAAAAGTTCAGTTTTAAGATGGCAATAATTGATCTGGTTAGACAATATTTCTAACATATTAGTCCAGACCTCACATCCTCCACCTGGTTCAAGCCCCAGGGATGCCATCCAAATTTGATTGTACTTATCACGAAACTCGGCAAAGGGACAAACTCACGGCTATGGGCTCTGGCTCCATTGTCACATTTCTTCTTCATTCACTTTCCTTCTCCTTCATGGACTGAAGGTTCATCTTTGCTGGATCTGTCCTCACTGCTCTACCGTGGCCCCAAAATCTCAGGGACTTACCACTGTGCAGCACATCCTGTGGTATTCTCTTCCTCTGGAAGAAAGCAAGGCTCACTGAGCCACTGGGAATTCAGGCTGGAGCTCCCACATGCAGCAGGATCATTCACCTGAAGCTTTGCCTTGGACCTCCCAGCAGCCCTTCCCACCACAAGTCTTCTCCCTGGTGCTCTGAAGCCATGGAAGCTCCTGCATCCCACGTGCACCTTTAGGCAGCCGTGCATTTTCTCTGATTAGAATATGGTTTACACATAATCCATACATTAAGAAAGGTCAGTGTTGTTACATCAAAATATTGCAAGGCCAAAAGTCCTTGCTATGGGATAATCACTGGGTGGAGGGGAAATCTGTGGAACCAGTATTGCACACACAAACATTTCCCCTGCTATTTTACATGCTGGCATTCACTTGGTGTTGTGAAGTTACATGCTGGATTGTATTTGCAGAGCCCCTGAAATGGAGGAAGACATCATTTCCCAAAGGAAATGCCACGTTTACACTAGCATGACTAAATGGAAATGTTTTCCAATTGTGCAGAATAAACCTAATTTTTTTTTAAGGCAACTTTGCCCAGCTCCCTGGAGTCACCAGGGTTGAGCAAGCCCAACTCAGCCATGAGCTTAAGCACTTTGCATCCTGTTCTTGCCCTGCAGAGCACTCACCTCCCATCTCGCTTTTACAGGACTAACTCTAATCCTCCCCGCTGCTGAAAATCAATAGCAATCCCCCATGATTATTGGTGACCTGAGGATGTAAGCGAGAGAAGAACCGAGCTATTCCCTGAAAATTTGGCCTGCTGCTGTGTCCATGCTGGGCTCGGGGAGGGCTGGTGGCTCAGCCTGCTAAGTGCTCTCCAAGTGTTCAGCACAATGAGGATGTGCCCAGCCTCCTCTGCGCTGGAGGTTTTCAAGATCTCTCTAAGGTACATTTGCTGTGCCTCCTCCCAGCTAGTGCATTATCTTTAATAAGAATAATTTTGCCATATTTTTAGCCTATATAGAATGCAATCACAGTTTAATATTGTAAGCTGTAGAGTTGAGGGAGGGAAAGCGTACGTCTTCATAACAGTTGCCCTCCTGTACTATAAGCACGCTGTGCAAACACACAACCACGGAGTGTATTAAAAATGTATGTTTTGTGATCCATCGACCTTCTTGGAAGAAGAGATTCAGACATAAATGTTGTGGTATTAATTTATGATGTGAAGTTTTGCATTTATTTCACTTGCGTAAGTATGAACAACACAGGAACCAAAAAGTTTTTTCTCCTAAAATGGCACTGTCAGAGTGCCTGAATTATCTATTTAATGAATACTTTAACCCACAACAGATCATATATGATGGGAAATGATGTCATCTGAGCCATTAATCTGTTTATTTCTATTTCAGGTTAGTCAAAAGAAGTCAAAGTCTGCACAAAAACATCTCTCAGTCTGAACTTAGGGTCTTTCCTCCCTACAAAAATTTTACAGAACACACAGCTTTCATGTAATTTCACGTCTCACTTCCTCCCCAAGGGTCTCAGAGACAGAGGCTGAACCCTTTGGACAATGTGCCCCAGGATGACCAGTGTCCCGAGCTGTGACAGGTCTCAGTCCCCCACCCTGAGCCCTCTGGTGCCAGGTGGAGGTGACCCCATCACCCTCATGGGGTTTCTGGGGTCTCTCAGCTCACTCTGGCTGCTCCCTCAACTCAAACCTGCCTCTCCTCAGCTTGTGAGCCCTGCCCCATCTCATGAAGCCCCAACCTCACTCCCCTATCTTGTACCTTTAACATGATGCAAGGGATGTTTCAGGCTGAAGCGGTACCTTGACCTGTAAGGACACACACAGACTGGCAGATCAGCACGGTTCTTGATCAAGATCATCTAGAGTTAATTGGGAGGGCAGCTCTGAATAATCCTGCAGAGCCACCGAGGATGTAAACTTTAAATATCTGAACTAGGGTGCTGCTGCCCCGCTGAGCCGGGATGAAAAAGCCCTTAATCGTCTCTGCTAATGGGTTTCAGGATGATGAGTGGCTCTCGCTTGCTTTTCAGGCAGGAAGACATCTGTATTGTGAGACTTATTAATTTTATTTAAAGTGCTAAGGCTGACATCCTGGAACTGTGGTCTCTTAAAATCTCTTTCTTAATTGTTATAAAGCAGCTTTAAGAGCACTTTAAGATGTCTCTATTTACAAGTTGGAAAAAAAAAAAAAAAAAGCCTATAACATCTTAAATCTTCTAGCAGAATTCCCATTCATTTGGACATTTACCAGAGACTGGGTTATTATTCCCCCTAGATGAAAATGCATACACAGTCAAGAGACTATTCCCTACAGCATCCTGCAGCAGTTAGAGTCATAAGTCCAATTCTGAACAATATAAATCAACTTCTTTGTTTCTGTGGATCCATCTGGTGGAGAGAACGAGGTGTTTGTTGTTAAGTGAAGAAGCAGCAGGGCTATAACTTAGATATTAATAGGTTACGTGGTATTTATTTAATCTCTTTGTTATTTTGAATACTGCCCTATTTTGTTCTGCTTGTGGAACTTAAGTGAAATCTTTTCTGGTTTGGGTTGACCTAAGCATTCAAACATTTTTTATATTTCCCTCCTGAAGAAGCCATCTCAGTATCTCCAAAGGTTGCTTTCGAGGCACTAGGAAGCTTGAGGTGATGGCTGAGGGGACAATGCCCCATCCTGGCCTCTACCTTCATGCTTCTCATTGCCAAGGCCTGTCCCAAATCCCAGCCCTTCACTTCCAAGGACTTTGACCTGCTTGGAAAACGTGCTGCCAGCTCAATGGAGGAAGCCAGATCCAGAAGACACCCATGCTCTCCCCTCCGGTTCCCTCAATCATTGCCCTCTTGGTGCTTTTCTGCCTGAAAAATTAAATGGCCAACCAACAGAAAAAGACAAATCGACAAAACCCCTGGCAATCAGCTCAAGGGCGTTCTCCAAGTCCATGCTCCCAGTTTGCCCAGACACCAGTGCTTGTTTCTCATGGTTGCAGAGGGGCAGTTTTGTCCGTGCAGGACTCCTCCTGTTCGGTGCAAATCCTCTCTGCTGTTCTTGCTTACGTGTTTAGGACCACAGCAGCTCCACGAGAGCTTTATTTAGCCCAGCAATTGGATGGACTCCGTGTGCCATTCCTCCCTTACACACCAGCCCAAATCAGGAAGAAGAGGGATGCAAAGCCAAAATGCCTAATGAAAGAGCTTCCACGATCTTAAAACGTTTACGGACACAAAATGTGTTAGCAGAGCTAGGGGAGGGCCCCAGATCTCTGGTAATGTTTGTTCAAACATGGATCAAAGGAGACGCTTTTTGTGCCTCCCTTTAGGATCTGCACTGCAGGATGGAGGCTGCAAAATTTATTCATAGAAGCTGCGCATTTGCGAAGAGGGCTCTAAAAATGTTATTGAAAAATGTCTTCATTCCCAAAAGCCTCGCTATAATTTTAAAGTGTAAATAAAAATAGCGGTATTTTCTTACACTGGAGAGCTCTAAAACTCTAGTTGGGATGTAAGAAATCCTATTCTGCAACTTAAAATTATGATTCATGGTTCCCTTTCCAACCTCCAAGCAGTTCTGTGACATAAAATGTGAAACTGAGCATTTGCTTTTCATTTAAAAGGTCTCATTAAGACCAAAACCAAGCTTCTTCAGCCCCATAACAGCTCTAACATGTCAGACCTAATAGGAGCTCTCCTCCATGGGGTGCCTTTGGAGGACTTAGAAACATCAAAAGGATCCTGCTGTTTTGCAAGACCAACATACTTCTTTCTCCCCGAAACATCATTCCAAGCCCCTAGCTTAGCAGAAGACTTCAGCCCATGCTTACATCCATTTGTCGGCTGCAGAGACACTTAAACACATGCCACCATCCCGCTGAAGCCAACGGCACTTAAACCTGTTCATAAAATTAAGCAGTTCCTCAGTGCGTGGCTGAGCCGAGCTGCACGATCAGTGTCCCCAAACACTCCCCTTAATTAAGAGTTTCTCTTGGTTTTAATAGGTGTTGCATCAGGCTCTGGCATGCTGTGCTTGATTCTGATTTCATGGTCATTTTGGTACTTAATAGCACTGTGGAGATCTCTTATGCTTCTCTGTGCAGTGCTGCTTTTCCTATAGGCACAACCCATCACATTGCACAGAAACACTGTGCTAAAGCCCAGCCTCACACAATTTATTAGCAACAGCCGGTGGCATCCTCACGGCTAAACTTGCTCAGAGCTCCTCATCATGAAGCTCTGCCTGTAATAGCTTCACCAAAATATAGCTGTTCTGCCTGAAACGTCCGATGGGATTTTGTGCTGGGAGATGGGATTCCATTTATTTATTTATTTAAAAAGAGCTAATTATGCACAGCAATTACTAAGAAGACAGTGGGCAGCAAATGCTATGTCTAATGATGTCTCTGCAGTTGGGACACATTTAGTGAAGTCTGTATTTTCATTGGGAAAGCAGGCTTGTCTGGAAAGCAAAACTGTGGATTTTGACTTAGTTTTGACCCTGCTCAACACCGCTAAAATAACTGCGATAAAGGAGAGAGTGCTGAGTGGCATATTTGGTTAGGATAACATAGCAAATATTATCCTTGTCTTCAGCAGCAAAGCTTTTGCACATTTCTGTATTTGGAAATGTTTCACTTTTTCTTTCCTGGCCAATCTTTCTGCAGTGCTTCTTGGTTGGAGTTCCTATTTGTCAATTGTCCCATTTTTGGCTACAAGAGCTCTGAGGTTTCAAGTTGAAGATGGGAAACTTGCACTTTTGTGGTTTGGGGTGTATGAATGTGAAAACCAGGGGATTTTCACTCTGACCCTGAATCCCGCAGCGTTCCAGCACGTCTGCCTTATCCCAGCAGTGTTTATGTCGGATCTGAGCCACCGAATACCAGGACAGCTCCTCTTTCTTGCATTTATTTTTATTTTTCTGGCTGGTCCTGCTGCCCGCTAGATCTTGCAGAATAACAGTTGAAGACAGCAAAGCCTGAGAGCAAAAAAAGGTAATTATACAGTAAGTCAGCCCTCACATAACTTGTAAACTTTATGATCTTGCACTTTTATGACGTATTTATAACCCAGGGAAAATGCCTAGCTAGAAAGAAAAACCCTGCAATTCTGCAGTGGGCAATTATGGGTATCAGTAAAATAAGAGATTTCCAAGAAATGCCTTCTGTTTTCCTTCCTCCCTTTTTTGACTGCTGAGAGCTACATTGCTGGAGCCACATTTTTTCTTTTCCCTTCTATTGAAGAAAAGGGTCCTTTTTTGACAACAGGGTGTAAAGGGGAAGTTGATGAAGCCTAGTCCTAATGACCCACTTGCTGTTCAACACCTTGCTCTGGCCCGTTGCCCCACAGAGTCGCTTGGTGCTGAATTCCTCCTTGCCCAGGTACCCAGGGCATAACTACCCTGTTCCTTTGATGTCAATAACCTGACATATGAAATGTGGGAAAAGGAACCAGGCAGGAGATGGGTGAAGTTTGTTTCTAGAAGCTGCTCAGGCTGTATTCCCATCCAAAACGAGTGCTAATGATTGCCTTGGTGACCACAACTGCCACCTCACACTAGTTATGCTCAGTTGCTCCTACGTCAGGGACAGAATCACTGAAGTGAGAAAAGAAGGGGCCAGATCTGAAGGGGCAGGATCTGAGGAGCAAACCTGCCCTGTTTAACCCCCTTGCTGACATCCCATTGCCCTGGGCGGTCGGAGCCAGTTCCATGATGAAATTTTTAAGCAACACAAGTGGTTTGGACACAGATTGTTGGCAGTGGAGGTTCTGGTTCAGTATCCACTGATGAAATGGGATTTTTTTGTGTGTATATAGTGCTGGAACATTTGGATTCCAGTCATGCCTGGAATAAGACTGTATATACCACGGCCATGCCCAACTGTCATGCTGAAGGTGGTGACCTAACTCCTGCACAGAAAATCACAGAGGGAGCATTTTCAGGGATGGACCCGGCACTGCTTGCTGAAGCCAGTGGGGAGTCAGGACGCTCTGCTTCGCTCAGGGAGCTTTCAGCATCTCGCAGGGTTACAGGGCTCTCCGGCTGCAGGCCGCAGAGCTGCTGCTGTCAGGATGATGGACCATCTGCTGGTTCCCAGCCCATAACGCTTCCTGCTACAGTAACCATAACCTGCTATGGGCTTCTTTCAAGGTTTCCAGATGCTTTTCTTTTTCTTTTTCTTTTTCTTTCTTTTTTATTTATTTATTTATTTATTTATTTATTTATTTATTGCATTACCATAATAATAAAACCCTTCTCCGTGCTTCACTTCTGTGCTCCAGAGCTTTGTCAGGTGCATGTGCAGGTTCAGCTTTGAGCCAAAGCGGAGGTGACACCCAAAGCCTTGGTGCAGTGAGCCTCCAAGATGAGCCCCTGCAAAGGCTGATGGAAACAGGGCTGCCTCAGTGAGGCGGGGGCTCACCAGTAACAAAGAGCTCAGATAAAAAATGGGAAGGAGGTTACCTGGCAACATTCCTGTCCAATTAAAGCAAATTTATTGTCAGGTTGCTTCCTTACTGCTGCCCTGTTATTAATTGTTAATGTAGCGGTGTGTGCTGTGTAAGGAAGGGATGCGGGAAATGGCTGAGATCAGGAGAGAAGTGGGCTCTGAAAAGGCAGTTTCTGTGCAAAAAAATTTAAAAAAAAAAATCACAAGTGCTCGTTGCTGGCTCTGCTCTGCAGGCGCTGGCAGGAAATTCCTTCTCTCGGAACAAGAGGGCAAACTGATGGCAAAGGAAAATAAAATGCGTAGGGTCACTGGGTTTCTAAATTATAGTGGTGTATACAAGTGAAATGCTTACAGAAAAGGAGACACCATGAGAATGGAAATTTGCGAAACACTGTTCAGTGCACTGTTTTCTCTATAAATAGAAGCAATTCCCTTTTTCACATTGGAAGAAGAAAATGCTGTATCTTTAGATAATCACTGGATGCTTTTCTGTGTGTAGTCTGATCTTATCAATCTCCTAGACTTTTTTTTTTTAAGGAAACCCAGCACTGAATGCATGGAAATAGTGAGGCTGAATTATCAGGAGATGGACAAAACTCAACTAAGAAAGACAAAGAAAAACAAAAGGAGTTTGAACTTGTTCAGAGATCAGCATCTGGCACATCATTTGCCAACGAGATGATCCTTCTCCTCACGAGGATCAGCCTTTTATGGAGGAACAGCCATTTAAATTCACAGTGGTTTGGGACGAGATCAGCCTCTATGGAGCCGCACACAGCTCGGCTAGGTGCTGCCCACTCACACAAGATCCCAGCTGGGATTTCATTATGAAGGATTGGGCCTCTACAGAGCTGCTCATTGCCACAGCTCCATAAAACCTGCACTCAGACCACTGCAAGCTTGAGCCTGGCCGTGAAGGAAATGCCAACTGCAAGAGCTGAAGGCTGACGCGCGGTTCAGGGGTTGCATAACTTGGGCTCGGCTTACAGAGCTCTTACAGGGCTCTCGTATTTTCAGTAATCAACTTTGAGCTAAATCCTGTGGCCACAGCTTGGGCAGGGCTCCTGCGTCAGCAGCAGGAGAATTTACCCTGTGTGGGGCAAAGCCCCGAGTTAAGGCATTAAAGACAGCGCGTGCATTCAAACCCAGCGGCTTTGAGCAAACGCAGCTTTTGCTATTTTACCTTCTTCTTTCTGCATGGAAGAAGAAAACCTAGGTTTACAAACCCTTCTTGGCAAAACCCAAATATTTTCAGATTCAGAAAGAAAGCAGCATTCATCAAGCCACGTGCTACACGTGGGAGAAACCCCAGAGCTGCCCTGACAGTGCCTGGCCCCACGCCACGGGCTGCAAGCACCGCTGCCAGCCTGCCCCACAGCGCCTGGGCTTTCAATGCTTTTTTATTTAGATGGTTGCTCCTGGCCATGTTATATGTGAAGGTTCCATTTATAGACATTTTACAAAGTGTTAATAAATTTACAAAGTGTTAATAAACAGGGATAATTATTTGTTAGTGTTTCTGATAGAATCCAACAGGGCAAAAAGTCCCTATAAAGGTTCTCTAATGCTGTTCCTAGATGAGCATATAAAACGTGTCCAACACAGACACGTCTGTAATGTGGTCAGAACATCTTTTAGCCATTAACTCCTTGTAACCCAGTTAAAAGCAGGACTTAATACAAAATAGCCCTTGAATCTGAGCAGCCTGATGCTCAGTGGATATTTGTATCACTTGAAAACCAAGGTCTCAGGAGGATGTAGGACCCCCAGCACAGCAAGAAGGGCTGCAGGATCCACAGGAGGCCACTGGGATATTGGTGAGAGGTCCTCAGTTAGGGGATTTGGACATGTTTGCTGTATTTAAAGCATGCATTAACTGAGGGGTGTATTTTTTATCTGTGTTGGCTCACCCCACTTTACTTCCAGGCCTCCACTCACACATCCTACTCTGCTTCTTTGTCTTAGCTCTGCTTGTACAAAGAAATGCCAGCTACATGGGGGGCACCAAGGAGATGAGGGTGTCAGGCCCAATGCCAGAAGGTGCCTGGGCTCAGGGTGTTGCAGGCCATGCAGTGCAATATGTTCTACAGCTGGCCCCAGCCCAGAAGATGTGAGGCCAACACACCTCAGGGGTGATTCAAGATACAAGGATGCTGAAAGGCAGGAGAAAAGTGAAACAGCATGTCCAGGTCACCCAAAGCAGGCCTGGGGAGGCAAACATCCCGCCGTTCCTGCACGCTTATTAACAACCTTTGCTTTTCCAGAGCTTGCTTTCCTATCAGATAACTCCATTTCCTTCTGATTTCACTCATGTGTAACAGGATTCCTTTCCCGGGGAAAGTTGACCTTCCTTTCGGCTTTCCAAGAAGTGTGGTTTTCTAATTTTGTGCTTCATGCATATGGTAAGAATTTGATTTTATGGAATCTAGTTTGTTTTGTTGGATTTTTTGTTTTGTTTTGTTTGTTTTTTACTTTTGAAGATGAATGGTCTTCATGGCCCAACAGAGACTCACTCATACCAGAGTCACTGAACGCCTTCCCATAAATGCAAGTGACATCTCGGATTGCAATGATCCCTTTGCAGCAGGACAGATTTTGTTTTAATGCATCCTCTGTCTCCATGTTTGCTGTGCATGGCTCAGGCTCTGTGGCAAGAAGGGTTGTATGTAGACTAGAGGAGGTTTTTTTTCACAGGCAAACTCTATTTGCCTGTGCAAAATCCACATGGCTCTGTGAAGGCTGACAATGAAAAGTTTCTCTGTGATGAATGGGATCTTAGGAATTCTTCATGAGCAAGAGGCATTTCGCAGCCCGGAGCCGATGGCATGGGAAGGGCTGGATGAGATTCCTCTGCCCTGCTCGGCTGGTGGCATCTCCCATGTCACACCAACCAGCTCCGCTCACGCAGCGGGAGGCACATGTGGCCAACAGCACTGGGGGGAGAGGAAGAGAAACACTCATCAGGGATCCCACACTCCTCATCCTAGAGATCAGTGCAATCTCATTCCCACCTATGTAATTCCTGCAGGTTCATACTGTCTCATACGAACTAGGAACCCCACACAACATTTCTGAGGCCCTCCTCTAGCAACTGAGAGTATAGTTAATTACTTAAGCAGGGCAACATGCTTAACTAACTTTAGGAACAAGAGCTGGCAGGGTCACATCTCCAGCCCTGCACTGAGTGCATCAGGAGGAGACCCAGGCAAGCAGCTATTCTCTTGCTGCAAAAAAATTGCTGCACTTCTGCCCTGGGGAGCAGACGTGCCTCCGGAGCCCAGAGACTCAATGGCAGAGAGAAGAGCTTGTTTTCAGCCCGGGGTAAGCTGCAAATCTCCTGGGAGTCTAAAGAAAACCCATAAACCTTTATATCCGCAGCAGGGAAGCAACTGCAACGCTTTGTGGGGTGAAATCCTGGCCCCTGTGAACACGAGAGGGAACTCCTTTTGATTTATGCGGGGCTTGGCTTGCTGTCCTCAGCCCAGAGCATTGCTGGATTGTAAAACTTGTATCATCTTTCCATGGTGGGGAAGAAAACCTCCCCAGCTGCTAGGATAATCTCCTGCCTCTGTGCCATTCCCCTGCAGGCAGGAGACAGAGCTGCTCAGGGGGGTCCAACTTCTCCTTGGGAAGGAAGGAAGGAAGGAAGGAAGGAAGGAAGGAAGGAAGGAAGGAAGGAAGGAAGGAAGGAAGGAAGGAAGGAAGGAAGGAAGGAAGGAAGGAAGGAAGGAAGGAAGGGAGGGAGGGAGGGAGGGAGGGAGGGAGGGAGGGAGGGAGGGAAAACTTTCACAGCTGCAAAAAATCAGCTTGAAATATAAAGGACACCCTGGTGACCCAAGACAGCAGCTCCTAGTGACCCAAGAGAGCACCTCCTTGGTGCAAATGTACTCAAAAAGTGGCATGGAGCCGTGAAAAGGATCAGCCCAAACTCATGTGGTTTCTTATGGCAACCCCTATCTCCTGCAAAGGAGCCTTGTGCACGTGCCCATTGCACCTGTGAGGGCTGTGGCATTGCCCCGTGATGCCAGCCCAGCCCCAGGCAGCAGGCATCATTTCAGACCTCTTAAATACCCCAACAGCTCTGAAATGTAAAAAAAAACAAACAAACAAGCAAACAAACAAAAACACTCTGGTAGCTTGCAGACAGAGCAACACTGTAAACCAAAGAGCAAATTTGTGAAAAACAGTGAGTTAGGTTGGAAAGGGTGACCTCTTTGCATGAATAGAAATCTCCCAGCATTTCCCCAGGTGTTGCAGATACTGGTGGGACCATCCTGCCCCCTTCCTGCCCAACACCAAGCATTTCCTCAGAGCTAGTGATATTGTGGAGGCTAATGGGTTGTAATTGTGCCTTCCCACTTAGTAACAGCAAGCTGAAAGCTCGTTATACACCAGCCTTGCAGCTACTGAGAACAGCTCTGGCTCCTTAAAAACGGTGATGGTTAGAGCTCTCCCTGAGAACAGGAAAAGCAACGTGGGGACGGAGCAGGGAGCCCTGCAGCTGGGGGTTGTGAGCAGGAGGAGCGGGGAGATGGTTTCCCTAATTGCTTTCCCCACCACTTTGCACCTCTGGGGTTTGCTGACTTGGAGGTGGACTTTTTGTGGTTAGCAACCCTAAATGCATTTCTTTTTGTGAAATTTTCCAGTTGCCTTCTGAACCTCATAAGCTTCCAGCACTCGCAGCATACCAGTTGTGCTTGGAGCTGTTCCAGGAGCTCCTTGCTCAGGAGCCGTTCATGCCCGTTCCCTCTGCTGCCATCACCTGAAGGGTCCTCTTTGAGCTGCTGCTGAGGGAACGAGGCAGTAAAATGAGAAGTGTCTGGTACAAATGAGACAGAAAGCACTAAACCCACTAGCAAGGGGAGACATCTGGATCTTGCGCATGGGATCTGATGGGAGAGGCAAGAAAGCCCTGTGTAGTGTCCAAAATTAGAATTCAGATAGAGGAAAACATAGCTTCTCCTGCCTCTTTTGCGCCTCCGGTGCTGGGATTTATCTCAGGTGGGAGCTCCCTGGAGCAGCTGGGAGGCACAACAAGAAACTTCTGGCGTGGCAGAGGTGCTGCTGCAGCACGGCAGCCTGCCTGACCCCTGGGCAGCCCCCACGCTGTGCCCCCTGCCCTTCCATCACACTTAGAAACGGAGAAAGCATGGAAATGACTAAAAATGGCTGAGTCTTAAGCACTCTGCACGTTGCGGCAGACCCTGAAACATCCCGTGCCATTGACGACTTGCTGTCCACCTGCATTTACCTACGCAGGTTGTCTGCCAGCAGGAAGTGAACACAAAGCTGCCCGCTTAAATGTCCAGTAGGAAAAAGCAGAATGGATCGTCCTGCACTTACGTGACTAATTGTATTAGAGAAAAATAATTTGATGATTTGGAGGTAATGACTTAGTGGAAGGCTGATTCCTGCAGAAAGTCCAATGGTGGCATTATGCCAACGGGAGCAAGGTCTGCAAGCAAGATCTCACTTGGAGTTTGACAAGGAACCAATGATAGGTCTTGGGCATGGAAGAGAGCTCCAGGGCTCGTTCTGATCTCATTTCATGCCTCTATAACTCCATAGCCCTGATTTACACTGATATCACTGAGACTCTGATCAGGCCTTGGAAATTTAATTTTATATATATAGCCTTTCCTGAAGCTGTAGAGCACTCCTGTGGATCTGTTCCACCAATGAAGATAGATGAAATATCTAGGCACTGATAGCATTTTTTTTGTCTCTCTTGATTGCTTCTTTGTGTAAATTGCATTTTGAGGCTTTTTGAACCCAAGGTCCTAAGTTTGGCATGTGCTGCTGGAGGTGTGGGGGCTTTTGGGGGTGAAAAAGCATCTGCTACTCAATGTTCTTAAAAATATGAATTTCCAACGTGAGATCCATGCTGGTGGATCTCCCTCTTTGCACAGCAAGAGATACCCTGGCTCATGGGGATGAAATGGAGGACACGGAGAACCAGGGCCTGACTCCCTTGTGTTCCCAGACAGTGTTTCTTTCTTGTCACAAGGAAAGGTTTGCTGTTATCCACCAAATAAGGCAAAATAATAAACAATTCTCTCCAGTGCTATTATTAACTATGTTCTTTGAGTTTTGCCAAACGCAGAGATTAACGGATGACCAAAGAAAATAAGCCTGATGAAGATCTCAGAATGACATTGCTTTCATCCCTCTGTCAGAGGAGGGCTTGTCTGTAGCTACTTGTTTGTGAAAGATCTTTGTCCGTGCTGTCCTCCATAATCCTTGGTAATGGATTCCACAAACCACCCTAGGCAATCCTCATGTCCACAACTCTATACCATTGGATATTTTACCTAACATTTAACTGCCAGTCTCAGGATACAGCCAACAGTGTTGAGCTACTGCATGTAGAGTGCCAGTAATACCAATCTGGCAGCAAACCATGAATCTCTCTCTCCAAATACAGTTTTCCAAACCATTTTTGCACCTTTCAGTACTTATCTTTAGACCTTATTTCCACAGCTGACTTAAGAAAATTCCATGAGTCAATATAAAAGCCTTCCTATAATTAAGACAAATTATTTTTAACTGTTCCACCTTATCTCCTTACTGTCTCTTGCTCTGTTGAAGAGGAAATTAGATCAGCTTTGTATGATCTAAACAAATTTATGACAGCTGTGACTCACCATACATCTCAGGACGATCCTTCCTTACCAGACTGGCAGTAACACAACAACAAAGGTTAATGTCTACACACTCAATTTCAGTAACATCACACAGTGTTTATTATCCAGAAAATTAGCAAATATCACGGAAAGCTAGAGATTTGTCCATGTGCAGAGGGGCCTTGTTCAGACCCTTGGACCCGAGACATCCTGAATCATGATCTTAGTCTCTACAATCAAAGCTGTCTTTCAAGTACGTTGTAGATTGAAAGTTAGTAGTTGATAATTTACCAGTCATACAATCAGTGCTAATTGCTATGCTTCCCCTGTGGAACAAAGAGATTGAAAAAGAAATGGACAAAAGAGAGTTTTCTGTTCTTTTTAGGAGAACAGCAGCTAATTCACAAATTTCTGTTATTAGCATTTTCCTTATCTGGAAATGTAAATGTTCCAAAAATACATTCTTATCATCAGAGTATGAACATTTTGAAATCCTCTAATTCTTTTTATGTTCCTACCTGGGATAGGTGTTTATATGATTCACATAGCTCAAGAATTTTTCACAAATTAAAAAAATTAATCTATGTAGGAAGGACTTGTTTGGTTTAATTCTCGGTGAAGCTGTACTGCACCATTTATTTATTTATTTATTTATTTATTTATTTATTTATTGCCTAATGGGATTTATTTATACATGTATTCAGGCAAGTAAGATACTTACCAGAAACTTCTGGTGGCCATTTAAAACCAGTAAGCAGAAGATGTTAATTTGAATAAGCAACCTTCATAAAGGAAGCTATGTTGAGTTTTTGGCATGTTGGCAAAGAATTTCTGCCAAGACTTTGCATAAAATGAACATAAAAGACCTTGAAAGTTGGGTGTTTATTCATCTTTTCCTTGGCAGTTCAAAGGAGTTGTAACACTAGAAAGCTTCGTATTGGGGATAGAGGTGGCGATCCTTGATTTCCACTTCCAGAGGTTCAGTGTCAAAATACTGCCCAAAGATTTTTCTTTTCTTTTTTTTTTTTTTTTTCTTTAAATGCAAAAGTTGTGGTCTAGTGTAATGAGAAAGGAAGTCTTTGTTCACTCATTTTGAGTACTCTTCCTACATGACGGAGGATTCACTGCAAATATTGGTAAAACTAAATCTCCATCCACATCAATCCAACAGTGTGGTGTTTGGAAGCTCTGGTTTCTTCTCACAGGACAGCCTTTTGGCCACAGACATCTTGAACTATTGTTCAGAACTGGGTTTACATACATCACAGATTGTTTACAGGTTGGACAATGATGACAATAACCTTGAAATTTCCATACATTCCCAGTATCATTAATTGTCTCCAGATAATCTGAAGTTTACATGTCATTAGTAAATGTCTTTTTCAGACCAGTCATAGATAGCATGAAGATGTTGCCGTGCTAGCTGTCAAGCTCTCTTTCATGTCCTAGAAGCATTCATACAAGACACTGCAGGCAGATTTAGCTTTAGTGACTGAAGGCTTGGGGATCTTCACCGAGCATAGCAATAACATTCAAGTTGCAAATCTCATATTTAAGATCTTACAATTTTTCATTTGCCTGAACTAGAGTTCAATCTTCTTGGGAACCCAATCTTTCATTTGCTGCAGGTATGCCTGTCTGGGGCATGTCAGGCAGATATTTCCTGGCTCTGAGGACAGAGTTAGTAGTCAAGCATCCATGTCTCCACAGCTCTTCTTCATATTGGAAAAACAAAAAAAAAATCATCCTTAGAAAAATATCATAGGGATCAGCTTTCTGAACTCTCATATTCCTAAGAATGAAAAGAGCTGAATTTTGAAACTTTCTTGCATCCTCAGCATTGCCATATTAAATTCAGTCAAATACATTCATGGCTTAAAAATATCTCTAAGGGACTGCAGGAAAACTGCAGAGGAGATGGAGAGCCAAGTTCTCGTAGAGGTACTTTCTCTCAAGTGAATAGACTGCCTCGTGTCTGGCTCTTTCCTGAGCCAATCCTTCCCATAACCACCACTCTGGCAGGTTTTCAGAGTTAAATTGCCGATTACGATGTCAGCAGATAAATTAAGAGGTGCGGCAAGGAAGAAATTTTTCAGAGATTCAGAAAGGCAAACTGGTGAGTGAGATGGAAAGTCAGAGAGAGGTTGACCCATACAGTGAAGGTTGTATGTGAGGAAGATCTCAAAACAGCAGCGAGAAAGGAGCTACAGGGACATGAGGAAGAGGAAGGGGAACGGGATGGGACAAAGTCCTGCAAGCCCTAAAGGACACTCAATTAACATACACAACTTATGAATTATAGCCCAGGTGATCACCTAATGTAGGTGGTCAAACCCCAAACGTACATGTAGGGTAATGTAGGACACATAAGGCATGGTGCTGGCAAGATCAGAAAAGTAAACAACAGAAGAAATAAAGAAAAAAAAAAAAAAAAAAAAAGGAACAGGAACATTAATTCCCATTAACATGGACAACTGTTCTAATTTTATTCCTGTCTCCCTAGTTCAGCAATGGGACAGTAGATCTGTTTCTCTATACACTCACCAGGCCAGGCAGTAAAGTTTTGATGGACCAGGACAAAAAGAGGCAAAGCTCTGGGCAGATCACACTGGGCAGAGTGATTCTAAAAAGGTCATTTGCTTAATTTTTTCATTTATCCTGAGAGGCTAACTTAGCAGCTTTGCAAAACTCTGTCAAAACAGGCTGCTAGCAAATACAGGTCAGGAATCAAGCAGCCAGCAGCTCAGGTCCTTGTTTGGGGAAGGTAAGCATAAAAATTACATCATTCTCTATTTTAGAAGATAAATCATTCATCCTGTTGGATGAAGCTCTGTTGCAGATCCAGGGATATGGAAAGCCAGAGTTTTCCTTACAACAGCCCTCAGCATATTCACAAATGCTAGCCCTTCACAGGAGCTATTCTGTTTTACACAAGCACTGAGTCTGGCCTCACATAAGGAAAGTCCTTATCCAGCCAAGGTATTGCTTTGGGTCCGTGTCACAGGGAACAAGCCCAACACCTTCACTTAGTCCTCCTGTGAAAAATAAATAAATAAATAACAAAATAAAAATAAAAAAATACATAAAAAATATGTATGTGTGTTTCTCTGCCCCTACAAGGGTCGCTCACACAGGTACGTGCAGCTTGCCGCCGGGAACACAGGGAGCATGTTTATGCAGAGCTCAGTTCCTGAAGCATGTGTCCAAAGCTTTTCCAAGGGGAGTGCCAAAGCACATTTTCTTTTCCCAAGTTAGAGGTTGAGCATGAAAAAATACATCCCTAGTCTGCCCAGTTCCAAAATCAGGGAAAGTCGGGACCCAGATAAATGTCAGCATCTCCCCAGCCAGGTAAATACCCTCCTAGGACTGAGCACATCAGGAGAAACAAGTAGCTCTTTGTATGTTCTTGTGCTGGGAATTTGCACCATGATGTACATGAGAGCCAACATACCTGGAGCTCCTGACTCTGTTTTCTTCCCTGGGAATCACAGTCACTGGGGGAAAGTGAATGGGAAATCCTTCCACCTCTCTGCACCCAACAGAAGAGAAGTTTGGGTTTCAGGAAAAAAAAAAAAAAAAAAAAAAAATGTCTCTTGATGCCCCAGCAAGTATCTATTTGCAGTCTGGGAGAGATCTTTACCCCAAAAGATAAACCAAAGAGAATCAGGCTTGACTCTTATTGGGTCCTCTAAGTGTCCTCCACCAGTCCCTTCAGGCTCCTTTCAGGGCCCAAGGGCACATGCACTGATTTCATTCCTTGTTGTTCCCCTGATCATGTCCTTCTCCATTCCCATTCTTTGGGCACGTGGACTGGTCTGAGTGGTTTTTCTGTGAATTGGATCCTCATCGGGGGCATTATACAGAAGCTCAGTACTTCTTAAATTGACCTGTCCTGCCTGCTTCATTCTAACCATGTCACCTCAATTCAGTGGTATTTGGCTTTCTGTGCCCCCCAGGATTACCCCAGGGTGGTCCCATGCCCACGTCACCTGCAGCCCCTGCAGGTAGGGCACACAGGGAGCAGCACAGCTCCACTTTGTCTCACTCCAGAAACTTAGTCTGGTGTTTTGTGCACCATACTGGCTGCACGAAGGGCTGGTTAGTCTCACAGAAGCCAGACGGTTCCTGCTGTACGGAGACAAGCACAACATATGCACACAGAAGGGCCTGGGCTCCGCACCCCCTGGCTCTGGTGCTCCTTGCACGGACACAGGCACATCACCCTGCCCAGCACCAGGGCAAGGTACTCTCAGATCCAGGTCTTCCAAGCAATTTCTCCAGAACAAGTCTCTATTTCCTTCCAGTAAAAGATTGCAGGGACAACCCAGAAGCTGCACTTCTACAAGGAGGGACAGAGTTCAATTACATGCTTTTCTTTTTTCTTTGTTTCTTTTTTTTTAAATTTGGTGATTGCTGCAAACTTTGTTTACAGTTGAGATTACTTGGAAATAGCAGTCCTAGAACAACAATAGCTGTGATTTCCCTCCTTCTTCTAGGACGTCTAACCTTTTCCTTTCTGCCCCATATCTTTTGGCTGGAGTTTCGACATGAAGTCTGAGCACAAGCAGCTTCCAAAGCCCTGGCTGTAAGTCACCGTCCAAAAAAGCGCCGCTACAGCCACAGACAGGAATCCAGTAAATCACCCTGTGGAGGCAGCAACGTGTGTTCCCCTGACTGGAAGCAACCCTGGAGGAAAGGCCAGTGAGTCAAATAAAGCCCTGCTGTTTCCACTGAGGGTGGCGCTGGCCCTGGATCACCGCAGATGTCAGATTATTCTGATGCACGGCGTCACGCAGGCACAGCAGATTCACGTTACAGGGGTCAAGCTAATACCAGCGCGGTCTGGGCTGGTGCAGCCTGCTGCTGACTTCAGGCTGAATGTCAAACTCAGGCAGACCGTACTGGGCAGGGGGCAGGGTCCCAATGACCCCTGGGCATGGGCTCTGCAAGGATTTGGAGGTTTAACCTCCCTGACTCCCCCTTCTGCCTGCTTGTGAAGCCCTGGGCCACTTTGTTTCCTTTCTGATGGGGAATTTGTGGCACCAAAAGCTTGTGGTGCTCCCCGGAAGGAGCTGTTTGGAGCCACGCAGCCTGTCTTGCCTCAAGCAAAGTCCTCCTGCCCCAGAGGGCACCCAAACAAAAAGCCATCCCACTGCTGATCTTCAGCTGGGGGCTCCCTCAAGGTTTCCCCGTGTTTATCTATTACGGGCATGAGGAGAAGATGATTTTCTCACCATGCATGAGGAGCATGATTTTCTTCTCCTTGTGGGATGGGGATGAGAGAGCTGAAAGGACCACCCAGGCTACTGGGACACGGGGGTGCCCTCTCTGCAGTGTCACGGAGAAAGCACAGATGAAAATATCCTCCAGATCAAATTGCACCCATGGAGGTGGGACTTGTGGGACCTGGAGGCACGGGGCCAGTGAGGACTGCAGTGCCACACGTCCCCAAAATACTCAGAGGGCAGCCCCTGCTTCCCAGCAGGGAAGCACCCGCTTGCCTCCCCCTTTGCCCTTCTCCTCCCTCCACAGCGAGCACGATGCCCCCGCGCATCTCAGGGAAGAAAAGCTCTCCATCACATTGAAATGCGAAGCTTCCTCATTAGAATTTAATTTGCACCGATAGAGAGGAAATTATCATGTCAGTGTGGAGAAAAGAAACAGTGATTCAGGAGAGGAGCCTTTTGATAAATTGTACCAAGGACTTTTATCACCATGGGCTTAAATGAAGACTTGGCTCAGGGAGGTTTGTACATGGCTTTATAATGACCCGCCGTGGAAGGGACAGATGGCCCCGGTGACAGTGTGAGCCCCTCCTATTTTTTTTCCTGGGAGCTGTAGCAGTTGTCATGGCAACTCCCGTTACAACAAAACCCACAAATTTATTTTCAATTAATTCCTGAAGAAAAAAAAAAAAGTCTAAGAAGCGGGACACATTTCTCGCAAGAGACAGTGACACCTGCGCTGATATTTTCGTGGTGGTTTTTGTTCTCCTGGCAGCCGCTCCACATGCAGACGGTGAAAGCTGTCCCTAGCTCAGACATGTCTCAGAAATGGGAAATTTGTCACCTGGGAGTGACATTAAGCCTCTTGCAGCCCTCCCTGTAAGGCTGTCAGCACAGTACTCAGACATCCCAATGTGGAAAGTCTCCGTCCTCAACACCCCCGTAAGGGATGGAGGCAGAAATCCTTAGCAGAGATGCTAAACCTAGGAAGACTAAATGCCGAATTGAGAAGGCTTCTTAGGCTTAAAAAAATGGATTTACACACTAAAGTGACAAAGAGCCAGAGGTATGGCACCTCCATAGGGAGCCTGGGCTAGGGCTGGAGCCTCGACTCATCTCCAGGTGGTGGGAAACCATCTCCCGTCGGCTGGCTTGGGCTTCTCCATCCTTCCCCCCAGCTTTCAGCAGCAGCATGTCCAGACCTGACCTCTTGCTCAGTGAAACTGCTTCTTTTTTGCTTTCTAGTCACTTCCTGCTCTTTTTCAAACAATTTGCGGTCTTTGAACATCTGATTCCTCGCTTGGAATGGCAGATGTTTAGTAAGTATCCCATGTCTCTCCAAATTGCTCCTCCCCTCTTGTTGCTCACATTGCCACATCTTTCTGGACAAGGAATTTTTCTTGTTCTCCCCAGACCAGCAGAGAGATCGTGAATTACAGAGCTCCCTCACTTTGATGCCTCTGGTGCTTTGGGCTAGGTTTCTGGGAAAGAGTTGCCTTCCTTCAGGCATAAGGATGCAAAGATCTGGGAAAGGAACGTAGGAGTCCTTGAAAAAAAAAAAAGAAAGAAAGAAAAAAAGAAGAAAAAAGAAAACACAATTATGGGAGAGAGGCCTCTCCCGGGGTGAATCAGAGCACTTTGATGCTTGCTGCTGTCCACACCGGGCAGCTGCCCAGCTCCTGGCTCCGGATGCTCGGCTGCCCACATCCTGCACACTTGCTAGGACAGGACTGGGACATGTCCCCCTTGCCCCCCCTCCCGCACCTCCCGGGGCCAGGAGGAGCTGCAGCCTCGGGCAGCCTGGGCTGTCCAGATGTGGGAAAAGGATGGGACGGGTCTCCAGGAGATGCTCAGCCCACCCGAGGATCATGCTTAGGGCTGTAGCTTGGAGGACTCCCATCCTGGGGGGCACAGCAGTGAGGCAGACAGCTGGGAGCCTGGCAGAAGCTCGGCGCTGCTTGTGCCCAACCACCCCAGCACAGTGAGGAACCACCTCAAGCACTGCTCAGGGAGGCTTTGGCATGAGGGTCGTTTTATGGGAAAGCCTGATGGGTTGGAAGCTTGGTCTGAAAGAAAACAAGGGGATGGTGGAAGGGTGATGGTGGCAGGAGAGCCTCGTGCCAGTTCCCAGTGGCACTGCCTCCACCAGCACTTTGCACCTGGAAGGTTTTTGCCTTCTGAGACAGCACAGGCTCACTTGCTCAAAGCCTACCTGCTGCCGCCTTCCAGGCATCCTTTCAAAGCACTTTCCTCTGTTATTCCCTTTTCTTAATAACAATATATTAAAAACATCACATACAGGAAAAAAAAAATCGCTTGCCCTGTTCAGGCTTATTCATTCCCAATGGTTTTGTCCCAGAATAAACACAGACATGTTTTGAAGCTTGTTGTGAAAGGAGATTAACTCTAAAATCTGCTTCCTGGCTTTGAAGACTGCAGACCAGCATGGCTTTTATTATTAACTAGTCATTAGAGTGAGTGGCATATAGAAGGAATAATTGCTTGGCTTGTTTGAGGGTTGAAGGATGTTAATTAAGAAGTTAAATGTTTGTTTTTCTTGCTCTGAACAAAGCGATCCGAGGGCTTGCACTGAGATGGCGTTCTCCTCCCCAGGGGCAGGTCTGGTCTCACACTTGGGGTTTTGGGAACGGGAGTGTCCCTGCAGTGGTTGCATCACTGGGCAAGTTGAGATGGGAAACGGGAGCCCAGGGACACCGCGGGCTCAGATGGTGCTTGCAGCTGGACCCCAGGTTGGACCCTCCTGGCCCACGCTCAACATCGGTGGCCAAGGTCCTGCTGGAGGCAGAGGGAGAAGGGCAGCGCTGAGGACCAGCCATGGAGAACGTCTGAAATGGTTCCCATTTCCCTGCCGTGCTTGCTCTGGTTCCTCTGGGAATATTCGTAGTCTCCAACCTATCCAGTTCATCTGGGGTTTGGACCCTCAAAGAGCTCTGCTGCTTTCACGGGAAGGAAACAGTAGATCCCTCTAGGGCAAAATCCTCAACTGTGTAAATGAACAAAATTACTTCGGGCATAAATTCAGCCCCTGTCCCCCCCCAGATTTTGTTCATGGGCTGGGTAGAAGTGTCTTTTTTGGGAGCTTAGAGGGGAAAGACTCTGCTATGAGGTGGGCAGTGAGGTCAGCCCGGGGAGCTTGGGAAGACCAAGAAGAGGCTGAAGGCACGTGTGACATTGCAATGAACACACCTGGTGGGATAGCAGCATATCACACAGAGCCACATCCTATGGCAAGACTTGCGCCCACCTCTGTCCCTGTCACCCGGGCGAGCACTGGGCACCCAGCTCAGCACATCAAGTCCCCTCCATAGGCTATTCCCCTGGCTGCGCTGCTGGCCACGAGCTTTGGAGGATCACACACGGACACTGCTCTTTTCACAGCTCTCCAGGTTCAAGGTTTGATACCAACAGCTCTCAAAAGAGCAACGTGCAGCACACAGGGCTGGGTTTGCAGGAGCATGATGGTTGCAGCCAAGCTGTGGAGAGGACGGAGAGCAACTGAGTAGCAGCTCTGAGGGATTCTGAGGCTCCTGGACACTGCAAAGCACTTGGGGTGATTTGCCTGCAGGAAATAATAACTGGAGGTACGTCTGCAAAGCACAGAGGGAGCCTGAGTAGACCACGTTATGTAATGCTGCCTGCTCCCTTGGGCGCCGTGCCAGCGGGGTAAGGAGAGACGCAGTGACCTTTCTGTGGTGACACGCGGGGAGAGCTGTGTGACTAAATTCATCTCCGCTGTGCTCCTGCCTGCAGACGTTATGCATGTGAAACACCGCAGACGGCGCTTGCAGATCGCTTGGAAAATATGTCCTGTGAAGGGGACAGGGACGTCACACCATGGCCCGCCGGGCAGGCTGGCCCCTGCTGCAACCTCTCTGTGTCACCGGCGCTGCCTGCGTGGGAAGATGCACGGTGCAGGGAAACAACCTGGGGGTGGTGAGACCCAGCTCAGCACCTCGCTGCTCCACCTGGGCCACCTCCCAGTCCAGGCAGGATCCCTGTGCTATGTGGTTGGTGTTTCCATGCCAGTGGGGCTGGGGGTTGCTTCAGCACAGGGGGTCTCCTTCATGCATCACAAAGGTGATGTCTCCAGTCCGTCCTTCTCGATGCATCCTTCCTCACCCATTCTCTCCCCTTGCAGCCCTGCCCTCACTGGCTGTGCTGGTCTCATTCCTGTGATACCTGCCAGCTCCTGATCTGGGAATGGGGCAAGGGGGAAGATGTAATAGGGACAAACAGGACAAAACAGTGTTGGCTGGACCAGCACAGTGGGTCAGGGTATGGAACAAGAGTGGTACCATGGATATATCGCAGCACTTGAATCATCATTTCGGTGACTTGTGTGCACTGGTGACAGAATAGGGCAGCAGTACCATGTGTCAAGGGTTCTGGTGCAGCCCATACCCCTAGTATTGCCCCCTTCTGCAACAGAGTGAGCCTGGAGTTGCTACCCTGCCTTATGAATACAGTGTGCTGCCCTGATTGCTGGGGTGTTTATTGTATATCCAAGCTGGGAAACAAAGAGGGAGGGTGGAAAAATGATAAGATGCCCTGCAGCAGAGCTTGGTGGTTACTGCAGGACAATGGGAAATCCCTTGGCCTACAGGCACCCTGCTTGGAGCCCACCAGATGGGCTGCAGAGCCAGAAAGCCCAGGCGAACAAAGAGTTCTGGCTGCATGAGAAGCGGCTGTTTCTTCCTTGAAGGGGAATGCAAGGGAAAGAAAAAGCAGCAACTTCAGGGCAGTTGCTGCTGTGAAGCTGTTCCAGTTGGCACAGCCAGAAACCCACTCGTGTGGCTGAAGAAATTAGACCTTTGAGAGTTTAGGAAGCTCCCAGGTAAGGCAGGCTTGAACATTCATGGCTTGCTGCTTGCTCTTGCACAGAGCGTTAGTCTTCCTGTTAAGATTCAGCCATAGTTTGGGGTCAGAAGCTGTCACTTTACTCTGCTAAGGAGACCCAAGGGAAGGACAAACCCACTAGGAAACCCTGCTAGGAAAATGCTATTGATCTGCAGGATCTCCCACCTGGCCAGGCAGTGCAGGCACGTGGTCTGGGTGCTCACCAGCCAGGTTCGGGACTTGCAGCAGCAAGCTGAAATGCCAGAGGTGGTTTTTCAAAATGAACTTGTTGGGTAAACTTCCAGCTTGCAAAACCCTCTGCAGATGTGACAGCTTGGGCTCCAAACACACTCTGTTGCCCTGAAGCTTGTGAATGATGAGTAGCACTTATATAGGGGTAGATATCTCTCTGTCTTCATTCACAAAAAGCTTTTAGGTCCTAATATTTAAGAAATTTATCTTATACTACCTGACTGACCTTCATAATGTCTGATAAGGAGGGGAGGTCTTGGTATTTCTTGTGTGCACTAACACAGGTCCTCCCCAGTCCCACAAGAGGAGGATCACAGATGTTGGTGGGAATAACAGAGCTTCAAGGAAGCTGGAAATAACCCTGAAAACTCAGCAACTGGACATGCTGCAGGAGCAAAAAGCCTTGATGAGTACAACGTCCCCAAGCCTTCTCTCTGCACAAGGAGAGCGTGATGGCTGCTGTCACCGCCTTGTCAGTGTCACGGCCTTGTCACTGCATCACCAAATTTGGGGCATGCTGAGCCCATGATCCCTGAGCACCCAGGGCATTTCATCCCCAAACTTTCCATGGGGCAGGGGAGTGGGGAAGCCAGCTGGGAAGACTGTGAGGTAAGGAATGGTAAATATTCCCAGTGATGCTAGCAGGCAGTTATGGACACTATAAGCTTTCCCTGAAAAAAAAAAAATGAAGCTTCAATTTGAGGCCATTCTTAGAAGAAAAAAAAAAAAAAATAGAAGAAAAAAAAAAAAAAAAAAGAGCAGAAATAGTCTCAACTTAAGGCAAGCAGGAGGAAATAAAAAATAAACCAGTATTAAGATGGACTGTAATCCTTTTCTGGAGAGAACCATACACCACCTCTCCCCCTGAGAATAAGGCACAGGACGTGAAAACCAAAAAGGTCCCTTGTCAGGCCGGTGAGCTGCTTTCCCAGGGTGCTGCACACATTTTTCCAGAGGCTTAACCCTGTGTGCTCCTGTCTTTTTTTTTTTTTTTCTTTTTACCTCATCTAAAAAACTGCATTGTGTCTCTTGATGAAGGGAAATAGGAGCTCATCAGCATAATTATACTCTTAAAAAAAAGTAGAAAATAAAGACAAGATGTAATATTTGCTGCCCTATCAAAACAAATTACTCACACCTTGCAAGTAGACAGGAAAATTTTGACAAGCATGACTGGCTCATGCCCTGTGCAGTGCAGATTTTTTTTTGAGGGGGACACCTGTTTTCACCTTCTGTTGAGGTTGTTGAGCCATTGATGGCAGCTTATGCAATCGCCACAGCTGCAGTCATGGCTATGGGTGCTACTCAACAGGTACTCACGGACTCTCCATGCATTAAGGTCCTCAAAAGTGTAGATATTTTCAAGCATTTCAGCAAGCAAACACATAAATGGCTGCGGAGGAGATGTAAAGGTCAGGGCATGATCCTGGAGCTAATCTCAGAGTGGCAGCTGTACCCAGAGCAGGCTGGGCACGGATTAGCCAGCAGTGGAAACTCTGAGCCTGCTGCCGGATTTATCCAGGGAAGAATTTGCTGCAGCTGAGAGTGCATTGCCTTTCCTAACTGCTCTGCCTGCTTGCAGCTTCGACACCCTCAGCAGCCTCTTGATGTGCCCAAATTCTGCTGTGTACCCCGGCTGCACTGGAGCAGCAGCAGCCCCCATCCCTTCCCCACAGCTCACGTTCTCTGCACTTCTGCTTCTTCCCATTATTCGCCTCCTCTGTTTGTTTTGGTTTTCTCTTGAACCACACTGCCTAGACCTGGACAGCTAGCTCTAGCAAAGCTGGAACTATGGTTACATACCCAAAAGAGTCACCAAGTTTAGCAGGAATATGCCACTGTTATAACTCACACCCAGCTTACAATCCACCAACTCCCACTTCTTCTTGTTGCCGCCCAAACTGCTCTTCCTATGCCTTATTTGTGTATCTACAGAACCTGGCACCCATCCCTGCTGAATCGAGGTCTGTTTTTTCAGGCCATTCCTCCAATTTACCAAGATCATTTTGAGTCCAAATCCCATGTTCCAGCATGCTTGCAGTTTCTCCCGGGGGTGTCATCTCCAAGACTCAGTGAACGTGCTCCTCTGTCATGCTGGTCACGTTAACCTGTTCAAGCAAGCATGGCCCATAGCTGTAATACCATCACGCACTTGAAAGGACCATGTCTTGAGCACAGTATGGCAGCGTTCCTGCTCCCAGGTTGCAAGCAGATGCTCAGGCAAACAGTACAGAGCCATAAATCTTTCAACGATTTCTAAAGTCAATTCTCTTTGAAGATCCCACTGATGCTTGCGATTCATTGTATGTGTGCATCCGTGGAAGCAGTTTTGTGGTTTTTTATTTGTAGAGCTATGGCTGCCCCTTGCAAAAAGCAAATACTTGTGTAAGCATGACAGATTGTCATGCTAAAAATGCCTGTATAGCTACTTTTGGGATGCTGGCCAAAAATCAGAAACTGTCATTGAGTTTAGCAAACCAGTTATGCACCTTGCCTGACACACACCTTGTGAATAATCACGGAAAAATTTTGCGGGTGACACAAGAACCAAGTTTTGTTTGCACAAAACACTCAGCAAACACAGGAAGAGGGAAGAAAGTCACACAAACTGCTCTGTGTTCACTGTACAGAAACAGGAAAAAAGGCTTTTGATTCTCTAGTAAGCTGCACGTAGCAGATTATTTGCCTGACTAAAATTCATAGGGGTAAAAATACACGTGGAACAGTGATGATGATCTGGAATAATGGCCAAGCCCTTCATCCGGCACATCAGTAACTATAGCTGCTTTAAGGATCACAGAAAGAAAATATATGGTGATAGCTAAATAACTCATATAAAAACAGCTCAGCCTTTTTATTGCCTTCAAGAGTCACTTTTTTATCCTCCATTTCCACAACAACAAAAAGAAAAAAAAAAAAAAAAGCAGTTTTTTTTTTTCTAATTCATCCTTTTAGACTTCCCAAGACTCTGCCTAAATTTTCATTTGCCTAGGTTCATCCCAGGTTCTACCACTGCAAGCATCCGACCTGTTGTTCCCCTTTTAAAACAGTTAGCATTTCTACCCAGCAGACAGCATGCTGTCATTCAGCAGAGACCTTCTGTAAACCCTGAGCACATTCAGCCCTTTTAGCCTCCTTTGCAAAGCTGTGCCTCAAAAAATCCCCAGAGGCACCCGCTCCAATTTATCGGCATCACTTCGATAATGAAGTGTCTGTAAACAGACACACAAGCAGTGTGGTTTGTGAAGCAGCACAGACGCTGCAGCTCAGAGCTCTGGCCCGAACGCCAGGGCTATCTCTCCCATTCAGACACTAGTGTCACTCCTCCTGCTCTAAGCTTCAGCCCAGCCAGAGGTCCCCTCCCATATGCTTTACATGTGGACAAGGATGGGGTGCAATTAATCTCTTATGTGGCCACCTTCGTTTGCAGGCCCTGGAGGTGAGCATCCTCTCACTGCCACGTCCGATGGGGACAGCCTGTGCCCGGGGTCTGGGTGCAAGCCCCCAGCCCCTCCACCTCCATGGGTGACACCCTGAGCTCCGGACCCTGCATCCTGAAGCTGGGATGACACCGACATGGTTGCTGTGACAGCCTCTCCATCCAAGGGTGGCACGTGGACTGGAGCCTTTTTTTTTCTGCCTTAACCTCTAAATCACAGTGGCAGAAATCACTGCTGGCTCACATCCTACTGTGTGTCTGCCCAGGTACCTTCACCTGCTGGACTTGTCCTTCAACAGCTATGCAACAGGCACCTGGGCGACTGGGCTGCTCAGAGCACCATTTGCCATTCAAAAGCTTCCCCGTTCCCCACCCAGAGCCTCCGTGGTTTATTTTGGAGGGAGAAGCAGAAGAGCCTGCCCCGGCCCTCACATTGCAGTATGCTGCATTGCTACCTGGTGCGGCTTCACTGCAGTGATGTAATGCTGTAGAGAGCGCACGGGCAGACAGAGACATCTGCATCTGCATCCTGCCAACACGTGCGGAGATGGCAGGGGGTGAGCAGCCTGGCAAAGTGCTGATTGCTCAGACAAAGCCACCCCTCCTGCTTCTGCAGCCCCTTGTCCCCAGGGGACTGCGGGTGTCACGGTCTGTCTGCAACGCACTGAAATCTGGAGGATTTGGGAGCCGGAAAACTGTTAAAAACGGGGCTCTTTGCAACTCAACAAAGCTGAAGCAGGGTCTCATGTTTGGCAAGCTGGTTTCTTAAATTCTTAAACCACGGTTTGGCTCAACCCTGCTAGCAGCATTTGCCCTCATGATGCATGCCCCAGGAGCTGCTTCAGCCCCTGTCTCCTGTCCCACTGTCACTAATGGGGTGAAGGAGGCTTTTCCTCCTTCACAGTGGCTTTGGTGTCCACTCCCTGACATTCTTCTTCTCCCCTCTGCAAGAAAGGTCCACACTATTCCTTCCTCCCCTTCTCTACCTTCATCTTCCTCAATATTTTGGAGTCATTCCCTTCCTCAGACCCTCTCCACCCCTTTAGGATACCAGTCTGACTCTTTGCAGTGCACCTTGCCTCCCTTTCCAAACTTCCTATCCCCTTCCCTCTCCCTCCTGGCTGCTCCTCTGGGACAGCCACCACTGATTTCACCCCTTCCCCCCCATCCAGCCTCCTTCCTGCACAGCACAGGGACACTGGCATGGCAGGCGGGTGGCAGGGAAGGACTCAAGGAAGGGGGAATCTCAGCCCCAGGCAGGCATCGCTGCAGCACCCTTCGTATCTTTCCTGCAAGCTGCCCGTGGCGCGGTGTCAGGACAGTCGGTGCCTGGCAGCACCTCATCTGCATGAATGCAGCCTGCAAGCGAAATGTATCCAGGAGAGTTTTGTTGCCACTCCAGTAAATAAAAAGCAGGCCCTTTATCATTTTAAGTGGCTTGTTTTTCAACTGGAGGTATGTGGAATTCAAGCAGGGCAATAAACTTCAGGCTCCCCTCTTAGCCCTTAACAGGCTTTGCCCTGCAAAGCACAGCCAGCACTGCCATGTCAAGACTCATGCGATGTGAGGGTCAGGCAGGGATCGTTCTGCATTAGCAGCACTAAAAAGCCATCCCTACCTCTCTCTTCCAGGAACTTCCCAGCTCTGGTACAGAATAAGGAAGACCATTATCCCTGAAGGCACGGCCCTACCTCAGGGTAGCAGACCCCATGAGACGCAGAGGGGAAATCCCCCTCCTCGCATCCCCTGCACAGGTCTTGGAGCAGCTCCCAATGCTTTGGAGCCCCAGCTGTGGGAGTGTTAAACCCGTGCACCAAATCTCTGGAGCTGCTGGGACCCAGCCCCATGTCCCCACATCCCCTGTTCCCGTTGATCCTCTCTGCCATGCATGGTGAGCCCCAGCAATGGGCAGAAAGGCTGCACCAGGATTGTTAATGGCTTGGACACTATTTCTGGATCTGCTGAGGCTTGCTTGCATTTTGGGGCAAGACTCAGGGAAACCATGGGCCAGATCCAGCTTGTTCTGCAAGGTGCAAGATGCCCCATGCAGGGGTGAGTGAGAGGAATGTCCCTCTCAGCATCCACCTCTGGGGTTTTGTGGGCTCAGCCACAGGAGCATGGACCTTAGCCTGTCCGGTCTCCTTCCCTGATTGATTTATTCTCCACAAAGCTTTGAACCAAAAGTCTGCTGTGATTCTAAGAGGAGAATCCATGAAAATAATTATGGGGTGTGCTTATTTATAGTTGATATCAGCAATTATAACAACCGTGGGTGGACACAGAATTGCATTTCTCTCACAAGCAGGTGTCTGAAGCAGAGTCTCTGCCTCGATGGATCCTGCTCCTCCTGAAGAGGAGCCAAGGAGGTTTGCATGGGGACCCTCTGAGAGGCGGAGAGACCTCAGCCCCAGATGGACGCCTGCCCCTGCTGACGGAGCCGAAGGAGCCAATGCTTTCAGCAGAAAACCCAGAGATGATGACCTCCACCCCTGCAACCCCCGATGGGCCATGGTCTCTCCCTGTGTGTTTCCCTGCACTCACCCCATTGCTCTCACATCTTGGATCACATATTAACATCTCTGTAGAGGCAGGGCACTGCTCTGGCCTGTTATAAAAAAGGAGATTGAATTCTGTAATCTGCTAACTTAAAATTGAAAACTAATAATAGCATAGGCTGGGGTTTCTCTGGTATTTTGAACGAGGCCTTTTAGCTAGCTGGGGAATGAGATAGTAAAGCAGGATTCCCTCCTGATCCCGTGCAGTTCACTGCCATCACACACACCCTGAGGACATGGGCAATGCTGCAGGTGCTGTGTGAAAAGCCCCTAACAAATTGCAGGTTTAACCCCTCCAAAACCTCCAGCAGTGATGGTGAAGCACAGAGCAGTCTATCGGGCCGGGCACATGTTTGGGACTCTTAATTAGAAGTCTGTTTCCCCAGCTCCAAGTGGTTGGGCACACTCTTTCTTCATTAACTTCCTAATATTGGAGGACGATTAAGCCCTGGCTGGGAGAAGAAGGCGAGCAGCTATTTGGCATGGGGAGGAGGGGATGACTGTGCTGGAGAAGCTCTGGGAGAAGGAGAAAACCACATCAAGGCTGTCTGCCTTCCCCGTCCTGAATTACAGCACCCGGAGAGGAAAACGCCAGGGGTTGGGTAAGCACGATGCAGGAGGCTGCCTGTTGTTTGAATATTTTCCTTTGCCTTGGGTAAGTAAATATTAATCTGTTTTGGAAAATGTGTTTGGAGACACTGCCTAGTGTGGAGGCTGCGGGAGGAAAGCGGAGAGCATTGGCTGGGCACGTGGGCATGGGCACCAAGAGCTGCTCTGAGGAGGTCCAGGACTGGGGGAATTGCTGGGGATGGAGACCTTGGGTGGCCCCATGGGATCCCCTGTCTGTGGATTGCAGCCCTCATGGACCTGCCCAGGGGCTGTGTCTGATGGGAACAGTGATGGGCAGAGCAGTTGGAGCGTTTTTGGCCTGCAGAGCAAAGCTCAGGATCTCCTCCACCAATGCTGCCTTGTCCTTCACACAGGAGCAAACCCATGGCTGATGAAGAGACAAAGCCATATCCACCAGGAGAGATGGTGGCAGTGCCAGAAGAGAGATGTCACACTCACACGGGGGGACCTGGGAGTGTGGCGGTGGTGAGAGAGTGAATTGGAGGGTGAAGGTTAGCAAGGCCGACAACAGGAGAGGAACAACCCGGCACTGCATCGATTCCAGGTGCAGTTGTCCGCATGTAGGAGCCATGGGCAGGACGATGGGGGGGTGTAGGAGATGGAGACACGTGGCGAGGAGCACAGTGTGCTCTTGGTTTTAGACGCCCAAGCCCAGGAGGTCTGAGATGGTTCTGCAGCTGACATTTGAATGTGGAAGAGCTGAGAGCTCATCAGAGCCTGAGCACGTGTCTGGGGGCTCCTTGTACTTCAAAGAGCAGAAGACACAGACCACCCTCCTTCCAGCAAAGCAAGCTCTCCAAACAGCTGTAGAGCGGAGACAGGCCAAACCCCAAACCCTGCCAGCCCCTGACAATATGTGATCTATGTCCAGTTTAATGTTTGATGGCTGGTGTCAAAGGGAATTCAGCTAAAGGCAGGAAGAGAAACACAAGGAAAACAAGGGTAGCCGCACGGGGAATCAGCTTTATGACTAATGCTACCTTCTGAGTAATGCTTAAACTGAAACATAAATAACAATAAATCCTGCTCCACTCCATCCGGAGGACAGAGCAGAGCCCTCTTTGCCTGGCCAAAACAGGCCTCAGTGTTTAACCACAGGAAAATCCTCCTGAAGTTTTATTACTTACTGTAAGGGCTGTAAAAGCCCCTCGGTTAGGAAATGCAGCGTCTCGTGGATTTACAGCATGAGCTCGGCCAGCCCGTGTCCTGTTCGGCTCCACTTTGGGAGGAGGGACCAGACGGGAAGCTGGTTCATACTGGGAGATGTGTTTCCATCTAAGCTTGTGCCCAGTCCTGCCCTGCCTACCTTTCCCAAATCTCTTTCTACAAAAGCCAAAGCTGAGCCCCCCCAGTTCTTGCATCATCTGAAGTTCCCAAGCCTGGGGCCAAGCAGCAGCTCATCCAGCTCACGCTGTTTGCTGAGGACAAGGGCCTGGATGGGGATGCTGGAGAGCAGCACCCTGCTCCCCACTTTGCAAAACCAGGACCTCCTGGTGCTTTCAGCGAGGAGATCAGCATGTCCTTCCCTCGGCAAAATGTTGCGAGACCTACTGCAAGTTCTCATCGCATCCAGCGATTTGGTGCTGACATCTTCTGCGTTGGGTTTGTTGACACCTTTGGGACACTGTGGGTTTTTTGGATTGCACTAATTGCTTTGTCTATCTAAAACAGGATGACTTTTGCCAAAGAATGACATCTCTGATGGCTCAGAGTAGATGGAGACTCTTCCACAGTGTAACTGAGTGGTAAGCAGGCAGTGGAGTGTCCTGGGGGATGAGACTTGGCCGGAGAACTAAGTCCAAGGTCCAGAGAGATGCACGAGACAATGCAGGACATTTCTGGAATAAAAAAGGAAAAAAAGGAAAAAACAAAAGCAAATATTGGTTTTCAGCCCAGAATTCTCAGAATTTTGATTTTCTATGAGAAAAACATTAAGCTTCTCCTGATCCTCCCCTTGGGGCTGGGAGCTGGATTTTTTTTCTGACTAGCTCTATTGTCTACCCATTCGTAACCTCTCAGCACGGTGTGTTGGGGCAGATCATGAGCTTCCACCCTTTCCAGGTGCAGGGAACATGAGGATGGGTCAGGTCAGGGGTTCCTGAAGCACCATGAGTTGTGATTTAGATAGCGAGAGCCTGAGTGGGAGGCAGCGTTACAAATTGGTGATTAGTGGAGATGTTAAGGAGGGGTTGGCTTTCTCCCCTCTCCACTCCCCTGGGAGGTATAAATCCAAATGCTGTCCACAAGAAATGAGAGATAATCCTCGTTCTCCGCCGGTGACTGGGAAGGATGGAGCCGGGGAAGCGCATCCAGATTGGGCCCCGCATTTAAAGAGGGACGATGACCAGTGGGACAGCGTCCAGAAGTGATCAGCGGACGTGATCAGCGGTCCTGACAACACGACCTACAGGGAGAGGCTGCAAGATCAGTGCTTGTTTAGTCTAGAAGGAGGGGAGATGTGATAACAGCTCTCAGCTATGCGAGAGGTTGCTGCAAATAGAAGGGAATCGATGCTCGCCCCGCTGCTGGGAGCAGGGCAGGCAGCCGGGGGGCTGCTTGGTGCCAGGGAAGAGAGATTTGGGAATGTCATCCTGATGGGAGAGTGAAGAAGTCCTTGGTTTGGCTGCGGAAGAGGTTTGGGGTCTCAGCAGTGGTTTAGGTGTCTGGCCAGGCAGGTGCCCACCCGGGACATGGGGTGGCACTATCTGGCAGGGGATGGCTCACGCAGCCTCCTGGGGTCCTTCCTGCTCTGTGGTCTGGAAGGAAAACCCTTCAACCTGTGGTTCCAAAGGTAGAGCTGGGTGGTGAACGCAGCAGTGATGCCTGCACACACCAGGCCACCCTGGATCCCTGAGCTCCTGCTCCGTGTGGATGTAGAGGCACGAGTCTGCGCCTCTTGGAACAGGAGGCATTTCAGATCCCCGCCTGCTGTTCTCGGTCCCAGTCATGGCAGGGAGAAGCCCGGGTGTCTGGAGCAGGAGAGCAGAGCCCATGTGGTTTTGGCACAGAGGCCAAGTATTTTGGAAGTGAGAATTTCAGCTGGGTGGTCCTTGAGAAAAGAAGGAGGACGAGTAAGAGATAAGGCCTCCAGCACACGCCATGGGTGTAGAGCTGACACTTGCATGGCCCACCAGGGATGCAGGCCGACCTGCACGGGGCTCACGCTGCTTCTCACGGCCACCCATGGGGCTGTGGCTCTGGATGACACCATGTGCTGAGCCACCAGCAGCTTTGTGCCACCTCTGGACAAGAGCTGGCGTCCCAGCAGGATGGCAGTGACCCTGCCATTACAGCAACCTCGAGCAGTCCTGAGTGCAGCCACGCCGTGCTCCCAAACCCTGGGTATTGCTCCTTCCCAGAGCTGTTGTCCTCAGATCCCTGATCCGAAGCAGCAAGTTTGAGTGCTTTGCTTTCAGATCTGTGACAGTGCTTTTCCCAACAGCTTGGCACGCAGCATCAACATTCATCTGCTGTTGTCATTGGTAGCAGTGCACTTCATCGGGAGGGAAACTGGCTGCTCCCAGACACCCAGTTGCACATGGAGCAAACAGTTGCTTTACTTCTGAGTGGGACCACACAAACCATTAGACACCTCGTTAATCTTGTGTTTAATTCTCTGCATGAGGCTCAGTGGAAGAAGGAATAAAGTCTACATTTTAATTAGGGGGGGGGGAGGGGAGAATAATTAGAGTAGCCTCCTAAACTCCTTTTCATTCCTTGAATAAAGAGATGGGACAATGCTTGGACACGAGCCTTGCTACTGTCACCTCCCCACCTCCACCCAGCACCCCTAGGGCTGTGAATGTGCCAAAACCTGGGGTCTCTCTCCCCTGTCTCCACCATGCAGACAATTGTGGAGGGGCTCAGACTGGGTCACAGCTCTCGCACAGGTGCTCTTCGTGCTGGAAAATGCACTTTTGAAGGAGTGAAGTGGGCAGCAGTCACAGCTTTGGCTCTCCTGGTCCCCATCCCAGATTTCCTCCCATGCCATTGCCCCTTCTTACACCTTCACGCATGCTCGAGGCTGGCCCTGGGTAGAGCCAGGCTGCACCTGCTGAACTTTGGCACGTGCCGTGTTCTGCACAACGCCCCTGGTCCCACAGCTGTAGATCTTTGGGACATGTTGCATCATCTTTGGGACATGTTGCACCCACCTGGGGTGGTGTGGGCAGTGCTCAGATCTCACCCCCATCTTCTGCAGAAATGGACCTCAGACACTGAGGTGTCCTGCTGGGGACCACCAGCCTGCAGACCCTCCACTGTCACCATTCACGTCCCATCACAGCACGACTGTCTGGTGGGAGGGACACTGACACAGGTGGCCTAGCCATGCTTCACAGGGCTAATTACATCAACACGCTCGTTGTACTGGTGCTCATGAGCATGCAGCCATTGTCCCGCGTGCTCCATCCCTTGATTTAATCTGCAACCATGACACATCAGCTTTGTGAGCACAGAAACATGACGCAGAGGGCACGGAGGAGTGGTGGCAGTGAGGACAGGGAAGGCTGGGCACCCAGGTGGGCTCAGCTCTGCTGACGTCCATGGACTTGGGCTGATTCACACCAGTAGCAGACGTGAGGCTAAATCTTTATTTAGTCATCTCCTTGACATCTTGACTCTTGCTTCTGCTTTTCAGTGGCTGCTGACAGGCTTGGGGCTCTGCAGTGGGCAGGGATGGGATCGGTTCATCCGCAAGACCTCTATTCCCCACCATCCCTGGCTCCCAGGCTGCCAGCAGCAACCTGAAGAGGTTGGGCTGGGTTTGTAGCTAAAACATGGCTCACTCGGGGTCAGTCACCACCTGTGACTCCCCTCCTCACACCCTCACCTGCAGGGGAAGGATGCCGGTAAGAAGCTGCCCCATGGTCAGCTTCAATGTGGGCACTCAGTTACTGGCAAGCCCCTGCTCTGCTGATGCAAGGACAGGGGCTGATGTGCAGTGCCACCCCTTCCCTCAGAACAGGCTTACACGAAGGTGACCCTTTTAAATGCAGTTTACTAGGCTCATAATAAAAATAGCTGGGTGAAAGCTTCGGCCCTGTAGCACTGAAGACTTGACTGAATAGCCTGATGTGTCACTAGAAGGACACCCACATTTCTGGGCACACATCAGCTCACTGCCCTTCTGTGGAGTGGGTAAAAAAAACATCTTTGGGGTCCTCAGGATCTGTTTAATGGTGAATCTCCAAAAGCTGCCCCAAGCTGCGTGTTTCTTAATGCAGCTCCTTTTTCCACTCTCTGATTCGCTCTGTGTGTGTTTATGTGTGCGGGATGATTTGTTGGTCTTTAAATATGAGTTATAGGAAAATGAAGCCGAGGAATCTCCCTGCAGCTGTGCCTGATAAAGGGGACTCCTGCTGCTTGCTGCTCCCAGCACCTCTGCGATGAAAGGAGCAAAACCCTCGCCTCGAAGGCAGACAGCACCCAGGAATGCCGGCATCTCCCAGAAAGGAGGATTTACTACCAGCGAACAGCAAGGCCGGGGTTTTTCCCCCTTTCTCACCATGCGGCTTTCAGGCATAGATGATGCTTTCCAAGCCAGCATTATCTGTTGGGAGATAACTCCTCAAATATGAACAGGAGCATGACCAGGGAGCAGCAGTGAAATCACTGGAGTTTGTTTCCCCTCCCGCAGCACATGGGAGACGCACAAGCCAGAGGTGTAATGAAAGGCATATGTTTTGGCATGCAAAGGGAAAACACTATTTTTTTTATTTTTTTATTTTTTTTTTTCCAGAGGCTTTTTATTTCTCTGGATCCGCTACATTAATTACAAGCCTATATGGCAAGTCTCTGCAATCACGAGTCTCGGGGGAGAGGGGAAGGGTTCACTGGTTCTCACACACTTCTGGAAGCGGGAGGCCGGAGCGTTGCTTCCCGTCCGTGTGTCCAGGCACACCTCGCTCCCAAGTCCTGCTGGGCTTTCTGGCCCTGCTGGGGATCATGGCATTGCCTCCCCACCTCGCCTCTGGGCAGCAGGTGATTATGTGATAATCTCAGGCTTCCTTGGAAAAAAAAAAAAAAAAAAAAAAAGCCAATTATTTGTTTTGGAGAAAACGTAGAAAAAACTTGAGCCCTACAGACTCAAAACCCAATGGGCAAACAAATGGAGAAAATAAAGCAGATGGTTGTTTTTGCCATATTTTCTTGCATAATCACTGTTTTCTCCCCAGACTGTGCTTACAAAACTTGGTTGCTGCCATTGTGCATGTCACTTCTAAACTTGCTGATGATCTGCGGCTTGGCAGAGGCTGGCAGCGTGCTCACATGGGAGAGCCAGCTCCTGAGCAAATGCTGTCACTTCATTAGCTATTTTTAACAGCAACAAAGATCTTGACTTTTAATTTGATCCTACTATATTTAGGGAGGAAGGGGTGCCTCGCTCATTACTGCTGAATTTTTGGCATTATAAAAAAATAATGATTTTTTGCTTCCTTCTGCCTCAAACAGGCAAGAAGATAATATTCATAGCTTCTCTCCTGGTGCGAATTTACTACAGGGTTAAATACTTTGAAGCTTTGAAGAGGACATTAAGAAAGACAGCAGGAGAGCCAAGCATTGTATTTCATGAGGATGTCATGTGCTGGGAGGAAAAGGAGGTGATGATGCCCAGCTTGCGATTGCCAGCCTTGCCATGGAGCAGACCCTGGCCCTGCTGTCCTGTAGCAACCCCACCCTGCAGGGCTTGTTGTCCTGTTGCACTGCTTTTATGGGTGTCTTCAGGACACCAGAGATGCCACCCCCAGCCTTGGGTGGCCGCAGGCTTCCTGGATCACACACATCTCTGGAGGTTGGCCATCAAAGTACACCCTGAAACCCAGATGGTGTGGGCAGGAAAAGGCACCCTGGGGCTTGCCCAAGTACTTTTTCCAGGCACTGGTTTAAGGATGGCTGCAGTGATCTGGAGGCTGCTATTGCCTGCCCACTTCCCAGAGCCCTTACTGTGCTCATTGCACCCTGCACACGTTTGTGACTCCTCTAAGGCTGCTCCAAGCAACGCACTTCAGCACCTTGGAGGGCATCAAATGCAGTAATTGGCACTGCTGCTGCTCACAAAGCACCAGTTTGGGTGCCTTCAGGCCACATGGGTATCAGCAGCTCCTGGGGAGCTCATCTCACTGTCCTAAATGCATGCAGAAGTCCTGCAATGGGGCATACCCATGCTGTCCTCCCAGCTGGTCCAGAAAACGTGGCCCCTTTCCAAACCAGAGCATTCCTTCTAAAAAACATCTGCGTAGACGGAGCTGAGCTGTTCACCCCCTGGGGAAAGCAAACCCAGCGGGACTGGAAAATCTGAGATTGAATCTTTTCTCCATCTGATTTGAAGCCTGTGCTGTTTTCACCTCTTGCTCTTAGCAGAAAGCAGCAAGGTTTGTGGTTATCCTCACTCCTGCCCACCACAGTTGTCCCTTTCCATGCTGGGAACTAGTGCAATGGAGGTGGAAACCCTGTCTCAATTTGTATTTAATCATTTATACAACAAGGAAATAAAAGCCATGAAGCCCATCCCTCTCCATGGCATTTCTTTCCAGCTGTGCATTGAATGAGGATCCGGACATCCAGCAGGCAGGCGCGACTGGTGCTGGCTGGAGGCGGCAGTGCCTGGGCACCTCTGTGGCACGGTGATCATGGGTCACCCGTTAATTGGGCCCGGGGGATCAAACTGGATCTGTCACCCATGGGGCTCTGCTCCCAGCCTTGTGCCTGTTGGATCGACCCAGCAGAGCCTGCACAGGGTGAGGAGGAGCAGGGGCACAGGCTGTGGCTTCTTGGGTGATGGCAGCACCGTCACTGCATGAGCTGGGGATAGTCAAGGCTGGGGCTGCGTGGATGGGGGTCTCTCACTGCCTTTCCTTTGATGAGGAGGCTCGTGTGGATTTCTTCCCTCCCTGACGGCTTCTTGCAGGGGCTGCTTTAGTCCTTGCTAGAGCAGAGAGGAGGCAGGACCCTGGGTACAAAGCAGCCTTTTACAGAGAAGACCCAAAATCCCTCACACTGACCAGCACGAGCAGATATCCCAAGTGATGGTGACACCAGGGCAACCTTCCCTGCCGCTCAACTCAATTTTCAGGCCCGTGAGCTCTGACATCTCCCCACCCTGCCATCCCGCTGAGCAGGGGCAGAGGATCCATTTGGGCTGGGACATCAAGCCAGAGCTGTCCCACGAGGATCCAGGTCCTTGGCCCCATGGTGTCCTCCTGCCTGTTTCACAATTTGGTAAAGCATGTGAGCTCGGGTGGCTCCTCGGGAGGCCAGCCCTCCATTTGCAAATGGAGACAGGGACGTGATGAGCTCTGCTACAAGGCAGTGCAGGCAGGAAAACCCCACCAGGCATCTCAGCATCATTTCTATGCCTCCTGCGCCTTGTCCTGGATTCCGAGATGTAGCAGGGCTGTTCCTGGTGCTGGTCTTCATGTGCAGGGTGAGACAGGCTTTCCTCAGGGGTCTGTAGCTAGACGAAGGTGACATCTCCTGGATCTCCAAATCCAGATGTTGACTTCAACATACGTATTTTAAAACTTCCTTCCTTTTCATTTCCCTAGTTCCTGTTTGTTACCTTTTTGAAAGGATGGGAAAAAAAAAAAAAAAAAAGCTCTTTTTATGTAATCCCATTTTTTATAGAAAAAAAAATATTAAGGTACTTTGGGGGCCATTTAGCTTCTCAGTTGCCAAGAATGCTATATAAATTTGCCAATGACATGATGTTATCTACCACCTTCTATAAAAGTGGCATAAAATAAGAAAAAAAACCTTGATAGAGAAGTGAAATTCCCAAATTGTTTGTCTGCTGGAAACAGATTAAATACAGATGTAGATTTTGAACTAAGAGGAAGCAAAATAGGAGAAAACCCATCCATACCTGCTTGATTTTCTCTTCTCTCTGCTTGTATGTGTTCAGGGTTTGGAGATAAGCAGGTACCATCCCTAATACACAGTGAAATCTTGTTTTTTCAACAGGACACTTCTCACATGCATTAATCCTCTCTCTACAGGTAAAGCCAATTAAGTCCTTTGGTTCCCAGAGCAACAGATACTGCACCTGCGTTTAGGCTGAAACAAAGAACTGTCCCATATTACCCTCTTTCTCTTCATCAAATGATATAATGGAGAGAAAAGTCCTGGAGGATGCTATATTTAACCCTCACAATTAAAATATATATACATACAATTAAAAAAAAAAAAAAAAAAAGATGAAAAAGCCTATCGGACTGGAAGTAATCAACAATTATTCCTAAGCAGCCTTATATTTCATTTTCTTTGGGAAGAGGTTCCTTTTCTTTCCAGTGTTAGGGTTAAATTAATCATGCCTTTGGCTGTAATAGAGAAAAAAAAGATCCATGTACAAGGAGGGAGGCAGGAAACCTCTAGTTCCTGCGAGCGGGTTCTAAACCGGTGCAAATCTGCTGAGGTCAGTTGGTTTCTGTGTGCTGCGCCAATTAGCACTGGCTGAGGATCTGGCCCAGAGTTTATACCCTCTCTGATTTTTATTTTAATTGCTGTTTCTGGATATAATTGTGCAAAGAGACTATTAATATTATCCAGTTAAAAGGAGTGATTCACTAGCCCCATCTATAGCATCATTGCCTATTAAGGCTGTCTGAAACTCCCCTTGTAAGACTCTGCTTGGAGTTATAATTTTAATTTAAATCATTTGTGCTGAAATTTTCTGTAATGGAGCATCCACCTCAGGCTGATTTTCTTTTTAAGGGGCAAGGGGAGGGAAGGGAGTGAACTTCAGCCAAAACAATTCAGCAGTTTCTAAGAGCAAAGTTAGAGGGAGGAAAGAAAAAAAAAAAAAAAAAAAAAAAAAAAAAAAACCAACAACAACAACAAAAGTAAAACATTGTTTTCCCCAGCCTGCTAATTCTGGCCACTTTTTGTTCAGAAAGTAGTGACTTCCCCAAGTGTTGCAATAGGTGGCCGCAGGGTGCATTTGGGGTTAAGACTGTGCAATTTGTTGCTACCTAGAAAGTCCAGGTTATAACAGTGTGAAGAAAAAAAAAATACAGCAAGGGCTTGGTTCAGCAAAGCAGCTTGGTGTGGTTTTGTTTAATAAAATGAATGGGTGAGATGCTGTGGCAGAGGGAGACCTTTTCCTGGCTGTGTGTCCCTGCCCACCTCCCTTGTGCTGGGCTCCTCCATCATGGGGCTGTTGGGATTCATCCTCTGAACACTCCTTCTGGGGCTCTGGGACTGTGTATCTCTTAGGCTGCATTTTATTTTATTTGATATGAGCTATGGCATGATGATAAATCACTTTGTTAACAGTTGGGACATGTTAAGAAAAACCCTTGAAATTAATAAAAATAACCATGGGAAAACATTCTCATAAAATATGAAGCAATATTTGAAAATTCTAAGCTCAAATAGGAATATTTTCCAACAACAAATATGCTTTAAAAGCATTTTTCCATGAGATGTTGCAATTTGTATCTTGGCATTAAGAAAAAAAATGTTCCAGCAACCAAATCCCTGTGAGCGCTAGCCAATATTACCCCCACATTAGAAATGGGAGACTGAGGCCCAGGACAGGGACTTTCCCATATCCATTAGCAAGAGCCCAGAGAGCCCTTCCTTGGACCCAGGGCCACGCAGCGGGGATGTGCGCTGCCTTTCATTCCCCATCAGATGCGAAACGTCCTTTCTTGGTTTCGATCAGCTCCTCACCCAATTCATTACACTCTTATTTCACCGAGGAGATATGGGAATTCTCACTGATCTTGGAGGAAATTGCTTTTCCTTTTGTTGGGAATAATTAGGAATGCAATTTATCTCCCCTTAATTACAAGTGCAGGAGGATACGTTCGCCTTGTTAAATATTTATTTTTCCAAGGCAGGTAGTAAGAAGCAAGGTTCTGGAACTGCAGCCTAGGAAATACGTCCCCAGGTTTTCAGTGTAACAATTTAATTTGCTATTCTGCTTCTCAGATCAGTTTTCCAATTCAATGTGCAGAACAAATTCACCAGGGATAATATAAACTTTTACTGCTACTGGCTTTGGGGCTACAAAAACCTGGAGTTGCAGCCTCTTGGCTTTGAGATCAATACCAAAACTTAAGTGGCTAACATCCCCATACAAGGCTAGAATTTATTTTCTGTGGTCTTCTATAAATCAACGACAATATAATGTCCATTCTGCTCATGCCTGCCTGTAGTTTATGGTGAATAGCCATCCAGAATTTGACTAATATGCAAAACTATTTCTGTCCATCTGGTCCAGCAGGCCAGGCAGGCATGTCAGAGAAGAGTATCTCTTCCAAGAGCTGCCTTTGTTCATAATAAATCTCCGATTAAAACCAAACAGATGTGGAGGGTGGATGTTTCACGCAGATCTTCGGCTGCGTCCTGCATTGTTAGCCCGGGCCCGAGACATCGAACTTGACACCGTGGAAGATTCCCGGCATTCTTGGACTGCTTCGTATCGAAGCCTACTGAGAAAACATCTCTGTACTTGCAGGCCGATTGACCGACCAGGTCATGCAAATAAACATTTGAAGGAAAGACATATTTCTGTTAAATTCATGTTTACAAAACCTAAGGGCTCGTTTCTCCCTCTTGCTCATGAGATGGAAAGTGCCAGCGTCCCAGCCTGTTTTATGGTGGAGGCAGGGAGCTGGTGGTAGGGCCACAAGGGTTGATTCATTTGGGGTGATTCTGCTCCTCGGCAAGAGGAGCTGCTGGGGGAAAGATGCCAGTGGGGTTGTCCCAGGAGTAAACTGGGAGGAGGAGGAAGGAGGGAGGAGGGAATGGCAGGGGTAGAGTTGCAAAGGTAAAGAACTGACTTCTGCTGATGCAGGACCTGGTCCATGCCTTCCTCACCGTAGCGTGACCCCACAAAAATGGTGATTTTGGTAGGGCTGATTTGGGTTCTTAGAGATAAAGCCAGGTGGCAGGGTCTGGAGAGCAGTGGAGCTCTGTGTGTCCACCCTGGGGGCAGATGTCCACTGGGGGGTCTCTGCTTGGGCATTTATACACTAAGTGCAAAGGGATCTTCCTTGAAGAGCTCTTCCCTACTTCCCTTATCCCCTTCTCTGGCAATGGCAGGCAGTGGGGTTTGAGTAAATTTCCAGAAATAATTCTGCACCCAGCATGGATTCAGCCTCTGAAATTCATTGTCAGGGGAAACCAGGGATTTAAACCAGTGGAAACACCACTGATTTAGAAGGGGCTGGCCAAGGCAATGTCCAGTGTTACCCACTCTGATTATACGCTAAGGAAAAGGCAACATTTTTCTCCAGATGCATAACACGGGACGATCACATCCAGACTTGTTCAGGGCTGTATGCTGTGCGTGGCACCACCCTGGAGGTGGGAATTCAGGGCCAGCGAGGACCATAAGCTCATCTCTTGTGGCCTCAGACAGAAAACACTGTCCATAAAATATCTCTCCCACAGGAGCGCTGCGCCGTGGCACCAACACACGCTGCTCCCTGGTTTTAAGAGCTGCTCGAGTCCCCAGAACATCCTGAGGCCCCAGCTCCATCCTGATGGGGTACAGTGGGCAGTGAGAGGTGCTCCCTCCTGGTGGACCTGCAGGCTCTGTGGGCAAGAGTCAAAGGGTGGAAGGAGGAAAAGAGAAATTCACTTCCCTGAAAGCCACAGCACAGCAAAGCACGGACCAAGGGCAGCCCACCGACAGAAGCAGACACGGGCACAGCTGCACAAAGGTGTGAAGTTGGGAATGGGCCAGGGCATGCTCAGAGGTATGGAAGACTGGGACTCTGCTGGTTTTCTGCTCTTTGCATGGACCACATGAGACACAGCCCAGTTGCAGTCCATCCATCTCCAAGAGCTCAGGGCTGGCTCTCGAAGTGTCCAGCGGCTGCAGCAGGCTGCTTCCCGCAGCGCTCAGCACCTGCACGGTAGAAGCCTGAGATATCCTTTGGTTACAGCTCTCTGACCTGGCCAGATTTAAGGTGCAGCATGCCCTACCTTTTGTACATCTGTGAAGTAGAAAGCTTTCTTGCTTTGTTTCCTCTGGCAGCAAGTGGTGAGCCCTTACAAACCTGAAACTCTTTTTTCCATTAGTGAAAGTGGGATGTTCTCCTGGGGTTGCCCTTAGTGTTTGGCAGGTGTGATGGATAGAAAAAGGGAAAGGAAACCACATCTCTCTTGACAGTCTTGGATTTAGCTTTTCCAAGATTTCCTTTCCAATTCTGTGCTCTGCAAACAACACTCACATTTATTACATCAATCTCATAACACTTGAGCAAGCTGGGACTAGACATCCCAAGCCGGGACATCATGGGCCTCCACTTCTCCAGCAATAGCAGGCTTTGGAATTTCAGCTAAGGCTAGCTTCACATTGCTTGAAAGACTCTAGTTATAGACAGGATCCACCACTGCTCTCTCATCCATGCAAACCCTTGTATTGCTCATGAGGTTTCATCACAGACCTCACATGCCATATTTGCAGGTTTGTTCTTTGCTGTTTATCAAAGCAGTCCATAAGGTTTCCTTGTGGAGCTGAAGGTTTAACACAGATTTAAAAACTGCTGTTAGTTTTTCTGTCTACCAGCACTTTGTGCTTGTGCGAGTTCCCTCAACAGCACCCTTATCTGCTGTTGGTAGAGGTTGCTATGGCCCTTTGGCCAGGACTGAGACTGAGAACCACTTGGGAGGAAAGCTGTCTTGAAATTGCTGTAGCAGCCTGATTTGGGCTGCCTGGAAAAAGTGAAAGAACATTTGTCCTTCTGCTTCCATTTGAGAGAAAAAGGTAAATGACCCTGTCTGGGTCTGCTGTGTCAGTTGCCTTTGGACAGGCAGGAATTTGGCACCAGAGAGGTGAAAATTTGCTGGTGTTTTCAGCAGGAGGGCAGACCTGCAGTGTGACTGGGGAGGGTAAACCCTGGACTGCTGAAGGAGCTCTGCTCACTTGACCTGTTTGTCCCTCCAGTCACTGCCACAGCCCCAGTTCAAGCCACGTGTTTGCTTTATGGCCTGGGACGTCCTCAGAGGCACTGTAACCAAGAGATGTCCCATTGTCCCCTGTGTCTGGGCCCTGTGTGGACACAGCATGACCTGAGTCACAGCACTTGCCAACCACAGCATCCCCTGCCACCAAACTGCACCTCCTTTCCTCCAGGCACCTGTGAGCTCAGAAGTAAGAGCAGAGTGTCCTGCGGTTCTCCAGGCACTCCAGGGAAATGATATGCATTTTTTGCAAACGTTTGCTTGTGTATGAAGGGCAGCTTCCCCCACCCTGACCAGGGGATGCCAGCAGTGCTGCTCCAAGCACAGAGGATTTCCCCCCCCAGCACCCCATTGTGTTCTCCCTGCCTGAGCGGGCAGATAGGCTGCCAGCACGTGAGTCAAACAGAAGGGTTAAATGAAGCCATAACTGGCCCTGGGAACATAAATGTTAGCACATGCACTGAAAGCACAGATAAAAGGACTGGCAGGACCACATGCGCCTCTTGAAACCTGCCCGCATGCTTTCTCATGGCTCCAAGGGCCGCTTCCCTCTCCCTGGCCCGGTGACAATTTACCTCTAGGACCTGTTGCTGGGTGAAACAGCGAGATGTTATCACCCTCCTGCATTCCCCGAGCTCTCACTCCGCTTCCCAGGTGCTGCAGCTACAGCTGTTTTTTTTCTGCACCTCAGCTCACACTTTCTAAAGACACTTAATTTAATTTTTCAACAGTTGTTATCTCTCATCTGCAAACACCTCCAGTTTGACACATTATGTCCTCTGGGTGCTGGTGAGCAGCAGAGAAATCAACATCACCGAAGTGAAAGTGCCCTGTTAGACCTGCAGATACATCTGTATCTGTAATCCTCGCTGCTGTCCTGATGTGACTCGCAGATACCGAGTACTTTTGCTAAGTTGCAGAACTGTTCAGAGCTCAAAACTCCACAAAGGTTTCCTCCTGCTGGTGACCGTTTCCAGCATCCAGTCCCCACCACCTCCAATTCTTGGAGCTTTTGCCTGTAGCAGTTGGCCAAGGTCTTTCACATCTTCATGGGGACTATCTTCAGCTCTCACTACTGGAATACACTCATTTCCTGGAATTTCACAGGTGAGTTTTGCTCTGATGACTCTGTCCAACACTGGCTCCCCCTTGTGCTGTACCCTCTGTTAGCTCCCTGCTACCTCCTGCTGCACAGGCTTTGTGCAGGTATGAATTCCTTCACTGGTTTGACCCCTGGGAAGTATCCCAGACACATTCAGCCTGGCTGAGAACTTTTTATATATCTATTACATATATAGGTATAGATATATATCTTTATATATCTATTACAGGCCCTTATTCCCTTGGCTCTCCAGAAGCATCTGCCAGGCTGGTCCCAGTGAGCTTTACAGCCCCTGTGCCTCTCCTTAAAAAAGTCCTCCAAGAAACCGCTGTTCACATCCTCCCCACATCTGTCCGTGGTGGAGGCACTGGCACTAAATTTTCTATATCCTTTGACAGAGCCAACAATTAGCTCATCAGCTTCAGTATCTTCTTTAGAGACGTTTTTGCTCCCCGATATGGATGTTTCTCAGGACACTCTGGCAAGGACAGGCGAGTGACTGCTCCCTGCTCCTCCTCCCCTCTGTTGGGTCACTGATACAACAGAGGCTGGATAACACAGAACTCTTGTTCTAAAACCTGTAACTTATAAATTCTAGGAGTAAGAGCTATCTGACATAGCTTGAAGCTTTAAATGGCACCTCAAGCTCCCTGGTAGCCTGCAGACACCAAGAGGCACCTCCAGATGGGGAGTCATCTGCCCTGCCTGCGAAGCCCATCACGAGGAGATGAATTGCCCTTAAGAGATGCTCCGCTGCCTTCAGGGAAGCCAAGGGGACTGGTTAACCTTTGGTAGTCTAATTTTTAGATGCTGCATTCAGGCAAATGACTCTCCCTGCAGATGTCATGGCATATGGGAATCCCTGTTCTTCCTTTAAGGATTTGGGATTGTTTCAAATGAATCCCAGCGCAGTGACCAGCCAGATGTGATCAGCAGACGGTGGGGGTCATCTGGAGGAGCAAGTATTGGGTTTGGGACGGTGTGGCGTTGCTGGTGGGCTCTTTCTCAGTAAAAAAGATGGTGAAAAACCCCCACCACCAACAGCTGTCTCAGGAAAAGCTGTGAGACAAGCTCTCACACTGCTGGGTTTTGCTACCTTACATGGAACATGCTGTGCGAGACACATCCTGATGGGACTGAGGTTCACACATTTCCAAATCTGTCTTAAAAAGTTTTGATAGAAAATTCAAGTGAGATGACACTTTAACTGGAAATAACAGCAGCAGAGAAATCAACAGATTTCAGGCCTTGGAGTCTGTTCCTTCATTTTCATCGTATCCAGCATATTCGTCTCAAACTGTCTGGAGCAGACGTTCTGTACATTTTTTTTTCCCAGAAGATACCACAAACAGTTTCTGTTTCAAATTATGAAGTAATAAAAGAAACCTCACCACACGGATGTTTGTTGCTAATTATATTACTTATGTTTTTATATCAGCAACTCCAAGCTTAAATCCGCTTACAATAATAATCAAAAAGCAATTCGGGTTGGATTTTACAACCCTTTAAATATATTATCTCTATGCTTCCAATCAAATAATCAATCCCACATTATATTCCTATAAGGCATAGTCAGCATGTTCTACAGCTGTTTCTGAACATGAGCATAGCTGTCTTTGCTAACATATAGACTGCTGTGATCATAGGATTACTGTTGTCCCATGTCCCAGGGTGTGATTCAAGCTTGGGATGCCAGGACTGCAGCGCATTCATGCATTGCACTGGAAGTTTTTAAGGATGAAATGACAAAGAGCCCTCAGGCACCTGATGTGGTCCTAGGAGGGGTTTCTGGTGCTCTTTTTGCAGGGCCACTGAATGAGGGTATGCGCCCTGATGTGGGTAGGGGACTCCCCCCAGGTGCCTGCAAGTGCTCAGAGGAGAGCTGAGACCCCTCTCAAGAATCCTTGTATCTCAGTGGAGATAAATTATTGTGAAACAACATTCTTCATTGTGCTCCAAAAGGCCTTCTGTGGTTTGTGTGTACAAAGGGAAGCCACCAAAGCCTCCTGCTTAGGGGAAGCCTCGTGCTTCCACGCAGGCATTGTTCAGGTCCCTGTAACCCCACGCCCATGCTTGCCCTGCTGATGGTCACCGTCCATCTCCCCTCCCCAGCACCCCAGGGACGCATCCCCCTGTAGCGCTTTGTCCTGCTGCCTGCCTGCTGGCAATTTCCCATCCTCTTTGCATCCTGCAGGAGCAAAGCTACATACTCTGTGTGTTTCACCAAGCCCCAGTCGTTCTGCACTCCCAGCCCAGATTTATTCCCCTCCCAGGCACTACCTGGGGAAAACGGATAACCCAGGAATTTGAGTGTTGTGATACTGTGGAAACTGAGCTCAATTCCTATGGAATGGGGCAGTTAAGAGCAGGCATTTTTTCCAAATGCTCTCAGATGTGGATTTATGTCTTGGAAAAGCCTCTGCCAGCTCCTTGCCCTGCACAGAGCAGAGCTAAGGCACAAGGAGCAGCTGGTGCACAGGCTGGCTGGCCAGCAGGGCTAAGATCTGCACTCCCTGCTCCACTACAGCTCCCAGCTGAGCTTGGGACACCTCTGCTTTTTGCCCAAGCTTCTTTCTGAGTAAAAACTGAACTGGAGAAAGCTCAGGTCCCTCTCCAGAAGTGGGACTGCAGCTCCTTGTCTCCATGCTGAGCTCACCCCAGCGTGGCAGAGGCAGGGATAGGCCAACACTGACAGAGGGAGCACGGCCACCACGTCCCTCTCCTGACTGACTCAATGTGCTGGCACGCATCTCAGAGACATGCTTGTGTCCATGTACCCATGTACCCATATACCCAAGTACCCACATACCCTTATACCCCTATACCCAGATATCCTTATACCCAGATACCCATGTACCCAGACACCCATCTGTGGGGTGCACTTGTCTCCCCCATTCCTGAATTAAGAATCTTCTTTGCAAATTCATCTCTGGGACTTGGCCACAGCTTTGCTCCCTCAAACACTGCTGGTAAATGCATCCATCACGTACATGCAGTGCAGGTGGTATGCTAGGACAGGAAGGCTGCCCAGGTGAGAAGGAAACTGAGCAGGCACTTCTGAAGTCTGAACAACCACAGATGGCAAGGTTTGTGTGGAAGGATGTAGGGCTGAGGGCTCAGATTACCTTTGAAGAACCTGCCAGAGTGAGCAGAAATCCCCGTGCTGTCCCTGATGGTGGCAGCAGGTCACAGACCTCATCAGGGTTTGGGTCTGGAGGACCTGAAAAGGCTCCCAGAAATATGCAGCCTCAGCATTGCTGTGCCTGTGCTGGGGTTTAGCAGCCAAGGTGGGGGACAGGCAGGGGAAAGGACAGGGCAAAAGGTGTTCGGAACTACCCTTGCTGTCATGCCCCGACAGAAAGTTTTGGTGACGGGGACTTCCCTGACTCACCCAAGAAAAGGAGCCTGTGAATGCAGCCAGAACCTGTGTGGTGAAACCTGTGGGCAGGTTTCATGCCTTGTATGGCTCCAGGTACCATGTGAGCCCTACTGCAGCTCATCAGGTTCCTGATGGAAACCACTTGGGGTGGGAGCAGTCTTCCTGGAAATCTTCCAGTCCTTGTGACCGTGGGCAGCACTGAAGCAATGCAAGCACTGAAGGAGCAGAAGTCCAGCTGTCAGGGAACCCCCTCCAGATGCTCCCAGCCCCAGGAGACCCCAGGTGGCTGAGAACTCAGGAGGCATCTGAAGAGGGTAAATCAGGGGACAAAAAGCAAATGGAAGGCTGAGGAGGTTCATCCCCTCACTGGTGGCAGCCCTCAGCCCTGCAGCAAGACGCTGACCCTCCCTTCATCTGGCCTGGAGGAGCCCATTTAGCTGCCAGCTCAGCACCGAGGCCAGCCCAGGATTTGCAGCCAAGCCCTGAGCTCAGGCAGGTCCTGCCTGCTGGGATGAGCTGCTGCACCAGGGGGAGAGACGAAGCATCACTGCCCTCTACCTCCGCTCCACACCCTGGTGCTGGAAGGGGAAGGGGCCGAGATGCCCACGTGTTTGCTATTAAGCAGCAGCAGCACTTCCAAGGATGGGTCCACAAAGCCCAGGGAAGCACAGCTGCCAACAGCATCGTCAGAAGTGCGTTCAGCATTCAACCATCTCTGGCAGCCAAGTCCTGCTGGCTGGGCCTGATGGGTTCCTTGGCTTTCCTTCCGAGTGTTGGTGGTTTTAAGAAGTTGAGCAGCTCTGCAGGAAGCTGATGTGCTGCTGGCTCGCAGCCCTCATCTGGGGGGGGCTGGAAACTCTGGGGATGGGCCCCTCAGGACAGATAATGGGGATGCTTATTTGCAGCAAAGGCTTTTGATTAAAAAATATTTATTGGTGCCCACCGAGCAGGATAAAGTTCCTTTTCTTTGGAAGCTGCAAAACCACGGTTTTTGTTTGTTGAGTGAGCAGTTGTTTTCTAAGTGTTTTCTGCAGAAATGATAAGTAATTTTAGGTCAGAAAAGTGTTTAGGTGGAAAATTCCTCACTGGCTGGAAATGTTCCCCAATCTCCCTGGAGAATGTGGGGAATGGGGAAGGGAAAAAGAACAAAGATTTTAACCCAGCTATAGAAAAGACTCTAGGCATGCTCATAAACTAGAGCAGCTCCTCACCAACACCCTGGGGACTTCATGGAAGACTAGAGAACTTGCAGAGTGGCAGATTGCATGTGGGTAGATCTGTCTTGGGAGAAAAAGATATGTGTGGAGATGGATGCATCCTGCTTTTGGTTCATCTTCTGGCAAAACAGCTGTGCATGTTCTTCACTGTCCCCTTCAAGGGTAAATTCAGACCAGAGTGACAGGTGCCAGAGCAAAATCATGTCATAGGAACTGTATCTATATCTATATATATATAAAGTCCCCTCCTGTTCCATGCATCCCCCGGGGTGTTTTCTGCCACATGGAAAGCTGCTATTGTAGGGCTGGTAACAGGGAATGCAGAGGTCTAGAAAGTCACTCAAATGCATTATTTCTCCCCAGAAGCAGTGCCTGGCAGAGAGCTCTTAGCTTGGAGCCGTAGCAGCAGGAGCCATTCCCACCCACCCACGCTCTCCTGCTGACCTCAGGAGAACGATACGTAATTAGAAGGATTTTCCCTGCCTTGGGGTGCAAAAATGAAGTGCTTACAGAGGTGCTGGGTGGCTCTGTAACTTAAAACTTGCTGCAAAAAGGGTTTTTCTGGGTGAGGTGGTTGTTCCCAGGTATGGCCAGGGAGGTGAGGGACTTGGGCTGTCCCCAGTCCTGCCGCTGCCTTCCCCAGGCTGGCAGCTGCCCTACAGCTAGACAGAATGGTGTCTTACAGGGCAGGAAAAGCAGGAAGAAGAGTATTATGGGCAAAAGCAACTGCTTTTCAAATAACTTGTTAAAACCAGTGGGTTCTGCTTGATTTCCTCCCTGGCGATGGCGTGGTGCTGGCACAGCCGCCTCTGAGGTCTGGCCGCTCGCTGGCAGCCCAGCTTCCTCCAGAAGAGCCAAGAATAACCCCAAATGGGAGTCATTAATAGCTCGAAAACATGTCAGTGACAAAAAACAGAGCAAACTGGAGGGAAATTAGGATGCCATTTGCAGGGAGTAATTAGGCACCGCGTGGGGCACGGCAGCCTCCTGGGAGGCACGGGGGGGACACCTGCGTCACGCTGCGATGGGAGGCACAGCCAGCAGGACCAGCAGTGGGGACACCTCCCCTCTGTGGTCAGGAAGATTTTGCTCAGGAAAAGCTCTCTCCCCAAGCCTGGAGACAAGCAGGGAAGAGAAGACTTCTCCATCTGGTTGCAGGCGATCTCCAGCCTTGTGCCCCCCACCTTCCCTGAGCATCCCAAGCCTTTTCCCACCACTGAAGAGCCGCGGCGACTCCAGAACTGCTTCCCAAAATTGTTTGAGAAACAATGGGTTCATTTTTGCTGGTTTGTAGACAAGCACTGGGTTTGTTCGTCCTGTCCTCAGATCCAGCTGTGCCACGGCTGGAACAACCCGGGTGTCACCCTGGCCAGAAAGCTGGCGAGCTGCCGAGGGAATCATGAGATCTGGGGTGTCCGGAGAACCTGGGGGCCATGAGGATTGGGGGGTGGGTGAAAAGGAGATCTTCTCGTGCCCCCTCCCCGCCTGCATGTCCTTCCCAAAGTCCATCACCCCCGCTGGAGAGGGGACATGGGGACAGGTCACTCAGCCCCAGAGGGTTTCCAGGTTTGAGGCTGCCTGAAGAAAGCTCCTGATGAAGCATGTGCTGAGTGTGCCATTTGCTTTGCATCCATCTCTACACATACCCATCTATGTGTATGCTCACATAAAGGGCTGTGTGTATGTGTTTTGGGGAATGTGTTTGTACAGTGGCTGCACAGCTCCCCATGGCACAGCTCCTCGTCCTTCTGCCCGGAAAAGATCTGCCCACATCTTAGAAGGTTCAAATGGACATCGCCCACCCAGAAGACAACGCAGGGCTGTGCAGTTCCCTGTGCTCCACCAGCTCTGGTGGAGCAAACATCTCCCCAGGGTATGGGGTACCCAGAGGTCCTGCACCTCCTTCCCCCCTGCTTTTGGTGGCTGTGGCCCAAAGAGCCCTCTTCACACTTCCTTCTTTGCGCAGCCCTCACTCGTTGAACACACACGACCAGAGGAAAGCCAGGAGCCAGGCTGGGGACCTGCGGCCACCCAGCGACACCCCCAGGTGGGAGCCGTTTCCTTCCCTCTCCTTCCAGCCCTTCCTCCACAGTGGGAAGGGGAAGTCTTCACAAGGGAACTGTCTAGACCATTTCCTATCAAGAGCTCCCCAAAGTGACTGAAAGGCTTTTAAACTTGCCAAAAAAAAAAAAAAAAAAAAAAAAAAAAAAAAAAAAAAAACCTTTTTTTTTCTTTAAATGCAAGCCTACGATCTTTGCTTTGAAAAGCTCAGAGCAGCTCATTCCAGGAGAGCAGAGGAAGGCTCATGCACAGCTTTATCCCTGGGGTGTTCCCTCCAGCCCCCTCCAGCCCTTCTCAGTCCCTGCAGCCCCTCTGGCGTCCCCTGCTGTGCCAGGCGTCAGTGTCCTCCCCTACTCCTGGGTCCAGGTGTCCCACTTCTAATGGGCTTAGCTCACATTGGATGACTCAAGCAACTTCTGCCCTAGTTTGTGTCCAAGCCTCACAGAAGGAGTCACCAGAGTGTCTCTTCAGCACTGCTGCTGGTAATGTTCAGGTCCTTGCATTTCCCTCCAGTAGCATCACACAATTCTTGGTTGAGAGGGACTTTGGAGACCCCCCAGCCCCTTCTCCCTGTGGAGCAGCACTGTCACCATCATTAGAGCAGGTTTCCCATGGCTTTGCCAAGGCAAGCCTTGAAAACCTCCAGGGATGGAGCTGTTCCTACCAGTCCATCCCAGGGCTGCAGCATCCCTGTGAAGGACCTCCCAAACCTCAGCCTGTGTCCCCTGCTCCTTGTTTTCCCATCTGCCATCACCACGACCCATCTGCCCCACCATCCATCCATGTGCCCTGCAAAGAGCTGGAGGCTGCTGTTAGGTCCTGCCTTGACCTTCTCTTCACGAGGCAAAATAAGCTACAATGGGGAGCTGCCAAACCTCAGCAGGCTCCCAAATGTTTGCTGTCGCTCTCTTTTTTCAGGGATGATCTCTGACTCCAGAGGGTCCCCATGACCTCTCCTCCTGAGGAACATAGCACAGACTTGCACGGATTTGGTCTGCCACCCCCTGCCCCTGGGGAGCGCAGACATTGTTTGCTGCTCCAGATGTTTCCAATACAAACTCTGTGTTCCCTCACTTTGCAAGCCCAGATTTCTTTGGGGTTGTTTTTAACTTGTCCCAAGTGGCAGTCATGCAAAGGGGGCCTGGCCCATGCAGAGCATCTTCTGTCTGTCCGTCCATCCGAGATGCTGGGAGATCTCTGGGCTGCTCCTTCCCTGCTCCCCAGCAGGTGTCCATGGTAAATCCCTGCTCTCTGAAGGCTGCTGACCACCAGGCTTACACCTCGTACGTTGCTGCAATTTCGGTTCATATTGCAGTCAGTTTTCAAAGACACTTCAGTCATTTTCTTGGCTCTGCTAAACATCCGTGGCTGTGCGTCCTCTGGGCTTGAGCTTCAACACAGCAGGGGCAAACTAGGGGTGTGTTGTAGGATGTAAGGGAAAGGACATGGTAGTTATTCAATTACTCCAGGTCTTAGAGCTCTTCAGGCTGTGGTGGGCTGCAATATTTGCCCCACCAGCCACCCGGCTGATGCCAAGGTCTGCAGGGTGCAGTTTGGGTGCATGAGGGTGCAATGGATGCCCATGAGCGTGCCTCAGTTTCCCAAAGTGGAGCACCACGGATGCGCCTGGGCTCAATGGGGCTCTGCATGACCAACTGCTTGCAGGGGATGCAGGATGCATCCATGCTCCTGGGAGGGCTCACATCAGCCAGCAACGAGTGCTGGGAGGAGAGCCAGGTGCTGCGTGTCCCCAGCACGTCCCCAGCTGCCCACAGCACCCATGGCCCCAGAAACAGCCAGTGGAAGATGGAAGTCAGGGAGAGACGTGAAGCTTAGGGTTGGAACATCCCTGGATGGCAAGGCACATTTGGCCATTTCTCCATATTTTCTTTTTTTTTTTTTTTTCCACTTTTCTCCTTTCCAGCACAGAGCCTGAAGTAACCATGGATCCAGTGTGCGTGGTGCCAGGGAGTCAGGAGCAGAGACATTGGCTTTCATGGTTATAAAGTGCTTTAAACCCTTTCTGACTCAGGTTTTGCTGAGGACCATGACCCCCTCCCCCCCCCCCCATCTAGGAGGATGTCCCAAAACTGCTCACAAGCCGTGTCACCAAAACCCTCCTTCCCTGCCTGCTTTCCTCCTCCTCCACAGACCCATGGAGCAGAAAGGGCAGGCATGGCCCCAGTGCAGGTGGGTCACCTCAAAAAAGGGAGCACATAAGATAAAATGGGAAGATGAACAGAAAACGGGGCTCTGCCCATCACAGCACTGTGTGGATGGGGCCCCTGTGCACGTGGTCCTCAGTGGCTGCTTCTCACTGGGCTGAGCAATGCTGAGCTTGCATCCGACAGGCAAACGCTGCAGGAGGCTGTCCAACTTCTATGGCCAGCTCTCCAAAGTGGCCTTTGTCACTTAAAAAAGTATTGTGACATTTAGTAGAGGAAAGGCCACCAAAGTGCGAGGCAGCTGCTGGCTGCCAGGACCAGCGGCACCTCCCTGGGCTCCTCAGTTAGCAGAAAAACCACCAGAGCAAGGTGGGACCTGCAGCACGGAAATGTAACATTTCCTTGTGTCTAGACCTGCTCCAAAAAATCCCTTAACGAATTCATCCACCTGGCAGATAAGAACATGACTTTTATTGTCCTGGTGTAACAGCGCGGTGACAGCTCTGCCTGTGCGAGGATGGAAGCAGGGCAAGTCTGCAGGGTGAGTCACTGCCATCAGCAGGGTAAATAGCATGTGGAGGGAAAAAAGGACACACTTGCTGTTATCCATGGACATTGTCTTGTCCGTGGTTAAAAGCTGGTCCTTAAATTCCAGCTATATCATTTGCTCTAATAAAAAAATCTGTTTTCTTCCCACAAACATTGCCTCTTTCATCATGTCTTCCTCAATAAAGCACACCTTGGTGAAGCCTCGGGATAATTATTGGCTGCCTTATTTCTTCTAACCACCGCTCAATCACACAAGTCACACAATCGATGACAAACACATTCTTAAGTATGGAAGGAGTTTTATTTAAAGCGAAAATATGATTCACCCTCAAATTTTACATTCAAAGTGCTTTAGAACATGAAAATACTTGGTGAACAAAGGAGAACTTTGAGACAGATTTCCTAGGAATTTAAAAAAAAAAAAAAAAAGTGATTTTTTTTTTAATTGAAACCTGAGCTAGACCTCTCAATTGCCAATAAGAAACCTGGTACATTCAGTTGCACCCTGGTGATGGAAACCCCCTTTATTTTTGTAAGAAGCGATGATTGTTACATCACCTCAGCTCATTTAACAGCACTTGGCCTTCACAAAGTTTTTCTAAGTGGGATCTTCATGGTCTTTTTCCCTGACATTGGCAGTGAAACCCTTTCTTCAAGGAGCCCTGCTTAGGAAAACCAGAAGCTCCCATTCGGCACAGATCAAGCTGTTCAATTCATGAAAACTAACACACACCCTGGACCTCTCTCACGCGAGAGGGGAAGAGCAGCAATCTGGTGCCAAAAATCCTATTTTCTGCTCTAAATGGGCCTCCTTGATGTCTTTCAGAAATTCATCGAGCCCCAGCATCTCCATCTGTAAATAATGGCAAGGGAAATACAGCAGAAGTCCAATATCTCTGCTAAGCAAAGCTTTTGGCACTGGCTACGTTGCTGCTGTCATGAGCAAGGCACAGAGGCCAGGTTCTGAAGCCATCAGGACCTGATCCTGGCGGTGCCACTCAGCATCCCTGTGTGAGGCTGGGCTCTGAGAGGAGAACAAAAATCATCATTTTCCAACTTGCACCTAAACCATCCTGCTAGCAGAAGGCCAGTGAGACCTTCAGCGTGGCTGATGTGAAAAATCCCTTCCAGAGGAGCAAGCACAAGCCCCTGCAAGCTGAGCTGCTCCACAAAACAACTGCAGGATGGGACGAGCAGCTGGTGGGAGCTGGGCAAGGAGGTAAGTGGGGCTTAGAGCCTGTCACAAGCCCAGCATGAGTCAGCTTCACCCCAAAACAGCGTGGGGATGAGGGAACAGGAGCAGCAAGCAGAGGGTTGGGAACGGCTCCAGCCCGGGCAGCCCCAGGGGGGTTGCATGGAGGGGATGCAGCAGGATGCGTCCCACAGGGATTTAACTTTTCTCCAAGGATTTAAGGCACAGATCGAGAAACATCTGTTGGGAATGATGTATTTAGGGTTTTCATGGTCTCATGCAGGTTTACAGATACAGCCCTGAGCTCTGCAGCCGCATCCAGCCCTGGAGGCTACAACTCCCCAGGCAAGGGCCAGAGCCGCTCGTTTATTTTTGATATCTTCGTGACGAGCACGGCACAAGACTGTGAGAAAGGGAGAGGCAGCCCAAGCAGCTGCTGTCCCCGGGGAGACGTGGGGACAGGCACCGGGGCACGGCGGGGAGGCTCTTTCTGCAGATTTCCCTGCTCAGGTCCCCAGGGCTGTCCCAAGCCTGGCTGATCATTTCCTCAGGCAACAGCTCCAGGAAGAGCCCCGTGCTGCCAGCTGGGCACCTGCAGCAGAGATCTGGGGGCTTTTGTGGTCTCCAGAACCCAAATGTATGTTTATTGGACTTTAGGGACTTTGCTCTCACCCCAAGAATATAGAGAGAAGTCAAAGCTACCTGGCACCAAGAAAGAGCAATGCAAAGCCAGCAGCAGCCAGGTCTGGAGTCCTCTTGCGGCATCCAGAAGGACCACAGGCATCACTGCAGCTGCAGCGCACGTTTGGACAGCAGAGCTCAGGGCATGGCTGCAAGGGGAACCCTCCTCTGTCCTCACGTCCCAGCTGTTTCCACTGGAAGCAACAAAATGACACTGCCAAATTGCACGTAAATCCTCCTGCCCAGACCCTCAAAGGCACTTGGGTGCCTGAGCAGCAGGAGCTAAGCCCTTAAATCCTTCTGCAAATCCAGGCTGCAGACTTGTAGAATCGGGCACTGCCGTGTGCCAGACCCCACTGCAGACCCCAGAGTACAGCCTGAAGCTTCTCCTCTCCGGAGCACCAGCAGAGACTTTTCAGTGCATACTAAGCCATTTATTAGCACAAATGTGCAGGGACTGAGCTACAAGGTTCCTGCAATACCCTACTACGTTAGCTCCAAAGCACATTTAGTGTCACTGCCTGGCACTAGGACACCTCCATGCTTTTATGCAAGCCTCCAAACCGACTTATTTCAATTCCTCCCTTTTGACTCCTGCACGTTCCCCTGTCCAGCCTCCTGAAAACTGAACAAATTATAGAAAATACACAAAGCTGAGCAAAAACTGGTTCCCACCTCTGGGCATCCCTTCCTCGTGGTCCTAGCATGCTGCTGTCGCACAGCAGCCACCCAGCTCCACCACACACCAGTAGCCCCAGCACACAGCAGCTCTCTGCCAGCTGCCCATCTCCCTCTGTTTGAGCAGCCCCACTGCAAAATCCCTGGGGTTTTGCCCTGCAGGTGACACAGAGAGCTTTGGGAGAAGGCGGATGCAAGCGGCTGTGTGTGCCCAGCTGCTCCTTCTCGTGGCTTAGCAGCATTGCCTTGCTCAGCACAAGCAGGGAATTGTGCCAAAGAAGTGTGTGCTCAGGTTGTGTCTGACTGCAAGTGTGAGCAGCACCGAGCAGCCTGGGGGGCTCCTGCTCCATGTGGTGGTGGAGAGCAGAGGGATGGGGTGGGACCAGCCTGCGCTTGGTCCCTTCTCTCCATCCACGAGGACAGAGGGAGGCTGGGCTGGCAGGCAGCTCTGTGTACAGTGCAATTCCCTTCAGCTTGTTTGTGTTTTAATCAGATTTCCTCCAAGTCAGCGAAACTGCAACAATTCCCTTTGACTCTGATTTCCAGCACAAAAGCTGTTTGCAGCAGCACACAGAAGTGGCTCTGCAGATGTTCTCCCAGCGCGCCGCGTGCTGCCTGTTGGCCGCGGGTGCTCCAGCGAGAGCCCTGCTGGGTGGTTATTTATTACTGACCCAAATCGTGCTGATTATTAGCGGCCCACCTGCATTTGGAAGCCTGGATGAGGCTGAAGTGCTGGGATGGTCCCATGGGTGTTCGAAGCAGGGAGCCAGCTCAGTGCATCCCCACCGATGCGCCCACTAAATGGCATCTCCATCGTGTGGGTACCGACAGCCCAGGGACTGCTGGGCTCCCCAAAATGCAACCAACACCTACCCCAGCCTTCAGTGGGACCCCGGTAGGGATGCTACAGGTGTCACGGGATAATTCCCAGGGAGTGTGGAGCAGAAAATCTGCAGCCCAGGGCAGGGTTCCTGGTGCTCGTGCTGACGCATCGCCCGGCTGCACCAAGGTGCTGTTAGAGACCCCTCAGCAGCCGGGGGGGGGGGGGGGGCAGTGTTGCTTGCTCAATACCATGGTGAACAACTTGTGTCTTACATTAGAATTCACTGCTATAAGTAGTGCAGAAGAGAGGAAAGCGTTCGCTTTGTGGCATTGTCTCCACAGCACCAATGGCCCTGAGATTGCAGCGTTACTGGGGGGTGGCCCTGGGGAGGCTGTTGAGCCCCTGGGGATGTGGGGAGCTGCACAGGAGAAGAAGGGGATGAGTCAGAGAGCAAAAGAGAAGGGAGATGGCTTCCAAAAAACCCTGCTTGTAACAAGGAGTTAAAAAAAAAAAAAAAAAAAAAAAAGCCCCAAATCTTCCCCCAGTGCACCCAAGAAAACCCCATGGAGGAGGGTGACGTCGGCTGTCTGTCTGTCCTTCCCCAGCTCCCGTCAGCATGGACACGTGCAGCAGCACCCAGGGCTCCCAGCACGGACATCTGGAGCAGCCCTACGTGCCGGGCGGCAGGGGATGCTCCCAGGGCTGGGCTTTCTCCGGGGCCTGGAACCAGCCCAGGCTTTGCTAGGCTGGGACGTGACGCCTTGCCTCAACGGCATTTTAGGTGGCAGGAAGCCAAAAAGAAAGAAGGAAAAAAAAAAAAAACTGCAAATGGGACCCAGCTGAAAGATAGAGGCAAAGGTGCAAGCGTCTATCAGAGCAAATGTTTCCACTCATTGCTCGGCCCCACTGGAATCTTTGGAGCCCGGGGGCCTCAGCCCCTCTTGCTCGAGCCAAATGATGCTGTGCTCAGCCCCGGGCTGGAGGGGATGCTCGTGGCCCCCATCCAAACACAGATAACATAGATCATACTAGAAAGAAAAGAACAACAGTGGTGCTGTGCAGCTTGGAGGAAAGAAATCCCAAAAGGAGCATCGGAGAGAGACAGGGAGCCCCGGGACAGGGAAAGCAAATGTCCTATTAGCTCTTGCAGTGCTAGTTTCTGCTGCCTCCTGCCACCAAGAAGGGATGAAGGATGAGTGCTGTGTGATGAGCAATGTGGGGTGACTCCAGGGTGCTGCCTGGAGGGTGTCCCATATGTGCCCCCCCACCCAACTGCTGCATGGGCAATGAGGAGCTGCAGAGTCCCAGCAAGATCATCACCCCCTTGCTGCTTCTGTGCTGTCTGAGAAGGGATTTGAGTTCGCCCAGGGCTGACCGCATGTCTCTAGACCTGGAGTTAATTTGAGTTTGGGATCTGGAAAGCCTCACCCTGGCATTGTCTGCACCAGTGCAGCCCCAGCACCAGCAAAGGCACCAGCAGGGTGTAAGCACAGCACTTGGTGTGGGATTGTCCAGGCACCAGTGAGACAGGCTGCTGGGATGGAGAAGCTCAGCCCAGCCTCACTGAAAGGGGTGGCTATGGGCTGCGGGCCTGCAGAGGGACATCGTGTCCCAGTGTCACCAGCCTGGGAGCTTTTGGAAAACCATGAGCTGGAAACAGCAAGTGGCCAGGACATGCCAGTGGGTCCCTTGGGGCTCCTGGTGATTTCTTTTCTTTTCTGGTTGCTTGGGATATTTTTTGGGGGGGGTGTTTTTTGTTTGTTTGTTTGTTTTGTTTTGTTTTTCCCTTTTTCCTCCAAAATCACCTGCAAAGCTGCAGCAACTTGTGTGCATTACAGGAGCCTGTGCTGGAACAAGGTTAGCTGGGGTAAGGTGGCTCTGCTGCCTTAGGGAGCTGCAGGAGACACAGCCTGCTCCCGCTCACATCGTGGGTATTTATAGGTATAGATGTTTCTCTAGCAGCAGGGTTCAAGCGCAATTTTTTTTTTCCCTCTCTGTCTTCCTTCTCATCCCTCCTCCGCTCTTCAGCAGTGCTGAAGGTGGAGACAGCAGCACGGGGATGTCTGGGGGCAAATGCAACCTGAGCAGCCCCAGAAGCACGTGGGCTGCTGTTGGGTCCAAACTCTCTGCTTTCTGCATGGAAAAAAAATCTGATGCCATAGAAAAAATGGGCTCTGCTATGGAATGCAAACCCCATCATCCTCACCACCACTTCTCATCCCCAAGGCCACCAAAGGAGCTGTGATTTAACAACTCCCTGGGTCCCTCCTCCTGCTGCCTTCACCCCACACTTCCCTGGCTGCTCGGTTGGGTCGGTTTGGTTGGGGTCCTTGGGAGACAGGAAAGATGCCCTGAAATAAATCCCCATCCTGGGGGTGCAGGGCTGATGAAGCTGCCTCTGAGTGGGAGGGAGAGCGTTTGTTAGGAGGCTGGGCAATGGCTCTGCTCCACAATTAATTATACATGCTCTGTGGTCCGTCTGGGAGGCATTAATGGCTCCAGATGCGGATCATGGGGCTCTGCGTGGCACTGTAAACACGCTGGAAGTCCAATTTGGATTTCCCCGGGTGCCTCATTTAAATGAATTATGTAAACGCTTTCCCCTCCTCTTCTGAGCAAAAGCCAGTCCGGCTGCTGCCTGATGTGTTAATCCCATGAATAAAATAAAAACAGGAGAGAGCGTGCATTAAAGAGAATAAACTGATGTGGGGGGGCTCTGCTTGGGACCCCCAGCCCTGGGCCTGGTGTTCCCCTCTGCCAGCCACCTGAGGACTGCAGGAGATGCCACCAAGATCCTGGACCCCTCAGTGTCCCACAGGGCTCCAGAAGGGTGACATCCCCTGTGGGATTTAGCCTACACCCACCTCTGTTTTATTTAATTCCATTTGATTTGGGAAGGCAGCCACCACAATTACATTTTGTAAAGCAAGCTGCTGAGCTTTTCCTCAATTTCCTACTTTGCTCTAATTCCTCCCGAGATCCATAATTCTGAGTTCTCCCCGCCTTCCCCCCCCCCCTCCCGATTCCCCCCCAAGGAGAGTGAATTGGAGCAATAACAGCTGGGGGGCTGGGGACGGTCCCAGCCCAATGGGCTGATGCAGGGCCTGATCCTGCTCAGCATGGGGCTCAAGAGCAGGGTAGGATGGGGGGGCCTGACCTGGGCACTTTCTGCTGAGCGAAGGGTGGCAGGTGTTTGTTCAAAAATATGTTGATGCAGATGCTTGTTCAAAATATTCACCCAGAAAATTTGAATGTAAAGAGCCAAAGGGCCACTCTGCTCGTGGAGTGCATGCAGGGCACGTGCACAGCGCTGGGACCTTTCCCTTTGGAAGTGACAGTCACCACAAAAAGTCTTTTTTAGAAGATCGCTGCCTCTGTACCATGGCTGTGCATACTGCATGTGTGCAAGCTCTCCTCTGGGCACCCCTTTTCCATCAGAGCCATGAAGCAAAGCATAATTTGGGCTGTCCTGAGCTACAGGGTCTTTTGTGTGTGTGTGTGTATTGTATTAACTTATACAGCCAGGCTCCCCCATGGACTGACCTTCCTCTGAAGGTGCCCTGTAGCCAGATGATAAATGAGAAGGATGCTGGGATGCTGGAGGCAGCCTGCAGTGCTGCTGGGGCTCGTGCCCATGTGCCCCCTACTCAGCTGCCCCAGTATCCTCAGATGTTTTGGGTGTGCAATGCTAATTGCACTGGAGAGCATTTGCTACAGGTCTGAAATACCCCATAAAGAAATCAAGGAGCTGAAACCATCCATATTCTGATCAATACTGGATAGGGGTGAAATGAAACAAATCTCGCAGCAGCACCTCGTGCAGTTCAGACCTTTCTAAGAAGATTCATGGGAACGACCAACAAACCATCGGGTTATTCCCGCAGCTTTACACTAGAGCTGTTTGGATCCAGTTGGAGAGCTGGGAAAATAAATAAATAAAGAAAGAAAGAAAGAACAAGGATTTCTTGTTTCAGAGAAAATCCCAGGGACGAGGCATTCTGGCTGTAGCTGGAGACGTGCTGCTGGCCAGGGGCTGGCACAGGCAGCCTGTCCCTGCGTCACCTCCAGCTGCAGCGGGTTTGGCTCTCCTGCACGATGGGAGATGCAGGCAGCAAACCCATATGGGAAAGGGCTGAGAAGGGCCCTGCAGGCCATGGGGACCATGTTGTGTGGGCAAGTGTCACTTGCCTATGGTGTGTTGGGGACCTAGGCAGGTGCTGGCCACTCCAAGGCAAGTCACAGCGCTGCACAGCCTGGCTGCAGCTGCAGAGCTCCTCTGTTCACAGACACACACCAGCTCTCCCAGAGGGGGCTGCAGGAAGGTTGCAGGGTCCAGACTGCAAGGTACAGGGTGCAAAGTGAATGGTGGTGGAGGGTGAAGGCTGCACGACAAGGAGGATGGATGATGTAGGGTGCAGGGTACATGATGCAGACTGAGGTGTGCAGGATGCAGGATGCAGATTGAAGGGTGCAGGGTGCATGGTGCAAGGTGCAGGATGCAAGGTGCAGCATGCACAAGACATGATGCAGGTTAAAGGACATGGGATATAGAGTATAGGATGCACGTTGCAGGATGAATGAAGATGTAAGACGGATGGTATGGGGTGCACGATGCAGGATGTAAAATGAAGGGTGCAGCGTGCAGGACTTAGGTTGCAGCATGCAGGGTGAAAGGAGCAGGCACAGGACTCAGGTTGTGAGGCGCAGGGTGTAAGGAGCAGGGCAAAGCTCACAGGGCAGGACACACCAGGCAGGACACACGGTGTAGGACAGGATACGCCATGCAGGACACAGCACGCAGGACAGGACACTCGATGCAGGATGCACCACGAAGGGCACAGGACACAGGACAGGAGAGGACAGGACACACCAACACCACACAGGACAGAGGATTCGGGACACAGCACGCAGGGTGGAGGAGGACACACGATGCAGGACTCACACACCAGGCCATGATGCGCTGTGCAGGACGCGCCCTGCAGCGCGTGCCGCCAGCACCACCTCGTGGCTGCCGTCGGGGCCCGCCTGAGCCGCACGGCCCGGCCCCCCCCCGCCTCCCCAAAAGCCCCCCGGTCCCTACCGCTCCCTCTGCCCCCCCCCCGGCCCGGTTCGGCCCCGGAGCTGACGAGGGAAGGAGCCGGGAGCGGCCCCGAGGCACAGGTCCCCACCCCCCGTCCCCAGGGCCCCCCTGCGCGGCGTGCGCTCACCGCGGGGCACGGCCCCCCCCGGGGTGCACCCCTGAACCGAGGGTCCCCATCGTGCTGCAACCCCGGCACGGCGTGCACCCCACCGTGGTGCAACCCCCTCCTGCTGTGCAGCCCAAATCTGCTCGCACCCCCCAGGCCCCAGTCTCCCAGAGGATGCAGGGTGCAGGATGAAGGATATGGGGTGCAGGGTGCAGGATGAAGGCTGTAGCAAATAGAAGCACAACACAGGCTGCACCCCGCTGCTCCCCACACCACGCAGCATGCCCACCCCATCCCAGGGTGCCCCCACTGTCAGGTGCTCTGATCAGGGCTCACTGGGCCTCCCTACCACAAGTCACTGTGCCCCAAAACACTGCTCCCCTGCTTGCACGCACACTGTGCCCTCACCCCAGCACTAGGTCCATACCATACATGCCCCAGAAAGCCCCACAGAAGACCCCAGAAGGACAAAGATGCCTTTTTCTTTTTTTTTTTCTTTTTTTTTTTTTCCAAACAAGACTTTATTGAGGAGGAAGGGAGAGCCCTGGGGGAGTCAGCCGACCCTCCAAGGCTGGAAGGGGTCACAGGCGACACACAGCCCCCAGCTTGGCTTCCCTCCAGGCTGGCTGGGGAAGCAGCAGAGACTGGCGGCCGGGTCCTGTCTCCTTGTCACAGCTGGTCCCCAAAGGCCCTGCAGAAGGCACCGCGGTCCCGGGGCACTAAGCAAGAGGAGAGCGACTCGGGCAAATGCAACCCTCCAAAGGCCAAGAGGAGGGCAGCTGGAGGCACCACTGAAGGCACGAGGCAAGCACGGGCAGTGTTAACTGCGGTACAGACGTCCTTAGGGAAGTCCCAGCCCTCTCGCTGACTGTCCCTGCTTGGCACTTTATCCCTTGTAAATTAAGACTGAAAGCCTGCTAGAAGGCACAACCCACGTGCAAAACTTGAGGCTGGGGCCAAGGCAGAGCTGGGGCTGCCCCTGATGGGGGGATGCCTGCGGCCACCTCAGCTGAAGTCCCGGTCCGGCAGCACCAGCGGAGCCACCAGCGTCCAGGCGTAGAGCAGGAGCCCGGCCCAGCTGGAGCAGATCTTCACCCACACGGCTGTCCAGGGGCTGCTCAGCACCCGAAGGCTCTCGTCGGGCCTGAAAGGGCACGAAGGGGGCACTTGTCACCACGCCATGCTGGCACGGTGGCACCCTGCAGCCCCGAGGTCCCCAGCCACATGCTGGGGGATGCAGCCCCGGTGCTGGGTCCCTGCTCCCCCACGTTCCCAGGGTGCAGGGGAGGATGCTGCAAGGACGGGGAGGATGCTGAAAGGATAGGGGGGATGTTGCAAGGACCGGGAGGGGGTGCTGCAAGTGGGTACCCAACAAACTCACACCCAGAGCACATCCATAGGGCGCTCAGCCACCCCCAAATAATTAACCCTAATTGGGATGCCCGTGAAGTTTGCTCACACGTGGATCCATCCCCAGCAGCCGTGCCCAGCCCAAGTACAAGGAGGACCCCACAGAAGGGGGAGCAGAGAAGGGGGATGCCCCCGGGGTTGCTGCCCACCTGTACCAGTTGGTGAGCGTCATCATGATGTAGAGGGCAGCGAGGACGAGGCAGAGGTGGAAGAAGCTGTAGCTGTAGGTGACGCCGTCCTGCTCATTGTCATAGGTGTGGTGCACTCCGCTCTCTGCCGCCGCTGCATCCCCAGCGCTTGGCCCGGCCCCGCTCTCCTCTGTCAGCATCATCTTGTTGACCTGCGCGTGGTCCGAGGAGCGGATGCTGCAGACAGACGGACAGACAGATCAGGGTGACTGTGCCTCAGCATGGGGACACCCCACAGGGGTGTCCCTAGGGTGGCAGGGCAGTCTGGGGGACATGGCTCATGCTGAAACCCCCTGACACTCTAAAAGCTGTGAGCAGAACCCCGCGGGGTGCCCAGACCTGGGGACGGGATGGCTCTGCAGGCAGCACTTGGTGCCAACACCCCAGAACAAGCTGCTGCACCGATTCCCCTAAAATCCTCCTGGTGCCTCTGGGCAAGCAGAGGGACCATGCGGTCCCAGGGGCCACGCGCCACATCCTCACCTGATGAAGAGGGTGCAGAGGATGAAGATCACCAGCCCCACGATGCTCGGGGCATCCCACCACGTTGTCAGCGGCTGGGCAGCCTCTGCTGAGCCCGTGCTGTTCCTGAGCAGCAGCGTGGGGTTACAGTCCTGGTCTGGGGGGGCACATAGTGGGGTCAGCATCTGTCCCCAGCCTCACGCCCCCCCCGAGCAGCAGGCAGCAAGCCTGAGGATGTGCTGTGCTTACTGGGGACGTTGGCCAGGGCGGACCAGGTGATGAAGACAGTGTAGAGGGTGATGAGGGAGGCCTGCAGCAGCCCCGAGTGCGGCTGGGCATCCTGCAAACACAACGGGGACACTCAGGGCTCATCCCGGCACAGGGGGAGGTGGCAGGGCCATCAGCCTCCCGGTCCCCCCGCCACCTCACCTGGATTTTGGGCAGGATGGACATGGTCGAGACGATGACGCAGAGGATGAGGTTGATGCTGATGAGGACCTTGCCCTCCGTGCAGCCCTGGGGCTTGGTGTAGTAAACATAGAGCAGCACGATGGCCACAATGGAGGCAGCATAGAAGATGAAGGTGACAGCGCAAAGGGCTGGGAGAGGAAGGAAAAAAGGAAGGGGGCTGGAGCAGAGCCCCGGGCACCACTGCAGGGCAGTGCCCGGCCCCAGGACAAGGTTCGTGGGGCAGCAGGGCGCAAGGCACAGCCACACCAACCTGCGTACCAGCCCTTGGCACTGCCCTCGCCCGCGTTGCGCAGCCACAGCTGGCTCCAGGAGTGGGCAAAGTCGATGAGGAGGATGAGCTGGATGAGGATGAAGAGGAAGGAGCCGACCACGCCGAAGTAGAACCAGACTTGGGTGGTGGGAGGAAGAGAAGAAGCCGTTAGCCATGGGAATGTGACAGTGCTGGGTGCATCGGGGCAGCACCCAGCGCCAGGACACATGGACACGGAGGGCAGGATGGTGCCCCTGGTGTGCTGCAAACCCTGTGGCCACCCCACTGCCCGCCTGCAGCCCCTCACCTGAGGTGAAGGAGCCGTCAGGGATGTAGAAGGCCCCCACCGTGAGCCCCACCAGCACCAAGAACTTCAAGAACCAGAAGCTGCAGGAGGGAAGAGGAGGCAGGGTCAGCAAACGTGAACCATTGCTGCTTGGAGTGAACCCCCGAAGGATCCCAAAACACTGGGTCAGGGGCTCTGCTGCCCCCCTCCCAAACCAGTGTCCCCAGGGAAACATGCTCAGGGGCTACTCGGCTCCTTGTTCAGGAGCCAGGGTCCAGGCATTCCCCAGACAGGAGTGGTGCTGGGGGAATCCCAGATTTCCCAGCATGTTGCACCAGCCAGTACGTGCAGCACTGGGGGGTAAAACAAGCTGGACATCCCCAGAAGTGTTGCATTCGACCCAAAACTTGAGAGTGGGCTCAAACTGCTCTTCTGCTTTATCCTCCAGTTCCCCGTGAACAGAATGGGGACAAAAAGGGAAGAAAAAAAAAAAAAAAAAAAAGGAAACGGGCTCCCCCCAAACATGCTTCAAGCTAAGCGTGGGGTCTTGCTCACCCGTTCTGCACAGCCGCTCGCGGGTCCTTGCTGCTGCGCACGCACACCATGATCACGGCGAAGAGGAAGAAGAAGGAGGCCGCGGCGAAGCCCATGCGGTACACGGCCTTGTGGCCCAGGAAGCCGCTGCAGTCAGCGTGGACTTGGACCCCCAGCACCGAGCCGCTGCCCTTGCAGAAGCCGGGGAGCTGCAGGGGTGAGAAGATGGGGAGTGAGTGCCCCGGCTGCTCCCCGAGCACCCCACACTCTCAGCCGGCCAGCAAGAGGGTGGCACAACTGGGGACATCGGTGGGGTGACCCAGCCAAAGCCACCCTGCGGGGCACTGGGTAGCTGGGGTGAAACCGGCATTTCCCAAAAGGTCCCAAAATGGGATGTAGGAAACCTTTTGGATAGACAGCTGGGAGAAACTGATATGTGATATTGCAGGAATTTATCCCACTGCATTGTCATCTCCATGGAAAGCCAGGGTCAATGACACCCTCTCCTGGCGAGATGCTTGAAAAAAAGCATCAGAAGCAACATCAAACCCCCAAAAAATCACGTTTTTAATACAGCCTCATGTACCCATCCCAAGCTAAACCCCTTCCCCAGCGTGATCGAGTCCGGCAACCTCCGCGAGGGCAGCAGGAGTCACCTTGTACAGCTCCTTCTCCACACCGGGGATGATCATGATGATGGAGACGAGAGTGCAGAGGAAGAGGAAGAAGGTGAAGAGGAGGCGGGACACAGTCGAGTTCCTGGCCGAGGGACAGCAGCCGCAGAGCAGGCATGATGCGGGGCCGCACAGGCAGGACACCTGCAATGAGAGCAGGGGGGGCGTGGGAAGGGGATCACCTTTTCGACCTAGTAGGGGATGGGGAAAAAACCCATACCAGCACCATGGGGAAGCCAGCTAGTTCTGCCAGCTCTCCCTGCAGGCCGTGCTGCTAAACCCATTTTATAGGTGGGAAAACTGAGGCGCAGCATCCTCAGAAGTCCACGGTGGTTTCTGGTGGTCCAAATCCCCAGCTCCAACAAACCGTGGTGACAGAAGCATTTGGGAGATGCTGTTCGCATCCCTGCAGTTGGCCTTCAACAAGTTTGACTTTGCTGCTCCTTGAAATGTTGTTCCCACTGGATATTCACCTGCTTATTTAACACCTACAAGGTTTTGGATTACCCTGAGCAACAATCATTGCCCTTCAAGGAAGCACAACCGAGGGGTTTTGCATGAAATCGGGTTTAATGCTGGCTAGGGGGCAGGAGGGCAGGTTACGGCCAGCAGCCAGCCCTGGCCACCACGTCCTGGTCTGGATGTGACTGAGCAGGACAGGGACAATTTACAGCCTCTTCATCACCTCCATGGACCCACACATCTACGGGGCCACATCCAAAACCCCCATTTCCCAGAAGGGCATAGAGTTAGAGAATAAACAACGTTAGAAACGGTTCAAGAAACATTTCTGAACTTTTAACCCACTCGTAGGTCATATGAGCAAAAGGTCCCGTGTTAAATATGTGTCCCACTCGCTGGTCCTCACCAAACTGCTCTCCCTCTATCTGCAGGTAACTTCATCAATTTATTTTGCTTCTGATGCTTTTCTTCTTCCCCTCAAGCAGCTTTTTCTGCCCTGCACTTGAGGGGCCTCAGCCAGCCACAGGCCCACAGACACTGGAAGGGCTCAGCTCTCTCCCATAATGGGGATGTGCACGTTGTGTGTTCATTATTACCCAGAAAAGGCTACACACTTCCTTAATTATGCCCAGCAATCGATGGTAATTAAATATCTGTCCATATCAACTAAAATGCACATTCCTCTATCCTAAAATTAGTGGGGGGGAAATGGAGATGGCAGAAAAGAAACGCAGCTTTTCGGGTGGCTGTGCAGGGACATCAAACGTGCAGCTTCCTCCTCAGATGCAGGAGTGTGGAGGTTCACAGCACTCACTGTGACTCCCCAAAATCACTAGAGGAAGCTTTGAAGTTATTTTGGAAACCTCAGCACATCACTGCTCAAGCAAAATCAGCTCCTCCCTGATGTATACAGCATCCAGCCCAGCCAGAGGCTGTGCTGAGCAGGCAAGAGGAGCACACCTTTCCTCAGGGACCATGAAGGAGCTACTCAAGAGACATCACTTCATGCTTTTGACTTGAGAACATGAAAAAGCAGCCTTCAGTTCAAGATTACTTCCTCATTAAGTGCACTGTTTGCACGAGAATGCATTTAAAATGTGTTGGTGTTACCATATGTAACCTTCAAATTGAAGAAAAGAAAAGAAAAGAAAAGAAAAAGAAAAGAAAAGAAAAGAAAAGAAAAGAAAAGAAAAGAAAAGAAAAGAAAAGAAAAGAAAAGAAAAGAAAAGAAAAGAAAAGAAAAGAAAAGAAAAGAAAAGAAAAGAAAAGAAAAGAAAAGAAAAGAAAAGAAAAGAAAAGAAAAGAAAAGAAAAGAAAAGAAAAGAAAAAGAGGCACTGAAAACAGCCTGAAAAATCGTGAGGTTTGTCATTTGTGGCTGAATTTGGGGGTTCAGCCCTCTGCTGCTGTCACATCCCACCGTTGAGGCTGCTCAGGCTTTGTGGTTGCAGGGTGACCACGGCACGCACGGCAAGATGTGCAAAGGCATCACAGCACAACCCACAGCCTGAGCAGAACCTCGTCCCCAGCACCCACAGCTTTCTGTTTAAAAGAGAAATGAAGCAACAAGGGCTTGGTTAGAGTCAGACAAAAGGGAGAGAGGCACGGGCTGAGCATGGCCAGGAGATGTGCTTATACTTGGGAATGCTCCTGCACGGCACCCCACGCTTGAGCATCTGCAAAACCCTGCAGGAGACACAACCCCGGGCACCCCATTTTCCCTGGGATAGGTACATCACCATGCTGCAGGTACAAGGTTTTGGGGAGCCCATGTCCCCCTGGAGCTTTCCATAACTGTAGAACCATTGAACTTGGAAAAGACCTCTAAGATCATCAGGTCCAACCAGAGCTGGACTTTAGGGTAGGCTCTTAGAGGACAAGCTCTGTGGCCTCATTTCAGTTTTTATGGCCTCCTGCAAGCACAGGGAGGCACCACCCAGCATAACGGGGTAGGGCGGTAACCTGAGAGTCCCACGTCACCAGCAGGCCTTTTGTCACTGGGAACCTGCCTACAAACTGCCCTTCTCAAACACCTTTGCAAGGGAAGAGGCAGCTCTTGATTTCAGCTTTTTCCTTTGTTTCTCTTGAACAAGTGAGTGGAAAAAAGGCTAAAGAAGCCTTCTGTAGGAATACAGCACTGGAAGTGCCCCATTGCACCTCCCCAGCGGGCTTTCAGGAATGCCCACGAGTACAAAGGTGGATCCAGCAGGACAGAAAAAACAAACGAAGGGAAGTGACCCACAAACGTGGTGGACTGACGAGGAAGCGTCAGGTTTCAGCTGCCGCAGATTAAAGATTAATCCCGCCAGTTTCACTATCAACATCCTCACAAAACACAGCTCACTGCCAGAACTGCAGCTGGGGGAGCAGTCGGTGCAGGACGGGCACCGTTTACACAGCCCAAACCCAGCACCACCCCCTCCTGGCTGCCCTCGCCCCCACACCCCCGAGGATGCAGAGACTGAGTCAACCAAAAGCAATGCCAAGCAGCCAGTCATCATCTAATGAGCTGGCAAATTAATCAGTACCAAAGGCAACGAGGTCAGCGCAGGCTGGGGAGGTGGGAACCCCTGGGCACCAGGTCCCAGCATCGCCCCACAGCCAGGTGAAATGCAGGGGCCTGACCCTACACAGAACCTACAAGTGAGTGACTCTATCATGGGCCAAAATGTTTTCTGGGGGGGAAACCATCCAGAATTGTGTCAACACCCTCCACAGCCCTGCACTGGAGTAACTCCTGGCATTTCCGATACTGCCAACGGGTCCAAGTGAAACTCTCAGAACTTTGAGGCTGAGTTGCGAAAGCAGCCCCGTCCCCATCCCTGTTCCCGTCCCCGTTCCCAGCCAGGTGGGGAGGTTTCGGGGACCTGCCCCAGCCCATGCCCAGGAAGGCAGCGCCGGGTGCGTGTCATGGGGCACGGCACCAGCAGCACCCATCTGTGTCACCGGGCACAGCACCGGGCATGGCACCCGCACAGAGCCCCCCTCCCAGCCCCTCGTTCACAGCCAGGATGCTGGGATGGCACAGGGGGGTGTCAGCCCCTGCTTCCACCCCCGGTGTATCGGGGCAGGGGGTGAGCCCCCCTCCTGGGATGCCCTGGGAGCCCAGGATACCCCAAGCCCTCCCCAGAGCTGGGTGGAGGCAGGACCCTGCTTTCCCTCAGTGCTGTAGGAAGAGTGCCCCAGCTCCCCACAGCCCCCCCAGGTGCATGGGACACACCCCCGGGGGGTGCCCTGATGCTATGGGATCCCCCTGAGCACGACATTCATGAGCTCCACATCTCCCTTGGGCGAACCCCACGGGGCTCCCTTGGACACCCCCGGGTGCAGTGAGCCCCCCTGCCATGGGTGTCCCCTGACTCCCCCGGGGTACAGAGGGGCGCACCAGGCGGGTGTCTCCTACAAGCCCGCGGGGGTCCCCTATGACCCCCCGGGTACAGAGGGGGGCACCCTCTGGGGGGGTCCCGCGCATTCCCCCGGGGGTCCCCTGCGCCCCCCCGGCTTCACCGGGCCGCACCCCCCCGCTTCCCCTCCCCCGTCCGGTGCCTCCTGCGCCCCCCCCGGCTGCAGCGGGCCCGGCTCGCCCCTGTCCCCCCCAGAACCGCACCGGGGCGATTCCCCTGGGTGCCCCCAGACCCACCCTGGGTGCGCCCAGAGCCCCCTCCGGTCCCGTCCCGGAGCCGAACCCGGTGCTGCTGCGGCTCGGAACCGGTTCGGCTCCGGTTCCCCCCGCGGTGCCCACCCGCTGCCCCGGCACTCACGCAGCTCAGCAGGGAGCAGACCCCCAGGCAGGCCCCCATCGTGCGCCCCCGGCTCCCCGGGCCCGGCGCGGCACCTCCCCGGGGCGGGCCCGAGGCTGCGGGGCGGGGGCAGCGGCGGGGCGGGCCCGGGGGGGGGGCAAGGGTACCGGGGGGGGAACGGGAGGGTCCCCCCGGCACGGCGAGGGACGAGGAACCCGGGTCGGTAGGGTGGGAGGTGCGGGGGGGGAGCTGGAGAGTAAGGGGTGGGGGAGATGGGGCTGCTGGAGGAGGTCCCGGCCCCGGGGGTGGGATGGGAATGGGGGTGTGGAGGGGGGAGTGTGGGGATGGGATGGGATGGGATGGGATGGGATGGGATGGGATGGGATGGGATGGGATGGGATGGGATGGGGTGGGGTGGGGTGGGGTGGGGTGGGATGGGTGGGGTGGGATGGGTGGGGTAGGGTAGAATTAGAATAGAGGATAGGATAGGATAGGATAGGATAGGACAGGACAGGACAGGACAGAACAGAACAGAACAGAACAGAATAGAATAGTTCTGGTTGGAAGGGATCAAGTCCCACTGCCAGCCTACTGCCGAAGCTGAAGCACAGCCCCCTCTCTAGGAGGCCTGTTCCCGTGTCTGACAGCCAGGAAAGTTTTCCCCAGCTGTGCTGGGTCTGGCTGGGATGCAGTCACCTTTCCCTGCAGCAGCCCCCCCAGCGCTGTGCTGTGCTGGAGCAGCGCTGGTTTCACAGCGGTGTTGTGCCAGCTGCTGAGCAGTGCTGGCACTGCAGCAGGACGCCCTGCGACCCCCCAGAGGCAGCAGGCTGGGGGTGGGCAAGAGGGGAGGAAGGAACATCAGCAGGACAGCTGCCCTAAACCCACCAAAGGGATGTTCCATACCATGTGGGGTCACACTCAGCAGTAAGAGGTGGAAAAGGAAGCAGAGGGGAGGGGAGGGCTCTTGTGAAAACATCTGTCCTCCCGAACAACGGCTACGTGCCTTGGGGCCCTGCTTCGAGGATGTGGTCAAGCATCAGTCGTTGGTGGGAAACAGAGAAATTTCTTTCCTCTGTGTTTCCACATGGCCTTTGTTTTTCTTTCTTTTTTTCCCCTTTTTCCACTTTCCTTTTCCCTTTCGTTAAATTATTTAATTAATAATATTTTTCCCTTGATAATTATTTTTACTTTAATTAAATTGTCCTTATCTCAACCCGTGAGTTGTTTCTTTCCTTTTCTTCTTCCCCTCCTCTCCTGAGGAGGGGCAGTGAGTGCAGTAGTGGTGGCGTTCAGCTGCCTACCACAGTAAAACCACCACACCGCCGCCTGGTCCGAGCATCCCCCGGGGAAGGTGAGCGCCTCCCCTCGCTGCTTCCCCTCTGTAGGGAGCAGTGAGGGCACCCCTCAACCTCCAGCTCTCCAAACCAGACCTACTGTTGCCCTCCTCTGAACACAGTCAGGTAACTTAAAATCCTTTTTACATCATGGTGCTCACCCCAGGGCCCAGGGTAATGCAGCTCATGGGGAAGGGCTCAGGTCCTCAGACACAGCTCTGAACCATGAGCTTTTCCTCCACGCATACCCTAACCAGGAGGTATTTTGAGTTTATTTGCTGTGAATTGGGGCACACTGGAAGCTCCAAGTCAGGTCCCACCCACGTCTTGTCTCTGGAGCAGCTGGTGCTGCCGGGGAGCGCCTGGGGTTTCCTGATGTATGGCTTCAGGAGGGAAATTAATGACACCCCGTGATTTTTAACTGTGGGGTGTCTCCTGTGCAGTGAGATGTGCCCCTGCCACGAGCTGCCAATGGAAGACACGGGGTCGGCAACTGCTGCTCCATCACATGTCCCAGCCCCAGCACAGCCCCCAGCTCCAGCACACTTTTCCCTGCTCTCCCTGCTCAGAGGAGGATCAGTCTGCAGGCTCGCTAATCCATCCTGCCGGAGCCGTCCACTCCCCATCTCCCTCTTCTCCCCCTGCCTCCCAGCTTCAGTGGGACAGAAACAGCGCCCAGGTGCGGGGAGCTGGGAAACGTGGACGTGCCAACAGGGCTGGGGGGTGAAATTCAATTTTCAAGACGAAATTCATTGTAAAGAGGGCTGTGACCTGAGCAGGAGCTTCTCAAAGGGCTGGGGGTGAGGTGTGAGGGGCTTGGCAGAGCCAGGACACCAGGAGCAGCAGCCGGGGCGATGCCGATGCCCTTTGGGAGCTGCTCCTGGCATCCGTAATTCAGAGGCTGGGACCAAGCTGGCTGCACCAGCCCACTTCCAGGCCCCAAATTCAGGCAGTGCCGGAGGTAGGATCCTCCCTGCAGCAGGATCAGGGCCAGGCACCCGCCGTGCCCTCGGTGTCCTTGAGGAAGAGGAGGGCGTCGGGAGCCTGCGGGCAGCGCTGCGGGGCTCGGGCTCGGCCTCTGCCCGCAGCCGGAGCTTGCCCGAGCCCCCCGGGGTCCCCAGGAGCTGCCAGCGCGATGCCGGCGTGCAGCAGAAATCCCACCCGTGCCCTGTCCCTGTCCTCACTGTCCCCACTGTCCCCAGTGTCCCCTCCGTCCCCTCCGTCCCCTCCGTCCCCTCGGCCGGTGCCGCCAGATGGCAGTGCCGAGATGAGCTGGGTGCGCTCAGCTCCCGGCCCCGCCGGCCCCGAGGGGATGTCCCCAATGTCCCCATGTCCCTGCCACCACCCCCAGCACCAGGAGGTCCCAGCCCCCGGCTGCGTGGACAGGCAGCGCTCCCCACGCGTGTCACAGCACCGAGGGGGCTCCCCATGGCACCGCCACCAGCCCGGTGCCACCTGCCTCTTGCTGTCCCCATCCCCAAAGGGCCCCCTTGCTTCTTGTCCCACGGGACAGGGATGCTGCCAGGGATGCTTGGGGTGCTGCCAGCCCCCCTGTGCCAGAAACCCCCAGACCACCCCCGGCGCTCAGCAGGGCTGGGAGCAGCCTGGCCCCAAACAAATTCCCCTCCTTCCTCCCCAGCACCCGAGCCACCAGGCTCAGGGGGTGATTTTCCACCTGCACGGGGGGATTTAGGGGGTGGGGGTGGCACCAGAGCGGCCGTGGAGGGACCGGGCTCTGCTCCAGGGATATCCTCCGGGGGGGGGGGGGGGGGGGTGGAAAACAAATGTCCTCATGTGACAGTAACTGGGACAATACCAGCTTAGCCGTGGGCGCAGCCAGAAGGGTTCCTGCTGAGCCTGAGCGATGCTATTCACGGATAAACCTACATTACAGTAATTAATAATAATTAATAATCGAGTCCGTATTTGGAACAAAAAGCTCAACCCATCAAACACCTTCCCTCCAGAGCATTGTCTAGCAGAGGTGTGACACAAACAGGGTCATTTTGGGGAGATGGGGGCTGATGCCCATGTCCCTGGGGCTCCCTGGGAGCTGGCCCCACTCCTTGATGAGGTTTTGGGGCACCCAGAACCCTTCCCCAGACCCCTCAGGTCTGCCCCAGGTCACCACCAAGCACATCACAGCCTCATAGTTTGGGTGTTTCAGGGGAGTGCTCGAGACCTCAGGGTGCTGCTCATCCACAAGGGGAGGTGAAGGGGTCCCCGGATCCCCCCTGCCCTTCCTGGGGCCAGGCAAGGAGGAGAAGAACAAGACTGCCCCCTGCCCCCCCCAGTGAGGTGTCTCGTTCCTGCTGCCCCTCTTGGTGGCTTCCAGGAGGGGACAAGCACAGAGCCAGCCTGGGATGGGAAAGGATAAATGCCAAAGTCCTGAGATTGAAGCATCTCCCCCCTTGCCTAAGGACACCGTTGAGTCGGGGAATTAGTTTTGTGCTAAGCTCTTCTGTAATGAACAGACACGGGACTGGGGATGGGTGATTGCAGGGCCCTTAATTACGGGCAGAGGCAGCGTGCTCAGCGTCACGGGAGCAGGGATTCAAACCCAGTGGATAAAAAAGGAAGGGTTGGGCAGCGGGGCTGTTTGCTGGGAGATGGCTCTCATCAGGAATGATTTTGGGGTGGCCACCGCCAACCTGCAAAGCCTTCTGCACCTGAGCTCCTGCTTTCTCTCTTGTGTTGACCATGACCCTCCCATCCTGCAGCCCACAGCCCTCAACAGAAACCCGCAGCCAAGCACACCTTCAGCAGCCTGGACCCTCCTTGAGGCCCTTCTGCCAATTTGGGATGCCGTAAGGGCCAGCAGGGCTGCCACGGCTGCTGCTTTCCATAAGAAAAGCCCCAGACCACCACCAAGCCTAGTGCTCATCATCCAACGGGCTGCGATCCTCTCCCCAAAGCTTCTCCCAGCCAGGAAAGCAAAGAACCAAGAGTTTCTGGCCACCCTCTGCCCTTGAGGCTTGATTCAGCTCGTGCTCGCAGGCAGGGCTCCCAGCTGCCTTCGCATTTCCCTGCCAAGTCGGGACGGAGGCCGTTTGTCCTCACTGCAGTGGCCAGATGCGGGGCCGGTGATGGATGGGAGCATTATGTAGGAGCTTCTGCACTGTCACAGCGACTGCTGGCTCTCCCACGGGGTGGAAAATTTTGGGAAGTTATGCTCCACAATCAGCTAAATTGCATCTCCAAGGCCCCAGGATCCAAATCGATAGAGGTAGAGGGGCAGGGAGGTGGGGGAGCAGGCAGTGGGGTGAGGGCACAACCTGGAGGTGCCCGTGCTCCACCTGGCAGGAGGACGTGGTTCTTTTTTTGCAGCTATAACTCCATTTTTGAGACATTTTCAGCTCCTGCCAGCCCCAGCTCACCCCACATCCAGGTCCGAGCATTGCTTTCCCAGGATGTCTTCCCAAAATCTGGAACAGATCCCCCCAGCTCTCCATGTGCATTTCCCACCCCAGTACACGGGGCTCTGTGCACCACGACAGGCTGGTCCCACAGGCAATGGGGTGTCCCCAGTGCCACCAGGAGTCCCAGCAAGCGTGGCCCAGACAGGGCATGCAGGGGGTGTGCAGAAGCCTGTGGAAAGCTGTGCACGCTGTGAGCCATTTCCTACCCTGCCCATTTTCAGATTTAATGATTATTCCTTTTGGAGAAATGTCTAATGAGCCATGGGGATCCAATTAGATTTCTCTAGTCAGCATTTTGCCTCATTCCTTTCTGTTTAAAGGAAGAAAAAGGAAAAAGAAAAAAAGAAAAAAGAAAAAAGAAAAAAAGAAAAAAAAAAACAGCAGCACCAACATGGAGACAATTAGATCAGTGTCTTCTTAACGAGTCCGTGGCTCCGGTGGAAGCAGCTGGCTGGCAGCAGAGGCAGAAACCAGGCTGCACCCACGCACAAGGGTGCCAAGGGGCTGCTCCACCCCACATCCACCCCTCTGCAGGCCCCACAACATCCCCACATCTTCTTTCCATGGCACAGAACAACAGCGAGCCCATGGGTGCCACAGAGCTTGGCTTCACTGCCTGCACCGTGCGTTTTGCACAGCACCCACATGCATCCCCAGAGCCACATGGGTTTTTTTCTAAGCACAGCAGCGAGCTGGGGCTTTGTGCTGTGGTTCTGCTGGCAGGAGCAGGGCTGATGGCAAACTCCAGCCACTCCCCATCCTAAAATGCCCCAGTGTTGATGGGTGTACCCCAGGAGACACCGAGCAGGACAGAAATGGTGATGCTGGGACAAGGAGAGCTGTGAGACCCCACAACATCCATCAAAGCAAGCAGTGCCATGATGCTCACCGTTTATGGGGACAGGGGACAAGAAGACAAGGTGAGCACTGCCACCACCCAGACCCCGCACACTCCCGGCACCAGCTGAGGCTGCAGAAGCGCTGCCGAGCCCCACGTGCCCAGCCGAGCAGATTTTCCTTGCTGCCTGGGCTATATTTAGCTCCCTGTAAAAGGGGTTAGCGAGCAGCGCTGAAGCCGGTGGCACAGCTAGGAATGTCAATGGAAGAGCAGCCAGGGATAAAAAAAGCCCAAGCCGGGCTCTGGGAGCTTTGCACAAATCCCTGCCGCAGCGGGAAGAGGAGGAGGAGGAGGAGAGGAAGAGGAAGAAGAGGAGGAGGAAGCACCATGCCCCACACAGGTGGCACTCCGCGATGGCCACTCGCTGTCCCCATGCTCGGCAATTCCGGTGATTTCGGCCGGTTTGCTGACCTGGCAGTTCCAGTAACTGGAAGTTACTAGAGCACGAACAACAGACTTTAGCTCTTTTTGCCCATTAAGACATCTTTTCAGATGCTTCATTTATGCTCTGTTAACTCATGCACACCTTTTTTTTTTTTTTTTTTTTCCCCAGACTCTCCTTGCTGCCCTGGGCTGCCCTCCTAGAGCGAAACCTGGGCAGCCTCAGCGGAGCGACTGACTCAGCCCAGGGGTGAGCTCAGCTCAGGAATAACCTTTCCTCTACATCGCCCATGTACCCTGCAAGAAATCAGGGCCTAAACAGGGCTGGAAAATACGAGGAGAGGTCTGACAGAGGAATAGCAAAGTGCTGCTCTCCCTCCGAGGTGACTTTTGGCCCAGATCAGACCTGCAGGAAAACAAACCCACTGCTTCCCTGCCTGCCTCTGCCTTGTTACCTCCATCCCTCCCCAGGGGGGACCAGCAGAGGGGTGGTGGCTCAGATCAAACACTCCTGAGCCCATTTCCACCCTCTTCTGGGCCTTTCTCCTTAGGAGCAAATATAATTTAAAGTGGGTGGCAGATGGGGAGCTGCCTGACCCCGTCCTCACTGGCTTCGCTCCCCTGATGGATAAAGAAGGGTCTCTCAGGGGCATCAGTATTCTGTTTCGGGTACCCCCACCAGTGATGCTCACCCTGCCCACAGGGCTCTGAGCTGGAGGTCTTGCTGCTCACCACAGGACCCAACTGGTCTGGGTGTTTCTGTCCCTGCTGTCCCTTCACCTCTGCACTGCCTCAGTTTACCCAGATCCCTTGGCCTGGCCATCCTCAGGGGCCTGCAGTGGCAGGGGGGTGGAAATGGGGGCAGCGCTGTAGCTCTCCCCCAGCTCCCCCAGGGCAGAGCATCCCTTGGGGGCACCCAGAAGGGAAAGCCACCCTTGGGTGCTCCAGTGGGGCCTGCGAACCTCTCCAAAACAGGAATTCCTGAGCATGCAGAGAGCTGGAGTGGGAGACAGGACCACATCCCCCTGCTCACGCCCCAGCGCAGCTCCCTTCCAGCCCTCCCCAGATAGGAGGCTTCCCCCAGTGTCCCCTCCCAGTCCCCCCAGTGCCCCCTCCCCGCTCCGACTGGTTTCCCGGGGCAGGGGGGTGGCAGCCGCCCCCCTCTCCCTGCGACAGCCGCTGTCACAGCCATCAGGTGCCAGGATAAACATCGCCTCCCGCCGATGCCTGGCCCGAGACTGTTCCAGCGAGGGGAGACAGTCAAGGAGAAAGCAGAGCGTGAGCAGCTAAAAATAGCTAAAAACAGCGGCTGGCGAAGGCTCCCTCCCTGCTGGCAGCGCGGGAGCCGTGCGTCGCCCGTCACCGTGCCCGAGCGGCAGGGCAGGATGTCCCTGGGCGACCCCAGCACCACGGGGCACAGCAAATTTGCCTTGCTGGTGGCTGCAGAGCCTGGGAAAGCATCGCTGGTGAGCACCCTGTGCTCCTGCAGCCGGGCCCTGCTGAGCCCCAGGGCTTGCGAGCCCCGCTCAGGACTGAGCTCCCCAGCCCTGGGGGCTCCCCAAAAGCCAGGAGGGGACATTTGGGGCCCGGGGAGGCGTTTTGCTGCTCCTGCCTGCAAATGTGGATTTCTTTGAACCCTCTCTCCTCCCTCACCCCTCTGGCCCAGATGGGGGGGCCGGGTGGGGAGCTCACATCGCCGCCCCCCCCCCGCAGCCCTGCTGCTCCCCAGCCCCACGCGGGTCCCCCAGGAGGGTTCAGCGGCTGGACCCACTGTCCCCAAACCTGGCCCCACACCCCAGGGAGGTGCAGCCGCCTCACTGCCCGTCCTCACAAAGGTTCTGCTCCTGGAAACGGGTCTGGGCTGAAAGGAAAGCACCGAGAGGCAGAGGATGGGGGCATCAGCGCCTTCCTTGCCCCCCCCCCCCCCGCCTTGACCCGGGGTCGAGGCGACCTCTTTTGTCCCCAGGGCTGCCGCCAAGCACCCGCTTCAGGCATAATGGGGCTTTCACCCCTTTTTTTCCCAGCGGGGTGCCCGGGGGGGGCAAGGGGGGGCAGGCACGCGACCCCTTCCCTTACCGGGGGGGCAGAGCAGGATGCGCCCAGCCCCGGCGCCGGCATCCCCGGGAGGGCAGCGACCAAGCGCGGGGCCAGCCGGGGGTGGGCTGCGGGGGGGACCCGGCTCGGGGGGGGGGGCCCCGTCCCCTCCAACCCCTCCTCCGAGCCTGCCCGGGGCCGGGGGGGTCCCGGCGGGGCCGCGGCAGCCGCGGGGAGGAGGCGGGGGGGGGGCGGCGGGGGGAGGGCGGGGCGGCGGGGGGGGCCCGGTGCGTGGCGGCCCCCCCGTGCCGCGCGTGGGCCGTGCGGGAGGCGGCGGCGGCGGCGGGGACCCGCGGCATTGTGCGGGCGGCTCCGCGCCCTGCGCCCCGGGGGGGCTGGGGCGGCCCCTCGGCACCGGCACCGGCACCGGCAGCAGCACCGGCAGCGGTGTCCAGCACCGGGAGCAGCACCGGGAGCAGCTCCAAGCAGCAGGACCCACACCGGTACCGGCACCGCCATCGGAACCAGTCCTGACAGCAGCATCAGCACCGGCACCAGTAGCCACACCGGTATCAGCATCAGCATCGACACCGGCGTCAGCACCTAGATCAGCACCGGCATCACCATCAGCATCAGTATTAACACCGGCAGCACCGGCAGCACCAGCATCAGCACCCGTATCACCATCAGCACCAGTATCACCACCTGCATCAGTATCACCACCTGCACCAGCATCACCATCACCACCAGTATCAACCCCAACGCCAGTACCGACACCGCCGCCGGATCCTGCACGGCCCAGGTGAGCAGCAGCTGGGTGCTGGGTGCGGGTGCTGTGGGTGCAAGGAGGCCCCGAGCCCAGGCTGGGTGCTGGCCCCTCCGTGGCAGCAGAGCAGGGCCCTGAGAGGAAGGAGAGGGGGGTGCTCAGGGCATGGTGGTGCTCTGGGGAATGGGGGGTGAAAGTGGGCAGCAGGCTGTGGTGCTGAACAGGGCTTGGTGGTGTCACTCAGGGGTCCGGTGGTGTCCCCCATCCTGCCCGGAGGCTGGTGGCTCCGGGGTGGCTCTGGGTGAGCCACGGTCAGGTGCTGAGCACGGTTCATCCATCCCGGGGCAGCACCTCGGGCCCATCCTGGCCCCATCACCCCCAGCTCCCTCCTCCTTGGCAGGTCCCGGGCTCACTGCCATCCCCTCCACCCTGCTCCATCCTCACCTCAGGTACCTCCAAGCCCCTTCCAAGCACCCCTGCACCCAGGCTGAGAGCAGGTTCCCCCCTCGGGGACGGGGAGCTGGGGGAGCGCAGGCAGCGGGAGTGCTGGGACAGCAGGCACGGGCTGAGCACCGCTCCCCTGCTCATCCCACACCTTCCCCTGGGCATCAAGGCATCCCCTCGGGACCGAGGGGTTTCCCCAGGGACAACCCCTCCTTGCTGCCTTCAGGGCAGCACTTTGGCAGGTTGCCCCCGTGACTGCTTGGATCGGGTCCCTTTGGCCCCCGGAGCTGGCTCCTGTCCCTTGGCTGGTGGCAGTGCCACCGAGGGGGCGGCAGGGGCAGGATGGCTGCTTTGGCTGTCCCCTGCCCCCCCAAGGACTCACAGCCTGTGACCTTGGGGCTGTCCGCTGAGCGACACCTCAGCCCTTGCTGTCACAGGGGTGCCCTCCCTGCCCCAATTTGGGGTCCTCGGGAGGTGGCGGGGACACGGGGATGCTCAGGGGAGCGGTGGGAGGTGGCAGCACATCCCCTGCTGAAGGAGCCCAACGTCCTGGTGCCCATGGTCACAGCCACCACTGCAGGATAGGGCGCTTTGGGCTGTGGGGTGCTGCCCTCGGTGCTGCCCTGCCTCCACACACACGGTGAAGGACGCCCCATGGTGTCACCGGGATGGGGACGGGGTCCACCACCCGCTCTGACCTTGGCTCCTGGAGCCCGTGTCCCTCAGGCAGGTGGCTCGGGCTCAGCCAAGTCACAGCTGCTCCGGCTCCGCTCCATCACCGCTGACAGCACGGGGCTGAGGATTTCAAACCATGCCTTTGATCCCAGATCTCTCCCCTCCCTGGCTTTCAATCCCTTCCCTGCCAGCTCCCGGGGCCGGGCAGGCAGCACTGGGGATGGCTCATGCAGCGGGGAATCCCAGAGATGCTCCCTGCACCCACGTAGGGGGAAGCATCCGCAGGCTCAGCCCACCTCCGTGTGATGTCTCCCTCTCCCTTCCCACCCAAAAGAAGCCAAATCCGTCCCCCCGAGGGGATGCTGCCCAGGAACGTGACACATAGGACCCCTGGGATGGTTTCTACCTTCCTTCTTGGGTGAGTTGTGTTGGGAAGGAGAAATCCTGCCAGCTACCAGAGAGCGGGTGGGCGCACAGCCACAGGGCTGGCACGCACAATGGGGTCCCCAGGAAGCCACAGGTCCCAGCTGCAGCCCGCGGCCCCACAAGCCGTCAGCTGGCTGTGCTCCCCAAAGTGCCCCAAATCCAGGCTCCTGCACGTGCTCTGCTGCTTTGGCACAGCCAAAGAGCCCGCTCCCAGTTCCCAAAGCACCCAGCTGAGCAGCAGCACCCGTGGGCTGAGCGGGGCTCCCCATGGGGTGATCAGCCCGGTTGGGCCAGGAGCTGGAGTGTTTTTGGAAGCAGGGTCCCCAAAAGTGTCTCTGGATTCAGCAGATCTGGGGATCTGAAGGAAGGGGATCCTGCGGGGCGGGGAGACCTGTGTGGGGCTGGGATGGAGGCAGCAAGGCGGGGAGCCCCAAGTGCTCCCTGGATGTGGTGCAAGTGTCAGCGTGGTGCTTGGGGATGGAGGCACGGTGCATCACTGCTGGGTGTGCTCACCCCAACCTGGCTGCAGGGAGCAGGGAATGGTCCCCAGCTCCGGGACTGGGAGCACAGTCCCCTCCTGGTGACCACAGCCCGTGGCCAGAGGTGTCCAGCACAGCTCCCTGGGGAGGACCCAGCAGCTGCCAGCCCAGTGGGTGCTGGCAGGGAACAAAACCAGGCTGCAAAGCACCCAACATCTGGGTTACAATGAGCATGGGAACCAGGAGGAGAGGCTGTGAGTGAAAGCAGCATCGGGCTGCAGGAGTGGGGATGGAGAAAGGGGGTTTGCACTGGGAGAGGCTCCGTGTGTCCCCATCCCCTTGGATCGGGTCCATTGGCTCTGGCAGGAGCAGCTGCTGAAGAGCCATTTGCCAAGGAGGGAGCCTGAAACTGCTAAAGAATGAAACCAATTTAGATGTGGGTGACACGTTTATTATGTAAAATTACAGTTTGTACCGTCGTCAGAGCAGCTAACTAAAGGTTACAGTGGGAGCTGTATTACTGAGGGCTCAATCAATGTAATTACCTCCCATTAGATCACCTTCTTTGCAACTGAGACGTGGTGGAAGGGAAGCTACAGGAAGAAATTCCTGTCCTCACGCTCTGTCCTCCTCCAGACACACGGCTGTGCCAGCAATTAGAGGTCATTAGCTGGTGGGGGTGTAGGCAGGGCTGGTCTCAAGCCCTGAAAGACGTCAGGGGCTGGCAAAGCCCAGGGTGTCCCGGGAGCAGCATCCATCCTTCCCTGGGGTGAGGACATCCCCAGATGCTTTCAGAGCCCGGGAGCTTTGGGAATGGCCGCTCCTGGCCCTGCTGCTTTTGTGCAGGTGGGGGGGAACCCACAGAGGACAGGGGGAAGCAGGGGTGCTGCAGTCTGATGAATAAACACGATGCCCAGGGGCAAGGAGGCCACTTGGCACCATCAGAATTCATCGATGCAGGGATGTGGTGCCAGTCCTGATAAGGGATGGGGTCAGCATCATGCCTGGAGTCTGGGGGCAATGATTTCAGCCAGCATGAGCCCACTGAGCCAAAAACCTTTTGAGGTCCCCATCCCCAGCTCCCGAGAGATGGGGCTTGGTGGGGGACGGCACTCAGAGTCCTGGGCTCTGCTTTGTGCCACGGGGCCAGGGGCTCACGTGCTGGGGTGTGTGTGTGCGTCCTCTGTGACTGCATCCCTGGGTGCCCGACTGGGACACACCCAGACAGAGCCGTGCCCTGTCCTATCAATAGTTAGAAATTATTAAGAAGAGCACTTCTGAGGAGGAACCAGGGAGCATCTCTCATTCGGGATCCCCGGTGTTTCCAGGCCAGCGCAGGCACCCTTCATCTCGCAGGGGCTGCTGCTCCCGCAGGAGATGACTCAATTTTATCAATTTATGAACTTCTAGGAAATCCTGTCTCACAGGTGCTCAGCAGGGCTCTGTTGGGATTAAGCTGCTGAGTTCCCCCCAGGCACTTTTCCTGCCCCAGCCTGGTCCAGCCCGGGTCTGCAGGGAATTTCTGCAGCCTTTGGGGGTGGTACTGCCCCATAGTGTAGGGCACAGACATGAACGTATCGGGGTCTGCAGGGCTGGGGGATGCCTCTGTCTCATGAAGGCACCCAGATTCATGTTGGCAGCATCTGGGTTTGCCCTTCAGATGCTCAGGGAAGCTTTGAGTTGGGATGTCGGCAAGCGCACGAGCTGGTCTCACTGTTCCCCTCGAGCAGGACTTGCTCTGATTTGTGTTTTCAGCATTATAAGCAAAAGTGACAGTTTATGCAAACAGCCTGGAATCCTGTCTGGAGAGACTCAGGTTGGATTTTTCCTGGCTTTAATGAGGGCATTAAATAGAGACGAGTTTCGCTGTCAGCCCCAAGCACAGATCCTGGGACGGAGCCACGGAGCAGCACCACAGCGCTCGCTGCTCCGCGGGACCCGGTGGATTTCGGCAGCACATCACCGCCTGTGCTCACCTCCGGGGTGGCACCCAGGGGTGGCAGAGGATCAGGATAATCAGCCTCCCATCTCGGGGCCCCTCATTCTCCCTGATGGCCCCGTACCGGTTCCAGGTGCCAATACTCCAGCAGCCTCCAGCTGGCAGGTGCACGCGGAGGAAGGTGGAAGATGCCCACGTAACCAGAGTGTGGTTGGGGTGGAGTAATTCAGGACTGCTGAATTAGCAGGGATGGGAGGGAGCATGCAAGGGGTCTGGAGAGGAAGATCCCCTAGATGTGGTCCTGCCTGCCTGCGGGGAAGGGAGGGGGAAGGAAGGAGAGGGTTCCTCCAGGTGAAGCAGAGACACTTTGGCGTGCCCAGAACTGGTGGGGGAGGCAAATCCCCCAAATTCAAGCACAAGCAGGAGCCCTGGAGATAAAGGAGAATGGGTCACGCTGCAAGGATGGGTGTAAAATAGCCAGGCAGCTATTTCTCTCATTTTTCTAATTCTCAGGCTGGGCAGCAGTTGGGGTAAGCTCACGGGGCCGTGGCTTGATGCTTTGGGACCACACTGGGGCAAAGGCACCAGATCACCTCCCCAGAACCCCGGGACCAACTTGCTGTGGGAGATCTCCAGCTCTCCAAATTGCCTCCAGTGTTTAATTATGGCCAGCTGCTGTTCCAGGCTCCAGGGGCTGCTGGGTGGGCTCAGATCAGCCCCGTTGGGTTTTGCCTCCCACTGATTTTCCTGGCCGATGCTCCCGTTCTCTTCTGATACGGGGCAGCTCTGTGCTTCCCAGCTTGCAGCCCTCACTGGTGTTCAATGTTATGGTTAATGAACCCTTCCCATTTTTAATTGTGCTCATCATCTCCTAATAATCTCAACATCGTGGGGTTGTGGTGGATTTTTGGAGGCTCCTGGTGGGCTGCAGCTTTTCCAGCCTTCCGTCCACCAGAGGACACAACGCTGACCCTTTCCTTTGGAGCTAAAGAGTGTGAAAAAAACTCCTCAAAAGGCAACCCAAAAACCTTACATGGCCCAAACCCACACTTCCAGCTTAGTAAATGATCCGTTAACCACTTAGAACTTAAAAAGGAAAATCCTTATGCCTGTGATTAAATGAATCCCTCTTAAGGGCAAAACTCCACAGCCGAGGCTGTGATGCCCTGGACACCCCGGATCATTTATTTTATGTGCCCTGAGGGGGGGAGTTGTGTTTGGCAGCGACACAGCCTGGATAGGATTTGCCCATCCTTTCTGTTTCCCTGTGAGTTTTATGATCCTTGGTGCTTCTCATAAAACTCCAGCACTGCCAGGGATGCTCAAGGTGCTGTGTCCCCGTGCCGTGTCCTCCCTCCACCCCACCCAAGCATCCTCAGTTGCAGCCCATCTCTCAGGGGGATTAAAACCTATTTCTGCACCACCCTCCTCTATCCCATTAGGGGCATTACAGCGTGAACCAGCAGCCCCAGGACCTCCCATGTGACTCCCGAAGCCTTTTAAAATAGAGGCCACACTAAGCCTCACAGAAACATCCCTGCTCAGAGGGGAAATCCCACTGCAGGGCGGAGGCTGGGGTTTATGCAACGTTATTTGCCCTGCAGCGGGGTTAATTCCCTTCCTGTGGGGCTGGGGGAAGCTTTGGGCACGGGGCAGCCGTTGGCACCTTGGACCTTGCTCCTGCAGGAGACACAGCACAGGGCCGGGCAGGATCCAGCCGGGTCCTGAGGGATGTCACGGCACGTTTCTGCAGCGCTGGAGCCAGCGAGAGCCGCGGGGGCTGCCGGGAAGCAGCTTTGATCCAGCCCTGCAGGGCTCCTGTCTGATGGGATGTGCCTGGCTGGGCAGAGAGAGCTGCTGCGTGTGCGTGTGTGTGTGTGTGTGTGCGTGTGTGTGTGTGTGTGAGCAGCGTGAGGGCACGTGCACTCGTGTGTGTGCATGCATTTCTGCATGGTGTGCATGCCTGCATGCATCTCTGCATGGGTGTGCAGGTGTGCATTCATCTCCGTGTGTGCACTGCGTTTGTGTGCATGCGTTTGTGTGTGCGTGTGCATGCTTGTGCACACCCTCACGCTCACACCGCCCCGCTGGCCGGGACGTGAGCAGCCAGGCCCTGTTCCCAAATGGTTGCCAGGGCGACACAGCGGGTGCTCCCGCACTGCCAGGGATGCTCCTGCACCAGCTCGGATGCTGCAGCCATGTGCCGGGGCTGGAGCAGGGCACTGCTGGGCTGGCGGCTCCTGCCGGGCAGGGCACGGAGCTGTGGGATGCTTGGTGTGGGGTGAAAGAGGGGAATTTGGCCACGTGTGGTGGGATGAGAAGTGCTGTGAGCCAGAGGTGACACTTCTCTGGTGCTAACAGCTTCTGGCAGCAGCCTTGGTGCTGATGGAGGGGTGCACATGGGTGCCAGGGTGCACCATGCATGCACATACGTGGTCCATGGGGCACCACTCATGCACACATGTGTGCCAGGCATGCACATACATGTGGCACAGTGCTCCGTGCATGCACATTTATGTGCCAGAGGGTTCCATGTGTACAGAGATCCAGCTCAGATCCATATGGACGTGTACATCCGTGTGTATGCATACATACATGCACTCACATCCAGCAGCACAGCCTGAGCGCACACACACACACACACACACACACACACACAGCCACAAGGTGCCATCGGTCGTGCCCATTTGCAGCCCCAGCCCCTGCCTTTATCACACGTGCACCTTGCTCCCGTGCCTCGGTTTCCCCATTTGAAAGGGCCCGGGGTTTCTCGTCTGGCCCTGAGGCAGCGCAGGGCTGGATCCTGCCCCGTGACTCACAGCCCGGGTTAATCATTCACCTTCTCCTCGCCCGCAGCCCGAGCTGGGGTCACTCATCCCGCTTGCTCCCACGGACGAGGGGACTGTGACTCGCCGCCCGCCCCAGAGCCGCTCCGAGGGGCACAGCGGTGAGTTTTCCCCGGGGCAGCAGGGCTGGGGGACAGCAGCAGGGCTCCTGGGCATTGTCTGCTCCCCCCTGGCACAACACCGATTCCAGGGGGAGGGAAATCCTGAACTCACCCCATGATGCAACACCCAAGGGGAACATGGACTGGTGGAGGAGCTGCAGGGAGGGGGACCATGCCCACAAGGTCACCTCCTGTCCCCAGTGCTCGTCTGCAGCCCCAGCCTGCAGAAACCCTTGTGCAAAAGCCCCAAATACTCCTCGCTGCCGAGCAAACCTCCCCAGAGGGCCTGGCAGCGATGTGTGCCAGGCCGGCCAGAGATGATGTCCCCCAGCTAGCCACCTCGGGGGGGGGTTCAGAGGGGCTGTCTGCAGCAAGAGCTGCTCCCCGGGGAACACTGGGGGGTTCGTTTTGTGCGTGACCAGGCTGGGGACAGCGCGCCCTTCACTCCTGGCTGAGCAGCCGGTCCCTCGGTGCCCTCTCTGCCTCCATTGTGGTTGCACCTCCCAGCCAGGTGCCACCTCCCTGTCCCCAGCTCTGTTCCCCATCCCTCCCTCCCTCCCTCCCTCCCTCTCTGCCACCCCCTTCTGCCTGCCACCGAGGTCTCCCTGCCCTTTACTCCCCATCTTGCTTTGGTCCCTGTGAGACCTGCAAGAGGAGGGTGCTGGGTGCCACACAGCCTCCCCCCCCCGAGCCAGGGGCTCTCGCTCACCCTTTCCTCTGCCTCCCACAGGTTGGAGCAGGGGGGGACCCAGCCCACAGCCCCCATCCCTGTGCAGCCCCTGGGAGCCGCAGGCCGGGGCTTGGAGCAGCACCCAGGGCACCGCAGAGACGCAGCCGGGCCAGGCTGGAGGGCGCCCGGTGAGGATGCTGGATGGGGATGTGGTGGGTGGAGGGTCCCGGACCCCTGAGCATCCCCTTCCCCCGTGATGCTGCAACCAGGGGGGCTTCCCGTGCCCAAATCTGCCAGCTGGGCACTGGGGATGGGGCAGCCCCGTGGGGAAGGGCTCGCTGGGTCCCCACCACCCCACGGGGACGCTGAGCGGAGGGGACGGTGTCTCTCCAGGGCTAGCATGACCGAGGTGGAGCCAGTGCTGGACTTCGCATCCTCTGGGAGGACCGGGCGGCGCAATGCCCTCCCCGACATCCTGGGCTCGCCGGCGGGCGTCAGCCCCTCTGACCTGCCCCTCAAGCTGGCCGAGATGTCCCTGAGCGCAGGTGGGTGCCGGCAGGGCCGGGGGTGATGTGGGGGGGATGCAGCGGAGCCGCTCACTGCCCTCCTTCCACCCACTGCAGGCAGCTCCCAGGAGATGCAGTCACCTTCCACGGAGGTGCCCCCGCCGCAGCCCCAAAGCCCCGAGCTGAAGGACACGTCCTAACCCCGTACGGGGCCGTGTTTCTGACCGCCAGGAGAAGGGAGGCCGTGGAGCACCACCTGGAGCACCAGCCCAGCTTTCCTGGCACGGCCGGAGCCTGGTGGCCCTCCCTGGGCACCATGCGGCCACCGCATCGCCCGAGCCCCGTGGGAGAGGAGCTGCGTGGGGACCTGTGGGGACCAAGGGAAGCTTCACACCCATGACGGGCGAGGACGGGGATGTTTGCCCTGCGGGAGGACAGTTTTCTGCCATGGCACATGCTGAAGCACGCGGAGGGGTTGCTCTGGGGGGGATTTTCTCCTCCTCTCGGCAGCAGCCGTGCCAGGGGGGCTACGCCAGGAGCGTGACAAGCAGCCCGGGGGGGTTTGTCTGAGTGTGTTGTTCACTGTGATGTTTTGGGTACCACGTCCATGTCCTGTCCTTTTTCCAGTGATCCAAGATCTGGTTTTTTGGTTTTTTTTTGTTTTGTTTTGTTTTTGTTTTTTTTACTTTTTTTTAACTGAGGATACAGAGGGGGGGCATCAATGGGCTGGAGAACACAGCCCCCCAGCAGCCAGCACCTTGCCAAGGGGTCCCCCATGGAGCTGGGCACCCCAGGGTGCTCCTTGCCCAGCGGGAGATGGGACCTCGGTTCCTCAGCTGCTTCTGCAAGTCCCGGGCACTGGGAGCCCCTCGCAAAGCCATGCTCTGGGAAGGTGACACCCCTGCCATGGGATGTGGGTGATTTTGGAGGGTGTGAGCACAGTGATGCTGTTTTGAGCATCCCCAGCCCCGCTCATCGCCCCGTCCCTCCTGCCAGGGCCACCTGCAGCACAGGGGCCATGCAGCCTGTCCCCAGGGCTGGTGGCACGGCTGGGACAGGCACCCAAAGCTGTTGCTGTGGGACCAGCAAATAAAACCCAAAGCCCAGATCTGCCCAGAGCCAGGGTGGGCGAGGGCTGTGCGGGGTGGGTGGCACCCAGAGCCACCGTGGGTGTCTGTGGGCATGGGTGGGTGCCTGGGGGCACGGGCACCAGCGTGTGCGGGCACCTTTGTGCACCCATGTGTGGGTGTGGGCATGGGCGTGGGTGTCAGTGTGCAATAAGGCATGGGGGCCTCTCTGGGTGGCTGCCCGTGTGTGCACATCCACGTCTCACGATCCCACTGCCTCGAGGGAAGGCTGGGTGCACATGAGGAGCCCAGGGCAGTGCGGATTTGGCACACTGGTGCCCAGGGACAGCACTGGGAGGGGTGGAGCAGGGACGGCCCCCTGCTCTGTTTGCCCCCTCCAGGCCTGTCCCCATCCTGTGGCACCACGAGCGGGGTGTTCAGAGAGCGCTGAGCCCCATGGGGGGCGGCTGGTCGACTCCCCGAGGACTGGTTTGGGTAATAAACTGTGCGCATTATCCCTTGTAGCCAAGTGCTGTGTGTTCTCCCTCCCCACGGGGGCTGCTGTCTGTCCTCCCCAGGGGACAGGGGCTCCCGAGGGCAGGGGCTCCCGTTCACAGCCCTCCCCGGGGCTCTTGGGAGGAGGCTGAACTTGAGCCCCCGGCTATTTTTGGGTGTCTGCAGTGACACCTTGGGGCCAGGGAAAGGGACCAAGTGTCCCTGGGTCTCACCCAGACCTGGTCGCTTTGCCCCTGATGCCCATCGCTGCGCAGTGCAGGGGCTTGGGGACACCCAGCATCTCCCACCCAGACCCCAAACACCGTGGGCAGAAATTGGGCAGGAGGTGCCTGACCCCCCCAGGCTCTGCCTTCACCCTTGATGTGTCCCCGAGGTGTCAGCCACCCCCACGTGGGGAGACCCAGCAGGGGTTTGGCTCTGGGCTGGGGACACTTTGACCCCAGGACCCCCGGGGCTGTCACCTCAGGGCACCGCTGGCAGGGACAGGGTGGCACAGGAGGCTCGTCCCCCCGTGAGCTGTGACAGCCGAGCTCGGCCGGGCGCCCAGTGGGGCAGGGGACACAAAATCCCACTGCCACAGCGATCCCTGGCACGCTACAACCGGAGCCTGAGGCAGGGGGGCGCGGTGGGGCGTGCCACGGATGTCACCGGCCCCGTGGGAACAGCGAGGCACGAGTGGGGACCCTGTCCTGGGGGGCAGCACCCATGGGGCTGTAGAAATATAGGCATGACCCCATCGGGGCTGGGGCCGATTTGGGGGTCCAAAAGGCGTTAAAAAGGAGGTGGGGGGGAAGCGACGTGGCTCTTCTCATCCCCAGTGTCCCCCCACAGAGCCCCGCGGCGATCACCCGCATCCTCCCCACGCGGGCACAGAGCAGGGCCGGGGGCACGGTGCCCCCACGGACACCCGGCCCCAGTCCCCGTGCCTCAGTTTCCCCACTGGGGGCTCCCACCACCCTCAGCACCCCGGCGCCCCCCGCAGCCCCACGCGCGTTCGCGACCGCAGCGTGCAGGGGGGCGCCGTGCCCGGGGGGGGGCCGGGGGGTGCCGGGGGTGTGCGAGGGGTGGCGGCTGGCAGCGGTGCCCTTCCCCGCCGGGGTATTTCTGGAGCCCGTGGCCTCTTCCCCATCATGTGATGGGGACGGTATTTAAGGAGCCGGCGGCGCTGGGCGGCAGCTGCGGGCGCGGCGGCGCGGACGGGGCCGGGGCCAGGGCCAGGGACACGGGGACACGGGGACACGCGCGACCTCGCCATGGTGGAGGCTTTCGTGGGCACCTGGAAGCTGGTGGACACGGCCAATTTCGATGAGTACATGAAGGCGCTGGGTGAGTGGGGGGCTGCGCGGCTCGGCAGCCCGGAAATCGCCTTTTTTTTTTCCCCCCCCCCCCCCCCCTTTTTTCCCTTTTTTTTCCTTTTTTTTTCCCCCTTTTTTTTTTTCCTTTTTTTTTTTTTTTTCCCCACTTTTTAATTTTATTTTATTTTTTTTATTATCGATTTTTTTGCTCGCTTGCACCAGCCTCCCCACCGGGGTGTGGCCGAGGGGCTCGCTGCCTTCTGCGGGGCTGTAATGGGGGGAAATAAAAAAATAAAATCAAAATAAATTAAAATACAAATGGGAGAGCCCAGCCCAGTGCCGTGCGGGGGAGGGGGGATGGGAGCGGGTGAGGACCCCCCCGGGCAGCCCCCATCCTCCAGCGGGGGTGCAGGGGGTGTCCCCGGGGGGTGCAGGGGGTGTCCCCAGCCCCGGGCAGGGTGAGCCCGCAGCCCCGGAGCGGTCCGGGGGGGGGACACAGCAGCTGCCCCCTGCCCTGCTCAGCACCAGCATTGCCAGCTCCTGGTGCAGGATGAGGCCCCGAGCGATGCCAGCACCCCCAGAACCCCCCCTCCTGTCCTCCCCTCCAGCAGGTCCCCCTGGGGGTGCGGTGGGCAGCAGCCCCGTGCCCCCTCCCAGGAGCGAGCAGCCCAGGGAGGCTCTGGGGCTCACACGGCCGCACCCTGCCCCAACGCCTCACCCCCCCTTTTGCATCATTGTCCCCCCCCAGGCGTGGGCTTCGCCACCAGGCAGATGGCCGGGCTGACCAAACCCACCACCATCATCGAGGTGGCGGGCGACAAGGTGACGGTGAAGACCCAGAGCACCTTCAAGAACACGGAGATCAGCTTCAAGCTGGGCGAGGAGTTCGACGAGACCACAGCCGACGACAGGCACGTCAAGGTGAGGGCTGCGCGCTGCCTCCAGCCCGGGGGTCTCCTTCCCTCCCTCTTTTTTTTCCCCGTTGGAGCCGTGGCCCCCAGGGCCCTGCCCTCGCCCCCACGTGCAGCAGGGTTTTTGCGGAAGGCGATGCCGCAACCGGCACCCAGAGCTGCCAAGACGGGTGGCGGTGTTGCGAAAGAGATTCAGGGGCCCCCGTGGGGCTCGTTGGATGCAGAACGCCTTCCTGAGCCGGGGGCCGCGGGGAGGAAGGCGCGAGGGCTGGGTGCAGGGGGAGGACGGGGTGAAATGGGGCGAGTGCGAGCAAGGCGGTAGTGCCGGGCAGACAGCCGGCTGCACGCCCCTGCCCTCCGCCTTGCTGCTCCACTCAGCCCCCCCAGGGCTGCCCCTCCTGGGGGGGGACCAGGGCAGCAGCAGAGTGCAGGTCTGGCCCCTGGGAGCTGTTTCCACGCACGGCTTCAACTGTTTACAACCGCCCTACCTGCTCCGTCTCGTGACGGCTCCGCAGCGAGCGTACGGCCGCTGTGCTTGGGCTGGTGGAAACTATGCTAAAAGCACTTTGGCTGCTGCTGTGTGGCAGGGACGGGTGTAGCAGCCAGGGACGTGCCCTTCAGATGCCCCTCGGCCGGCGGCCAGAGGGCAAACAATAGCGGGGGGGGCTGGGGCTGGCAGCCCCCGGGCAGCTGAGCAGGGAGCTGATGTGCCGTGGGGTGCCCTGAGGCCAGGAGCAACCAAGCTGGGGGGGTCCCAAGAGGTGTGGGGTGCGGGGCTGTGGGGCACACCTGGGCTGTGGGGCACCCGAGCTACTGGAACATCTATGCAGTGGGGGCACCCAAACCATGGGGAGACCCAAACTGTGGGGTCACCCAAACCACGGGGAGATGAACCATGGGGTTACCCAAGGTACTTGGGGCCCCAACCCACGTAAGAATCCACGCCATGGGCTGCAGGGACCCGAGCCATGGGGGACAGCGAGGTGTAGGGGGCCCTGTGCAGCATGGGGACACGAGCCATGGGACAAGCCAAGCTCAGTCCCTGGGCGCCCAATAGCGTTCGCAAGGGAACGAGAGGCTGCAGGGGCTGGGGCAGCTGGGGACGTGCAGTCCCCTGGGCTGGAGCTGGGAAATGCCACCAGAAGCCCCGCAGTGCCACCGAGCACCGGGGCAGCACTGCGGGGAAGGGGGACAGGGTGGGACGGGGCCAGGCAGCCGCTGCCACCGCGCGTGCCGAGCTGCCCCGTGGCACAGCCGAGCCCGCTGTCACGCTAACCTTGGCACCGGCCGGGCTCTTGGGGCTGAGTCAACAGCAGCGGCTGTGCAAACAGCAGCCCGGATGAGCAGGGGCTTGTTCGCCAGCTCGGCCCCCCCCAAAAGCCCTCGCCAGCCTGGGGGGGAGGCAGGGCTCCGGTTCAAAGCACCCACAGCCGCGCGGGTCCCTGCGCCGCCCCTTTGATCGCCTCCGGCAGCGGAACCAGCGCGGGAGTGGCTGGGAACAGGTCCTGGTGCCCCAGATCCAGAGCAGGATGTGGCCCTGGGCAGGGAGGGCAGGGAGGGCAGGGAGGGCAGGGTCACCGCTCGGTGCCCGTGCTGGGGCTCTTGGTGCCCTCCGCTGCGCCGGGGGCAGCCGGGGCCACGACCCAGCTGGAGGCCAGGGCAGGATGCGGCCCGCGCTGTCAAAACCAGGTGGGTGCCAGCACCAGGGCAGGACCCAGGGCTATCAGGACCCCGAGCTATCAGCCAGCACCCAGAGGCACCCCAGCACTCCTCCGGCTGCAGGGATGGGGCAGCTGGGAGCAGCAGAGCCACGGACATGAGGGTCATGGCGGTTTTGCTCTCTCTCCACAGTCTGTGGTCACGCTGGATGGAGGCAAACTGGTCCATGTGCAGAAGTGGGAGGGGAAGGAGACATCGCTAGTGCGGGAGCTGAAGGACGGGAAGTTGATTCTGGTAAGGAAATAGAAAGGATTTTAGACCCGGGGCTGCACGAGCCCCCCCTGCATGTGGTGCAGCCCCCGGTGCTCATCTCCCCGCTCCGTCTTTGCCCCCAGACTCTCACCATGGGCAGCGTCGTCTCCACCCGCACCTACGAGAAGGCGACATAGGCGCCGAGCCCAGCTCCCTGCCCGTCACCCGGTGCCGGATCCATCACCGAATTGCCTCTGTCCCCCCGCGCGGCGCACGGCTCGCCGCGGGGCCGGAGCCCTCCGAACCCCTTGGGGCCGCGTCGCCCCGATGCTGCGGTCTCGGGGCTGGTTGGGGTTGGGGTGTTGTGTTTCTTGGATTTATTTTTTTTTTTTAATGGAAGAATACACGTGGAAAAATAAAAACAACGTTGTTACAGCACTGTGACCGTGTATGTGGGGAAAAAAAAAAAAAGGCTTTTTGGCACACAAACCCGTATCGCTGTCCCCTTTACCCCTGTGCAGCGTGTGCTGCCTTCTCCCAGGGCATCCATCGGTCTTGCAAACACCTCACCCACAGCTCAACCATCGTGGGGGAAAAGCCCAGCGTCAGCCACTGCCCAACAGACAGGACCCACACGAGCCCACTTTGGGATGAGAACTGCAGCCCCTGCTGTGCTACACACCTGGGGTCTCTGCCACCACGGCAGCAGTGCCAGATAGACACGCAGCCTGGCTTTTTGGGGGGAACATTAGGTAACTCCCGTGGCAGCTCTGCTATAAATCATTCAGGATATGAGCACACGCCATGCCAACAGGAGTGATCTTTCCAGCACTCACCCGGCCGGGTGCTGTCTGCCAAAGCATCAGCTGACGTGCCGTGCCCGACCGCAGGGCAGCCAGGGAGTCAAGGTCAAGAGCACACCGGGTCCTGGTGTGGGACGGGAGCAGCCCCAAGGCAGGCTGGGCTGGGGGGGTTCAGGGGCCAAACCACCACACCCAGCCCAGTCCTGACACGTGGGGATTTGGGCGAGCAGCACTGGAAGTGGCCTGGTTTTAGCAGAGCACAGGGACGTGGTGTGGCTGAGCCCTCCTGCTGTCTTAGCACTGCATTAGCTGCTGCTAAGGGGTGCGAGGGCACACTCCCAGTGCCACTCTCACTTCCCTCAGAGCCAGAGGCCAGTGATTCAGCCACCCCCCTTCTCAATTTCAAGCACCCGCCCCAGGAAGGGATGAATTGCACCCTCCGGGCTCCCTCTGAGGTCACCAGGCTGGAGTGAGGGGCTGCAGAGCACAGCAGGGCTGCCCAGCCCTCCGGGCTGCCTTCCCCTGACCCGCAGCTCCAGTTACGAGGCTGACACCGTGGTCACGCCTCCAGGTCATAGCCAAAAGGCACCATGAGCCCCAGCACCTCTCTATGAGGCTTCCTGGGGGGGGAAATCACATCCTCACAGCACCCCCAGGGAACCTCTGCAGGCTCTTAACCTCCTCTTAACACAAGTCATGTCCCCTCTGATGCAGGCAGCATTCAGCTTGGAGCCTGCCCTTTCATCTACTGCTCAAGATGAAGTGTGGGGTGTACAAAAGAGAAAAAAAAAACAGTACAAAGTACAACTGGAGATTTGAGAGATTTATTTTCCATCTTTTACAAAGGCAGCAAATACCCCACAGTTAATGTTTACTTAAAATATCTCCACTCACCAATTTGCTCCTTACTCTCCCACTCTCAATATTTACAGACAAAATGAACGCGGCGGGGGGAGGGTTTGTGTACCAAAACCAAATCATGAATCAACCCCCTCCAAGCAGGGTTAACAACACCTCGAGCTGGGAAAGGGGCAAGTGCAGAGATAGCAGGGCCCTTTCTCAGAGCTGCTCTGCAGGGACGGTGTTGGTCAGGGCTGCGATCGGTCCCTGCACTGCTCTGAGCCAGCAGCACGCGTGCAGCAGGGCTGGGAGCACAGCCAGGCAGCGCAGCTCCACCTTGTACAGGCAGCAGGATCAGGGCTGATGGCACACGGGCTCGGGGCAGCCACCTGACACTGTGTGAGGAGCTCACCCAGCCGGACAGGAGGCTACAGGACAGGAGAGCTGCTGATGGAGGGGTGCAATCAGCCTCCTGGGGCAGGCATGGCCGCTGGCCTTGATGGGCGAAGTGGCAGCCCACGTCTATGGTAACAGAAAAACTTACAGCAACATCAACAACTTCAGCAGCACAGGCTGAGTGACTTTGGGAAGAAGGAATCTCCTTGACTTGGTGTGAGGAGCACACCGATTCAGTCCTGCTTGCTCCCAACAGCACGTTCCAGGGATTCACACTACCAGTGCCCGTCTGCCCGGTCACTCCTTGGCCTTCTTCTTATGCTTCTTTTTCTTCTTCTTCTGAGCCTTGCTGGTCTTCCCCGAGTGCTTGGCCCTCTTGCTGGCTGGCTGAGCCCCATCGCTGTCCGAGTCAGAGCTGTCCGAGTCAGACTCGGAGGACTGCTTGCTCTTGTGCTTCTTTTTCTTCTTCTTCTCCTACGGAACGAAGCAGAACAAAGCCTTACACGTGGGAAAACCATCACTTGTGCTCGCCGAGATGAATGCCGTCATGAGAGCCTGAAAAGCTGTGGCAGAGCTGAGCCTGTTCTGACACAGGACAACGCCCACAGCCTCTGCCCCGGCTGGCCTGGACATAAGCACCTGTGGGAGCCCCCAGCTGCAGCAGGCACCGCACGGCAGGGGTGGGGGTCCCAAAATGCAAACCCCAACCTGAGCACAGCAGGGTCAAATCACAAGGAGAGCGCCCTTCAGTCTGACTCTACCTCCAGAGTCAGGGTGTCCTCCATTATTTAAGGCTGCTCCTTTTTATAGAGGCTGGCAGGGTGAGGCCCTTTGCCAGGTTTCTAACCCAGCCAGCTGGAAGCGAGCGCTGTCCCCGCTTCCCCACAGCAGCAGCAGCCCACAGACTGCCAGGAAGTGCAGTGCTAATGCACTGGAGCACTAACAGCACGGCCTTCTCACTGCAAAGACCAAGCACAGCAGAAAACCCAAGAGGAATGGTCTGGAAACCTTAAACCACACCAGTCACACCTGGAATCCTCTGAGAGAGGGCAGGGACAGCTCCACAGGGCCCCTCAGCCTGAGAGCAGCCATGGACACCAGCCCTCCCGCCCCCAGGGCATGAAACTGCTTTTTCCAACACCCAGTTTCCCTCAGCCCTCCCTAGAGGAAGGCTGGGATGAGGAAAGTGCCCTTTAGCAAGCAGCCCCTTTGCACAATTTAAAACAAGTTGCACGCATCCACGTGCGGGCAGGGGTCGGGGCATCACCGAACCCCCAGGCTGTGTTTCTGTGAAGCCCTGAAGTAAAAGCTGCACAGAGCTGGAGAGACCTACCCGTGTGTGCAAAAAGAACACGTGGCACTGGAATAAACCTTGTACGGAGCTTTGAAAGGGATCCAGATCCCAACTCTCAATTTTGAGGCACCTTGCAATGCCACCAGGCACAGATTGCTCTGAAATCAGTATTGCAGCCGTCTCCTGAAATCTCACCAAGGCAGACAGACTTTAACAGCACAGGATGGCAATTTATATCCGTGTAATTAGACAGCAGTACTGAGGGGAGGGACCTGATCCAGCTGCACAGAGCACACACACAGCCCAGGCACCAACAGAAACCAAACGGTCCCGGCACCAGCGGGGAGCAGAGAAGCACAGGGGCACCGCTGTGAGTGCTGCGTGACACCAGGCCTGAGCAGGAGACATCAGCTCTCCCATCCTGGCACAGGGAGGGACACCCATTTCCAGGAGGTTGCATTAAATGGGGAAACAAATTGCTCAGAAGGCAGCAGCTGGCACAGTCTGCCTTCGGGCATCGACCAGCAAATATCCAGAGCTGAGCACAGGTCAACTCACCGTTCTGTTTCCCTGAATAGCCACAACACTGGCACGTAAACCAGCTCCTGGAGCAAGATGCAAGTTGTCTTCAGGCATATTTTAGGAAGATGGTTTGAAAAATACATGATCATCTTGAAAAATAAAGGTGTTTTCTCTAACATCCCTTGATTCTGAGAAATAAACTAAAGCAGCACGCAGAGGAGCATGCCCATGATGTAACATTTTGGGAAGTGCAGCGAGTCTGCCAAGAGCCATAAAGGTTCCAGCAATACTGGCCTCCAACAAGGACCCACTCATTTCTTCCACAGCCACATCAGCAATGAATAGAAGCCTTCCCCAGCAGATGGGTACAATGAATTATTATTATAGTTTGAGGACGTAAAAAGGACACGAAGAAAGCAACCTAGGGTTTCATGGAGCTGGGAAGGGCCAGTGCAGCAACCCACAGCACTGCAGGTGGCTGCAATGGGCTTAGACAACACCAGCAAGGAACACAGCCCAGCAAGCAAAGCTCCTGCTCTGCGCCGTGCACTGGTGCTTTGCTTGCAGTGAGCTACGTGTGTGCACTAACTGCTCTGGACCTGCACACATAGGTCTGGGCCCTGTTTTCCCAAACATGCTGCAAACCAGCACCCTGTTCTCTGCTACAATAGCTGTGCAGCCAGGTCCAAGTGACACACGTAGCTGTACGGGATGTTTTCTGGCTCCTGTCTCTATACTCACACTTTACCTTTACTCCCTGAACGCTATTTAGACTCCTGTCACTGCCTCATTTAACAAGTCCTGTATTCTCCATGCTTGGGCCCCTGAGGAACGGCCTCCCCTGGAAGTACCGAGCTGCAGCGTGGGTTTGTATAAACACAGCTGGAGTGAAAGTGAGCTCATGGAAACAGCCTCACCACGGAGCGTGAGCAAGGAGCCACTGCCAGAGCTGGGCACTGCCTCCGGAAGGCTGAGCTGTCAGCAGCGAGTGTGCTGAGCCTCTGCCAGCAGGTGGGAAAAGCCCAGGGCACTCACCTCACTTTTGGACCAGAAAAAGGAGCCTTGGTGAGCCAGACAATAAGCTGCGTTCCCCCCTCACCACCTCTAATTTAAAGAGACTGCACGATGCCGTTCTGGGAGCACAGCACTGCCCAGGCTTTGGGGAGATGGACAGCTGTCAGACAGCCCCAAACACAACACACTCAGCCTTTGTCACATAGAACATGTTTTACATTCCGCTGGGGAAAGGAGGGTAACAGGAGAAGCCTGGAGCCCCCAAGCCACCAGCTCTGCTGCTGTTCTTTGCCAAGTGTTCCCAGTGACTTCAAGGTCATCCTCGGGCTTGCAGAGTTTTACTGGAAGAGGCTTGCTGTAAGTCACCCCGCCTTGGCAGGGCCAATTGTGCCATTCCATGAGGAAACCAAAAGCAGCAGCAAGCCCAAAGGCACAGTTGTGCAAGCCCCAGGACAACAGGCAGAATGAGTCCTCTGGGAGGCCTCCCCCTCAGCCAGCAGCGCTGTACAGCCCCAGCCAACCCAGCAGAAAGCCAAGGGAGAGAGCAGGAATTCACGGTGAGGTGAAGGGAACAGCAGCAATCAGCCCCAGGTACTTGTACAAAGCCAGAGTGACTCACATGGGCGGGCATTTCCACCTGCTCCAACAGAACCAGGCACCCAGCTGGGCACTGAAGGGCTGAACCCAGCACTGACACCGGTCCTGTGCTCGTCCTGAGTCACTGCACCTCCCTCGGGTGCCTGCAGCACTGCCCAAGGCTTGCTACATACCCACCCCACCCAGGGGAAAACACCCACCTCAGCTGAAAACTGGAAACCATTCACCTAAAGACAACTTGCTTCACAGGAGGAAGCCTGGGAAATGCGCTGAGTGCTCACTCACCCACATGCTGCGAGCTCAAACCAGCACTCACCCGTCAGAAACAGCTGCCAGGAGCAGCTGCTGAGCACAGCACAAAAAGTGAGGCAAAGATGGGGAGCAAATCCCCTGTGATTTCTGCATCCCAACCCTGCTGCAGCTGCTGCTGGCTTGAAGGTGCTCAGGCAGCTCACTGAGGCAGGTGAGGTCAGAGCCAAGCCCACGCTGCATTTAGGGGTGCTTTTATGGGGTATTTCTCCTGGTTGCTGGTAGCCCTCCAGTGCCACACCACAACAGACAAGTCATCTTATGGCTGCTTGGGGAAAAAAGTGCCCCAACGCAGAGAGCGCAGAGAAAGCAGGGTTCTCCCCCTCCTCCCCATGAGACATTGCTTCCATTAGCTTCAGCCACTTCCAGGCAAGAGCAGTTTCCATATGAAGATTAATTTACTGGCTTACAGGAAGACAGAAGTCTGTATGTGTTTCATTTAAAACCCACACGCTCTCCTATTACAGCGGGACACAAGCAGCCCAGCTGAAGACATCAATTTCACATGGGCTGCGTGGCGCAGCACCAGCTACACGCTGCCAGTCGAGGACAAAGAAGGAGGAGAGCTGGTGGCTTATTTAATATCGAGCAGAATGACTCTTTCAGGGAGACAGACTAGCAAAGACAAGGCACGGCGTGGAGCTGGGCACTGAGCCTCTGGGGCCCAGGGAAGAGAGCAGAGGCTGAGCTGCCTACACACCTGGCAGCCTTCGGGCAGGTGTCAGTTTCTGCAGCCCCACAACAGCGTTACAACAAAGTTTTTCTGTGGGACAAAAGCAAGCTCACTGCAAAGTTTCCTGCCCATGCAGCAAGGTTAGAAGCAAAGCACTGCTATCATCTCCTAAAGACTGTGAAGAGTTAAACCTTCCAGGGAAAAGGATACAGCAAGGAGAATTTTCTCAAGCTTTTGCAGTCTGTGCACATGGTGAGAAAGTCTGAGCAGACCTCAGGCTAAGAGAGCATCATTCCAGAGCTTGGGAAACTTTCTCAGCATGTGAAGGCTGAAGATAAGACAGGATGTCACATCAGGCCCTTCAGGACTACAGGGAGCAGTGCACACGTGGATGTTTTGGGGATGCTTTTCAGCCAAAACACTCCCACCAACACAGGAAAAGACCTTAGGCTACAGGCTTCTCTAAGTGCTGGCATCCCAGCACCACCGGGCAGGCATCAGCTGCCTTCCTGCACCTGCTGGGTGGCCACAGCTCTCCAGGAAACACTGGCGTGGAGGTGGGAGCCCTTCTCTGGGTTCTACCTCAGTGCCAAAGTTCAAGCCCAAATTCTGCCTTCAGCACCAGCAAAGCCTCCCCACACCCAGAGCTGGGGCCAGGTCTCCAGGAGGGATTGGTGCTGAGGGACGGAGCCAGGCTCAGCTCAGTTCTCAGGCACACCCAGCCACTCCCCCAGCACTGCAAACACTGCATCTGTGTGAACATCCTGAGAGAGTTCTGCCCAGGCAGACTCCAAGTGGAAAGAAAAAAAAAAAAGTGACACTCAGAGGGGGACAAACCGAGCACGAAGACAATCACAGTTCTTTGCAGGTCCTGCTCAGTGTGGTTAACAACTACAATTCTACCAAAACAGAGTACCAGCTGTTCCGAGATCCCTCAGATACCAGAGCTGTGCTGAGAGCTGAGCTACAGCCCGATAACGCTTGCCTACTGCTGTAGGTATTTTGAAGCAGCCCCTACCAAGAGGGCCCACATCAGCCCAGCAGGCTGTTTCCTGCCCTTTGTAAGGAAAGTTGCTCAGGGCTGCATTCTAAGAATGTTACAACAGCTCATTCTTGCTAGAAGTGTTTGATTTTGAGATAAGAGGGGAGTGTCCAGAACTCTCCAAGAAGTATTTTCCACTAGCACTTCGCAGGGTTATGGTTTTATTTAGAGGCTTTACGTCTGTCCTTGTAAAAAAAAAAAAAAAAAAGAATAAATTTCCAGATATATGTCCACCTGCATCTCCACAGAGATGCCAGCGTTCCTTCTAGGTTCATTCAAAAAACAAGCAACAAAAGCAGCAACAAAAAAATCCACCTCTCAGCTTAATAACAAAAAAGATTAATTATGTAAACCCAACTGTATTATTCCATTTGAGTTTGAATTAATCTGATGAGAAGAATCCAGGCTATGGCCATTAAATAAATGCAGCAAAGGTCAGAGACAGATAAGGACATTAAAGGGAAGAGCATATTGTGTGAAGAGCGTGAGCATGACTCTGCCGTGCCCTAAGCCAGTGCCACTGAAGAACTAGTAAAACGAGTACTAGCTGCAGGGGAGGATGGATTAAGACTGGATGAGCCACAGGTCACTGAACAAACACTCCACAAGGTGTGGCTTTAAGTGGGGAAAAAAACACGTGCAAGATTTCATGGAAATCTTTCACATGGGAGAAAGAGCAGCAGAGGCTGCAGACAAGCTGTCACAGGTCACATTTACCACACAACTCCAAGGACCATCCCAGAGCTACAGCGGGGCCAGCTTAATCACTGAGCAGACAGGGCACTTTCTGCAAGGGGCAAGTAAGAGGCGCTACTCCTGGTGCTGAAGCAGCAGCCCTGTTCTCAGAAGACAGGAGAGCAGGATCCGAAGGATTTATTTTCTCTCAGCACGCCTCCCTCCTACGCAAGCCCAGCACAGGCACACCGCCGCGTTCCCATAGGAGCTCCTTCACCCAGTGACCCACGGAGTAAAAGCGGAAGGGACGCAGCAACGTGCCTGCACAGCTGTCAAAGGCTCCTCAGATGCTCTCTGTACTTCCGCACAGCGCTGTCACAGCGGCAGCTCGGCTTCTGCTGCCAGCCCCTGCCTTCTCACTGACTACTGGAGGCAGGACAGCGCTCCCACGTGCCCAGCACTAACGTGGTCACCTGTAAGGAGAAAGATTTGCACCCACTGTCATGCCAGGCGCCTGTTCCAGCTGTCCCTTAGAGGCCCAGAGAGGAGAAAAGCAGGGAACTGAAGAACTTTGCATCTCCATCGTGGCATGGAAGAGATTCCACTGGTACGAAAACTCTTTGGGTCTTAAAGATTATTTCCCTGGGAGTCTTACAAACTCTGTTCATAGCAGCAAGCCAGATGTCTCCAAACAGGACCGGTCCAATGCCAGCGCTGGGCAGCCACACAGTGACCAGGCTTAAGCTACCAATGATGGTGACTATGGGGATGGCAAGCAGACAGAACAGGGAGAGCCAGGACCACAGAGCATCTCCATGAGGAGAGGGATCTCTGGGGAGAGGGGAGGGCACCCAGGAACCGCAAGGACACAGAAAATGCTGATAATGAACTACCAGAAGTGTTGGTACTGTTATTATGACACTAAACAGATCCTTGTTAGATAGGAGATAGTGGTTTCCTCATTTAAAGATATAATTTCTACATCTGTGTTACCAACCTCAGATGGGATGGGGTCAGCAAGGCAGCTGTCACTAGGTAGATTCAGCTACTCCTGTCCTGTGCAAACCCTCCCGGTGCTCCAGACAAGCAGGGAAGCACACGGTGGCTCCCAGACAAGATCACAGCAGGCAGCCGAGACAACAAGGGAGCTATTCATTTCAAGGATCCCACATCCTGCCTCCAGAAAGCTCACAAGTTTTGTTTTCCAGTGCTGGAAAACATCTGAAGATGTTTGATCTCCTCCTTGAGAAGGGAGAAGATCAAAGGAAGAAGCAACATTTAAGGGAAGGCTGTTAATCCACAGACAAAAAAAAAAAAATAGTAACAAGTTTAGGACAGTGACCCACATATCCTGTAGTGTCAGTAGGGCAAGAATCCACAGGGAATCCCGGCCCCGGTGGACAGACACTGATACAATCAAGCACTATTTGTGCACCTCCCAGTACAGCTTTTCCCTGTACCATTTAAGTAGCAGTTACACTGCAAGGCAAAGTGAGCCAATACCAGATAAACCATCATTATTCCTAGAGGGAGGAGAACCCGAGGCAGAAGAAGCCAGCCCTGCAGAGGTGTTACCAGCACCCTGCTCTTACACCACACCATGGCAGGACAGAACCAACCCCCGGAGTCCCAAAAGGTCACGGTTAGGTTGGGGTCTGAGAGCCAGCTCAGTTCAATTGCCTGCTTCCGAGATCAGAACAGAAAGGAAAACGCGTACTCTACATTGCAGAGCAACAACACTCCACAGACAAGCCCGAGACATTCCTGAATAAAAGCCTACGCGCCGGGGACACAAAGAACATCTCAGGATTGAACCAGGTGCCACGACCAAGTGAGACCCCACTCATGACCAGATCAGCTCTTCAGAGCACTACTGGGCAAACAAGAGCTGCAGAGTAAGCACCAGATTAACACCAACTTCGTTTTGCACTGACTCTAGGACAAGCAGGTGTGCCAAAGGCCAGAGGCTAAGGCAAGGAAAGCCACCACACACCCAGCTCCTGTTCTGGTGCGGTCACAACTTACAGTCCCACAAGCAGTACCAGTTACTCCTCTCTCAAGGGTGTACTAAAGTGCCAGAAACCAAATGGTCAGTGAAAAACATGACTGGAAGTCACGATCTGAGTGCTGCCATCAAAATACACTGACGACTCCTTTCCCTGTAGGCAGCATTTGCAGTCTCCCCCACCAGTACAGTAAGCCTGTAAGAAATAAGCCCTCAGAAGTTCATTCTTGCCAGGGAATTGCTGGCACAGTCCTTGTGCCTCTCTTGTGAAAAGGGAGCTACTACTTCTGTTGGTAGAACACATGCAAGCTCAGCTCCACACTTCATTACCTCTGCCATTTTCCCCTTCTTCAGCCTAACCTGTTTCTAAATGTTGGAAATCCCACCACCTTTCCTGGCTGCTGCCCCTCTCCAGAAAAGGGGACAGGCCACAGAGCTGAGGAAGGAAAGAAAATCGAAAAGCTCTGGAAGTGTAATTGAGAGCGGGACTCCAGCTGTGAAAGGGGCTGAGAGTCTGTAATTGGAATGCTTGCCTCTGTATAATGAGACAGAGACCAGGCACTCCTGTTTGGGAGTCAGGGCTCCCCTACTTTCTTTTTTTAAACATTAAAACCAACACACTCTGAAGCCAGAATTCAAACACCCTCAGAGAAGCAAAACAGAAAAGTTCTCTTACCCTGGAACTTTATAGCTTTATGGCCTGGAAATGGAGCACGCTCCCTGGGCAAACACAAACCCTGATTTTAGCCCAGCACACGCACACATGCCCAGTTCATGGCACACAGCCTGGGTCAGAACGTGCTGCAGCAAGGCAGCAGTGGGTGCTTGGTTCAGACTCAAGGAAGTTGACAGGACAAGAGCAAAGAGACAGGAGAGGGCTATTGACAAGAATCACAGAAATTCAGGAAACTCACAGAAGTTCTACTGAGCCTCACAAACACAAGGAAAAAAAATCCCCTCATTATAAAGAAACTCTTTTGAAAGCTGTGCATTATTATACATGTATAATAGCACAAAGCCATCTTAGGGACGGTTTAACAAGAATAAAAGGAGGATGTGTAAGAATTACTACTAGAGCCTGTAGAAGAGGTTCCTGTTTTGCTACTGCACATGCACAGACCTGAGCCACTTTCTCGGCCCAGAACTGCCTGCTCCTAACCATGACATGTGTGATTTACCACAGCGAATCTCAACAGAACAATCCAGCTCACTGTTGCAGGTCAGCAGCAGGGCACCTCGTACCTTTTTCCTTTTCTTTGAAGAATCATCAGTCAAGCTGCTCTTTTTGTGTCTTTCACCTGCTGCTGCTGTCACCTCCTCTTCCTCCTCTTCTGGAATCAGGCTATATTTGGTTCCTCCAGGCTGCATGAAACACTCCTTGGCAAAGTGACCTGCAAAACAGCGTTTGAAGCTGCAACCCCTCCTCCCACATGCTTTTTTTGTGCAGCTGCATTTCAGACACCTGAAGTGCCAACAACCACCTTATTACTGGTCACCTTAAAGAAATCCACACTGCACAGCTTTTGTCCAAGTGTTTCTACTACTTTAACATGCCCTAATTAAACAAGACAAGAGAGCAAGTACAACACACAATTCTGGAGAGATTCACCAGGCAAAGCTAAGGCACTTGTCTTAACAGGGAAATCTGGGTGAGGGCTTAAGCAGAGCACTAAAGCACACGGGGAATGGAGTCAGCTGCTGGGACAGACATCCAGCAGGTGAGATGAAAGCCACAAACACCAAAGAAGTCAGCTCATTCTAGTTCTGGACTTTTTACTCAAGACTTCAAAGCTGAAATAGTGGTGGCAGAAAATGTAGATAGCCAGTATCTGCCTGCCTGTTCGGAGCAGACATCATTAAAAAGCAAACTAGAAATATGCAGAATCTAGCTTAAAGTGTTGGGGTTTCTTTAAAATGGTACTTCAAAGACAGTTATCTACCACTGCACAGACCCACACTGGTGTTTAACAACCACCCTTATAAACCTCCACCAAAATAGCATCAGCTCCAGCTCCACCACTTTATGATAAGAAGTATGGTGCAGCAAGAACTCCACGTATAAAAGACTGCCTTACACCTCAGCAACTTGTAGAAGTACCACATAAGTCAACTTCTCATTCCTGTACGAGGCAAAATACAGAACTTATCTGGTAAAAATGCTTAATTTGAGCCCTAAGACAGCTGCTCACAAGCTTGCTGGTTAGTTGGGAACGCGATGTAAAGTTGTTTCCACTGACCTTTTTTACCATCGTTAAACGGCCTGGTGAAGGCATACGTGTATTTCTTAACATGCACAACTGGAATGGAGCCTCAGCGACGAGAGGCTTTAACACAGGAAGAACAGCCTGTACTCAGAACTGTTCCTTATAGAAATGCCAGGGACACAACTTCAAGAAACATTAGTCTTTAAGGAGTTTTAGCTCTTTCCTTTGCATAACAAGTGATGGAAAATGTAGCTCTCTTCTAAGAAAGGCACTGCAAAGCAAAATTCAGTCCTTATGTGGCAAGACAAAAGAACAGAACCCTACAAAAACATACCTTTGCAGCCGCATTTCTTACACACAGTGTTCAAGACAGCTTCAAGTGTGATCTTCTGGCTAGTGTAGTCTCTAAACATGCGTTTTTTCCTCTCATCCTGACTGGAGAGAGAAGGAAAGTTCCAATTGCAATCCATCCTCACCTGGTCCTGTGTTTATGTAGACACTCTAAAGACTTTTTCCCCCTCCCAATGTTGCTGTAAGAGCACCTCTGAGCTAAATCAAAGCATGAAGCCAACCAACTATACATTAGAATAAACCACATCATTAAGAGCACGTTAGTGTCATCTGCTGCAGCTCTGCCAGCCTCTAAGCAGCACAACCAAGGGGGTTCCTTTACACAGCCCTCCTCCCAGCCAGGGCATCCCCCAGGGGCTCAGGAGCAACCCCCCTCACCCTCCCAGGAAGGGAGGACGCAGTTCAGTATGGCAGGAGGGCCGGGAATGAAGGCCAGGGAAAGCAGGTAGCAGCAACCTGCCTGACCCACCACCCCGTACTCAGTAGATTTACCTACTCAAGGGCAACATTGTTCGGATCAAGGTCTTTTCCTGTGCCTTGGTTAACAACCTTCATGGAGAGGGAAAGCTTCAGTTTGTCATCCTTCATCTGGAAGATACGGAACAAGAAGAGTTAGTGACAATGATGTTCATTAATACAATCCATCTGGAGGCCTATAGAGAAGGAATGAAGTTGTCAGATATAGAAAGACATCTAGATATATAACATTTCTTTAGGATATGAAAAGGATACTATATGAAAGTGATTTTGTTCTTTCATGCTATAGATACATTAACATTAGAGTAGTCTCATTAACAGCGTCATAAATGGGATAAAATCAAATTATAAATCCCTTCAGATTAACATTCTGCTTTCCATACAACCAAACCTGTGCAAGTTTGGAAGCTTTGCTACAATTCTCAAATAAATCAGCTGCAAGGGATCTGGCAGTCTGGCTGACTCACATCCTGAAAAATGAAGCTATATATGTGAAGCTATATATGTGTATACATATATCCATCCCTTTTCCCATATCTATGAGATGGGAAACATTCTAAGTACCTGTTTTAGAAGCTAGCATCTTCTGAATCTTAATATGCCCTTGATCACGACAGCACTGCTTTAGAAGCAAGTGCAAAGTGTACATTTTAAGCTTCTCTCACAACTTCCTGCATTTTTACCAACACTGCAATTAAAGGTTTTTGTTTTGTTCATGTGTGAGTTCTATGCAGTTATTTGCAGGCAATCAAACAACAAACTCTTCTGTTGTTCACCTCTCCAACATGCTTCTTCCTCTACAACAAAGAGGCCAGGAACCCAACAACTGTTTCAGACAGAAAACAGCTGTTTGATAGAAATTTATACAAACAGCATTAAAAAGAAATGTACACTGCAGATGGCTACAAAGGATTTGTAAAGCCTTTCATGCATCCCTTCTTTACTGTAAAGGAGACTAAAATGTTCTCAATGCTCTTCCCTTACCTCACACAAAATTAGGTACTGGTTTTGTACATCAACCCCATCATCATCTTTCAAAAAAAAAAAAAAAAAAAACAAACAAACTCCAAAGACACAAAGCGCTGTGTGGCTCTGAACTGAATGCTTCCACCATGCTCCTAAATAGTCATCTTCCTTTGCTTTCACAGCTCACCAAAGCAAGAGACTTTAGTCTTTGTTCCAAGTAATCTCTAAATAGAAAGCTCTAAATAGAAAGGACGTGCCTATTGTCACATCTATGTAATAAAATGCAGTGAAGGTTGTAGGAAATAAATTCATATACAGATATATATTTAATAATGTCTCTCAAAAAAGATAAAATCCCCTCCTCTTGGGCCTAACCCATTGCCAGTGATGCCCTCCTGAAAAGAACAACAAAAAAGTCGCAGCTTCTAAGAACAGGCCTGTCTCTCAGAAGTTATTGAACCCTGTTTACCAGCTTTTATCTTGGGATTCTCCCTAATTGCTCATTTAGCTACCAAATCACACAGCGATGGCTGAGAATGGGTGAATGGAGACAGAAAGGGAAGAATTTTGTTGCTTGCAAGTCAAAAGCTTTTATGAAGTCCCTCTTCCTGAACTCCATTATTGTGAGTCACAGAAACCCAGTTCCCAAAGCCACACATGAAGGCAGAACTCAGCCCCTGGTAAAAATCAGTACGTTGTACCCCGACAAAGTGACGAGAACACATGGCCACTGCACGCAGACATTCATAGTTTATTGTTCTTGCAGTAAACTTTATCACAATGCATTTTATCTACACAGCACCAAAGAAGCAGGAATTAATGTTACCTCTTTTCCAATAACCTTTACCCACACTTTGTCTCCAACATCCACCATCTCCGAGGGCTTATCCACCCGGCAGGAAGACATGTGAGTCTTATGAACTAGGCCTGGGCAGAATTTGGGAGAAAAAAAAAAAAAAAGAATGACTTTTTGCACCATTAACAAATAAAAATGTAACAGTGCTTATTTCATCTTCAGCTCATCTCCTCTGAATTTCTGCTTTTGTTCACATTTTATGATGTACAGGAGTAATACAACACATCATTTATAAGTCAACATACGTATGTTGAGGGTGCACGCTCAAGAATTTTTTTATGGCTAGATGTGCACGATCAACAGAACAAAGAGGACATTTCACGCCCCAGCGACACAACGCTGCTGGCAGTGTCAGAAGCATTAAAAACCATGGCTGCCCTGATCTTCTGTCGTGCTTGCGAGGTCACGCAGCCAGAACACTTCATTTCTGATCTGCACAAATAACCCACGTGGGCCACAGGGTTACCAAAAAATTGATAAATATGGAAGCACCTTGCTGCTTTGGCTCATAATTCAAGGCCTGTCTGCACCTCAAAGCAACTTCCCCCAGCAGTCACACTTCTGTCTAAAACCTTTTATTAGAACTAGCACTAAAAGTAACTGGGCATGTCAGGATGACAGCAGGGAAGGGCCTACTTGTGGGCCTCCAGCAAATAACAGAACACCAAGCTTAAGCTGCTCCTTCTGTAAAAGGAATTTCTTTCACTCTGCAAGTTTCCCACAAGCATGAACAGAGCTTTAAAACATAAATCAGAACAGCTGCCTCATTTGAGCTTTGTTTTAGTTTTCATTAAACTCATTCAAATTGGCAATTAAGGAAACAAGTGGTACGAACCATGAAGCTGTAGAAATTCTCTAGTGCCTATCCCAAGACCTTGAAATGATTCTCTGAAGTATACCAAAGTTACCAAAAAAACACATTTAAAGAGCACTGAGTCATTTCCTTCTTCATGCAAGGATACCACCTAAATTCTCAAGTTCTGAGAACCTCCATTTCTTCCTTATTTAAATACGCTTTTTCTGAGCTTTTTAGGAAGTGAGAAGTCTTAATTCTGAAGCTGGCTGTTTGGCTTCTACACATCAATGTGAAACCAAGTGTGAATAAAAGAAACAAACCTTGCCTCCTGCAGCCTGGGATTTTTATAAATGCCCCATATTCTGTCACAGACGCCACCTGTGGAGAAAAGCAACACCCCATTTAAAGGAAAGCCCTTCCCAAAACACCTCCTTTCAGAGCACATGCACAAAAACCCCAAGTGGTTCCCAGTCTTCCTTCGGTTGAATCATCAGAGGTTAGAGAGAAGCGCTTGGGAGCTCCAGGGCAGGAAAGCACAGCAGGTGTTTTATGTGTGTGTAAACACACAGGAACATACATTTTAAAACAAGAGGGTTGCTTTTCTTTAATCTTAGTGATGTTAGGTGAGCTACAGAAGCAGGAAATATTTCAGAGAAAATTTAGCACTACTTACATTTTCTCTGCGACCCAATTTACACAATTTTTTGCACAATTCACAATTTTACAGGCAAGGTAATGCAGCCTCCTGGAACGAACAAAGAGCTGGGCACCAGCTCCACACCTCCCTGTGACTGCCCAACCATCAGCTCAGGTCGATAAAGCCGAAACATGAGGCACAGCGGGAACCGCAAAGCGGCCCTGAACCCAGTAACGCATAACTTAACCTCCATCAACAATAACCTGACTTACAAAAGCTCTGTTACCTTCCTGCCTTTAAGCTTTAAGGTCGTTATAATGGTTATAATAGAATGATATAAAGCGTTATGCAAACCGCCCCCCGAGGCTCCCCCTAACCCCGGGCCCCCCCCAAGGCACCCTCAGAGCCCCCTCAGGGCCCCTCACCTCTCCCTGCAGCACTGCGTACAGCTCGGGCAGCGCCTCCATCCCTCCGCCCGCTGCAGCCTCGCCTCACCGCACGCCAGCAGCACCTTGAAGAGATGATAGCTGCAGGTGATGAGTTAACGAGCTCGTTAGTTCATTAGCTGGCTCGTTAATTAATTAAGGAGCGAGATCGCCCCCCCCCCCCCCCCCCCCCCCGCTCACCGCCCCCGCCCGCCGCCATTTCGCTGCCCCCGCTCCGCCCTCACCCGCAGGCCCTCCCTTCCGCCCAGCCAATCGCTGAGATCCATACTAGCAGGCGCCGAGCGCTGCCCAACGGGATCCACCCGTCTTCCGCAGCGCCACCAATCCGCGAAAAAGAAACAGCGCCGGGCGGCCCGGCGCCGCTTTGGCGTCACCGCCGCGCGCCGGAGGAGACGTCAGGAGGAGGAGGGCGGGCCTTCCCGCGGCTCTCGGCCAATGGGCGCCGCGGGAGGCGGCGGGGCTGGCCAATGGGGGGCCGGGCGGGCGCGCGCGGCGGGCGGCGATGCTGGAGCAGCAGAAGCGGAAGGGCCCCGCGCCAGGCCCCGCTCCGGGCCCCGCTCCCGGCCCCGGGCCCGGCCCCGGCCCCGACCTCCCGCTCGTGCCCGGCCCCGCCCCCGCCAAGCGGCCCCGCCATGAGGCGCCCGCCGCCGGGGGGGGCGCTGGGGGGGGCGGGCAGGCGGCCCCGGGGGCGCTGCTGCCGGCGGTACGGGCGGGGGGGGGGGGGAGGGGATGAGGGGGGCCTGGGGGAGTCTGGGGGGAGTCTGAGGGGAGTCTGAGGGGGGCTGGGGGGGGGGAGGAAGGGAGATCGGGGGCTGGGGGGGCTGGGGGAAGGGGGCTCAAGGGGCTGGAGGGGCTGAGGGGAAGCTGAGGGGGGGTTGGGGGGCTTCTGGGGGCTGTGGGGGGGGCTCGGGGCTGGGAGGGATCGGGGGGGACAGGGGAAGGGGAAGAGGGGATGGGGGGGCTGGAGGGGGCTGGAGGAAAGGGGGCTGGGGGGGACCGGGGGGTCTGGGGGAAGGGGTTTCAAGGGGATGGGGGGGGTTCAGGGGTAGCTGGGGGGGTTAGGAGGGTTGGGGGGCTCAGGGGGCTGGGGGGGATCAGGGGAGCTGGAGGGATCTGGGGGTACAGGGGAAGGGGGGCTGGGGGGAATCGGGGTGGTGGGGGGGCTGGGGAAGGGGTTGGGGGGAGCTGGGGGTGCTCAGGAGGTCAGGGGGAATGGGGGGAGCAAGGGGAAGGGGGGCACACGGGGATGGGAGGGATCAGGGGAGCTGGGGGGATCGGGGGGGAAGGGGAAGGGGGAGCGGGAGGGGATCGAAGGGGCTGAGGGGGCTTGGGAGGGCTGGAGGAAAGGCAGCCGGGGCGGTCTGGGGGGCTCGGGGTGGTGGTGGGGACTGGGGAAGGGATCGGAGCAGCTGGAGGTGCCCAGGGGGTCGGGGGGGACCGGGGGAAGGAGGGCTGGGATGCTCAGCAGGGTCAGAGAAGGGGGCTGGGGGGGCTTAGAGGGGTCGGGGGAGCTCAGGGGGCATTGGGGGGTCAGGGGGTCCTGGGCCTCTTGTTCCTCCGAGCTGTCCCCTCAGGCATTGCTGTTGTCCCCCCGCAGGGCCCGCCGCGCTGCTCCTCGCTGCAGGCGCCCATCATGCTGCTGTCGGGGCACGAGGGGGAGGTGTACTGCTGCAAGTTCCACCCCGGCGGCAACACCCTGGCCTCCGCCGGCTTCGACAGGCTCATCCGTGAGTACGGCAGGTCCGGGGTGCGGTGCTCAGCCCGGGGCTCCCAGGAACAAGAGGGATGTGGGGCTGCTGGAGCCAGGCCAGAGGAGAGCTGTGGAAATGATGGGAGGACTGGGGCTCCTGTTGTGGGGGGGGTGGGCTGGGAGCTGGGCCTGGTTGGCCTGGGAAAGAGAAGGCGGAGGGGAGAGCTCATCAGTGTGTGTAAATGTCTGAGGGGAGGTGTTGAGGGGATGGAGCCGAACTGAATGAACTGAACTCCTTTCAGTTGTGCCTAACGACAGGATAAGAGGCACGAACTGAAGTCCAGGAGGTTCTGGCTCAATGTGAGGGGACATTTCTTTACTGGGAGGTGACAGAGCCCTGGGACAGGCTGCCCAGAGAAGTTGTGGAGTCTCCTTCTCTGGAGATACCCAAAGCCCACCTGGATGCCATCCTGTGCAAGGTGCTCGGGGTGATCCTGCTCAGCAGAGGGGCTGGACTGGCTGATCTCCAGAGGTCCCTGCCAACCTCGGCCGTGCTGGGATTGTGATACTGGACCAGGCCCTGGGGGCTTTCAGCTTGTGGGGGGGCTGGCCTCTCCAGCCCTGCGGGTGGCTTCCTTTCAGGCAGCAGCTGGGGTCCTGAGCATGAAGGGTGCAGGGGCAGTGCTGCAGACCCTGCTGAACTCATCGCCTCGCTCACCTGCCCAGCTCACCGCAGTCCTCCCAAGGCCCTCGCAGAGGTCGCCGTGGGTCTGTGCTGGACAGCAGCACCCTGCAGGCACAGTTATTGATGCGTTGGCTTGCTGAGGTGAAGATCTGGTGACTTATTAGTAAAGTCAAGTTGATCTAAAGTTGTAAGTCAGCTCAAAGCGGAGTCTCTTCTTACAAGGTGCTTCTTTACTGCTGTGCATCACCCTGGTTTTGAAGTGGTGGCAGCTGTGGTCATGTGGGAGCTCTGGAGAATCCCTCTGTGCATGTCTACACGCGTCGTGCACTTTCATAGAATGGTTTGGGTTGGAAAAGGCCTTAAAAACCATCCGGTTCCAACCCCATGAGCCCTCTCCTTTTTCTCATAGTGCTGTGGAACGTCTATGGGGACTGCGATAACTACGCCACCCTGAAGGGGCACAGCGGGGCAGTCATGGAGCTGCACTACAACACGGACGGCAGGTGGGTGGCTCGCCAGCACGTTCCTGCCTCAGCCCCCGCTGTTTCTGAGGGAGGGTTTTTCTCTGCTGGCCACAGCCCTTCACAGCCCCTCTGCTCAGCCACTGCCCTCACAGCAAACGCTCGTGCTGTGGCTTTGCGGGGTTAGGAGTGGTGTCTGCTCGAGGCTGAGCAGAGGCCCTGGAACCACCTTCAACACACGAGTGCCATTGATCTCAGTCCATAGAAACTTGAATATTTGTGTTGGCTGTGTGGGAAACAGCAGTGCTTTGGGGAGGGAAGGAAAACACCTGAGTAATTCAGAATCATCGATTATCCCGAGCTGGAAGGGACCCAGAAGGATCATCAAGTCCAACTCCTGGCACCGCACAGGTCTGCCCAAAAGTTTAGACCATGTGACTAAGTGCATAGTCCAAACACTTCTTAAATTCAGACAGGCTCAGTGCAGTGACTACGTCCCTGGGGAGCTTGTTCCAGTGTGCAACCACCCTCTCGGTGAAGAACCTCTTCCTGATGCCCAGCCTAAACCTCCCCTGCCTCAGCTTAAGGCAGTTTTGTCCTTTGGAAGGCTCTTCTGCTACTGCGTCTGAAGAAAGAGATGGCCAAGCTTTCCTTTTACTTTGAGAACTTTTCCTTTTACTTCCTTAGAACTTTTCAGTAGTCTTGGGACCAGTTTCGTTTAATGTTTGTATCACCAGTCTTGGTGAGGGGATAAGGTGCACCCTCAGTGAGTTTGCAGACAGCAGTTGGGTGGCAGTGTTGGTCTGTTTTGGGGTGGGAAGGCTCTGCAGAGGGAGCTGGATGGGCTGGGCTGATGGGCGGAGTCTGATCTCATGTCCAACAAGGCCAAGTGCCAGGTGCTGCACTTGGGTCACCAGAACCCCACGCAGCAGCAGTATAAGCTTAGAGAAGAGTGGCTGGGAAGTTTTCCATCCAAAAAGGACCTAGGGGTGCCAGCATCATGCCCAGGCGGCCAAAAAGGCCAACACCACCCTGACCCACATCAGAAATAGTCCCGGGGCCAGCAGGACCAGGGAAGTGATTGTCCCTCTGTCCTTGGTGCTGGTATGAGCACACCTCAAGCACCGTGTTCAGTTGTGGTCCCTCACTGCAGAGATGAGCAGTGAAGCTGGTGAAGGGACTAGAAAAGACGTGCAAGGAGCAGCTGAGAGAATTGGGGGGGTTTAGGCTGGAGAGAAGGAAGTGGAGTGGAGACTTCATCACTCTACAACTATCAAGGAGGTCGCTGTAAGGAGGGTGTTGGTCTCTTTTCTCAGGTGGAAAGTATTAGGACATGAGGAAACAGTCTAAAGTTGCTCCAGGAGAGTTTTAGCTTGGATATCAGAAAGAATTTCTACACAGAAAGAGTGGTTAGGCACTGGGACAGGCTGCCCAGGGAGGTGGCAGAGTCCCCATCCTTGGAGGTATTTGAGACGTGTGGGTGTGCACTAAGGGACGTGGTTTGGTGATGGACTTGGTCAGGTGATGGTTGGACTTGCTGATCTTAAATCTTTTCCAACCTAAGTGTTTCTATAATTCAACGACGCATTCCCACTTGGTATCTCAAGCTTTGATCTCAGGACTAGAGAGTAACAAAGTTGGGATGGGAGAAATACTTCTGAAACTGAAGCTCACGGGGATTCTTCTCCACAGCATGCTCTTCTCAGCATCCACAGACAAGACGGTGGCTGTGTGGGACAGCGAGACTGGAGAGAGAGTGAAGAGGCTGAAGGGCCATACCTCGTTCGTTAACTCCTGCTACCCAGCAAGGCGAGGACCCCAGCTTGTCTGTACGGGCAGTGACGATGGGACAGTGAAGGTCAGTGTGTTGTACGTGGAGATAGAGTGAAAATTAGGTGGGATCTCTGAAAGAGTTGTTCATCTTCTTCCCATTTAAGTTGGCTAAATTCACGCTTTGGTTGCTCTTACAGTTTTGTGATTGAAAAACTTTGATTTAAAAATGAAATTTGCTTGTTCCTTCTGTAATTTTTTTGGATGGGGATTAGTAAGATTGATCTACTCAATGGTACTTTTTCTACTAAATCATGTTAACAAAGCATGAGAAAGGCAAGCAGTTACTGAAATCTTTTATTCAACCGCCTTCTTTCCTCCTATTCTTGCTTCAAATCAAGAAAGTCATGTGCTTTAATCACACCAGCCTTCTACTGTGTTTTTTTATAGAGATCTTTTGAGATCTAAAAGTGAATTTTAGCAGAGTGGTTTGAGTCTCTGCGAAATACATATATGTGCAACTTTCTGTAATTTTATTGTTAAATATCTGTACATAATTTTTACAACCACCGTGTCTCTTTAGCTGTGGGATATCAGGAAAAAAGCAGCCGTCCAGACGTTTCAGAACACGTACCAGGTCTTGGCTGTAACCTTCAATGACACCAGCGATCAGATCATATCAGGGGGCATTGACAACGACATTAAGGTATGATGTTTGCGTCCTCCTGTGCCTTTCCAGCCGTGCTCACCTTTTCCATCCCATCAGAAATCGCTTGCAGCAGCGTGCAAAATGTCGTGGTGGTCAAGGACAAATGTGGAAGGCCGTTGGTTGATTTTACAGTCACAAGAACTGTGCCAGCCTCCTGTGTCCAACCTCTCTTGATCTAAGGCCAAGAAACTCTAAGGGAGTTGTTCCAGGGCTGTTTGCCACGTGACTGGCTGGGCAGCCCTGGCATTCCTGGCCACACATCTTAGCGCTGCTGTCACACTGGAGCTGACGTGGTATGTGAGCTCTTCTGGCAGTCGGTGCCTCTCCCAGAAGCTCTAGAGCCATATATGAGGTAGGCTAAAGAAAATCTGGTGACACATCCAACTCCCTGCCCTCTGCTCCAGTATGCTGTTGTAATTTACTTTGTCACCTGCTACTGTGGAAAGTTCTTATTTAAGAGCACGCTCAGTGTTTCATTCATTTGGTAGCTGAGATTCTCCTGATAGCTGCACAGCTCAGTCAGTCTTGCTGTCTTCTTAGCCTCAGGCTCCAGTCTTACCTAGGCATGGGGAGCATGTTCTTGTCAGAGGGCCATCGCTAAGTGTAGCACTGAAAGGACATCTGTTCTGACTGCCCCATGAACGGCAGTAACTCTTGGGGAAAGAACAGCGTGAAATTTTGGGGGTTTGACAACTGCTGCGCTGTGCCATGGTCAGTGAAATTTGGGAGCTGGGAGAGCTGTAGCCAGATTGAAAGGGATTCCTGCGTGCATGGGGCAGCTGTAATTTAGCTCCTTGCTGCTAACGCAGTTGGACATGTTAAGTAAAAAGCCTTCTAAAGGGCAAATCCTTTTTTTTCCTACAACACATAAAATTATAGCCGTATATTTTAGCCAGTGAGACCCCACCCAACTGAAATTGAGAGGTGATTTCATCAGATGACTGATCAGTACTTGTATGAAATGGTTTGGAAACTGTATGAAATGGTTTGGAAACGGTATTTCTGATGGTCTTGGCTATCCTTTTGAGCTGACATTTTGTGTCTGCTGTCTGAAAGGTGTGGGACCTTCGCCAGAACAAGCTCACGTACACGATGAGAGGACACGCAGACTCGGTGACAGGCCTCAGTCTGAGTTCAGAAGGCTCTTACCTGCTCTCTAACGCAATGGACAACACAGGTACATCCTACTGACTGTGACAGCACAGCTGTGCAGACAGCTGACAGCCCCTGCCCTCTCCTGCTAGCCTTTGGATAGCCGCATTTATGGCATTCTGGAAGGAACAGCTTGAATTGTTCAGTGTAGAAGAATAAAAGAGTCAGACATGGGGATGGCTCAGGGGAGATGAGCTCCGCAGATGAAGTTTGAATTCCTGTTGTTGCAGTGATGACAGTTACATCCTTTGCAGAGAGGGAGCAGCTGTATCAGAGGTTTGTCATGTCTTCCAACGGGCAAGAAGGATTTGAGCTGTGGCACAAATTATTTGCACAGGCAGTTGAATGTAATTTTGGTCTTGCTTTTGTCAGGTTGGTTCGGCTGCTTCCTCGCAGCAGGGAATGGCGGTGCTGTTTCCAAACTGTCTCCTGTGTATGGCTGCTCAGTGAAGCAGATCTCTTAGAACTGTGATCACAAAGCATATTATCATAAAGCAAATGCTCGTGTAAGGAGACGATGGTTCATTTGTGTAATAGTTGTTGGGGATTTTTCCCTTCTCGTTGGCAATGGTCTTGATATCATTATAAACTTCTGCATTTTACCTCTCATATCAAAGCAAGAGGAAAGCTGCTACCTTCCTTTTGCTTCTGGGGAAACCTATTTATGAAGAGAGCAAGGAATGTGACCAGGTCTTTGATCATTAGAAGCTGACCTTGCCCCCATCCCTCTGCCATCCAGCTAATTACTGTGAGCTCTCTGTTGCAGTTCGCATCTGGGATGTGCGACCATTTGCCCCTAAAGAGAGATGTGTGAAGATTTTCCAGGGGAACGTGCATAATTTTGAAAAGGTGAGTGTACTATGGATTGAGAGAGTATTGTTTATAAAATGCTGCCCCTGCCTATTAAGTTTTCTGTAAATTGTTTTTAAATTCAAGTTTAAACCAGAAAGACTTTAATAGGGATTCAAAGAAAGATTAATGCACAAAGTTGGATTCTAATTAAAGCCGCAGTAACACAATTTCTTAGCTCAGTTCAGCTATAATTAGCTGTAAATTAAGTATTTTCTACATTTTACTATCTACATTGTGTAAAATAACAAGACACTGGATGTTTCCAGCAATAAAATAAAATCTGTAATTACCTTCTTATCTTCCAAAGGGAGATCATTATAGAGGTGCTCGTGATATTTAAAGTCTCTTGGTGATTTTATTTCAAGCAGAAGGGAAAAGCTAAACCTTCTTTTGGAAATGGATCTGTGCACATTTTTTTTATTTTAGAATCTTCTGAGGTGCTCGTGGTCCCCAGATGGAAGTAAAATAGCAGGGGGATCTGCTGACAGGTGAGTTATCGCTGTGTTTCTCTGTTACCATCAGTCCCAAACTGTTCTGCAATCACACCTGAAATGAGCTGGATCATCTCTAAAATTACTATGAAGAGCCAGAACTGCGCAGAGAGGTGTGAAGACCCAAACAACTCCCTGCAGTCTTATGCGAGCATTATCTGCAGCGATTGTAGTACTGATGTGTTTGTACTGCCTTTGCGTCAGTGGAGGAGCGCTATATGGTTGTAAAATCCTTCTTCTTATTGTCAGAAGCCTTCTAGAGAGCTCCAGTACTGCTTATGTTCAGTCTCTGCGTCCAACAGATGGACAAGCAGCTGACAGGAGCAGAGCTGGCAGGAGACGGGGTCTCTTGCAGTCGTACCACCCAACTCGTGTGAGACTCTTCTAGAAGCAGGAGTGTAGAGATGTGGTGCGTGGTGTTGGGGTTGTGCTGACCGCAAATACCAGTCTGAGTGCTGCGTGGCAGCTAGCAGGGAGCACCGGTGGTGTTCCGAGGATCACTTGTAATCCTTACTTTAATTAACAAGCGCGAGGAAATAGATCTGACTAAATTAGCATGTATTGGACTTTTAAATCAGAGATTCTGTAAACTGAGGTTACCAAGGATTAAACTGGGTAGAGGGAGGAAGCCAACAGGGGCTGTGCCAGACACTGAAGGTCGCAGTGAAGGATACAACCCCCTCTGGAGCAAATCCAGATGCACTCTCGGTGACATCGAGACAGGAATTCCTGCAGGCCAGAGTCCAAGGCATGGAGCAGCAGTAATCAGCAAATTAATGAGTTTCTGATGGAGGATAGGAAGAACTTGAGTTCTTACTGTCCAGATATAGTGGGGCCAGCTGTCACAGCGGGTGGCTGAGACGTGACCCTTCTTTCCAGTCCTGCTGGGCTGCAGCAGCAGTGCACGTGGTGATGAATACCTGCTTGTTAATGCGCCGGTGCTGTGGCAGGTCCCAGGGCGGGCAACCTGACACGCTGAAGTGCGGCATGAAATATTGGGCCATTAGGTTAGTCCTGCAGATGCTGCTGTAGCTCTGTGGTCTGACAGCAACTTTGTTGTGAAATTTCATTGTGAAGAGCACACAGGCAGGTCCCAGGGCAGGTTAGATGAGGCCACTCCAAATCTTTCTGCTATCTCTGAGTTTTTAGTTTTTCTTGGAGGAGCATCTGCTGGAAAGGCAAAGCAAGATTAAACATTTCATGTGTCCGGGTAAAAAGTAATTCCCCAATAGTTACTCTGTTTCTCTGCAGAGTGCGTGTGTTTGTGTTGGAGGGACAATTATTTGATTTTTTTTTTTCTCTGAGCCATTCAGAAGGTTTATTGTAAAATCAGCTACTTCAAGTGCTTTCCTGCTCTGCCATACCATAGAAAATACCTTAGAGCAGAATGCTTTGAGAAGGCATCAAGTACAGCTCTTACCTGCTAGATTAAATAGTTGTGCTTGCAGAAATGCTGCTTTAAATGATGTTCACGACATAAGTGGGGTGGTTTCATTTTTCCTTTTCACATGTTTCAAGAAAATCCAAAGAATAGCACCGGCCTGAAAATGAAAGCCTCTAACAAAGCGGCTCTGCTCTGTGTTGCTGTCGGTGTCCTCTCTGCCTTACCAGCAAGTGCTGTGAGGGATTCAGTGCTTTTTTTGGGCAGCGATGAAGCACACTTTTGTTCCAACCAGAAGAGAGGCCTAATTGTAAAAACAAATCTTGTCCTTCGTAAGATCTGCAACGCCCTGTCAAAGCGAAGGAGCGGGAGAGGTGAAGTGGAGGCACTCCCTGCTGGTGGCACTGGTCCCAGCTTGGCATTCAGAGCCTGGGTTACGTGCGGGGCCGGTAGAGGGCCGCTGATCCCAAGCACGTTTGAATCCAGGCGGCAGAGGCGTGGTGATGCACAGTGGCGTTTGCAGCAACCTGCCTTTGAAGGAAATGTAACGTTACAGATTGCTTTTACACGTTTTACTCTCGCCTGGTTGTCCCTTGTGCCCTCACCCTCTGCAGCGTCCCCTATAAGCGAGGACAGCGATGCCTCTGGAGCATGAGGGCAGCAGAGCTGCTCACCGTGCTGAGCCGGCCAATTACTGCTCTGCCCCTCTCTTCTTCTGCCCCCTGACAGGTTTTGTTTTAGATGCCAGTCACCTACCTAAAGAGCAAAGCGAGAAGGCAGTATGAGTGTAATCCCGCACTGGCAGCTTTCCCAAGCCGCTGATTTTTCTGAAGAGCTGTGAACCTTGTAACAAATGACATTTCGTGTGGTGAAGCTGTTAAGTTTGGAAAGGAGGCTGTGCGGGTGGAATACAGCGTCACCTCGCCTGGCTGTAGTGCATTTCTCAGAGCTCTTCCCATTCTGATTTATAAAAAAAGCCTCTCACTCCTACGGAAGCTCTCCATAATGGGTCAGAGCATCGCTTTGTTCCCTGGTGGAACGAGTGCTGGCTGCCAGGTGGCCGCCGCACCATGCAGGCAGTGACGGACACCCACGGGGGACAGGCTGTGTTCTGTGGCTAGCAGAAAGGTTCTGTTTTCCCCCCTCGGAGACCACTGATAAGAACAGTCTGAGAGCTGCGTGGTGCCTGGTGCCAGCAGTTTATTTCTGACCCGCTGCGTGAGGAGCGCCGGTGTCTCGGCGCTGTCCTTCAGCCAAGGTGAGGCACGCGGGCAGCACCCGGCTGCGGTGTGGCACAGGGACCCGGAGGAGATCAATCAAAGGGCTCGATGCAATCTGATCAGCCCCCTAATAAATGCTGGGAAGTGAATTATGACTTTAATGGCCCAGCAGGAAGAAATCCATATATACAGGTTGTTGGCTGGGAGGGGTCGCATTGTAGTGGGGACTGGGGGGGAGCACCCAGGCTCCTCCTAAGCACTTGTCTGCCTGAACCGGGAGCACCCCTGGGCTTGCAGGCAGGTATCTGCAAGAGTAAGAGGTGTCCTCCCCTCTCCTGATGCTTCTTTTTGTCCCTTAGCCCGCTCTATGGCTGCGGTGCCGAGGGTCTCTGTGGCCTCATCCATCTCCGTGCCGCAATGGATGAGATGGTGCCGCAGTGCTGTGACAGCAGAGGCTTTTAGCACAGAGCTGGCATGTTAGCTCCTACCTGCTCAGACCTTTGCTCTTCTGAATTCAGCAGTGCAGCGTTTTGCTCCTGACAGGCTCCTTGTTTATCCACGCTAACAGCTGTGGTTATTACAGCCTGGGTGGTGAACCGTTGCAGGAAGCAGCCGTTGGTGTGGGAGGCGGCTGCTCTCCCTTTACGAATGCCTGCTCTCATAATGACTCTCTTGTAGGTTCGTCTACGTGTGGGACACCACATCCAGGAGGATTTTGTACAAGCTGCCAGGTCACGCTGGGTCGGTGAATGAACTGGCTTTCCATCCAGAGGAGCCTATCAGTAAGTCGTTCCCAAATCAAGTCACCTGGGGAAATAGTTTCAGGGCTGGCTGAACTGGTCCTCCAGAAAACAGCTCAAAAACTGGCCGAGAGCCCTGAGTATCAGAGACAGACCTGGGGGAAGGTGTTATCCGTAGCTCAGGGCTACAAAGGGAATCCATTGCAGGCATCCGTTGGAGCTGGGCCCTGGGGACCTGGGTTGGGTGAGGAGGCTCTACCCATGTGTCCTGCCCAGATGGAGACCTGGGTGAGCAGCAGTGCAGCTCTGGCCTGTGGTGGTATGGCCTGTTCATGAGCTGAGGGTGACATCAGCTACTGCCACAGTCCAGGACTTCGCAGAGGCCATGGAAAAATACTTTTGGTACTAGGGTTTGTTATAACCATAAATCTACTGATCTCATCGTGACAGTTATAGAAACCTGGAAGTATGTGTTCAGCCCAGGGTCTCTAACTTTCACAGAAGGTGTAAGAAGCAAACAAGGCTCTTTGTGCAGCCCTTTTTATCGCCATTCCATAAACATCCTGCTCCAGGGTGAAGGTGTGGCACTACGTACCACGGGTGGATGAGGAGATGCTCTCAGTGGCATTTTTGGAGTTCTTTCAATCACGAAGCATTAGCTGAGACCAGCCTTGGTACCAGTTCCTCAGCGCAGTTTGTGGCCTGGGCAGGACCGTGGGGCACTGTTTGTTTCTATAGAAACACTTGCACCATCCGCCAGGTCACCACACTGCTTCGGCCAAAAATTGACACAAGTCAGCCCTGAAGCGAAGCCAAGAGCTCAGTGGTGCCGAGGATGACAGTCTCTGCAGCAGCCTGGGGGTGGGGATTCAGGGCAGTGAATTATGGGCTTGTTCCTTGGTTATTCATTGCTCTGTCTTCAGATCAGAGACGGTGCTGGAAGAGCAGAGCAATCTCTGCTCTTCAGTTTGGAGCGGATTGTTTGTAATTGTATTCCACTGAGCTCCTTTTTGTGAATCAATCACTCATCTTAAAGTAAAAAATTAAAAACCCATCCACTCATTGCACGCGAGTTCAGCAGCTGATTCCTGTTAACATCTGGGGCCATTAATCCTGGAAGTCGCTCCACCCACCCCACAACACTCAACTGCGTGGAAGGACGCCCAGAGAGCACGATTACAGACACCAGTCTGCGAGCTTCACGCAAACCCCCCCAGGTCTTGCATGGGCTTGAATGAAACAGTTGTCAGTGTCGAGAACAGCACTTCTCTGATGGCGTTGTCATTACCTCGACGCTTGGATGTTGAATCTGCTCAACAGCCTTTTCTGAATTAGGGCTGCTCAGTGTCTCGTTACAGCAGAGAGCCAACTGCAGTTTGCCGCCCTTCTGATAAATAATAGCAACCCGACCGAGCTTTCCCAGCGAGCCTGTGCCCTCTAGTGGCGTGTGGTCCTGCTGGCCGTGCCTGAGTCGCAATCTGAACACTCCTTGCAGAGAAAATAACACTGCAAGATATTTGAGAGCATTAACAGTGTGTTGATGTGCCTCTCTTTACTGTTTTAATGCGTAGACATTACAGGCGGCATGCCTTTATGTCTGTCTTGGGAGAGGGGAACGGCAGCCAGAACGTGCAGCGTGTGGTTAGGTGTCAGAGTAGTAATCCAATGAAGCATTTTTGGGGAGCAAATGAAATTTGGCTTTACAGATAGCTCACAGTGAGAGAAATGAGTAGTTAAATCCAAATGGTGTGCCATTAGTGCAGTTCTCAGGCTGTTCTGTTTAATTTTTGTATTCGTCTCTTCCCTTCCTCCTCTCTCTCGCAGTACTCTCTGCATCCAGTGACAAACGGCTGTATATGGGGGAGATCCAGTGAAGCTGAGAAATGGTGTGATTCGTGCCCTTGAAGTCTTTGGTTTACAGAAGTAGGATTGACTTGCTTCTCACCGGTGCCAGCCCCCTCTCACACTTGCGGTAATGGGAAAATGTTGAAGCAGCTTGATGAGCCAAGCAGCCCTCTCTGCAGGCTGCGATGTCTGCGTGGTCCTGCTGTACAGCTTGTTGGTTTTTGTTTTTTTTTTTTTTTTCCCTTCTTTGGGAAGCAGGAAAATTTAGAATTGAAGAGATTTTGATTTTGGCTGTACAACAGACTACTAAACCTTACTCAGATCACCTGAAATTTGTACGATTTGTTTAAATTCCATCTGTGGCTTGTATATTCCCTGTCCAGTTTCTCTTGGTTGTTTTTATATGGTCAAAACTGAAATAGACAGATTTTACAAGAACTGTGTGGATGGTATTTATTGTTCTGTTTTACTTTTCCATTGTACAGTGCTAAATCAAGGCCCACACTCATATATAACCCAGGGAAGCCATATACTTTAACTTCAGAAGAGCAGCTTTATTTTTTATTCATGGCAATAAAAATGACCACACTGGAAATAATTATCAGGCTACTGCTGAATCCTATTTTCTTGTTTTGAGCAGAACCAGCCTTCTGCTATAAATAAACGTAAAAGGAGGGAGTTCTATGGCACGCACCGTGTATTCAGGGCTCAGCAGCGGAGGAACCAGCCTGGTCGCCTTTCTCTTTGCCCTGGCTGAGCAGCAGGGACGGTAGCAGGCCCTCAGGCAGGTTTGATGTATGTTACGTATTTACCATGGTGGACATCAGGACTTGCTATGGGAGAAGACAATTTCCCTTCCAGAAATTTAAGTCCATTCCCCACTGGTTTGTCCCCATCCTTCAGTGGTCAGCTGGGTGTCCCATGTAGTCTGCACGTTTCCAAAGGCTCAGCCTCCCTGGAAGGGACCTGCAGGGCCTGCACAATATCAGGCACACAATAACAGGCACAAACATCTCCAGCCTTGATACCCGTGGCTGATTGCTGGGACAATGTGGGCTGAGCACAGCTTGCATCAGCTCAAGAGGAGCTTTTGGGGCTGCCTCTGCCGCATCTTGCCCTGCGTGCCACTGAACACAGCCGCAGGGTCTCTGTGAGCACTCCCAGCAGGGAGAGGTTCCCCGTGCTGCAGGGGGTTTTCTGATGTTAATTAACTGGCCTTGAGTACACGCTGCCATCCTGTTCTGCACGTGTCCATCTCAGCTTCCAGCTGTTAGACTTCTCATCCTTTTCCCCCTTCATTTTTCCTCCTTGTGCTGCCGTGGCTCAGATGTTGCTCACATCTCACTGGCTTTCTGCCTTGTCCCAGGGGAGGGCTGCAGTTTGGGTGGGATGAGGAAGAGCGAACACATGCTGCTTCCATGCCAGCTGTAGGACTGGCCCCTGCAGTCTCAGTGTGATCAGGAGGAGGCCTTTTTTGCAGCCACCAGATATTTCGGAGGAGGAAAATTGGTGTGTTTTGCACAGCAAAAAGGGAAGAACCGCAAACACGTTCTGAGCATTTCTTGCCCCTGCTCTCCCCACTGTGGGGAGAGGAGAAAGGCTGGAGGTTGGCATGCTTGGGGCCAGAACGGACGGAGCAACTTTTAAGGAGGATTGGAAACGTGGCTGCAGCTCCCAGAAGGCAAGGTGAGCCTGTCCCCTGCTGTGGGGTGTTTGGGTGTGTGATGCTCCCCTAGCCCCACCACCTGGAGCAGTTCCTGTCCTGGTGTTGTGTCCTTCAGCTGGCTGCTGCCGGCTGCCCACAGCCCTCGGGAACACAGGAAACCATCTGTGACTGTGTCCCCTTCAGTGGCCCTCTCTGCAGATGGGTTGAAGGATTCAAGCATCAGGTCCGGACTCAGCAGAGCTCCAGGTTCACTTCCCATCACCTCCCAAGACCGAATTGGTCTGATCCTGCTCTGTTTTCAGCCTCCACCTCCCAACGCTCCCCTGACTCCCAGCAGGGACGACTCAGCCCGGCCAAACCTTGCTGGCCACAGGACCCGGGTCTGGACCCGGCTCTGCTGCACCCCAGGACCCTGTGGGTGTCCTTGCAAAGCTGCTGCTGCCCCGACCGCGGTCTGTCCCCGCGGGGGGACCCGGCAGAGGCCAGGGCTGGGGAGGGGACGATGCAGCCAGGGGAGGACCTGTCGCCGGTGGTGGTGAGTGACTGCGTGTGAACACGAACAAATCACCCTCCAGCTGAAGAGCCAGGCGGAGAGAGCTGGAGGCAGGGGAAGATTTATTTTTAACTCTGCGGAGTATTAAATAACATGCCCTGAAACGCATGTAAATGAGAGCTGGGGATCGAGCTGGGAGCGCGGGGGCTCAGGCCAGCCCTTCCCGGAGCCACCTGGGCAGCGACACCGCAGCGACACCGCGCCTCCGTCCCCTGGCTGGGGCTGCCCAGGCAGGACGTGCAGGCACTGGCAGTTAGTGCTTAATAGACCTTATTACAATCCTCAGAGGGTTTCTTGCTTTATTTGAACGTATGCCCAAGTGTCAGAGGGAAGAGAGACTCTTGGGGCTTAGCTGGTGGTGACAAGATAATAACTGCTTTTTTCCTGGCTCGTGTTTGTTTAAAAAAAATAAAGGAAGAGTGGAGTGCTGTGTTTTTTGTTTTTTTTTTTTTCCTAATTAGCAACCCAGGAACCTGCAGTGAAGCCAAGGAGGGGGCATCTCTTTCCCCCTGCCCCAAGTCCCTGGTTTTGTTGTGTTGGTGGGGCCTCCCAGTGACGCTGTGCTGGGAGGGGGAGCCCTGCCGCCTCCTCCCGCATCCCCGCCTCGTGCCCACCTCGTGCCTGGATGCGGCCGGCTGCTTCCACCCACCTCGGCCTCCAGGATGAGCGACGCTGCCAAGGCTCGCTGCTGGCTCCAGCTCTGCCTGAGGAGAGGAAAGGGAAGAGGAAAGCAGCTGATGGTGGACGGATCCACTCTGCAGCCGTGACCCAGATCAGGGAAATGATATGGATTAACACTAATCCCCCTGCCCCAAGGGGGCAGCCAGGGCAGAGCAAGCTCTGCAGTGGGGCCGGTTTGCTCTTAGGGCATCTGTTTTCCTAAAAACAGAACGGGAGAGCCCAGCGGTGCCACCTGAGCACGAGCAAATTCACTGCACAAGTGAGTGCCCCTCTCCTGCAACCCCTGGGGGGTCCCTGTGCCCATCCGAGTGCTGCAAGATAAATCTGTGCAGTGCTGGGGGCTTTGCTGGTCAACTAAACAGCCGACGCCAACAGAGGGTGAAGAGGGAGACGCAGGCGGCTGCAGATCTGAATTACTGCTGCCAATTACCATCTGCAATTAGGGCCCAGTTCCCTGCGTCAGGGAGGTGGGAGATGAATCGGAGCGTTTGCCCATACCCTGGCCCCTGGAGAGAGCCGAGAGTTGATTTAGGAGCGGCACCCACCTGCTGGTAATGGGACACGCGCTCAGCGAGCCATGACTATGGCCCCGTCCTAACAATTTGTGGATTTAATCTAATTTGCTGTGGGGGTTGGAAGGGTGGCGAGTTAATGGGGGTTCTCGCTGCTAACAGCCCCCAGAGGGGCACTTGGAGCCGAGCAGCTTTCACACTCTGCAGAGCCAAATCCCTGCACCAGCGAGCACGGCCACAGCCCCGCGCCACCTCCATGGAGGTGCAGCCCCAAGCCTTGGTGCTGGCCCCTGGGGACCCATGGGGCTGGAACTTCACGTGGGGCTGGCTGGGACACAACCATGGCAAATCCCTCCCGTGCAAAGGGCTTGCAGCTGGCTGAGCCCTGCGTGTGCAGGCATGCACACTCATGCAGGCACACATGTGCGTGCACACCCAGCCATGCACACCCGTGCACACACATACGGGCACTCGCAGATGGTTTCTCCACACCAGAGCATCATGAGCTGCGGGGCACTACAGCAGAAAGCCATTAAAGGCGTAATCCGGGCACGGAGAAAATTGTTTTCTTAAACAGGTTTATTCCTCCGAGGGACGTATTTGCTTGAGAGATTTCCTCTATAAATTAAATCTGTCCCATGATCCAGATAAACGGCTGCGAGCCCTGCTGCCTGCCTTTGCACGGCATGGCTCTCCCCAACCCTGTCCCCATCCCGTGTCCTCCTGCACAGGCACTCCTGGACAGAGACAGATGGGGCATCTGGAGCACCACAACATGTCCCAGATTGGGACAGGGGGCCGGATCCTGCACCGGGTGCTGCTGAGCCCTGCATTGGGCACGACCTGGGCACCCCCAGCAGGTCCTGGAGCAGCAGTGGCATGGAGCCACGGGCAGCCCCGAGCCTGCCGCCCCCTCTCCATCCCCACCTGCCTCACTAATTGCTGCCCTGTCTTTCCACCAGTGCTTTTCACACCTTTTCCCATTGCTGCTCAGAGGCTCATAATGAATTTTGATAGTTACAATACGCAAGTGATAATTTCTAAAAGAATGGAAAACAATTATTTGCTCTGTTGGGGGATTAGATGATATTTAGTCTCTATTTAATGGAAAACTAATTAAATTACATGAGAAACTGAATAGAATTTTTTTGTTAATTATGAATATTGCAAGCTACAAAGGCTAAATGATGATGGATTCTGTAATCTGCCGTGCTTTTAGCTAGACACTGAGATAAGATGACAACTGAGAAAGAATGGGAAGAATGCATTTTAATTTCTATATCGATTCAATAACAGCCGGCTGAACAATGATCCGTTAATGGTGATCTGCAGGAGCTGATGTTGACTGGCAGGCTGACGGGTAATTATGTTAAAACTGGGGAAACAATGGTTAAATAGATGTGCGTTTACTCCTGGAGGAGGCTGGGGAAGCTGCATTGCCCCGTGTGCTGAGCTTCCCTTGGGTTTGCCCCATCGTGTCCCTTCCCTTTGCCCAGGCAGGGTGGGGGATGTGCTTCTTCACCAATGCCCGGTGTCCCCTGGGGGGCCACATCGGGATTTGGGGCAGGGTGAAACGAGGAGGGAGTGGTTCAGGGTCTACGCCAGCTGCTGTGCTGGTATCTGTGCTGGAGGTGCAGCATCCTGAGCTCGATGCCCAGATTTGGGCTCTCCATCACAGGCAGCATCCCGGCCCCTGGTGCTGGAGCATCCCTGATCCATCCCACGACTGGGACATCCCTGATCCTGGGGCTGGAACATCTCCAATCCCATGGCTGGAACATCCCTGACCCCTTGGCTGGAATATCCACGATCCCTGGCTCTGTCCCAGCACCCATCTGGGACCCAGTTTCACACAAAGCCACCACCTGTGTCACACCTGCAGGGCTGCTCTGCCTCTCCATCCTCTGGTTAATTAGGGGCTGATTAGCATGGATCCAGGAGACCTTCAGCCCTTGAGTGTATGTATCATGGCTGCTCCACCAAATTTGAGCTGCCCACCAGCCATGGGAGGGATTTAGCCTGAGCAAAGTGGCAAGGGCAAACGCAGCCCCTGTTAAAGGCACCAGATTGTGGTTTTGGGGTGTTCCATCACTGCCCGCGCTGGCTCCAACCCTGACCCACAGTCCAGCTCTGCCGGGAGCAGCCAGGCAGGGGGGTGCCCAATCACCCACCCTGTTTAATTGTGTGTGACCTCTGCCTGCACAGCAGCGGCACGGAGATTTGCACGTGCTCACCCTGCACTGATTTGCATAATGGATGGAAATAAATATCCTCTCCCCGTCACCGTAACCCAGATAGATGGGTCCTCTTGGAAGATTTGTTTGCCAATAAACACACCAAAACGATCATTTCGGCTTGTTCCCAGAGACTGCTCGGCGCCGTAAATTCCTGCCCAAGTTGCTAAAAGATGCTCATGGGCACCGCTCGCCTTTGGCTCAGCTGCCAGGTCCTCGGGGCTGCCACAGCCCCTCTCCTGGGGACGATCCCAAGCCCTGGGCATGGATTTGATGTTTTTTTCCCCTAAATATTTGCTGGTCTGCTCGACCGCAAGTGCTGCTGCCTCTGTTCCCAGGGGCTATTTTTTGGCTGAGCTTGGAAATATTGAACAACTCTCATGCTGGACATGATTGCCTCGAATCCTGGTCCTGAGGCTCCCCGCAGCATTTCCTGCAGCCACCGAGCAGCCCTGGATGCAGCACCGGCATCCCAGCTGGGACAGGAAAGCAAAAGCTGCCAGTGTTGTGGTTTCTCTCTGTTCCAGATTTTTTTTGGGGGAGAAAGAAAACCAACACTTCCTCTGTTGGTTTTCTTGAACTAAAAATAGAAAATTTTAGTAAAAATACCAGTTAAATATCTAACATTTCTGTGTGCTCTGCTTAGATCCGTAGCAGATATATCTCTCTCTAGCAGAAGGGCTGCGGAGGATACAGGTGGTTTTTACTGAAAACATCCCACTTTGGTTGACGGCGAAGATTTCATGATTTCATGTGGGATTTCATCCCACCTGGCTCCTCATAGCCTGGGGAGGGAGAACTTGGCCAGGCTGGATTCTGCCCCACAGCCAGCTCCTGCCACAACAGGGATGCACCGAAGGAGACAACGACCCTGCGGGTGTCTTGGGGTCCTGGTCACCCTCGAAATGACTGTGCTGGCAGGGCAGAGCTGCTCATGTTTTCTTCCCTGCACTGGCATTATAAGCTGTCCTTTAGGCAGGTTGGGGTTGTATAATAAATGGAGAATATAAAGAAAAGACAAACAGCACCTGGGGTAGTGGTTCTGCTGCTGCTGCTGGTTTCCATTTCCACACCTCTCAGTCATGTTCCCAATTGCATCCCGCAGCTGAGCACCCCATGAGGTCTGCAGGGAGCCCCCGTGCTGGATCCCCACCACTGCACTGGGTATCCCAAAGGGCTGTGACGTGGGGCTGGGACCCCCGCAGCCAGCTTTGAGGGCAAGGACAGGGAGAAAAGCAGCAGCACGAGCTGCCGGCTGAGCCACGGGCAGCATCAGTGCAAGCCTGGCTCCAGCAGGCACAGGGATGCTAAAGCACCCTGGTGTCCTCCAGGTGTAAACAGGAACCCAAATCCAGCACCCAGTCCTGCCCAAGTTTACCCAAGAGCCTCCTAATACCTCTTTATTCCCTCCTTGCAACCCAAAGGATGCATTCCCAGGCCCTTCTGCAAATCCAGCGGCCGGTGCAGGTCTGGCCGGGCACCCCCTGCAGCAGAGCCAAGAGCCTGCAGACCCGGGCTGCGTTAGTGTGGGGCTGCTGCGCCCCTAATGAGCGGGCAGCTGAGCGCAGGCTGTCGTCTCCCGAGTGCCGCATTTCCATTTGAAAAAGCCAGCGATATTGAAAAAGAATGGCTTTCCACGAACAATGTGTCTTGTGTACATCAAAGCACTTATCTTCACAGCTTCCTCCCATCTCCATGAATGAATAATGTGACCCTGATTTAATTTCCTCCTAATATTTCCTCCATAATTTGCGTGTCATATGTTTTCTTTCTTTCCATGAAAAAAAAAAAAAAAAAAAAAAAAAAAAAAAAAAAAAGAAGCAAAGGGCTGCAGGTCCAGAGGCAGGGTGGCGGGTTGTGAGCAGAGCAAGTGACAAAATGTTCAGCCCTTCCCCACCCGCTCACAAATTAAGTTATCTGCTTGCCTTCTAGGGAAGCAGCTTGACATGGTATATTGACCTTTTTAATCTAAAATTGATTCTTCGCAAAACTCCACCTGGTCGAGAGCCAGGCAGGATCTCAGCACCATTGTGTTGGTTTTATCGCTTTCATTATTTTACATCAGTGCGTTTTGCCTTTCTCTCTTATTTACTTGAGCCTTCGCACCCTCGCAGTGACGGGGAGGGTTGAGCTGAGCACACTGGACTGGCAATTGCCAGCGAGATGCTACGAGGTGGTTGGGGCCTCATCATTTTTGATCCACAGGGTGAAACAGGTCCCTCTGCCCAGGTTCCTCCTTTGCTTAAATCCAGGAGCAGTTCCTGTGTTTCAAACACCCACCAGCTCTGACTGCTTTCAGACATCCCTCCTGGGCCCCCTGCTTAAGGGCATTGCTTTGTGAGCCCACCGAATTTTTGTAGTATGTATTTTACATTCACAGAAGCCAAGTGTTTTCTACAAACCCCATCCTTTGGCCATAAATGAGCCTCCCAGAATGCTCCTGAAAGCACGTGCCAGCACACTGCACCAGGGCAGAGAGAAATTCACACCACAGAGGATGACAAAAAAGCTCCAGGAGTAGAAGCAGGCTGGTCGCAGCAGTGCATGGGGATGTGTGCTCTGGCTGGGCCCTTCCAAACTTTGGATGGGTTGGGTTAGACCATGGCCAGACCTACACACACACACACACACAAATGCTCCTGCAAGGCTGTGGCCCATCAGATCCAGCACAGAGCTGCTCTGGTGTCTAAGCGTGCTCAGGGCTGGTTTAGTAGATGCTTTGCTATAAAAATCGGGGCTGAGGTTTACAAAAGCATGGAACTGAAAAGCAGTGAAGTGTTCCTAAGTCCTTCTGCTGGGTGGCATGTCTGGGGGAGGTTTCTCACACGCTGGAAAAGCACCATCCCAGTTTTTTCTCGGCAGATTTGCAGTCTCCGCTCCCCCAGAAGGTGTGCTGTGGAGAAAGAACAAAGACGAGCAGGGTGGATGGCTGTTAGGGGCCATACCCTGCAAGCTCTCCCTGCACCCACCTTCTTGCCCAAATCTTCCAGATTTGAGCCCTGTGGGAGCAGAGGCACAAAGCCAGATGGCTGCTGTCTGTCCAGGCAGAGGTCGCTCCCAGCCCTGGGAAGCCATGTGTGACCAAGGCTCTGCTGGGGGTTTCACGGGGGCTTTGCTCCCAGGGCCGAGCATCTGTCAACCCTGCAATCCCAGGCGCTGCCCCGGCACAGCCACCCCAGCGTGCCCCCAGAGGAGGTGGCTGTGGGGTCCCTGTGCTCCGTGTCCAGGCACCACCCCCCTGCAGACCACAAGGGACACAGGCTGAGGCAGAGCCGGGGGATGCGGATCACCAATCCTCCATCCCTTTCCATTTCCAAACCGGGATCTAACCCTGCAGGTCTCCCCCCACACACACACCTCAACCTTCCGCCCGGAGGAACCAATACAACAAAACCCCGCAATTAAAACCCCAAACTCCTGCCCGCTGACGACAGCCTGGCTCCAACAGGAGCCGCGCCCGCCGCCGGCTGCGGGGAGGCGGCCGCGCTCCCACCGCCCCCGGCCGCACGGAAGCCGCGAAGGGCTCGGCGCGGGGGCGGCGTGCCCGGCCGCACCGCCCCCCGCCCGGCCGCGCCGCCCGCCGGGCCCCGCTGGGAGCGCGGGGGGCCTCGCTCCGGTGGCCGCGTCCAGCCCTGCCCGCCGCGCCCCCCCCCCCCCCGCCCCCCCACGACCCCACCCGCCGCCGCCGCCGCCGCCTCCTCCCCGCCCGCCCCCGGGGCGCGGAGCGCGGCTGTGCGGGAGAGACAATAGAGGGGCCGGGCGGGCTCCGCGCAAAACTGCGCGCCCCGGGGATGGATGGCGAGGTGTGCGCGACCCCCGGGCCCCTGCGCCGGGGGATGGGGTTGTAGCGGGGAAACGGGGAGCGGGGCTCCGGGGAGGAAGGCGGGGAAGGGGGGCGATGCCCCTTGCTGAGCCCAGCCCGCCTCTGTGCTAACCTGGCAGGGTGCGGGAGGCGGCAGGGCTGCTGTGAAGAAAGTGCCGGGGCTGGCCGGAGGCTGGAGAGCGGGACATGTTGCTGGTGCCCCCCTGATGGTCGCCGGGTGGCGGTTCTGCTGGCGAAGGGGAGGCTGGTGAGAAGCTGGAGGAAGGCGACGCGCAGCCACGGTGGGGGAAATCCGAGGCTCCGGCTGGGAAACCATGGGGAGATGCAATGGGAGATGTACGCTGGTTGGATTCTGCTGCCTGCAGCTGGTAAGCCGAGGGGCCGTGCGCTCATCAGCATGCCGGGTTGTGCTTTGTGCGAAATGCTCGCTGTCACCGCTACCCGCTCCGTCTCGGCGGTGACCTTGCTGTGGGACCAGCTTGGGGATGCTTCAATGCGACCCAAAAAAAAAAAAAAAAGGCAAAGAGAAAAGAAATGTGACCCTCCTCCCCTGCTTCAATCCAGTGCTTGCTGGAGTTGCAGAAGAGGAGACGGATTTGAAACAGTTCCCAGTGCTGTCAGTGCCTGGGGATGTGTCTTGAGCAGGTGTGAGCTTTGTTTCCAGCTGCAATCTCTTCTCTCCGAGTTAGCTGCTGCGGGTGGCTTCCCATCCTGTGCTCAGCAGCTCCAGGGATGGTTCTTGGGGTGTGGGTCCCTTGCCTGAGATTTGGCAATAGTGAAACTTGGAGCCACAGCCGGCACTTTGCAAACTCCTGCTTTTGAGTGGGACCGGTCTGCTCGCGGGCTGGGGACACTCGCACGTTGGGGGAAGAGAGGACAGACAGGGTTCATTTGAAAGGGATCGGGGATATTTGCAATAATTGTGTGTCGTGCTTTCCACCGCCCGCAAATCCATCTTCATCAGGCTGGTGACAGAGGGCCAGCCGAAGGGAGCATGTGGGGCGTTCGGGGGGTTTCTGATAAAACCAGCAACCACGGAGGTTGCAATTAATTATCCAGGCGCTTTTCCAGGCAGGTGGTTTGTTGAACCTGGTAGTCAAGTGGCACCCGTGGAATTACATTGTCACCATTCAGCGACTGTTGGGGGGCTTAGCATTGCAAGGGAAACAGGGAGGGAATTGCTGAAATGTTGCCTGGCCAGCCCACGATGTCCCCATGGACTGGGGGGTGACCAGGCGGCAGAGCGCTGTGGATAGAGGCGGTGATGTGTGTGATGGAAACGGGCTCGGTGTCTGCTCTTGCGGAGAGCTTTGGAGATGATGGTGGCATCCTGCTGACAGGCAGTTTCTTCCCAGCGTCGCTCCCATTCATTTTTTATCTTTCAGAAGGCCATGGCCGTGGAGTTGTTCTGACCTTGCAAAAGGTGGGGAGCGGCTTTTCCTGGGGCTAAGGGATGCTTCAAAGCAAATTAGTGCTGGGGGAGCAGAGCATCATGCTGCAGGAATTGCCTTCTGTGCCCTGAAACTTCCCCGCTGCTGCGGTTTGGTCGGTGAAGTCTTGCTTTGCGCCTCGCTTCTGTTCCCGCTTATTCAGGATAAAAATGATGGGTGTTTCCTTGTGTGCGGGAGTTTCCTGGCTTTCGGTCACTTTTTCCTTCACTGCTCAACTCAACAAGAGTCTTGTTGGCATTTATTCTGCAGGGAAATACTCCAGCTCTGTAAAGAGAGGAGATTTTGATGCGTTTATTTTCGGAAATGAAACAAATCAGTGCGAGCTCCTAGGCTGGGAGAGCAGCTCCCGCACGCAACCGGGGAAACTTTGTGATGCAGCCTGAGGCTGGGCTTTCCACCCCATCCTCACCCTGTGTGTCCTAGTGCTGCTGCGGCTAGGACAGGCTCCAAAATTGTCTCTTTTTGGTGGCCCTTCCACCCCTGGGTACCCCCAACTCTCCCAGGTTGCACGATGCTCTCCAGGAGGGAGTCTGGGCAGAAACGCCATCCTGCTGTGGGACTAGGCCACCCTGCCTCATCCCAGCACCAGTGCAGGATGCGTGCTGCTGCTCAGGGCTCTGGGCAGGCTGCGGACCACGTGCATGCTCCAGCTGGAGCTCCTTGAGGTGGTGGTGACCACCACAGCACCCAGCCAGCCTCGTTGCTTGCTCTGGGCTACCAGAAGGCAGCAGCTTGAGCCCTGCTGGGCATGGGGAGGTGCCCCCGAGCACCCAGTGCTGAGGGGTGGCAGCAAGGTGGGGCCACGTTTATGTGGGGTTGGGGCTTGCAGCGGTGGCACAAGTCCTGGTCTCCTGGGGAGGAGAGGAGCCTGGAGGCCACGCACGGCAGAAGATGCTCCTCCGGGCGGGCTGCCACATGTGGTGGCAACCGAACCAGGCCGGGGGCTGGTTTGCTGTCCACAAGCTTCTGCCCAGCCCCGTGGCCATGAGCTGCAGCACCCCAGGCAGTGCATCCCAGCCCCTGTGATCACCCAGATAGCGCAAACGCTCCTTCACCGCCGCCTCGAAGCACGCGGTGAGCCAGGGCTGCAAGTGCCGGGTGTTTCCACTCCTGGGAGAGAAGAAATGCCAGCCATAGTTTGCCTCTATTTGCGATTTTCCAAGGAAAAGGCTAAGAAACCAGTGAGTCATTTACCAGACACGCAACGACAGCCTCAAGAGGGGCTGGCTGGAGATATTTATGATTATGAGATGAAATGAAATCAAAACTCTCTTTTTACGCCAACTATCCAGGAACAAGAGGCCACTTAATGCTGCTAGCATCAGGTCGGCTCGCCACACAGGAGTGGCTCTGCTGGGCTGGGGGCTGGGGGTTCGGCTGCTGCTGAAACCAGCCGTTCCCTGGGACGCCCGATGTTGTCGGGGGAATTTATGTTTTCTTTATGCGAGCAGTAAAGCTGCTGAGCTGGCCAGATGAAAAACAAACCTGCCATGCCCTTCGCCACCGCCAGCACATGGGAGCTGTGAGCTGCTCCTCTGGTTCATTCCGAAGCCTAACGGTGGCGGCTGGAGGTGGCAGCCCCGCTGTGTCGCCCTCCTCCCGGGGCTGCTTGGGTGCGGGTGTGGAGGCAGGGGGACGCCTCGTTGTTCGCCCCACTCCCACCACCCCTCAGCATCGCTCCGAAGTGTTTTGTTCTGTTCTTTGTTCCTCTCCTTTTCCTTTAATTGGCTGGGAAAGCAAAGCTCGGTTGATGCCTCCCGCCGGGCTGAGCCTGCCGGAGCTTGCCCAGACGGTGCTGTGCCGCGCCGTGCCATGGTGTGCCGTGCCGTGCCGTGCCATGCCAAGCAGTGCCATACTGTGCCGTGCCATGCAGTGCCATGCCGTGCTGTGCTGTGCCATGCCAGCACTGGCCTCCTTCCTCCTGCAGCCTCCTGGGGCCAGAGGTGCAGGCAGAGCAGGGACGTGTCTGTCCCATCCCACCTGTCCATCCCACTGAGGGGTTTTCCTATGTGCAAACCTCCAGGATACAACCCACAGTAACCGAGCCTGCACGAGGAGCTGGGAGAGAAGCTAACGAGTGACCCCAGGGCGTCGGCCTAACGAAGGATGGGTGAGGGCAGCTCATGGTCCCATCCGCTGCAGTCCCCCGCTCTGCCTTGTGCCATCCCTTTGGGACACCGCAGCCAACCCTCAGTGGGGTCGTCCCCACTTGTCCCCACTGCACCGCGCACCCCACAGGCACACACCCACTGCTGGCACCAGCTCCATCGCCGCTGAGAGCCTCCGATGGCCACGGGCATCTTTTGTCCTTGCGTGGTTGCCGTCGTGCCCGAGCCCGTGCTTGGGGCCAGCGCGAGAGAAGCGGGACTGGAGCTGCCCCCACCACCAGGGGTGGGGGGAATGGAGCCCGGGCTGAACTCTGGATGTGGGTTTTCAATTACACAATTAAATGCACAATTAGGTATAATTACCAGTGCTCAGAAGCCGCGACTGTTCATAATAGGCATGTAATCTACTGCAGTCACTGTTTATACTGCTCAGCTCTGCTCCCTAATGATTATGGAAAGCTTTCACATTTGCATGGTTGCCATGGAAATTGGGTTCGGGGCTGACAGAGGCATCACGGATGGAGGACCCCACGGCTCCCCGCGCCCCTTCACCACGGGCCGGGCATGGTGGGTGCGTGCCCAGGGGATGCTGCGAGGGCCGGGGGTGCTGCAGGGCAGCAGGACCTGAAGGGGAGGGATGGGGATGTTCCAGGGTGGGCAGCACCGAGGGGATCCGGCGATGACATGTGCGTGTGTCAGAGGTCCGCGTGTGTCCGGGCAGGTGCAGAAACCCCAACCCAACTTGTCACCAACCTGTGCGGCCACCCCGGGAGCCGAGGTAGGGAGCATGGGTGCGGGTGGCCACGGAGAAGCTTCCCAGCATGGCGAGATGTCCGCGTGCATGAACATCCTCTGTTGTGCACACGTGTGCCTGCATTATTCATACAAAGAGCTGTGCTTGACAGTCTGCTATAAAGGTTTATTGGCGTGCGTTTGGGAAGGAATGGTGTTACAGCTCTCAATTAAAACCGCTATTAAAGCGCAGTATGTCTAAATTTGCAGGGCTAGCTAATGTGCACCCAAGAGTATTAAAGGGACCGCTGGAAGATCTCTCTAAATCATTAATGCTGATCCGCAACAAAGCTGGGAGCAATGGGAACCGTTCAGAGGGCTGGAAATAAATGTCTTGGAGGGCTGGGGTGGAGAAAAAATGACTGGGGTGAGCCAGAAAGCCGTGGGCAGCCTGGCTTGACGTGAAGACCTGCGAAAGCACAGGAAGGAGAGGCTGATGCATGATGTGATCAGCAAAGCCGAAAAGACGGTGGCGTAATTGATGTCTCGGAAAATGAGCCTTGTCCAACAAAACTTGCTCTTGTTTCTCAATGAGCTCATGAGTTTGGCTGATAAAAGTAACGGCGTTGACATAATAGTACTTAGATGCCGATAAGCGATTTGATTTAGCCCCGCGTGGCTTTCTGTTAGAAAAAAATTAGCGCTATAAAAAATCAATGCAGCCGGGATCAGGGGATGGAAGCTGGGGAAGCATCAGCGTGCGCTGGGGCTTGACTTGGAGGGGCTGCGTGCTGAGCTGGGGACCCTTCAGCACCCGTTTCGGTGCCATGGTAGAAGGCACAGAAGCACTGCTGGAGGAGGCAGCGACTCTGCCCCTCTCCATTGGGCTGCTCTGGACTTGGCTCCGTGCACCCATCCTGGTGGCTTTGGCTGGGACGTCCCCGCGGTGACAAGCGGAAGCGGTGACACATGCCCGGGGCTTTCACTGGCTACGGAGCGAAGCGGGAGCCCGAGGCTCCCGGATCAATAAACATCTTGGCCGGGCTCCTGGCTGCTTTGTTTATTTGCAAGCTCTGAACTCTGCCTCTGGCTGAGCTCCGGGCCGGGAGATAATCACCGTGTGGGGAAGTAATACCTCAGTCCGGGCCTACTTGGTGTAATTTGGGCTAGAAATCCTATTTTCCAGCAGACACTGGTGTGCCAGAGAGGGGCCTCGCCCTGCCCAGGTGAGGTGTTTCAGGAGAGTGAAGCTTCCTGGTGGTGGGGTGGGCTGGTGTCGGGGTGGTGAGGGGGCAGGGGTGACGATGTCCCCGTGGGGAAGGGGGGGACTCCCTCCCCCAGCCTGTGCCCCTCTGGCACTGCTGCACCCCAATGTTTTCCCCTGGGAGGGAGGCAGGGGCTCCTCTGCATGGGTTTCTCAGATGAGCAGAGGATTGCTGCACAGGAGGAACTGTGGGGGCTCAATAATTGAGAAGGATTTGGGGATCAGACGCTTCAAAACTCATTGCCATGAAATTCCAGCACTCCATAACCATGGGATGGGAAAGCTACTGGTAAAAAACAGCCTGTGGGGTCTTAGTGGGAAATTAGGGGACAGCCACCAGTGAACTCACATCCTATCCATGGGCCATTCCATGGCTCAGGTCCCTATTTAGGACCCAGAGCCAGTGCTGAGCCCATGGCACTGCCATCCCGCCTCACCAAGTGCTGGCACAGCAGCGAGCTGCGGGCTGTGGTCGCTGGGAGGATGCTGGGCTTGGGCAACAGCACCCAGCATCCTCCCAGCCTTGTGCCAATGGTCCATGGTGGGAAATAGGGCTGGAAAAGGGCTCTGTGACCCCACAGGCACCGCGTGCCACCCCTGGGAGCAGGATCCTGCCAGCATCGCCTCCCTCCAGCGAGCAGGGCTGGGCACACATGGGTGCTGCAGCCATCGCTGGGTACATCTTTATGGAAAGGGGAGAAAAACACCAGAAACAGGCAGCAGAGAGGAAAGAGGCACAAAAGCGTGACGTTCCCATCAGTGCCGGCCGCACGTCTGATAGCTCCTCCAGCGCCGGCCGGCAGATGCAGGTTATTGCGTATTGATCGCTGCGGCGCCCGGCCAGGCAGCGCTGCAGGCACCGGGGACGGCCTCATCCTGGTGACATGGGCTGCATCCCCATCCCCTGTCCCCTGGGGTGGCCGGGGACATCCTTGTCCCCATCACAGCACGGAGCTGGGGGTGGGTTTTGGCTGGAGGGGATGTGTCGGGGGTTTAGCGTCTCCTGGGAAGAGGCTGAGTTGTCTGGGGACAAAACCTCCCAACCCGGCAGGATGCTTGGAGGTAGGATGGTGTGGGATGGGACTGCTGGCATCTTCTCTCCCTGTCCTGCAGGTGACTATTCATTTCAATTTTCAAAATCTGTATGTAACAGCCTGGAAAAAATGGAAAGGAAAAGTTGGCACAGAGCAGCCCGATCATATTTAAACAGGACATTAAACCCCAAGTGTTTTATTAATAAGATTAATAACCACTTGGATGTGGTTGGCTGGGAAATTTCACACATTTTTCGCTTTTCACTCTGTGGCAGAAGGAGATTTGGGGGAGAAAAGGCCAATTGCCCATCAGCCTGCACCTGGGCAGAGGCTGCGGTGCAGGACGCAGCACTCCCTGCGGAGATACCCAAAGCCCCACAGCTTTAGGTGATTGTGGGTGCCCTTGGGATCCCACACCACACGATTTGCCTTATTATTCAGGATTATTATATTTTCCCAGCGGGCGCATGGTGCTGCAGGCACAGCAAATCTTGCTGGGGTGAGGTTTCCCTGTGCTCCACCAGGGACCCAATGCTGGGAGCCCCAAGGGATGCGGGGCTGTGTCGGGGTGCCCAGCACAGGGGCAGCACATCCCGGTGGTGCCGAGGGGGTTTTAGCAAACAGGAGCTTCAGGAGAGGGCTGAAGGAGGGTGGATTTTGAGGGGTGAATGCCAGAGGTGCTCTGATGCCCCGAGGAACCAGAGGGGTATTTGAGGGGTGTCAGGTTGAGACCCCACACAAGGTCATCCCTGTGCAGAGATGCTCCGGGCAGTTTCTGTCACCATTTCTCCTGTCACTGGGCGGTGTCCCAGCACCCTCCTCATCCTCACTGCCCACCCCGTGTCTCATCCAAGCAGAGCACACAGCCGCTGTGCCTGGCCCAGGTCACTGTCATGCACAAGGGACACAACCCGAGGCAGGGCAAGGACCAAGGTCGGAGTGCTGACCTCCTGTTTGGCTCTCAAGGCTAATTGCCTTGATTAGGGCTAATTAGTGCTCTGGGCCAGTCTGGTCTCTTCAATCAATAGTGCATCCCTTCCCCGCTGCACGTGCGCAGGGCAGAGCCAGGAGCACAGCCTGGGGACACCGAAAGGAGCCGGTGCGGTGGTTTGGTCTCCTGCTGGGGAAGGAAACACAAAAAGCTTTGGGGGAAGGGATTTGGGAAGTGATGGGGCTGGGGCATGGTCTCCCCATCCCCTTTTGTGGCTGGGGGCTGCAGGGAGCTGTGGACATGTCACCCTGGGGCTGGGGCACTGCCTGATACCTCGTCCCCTGGGCATGCTCCTGTGGTCCCGTGGGGACACCAAGGCCCTTCCCTTTTCCTTTTTTTTTTTTTCCTTTTCTTTTTCCTTCTTCCCTTTCTCCCCATTTAGGCCCAAAACCTGGCCCCAGCCCCTTCCCCACAGCCCGAGGGGGCTCACCAGCATCCAATCTGTGCCTCCATACCCCCCTCTGCTCCTGTCCCCTCCTGTCCCCCCAAAACCACTGCACCCAGCCCATCGCTGGGCAGTTACCAAACCCCCAGCAGCCCACCTGACTCCCCCAGTGATGCCATCCCTCCCATCCCATTTTTGTCCATCCTGGCCCATTTTTATCCATACCAGCCCGTTTTTGTCCATCCTGACCCATTTTTGCAGTTTCTGGCTCAATTTCCCCCCCCCAGAGCAGCAGGGGGCAGTGGGAGTGCTGCGGGGGGCACATCCCCAGGGCAGCTGCAGGGATGGGGATGGCACCGAGCCCCCACACCGGGGCAGGGACCGAGGGCACCCTGGGAGCAGCGGGGTTGGTTTGGGATCAGCGCCGGGGCTTTTTACCCGCCTGGGAATTCGCAGCACGTCCCTGACTCGGTGACTCCAAACACGGATTTAATTTGGCAGCAGGAGGCTGTTATTGTTACGGCCCGCTCAATAAATACCAATTGATTATTAAAGGCTTTTTTTTTTTTTCCTTTTTTTTCCCCTGAAGCTCACCACTGGTGAGGTCCCCTCCAGCCCTGGGGGAGCGCGTCCCCATCCCCTCCTTGTCCCCTCATCGTCATCCCTAGGGCCGTCGGCTCTCCTCGGGCTGTGTCTCTTGCACCCGCCCTGGCTGGCTCCCGGCCCCAATTATTTTTAATTCGAGCACCCGAACAAAAGGCTGCGCAGAGGCGGCGAGCTTGGGGCACCCTGGGGAGGCGGCACTCGCCAGACAAAGCAAAGCAAGCCCTAAGGATGGGCATCGCCCGCATCCCCTCCCCACCATGAATTATCCATGGGCCGCATCCTCCCTGCAATTAGCGCTGTCGTTAATGGGGCTGGGGACCCCAAGGAGTAAGAGGTGGAGCTGGGTGCTGCTGGGTGCTGAGCGGGGACAGCCCCGTTTCCCATTTGTGGGGACCCCAGTCTTGTTGTCAGGCCATCTGTGCTGTCCTGATGGGTTTTCCCCTGAATTTGTACGTGGAAATCCTCATGGGGAAGCACCAAAAGGGCGATGGCTTAGGGCAGAGGCACGCTTTGGGTGCAGAAGTTGGGGCAGCATGCACGTCCCAGCTGGCAACTCCATCCCAGGTGGCTTCGGGGGGAAGAAACTCTTTTTTTTGGAGAAAAAAAAAAGCCATCCCTATGGCCTCTTGAAGTGGCATTCAGCCTGGCATGGAGGACAGCCCCGTATCCCCATCAGACGTGGGTGGCTGAGGTCTTGCTGTTTGGGGTGCTCGGGGCGGGTTCAGCCCCAACACCCACAGCACCTCGGTGCCAGCCTAATGCGGTGGGCATGAAAAGAGGAATAACCGATTAATAAAAGCAATTTTTATGGATGTTTAAGAAGTCTCTAATGAGCTCCCATCCACTGCAGCTGCTAATCGCTGTGTTTAATAATGTGCTGGTGGTCACGGCGCGCTCTGCTAAGGCGCCTTATTAAATCCTCGCCGTGATGAATGGGAAAGGTGGCAGCATGCTTAACTGCAATTGTTATTTTGCTAACGTGCAGCAATTGTTGGAAATATGAAGGGCTTCAGTTCTATTAGGGCTGCACATCCATACATGCGTGCCCATTTGTTTCCAGCTTTTGTGCCTCTCCAGCACTGATATTCCTGCCGGCGTGGGAAGATGGGTTTTGGGCTGTTGGGTTTTCAATAAATGGGATTGCTATTAAATTCCTAAATAGTAACGGCAGCGCTAATGATGTCCTGCACAGCCCGTTGCTCCTTAAAGCACCCCAAAAGAGCCTTGTGGCTGCTTGGGGGAGCCCCCAGCAGCCGAGCTCTGGCTCTGGTCCTCGTGCTGCCGTGTCCGCAGCCACTTCCCACCGCGTGCTGCTTTCTCATTCCGCCCCTGGGAAGATTTATGGAGCCACCAGCGCCGCGTCTCCCTGCCGGGCCCATCCGTCTCCCCGGCTGACAATAACTCGCCTTTAATATGTGCATATGAAACCCGTAACCGCTGTCACTCCCCGTCCTAAGTGGCTCGAATTAGAGGCTTGAAAAACGAGGGCAAGCGGCCGAGGCGGTGGCTGGGCACCCAGCAGGTGGGAGGAGAGGGAGGGCAGCTCCTAAAGGTGCTGGGGTGGGTGCTGAAGGATGGGGCTGGTGGATGGAAGGGCTGGGGGGACGCCTGTGTGCCGTCCGTGATGGGACAGTGAGGATGGATGGGGTTTTGGGGAGTGTTTCTAGGTCAGGGTGGGCCCTCCACCCAGCGCACCCATGGGTGCCATCTCCGCGCACCCCTCCAGCCCCTCATCCCCGATGTGGGAAAGGGCTCCGGGAGCATCCCCCCCGGCAGGCGGCTCTGCCCTGCCATTAAAACCAATATTTGGGAGCCACGCGCGGCTTCGCCTCCCCAGCGGCCGCCTCCGGCTGCTCCTTTGGCGGCGGCGATGCTCCGGGGGATTATTTTTGCTCCCCGGTTCATTAGCGCGGTTGTTACCAGGCAGATTCCTCGCCCGATTTTCTTTGCAGCCTGCAGGTCGTGGGAGGAGGGACTGCCGGTTTCCATAGCAATACGGTTGGCTTTAATCAGTATTTCTTTCCTGGGAGAATTGATTACGAAAGGTGTCACTAAATAAGTCAGTAAATTGGATTTTTTTTCCCTTTCTCTTTTCGCCCCTCTCCTCTATCAGATTATATTAGCAGCGTCTTTGAGTCGCTGTTCGAGATCCGGGGGAAATTACCTCTTGCTTCTTGCAGATGTTGGACTAAAGAACTTAACCAGAAGAATTAGCATCGAAATTGCCTGCGGCTTAATCCTTGTCCAAACGGTGCCTTTTATTGGGAGCCAGGAGCCAGCAGCAAATCTCGCCCTCGCCCCGGGCTTGGCTCTCAAGCTGTGTCACCCTGAGCCCTCCCGTCCCTGCCGGGGCAGGAGTGGGGGGGTTGCAAGTTTTTGGAGGTTGGTCTCACCCCAGAATTTAATATTTAGGGATTTGGGTTCCCTGTCTCTCTCCTATCTTCCCACCTCACTTGCTGTCCCCATGCATCCCCCAGATTTAAGCTGCAGGAGCTCCCTAAGGCCACCAGCACCTCTGGCTAGAGCCACCTCGCTGTCACCTCCTCGTGGGTGTCCCCTATATTGCATTAATGCAAGAACACAACTTTCTATATTCTGTAATATAATTTAGCATTTTGATTCTACAAACAGTCTGCCAGGCTCCCCCGTGCCCTTCAGGTGCAGGGTGCATCCCTTGGGCTGCCCTGGGACAGCCGTGCTCTGGCGGAGGTGCCCACGTCCCCGGTGTCACCGCTGGGGACATGGAGGAGCTGGGCTGGGACAGGGACACGGCTCCGCTCGGCATCCCCAGACCCACGGGGAAAGCCTCCTCCTCCACGCACTCCCCCATTTACTAGGGATTTTTTTTAGGGGGTGTTGCTATGTTTTAATTAATTCTCAGCCTCCAAGTGTCCATGCTGCTAATGTGCTTTCTGCTGTGAGTCTTCGGTTTAATCATCAGCCGTGGCTCATTGTATCTAATTGAGGTGCTTGATTAATCACAGTTTTATTTGTCTGAAAGCGTGTTTGTTTGGAGCTGGCATTTGCAGGAAGGCGTTTGCCAACGTTTCCGTGCCCTGGCCCAGCAGCCGCCCTCAGCTGGGTGCCGGTGCCTTGGTCTGGTGTCACTGCCACGTGTCCTGCTGGCAGGGACAGCGACATGGGGACATCTCCCTGGGGGCTTCTACAGGGCTGGGGGAGCTGTGGGTACCTCCAAGGCTGAGCTGGGGACTGGGGAACTGTGTTGGACTGGGGCTGGGGGGTTTGTTTGTGGGATGGGATGGGACGGGGTAGGGTAGGGTGGGATGGCCATAGCCATGGCCATTGCCCAGGTCTTCTCTTCCCTTGATTTCTCCTCTTGGTCTAACTTAGGCTACAAGTAGTAATTCAGAAAGGTTCAGCCCAAGTCCCTTCCCAGGCCACCCAGTCGTCCCCCCCAGTGCTTCCGTGGGTTTGCAGCCAGGAGCTGCTCTCAGCCTGGTATCTGCCTTTCTCCAGGCTTCCGATCATCTGCCATCCCGTGCCTCAGTTTCCCCATTAGCCTGGCAGTGAGGATGAGACGAATCAGCCCCTCCTGGCGGTGCTGGTGGCCCTGGCTGCTCAGCTCCACCAAAGGCTCGGTCACCAAAAATCGCTTGCTGTTCCCATTAGCTGGATGTTAACGAAAGGAGCTCTTCAATTGCCACAGCTCAAGAAAGGGACAGCAACTGGAGCAAAGTGGCAATGCCAGGGCATGGGGTTGTGAGGACATCCATCCTGCCCCAAAGAGATGGTGGCATTGTCATTTGTCACTGTGCTCCTTGGCAAAGCCCAGCCACCCTCTGCAAACGCTTCTCAGTGTGATGCTGAGCAGAGCAGGACTCAACCCATTTCCCAGGTGGGTAAACTGAGGCACAGCAGCTCTGGGGCAGGTCTGGCCCATTGCCTGTGTCCCTGCTCCATCCCCTGTGCCCATCCTTCCCCAGGACCCTGATGCCAACCCAAGGCATGGGGCCACCCCCCCTGTCGTCCTCAGTGGAGGGACCCTGGGGACCATTCTGAAGCCATTTGTGGGGACAATTAAAGCAGCCCATGAAATGCTTTGTCAGATGGAGCCTGTCTGCAGGAGGGTGTCAGCTGGGAGGCAACTTCTGGTGGGGAAGTGTGGGAATGAATCACTTTGACTTCCTTGTCTTTCTGTCAGCGGCAGTAAAAAAAAAAAAAAAAAAAAAAAAAAAACACCAAAGTCTCATCTCAGCCTTATTGCTCCGGTTCAGCATTTATATAACAGTAAAAATAATAGATGCAATATTGTATCTCCAGCCTGTGCGCAGTATAAGTAGTATTTGAATGTGCTCTGAGCCTCCGTATGAGCTGGCTGCCACCATCGGATGCGCGGAGGTTTCCAGAAGAGCTCAAACAGCTCCTCGTGGGTGGGATGGGGCTGCTTGGGAAGAGCCCTGGTACACGATGGGACCCCCACCACCCTGCTTTTGGGTTGCAGAGAGGATGCTCAGCCGGCTTGTCCCTTGCTGGAGCGCCTGGGGCTCCTCGCAGCGCAGGGCAGGGTGACGGCAGGGACCGCTGCGGGGACGCGGGGTGACGCACGTCGAGCGTGAAGGCAGCAGGAGCCTGGTGGGTCTGGGTGCGCACAGGGCTGTTGGGGTGCTGCTGGCTCGGAGGTCTGGGGACTTGGGGGTGTCTCCTGCCCCGTGGGTCCCACCTCGGCTTACCCCGAGGAACCAAGCCCATTGCCTGTGGTGTTACAGCCCGGGCAGGGATTTGGGGACCCTGGTGTGAGCTGCTTGAGATGCTCGTCCCCCCATCAGGCATCTCCATGCTCTGCCTCAGTTTCCTTTCCCTAAACTGGAGCCAAACCCCAAAAATGGGAGGGTGCTGGCTGTAAGCTGCCTTGTGCAGCACTTGGTGACTTTTGGACTACTTTGGGGGGACACCCGTGGGCTGGCACCACCAGCTGCCACCGGGCTGCATCCCCCGGGCTGCTAGAGCTGGGGACAGATTTGGGAAGGGGCCGGGGGGGCCGGGGCCGGGGGGTGCCCTGGGACGGGGCTGATGCTCGCGGTGGGGGCACCCATGGGTGCCGGGGTCGCATCCTGCCCACGTGCCGGGCTCCTGGGGCGCGGCGTCTAGACAGCCGGGGCTGCTGCTGCGTTCCCATGGCAACGCGGCCGGATGCGGCGGCCGGAAAAATTAAAGAAATAACGGGGAGGAAAAAATGGCAAGAGACAGCCAGGGCCGCCCGGGGCTCGGCAGGTGATGGGGAGCCCCGGGGGGGACCCCAAAGCTCTGCCTGTCCCCCCACTATCTCATCCCATTGATCGGGGATGCGAATCCAGCAGTGCTGGGATTTAGGGGCAGAGAGGTCCCAGCAGGGGCTTTGCTGGGGTAACAACACCTGCAGAGTCTGGAAAAAAAAAAAAAAAAAACAACCCCACTTTCTTCAACCTCGCTGCACAACCACCAGCAAAAGACCCGATTTGTACCTTTTTCACCCCCTTTGTGCCCACTTTGTGCCCGTGATGCGGTGGGGCTGCAGCTCGGCCCTGGGGCCGCATCCAGCCCATCGCCGCCCGCTGCGTGGGGGCCCGGCGCTGGCTCCTTTAATTTATTTTCATCTGCGCCGCCGCCTGCGATTTCACGAAGGATTTTGCAAGTTGGAAGTAGGTCAAGAACTTGTTTCCAAGTCATTAAATGAAGTCCCTGGGTTCGCAGCGGTGTTTGCACCTCGTTAATAGTCAATTCGCTCGCTTGCCATTAATTTAAATCGCAGCCAATTTCCCTAAGTGGAGATGTGCGGCTCCTGGGGGTGGGTGCGGTGCTGGGGGTGCCCAGCGCAGGGTGCTGGGCAGGATCCGGCCCAGGCTCCATCCGTGGGTCGGTCCCACGCACTCCGGTCACCCCAGCACCGCTCAGCACCCGCCTGGGGACACCCAGTGCCACCACCTTCCCGGGGGCTCCAGCAAATCTCCCTTCCCGCAGGACACCCCACTGCCAGGTCGGATCCTGCCCCATATCTCTGACCAAAGGGGTTCCCACCGGGCCCCAGGATTTCTTGCAAAACCTCCCAGAAACGGGGCATTTCTGGCAGCGAGCAGCCGCGGCCGGCGCGGGCTCAGCAGGGAGCTGCGCTCGCAGCATCTTTGGCCGCGGCAGAAGGGAATCTGCGATGGAAAAAATCTATTCAAATGCAGCTAAATGAAAGTAAATCCCTGGTGAGCCCCCGGCATATGGTGTTCAGAAGGAAATAGCCCGGCTGAAGGATAATGGCCCGTCGGGGGGCAATGAATCCGCGCTCGGCTCCTGCCACGCCGCAGGGACGGGACGGGTGGATTTAAGCTCGCTGCATTGTGCGCGGGGCTTTCGGCCGGGATTTGTGCCCCGGCGCCCAGATGCTGCTGCTGACATCGAGCTCGGTGCCGCTGAGCACGGCAGGAGGCCCGGGGGCCGCATCCTGCTCCCCTGCCAGCCCTGGCCTCGCTGCAGCCCCCGGCAGCTGAGCTGCACGTTGTCGCCTTGCCAAGAATCGTGTTGGGATCGTTGATCCTTGGTGCTGAGTTGGGGTTAAAAATCCCCCCTGCAGCATCTCATGTTTGGGGTTTCATCCTCTGCCCTATCTCTCCCCATGGGCTCTGGGCTGTGTGGGTCTCCAGGACCCCTGGGGATGGCGAGCTGGGACGTGGGCAGCACCCAGACCTGAGCCCTCCTGGAGGGTCCCCATGGGCTGTCCCCAGGGGTCCAACGCCAGTGCACGGAGCCCAGCACCTGGGAGGGGCTCAGCATCCCTTGGCAGTCCCAGCACTGGGGCTGGAGCCCCCATCACCTGGCTGGTGACACTGCTGCCATGCTGTAGGGGACAAATGCCAGCAGCAGGCACCAGTGATGTCCCTCCCCAGTCTCCCACTGTGCCTGGCTGGCACAGGATGCCATACTGGGATGCTGAACTGGGATGCTGTAATGGGTTCCATAGTAGGACGCTGCACTGGGATGCCATACCAGGATGCTGTACTGGGTGCCATACTGGGATGCCATGCTGGGATGTCCAGCTGCTTCCCAGTCTGTGCTCAGCCCAAAAGCAGGTGGCTGAAGGCAGAGGCCACAGCAGCTCGTCCTGTCCCACACTGAAGGACCGTGCTGGCTGCCTTTCTCAGCTGCTTTTCCCCCTGCTGCTTGCTCAGCTTTTGATGAGAAATTTGTGGCACAACAAGGGAACCGCGGACACCGAGGCGCGGGGGACATTTGGGGACCAGGGAGCAGGGGAGGTGTTGCTCCCACTCCAAGCACTGTGCATGAGTGTACATTGTCCTGCTCCAGATTTGGGGATTTTGAGCCTCCAGAAGAACCAAGCAGCTCTGCTGCAAGGGGCCAGGGTGGAATTCAGGCAGCCGGAGGTAGAGACTGGGAAAAACAGGGGAAAAAAATGGGATTTCCCCCTGCCCAACCACTAAAATCACCATTTTCCTGCTGCTGCTTCCCTGGGGAAGTTGCTGGGCTCTGCTGCTGACATTTGGAGCCGGGAGGAAACCTGCCCGTCGCACTTCAGAGGGTTTCAACAAAGCCATGCTGGCAGGTGAAGGGAGTGTTTTCCTCCTGATATTTCCCAGAGGGGGGCAAGAAAAGACACAAAGAGTTTTCGTTCAAGAAGGTGACGTTTCCCCTGCCCCCCCCCCTCCCCCCGAAAGCATTCTGCTTATGAAAAACACCTAAAACTGTTGTTCTGTAGCAAAACTGCCCACGTAAGAAAGAGTGAGCAGGATGAGCCCAGGGCAGGGAAGGACGTGTGGTGGCCTGGTCAGGGCTGTCCCCACTGTGCAGAACCCGAGGAACCACCACAGGAAAACGGGCTGGGAAATCATCACCTGCAGTGTGCCCAGCATCCACACACAGCTCCACAGCTTTGTGGGGGGACAAGGGAGACGCAGCGACTGCGGTGATTTTTGGGGTGTCTGGCCTCATCCTTATCACTGACCCATGGGGATGCTCAGGAGCGAGCAGGAGGGAGGGACTGGAGGGATTGTTCCCCCCCCAGCTCCCCTGTGGCTATGGGGAGGTGGAGGGGAGCCTCCCCCAGCCTCAGCGTGTTTTTTTCCATCACGGGAGCTTGCTCCCATCTCTCTCCACTGGTTAATTATTGAGGCTTTGGGGGCTGCGATAATATATTTATGCATCTGTGTCAGCAAACGTGTCAGCCCCATCGCAGCTGAGGCGAGAGGATGGAGCGCGGGGGGGTCTGCAGCCACGCAGCGTCCCCGGGGGAGGACGAGGGGAAATAAGGCAGGCGCTGCGGGGTCCTCACTACACGCGGGTCCTGGGGTCGTTGTGTCCACCCACGGCCACATCCTCTGGCCACTGCCTCTCTCGGTGGTAATTAAGTGGTTTTGGACAGGGCTCTGAGAGCCATTAGCTGTGACAGTTGTGATGGGAGGGTCGGCTGCCGCGTCCTGCTGCCTCCACCCCGTAAACCCCAGGCAGGGTCTGCGCAGGGGGGTTGGGGCCGTGGTGGCTCCTGGTGACACCAGGACAAGGGGCAGCCCCCAGCTCTGTTGTCACCCTGTAGACATGGTGTTTCAAAGAGGACCACGTGTGGGCGATGCTCTTCTCCATTTGCCCCTGGTCCTTGTGCCACCGGGCAGAAAAGAGCCCCACGTCTCCTGCCACAGCCCTGCAAAAGCCACCAAAGTCCTGCAGCCCCCCGGCCACTGTCACCAGGGCCATTATTATTTTATCTTGAACCCACAGGGGTGGAAGCAATAAGAGAACAAAAATTGCAGCTGCAGGGCAGGAAGGTTTCTGGTTTGGGAGGTCTCGGATGCAGGAGGGATTTGGGGATTTGCAGCTGTGAAACCTCCAGGCTGTGAAATCTGGCGCGGGTGCGCACAAATTGTTTGGTGAGTTGGGTCCGCGCAGCCCTGCCCATGCTGCCAGAGCAGAGCTCATCTCTGAGCCCTTGCCTCATGGTTTACTTAGTGCAGGCTGCGAGCAAAGGGCTGGGAAAACTCATCCACGTATTGTCACAGGGCACAGCGGAGCGATGGTGCCACAGCCAAGGGGTAATGTGGGGACAGCAGCAATGGGAAGCTCCTTCCCTCTTGAATTTGGTGTCAGCCCACTAAAAAATCACATTTTGCTCCAGCTCTGGCTCCTTGGGCTCTGTGTCTGGCCAAGCCTTATCCTTAATGTCCCCAGGGCACCTCCCCAAGCTCTAACCGAGCCCAGCCACTTTGGCTCCTTGATTACAATTAAATCTTTGTGGGGACCACGTTTCAATTAGCAGGACTCTGGCGTGTGCCTGTGCCCAGCTAATTGGTATGATTTGCTGCAAAGGGAACTTTTGGGCTGATCGATGAACTAGAGAGTGTTTAATTAAGAGGGAGCCCTAAAACTCGTTGCATTGATCAGCTGCAGGATTATCTTAATTAGCAGTGGGCCAGTGCGGGGCTGCCCAGCCCCACAGCCCCAAGAGCATCACCTGCAATGTGGGAGCAGAAATAAAGAGGGGAGCAGGGTGCTAATGAGGGTGGGTGGTTAATGGGGTGTTATTAGCGTGGAAATTGGTACCTGGGACCCAAGGAGGACAGTATGGGGAAGCTGTGCTGAGTTTTGGGGGTTGGAGGCTGCTCAGGTTCCTTAGAGGCTTCTCGCAGGGCACACCAAGGGCTGGCAGAGCTGCTCCCTGCCTTTAAGGCAATGCAGAGCCCTGCAGATGGGCTTCCTGATTGCCCTCGCCTTGCTTGGGGCCACCTTTCTTGAATTATTGCCCAAAATTGTGTAACCACATCTTCCTCTTTGCCTGGAGATGTGGCACTGGGTGTCTTGGAGTTTGCTCCTGAAGGATGGGGAGAGGATGCTCTGGGTGCTGGAGCAGCCCGTTGAGTGCTCACTGCAACATCTCCACGTTTCCTCTTTGTCTCCTTATTTTCCTCTGCTTTAAGCAGGACTCACCAGGGCTGAAAGATGCAGGATTTGCTCTTAGTGCTGAGGGAATGAGCTCAAAGAAGGGTGCACGCAGAGCAGCGTTTACCTGCTGGGGCAGCTCTGGCATCGTTTGTCAGTGCAATTAGCAGCCCTCACTCAGCCACGGGGAGACCACGGTGTCTGCTGCTAATTTTGCCTCTCCGTGTAATGAAGAAGGATTGGGCTGGGTGTCTCGATCAGGCTCTTCTCTGCTCATCCTCACTCCTCCAGCCTGTTCCAGCTTGATGGGCTGGGATTAGGGAGCTGCGTGGCACCAGAGACATCCCCTGGCTCCATAGGATGCTCCTGGGGGCTCTTCCCAGCCCCATCCCTTGGGTAGGAGGCTTGTTGGTACCCAAAACCTTGCAGCTTTGGGTCTCGCTCCCGCTAAGCAGCTCCATCAACAGCCACCAGATCGATGGACGGCTATAAAACCGAGCACCACGCTCCTTGTATCATTTATTATTTACATCCCTCGATTTAAAAGATTTACAGCCCAGTTGTGAGTATTTCCAAAGGCTGTTTCCTCGGAGAGTTTAAATAGTGCGGAGTGAATTAAGCCTCAATGCAAACAGCCCGGCCCCAGGGGCTGCGGGGGCTCTGTGGTAGCTTTGTGTTGGGTGTGACACAGCCAGGATGGCTTTCCTCTGCTGGCTGAGATGTCCCTTAATTAGAGCTCTCACTAACCCAGCTCAATGAGCACTAACACAAGGGCTGCTTCATGGATGGGAAACTGAGGCACAGCTGAGGGCACCTTGGTGGCCAGGCAGGACGAGATGTGTTTGCTGCGGTTCATACTGGCAAAGCACTTCGGGAAGGATTTTCACCACCTCATCTATTTCTGCTGTAATTAGGACTTATTAAGTGGGGCTGAAGGGTCTGGCAGGGTCTCTTGGGGTGCGAGTGCTGTGGCCCTGGGGCAGCCCCAGCTGTAAATCCCCTGGGGGTACTTCAGGAAAGCCCAGCGCCTCCAGCAAACATCCAGAGCCCTGCTGCAAGCAAAGCCAAAGTGTTGATTTTTGTCCAAATTGCTCCTTTTTAGCAATAATCTTCCTCCGTGGTGTCTTCCCCACACACACATAAGGTTCACGGTGGAGAAACTGAGGCACGGAGCGGTGCGGAGGGCGGCTGCTGCAGGGAGGACTCAGGTCTGCAGCTCGCTGGCTTTGCTGGGTAAATCTGGGGCATCTCTGAGAGAACTGGGGCCAGGCTGTCAGAAAGATAAATGTAAAGAGGTTTTGTGTTTGTTTTTTTTTGGCAATGCTGCTGGAGATGCATCTTGCTGCAGATGTGTTGCTGTGGCCCTGTCTCCTGGAGGATGGGGGTGTCTGATGTATGCACCCCAAAGCCCCCTAAAAACCCACTGCAACACACCGCTCAGATTTCTGCTTTTTAACTTAAAACAGTCAGCAAACGCCCCAGGGCTCCCAGCACACCTCTGTTACCACCTCTCCAGAAGCTAATTCTGTAATTAGGAGTAACAGACCCTGAGCTGGTGGCAAACGCAGCCATAAATAAACAAGGGGCTCACAGGCGGGTACAGCAGTGCCTGTCCTTAATTTTGCCAGCCGCGTGGTATTTACAGCTGCTCTGGCTCCATGGTCGTGGCTTACAGAAGATAACGGGGATAAAAATGGAGCGGCGTTGAGTGGGGAGGGCGGCGCACGTGGGGCAGGCACGCGGCGAGGATGGGGAGAAAAATGTCCTGTAAAATATCAGGGGAGGCCGTGCCCTATATGCGATGGGAATTACTCCCTGCACAGGCTGAGCAGTGGGGAAACTGAGGCACACAGGGTGCTATGGGGGGGGGGGGGAAGGCTCATGGCTCCCCCCTGCCCCTTCCCCAGCACCCGCTGGGGAACGTTCCCAATAACTCCTCGCCCGCCGTGATGTATTTGCCTGCCGCCAGCCAATGAATCATGCAGACGTTTCAGTCTATTGTAACTAATTGTCCATGGGATTTCTCATTAATTACACGATGCTCTTTGCCTTTAATGTCCGCGGAGCTGCTGCCGGTGACTGATTCCCCGCGCTGTCCCCTCCTTTGTTCTTCCCCAGATAGCGGCGCTGGAGCGGCAGATCTTTGATTTCCTGGGCTACCAGTGGGCGCCCATCCTGGCCAATTTCTTACACATCATGGCTGTCATCCTGGGCATCTTCGGGACCATCCAGTACAGATCCAAATACCTCATCATGGTGGGTGCCATTCAACGGGGGGGAGCCGGGCAGCGGGAGGGCGCGGGGGCTGCTCGCGGTGCCATGCAGCATCGTGCCCTGACCGCCTCGCTCTGTGCCGGCAGTACGCGGTGTGGCTGGTGCTGTGGGTCGGCTGGAACGCCTTCATCATCTGCTTCTACCTGGAGGTCGGGCACTTGTCACAGGTAAGCCCCAAGATGTCTGTGGTATCGGGTGCTGCTGCCTCCCGGCCTTCCTCTTCTCACCTTCCTCCTCCCTTCTGTCCCAATCCATCCCTTCCGTCCCAATCTTCCCATCCCTTCCATCCCATCCCTTCTCTTACATTCCCATCCCATCCCTTCTGTCCCATCCTTTCCATCCCAATCTTCCTTTCCCATTCCTTCTGTCCCAATTTTCCCATCCCATCCCTCCCCAACCCATCCCATCCCACCCCTTCCACCTCTCCCTCCCCATGCCTCTGGCTCTGCTTTTTGGGGTGGCTGGGACCAGCCCCTGGGGTGCCCCCTGCCCCTGGCACAGCACCCCCAGTGCTGGGGGAGCCTCGCGGGGATGGGTGCTGCCGGGTGCAGCGCTGACCGTGGGGGTTTGGTGGGACAGACGGACGGACAGACGGATGGATTGGCCGAGCTGGGGACACCAACGGGGCAGTGGGAGAGCAACGTGGTGGCGTGGTGCAGGAGGGGCCTCGGGGGCATCGAGTTAATGAGGCTGATGAGCTGGGAACTTCGGAGTGCTCATTAATCACCTGCCCGCTCTGAGCAGTGCCTGGCTTTGTGGGCGGTGTATATTGGGTGATGCCACTTCCAAACGTGGTGCTGAGGAGGTAGAGCAGAGAAGGGTCTCCATCCTGCTGTGCACACTGCGCCGCATGGTGCCACTTTTCCAGGGTTTCCTGGGGCTCTGGGAAGGTTTCTGGGGTCTGCACATGGCTCCAGCAACAAGGGCAGAGGGAGAGCCTGACCTCCAGGGATGCACATGGATGGACAGGGTGGAAAATACTGCAGGGCTGCTGCAAATACTGCAGGGCAGCAGCCACCAGCATGCTCTGAGCCTGAGTCTGGGATGTTAAAGTATAATTCTCACATCAAAAGAGCAAAACTTAACGTCGTGATGAGGTGTCACACATCGCAGTGAAGGTGGCTGCGTGGAAGGAACGCGCAGCACACGGCTTTAGGAGCTGAAACCTGGGAGCAAGCCCAAGCCCCTGCTGGTACTGAATTTCAGCTCAGTGCCATGCACACCCGGAGCAGGGGCAGCAAACCTTGGGAGTGACAGCCTTGGGATGGGGAGAGGAGTAGGTTAATTGGGTGCACTTCATTAAAAGATCTGCTGCTGCTGACCTGCCCTCGGTGGGGGCTCCGAGCAGCAGGAGCTTCGTGCAGCTTCACAGCGGGGATTTTGCTCATGGAGCATCCTCGGGTTGGAAAAGCCCTTTTTCTGTCCACCCCTCTGTGAGCCCAGGTGGGATCCCTGGGTCCAAGGTGGTGCCTCTGCTCCCCTCCCGCAGGACCGGGACTTCATCATGACCTTCAATACCTCACTGCACCGCTCGTGGTGGATGGAGAACGGGCCGGGCTGCCTGGTGACGCCGGTGCTGAACTCCAAGCTGGCCCCCGAGGACCACCACGTCATCACGGTCAGCGGCTGCCTGCTGGACTACCAGTACATCGAGGTGGTCAGCAGCGCCGCGCAGATCTTCCTGGCGGTAAGGGCCCCCCGGCACCTTCCTCTGCTCTGAGCTGCTGGGCTCTGGCGAGATGTCCCAGCACCTTGCCACACCTCGGTCCCAGTTATAGTTCATGGGTGGCTTTGGCTCAGCTGCATTTGGGAAGAGAGGAGCAAACAGGGCCCATGCGAGGTCCCTGTCCATGCCTGCATTCCCCAAAACACGGCACGGTGTGGGCTGGGTGCTGCAGGACCATCACCAGCAGGCAGGGGATGTGTTGGTGGCACTGCGGGCACCAAGGGTGCTGCTCCTCTCCCCGCCTGGCCTCCCACGGGTGCTGTGAGCTGGAGAACAGCGGTGACAAAATGTTGCTGGGAGTCTGAGCCCATGGGGATGTGCTGTGTGCTGGAAATACAGGGTCCCCCTTTCTGAAATGGTGACACTCTCACCTCGGGGACAAAAGGGCAGAGGGGAGGGGGTCGTATGTGGGTGCAAAGCTCCTGGGGAGCTCCGGGGGTTGCAAGGGAATTGGGGTCCGGAGCCATCCCACCTCTATGCCCCGAACCAGCATCCAGCTGGGTGCTCCCCAGCATCATCACGGTGCCAGGAGCAGCTCCATCCATCCCCCCACCATCCCCCTCGTCGCGGTGCTGCTCGCCCCGATAACCGGCTTCTCCCTGCCCGCTCTTGTTTTGCAGCTCTTTGGCTTCGTCTACGCCTGCTACGTCAGCAAAGTGTTTCTGGAGGAAGAAGACAGCTGTGAGTGCCTTTGCTGTTAGTCACAGGGGCGAGCTGCAGCGCTGCAAAAACATCCCCGATAGTGTGGGGGGCAGGCAGCTCTGGCTCAGGGCAGGTGAAGGGATTGTTTTAGGGGATTTTGCCCCTTTTTCCCCCTCTGAGGAGTCAGCTGTGCTGTGTTGGGGTGTGATGTGCCACCCATGCCACCACCTCACGCCAGCAGTCCTTCCAGTTCTGTGTCACAGCCCCGAGCTGCCGCATCTCCTGTGGGTGCTGTGGGATGGCAGCGGTCACATCTTGGGGTGCAGAATGGGACCAGTGCCACCCAGAGTGGGGTTCCACCCCCCTGGGACAGAGCATCCCCCCGAGGGTCCCCAGACCTGCATGGCAGCAGGGAGCATCACCAAGCCGTTGCCCCTGCTGCACGCAGCAGCCTCTGAGCCCTGATAAATCCACAGCAAAACTCCCCCCTCAGAGTGAGCCCAGCCCCATGAGAGGTCTTCAGCATCCCCATTTTGCTGTTTTCTGCCCCATTTGGGAGGTGCTGCTTTGCACTTGGCACCAGGGGGTCCCACAGCATCCTGCCGCTGGCCCACCAAGGTGTCACCATGCCACAGCCCAAACCACAGGGTGCGGGGTGCAGCATCAGATGCAGTGGGTTCGAGGCCATCCTCACACCTCCCAGCTGCAGCCTCTCCCTGCCTCCTCCTTCCAACAGCCCCGTGGGACACAGGGACCAGGAAATGTGGCACATTGTGTCCTCCTGGTGAGCGTCCCCATGGACAGACTCACGGCCAGAGCTGCCAGACAGGAGCAAATCATCCCCACCATCCCCGTGGGATATGTTGTGCTTCTGAGTGGGGCAGAAAGGGAAATTTAAGCCAAGAAGTGGGCTAATTCTTCCATAATCTACATTGTGCATTTCGCTCCGACAATAATCACCGCAGCCACCCGTACGGAAGTGCTGAGTACCCTGACAACAATTAAACAGGCAGTTACGGCCGTGGCCATCCAGCCCCATTAAATGCTCATCTGCCATTAATTAATTTGTGCCAGCTGGCAGCCCCAGCAGCCGGGTGGAGGCAGCGGTGTGCTTCGGCTGCCAGCACGGCAAAGCCACCGAGAAGCACCCGGCGTCCCCTGTGTCCTAGCAAGAATGCGTCCATGTGGGTGCCATGGAGGTGCGAGGTCCTTTGCTGGTGCTGGGTCCCATCATAGCACTGGGAAAAACCCTGGGGAAGCTGTGGGAAGCCTGGGACCAGGCTCAGCATCCCCAGGATGAGGCTCAGCATCCCCGGGGTGCTCTCTCCCTGCCACTGCCTCTGTAACCACTGTAGCAGAAAGGCAAAAAATCTCCGGGTGAAATTGGACTCTGCCTGTTGTAATAACTCGCTTATGGATCCGGGGATCTGGCACAGGGCTTATCTGCCGCCGCTGTCTTTGAAGCCTGTTTGCATTCCAGGCGGCTGCGCGACACTCAAACAAACTCAGGCGTTCGATACACTTTTAATATTAATGCCGCTGTAGCCGAGATTCAAATGTATCTTTTTAATGGAATATCTTATTAGATTTGGAAATGGATGGGTGCCGTTAAAATTGAGAGCTGGCTGAATATTAAGTCAGAAAGACAAATAAGGGGCAAGCGGCCTCCCTCGAGGGCGAACCCACATGCGAATTTCTGCTCCGGGGCCGTTTGTGGGGCGGCTCCTGGGCGAGCGGCCGCGCTGCAGCTCCCGCGGTGCCCGGCCTTGTAGGGTGATCCCGATGATCCTGTGGGATCCAGCAGAAGCAAGGACCTTACATTTCCAGGGTAGCAGTGGGGGTGAGGATGGGGAAGGCCCCAGGTGCCCTGCGTGCAGCCAGGGCTGGCGTTTGGTGCCACATCTCCTCCGGTGAGGCCCTGGGCTCTGCCCTCCGCACTCGCAGCGCTGGAGGAGGATTAAATCAGCGGGCTGGCAACGCAACCACAGCGGGCACGAGAGCTGCTGTCTTGGTGTCTGCGATCCTCCTAAATTACATGCTTTAAACGAGACGTAATTCCTCCATAATTCCCCTTAAATGCCCACTCTGCAGACAATGACAGGGTAATTTCACCCGCTTTGTCCAGCCCTTGGCACGAGGCTGCTGTGCTGGGGTTGGTCCGGCTCCGTGCATCACGGCCGGGGCGCAGCGCATCCCCGGGGTGCAGCGAGGCCCCAGGAGGTGTGGGGAGCCCCTCGCCCCCTGCCCGGCTCACCCCGCTGCTCTCCCCCTTCTCCCCAGTCGACTTCATCGGCGGGTTTGACTCCTACGGCTACCAGGCGCCCCAGAAGACGTCGCACCTACAGCTACAGCCGCTGTACACGTGAGTGCGCACCGGGGGCAGGTTTGGGGCTGCTCGGGGACCTGAGAGCCCCCTCGGGCCACCTGTGTGACCCAAAAAGGGTTTGGGGCCACCGGTGTGCTCCATGGCAATGGAAAGTGGATTTTGGAAGGCTCACGCCCCGCTTTGCTTCGTCGTGGGTTGGACAGGGAGCTCCATCAGCCCAGGCCACAGCTGGGGGCTGGGTGGTTTGGGGGGATTTGTGCCCCTCTCTGGGTGGCAGATGGGAGCTCTGGGGTGGGGGCACAGCGGGTGCAGGCTCTGCCAGGCTGGGCCCCCCGGGGCAAAGCACTCAGCGACTTCTTTCCTCTCCCCTGCCCATTAAGCTTAACTAGATAAATGCTCAAATGAGATAAGGCTGCAAAATCTACAGGGATTAGCCTCGTTCGGGCTTTGCTGGTTGCCAACAATTAATTATATTTTAAGTCTCATATGCAAATTCAAGGGCACGCCAGGCAATTATATATGCAAAGAGGGGACTGCGGCGAAACAAATGCATTTGGGATATCGCTGGGCTCTCACCGGGAGCTGTGCCAGCACCCACCACCCCGGGGTGTCCTCGGGTGCCCTGCCCTGGTCAGCTCATCCCCTGGGGACACAGTGTCCCCTGGACGGTCACTGCCATGGGGGGAACCTTTTGGATCTGCCTTTGTGGGGCAAATAGCACCTTGATAGGGTTTCCATTGCAGACTGGTTTGTTTGGGGGGAAACTGGGGAGAGAAGATGGCCTCAGCACTGCAGACTGACACCGGGGCTGGGGTGACCTGGACTCGGGGAGAAGAAAGGGCTGGGACCAGGGAAGGGCCCTGGAAAAGGGAAGGTGCTGGCAAGGATCCCAGTGTGCTGCAGCTGGCAGGGCTCTGGAAAGGTGTTTGGGAAGGTTTGGTCCCAGTGCCCACCTGCCCAGCACCAGCCACACACTCTGTCAGTCCTCCCAGGGATGTACAAGTGAGCTGGAAGGAGCAAATTCCTCCTGGACCTGCTGGGTTGAGCACGGGCTGAGGCTGAGAATCCCAAATCCATTGCAGGCATGGACAGGGGCTCGCATGAAGGTTGCAAAACCCTCCTGGCTTTGCTTTAAATGGGATGAGCAGGGGAGGCTGGGGGGGGGCACAGCTGGGCCCCCAGTGCTGTGGTGGCAGCTTGGATGTTTGGCTGCTGCTTACAGCTCATGCCAGTGAGACACCAGCACTCACAGGGCCTGGAAGTTTGCTACAGGAGACAGATATTTTGGGGGTTTCCACCATCTGACCCCACAGTGCTTCTTTTTGGGGACAAACATGCTGTTTCTGGGTCAGCCCGTGCCTGGAGCCATACCTGCAGGCTGCTGTCCCTTGTGTCCCCATGGGCACTCGAGGCAGGATGAATCCATTCTGCCTACAGCCTGTGAAATTAAAGCCTCTCAGGCAGCTCCCAATTAGCTGTAATTGGATTAAAGCCGGCCGTGTGGGAGGGTTTCCACCCAGAGGAAGAAGGAGGATGTGCATGTGCATGTCCCACACCACAGCCCGGGTCTTGTGGAGCTGCAGCGGTGGCACCATGTCCCCATCGTGTGCTTGCCCTGCACCGCTGGGGTTGGGGGTCCTGGTGAAACAAGGGTGAGGACCGCCATCGGCCACCCCAGCGGGTCTCTGTTCTCAGGAATGGGCAACGGGTGGGTGCTGGTGGCCGTGACTCCGTGTCCCCTCACTCAGTGCCATACAGGGACGTGTGGGGACACACGAGCACCAGCCCTCACGCCGCCTCTCCCCTTTGCTCCTCAGATCTGGGTAACCCCATGCCCTGAATCCACCCCGGCCGGCGTGGGACAGGACCCCTGGGAGCCGCCTGTCCCCAGCCCGATGCCACCACCACCGCCCCGGAGGACGGGGACCACACTGAGCCGCTTCCCCCAGCCCTCCTCCTGCTGCCAGGGGGGCCCCGCACCCCAAAACTGGAGCCGAGCGGGGGCTTGAGCATGTCCAAGGGCTCCACCGCCGGGTCGGCTCCCCGAGCACACGTCTGCAAGGCCACGACATCTCCAGGTCGCCCACAAAAGACCCGAGGAAGCCCCCGGTGCTGCAGCACCCAGCTCGTGCTGTGCCCGAGCCCCCTGGATGGGCCCAGCATGGTGGGGACGTGGCGGGGACATGGGGACACAGCGGGGATGTGGGCTCGGTCAGCGGACACCGTTTTCTTCTGTTTCTCAGACCTGGTTTTTAATTTGAGCAACGCGTCCTCTTCCTGCGTGCTGGGCAGGAACGAAGCACAGGGGATTTGGGGCAAAACCCAGTCTGTTTGGGGCAGCTCGGACCTGCGGGGGATAACTGCAGCGTGGTGGCAGCGTGGCACGAGTGGGGCTGCTCCGTCACTTGTCCCATGGAGAACTTCCTAAAACACTGGATTTGGAGTTGGGATGGCACAGACCTGGGGTCTCGTTCCCAAAAGGCACCTGTAGCTGCACCAAGGGGCTGGGGCCGGGCTGCCCGCGGTGCCACCACCCCTGGGACCTGGGGGGACATCGTGTCCTGCCACCAGCCACCACCTCCTGCCCGTCCGGACACTGCCACGTGTTGGGGTTCCTGCCCCCGCTACTCGAACGCTTGAATTTGGCAATACCGACGCTGCTCTCGACACGGCCATTTCAGGCTGTTTTAATGAATAAGATGAATGTTTTTTTTTTCTTTTTTTAATTTGAAGTGCCTGAGTACACTTTCGTTGAGCACCACCCGTGTCCCAGCATACTCACGCCTTCCTCCTCCTCCTCCTCGCAGCCCGAGGCCACGTTGTGCCTTCAGCGAAGGCTGGCAGCACCCACTGCCCCCCTCGGATCCTCGGCTGCTCCTTTGCCCCCCGCCCTGGCAGGTCGGGCTTTTGGAGGCAAATCTGTCCTTTCTGGCATTGTCCCAAAAGGGACCTTTTGTTTTAGCAGCAAAAAAAATGGGGAGAGATGATTTGGGAGAGGGGGGAATGATCTGGGGGGGAGGCAAGGTGTGGGCTCCAGGGGGGCAGTTGCATCTCCATTGAGGATTAAGAAGAGCTGGGAATAAAAAATCCTGGCATACCCTGCAAACAACATTCAGTTGAAGAAGATGCTGCGGGTCACCAATGCACTCCAGTTTCTCTCTCCTTTTCCTACCCTGTGACATGGAGGTGAGTTAAGGTCAGTCCCAGATCCCTTGGGTTTTTCCCCAAACTGCCCGGGCACCTTTGGGTACAAGCAGGGGCCATGGGACTGTGCCATTTCTTCCTGCCCAGGGCTTCTCCTACAGGCCTGAGCTCTTTCTGTGCCCCAGAGCAGTTTTTCCTTTCCAAAAAAAAAAGTATATAAACAGCCACAAAGTGCCAAAGGACGAAGTGCAGAAGGGAAATGCTGCCTGAGCCTGAATCCTCAGGGTGGGCGCATCCCGGCCATCCCCGTCACCTCGCCCCAGCCAGGGTGGGAGCTCCGCAGGCAATAACTCCGAGCCCTTTCCCCCACCTCCAAGACAAAAAAAAAAACCACTTTCCAGGCATTGGAGCCCACCTCTGGCCCCAGCCACCTGTCCCCAGAGCCACGTCCCAGCGCTGGTGACCCCAGGGGACAGCAGCAGCCCCGGCGGGGACGGTCCCCACCCAGCACCACCGGTGCTCCACGGTCTTCTTTCCGTTGGCTTGTTTTTTTATAAGACTGTCTTTGTAACGTGAACTGAGGATTTCTTTTCTATTCTGTAATTATAAAAGTTGAAGGAGTTTCACCCAAAGGCTGCTCTGGTTTTGTGTTTCCATTTTGTGCAGTTGAATCGATTAAAATCGGTGGGGTTTCACATATTTTTTTTCTCCCCTTTAGAAAATGCTGCCAGCTTGCTTCTGATCTAAGCATGGGCTCTCTTCCCCAGCTTTTAGGTGCCGAACACCTGAGTGTGGAAAAACAGCACTTGGTGCTGACGCTGCTGCTTGTCAAGCGATGGGACGTGTCAGTGGCGCACCACCACCTGGTCCTGTGCGTGGGGAGGCCAGGGGTTGTCTCTTCCTTCTTCTCCTTCTCCTTCTCCTTCTCCTTCTCCTTCTCCTTCTCCTTCTCCTTCTCCTTCTCCTTCTCCTTCTCCTCCTTTCTATATACTTAGAACTTAATAAGAATTTACTCTTCCTGTTAATAAGAAACTTTAACAAGCTCCCATCCCCATCACAGCCTGGGAGAAGAGAAGAGTTCCTCTTTGCTTGAATATCCCTTCTCCATCACTGAAGTACCAATTTGAACTTGATTAAATACCAGGCTTGAAGCAAATGACAAAACCCAGAAGCAGCGGGCGGCTCTCCCGCCAGCTCCCTTCAGAGCATGTTTTCATGCAAAATATCCCAAGCCTTTTTTTTTTTTTTTTAATTTTAAATCAAAGACATCATTATCATTTTCTGTTCAGACTTCATTTGAATTTTCTCCCCTTTGCCACCTCTTCCCATAAAATGGGAGAAGGAAGGGAGCAAAGCAATTTGATTAATGCTGGGCACTGACCCTTTGTCCTGCCCTGTCCCTGATGTGGGGACAGGCTGGACCACCGTGGTTTGGTCCCCGATGGCCCTGGGTGTCCCTGTTCCAGGTGTGTCACCGGGTCACCCACTTGTCCTGCTATCAGAGGGCTTTGGCTAGGGCATCCAAAGCTGAACCTGTGAAAAAATAACTCCTTTTTGGCAACGCTTCTCCAAGAGCATCTCCTGCCCGTGCTACCTGAACACTCAGGCACCAGCTCTCCCAGCAAGGATGACCAACACGGTGGGATGGTTTGAGCGGTGGAGAAGTGGGAACGCACACACTGAGCCTGAACCTGGGAGGGGATAAAAAGATGGGGTTCCTTGGGGGACCTGGGGGGCCCAGGGGACACCTCGTCCTCCCTGCTGTGAATGGATGGGTTTTGGGGAAGCTGCTGGTGGGGTGGATGGGGAAGTGCAGCAGACTGTGCTACGCAGGGCTGCAAGGAGGGATGGGGATGAGGATGATGGTCCCCAAAAGGTGGTTTCTGGGGTCACCCAGGAGGGTGGAGGAATGCACCTGCATGATGCAGCACCAGGTGGCTGGGGTGGGGATAATTAGGGTAACGATGCGTGTTTTGGTGCAGCCTGATTAAACACGAGCTGTGCCAAGGCTTGCAGATAGCAAGGTGGGAAGGGAGGTATTTGGGGGGGGTGGAGGGGGTAGAAAGATGAGACCTGCCTATTTGACAGCAGACATCAGCCCTGGTGGCTGTGGGTCAGCATCCCTGCACTCCCTGGTCCCACAACCTCGGGTCCCCGAGCATCCGTGCAGGGCAGAAGGGAGGGAATTGGTTCCGAAACCCACTCTGAGAGCCTCAGTGTCCCCTTTGCCCTTTAAAAACTGGGACTCCTTCCCTTGGCTGGCAGCAGCAGCCTGGGGGTGGCCTGGGCTGGAGTAGCGTCCCCAGCCCCGTCCCCCCCAGCCAAGCCATTTCTTTGCAATTTAACAGCTTTAGGTGCATTTTCCTGCAGGAACTTGTTTGGGCACCCTCAGCCACGTGTGCTTTTATCCACACGGGTGCCTCGTGCTGGGACCTCATGCTGGGAGCTGGGGAGAACAAATGGCCCTGGTGGGACTGGGAAACATGGGGAGCCTTGATGGGGGTTATTTTATTGCAGCCTAACACGACCCAGGGCCATGCAGGGGATTATTGACAGCAGCCGCCAGCCCCGGAGGCCACCACGGCCAGCAGGGAAGATGCCTCCTGGCACCTGCAGGCAGCTCTGAGCCCTCCCTGCGGTGCAGAAAAGAAAAAATAAAATTCCTGGAAGGCTGCTTTAAAATCACCCAGACCAGGCTGGCTGGGGGCAGAGCTGTATCTCTGGGGCCTGGCGCTCCCCAGCATGCAATAAATACGGAGGCAGGGATGGCTGAGCACTGCCCCTCGGTAAATTCTCCCATCGCCAAGTGAGGATGATGATGGTTTTGTTGGCTCGGCAGCGAGCGGGAGGCGATGGTGGCGGCACCGAGGCGCCGGCTTTTTGGCAGCTCCGGGGGCTCTTGGCCACAGGGAGGGTTCCACCAGCCTGGGCTCTGCTTTGTCTTAGGGGGTTATTATTGACACCGCGAGGAAAATAATAAATAAGGTAATAAAGAGGAAAGTGAAAAACTGCGGCTGTAGACAAAGGGGTTTTCAGGAGTTATAACAAGTCAGATTTTATGTCTGCTAACAAAGAAGCCTTTTTAAATAAAACTCCCAGCTAGGAAAGGTCTCTTCTAAAACATTTTCACAACCTGGGTGCTCAGGAAAATGAGTTTTGCAAGCAGCTTTGGGCCATTTGCTCCTTGCTTTTGGCCAGCAGGACATTTCAGGGGGAAGCAAGGAGTGAAATTTGCTTTACAGGTAATAAATTGCATTTGTTCACAGCTGGAAATTTGGAGGAAAGTCTGTCCGCCTGCCTCCGAGGCAAAGAGATATGGAGACATGAAAACAAGATTTAGCTTAATATTGATCTGCAAAAATTCATGTAAAGGGAAAGCAATAGGAAACCTTCAGCTGTGCTCTGACATTTGGGCTGCAGCATTCGAGGGCTCCAATTCCCCGTAGCACAAGGGCCCCTCAGACACTGTGATGGGTCCCCAGGAAGCCAGGGTGATCCCACACGAATCCCCCACAAACCACAAACCCCACCAGCACCGACTGATCCCCCCACAATGGGGCAAGGGCTGGGACCTGCAGGGGCATTTTGGGTCCAGGGATGGGCACCTTGGGTGCCAACACAGGGATCCACACTGCTCCCCCCAGCACAACAGCAGCTAGGCGGGTGTAGCAGCATTGAGGTGACCCCCGTGGCACCTTCCCCCTAATTTTGAAACAAACAAACAAACAAAATAAAAATATGGTTTCTCTTCTTGCAGCCCCTCTGCAGCACATCCCAGAGGCACAGCCAGTGACAGCAGCTCCATGGGGTCCCTCTGGGATGTTCAGCACCGTCCCCATCCCCAGCCTCAGAGGGTGAGGATGTTATCAACCTGCCAGATCTGATCTTGGCCACCTGTCAGTGCCAAAACCTTCCTGATTTCCACCCTGGACCCATTCCTGGCCAGCTCACGCCCTTCTGTTCCCCTTGCAGGTGCTTTTCCCCCAGCACTGTTTGAGGTGCGCATCACCCTGCTGTGTGCTGGGCCAAGCAAGCTGCTGAGCTGGGGTGCTTGCACAGCCCCCAGCTCGCTGGGAATGCTCAGCCAACACAGAAAGGTTTTCAATCACATCTCCATTGCATTTCCAGGGGAAATAAAAGAGGCTGAAGTGCAGGAAAATTGGCACTGAAGAGGGCGTTGCTCCAAGCTGAGTGTGATATCCAAGCATTGGTGCAGGCATCTGGATATTTTCTGGTTTATCGCATTGATATGGACCTTGGTGGGTGGGAAACCCTGATGGGGATCCTGGTGTGGGTCCCCGGGGATGCTCAGGCTTTGTCTCGGGATGCAGGTGAGCATCGTGGCTGCTCGGAGCTGGAGCAAGTGGGTTTGGCATCCATCCTGGGAGCCACAGCCCCTGGGCAGCTATCGGCTCTCTGGGAGGGGTTCAAGAGAAAGAGGAATGTGGGGAAATGAGAGGGATCCTGAACGTCTCAGAGCTGAAAGGCACCTGGGAGGCCGTGGTCAGGTGTGGAAGCAGAGCTTGTGCTCCCGTCCCCCACCCACATTCCTGCTCTGCCAAATCCAGCCCTGGGCATCCCGTGCAAAATGGGTGGGAATCACTGCTTTTCTGCATGCATTTCAGTGCAGCGGGGTGCATTTCCCAACCAATCCTTTTTATTTTATTTTATTTTATTTTATTTTATTTTATTTTATTTTATTTTATTTTATTTTATTTTATTTTATTTTATTTTATTTCATTTCATTTCATTTCATTTCATTTCATTTCATTTATTATTTTATTATTTTTTTGCAAATAAAGAGCCACGCTGAGCAAACGGGATCATTCCTGCTGTTCCCAGCCCTGCAGCACCCAGACCTGGTGCCAGGCCCCCAAGCCCCGGCCTGGCACCTGTGGTCCTTGGGCAGCGTGGGAGGAGATGCTGGCCCGAAAACCCCTCCTGCAATCCCCATCCCAGCAATTCCCCTGTGACTCACCCCAGGCTGGAGATCGCCCGGGTGCCACCACCAGCGCACCCACCCCATTGCTGGGGGTGCTGCGTTTGCAAACAACTGCCCTTGTGAAACTTATGGTCAAACACCGAGCCTATTTCTGCCTTTCCCAAGAAAGCAAAACAAAACAAAATGAACAAACAAACAAAAAAACAGACCCGTGTTTGCCTTAAAGCAGAGGCACACAGAGGAAGAGCCCTTGGTCCAGGCTCCGTGGGTCAGCGGTGCAGAGGAGACTTCTCCCAGCGCGTTCCCCCTGGGCTCAGGACCTGTTGCGTTTCCCCTACATCGGGGAGCAGGGGGTTTAGCACCCCCGTCAGCTTCCTGCGGGTTTATGGAGGTAATTTTATTCCGAAGCAGTGGGGAAAAAATCTTTGAAATGAGCTCTTCGTTGGCAATATGAGTGCTGGTGCCGGTCCCCTCGGCCAGGCCCTCCCCATGAGTGCTTTTGCCCAGAGAAAAGGCTATTTCAGCTTTCTGCCATCATACACTGTACCTCTTGCTCCCCCAATGATGTGTCCCCCCTCCTCCCATGTGTGTCTCTGGGACATGGTTGCAGCACCCCCAGCACCAATGCTCTCAGCACCCCAAACCACCCCAAAAGCCTGAGGCTGCGGGTGCTGTGCCACTCCCCACAGCCACGGGGGGAGCAGGGAATTTATTCCCCATCCCCTCGATGCTCGGATGTCATTACGGAGTCCGAGCATCTCCCGCAGCCATCACGTGCAGCAGCGGCGCGCCGCCGTAAACAGGAAGGGCAGGAAGAAAAGCGAGGGGGCTTTCTCCAGTTTTTCTCCATTTCCAGCCCCGGCGAGGGACCGGAGGGGAGCAACAAAGGGCTGATTGACCCCGCGCAGGGGCGCCGCTCCCCTCCCGCAGCCGCAGGGCCGCTGCGAGGCACAGATGTGAAGGAGTAAAAAAGCTGCTTTCACGGGGCCGAACAAAGGCATAGAGCCTCTTTTCAGGGCCCCGAGCCCATCCGCGGAGCCTTCGCGCACTTCCTCGGCCGCACACACGTAACCTCGGCTCTGTGCAGAGGGGAAATCCGCCCCGAATGAGGGCTGCGCCGAGCCCTGACCCACACGTGGGGCTGGTGTGCTGGGGCTGCTTCCCGAGGGGTGCCAGGATAAAAGGAGAATGAGACGCAAGGAGCCAGGACCAGGGGGCTCAATGGGAACAGCGCCCAGAGGGAAGCGTCCTCCCTGCCTGGTTCTGGGGGGAGATTGATGGAAAAACACAGCCCAGGGCTGTTTTCCCCCCTTTGGGGGATGGGTGGTTGTCCAAAGGACTCTGCCAGGCATGAGCTGGGTGGCACCTCGCGGGGTGCCCAGGGACACAGGGGGCACCCCCTCCTGGCAGCGCATCGCTGCTGGGTGCAGGCAGAGCCGTGCCATGGTGGGGATGGGGGCCCCAAATCCCCATTGCCCTTGACAAGGCCCACGAGGAGCCCTTTGGGGTGCTCCCATCGCCTCCACTCCCTGGAGGGTGACACCAAGGGGACCCTGCCCACACCTTGGCCCGTCCCATGGGGACAAGGCACAGCTCCAGGACCCAAACCCACGTCCTTCACCCTGTGGGAGCTGCCCCACACTGGGCCCAGCCCCGTTTGCCCCAGGATCTGGCTGTTCCCCAAACACCCTGCCCATATAACAGATATATGGACTGCTGGCCCCCTTGCTCCCTGGAGAGCAGCTGGGATGCCTCCGTCAGGGCAAAGCGTGTCGTGCTCTGCTCCTGAAACACACCTGGACTTCAGCTCCGGAGCACCAGTAAGGGGCCAGGGGTGGGATGGAGCCTGCCTGGGAGCAGCTCCATTGCCAAAACCACGGGGAAAGCAGAGGAAGGTGAGGGCTGAGTTAGCAACAGGTTTGGTGCCAGAAAGGTGGGAGCCATGTGTGCAGCCCCATGGGTGCTGGGGGGGCAGAAAAGGCCCCGTTCTGCCCCCAAAAGCAGAGCCGGTGCCAGCCGCGTCACACCATCCCCGAAGCTGCCTCCCTGCCCTGTTGCCATGGGATTCCCAGTGCTGGTCCTGGCACCGTGCCCCTGCTCCCTGCAGACAGGGAGAGGCTGCGCCCAGCACATGGAGCTCGCTCTCCCCGTGGTTTCCTTACGTTCCCTGGGGGTTCCTCCGTGGAGCTGCTCTCCTGAACCCCCCCCAGTCCCACTGCCCTGCACCAAAGGCAGCATTTGCAGGTCCAGCTCGTGCAAAGCTCCCGAAGGCAGCTGCTGCCCGTGCTCCATCTGTAAAGCCTGGGCATCGCCCCCAGGAGACCCTGCACTGCTGCTGGCCACATGGCAGGGTCCCGGGTGGTCCCCCAGATACCAGCAGAAGGCTGCACATCCCCTCCTCGGCACACACAGCACCCAGCTGCCACCCAGCCCCTGCAGTTATGGGCAAGAATGGTGTAAAAAAGGGGAATAATGGGCCAGCTGGGGAAGGCTGGACAGTTTTCCTCCCTTGGCTGCCACTCCTGGGCCGTGCCCAGCTCTTCTCGCTGCTCTTGAAGCCCTTGGGGTCAGCCTGACAGCTGTCCCGTGCCTTGTCCCAGGGAGGTAACACAGGGCTGCCTCCAAGAGCCCTGGGTCAGTGGTGGTTGGTGGTTCAAAACCATGGGAAATGAGGGGTTCACACCACTTCAGCAGGCAAGGTGGACGGGACACATTTTCTTCGATCTCACACATGCAACAAATGGGAAAAGTGCTCACGGCTGCTCTTGTCTCCTGGGGAACGTCCTCGGACCACCCCAGGCCAGATGTCCCTGGGGTCTCTGCAATGCATTGCCCCTCCACATGTGCAAAGCTCTTGCCAGCACCCATTGAAGCTTTGCTCAAACAATGCAGCCTCCTGGTCTGCAGCCGGGCACCCTGAGGAGGAGGAGGATGTCCTAAAGCCTGGATTCGCCCCGTGCTGCATCAGGCACCTCGGCTGGGTGCTGGGGGCAGTCGGGTTCCCCTGCTGGCAAGGACGGTGCCAGCCCTGCAGGGGAGCCAGCAGTAGGCAGAGGTGCAGGAGCCGCTGGGTTCTCAGCTGGAGCAGGAAGGCGGAATAAAGGCAGCTCCACCCAGCGCCCAGGCACGTCCGGGCACCCAAATCAAAGGGGTGTGTGGGTGGAGGGGCGCTGAGCAGCACGGCTGTGCACATGGAGCCACGCGGGGAGGCAGCCAGGCAGCCCCACGCACCGGGAGGGTGGTGAGGGGGCTCGGGGTGCTGGCTGCAGCGGGGTTTGGGGGTGCAGCGAGGAGCCTCTGCCTGCCCCAGCCCTGTGGGAGCTGGATCCCTGTGCGCTAAGCACACCCGGCTCCATCGCAGCATTTCTTCATAACCAAACCCTCCAGCACCCCGAGTTTTAGCCAAATCGCTGGGGTTAAAAAGGACTAGAAAAGCAGGCGAGCATTTCAAGCATCAGCAATGCCTTTTCCCTCCTCCCAGCTCCTGCAGGAGGGGACGCGGGGGTCCCATGGAGACGTCCCCCCCTCGCAGAGCCAGCCCGGGCACTAACTGGGCCACGGGCGCCGTGGGAAAAACCTCGTCTGCGAACCTGTAATTAAAGGCTGGATCACAAAGCACGCGCCCGAGGGGGCTGAATTAAGGTTGCACAGGCAAATTTAATTCTGGTATTTCCTAAATTTGAGCGGGCGAATCTGCAGCTGGGCCGGTGATCTGAACGGCTTGGGTTTTTCTTTTTTTTTCTTCACCGGGAACGTAACAGGAAGCAAAATGCAAAGGGCAGACAGCTGTGCCGTGGGGGGGCCACCACCACCGTGGGCTGGTGGCAGCACCGTGTCACCTCCCTGGGGTGACAGAGACAGCAGCAAACTGAGCTCTGCCTCAGCCTATACGTAGGCAGGGTGGGCGATGTATAGCTGGCTCTGCGGGGGAAGGACCAGCTGCTATCAATGCCAGGTCCTGCTCCAGCCCAGCTCAGCCCAGGAAATGCCACGGAAGCAGGAGAAGGTGGGAGCATCCCCCCCGTGCACCCCGCAGCACCGATTTAATGCAAATGGCAACGCGGAGCCGACGGAGGGAAATCGCTCCCCACGAGGTGCAATCAGGCTACGGGACTTGTTGAATTCCGGCTGAGAAGGCAGAGAGCTTCCAAAGGGCTTAGTCATGTAATTGCCTGTCAAGAAAAATCCAGAGCTGATGTGCTTAATGATAACAAACAATCTGGAAAGCTTAATCAGCCTCCTGCTTCAGAGCTCTGACGATTAGAAACCAGGATGAGCCACCACGTGGGGGATGATCCTCCGAGAAGGGGAATCTCGCTGTCCCCCGTCGTGCTGCTTCCACCCACGATGAGATACGGGGACAACCTGCCCCTGGTGGACACAAAACCCCCCCGGCAGCATTTCCCCACCTCGCTGCCCCCGAGCCGGGACAAATCCCTGCTCCAGCTTGGCACGAGCCGGCCAGGAGCAGCCGCGGAGCCTCTGCCCAACTGCGTATCGCCTGCCTGGCAGCACGGTGACACCACCTGAACCCCCCTGCCCTGCTGAGCAGTGGGATTTTGGGGATCCCCCCCTGCTCCTGGGAGCACCCCGGTGTCCCCACGAAGCGTGGTCCTGCCCAAATGCACGGCTCTCTGTGGGGAACAGGCGCTTACATCCCAAACGTTCGGTTTTGTTATCCTCAGCATCTCTCTGAGCTCCCGTTCTGTCCAGGCTCTGGGTGGCTCAGCAGCTCTCCGAGATGCCTGACGGAAGGGTGGGGACATGGAGCAGGGCCCCGTCCCCTGGCTCTGGCCCTGTGGTGCTGAGCTGGGGTCACCGAGCCTTGCACCCCAAAAAACCTGCACCCCAAAACAGGACAGCCCCGACTCCCTCCCACTCCTCACTGCAGCGATGCTGCTCAGCAGCCAGGTCCAGCGGAAAAACCCATGTGGTTTTAAAAAGAAACAAGAATTTCCTTTTTCCTGGTTTATGCCCTTTGTCAGTGGTTTCTGCTGCTGTTTATCTGCAGGTATTTCTGCTACCTTGCCCTGCATGGACTGTGTCCTGGTCCCCTGGTCCTGTGTGCCTCGGAGTGGCCAGCGACCTCACAAAAATCATTTCTCACCTCCTGGTCTGTGGGGAAAACTTCTTCCTGACCCCATAGGAGTGGGAAGAAGTCCTATATGTCTCCTCTCATCCTTCCCATCCCCAGACCTAGCGAGGCGGAGGAAGGCACTGGCATGGTGTGGGTGTTATTCTCTGACCGTGGGACGTGTGTCAGTGCTTCGCCAGCTGCCCTGCTGCACAGAGAGAGGAAAGAGCTGGGTTTGTGGGTACAGACCCTTGAGACATTGCCCAGAGCTTGGCTGCTGGGGCTGTGCCCAGGATCAGGGGATCTGGGCTGGGCTGAGCACAGCACGAGGCTGGGAGGAGTTGCTTCCATCTTAGGGGGTGTATTTTTTTTGCAAGAAAAAGTGATTTTTTTCAGCCAAAATGAAACTTTCTGCCTTGACTGTCGTCAGGTGGGTCTGCAGCCAGGATTTCTTTCAGCTTTCAGGAACCACAAAACTCCACCAGCTGCTTTCAGACACTTGGCTGCTGACTCCCAAAAACGTCTGCGCTGTTTCTCAACAAGAGCGTGGAAACCTGTAGGCGAAAAGCGCCGGCGAAAACGGTGCTTTATCTGATGGTGGAAAGATGCTGCAGAACTGACGTGATGTTTCCCGTCTAGGTCTGCCAGCGATGACAGGTCCAGCCCCGAAAGCAGCTCCGTGCATGCCCCGTGCCCACACCTGCAGGACAGGACTGGCCCAGCGGCGTTTCCAGGAACGGGGACGGCTGTTTCTTGGAGATGAAGCTGTTGGTGTCTTGGAAACGGGCAAGCTGCGAGCCCAGAGAAATGCTTCTTCTATGGGGTGCCTGCAGCTACCTGCGAGGAAGCTGGTTTTTCCACCTGGCCACAGTTTTAGGACCCTGGCCGTCTTTGCAAGGTTGCTGATGCGGCTATCGATGTGCTGGCACATGGCCCCCGTTCGGGAATAAGTAGCAGAGCCGCCCAGCCGCGGGGCTGGTTGCTGCTTTTTTTTGGCTGAAGGCAGCCGGGTTTGAGGAAATGCTGTCCCACTGGTGAAGCTGGGTGGTGTAATTGGTGCCTAAAGCTTTTTGTTCAAGCATATTTTGAAAGCATGCCACGTGAAGATCTCAGCAAGTTTTGGCTATGTTTAGGGAAAAACAAAACAAACAAACAAAAAAACAAGAAAACAACAACAACAACAACAAACTATTTCAGTAGATGATTTATTTTGGAATTTATTTATGGTGTTCCTGACTAAACATTGCTGCTCCACAGAAGAACTTTGCAGCAGGGAGAAATGCTCTTTCCTCTAATTTCACTTTTAATTTCAGAGACAAAAAATAAAATTGCACTTTTGGCCTTGAAATGAAAGTGCTCACTTGCCCCACCTTCATGTCCCCAAGGCTGTGCAGGGCCAGATCTGCCTGGGGACGCTGAGGGAGCTGCAGTGGTAAGCCCAGCTCCTGCTCACCCATGATTTATGGGATCACTCCGTCCATTTTCTTTTCCATCCAAACTCCCTGTCCTGTGCACGTGCTTCCTCCATGGGGCTGTGGGAAGCTGTGCTGGGTTTATTTGCTGTAATTCTCTCTCAAAGATCAGCTACTGCTGTGCTGGGTGTCACACTGCAAGAAACAGATTTGGGCAGAGCACGTATAGGGGATCTGGATTTGGACACATCAGCTGGGTGTTGGATGAAGAGTGCACAAAGCCCCCCCTGTAGCCCATGGGGGGAGAAAGGAACTTCTAGGGAGAGCTTCAGGGGTCGGGGTGGCAGCAGGCACCTCCTGGGGGCTGCCTTCTCTTCTTAGACCAGGGACGAAGCCCAGGGTGACTGATGCCAGGTGGGGTGGTGAGCCAGGACGTGGTGCCAGGGCTGTCTGTGATGGTCCAGTGGGGACACAAAGAAAGGGAGGCCCTTTCCACCTCCCAGGCCCAAGCCGTGGGGCAGTGTTGGTAAGAAATGGGTCTTCATTGCCTAGCACCACCTGCACCCTGAGCAGAAGGCTTCCCATCGCATCACACACGTTGTGGGACCGCAGCATCGCCCCTGAGCTTGTTTCCACCTGGCTATTGCTGAGGAAGGTCCAAGAGGACCAAGAGAAAGGTTTGGATCCACTGAGCAGTCCCAAGGTGCTTCCCAGGGAGCTTGAAGTTATTTCTGCTGTTTGGCAGGGAAGGGATGCACGTGGTGACTTCGGGCAGGATGGAAGTGAAGGCAGGGCTCAGCACCGTGCCGCAAGGCAGGAGCAGCCTGGCCATGGCCAGCCCCGTCCCCAAAGCCCCAGGCCCACGCTGCTGCTGTCCAGGCCAGCTCGCAGCCCAACACCCAGAGGTCAGGGCCCCGTGTTTTTATTGCTGGTGCTCCACGCTCTGAGGCTGTAGGGAGAGATCTGGCTGAGGAAACCAGGTCAGACCTCCATCCCGGCAGCATTATCCCAAACCAGAGGGCTGCCAGCCCCTCCAGCAGTGACCGTGAAGGAGCCCGGGTGGTAAGCTCAGCGGTCATCAGTCTCTGCAGGAAAATGCTGCTCCAGCCTTTGATCACATCCCGGGAGGGGAACAGGCCCTCACTTCAGAGGAACTGAGTAAACCCAAGCATCCATTTAGTGTCATGATAAAAGGCTCACATTTTCCCTTTATCGCCCTGCCCAAGGCACCCTCAAACCGCGGCTCCCTCAGGAAGGTGAGCACAGCACGAGGGGAGGCCCTGGTCCCGCACAGCTCTGGTGGCTCGTGGCTCATCCACCTGCAGGAACCCTGTCCTTTTCCCCATCCCCATTTCATTCCTGGAAGTCTTTGCTGCTGTTCTGCCATCCCCATGCTCCAGCACACCACAGACAATACAAATAACAACTGCACTTCCAGCAGCACAAGGGAGCACGGGGGCAGGAGGAGACGAGCTGGTCCCAGGTGCTTCCTGCTGCTGCAGCCCCAGAGCCTGGGCACATCCCCAGGGGCCATGGGGAACTTCCCAGGGGTTGTAACAAGCTTTGGCTCATGGCAGGGGCTGAGGGTGGGAGGGAGAAGGGGCTGCTGGCAGGAGGGAGGTGCTGGAGGAGAGGCCCAAACCCAGGCTTTGAGCCCAGGGGCCCGCCTTGTGCCATTTCCCCAACCTGCATAACCCACCTGCTGACCTAACTGGGTTTTAACCACTAATCCTTCACCCACAGACAGACTCCTTCCCTCCCCCTCTCATTACACGGGCATAAATGCCATTATCCCAGGTGTAATTAACACAAACCCCGTTCCTAGTGTCAGCAAGCCACTTGCTGCAGCCTGGGTGTGTGCTGCAAACCCGCTGCGGTGCGGCTGTTATCTCTGACCCACACCGGGTGCTCGCGGGCCTCTGCACCCCTGGCGGCACAATAGCCCTGGGCCACGCGGCCACACCAGTGAGATGGTGGCCAGTTTGTACGTGTTGTGCCCCAAAACTGGCCAGCAGCAGCGGGTATGGTCCCACCAGCCCCCCTTTCCCGGACTGTGTGGTGGGGACACTGTGACAGCGTGTGAAACACCTCCTGCCCCAGCTCTGGCTGCTTCCCAGCCCAAATATTAGTGACCCGGCAGTCAGCGCTGATGGATTGTAACATATCAGTGCCGTGCAGGGCTTGTTGCAAAAGTTCAACCCTGCTTTGCAGGGGTGCCAAAGGAGAAGGGTGTGTGGCCAGATTTATTTCCCCTGGTGCCAAGATGGCAAGATTTTACTGTCGGTATCTCCCGTGGGGCTCTGTTACACCATGAGGTTGGGCTTGCTCACACCGCTGTCATTTGGGGATGTTGGACGGGGCACCAGGACAAGGCAGAATTGGGTTTAGGGCTCTACCGACTGGAAGCTGGAGAATCGGTATGGGGTCACTGCGCAGCTGTGCTTCTGACAGGGTGACTGCACCACTGATGTGGTTTTCCTGCAGCAGGACAGTGCAGCTTTGCAGAATTAGCTGTCTTCATTAGGAACGCTTGCCAGAAGAACCTGCTGATGTTCTTATTCTGGTGAAGGGCTCAGAGAGCCTCGGGGTGGCCCAGCCTCGCGAACTTGTTGCACAGGATCCATGTTGGCAGCAGTTCTTAAGGTGCTTAGGGCCCGTCAGGGCTTCGTGTCAGCAGAGCAGCCGGCTCGGTGCTGCACATTACACACCTGTACGGGCAATGTGCTCCTGCAGTAAACGGGGCTGAACCCAGCAAAGCTGAGCTGAATCTATTACAGCAGGACTTTGCCCTGCTTTAGGTTGAATAACCCACACCAGCTCCAGCAGAAGAATGCTTTGGGAGGATATACGAGGCTTGGCTTTAAAAACAGTATCTGCAGTGAAACCCTTTTCTAACAGCTCTCTTTATCCCAAAAGTTGCCAGTCACACCCGGCTTGGGGTACTCAGAGCTCCCAGGCTGCAGCCACATCTCCCCAGGGTTTTGGGGTGGCCGGGATCAGGCCTTGCTCCCTGCAAGCCCTGCCTGATGGCTGCACAGTGTGCCCGGCTGGCAGAGGCAGCGTGGCAGCAGAGGGCTGGATGCCCGTCACCCTGGTAGCCATTCGGTGAGGAAATGGATACGAGCTGAGCTACGCAGTCAGATCGCAGCTGGATCCAGCCCCGCTCAGGCTTAATTCCCGTGATAAACGGGGCTCAGACTAACTTCTTGTACCTGAAACCACACCAAAAAAGCTCGACCCCAAAAAGCTCGCACTTTGGGGACGCAAAATCCCCCGCTGAGATTTCTGCAGCTCGAAGAACGCCGTTGCCTGACAGAGCCCTCTGAGAGCCGCAGCGGCCGTGCCGTGCTGCTGTTTGTTTGCTTACTTTGTGCATGTGGCGGCATGCCCCGTGCCGCTTCCCTGCGCCGGCAGCTTCCTCCTGCCGCCGGCGTGCTTCGCTTGCCTGGCGAGGAGGGATGGAAATGATCCTTTTGAAGCATCGGGTGCAGGTGGCAAACTGCCCCGAAACGTATGAGGGGAACACCAAAATTGGGGAGAGGGCTCGGAAGTGATAGTGGGAGGTTTTGACTGAGCTGCCCCTTTAACATGGAGGTGTTCTGGCAGAAACTACTGGTCCCAGGGTGCTGCGCTTTGTTTTATGCCCAGGCTGCAAGCCTGGCCGGGGAGGCAGCGCTGCATGCCGGGGCGCGTAGTCTGCAGTTCAGAGAAGGGGAACGAGGGGAACAAAGGGAAAACATCCAAAAGCTGTGCCTGGCTTTTAGGGCTGGGTTTGTGAATGCACAGAGCAAGAAAGAGTGCCTCTGGTGCACCTGCTTGTCTGTTTAATGCACCTCCAGTCTGGGGCTGCATCCCCTCCGGCTCTGTGCGGGCAGGCCCGGCACAAAGCCGCTGTTTGTTGTTTGGGCAGGGTGAGCCCAGCTCGCAGAGCTGGGGACGGGGGCTGCAGCTGCCCGCAGGCATTTCCACAGTGGAACGTGGGTCCGTGAAGGGGCTCGGGGGGGTCTGACGGGGTCCTGGCAGGGAGCACAGAAGGGCACTGGGTGTGAAAAGCGTAGTCCTGCGGCAGTGCTGCGAATAAACAGAGTTTGTGTCAATAACGCAGAGTTCAGCGCCACGCTGCCAGGGAAGGAGAGCTGAGGACAGCTTGTGCTTTCACCTATCGTGCTTGCCCAAAGCTGGGAAAAGGCAAAGTTTAATGATTAAAGTACCTAGCTGGGAACTGGAGAGATCTGGCTCCTCTGATCACCTCACTGCCCCAAACTAAGCCGAACTCTGCATGCACTTGATTTTACTGATCAGTTTCACCAAAAGCAAAATATTCTTACAGTAGTAATTGTTTTAATGACCATACTTATAATACAAATAACGAACTATTATACCTAGCAAGGAATTGCCCTAATGGCAGTTAACGCCTGAGCTAGCTCCAATCCAACATTGCTGTGCCCCCAGTAGCCCCCACCCAGGGCTGGGCCTCGTTTGCTGTTAGTGCTTGAGTGAGAGGCTTGGAAGCAAGTGAGCAGGGGGCTGGTGGTAAAACTGAGACAACACTGGAGGCTCTCAAACTGGGGCTTTGCTGGGAAATGCCAGGCACTTCAGCACGGCGTCCGTTCCGGGGTAGGAACAGATACCCCAGTGTATCGCGCAGAGGCATCTCTCACGCGCTGCAGCGCTTCTGTGTGGGACAGCCCGCTGATCTGCCAGTGAAAGGTGAGTATATTTTATTAAATATGTGGGGATGAAGCAGGGGTGCGGGAGGTGCCCCCACACGCTGCCTCTCCCATCTGGCGGGCCCAGAGCACGCAGCCGGTGCTTGGGACCCGCTGTGGGTCGTCACTCAGGGACCGTGCTGCTTCATATTTCCACGTAGGTAGTGCCCGTGAAGGTGTTTGGCAGGGAGTGCGCACATTTTGGGGGAAAAAAAACACGGAAAATGGCGTTGGGGAGCAGCGGGTGGCGAGGGCCCGGCGCGGGGAGCTGCAACAACCGGGACGCGGCGGCGCCGCGCGGGGCCGGCCGCCTTCCACGGGCTGTGCGGGACGGTCCCCGGCCTCCGGTCGCCACCCCTAAGCCCACGGTCGCCATCCCCGGGCTTCGGTCGCCATCCCCGAGGCCCTCTGGCCGTCGGCGGGCGGCGCGGAGCCGTCCCCGGGCCGCGGCCCCTCAGCCGGGGCCGGCCTCGCCTTCCCGGCATGCAGCGCGCCGCCCGTCCCCAGTGGGCCGCCATGTTGTCGGAGTGAAAGGCCGGGGGAGAGGCAGGCGGCGAGCGGCCTGGGGGGGGCCGAGATCCATCTTCATCCTACCGCTCCGCCCGTGAGTACCGGCACCGGAGCGGGCCCGCGGCGCGCCGCGAAGCCCAGCGGAGCCGCCGGTGGGGCCATATTGGCGGGGGGGCCGGGAGGAGCGGCGCCAGGCCGCCCCGAAGGCGAGCGGTGGCGGCGGGGCGCCCCGGCCGGCTCGGCGCCTCGGCCGGGAGTCGGGGCCGGGCCCCTTTTGTTAGCGGGGAGCGGCCCCCGGAGGGGTGGGGGGCGGCGATTCGGGGCCCGGTGTGGGTTTGGGGGGCGTTGTTTTGGGGGGGGGGCGTTGTTTTGGGGGGCCTCGTCCCTCCCCGGGGGGGCCGCGGCCCCGCTTTGTTGGCTGGGGAGGAGCTGGGGGGGGTGGAGGGGAGTTAAAGGGGAGTTGGGGGGGGGGATTGGGGGGAATTGGGGGGGTTGGGGGGGATCGGAAGGAATTAGGGGGGTTTGGGGGGAAGCTGGGGAGGTTTGGGGAGGAACTGGAAGGAATTGGGGGGCCCTGGGGGGCCCTAACAGGCAGCGGGGACGAAGGGGAGGGAGCGAAAATCCAGACAATACTTTTGGGATGTGCTGGGTGACCCTGGGGGGGTTGTGTTTTTTTTTTCGGTGGTTTTTTTTTTTTTTCCTTTTTTTCTTTTCCCCCCCCTGCTTGTTTTTCTGGCTTTCTCTTAATCACAGTGTTTGGCCATTTTTAATTACACGCTTGCGATTTTTAACAGGAGATTCTTGTTTTTCACCCCATCGAGAGAAATACTTGGTTTGTTGTTTTATTTTTATTTTTTGTTCTGTTTCGGTGCGTTTTTTTTGTTTTGTTTTTGTTTTTTTGTTTTTTTGTTTTTTTCTTTTGGTCAGTGTTTAATAACTTTGTTCTGAGCAGAGGTTTTATTAGACAGATCATGAGTAAGGAATTTCCTTTATTAAGAGTGAGGGAGGTGGGGTAAGGGGTAGAATTTATCTTACGATGTTTTAATGGTGGCTGGAGCGGTTGGGCTGGCTATCGATTTACCCACTTCCTGCTGGGTCTCCCTGGGTTTTAAGGAAAACATAAGCTTTAACGTTAAAAGTTCTTGTAGGCCACACGGCTCTCAAACAATGGGTAGGCAGCTTTAATTTCCAGCCTAACTTTCAAAAAAAAAAAATAAATAAAAATCACTGAAACCCTCTCACCTAGCCCATGATTTAACTTCCTGAAGCGCTCCTCGGGTGCTGATGTGAGTTTTTTAACGTTGCCTGGAGTTTTTGGAGGAGCGGCGGGGTCTGAGCACAAAGCTGGGCTCTCTGCGGCTCGGAGCTGCCTGGCGGGGAGACGTCGCTGCTCGCACTTCAAACTTGCTCCGTGATGTCTGCGAAGTTCTGTTGGTTGTGGAGAGTCTCATAATCTAAACTATTTGCCTCGTAATGATAACACAGAGCAGCTTATTTACATACTATGTTTTTTTTTCTGGGGAAAAGGAAAGCTGCCTGCTTCAAGTGCTTTGTAGCCGTGTTCTCTCAAAATCTCCGACTGCTCTGCCTTTGTTTGTAGATGTGTAACTTTTCACGGGGAGCTGTTTATGCAGGAGAGGTTTATTGCATATTTTTGCTAAGAGTTTGGAAATGAAAAGGGCCCTGGTAGCCATTAGCTCTTTGCAGCAGTAGGTCTTGCAGCTGCTGGGTAGCTAATGAATGTGCGTTGTGTAGGTGACTGAACGTGTTTCTGATGCTCTGTGCGCTTTGAATGACAGTATTCAGCTGTCTGCTACATTTAACATGGCATTTCTATAAAAACACATCTTGGAACTAAACTTGAACTACCCAGAATGCTCCTTTCCCCTTTGCTCCCTTTCAAAATGTCTCCTTTGCCAAGTTTTCTCTCTTGTTTAGAGCTGCCTCGTCTATATTCGACGAAAGAGGAAGCTGCTTGGAGTAGGAGTTGCCTGTGTAGAAATTCGTAGTACCTTTACCGGATCTTGTCTGAGATTGTCTGGAGGCTCAGACGACGTGATTTTTATAGCAGTGCAGTTCCTAACGAGCTGCTTGCAGATTGAACAGCCGAGGTAGCAGGGCAGCACCCGTAGTGTTAGGGACCTCATTAAGCAAATAAGCAGAAATCCAGAATTTTACGAATTTTAAGTTTGCATTTAAAAAGAACAAAACTTGCCAGGATACTTTGTGTTGGCTGAATGAGCGCCTGGTACTACAGTGGCACTCCTGCCTTGATTGAGGACCTGCCTTGTAATTTGCAAGGTGTAAACAAGGACGGCAGGCACTGGTGGTGCAGTTTGTGTCACGCGGTGTGTTCTTGGGGATTTTTTTCTCCTAGTTTTGTGGCAGCACTTCAGTCGGTGTCTTGTCCGTCGCATAAAGCGACGTGCTGCTTTCAGTGTCACGTGTGCTGACGAGACCTGAGAACACAAAATGTGGGAGTTCTGTGTGTTGGTACCTGGTGTCACGTGGAGTTGCTAGGTTAATAGAGCAACTGGCGGTGTTGTTAGGAGTCGGACGTGGCCTCGTGGCCATTCCCCTCGGTTCCAAGGGGGCTGTGCTGCTGAGCGTACGAAGCCGAAGCTGCGAGGATTTAATGTTCCCTTTTCCTTCTCCCTTTCTCTCTGTCTCGCCTCCCTCCCCTCACCCCCGTAGGTGTTGGTGGAATGAGCGTTGCGTGCGTGTTGAAGAGAAAAGCAGTGCTCTGGCAGGACTCGTTCAGCCCCCACCTGAAACAGCACGCTCAAGACACAGCTAATCCCAACATGCCTGTTGTACTGACATCTGGAGCAGGGTCCCAGGCTCAGCCGCAGCCAGCTGCAAATCAGGCACTTGCAGCGGGGACGCACTCCAGCCCTGTTCCCGGATCCATAGGAGTCGCAGGCCGCTCCCAGGACGACGCAATGGTGGATTACTTCTTTCAGAGGCAGCATGGTGAGCAGCTTGGGGGAGGAGGAAGTGGCGGAGGCGGCTATAATAACAGCAAACATCGCTGGCCTACTGGGGATAACATTCATGCAGAACATCAGGTAAAAAAAAAGTTAAATGTTTCCAAACCGAGCACGTGAACGCACCGGGCTTGTGATAGATGCTTTTAATGACTTTCTTTTTCTTTTAAAAAAAGCTTAAGGTGTTTTTTGTGTGGTTGGAATTACAACAGTCCTACTTCTTGTTTTCTCTTTTCAGGATTGCAGTGCCTTGCTAGCTATAAACTGAAATGTTTCTGCTCTAGACAATGTTGAAATCCCAATCCTCTCTCTGACAGTCGAATGCATGTTTGCAAAATTTATCGTTCTCTTTATTGATTTTTTCCTTGTTTCTGTGTGTATGTGTGAACCAGTTTAGCAGTGACTGCTGCTGCTTTTCAGATCTGTTGCTGTAGTTAAATAATTCTTATGTAATGCTATTACAAAACTGCCAATGCATCTAGGTTGAGCTTTTACCATTCCCAATATCGAAAAACACAGTTCTGGACGTTGCTCGTGGTGTGTACTTCTCTGGTTTTCTTGCTTGTTTGTTTTGGGTTGTTTTTTTTTAATGTTCTAATTGGGAGGGGAAGGTGCCACCAGTGTGCTCAGCTGAACTGAGAAGAGAACAGCACAAAGAACATCATGAAACAACAGCACTTGTACAAACCCGCCTAACTCAGGGACTTAACGTTTCTAAAAGGGTAGTGGGCCAAAACATGCCTTGGTAGTAGTGTTTACTAGAAGTCCTTTCAGTAGTTGCATTGTCAGATGTGCTGCGACTTAAGCGAGTGCATGAGTCACTCTGGCTTGCCGACTGTGACCTGTAAGTAACTCGTCAAACACAGCAGTGAGCTAAGGAGACGTGCTTCCTCTGCTGAGGGTGGCACGAGAGCAGAGCCGAGGTGTAAGCACATTTTTAAAATGTATGATTCCCACAAATCTATTCAGAGCAGCAGACACAAAGCTTTTGCAACCTTTATTAATATCTCCTGCCTCTAATTTTTAAAATAAAAATGATCAAGCCCTTGTGCCTCTGCTGTGCCTCCCCGGGGGATGTGTTGTCATCCGGACCATTTAAAAGCAAACATTGCAGGGAATTTTGCAACCTCACTGAAGTCAGTGTGTACATCAATAGAGAAGAAAGCCCAAGTGCCCTGTTAATTTGTTTTGTAAGAAAACCCATATAAAATGCTGCCGTGTGAAATAAGCAGCTGGAAGAATATTGTAGTTATTCCCTTCTGTGGAAGCACAGTGCTGAGTTAAGTTATCCTTTCACAGGAGATAACTGTTGAAATGAGATGCAGTTTTATCAGTTAACTAAGCTTTCAGTCACTAAATGTACAGCTTGTTTCCAGAGACAGAGATGGAAGAGATTTGAATGTGCTTTAAGCAAAAGAAGCAATAAGCAAAAATTCTTCCTCGGTGGTTTTAACTTGTAGGTTTTAAAGTAAAAACTGTCTTGTGGTCTGATGTGGAGATGTTTAGGCAGGAGCTGCTGTTGTTTGGTTATTTGTGTAAAGATGACTTTATAAACTGAAAGATGTGTCATAAAATTCTTAGTTCTGTTTTCCTTCAACTCCAACTTTCATCTTCCTTTCTCTGAAAAGCACCAAAAGCAAAGAGGACTCATGAGAGGTGGAGGGGGTGAGGTGGGGTGGACCTTGCAGGCATTACAAATTGCACTGGCATTTGAACTCTTTTTACTGCATTCTTTTATAGTCAGGAGACTTAAAAACTCTCCCTGAAAGGATGCTACCTGTCCTCACAGTGGCTGATGTGCTGCTTTTCCTCAGCTTGGTTTTATTCAGAAGTTTCTTGAACCCAGTGATAAAACCACTTGTGGCACTTACTGGGGAAAAACCAGCATGCACCAGTTTGAAGAAACTTTAAAAAACCATGCACGTAATCTTTGAAGGCAGAACAGTTCTGAGAAGATTGTCTGGGTGGAATATACCTGCAAGATTAAGCCCCAGATGCTGTGCGTGGTGCTTTCTTTTTTTTTTTTTTTTTTTTGTTTCCACATGTTCTGTGACCTGATGCTTAAGCAATACTCACCCTAATGTAGTTAAGTTGGAACCGTCTGTCCTATTTCCTGGAGGTTTGTCCGTCAGCTGTAATGTATTTGCTCTTCAGTCCTGGTGTTTTGCATTCAGTGTCCATCCGTAAACCAATCTTTGTGTTTAATTTCTTCGAAGTTAGCTCTGAGATGGGGCAGTAACCCTTTGCGCTGGTGTCTTATGCTGTATACACCAGTGATTGGTCTTTTAAAGTACACGTCTTGCTTCAGCCTTTCTCGGGTGCCTTTTTTTCTGCAGTTCTTGTTGCTTCAGGGTTTTACTCATGGGAAGCAGAACGCAGGATACATGTAATCCTGATACTGCCATTCCTTTTGACTTTTTGGCCACCTCTGCATGTGTTTCTTAAATTATAAGTTCCTTGGAGCGGGAGCTAGTCTTATGCATACAAACTGGTTTAATTCAATCTGGGCTTAATCAGGGTAGAATTGAATTTGTCCTGCAAGAACAGAAGAAGTGGAAGGAAGTGGTGGGACGTGCAGAGAGGTGGGGCATCCTTCTGGAGGTCTGCTGGGTCCTGATTTCTTGGAGATCAGGATACATTTGTATTACTGGACACTTGATTTAAAACTTCCAAATATACTGCAACTGTAGCCCTTCTCGTTGCCTCGAAGACTGGTTAAGAAAATCAGTAGCTAAAAGATAATGGAAAGTCAGAAAAACTAATTATAGGGTAATATAGGTTAATGTTTGCCTAGAGCTTAGGACCTCGTAATTAAAGGTAGAGGGATTTTTTTTTTTTAATTGTTGAATCCCAGTTTTCTTCTTTATGTATGGAGACAAGCATCTGTCCCTGTCTGTTGGTGATAATACTCCAGTGGTTTTACAAAATGATAGTATTTCATCATGTGTTATTAAATGCTTGAGTGCTATGAGTCAGAAGTTATTTACACTATCTTTGCTTTCCATTTTTTATTGTGCTGGCTGTTTCTCTCATCTGTTTGTCCTTTGACTAGCAGCTTTGAGAATTGAGCTGTGAATGTCTTTAACGGTGATGACTGAAGAAAGTGTTTTTTCTGCTCCCTAGAAAGTAGGTAATGTCCTCTTGTTGTAAACAGGAGGAAAGTTCCATTTCTTTTATATTTTATCCAAAAAGTTACCTTCCCTTTGTATTTTTGCCTTCTCCTTCAAAGGAAAAATGTTATATGGTAATACAAAATTTAGGAATTGAAGATACTTCTGTCACTTTGCATATTTAGTTGATAGAGACACGGCCTCTGTCTAAATAGCTTGCGCTGTAAGTCCTTCAGCCTCAGCAGGAACAAAGAGGTGATGTTGAAATTCGACTTCTCCTAGACTTGAATGCCTGAACTCCTGAACAAACTTCCAGCTTTCTGCAGCTACAGGCATTTAAATTGTCAGACTCTTACATGGAGGACCCTTCTGCCAGCTGGGTCCTGGCTGCAGGATGTACGTTTTCCCCCCAGAAGCAGCCAGATAAGGCTGAGTGTCAGTGTCTGCCAGTGATTCTGAGATTCAAACCAAGGCTGTAACTCATCTGCAGTGCCTCACGACTTCAGGCTGTGTGGGCAGACTGCTCGGCTAGCTGCACTAGGGTGTTTTTATGCTGTTTGTCCTGCAGAAGATGGTTGGGGACCTGAACTTCCCTTTGCAGGGGTGAGTGGAGAGGTGCGGGGTGGTTCCTGACCACTAAGGGCCCAGCTTGGATTTGACTTGCTTATGGAAGTCGCCTGTCTCGTTAAAAATCCAGCCAGCCACACATTCTCCTGAGGGAACTGAACAGGCAGTCGAGACGCTCAGCTGGGAGAAGTTATCAACACTGAGCAGGCTTTTAGGGAAATTGGGTGGGTTTTCTTGGATGGGGTCTCCTGTGGCTTGTTTGCGTGCGTGCATGTTCTTGAACTGGAGCAAAGAGAGTTTCTCTGGTGGTGGTCCCTCCTGAATTGCAGTAAATGGATATACTTAGACTGTCTGAATTGCAGTTAGAGTAATATGGGAGTTGCTTAGTAGAAGCAAATGATTTGAGGGATTAACTTTCTTTGAGAGCATGTTTAATTAATAATTTGAGACAATAGAACTCTGCAGGGATCATCTTCTTGAATGCGGGGAATTTTTCACATGCAGTTGGTGAAGAATAGTGAGAGCAACACGGCTGGAACCGGGTTTTCTGCTCGGATTTGCCCTCTGGCAACGTGGCTGCAGCTTCTGAACTGAGAAGTTGCATTGGAGTGGAGACAGAAGGTGATTCTGGCAGCTGCCCTCATAGAGCACAGCTATGCCAGCTGTGGTGCTGTGCAAACGTCTGGATGTGGTGGCACCTAACATTGGGGTGCCTGCTGGCTGGCACCGTTACCACGAGATGCCTTGAAGTCGTGGCAGGGCCCTCCGCAATGATCGTGGAAGCTATGGAAGCCACAGCGTTCCTCCACAGTGAATCCCATTCAAGTGACCAGATTTTGTCATCTGTCTGTGGAAGGCACCCTGGTGGTCTAAATAATTTGGCTAACTGGATGTGCGAGAGGTGAGGGCACCCAGAGACTCCTCTGGGTGCCACAGTGCATGGCTCTGTTCCTGGGCCTTTTCTCACCTAGGTTTCATTAAGGCTGTTGAATTTGGATGCAGTAGCTCCAGGTATCACAGTCAACTCGTGAGGGCCTCTCTTACATGAACGCGGGGTGACCGTGCTGCTTTGATCCCAGGTAATGCAGACCAGTGCCCTCCTGAACTGAAATGCCTGGTTTGGCTGATGTATTTCACGGTGTTCTTCTCTAGTGAAGGAGAGGGGTGTCTTGGAGGAGGGGATTCAGAGCATTTAACTGAGTTTTCTGCGTTACACTGCCCTTTGGAAACCCCTGCTGGGGTCGGGGGCATGAGTAGCTGGCCGCGTTCTGTGTTTGTAGCTGGGCGCTGGGAAATCCTTTCCCTGTGGGGGAGAGGGGAGTGGGAAACAACCCTGACATTTTCAGGAAGTCACTTTAAGAGTTTGTTCCCCCTGAAACTGGGGGTCTTGCTGTCCCTGCCAGGCAGTTGCAAGCTGTCTGGCCGTAGCCGTGTTGGTGTGAGCAGCCTGGCAGCGGTGTGTCGGCTTTGTGGTCGCTTCCTTGCTGCGGCACTAGCTCAGGAAGAGCAAAAGATTTTCACACTATTGAACTCGCAGATTTCAATGCTTCAGTAAGACTTCAGGTATTTCAGTTAATACGTGGTGCCCAAGCGTGCTTTGAAAAGAGCTTTGTTGGAGTGCAGTTTCTACTTGTTTTCTTCCTCCCCTGTATCCAGCTTTGGCTTCCACTTACCCGCTCTCTTGTGGTTTGAGTTGGTGTGGCCTATCTGGGCTTCTGCAGAGCAGGTTGTGATACGTAGCGTTTTTGTAAATGGGTGCCTGTTACAGAACAGAAACTTCACACAAGATGGCAGCCGAATAATCCATCCCCGGGAGTGCCGCAGTGGTAAATGTACACAGTGAAGTTTGACCACTGATCAGAAATCTCCTTAACAGAGCTGTTCCAGAGCATTGAACGCGGTGATGCTTCTGAGGACTGGTGCAGGTTTGTGTCTAGGTGTATGGTGAGAGGATTTTAAGGCTGTCTTCTCCGAATGATGTTCTTGCAGGTCTGTGAAGAACAAACTTGCCTTTGTTTGCGGATATCATGTGATGCTGCACTCCCTCTCCTCGAGTGATCTGCTCAAAGATACTGTGTTACTCCTCTTCCTTTGTTAAGGGCAACTTTTGTTCTAAGGCAGTTGTTTTTATTGGGAGCATCTGCCTTTGTTATTGTCTCGTACTGAAGCTCTGCTTTAGCCCCTGAGTCTGTAGTGGGGTAAAACTCGACTGGTTGTAACCCCCCGAATGAGTCCCTCGCCCTGCTGCAAGCAGTCAGCGTGGCAAGGAGCTGCTTGAGTCTGTTTCTGACAGCGGTACTGAGCTTGGCACCGGACTGACACCTCGCTGGGTCCCTTGTTTACACCTCTTCCCCCTCTGAACTTAAACCTCAGAAGGTGAGAGTGAAAGGAAGAGCCCTCCAGGGGTCGGACGGGGCAGCCCTCCGTGGGGTGCTGAGTGCCTGCACACAAACGCCGACCTGAGCGCACGTCCCCAGGTACTGCCAGCTCCAGCGGGGCAGAATTAAGGTCGCCCCTTCTGTAATCTAATATTTTGGAGATTTGTGCCCCAACAATACGTGCCCAAGACATCAGAGGGTAACCTAAATTCTACGTTAATGAAGTGCTTCCCTCAGTGAATAAAATGTGAAGAAAAACATAATTAGCTAACTAAGCTGCGCCATGCTGAACGGCTGCCTTTCTTGCGTTTATTTCTGTACCCTGAATCATTAATCATCTTGGCTACATGCCACGCAAAGCATCAGCCAATCTGTAATTTCAATAGCTTTTTGCTTCGAGTGCTAATGGTAGTAGCAATTCTAACGATGAGCCCTTTACTACAAAAATAGTAGTTAAACCACCTAATCCTGCCTAATACTTGTGACTTCACGTTCTCTCTTTACTGACTATTGTTATAGGAGAGGACTAAAAATAGTGCAGTAATCAGTTGGTGGAACAACAAATTTTAACCCTGGATCTAGCTGTTAGTGGAAAGCCTGTTGTTGAGTGTGTGCTGCTTTTCTTATTGTCAGCTGGTAAATACTTTTTTTTTTTTTCCTAGGTACTATATATAGTGTGCATGCATGCAAAGCAGATTTTTTTTTAAATAACGTGCTACAAGAGCTGTTCAAACAAGACAAATGCAGGCAGTCTCCCACAGCTGAGCAAGAGACATTTGTTTCCATCTGAAATTTGTAAACCCTTGGTGATAGTTAATTTAAAAGTCTTTAACAACTTGTAAGTATATAAATCAGGTGCTACAAAGTATTTAGGCTGTTAAACCACTTGAAGTTACCTTTTTTGTTTCCCCCTTCCCTCTCTCCATTCTAAGAATGTTTTAATCAGGCAGCTGTTTGAGTATTTCTGTTTCTTGTCCTTACTGTCCTAATCCTGGCATTCGTGGAGTAATGTTTACTTTCTTGAGAAATGTTTCAGCAGAAAATAAAAGTATTTTCCCCCTCATTACAAATTGAGCAAGACTTAAATTGTGGGAGCCTAACGAATGGAAACTTTTCAAGACACTTGCCTTTTCATACTTGCACATGAGTTAAATAAATATCCAAGAAATAATCACACTTTGAGGTTATGTGAGCACCTGTCAGGTACCTGTGCAGACTGAGAGCTTGGAATGTTATTTATCTTCTCACAGAAACAAACACACAAACACTACTCATTTTAAGAGCAGAGAAATCACAGTTTTCTCTCCTGCCAAGTACAGCAGTAAGGTGATTTCGTGTATTACTCTGCAGGAGTAGAAGAGCAAACCAAGTGGTCTCGGGACAGGGAGGAGGTCGGTGCATCAGCACCGGGCAGAGCTTAAAATACAATTTTTGGAGGGCTTCCTGCAGGCTCGCCGAGAGCACAGCAGCAAAGGCTGAGCATTTCCCATGGATTTGTGGTCCTAGGGCCCTGCCCCTGCCTCTGCCTGTGCTGTTTGCCAGGACGGGAGATAAGGGGCTCTGGGCAGAGTGCTCAGAGCTTAGGGCAGAGTCTGTGGGATGCCCCGGAGTTCCTTTGCTTGGCTGGCAGGGCTGAGGGCAGCAGTCAGCCCTGTAATTTACTGCACATCAAAGATATTCTGGAAGCAGCCACTGGCGTGTTCCAGCACAGCCCAGTCCTGCCCTCGCAGTGCCCGGCCTCGCGAGGGTTTAGCAGATGGAGGCCTGGGTGCTTGCCTGCTGGTCGGAGGGGGAAGGAGAGCTGTGACCCGGGGCAGAGGCGAGGAGGAGTGGAGGAGCCTGGTTTAAGAAAGTGCTGGGGAAGGAGAAAGGGAGCCTTTGAAATGGGGCCGCAGAGCTTCAGGGGGAGGGGGAATGGGGAAACTGGAGTTGGGGCTTGCAGAAGCAGCCTGCTAGCTTGCTTTGGTTACCCAATGTAATGTAATTGGCTTAGTAGGAATAGATGGTTTCAATCTTCCTCAGTCACCGGTGCTGCTAATAATGCAGACATTTGGTCTCTTTAACATCGAACTATGTACAAAAATAAAAACCAATCCCTCAAGCTTTATGGTGTGCTCTTAGAGATGATTTTTATTTATTTATGGATCATTGGCAGTAACTGTCTGGGTAGTTTTCAGAGAGAAAGCTGCTTTTCCACCAAAGAACTTTTTTTTACCACTATGTTGTTTTTTTTTAATTCGACCCCAGTCCCTCTTACAGGGAAATGTTCCTTGCATGAGGAGAGGAAGAAGAAATCCTGTGACTCCCCATTGTGATTGAGGATGAAATTTAGCTTTTGTTAGTTTTGCAGCATGTCAGTCTCAGTGAATATGAGCTCTGTAGAAATGAGGATTCCTCAGTCTATAAGGCCAGCGTGCGATCCCCGGAGCTACCTGCGGATCCCGGAGCGTGGTGCAGCGTTACCTTTGCATTCGTATGTAAAGGTCACCTGAGGAGTCTGTAGCGCCCGTGTTTGTTTAATGTAAGGTACGGTGTTACCTTGGATTATTGACACTAATATTTACTTAAAATTACAATTCAGCTACTTTGCTGGTAGCTATCACTGCTGGGGGAAAAACACATTTCTGGAATGCATTTCTAGAAGCTGCAGCGCCATTTCTCCTGGCGCTGGAGATGGGGAAGGTAAATACACTGGTGCCCTCCTGTTAATTTGGTAGGTCCTTCAAGTCCCTGTTTAGTAATCGCGAGGACAGTTCAGGGCCCCGGTTCCTGTTAATTTAGCTGACTGCAGAATTCCTTTTGACAAGTGCCATTTAGCCCTGTGGGCCTTGTTGTTTGCTGGGTTAAATTTAACAGCAGGTTTAAGCTGGCAGCACAGCGTGCCCGCTAGGTGCTTGGCTTTCGGGTGGGTTTGCACCCAGCTTGCTGGGGGCGATGCTTCTGCAGGGAACCCGTGGACCCTGCCTGCTGCTCCTGGGGTCACAGCTCCCCAGCACTGCTTTGTGCCAGAGCTGTGCCACAGCTGGGTCTGTGACAGCGTCCTTTGGGGGCCCTGGGGACAGGGAAGAGAGCTTTGCCTGGGTTTGTGCGTGCCGGGTCTGGCACCAAATGGCAGAGCGCAGCTGCTGGTTCACTGCCGCCCCCATTTCTGCTGCGTCCATGCAGTGAAGTGCTCCAGGTACGGGCAGGGTCTGGGTAGTTTGGGAGTGAGGAAACAGTTGTTTTGGAGTTGTTGTCATTCAGTTTTGCAGTGATGAGGCCCTCGGATCTAATTGAGAGGGGGGAAAAAAAGAAGTGATTGCCCTGTGTGAGCTGGCTCCCTGGCAGGACGAGCTGCTCGAGGGGATGCAGAGCCCGGCGTGGGGCTGCCGGGAGGCTCTGCTGCTGCGTAGGAGGCTGAGTTTTGAAAGTGGCCATTGACCTAGAGATAAATCGGTTTGCGTTGCTGAAATCTGCAGTGGCAAAGAGTAGAAAGTGTTCTGCTTTGTCTCGTCCTCTCCAGAGCAGGCGGTGGGCGTCAGCACTGTGGAAACTTGGAAGGGCCGGAGTTCCTCCATGGCCTCATGTGGCTGAGACCAAGGGGCTTTGATTCAGGGGACTGAAAACAAGAACTGGAGGTGTGACCTGGAGTGACCGTGTGCTGAGCCATGCAGCTGAATCCTGCTTCATTTTTTTTTTTTCAGAGCAAAGGTGAAAATGGGTTAAGAGGCTTTGGAGAGGCTGGGGTGAAGCAGCCCCGGGGTTTGCTGTAGCTCCTCAGCAGGGCACACGGTCTGGGGCACGCGAGGAAGCAGCTGTGAGCTGGAGCGTGCTCCAGTGACACACTTTGGTATATTGGTGTGCATGGAAATCGCTCTCCTTGAATGAGATCCTCATTAAGTTTGAGATTTACATAATTCCTGAGCGTGCAGGCAGCGCAGCGTGAAGGTGAGGAGCGCTCCCGCGCAGTGACATCGCGTTGTAGCGCTCATTCAGGAGCTGTGCTTCTGACAGACGGCCTGAGTGGTGCTGAGCTGGCTTCAGAAGCGAGCTTGCTGGCTTTCTGTGCAACCAGAGAGTGGAAGCACTCCTCAGAGGGGTCAGGAGGTGTCTGTTCTGTGGGGCTGGTAAGGACGGGCACGTTGTTTCACTCCGCAGAGGCACGGTGCCGCGAAGAGGCTGCCGTGGGGCTGGGAGCAGAGGCTGGATGTTTAGGATCCCTTACACGGTGGCTGTGGCAGAGGCCTGACCTCTCCTTGTGCGATTCCCGACGTTTCTCGGGGTCACCTCTTCCTCCAAGGAACCAGGTTAGCGTGTCACACACAGATAGCAGGGCACTGCTTCCTTGGGCAGCTGGTTTATCTTGGCACGGCCTGCTGGACTTCTTTCAAAACTCGCGATCAGTGAGAGAACCAGAGAACCAGACTTTATGGTAATCAAATCTCGTACACAGCAGTGCTAACCTGTGAATGAGCTCTGCCTCAGTGCAGCTCCTCCTTTCCAGTGCTTGCACCATCGTGGCTCTGTCTCGCAGGTCTGTGCTCGTTCTAGGCCAGGGAGAGTTAGCAGGAATAGATCCCGGTGAGGTGCGAGGCCGTCTGTGTGTTTCAGTTAGCAGAGTGCGGCCTGCCTCTTGGCATACGAAGGTGTAAGCACTCATGGCTTTGGTCTTGAGCTCTGCTGGTCCCGAAGGTGTTTGTTCTTTGACAGGGAAATAAAGGAACTCTGCTATTTGTGCACGTCGTGTAAGAAAACAGGGTGAAGAGGTGTTGCTGTTTGATATTGTAAAAGCGGGAAAGAGGTCTTTGCAAGTGGAATAATAAGACTATATTGCAAACAAATCAATGAGATGATCAGGAGAGAGAAAGGACTGATGTGACTGAGAGGGGGCCTCGATATTGGTGGTAATGGGCTGTTAGAGCAGCCCGTACATGGAAGTCGAGACAGAAACCTGATTTAGGAAATAGTTTTATCCATAATTGGCAGGATTGATCATAGGAGTGTGACATAAATATCTGAAATGGATGATTTCTCCTGTTACCTGATATACCTGACAGCAGACAGAGAAGCTGAAACCTTTTTTAATAGTGACTGGAGCAGCTTTGGGAAGGACGTGGTGGCAGCCCATTTTCCCCATGTATCACTTTGTGGGGAAGGCTGGGATCTGCAGGCTGTGAGGTGTTTGACAGAAGGCTTCCTTCAGACCTTCAGCAGTAAAAATAACAGTGCTCAGTTAGGTGTGCAGTCAGACCAACCAGGTGTGAAGCAGGCACTGGGCTTTCGTGGTTCTGCTCTTTGCCTTCTGCCACTCGTCTCATCTCAGCCCCTGTATCCCTCGGTGCTGCTAAACCCACTGCAGCTCTCCTGGCAGTGTTCTGTTGGAGACAAACGCGCTTCTCCACTTGGAAATGGACAAATGGTCAGCACTGTGAGGAGAGCTACCTATGCTTACTGGTCTGTAGCCCTTCAAAAACCATGACGATGTAGCAGCTGATGTTTCTCCGTGGAAGATCTTGAGCTTGCATTGGAGGTGTTCACCATTTTAGAGGTGATGGTGGTGGTAACAGTTGCACCAGCTTTAGCTTCTCTGCTACCAATCCAGCCAGCGTGGGAACGTGGCTTCCCACTCGGATGTAAATCACGTCCTTGTGCTGCTGTAATTGGTTTGACTCGGTGATAACATGGTTTCCTACTCAGGACAAATGCTCAAACAAGACACCTCTGAAAATGTTCTTGCATCTAACACAAACAAAACAGCGATTCTAGCGTTTTCTTAAATGAATTACGTTTGGTAGAGTACAAGCAACCTTGTAACACACCAAAATGCTGTAAAAAAGCAGGGAGGAAAGGGGCTGAGGCAAGAAGGAGAGTTCTTGTTCCAAGATTACCTTCATAACCTGAGCGGGGATCACCGGGGATGTGCGTGCAGCTGAAGCTGGGGAGGGGAATTCATGTCGGCAGCCTGGAGTCACTGGGGCTGGGACGTGACCAAAATAAAAAAGTCTCTTAAATTCCTTGCAGAAATCTGAAGACTTGTAGTGATAATATCTTTCCTGTAGCTTTCTTTCAAGGTTCCCATAGCATAATATCCACCTCTGGGAGTGCATTTGTTTTGGTGAAGCAGGGGGGACACAAAGCAGCCTCTTTCTGCGTTGTCACTGTCTACAGCCCTGCGAGTCCTGGATCGGTGCCACCGTGGCTGCATCTGTGGTTTGCTGGGACATGGCTTTAGCAGTGAGAGTAATGCACATCACCCACCAAATCTTTGTTTAGCCTCTCGATTCCTCACATCTCATCCAAATAATAATGTGCTACTGATGGGCTGTTGTGGCTTAGCGTGTCTGGGGGTTGCTGCGTTTTCCGCGAGTTCGGCTGGAAACGCTTCGCAGAATTTCCTGCACGAGGCAGCCGAGGCGCATTAGCTGGCAGTTGAGCGGTGGGGTTGGCAGCAGAACCGAGTCTTTCTTGTCTGGTGCTGTAGTTTCTGGAAAGTGAAGTCCTGTTTTCTCCGAGCGTGCTTGCAGTGTGCTTCACCGCAGAACAAGGCGAGGCTGAGGCAAAACTGGAAGCACCTTTGAACCGAGAGAGAGATTAAACTCTTGCAAAGTGGTGCTGTGACCGAATAGTAACAGAATTCACACGGGAGGGGACTTTGCTTTCCTTACATCTGATATTCTCAGATGATGTCTACTGAACCTTATCTTAAAGTAGAACCAAAAGCATGCTCACAGCGACGTCTTGACTTGGTTCTGCTGGAAATAGTAGCACGAGGATCAGGAGCCAAGGTCAGGCTTAAGCTCAGTGCACACGGTGTAACCGTATGGCACCAGCCCATTAGTGAGGTGGGGCACGGATCAGCTAAACCATTTTTTTTTCCCTTTGTGCCCCAAACTGCCCAGTGGGTGCCATAACTGACCTGGCTTGGCTTGGGGGCGGCTGTGCCCAAATCTTCTGCAGGTCTGTGGCGGTGCCGTGGCTCAGCACTGTCAGTCTGCAGCATCCCAGAGAGCTCCCGTAGAGGACCGCAGTGAGCAGCAGCGCGTGGGTTACTCATAAACACAAGTCTTATAAACTCTTACCACTGCGCCAGCAGAAACGTGTATCAGATCTGTTGGGTTGCAGGGTTATGTAAACACAGAGTAGGAGGCGCGTCGTGCTGCTGGGGTGCCATCCGAAGGGCTTGTGGCTGCTGTAATAACCTGCTCCGAGACGGCGTGGTGGCTGGCGAGGGCAAGGATTATTCCACCTCAATCCTAGCACGTAGCTGAACCTCGGTGCTTCGTCCTCAAGTCCCTAGTTAGGGCTGTTGCTTATTGTTTTTTTCTCCTGCACATGTGCTCAGTGGCTCCATGTGTACGGGCTTGCCCGGTGAGATTTGGGGATGCAAATCAGAAAAGTTTTCTCGTGTTTTCAGCACCATGATTTATGTAGCTAACACTCTCTGCTGCTTTTTGCTGTTCTCATTGAACCTGTTTTCATCTAATCATGATCTGCAGCAGCAGCACTTCAGGTAACTGCTCAGGTAAATGCACGGCCGTGGGTCCTCCCATGCGCACAGGGCACCAACCAGCACCTTCCCCGTGCCCCTCGGTGCCCTGCGGGGACCTGGACGGACCCCTCTGCCATTGCGCTTTTCCTCGCACACCTTGGGTCCCCTGGTATGGCCGTGGCACCACGTGGCTGCCGTGCACGCCCCTTGGGAAGGAGCGAACAGTCCTGCCCCATCAGGAGCCTTCCCAAGGCCTCCTGCACCCCTGGGGTACAGTTTGTGCCTCGGGGCTCGTGCTTCGAGGCGTTGGTACGGGTGTAGTAATGAACAGCAGCTGATCTCGAGACACTATTTGTTCTCTTCATCCTCAGCCTCCCACTTCACACAGTTCTGTTTCACTTAACTTGCTTTCTGTCCTCTTTTGTGTTGCTGTAAGTGGAATATAAACCTGCCTGGTTTGTGAGTCTGTATTTGATCTTGCCTGAAAGGAAATGATCCTGACTTGCTTACGCATTGACTCCCTCAACCAAAATTATGCAACTCGATGTGAAATATTAATCTTCATTATAAACTGAGCAGAGGCAGTTGTGTTAGACCTCGTGTCTTAAAATAATTGCTCATTTTGCCCTTTTTGTGCATGTATAAATAACACTGTAAGTTGGAACTTCTAAAGGTAAGTTGTCTTTCGGAGCTCAGCAGCTTTGTTGTGTGCTGCGATGTAGAACGTAGCTCAGTCTGTATCAGAAATGGCTGTAAACTATAATTGTCATTGGAAGAAAAAAAGAGCATTTCCTGATGTATTTTTCTTACCCATCTCTAAATAGGTGCGTTCTATGGATGAACTGAATCATGATTTCCAAGCGCTTGCTCTGGAAGGACGGGCTATGGGAGAGGTAAGCGAAAGACATACAGAAAAAATCTTGTGTTTTGGGGGGGAGGGGGAAAATAAGAGTTTTTTTGAAGCTGCTGGTATGATTCTGAACTTGAAAGTTCTCCATTGTGGCTGTGAAGGTTGTGTGTGTGTGCTGTAACAAAATAAAAACCTGTCAGGCTAGAATGCGTCTTAGTAGGAGGAACAGCTAAGCCCTCCACCTGTTGTTATCACCGACCAGCAAAATGGTGGTTGTAAAAGAACAGTTAGAAATCTGTCTTGTGACAAGTGTTACAATACTGGTAGCATGTTTATTTTGGGATCCGGTGATCTCAGACCCCGTAATGTTGTGGGGTTTAGCTGTCTGTCATTGTCTGCTGCCCGGTTTCTGCTCCTGGCCACCTTCTGGCTCTTGCCATAAAGTGTAGGCTGTGTTTAGTGTTTGAAGTAGCTGGGCAACATAATCGAGGGTTGCAGAAGTGATAAGTGCTTCGGACAGGTCAAAGGACTGAGCAGGAGCTGTCAGATAGTGGGTCCTCCAGTTCCAGCTTCAGAGCAAAACAGGAAGAATTACCTGAATCTCGCAAGTGCAGTGAGCAGCAGCAGATTTGGGGATCGTGACCTTTGGTTTTTCTTTGAAGAAAGAACTTGCCTATTTACGGTGACTTGGAAGAATAGCAAGTTACTTCAGTTAGCTGTTCTAGGTCCCTAGAAGTGGGATGTAAACGCTTCTTTTCCTTGACTTCTTTCCTTTCCTTTGTAGCCAGTCCCTTCAGAGGTTTGTGGAAGAACAGAGATGAGAAAATCATGTCTTGTAGGAGAGGGTTGATGTGCAGCAGGTCTGCCTCTAGCTTGCTACAGGTCTGTTTTGTTGGAAAGGCTTCCTTCCTGTGCTCCTGTCTGGCAAATTCAGAGTAGTTTTTCTGCATCTCGAGTGCATCCTATTTCTGCAGCCCAGTTTATGAACCAGGTTAAAAAGCAGTCTGTAGAATCCAGAAATGATTGGTGTGGAGGAAACACAAAGCCAACATCTTTGGGTAGTGTGCCTCTGTCAGGTGAAGGACCTCTGTGAGTTCCTGGTGCTGGATGCCTGGCTTCTCTGCTCTTCTTCCATTCTTCTCAGCAAGATTGTAATACTGAATTGTTCAGTGTGGTGCTGTTTGGTAGGAAAATCTCTGGTTCTCTAGGTTACATTAGCCTACATGGAGACTCTTGACTAAGAGTAGATGAAGATGATTTAGAAAGGAGAAATCACGACGTTAAAAAATCCATCTAAAGCTGCTGAAAAACAGCTGATGTGCCTCCATATGAAACATGCCGGGGAATGACAGGGGTGTGAATGTTCTGTGAATCCTCCTTTTCTTTTTTTTTTTTTTTTTTTAACACCTCACTGGGGCAAGACGTTCGTTTTCAGATATAGAGTGTACAGGCTCTTCGAAAGCCTGCTAAGAGTAAGTATAGCACTTATTTTGTGCTTAATACGGCATTAGATCGTGCCACTTTAAACGCCTAAAGGCATTCCGAAGCTTGCTGGCTTCTACCAGCCCTGAGTGATTTCTGGAGAGAAGTGAATTTCGGGTTTTGGGGGTGGGGTGTTGGATCCGAGGTTTTTTTCACTGGATCTTTTTAAATGATGACTCATTCTTTTTTTTCCTTCTCCGTTCTTGTTACTGTGATACTGGAAGTTCTGGAGATGGCATCCTTTTGTCACTGGGCTTTTCCCCATTCTGGCGTGTCTGTTTTTTCCAGGAGAGGTGACATTTCACATTTTCTTTGTCTGAGCTAAGACACCATTTCTTATTCCTCTTAGGTTTTTCTCTGTTAGTCACCGCAGTTTCCTTTCTTTATCCATTGAATTTTCTCTGTATTTCCTGAGGTATTTCAGCACACATCCAGCTGGCCAATTTAAGGAGCTGTAAGCTGAGATCTGTGCTTCTGATTCTTACCTGCAGGAAGTGTTGATAATCTTGTACTTTGAGTTGATATTGAAAACCCTGGAGGAGAACGATGAGGAAAAGAGTGTTTATTTATACATCTGGGAAAACAAGGCATTTAGTGTATCTTTTATCTTCCCGTTGCCTTGCTTCTCAGTAAGCAATATCATAATTTTAGTGGTTTAAGGAGTTTCTGCCTCTGAACACATCAGAGCTTTTTAAAAGGGCGCTGTCAAACATTTAATGTCTGATCTGTGCTGCTGTCAAAATCCAGATAACTTTTGATTTGTGATGAACAGATATCCTAATCTGGGGAAATTAAGAGTAGTTTTAAAAAAAACCACCACAGCTTTGATCTGCAGTGCATCTCTCTCGATCTCCAGAATCCCGCTCTCCCGTTGCAGCTGGCCTTGTGCCCCCTCGCTGTGTGTGCAAGTGGCAGCGCGGTGCTTTTGGAAGTGAAGCTGAAAAGATCTGTGGAAAACCCCTTTGCCTTGCTCTGAAATGGAAACGGTTTGGTTCATGTGTAGCAGACGTGGTCAGTAATGTTAAAAGTCATCTTCCAAAGGGGACATCTGATTTCCCTCCTTATGCTTTTAGCACTTGGTCCAGATTGCTAGTAATGGAAGCATCCTGAAGTCTTCACTGGATCTGTATCCAACTCTGCTTCTCAGCAGATGTTGCACTGGAGAGTAATAAAAGAGACGGTGTCTGGCAGTTGGTGAAGCCAGAAGCAAAACGATGGAGAAGGGCATTTCAGAGAGAGCACGTAGGGGCTGCCTGGCTTTGCTGCTTTAGCACACGGACCAGAATGTGTGTCCTTGCCTCTTGTGCTGTCTTCAGAGGTCTTTGATCATGCAGCAGCGATGCTTATCTGAAGCTTAACACAAGCTATGCGAGTGTTTTTTTCTTTTCAGGCCTTCAAGACAAGGAGCTGGATGTCTGCTTTTCTTCACATAAATCCCTCTTATCTGGAGCTTAGCGATACTGAATATTCGTGCAGTGTCTTTTTGGTGTAGTGGACAGTGCAGAGAGACTGAGGTGGCATTTGTCATCGTGCATTACACGAGTTTTGAGCTGCGGAAGCATTCTTGGTTTGCTAGGCGGTTATGCTGGGCCGTGAGCCTGCAGCACTGAGCAGCTGGGTGAGCAGCGAGCTGTAACGTAATCCAGGAGGGTGGGAGGGGAATGGGAACGGGAAGACATGGGGTAGCTGGTGGGCCCTTAGCTTCAAACCTGCCAAGAATTGAACCAAAGATTTCCAAGTAAGAATATCTGGGGTAACAGCCCCGTGGTGCCTTGCAGCAGGTATCTTAATGGCAGAGGCTGAGGCAGTTTGTGTTCTCCATGTCTGTGCGCCCCTTGATGCACCTGGTTGGGGCCTCGATAAGACCCTGCCTCCAGTGAGCAGCACTTTTTCTGAATCACTGTGGTTGTAATGTTGGGCCCAGGCTGCTTTTATCTGGTACAAAAGCAAACAAAGCCCACGTGGCGCTGCTTTCACCAGCAGTGATCGCTCCCTTCTCATCGAGTCATCGCTGGAGCTGGGCTGGGGACTACTGGGAGGTGTGAATAATGTTTCTGTGCAGTGTTTTAGCTACCTAGTGCTAGCAGCGTGAGGAACAGGAGGACGGAAGCAGTCTGTAAGCACCTGCTGGCCCAGGTGCAGGGGCTGAGCAGGAGCCCAGCAGGGATGGGGGGCCCAAACCGGTCCAGCCTGGCAGCTGCTGCTCACGGCCGTGGGTTTGGTGGCACGCAGTTAACAGCACGTTGTGGCAGGGTGGATTTTTTTTGTTTAACCTTCCCCAGTGTTCCCAGACGTGACACCCTGCCTCCTGCTATGTGCAGGCTCTTCTGCCAGAGCCCTGCGAGGTGGGAGCTGGCAGGGGCTGCCCCTGCTTGGGGTCGGGGACCAAGAGCTGGGGGGTGGCAGTGAGCATTCACCCCGGTGCTGCTGCCAGTGGGACGCCAGCTCTCCTTGCACGCCGCGTCTGGCCATCGTGGCTGGTTTTGGGAGCAGTGCGCTGCTGCCTGAGTGTGACCGTGAGCTCTGCCCCCTTGTACCTGTTGCTGTGGGTAAGCCGAGTTCCCCAGCTGCTGCGGTGGGGCACAGGTGGCTTCTGTGATCGTAGCGTTCCCCTTGTCTGAAGGGGATCAGTTCACTTAATTTGTCTAATTGATAATCCCATCTCAGTGGGGTCTGTACGCCCAGGCTCAGTACTTGTTGATGGTAGAATTGCTTTTGTTGATGTGTAAGTCGCCCCCCCCCTCGCCTCCTCCCCCTCTGCTAAATTGAATATTGGCCTAAATCTGTAAGTCTTCTGTAAGAGGGCTTAGAAGGATTATTTTTGTACTAGATAGGGTCAATTTTAATAAATAAATAGGAAGAAAATCACCAGGGAACAAATAAACTGGTTTTGTATCCTCTGCATTTTCTCTTTTTAATTTTCAACCTGAAAAACTGGATTATTTTTACTTAAACAAGTTTTCTTTTTCTCCATTGCAACTAACAACTTTCCCTGAGGAAAAATTCATCATCTTGGCAGCCTGTTGTGTAATTCAGTACAAGATAATTACTGCCTGCTAAACCTCTAGTTTTGGATGGAGCACTACTTGACAGAGCAAGGACCCCCTTGCCATCTGTTTAAATTGTCTCTTGCTTTATTTTTCCCCCCCGATATCAGTAAATACATCCAGAATACAGATGTAAATTAAACCTTAATATTCTGTTTCTTTCTGCTAATGTTACAGAGCTTTCAGTCTGAAATTTTATGCTCATCTTCTAGGGGAAAAGAGGAAATTACAGGGGGGCAGAGTTGTGGTTTGCTCGTTGTGCAGTGGCACAGCGAGTATCAGAATGTTTTTTCTGCCCCTTGTTTGTGATTCAGCACAGAACTGTAAGGTGGTCAGGTACAGTTCTTCAGGATGGCATTGTGAAGTGTCAAAACACGTGCATGTAACCACTTAACGGAGTAAAAGGCAGTTGAAATGAAGGATTCAGTCTCAGCTCATCCTCTAGCTAGAGGAAAGGATCTTGCTACCTTCTGTGGTAGGGAATCAGTTTGGATTTTCAAGAAAATAGCAGTGTTTATTATAGAAGCCACCAGAATGCAAATAAAAGCGTGCTCTGTATGTGGCACTTCGTGGCAGAGCTTGTTGCTGTGGTTCATTCACACGTCTTCATGGGAGGGGTTGTTCTCTTCCCTTCCCTTCCAGTTGTGAGTGCACCTAGTTCGTGCAGCTGTGTAGCAGGTGTGCATGTGAGCATGGGGGTTGTATCTGTGGATATCCCTTTCCACGTGTTCACTGTATGATTTTATAATTGAAATTTGAGAGCATTTTGTGAGAAAGTGCTTTGGAGTTCTGCAAGAGGAAAAATCTCATTTTGTTGCCGCTGCTGATATTGTCTGGGAAGGCAGCGAGCTGAAAAGCACCAAGGACGGAGACTGAACGTAGTTACCTGCAACAGGCTTCCTTGGGAGAAGGAGCTACTCCTAATAATCTGAACCCCTAATCATGTTTGCTTCAGATTTTAGGATTGCTGTAGAAATGTTGAGATTCCACAGTGCTTCGGCTCTACAGGCCAGGCAGTTCCTGGGCTCCCCGGCAATCCTCGGGCTGCTTTACAGATGCCAATTTCCCCTCCTGCTTGATTTTTTTTTTTTTTTTTTTTTAGCTTAAATTTAAACTCCCTTTTTCTCTTAAAATAGAAATAATTTTTGTAAACTTAAAATTTGCTATTGCTTTCTGGAGCATACGAGGGAAATTTATTTACATTTTGGAAACTCAAGAGCTTATGGTAGGAGCTTAATTTTCCTCTAAACGAGATGATGCTCGTGGATAAAAATACTCTGTTCTGCTCAGCTCTTCCTGCCTCCTTTCTGCAAGTCCACACTCCTCATCTTTTTATTTCAGGCTTGTCTGCCAAACAGCTCTCGTCCTTTTACACTGCGAGGTATTGTTAAAGGGCTTGAGAAGTTGTAGCTGCAGCTGAGGTTTAGTTTAATTGCTCCATGTTGCTTTCTTCTCAACTTCCTGAGAGTGAGGAAGGAGAGGAGCTGCGGTGGGGCGGCGTCAGCAGGAGTGGAAAAGCTGCGTCCTGTGACATCCAGGAATGGCAGAGGCTTTAAGAAACAAAAATCCCCACAATGAGCTTGTAACGCGTGCTGTGTGTTTATGCAGATCAGTGCTGGAAAGGCCCGACCCGACTGCCTCACCTCCTCCAACCTGACCGCCTCACCTCCCCGGCAGTGCCCCTGGTGCTGATGGAGCAGCAGCAGGTCCAGGGGCTCTGAGAGGCGTTCGCTGCTGGGCGGCTCTCGTCCTTGCCGCTGTGTTAGAACTGCAGGGGCACAGTGCAGCTTCTCCTTGGGCTTGAGAGCCTTATAGGCAGGCTTCTGCTGTGTTGCCAATGCAATAACAGATCCTAAAATCACCGGAGGATGCCTAAAAAGAAGTGGCTTGCTGGTATCTTGTGTTCCTGCAGAGGAGGAGCAGCCAGGGAAAACACTGTGCTTCCTACTTAGTGGTTTGAGAGTTAAAATAACAAGCTGAGGCTTGTTCTCGCAGTAAAAAGAAGACGATAAAACCCAGAGGAAGCTTAGTGCTTAGACTACAATGCCTTCTTGGTGTTTTTTTCCTCCTCCTTGAGAAGTTTGGGTGGAAATGACTCACTGCCAAATAAAGAGCTTGAAAATAGCCTGGGACACCTTGTAGGGCAAACAGGCCATTAAATGGCCTTGCTTGGACAGACTGTGTGCAGGATGGGAGTTCGTGGGTGTGGATGGTGTGCCCTGTGTCGAAGAGCTGGGAATAGCAAAAGTTTGGTGTTTGTGTATTGAAACTTTTTGGTACAGAAAGCCAGTGTTTAGTTCAAAACTTGGGAAAGGGCCATTGTCTCCTTCAGTGTGCTAAAGAGAGACCTCTCACATAGTGTTTGTAATACCTGCTGGGAAGCAAGGTGGGTCCGAGTCCCGTGTGTTCCTGGCACTAATAAATCCGTGTATTGAAGCGTTTGTCCCTGCCATAGGGACAGACGGGTAACAGGGCACGTGTGCGGCTGTGCTTGGAGCGTCACATTGCTTCAAGGACTTTGGAGCGTGCTGCGTTGTGCTCAGACATAGAAAAGGTGAATGAGCTTATCTCATCCTTTACTTCAAATCTGTGCTCCAAAGTATTTTGCTCCTGAATTAGTAGATGGGAGGCTGTGACAACAGTGTGAGCTGGAAGAGGAGCTTTACGGCGGGGAAACAGCTCATACAGGCGCATGTTTTGAGAGAAACCGCGGCGTCGTTGAGCTGTATTCATCTGTAACTAGTTTTTTTGCAGCACTGTGGCAGCAAACGATGTCTCCTTTTGCTAGGGACCGCGTGTGCAGACGTGAGTGGTGTTCCCAGCCCTGCCAGGAGCGTCTGGGCTCCTCCGGCGGGTGGGCAGCGGGAGGCTGGGGGCGGAGGCGCGGCGCTGTGCTGGCGCTGTGCTGGCGCTCCTGCTGCGCCCGCTGGGAGGAGCGCTGCTGGCACGTGGCCTCCGAAAATGTGACCTCCTGGATGCTACGGTTGGAAATGTTGATCTGCCCCGCGTGGGCGCGGATTGCTTCGGTTTACGTTCCCGTCAGCGTGCAGAGCCCACACGCAGGTGTCCGTGCACGAGTTGTGCCCGGGCTGCGGCGTGCGGCCGGCACGAGGAGCTGGGAGCGAGCTTCAGCCACCCCAGCACTGCGTGGAGCCAGTGGTTTGGGGCATGGCCGAAAGCTTCTGCCCCGGGTTCTGCTCAGATGGCCTGGTTGTCCTCCATCTCGTGGCTGCACGAGCTCTTTCCCAACGTATCACGCTTGCTTATCTATTTTTTCCCTGTGCTTGTTTGTTGTGGATTGATTTTGTTCTTGGCGCAAAAGCAGCATTACTCTTAGGTAACAGGCAGCAGCAACTTGGAGTGTCTGTTCGATAACCGGATGGAGCCTCCCTCTTATCTGTTCTGTGGTGGGGCTTTCTGAGAATTTGGAAGGAATTCTGCTTCTCACGTGCTGGCTGAGATGGGTGGTGTTCCCATCCTAATACCCAGTTGAGGTGTAATCATTCCAGTTATCCAAACCTGTGTACCTCAGATTGTATCTCACACACACAGACCTGCTTCACAAGATGTTTCTGACTAAACAGATCTTCCTTAAGTAAAAAGTAAATAGTGAGCACAACCTCCCTGATTGTCGGTGTTAAGGCAGCGTGCTGTGAACGCTGTGAGCTGGGAACTTGTTCACGCTCTTTGTCCTCATCCAGCACTCTGTTTGCTGTAGCCTTAAATTTGCACGCCTGCTGATGGAGTATGGAGTTATCAGCACTTATAATATATAGAAGACGTTGAGTAATCTAATGATTGTTGTTTGTGCTATGGTAATTTTGTACAGATGTGAGTACTTGTTAATCTTCCAGTTCCTTTAGTTTTATTCCAACTTCAGCAGGCGAGGCTCATTTATCTTGTTAATTTGCTATGGATGCGCTGTTGTTTGCCGTCTGAATTGCACACATCTCATTCAGCCTGAAGATTTAATTTGAAGATTGTACACTTGACATCTAAGGCACTTAAGGAGGGCTTGAAATTCCTTCTGCCATATGTGGATGCCACACGGCAGGTGTTCCTTCTGTGAGGCTGGGATTTTCAAAGCACATCCCCTAAATAGGGCACGTTGTTCTTTTAGCCATCTTCTGGACTTCAGTGCGAGCTTCCTTGGATTCATCCAAGCCAAGGATGTCTTTGTCTCGTTCTCAGTAAGTGCATAACCTCTCTCCTCTCCTCCCGTAGGAGCAATGCATGCGTGGCAGGTGTGGTGGCCCAGAACTGTTCACTCTTATTAGCGTTTACAAATAACCTTCAGAGCATTGAGAGTCCTCAGCAGTCATTAAATAAGCAAGAAGTGAGAGCTCTTGGCACCTCTTGATGTATTCTGTCCCTGCTGGCATCACAACCTCGGGTTTTGTTCCTGCTGGAAATGCGGGGTAGTTTGAGAGGAGAGGTATCTGTGCAGCTCAGGTGGAAGTCACAACAATATTCTGCTCAGAACAGCTTTTCTGCTAATATTTTTTCTCGCAAGTAGCTCTCGTGTTAAGAGGCTGGAGAATGCAAATTGTATGTGTGCGCTTACGTGTGTGTTGTTCATAAAGCATTTAAGAATGTAAGAGGATTGCTGAGATTGAATTACTGTCTCAGTTGTATGGCTTTCGCCCTAGGAGTGTATAAATATTTTGATTATAAAGCATGTATCAGTTTGTGTTTAATGATTGACTCATGTTTAGAAGGGAGACGCTTATGGTTTATGTTTGCATTTTATACTTATTTTAATCATGCTTTGTTTTTTTTTTAATTGCAGCAGCTGTTGCCGGGTAAAAAGTTTTGGGAATCTGATGATTCCAGCAAAGATGGACCAAAAGGGATATTTCTGGGAGATCAGTGGAGAGACAGTGCTTGGGGAACATCAGGTAGCTCAATTATTTACTTAATGTAGTTGGGGTTGAACATAGAAATGTGCAATTCATCTACTCAAAATTGCTGGCCAGTCTGGACGACGCAGTTTTTAAGAAAAAAAATATAAAATAAAATCTTGTGTTATGTGATAGAAAACTTTAAAAACCCACATTGCTTTGTGATAGAGTTAAAAAGATATCTGTAGCTATAAAATAAATTGTCTAACATGAACGTATGTACCCTTATGTTTATCTGCTTAAAAATTTTAGATTGCAACTCAAATTTGAATTTAAACTTTCTCATGCGTTTCCTGCCCTAGGATGGATTGAAGTTTGAACAAAGATGTTAGAGAACAAGATTAGTGGGGGGATAAAAACAATTTTTAAATACTTAACCAACCAAAGCCCAACAACATAAATTTTAAAATAAATAAATACAATGATGTTTTGAATTAGCTTTGTTGAAGTCTATCTGCCAAGAATTTTGTTCTTGGATGAGAGACCATCCCATATTTTGAACTAAAGGGGAAAGCATTCAGGTTTGTTTTAGTTAAATGGCAAAAAAAAAAAAAAAAAAAAAAAAATCACATGCATGTGCTGAATTTGAAATGCTAACCTTTTACTCTTTATTTTTTGTGCTTTCCATGTGTACTGAATACGCTCCTTAGACACTGCTGAGTATCCTGGGCAGTTTCCAAACAACTGTGCAGAACTACAGCTCCAGAGGAGAGCAACTTTACTGTTGTTTTCTTTTTAGTTATTGTTTTTTTTATTTTGCCTGCCAAAAATATCCTTATTGGAGCAAAGGCATTGGGATAGAAAGACTATTCTAGTAAACTATGTGATAAGAGCATTTTTTATTGTTTAAATTTCAAAATGGCTGTGAAAAAGGGTTGTAGCTTCTCAAAACCTTCTCGGCTGAACCTTGCAGGCTCGCCGAGTGCTGGGGAGATTTTGGGGAGCTGCAGCCTCCAGCTGTTTGGCCTGCCTGCAAGGGGTCTCCCTAGCAGCACGTGCATCCAGTCCTCAACAACAGCTTGTGCATGCTTGTATTAATGTAAACTGAAGCTGAGGGTGGATTAAAAAGGGCTGGAGCCAGACTCTACAGTAATAGCTGAAACTTTCTCCTTTGCTGCCCCTGCTGGGCTGGCTGCACCCACTAGCCAAGCAGGGTAGACGTGGGGGAGGCAACCTCCTACGCTGGCTGATCACAGATCTCCATGAGTCAAAGCCCTCAGTCTCACGTCTTCCTTTGTTTATTCTCAATTAGTCCTGTGCACCTCGCAGCCTTTATTCCTGAGCCATGACCTGCGCTGCTGTGTGTGAGTCAGGGAAGTCAGAGTTTCCCCTTTTGCTCATCTAAAACGAAGAAACGGCCGTGGTCTGGCAGTGACCCCAGGGAGCGAGGAGCACGGTTTGGAGGTGGGGTGCAGAAGTGTCCTGGGCCAGCAGTCTGCTTTGTTCCACGAGCAGTGGAACTGATGAAGCCCGGCCTTCTGCTGCATCCCTTTCCCCTTCTGTCTGCGTCCCCAGTGCTGCAGGCATCCCACACGGCTTTGGTTCTTCGCTGCTTTAGCTTGTGGTAGTTTGTGGGCACTTACAGCCAGTACCACTGAAAGAAACAGTCCTGTCTGATGCAGGCTGCTCTCTTCTTCTCCTCGTGGTACAATTAATTACGCAGCAGTGTGATGAAGTCTGCCGGGGAAATGATCTAGGTTAAAACTAGCTCCTCTTTTTGTTAGCTTTATCCCAGAGAAGCCTCCTCAGCCCCGCTTTACTTGCGGCTACAGAGATGCTCGTGCTGGATTGAGAGAGAAGGCAGGGAGTGCAGCTCGGAGCAGCGATGGAATTTCTTCTCTTGATGGCTTACGCCTTACAAGAAAATGACAGCATTGATGACATTCCATGTCCCTTCACCATCCCCGGGCACCTACTATGTCTTCTGCCTGTAATTTTTGGCTTCCTGGCTGCTACCAGTCATAACACGCAGGAGCTGAGTACACGTTCCCTTCCCTCGCTGGGATGTAAGGTCACCTCCTGCCCAGGCAGCAGTTTTCGCAGAGCCTGCTAGGACTTGGAGACATCTCTCCTTAGTCAGCTCTGGTGCAGAATCTCAAACGCTCAGACTGCAGAGGGGATAAAGGGATGGGGCTGGTGCAGGAGGCCAGAGAAAGAAGTGAAGTTTTCAAACTTTTCCTTGAGGAAATAGTAGCTGAGAGAAACTGTGATCATGAGTTACGAGAATGTGAACTCATACGACCAAGAAAACAAATGGCAGCTGGTGTAACCATAGGATGACACTTGGGATGACAGTTAAAACAGAGACTGATTGTTTTTCGCACTGTATTAACACAGGAGTTCTAGTATTTACATTTAATAAAACTTTTAAAAAATTACATCCTTTACTTAGACACACATTTCTGAAATTTTATGATTTTAGAGTTCGAATGCAGTTGTCACTTGTAAGCTTTACAGGTTCTAGTATTTTTTTGAATGAGAGAGCAATCCTTCTCTTCCCAATGGACATCATCAGAGTCAAAAAGCTGGCGCTTCTTAGTACAATTAAGACACTAGAGTACGTATTAATGACTTGTCTCCTTTGAATAGTTGGATCTGCTTATAAGAATTGCACATGTTTTTGTTCCAGATCACTCTGTTTCCCAACCAATTATGGTTCAGAGAAGACCTGGTCAGGGCTTTCATGTGAATAGTGAAGTCAACTCAGTGCTTTCACCACGGTCAGAGAGTGGAGGACTTGGAGTTAGCATGGTGGAGTATGTGTTGAGCTCATCTCCGGGAGATTCCTGCCTAAGGAAAGGAGGATTTGTAAGTGTGCCTGATTCTGAACTTTGAGTTCCCATTGTGTTGTTTTCTCCATTTGCTGCTTGGTTTGTTTGTTTGTTAATCCATCCCTAGAGGCAGATGTTCCTTCTTCCTTTTACGTGCTCCAGTAGCTCAGCAGTTCGGCGCTTCTCGACGGAGGGGTGCAGTGGGGGAGGCGGCTGTGAAGGACAGGGAGGTTGCTCTGAGGATAAGCACGCCTGCAGTAATGCCAGCTGAGCGCGTGGTTGGGAGAGCATGCAGACGTACCTGTAGTGAGCAGCGTGGTTCTTGAGTGAGCGTGTGGATGCTTTGTTGCTGGCTAAGAACAGAAAGCTCCATGTAACGATGCTAGAGACGTAACGTAGCTGCAAAAGCCACTGCAGGCTGGGAATGCTGTCAAGGGCATATTGTTTCCTGAGGAGGAATGGCATTAGTCGCTGTGCTCGGTGGGGTGGGGAGGAGAGTGCAGTCACTGCTGCCTCTAACATAAGGATGTGGCAGGAGAGGCATCATCGAGCCCCGTCCCCATACTGGGGGAAAAAAGAGCTGCATCTCAGCTCTGCCTCGTCAGCCGGGTGCTGGGTCAGTGTCGGAGAACAGAAAAGCTGAGTGGGTTTGTTACTGTTGGAAGACTGCCGTGCTCATCCCTTCAGGGAGATGGTTTGTGGCCTCCTTCATCCATCCTCTTAGTTTTGACCCTCATTAGTGGGCACCTGGTAACTTCCTTGAATCCAGAGCCTAGGAAAGATGACTTGGGGGAGGGGAGCAGTCAGTGGAGGGAGCAGATTTATCATCCAGAATTGGGGTCAGGGAGGCGTCTGCTCTGCAGCACTGGTGGTCAGGATGGCAGTTCTGAAACAAAGGGAAAACTTATAAATACCGTGTTGTGTGGGTGAAAATAGGGCTCCGAATTTGTGTTTGTAATTGGCATTTCCAATTCTGCTCTCTAGTATCAGTGAAGAAGGATTGGATTTTATTTAAGAAACATCAGAATATGGTCACTTTTAAAATGATCTTTTTTTTTTTTTTTTTTTTAAGTATGGGAGGAAAGCTACCCCTCCATCCCTCCAAAAAAAAAAAAAAAAAACCCACAAGACTAACAAAAAACAAACCAACAACAAAAAAAAAGAGAATGGAAAAATGATTTAGCTGATACAGGGTCCAAATGCCCTGGTATGTATGCGGAGTGTTTTTCCCTCTGTTGAAGTGGAAGAGAGGGTTTCAGTGTCTGTCTTTTGACAGCACCAAAACTATCTATGATAAATATGTTTATATGCCCCTTGCTGTTTTTTTATCATAAATTTTGTTGTTTTTCCTCTTCCTTTTGTTGTTCAAAATTGTGCCCCTGGCATAATCACCCTTTATTCTTCTCCCAAGTGAAATAAAATGCAGACATTAGGGGTGGGAACGCTGCAGATGCCATGCCACTTACAAAATGCTCAACAAGAAATCAAATCCTTTTTTTTTTTTTTTTTTTTTCCCCCTGCAAAAAGTGCTGTAGGTTTACATGATCTGAGCCAGTCATTGACTCGGGTGCTCTTAGGAGCTGCACCGTGGAGTTTCCTGTGCAAATCCCCGTAATGCCCCCCAAAAGCGAGGCAGCTGCGTGCTGCTCCTGTTTGCTCCTGTTGTGCTTGGGTGCATGCACTTGCCCAGTCAGTTCCCGCATCTCCGACGTGGAGGCATTAGCAATGGAGAGGCTCTAGTTCAGTTTTTACACCTCCGTGCATGCTGTTGTGTTTAAAAGCTCCCGAGTTAATTTTGAAGTGTGCTCAAGTCCCATTTCTAAAGAGGATTTGGGTAAATTCTCTTTAAAATTATCTTGGGGTGGGATTTTTTTAGAGCTGATAGAGTTGGACCCTGATTTACTGAATGGAAAAACTGAACAGGTAGCTGAAACCTCTTTTGGAAGGGAATGAGAACCAATTCCCTTGTTTCTTTGATTATGACTTATGATTTTGCTCTTTTTATGTTTTTATTTGTAAGAACTAATGCTCAAAAGCAACTTAACTTGATTGTGACATGTTTCTTTGATTTGTTAATGTCTTGGAACAAAAGCAAAATTGATCTGAAACCTAAGCTTATTAAAATATTGTCTCTTTTGCCTAGGGGCCAAGGGATGCAGAGAATGATGAGAATGACAAAGGGGATAAGAAAAATAAGGGCACATTTGATGGCGATAAATTAGGAGATCTGAAGGAGGAGGGGGATGTGATGGATAAAACAAATGGTTTGCCTGTGCAGAATGGAATCGACACAGATGTCAAAGACTTCAGGTATGTGCACCATCAGTTAATAATTAATCAGTGTCACACTTTTCTGAAAGATCTTTCATGCTCTGGGAACAGTAGTGAAAAGCCTTTGTTGGCTCACTGAAGCAGTGTCCTAAGGACTATAGCATACGCAGGGACGTGCTTGTGAGGAAGTGGAGGATAACTGATGGCCTGCGCACACCTGGTTCCATATTGTGTAGTCTTGGGATTGTTTTCACATGCAGTTTTAGCTACTTTGCATGGGATTCTTCTGGAAATACCTACCGAGATGTTGACCCTGCCTGTAGAGTGGTCTGAGCTGTAGTTGAGTTCTTGGACTTGTTCCTCGTAGCTCTCGAGATTAAGGCCTTGTGAAATCTGGCTATTGATAAAATCAAAGAATGTATTTCTGTTTCTTGCTAGCTCACCTGCTTGCTGAGCCTTGTGTTGGCATGTAGGAAAGCTGTAAAAGGAAAACAAATGCACTGCGAGCCCATACTGCTGGCCCTTGAATAGAGACGAACCAGTTCTCAATTCAGCCCAGTGCTTATGTTAGGCGAATAGGAAACCATGGCAGCTGTTTCAGAAAGGTTTCAAGTGAGATACAGTGTCAGATCTTTATGTAGTTAGTAGTTATGGAATAGCTTTATGAAAAATAACATTGCCATTTCTGAAATGTCTTGTTATGGCTTTCTCCTCACTTGAGGAGGAAAAAAAGAAGAGTACTTGTACACTTGTACTGGAGCAGGTCTTTGAAGTGCAGAGGGTTGGGGATTTTGTGGTGTGTGTGGTGTTTTTTTTTTTTTTTTTTTTTTTTTAAATACACAAATTATTCTGTAGAATTCATACCAGGAGGGTCTGGAATAGCTGCCTACATCTTCTTTCTTTTTTCCCACGATCTTTGAGTATCTCTGGGTAGTAGTGTCTGCTGCTGAGAGCTGATGCTGTGTGACAGAGCATTAAATGGATGTGCCCAGTGATGGATGTGTTTTCTCTCCGTGTAGCCGCACACCTGGTAATTGCCAGAACTCTGCTAGTGAAGTAGATCTGCTGGGTCCAAACCAGAACGGATCCGAGGGCTTAGCCCAGCTGGCGAGTACTAATGGTGCCAAGCCGGTGGAAGATTTCTCCAACATAGAGTCCCAGAGTGTTCCTCTGGATCCCATGGAGCACGTTGGCATGGAGCCTCTGCAGTTTGATTATTCTGGCACTCAAGTACCCGTGGACTCAGCCGCAGCCACCGTGGGGCTCTTCGATTACAATTCCCAGCAGCAGGTAACGTACCGACAGGGCTCCTCTGCCGGAGGCATCCTGGGGTCAGTGTGAGCTCAGGCTCTCGCCTTGGGGCGTTACGGAGGAAGACTCAGGATGGTTTCATCGTTCCTGTGCCATACGTGTGTCTGCAGCATGCTGCACGTAGCCTCCTCGTCAGCTCGACGCAGGAGACCTGTGTTAATTGCAGTCCGAGCGGCAGGTGGAAGGGCCTGTAGCGAACAGCCAGACACAGCAGGGTGCTGGTGATCGATCATCTGTAGCTTTTGAGTAAGCTTGCCTTGGAGAAGAGCTTTTAATTAGTGAGGTGTATTAAGCAACAAAACCCTTGAGCCCTTAACGTGACTTAGAGGCCAAACCACTGCTCAGCCTGGGTGCTGCAGCCCCGCTCTGGGGTCTCGGCAGTACTGATCAGAGGAGGCTGAAGGGATGGTGAATCTGAACCAGCTCGATCTTACTGGAGCGTGGTTCAAAACCCGGGGTCAGAGTCCAGCACTACAGAACTTTATCTCAGCCCGGTGGGTTTGTTTGACCTTTTCTCCCATAACAGCAGCCCAGACTCCTCAGCCCGGACAAGTAAGGCGAGTCCTGGCCTTGCTGTTTGGCCTCTCTTGAATGCTGGGCCTAGATCCAACGATCGACTTGTAATCTGCTCCTGTTCCTGCCCGTTTGGGTAACGACTGTAAATGTTTATTGCTTTCCTTTTGTAAGCGTAATATCCTTCAAAGAAGAATAAAATCCTTTGTTGGAGCTTATTGCAGGAGTATATTACTGGCCCTGGGTTTCCTGAAATATCTGATCGGTTTTTAGCAAAACAGCCTGATTGACACCGAGTACAGAGGAAGGACTGTTGCCATGTTTATATGAAAGCCCTGCCTTCAGAGACTTATCGTAGTCTTAAAGGCAATGTAAATAACCGTTAGTTTAGTCGGTTGTTCTCTTATGTAGCACGTTGGGGAGGTTAATGGAGGAAATTTTTTAATGATTAAGCTAAATAGTCGCTGTATAGCTCAGAAAGGAGAAAAAAGCAAGCTGTTCCCAAGTCTTTGTCTTACTCAGGTGTAGGACCTTGAATGCAAAACTTACTTTGGCTTTTTTTTTTTTTTTTAAGCAATTAAACAATGAAACTTGTTTTGCTTATTTTTAAGCACGTTGCAGCTATCTGACTTTTAAAGAACCATCCTGTATGGGAAAACAACCGCAGAGATGCGAAGCCTGTGATTTCTATTTTGTCTGGCAGTGTTTTCTGTGTAAGGCTCATTTACAAGTTGGTTCAAGCTAGTTTTTTTTTTTTCCTAGCCTTTAAAAAATAGGACTAAAAAAAACCTGTTGAAGCAAGGCATCCCTGGAAAGCATGTTTTACCAAAGTGCATTTCTGGGTTCAGGCTCTGGATGGCCCTGTAGACATGCCTGTGTTTTCTCTGTATAGTGCATAGTAATACCGGTGTGGGGCTGATGTAATCTCTATGTAATCATCCGTAAAGCTTTTTTCTGTGTTGCCTGTGAAGCTGTGGTTCTGTCATTTCTTTAAACCGAAATTTGGTGGGAGAGCAGGAGATGTCCTGGTGCTCTGAGTGTGGCTGGGTGCCTTCTGCCTGGGTCTGGCACGCTCAGCGCTGGCTGGGAGACGCGGAGGGCAGGCAGGGCAGGCTGCTCAGTGCGGGCTGTTATTGTAAAATTCCAGCTTTGTTGCAACAGCTACTCACAACGACGGTAAGCGCGAATGACAGGCTTTTGTAAGCATGAATGTTGCATTAAAGATAGAAAATCATTCTTAATTTTTTTTCACTGCCACACGACCTCTCACTGCACGCCGGTGTAAGCGCAGCGTGCCTTGGCTCAGAGTTGGACCCATTTCCTTAATATGTTCTATCCAGCAGCCGGGGCTCCTTAGTATTTGCTGCAGCTTGGATGAAAGAGGTCTGTCTTCTGAAAGTACAGGGCTTCTTCCATTCATTTGTCAGAAACACATCCCGAGTATCCTGAACAAAAAGATCTCTTTAAAAGCGTCTCTCTTGGTCCGTTGGGAAGCGTCACATACGTTGAAGGGATTACAAGCAAGTGCAGCTAAAAGCAATATTAAGAAGGGAAGGTCTTAATCACGTGTAATCTGATTAGAGATGTCAGATGTTTATATTGCAGAAGAAACTGGATTACAGAAATCTAATTGCACAGTGTTTCCATAACCACGTAACACGGGCCGGGCTGTGCTGGTTTCTTGGAATTCCCTCTGAGCTCCCCCGCACGCTGCTAGAGATACTTCACTCCTGTACCTGTGTGAGAGAGAAAATAGCCTCAGTCTTTGAAATGTCAAGTGACACTGCTGAACCCCTCCAAAGCTACGGCACTTGTTCGTGGGTTGTCACCAAATGCCATTTGTAAGAGGTTAAAATGCTCCGTGTGGGGATTTGTGTGAATTCCAGCTAATAGCTCTTTAAGGATTATTCTTCTCTTTCTTTCCACTTACTGGAAACTACAATTTAACGTGGAAATGTAGTTTAACCTTGATTTAATGTAAGTTTCTGAGTAAGATGACAAAAATCTTTTACTGGAGATTGACCTTTGGTCTTCTGCGATCTGTTGGAACGTGGGGCTGTGCTGGCAGCAGACGGAGACCGTGCATCCAGGCCTTGGTAAGGCTGCCATTAAATACATTGGGTTGATGATTCCCAGAGCTCGTGTGGCGTAGGGGCTTAGCTGGCTGAGCACGGCCTGAAATTCCGACAGTGTTGGCTCTGCTCCCCTGCGTGTGGTACAGGCAGTGCACAACCCCCAGCTGCACAGAGCTCCAGCTGCTCACACACCTGGGGAAGTCGAGTCTTGGTTTGGAGGCTTAGAGAAACTGCCTTTTAAAGCATACAGGGGGGGGAGAGAGAGGTGGCTGGCTGACGCTGCCAGAGTCCAGGGCTTAGGTATCAACATTCACCTGTTCTGCCTTTGAAAGGAAAGCTCTGTACAGATTTGAGAGGTTTTCTGCAGCCAGGAGGAATGCAGCCCTGCCTGCGGCGCAGTGTAAGCGGCCGAGTGTTTGCCCGTGGCTTTACAGAAGCTCAAGAGCATGGTCTGGGGAAGGAATGGTAACGAAGCTGGGGCCGGATCGTTAGTTCTCTTACTTAGCTTAGGATGCAGATGTAGAGATTCTCGTTTGTTTTTTTTCTGAAGCAGATGAAAGGGCTCTGCCCTGCCATTGTGTTCCATATTCTTCCCTTCTGTTACACCAGTTGCAACTTTAGGTAAAGGAGCATCCTTTCTGTCTCATCTTTGGGTCTGTGAACTCTGCAGCAGCCGTTTGCAGGGTGCGCTGGGCACTGCGCCTTCATTTCAGCAACAGCACAATGCACGTGGGTACCTGCGGGGCTGCAGGTCAGATCCAGCGGTCATCAGCTGTGGTCACAAGAGGGAGAGAGGGCAAGCAGACAGCGATGATGATTAAAAAAAAAATATAAAAAATATTAGGTCAAATATTTATGTTTTGAGTTTTTTTGCTGCTACTACTAATTTAAAAATGAATCATTGAGATGCATTTTGGAGGTGTAGAAATCACTGCATGTGTAGGCTGGGCAAAAGATAACTTCGTTTCAGAGGAGACAATGAGCTGCTGAGCTGAAGGGCAAAAAGAAAACCCACTTACCTAGCCATTTCTTCCACTGTTCGCTTGACAGAACGCAGCTTAGCGTGATGGAAGATCTGATACCAGGGATGCAAGAGCATGGAAAGTTAAAAGTTTGAGTCAAGCTTTTGCAGCTGAAGAAAGCTAGAATATTTGATCACTGAATTCAGCCCAAAAGCAGACCAGAAAAGCAAGCACGGCTGTTCTAGATGTGTCTAGAGCCATGAAGCAGTTGAAGGTTGTTTCTTGTTTTGTTTTTAAACTCTTCTGCTGGTTCTGATCCCAGCGACGTGCTGCTGGAGACTCCTACAGCGCCGCTACCCTTCAGTCCATTTCCTGGAGGTCACGGTGTCCGCGATGTGCTTGCTTTATTTAACTAAGAGATGTCACTAAGTATTTGATCCAGCTGCTAATGACAGATGATATATTAGTGAAGATTACACCCCTTGCAAGCACTCAGCGTTGTGTAAGCATAAAGTATTGTTGAATGGTGTTTAATTAAAAAGAATGAAAGGCAGGGGGAATGTTTTCTGAGTAAAGACTGCTAGGAATGCTTTCTGAGGTTAGGCCTGGGGAGGTGAGAAAAGACCTGTGGATTTGATGCATTTTCCATGAGCAGCATTAGGGCCCTCCTTGGACATGTGGAGCCGTCCTGGCATGTTTGGGGTAAGCAGCCTTTAGGGAAGGCATAGGTTGTGATCCCCCAGGTATTGAGTTTCCAGTTCTTAAATCTGGGTCTGATCTGTTGCATGTTGTTTCTCCTTTGGAACCTAAAATAGGCTATTACTTTTTTTTTTTTTTTTTTTTTTTCCCCACATTTTCTCCTTAAAAAGCACAGTTGCTTATCTTCTTAGGAGAACCGTGTCCAATTTTCATTTACAAAGCCCCTCGCTTCCGAACTGATTCTGTCCTTGTTGATAGCTGCAAGTTTCTGCCAGAAATCTGGGTGGAATTATTATTGCAGCTTCTGACAACTGCAGCTTGGCTGTCTTGCTGGAGACCTGAGAGGAGGGCAGAGATAATAGGTGTGAAAACTCTGTAGCGTTTAGGCCCCTTTTATTTCCAGGTGATTAGAGAGAGAAAACACTTATCACAGCAGCTCGTGGAGTCATTCACACTTCAAAAATGATCACTTTTGGAAATAAATGGGTATGAACATTGCTTCTGGCTAGTTCAGAGTGGCCGTCCGCATGTGCTTTAAATGTTTTTACTGGAGATGAGCAGTGGTCTGCTGAGGTTTTGATTCAGGGAGTTATGTTTGCGTAGAGACATCTAGTTGGGCACAGGAGAAGGGGAAGTAAGTTTAGCAAGTTCAGTAAGCTTATGCAGTGTCTCAGTAACACTGCATGTCGCTCCAAAAGGCTGTAGTGAACGTTAAGTTGGCAAACTTGTATGTGCCTTGGGTGACTTAACCAGAAAGTCCCAGGGGCTGTTTTCTGACTGTGGCAAAGAAGAATTCATGCTCCTCGCCTGGATTTATGTAGGTGATTTTGGGGATGAAGGCAAGAATGGAAAGAAAAAAGCATTTTGTCCCTCATTTGTCCGAGGGGCTGTGGGCTCCTGACTCTGGAGGACCTCTGAAGCTGTCCCGAGTCTATCATCTCTCCCGCTCCAAGCTTTACACCATGCTGGTGTCTCGCTGGCGATTTCAGAGCATCTCTGAAAGCAGCTTGGGCTGCCTGGTGCTGCAGCTGTGTTCTCGGTGTACCTGGTGCTGTTGGAGCTCTGAGAGAGGCTGTGGCAGCCACCAGTGGTCCCCCTGCTGCAGCGAGGGGTGCGTGTGCCTGCGGAGCTGGGAAGGCGAGGCCTTTGGGCAGCGTGCAGAGAGCAGAGAAAACCCTGGGTAGGGCTCAGCTGTATTTCAGAAATGCTTTCTTTTTAGGCGGATTATTGTGGGCAATTGGTTTCAAATACGGTTTTGTCATTTCACTTTGAGATGTTTCCTGTTAAAGAGGAGTGGCCGTGGCTGTAGAAATAAATCTAGTATAAAGGGATTGCTGTAAAAGACACTGAGAGAATGCTTTTTGTGCATGAGTAAAGGATCCTATTTGTTCTTTTGTCCCTTCAGTTGTTCCAAAGACCGAATGCACTTGCTGTCCAACAACTAACAGCAGCCCAGCAGCAGCAATATGCATTGGCAGCTGCCCATCAGCCTCACATAGGTAAGTCTAGCACTCGATACGTTACCTTGTACTAGATGTCTTTTAGCCCTCAACGTCCTGGGAAAACGGCAGGAAAAAAGATTGGGCCGATTTTAGAGAATCCTAAACATGTTTTTGCAACTGGTAAGTACTTGACATATAAGCAGAAGAATATTGTTTGAAGATATACTTGAAAAATTCTGGAGATGTCTTTTGTGCGCTTTAAAAGCTCTAGAGCATTCTTGTCTGGAAGGAACGACACTCGCTCTTGCTGAGAGTGCTGTTCAGTAATGAGAGCATTTTGAAGTGCTTGCTTGCTATGAATTGGGCTGAGCAGCATAGTGAAGTGAGGGGAAAAATGCTCAGTCCAGTGGATGCCTGAATGTGCTTCCTGTGGTTCAGCTGTAAAACTCATGTTTAAATTATCGCAGGGTAGAATTTTAGGCTGCCTGGGGTCTGACTTTAACTTAAAGCAGTAATTTATGCAAGCACATGATCCGTATCATTAAAACAGTATGGATTGACTGGGAAGAAAGCACTTGATCCTCTGCAGAGAAAGAGAACTGTGAAAGGGTCTACTCCTGGATGATTAGAGTTTAACTATCTCAAGGTTAAATGTTTTTTAGCACAATAGGCAAATTAATCTGTAGTTCTTGGTACCCAGAAGCCCATTACAAATGTGTTGTGGCTCTCAGCTCTGTGCAATGCAGTTCTGTAGTTTTTGGAGTTCAGGGATAGAGCTGAATTAAGCTCTTCGGCTTTAACTTATTCTTCTTCACCTTTACGTGGCCACCAGTAATTTCTCTAATGATTAACTCTTTCCTTGCAGAGGAGGTAATGCCTGCAGGCACTGTCAGTGCCGTGATGCTGTCCATACATTGCTGAGCTCCTTCCAAAGTAACGCATTGAGTGCTGGTATTGTGTAGTTGGCCTGGAGCTCAGAAAGTAGGCTAAACTGGTTCTTGATTAACTTGCAACTCCAAACAAGCAATTAGATAGCCTTCATATCTAGCTGCTGTTAATAAGCACTTAAACAGTGAGGGTTTATCTGCACTGCAGAGGTACCCGAGCAGGTATGGGTACTATATGTAGACTGTTTTGCCAATCTAGCCTTCCTTATGGGGCACTGCGGTGTTAGAATTAGGTTGATTTTTCAATGTAAACCTTATTCTCTGTAGTTTCCTATAATAAGACTCTAGGAAACACAGAGGCTACTCACTGCCTATAGAGAGCAACCTATAAAAAGCTTGAAAATCCTAAAGCAACATGAGCCTTTCTTCCACAGTGTTCAGTCAGACTATTTGTCAGCCAAATAGCCAGAGGTATTTTGGTAGGGCTTCAGTTCTAGTCAAGTCTGTTTTTACTGACAGGTATGTTTTCAGCAGGTTTAGCTCCTGCTGCCTTTGTCCCCAATCCATACATCATCAGCGCCGCTCCTCCAGGCACGGATCCCTACGCAGCCGGACTTGCAGCAGCTGCAACGTTAGGTGAGGTACTTCCAGTTGTCTGTGCATTCCTTGCCATGTTCTGTACCAAAACTGTTTTTGAGACTCTGCTGATTGTGGCAATAAATTATTAGTACACTGTAACTTCTGCAGGGAGATAATTGTATATCATTGTGGAGTTGAAGCGGAATTTGTCTCAGAAACCATGTTTTCTGTAGATTAAATGTGATAATTCTTGTATAGCACTTGCTGTGGGCTCTCTTTCTGCTGAGGATAAACAAGCAGAGCAAATTTGAAGTGAAGCACTTGCAGAGATAAGTGTTGCTACATGTTTGGGACGCTTTGGTAACTGACAGTAGTGAAAGATACCTTTATAAATACACTTTTTAAATGCTATGAAGATGGAGGATATGTTTTCCTGCCAGGAATATTGCATCTTGTTGCTACTTAGCTTGATTTACTGCAGTGTATCCTGCAAACGATATTTTTTCCCTTTGCTAGCTGCCTCTTAAAAATATATGCTTTTTAGATCGTGTAGGTGAAAACATCCCGTGTCTGCTGTGAGGCTTACGCGATGAGTGTGTCGCTTTCCAGATGGCAGGCAAAGATGGTGGTTCTAGGCTTTGTGCAGGATCTTTCTCCCAAACGTTCAAGTATCAGTTTCCAAATTCTTTCCAACTGTCGTAGCCAAAATTGTTGTATCTCGAGATGACAGCTCGGGAAAACAGCTTATCAGACGGTGTGAAGAACACATTGCACGTTGAACTTCTGCTGCATATGCCACAAAGTTCTGGCCTTAGCGGTGAGGACAAAAGAAGAATGTACTTTCAGAAGAGTATTTTTATAATCATGCTTCACTTTTTTTGAGCCACCTGGAGTGGAAGCCGCCTTAGTTTTAAATAGAAGCCGCTTAGCTGAGAGCAGTGGTTATTTTGTAGTGAAAGCTGCACACCGTTGCCGCGTTCCACTTACATGTAGCTTGCTTGCTCCTTGCAAACCTCTTCTGCTGTGAGATAGTTTGTGCCCAATGGGAGCTGTGAAACCTTGGGTGTACGTGAGCAGAGCGCTCTGTCAGACAGCATTGTAGGTTTGGGCTGTGACTCCTTACAGCTTTAGCAGTTAGGTACGTGCTGCTGAGCTTCTAAGCTTTGGGGCCAGTATCAGGTCAGGCTTTGAAATGGGATTTTAGCAAGTGCTACCTGCTTGTATGGCATTTTTAATAGATCACAGGGAATTATGTAAGGAATTGAGTTTGTAATTCAAAGATGTGAGCTTTGGACTTCTTTGGCTGTTGTGAATTTTGTATGCTGATTGCATAATGGCAATGAAAGATAAGTGTAAGTAACAGCGTGTTGTGGGCAAACAGATGATGCTGTGATTAAATGGAGGAAAGCCAAGAGCTAGAGTACAAGGATATTTCTAATAGTCCAGGAGTCAATAAATCAGCACGTGATGAAGAAAGCATAACAATGAATGAATGACCTGAACTCATTGTGGAAAATGTAGGGAGCTGTAGGCAGGCCTTGCTGGGGAAGAGGGTGCTGGAACGGGATCAGGGCCAGTTACAGTCGGCAGAGTGCTGTGGAGCACTTCCTAAGGAAGTATTATAGGAAGAGGCTTCTGGGTGGCCTCTTTGTGTCACCTTAATGTGCCTGAAGCTGGTGTTTGTTCTTAAGCAGGACACTGAAGTGCAGTGGAGCAGGAGGACAGGGTCTTCTTTTCATAGAAAGACCACGTGTAACTGCTGCTGGATTTCTAGGAAATGGCAAGGGTGTTCTCAGCCCCCCCTTTCCCCTCCCACCCTTTTCTCAGCAGGGTTGAAGCTGCAAATGCCTGAATCTCTGACTGAGGCCTTATAAATCTGAACTAGAAAATCCCCCCCAGGATAGCTGAAGCTTCCCAAAAACTGGCAGGAAAGTCTCGACCTGAATAATTTTTAAACTTTATGGCTCTTGAAAACAAAGTGAAAGTGTGTAACGCACTGCAGTGTGCTCACAGCGTTACAGCTCCGAGATGTGAGTTACTTGGTCTGTCCTGTTGGGCTTTGGACTCGGCTAAAAATGGCAATGCAACAAACTTTGCTTCTGGGTGGTGTTTGTTTTAGCGAAGGCACCTCTTCTGTCTAGACTCAGAGCTGTTTGGAAAGCCTTTTCTCTAATAAGAGTGAGTGATGCACTGCAGGGGGGTGGAACTATTTAGCTGTTCAGAGTTACAAGTCTAGCAGACAGCCTTCCTGATTTGTATGGGAGCATTAAATTGGGAAGACTTGGAGAAGTTAATGAGATGGAAGAAATGAGTTTGGAGTTGTCGGTAGCCTATTGTTCGCAGCTTCTCTTAAGAGTGGAGGGGAAACTTTTGTGTGTTTTATGGCAGAGATGATTCTGCCAATTAAGATTCGATCATTATGGCAGCTTTTTCATGATTGTAAGGCTGTCAGCCCTGTGATAATACTCTTTTCTTCTCAACAATAGCAGCACTTAAAAGAAGAGCAAATTTGAATAGAGGGAAGGGCATCCTAGACCTAGGAGAATAGCTTTTGAGTTTAAACTTTGGGGAAGATGCTGCCGGCTTTAGGAAGTGTTGTGAAATTGCCTTCTGTCACTTGAGAGAGACGTCAACAACAGAAAAAGAAATTTCGCCTTTAGATTTTCCCTCTAAGTTGGAGAATGTTGATTCCTTCTGAGGTGATGCGTTACAGGTGGAAAAGTGTTTCTGTTCTTTGTAGAAAAGTGGATGCTGGAATAATCTGCACGCAGGAAAAACAGTGCTCCTAGACTGAAGGTAGAGTCTGTTCGGAAGTGACTGTGCTGGGCTTCTCAACTTGGGTTTCTTGGAAGCCTCGTTCACTTGGTGCCGAGCTGTGTCCCTTGCAGAGCCAGCCTGGAGCTGGAAGCGGGTATGGTCGCATGCACATAGCGCCTGGGACCGGGCTTTGGGGAGCACACACAGCTGGATCTTCCCCAGCTGCCTTGGGCACGGGGTCGTGCAAGGGTGCTTCTCCTGGTCTGGATTGGTGCTGGCCCCAGAGGGTTTGCACGGGGCTGCACAAGAGCCTTGGAGTTGAGCTGTTCCTCCCTCCCTCCCTAAAAAGTCACCACTCCTGGGACTCCTGGGATGTCCGTGGTTGCCCTACTGTTAATTCTGAAGCCGTCAGCCCACAAGCTGTAAATATTTGATAAAGCTGCTGTTCGCAGCCTCGCATTTTCAGACATGGGGTACCTGAGGCTCTGTATGTAGCTGGGTGTTCACTAGGTCCAGGAATCCTGGCACGTCTGGTGCAGCTCTGCTGAGAGCAGCTACGGCTTCTGCTTGAAGTGACTGGAGAGGGAAGGCCGAGAGTAAAAGGGGAAAGCCTGCCCCGAACACACTTTGATATGTTTTTCCTGGTGTTTCCTGGAAGAAGTATTTGTGGGTGTCTGTGGCCAGTAAGTGAGACACGGTAGTGGGAACATTTGATTGCAAAGACACTAAATGGCTTTTGTTTTCTCGTGTGTGTGTATCATTAATAAGTGTAAAAGCAGGTGTAACATCTGCAGTAAAGAAACACTTCGCATGGTTTTTTTTATGTCTGGCGATGATGACACACTTGCCCTCACTGAGAACGTGGTTCAGTAATGAGAACCTCATCGAGTACTCAGCTGAGCCAGACTTGCAGAAGTACCTGCAGCTCTTTTAAGCCTAGCTACCTGCAGACTTCAAAGGACTTGTCTCTTCTCCTTTTAAACACCCAAGGCTTTTGCAGATCTGATGAGCAATCTCTAACTAGGAGGGAAAAAAAGAAAACACTCTAGACTATGCTTGCTTGATAATTAAAACCGAGATTAAAATAACCCAGAGAGCTGCCCAAATTCTGCCCAGGTAAGGTGTATCGCAGCAACTTCCCAGTAGCCCAAGGACAAAGGCAAACCAGTTCCCTGCATGTGATGGAGCACTTAGAACTGTTTTCTCTGGAGTGCAGAACCACTCCAGCGTTTTGCATCTGATCTGTGTTAGCTGGATGCAAACAGGGTGTGAGCCATCGATAACTGCGTGTCTGGAGCTGCTCAGGTCAGGAAGGGCAGGGCTGGTGGGGTTAAATCTGTTCTCTGGTGCAGTGACTTGTAAGACATAACTAACAGTGATACTTAAATGACTTAGTTAGAACTCAAATGCTAACTCTCTTAAAATAGTTTTTTTTCTTCATCTAAGAACAACTGTGGTTCAAATTCACTAACTACTTGTTTATTCGACAGTGTTGACCATGTGGCACTATCCTAAAAGGCTCCCCTGCTGTAAGGTGCTTTTGCTGTGGGGAAAGAAGCCACACATGATGGGATAGGTGTTGTGCTTGAAAAGCTAAGGAAATACTTCTCCTCCTCCGCTGACCTTTCCAAAAGATACAGAGCAGGCATATTAAAAATATTATTAGATTCACATAGGTGTTAGTTGGTGGGAGGGACCCCGCTGCTCAGCGCCAAGGACTCGTTTCTTCTGCTATGTTATCGCAGTTCTTCACCAGCCAGAATTGGTTAAGGATATGTTCTGCTGTTTTATTATCACAAAATTAAGGGTACGATGTCCTGAGGCTTGAGAACTTCTGAAGATTCCTTGTGTTTTATGTTTTCCCTATTTTCCAAGATTATTATTTTTTTTTTAAAGTCCCTTAAATGTAGCCAGCAGTTCAAGGACAGTGGAATAGGGAAAGATACAGAATCTTCTGGGCTCTTTAATGGTTATTTGTGAATACAAGGTAGGACTCGGTGGCTAGAGGAATGGCATTTTAGACACTTGCGAATTGATGCTATCCAGCTATGAAGAGGGATTTTTTAAAATGATGATCGATGTTACTGAGCCATGAGTGTCAGCTGAGATCAGGAGAGACTTGCACATCTCTGTTGTGCTTAAACAAATTTCCTTCTCCTTTTTGTTAGAGGCTAAAAAAAAAAAGTTTTGGTGCTTCACTATGTAATTAGGGTTCAGCAATAAAAACATGGAATTTCAGCAGGATCACCGGCAGCAGAATTGGACTTCATCTGGTAAGGTAAAAGCGAGTAAAGATGAAATTTCAGGTCTGACTTGTAAGCTCTCTTAAAATGAATAATGCAAATGGCAGAATGCCTTCGTATTTTCAAAGGATTTAAAGCAGATCACCTTGAAATAGGATTTGTTAAACCAAGCATGAGGTGCAGGTATTTTTGGTGACCGTTTGCTGTGTGACGGCTGTGACACTCCACAAGCTCACTGATTCCCTTGGCGTTTTAGGCCCTGCGGTTGTCCCTCACCAGTACTATGGAGTTACGCCCTGGGGAGTTTATCCTGCCAGTCTCTTCCAGCAGCAGGCTGCTGCAGCTGCCGCTGCAACTAACTCGGCAAATCAGCAGACCACTCAGCAAACCCAGCAGGGCCAGCAACAGGTAAGTGGGCGGATGCTTTTGCACCTGAAGTCATTCGCAGCCATTTGTTGGCAAACACGTGTCCTTGGCGTGCGAGCAGAAATTATCACCACGCAATTGGTTTTCATGGTGAAGGCCCCGGAGAGGATGAAAATGCCTGTCAAATACTAGCTGTCAGTAAGTGGTGTGCTCTCATCTTCAGGATGATGCTTTTCCCGTCAAGACTAGATTTAAAAGGGTCAAAATAACAGCAAAATGAATTAGTTTGGTATCTGTGCAAGGACTTGGAAACAAAAGTTGTGTGAAAAGAAAACACTGAACTTGCTATTTTTATAAGGCTAAGCCTACAGCTGTTATGCTTTAGTCACACAAAAATAGAAGAATTTAACACCTGAAAGGACAAAATTAAGGATTTTTTTGGTGTGATCAGTTGTTACCCTATAAGTATGTTAGAGTTGAATATAGAGGTAGGTGTGTGTTGTTTAAATGGCGTTTACATTTCACAAAACAGGCAACGAAGGGCTGATGAGGGGACGCTCCTGCTTACACACTTTGTAAATGAGGTTGGTGGGGTTTGCACCATCCAACTGTTTTGTCTTAATCTCTTGGCAGGGGCAGAATATTGGCTTACATAGCTTCTATGTTTTCCAACAGAAGAGTAAAAGAATACGTTTTTTGCAATTCTTTGTCCATTTTTGTCTGAACTAGAAAAATCAACCTAGGTAAATCTTAATTTTTATCTAGTAAATCTTAACTGAAATTAAGTAAAATAAGCATTTTGAATGTCTGGTATTTAATCATAGTTGTAACTCTGCAGATGACACTTGAATTCAGCAACTGCTGGAGGAAAAGGTGGAAAATGAGACTGCTTTTAGAATTAATACAGAACAATTTATATATATATAAAAAATATAAAAGTGTAATTCAGCTTTTCATTAAAGAGTATGGGAGTGCAAATCATAAAACTATGGAATCGTGGAATATCTGAGTTGGAAGGGACCCACAAGGATCACTGAGTCCAAATCCTGGGACCCTAAAGGACCACCCCCCCCAAAAATTGTCAAGTTGCTGTTTTATACTGGCACTAAAAAAAAAAAAAAAAACAACAAAACTTTCACACTAAATCAATGGTAAAAGTGTAATTATTGTTACTAAAGCTCTGTAGTCAACTCAGGTGCTAAAGGATTAGAGGCGCTGTGCTGTCACTGCGTTGGGCTGTGCTCCCATTAGACGTGCTCAGATATATTCCACTTCTCCCCTTTCATGCCAAAGGAGGGGTCTGCAGGGCAGGTGTCAGGAGCTGGACCGGGCTCCTGTTACTTGGCTGCCTCTGCTGCCCAGCTGTCTGCTGTTTGGTTAAAGCACTGGGCCTCCTGGAGCTGGCTTTACACAGTGTTATCAGCTGCTGTCCCACGGTAGTTCCTGCTTGGAAACAAAATGGGTTCATTATCTGACTGAAAAGCGAGGAGATTGCGTCGTAGCAGCGCAGAGCCTTCCCTTCTGGTGCTTGTACTTTGGAGATTTCAACCCTCAGAGAAGATCGCAATTGGTAACTGCATTTATTAGCTTCTGCTTCAAAACAAAAAAATCTAAAGCAAAAAAGTGGTTGTGTAGTATTATAAGGCCTTTTCAGATAATAAAAGCAGTGATGTTTTCACACCAATGATTCTGGACCAGTGACCAGAAGGAGAACACTTTGCTCCTGACAAAGTTAATCATCAAACCTCCCCACCTGGCAGGTCACTGACAGGAGCGCATTGAGCAGCCCTTCTGCACACATCCATGCACCCAGGTAAACGGAGTTGAGTGTGGCACATCTATGCTTTGGCATTCAGACTGGGAGCCTTTCCCCTTTAAATAGGTATGTGCTAAGAGAGCTTCTGCACAGGCTTAAGCTATTAAAACAACACATATCAATCATAGTAGCCTTGGTGATATTTTTCATTACTTCATAGCCACGGAGCAGGTGTGAGTGGGGATTGTGTGTATTGTTTTTAATGCAGGCCTTCCCTCTGTAAGAAGATGAGTGGGTAATTTTGGATGAAATTCTTCAAAGAAGTGCTGAGGCACGTGTTTTAGAAACCTAGAATGATGATTATGGACAGTTGATTTGTGATGCTCACGACATCTTGCACAGGGGGGTGTATTTATAAACATGCCAGCGTTTCACTTCTGCAGCACGTCGTCCATCACACGCGTTCTGCAGTGCCCGTGTGCTGTGCCTGCTTACCGAGAGCTGCAGCTCGTTTCCAGCCTAGGAATTCTCCCAGGTTAGGAGTTCACATTCAGGCTTTGACAGCCATAGCTGACTCTGGGATGTCTCCAAATCTATTGGCTTCAGTATCCTCTCCCAGCCTCTGTGCACGGAGTAATTTTTCCTTTAAATAACTTTATCAGGTAACACACACGATGTTAATTTCTGCAACCAGACGTGCTGAGTACCAGAGGACAGCTTTTTTAATAAGCTGACCTCGCAAGTGGGTGCAGACTCTTGCATCACCACTGAGTAAAAGGCTTTTGCAAACAAAGCCTGTCGCAGGTAATTACAGGAAAGGTCAGTTTGCCATCTTCCCCTCTGAGAGCAACATGTGCTTAAACCACAAGAGCTACATACACAAAGCCAGTGTGTGATCTCTGGTCATTATTTCCAGTGAGTAAGTGTCGTGTCACTGGGTCACCATTCTCTATGGTGGCTGGAAAAACCCAGGTCACCTCGTGTCATCAGCCCACAGCTCCAAAGTCAGGCTTTTAAGGTTTCTGCTCAAGTGGGCCTTTCTGGCAGAGACCGAATGCCATCTGTAATGGGACAGAGGCTCGCAGACACTTCTGACAGAGGATGAGTGTTGGAGGTATGTCACGAAATGAAAAAGGTCAGAAAATGAAGCTCTTCCAGTTTATGCTCAGGGAGCCTGACAAAGGGTGTACTGTTTCCATCGGGTCCTATGCATTTACCCATGGTGATAGTGTTAAAACGTCCTGATGGAGAAGGCAGGATTTTTCCAAGTAAAGGGAAGGGGCTGTCACACACTGGTTGTGACACAGCTGCTGCTGCGTGCAAGAACTTAAAGTAGGTTGCTGCTGGTGTCCTGCAAGTGTCTGGTTATCGTGGTTTACTCCTGGGGCTCGAGCTAAACAGGCTGATTTTCCTCTGTTTTCTTCAGGTTCTCCGTGGAGGAGCCAGTCAGCGTCCTTTGACCCCAAATCAGAACCAGCAGGGACAGCAGACTGATCCGCTGGTGGCTGCTGCAGCCGTCAACTCTGCCCTTGCCTTTGGACAAGGGCTGGCAGCAGGGATGCCAGGTAGGGAGCCCGAGGGGGCTGTGACTTCTCCAGTGCCCAGCGAGATCCACGAAAATTACATTTTGTGTCTCTGCATGGTGTCATGTTTGCCTGGCGCTCAGCAGTGTTTTGTTTTTATTACAGTATTGGTAGGTTTTAATCTGTGGGTATCCAGGGCGTTTTGGAGAGGCTGTTAGATGCGAGCAGAGCTACCTGCGCCGCAGTTAAGTGAAAGCAGGGCTCGGGTCCCTGTGCCACAGGTGAAACAAATGTTATCAACTGGATTGCTGTACTGGCACGTTAGCTGCTTGCCTACCCAAAAGAATTGATGGCTTCTATGGAAAGTTGTGTTCAGGTTTTTCTGTGGCTCATGCTAGCTTATGTGATCTTTATTTTAAGACCACCGAGACACCTTAGTCGTGTTCATTAGCCTTGTCTCTGCATCCTGGTGGGTGTTAGACTTTAACAGATTAAGGACTTCCTCCTCGTAATTTCTTCCAGACAAAAACTGGTGGCTTAAAAAATGAGAAAAAGAGACAAAGGCAGGGGTTTGTTATAATTTATTGTTCTGTGAGAGAGAAGCTGCAATATAAGCCTTAGCTCTGATCCGTGAGGCTGTACAAATGGTAAGACGTCGGTTATACAGGATGTGGTTGTAATGACCAAGGGCATACGTAAGTTTGTTGAATAATGTGCAAGTATGTCCTGTTGGTCAAATGTAACCAAACCAGATCATTTTGGCTTCAGACCTTCCCTCTAGAAGTGTCACAGCGTTGCTTCATGGTTGTTTTATGGCTAAAAAAGAATGCTGCCATATTAAGTTACACAGTGAGTAGCAGCAGATGTGCTTTCAAGTGATCTGTGAATTTTCTTAAATCTGCTTTTCTGAGGTTCTGGGGGCCGTAGTTTCAGAACAAATATCCACAGAACAATTTCTGCTTTGTGACCTCGCTGTGGAGAATGATGTAATTTTTTCATGAATGTGGGTTTCTTATGTGTGTGTGGTGTTCTAAACTATGGGATTCTGGAGCTGGGTACCTAAATTAACAGTTGTACTCTATAGAAAGTCTGCTGCTGTGTGTGTTACCAGCATATTTAAGAGTATTCATAAATACTGAAGGATGCTTTATTATAAATATGTATCTTTTTTTAAAAAAAAAAAAAGCACCTTAGATAAGTTTGGTGTCTTGTTTGCACGTGTGCACACAGCCCCTCCAGCATACAGCGGGAGAGTTGGAAGTGCGGTGTGCTCACATATGTGACAAGTGCCAGCACAGGCTGTACTTGTCAGGGGAAAGAAATAGTGCTGTAGTATTTTAAGACATTTTTTTATCTGGATAACAGAATTTACACAGAGGATAATGTTAGTGTAGTAGTTTCAGGGGAAAAAAATCTTCCCTAACTGAAAGACTTAGTAAGGTAGAAATGGAGGTATGAAAGTTGTGGAATAATTCAGGATATAACTGTTAATTAAACAATCTTGCTTAACAAGAATCAAAACTGTTGTTCTCTCGCTTTATCTGTTGTGATCTTCCTTTAACAATGTTTCTGAACAGTCACTGTCGGATGGTGGCTGTGTGCTGTGCTGCTTGGTGAGCTCTGTGCTGTGCCTTCCCCCAGGTTACCCGGTGCTGGCTCCTGCCGCGTACTACGACCAAACGGGTGCTCTCGTGGTGAACGCAGGAGCCAGGAATGGCCTGGGGGCCCCTGTGCGTCTCGTGGCCCCCGCGCCCGTCATCATCAGCTCCTCTGCAGCACAAGCAGGTGAGTCCCAGACCAGCCAGGTGAAAATCTGCCTCGACCTGCGGGGAGTGGGACCGAGCCCCCCCGCGCCCTGCTGGCGATGATGATCCACTTGCCCTCACTGAGATCCAATGCAGGGATTGTTGCTGAGAACTTCCTCTGGACTCACTGTGGGCTGAGCCTCGAGAAATCCCCCTGAGAGGTAGCATGGCTTAGACCGTGTTATTCTGCAGGGTTTCGTGACAGTTATTTAAACTGGTCTGCTGGCATCCAGTTTCCCACGTAATAAAAGGCTTTTAGCCTGTGTGAAACTCCCAGCTGATCACCTTACTTGCATACAGTGTTATGGGCCTGGTCTTTGCCATGAGTTCTGTTGGATTTTATTAGGGTTCTTTTGGGAGGTCAAGGCTTTAAAAGGAATTTTTCAGCAAGAATCTGTGTGTGTAAGCAGTCCTTGCCAGTGCTGGTAACAGATTATGAAATGGGCTTTTTAATTGTTTCCTTGTAGCTCTCATTTTGCTTTTTCTTTAGAACTGGCTGGAAAACAGAAGTATTTGGTTTTGATGTTCTTAACACTGCAGGATTTGGTTTCATGCACCAAAGGACAATTCTGATTGTTTCAAAACTTGTTTCTTGATTAGATATTACTCTGTGTGTGGCTGAATTGATTTGAATCTCAGTTTTTAGGAGAAAGGGAACTTTGTTTGATCTATGTAGCTCCAATAATACCAACAGCAGTAATAACAACTTTGCATTGTTGTTGTTTGCTGTCTCTGTGCAGGACTTGTGGAGCATAGGTGTAAAGTACAGAGATGTTTACAGATTTTTGATGTGAAAGGGAGGTTTTCTTGCTGAGGGGGGAAAAAAAAGTCTGTGTGAAATAAAAGGATCCTGCTGAGGTTTAACTTCCAAAATGGATACAGAAACACATTTTTCAAACTCTGCATGCTGTTACTTTCTCTACAGCAGTTGCAGCAGCTGCAGCTTCGGCCAGTGGTGCAGCTGGTGGCCTGGCAGGAACAACAAACGGACCATTTCGCCCTCTGGGAACGCAGCAGCCTCAGCCCCAGCCTCAGCAGCAGCCTACCAACAACCTGGCCTCCAGCTCGTTTTATGGCAACAACTCTCTCAGCAGCAATTCCCAGAGCAGCTCCCTCTTCTCTCAGGGCTCTGCCCAGCCTGCCAACACCTCCCTGGGGTTTGGGAGCAGCAGCTCTCTCGGTGCCACGCTGGGGTCGGCGCTGGGAGGCTTTGGAACAGCAGGTAGGAGCTGCAGCTTCGTCACAGCTTTGGCTTTAAAAATGGGCAGTCCAGGCTGCTGAAACTTCTTCTGGCAGCTAATATGGTAGAGGTAACATAGCAAGTTTGTTATTTTGCTGTAAGCGTTTGGCGCATTATCAGCCATCCCCTTGTAGCTACAGATGTTAAACAGCTCTGGGTTGCCTTGCCTTTACTTGCATGTGCTCGGTGGAGATACTGGACTGACAGGAACGGGCTCTGGAGGGGTAACTGTGTGTGCTAGCTCTTACCTCAGAGTAATGGCTAAGTAACTTGCTTTTTGTAATTTAAAGACTCTTTTTATTTGAGGTGGTTTCTATGCTTTATTCTGGTCATTATTTCTATCATACACCCAAAAACCAGTCACTTTTTGTGGTTGCAAGAAATATTATGCACATCATTTCTTTGTTCAGATTTGTTCTGATTTGTTTGTTAGCCAGTTGGAGACAAAGATTTTTCAGAATAAAACCAACCCAGAAAGATGTTTATGGGTTGGGGTTTTTTCCTTTTTTCTTCCTTTTAAGTAGAACAATTGTTTTAATTGCTGCTTAGTCTTAGAGGTAGTAATTATATCCTGAACTTTCCTGCTTTCATCCGTCTGAAGGGGAAGTTAAAACATGCCTTTTGAACCTGGTTCATCAAAAAAAAAAAGACAGTGTCACTGCATCAAGTCACGATTTTAAATAAATTTATTCTAAATATTTTTCTTAATCCCAATGTGAACCATCTTGGATGAAGTAAATGCAGTATTCACTTCTTCCATTCCAGTTTATTCAACTAATTGAATTCAGTGACTAGTTTGCCCAAAGCCAAGATGCACAAACCGGTTTTCCCTTAATCCATGAATAAAATGTGAGGCTGTTGCTTCTAGAAATTATTTACAGTCATGGAAAAAAAAAATCATTAAAATTGTTATCAATTCCAGTATTTACTAAACCAGATTTTAATGCAAAAATGACTTTTTTCCTCAAGTAGACAGTGTTTTTAAAGAGGTTTTTATTTGGCTAGCAAGTAAACTCTTCAAAAACGTTAGTTTTGTGTTTAGCTTGAATTCTGATTACCATCTCAATAAAGCTGGATGCAAATGAGTAAAAAGAAATGACTCTTCAGCTCTTTTAGTACAGTGAAAGGTGAGAATAAGGATTCCAAGTAAACATCCAAGAAACTGTACATGATCTTAAACATTAATAGACAAAATCTCTTGTTGGATTTGTTTGAGCTCTAATGGCCAAAGGATAAGTACGAGGCACTGCTTGTAGGGTGATGCAGTATCTTATGTTGCACTAAGTGATATGCGTAGGGAAGAAGCCCTTTGAAGTACACAGACTTTTCTTTTGAGGGTTCAGATGCAAAATGCAAGTGGTTGTGCCCAAAAGCCAAAATGCTCGCTGTTGTTTCTCGTTCTGTCGCTTCCTGTAGGTAGTTTGTATCTTCTTGATCTTTCAGCTTTTAGGTTTTTGGGGCTGTTTTTCTGGAAGTGTTCTCTCAGTATGAAAACTCTTCAACTATACGAGACAGACAGGATTCAAGCTAATTATTTAAATAGAGGATTTCTGCTTGATCATTAGCAATGTGACTTTATTAAATGCATTTCACATGGGCTCATACACCACCTGTAGGAGAACAACAGCCTGCTGCAGTGGCGTTGTTAATAGGTGCTGTTCTATTTTTGCCTGTTTTGCACGCCTCCCCAGCTCTCCGGTTGTCTCGGGCCCTTGTTGTCTTCACTCACTTCTGCTCTTGTCCTCCTTCCAGTTGCTAACTCCAACACTGGCAGCGGCTCCCGCCGAGACTCCCTCACAGGGAGCAGTGACCTGTACAAGAGGACATCCAGCAGTTTGACACCCATAGGACACAGTTTTTATAATGGCCTTGGGTTTTCCTCGTCTCCTGGACCTGTGGGTATGCCTCTGCCCAGCCAAGGACCTGGCCACTCTCAGACTCCACCACCTTCCTTATCCTCACACGGATCTTCTTCAAGTCTAAACCTGGGTAAGAGCCCCAGGGCCGCTGCCCCAGCACGGCACGGTGCTGCTGGTCTGCTCTCCTGCCGGGCAGAGACACAAACACCCCCGCTGCTGGGTGGGTGAGGTGCTTGTGGTCTGGTCGCTGCTCTTAGTCCTGCGAGAGGTTCCCTGATTTTGCAGAAGTAGGTGAAACACTGAGGCAGGATCTGTAGTACCTGTGTTGTGTGTTGGTGCCTCTCTGAATAGCTGAGCTGTCAGACAGGAAGGTACACGCATGGCCCGCTTGCTTCCTCATTTCTAAATTTTGGATAACATTTACAAGTGCTTAAAAAAGATTTTTTTTGCACAGATCTCAGTACCAGCACCAGTTGCTTGTTACCCTTGGGTTGAATAGATATGTAGGACTCACCCTTAAACTTGTCAAATGTTTTAAATTATCCATTCAGTAATTAATGAGCTTAGGATACAGCTTCTTTCAACCAAAATAGGTAACATTATCAGGAGTGATACTCAACTTTTAGCGGAGGATTTTGTGAGTTTGCTTTTCAGAAATTCCCATCAGTATGCCCTTATCAAAAGCAGCTTAGTGCATGGCAGAGGCTTTCTTAATTTTGGTAAAGTCACTTGCATAAAGTAATGTATGTCTTCCATTTGAAATTTCAATTGGTCCAGAACTCCTGCATACAATGCAGTAAATCTTTTAGAATGAATAAAGGACATATTAAATAACAAAGCAGTGCTCATCTGAGCTTCCTGAAGTGTTCATTCCAGGGCCTCATAAACAAAAAAGATGGGTTATTCTTTGCCTTTGCACCAAATAATTTAGCAGTTGTTTAAAAAATGACTTTTTGTTTGTCAAGCATCAGTCTGGATGTGGGTGATCAGAATGCTTCCTAGATGCACACACGCTATTACTCATCAGATAGATTTGTTTACCACAAGCATATGTGTTCAGTGTCGATGCTGGCTAAAAGTTTGCATGAAATGGTAACAAATATGATTTTTAGATTTACCATCTCTTGTTCAGAGCTTTAATAGAATTTGAAGGGCTTTTAGCTTTATTTATGCAGCTGTACGGTCCTTCAGCTGACAGTTAAATAGCTACGATAAATTAGTGCTGAAGACTAACCAGATTCAGATTCTGGCACTAGGAAAAGGCTGTTGCCCCTGCAGGCAAACAAAAGAATGAATCTTAAAAACTGGATCAGAGAAAGGTTAATCTGTTCTAAGAACAAACACTGGGAAGGAAGGAGAGTTCCCATTTACATAAATGGCCTGTGCCCCTGAGCAGTGAGCCTGGGTCTTCCCACTCTGACAAAACGCTCCTCTCCTTGTAGCCACGGGTCCTCTGTGCCTGACTTCATGCTTGGGAGCTATTGCGAAAGAAATCTCGTAGCTCAGTGTGGTTTTTACCTGGAAATCTGTAAGAGGTCGCTTTATTAAGGTTATCTTCCACCCATAGCATAAGATGTTAGTGCTGAATGTAATCACCATTTCCTTTGGTTTTAAAGTAAGTTTTAATGCTATAAAAACAGCCCTGACACTACTACTTCCCTACAAGAAGCTTGAGGCAGGCCCCTTTCCTGTTTTGGGGTGATATCAAAAGTCATTGGTGATGGAGGCTGAGGAGAGTTACTAAATATCTAAAACTGAAAGGACAGATGGGAACACGCAAACGTGGTGTTTGCAGAAAGGGAAATGAGGGCGGCCAGGTTTAGAACAGCCCTATCGCTGTGTCGCGGGGGCAGACGACACGACATGGGGGAGCCGTTTGATTTCAGGGTTACACGGTGAGGTAAGCTGGTGTTAAATCCTGCTCACCATCAGCAGATGTACAATTAAATGCCATGTAAGCCATGGATTTGACTTTGTCCTGTCTCATGGATGTGAAAGTCGATCATCTCTTGGGCTTGTGTGCTGTGTGGAAGTAGTAACGATTCAGCTCCCGCTCCTCTGGCTTTCTGAAGGCTCATAGCTGTGAAAAGCGGTGTGTATTTGTCGCGTTAGGTGTTTTCTGGGCTTGTAAAGTGACCTTGTGAAATGTCTGGGCAATTGCAAGTACCTGAAATAGCCGTGCAGGCAGTTCTTATAAGAAGAACTGCAGGAGGAGGCAGTCTGAGCTAACCGCATGCTTTAAGCTCAAAGGTGTGTGCACCACGTGCAGCTGGGGTACAACAGCTGTCGGTAAGTACGTGCTGAGGGGCTCTGAAGGCAGCAGGGCTCCTCTCCTTTCCTGGTACTGATCAAAATTCTGAAATACCACATACATTATTTAAAAATAAATGAATTGTAACATTTATTTTTGGCCAGGTTACAGCTCCATCAGTTCACGTAGGCAGTGCCAGCAGCAGTTCTGTCACTGATGACCAGGGGCACTGGGTGGTACGGGCAGGGGACACCGGGGATGCCCCGGGGGCTGCTGGCTCCTGCGCTTCCCAGTGGGACCTGCCTGGTGCTGAGCTGCTGGGCAGCCCGGCCCTCTTCTCTGCCGGCTGTCTTGGAGCTGTCTGTCTGTCTTCCTGTTTTCCACCGCTCTGCCCTGTGCACGCAGGCAACTCCCATGTTTCTGAGCAGTTTGGGGGCCCTGCAAAAATCCACTGGAAGCTTGCTTAGGAAGTGCTTTGTCTTTCCTAAGCAGCCTAGGAAAGACAAAGCAGCTTCCATGTTTCTTCCCCTGTGTGTTTTATTTTTTTGCTCATCCTTTTGTCATTTTTTCCTGAAATCAGTAGTTCTTTTAATTTAACGTCTGTCTTAAGTGTCCCAGCAAGCACTAGGAAGATGACTTAGTGTTTGAAAATAGGAAGCAGTTGTTAGGGCTGCAGCGGGCCTCCGAGCATCTCCTCTGCATTGGCGTCCTGGGATAAAGTCTGTGCACATATCGCTCTCCAGATACAGATTTCTCTGCATATATCCCACACACTGTAAAGACAACCTGGTCTTCCCCTGTCAGTCTGTTCAGAGACGACCGTGTCCTGGCTCCCTGTCGGAGGGGCGGCGCTCAGCCTGGGCAGCCTGGTGTTAGCGGGACCGGGAGGATGGCTGCAGGCAGCTTGCAGAGCTGCTTTGGGGGTTTGTTGGGGCTGAGGACACAGGAGAAACTGTCAGGGCCAGCATCTTGCAGGAGGCATCTCTGTTCTTTGGGATTTTGTCCCTCTGTTCTAGCTTAGTGTCCCAATGAGCCTCAGCAGCGCTGCTTCCAGCCCGTGCTGCTCTCAAGGAGGAGCTGTTAGGAACTGGTAAAATCACACGAATTACACGAGCATCCTTTGCCTGTCTCCTTGTGCTCCCACACCCGTTGGCGTAGAGGAGCCTGAGCTTCTCCAGGGTTTCTGCCCTTGGTGGTGACAGATGGGTTTCAGAAGCAGTTGCTTTGTTAGGAAACCTGTCCCCCCCCCAGTCTCTAATTCCCAGTACAGCACTGACCCTTGTGGAGAGACTGTGGGTCAGCATCTCCAGCAGGAGGAGGCAGAACTTCAGTGCCTGAATTGGGATCTCCAAAATGATCTGAAGCCCTTACTGGGCAAACCTCTGACCACAAAGGTTTTGCACGTGCCGGTGAGGCTTCCCCTCTGAATTCAGACACGAGGCACAGATGGGAACGGCGTGCTGACCCCTTCCCTTGTACAGCCGTTGGCAGGAGCTGCTCAGGGCACGGTTTGTCATTTTAGTGTCTGTGTTCTGACTCTCACCTGCTCCAGGCTTCTGAAAACAAACGCTAACTCCGAGTGCTTCGGATGCAGCGCAGAATGCCGGTACCCCACGCTTTGTTCAGTGTTACCTCGGGTATCCCGCTTCTCCCAGCAGCAAGGAATTTGGGTCACATCAGAGCTCTGGCTCCAGGAGGAAGGCAGGTGGAGGAACCGATGGGCACACCATTGGCAAGGCAGCCCAGGAAGGAGGGGAAGAGGAAGTTCTCGGGTCGCTTTCTCCTTGAGAAAGCCGAGGCTTGGCACCAGCTCGGGAGGTGTCAGAACGTGCTTGCCCAGCTCAGAAACAGGGGAACTTAATTAGCCCCGTATCGGATACTTAGTTCTCACCTAGTGCTTCCTGCAGGCAAGCTTCCTCCAGGCATTGTTGGCAGAGGACTGCAGTTCGCTCCTTTTTGAAACATTTTTAAATCCTGTTTTGACCCTGTCATTCGCGTGGCTGCCAGGAGGTCTGTTCGTGTGGACAGACCTACAGCCCGTTGCCTCGAAGGTCCTTCCTTCTCTTCCTTTGCAAAGATTCCCTGTGGATTTTTCAGGTGACCTGCCCTTGCTGCCTCTTGTTGGTCTCTCAGGTGGCAGATCCCCAAGCCAGAAGAATATTTTTCTGGTGGGAACCCGCTTCCTCCCAGGAAAAATCCCTCTTGCCCAAGTAGCTTGCGGCCTTTGGCCAGCAGAGGGATCCCGAGCCTCACAGGAAAGGGAAGAGCCCTGTGCAGTGCTGCTGCGTGCTCAGAAATCACGGGCAGGGAAATGGTGAGGAAAGGTTTAGCTGGTTCCTGTCAACACTCAGTCTGCTGACTGTGAGTGTTCCCCATCCCCATCACTGGGTAGCAAAGTGCTCTCAGTATGGATGAAAATCTTTAGGGCAATGTGAAAGCACAGGATTTTTTTTGTGGTCTTTATTGCTTTTATTTTTTTTTTAACCTGTACTGAATAGTGATTTTCTGTAATCTCTAAACTTTTTGTTCTTGCTTCTTGCTGCCTTTTTGTAGTCTGATTTCATCTGGATTTTGTCCCTACCACCGGTGGGCTTCTGTTTAACTCAGTCCTTCGCACAGCAGCGAAGGGCTGTGTGAGTGAGGATGGGGGATAAAGCAATTAGAAACTTCACGTGAGCAAAAAGATCCCAGCAGTGGGATTGCCACTTGTCAGTTTTAGGCATTTTGAACACGTGGCGAGGAACAGCAATTGTTCCAGCCTGTTCTGTGCTGAAATCTTGAGCTCAACCCATCTTGGTGGAAGAGGAGTAAATAGAAGCAAAACGGCATGCAGAGGCTGTGCTTCTTTTTTGTAAACTACTTCCTCGGCCGCTTTATTTCATCTTTTGAACCCCCCTTGTTTTTTATGCCTTGCAGGAGGGCTGACAAACGGCAGTGGCCGCTACATCTCTGCTGCTCCTGGAGCTGAAGCCAAGTACCGCAGCGCGAGCAGTGCCTCCAGCCTCTTCAGCCCCAGCAGTACGCTCTTCCCTTCGTCTCGCTTGCGCTATGGGATGTCTGACGTTATGCCCTCTGGCCGAAGCAGGCTGCTCGAAGACTTTCGCAATAACCGGTACCCCAATTTACAGCTGAGGGAGATTGCCGGGCACATCATGGAGTTCTCCCAGGATCAGCATGGATCCAGGTGGGATTGAGAACGTTGCGCTGTGGGGAGCTTTTGGAACGGCTGCTCTTTGATTTAGCGTAGCTGGCACTTTGTGTCACGTCCTGAAGCAAGGGAAAAGGAGGTGTAAAGAGGGAAAGGGGGTGTGAAGAGACAAAGCCAAGCAGTGTAACACTCAGACCTTCCTTCTTAAAGGCTGGCGACAAGTCCTGGTAGCATGACTCCCCTCTCCAAAGATAGGTTGCTTGCTTCAAAATTTGCCTGGATGCAAGACCTTGCTGTATTACCGAGTTATGATTTGCTTTGCTTAAGATTTTGGGATACAGATGACACGTAGACATAGGTCTCATGACTGCCACCACTCAAGGTTTCAGATCCCTGTTGTACAGGGCACCTGTGATTTAAAGATCTTTGTTCTGTAAGAGCTCAGCGTGTGAGCCTTATGAATGGATTTGTATTAGTGCTTTGAGGGCACAAGTGCCAGTGGCATCATACCAACCTTATTTTTCAGGTTTATTCAGCTGAAACTGGAGCGTGCTACCCCAGCAGAACGCCAGCTTGTGTTCAACGAGATCCTCCAGGCGGCTTATCAGTTGATGGTCGATGTATTTGGAAATTACGTTATCCAGAAGTTCTTTGAAGTAAGTCTTAATTCCTTTCTTCACGACTCCTGTTCTTCCTGCTGTCCTGAGGCACAGGATGAGCTCTTAGAAGCCTTGCCATTTGGCTAAGAGGATGGATGTCTGTCATCGCTGATGTCATCTCATCCCCACATGCTGCTGCATCATTCCTCTTGGGGTGAATGAAATGGGGTCTCAAAAATTCTTATGAAGAGTAAATCCTTGCTTTGAGAGGTGCAAAAGGTATAGGAATAAGTAACAGCGCATCCAGGAGATTTAGGGCCAAGGAGACTTCATTTTCCCATTTCCAAGGATGCTGTGCTGAGCAGTCAGTACTCATGTGTTTAGAAACACAACAATCAGCATTCACTGACAGAAAACGTGTAATTCTGTACAAGGAAGGTGAGCAGACAGCCATCTCTTTATTGAAACTGGTCTGTTCCTTCTACACTAAGCCGTGGTTATTTATTTATCTTGAATCCAATAACTTCAGAGCCCCAGTCTCAAGGGTTGCCGCATTAGCAGACTGGCACGTCGCCCTGGTGGTTGTAGCACCTTTGACTCTGGAATTTGTTTCAAACATGTCAGGCATGTCAGAGACAGAACAGACATCTCACTTGTGCCTGGTGAGATCTGTTGAGCTATGGCTGGTGTTTTTTTTCAGTAGGTGCAGTGTTTCTTGTTTAACACTTCGGCACCACAGGACGGGAGGGCTGCTGTGCTGCTTGGCCGCGTGAGGGTTTTGTGTCTGTAGTGATTGGTTTTAATCTTTCCAGTTTGGCAGCCTGGAGCAGAAGTTGGCCTTGGCAGAACGTATCCGTGGGCATGTTCTGTCCCTGGCTTTGCAGATGTACGGCTGTAGGGTGATCCAGAAGGCCCTTGAGTTTATTCCCCCAGACCAGCAGGTAATTGTAAGTTTCAATTTTAACTTTCTTCTTGATGTTTAACGTTCCTTGCTGTTTGGTGACCCGGACTGCAAACTTCTGTTACTCTTGCTTTTGTTTGTGGCTGGTGTTCTTTTGGTTTGGTTTATGGTATATTTGTTATGTTTCTTGTGGTTGGTAAGTGTGTGATATGTTCTTGGGTCTCGTTGTCATCTCATTGTCCTACTGAGCACTTAATGGTGTTGGTTCTCCATTAATTCCCTTCAGTCAGGTGATGTAGGCTGGCTGAGGGGGAAATTGTGAATAATAGTGAATAAGGAGATATTTTAAATCCCTTGAAGTAAGCAGTGCCAGAGTTCTACCTTCATTATTCACGGAGATATTGCTGCTTTGATATGTGGGTCAATGTTCTGCTTCCCCACAGAGAGAGGAGAATGAGGAGCCCCTGGTTCCTGCTGAGCCAGGCCTAGCATTGGGAAAGGTGGAGAATAGCCTAAATTCTACTGAAAGCTCGTTAATAAAGCTGTTCCTCTAGGATTTTATTAGCAATGAATTAAGATGAAAAATATGCTACGCAAGCTAGCTAATAAAGGCATTAGGAATCACAATAGAAGAATCTTAATGTGGGTTATTAAGTTAAAAAGCTGAAACAGGATTTAGAAATGCGTGTTGCCTCCGAGTCAAGCCTGAGCGCACCTATTGCCTTAGCAATACGTGTGGCTTTGGATAACGGTGGAAGTGTGATGGCACAAACTGTGGCACTGCTGGTCCAAGGATTTGCTAATGTCTTCTTCTAGAAAGCTGTCTGGGTGCGCTGTGTGTTCCCGAAATGCCCGTTTTTGTACCAATAGAATAAGTCCATCATCCTGTTTGTAGTGTTGTTAAATTAGTCAAGTGCCATCCATCCTTTTCCAGTTGCTTTCAGCCTGTGTGTTTGTCACATTAGTCATATCTAAAACTTAGCTGCTCCATTTCCTTAATTACCATGTAATATTAGCCTGCATATGTAAGATGCCAGCAAGTTTTTATCCCAGTGCTGACTCCATTTGAGTGGTGTGAAGCTGATACCTGGGAAGTTTGTGAAGTTTGAACATCTCAGATTTCTTTCTTTATGAGGGGAGCAGATGAGGGAATGAGGGACACAAAAAAAAAAAAAAGCTATATATTTGCGGGGGGGAATCTTAAATTTTATATTTGCACATGGGTGTCCTCTTAAAGTTAATGAAAAGTGTTTCATCTTCCTGTAGTATTTTTCTAGATGGTTTCTGTAGCACAGCAGGCTTCATCTCAGCTCTCAGCCACTGGAAAACTTCACTGAGATAACTGAAATACATCAGTGCATCCTTCATGCCTTTCGTGTTCCTGTACCGTGTGTAGCAGTGAAAACTTTGCATTTATCAGCCGTGAGTCCTGGTGGTGCTTTCTGTTTGTCTTTCTCTCCTCCTAATAGAACGAGATGGTACGGGAGCTGGACGGCCATGTCCTCAAGTGCGTGAAAGACCAGAACGGTAACCACGTGGTGCAGAAGTGCATCGAGTGCGTGCAGCCTCAGTCCCTGCAGTTTATCATTGATGCATTTAAGGGGCAGGTAAGTTCTTAACCAAGATCTAAGTCTCGTTCTTCGTGTTCTTACGTTGCTTTGAGTAGCACAATAGTGACCGTAACTCATTCAAATCTTTGGGAATTTAAATTTTAGCGAGCATTGGGTGAAAGGGTTATGCAGCTATGTGAGTGAGCCTAGGAACTCTTCGATCACATCTCTGCTTGTCATTTTCATGCAGGTGTATCACAGCAAAGCAGCCTTGCAAAAGTCTGTTCTCCTGGAACATACACTATTTTTGACTGATGGGGGAAAAGCAAGTCTGTTATTAATCCATCTTCATAGTAAAGGTGGTGAGCAGAGTGTTTTGTGGTGGGTGTAGGACATTTTCATTAAGATCTGCTCTGTGGGAGTGGATTATCAGGCTGCTGTTTCCCAAGGATCCCAGACCAGGGGCAAAATAAAAGCTTCATCTAGCAAAGGGCAGTTACTTGTTTTATTCCTTTTTTTTTTTTCCTTCTTCATTTTCCCTTGTGAATTGATGTTCTGGGTATTAATGCCTTTATTCTGGTTGTAGTTGGCTTGTCTTCCATTCCAAAAGTGCTGTTCAGGGTGTTTCCAGCTTCAGCTTAATTGGCTTTGGTGGGGGACTTTGAAGTACTGAGGGTTTTGCCACAGGGATGTGAGGATAGCCTGGGGTTATTGTAGCAGGAACCAGGCTTTATTAGTTTGGCTGCTCCTGGAACAGCTGTGGTAGTGTGAACTTGCTTGGCTGTGTCAAAACAAGCAGGGCTCTGGCCAGAAACTTTCTCAGCAAATCTGCTGGCTAACCTTTAGTTTTGGACCTTCGAGGAGGGAGTTAGGCAAGGCAGAAATACATCTGGGAACTTGGCTGATGGCACTGCAGTTTCTCTGACTGGCTGTCCCAGGTCCATCTGAACTTTCATGTGCAAGATTAAACTTCTCACCTCAAGAACGTTTTTTGGTGGTTAATTACATTTTAAAGTCCTGTTTTCCTGCACGGTTTATTCAAAATGGTTATTAAAAATTTGTAGACTATTTGACTTCAGTGCTTGGATTTGCTATGTTTTTTAATTTATTTTAAGCAAGCAGATAGGACTTCGTGCTTTAGAAAGAAAATTGCACAGCAATAATAAAATGAATAAGGTGTTCTTACTGACAGATTTGATAATCCTCTGGAAATGAGCAAGAAGATTCCTTGTTGTCGCTTCTGCTAAGCACAGTTAAGGCTTTTAAACAAATCTGGGTACTTGAAGAAAATCCTTGTTCTGAGCATTTTTAACCTTTCTGTTTCATACTACACTTTCATTACATAGCTGTAATTAGGTAACCGGCAAACTGTGTGCTGAATTTATTCCTCTGAAACTGTTTTAACACCGCTTCCAATAATGCTTGGCTGTCCAAGTGTTCTCTTCATTAATCAAGACACTTTACTGCTTGTGTTCCTGTTTCATGATGGAGAAGCTGAAGCAGGGGTGGGGATGTGATGTGCCTGTGGTCACCCAGGCAGTCCTGGGGCAGCGAGATGTATCCAGTTTCAGTTTGTTACCTGGTGCTGCAAGCAGAGTTCTGCAGCTGGCATTGCCTACCATGCCCAGGAAAAACCACCACGCGTTCATTTAATTCAGAAAGGTTTTCAGGACCCACAAAGACTAACAGATGTGTTGCTGCCTGTGCTTGCCTGTCTCCTCGAACGCAGGTTTTTGCGTTGTCTACACATCCATATGGCTGTCGTGTGATTCAGAGGATCCTAGAGCACTGTCTTCCTGAGCAGACTCTTCCCATCTTGGAGGAACTCCACCAACACACCGAGCAGCTTGTGCAGGTCAGTCTGAGGGGATGTGGGTGCTGTGAGATTTGTGGTTGCTGCTTCGTATTAGGAAAGGTAACACCACGTTTGAGACTGTAGCTGTGGTGTTAGTGGGGCTGTGTGAACATAGGAATTCCGTTCCTGGGGTGGGGTGGAAGGGAAAATGGCAGGCAAGAAATGCATCGTCACTAATTGTTCTGGCTACGTGCAAATATCCAGCAGGTATCAAAGCTGGAGTTGGATCCTGTTCAGAAGGGGTTCTTAAAATGTGTTTTTATGCACATCCCTTCCTGCCCGCCTTTTCTCTTCTTTGCAGTCTGAGAACCCTTTTTTTTTTATTTATTTATTTTTTTTTTTAGGGTTCACGCACTGGGGCATGGTGGATCTAACATCAAACAAACCCTGTCCTGTGTGCTCATACATAGCATGTGGATAGTGGGAAGAGGTTGGGTGTGGAGGTGAGGCATCCAAGGCATGCCTCTGGAATTAGAGTGAAATAAACATGTATCTTGTCTGAATATAGACATGTCTAGAATATGAATGTAGATAAGAACAGTATCTTGTAGCTAGAACAAAGAAAAATTGAGAAGAGCAGAGTATTGGCATTTCATGTTAAAGGAAATTGTTTTGAGCTTTATAATCAGGACAAAGATGTAGTATTTTACCTCCTGGTGAAAATCTAGGGTGCATGTTTCTGTAGAAGTATAAAGTATTTGTATGATTTAAACAGTAGATGTTTTAATTAGTGTTTAGTCCAAGTTTGTAAGACTTAATTAATGCACATTGGGAACTAGCTTGGTACTAATGGTTCCTGTCCAGATTTTGTCTCACACTTCTGCTGTCTCTCAAACAGGATCAGTATGGGAACTATGTTATCCAGCATGTACTAGAACATGGTCGGCCTGAGGATAAGAGCAAGATTGTAGCAGAAATTAGAGGCAACGTGCTTGTGTTGAGTCAACATAAATTTGCTAGGTATGAATTTGTTTCTTAAAGTCTTCATGCCCCGTGGGAGTATGGACGTGTGCTAGAGTTGCAGAAGTTAGAGGTGGGGTGTAAGTAGGTGAAAGGAGTTGATAAATAACTTTCTGTTGAACAGCAGAATGCTATTTATAACTGCTTAAAAACTGGGATGAGCAGCCTACAAGGTAAATTTTACTTGTAACAAAGGAGGATGAAGAAGCAAAAGAGTAGTTCCAATTCAGGCTCCTGAACTTGACCAACAGTTTGTGTGGTGTGTGGTTTTGTTTTATTTTTATTTTTTTTAAGTGATCACTATCCCTTGAATGATAACATTTTAAGAGCCTTTCAGTACCTCTGGGATGTTGTGTCAAGCCACAAGGGAGCTTAGGAAATCGATGTAGCAAGAGTTCTTTTTCATCCTGCTTTTCTTACACAACGCCTTGTGGTCCTTTCTGAGATGCATGCCTGAGGATATCCTCTTAGGGAAGCTGAAGCAGTCTGAGCTTGTTAGACCAGGTGCTATGGAGCTAGTCTTGGGTAGAAGCAAAATTCAGGTACCTTAATGGATGCAAAAACTGAGTAATGCTTCCCACATTTGTGAATTCCTTTTGTGTGTGTTCCTAGCTATTCGAACATGAAGGCTGATGTCTTCAAAGGCGTAACACACCTCCCTCTTTGCATTGGGTAACATAGTGCTTTAATTCTTATGGGCACAAGGGAAGTATAACATTAACAAGAATTAGAAGAGTGCGGTCTGAACGCTGTTATTTCAGCCTCTTTCTCCCTGCCTTGCCTTGCTCTTTTTTCTAACCTTCTTTCCAGATGGAGTGTTAATTAGCGTATCATGTCCCCCGAGCTGAGCGCTAGTTGTGGCAAATCACTTGGTGATTTTATGATTCGGGGGTGCAGCAGATAAGGCTAGCAAAACTCTTTTCTCTTTCGTATATCCTATTTAACTCTGCTCTCTGGAGAGCAGAGACTAGTCATCTAATGTATTCAGGAATTTGGGAAGTTCTTTGCTAAGTTCTTTCATTCCTGAATCATATTTCCCTGTTGTTATAACCTTGGACCTCTGTTCCTGCCGAGCTCCACTACTGAGAAAGCCAAACAAAGAGTAGCGCATCTGCTTCTCTAATGGGTGTGCTGTGAGAACAGACATTGATCTCCACTACAGTGTCACTGTAGAGACAGACAAATAAATCTGGGTGAAATAAAACCTGAATTGGTCCTCTACCCAAATTCTCACTCAGATCCTGAGGTCCTTGGACCTGTTTGTTTCACATTACTCAACTTCTGCACCAGCACATACCTCTTTCCCAAATGGTCTGCCCTCCTTAGAAGCTTGAGGAGATCTCCTTGGGGTGGAACGAAAAGCCCAGTGGGGATGTTGCGTGCTCACTGCTCGTCCTCTTATTGTTACAGCAACGTTGTGGAGAAATGCGTTACCCATGCCTCCCGCACGGAGCGTGCCATGTTGATCGATGAGGTGTGCACTATGAATGATGGCCCTCACAGTGCCTTATACACCATGATGAAGGATCAGTATGCCAACTACGTGGTACAGAAGATGATCGATGTGGCAGAGCCATCTCAGCGCAAGATTGTCATGCACAAGGTAAGCAGCTGCTGTCGATTGATAAGGGTACAGGGCTTGTGCTGGAAGAAGTGGCACTGCCACACTGGTTGCAGGGAGAAACGAAGGCTGAGATAATTGTTTTTGCCTTTAGAACTTCCTAATGACCCAGGTATTTCAAAGTTGCAGGAAAGTAGTAGTTGGAATATATTCATGTTATATGAATTAATGAGATGCCGTTTGGACTTAAAACTAGCTGGTTGCTTCTAGCAATCTTCTCTGACCTAGTAACCCAGTTCTGCACTTGTGGCATAGTGAGCGATGATAAAAAACGCTAAGATGTCTCCTGTAGCAGTGCCACCAATTTGGTGCCTGGCGAGGTGCCTTTTGAAAGTCTGGCAATGATGACACACTTGCCCTCTCTGAGAAGAGCGTTTGCTAATGAGAGATGTGTTATGTACTCAGCGGAGCTGAGCCAGACCTCGGAGCACCTCAAGCACTAACGCAGAACTGCTGGCTGCCTCTCGAAGGGCTGCCAAGCTCTGCCTGTCACTTCGTGTCCCAGCTCTGCAGCGCTGATCAGGAAAGTCAGGTTAGCCGTTCGCATCGTGCTAATGGGGCACGCGTGGTGCTCCTGTAGCTGCTGAGCCCGGAGTCATTAATCAAGTCCCGTGTTTCTCGGGTTTGGATATGTTTTTGACGAGAAACTTCCAGGGATTAGCACTACGCTGCAGTGTTGGAGTGTGTAACAGTTTGAGGACTTCCTGTTTGTCAAAAATGAAGACATTTGGGAATTCAGTAAGCATTGCTGCCAGTCCTGCCTTCCAGGGCTTATAGGGCTGCTCCACAAGGGTGGGAGGCTCTAAACATCAGGTGATGTCTTCATTTTCCTGCTTTATAAACAACAAACACGCAATTGAAATAATCAAGTAGGCTAGTTCTTAGGTTTAGGAATCATCCACAGTAGTTACTTTAAACCAAAGCCTGTATTAGTCCAGAAGAAAAACAAAAGTGTACAGCCTCACTGGAGCAAAATGACCCGTAGCTCTGCTAATCTGTGAGGTGTGTGCACATACATTTAAAATCTTTACCGACACGTTCCTGTTCTTGTCAAGCGGAGTCTTTTGAATAATATGCTAATCAGGTTATCAGTGTGGCTGTCAAAAATAGAAGCAGGATGACAGCTAAATAAGACTGGCTGAATGTGAAGATGTTAGCTGCGTTACCGAGCTGAATGAAAGCCTGGGAAAACTGAGTGCATTGCCCGTTGGTTTGGGATTGTAAAAATTGTTCGTAGTGCAAACAAGCAGTTTGCATCGTGCTTTTAACAGCACTTTTTTTCTAAATAAAAATAATCTTAACAGTCAGTTCTGTCATTTAAAAAAAAAAAAAAAAAAAAGGCTTAGAAATGAAGATGAACAAAGAAAGTGCTGTTGGACTTGGGAATGTTCTCCTGTAACCTCAGTGAAGCAGCCTGACCTCCTTGGGAATGCGATGCGGGGAGGGCCGAGACATAAATCCAATTTTTACAAAACTGATTCTTGAAGTCGAGTAAGAATTCAAACAGCTAGTGACTGAGCTGATGGATAGGATGAGTATGGGGTGGACTTCCCATGGGAGTTCAGTCAGTTCTGGCTAGGGCAAGCAATGGTGATGTGTCCGCCCCAGGAGCAGGGGAGGAGAGGGGAGGGCTGTACGTCGTGTTCTGGCTGCTCCTCGTCCTGTCTGCACTTTCCACCATGCAGTAAAAAGTCCGTAGTAGTTGCCTTATCAGAGGAGCTTGCTGGTGGTGTGGGATAGTAACAGTAATGAAAATAAATGGCTCTTAGGTCTCGTTGCTCTGAAGCTTGTCAGAAGAACTTCAGCAGCACAAGGACGCTAGTGCAGCTACTACAGAGGTTTTCCTCGTCTGGTTCTTCCAGTAAAGGTGGCTTTACTCCAGCTACAGGAATTCTGGTGGAGCTGCAGATGACTTTTACTCTGAAATAGTATGACTGTGTGAAGTCTGCTTAGAAATAAGGGAAAAAGGTGTATTTAGGTTCAGAAATTAAACGGCTGTTCAGCCCAGGCTGCTTGCCTTTCCCAGTATCTCTCCAGATATACTGCTGAAATTGATAGTGGGAGCCCTTCTGGGCTTTAAGCCCTTCAGAAGCTGAGCGTGGAAGGAGGGTGAAGCCCTGCTCAGCTGTCTCACTTCTCGGGGCTGCTGAGGTGCAGTAAAAGCTGCTCAGCTGTACCACCCCTTGCAGTGTATTTTCTGTGGTAGCAGTCAGTCTGTCCCCAGGCCAGAGAGGTGGAGGTGGGCAGGGGGTCAGAGCACCCTTGGGAAGCTCGAGCATCCAGGAGTCCTGTCTTGCCAGCCTCGCTTTGGACAATGCTTTAGGTTCATCCACGAGACAGGGATTCAGCTTGATCCTGTATTAGGCCTCAAGATCCCACCTGCTTGACCAGGAATTCATTTTGCCATTAACCTGAAAAATACCATCAGTGAGTTACGAAACGTTGATTTGGTTCACAGATTGAGGTGGTTACAGCAAAGGGTACCCTACTCCTTGAGGCATTTTCAGGTCACCTGTGCTGGCTCCGGCCATGGCGTGGGATGGGATCGCTGCGGCTGCGGGTCAGGTCACCAACCCCAACCCCTCTCTTTTGCCTCCTAGATCCGGCCTCACATCGCCACCCTGCGCAAGTACACCTACGGCAAACACATCCTGGCCAAGCTGGAGAAGTACTACATGAAGAACGGGGTTGACCTCGGGCCCATCTGCGGCCCCCCCAACGGCATCATCTGAGGCGGCGCGCTGCGGGGCTCGCTGCCAGCAGGCACTCGTTCACAACCAGCAACCCACCTTGTTCCAGTACAGTTAGAAAACGGTCTGTGGTTGCTAAACTACTAAAAGAAAAAAAAAAAAAAAAAAAGGAAAAGAAAAAAAGAGAAGCCTTTGTAAATTTCTTTAATTTTATTATGCATAACATGTACTAATTATTTTTTTTAATTAACTAATTGCCCTGCTGTTTTACTGGTGTATAGAATACTTGTACATAGGTATCAAATGTACATGGAAGGCCACATTTTTGTTCACTGTTGTATCTATATTCCAAATGTGGAAACTTTCAGGGTGGTTGGTTTGAAGAAAAAAACAAACAAACACGTTTTTAATTCATCTGCCTTGCAGGCAACTTTTTTGCAAATACCTGTTTTTTCTCCTTTTAGTCAAAAGTCAGCAAGAATTTTTGAATTTTAGTTAAATGGCACAAAGGATGCCTTTAACACTGTTTATAAATATAAAAAAAATTCAACTTGCTAAAGCTTCAGTTTAAAAAGAATTAAGTTTTTGAAACTTTTTAATTGCTTTTTTTTGTTTTGTTTTTTTTGAGTATAACATGCTAAAGGAGGTAGCTTAGTGGTCGTTTTTGGAAGAAAACGTACACACCCAGAAAGTTTTTAAAGCAAGGGGGCGGGGGGCGGGTGTACTTGTTTACTGCCTACTCAGTTTGTTCTGTTAACATTGAGAGACACAATTTGATTATTTAGCATGAGGAAAAAAAAAATCCAACTCGGCTTTGGTCTTGCTTCTATAAATATATAGTGTATACTTGGTGTAGACTTTACATATATAAAAATTTGTAGTATTTTCTTGTTTTGATGTCTGATCTGTATCTATAATGTACCCTAGTAGTGGAACATACTTCTGACTGTACAATTGTACATTTGTAAACCTCTGTAATGTAAATGTGGAGAAGTTTGAATCGACATAAACCCGTTTTTTGGTAAGAAAAAAGAATTAGCAAAACCTGTGCATTTCAGTGTATATTCACACCTTTTATGGTCGTAGCATATAGTGTTGTATATTGTAAATTGTAATTTCAACCAGAAGTAAATTTTTTCTTTTGAAGGAAATGTTCTCTTTATACAGCCTAGTTAATGTTTAAAAAAAAAATTGCTTGGTTTTATTTGTCACCTAGTTGAACAGTAGCGATCCTTTCTAAATGTTATACAAAATGATTCAGTTCAAAATAGTGTTTTTTTGAATCTTAAAAAGTAATGTTTTGCTTATTTTGTGACAGTAAGAAACAAAAAGTGCAAAAGTACAGAATCCCCTAGTTTTCCTTACAATCAGAGTCCCTTTTCACCTTGTAAAGTGTGAATCACCTTCCCTTTTTGTACAGAAGATGAACTGTATTTTGCATTTTGTCTACTTGTAAGTGAATGTAACATACTGTCAATTTTCCTTGTTTGAATATAGAATTGTAACACTACACGGTGTACATTTACAGAGCCTTGTGTATATTTCCAATGAACTTTTTTGCAAGCACACTTGTAACCATATGTGTATAATTAACAAACCTGTGTATGCTTATGCCTGGGCGACTATTTTTTGTAACTCTTGTGTAGATTGTCTCTAAACAACGTGTGATCTTTATTTTGAAAAATACAGAACTTTGGAATCTGGCTTGGTGCTTTATTTGGACGCTCTGAGTGGAGTGCCACCGCCACACCTCCCTCTCTGCTTTCGCCTTTCTTTGCAAGCCTCCAACTCTGTGAGCAGCAACGTGCAGAGACGAGGGAGCAGAGTGAGTGCTTGGTGCTGGCTTAGTGCTGCTTCCCCCTTCTGGCACCCGTCCTGCTGCTGTCTGGGGCTTGCTGGCCCCTGCCTGACCTGTGCTCTTGGGATTTCTAAACCTCTTTGGAGCCTGTACCAACTCAAAGCAAACACAACATCCATCCTCTGGTGGTAAGTTCAAGCCAAATAACCACCTTCTGTAGGTAAACTGCCTCTTGGTTGCTTTTTAAGCACTGCAGCTCTTGCTGAGAAGGGCAGGGAATAATTTTCCCCATTACCTCTTGTGCTCTACTCATGCTTTCCTCGGCTTTTGTCATCCTCCTCTCCACCCTGCCCTTGTTGCAGTCCAGGACTGTCACTCCAGGGAGCTGCTAGTTGTGCAGAAGCTTTTTCATACTTTTTTTCATATCCTTTGGTTTGTGTGTGCGGGAGGAAGGGTCAGGGGAGCAGCACCACGAGCTGTGCCCAGCAGGCAGGGTGGGGACGCTCCAAGGGCAGGGAGCGGTTCAAGGAGCAATTTGGGGCTGCTGAGCATCGCCACAACCAGCAGCCTGCAGTTGCTGTGGCTGCAGCTGAGCACGAGCTCGTGTTTCCATAGGAACTTCCCCAGCTCTGAGGATCTCTGAGGATCTGGTTCCCCAGGGGCCGTGTTCAGCCCCGTGCCTGGCGCTGGGTGAGTGATGCTGGGGTTGTTCTTCCTCCAGCACCGTTCCTCACCCCGACCCTGAGGTCAGCAGCAGCCGCTCTGTCCCAGAGCCCTGGGAGGTTCTTGTGCGGCTCCTCAGGGTCCTTTATTACCCTAATTAAGTGCTACAAGGCAGCCCCGTGTCTGTTTCCCATCCCCTTTGCCAGATCCCTTCTGGATGCTTTGAGCAGCCCGCCCCGAACGCAGATCCCCTCAGGACTCTGACCGCGACCTCTGCTCGGAGAGAAAATTGGCCTCTGCTTACCACCAATTTTTCTTCATTTACGAGCATAAAGGATCCTCCCTGCCACTGCTGCACTTCAGGGGCTGCTGGGTCTTAACCCTTTTCTGAAGGTTGCCATCAGCATCGCTGGAAATCCTGATTAAGTTCAAAGCACTTGTGCAAAGCCCCTGATGGAGGAGGGGAGGAAACGTCACATTTTGTGGGATTATTTTTTTTTAATTTTTGCTTTAGCTTGTTAAAACATTTTCAATTTCGTAGTAGAACGTGATGCTGCTTGTTTCCATCTGAAATTAGCATTTTTAAAGAACTGATGCCCAGCACAGACGTCGGTGTGATGGCTTTCACTGGACCAAACTTGACTCCAACAGCACACCGAGCTGCTCCGGGAGCGCAGATGCTGCTGGAAGGGTTGCGCAGGCGCCGGTAACGCCCGCTCCTTTCAAAGGGCTTTTACTTTTTCTGTGTCAAATGCCTGCAGCTTCCCACGCTGCCACTTTCCCATCACCAAAAGGCGGTGCCTGTGTGGCCCAACAGTGGCTTTAATCAGTTTTCACACCTGTCGTTAAACTCAGCCGAGCACTGGTTTGGCTTTCGGACACCTTTTTTTTCACCAGGTTTGGGGCCACGAGGTTTGGGTGGTGCTGGGGCCCCGCGTCCCTGAGCTTTGGGAGCTGCTTGAGCAGCACCTCGGAAACAGAGGGGGCTCAGTGCTGGCCCTGACCCTGTTCCCCAGCACGGCTCTGCGGGACTTCAGGAACCGACCCTGGAGGTTTTGGTGTTGCCTGCGGGCTTCTGCTCAACGCCTGGCCATGGAAGAAGGATGTGGGTGCCGGCACAGGGACCGTGGGTGCTGGTGGGGGCGTCCTGTTGGGGACAGGATGGGGCCCTGCTGCCACCACCGGGGAAGGGACGCGGGGCTGAGGGGTGGAGGAGCCCTGACCCAGCCCCCAGCTCAGCCACATCCCACCCCATGGGGCCGGCATCCCCTTGGGGTCGGCATCCCCTTGGGGTCGGCATCCCCGCTGCCCCTGGAGCCGCAGCGGGGCCGAGGACCGGGGCCGGTGGCAGCGGCTGCGCCCAGACCCCTCCGGGGACCCCGCTGGGACCCCCCCGAGTCCCAGCCGAGCCACGGGGCCGCCGCCGGGTGCCCACCCGTGGGTGCCCATCGCCGGGTGCCCACCCGGGGGTGCTCGGGGCTGCTTTTGGGGACGCGGCGGGGCCGGGGGCGGCTGCAGGGAGCGCGGCAGCCACAGCGGGGCGGTGCAGCCTCAGCAACCGGCCCCGGCTCGGCCTTAGCGCAGCTCCGTGCTCTAGGAGCATTATTATTATTATTATTATTATTATTATTATTATTATTATTATTATTATTATTATTATTATTATTATTATCATCATCATCATCATCATCATCATCATCATCATCATCCCGTTAATTACTGCACAATGAGGAGGGGCAGAAGGGGCAGCGACGCCCCCGAGATCAGGCCCGGGGCTCTGCCCCCCCCCCCTCGGAGAGACCCCAGCCGGGGCCGGGGCTCGTTTTTTAGCTGATTTTGCCTGATTTCCCCTCTAACCCCAGGTAAGGCCGCTGCTCCTCACCTGCAGTCATTCACCGCAGCGCTTGGAGTTCAGACGGGGCTTTTGTGATTTTATTTGTTCAGATTTGCACAGGGAAGGTGTGAAACCCGCTAGGGCTGCCCCGAGAGAGAACCCCCCCGCGTCCTTCCCCCTGCTCCCACCTCTCCCAGAGCCGCCACCTCCCGTGCCCGTGACCCGCTGTCCCCTTTGGTGCCAGGTCCCTCCTCCAGCTGCCCCTCGCCCCCCCCAGCTGCCCGCTGTCCCCCATCTCCCCTGAGTACCCGCACCTACCCCTGGGTCCCCCCCAGCTGCCCCGGGGTCCCTCAGCACCCCCCCATTTGTCCCAGGTTTCCCCCATCTCCCCCCACTTTACCCCATGCCCCCCCTCTGCCTCTGCATCCCCCTCTCTGCCCCTGGGTCCCCCCCCTCTGCCCCACTTTCCCCCGCTAACCCCTGTGTCCCCCCAGATGCCCCCATAAGCTCCCCATACACCCCCTGTGTCCCCCCATTTTCCCCATTCCCCCTCTCTACTGCTGGGTGCCCCCCATCTACCCTCACTTCCTCCCCCCGTGTCCGTCCCCATGTGCCCCCTGACCCCCCTCAACTGCCCCTGGCTCCCTCCCATCCTCCCCATGCCCCCCTTATCTGTCCCTGTGTCCCCCCATCTTCCCCCATGTCCCCCCTATATACCCTTTGGGCTCCCCCCATTCCACCCTATATAATCCCTAAATTCCCCCCTCCCCCCAAATCTACCCCCGGGTCCCCCCACCTTCCTCATAACCCCCACACACTCCTTGGTCTCCTCCTTTTCCCCATATCCCTTTTCTGTCCCTGCACCCCCTCATCTGCCCCCATACCCCCCCATACACTCCCTGGGCCTCCCCATCTTCCCCATATCCCTGTATCTACCCCCATCTCCCCCCATGCCCCCCATATGTTCTCTGTGTCCCCCCACCTTCCCAATACCCCCCTATCTACTCCCCCCCTCACCCTACATACCCCTGCTTCCCCCCATCTGCCCCCATACCCCCCTATATACGCCCTGGGTCCCCCTCCCCCCGTACACCCCTGCACACCCCCCATCTACCCCCATAACCCCATAGCCCCCCCACCTTCCCCGATACCCCCCATATACTCCCTGCGCCCCCCCATCTACCCCTGGATCCCCCTATTTACCCCACACCCCCCCATCTCCTCCTCGGCTCCCCCATTCCCCCACCCCGCGCCCCCTTATTCCCCCCCACCCCATATCCCCACAAATCCCCCCATAACCTCCCCACCCCCCATTTTCCCCTCACCCTCCCATTCCCCCCAAACTCCCCCATAACCCCCCCACCCCCAATTTTCCCCCTTACCCCCCATTCCCCCCAACCCTCCCAATCCCCCCCCACACCCCCCAATCCCCCCAACTCCCCATATTCCCCTTACCCCCCCCATACCCCCCATCCCCCCCCATCCTCCCCCCACACCCCACACCCCCCCTCTCTTAGGGGCGTCCCCCTCCCCTCCCCTCCCCTCTCAGCGGGGCGGGGCGGGGCAGAGCCGTGCGGGCCGGGGGAGGGCCGTGCCGTGCCGTTGCCGTGCCGGGGAGGGTCGGGCTCGGGCTGGGGCTGGGGCTGGGGCTGGGGCTGGGGCTGGGGCTGTGCCGGGCGGCTCGGCGGCGGCCCCCCCCCCGCTCGCACACCGCCTCCCGCGGGCGGCGGCGGCAACAAAGGCTCCGTCCCCGCCCCGCCGCCGCCGCCGCTGCCCGAAGATGCCCGCGGAGCCGCCGCCGCCGCCGCCCGCCCGGGGCCCGCGGGGCCTCGCGGTGCCGCTGCTGCTGCTGCTGCTGCTGGGGGGGGGCGCCCGCCCCGCCGCGGTGAGTGTGGGGGGCGAGGGGCCGGGGGGGTGTTTAGGGGGGTGAGGGTGAGGGTGAGGGGACCCCGATGTTGGATGTCGGGGGGTGGGCGCGGGTCTTTGGAGGGTGGGGTTCGGGCTCGGGGTTGGTTTGGTTTTGGGGGGGTGATGGGGAGTTTTGGGGCAGAGCGAACCTATACAAATATCTTCAGCCCCCCCCTCCACCACCCGCTGCAGCCCCCCTGAAGAGCAGCAGCCCCCACCCCAACCTCTCCCCACACAGCGGGTGCCCCCCCACAACCTCCTCCCCTACAGCCCCCCCCCAAAGGATGCTCCCCCCAACCCCAAGGGATGCCCCCCACCTCCCTCAGAGGGTGCCCCCCTAAGCCGTGTTCCAGCCCCCCAACGCCTGCCCTCCCGGCCCCCAAGGGATGCTCCTGTCCCCAAGGGATGTCCGTCCCCCCCCCCCCCCCCAAGTGATGCTCGCCCCCAGCCGGGTGCAGGCTGAGGTTTGTGGGGTGCAGGCAGCCGGGAGGGGGGCGCAGGGTGTGCGGGAGGGGGCTGCAGGTAGATGCCGTTTGAAGGTCACGGGGAAATGCGCCTTGAAGCAGCCCCGAGGGGCGGCTGGGGGGAAAATCCCACCTGTGCCCCCTCCCCGCTTCTGGAGGGGGAGAGAAACTTGTGGGGTTTGGCCCCGACCCTGCAAAGATCCAGCCTTGCCCCGGTGCTGCCCCCCCTGTGGGGCTGAGCCCCCCGGACCCCAGCGTTTCCCATCCCTGCGCTGGTCCCCAGCTCCCCATCCAGGAGGGTTTTCCAGCCCCGCTCCCAGAAGAAGGATTTGGGCAGGGGCAGGAGGAAGGGGTCAGGGCTGTGGCACTCCCGTCCTCCGTGCAGCCGGGGGAACCCCTCTGCCGGAGCCAGCCTCGAGCAGGTACCCCGTGCCCTGCGCTCCCTGTGCCGTAGTTTGGTTATGGGGACACCCGAGGGACCCGGGTGGCTCTTGGGGTGGCAGCTGTAGGGCGATGCTGTGCGTGCCGGGTCCCGGAACGGGGCTTTCCCTGCGCGCGGAGCGACGGTGGCACCGCACGGCTCGTCGGGGTGTGGGAAGCAGGCAGGCAGGGAGGGATGCAGGCTGCCTTCCCTGCCTTTCCCTCTCCTCGTGAAAAAGTCCCAGGGCCTGGCTGCTTGGTGCTGTACGCCCTGCTGGATTTAATGCTGGATTTAATGCCACGGAGCCCGCCCCGCTCCCCGGGGGTCCCGGTACCCCCGTTCCTGCTGCAGTGGGAGTGTGGGGCTGTGGCGGGGGTGTTTGCATCTCCCCGAAGCAGCAGCTGCAACTTCTGCGTCTCCCAGGGGGCTGCTGAGGCTGTGCCGGGCACACACCGAGCGAGGGCTGCGATTTCCTCGATCCAGCAGCCCCGAGCGCTGTGTGGCTCCGGGCACGATGCCGCATGGTCACAGCGCACCGGGCATTTATGGCACCCAACATCACACTGGGGAAGAAGGCGTTCAGCCTCCAACCCGGGGGGGGCCGTGGTGGGGGCTCAGGCCCAGCTTTGGGACAGGTCGTGGTGATGCAGCGCTGGGTGGTCCCAGTCCCTCGCCCATCACAGCCGAGGACCCGCTGGACCCATTTTTGCCGCTGGGTGCCCGCGGTGGTGAGCGCTGCGTCTCCAGCACCCGGTTGTGTGTGTGCCTCCTGCTCCCCCCTCGGTGATCTTAATTTCTTCCATTTGGGGATCTGCAGCTGGCGGGTGGCGGTGCAGCCATTTGCTGAGGATAATTAGCGAGGAAGGGCCGCGGGTTCGTTAAACACGAGGCTTGGAGCTGCCGGGCTGGGGGGGTTCGCTGGGGACCTGGGGGACACAGAGCATCCTCAGCTGGAGGGGGCCAAGGCCTCGCTGCTCCCCTGCTGCTCCTCGCAGTCACTTTACAGCTGTTTGGTGGCACTGGGCAAAGTCTCACCTGTCCCCCCTCCCCAGGTTCTCCAGGATGGGGGCAATGACTTGGAACAGCTCCAGTGCACCCCAGCCGAGTGTCAGGGGGCTGAGAGATGGATTTGGGGACCCCCCTTGTGTGTAGGGACAGGGTGACGCTGCCCACAAGCCCATCCCTGTGTTGTTGCTGGATCCTGGTCCCCACCTGGCTGGTGGCATCAGGGCCGCAACCTGTGTGAGAGCTGCGGGGTGTGCACAGGATGCGTTTTGGGTGAAAATCCTCCTTGGGTATGGAGCGCCCCATCCCCATCCCCTGAATGCTGAGGGGCTGGGTGCTCTGAGCCCTGGGTGTCCCCGGGGACACCGAGCCTGGGGACGCCGTGTCCTGCCCCGTCCCCAGCCCGGCGGATGTTTGCTGACGTCCTGTTTTGTCTCTATGCCAGCGAGCCCTGCCCGCGCCTTCTCCAGAGCAGCATCCGTCATCCCTAACGAAGCAGCTCTCCTGAAGAGGTTTATTAAAATTCAAATTAATATTTGCACCAAGCGAGCTGACAAATAGCTCCGGCTCCCGGGCTGGGTGCCAGGAGGAGCTGCTCCAGGATGGGACCATCGGGGCACTGGGCTTGGGGCACGGAGCGGGGTCCCCGTCCTGTCCCCCCTGCTGGGACAGAGCCCGGCTGTGGCGGGTGGCTGGCCCCAGGCTGGGGGAGGTGGCAGAGTGATTCTGGCTGCTCTTGCCCACTCCCTGCCCTGTGTTTTTGCCTTGGAGCTGGTTCTGTCCCCGTTGGGCAGAGGATGAAGTTTTGGATCTGTTTGGGAAATCCAGGTGGCTTGGCGGAGAGGAGACCCTGCTCATGGGGCCACCAGCTCAACCCCGTAGCAGCCACCTGAGAAGCCAAGTGTGGCCCCAGGAGCCAGGCAGAAGGGAAAGGAGCCTGGTCCCAGCTGGAAGATGGAGGCAGGCAGGGAAATGGGCATGAGATGGGGGTGAGATGGGAAGGAGCGGGGCCACCGAGCTCGTTGGGGAGCCCAGGGCTGGGGACGCCGTGCGTGGTGCTGGTACCAGGGCTGCTCTGTGCCGGGAGGGCGGGCTGGTGATCACTCCCTCCTCCTCCTCCTCCTCTTCTCGTGCAGAGCCGGGGCTTTTGCAGCCAAGTGGCATCCAGGGCTGTTTCCTCATGCTCACATTAATTGGGTGCTGTGGGCAAAGGGTGGGTTAATGAGTGTTAATTGGTGAGGGTGACCCCTGCACCGTGGTGGTGCCACCAGTGCTGGGCTCCCGGAGGAGCGGGTTGGCCTCGTCCCCGTGATGGGAGTCCCGGCTTGGGATGGGACGAGAGGAGCCCCCAGCCCCTGCCACCCCAGCTCCTGGGCAGGATTTTGTCCTGGCCCCTTCTGGCAGCCCGCAGCTTAGGGATCAGCTCGGCACCGTAATCGCTGAGGGCGCAGATCAGCCGTAACCTCTCGCAGGTGCTGGTGGCTCGGGTCTGTGTCCCTGCCGGAGCCCTGCCGTGGTGGACGGACAGATGGACACGTGGAAGGTCTCAGGAAGCAGCCAAGGGCTGCGGATCACCTTTCCTTGCTCTGGCTCCATCACCCCCAGCCCCTCCTGGGATGGCTTCAGGCACGGGCTGGGTTTTTTTGGGGTGGGTTCTGTGGGGTTACGTCGCTGTGCCCACCGCGGCGCTGGAGACGGAGCCTCAGCTCGTGTGCGGAGGGAGGAGCGGAGCCTCGGGAGCATTTTCCAGCTTTTCCCTCCTCTCTTTGTGCCTTTCCCTGGTCCCTCGATGTGCATTGACAGGGGGGAGCAGGAATTCCTCCCCCCGGGAGGAGCGTACCCAGCGGCAGGGCTGCTGCCAGCCTCAGCATCCCCGGGGACAGCAGGGGTGGGAGGCAGGGAGCCGGGGCGGAACAGAGGGAGCAGAGGGAACAGAGGGAACAGAGGGAACAGAGGGAACAGAGGGCTTTTTGTGGCGGCGCGTAGAGCTCGCCCAGTTAATTAATGTGACATTTACGCCGAGCTCCCCGTGCAGGGCTGCGCGGGGCAAAAGCCCTTTGTGGCCAGCACCGCGGGGCAGGATGGGGCCCCCCAAAGGTGAAGGGCAGCTCCTGGGGTCGCCAAACCCAGCCCTGCCGGAGCATCCCCCCCCGCCTCCAAGTGAGGTTTGGGGGAAGAAATGGGTTTCAGGGGGTGGCACAGGATGCCTTTTGTTGTTGTTGTTGCTTTGAAGGGGAAAGCGTTTTCAGAGCTGGTTATTTTAAAGCTTTTTTTTGTTTTGTTTTGTTTTAAAAAAATGATTTCAGCTAATTCCAGTCCTGGTTAAAGCCGAATTTAACCCAGCTGTGCTGCTGCAAGCAGTGCCCGGAGCTGGGGGGTGGCGTTGGATGGGGTGGGCAGCAATGAGGAGCACAGCAGCACCACCTCCTGCCCTGGGGGGTGCTCCCCAAACCAAGCATCCCCCTCTCGTGCTTCAGCACCACAAAATGAGCGATTCGAGCCCACAAAACGAGCGATTTGAGTCCTGCCTGCTCTGGGCCGGGACATTTGCTCTGCCCCGGCTGTGTTTATGTCCCCGCAGCTCTCCGCGGCCGCGCTGCAAAACATCTCCCTGCCTTGGAGAGGCTTGGACGCGGCTCAGAGGAGTTATTTCCAGATAAAAATAACAGCAGTGATCTTGGGGCTGCTGCTTCTTTCCTGGCCAAGGGAGAAATGAGGCTGGTTTTAGCGACAAGAGGGGGTGAATCCTTGCTGAAGGATTGCCCCCGGCCGCTTTCACCTCCTGCAGTCGGGGTGGAGGCAGCTGGGGGAGGCTGGAGCTGGGGCAGCCTCATCCCTTGGGCAGCTCTGAGCAAAACTTGTTGGCAAAAGGGTTTCTTTGCCAAAAAATGCTGTTTTCTGGAGGAGGAGGCCGAAGCTATTTCGTGAGCCGCGTTGGTCGGGCTGAAGAACTGCTGTGAGGAGGGCATGCCTTGCCGAGCACGTGCTCGCCTTGTTTTTTTTTTAAGTGATGCTCATGTTAGCAAACATCCAAAATACACCAGAGGGCTGTGTTTTGGGAAAGGAGAGTGGGAGTTCTGGTTAAAAATGGTCTTTTATATATATATATATATATATATATATATATATATATATATATATATATATATATATATATATATTTTTTTTTTTTTTCTCCAGGAAATGTAGAACTTTTTTTTCCTCTTTTGGAGGCTTTTTGGCAAGTAGCATCACCCAACCTCTAATTTTCCTTCTCCCTCTTGTGCAGGCTGCCCGTCCATTTGCTAAAGGCAAGGTGAGGGTTTGGTGGGGGTCCCCCACCCCCAGCACAGGGCTCTGCAGATCTGAGCAGGGTGACAGCGGCGGTGGCACTGGGGGGCATGGGGAGAAAGTGGGGGCCTGCTGGGGATGGTGCTCAGCCTGCTCCGAAGCCCTGGCTCTGTCTCAGTGGAAAATCGCAGAGCTGCCAGGTATTTGTTGATGGAAGGGGGTGATTCTGTGCAGCGATGCTCTCGTCTGTGCCTGGCAGAGCGCAGGGTTCCCTTTTTTGGCACTGCGGCGAGCTGGGACAGACGGAGAGGGGACCTGTGCCGGGAGGACATCAGGGCGATTTGGGGCTGGGAAATGCCGGGGTTGTGGCTCTGTGAACCAGCATCACTGCTTCCTCCTCCTCCTCTTCCTCTGTGCTGCGGGGCTGCGATACGGACCACCAGCTCCTTCTGCACTGTGAGCACTAATCAGGCTCTAATTAGCCACAAGCCCGTTGCAGGTCACTGCCTGAGGGGCTGAGCTGTGCCTGGAGGCTCACATCCACGTGTGTCCGCCACTGCCTCCATCCCAGGAGGGCTTCAGACCTCGGGGGGCTCCCGATGTGGGTTAAAATCCATCACCACCAGTGGGAGCGTGCTGGCACACACCTGCAGATGGGGCATAAATCGGGGCTCAAGACACCACGGGCGGTGATCTGGGATGCAATAGGGTCCTGAGCTGGCCTTGGTGGCTGTGGGATGTCACCATCCCACCGGGGATACAGGCGCTGGAGGTGCTGGGACCCACAGGTGAGCTCCAGGCACTGCCCCGCAGCAGCTGGCTGCCTCCGCTCACAGCGCCCGGCCTCTGTAATTGGTTGTTTTTGTTTGCTCCTGGCGCTGAAAGGAGCTGTTTCTCCCCATTTATCAGCAGATAATTGTTTTGGGTGCAACTTGGTAGTTAGCTGCCTGGCAGGCTGCAATTAGGCTCCTGGAGAGGGCTGCGGGAGGGTTGGCGAGCTGGCTGGGCTCTTGGGTGTCCCTGTCTCCCCCGGTACTGGGGTGTCCCCAGCACTGCTCTGGTCAGGGACTGTTCCCAGCCATCGGTGGGGCTGCGGGTTGCAAGGGCTGCAGAAGTTTGAGTGCTAATTAGCAGCTGTAATTGGGGTAACCCAGTATGTTCTCCCTCACCCCCCTCCTGCCTTACATTCAGGGCTGAGTTGCTTTTTTCCTGCAGCACCCCCGTGCTCCTCTGACCCCAGACACTTCCTGGCTGTGGCACTTAGAGCCATGTAGGACCCACAAAGGGGGTCCCAAATGCCCTTAAAGCCACCCTGCTTGCAAGCCCCAGGGATGTGGGCACTGCCCATGCGGGGTGGGGGGACGAGTCCTGGCTGCAGAACTTCCCCCATCCCTTTGTTTTCCAGGAGGAGGAGGAGGGAGGTGAAGGCTCTTCTTGTGGGGAATCAGGGGACCCCACCAAGTGCCAGCTGGCATGTGGGGGTCCGAGGGGCATTTATGGGCTTGTAGGGGCTACCAGGGGCTGTATTGTCCCTAGAGGGGCACACACGTCCCTATGGATGCTTCCCCTCAGTGGCAGTGCCGACCACATCTGGAGCAGATGAGGCTCCTCGCGTATTTTTGGCAGAGAGGGGATGAAGCCCAGCCAGGCTGTGTGTGTGCAGCATCCAGCCTCAGCTGGGCTCAGCCTGGGGAGGAAATGGGATTTATCCCGCCTGCAAAGGGAGCGCAGCTGGGGCTGAAGGAAGCAAGAAGGGCTCCGTGTCCTGCCTCTCTGCTGCTGGAGGAGTGAGTTTCTGGGCTAAAACTGTGAATTTTGGGGTCTCACTGGGGCTGTCTCCTTGGGGTGCTTTGGGCATTTGCGTTTGGTTTTGCTCTGGGCTAAAGTCACCGGGGAAGGGCTGTGGGCTCCTCCGTATCGCCCCTGGGATGATACCCACTGAGCAGCAGGAGGGTTCCGGGGTTCTGGAGATGGGGCTGTGCTCCCCGGTGGATGAATTTTGGGGACCAGGCAGGGTCCCCCCTGTGCCTCCCTCCTGCAGACTGGGGCCACATCCTGCCCTTCCCGGTGTGATTCCAGCCGCTCCTTCCCACGTGTCCTCGGAGCTCGCCTGCAGCTATAAATACCTCGGAAAGCAGCAGCCCCCCGAAGGCTCTGGGTGCTATATTTAGTTCCCTGCAGCAGAAAGACATCTTGCGAGGAGGCCGGGTGGTGGTGGCACCTCCTGCATCCCTCCAGGAGGAGGAGAAGGGGATGTGGCCGGGCTGTCCGTGTCCCCTGTCCCCGTGCTGTGCCGTCCCCGGCTGGTGGCACCGCCGTGGCTCCGTGCCGGGTCTCCGCTTGCGCCAAGCATCAGCACCAGGCTGATGTCTGGGCGGAGAGGAAAGGGGCATAAAACATTTATAGCCCTTGAAAATCGTCAAGGAAATGTCTGTCTCGGTTAAAATAGCTGGAGCAATTAGAGGGAGAGGAAAAAAAAAAAAAGGCTCGGTTTGTGTTATTGCAGCCCGGCTCTTTTCCAGGCATTTCCCATCCACAGGGGCTGCAGCCTCCCTGCTCCCCATGCCCTGCAGGCAGGGGTAAGGTCCAAGCCCAGCTCTCCCACCTCCAGCACCTCCAGGCCTGCAAGCACAACCTTGTGTGCCCCCTGGGGATGTGGAGAAACCCCCTGGGCTCCCAGGGAGGTGTGAACGTCCCTGGGATGGTGCCCGCTGCTACCCGGAGCCTGGAAAATCATGTTGCTGTGCTGCTGAAGTGTAGGGAAGTGGAGGGAAAAAAGAGCCCTTTATGAGGACGAGGTGGCCTGTTGGGACACGAAACCCGGGGCTGGTTGGAGTTTCAGGCTAATAAACGTCCCGACTTTGTTTGCTTTTGCAGCATTGTGCCTTTCCCATGCAGTCACAGCTGCTCTCTGAAAACCCTCAGTGTGTGAAAACCCCCTTCATTTTCCTTCAGAAACCAAGACCTGGGCTCTGTTTCCTTCCCCCTCTGGGCTGTGAGCTCCTTGGGGCCGTGCCTTCAAAGCTCCGCCAGGCAGAAGCAGCGCTGGGGTCTCCCGGCTTTGGTTTCCCTCCTGGTCTGACAATTTGGGGGCTGTGGCGAGGACAGCAGCGGGTCTCAGGAGATGGTGAGGCCGTATCCTGGCTGTGGCTGGTGTGGGGACACCGGTGTGTGCCACCAGTCCACCTGGTGGGATGCTGGTACCCAACCCATGCAGGGGTGCTGCTGGATTTGGCAGTCCCCATGTGGGGATGCTGCTGTGTTTGTCAGTGCACTGACCACCCACCCTCAGAAAAAAGACTCATTTCTTCCCCTCTCAGGCCATGACACAGAGGCAAGCCAGGCAGAATCCATCTCTTTTTCCTCTTGTCTCATCCTCTCGTGCTTTCAGCAGCCGGGCGGTAAAGCAAAGTGCTCTGGGTGTGGAAAAGAGCCTCCGACAAGGGGTGCCGAGGAGCAGCCTCCTCCTGCAGCTGCCGTTTGTTCCTCACCTGCTTGCAGTGACTCAAGCTGCGAGCGAGCTGAGATTTTTTATTTTTTTTTTCCCCCTTTCAATAATAAGTTTTTCTTCAACAGCAGAGCCTGGGAGCGCTGCACAGCTCTGAGTAACACTGAATGTGCTGGGGAGGGGGCTCTCCTGTGGAAGGCGAAAGCTGCTCTGAATCTTTTTGCTGCTGGAGGAATGTGGAGCACAAACCTCCCTCCTGCCTGCGAGTGGGGCAATGCATGGCAGCAGCAGGTTATGTCTTTTTTTTTTTTTTTTTAAATGGCAAAAAGCAGCATTTGTGTGGAAACGAGTCACTTTCTGTGGTCCTTGAGGGAAGGAGCACCCCAGAGGCAGTGCCAGCAGCTCCTCGCTCTGTGCTCTGCTGTGCGAAAGATTTGGCTGAGCCCCTGCAGCTCGTGACACGAGTGGGGCCAGATCCTGAGCTCCCTTGTGGAAACTGGTGGCTACTCAGAGCCCCTTGGCCGTTTCCCCTGGGTATTGGTGCTGGGGAGGCTCAGAGGGGCTGAGCTGAGCCCCGGTCCCCCCGTGGGGCTCCCCCAGCCGTGCTGTCCAAAAGTAGGTTGTGGCCGTGCTGGCGTGCAGGCTCCGTCCTCCATCTGTAACCCGGGGACGTAACCCAGGGATGTAACCTGGGGCTACTTATGGGGCTGTGGGATCGGGCATCTCGCACTGCTGCCTCCTCACCCCAGGTGCGCTGCACATCTCCAGCGGCACTTTTCCCCATGGGATCTCTTTTCTCTGAGTGATGTGGCTGGAAAAAAAATAAAGAAATCCCCTTAAAGATGCATTTGCAAAGCGTGAAGCCCACCCAGGCTCGTTTCCCTCTGCGTCCCCATCCCCGAAAGCTGGCCGTGTCCCCCCAGGGTGCCCCTTTGTGCCGGTGCAGGGTGAGTGCAGCTGCTCAGGTCCCTCGGGGAGCAGCGCAGGGCTCGGGGCTGCAGCACGCAGGGGTTTGGAAGCGCAGCATCGTCCTCGCCATCCATCACCATTTCCATGACAACTCCGGGGAAGGTGGGCACAGCTCCTTCCGCGGAGAGCAGGCAGGCTTGGAAACGCCGTGTCCTACTGCTGGGGACAGCGGGCAGCAAAGCACCCCCTGGATTAATTACTCCTAATTAAATGCTGTTTGGGAAAGGCCTGGGAATAGCCCCCCCTCCTCCAGCAGCGGTCGAGGGAGCTGCAGTTTGGGAGGGGGGCTCTGTATAAGGCTCCAAGCAGCAAAGCTGTGTGCAGGAGGCTCTGATGTATTCCTGATTAATCATTATTAGGAGGTTCGTTAGCTACAGCTCAGCATGGGAACGGGTTGGGAGGGGCAGCGGGACTCCGGTAATTGAGCTGCAGCAGTTTTAGGAGCAGGTACGGGATGGTTCTCGTGGCACGCTTCACCCAGGACCCTGGTCATTTTTTTCCTTTAAAAGGTGCTTAAATGTGGGATGGACAAAGCTGCCCTCCTTGCCCCTCATAGTCCTTTTTTTTTTTTTATTATTATTTTATTTTAATGAATTTCTTGCCTTTTCTATGCTTGCTCTATAGCCCGGACCAGGATGCTGCCTGCATCCCCCAAACGGTGCTGAGCCCGCTGGTGTCAGGGCTTTCTGGTGGCTTTTAAATAACCACAATTAAGCCAAGCCCAGAAAATGAAATGGTATTAAAAAATCATCCCACAATTGCTTATTGTGATCATTAAGGCACTTTTTGCTCTGTGGTTTTGGCAGAGTAGCCCCAGGCACACACCGACCCCGTGCCCCTTCTTTGTGAAGCCCCCGAGGGGGGGTCCCGGGTGTGTTTCAGCCCCTGCAGCGCCCACCTGCACAGCGTGGCCCCTGGGTTGCATCCCCCCCGGGGGCAGGAGCTGTCCCCATGTCCCCAACTAACCGTGGGGCAGAGATGTGGGCTCTCCGAGGCAGGCGTTTGCAACCCCTCGTTGGAAGCTTCGCAGAAAAGAGTTTGGAAACACAGGTCCCACGTCCTGTAACAGGTGGGTAATTCCCCTCCTGTGCCCACACGTTTCCACCCCAAACCTCGTCCTGCCAGCAGCAGTGAGGTCATTTTGGGCTCCCCGGCGGCGCCAGAAACAATTGCTCATTGTGTTCCCCAGGAAGCGAGGAAGGGGATGAGGTGGTGCAGCCAAAGCACCGGGATGGGCTTGCTGGTGGCTGCCCACTCCCCACCCCACATTCAATAAGCTGGGCTTTTTTTTTTTTTTTTTTTTTTTTTTTTTTTTCCTGCTCCTGGCCTTCCTGGAAGTGTTTTGGGAAGGGTTTTGCTCTATTGGGCCTGCAAGGTTTTGGGGCTGGACCCCCCCCAGCTGGTTCCCAGCCGCAATTTGGCGCTGGGAGCCTGGTGCATGGGGGCGAGGGCTCGGGCGGTGCTCAGCTGCTCCTGCAGGGGAATTGCTCTGTCCTCGTGCTGCCGCTGTGTAGCAGAGGGCTGCAGCCTGGGCAGGCAGTGAGCGGCAGTGAGCTTGGCTCTGTGTTGCAGCTGATCCAAGGCTTCAGGTCAGCGGTTCAGGGATGAGAGGCGACGTCCCCGTCACTGTGGGGTTGTGGAGGAGCTCCAAGTGTGAATCGGGGAGGGTGAGGAGGAGGAGGGTGTACGGGGGCTCCCAGGATCTGTGCACCCAAATGGTGCTTGCAGGGTGCACAGAGGGGTCCTGAAGGGTCCCAGCATGAAGCTCCCGAGCAGCGTTGGCAGCATCACCCCCAGCACCAGACCCAGGGTGTTCTTACATCCCACCCTTTAGGCTCCCGTGCTGCAGGTCTCCCTCTGCAGCTCCCTGCTGCCCTGGGGGACAGCTGCCAGCTCTCCTTTTTCCCCCCCCCCCCCTTAATTAAAGGAAACTGTCCAGGTGTTTAACAGCAGCGCCGGCTGACCCGTATTTCACACGCCCCATGTTGTAGTGCTCCCCGGTGTGGCAAACCCTCTGTGGCTGTGATTTGGGGGAGGACACCACGGGATTTTGTAATCCACAGTGGGATGCGTGGCAGGCACGGAGCGAGCTCAGCGCTGCCTCCAGCCTCATCCATCAGCTCCTGTCCCCTCTGTGCCATCCCAAGGCATGGGTCGGGTGGGATGTGTTGTGCTGGGGGAGTTAAGCCTGGGAAAGAGCAGGCAGGCACCAAATCTGCCTTGATGGCATGCGGCAGGGGGGTTATGTGGCTCACAGGGGCTGGTTTTCCTCCAAAGGATGCGGGTGCGTGGCCAGAGCTCGCAGTGGCCTCAGCTCCCTGGCTGGGGACAGGGCAGGTGCCAGCCCTGCAGGGGAGCGCTCGGCCTCAGGAAGCTTCCCCATGGATTTTCCCTTGCCTCATCCCCCAGGGCAGGGATTTATCCCGAGCCCTTCCTCCTGCATCCTCCTCTCCAGATTAAATGCCAGATTTGCAGTTTGGTGCCATCCCTTTGGTTGGGCTCTTCCTACCCCCTGTGGGTTTTCCCTCCAGGAGATGAGGTCCCGGACCCCTCCTCGCCCCCACTGGGCAGGATTAGGCTCCTGAGCCATCTGCTCCCTGCAGGAGCAGCCCTGGCTCTGCCCCTGCCTCGCCACAGCCCCTGCTGGGGACAGGGGCAGCAAACCTTTTGTGGCTGTAATTAGGGACGCCCCATGTTGGGGACGTGGTCAGTGGGTGCCAGGGATGGGTGCTGGTGCTGGGCACGTTTGTGCTTGTGGAAACCGAGAGGGAAACCCCCTGGGGACATCTCCCACCCACATTCCAGGATGGTTTGGATCCGGCCCCTCCTGCTGTGGCTGGGAATGAGGTGGAGAACAAGGACACCTCTCCACGGGGAGCCCTGGGAGGATGCTCCAGGGTGGCACGTTGGCTCCTGCCCCGCTGCCCCCGGCGCGTTTCGGCTGTAATTAATTCCCTGTAATCCTGCTGGGCTGGCTGCGGGCTGCGCCCCTTCACCTGGGGCTGGCGGGCACCGGGGGCTGGCTGTGGGGAGCAATCGGCTTACGGGAGATAAACCACGGGGACAGGAGGCACGGAGGGAGGTGGTGGGGCCTGGGGGCGAGGCGAGCAGTTGGGAGTCTTGTAATTAGGTTTTGGGCCCCCCCGAGTGACATCGGCATCCCCCCGGTGACAGCGGGCAGGTCACCCCCAGGGGCTGGATTGCCACCGTCGCCCACTGGGGACGTGCCCCGTGCAAGGCTAGTCTAGGGGACAGAGGGTGATGGCTGCCAGCACTGGAAAGCATCTTTTTGGGTTGGGAGGAGCAATCTGAGGGGGGATCACAGCATTCCTGACCTCCCCGGCTAAAGCCTGGCTGTGGGGTCCCTGCTCCTTGGGCAAGGAGTGGAGCCAGGCACAGCGAGCAGCCTCAAGTAGCCAAATATCCTCTGAGCATCCTCTGAGTGTCCTCCAGCATTCCTGCCACAGCATGAACCCAGCACGCCTGGGAGAAGCAAATCCTGCACCCACTGCCCGGTGTTTGGCTGAGCTGTGCCCAGCCCTGGTGGCTTTGGGGCAGCTCCCACCCCGCTGAGGCTGCAGGGCTGAGGGCTCCTTGCACCCACACTGCTGAAACCACCGTGCGATGGGTGAAAATGCTCTGACAGAGACCTCTCTGGGTTCCTCCTGGGCAAATAGCACTGCCTCGAGTGAAGATGTGGGCAGCAGGTCATCCACTGGACATGCAACGTGTGGCTCTGGAAACCCTGATGGCACCTGGGGAAGCGCTGGGGGGCTTGGTTGGGCTGGAGGCTGGGGATGGAGCTGGGCTGAGCACCACCTTCTTGTGCAATGCCCGGATTTCCTTCCTTGTTTTTATTCTGGCTGAGGGAAGCGTGCGTTCCCCACCCCAGTGTTTGCTGCACCCTCCTGAGACGTGTCCCTGGGGACGCCTCGAGTGGCAGCGAGCCCAGGAGGTTGCTGACATGGGGTGCCAAGAACAGCGCCGTATCTGCGCCTGTGTTTTTGGAAGCGAGCAGGAAGGGGAGCTGGGAGGATCACAAAGCCCAGGCTGCTCAGTGCCAGCTGGGTGTTGGGGAGCTTCATGGGGCGTGGGGCTCAGGCTGATGCTTGTGGCTGCAGCAAGGAGCAGCAGGGGAAACTCACTCATCCCCTTGCTCGTGGTAATGCTGATGGCAGAGGGGATTTACAGCCCAGCCAGGGCTTTGCCCCGTGCCTCAGTTTCCCCTGGGGCAGAAGGGGCTGGCGGTGGGGAGTTGCTTGGCGTCGGGGCTGGGTTGTGGATTCCTGGGGAAAAAGAGCTCCTTTGATCGCCTGATCCTTTGGTCGAGTGCTGCCCACTCCTCGCAAACCAGTTGCTCGCTTCTGCCACGGTGTGTGCGCCCCAGTGGTGTAATTTTAGCATTTAAAGCCTCCCCAGGTAAATCCTGCATTTATTACACCACGAAATCCACCAAACGCAGAGGCACTGGGGCTTTGTGCTGCCCTCCCCCACGGCACGCACAATCTGCTGGGAGCCGGCCGAGGGCTGCGGTAATCCCTGCGCTCGCAGCCTTAATCCCGGCTCTGTCCCTCGCTGAACCGAGGGGGAGCGAGCCCAGTGCTCCCAGTTTGCTCTCCAAGAAGCCCTGGCAGAGCGATGGAGCCTAAATCTGCTGGAGCAGGGTGAGGGTTTGTGCGAGCCAGAGGGGTCCCAGCACCCAAATGTGGGTCCCCTGCGGTCCCCACCTGCACCAAGCAGCCAAAGAGGACCTGGACACCACGAGACAGATGCTTGTGGCCAGGTCTGGGCTCTGCCTGTGGCTTCACAACGTGCTTACACCCACATTTTGCTGCTTCCTTTGCTTCAAAACATCCCTGGGGGATTTTCCAGCACTGCTTTGGGCACCCAGGATTTTTGCTGAGCCATGTGTCGGGCTGGGAAGGTCTCACCGCTGAACATGGAAGTGAACTGGGAGAGGGAGGTAGATTCTAGGCATAAACTTTTGGCTTTTTAATTTTTTTTTGGCTGGCCAAATGTTGGGCCAGCTCTAATCTTGTCGTTCCTCTGACAGCAGCCTGGGCACGGCGGAGAGGTAGGCGTGGTGGTGGCCGGGTGGCTGCAGCCGTGCCAGGAGAAGGATACGGGCATGGGAGGTTTGCAGGGAGAGGTCACAGCTTTTATTAGAGCAACTGATACAGTTGGGGAAAAAATACTCCCAAGCAGATAAGCTTTTGGGCTCACAAGTCCTTATTTGGGTCCTAAATAGAAACAGCTAAGTCAGATCACGGGGGCTATTTTAATCAATTTTAGAGCTGGAAAAAAAAAATAGCGGTGGGCTGAGAGTCTGCTTGTGGGTTGCTTTGCCTGTGTTCTTGGCTTTTCCACATTTTTTTTTTTGTTTCCTGGGGAGCCCTGTCGCTGCCACAAGCGTCGGGTTTGATGTGTGCAGTGCCGGGTGCTCTCCCAGGTGGCTGCAGGCTTTGGGAGCGCCGTGCCTCAGTTTCCCCTGTGAGCCTGGCTGTCCCCACCTGGGCAGCTCCCTTGGACCTTCTCAGCACAGCGGATGCCTCGGGTTGTCTGTAACCCCTTTGTTTTCTGCAGTTTTTCAGCCCAAATCAAGGATGTCAGCCAGGAAATCAATATCAAAATGCTGCAACAAGCCTGTGGCTTCGCTCTCATTTTTCTTGATGCTTTTTTTTCAGCAGATTTTGATCCTTGCAGAGCAAAAGCCTCTCAGAGACTGGTTTGTTCTGAGGTTGTGGGGAAGGGCTGGATGCCCCAATGTGTTTTTAGCCTGGAAATTAGAGGTTTTGGGAACCCTGTGCTCTTTGGCAACTGTTTGGAGGCACGGAGCAGCTCAGGAGCTGCATGGTGCGTGGGCACTGCTGTGACCACAGGTGATGCCCAGTCCCACTGCAGGGCTCTGCTCTGCTCATCTCCCCACGGGACCTCCCATGAAGGAAAGGTGAAGGATCAAGGCTGTGCCTCAGTTTCCCTCTGCCCACCAAGCCCAGCAGGATGCTCTTCCTCCCGCATTGCATTCACTGCAGGCAGCTCAATGAAGACCAGCTCCAAAGCCTGCAGCCTTCAGCCCAATTCCTGCCCACAGTCCCACTGCTCCAGCTGCTTATTCCCCAACAAAACGAAATGCCCGCTGTGATTAGGGTGATATCCCGCACGGGCTCTGGGAAGAGGGTGAGCAGCAATCGGGGCACTGCTGGTGGTGGGGTTAACCTGTAGCACCGAGAGCATCCTTCTATCCTCCCCTCTTCGGCCATGCAGGGTCTGTCCCAGGAAGGTCTGAAGCAGCTTGGATATTTCTTTTCTTTTTCTTTTTTAATCTTTTTTTTCCTTCGTTTTCTTCTTCCTCCCCTCCCGAGTTATGGGCATCATTGTGTGCATCGCTCTCCCAAAACCACCACTTACATCTCCTGCAGGATTTTGCCCCAGGACCAGTGATGCCACCTCAGCCTCGTGAGCATCCCGTCCACGTGGGCTGCTCTGATTGTTCACAGCCCAAATTTAAACCCTCTCCCAAAGCCCCAGGGCCAGAGCTGCGTGTTAGGAGAAGCTGCCTTGAGGATGCTGGTTTTCCTCTCTGCAGCGCGGTATTGAAACTCTGCCATCCCTTTAGTGTATCAGCCGTAATTATCGTTGGAAAGGCAGAATGGAAACGGCTTGTTTAGTTACATTTCATTAAAAGGACTTCATCTGGGGGCAGGAAACAATGAGGCTTAGGCTGTATAAATATTTGAAGAGTGCTTTCCAGCAACATAACCCCTCGCGTGTGCATGCGCGCACGCACGCGCCCACAGCCCTGCTCACACACACACACATGGAGGGGAGAACTTGAAACGTTTCCCATCATGTGCTGAAATCCTGAAAATCCCCTGTGCCTGGTGAGGACTCAGCCAAGGCTCGGCCACAGCTTGGGTCGCTTTTGTCCATTAGCAGAAACTTTGCTCGTTTCCAAGGCTCAAACCCTCCTGCCCGTTTATTTTCATAGTAAAATGAGCCCTGCGGGGATGGAGGCGCTTCCTGGGCAAGGTAACCAGAGAAGGCAACACCGGGGTCAAGACTCTGCTCTCGGTTGTGTTCGGGAGTTTGCCTTTCATCTGGAAACCTCAGCCTTACTGGCGCGGCGCAGAGCCCGAGCAGTTGCAGACGGGGTCCCTGGGGGTTGCCTTTCGGGTGGTCCCCGCTGCACAGCCCCCCGCCACCCCCCGTGCTTTGCAAAAGGGCAAGGTTTCACCCAGTGCTTGAGCTGCTCCATGTGGGGAGCTGCCTTTTCGGTTTCTTCTACTTGCATTTCTGTTACTTTTTATTGCACGTCACGTGAGGTTGCTGAAAAGCACGATGCGGAGTGGGGAGCGGGGCTGGATGGGCCGGTGCCGTCGGAAAGGAGATTGATTGCATTTCCAGATGAATAACTGCAGCAGATAAAGTTCAGGGCAGATAAATATAGCCTAACGGCTCTTTGAGTGTGGACTAGAAAGAGGAAATACCTTTTTTTCTTTTCTTCTTTCCCTAAATCGAGGAGCTCCGGTGGCAATCTGCTGGGGGTGGGAAACGTCTGTCTGCTCCCGAGCGCTTCGTGCAGAGGGAGGCGGGCTGCTTTCGCAGCCAAAAGGATGCAGCTGGAATGAATTTCCCAGCTGGGACCCGCTGCTGTCTGGCCCAGAGGGGCTGGGCAGAGCCAGGATGCGGCCCTGGGCTGGCTCCTGGCCTTTCCCTGCTCCGTGGTGGCCCTGGGCACAGGGACACCGGGTGTCCGGGGGCAATTGCTGGGAGTGGTCTGGGCGGAGGGGCAGACGGAAACCCTGAGGGGGGTTTTCACACCACCTTTGCAGCTCCAGCACCAGGTTTCTCTGTATCTGATCATGCATCAGTCTATTTTTAAGGTGCAAAAACTTTAGATATCAAAGTGTCAGGCAAGCAACACTCACCACTTGCGGGCTGTTTGAGCGCTGCCGGGTTAACCCCAACCCGGGCACATCCTCTTGTGACAGCGGCACCTCGGTCCTAAACCACCTTGGTCCCAAACCACGGCAGTAGATCAGTGCCTGTCCCTGGGAGCACTCAAATCAGCATCCCCTCGGGGCTTGGCTTTGGGGTCATATCCCCAGGCATTAAATCACTGCACTGGGAGCCTGGAGGCACCGTAATGTTTTCCCAGCCCTGCTGCATGTCTTGGTGGTGCAAAAGCCTCCATGTCTGATGCTGGGATGGTAAATATTTCCTCCTCACTTGAGAGCTGGTGGACCTGGGGGGTGTTGGTGTAACCTGCAAGCGTGTCAGCAGCCAAAACCGGCTGGCTGGGGACATTGGGATGCGTGGAGCATCGCGAGCTGGGGCCAAAACACTCAGCTCGCCAAAATGCTGCTGGAGCCGGCGCTGCTGGAGGCTGTGTGAAAGCTGAACCTTCAGTGGCTGGCCAAGAAAAAGATGGCCCAGAGGAAGAGATTGCAAAATTGTGCTGCTTTTGGGGTGAAAAGCAGCAAATGCCTGTTTTCCTGTGCCTGAAATTGTTGCAGCAGCAGCAGGGACTTACAGACTTGCCAAAAAAACAATGGAGAAGGGAAACTGAAAAGGAAAAGGAAATAAAAGGCGATAAAGCTCAGGAAGAGAGATGCTGTTAGCTGCTTCCACCTTGCTGGGGTTACCTGTGTGCCCTAAGGGGGCTGGAGCAATAAATCAGCGAGGCGATGCAGTGAGAGCCCTGCTGCAGCCCCTGGTGCAGGCAAACATTGCATTTATTTAAGCAGGATCATCTCCCTGCTCCTGGGTGACATTTGTCCCACCCAAACTCTTCCCCAGACTGCGTAACATGAGCCCCTGGGGCCTGGCCGTGCTGCGGGGACTCCCCAGGGAGCTGGAGGAGTGACAGGGGCATGCAAATTGCAAAACACCCAGGGCATGGTCCTGGAGCAGGGATGGTGCTGGGGAGGTGCTCAGCAGACAGGGTGGTGTCTGTGTAAGGAGGGGGGACAGATCTAAAGTCCTATTTCCCGGCTCTTTGGAGAGCTGTGTCTCTTTCTGGAGAGCCAGCTTGGAAATGCGCCTTTGTGGAAGGTGAGAAAAGCCCGAGACGGTTTTGCATGCTAAGCTGCAATAGGATTATGGAGCCGAGCAAATTAAATCAATTCTGGGCTGCGGGGGGAAGGTCCCGCACGGTGCATTTCAGCCGCTGGGGCCATCTCCAACGTGCAGAGCCCAGGAAGGAGCAGCCCTGAGCCCACCTCATGGCGATGAGCTCACCGCACTCTTCCCATGGAAGACCCCAGCCTGGGGCCGAGCCCCAGATCATAGCACGTGCTGGCATTTTTCTGGGGTTGCCTGTGGGAATTGTTGATGCTCCCCACGCAGGGCACATCTCCCCAGCCCTCTGTGCTGGTTTATGGGCACTGATGTGGGTATGTGGGTCCCTCATCCTCCAGCAGCTCGGGATGCTCCAGCTGGACCGAGGCACCAGAGGTTTGGGGTTTTCAGTGGGCAGAAAGCTTGATGCTCTGGCTGCAGCATCAGTGGGGGGCGTAGGGCCCAGCGTGGCTTTTCCCCTCCCCCAAAACACATCATCCCTGGGGTGGTTGGTGCTTGGGGCGAATCCATCCCTGGGAATCATCCTCAAGTGCCTGATGCAATCCCATCAGCAGCAGCCTCGCTGGGCTCGTTTGTACCTCATCGTTTGGCGCTTTGCATACAGCAGGAGGTGGTGCTTTGTTTGTGGGTTGTTGTGTTTGCTTTTTTTTTTTTTCTTTTCCCTTCCGTCTCCCCAGAGGCAGAAAGCGGAGCGTGCTGGGGGATGAGGTGTTAGCAACGATTTACGTCGAGAGGTTTGCTATTTTTCATGCCAGCCCTGGCTCGGGGATATTTATTGTGTAGCGGGGTAAGCTCTGGCACTAATCCATTGAGGAACAGGAATAAAAGATGCTGCCGGAGGCAGCCTGAGGAGCAGGAGGGGATGTTGGTGGAGGAGCTGAGCCCTCTCCAGGGCTGTGCACCCGGTGGTGACAGCGCTCACACATGTGCAGGGCTCGGGTTTGGGCAGCGCCTGCACCCTGCTCGGTGCGGAGCCGGTACGGAGCCAGAATAATTGCTGCCACTTGGTAACTGCTAATGATTATTTTACTCGCATAAAGTAACCGGCCTATTAAATCAAAATGCGCCAGGGCTTAGGCAGCTGTTATTCGGGGGCTTAATTAGGTTGAAAAAGAATAAAGTTACAAAAAAAAAATAATTGGCTGCTGCTCGACTGAGCTCGCTCCACAGCTCGCGAGGTGGATCTGTGCCGGCCGTGAGCATCGGCCCCTCTGCTCCCCACCAGCACCCTACACCCCCAAAATCCCGCTGCCCTCTGCCCGGCCTCCTCAGCTCTCCTCGAGCAGCCCCGATGGTCTCCAGCACCAGTCCTCCTGCTGTCAGCAGCAGCTTCCCAACAGGTTTATTTTTAACTCAGCCTTGGATCAAAGCACGGAAATTCAGCGATTCTGTAGTGGGAAAAGAATCGTGGAGTCTTTAAGGTTCAGGAACAGTGTTTTCATTTCAGCTTTATGCGCAAGTTAATATTATTTCAACTGTTTATAGTATCGCTAAATCATGTGCTGGAATGAGTTACTAAGGCTGTATGTAGAAAGCACCAGAAAGGTGCTTTCAAGGAGCAATTTAATTGAAAATTTTCTCTGGAAAATATCTCAGAAATAATCAAGGCTTTTCCTGGGGTATGTTCTCAGTTCAGTGCACTTCCCTAGAGCAAACAGTGCTCGGCCACGGACAGGTTGGTGACTGGGGCTGTGTCCTGAGCCTCCCAACACTGCTGGCTTTGTCACCCGCCCTGGGTGCTGTGGCTGCGGGATCCTGTGGGGCACACAGAGCTTGGCTTCATCCAGAGGTCCCCATGCCCCTGTTGTGGGGATGGCAGCAGGGGGATGCTCAGTGCTGTTCTGCCTGGCTCAGTGATGCCTCCTGCAAGCTGCCACCTCCCCGTGCATCGCTCCATCCTGGCAAGGGGAGGCTGCTGCCCACGTCCCTCCCCTCACAGGGCTGGGGACTGCTGCTGGGAGCAGGTGGTTGGGGGTTCCTGAGGCTGCCACTGGGTAGAAGTGCAAACAGACCTTTACAAAAAGCACATGGCCTTTGGCCTGCTTTTTTTTTTTTTTTTTTTCCATATTCATTTTGCAAGCAAAAGCTGAGTTCCCTGGCCATGGGCAGGGGATGGGATGCAGAGACCTGGAGGAGAAGCTCTGTTTGGCTACAAGGGACAAGGAGGGGACAGTCCAATCGCCACACTCCCCTGCACCACCCCATCCCATTCTCCAGGCTGCTTCCCACTGATTCAATCTTCTTTTTCCTCTTTAACCTCCTGCCCACAGAGACACAGAGCGGGCTGGTCCCCTGCATCCCTGCTGATGCCCTCCACGTGCATCCTTACCCCTCAGCCTCGTGTCGTGCTCCAGGTTGTGCCAGAGACTGCTGCATGACAGTGGACATCCGTATCACGGGGTGCTGGATGGCCGTGGACATCCAAATCCTGGGGTAAAACCACCTCTGTCTGCAGCCAGCCACACCAGGTCTCCATTCCTATCCCAAACCCCACACGTGGCACTAGGTGCTGGGGCCAGACCCTGTGGGGGGATGCAGGTGGGATCCCTGGGCTGGGAGACCCCTTCCCCTGGGCTTTGCTTCACGCAGCCCCTGGGGTTGCTCAGCCCTGCTCGCTGTGCACGCTGCTGATGGGCCTCAGGTGTGTGCTAGGGAAAGGATTTTACCACGCAGCTTCGTCCCCATTGCTGCCAGCCCAGGCGCTGGGCATGAACCAAGCCTGCAAGCCCTGTCCCCGTGCATCCCAGCTGCCTCAGAAACCACCACGTTTCAGTTTTTATCTCCCTTCTGATTCCTTCAGGGGAAATTCTCAAGTCCAGAGACACATCCACAGTCTTCAATAACTTCAGGCACCCAGGCTGGTGTGGATACACCCCATCCAGGGGTGCGGGGAGATCCCCTGACCCTCTCCTAAATCCCATGGAAAGCGTGTGCGGGGCTTTCTGTCGGGATCTCCCCCCTCACAGAGCCTCCTGCCTGGGAGCTGCTCTGTGCTTTTTGGGGTTGCTCTTCCCCTTCTCACTCCTTGTGTCCCCCCTGGGGCCATCCCCTTCCCCATGTCCCCCCTGGGGAAGCAGAGCCCGGGGTTGGGGTGTGTGCGCCCGCGGACATCGCCCATCGCCCGCATCCAGGGATGCGTCGCCATGGAGGCGGTTTCCTTGGTGACCGTTGCCATGCCGATGGCTACCGGAGAAGGACCCGAGAGCATCCCGAGGAGGCTCGCCAGCCTTTCCCTGCCGTTAGAGATGGATTGATTTATGTTTCCTTCCTCCCGGTGTGACTGCAAGATGTTGAGTGGCAAAGCTCGCTTCTGCCACGGCAGCACTTTTTGGGGGAGCATTTGGGGTGAGGGTCCGGCTCCCCAAAAACCCCACAGTGGAGTGGGAATGCAGCAGGGTGTGCATAGGAGTTTGTGTGGGGGATTTAGGAGGACTCTAACCAACCATCCTGGTTCCCCAGGACATGTTCTGAGATGTGGGGAGCTCTGTGGCCACCCGCAGGAGGTGACAGGTCCCCTCCATGCCGTGGTTTCCCCAGCAAAGCACCCAACACTGCTGTGCATGGAAAGGGCTGTGTGCGCCATGGGGACCCTTGTCCCCATCTTTGAATTCTTCTGTGTGAAAAAACATGTTAAACGCACCTTGATAAAGGGAGAGGATGGGGTGCTTGGGGGTTTGCTGTGCACAGACACTGTGGAGGGACCGAAGCTTCTCTAATCCCCAGCTCAGCTCTGATGGGGCCAGGCCAAAGGGCTGGAGCTTTCGCTCGCTTTCCAAGGCTCTTAGCGCTGGACTTGGCCGTGATTTCTGCTGCTGCTGCCCCTTGGCTGCGCATCCCAGCTGGCCCAGCCAAGCCCCAGTGTGGAGGCATCGAGGGGACAGCACGAGGCTGGGTCAGCATCGATGTGTGCCCGTGGGGGGCTGCGGGAGCAGAAGGGTCCCCTGGGCTCAGGGGGGCAGGGGGAGATGTCTCCCTTACCAATCTCCGTGTTCTGAGCTGGTGACATGGGAATCCCGTGTGCCTGGCACTGATTTGGGGTGGTTTCAGCTGACCAGTGCAGGGGCTGCGGGGTGGTGGCACTGGTGGGACAGGGTGGAGCTGGCGCCTTGCAGGGCACAGTGAAACCTTTCTGTTCCTTTCCACCTCCCACAGCCCCAGACCTTGCCAAAGGGACAGCAGGGCCCCAGGAAAGGAGGGCTGAGCTGGTTGGTGAGCCCCCTGCCAAGGGACATGAGGCCTGAGAAGTTGGAGTTGCAGGGATGGGAGCTCCTGGCCCCTGGCTCGAGCTGGCTGTGCACATATCCCCATCCCTAAATTGATGTTTTAGGGTTCGGATGCAGCTTGCACGATGCCCAGCCACCAGCAGGCTTGCCAGGCTGTCATACACCCCATCCTGGCGTGCTGTAGACCTCAGGTAGCATCGCAGCCCGGGGGTGCCTTTGCCACCATGGGGACATCCCTGTGTCTCCTCAGCACACCCAGGGGTGCTGCCAGCCGGCCCCCCAGCATTACTCTGAGCACCAGCAATAAAGCCTGGCTGAAGTTTCTTCCCCAGGACAAATCCAGCCAGCTGCATCCCTGCTGAGCAGCAGGCTGGGAGCCCTCATCCTTTGTGAGCTGGGGAATCGGCGCTCCCCCCAGCTGTGTCCCCCCTCGATGCCGGGGGGGCTGGGGCACGCAGAGCATTAACAGTCTAAGCAGCAGTAAATCCAAATAAACACCGCCTGGCCCCAAGATTTATTGCATGAGCCTGACCGATGGCGTCAGCGCTGCAGAGGGGGCAGCTCAGGCCGGGAGGGGCTTTATGTAAGGGAAGGGGAATGGTGGGCATCAAGAGGTGTGTGTGGGGTTTTGGGGGAACAACCACATCCCCAGAACCTCCCCCTCTATACCAGGAACACCTGGAGGTGTCCTCGTGGCAGGGCCAGCCTTTTGCCTCCCTGCCCCAGGGTTTTCAGATCCCGAAGCTGGAGCATCCCTGCCCTTCGCCCATTCCAGATCCTGCTCTGTGGGCTCGGCTGCTGTCCAAGCAAAGTGCAGTGAGGTTGCTCCCATGGCAAGCTCTGCTTTTGGGTTTGGGGCTGGGAAATTCCCACGTGTGCCAGGCAGGCAGGAGTTTTAGGCAGCTGGAAGTAAACTGGCCATTGCCTTTGCCATGGGGAGCGGGGAAAGCACCAGGCATGCCCTGGCACAGCATGGCTCATCCCACAGCCAAGGGGTAATTTGTCTCTGTCACCGTGGGGTGTAGGGGGCTCAGCTGCGCTGAGTGCTGCGATCAGCTGCAGGCATTCTTTGCCCAGCTGCCCTCTTTACCCAGGCCCAGGCGATGTGCAGCGATTTCCATCATCTCCAGGACATCCCCACTGATTTGTCACCATGGGGCCGCCAGGACCAAGCCCAGTCTGCAAACAGCACCCGCAGCTGCCAGAGTTGCTTTGATTTGATGTTCCCAACCCAAAGTTCGGCTGGCTTTGGTTCTTTGCAGCAGGGTGTTGGCACGCTGCATTGCTCCTGCCTCTTCTCCTGGGCAAAACACGGCCAGGGCACACGCCAAGCCTCTCCTTTCCCATGGGATGGGTGGATGGAGAGATGGATGGAGAGATGGATGGATGGATGGATGGATGGATGGATGGATGGATGGATGGATGGATGGATGGATGGAAGGACAGGTGGGGGCATGCTGGGTCCATGCTTTTTGCCTTTTCCTTTCCCCATCCAAGCACGGGGAGACGGGGAGCCGATGGCTGGAGCTGCCTCGTCTGGTTCCAATTTAAGGGAGCTCAGCAGAGCTGGGCCATGTGGCTCCCATTACGGCGAGGCTCTGCAGGTCGAGCAGAGAGAATGTGACCTTCGGGGAGCTCGCCCGGATCGGCCGGCAGGGCTGAGGGGTGGCTGGGGAGCGCCTGTGCTACGAGCTCCTTGTTTCTTGGGGAGCCTTGATGTTTTTAGAATAAAAACTGGCTGAAGGTCTGGGATTAAATGACAGGATTAGTCCTCATTTATTTTAAAAAGTCATAAAAGAAGACAGATGCAAGTTTCTGGGCATCTCTGTCTTCTTTGGAAAGCTTTGATGTCTGACCATGCCGTATCCAACAAGCACAGAAATCAAACGGCAAAAAAAAGCAGCTCCAAATGTTCCTTCTCCCGACTCCCAAACCCTGCAATTTTTCCTTGTCCTCCCATCAATTTTGGTGGCCTTTCCCATAATTTATGGATGCCTGGGGGGCAGTAATAGAACCCCCAGTGCCTCCCAAGGCCCTCCTGTGCTGTGTTTGCAGCAGATCAGTCTTCAGAAGACACAGAACCAGCCCCTGTGTTGTCCCCTGTGATCTCCTGGTCTCTCCCTTGGCTTTTCCACGCTGGTCACAGTGGATGGGCTGGAAAAAGGAAAGGGAAATCCCACCTGTGGAAGAGGCAGGCTGCTCCCTCGCAGCCCTGACTACAAGACCTGGCTCATAAAACCCCTCTGGCACGCACAAAGCTTCCACCACCAGGCCAGTGGATGCGAGGTTCTGCGGGACATCCACACTTCGATCCCAACCCGAGTGCTCCGTGTGGGAACCAGAGCGAGACACAGGCAGTTTTGTCCTTGTGGGGTCAGGCACGGGTTTATAGGTCAGACATTGCTTATTTAGCAAAGCCATTTGCACCGGTCCTTGGAGCAGCAGTTTTGCCCCGCTTTTACCATCTCCTCTCCGGCATCTGGAGCTCGGTCCTCCACGGGTCAGAGCAAAGGACTGCGAAGCTGTTGGAGCTCATGTCACTTGTCACCCCTCAATGACACCTCGATTTCCCCCATGGCAGCTGGGGCTTCTCTATTCGAGCTGATGGGTGCCAGGGGAAGGGACGTGGGGGCAAAGCTTGAGCCAAGCCCCACATTTCTCTATCATGAGACCTTTCGACATCTCAAACTTCATTTTTGTTCCAATCTGGAATGGGAACAAAGAAACTCGAAGTGGTTGTCAAGAGGTAAAACCCTGTAGGAGCGGAGGGGGGACCCTTCTACCCCCTTGTTTTACATTTAAGCACTAACCTGGCTCCTTACATCTTGAAACATCTGATGCTATCTCACAGATCAAAGCCTCCTTGTTTGGGTTGTAATGAAGTGTCAAACTGCTTCCTTGCAACACAAACAGCAGACACTTTGATCTGCAAAACAAGATGCTGAAGAGCCCTACTAGCAAGGGCTCTTCAAGTTTTAGCAGCCGTGGAATATCTGAAGTCTGACATTGTTTCATACTGTGACTTTCTGAGCTGATAGCATGCGTTGCTGTCACACCTAAGCCAGGAATTAAGTGAGAATCGTTTAAAACAGAACAATACCGAGCTGGAGAACTAAAATAATGTGTTCTCTAACAGTTTCCAAAATCATATATTTCCCCTTTTCCAGAGGGCTCGTTTCCATGGGAAATGTTATCAGTGCCAATGTGAACTTGCCACAAAATGTCAGCTTGTCTGAAAGATTTGTAACAGAGAATTATTTGGGGGGAAAAAAAACATTTCTGGGCAGCTCAGCCGGAGAGCACTGCCTGCAGTCCCGCTCTCTTGGCCTTGCTGTCCCCGTCCTGTTGCATGTAACCCACCCCAGGGGGGCCATGCAGGACCTAGCCTAACTTCGGTGACCCCCTTGTCCCCGTTGGGGCCAGCTAACACAGCTCTCCCTGCTTGTTTGCAGGCTCAGCGCTGGCGCAATGAGAACTACGAGAGGCCGGTGGACCTGGAGGGCTCCGGGGATGACGACCCCTTTGGGGACGACGAACTGGATGATGTCTACTCGGGCTCTGGCTCGGGCTGTGAGTAGCTCCTGGGGAAGGGTGCTGGGCCATGGGGAGCCTGGCCCTGGGTGCTGGGGGGGTGGATTGCCCCTTGCCCCTCTCCAGAGCAGCCTTTCTGCCCTCTCCTGGCCCAAAGCAAAAGGAAATGGCCCCAAAAGTTGGGCTTGAGTGACTCCATTTCCCATTTAGGTCTCCAGCCCTACCAGGCAGGATTAGCCCTCCCCTGATAGCCTGTGCTGGTGCTTTAGGGGTTTCATTGAACACAGAGGGGGGCTTTGTTCAGCACCTGGGAATTTGCAGCCCTTGGTTCCTCCTGAACCCACAACGGGTCCATGCCCCCTGGTTTTTGGGTGCTGAGGCCACGTGGATGTCAGTCCTGGGAAGCGCCTGCCTCACCCTTTGCTCTTCTCCCCCCTTTCAGACTTCGAGCAGGAGTCGGGGCTGGAGACGGCCGTCAGCCTCACCACGGACACGTCCGTCACGCTCCCCACCACGGCAGCCGCGCTGCCCGTCACCGCGGTGCAGCCCGTGGCTACCCCCTTTGAAACGTCCCCCACCGAGGACACCGTCCCCGAGCAGACCACCGGCACCTCGTATATCCCCAGGGTGACGGAGGCACCGGTGATCCCCAGCTGGAAGGCCACCACCACCAGCACCACTGCCAGTGAGGCCCCCAGCACCACCACCACCACCACCACCACCACAGCTGCCACCACCACCACTGCGGCCACCACCACCACCACCACCAGCACCACCACCGTGGCCACTGCCAAGCCCACCACCGTCCGGAGGTTCCTGCCCCCCTTTGTCACCAAGGCAGCCACCACGAGGGCCACCACCCTGGAGACGCCCACCATGTCCGTCCTCGAAACCAGCACGCCGACGGAGGTGGCCACGACACAGCTTGTCCCCTCCAGCACGGCCAAGCCCAGGTCCCTGCCAAAACCAAGCACCTCCAGGACTGCAGACCTCACGGAAAAAAGCACTGCCTTGCCTTCCAGCCCCACCACGCTGCCACCCACAGAAGCCCCCCAGGTAGGAGCCTGGAGCCCTTTTTGCCTGGTGAAGGGCCCGTGGACCACATTTGAAGCCAAGCAATGGTGATGGGCAGCTTTTGGGGTGGCTCCATCCTGAGCCAGCAGCTCAGCAGGAGGTCAAGCCAGGTTGGGGGTCTTCCCAGCTCTGCAGAGAGTTGAACATTTGGGGAGATGGAAAGGGGAGATGGGAGGGTGGGGGCAGCTCCTGCACGAGCAGTGATGGGGCTGATGGGGGACTGCTGCTCCAGAGCGTCTTCACCAGAAAGCAGGAGGGGCCGGAGGCTGGGGGCTTTCCTCTGGGGTTTAGGGGCAGAGAGGGGCTTTCCTCTGGACACACTTGCTGAGCTCATCATACTGCAGCCCGGCTTGCAGCCTGGCGCTGGGAGTCCCAAATGCTCTGCAATTACTGCGTGATGGAGCATTTCCAGCCCGCTGGGGGTCCTGAGCTGGGGATTTAATCCACTGCTCCATCTCTCGTTCAGAGCCCCTGAGGGGCCCTTTGAAAACCGCTTTGACTGAGAGGTGGAGTGATTTGTCTAAACTAGTCCCTCTTTTCTGGGTACGTATATATGTGTGTAGTGCTCCGGGCTCCCGCTGACCTTCAATTAATCTCTGTCACAAAACCGCGTGCCTGTGGAAGCAGCGAGCCGTGCGCTCATGCCAGGGGCAGTGTGACACGGAGAGGGCCCCGTCTCGCCCACCCCAGCTTCATCCCCAAGGAGCTCTTTGCTCGTCTGCATTTGTAGTGGTCTGAGGGAGACGTGAGAGCAGGATGAAGGGAGAGAAGGAGAGGGAGGGGATCCCTGGGGCTTGGGGGGCTCATCTGATGGCATCCGATCCTCAGCCTTGCTGTGGTGCTGTAACACGAAGCCTTGCACCACCTCCTGCCTTTCAAGGAGGCGTCTGAGATGTTGCAGCCAGCTCTTGGTCTGTGCTGAGGACAGAGCCCAAGCAAGGGTCTGGGACTTGCCCCCCCCCGACTCTCCTTTGGTCTCTGGAGGAAGCCAGAGGAGAGAGCTGGGCACCTGGGTGGGGGCAGGCCAGAATGGTGTCAGCCCAGGTGGGCTCAGCCTTTTTGGTGACTGCCAAGTTGTGGGGCTGTGGTGCTCTCTGCAATCCAACCACCCACTGCAACGGCACGGCAAAGGGATATCCCCCATGCCACCTGATCATCGGTGTTTTGGTGTCCTTCCTCTAGCCACATTGGTGCTGCTGGAGGCAGGAACCACCCCTAGGTCCTTGTCCGATGCTCCACCTTGTCCTTTCTCCCAGGTGGAGCCAGGGGAGGTGTCAACAGTCCTCGACAGCGACCTGGAAGTCCCGGTCAGCAGTGGCCCCAGTGGGGACTTCGAGATCCGGGAGGAGGAGGATACAACTCGTCCCGAGCTGGGCAACGAGGTGGTGGCCGTGGTGACACCGCCATCGGCACCGGGGCCGGGCAGGAACGCGGAGCCGGGGCTCATCGACAACACGATAGAGTCGGGCAGCTCGGCCGCTCAGCTACCCCAGAAGAACATCCTGGAGAGGAAGGAGGTGTTGATAGGTGAGAGCAGAGGTGGTGGGCTGGTGGGGGGATGGACAGCCCCCAGGAGAGGGCTTGGTCTTCAGCAGGGTGCTGGGGAGGTGCTGAGCCTGGGATAACCCCCTGTCACCCGCTGAAGTAGACACTTCAAGTGCCTGTACTGGGGGCTCCCTGGGGTCTTCCCGTCCTTGCAGGGAGAGCACAGAGCTGTGCACAGTTTGTGTTTGCTAGGAGGAATTCTATGGGAAGAAATAGGGTGTTTTAGGGAAAAGATGTCCTATGGTGATGGCTGAATGCCACCGGCCACCCTGACCACAAGAGAGGACAGAGGTGCCTTGGTCCTTTGGGTCCTGCCCATCCTTCAACATCACGAAACTGTTTCAGCTCCTTGAATCACGCTGTTGCATGAGGCCAACACCTTCACTTTAGGTTTAAGCATGGATTCATCTCCCAAAGCACACGGCAAGCATCCAGCAGGGTTACCCAATTGTTTGCTCTGCGTGTTGGGCCGGGTTCCACCTCTGATGGCTGTTCCACCTTTCTGTTGCAGCGGTGATCGTGGGCGGCGTGGTGGGAGCCCTCTTCGCTGCCTTCCTCGTCATGCTGCTCATCTACCGGATGAAGAAGAAGGACGAGGGCAGCTACACACTGGAGGAACCCAAGCAAGCCAACGTCACCTACCAGAAGCCGGACAAGCAGGAGGAGTTTTACGCGTAGGACAAGAGCCCGGCGTGCCTCGCGCTCCCCTTCCTGCTCCAAACTCTCCCTTCTCCTCTCCTCCATCCCGTCTCTCTCTTTCTCTCTCTCTCTTTTGGATCAGACTGTGAATTTAAAAAGCAAAAAAAAAAAATGCAAAAGGAGAAACCGCATCTTCGGCATGAGGGACGTGCCGCTTTGCGGACGGCGGCTGGAGCTCATGGGGCTTTTCCCACCACCACATCGGACTCTGGGATCTGGACACCTTGTACCAGCCCTGGGGCGCAGGGGGGTTGGTTTGGATTTATCTTTTTTTTTTTTTCCTGTTGGAAAGGAGGGAGGTTTATTTCCCCCTCTCTCTCTCTCTCTCTTTTTTTTTTTATTATTATTTTTTATTATTTTTTCAGTGGGACTGGTTGCTTTGCAGGAGTTACCTTGCTCCCTGCTTCTGTTTGACAAGAGGATGCGACTCTCAGATACGCTTCAAACCTTGAAAAAAGCACAAGGGGCCGGAATACCTGCAGCCCCGGGCTTTGCTCTTGGAGTGGGGGAAGACAAAATGAACACCACCACGGCCAGTACAGGAGGAGCAATGGAGCCAGCTCGCCTCTTCGAGCACCAAGGAGCCACCTTTGGGTGCCTCGTGCGGCACCGCCCTCGCCACCGCCACCCTCCTTGAGAGCACCAAGCACGGCTGGAGAGCTGGTGGCTCCATGGTGTCGGTGGTGGAGGGGTGTGGTGGAGAAGGGACCATGATTTTGGGTGGCTGGAGAAGGGACCGTGCTTTTGCTGGGTTCTCACTGTGACCAATAAAACTCAGCTTGCGCAGCCCCACCAGCGGCTCTGGTTTTCAGATGGCACGGGATGGTGCTCGGTGGGGGCCTGGCAGGGAGGAAAAGGGGAAGCGAAGAAGCTGTTCGTGCAGGGGCGATGCCTAACACAGCTCAGCCAGCTGTGAGACACAGCAGCAAGGAAGAACCAGAGGCAATAAATCGCAGGGGGTCTGCACCAGGCGGGGCAGAGCGGTGGCTCAAAGCGGGGCAGCTCAGCTGCTGCTCTGCTTCGGCGAGCCCCAGCGCCGAGCGTTTCTGTTCCATTTGTTGTTGCCAAACTCCCAGCACCAGCCACAGGGCCGGGGCTCAGCTCGGGGTGCCCGGCAGCAGACGCTGGGAGCCACCATCACCGAGCAGTGGTTTCCCTTCCGATGGTCCCCGGGGCGCAGAGCAGCAGGGCCTGATCCAGACCCCCCAGCCATGCCTTCGAGAAAGGCTGGGTTTTGGAGCAAGCCCTCTGCACAGAAAAGTCAATTAGATATTTCAATTAGTTGGCTTTTAATTAGCTGAAGCACTGCTCGCCGTGCAGTCAAGGCTCTTGGTTTTAATGATGGTTGCGATCTCAGTGGTGTCCCGTGGAGACCTTGGCTTCACCCTTAGAGCAATTTAAATTGGGAAATAACAAAAAAAAAAGGTTACTTTGGCTCTGTTGCACCAAGAATTAAACTGCACAGACACAGAGATGCTTGGTCCCCCTCAGGGCATAGAAGGATTTATCACCCTGGTGGAGGCTTCAAGACAGCAGAGCTTCTTGTCATGTTAGGAATTTGACGGGCCAAACGCATATATTTTATATATATATATATATATATACACTCACATACATACACAGTTATATATATATATGAAATGAAATCCCTGTAAATTTTCGTTGCACTGCATCTGATGGCTGGGAGGGACTTTGTGATTGTGCCGAGCTGAGGTTTGGTGTTGGCGTTCGGTCCCTGAGCTCCAAACACCAACCTGGACTGATTTCAGGGTAGGTAGCAGAGTCCCTGTGCACAGGCCAGCTTTAATAATGCCAAATCTGGAGATGTCAGCCTCAAAACAGTCATTCTTTTGGTTGAGTTTGGGGAAGACTGTCCTGTTGGATGCCTGGGATGGTGATGCTGAAAGGCGGAGGGTGGTGTACATGTGTGTATATGCGCCCAGAGGCAGCGTGAGTGCCAGCATGAGGATGAGGATGCTCTGAAAGGGGACCATGTGGCTGAGGAAGGCTGGTGCCTGCTCCAAGGCTGCTTTCTCTGAGCTGCTGGAAGGGGAGAGTTTGATGGCTGTGTGTGTCTGGTCCCATTGGGATCACGCGAAGGGCCCCAGCTCTTGGTGCGTGGCAGGATCAAGCTTCTTGGCATCGTGAGCTGGGCATGGCAATTATCACGGCCACCCCAAATCACCATCTATTGGAATAACATGGACTTAATCTTGTGAGCTTGCATTAAAAAAAAACAAACTCCCAGCTTAATCTTTTAAATGCTGCTTTTCTTAGCTGCTTCTCTAATCTTCTTCATTCCATTTTTTCTCCTTTAATAGTCTGAACTTCTATAATACAATTTTTTATTCACTCAAGCTTAACCTCAGCTCGCTCAGCTGGTGTTAAGTTGTAATCCTGGCACTTAAATCCGTGACAGTTCCACAAGTGAGGATGGCAGGCAGGGAGAGGAGGCTGGGCAGCACTTCCTCGTAGTCATTAAAAGCAGGAGATCACCATGGGCGAAATAAAGGTGAAGTCAATTAAACCAATAATTAGAATTGACCAAAGTCAGTTCATTGCCCGCTTCTTCCACGCAGTTGCTGTATTGCTCAAGGAATTGTATGGTCTCAAGGAGGTGTCCTTTGGGGTTTGGGGTCTGCTTTGGTGTGGCGCTAACCCCAAAGGAGCCCTTCCTGCTGCCTGGCTTCCCAGCAGGGGCTGCAGCATCTCTGCTTTTGGCAGGAAAGCCCAGCTCCAAAAACTGCAGCTTCCATCAGCTCTCTGTGAAGGGGATGCACAAACCCCAGGTGCCTGCTGCTGCTGCTGGGGTGGCCGGAGGCGGATGGGAGGGCTTGGCTGCCCCTATTCAGGAGCTTCTGCAGGGCTTGAGAGGGCTTCCTGCTGCCAGGACAACAGGGGAGGAGGCGAGGAAGCATGGTGGGGGAGTATGGAGGCAGCTGTTGGTTTGGCCATGGAGCAGGTTTTTAGGGAAATTGATTCCAACAGTAACAGGAGGATCTCGCCCATAAGCCCCTTGCCGAAGCCCGGCCGGTTTGGCACCGCTGTGGCCGTTCTGCCCTGTCCCCAATCCCGTGTCCCCATGGAGCTGTGTCCCTGAGCACAGCTGGGGCAGTGCCCAGACGTGCTCATCCCTCCAGCTGTGCGCCTGCAGGAGGACGCCCCAAAGAGCCCTGGGGTGCAGAGGAGGGACGTTCCTCCTGCTTTTCCCTGCCTTTAGTGTGTCTGTGAGATGGCAAAGCCAAAGGAAGACCCTTTGCTGTGCCAGCTTCTCAATTTTAGGAGAGCAAGGGGATGGAGGTGGCCCCAGCTGGTGGCAGCACCCAGCCCTGGGTGGGTTTTGCAGGCCTGGGAGTGGGTCACCCCTCTCCTTCCTCTGCAACCTCTTTGTGTTTGGACCTTCCAAAAATAAGCAGCAGGACCTGGCACATGTTGCTTTGCCTCTAAATTTCCCATTTCCACCCTGTTTTGCTTGGTGGGTGGGTGACAAAGACCACCCATCTTTGCTCCATGCAAACCTTGGCTCCTATTCCCAAGAGTTATCCAACCTCTACTGAGAGCCACCAGCATGGAGCCTGTGCCGGGAGCAAACCCATCAACTAAAAACCAGAACAAATTTTTATTTTTTTTTCCCTACCACCCTTTTCATGGTTATAACAGTTTCTGGGCTTGGAGCTTTCCAGGAGGCTCCAGCAGCTCCCAAAGTGACGTGGGGTTTCCACCACTGAAATATTTGTCTGATTAACTGGTGTCACGGCTGCGCTCAAGGCGGCGGGGATGTGTGTGGCGTGCGTGTATGTATGTATATATATGTGTATGTAATTAATATATATGTATATATGTATATACGTGTGTGTGCAAAGCACGCACGCGTGCACAGCTTCAATGCAAACTGCACCTCATGGGGAGGAGGGAGTGCTGGGGGTGCAGGATTTGTCCCTGTGCTCCCGGCTCCTTCCTTCACCCCAGCTATGGCAGTGAGGGCCAGATCTTGCCCCCTGGGATCTGCCAGGGCTAGGGGAAGGAGCCCTTTGCCGCCTGCCCCTTTCCCTGGCTGGAGCCGAAACGGAGCCCGAGGGGGCAGCGAAGCCCCAGGAAGGGCGGCGAGGCTGCGCTGCTTTGCCCCACGTACCTGTGCCTGCAGCTCCACAGCCGCACCCACGTTCCAGCTCCATAGAGACGTCTCAGTCTGGAGCACGCATAGTTTTGGGCTTTGGTTTTTTATAACTTTTTATTATTTTGCTAAAAAAAAATACTCACCCTAGGAGACGCCCGCGCAATGCCCAGATTTAACCCCCCACACCTTGCAGACAGCTCCATCGCTGCATTTCCAAAGACCTCAAGGGTACCAGTGACTCTACGTGCGTCAACCACCCTTTTCTGGGTCCCCCTGGTCTAAGTCATAAATGTACAGCCGACAATCAAACCCGACAGAAATGCTGACTTTAGAAAAAATACGTATCCATTGCAGTTTGATAGAACTTTTTAAAATCACGTGCTTATCTCTCACTAACGCTCACCACCATGTTGCCAGGATAAATCACCGCCCATCGGTTCTTCTGTAAATAAACACGAGACATTCTTGTATAAATTAAAATGAAAAAAAATGAAAAAAAAATCCATTGATATATGTCCAAAAATATCCCTTTCCAGAAGATTTAAATAATTCAAAGAAAAAGGAAAACCTAACAAGTGAGCCCCACTTTACTTTTTCTTTGGAGCTGGTTTAAATTCCCAATAGGAGAATGAAAAATCTTTAACAGTAGAAGAAAACTACGAGTGTTTTACCTTTCAATGAATATGGGAGGGAAAAAATGCATGTAAATATTTTTAATAGGAAACATATCTTAAACAGAACTTCTTTTTGTATGTACATAACTCTTCTAGAGTTTAGTACTTAAATTGCTTCATAGTGTCTGTTTAAAAACAAAAATAAAATAAAATGTTTGTTAATTGTTTTTGTTCTTACTCAATGGCCAAAACTTTAAAAATAATAAAAAAGACTATAAAAAATAATCTTTGCCAACGGATCTAGCACTGTAATGGTACTGTCTATTTTTTTTAATTATTTCTGTGCTGTGCCCATTTATAAAAGGAAAAAAAAAAAAAAACAAAAAAAAAAAAACAAAGAACAAAAAATAAAGTCATTTAAACATTATCTGCCCAGGGCTTCGCCTGCTTTCTTGCTGCCGCCCGCCTGCCTCGGCTTTTTGTCGTGCCGAGGGGCTGCGGGTGAAGGGAGATGTCACTCGCTCTCGGTGTGATGCTGTCAGGCGAGGGCTGGTGGATAATTAATTAAAGGTCTCCATGGCAACGCTGCGGGGCTGCTGACGAGCCAGCAGCAGCAGGAAGCCAGCCCAGCAGTGCCCATTGATCCCGGACCGGGGTGCAGGGGGGCTGTGAGCACTGCGGGTGTCCCCAGCTCTGCCGAGAGACGGGCCATCATGTCCCCAAGGGCCACCACTGTCACCAGCGAGTGGCTGAGCACTGGGAGCTGCTGGGGGTGAGCCCACAGCAAAAGGGTTTCCCATCCTTGGGGTGTCCTGCTGGGGTCTTCCCACTGTCCCAGGTCCTTGGGGGTGCCTGGCTTGGAGCCCCCTGCTATGCCCAGCTCTCCTGCTCTGGCCACGCGCCTCTCCATGAGCAGGAGGTGGAAGGAAGCATCCTCGCCTGCTGGCCTCAGGTCCCACTCTCCTTTCCAAAGCAATTCCTGGAAGCGAACATGGTGAGAGGTTTGGCAGCAATGTGCTGGCCTCCATAAGGAGTCTTGGCTGTGTTTAACCAGCTCTCTTGCGTTGCAGAGGACAGACCTCCATGGGTGCAGCAGCGAAGCTGAGAGCCAGGGCAATGCTACTGCCGGTGCGGGCTGGGTAGCCTGGCAGGTCCCCATCGCCCCCAGCCCCTGTGCACTCCTCGGAGCTACTTTTGGTGTCTCATTGCCTCCAGAAGCATCTCACATTCAGCAGGGCCACCCAATCGGGCTGTCAAACCATCCCCAGACCCAGCAGCAGTGACTTAAGCCAGCTGCTGTTACAAGCTATGGGAATAACTGCTCACAGGGAGGTGTCGGTATTCGGGCTGGAGGCTTGGAACAGGCTCTAATTATACCCCCATTCCTTGTGTGTTTTTTTTTTCTCCCCAACAGCTGTATGGAAATGTTCCCTTCCCGCAGCACCCTTGCAGCCCCCCAGGATTTGGGAGGATGACCCCAAAGAGCCCCAGTGGTGTGTTTTTCTTTTTTATTTTCTTTTTATTTTCTTTTTTTCTTTTTTTTTTTTTTTTTTTTAGCAAAATGGGCTCCCTGTGAGTGACCCATCATAAATCTCCAGGATGAGTTGAGCATCCAAGAATAATAACCTATCCAGGGCTTCACTTTGCAAATTGATAGGTGGAGGGCACTAACCCCTTCCTGGTTCACAGGCTTTTGGGCAACCACACGAGACCAGAACCGATGCTCAGCTGAGTGCCCAGTGCTGAATGCCTTGTGGGACACCACTGGGAAAGGTCCTCAGGTACCAGCCCAGAACAGGAAAGAACATGGAGATTGTCACCACTGCCTGGGCAACCTGTCCCCAAAGTCTTCAGTAACTGGGATGATCACTGAGTCCATGCTTTAAAAAGCTGTGTTGCCAAAGATGCCTGTTTTAGGGGTAAAACACCCTGATCATGAGGACCCAGCTCAGCGTGAGCTTGGGGAGGGGAGACCTGGCTGATATGCAGCTCCTGGAACCCGAGATAGGAATAAATAACCCTAAAGCAATAATGACAAGCTCATTAGCTGAAATACAGCAATTCCTTCCAGTCTGTTTTAAGAGAGTTCTGAAAGCACTGAAATGATTTGTTTGGTACTAACGTGCTCCAGATGGAGTGGGAAGAGGCTCTCAGCCTTCAAAGGAAAGAATTAAATAGCAGCAAGCCAAAGGGTTAATGCTTGGCTTTTCAGGCACTTTGATTATGTGGGCTCTCACAATTTGCTTGCCCAATGTCTGGGAAAAGGAATTGGAGGACATGGGACGATTTGTCTTGAGGATGAGAGCGATGAGCAGTTTGGAGAGGATGGGAGGGATGCAGCTCCCATGTCTGTTCCTGTGCTTGGGGGAGGACGATGAAGCAGAAGGGCAACAAGGTCAAACCTGGCACCGAGGTCTGCATGGGGCAAGGCTCAGCCCCAAGGGCTCACCGAGTCACAGAGAAGCACAGATACAGGCAAGGCACTAAATCAGGACCTGAGGCATGAGCGAGCCACCAAAGTGAGATGCTTTCGAACCACCTGAAGCCAGTAAAACATATTAAAAGCCTGGCTGAGCCAGCTGGAAGCGTTTGTTCCCTTTGAAGACCTGTGGAGGCACTTCGAGAAGGTGGGAAGAGATGAACCAGGGTGCTTTGAGCCTCCCAATTTGCTTTAATAACTAGAAAAATATTGGATGAAGTAATCACACTGCTTGGAAGCGCCCTGAAGAAAACAAGGACATCGGTCTTGACAGACTTGTCAAGAACTGAGGCATCAAATCAATCAAATGTCCTTTGGTGAACGGGAGCCCTGCTCTGCGCAGGGACAAGGACCTGTCTGTGTCAAACACGGTCACGCCAAAGAGGTTTTGTCTCATGGGGACCTTTGTCCACATGCAGCTCTTGTAGGATGGGTGAAAAACCTGTTGGTGAGGTACCCAGGGAGTGGTTATCAGCAGCTCCCTGTCAAAACAGATGTATGGATTGAGTGGGCATCCAGACAGGGGCTCTCCTGGGGGCAAATGCATTCAATATTTTCATTAACGGTTGAATGATGACATAACAAGGATGATTATTGAATTTGCAGACGATACCTCGCTGGAAGGGACAGCGAGTATGTAGGAGGACAGGGCTGGAATGCCAAATGATCCTAATAAATAGGAGAGATCAAATGGAAAATATCACCTCCATGATCAATCAAGAGGTCGGTACCACCAGAGTATAATTCGCTTTGGTCTATCCAAGAATCCAATGAAGAAACCTTGAGGAGGTGATTTGTCCTGCCTGTCCCTTTGCAGAACACAGCAGGGTTTAAGAGATTTACTTCAAAGCAGCCTAATGTAGACTAAAAATTGGGACATAACGTTTACTGAGATGCAAACGAAGGCACTGTGCCTCTCTGTGTTGCAGACCAGCACAGTGTGGCTCTGTGTGCCATGTCCATCCCCAAGCTTCATCCCAGGCCAAGTCAGCACCTGTGGATGAGTGGAGTCCTCGGAGAGCCACCAGCCAGGATGTGTCCCTGCTGTCATCACCCATAGTCCCAGGAGGTGGCTGCTGCAGGCACGGGGCTGCTCTCCAGCTCAGGGAGAACCCATCTGGCATCCACCACCCACAGCCACCCCGCTGGTGGCTTTTGCTTTCTGACGTGCAGAAAGGTCCAGGGCTCCCTCACCATGGCATCAGGCCACCAGCCCATCCCATTTCCTAACACAGGTGTTCCAGCACTATCGCAGTGTAGAAGAGCCACATTTTATGGCCACAAAAGATGCACTGGTATAACTGGGACAGCCCACCTGCAGGAACTCCCTTGCTGGATGTGGCTTTTTGTTGCCCATGGTGCTGTGCATCTCTGCTAAGGCAGCATTTCAAAGGTGTAAAGGAGTCAGGTGCCAGATTCCAGGGACATTGGTACCAAAGGATGTTGTGTATGGATGTCCCAGCACCACCCAAATCCTGGGCAGGTTCCCAGGGTGCCCAAATGCTCCAGGGTACCTGGGTGCAGTGCCAGAGGCACTTCTGCTGGATGAGGGCCATTGGGACATGCTGGGAGGAGCGCGAGGCAGGGTGCAATACCCACCTCTGTCTGGGATTTGCAGCTGGAAACTGCCCCTGGGAGGCAGGCAGCGCTGCCAGGTCAGCCCCTTCTCAGCAAAGAAAGGAGGAGAGGAGAAGCCTCCTCCATGCCCACGGGAGGAGCAAGCCCCAACATCAGGAGGCTCCTCCAAGGTGTGCTGGCTTCGGTGAATCCCGTTCCCTTCCTTCTTTGCAGAGGGAGTGGGGGATCTGGGCTGGGGCCATGAATTTCCCCAGAATGTTCAGGTATTGAGGAATGAAGGCAGGGATGGGCTATTGTGCCTCAGCCCAGCGAGGACCCAGCCACCCCTTGCTCCCACCCCGCTGCACAAACACAGAGGGTCCTCCCCTGCAGCCTTCTCCCCAACCTCCCTGTAAATAAAATAACCCCACATCCTCGTTCCCATCGTTCCCTATTTCCTCCAAGGTCCCTCCCACAAAGCTCACCTCCTGGGCTCAGCAAATCCCACTCAGCCACGCATCCTCCCTGGTTTTCTCTTTTTGTAGCTCCTGCACACTTTCCCCTGCTTTCCAAGGACAGGAAGTTCTTTTTAAAAGATGCAAAATAAAACCCCAGCAGAGAATGGCCGGATAAAACTCCTTGTCCTGGTCTGAGAGATGGGACTGCCTGATGGGAGCGATGGCTATCTGGGCACGGCGGACACTGGCGGCTCCAGAACGCCGCCTCGGAGTATTTTTGGTCTATTGTACGGGACTCAAGGTAAAGAGCAGCCTATTCCTGCTATGCATGACGACATTTCCTGAGCATCAGCAGATATTAATAGTTGCTAACACAGCGACCTAATAAACCTTTCCTATTATTTACCTGCTTTGGGCCAATCGCCATCTGTAAAGGCACCTTTGGGATTTGCTCCCATGTCCCTCACCTGCTCAGACGTATTTCCTACCCTCTGCAAACCAGCCGCTGTTTTTCCCAGGGCTGCAGCCACCCCCGTGATGGGTGGACAGGACAGTTTGCCCTGTGTCCTACATGGAAGAGGACAGAGAAGTCCATGGGGAGATATTTCCTCCCATAGAAAGGTGCAGAGAAGGAGCATTTTGCCCAGGACTGCTGGAGCCGAGACATTTGGTGCTTTGATTTGCACTCAATGAGAAATTCTGCTGTGTGACAATCTGTGCTCAGTCTAATGAGGAACAGAGCCAATTAAAAATAATAGGGATCCTGCGCTACTGCCTGTAACAAAATAATAACAATAATAAAAAAGGTTAAATCAATTGAAGTGTTTCATTTAGATAAAGTCCAAACATCCCAATCTGATTCTGTATTTATTTTATTTTATTTTATTTTATTTTATTTTATTTTATTTTATTTTATTTTATTTTATTTTATTTTATTTTATTTTATTTTATTTTATTTTATTTTATTTTATTTATTTATATTTTTTTGCAATCCTTTCTTATCCACACTAAACCATCGGGAATGCCGAGCTGGAACAGCTGGTTCTGATGAGACCCAGACCAAATTTCCTCCCTGCCATTGGTTTCCAGAGGAAAACTCGAACAGCCCCACTCCTCTCTCCACAGAGGACATTTCCTGATGTGACCATGGGATTTCTCCCTGGACTCAGCCCGCTGACTTGCAGTAAGCCTGTTCATCTTCCACAGCTTGAATTTTGGGAAGGGATTGTGCCAGAGGCAGAGTGGGACTCTTACAGCACAGGCTGGGGAGCTCTCCTGCAGGCCTGGTACAAGTAAGCTTACCTGGCAAGGGGAGGAGCTGGGCAGTTCTGCTTGCATCCTACCACAGAAACCACCTGAAATTTCCAAAGGCTTGGAGAAGTTCTTAGTGGAGTCTCAAATCGTCTCCCACCCAGCTTTGTGTTTTGTGCCTTTCACTGACCTTTCACGACTGCTCTATTGGAACATAACGAAGCTTTGTGAAATATGTGCTTTTTTCTGTGTTTGTTTGTTTTGCTCTCCTTTATTCCCTCCCCTGCATCTTCTACAAACATCTCTGGCTCTGTTATCTATTTCTGGATGCAAGGGATTAACACCTCTATTTGCATTTTACCTTAATTTGGCCTGAGTTAAAAGTGATTTCAAGGTAATTGGATAATGAGGAGGCTTTCATCGGCCAAGCCTGTAGCAAGCCCCTGCACGTAGGTCATGGGAAAGGCTCAGACAAGCACCCTGGCACCCATGGGTGCTCTCCAGACAGCTGCAGGGCAGTGCTGTGCCCCGGAGGGGCTGCTGTGGGTGGGGAAGATGAGGGTCCATGGGAATTCAGGGAGATTACTGGTATAAATCCCAGGCAGCATGCCTAAACCAAGAGGGTTTCATGGAGCTAGGGCAGATTTTTTGCTGGAGATGTTTCTTTAGCTTCCTTTTAGCTTCTTGTTGGGGACACTGAGGCACAGGCACAGATTTCTTGCTCTCTCTAACTCCCAAATTTCTTTAATAGCATCAGCTAGGTATAGAAATGGTTTCTTGTGCTGGTCTCTGAAGTGCAGCTGAAAGTTTCTTTGTGTCTGTGAGCAGCTAGGAGTTAATTCCTGCTCAGGAAGACAGGGTCTTATGCCCAGCCTGGGGCTCGGATTTCAGCCTGAATCCCTGTTATTGCACCCCAGGGTTTTTCCAGTCCAGAACAGCTCGAGGCAATGAGTTCAGCAGCTAAAATCTGTGGAAAAGCTCTAAAAGCAGGCAGGTTTGGGGGCACTTCACGGCAGTGTGTTTTGCATGAAGAGTGGTGTCCTGAGAAGGTTTGGTGTTAAATGGCCTCCGTGGGCTGACACGAGGAGTTGGGATGGTTTAGGCAGAGAGGACTGCACATCGATGTGTGTGCACAGCCTGGGGAACAGCAATAGCCACAGCCTGTGCGCTGTGTCCTGCTGCACCAAGAAGGCTTTGGGCCACAGCCTTCCCATCTCACCTGCCTTTCTGTCTCTGCTCTGATAAGGCACCATGCCCACCCTCCCAGTGCTCCCCACCCTGCTGCCACCTCTCCTGTAAGTACGGGGCATGTGCATGGCTTGGGCAGGACATTTAATACACGTGGGAGTCAGGAGCTGCATTTTTTTGCTCACCCTGGGGCATGGCATCAGGCACAAGAAGTCAGTCCCTCCTTGTGGCAGGCTCTCCCTGTCTGCACCTGCAGTCCCACCAGCTGGAGCCAGGCCTGGTGCCAAGCAGAACACCAGCACTTAATAATTCTCATAAATTAATAAGAGCCTAATTAATAAATTTTCATTATTTCTGCCTCCTTGAGATCTCCTGGAGGTGCTGAATTAGCCATTATGGGCTTGAATGAACACAAAATTTTAGGAGGCTGAGTGTGCAGTGGCCTCCCTATGGGTGGGGAGAGGGGGATGTCTGGTGCTGACTCTGCCCTAGAAAGCAGAAATTATCTCCTCGTGTGTACATCCACACCAACAGGCAATGCAGCAACCTAAAAATTAGCTGCTGGTTTGGTTTTGGTGGGGGAAGAAGGGAAAACCTTCTCTTTCCAGGCGGGGGTATTCCCTTTATTTATTTTTTGGGGGTGACCCATGGTATAATATACCTAGTCAGGGATGGGTTGTCCCCTTGAACAGCCATCGGAGAGGCAGATTATGCCACCCTAAACTCCACAGGGAGATTTTTCTGCCCTTGGTGGGTGTTAGCATCGCCTCCTGCCCCAAGACCCTGAAAGCAGCTTAGGCAAAACACCTGAGCCAACGAGACCTGAGCCAAAATCTGTTCTCTGCATGCAATTTTTAATCACCTGCATCGCTGCAAAGAAGAGGAGCCAAGAAAGGTTGTTGGGATGCCTGGGGAACTTGGACCGTTGTGCTTTTTTTTTTTTCTGAGACTGCAGAAACCTGTGTTTAGTCCTGTGAACAGAGGCTGAACAAGAGGAATGCTGCTTTTCCTAATGGCATCCAAAATGTTGACACTAGGGAGGGACAAGAGCTATTTAAGCTCAAAGGCAATAATTAGGAAATAAGCATGTATAAACTAGCATAAAAAAACCTTAAACTAGAAGATACAAGTTTCCTAAAAAAAAATAAAATACAATCAGTGAGGGCTGGAGCAGGCTCTGATGGGGAGCTGGGAGGCTGAAATCAGGGGCAGGTCATAGGGAAGTCCTGAGGAGGGCCCCGGTGCTGTGCTGCTTCCTCCCCAATGGGAGGATTTAGCTTTGATAATCCTGAAATATCCCAAATCACAGCACCACCTCGGAAGAAGTGTGGTGTGGTAATCAAGTTGCATTTCAAAATGGTTTGTCATCTTAAAATGGGAAGCCAATCTTGTGTCATCAGCGCAGATGACATACTGCGCCATTTCAACCAGCTTTAAGAAATGACTGCAATATTCCCATTAAGCAAGGCAGTGAAGTAGATCATTCCCTTAAAAAGTGTTGGTTTTAATGAATGTTAATTGTGTGATGAAAATGAAACCTGATTTTTGATGTCTGTCGTGAAGAAGACAAGGCATCATGAGCTTAAATTGCAGCAAGAGGGATCCAGGTTACTCACGAATAGTTCCATCCTAGAAGAAGGGAGAGAGGAGCAGAGACTGCGCTGTCTAAGGGCCTTGTGGGATGGCCACCAGTTATCCCTTCAGGGACTGTTAATGATTCTTTCTGGTTTAAATTTCCATATTTCTACAACATTTGTGTAGGAAAGTAACTCTTATGCACCTCCATCAAAGCTGTGTCCTTTCCTAAAATGAGGGGGAAATGGAGGTTGCAATGAAACAGCTGCTCCCCAGCCGCTTTACCTTTAAAACACCTCAAATTTCACCTTGTTTTGTTAATTCTGGGCAAGGTGAAGGCACAGTAGGGCAGGGCCCTCACCTTCACAGCCCAAGGACATTATTCCCAATAAATCAGCTCCTGCAGTGGGTGCTGAGGGTGGTGGGCAGACAAGCAAGAAGCCATTTGACTTTTATTATTTAACAGGTTAAAAATAAAGCCAGGGGTTACATGAACACCACCTCGCTTCTTTAAAAGCAGTGGACGTTACCTTGCCTCCATCAGCCTGCAAGAAGATGAGCAGATGGAAAGGCAAAAAGGGAGAGGAAAGCTTTTAGCATCCTTCATGATGTCTCACCAGGCACTCAGCAGTGACAATTACTGAGCAGGTAATGAAGACAGAACAGAAGCCCTGATTTGCTGCTTGTGGAGAACAAAAGAAATCCCCTCCTACCCCTTTATTTATTTTTTTTCTTCCCATAGATCAGGGCAAACAAACAGCTTCTTTAATAATGAAATCTGCCTTGATGTGCCCAAGATAGGATGTCTCCTGCTGGGACGAGGTGGTCAGCTGATGGCAGGCAGTTTTTCTTTATCACCAGCCCCACACAGCAAAGACTCTCTCCCCTGACAAATGTTCTGGAGGCTGCCAGATCAAATACTTTGCAAAGAGATTTAGTGTGTGAATGAAAAATGTTGAAGGTTTCTCCCTCCTTGTTGCCGTAGCTTTGAGCATCTCAGAGCCCCCAGACTGTTCTGGGATGTGGCTCTGTCCTTCTTCGGGGAGCTGGGGGGAGGACAGAGCAGAAACAAATCCCCGTAGCTGCAGTTGTTTCAACAAAAGAGAAAAAAACTCTCCATTCCCCCTACATCAGAGGAAGCATTAAAGGAGCAGCAAAAGCAAAGCCTGGGCTTTCATGCCTGGCTCTGGTAAGATCCTGTTCCTCAAGGCCTTTTCAGACGTCTCTGGAAGGCTCAGACTTTTTTCCTTACTGGAGCCCTGGATCTTTCACTTAGAGGAGAAGTTTGGAACGAAAATTCGGCTGGAAGGATTAATTGCAGCTGGCAGAGGGGAGTGCAGGGGAGGTGAGCCGCTGAGGTTTCAAGCTGGCCAGAGACGAGGTAATTTAGTGGGAGGTGATGCATACAAGTTTCTGGCTGGCAGAGAAGAGGGTAATTTAGTGAGAGTTGATCCCTTGAGGTTTTTGCTGGACAGAGAAGAGAATAACTGCAAGGAGGAGACTCATGGGCGGGTTGCTCTAGTTTCAAGCTTCATAGTAAGTTCCCTTTATAACTTAGGGACTTTATAACTCAACGTCTTCCCCTGCTGACTCTTTCATTTGCTATTTCAGATGCCTGATTAAAGAGCAGCTCTTTGAGGATGCTGAATGGCTCAGGGGCCCAGGAAGGAGGAACAGAGGCTTTCTGTACCCCACGGTACCCCTTGGGCAGGGTGTCAGAAGGGGCTTCCAGCTCATGGTCCTCCTCCCTGGGGCTCTACTGCTGTTCTGTAAAAAAGCACCAGTGCAACCAGTCTCAGCAAAGGGGCTGGGCTGCCTTGTCTGCTGCTCATGGAAAAGGTGGTCCCTGGGCACCTCTCTGGGCCTGATGTTTCGTTCTGCTCCACTGAAGTGAGAATTCCAGCGTTGCAACACAGCTCGGAGCACTTGAGCTGTGTTTTCCAACAGCAGGAGGACAGGAAAAGACCTCTGATTTCCTAGAGATGTTGTAGATCGACTCTCTGCTCTAACCACAGAAGGGAAGATTTCTCTGTAGGTGGCACTTCCATTGTCCTTTCCTCCTGTGGGAGTAGTCAGGAGTCTAAGGAAAGCTAAGTCTTTATGGCAGCCTCTCCCTCAGAATTTTCTTCTGACCTACTTTTCACAACACCTGTAGAAAAATGATATGCCTGAGACTTCTTACCCCTTCTCAGATGGTGCTGAAGTCAGCCAGCAGGTTTGCAAATTGCTCAGGACAGGCAGATGCAATAGGAGCAGCTCGTGTGACCATGCACCCAGTACCCAGCAGGGAGGAGGCTCAATGGATGCCCTGCTCACCCAGCTCTCCTGTCCCAGACTCAGTTCCAGACATACATGGACAGTGCTTTAGCAGAGATCAATTCCTGTAGCCCCAGCCCCAAATCATGTTTAATTCATCTTCCTGCTTGCAGGACACTCAAACCAACCTTTGTTTCCCTCCTCTCACAGGGCAGCACCATGGCTGAGATGCCCCTGAGCCCAGCTTTTTGGGGGGTGAGATGTCTGGGCTGCAGGGCAGGGCCAAGGGGGGTACTCCAGGCCCTGTGAGCAGAGTCAGTGCTGTCACGAAGTGCATCAGCAGGATGAAGCCTCACAGCCTCACTAAGGCTAAGATCCCCCCAAGCTTTGGTTATTTACATATTAGATATTGGTTTTATGAAGCTATCCCATTCCCCTTTGCTTAGGAGAGGGGCATTTCAGGAGTGTGTCTGAAACAGAGGAACTCAGCGGTCCTCTGGCATTGCTTCTTCTTGGGGAGCAGCTCTTCACGCAGCGCCTAGTGTAAGAGGCCCCAATCCCTTGAGAGGTTTCTAGATACTGCCGTAGTATGGCTAATATTCATATTAGATGTGTGTTTTCCCAAGTATCAATATCCATCAAACGTCATTTCAGAACACCCCACCAAAGCCTAATTTTGCAACAATTTTCCTACTTTAGTAGCGAGCTCCTGTCTATTTATATACATCTCCTCCACACCTAATAACCACAAGAATAACTAATAGGAAGTGCTTGAAGCATGTCTTAATTAGTCTGACATTAGCAAGCTCCAATGTCTTTAGTTAATTGATAGATTTTAGCACGATTGAATCTCAGAAAATGAGTGAGTGTTTCATCTGCCTTCATCAGAGGCTGAACAAACTGTGTTCACATATCTCTTGGGGCAAGGGTATTTGACACAAGAGCAATTGATTGAGCGGAGAGAAACCACCTCTAAGAGCAGCTGGAGGAGTGTCCTGAACTGCCCTTCATCTGGCCTGCTTTAGGTGAAACTGAATGCAAAGACACTATTAGTGCTTAGCTAATGGCTGGAGGCTTCCTAGAGTAGAGCCATTGTTTGCCTTCTGTGGTTGTACTCTTTGGAGACAAAGTGAATACCCAAGAGAGGGGACTGGCTCACAGGTGTCACCCAGCAGGCTTGAACTGCTGCTCCATGTCCCTCCCTCCATCCCATTTTTAAAGCCAGGGGTGAAGGTGGGACAAGAGATGGTGTAGGGAGGGCCCATGGAGCAGGGATGGCAATTGTTGGTACCGGTGGGGATGGAAAGGGAGATGTGGGCTTCTGAGCAGATCCTGTGCTGGTCCCTCTCTGGGGTCTCATCATCCCTGCTTGGCAGCACCCAACCTGACAGCTATATGAACCTTGCTGGTCTTGGTTTGGATCTGCCCACTACTACTAGTCATTTCATCAATGACTGGGCTTGGTTTTCTAGCACCCTACAAGCATCAAATGCTCAGTGGGGATGGGCTCACCATGCTCCAGAGCTCCCAGAGCTTGACCAAGTCGTTGCTGGAAGGGATGTGCATGGTAGGAGAACATCTCCATTCCACCAAAGGCTGAAGGGAGAAGTGCTGCTCTTGCAGGCACGTCCTGCAGAGCCCCTTGCATGTGGCCATTGTGCTACTCCTGTCTGCTGGGGATGGCTCTGTGTAGGCAGAAGGATGATGCAGAGTAAACAGAACCAAATATCTCTTTTTATCCTGAAGGATCATGGCAGGAGCTTGTCCAACCTTTATGAAAAAAGCATTTTCCTGGCAGGTGTAATCCAGTGATGTGCCTTCCTTCCTGCAGCTCCAAGGAGCCGGCAGCAAAGAGAGACCCTATGGTCTGAGGCAACCCTCAAAGATTTGTTGTGCATTTGCAAAGTAGTTGCTGTACTGCCGAGCTCATTTAACTGGAAAAAAAAAAAAAAAAGGCTCGCAAAGAACATCTCAGGCCTATTTGCTCTGGATTTATAATGACGTCTCAGCAAGTTAACCTGGCTTTTGAAAAAATTTCCCCTATGCTGGAGTCTGCAGAGTAAGGGAAGGGGAGATGCTGAAAACATTTAAAGGAAACCCTACGGGAATGACTCCAGATTTAAGCCCTCATAAATATGTCTGCTTTTCCAAAACATGCAGAGCCCGATCATTGTGACAGCACACAGGAGGTGAGGGGAATCAGCCAAGTGGAATTGTCTTAATGGCCACTAGAAAAGCCACTGCTGTGTAGATGTTGTAAAATACATTAACAAGCCGGACGCTGCTGTTTTGACAAGCCGCATGTGTAAAAGTCAGAAGAATTCCTTACAGAGCCTTGTTCACAACACTGAAGGTGTCTGAGGGTGCTTTGAGACTTAATCCCTGTTACATCAAGGTAACAGTGGGATGTGCACCCAGCCCGTGTGCTGGGGGTCCATATTAGGGACCCTTCTTGCCATAATTATTCCTTGATGCTCCATCAGACCTCACTTGTGCAGTCTAACATCAATGATACCATTTCCATGATGTCTCAATATTTACTTGATTTAATAATAGGTAGAAAAAGTTTCTTGCCCTAGATTGAGGTACCCAGATTATTAGAGCAACTCCCCAGTCAAAGAGAGGAACATTTCCACTGGCTAAAACAAGTTGTCCCTGAAGTAGCTGGAACCGGGATTCTCAATTTTCTTTTCTTTTCCTTTCCTCCTGTGATGAGAGAAATGCAATTTCTGATCAAAACTTCTCCTGAGACTGGGCACAGTTCTAAAATCAGTTTCCAATGTGGATTTACTGGTGCTTGACACCTCAGATAAATTCATCCTGCAGCTGTCCAGTGAGACATTAACAGGTTCTCTTCTCCCAGCCATCTATTTTCATGCAGTTTGTAGCACTGTAACATATTTGAAACTTCTCCCACTTTATCAAAATCTCTGGAAATTAATTGACAGCTTCAAAACTACTAGGAGGAACAGAAAACCAATTGGATTTTCCTAACTGAATGGGCCAAAACAATAGGAAAGTCTACCAAACCCTTTCAGTCGACATTGAATTATTTGCAACCCAGCCTCCATTCAGCCAACGAGGGAATCTAATGGAAGTATCACTCCGGTGTACACCAGGGACTGCAGCATTTGCTTTTGCCCATGGCAGACGGTGACTGGAGCTAAAAGGAGAAGCTTCAGGGTGGAAAGTCCTGTGGCCAGATGTCCCTGTGTGGTCTGCTGGGGGTTGGAAGACCTCCACAACAGCCCTCAATGCTGGCAGAGGGATTTAGAGCTCCTTATCCCTGCTCACTTACTGCCAAACTTGGGTTATAGTTGAGATGTTCATCCACGATATCCCCTGGATCAGTTTCTAATGGTGAACGTGGGGCTTCTCATAGATCTTCCCCCGGCAGAGCACCCCACACTGTGGCCTTTGACTGTGCTGGGGAGGATCCCCTACCCTGCTCCATGCCTCCCAGGGGCTGGGAAGGAAAGCCTGAATCAGGCATCTCAATGTTGTGCACAGCACCCATGTCCCCATGGGTCCCCAGCACATCCCAGAGGTGACCTCGCAGCATGGAGTCAGCATGGAAGTAGGTTTCCAGCCCTTTGTGGTTGCCAATCCCTCTGTTGTGCCCTGTTTATTGGGATCAATGGCAAAAGGATGGTTATCCCTGTGGGCTTGGATGCTCTGCAAGGATCACAGCTTTCTCCAGATACTGCCCATGGCTGCAGCTGGGAGCCTCCCGGGGACCAGCAGAGCAGCGTGTGGAGCTCTGTGCCCTGTCCACCCCAAGAGGCTGCGTCCCCTGCTCGATCCTCCAGCCTTTCTCTGGCTTCACCCCAGTGCTGTGGCTACAACAAGAAGAAAAAACACATTTCTAACAGCTCTTCCTGCACCCTTAGGGCTTTCATGAGCAAGGCTTTGATCGGCACCGCTCACAAGTGGGCTCTGTGCCAGGCTGATGAGAAGCGAGGAGATTGTAATGAGATTCCTTTTGTAATTCTTGTCAAGGCACAGAACCAGCGAGCCTCGGTAAATCAGTGGAGCCTTTCGTGTTCCCTGTCTTGATGGAAACATCAGTAGAGAGACACTTGGTGCTAAATTGTCTGCTTGTTGGCAGGTATCCAGTCCTGAGAGCTCGACAAGGGTGGAGAGAAATAGGGGAGGGTAGCGCCTGGGATGAGGCTCTTCCTTCAGCCTTGGGGGCTGGACCCAGCAGTAGTCTGATGGGGCATGTCCCTGAAGAAGGAAAAAGCCCTGTAAGGCATCTCATACCTGTGGGGCTCTTCGAGCTGACAGCCTCAGAAGCAGAGGTCCAGCAGCTGAACCCAGGCAGGGGTGCAAGGAAAGAGCAGTGTCCTCTGCCTTGGTGGTCTCAAAGCTGTTCTCCACCTCCTTTTCTTGTCCTAGGGCATCACAGTCGCAGCCAAGAGCAGAGGTCTCTAACAGCAGCATCATGTTCTCTTGGAGTATGCATATATTAAGAAAAAAGTCAAAGAGGAGAGATGGAGGCTGGGGTTTAGGGAGAAGACAGGCCCTCAGGACCCTGAAAGTGGTTCCTGAGGCTGCTGCCTTTCCATGAGGGTGCTGCAGGTCCACATCTTCATCCCAGCCTTGCTTTGAGTCCCCTTGGAAGGAGGATGGGGCCTCTGGGCACCCATGGAGCCCAAACCCCCACATCCCAGTATGGTGGAGCTGACCTCAGAGCTGGGGCAATGGTTTGGATATCAGCAGGCTTTCTTGGGGATCTTATCTCCCTTCCGTCCTCTCACCTGCACCAGTCTTGCTCACTGCATTATTTAGGTCTCCTTGCTAAGATTTAGAGTACCTCCTCGTTAGCCTAGTGAAAAATGTACCTGGTTAGTGCCATCTATTCTGCCTGGATCCATTTCAGGTACGCCTAGCGGTGATGGATGCAGAGAACAGGAGAGCTTTTCTCCTCCCTCTCTCCAGCCCCAGCCTTGGCTGTTGCCTGCCCGAGGATGCCATTGCATAGGCTTTATTTATTTACCTTTGAGAGGCCATGCATCTTCTCCTGCTGAAATCCCGCCAGCTTTATGAGCCATCCAGCCCCTCCATGCTCGGCTGACTGAGTGGGTCGAGCCGAGGTGCCGAAATCTCTTGAAATGGAAAGGGAGGAGGTGGGTGGACACAGCAGGAGGGCGGAGGCGAAGCTGCCTTTACCTGAGCTGACACCGCCGAGCCAAGATGACTCAATTTGCCCAATTCACTGGCCCACTTAGTAGCCCAGTCCCTCCACCCCCCCTCCTGCAATCTGTAATCTGGGGGTAATTAGCTCTGTCTTCTCTCTTGCGGCTGCATGGTGTCTGTTTCTGCTCAGCTCTGATCTGCCATTTGACAGTTCCCAGTTTGGTGGAAAATGTTGCAATTAAATGCCCCTTTAGGTCAAACTGTGTTTCAGGGTGGAAAAAATGGAATAGCTCTAACTGGAGCGATGGAGGTGCGTGGGGGGCTCTTTGCACCCTCGCAGGGTCCTTCTGGTGTCCCTTCAAGGAACCCCTGGTTTCTGAGTTGGTTCAAGTCTCTCAGCCAGGTGATGCCTTTCGAGATGTGGTGGCAGGAATTCTGGAGAGGGAATGCAAACTGCTTGGAAATCTGCTCCATTCCAGGCTCTGCCCCAGGTGTGACCTTTCCAGAATATTTCAGTATGGCCCTATTTCAGCCTGATGCCCCATGCACTTCTTGGGCTTGTTCCTCTTGTCCTAAGCTGTCACCTACCCTACCTCGTATCAAATTCCCTTTGCAAAAAGTGTTTGCAAAAGAGAGTTGGCATCAGGACAGCCCCATGGTGCCCCTGATGGGAAGCAGGAGTCAGTTAGGATTTGGGGGACATGCAGAAAACATCTCCAGTCTCCCATGTTGGCACATGGGCTGTGTTTTCTACCTGCATCCAAACACCATTCAATATTTTGGGAATGTTGTGCTGGAGAAAATCCCAAGTGTTTCTGTGGACCTCTTGCTTTACAGCTCAGTTTCCCTGGGCTTTGTTCCCACTGCCTGAGCAGCAAAGAGCCGCCCGTGAGGCCCTTGCCCACCATTTGCTTCCCCCTCCCTCCCGCACAGGAAAGCGGAGCACAGCTTTGTGCCGACTGCTGCTCTCCAGATCCCTTTGAACATCATCAGAGCCCCCTTGTTCTGTGTGAGCAGAGCAGGTTTCAATATCCATGAGACTAACCAGGCACTAACAACAACAACAAAAAATCCCAAACCACAAACATCTGGGGGAGTTCTCAAAAAAGAAATCTCTTCTCTGGCCTTTTTTTTTTTTTTTTCCCAAACAAAATTACCACCACCAACACAACAACAAAAAGCTTTCAAGTCTTTTTTTTCAGACACGTGTCTGAGATTTCCCCCTTTGACAGAGGATGCTTTGCGTAGAGTGCCTTGCGTCGGGCTGTGCTCATTTCAGATGTTTCCCAAACAACAGATGCTTGTAAAACAAGAGCAATAAAGCGAGCTGGGGCTGATCCTGCTTTGTCGTAAACTAACTTGCAAGACGCTCCCGTCTGCTCTGCTTCACTGTAGATGTAATTGCAGAGGCTCTGCCCACTCGGATGGCAGTGATGGGCTTCTGGCTATGTTGGGTAAAGCTTGGATTTAACCCACAGCAACAAGTGCACTCTGGCACAGTCTTGGAATAAAGATGCTCAAAATGAGATGCATCTTCACAGACATTTGGCTTCAGGGCTCAGCCCTGCCACCCATGTGCAGTTCCTCTCTCGCTGCTGGCCGGGATCCTGGAGAAAAAAAAAAGTGTCTTTGAACATCAGGCCCCTAAACTGCATTTTTGCATGTCAAGTCTTGGAAAGGGCTTTGCTTTGGAGTCTGCTCCTGTAATCCCAAAGGAGATGGCTGCCAGCTCCTCAGCGTGGCTTTGGGCTTTTGTATGCATTGGAGTCAGAGTGGCAGATGAACCACAGCCCAGGTGTAATTTCCATTCCCTTCCCCAGAAATGTTATATCCATTTAGCTAACGGCCTGCCCTCTGCAAGCAACCTGTGTGGGTGAGTGCTGAAACTGGGAGAGGATTCACGTGACTCCCAGCTGCTGTGTCCTGCCTCCCTTCCAGCAATTCCCCCTCTGGTCAACAAGAAAAAATCACAGCCTCAGACCCATCATCCCAAGACGTCTGTGTTCCTCCTCCCCCAGCTCCACACTCCTTCTCCAGGGTGCTAACGAGGGCTCATTTACACCACGGGATGTTCTGCGCTGCATCGGAGAGGTCCAAGGGGAGACCTGCGGGATTGTACACATGGGATCGGTGCTGGAGCAGAAACCTTTGGGTAGGGGTAGGTGGATGTGATGGATGGAGCTCAGGAGCAGTCTGGCCCTGGGTGCTGGAGGAAAGGTAAGTAAGGGAGAGCTGAGGAAATGGGCTTCCTCCATTGCAGCCTCTGAGACATTCAGGGGAGGGATGGGAAAACAGCAGAGCCTTGCTGCACCTTGTAAAACAGCTGCTGGGAAGGATGGGAGTCCCTCCCTGTGCTTATGGGACAGCCCAGGTATCCTGACACCCGGCCCCAAGCGCTCCTTAGAAAACCCCAGCCTCGCCCTCTTTGGAAGGGATCAGGCATTTGGAGCCCCCCACGCATGGGGACAGAAGGAAGAAGCCAGCGCTGGGCCGAGCCCTGGGGGTGACCTGACCCCACAGCCAGCTCCTCTGCCGTGCATCAAAGCTGTTGCTCTCCCCATGAGCTCTGCGGTGACTGCATTGTGTTCCCTCCACAATGGGAGCACTGTGGAGGCCGGGCCTCCCCCAGCACGTCCTCGCCGAGCGGCTGTCCCACTGGCGAGGGACTTCGGATGCATCCGGGCGCATGAAAGGGGAGTCACGCAAGGGAGATGCTGTCTCCATTTGAAGTCTCTGGCAGGGACAGCGTATGTGGGCTCGGGCGTGCTTTCCGCCGCTGCCGGGGGGGTGGAGGCTTTCTCAAGGACTTTGTCTTTCAAGCTCAGCCCAGCTTTGCTCCGCCGCTGCCGCCGGCTTTTGATGCTGGGCTCGGCAGTGTGCTGCCCAGCTGGAGAGGAGAGGGGCTGCAGGATGCAGCAGGAGGTGATGTGCCCCAGCCCGGCTCTGATCCCCACTCCTGGAGTCACTCCGCTGTAAATAGGCATCTCCCCATGCATGGGAGCATGAAAAAAAATACAGGCACTGTCTGACAAGCTCACTTTGCCAAATCTCTGCCATCCAGAGCACGGGCAGTGATACCTGATGGTGTCACTGATGCCAACTTGCTGGCACGTCCCAGCTACACACAGTCCCCGTGTGCCGGCTGACAGCCTTTCAGTTATCATTGCATATGCAAATCCTCGCAACGTGATTTCCAAAAGCTCTGAGCATTTGCTCACTCCCTTCACAGAGGGCTGTGTACTGAGTTACTGTGAATTTACACTCCTGTAATTGAGAACAGGATTTGGCTTGCTGTCAGTACATCATGGGGTTGTTAAGAATAGGATGTGGCATTCCTGTAGCCACTGCATTTGGAACAAATTGCTTTTTTTAATACTAAAATGTGGTTACTTAGCACCAACGACTGATCACAAAGAAACCTAAAGACGCAGGGATTATACTGGGGGGGTAAGTTGTAGCACCCCCCTTTGGAGCACTCTCTGGTTGTCCCCATGGTGAGCCTCTGATTTCAATTTTCTATCATTTCGCCAAGTGTTTCATCTTTGGATTGAAATATCCCAGGCTCAGCTTTTACTTCATGTTAAAAGTTGGTGGAAAAATTCAGAAAAAGCAGCTCAGACTTTGTGGAGTGAAGCTTAATACAGGCCAGGCCACCATGTTGACCTTCATTTCTCAGCTTTAAAAAATAAACCCAAGGAATCCCAGGGTCTCCTGCATAGTTAATCTGGAGGATAGGAAAATAACTTCTGTTGCACCTTGGAAAACAGCTCCAGAGTTGGTCAAATCCATCTCTGAGGATGCTCAGCAGAGCATGTTGGAGGCTCTGCATGGTCCTGCACCATGAAAGTGCTGCTGTTCAAAGGAGCTCAAAAGATACTGTTGAATTCAAGCAATCAAAAGTTGTGAGATTTGGTTTCAGGATGGGATGATTTGAGGTTGGTTTTATGTGAGACCATGACTAAGCCAGGCCTGAAGGGTCCTCTTTCTCTGGCACTGGTTTTCCCGCTGTCCATACTGGTGACAGAGCTGCCCCATCTCCTGCTCTCCTCTGGGAAGGTGCAGAGCTCCTCCAGACACAGGTTTGGGTGCACAGCTGGACCTGGAGCTGGAATTGCTCCCCACTGCATGGTGTAGGCTGATTTAGTCAGTCTACTCATTGCATGGAGCAATGAGGAGCATTGCTCCATGCAATTCCTCATCATTCCCTCTGCGATCGCACACCCCTGTGACAAGCAGACCACTGCAAAGCTGCTTGCTTAGCCCACCCGCTGTCGGCTGTCAGCACGTGATGTCCCACATCACAGCTCAACAAAAAGCAGGGGGAAAGCCTCAAAATGTTTATTCCCAAACAGTTTCTGCCTCGCTCTGGGGACCGCTGCATGAGGCACTGGAAAGATGCAGGGAGAGTCCTCTACCACTGCAAAACACATTTTTCAGGCCCTGGCTCAACAAAGCATTTAAAAACGTGCTTAATTTCAGGCTGTGTGCGTAATCCCCTGGAAATCAATGGGAGTTAAGCATTTGCTTAAATGCTTCGCTGAGCTGGACCCTAAGCAGACAAGCCAGACAAAGAGGGGATGAAGCGGAGATTTTCTCCTGGGAGTGGCAGCAAGGAGAATCCATCTCTTTGAATCATTACCTTGCTGCTTCTGTCATGCTAGAGGGGATCCTTCTTCCCTCGAGTACACCACTACCAGCCTGGGGTACGTCCCTAACCAGCCAGCCGCAGCTGGGAGGATGAAACCTTGGAGGCTCAGAACTCTTGCAGGGTGCCTGCTGCGGCTGGAAACATGTGCATCCCCACACACACGTCCAGATGTCATTTAAAGGAGAGCAGTGAGCTACAATGGATGGGAATACAAGCAGGAAATCCTCTTTTGCTGCACAAACCTGGCCCTTTTCCAGATACCATGTCATCACTTTTCGCGTAAGTTAAAAAAACTGACCTTCTGCTGCCTTTGCTTGCAGCAAGTTTAAATTACTTAAGGCTTTTTTTTTTTTTTTTTTTTTTTTCCAGATGCTGTTTTCTTAAATTACTTACTGAGAAAGCCTAAGTCAATCTACATATTAAACATACCGGAGATTGGAGTCCAAGTCAATGTGGCTCACGACAGACCTAGGAATCCAAGTCTCTCTCCCCGAGAGCCTGCACTCCCCCTTCTCCTTCTCCGTTAGCTTAAGGCGATAAAACTTTGAAGATGTAATCTAGGCATTATCTGCCTTTTTGGATAATGTTCAACAGTAATTTTAGTGTCGTCTTTATCTCCAAAATGGTTGCTTTAAATTCAGCTGCTTCCTTCCCAGAGGCTGGTTTGACTTTTAGGCAGCAAAATATCTTTCTGTGTGTCCTGCCTTTTGGTGGGTCAGATTTTTTGGGTTCTGGTTTATTCTCCTATTTGTTTTCCCCCTCTGCCATACCTCCTCTTTAACTCTTTTTGGCTTTTCTTATACCAGGATTCATTCTTCCCACAAAAGGATTCATCCATGCAGAAGAGCTCAGAGCATATTCCAGAAATGGGACCTGGGACCTGTCCCTGCTTCCCACCAGTGCCCTTGAGATGCCCGTGCTGTTGGAAAGGATCAAGGCAAGAAGACATCCTATCTCAGGGACTGACCCAAATTTTCCACAACCCCTTTCAGGATAGACACCACGGAGTGCTACCCTACCTACCCCCTGCTCCCCTCTGTTTTACGTTTATTGAATTTTGGTGTGCCTTTCAAAGCTTCTATGTGTGTTCAGAAACATTAGGAACAAGGTTTACTTCTTTCTGCTTAAAAAAGAAATTTGAAAACTAGGTCAGCTCATATTTCCCCAATCTAGATAATTTTCTGTGGGGAAACTGAACCATTCCCTCCTTCCTTTTTTTTTTTTTTTCCTCCTGACAAATTCTTTAGCATTAGTATGCAGTCTCAAATATATATTACCTTCCTTTTTGCAAAGAGAGAACCTGCTTCCAATAAAACTTCCCCCGAGACACTGGATCTGGCTTTGACTTCCCTGATTAAATGGGCTATGGATTTAATTTGACAAGAGAGGGAACTGATTTAACAGATAAAGTATCTTGTTCAAAAGGTGATGTTTCCATTGCAGTCCAATCTCTATCGGGTCCCCCCCGTCATGTATGGTTGGAGCCTGCTATGAAATATCACCTTCTGCAAAGTTATATTTATCACAGCTTCTCTCCTTTCCCCATATTTCTGATTAGATCGGCCCAAAGCTGTGTGATTCTGCAGCAACGTGACGTGTTTCAGCAGGCTGCAGACGGGCTGAAGGATGCCCTGCAAAGTGATGAGGACCCCAAGTTCTTCAGGTGGCAGGAGCTCCTCTGCTGGAGCTGCAGGGACCTGCATCTGCCCTTGGACCAGGGCAGCAGAGATGTCTCTGTGTCTCTGACCTGCCAGCATGGTTCTGCTACAACATAACATTGCTTTTCCCTTCTGCTGTGATCGCATCCACGTGGCTTGGGCTTTAGGGGGGAGGCAGGGAGGGTCCCTGCCTCCACAGAGGTCACAGCAAGGCTTGGGGGCTGGCTGGGAAGACCCAAGGAATGGGGTCACACAGTCAGCAGTGTTTCCAAAGCTCAAATGCCTTCCAAAGTGAAGTCTGCTGGGCCTTATTGTCACTGGGCTGTTTCAGGGGCGGGATGGGCAGAGGTTGCAGGCAGGCACACGATGCTTTGCAGGGGAGGGGCAGGATCTGAGCACGGGAGCAGCTCTGCAGTTGGAAGAGCAGCCAGCTGTGGGGTGCTATGCAGGGAGTGTTCACTGGGGAGGATTTATTTGGAGCACCCTATAAAACCCACTGGTCTGCTAACGGCACCATTCGCTTCACTGTGGTGTCAGCAAGCTGCGTGCAATTCCATCTTTAACACAGCCTCTTTATCACAGGCTGTTCTCCAGCATTTGAGATAATCACAGCCTCGGTGGTGGCAGGTGTGGGACAGACCCCATCCCACCCGTAGCATCTCGCCAGATCTCAGCTTCCTTGCTGGTACACGCCAACACATTCCTCTGTATCCCGAAACCAAGGCTTCAGCAAGCTCTGCCAACGAGGGTTGATGACCCAGGCAGAAATCCTTCGTGTGTGAACGTGTCTAAAACTGAGCCGAGGAGCGTCTCTCCCGTTAGCTGTGACTGGCATCCAGGGCTCGCAGCTCGTATGTAGGTCACTGGCTCTGAAATAGCATGGAAGTCAGGCACTCGCGTCCCCGGTGTGCCGGGCGGCGTATTATCTGCCTGCCTGCAGGAGGTCTGGCTGGGGAAATGCTGGATGCTGAAGGAAGAGCTGGTAAAAAAAAAAAAAAAAATCATCCTGACTGCCAGTGTCCATACAAAACAAAACAAAACAGCTTTTGGGGGGGAAACCAGCTCTTAGGGCTGCTACAGTTTATTACCTGTGTCTGTAAATTCTTCCTGCAACTGCTGTGGACAGAGAGAAGATGTCCTTTGTGTGCTTGTAGGAGAGGTTGTACATATACGCTGCGTGACTCCTGCTGACGTGCCAGTTGTTGCTGTGTCACCCGGCTGCTGCACAGTGTCCTACAGGGGGATTTCATGGGGTCTGGAAGGAGAACGGGTGTCTGCACCTGGTTCATCCCCAGCCAGTTAAAGGTTTGCCGAGCTCTCGACCCTAAATTATAACCTCAGGCTCACTGAAGTGGAGGACTTACTTAAAGAGTCATCCCTGTTAGCAATGGGCTGCCTGGGTGCTGCCTGAAAGGAGCTGCTGGAACGTGCTCTGTAGGCACATCTCCTGTCCTGGTCGTCTCTCCTCAGGCACCCCTTGAGGTGAAGAGGTTTCCTCTTCCAAGGCTCTTCTCACAGGCCTTTGATCTTTGGGTTTATGGGATTTTTTTAGACACTGTGGCAAAGCATTTCTCCTTCCCCTGCTGATGATGGGGGAACCATCAAACTCCTGGTCATGTCACAGGTAATAGCTATTTTTTTGATTAAGGACCATCTCAGCAAGCAGAATTTTGCTGGAGGAGACGTTGCTCAAGAAGATGCATTAGTGCACCTGAGCAATTTTTTTTTGCAAGACTAGCAGAGACTCATTGCCCTTTTGTCAGGCCTGCTGTAATTTAGCTGCTGGTTATACCACACCATGTTAGAAACACAAAGTGGCAACTTTAACCCTTCATTCTTAATAGCTGCTGTAAAGAAAACATTTTGGAAAGCTGTAGTTCATATTAGAAATGAAGAAAAAGTTATGTGCCTTAGGTGAAGGCGAACTGAAGACAAACACAGATGGTTTCTTCATGACCAGCTGCAGGCATAGCATGGTAGATATCATAATTTATGTTCTCCCTCATCCCTTGGTAGTGTGTTCAGCCACGTCCTACTCTGATGTTAAAAGATTCAGATCTTTTGGCTGCTGTATGTCTTTGTGATATACAGCCTGGCTCCCCTGCAGCACGCAGGTCACTGAGTTGCTGTTCGGGAATATTTCTGTGGCTAAGAACTTTATCTGATGTGCAACTCAACTGGGAGAGAGACATAAAATAATTGCTGCAGTTTAATGAATATATTGTTTTTATGGAAGATGATAGTTTGCCCACTTTGTACTGGCAGAGGAATTTAAGACTTTGCCCTAGTAAATCCTTGGAATCCTTCTCAGCATAACTGGCTGTCCCTATACAGTCTGTAGAGATAAATAGTGGACTTCAGAGTGCGGTTCATCTTACCCTAGAGCAGACTTCTGGAATAATACAGCTGAAGTAAGCCATGAAGTTTCCTCAGAGCATGAAGGGAACCCAAAATAGTTGTCACTGAGGTGGATATATCTGCCTTGGAGATCTGAGCCCACTACTGATGGTTTTGGATTAGAGACTCCCTCTTTCTGGACTTCATTTCCTTTCCTACTGCCTGATCTTGTCTCTTTAGGATGTTATGTTCTCCTCAACAGGGACTGCCTTCAGCATAAGCAACCACCAGCTCAGTAGGGTCAGGATTCAGCTGGGATGAATTGTACAGCTACATTAATAACAGCAAGATGTTACCAAAATGCTGAGAGGTGAGGAAATAGCAGAAGAATTGGTGAAAAGAGAGGAACAAGAGAAGAACATCTCATGTCCTGAGTCAACAGAAAGAGCTACTGTCTCTGAAAGTGCCTGTCTGACAGCTAAAGGCTCCCATGATGGAAGAGGTGAGTCTGCTGGCTGCTGAAGAGAAGTGGGTGTGTGCACAAGAGGTACTGTGCAGAAGTGCTAATGATAGCAACCATAGAAACCACAGACCAGGGAAGACTGGGGCAAGAGGTGATGCAGAGAAAGAGTGCATGTGGGAACCTTTCAGCTCTACCCAGGTATATGCCTGGTTGAGCAGCTTTTTACCACCCAACAGAGAGCTGATAAAATGTCTCTTTAATGCCCATTATCACCAACCTTTCTTAATTGCATCCTTCTGGGAGTGTTTTGCGACAGCATCATTAACAGTATAAGCTTCATGACTCATTAGAGTTACCACAAAGTAGTGGTTTGTATGAAGTTACAACAGCCACCTCCCTCCTGAAATCATAGCTCTAGTGTTCATCAAACATGACTGAAAAACTCCCAGCCACTGCATGGAGCTTTGCAACAGGTTTGATCTACAACTGACAGCTGCTGGTCCTGGATTATGGCAAGCATCAGCACACATTGTGGAGGAAAGCACATACATATCTGTGTCTGCACATTCATGCATGTGTTAGTGCAGATAGAGGGTCTGCACCCAACTCTCTCCACCCCATCTCACTGCAAAGTCCACCTTCAGAGTTGTTCAGGCTCTGCTTCCATCTTGTCTGCCTTTCAAAGAAATAGCATGTGTTGCTGCAAGGCATGACTGAAGGGAAAGCAGAGCATGCAGTCCAGCCCCTCCAGGCAGGGAGTGTCCACAGCCTGCATTAACAGCAGCAGAGCCTGGTGTGAGCAAGGCAGAGAAGCCAGCGTGATAAATAGGAGCAATTACTGGAGGCCTTTTCTTCTCCGTCATCTCTGTCTATCTCTTTAGAAACGCAGTACTTCCTACTTGTTGCAAATGCTGTTGAGGCATGGAGAAGCTTCAGTAAATAATGACCAGTCCCTGTAAACAGAAGAATAAATGAGAGTCAGCCTCAGCAATGGCTCCCAGAAGACTGCCCGTAATGGAAGGAAAGGATAGCAGCCAGCCAGGCCTGCAAGGGCTGTTATTCACGCTTTACCGGGAACGTGGCTTAGATCAAGGGAAGGTTTTCTCTGCATTTCATCTCCTCCTAGATTCATAACCCTCAGGCTATTAGTCCTTCTCATCTGACTTCCTGGAGACCGTAAGCCCATCTCATCTGGCTTTCCGGTATGGTGAAAATATTCCTCCCTCCTGTTCCTTGCACAGAGAAAAGCAATTAGTGTTTTGGCTCGAGCATCTTTTCCCTGCTCTGTCCCAGGGTCCAGCCTCCACCAGCCTCTAACAGCTGTGCTGCTGAGCCCGTGAAAGACATCAAGTTAGAGGCAGCTCTGGTCTCCCAGTTTGCGGACTGTGCTGGGGCTGGTTGGCATGGAGGTAACTTAAGTTGGGTGCCCAGCTGCACTATCAGGTGAAGGGTGAAATGTGGCTCCTATTTTCAATCAATGGTGTCATGACCCTCTTATTTTATAAGGGTCTCCCCTTCAGAAAAGCCCCAGCACTGTGTCTGAGCAGATCCTTACCGCATGTAAATTGGTGAAGCATTAGCGTCAGTCAGTGGAACATCACCGGTTTATCTAACCAAAGTTCTGGTTTTGTTTTTTCACAAAGTTTGTAACAGGTATTGGCCAGTCGGACAAAGACACGATTGATTGAGGAGGTGGCAAGCATCAGCTCTGATAATACTCCATAGGAGCCTTGACACATTGTTAGAAAGGGTGGTGTGGAGAACACTGCACCAGTCCCAGCCTGCATGGAAACATGGTGCTCTGTAACACTTTGGACAGTGATGGCTCTGGCCATAGGATCCCAAAGGTGTTCTTTGGAGAGAACTGAAAGAATAAAGGAGCTTTTGATCTTCAGGTTCTTGCCTGCTTTTTATTTATTTATTTATTTATTTATTTATTTATTTATTTATTTATTTATTCTGGTATGTGTGTTTCTCTCAGAAAAAAATAAAATAAAAAAGGATTGATAAAGACAGTTCCCAAGTGTATGCATGAGTGTTCCTGTTGTGGAAGGGATGGACACACTTGTGAGGCACTGCTGGTCTCTCCTTCTGTGACACTATATATACAGCTTTGTGTATTTTCCTCCTTTGTGCTATGGGTCTTGATCTCTACAGACTGGAAATACGGGCAACAGGCACTCTTTGAACCCTCTGGATTTCCCAGCTTTTCTGTGATAGTGGGTGATGTAAGGGGTCTGTGTGGTCCTTTGCCATGTGTGGGTATTTTCTTGGATACCTCTGACTGTATAGCCTTCACAGGATTGAAACTAGATGATCTTTAAGGTCCTTTTCAACCCAGGCCATTCTATGACTCTATGATAAGTTCACCATGGCCATGTCTTACTCCGTGACAAGGCTTCACACTGCAAGCCACTCTCCTTGGCAGAGCACGCTGCCCTGGCAATGGCTTGCAGGCCAGCTTCAGGCTGGAAGGCTGGACATCCCACCAAAATGAGAGAGAGCAGCTCAAACCTGAGCACCTCCATTACAAGCAGGACTGACTAAGTCCCTTGGCTCTAAAAACTTGACCTGGGATTGAATTCACCTCTCCAAGGGTGAGCAAAATGAATTGGTGCGGCCTGCAGTGCACCGTGAGGGGCCTGGCTGTGGCAGGCATGAAGACAAGCTTTCTCTTCCCTCAGGGCAGCCTGCCCTGGTTTCACCAGGGACCCCACTACTCGTGCTGGGCAGGGGGCTCTGCCAGCCCTCTGGTGCTCCTTGGCCAGCTTTAATCCAAGCCTATCTTAAAAGCATGCCGAAGGCCCCAGGTCCTCTGGGAGCCCTGCTTGAAAAGCACTAAGGCAACACAAAGCCAGGCTGTCAGCAGTGGGTTTTTTCACTCATATAAAGCACACACAGGTTTTTCTTGTCACATTTTGTGTGAATTAATTCTGGTGGGAGATACTAGGCTGTTAACTGGGGGACTCCAGCCCTCATTTGTCCAGAGGGCAGGCACGGCTCATATGCAGTCAGCTTTCCAATGCACCTCTATGGGGATGCTGGGGCAGTGAGGCAGAGGCAAGGCCGCTCGTGTGCCGGAATCGCTCCTTGCATACAGCAGGCACTGTGCTCATTACTGCTTTGTTACCTGAGTGCTTTGCTGGCCGTCTTTTGTATTCGCTGACTGCCTTTCATCTTTTATTTAGATCGTATCAACTTGCTGTTCTATTTTTATACAGCACCTATCACCCAGGGACAGGCCAAAACCATCCATCAGTTTTTTCCCTGATGGGATTTAGCCTTTTCCATCCTCACCTTGATTTTTCTGCAGTGTCCCCAAGACACAAACTTTTCTGGGTTTTCTCTACACAAGGATCAGAATGGTGATTTTAGAAGTTACACCTTCTCTGTTGCATTCAGGATGTGCCAAAGTGCAATTGAGTTATCACGACTGGGATATTCAGAGCTTCCAGGTTATATCCTGGGAGATAACAACATCTAAATCCCCACCACCAACACTTTTTTTTTTGTTTGTTTTGTTTTGTTTTTGTTTTCAAAAGCAAGCTCAGAAGGAATATCCGTCTGACTGCTATGATCCCACATCATGCCAGAAATCCCTGTCTAGACCATGGCCGGCAGGGCTGCGTTGCCGCAGCAGAGCAGTCCCTCCAGAAGTGGCTGCTGATGGATGTCTGCAGTAGCTGGCCAAGATTTCCATCTCATCATTACCCAACTAGAGCTGAGGGGAGCCCAAGGACGCCTGCAAAACATGCAGTAATGAGGCCAAAATGCTTGCTGAGGAGTTCCCGCTCCCTGCAGCCCTTCCCCATGTTGTGTGCACAGTCCTGTGCCATGGGGGGCTGGCTGGGCGGAGGGGACACTCCTGGCCATCCCCTCTCTCTGCCTGCTCCTGCTTGGCCCCAAGAGAGGAGACATAAAGCCAGCACAGCTTTCAGGGCTGAGGAGTGGAGAGCTTGCCGGTGTTTGTTTTCTAGGAAGCAGACAGGATTGCCCGATACTGCACCCGAGGCACCCTGTTAGTTTCTTAGAAAAGTAAAAAATGAATGTAGCCAGCAGCTCAAGGAGCAACAGCTGCCTCTGGAGCACTGCTGGTGGCTCCCACAGGGATGCTGTGTCTGTCTTCTTCCTTGTCTGCAGCTGGTGAAGCAGCTCATTTACTGTGCTCGGTTTTAACACCTTATTAACCATGGGTGCCTGAGGCTGAACAGAAAGCGGCCCAAGGCAGGTGAAGGGGTGGGAATGGACTTACAGACTTATGGTGGCCCAGTACTGAAATTACCCTGGAAGGAGGCTGCAGGCTTTGTAAGGGCAGCTGAACTCAGGCTCTATGTCAATAAAGCTGCCTCTCTGCTCCCGCCTTTCTTTGCCTCTGCTTCCCTCTGTGTGTCTCTTGTCTTCTGCTTCACCATCCAGGGGAGTCTCCTCCTTTCCCAAAACAAGCAGTCTGATGGTTTCCTGCTTCCATCACACCGTGGGGACAATTAGCAGGTCAATTATCTATGACTGCTTCCACACCTCTCTTTTTGGTTGCTGTTTGTTCTTATTTCCCCCAGGAAAAATCAGCCTCCACTGATGGCTTTGATGATCTTCCACATCAAACTGTCCCTGGAACTGGGGCTAGACAGTCGCATCAGGAGGATGGAAATTCACTGTCATTATCTAAAATGACCAATGATCTACTAAAAATGAAAGCAACAAAGGGTGGAGCAGCTCAGTCCACCTTGCCAGCCCCATGCTGAACTCCAGCTCCAAGTAGTGGCCTATGGGACATCATCAAATACATGGATTTTGTTGCTCCCTCTCCCTTTCTTTCTTCCTTTGTTTCCCTCCTGTTTAATTCATTCATCTCTAAGCAAGCTTTCCCTGTTTACAACCTCTCTAAAACACTTACAAATGATATATCAAGAGGAATATTAATTGTACATGCAGCTTATTCCATTCATAACACTCATCTCACAGAGAGCATCACCTAGAGTCCACTCATGACATATTAATAACAGAGATGACAGACTTGACATTTACAGCACTCTTTCTAAATGACTTCTCCCACTCCCAGCCCTACTCGTATTGGTTCAGGAGAGAATACGCTGTCACATACAGCTTTCTGATGGAGAGGGTAATACATTTAATAGATACCATAAAACTATACTGGGTATCAGTATCAATCTTTGAATCTGTTGTGACTGCAAATATGTAGATTAGATGTCTATATAAAATGTTGATGTATCAACACATCAGCTCTCATTTACATCGATTACATTATTTAGGATGAAGGTGTGTTCTAAAATAATGTTGATGCTGTCTGGATTTATGGAGCAGCTGCTGGTGTGTCGAGTTTTATCTTCCTGGTGTAGACTGAACAGTCCCCATCAGCTTTGTTTTAGGCCTGCAGTATACATGAGAAGAATTGGAGATTTTCCATTATCGAGTGTTCAGAAATGTCACCCAACTCAAAATCTGCTGGGGAATGTAGTCCTTTCCTTCGACAGCTGTGTTGAGCCATGAATGGCACAGGATGTTCTTTTGTGGGCATTTGGCATCGCAGAGAGGTTGATGGATTGGAGTGTGTTAAGAGGAAAGGAACAGAAAAGGATATAAGAGTTGAAAAGACTGATTTATGGGGGAAGATAAAAGGAAATCAATGTGGAGGGAGAACTCTCTCAGGCTCTGGTACTTAGATGAGCTCTAGGATTTCTCAGCCCTCAGGTTCTTGCTGCCTGAGGCACTTTTGAGATGGAAGCACTTTGGTTCCCCTCCATGGGGTCAAGACTTAGGAAAATGAGGCTGCTTTCTAGACTGACACAGCAAGCCTGTAAGAGGTCAGGAAATGTCCTGGCTCCCTTTAGATCAAACCAGCCTGCCCTACACTCACACCTGCCTTTACCTCTAGCTGCTTGGTCATCTTAAGGACTTGCTGAGGGCCAGATGCTGTTAGGAGCAAATCGCCTTCTACCGAGCATTTAGGGTGTCCTCAGGAAAGCCCTGAGGGTGGAAGGGCAGGAGCCAGTAACTCCTGCAGCACGTAGCTGTGGGTAAATGGGACAAGTGAGATATTGTGTGGCTCCTGGCTCCAGTCCAGGGCATTGTAGAGCACAAAACTGGAGTGAGAGTGATGGACAGAGCTATGTCCAGGCTTTTACACCAGCCACAGCACCCACAGGGTTTGCTGGGAGGAGGAAACCAGGCTGCAAGCCATCCCTAGTGCTGGGGTAACACATTGGGCTTGTGTGAGGGGACCCTGGCCCTACCTGTTTGATGGTGGGTGGTGGGAGCCTGGGGCTATGTCTGCTCCTCCAACTTTGCAAATGCTTTCTCACATTGCCCTGTTTTTTCTCAAAGACCTTCATGGAACCAGTGCAACATCCATGGCAGTCAGGATTTTCCTAGTTGTGGCTTTCTTGCTTATCGTGGTCAGCGAGGACCTCCTGAAGATGGAAACCTTGGGTTTTTCCAGCTTGGAAAGCCACAAGGTTTTGACACAGGAATATATGAGAAATCCATGTTGCTAAAAACTCTTCCCCATTTCTGATTGTGCCTGGGAAAACAGAGTGTTACTCTCAAAGCTACGCATACAGCACATGCACCCACACAAGGGGCTACAGGACTGCCCTGTGCATGTAGGAAGGAAAGTCGTGGCACATAAAGTACCACCTAGGAGCTGCAAAAATGGCAACAGTGATTTTCCTCAGTAAATAGTAATGTGCTCACTCCTTGGTAATGGTTAAATTTAGTAGGCTAAATTTGTTACAAAAAAAAAATAGCTTAAGCATGCATATTACAGACCACTTAGCAGTGATCAAAGGAAACAAATATTTGTGGCATTTGTGAAAGGAGCACTTCTTTGAACATCAGAGGTTACCAAGTGAAGAAGGTCAGGGTAAAGTGCACTGGGCACTGGGTAATATGTTCTATTTTTCAGCTGTTCTTTGTTTTTGCTTCCATTTCCCCCCTCCTAGTCTCCAGTGAGTTCAGCAGTGGGGTTTAGGTGATGGAGATTTACGTGGTGCCTTGGGAAATCCATTTTAGCTCCTTTGCAGTTGCAGCCTCCTTTTCAATATACATCGCCTCCCTTCTTTCACACCTACCTTTGAAAAGGAGATAGAAAAAAGAAAAAACAATTTTAATTTATTAGTGTTTGCAAAGGGCTTTTGAGATCTTTAAATGGAGGTGAGAATGCCGGGTTGTATGGCAGGATGGCAGGAGCTAGTTGTAGTGTTGCTCAGCGTTAGACTGGAGTCACCTTCCTAGGATATTGAAAATAGTTTCTGCTCTAATTAGCGTGCTAAGTACTTGTCTTCTTTTCTTGTTTGAAGTGTCAAATTTTCATTACAGCACAAACAGGCGGCTCCTTAGAAAAATTACTCTAATGAGTAGCAAGTAGAAACTGCCTTAGCTGGTCAAAAAACAAAGTGGGAAATGGTCAAAATAATAGTACAATCTGTATTACTGCTGCATTTTCATTCCGAATGGCACTCTCTGTCACATTGTGACATGGCAGGAGTAGTAGCTAATGTGTCATGTTGCATTCTGTCACCATGAACACTGAGTGGCATGTCACATTATGTCCTGTCACTGGAAACATAAGAAAGCACACACACAATTATAACAATCTTGGAGCAAAAAAATCCACTTTAAAATAAAATCAAATACAAGATTTTCTCACATAAAAGTAATTCACTTTTGTTTACATAAGAACTGATGTTGAAGCAGCTACAGTTTCCTGGAGACCTTTGTCTCTGGTTCAATTATTTCCAGCTCTCAGAGGTTTTGACAATGCTGCTCAGACGTTTGCTGTAGAGATGCTGGAAAGCCAGTTAGCTGCCACGCTGCCAGGTACCTGTCTGGCTGTAAAACCCGACAGGAGATCAGGAAATGTAGATTTTGCTCTGATGTTGCTGGAGGAGATGAATACTGTTCTCTCCGGCTGTACACCTCCACCCCATGTAGAACCTGGCTAGGGAGACACATCCAGGTAAAACCTACAAGGGCTTGTCTCCTCTCCAGTTTCCCAGCTTGACAGCAGCTCCATTTGTGATCTCACAATATCTTTGCTCCTTTCGGGGCAGGAAGAAGCACAGCGTTGAAGTACCTGGAGCTTGCCTACCAGAGGAATATTGCTGTTTCCTGATGTCAAGGCTAATTCATGGCTTTATGCGAATGATCCAACACATGGACGTGTTCACTGCCCCTTTTGCATGTTGTCTGAGCAGGGAAGTCAGGTTGCGTCTGGGATAGGGGTTTCTGGGGTGATCTGGGAAGGGGACACTCAAAAGCTGGGAGAAAAGCCATTCACAAAAAGCAGCTTCCACAGCCTAATGTCTTTAAACTGCCCTACTAATGGAAAGAGAAGGGTTCCTTCAGCAGGTTGCTCGGAGCAATAAGCTAAGGTAGCTGCTCTAGATTCCCCTTGGGAAAAGCCGCTTCTTGGTCCATCTGCAGAGGGGCCAGGGGGGCAAGGTCCTGTCCTGGTCTGCCCAGAGGAAAGGGAGAACAGGAGCAAATGTGATGGTCTCCCTAAGCAGGGCAGCACGGGGATTTGCTGTGCAGGGAGGAGAACCGAGGGACGAGGCTGGCCCAGCACCAAATTCTTACAAAATGGCCATCAATAAACCGAGTCCGGAAATTAGAAGGTCTCGAAGCCTGGAGAAAGTGAGGTCCTGGAACAGGTTCCAGCAGGAGCAGTGGAGGCAAGAAGCCCACGTAGTTTAAAATGGAGCTTTATGAATAGGTTTTATTATGTGGCTGCCAGCAATAGCAAGGGCTGAATTGATGGCCGGGAAAGTTCCTTTTAAGGCATTTCGGTCTTTGCTTTCTCTTGGGATTTTTTTAAGGTGACCTTCAAAGGATGGCTTTTAGAAAGCAAATTCTATCATGCTGTGATTTCTTTGCAATGTATAGAGAAACCCTGAAAGATTTTTAAATATTTGTGTTAGTTTATGTTTGACGGTTGCTTTCGAATGAGCAGGAAAGTTGAGTATAGTTTTGCTGGAAGCCCTGCTGGTCTTCTAATACATCTACTGGGAGAGCAGCTTTAATGTCTGGACTCCTCTAGTGAGTTTATTGTTCAAAGAATTTTAGGTAGACAGATTCCAGGAAAAGAATGAAAAATACTTCATGAAACCAACTATCCTTTTTCTTATATTACAATGACAAATATGTTTTTGTTGTTGTTGTTGCTGTTTTTTTTTTTTTTTTCCCTTCGTAACTATCTCATTTAGGTGACTCATAGAAGTGTCTTAATCTTTTTATTTATTTCTCTTTCAGTAACCTGTATCTCATATTTATTTTTTTTTTAAAAGATGAGCTCTTCCTAGCCTTATCTGGTCACCAGTTTATGCAACCAAAATCAAGGATAGATTAATTATATGGATAACCAAGGATCAAAGGATACTGTTAATCAAGAATATGCTTATGTAAAACATACATTATGCCAGACTCTTCAGAATGTGCTGGGGCTGTCATACACACAACTATAGGAATAAACATATAATCGTCATGTGATTAATAATACATTTGTTATGGTTGGTAGTAATATATACTTAAAGATCTATTGTAATTCATGTCTTCATAAGAAAAGTTGTTTTTGCTGTTATGTCAGGCTGTGAACCAAATTCCCGTGATGCTTCAGCACTGATGTCAAAGCTGCAGCTAAACTCTGGATAACCCCTGGACTGTAAAGGATGCCAAACGCAATACAGTTAGGAATTTGTTTGTAAAGGTGATGTGCCAGGTGCAGGTGATGCACGTATGCTGTGCCAGCACTAATTTGGCATCACAACTACAATGCCCTTGTGGCTTAAATGTAAGAGTGCATTGCAAGACAGAACAAAATGGATTATGCCATTGATTCCTAGCAAGCACGTCCCCCGTGGCGAGGCAGGTTAGAGCAAGCTGCCTTTGAGCTCTGCTCAGCTTCTCACATTCTTTGTTAGAAATGAAATAAGAACCAATTAATGCTTTGCAGACATTTAGCAAAGGGATTGCATATTCCAGTGGTAATTTTGGTGGGAGCAAGCGATCTGAATTCAAGAACTTCCAGGGGTGGCTTGGCCCAGTGTGCATCAGGGATGGGCTGAGTAACAGCATGCAGGGTTGGCAATATGTACTTTATCTAAATATATGCTTGTATTTATATAAACAAGGCAGGAGCAGAAAGAGCTTTATTTACCAAAATCAATAAGCTTGTTAACTTGGTTTTCTCTATTAGAAAAGATTAGTAACTAATCCTTTCTCCTTCACCTCAGTGGCAGTCCAGGCATATTTATTACAGGATAGGAATGTTTCTGTCATCCTGGGGGGATCACTAAGACAATTATATGGAAAGGACAGCTCTCTCTGCAGCCACCAATGCCCAGCTGCCAACATAGCTGTGCCAGAGCCTGCCTCATGTAGAACACAGAAAGCTGTGGCTTCCAAAGTAAACAAGGACCCAGCACAATTTTTGGAGAGCTCAGAGAATCAAGGACAAGGCTGGGAATGGAGCATTGCTTCCCAGTGGATCTTAACAGGTCCTGCATGAGCATGCATGCTCACATCAGGATGTGCATTTGTAGGAGTTTCTATACTGTCTAAGCTTGAATCTTGAGGGGGCACCTGAAGTTGCATGAGTAATGGGAGATTTAGGATGCTGAGGCCCTGGACAGTGGTGGATTAGAGACTGCTGGAAGGGCGAGAGGTTGGTTAACTCTAGGATGTGCTTAGAGCAGGTAGAAATCTCTGCAACCCACTTGAGCTTTGAGAGGCTGAGCTTTGCATCCACCTCAATGAACCGTGAGGAAGGGGAATACCCTTTTGTTCCTGGATTGTTCTTTGTATCTTCAAGCGAGACAATACAGAGATTATTTTTAAAAAATAATAGTTTAAGAGGTATGAAGTAGATAAAGGTTGTTGGCTATGGGAAGTCAAACATTTAGCACAGTAAGTCAAGATTATTGTGCATTACCCAGTTTAGCATGTGTTTATTATTTTTTTAGAGGGTGATTTTAGATGAAATCCTGGCTTTGCTTAAAAAAGTGGTGTTTTAACTTTTGATTTCAATGGGTCCAGTTTCTACTTCTTGAAATTTAAATATAAGTTATTATAGTTGTTGGAAATGGAGGAAGAGAATCACTGAGAGAGAGAATATGGGACAGAGGAGGGGTATGAGATGAAGCTGCCTGGGAAAGAACAAAAGCATCCTTGAAAAAGGAGAGTCAAAAGCTGAAAAAGGTCTCAGAGAAGCTTTCAGAAGACCCCAGATAGGCTACTTCTTGCAGGGCTCTGTAACCTGGGGCAAAGTGCTGTCATGGGTTTTAGAGGGAGCTTTCTAAAGGGGAACTAGGGTGAGTTACAGTGAGGGTCAAGGGAGTGCTCCTCTTCCCTGCATGAGGAGAAAGGCTGGACCTTATTCCATTGCTTTACAGATGGTCACAGACACAATCTAACTTGCTTTAGGTTACACTGGAACACGTGCAGGTCAATCTGTTTCTACTCTGTCCCACACCACTCCTTCAAAAGCCTTGGAGGGCAAGAAAGTTCTCCCAGCAGCCTTTTTTTTTTTTTTTTTTCTTTTTTTCTTTTTTTTTCTTTTTTTTTCTTGAAGAACAATGTGCTTTGTTCTGGGCACACATTGGTTAAAGGGCAGCCCAGAAATCAACAGAAATGTATCAGAATATATATATATATTTTTTTTCCGTTCATCAATCAAAGAATCTGGTGTAATTGGTCTTTAGTGGGATGATTTATTCACAGTGTTTTAATGTGACCTAAATCCAATCTTGCTCATCATCAGCAGCCATTGTTCTTGGCGCTTGTTTTAATCAGATGTCTCACTAATCCAGACTGATTGTCTAGTGGCTTTCACACATGCCGAAAAAGGGTTGTTCAGAGCAAGGAAAAACTGCAGGAAAAGTCTTTTCTTTGCAGTTGTCTCAAGCTAGACCCTCTGTGCTGTGTGTTTCTTGGCTCCAGGACACACCGGTTATTGGCTTTTTCCAGCCTATGCTCTCCTTCAGTTTTGTTCAGCTGCTGTTTAACTGGGATGTGAAGTCATTTTTTTTTCCCTTTTAATTTCTGAGTAATCTAATCCACACCAGGACTGGCCAGCAGCACTAGGCAGGGATTCACCGCCACTCTGCTAGCTGTCAAAGCTGGGCTTCATCCTGGGTCCTCTTGCTGAAGGAAGCCACAGATCGTTCTAGCTGCTTCAGACGTGTTTTTGGGGATGGAGGAAATGTCTTGCCAAAGGGCACCACACTCCTCTACTCCTCATTTCTCAGTGGGGTGCATTTAAGGGAGTGTTTCCCTTTCACCAGCTTCAGTGTAATTCAGATGAGGCCAGGAAGGGGAGCAGGAATCCCAGGTTTTCCATCGTCTGTTGGGCCCTCACTGGTCATGTCATCCTGACATCTCCCCTGGTCCCAGCAGCTACTAAGAGACATAAAGGCATTTCTTTGCTGCTGTGGTGATGAGAGGTGAAATAGATTTGAAGTCCTCCGGGTGGGCAAGGAGCACCTCTGGACATGGGTGAGAAGTCTTCTCTTGCCCAGCCTCCTTTCTCACCCTGTTCTGTTACCTCCATTGGAAGCTCCTGTCACCACCTAAGTGCCACCATCTGCACGAGGCCATCTGCTGGCTTTGTGCTGCTGTCCCCAACCCTAGCTGCCCAGGTCTGGAAGGGGCTTCCTAGAGTCCCCAGGGCCACCTCTGCTGTCACAGGAACGGCACCGTACAGCCCCCATCAAAGCCTGGCTGCCTTCCATCTCACTCTCTTCGCTTCTCTCAGTGCCTTTCTTTCCATCAGCCCCTGTGGTGAGGTTTTTGGGGTGACACTGCTCTGGTGCTGCAACAGGTCACCTTCTGCCAGTGGTTCTAGGTAGGACTAGGACTGAGTAAGGACCTGATACACCTTCCTTCTCCTCTCTTGCATCCACGCTGTAGACACACCCAGCCATCCATGCCCTCTGGAGACTTTCTGCCACAAAGAGGCCAGGGCAATGTTCAGAGCAGCAGCTAATTGTACCAGATTTAAGTGTCACGATGGCATCTATCACCAAACATAAGGACAAGGCACCTTCTGGTCAAGGCTCCCAGAGTCTGCCTTTCTGGGCCCCGGAGAGAAGCAATCCAGCTGCACTTGGGATGTCTCCAGCACACAGTGTGAGCCCAGCTAGATAACCAGACAGCAGTGTGGAAGGGCCTGTGGGAGCAAAAAATCATGTTACCACGTCCTGAACAACTTTATCACATTAAACACACACCCTGCAGCAAGCTTAAGGTGAAAAAGTGCCAAAATTTGTCATTTCCTCCTTCCTTAGTACTCCATTTTGCAACTTTACATTCTTCTGTTGTTGCTTTGGAGGCAACATGAAGAGTAATAACTAAATGAGCTCTGATGGTAGAAGACAAACGGGCACCCAGCCTGCGGGAGGTGCCACGTGGAAGAAGCAGGGAGGGCTGGGGGGGCTTTGCTGGCCCTGTTTGCCCATCCCAGGAGCAGGTAGATCTTGGGCAAAAGGTCCAAGCCTTGGGAACCCTGCTGAGGAGGAGCTGCCATCCATCACCTCCCTGCTGCAGACGGGGAGCGTGGAGCCAGGGCAGGCAGAGCTCCGCCGTGCTGGTGGCAGTTTGGGGGAAAACAGGGCACTGAGGAGTGTTTTGATTGGAAGTGACAGCTGATCCCTATCTAGGTTGGGGTTTTTTGTTTTGTTTTTCTTTGCTTTTCCCTTTTTGTTTTACTAATCTTTGCTCAGGAGGGTGCCACGGTCCTGTTCTAACATGCCGCTGTTTGTGTAGGTGTGGGGAAAGGCGATGCAGACAGAATGTCTTCTTATGAGAAGTAACGGCTGCATTTTTAATGCATTTTTGACAGTTTGTGGGCTCTTTTTTATGAATCCCACACTGCGGTAGAGCTGACCTCACAGGCCCCGTGCCAACCCGTGGCTGAGCAGAGCAGGCTCAGGGCTCCTGGTTCAGCTCCTGGTGCACTGGATGTCATTTCTACATCGCAGCTCCAAACAGAAACGTTTTCTCTCTTATTTCCCCATTTTCTGCATTGCTTGCTCCAGCTCTCATAGTAGATATGTCACTATTGATCAAGTGTTCATATAAATAAGAGCAATAAGTGCTTGAGTTCCTTAGGGTTTCACTGGGGTGTGCTGAGAGCCCTGTCTGCTCCACTGCAGCTTGCAATATGAGAATACCCTCTAGCTGTAACCAGCACGGTAACTTTGCACTGCTCTGCACCCTTCAGACCATCTGATGACAGACATCAGGAAGTGTCACTGCTGTGTCAAACCAGGGGAAACTGAGGAATGGGGAAGGAACTGGCTTTGAACATGTTTAAGATATTGCTCACGAATTTAGGGTCAGAAACAGGGCTGAAATACAGATCACCTGGGTGCCACAACCTCCTGCTGTCCTAAGGGTCAGTAAAGCCTTTGTGCATGAATCTGCTTCATCAGAACTGATTTCCATTGAGAATGGCTCTGCTGGATTTGTCCCACCAGTGTGTATGTGGACACGAGCTGTCTTTGCACACAGAGATGCTTCATGTCCTCCTGCTGGGCTCTGGGCACCTCAGGGACCACCAGGAGGGGGACATGGGCTTCCTGAGAAATCCTAGGAGGTCTTTCGAGTCCTACAGGTGAAAAAAAACAATTTCCCTAAAAGCTCCCGTCCTCCCCGACCACGCAGACAAGCAGATGTTTCCCATTAAAATGCACAGAGGTATAATGCTGATCTCGGCATCCATCCCCGTCATGAGCTGGGATCTCAGATGCTCCATTTGTTTACGCTTAAAAGCATTCCCTTCCACCTTTGAAATCATCTCTCCTCTCATCCCCTGCCCCCACTGCCTGAGCAGTTGGATGTGCTTTAACCCCCCCCAGCTCCCCGCCTCCTGATCCGGGTGGCTGTGTGCGTGCATTCCTGCCCGTCTGATGGTCCTGCCTGCTGTCACTGCGCTGCTCAGTACCCTCCCAACGCTTAATGCTGCAATTATTATTCTGCTGGGCATCTCCAGAAACTTCTCGCAGTTGGATGAGTCTAGCCTTTTACCTCAGCTCCATTAACAAACATCTTCATCATCCTGAGCGCTGAAATGGCCGGCAGGGCACGTGCCTCCTGGGGAGGCTGCTGTCCTCCCTCTGCAGGTGGAGGGGACTCTCCTCTCAGAAATCCTCTGCCCAGGGAGCTCAGGATAGCATTGCTGCACATCTCACACTCTCCTTCATGTGTGGATGAAGGCCAGGAGGTCTGGGGCCAAGAGGTCTGGGGGTCTGGGGCCAGGAGGCAGCTCCCACTATCAAGCCTGTCCCGTGTGGTGCGTGGTATCTGCAGGATGCATTTATCCCATTGCTGTGCCCATACAGGGCTGAACACCTCATGGCAAAGCACCTCTATCAGTGCCTGGCTCTGTGCCCTTGAACACACTACCTCGCCATCCCTGTGTTTGTGGGACTGTTGCATCTAGAATACATCAGGCACCAGGAAACTGGGAGAAAAAAATAAAATCCTTTCTATTCCAGCCTCCTCCTGCTGGTCTTATTATGGGCATGGCATTGCCACGGCCAAGCTGAGGTGTCCAGGGAGGGTCAGAGGCAAGTGAGGTGTTTGGATCATGTTCAGGCTGTTTCCCCTGTTGTGGGTTGTGTGAGGGCTGGGTGGCTCCTTCCAAGCCACAAATCCTGAAGAATTCTGGGCTTTGCACTGGCCTCAGCATCCCTGTGGGAGGGCTTAGAAATGGCCACTACCGGTCATTTTAGAGGGGGATGTAGGAGGAAATCACGGTTCAGCTCCTTTTAGAGGAGCTCGGTTTGACAGGCTGTTTTGAGCTCGAAAGCACAGAGCTAAATACCCTGCCAGTGTCCGTATGAGCTGCCACCCCTGGGGACGAAGGCTCCCCTCGCCCCTTGCAGATGGCTTTGCTGGGCGTGCAGTGGGCTCGCAGCAAAATGCCGCCGGCGTCGCGCTGAGCAAGGCTGCTCCTGAAACGCCGCCCTCACTTGCCACTTCCCCTCAGCCTCCCATCAGCTTAATGAGTCCTCATTCCCCGCGACAGCAGCACCTCGGAGCACACCAGGCGCTTCTGAGATGCAGCGGAAGCCAGTGCCTGGAGGAGACACCAATTAAGTCCATCTCGCCCTGGAAATGAGACTCGCGGGAGGAGGGGAAATTGCTGCTGCTTCCCATGGCTCCTGCACGCCGGTGAGAGGCACTGACCAGCTCGCTCATGGGGAGAAGCTGCGGGAGATGCACAGATGCTCGGGGCAATGTGCCCCTTTCTGCTGGGAAGGGACGGGGCCCTGGAGGCACTGCTGTGTGCTTCTCCCTTCCTGCGGCTCTCTTCGGATTAATAACAGGGGCTGAACACTTTCTGTTGGTTTATTCATTCCTTGGCTTGTTTTGTCAATTGAGCTGCTCTCGCTACCCCAGAAGGAGCTTGGGGAATGATATATGGGCCTGACAGCAAGATTAAACATCCCATTTACTGCACCCTGTCTTCAGAATTCAGACAGCAGAGGCACGGGGAACAGTAATGATAGTCACAGAGCAAACAGAAAACAGATACTCTTCATCCTGAGCTCATTTCTTAGAGGAAAGGGCAAGGGGAGAAAGAGGAGAAAACAGAGGGAGAAGAAATAGACTGGGAAAGGGAGAAGAAAGGGAAAAGGCATCAGAAGGGAAAACTACAGAGGAGTTATTAACTCTCAATTTAAATGAGCTCAAATTCAGTGCTGGGTTGGCAGTTTCTTCCTTAAAATGGTGTCAGAGAAGCTGAGGTCTGTGCAACTGGGAGGCTTTGCTGGTGCGTGGCCCGATCACTTGTGCTTAATGCTGCTTTGAGTATCATCTTCTGACACTTGTTTTTTTTTTTAGGAATTGCAGCTGCTCTGGGCTGAGTGGGAGCTCAAGACATGTGGGATGGCTTTGAATGCAAAGTGGGCCTGGTGGCAGATACCCAAGGCTCTGCCTTTGCTGCTGCCTCTGTGCCAGAGAGCAGCAGATGGGAGAAGAGCTGAGAGCAGCTTTGGAAAAGCAGAGCTGGTTTGGCCCAGCCGTGAAGGGCTGAGCTGCTCTGAGCTGGGCTGGGTTGGAGCTGGTCCCAGGACCCCATCCTTGATGGGAACCCACAGCCTGGGCACAGGAGGGTAGCTCTGCTCCTTCTGGTTCCTGCCTCCCAAACTCTCCTTGCTCCAGAAGGATCCTCCTTCACCCTTGGGCTTGGCTGTCTCTGAAGGCTGCTTGGCTGCAAAGGAGGACGTGCAATGGAAATGGTGCTCAGGCCCACCCCGGGGCAGTGGGTTTATCAGGAGGAGCTCTTCCAGAGCTGTCTGCACTGGGACACCTACAAGGAGGGGCAGAAAAAAAAGGATGTCAGTGTCATCACTGTATGGACACTTGAAATCTGACCTAAAAGTGGGGGATGTGGCAGGTTTTCAGCTCCCTAAGGAGTTAAGCAGTGTGTTAAAATGTTGTGTCTTGTCTGCATGCCTTAGGATGAGAGTTCATAGCGTTGAATGGGCACAAAGGGGATACACTGGCCAGGCCAATAGCTGATTTTGAGAGATTCCTGTAAATACAGACAATCCTAAAAAAAAATGTCTGAACTTTACAAGCAGTGCCAGCACCATTTTTCATCCTCCCAGGACCTCTCTCAGCCTTTTTCACGAGTGATGGGGGAACCTGCTTCCCATCCCTGGGCCAATCTCCATGCTTCAGGATGTCCCATCTGGGCACCTGCCAGATTCTGGGAACTGCTGGGATTCTTTAAACTTAAAATACACATCAGGGCCTTGGGCAGAGGGACAGCTCTGGGCACCGAACTGGTCCAGCGGTCTCATCTGGAGCCCACCTCAGGTCCGGGAGTGAGCTCCCAGCATGTGGTTATCTCTTGCCTGGTGGAACTGACCCGGTGGTTCTGTTCAGGGTCAACTCTTCTAGCTTTTGAGCTGAGCGTGGGAACAGCTTTGGTGGAGTTTGTGACTTTTTCCTGGCTCAGGAAATGTCACCGAGAAAGGATCACATCTAACCGCGTGTGATGTATCAGCAACAAAAAAGGTCAACTCCAACCGTAAATATTTCACGCCTTGTAAAATATTCATCGGTAGCCATGAATGCAGAAGAGGAGGGATGGGTCGGAGAGCTTCCAGCCCGCTCCTTGCCCTGCCAGCTGGGCTGCACAGCCCGGCCAGCTCAGAGCTGTCTTCTCCCAGTGCCTCCCAGTGCTGCCTCCCAGTGCATGGCCTCTGCTCCACTGGATGCAGACATTTGGGGAGTGCTACAGCTTTCTCCAGGTATTTCTGGCTATACAAAGCTGGTTTTCCCATGGGGGCTGTGTATATTCTTCCCCCTCATATACCTAATTGATCACTGTAGGATTTAGGGGGCATCCCAAGCACCCGATGTGCCCGGTCTGACACCACAGCTCACACGAAGGCTCCCAGTGGGTTTGTGCTTCTCTGCACACACATCTCCTGCTGCAAAACCTTATGCAAGGGTTCCAGCCCAAGGGAATGACTTTAAACCAGCAGACAGAGTGGAAAGAAACCAGACTGCTTTTAGGACTGTTCTACCTAAAACAGAAGGAACAACCTTCAATGTCTGGGGCAGGGTGGGGTTTAGTTGGATTGTACTCAGTTGGACAATATGGGAGAGGAACAGGCTGGCAAAGGGAGGTGTCAGGAGAGGGAAAGGAGTTGCAGAGCTACCATAACCTCCTCCCACAAAGCAGCATTTCTGTCCTTTGACCACACACCTCCAGCAGCACTTCCCTTGGGAAACCCTGCAGTGAGATGTGTGCTGCCTTGCTGAGGGGTCCCCGGGCTACTGCCAGCTCTCCTCTCTGTTGTCACTGTCACCATGCCTAGTGGGGACTGAATCAGACACAAAATCACACAAAAAGAGCCAGATTTTGCATTTTCAGTGTACTGAAAGTTGGAGCAGTGAAACTCCATAGCTTTCTCATGAACTTTGGAAGGACCGGGCTCATCCCATGTATCTCTATCCATCTGTCGGTGGTGGTCTGGCCAGCAAGGTGCCCCAAGCACTATGGGGATAAACAGCCTTCCTGGAGTAACTTATGCTGTGCCAGGCTCCTCTCCATGGGGCTAAATTGCCATAGGATGGACAGGATTTGGGGCTCAGATGTGCAGGAGGAGCTTCCCAACCTCCAGCTGCTGGTGTGGAAGACAGAAGGTTTTCCAAAAGTACCGTGTCAGCCTGGTCAGCCTTGCAGAGTGCCCTGGATACTCTCATGAATCTTATCTGGTATAGATATCTGTGTCTTTTTAAGCAACCGGATCACACCTGTATAGTTTGCTGTATTTGATGCAGAGATCTTAGACCAGATACCTAACTTTGGATGGATAAAAGCAGTGAGACAGATTTCACCCCAAATAACAGACTGTTCCTCTCCTCCCCACCTCATCTACCAAGCAATTACAGATGTGTTCATCCACAAACCAAACACCCCCTTCCCTCTCAATCTCTTCAGATGCTTTGTGGTCGCCCTGTCCTCCCTCGGTGTTTGCAACATGTCCTAATTCGCAACAATCAATGGTGTTTGTCTTTGTTATTGCAACACCAAGACACCTCAGCCCCAAATCAGGCCCAGTTGTGCTCTGTGTTTGGCATTCATCATGAAAAAGATGGTTTCTCGCCCACAAAGAGCTGAACACTGCAGTGAGAAACAACAGATGGAGACAGACACATGGGCTATATGGGACAGCAGGGGACAGTAGTGTAGTTTTTTCTTGTGTATAATAGGTGGTAGGCTTATTTAATAATGTATTTCTAGCCCCTTGGCAAAACCCTAATCAAATATCAATAGATGCCATCACATTTGCTTTTACTGGGCCAGCGCTTCAATAAATAAACCCTATTTTTCTAAGAGCTGTTGCAAGGTCTTGGATCTCAGACTGAGAGTTTCTTCTCTTAATGCCTGCTTTTACTGAGGAATGAGGCCGGGCTAATAATCAATAACCAATTGAACAGCCTCAGTCCTTGTTTCAAAGCGAGCCCCTTTCAAGCTCTGACCTACCAAGGCAATTCAGCTGGGAGGAAATCGCGGTGCCTCTTAATTATAAATGCAGTAAAGACTTGCGGAAATTGCCTCTTTTTGGCTGGCTGAGTGCAGTCGCTGCGCAGCCCACGCACAGCATTTCAGGGGTGGGGGGAGAGCAGGGGAAAGTCAGAGCGAGCCTGTAACACCCAGGGCAGAGTCCTGACGTGGTCCCCTGCTCTCACTGGTCCCATTCCTTCTTGGCAGAGGTTTCCTGCACATCCTCGGGTGCTCAGCATCACCCCAAGGTGATGCAGTGCCTCGTTTCTCACTGCTCACTGCTCCAAAGGAGCACTCAGTGCTTTCACCAAAAGCCCACCCAGCAGTGCTCCCGTCTGAGGATGGCCTGCAGAGCAAAGCAGTGTTACCGAGGACTGGTGCTGCATACAAATAGCAGTCTGCTGGCTCGTGAGCCCAGGGTACATTGTATTTCTTGCCCGGATGCGTGTCACAACCTGAATGGATTGTTTGAGCTTCCCCAAAGGCTTTCAGAAGAAATTACGTATTTTGTAAATATTAGCTATTAACCCAAACTCTTTTGCTCTGCTCCTTGTATCACCAGGCTGGTCTTAGAAGCATTTTGGAGGGCACAACTGGATTTCTTCCTCCACCCAAATAGCAGCTCCTCATATTGGAGTAGGTGAGAGAAGGTGCAGACCCTGACATGGAGAAAAATGACTTAAGAATTGCCTAAACACTGTGCAAGGAGGAAAGATGTCAGCTGGTCAGAAGAGCTGCAAACGTGTGCCAGGAATATCAGTGTTTCGGGAAGCCTGGTAAAAAACAGCCACAATTTTACAGGGTTTCATGCCAGCTGCACTGTCTGAGGATTCATCCGTAGGGCTGTCAAAAATGAGACCTCGAGGCTGTCATGGTCACTCTTCAGAGACCAGCTGGGGAGATCAGAGCACCCCCTGGCACAGCGCTGACACCCTCAGTGCTCTGAGGTCTTCCCAGGGAGGTGTCACCACCCCAACCGGCAGGCTCCGGGGTCTTCCCAGCCTCTCCGTGTGCTCCCAAGTGCTCCAGACCAATTAGGCTCAGTGTTTATTGTCGGTTTTCCCCTGTCCCTGGCTGTCAGCATCACTGATGCTCCTGACACCAGAGATCTGACAGCCGTGCTGGGAGCGTCCTGCCCCTTACAGTGCTGCTCGTGCTGCATCCCCCACAGGCAAACACACAGCATCCCTGAAACCCCCAAAATGCCACAGCCTTCAAAGGAACATGTCCAGCTGACAGCTGACGAGCAACTAAGAGCAGACCAACCACCACACTGGGTGCCTCATGTGCAACTGGTTATGAGGACAGCACCCACACCACTTTTCTGGGGCAGGAGGCACCAGATCCATCCCACCAGCTCTGTGCGTAGGCTTTAGCAATCTCCGTGCAGGTATGAGAAGCACTAAAGCCTCTGCTCGTGGCTGGGATGTATCGGAGGGAAGGGAGCTGTTGAGTGAATGTGCGATTTTTACAGTCAATTCTCTGAGCAGTTTAATGGTCATGAGCAGTCAGGACCTCTGTTTTATAACTCAGCACTAAGAAGCATGCCCCGAGCTATAGGAGCTTCCCCTAATCCCACAGTCCGGGGCACTGATTTCGGGTGAAGAGCACCACCTGCTGACATCCCCTCCCTGCAGCTCCCTGGCTTTTCTGTGAAGGTCTCTGGCCAAGACCTGGCCATGCACAGCCTCAGGACTTTGACAACATGGGGCTCCCGTGTGGGCTGGGAAAGTTCCCATTCCCATGGGCAGCTTCATTTCTTTGCTGTTTTATTTGAAATCTGTGAAGTCTGTCAGTCCCGGAGGCGGAGATGTTAACCCGTGTGCGTGTCCTCCAAGGCAAGAGGTCCTCTCCCAGCATCACCTCCCAGCTGTGGTCTGCAGAAACTCCTCTTCATGCCCCTCTGAGGAGGCTGGTGTGGTCCAAGACTCACTGTAGGACCATCAACCAGTCCACCAGTGGTGGTGAGATTTGAGATGAAAATATCTGACCTTGTTCCCCAACTCTTTTAGGTAAAACTGTTAAAAGTGCCATAAGAAAGTGGCGATTCTTGGTTGCCACCAACCTGGACTGGATGCAAACCCAGAGCTGTGTCCTTCACCATCCAATTGTCCTTTGTCACGGTGTAAAGCGACGGGCTCTTCACCTGAGACTTCTTCAGAAAGGAGTTTCTCCGAGTTGCATGCCTGCTGCGCATCAAGGATTGAGGTGTTTTAAATATGCATAAGCTGATGGAAAGCAGTCATGAAAGGAAGAGCGTGGCTGATGAGCCTGTGTGAGGTTTTTCTATTGCTGAATTAATTGGAGTAGGAGATGAGGCAGACACTCAATGAATTGTCTGCCTTTCAGAGCACTTTAGTAGAAAATACACAGAGATTCGCTCTTAGACACTTCCTCTCCCTTGTCTGGCCTGTTCTCTAGCATTGCTGGCCCCGTGCCTGCTTTTCCTCTCTGGCCACATGCTTCTTTTGCTCTCGCTCATCGTATATCATACAGTTTCCTCTTTATTTCCCCCTCCATCCCTTTAGCCAGCCCAGAGGACTGAGGGCACGCCAGCAGATCCTGGCCACTTTGCAAAAGCAGCTATGTGTGCCTGGGTGAGCAGCATGCCTGCAGCTCCTGCTGCTTTGGGACAAGGTCCTGGAGGTTTGGGAGACCTGGTTCTTCTGCCAGTACCTCTGGGAGAGGCTGGATGGATCATACAGGTGGGTTTTCCCCCTCTGGTGACAGACACCATGTGCAATCCATCTTGCTCTTACCCCATCCAACAGAGCCTACCTACACAAGCAGTGGTGTAAATGTGGCACCTGAGACTGTGCCCGGAGCTGTCACCCAGTTCAGAGCAGCCAGGAGGCAGTGACACCAGGGAGTAAGCCCAAGTGATGGAAATGGATGGCTGTGACTCGGGGAAATCTGTAAAACCATGGTTCTTGCAATTGGGTATGCCCCAGGCCATTGCACTGGGCAGGTGAGATGAGCATTGGCCAAACTGGAGCCACCTCCCCACCAGCTGCAGTGTTACCAGGCAAGTGTAAGCATGGGCACATGCAGGAGTGGTTCTAGCTGCCACCAGGCACTGGGACGTACTGGGATGCACTGGGATGTACTGGGATGCAGGGTGGGGGAAGGCTGGGGGCTGTTCTGCAGCTGCTGGAGCTGGGTGCTGGGCTCCCCTCGCCACGAACAGCACAGAGACACCAAAGTGCTCCCAGCACACCTTCCTCCTCCCCCAGCTGAAATGTGTGGAAAGAGACCCTGCTATTTTCTTTTTAGATTCAGCATGACCTTTTCAGCTGGGACTTTTCTTCATTCCATTTTTAAGGACTTTAAAGAAACACTTTAAAACCTGAATGAAATCCTTCCCTTCTTAATTTGCCTGGTGTTTTTTTCTCTGTTTGACCTAAATTTACTCCCCCTTATCACCCCTTGCCCCAGTTTTTTTTTTTTTGGACTTGGCAATAAGCCAGAACAGGGGAAAAAAAAAAAAGAAGAAAAAAAAAAAAAAAAAAAGGAAGAAGAAAGATAGTTACAAAGCCCCATTTGTTACATTTCCTCTGAGTAGATTGATCCAGCTCTCCTGCTCAGCTTCTCTTTGTGTCCAGACAATGAAGGTGCACTTTTCCCTGCTGGCATAATTGGCTACAATTAAGCTGTGGACAAGATGTTTGGTTAACGATCCCCAGGAGACACAATTTGGGGATTAGGGGCGATATTGTTTCCCAAGCATGGGCCATCGTCCTCTCTGTGCCTAGCTACTGGATGTCAGTGCCACCAAAGCCTGGAGCAGGGGCAGACTTCTCCCCTCCCTGAGCAGCACTCAGCTGGGGCTCTTGAAGGGCTTTGCAGGTCACCAGCAAGTGAGAACAGCCCCAGACTTTGGCCAGCTGAGCACATCATGGCTGGAAGCATTGCAGAGAGCGTAAGCAGGTTGAAAATGTGCACAGGGTACCCCAAAGCCAGGAGAATTTCCTATCAGGGTGTAGGTGGCAGGAGCCAGCTCTGCCCCCCTTATTGCCTCCATCCACCATGCCTGCATTGCCCCCAGCCTGCTCCAGCATGGATGTCTCAGCAGAAAAGCCGTTTTCTCCCGTAACCCCCTGGCCCCCATTTCCCACAGCTCTGCAGTTTGCAGAAGCTGGCTGGCTGCATTTGACCCACGCAACCTCCTTAGGCAGCCTGCAAAGCCTTTGAGCCATGGGGTGTTTCCAGCCTGCAGATACACTGAGGCACATCAGGGAAAGCTTCGCAGCCCGCCGTACGTTTATGAATTAAATCCGCTTAATTAAAGGTTTGTTCATGGCTTGGTTGGAAACAGCCCCGCTGGGATGCAAGTTGTCCTCCTGTGTCAAAGGGCTCGGTGTTTTTGCAGGATTTGAGGGGAGAGGGATTGCAGAAACCAAACAGGAACCGGAGGGGTTCGTGCTTTGTTTTCCACTTCTGTAACCTTGCTCCCAATGGATGCTCCAGAGCTCGACCTTTGGCTGGCTTGAAACCGAATTTGCATTGTTTTCCACCCACGGGCAGGTCTGACCTTGGAAGAGAGCTGGCAAACACACTGAATTTAGCAAACCCGAAGCAAGCAGCACGTGTGTCAGCGATGCTGGGATGGGGGCGGCTCCTGGGACACCTCCAGGGACCCAAGGGGGTGCAGAAATCCTCCCATGGAGCCAGCCTGGAGCTGGGAAACCCCTTGGAGAACCAGCCACCCTCTACCCCTGCAAGATGCAGGCCAGGGTCTCCCCAAAGCAACACAGCATCCCCTAAGTCCCTCTGAGGCTCCTCTCCTGCAGGATCCCAGCACTTGCTAATGGGATCCAGGCTCCCCCTGCAGCCCCCCCAGCCTTGCTGGCTCTGCTCAGCAGATGCAGCCCATTACGGGGCGGAAAGGGGTGGTGAGGGAGGAGGAAAGCAGCCACCCCTCACCCTCCTGACACATTAAATCTCCCGGTCAGGTAATAGCCAGCAGGTCACTGAAGGAACAGGCTGTAAAATCAGCCATTGCCCTGCTCGGGGTTATTTGGGAGCTGCTTCTCCTTGTGTAAACAGCCCGAGATGAACAATCTCCGCTGCCTACACCCGGGAATTCTTCTTTTTTAGGGCATGTTTCCATTTCCATCCCTTGACCTTTTAGTCGAGCGAGCTCTGGTGCTCGCAGAAGCGCCTTGGCCCTGGGCAGGGCTCCCAGCACCGCTGCAGTTAAAAGCATCCAACCCTGGGAGAAAAATCCCTCTGCAAGGGCGAGGGAGGCTGGGCCACAGCTCCCGGCTTTGTATAAATCAGGGCAGCTTGAAAAATGTCTGACGAGGCCGTTCGGCGGGGGCACGTCGGGTTTTGGCTAAATAAACATTTCCGTCTCTATGGAGAGTGTCACGCTGCGCCCATAAAACGTCTGGGTGAAGCTCTGCTTTTGTTGGAAAGCTGGGGAGGGGTGCTCGAGCTGGCTTGCTTTGTTATAACAAATCAGTCGTGCCTTTTTTTTTTCTTCCGTCTGAATTGCTCTTCAGGAAAGTAAAAGGTCGGAGAGGCCAAGCCTGCAGCTCGCTGCAGTGAGTGGGTTTGTGCCTCAGTTTCCCCATCTCTGGTGGAAGGAGCACTACAACCCCTCCCTGCCCAAGAAGCAGCCAAGATTATTTGTTACCACATTGCATAAAGAAAAAGAGACAGTTTGTGGTTAGTTTGATGTCAGGAATAGTTTGCAGATCACTTTGGGCATTTGTTGTGCACAAAGTCAGGTTTCAGCTCTGCAAGCCCCAGGACTGCTGAGCAGGAGCATCCTCAGCACCTCACCAGAGAGGGAAATGCTTTGGGGCAGGGTGTGAGCTTCTGCTCCTCCAGCCCCTTCTCTGGTGCTCTGTAAGATGCCCAAAACGCTGACTTCCAGCTCTCTGCAGAGCAAATGCAACAGAAACGCATGGGCAGCCCTGCACTGAGTGCCACAGGTTGGAGGAAGCAAAGTTGTGGGGAAGTTCTTGGGCTAAGCTCAGCAAATATTTGTCTTCTCCACCTTTCTTACTGCACTGTGACTCTTTCTGTCTCGCTTGCACCAAGGCAGATCAAGGGGAACTTTGACGAAGCTGGCAGGGGTGTACTGATGGGAATATGACATAGGAGAGATTTTTTTTTTTTTTTTGAGCCTTTTCCAGTCTGGGATATACAAAATGGTCCAAAGGCGCAGGGTCTGGCTTGTCTGGGAAGAAATCACCCCATGCCTTGCGTGAAAGTCCAGCCTTCCCTTCCTGCTGCAGCTACCCTAGTAATATTTCCAGCCTGGGGGTTTCCTGGGAACCCTGAACACATTTGAAATGACAGGAGGTCTTGGTACCATGCAACATTTTTGTGCTGATATTAATCAACCTAAAGCTGCCTTTAATAAATTGGTAAACCACGACTTGCCTTTGGTCATGTTGCTTCTAGGAAAAATTTTGTGATTAGATTTATGCCCAGAAAATAAGAAAATTTAGTTTACTGTCTTTGTTGGTAGTGTGAGAGGAAGGCATCTTTATGATGATGTGGGGGCTCAGCAGCATTACTCAGTTTCCTGTGCTTAGGAGCAAACAGCAATCCTCTTGAAAACCCCTTGGTGTTGGTGACCACAAGTGTGGCACAAAGAGCAGAAGGAAGAGGCATCAGCAATTCTGGTCCCAAGCCTGCAGCAGAGACCTCCCCATCAGCTATTGACAAGCCTCTTCTGGAAGGGGGAGGTTTCTCTTTATCACATTTCTGCTGGAAGAAAGACAAAAAAAGGAACCTTGCAGCATCTTTGGGAGCTTGGGCATGAGACATGCTTGGCTGATGCTACAAGAGGCAAATAAATCACACTTACAAACCCCGGTGTCACAGCAACGAGGGAGCTAACGCAATATCGCCGTGTCTGCCGGCATGCACAAATGTCTCCGAGATGCAAAGGGAGAAACACACATCAGCTCCAATTTGCATAACATTATAGTTTATTAAAACCACGGTTGCCCGAGATGGCTGTCCTGGACAGGATAATTGATGCGTATTTATGGTCTTTGTGAGAGCAAGTGACGGGGAGCGATGGAGTGCAGGCGTGCATGGAGAAGAGGGTTTCCCTTGCAAGTGCACAGAGGTTTGACAGCCTGGAGGGTGTTTCAGCCTCAGTGAGTGGCTGGAGCAAGGCACGGGGAGGATGTGAGTCTGGTTCCTGAACACAGCAAGGAGCAGAGTGCTGGATGTGGCCCTTCCCCAGAGCGGTTGGGGCTCGCAGGACCCTGACCTGTGCCAGGGCAGGTGGGTGGCTCTGGCACAGGCAGAGCCATTAAAATCAGCTGCACAATCACTGCTCCTTTTATCTTCCCATAACCTCTGCACAGGCAGCTCTTAGAGGGATGGATGGAGGTTAACGGGGAGGTCAGCAACCATTTATAGCCCCCAGCAAGGACAACCACTGTCATCTTCTCCCCCAGCACCTTCCCAGCTCCCAGCATCCTTGGAGCAGAGGCAAGGGTTCTGTTCCTCCTCCTTGCAGAGAAAAATGCTCCAGGAACCTGGGCCAAGGAAGGGAAGTCTTCTCCAAATGTCATGTACTGAGAACTAAGCCTTATGGAACTTCTGTAGCCCACTCTTTGCAAAGATGTTTCCTGCTGGGCCAGGACACTGCTGGGGTGCTGCAGGACAGCAGCCTTCTCCAGCAGAAATGCCCTTGCCCAGATGCTGTCTCCCAGGGACTCTCACATCTGTTTTTGTTTTTCCTGCAGCTGCATCCCTCACCCTGGACCAGGGCAGCTCCTTTGCCTGACAAATTCAAGTTTTTGCAAGGAAAAGGAGACCTCACATGGACTCTTGTCCTGTCCAGGATACACACACTGGTGCATGGGGAGAGGTCACATCTGCAGTGACTTCAGTGTGCTGCAGGGCCAGGCAGGAGCCAGGATCCAGCTCTCACAGCTCCTGGGCAGAGGACAGCACCATGGCTTAGCCCAGACAAGCTGTCCTCAATAACTCTGCTCTCCCTCTGCCAGAAGCAGTGGCTTCCTCTCCGCTTCCTGGGGTGACACGAGGTGCAGATTACATCCAGATGGAAGCACTGTGCGAGGCTGGCGAGCCAGGGACATAACTGGCTTAGGCAAAAATGAGAGCCAAAGTCACCGAGAGCGACTGCCGCAGAGCTGAGAGCCGAGCCCGTGCTCCCAAAGAGGAGCCGTCACGCCAGGCTGGTGGCAAGAGCAGCCGAGGCTCGGAGTTAATGACTCCTCTGGGGAGAGGCAAGGCTGGAACAAAAGCGGGGCTCGAGCTGAAAGGCAGCTCTGTGTGAGGAGACAGGGAGACTACGAGGCTTCTGGCAAAGGACAGCACAAGGGGATGTGTGCTGAATGGAGCACGCCCCAGCATACTGATCAGAGGAGAGATTTCAAAGGTATTGTCAAAGAAAATATCTCCAAAGCCTTCCCGCTCCCCTGCACAGGGGTGGGCAGTGCTGTGTGATAGCAGAATGCAGATCTGGGCTGCTCCGCATGAGGGTCCCCATGGTTTCATCCTGCCCTGCTGGGGTCCCCATGACACAGGGGACAGCACCTGGATGAGCAGGGGAACAAGCAGGGTGTTGTAGGGATGGTGCTGAGCCTGCACAAGGACACAAGCCAAGGTCAGGACTGTGTGTGGGAATAAGCCCGGGTGATGGAGCTGGGCTGTGGGTGTTTGAGATGGGCACAGCACAGAGCTAAGGGGTCTCTGCAGCTTGTGGCCCCTCACTGGAGTCACTGTGATCCTCAGAAGCTCTGCCGGGCTGCGGGCAAGGGCACAGGCACCAGCGTGGGCAGTGCAGAGGTGAGCCCCCACGGTGCCAAGGGAAGGGGAAAATGGAGCTGGGTGTCCCTCCTGCCTGGAGGTGTATGTCCATGGCCACATCCAGGCCTGGTGATGAGGGATGAGCAGAGAAATGGACACCAACAGGGCAAAAACAGCTGTGACCATCATTTCAGATGTTACTCCTGTGAGATCCAACAGCGGAGCCATTGGCTGAGCACAGGAGGGTTGGGGAGAGAGCAGAGCTGAGGCTTGCCCAGCATCCTTTCTCCTGGTGGGCACCAATGGGGGGCACTGATGGGTAAGGGGGGTTCCTAGTCCCTCTTCCAGCCCACAACACATCCCTAAGCTCTCCTCTCCGTGCCACCTCCTCCTCCTGCCCTGCCTTCACCCAGTCCCTATTTCCCTCATCCCCAGGCCCCCGGTGCCTGGCGCAGGCGGAGGTGACACCCCCAGCCCCAGCACCCCGAGGTGGGATCCCCATCACCACTGCACGCTAACAAACAAGGATTAAGAATAAATCTGCTGCTGCTAAAACTACAGTAATGGCACTGCATAATAAGAAATTCACGCTTTATATAAAGCATGTGCATAAGTCTTCATTTGCTTGTGTGGTGTTTTACAAAACAGAGGTATAATCTTCTATTATAATTCTCATTTGCAGCTGTAGCCCAGACGCTAACCTCTTCCTAAGATGTGGAGCAGATCTGATGGCAGGAAGCTGCTTGTTCCAGGATTCCTGATGAAGTTCAGGATTTGAAAGCAGCAGCCATGCATCCGTCAGATTTTAGTAGGTTAGAAAAGGGAGAGAGATGGGAGGGAGGAAGGGGAGAGGCTGAACTTTTAATAATGAAACTTGTGTATTTCAAAAATTAGCATTAGAAGAGGAAAAAAGAAAATCTTGTGTTTAAATTTTTACATAGTCAACATTTCCAGACAGTGATAAATGCATTTTGCAACACGCATTCAGCTAATGACAGCTACGATCTTGATGGAGCTAAGTGGAAAATACACATCCTTCATTTTTTTATTTTTTTTTTCTTATAAGGAAAAATGTGTGCATTTAGGGGTGTTTCATTCTGAAGAAGTTGCAAGTGGCTGCGAGCCTGCGGGGGGCACAGCCCCTGCAGAAGAGGGGCTGCCCCTCTGTGCCCTGGCAGCAGGATGGATGGGGACAGAGCTGCCTTCTCTGCCTGGACCAAGGCAGATCTGACCCTGGGAGAGGACAGCAAGCTCTGGTCAGTTCCGTTCTCTCCTGCAGACTGCACCTAGGTGTTTTCTTGCCTGCTGGCCAGCCCCAGCAGCCCCTCAGGGAGTCCAGAAAACCTGCTTTTTGCAGGAAAAGTGGGGGTGAGCCCTTTGTCTCCCACCAGCTTGCAGCCCTTGGACTGTGGGAAAAAGTCTCCAGGCACCACAAAGTGCTCCAGGGAGATGCTACAATGCAAAGGACCTGGCCCCATTTTGGTTTAACTTGATGATTTTAGGGGTCTTTCCCAACCTAAATGATTCTGTGGTTCCATTCTAGGTGCGGTGGCCACTCCAGGCATGGAGAAAGGCAGAAGCTGTGACCCACGGAGACATCCAACCACCCAGCTCCATCAGCACAGCTCAACCTGCAGCTAATTGAGCTGGAGTGGTGCTGAGTGCCTGCACACCTCTGGCTCACCCCCACAGCTGGCTGGGGACCGGTGCCAGCAGTGGGGACACCACCACCTGTCCCCTCGCCCCCTGCCCTAATACCAGCCCCGAGGTTGGCTCAAGAGCATCGATGTGTCCCTCCAAGACCTCGTGCATCCCCTGGTAAAGGCGAATGAAACCCCATCAGTTGGCCGTAGCTAATGGACCGTGTTGTCTCCCTTTAGCCTTTAGTTTTGAGATAATTAGCTGATTTTGAATTATTTATGTTGTGAATTTTCAAATAAATAATGTAATAAATGCATCTCAATTATTTACCCTGTTACAAAGCTGACTTGATGGCTGGGCAAATATTTCCATGAATCATTGATTTTATGAATTTTACAATATTAAAAAAAAAAAAAATGATCTAATTTCGAAAGCTTTAAATTATTCTTTCATTTCTTAGCCTTATATTCAGTTTTTGGGAATCCTCCCTGGGCTTCCATCTCCTAAGAAATTCTATAATACATTTGGAAAACTGCAATTATTTTTAGCATGAAAGTCACACTAGAGCTTGATACCACATTTAAGCTGAATAAATGTGAGCTCGGGTCACCAATGTATAGAAAAATGGTTACTTTATCTCACCAGGGTGCTCCAGGAGAGCATCTTCCTCTTGGTGGGTAGCTGCCGAGTGTGAATGTTGTTTACTGAGAGCATGTCAGGTGTGTCCTTCCCCCTGCAGACTTTAGGTGGGGAATATAAGATTTAAGGTAAAAATCTAAATGTGTTGCTGATAGTGCTGAATTACTGTGGGTGAAATATGCATAGAGAAACCTGGATATCTCAGGTACAGCGAGCTGCTCAAACAAGCCTCTAGCAAGCTTAAACCCACTGCAGCAAGAGTAAGGAAGCTTGAAAATGCTCGTGGGCTTGGTGAGTAATACCGAGACCACAGGAGAGGGGGGAGGCATAGGAGATGCTCACCCACCCCTTCACAGCCCTACGCTAAAGGCAGAAGCACTGTTTTGGGGAAAGGGTGTCCCCAGACCTCTTAGCGCCTTCGCTGGGGATGCCAGGCAGCAGTGAATGCCCTGCCTGGCCCCTGGTGGTCCCCTGGGACCTCCCTGTGGCTCTGAATCCTGAGCTTGGGAAGGGGTCAGGGTTTGTCTCCTTGGGGCTGCATGGGGAAGATGCTAAATTTTCCATCCTCTTAGGCTGCTGGGATGGTAGCACGGGCAGTCTGGTTGCGTGGCTGCCCGGCAGGAGGAAGGGTGCAGGACAGGTAATAAACGTGATAACAACCTGTGGGGCAGCCACAGGAGGCAAAGGGCTTGGAGGTGTCAGGCTGTTGGTTTGAACTGAGACAAGTCAGAGGCTTCTCGGGGATGAATCCTGCTTTCTGCCTCTTCCCATTGCCCCTGGGCTCTGGCTTTTACACCACGGGATCCTCAGGCTGCTGTGGCACTGCTGGGCTGACCCTCCCCTGGCCACGAAGGTCTCCAGCTTTGTCCTGCTCAGGCAGCTGGCACTGCTAGGAGGGCAGCAGCGTGCACGGACTGAAAAACAACTGGCAGCAAAAAGAGAAGGAGCCTAAAAGGAGCTTTTGATCCAGCTGGTGCATTCAGAGCTCTCCTCTAGTGCTTTGGCACAAAGGGGCTTTTCTCCATGCTCTCTTTTTCCCCCTCTGTCCCTGCATGAGCTTTGAGCACTCTCCCTGCTTGGGGCTGGCCAGGTCCACCTGTGACCTCCCTGGAGCTGCTTGCAGGGATGAATTGACAGAGAGCAATTACCCAAGTCCGCCCTCCATCAAAATAAACATACAATTAGCACTGGGAAAATTTGTGCAATGATTTACACTTGAGGGGTGATTTTTTCTTCCCCCTTTCCTCCCTTCCAATTACAGAATTAGAGGAAAACAAAAGCAAGGCTGGCCCTTGGGCTGACGGGTGACAGTGACTGGTGGGGGTTCCTGGGGGGGGGGATAATTAATGCTATTAACATGGAACAACCTGCCTCACCACCATAATTTGTCTCCCAAGTGGAGCTCGTCTCCCACCTGCAGCAGGAGATGGGCATAAAGAGCCTCCGCAGGTTCCCAGTGCTGGGGAAAAAAATAATTGAGTAATTTCCTTTTTTTTTTTTTTCTTTCTTTCTTTCTTTTTTTTTTTTTTTTTCCCCCTCTTCCCTCCCTTCCTGGTGTTTCACCTCAAAATCGGACATCAGCAAAGGATGGGTGAGAGCTGCCAGAATTTCAGCCTTTCTGGCAATTCAGGTGCTTATTGAAGTGCCTCAGGCTGCCTAAAAATGATGCGTTGCTCTGAGTCCCTTTTGGGGCTGAATCTCCTCTTTGTGTCCCCCCCATCTCGGGCTGCTCCTCACCCTCCCCGTCAGGGACCCGGCTTCTTGGCAAAGGCTCAAGGGGAAGGCCTTTGAGTCCCTCTCCTGAAAATCCTGCTTATTTAGGGTCTTCCTTTTAGTCCCTCTCTGAAGATGTGAGCCCTGTAAGAGGAGGGGATTATTTTGCACATCTCAGCTGGGGTAAAGCTGTCTGGATGGAGGTGGCCAGAGGCGATGCTGGCCGGAGGTGACCACCACCATGAGTCTCCTTCCAGGTCCCCAAGGTGCATCCCAACCACAACCTTGCCTGGGGGATGCTGCTACAGCAAATTCTGCAGCTCCTGTGTCCCAGCAAAGAAATTCCCTTTTTTTGCCATCTCCAAGGACAGTGCACAAGATTGGACGGGAGCCGTGATGCTGCTGGTTCCAGTTGGATGCTCCTTTTAATGCCCTCTGCCGGTCAGCGACCCGTGAGCTGCTTTTCTCTCCCAAGGACATCCCTGGCAGCCAGCTCCGTGTCGCTCTCATTAGTCAGCAGTAGCAGCAGCAGGTATTACACTTGGCAGTCCTAAACAAGAGCTATCTGCCACTTTGCAGGGCAGGAAGGCTCTGCAGGCCCGCAGATAGAGGTCCTTTATCAGGATACAGAATCCACCAGACTGGACCCAGATTTGGGATGGAGGTTTTTGAGAGGTTTTTCATGCAGGGTTCCCACTCACGTGCTGCATGGTCAGACAGTGGCTGATTTTTTCAGCACGGGGAGCACACGCCTGCTTCTTAGTGGGTTAGCAGCTTCTGCACCAACATCTCCCACCCAGGGGAAGTAAAACCTGCATCCCACCACCCCGCAGTGTGCATTAGTGTGAAATGGAAATAAGCTCCTAGGGATGTGAGCGGCCGTTCACACTCTCTGGTACAGATGGTGACAGCGGAGGGCAACGGTGAATCAGGGTGTGAATTGTGCCTGAGCACAAAGCGGTGGGTTGGCATCTTCCAGGGGGAAAAACGCAGCCTCAGGGGAATAAGCGGAGTTGCACCTTGATATTGAATGAATTGAATGGTTTGCTGCAGGGCAATGTGTCAGAAGGGAGAGCCCAGTCCTCCTGCTCCTGTCTTGGCAAAGCAGGCTTTTCAACAGCCTCGCTAGCAGCCAGAGTCCTTTGCTGTCTTGCTGGAGTTTTAAAGTCTGGTTCTGCCATTACTCAGATAAAAACCCCTTTCTGGATGCTCCAGTCCATCCCCTGCCTCCCCTGTTCTTTTGCCGGAGTTTTCATCAGTTTGGAGACATCTGATGAGTTGTTGGGATCATTTCGTGACCAAGAACTGCAGAGCAAGGAGACAGGAGGCTGGATGAGATCAATGGAGGTGGCATTGAGCTGCCCGAGTTCATCTCATATATTAAGGGAGCAGTCTGGGAACTGTAGTGGCTTTGAGCTTAATGCTGGGCTATACGGGTATGTTTGGGGTAATGAATGGATCAGAGAAAGTTGTGTATTTTGGCTGTCTTGGCTGATGGGAGATGTATGGGCTATGGAGGTGCCTGAAACATGAGTGTGAAGGTGTAGGGCATCCCCACACGCTCAGTCCTTTTCTCTAAAACCACGTGGGAAGCTCACATTAATGGGACACAATGAGTTCTGCACCCAGATGGGGTTTCTGAGGCACAGCTCCTGTCTCACCCCCTTTCTCCTCCCTGTTCGGTGCCCCACAGGTGTGTGTTGCCCAGCCAGGCTGAGGGAGGCAGCTCTGAACTCAGCCCTCGCGGGGTGTCTGCTCCTGCTGCAGGCTTGGGATGGAGCCCACACACTGCCCACCTGCACTGATTGGAGTTGCTGGTCAATTTGTAAATGAAAAATAAATTTTGGGGAAAAAAAACATACAAAAACATAATCTGCACTGCTTTGTGGATAATTCATGCAGAGAAGACTGGATTTGTCAAATGCATTAATACCCAATGAATAATTCAAGAGTGGCTGAGGAGGAGCTGTGCACCTTCCAGAAGGAGCTTTGCTTTCCTCACTGGTGCAACACAGCTGGGAAGAGGAGCCTGGCCACCAAACTCCCCCCAAAGCTGGCCACTGCCGAAGGCTGCAAGCCTCCAACCAGGCAGGCAGGAGGTTTTACAACCTCCCTGTGCTGTAACACGAGGTCGGTGGCAGGGCCTCCTTGCTTTGCTCATTTTTGCAATTTAGCAGATAACAAAATATAAGCACCAACACGTACAAACAAAATCAAAGGCACCACAGAGTGGAGTCTACTCTGCTCATTTATTTTGACAAGACTAGCTGAAGTTTAATTATTTATAGTACTTCACAGAGTTCCACAAGATGATCTGTCATGCGTTTTGTAAAAGTAATGGAGCCTTAATAACAACACTTGGATGTTAAATCTACAGAGAAAGGGGGATGAGGGAAGGTTGTTATTTTGTGTGTCAGTAACAAGGTGAGATTTAGGAAAATATTGTGTATCCAGACAGAACCAAACGTAGAGAGAGGACCTTCCCCCAGCACCAGCTGGGGAGCATGCAGACAAACCTCCAGGTTTGTTGTGGGCTGGCAGCTGAGCCTTGCTGCTGGGGCAGATGCTGCGATGGGCAAGCGACTTGGAATGAGCAAGTGCCTCCTGCATGCCTGGGGGCTGATCCTGCCTGGCAGCAGCCCAGCACCCTTGGGACTCGGTGCAGCAAACACTGCCCTTCCCTCCAGCACTCCTCCTGCCCCGACAGACCAGCACCCCCCAGCCCGCAGAGCCTGCCCCCCGGGCTGCTCAGTTCATTCAGAAGCCCGCTGTGTTCCCAGAGGTTTGGGAGGATCTGCACTTCCTCTGATTTACCATTCCACTCTCTTGAGTTAATTTGTCACTCTTCGTTTGTCACTCTTTGTTGTCATCAGCAGGCACCTGATGCTCTGAGGACTGCTGCCTCAGTGGGGACAAAGGATCGAGGAGATCAGATCAGATCAAAAGAGCAGAGCAGAGCAGAGCAGAGCAAAGCAGCCCTCCTTCATCTCCTCACAAACAGCATGTATGCAACCAAAATGCACCCAGCACCATTGAGCTTGCCCCATGCAAATATGGTAGTGATGGTGTAGGGTGATGTCCTCCATAAACACCTCCTCCTTCCTGCTGCTGTGGGTTGTGCTGGTCTGGAAGGATCTCTGCTCCCCCACCCCATAGAAAAAAATTTCTGCTGTAAAATTTTATTGCATGGAGGGCTTCATTTCTTCTGTATTTTCAGTCCAAAAAGTGAAGAAGGGCAGGAAGGAGCTGGCTTGCAGAATCTCCTCTGACAGCTCCTGAGTTACAGGGTCCTTGGGGGGGACTTGGGGGGCTCTGGCCGGCACTGGGGAGTCTGAAAGCAACAAGCACCTCTTCTCGTTTCATCATAATCCCTGGGGCTCTAGGAAGTGCTCCTTGCTGGCAGCTGAAGAAACAGTTTGTGAGAGCAGAGGCGATCAGAAGCATCTAATCTACAAAGACAAGGACATGACAATCTGCGACACTTTCTCAGCCAAAACAAGTCTGGTCTCCAAAGCTGCAAGGAAATTCCCCTGATATTTCAGGACATCAGTTTAGTCTTCGAGGGAGTTTATTGAGCTGCTTCCCAGGGTGCTGAGGCATGTTAATGTTGTGTGTACATGCTTGCAAAGTTTCACTGTCTCTGAAGTAGATTTGGGGCATACTCTGTCATACAACAAACTTTAAATATTGGCCAAGCAGGCCTCTTCTGCAATGCATTTGGCAATAAAAATTATATATGTATGAGGTACGTTAGTGGATTTATACAAGGTATTAGGCTATACAAAACAAATCTGTGGACCAAGATGACTTTTCCATATGGAAAGAATTGCAAATGTCGACTTTATTTTTAGGATGGTAAAATTGATTCTGTTATTTAAGTGCCCAGATCACTCCTTTTCTCAAGAAAGCTGCAGGATGTTAATAGTTTGGAGACCTTAACCTCTTTGTCAAATTCAGCTGAAATTACCCAGCGACTGTGGGCTGTGACAGAACACACCTTGGCTTTATAACGCTGCGTGTGTCATGCTCTGGGTCCTCTGGAAAATGCTGGACATCTCTTCAATATGTAGATGAATTAGCAATAATATACCTTTGACCTTGTAATGCTTCTCTAAGATTAATCAGGGCCATTCCCTTCCTCTGAGGGAATGGATGCATGTTTTTCTGCTCCATTTTACAAGAAAACGGCAAGACTCAGGCCAGCAACTACCACCCAGCAAAGCAGGATTGCTCAGAAGAGGAGCCAAGAAGGTCCAGGGGTAGGTTCCAGGCTCTGGTGAGCATGGATATTTTTTGTTTCCCCACTGAAAGTATAAAAAAAGAGGACTCACATGTGATGCGGTTCATATTGAGATTCCTGCCACCCTATGTGGGGCTAAATAAGCCCCATGCTTTGCACCACCCCTCTGCACCACCTCCCTGTGACCCCAGCACGTGATAACAGCAGATAGGAAATGAAGGGAAGGATTTCTGCAGCAAACAGCTGGGATTATGAACATGCATTTTAATGCATGTTTGCATTAAAAGATCTTAAAAAGATGTAAAGAACAAGTGGGTTTGTATAATCACACTTCAGACACTTCACCAACTTTAAATTCAAGTTGATGACGCTCAAGGAGAAGCTGTTTGGAAGATGCTAATCTTGTTTGGGTGAGACTTTCACGGTATTGAAATTTATTGCTCTGCTTTGACACTTTTTTTTTTTTTTTTTTTTTTTAATAGGGATAGTGCGAAGCACACATGCTGTCTCTGGGCCTGGACTAATGGTGCAGCATCTCCTTGCTTTTCAACAACTGTCATAGCCTCTCTCCAGGGGTGCTACAGGTATAGAGAGGGCTATTCCCTCAGGTTAGCCCATAGGCTCTAGTTGCAGGTCTCTTGGCTCTAATTCCTGCTGGCAAGAAGCCCCTGGAGTAAACTCATGCTCTTTGCAACCCAAAACGGCAATTTTTGTCACTTTCCTGACCTGGGAACTAGCTGATAACAAGTCTTGTTAGGAGTTTGTTTGGCTACAGTGTGATTTCATTTATATTTCCTGTCTAAATAAGGAAGGAAATACCTTCCTGGCACTGCTGCCATGGCAGTGCTGGGTTTTCTCCAGCCTCCGAACCATTTTACATAATGAACACATTAGGAGAAGACTGGGTGATGGGAACAGTTTGATAGTATGTTTGTACTTATGAAGCTGTCTGCTTTGGTTTATCCCTGCATTTCATGCAACATTAGCTTTAAAGAGCCTGTGTAGACTTGTTAAATTTCCTAAGAGTGAATAACAAGTAGAAAATCCCCTGATCCGAAGGCATATGAAATGATAAAAGGTACGGGTCCAGTCACTGCTGAACATGGAAACGAGATGCAGATGTAAGTCTGGGCCTCTCAGCACAAACAATGGCAGTAAGTCACTGGGATGGAAAAGCGTTATTGGGTTTCAATTAATGACTTTGCTATTAGAATTCCATTAATGACTAAACAGTGTTTCCACTTTTGACAGCGTTATTAGGTTCAGCTTCATTTCAGAGGCAATAACCCAATGCATACGGCTAGCACTATATACTGTTATTAAGGATGGGAGTGTGTGGGGAACCAAAGCCATCGCAGAGCCTGGATTTATAGTTAGGAATGATTCATGAGCCTTGATGTGGCATTTCGTTTCTGCAGAAATACTCTCGTTTTTTCTGCCCAGTGCATGGACACAAGGTCACAAAGCACAGGTTGTCACTGCTGGTGGTACCCAGGTGCCCCTCTGGTGACACCGTCCCCCCATTTTTCCCCCCATCCCTCTGTCTCCACCTTGCCCTCATCCCAGGCAGCTTCTGGTTGCCATCAGCGGCTGCAGGACCTGGCTGTCTGTGTGGCAAGTCGCCTCACAGCCACCCTTCAACTCAGTTATAAACCTCATTAACCACCCAGTTTAATTATTGCATTACTTGGAGCTCCATTTCCCTGTGGCTCTTAAAGCACTATGCAGCCATCAGTTAATTCTATCTCTCGATGCATAGGGAGAAAAAAATAATACTGCTTTAAACTAAGGCAGAAAGAAGATGCCTGGTTTTATAGGCCTCCTACAACTAAGTGTTATGAATAGAGCTGATGAAAGGACCCAGATCTCTCAGTCTAACCACGAGACGATGCTCCCTGCCAGGCTTATACAGCCAAAATCAGTGCACACGATTTAGCATAACCTGTTTTTGCAGTGTGGCTGGATTTGCATGGAAGAGTTTAACTGTCCCTGCAAGAACAGCTCTCCCTTTCATCCCTTGAGCTAATAAACAAATAATTCTCACTGCAACCCTGACCGAAGGCAAATTCCCACTGCTGACAGCCCCTCAAGAAACAAAGTCACGATAGTTGCTTCTTGCCAGCTTTTTTCTTCCCTTTGGCTTAAGCAGGGCAAGCCAGAGCCAGCAAGCCAAAAGAAGACACTGGGAAGTCTGCTTCTATTTAATGGGTCCTTACTGGGATGCCTGGGATCTGCAAGTATTCCTGCAGTCCACAAAACACTGGCAGGGCCACAGATTGCCCTAAGAGTGACTTGGGGTGCTCAGCGCTGTGGGTGCAGTGCACGGTCTGGGGTCACAGCTGAGAGATACGGGGAGCAGCTTGCAGGAAGAGACAGCAAAATTAAACATCCTTTATCTGGAGACAGCTTTGGAACAAATAAATGCAACAGCCCTCCTGCCAGACAAAATATCTTCCAGGTGCCAGTCGTGCTGATGGCATTTGGTAGCTGTTTTGATTCATCATTTGGCTCCTTCCCAAAAAAAAGCACATTGGTATCTCACAGACCTTCTTCTGTACTGAGAGGCAGCAGCAGGTATTGCTGTGTGGGAAGGGGATGTGTGCTTTGCAAAAGGTTAACAAGAAGATAAATATTTTGTAGTTTTAAAAAATGCTGCAATAGCAATGGAGGCTGGAGTGTTGTAGGTCGGTGATTAATGCTGGGAGGTAATGCGTGCTCACCAGGGGCCTAATTAGGGTGGTAGAAGCAATCTTAATTTCTGGTATTTCCAAACTTTTTGCATATTCGACTCTACATTTCTAACAATGATCCCATAATAAGAAATGCTGCATGCATGCCATAATTAATGCCCTGATAGCTTTCTGCATTGCACTCAGCATCATCCAAAGAGAGAATGAGGCACAAAATGGAGATAAAACCTCTGCCAAGCGCCACAGCAGCAAACTCCATTTTAAGGCTATTTCCCTTTGGGATCTGATGGGCTTTGTCTATGCAGGTTGTAGGCTTTCTGCACCAACTGCTGATCCTTTAGAGCTCAGAGGTCTGGGAATTGAAAAGAAAGTCTCAGATGCTTTTAATTTTTTTTGTCAAATGTCTTTAAAAGTCTGGTTTCGTGGTTACTTGCATATGTGTGCAGTTTTGGATCTTTATGATTTCCTTTATAGGCAAGGTGAAAAGGGGTGAAGTAGTGAGCTCAAGGCTAAACGATCAAGTGAAAGAAGACTGGAGTTCATTTCAGCATCGTTATGCTGAGAGGGCTGAGCTGTCATTGCTGGGCACGTATCCATCCCCCAGCTCCATTCACAGCGAATGTTCGGCTGGTTTTGGAGGAGAGGAGCCACATCCCAGGCTGGCCTCAGCCGTGGCTTTGGGGGAGATTCGTGCTAACAAAGGGATGCAATGTGCCATGTGTGCTGGGTGTGATAGCAGCAAAACCGGCTGGCAGAGACACTGTTATGGGCAAAGCCCAAAATCCTTTCTGGAGAAAGAAAAAAAAAAAAAAAAAGTCCTGGAAAATAAAGCTTGGAATTTGGAACTAGGAAACTTTCCTGCTGCTAATCCTGGTATGCTCGGGAGGCAAGAGGCAGTTACATGTTTCTCTACTTACAAATGTTGCTGCTCTTTCCCATTGATTTCCCTTTGCTCCCTGGTCAGAAAATTCAAGAAAAATGCCCAAAGTTGCCCTAAAGTAAACATTTAAATTAAAAAAATATATATATAATCAGAATTCCCAGCCCACAGCCCCAAAATCTCATTAAGAAATGCTCAAAATATTAAAGATCACATACCTGCATTTCCCTAAAGCGAAATGTCAAATATCAGAGAGGCTGTTAATGAATTGGCCAATATAACCCGGTGAACTGCACCGAAATATATTAGAGGAGAGAGTAGGAAGATTAAATTGCAATTAAATGACTTCAGAACATCCAGCCCGATGAGAAAATGAAGCTGGCTGTTAAGAGGAAGCAACTTTAACAAAACCACTGCCTCGAATTTCCCATTTAAGCCGCTTCAAAGCCTTTTCTCATCTCAGTGCAGCTCCAGAAGAGCAGACAAACAACTGAAACCCATAAAGCAAAACAATAAGAGTGCCGATAATTAATCTTGATGTGATTAAGAAGTTGGAGGAGATGGGAAACCTAATTGTGTGACAATTACTTTTATTTATCAGTTGTATAACAAAGTACTGGGAAGAAGTTTCTCTGGAGATCCATCCAGACGTGTTTTTTATTTTCCAAGCCTCACCTGCTGGAGACATCTTTTGATAACATGACAATGTTTGTTTCAGCCACCAAATGCTTTGTTTTGCTTCTTTTAAAATTCTTTTTATTATGGTCATATGCAATTTCCCTCTGCTGTGCAGGAAAACCTTCAGCCTGGTGTGCCCATCATCCACCTCCTTGCCTTGCAAACTGTGGGTGCTGTCAGGGACCCATGGGTGCTGCAGGGTGGGGTGCAGGTGGGACTGCTCAGGTGGATTTGGGGGTCTCACAGGTAGGAGCAGTGCCCCATGTGCCCAAAGCTGTCTGTGCACTGATGAGCAGCTCCCTGTTAGTCTGAGGACTTTCCCTTGCAATGTGTCAAGTGAGCTGATCAAAAAAACCCTTTGTTTTTCAGGTTTTCTCTGAAGTTTGAAGAGGAAGCACAACAACTTCCCAGAAAACTTTGAGAGGAAAGGGTCAGGCTCGCTGAGACATCTCCCTTTGATAACACAGTAATGTTTGTTTCAACCATCAATCACTTTGTCTTGCTTCTTTTAAAACCCTTTTTATTATGGACATATGCAAATACACGCTGCTATGACTCACGTAACTTCAGTGGTACTTCTGCTGTGAAGCTTCAATAAATCACTCAGATGTTTCAGAACTACCTGGAATTACCTGTCATGAAAAGTTACAAAAATACTGGTGGGAGTTTTGGGGGATTTTATTTTTTTTTCCTGCCAAAAGAGCTCAAATCCAAGATGTGCGGTGTCCCACAGGGCAAAAAATCCCCTTGGGCTCCATAACCTGTGGGTGCAGAGGAGATGCACATCACTTTGCTCCTGTACCCAGGACTCAGAGACAAAGATGAGAAGGAAGCAAGGAGTTTGGGGAATGCAGGTGCCTGGAGAAAGGGTCAGCAGGCTCCTGAGCCCCAAGTCACCACCTCCTTGCTTCTTCAGCATGCTCTGAACATCCTGAAGTGACCATGAGTGTGTTGCTGGGCCACCGTCTCCTCCAATCTTGGCTTGCATCTGGAAAATAAGCCTGGAAAAGAACTTGCCTTTGCATCCACAGCCTCACTTTGTTTTTGCTGGAGCAAAAACTTGATGTGGTTGTGCAGAGCCTTGCACAACTGCTCACAGGTACTCGGTGCAGCGATGCCTAAACCCTCCAGTTCTCTGCTCCTTGGAAGGTTTTTTTGGACAGCACAAGAGCAAGATAAATAAATACTTATTCATTTATTTATTAACAGGTGTAGATCAGTGTTCAGAAAGGTCCTGTTGCAGCAGTGGGCTCTCCAGCCATCACACAACTGTGGGTGCATGGCCACCAATGCTTAGTTAACCCTTTTATAATGTTAAGTGTGGAAGTTTTGGATCAAGAGTTTGGCAGATTAATTTCTGAGCTTCAGTAAAGCCTTAATAACCTTTTGGCTGGCTGAATGAATAACTCAGAGCTCAAGCAAGCAGCTCAGCACTTGACCTTTTCCTGTTTTCGTTTCCCACCCTACCTGCCGCGGGGAAAGTGCTCAGCTGGAGATGGAGCAGGAGCCCCAGGGAAATGGAAACCTTGGCAGCAGCAGGGGGGTGCAGAAGGGCTGTACAAGGTGCAGAAGGGCTGTGTGGTTTGAATGGTGCCTCCTGCCCCTGTCCTGATCAATAATGCATTGTCCTGGTGGGATTTTGATCTGAGAGAGGGCTGCTGACACCCTTTGTGACCCCGTTTTCTGGCATCACCACCCCAAGTGTGCACTGAAATCAGCTGGGGAAGGAGACAGGTTATGGGAAAGCTGGACAAGAGGCTGTTGTTCCCAGTCTGCTCCCAGTGTGAGTCTCTGAATGAAACCACCAGAAGGGAGCTCAGAGGGACAAGGGGATGCTGTTCTCCACGTGAGAATCACTTACCAGTGCAGCTCCTTGCTGCAGGAGGTCACAGAAGCCCCAAGTTTTTTGGAGTTCAAAACCAGTCACGTAAAAGGTGCTGGAGGAAAATACCCACTTACATAGAGGAACACTGCTTCTGCTTTAAAAAGTCTCTCACACACACTGGGGGCAGAAATTATTCTAGGAGAGGAGCATTGCCAGCAGTTCCTGGGCAACTTGCTCTAGGTGGCCTTGCTTGAGGAGAAGGGTTGGACCGGATGGACCCAGAGGTGCCCTGTTGGATATCTTTTGGGCGATTCTGAGAGCCAGGATCAGGCCAGATGGACCAAAGCCCTGGTGTTGACATCCAGACAGCTGGGCTGCTCCCACCAGCAGCTGCCTCCCTCTGCCAGCTGTTTCCAGATGCTGCTTGCAGCCCCCTTCTCCCACCAGGCCACCTCCTTGCATCTGAACAGAGTTGCCTTAACCAGGCTGCCGAGTCTCCTCCATGGGCAAGGTGTATGTATACCTGGTGTCATCAGAAGGCTGGGGGCTATTGTATCTCATAAACCTGGGACAGGTATCATGGGGGAGAAGTTAAATGGAGATTTTTTGTTCTTTAGCCAGAGAGAACGTAAGTCAAAGATGAAGCCCTTATGTGCTTATGGGCAGCTTCTCAGTGGAATATGAGGATAGGACCTGTAAATAAAGATCTTCCTGACAGCCGGTCTGAAAAAGGGCAGGTGTCTGAAGTATTTTTTGGATGCCCTGAGGCAGTGATTATTCGTGAGGCAAGAGCTTTCTGCTGGTGTCTCTTATACAGGGGTTAATAAATCCTGGGCAGTGAGCATCCCGGGGGGCTCTGCTGGGGATGCTGCTCTAGAGGTGCTGCACCCACCCCTGGGCTGTCATTGTTAATCTTACTAATTAGTGGAGGAATAAAAACAAAATGCAGCTTTAGAGGAGCACTTTTCTCTGGAGTCCTCACAGAAGAGAGCAGCTCCACTAGCAATGGGCAGAGAGCAGACATGCTTTTGAGGACAAGACTGATGGCACAAGAAACCTGAATTATTTATCCTTTGAGGAGTTATGATCATGGCAAGAGGGAGAAATTTTTACCTGGAATCTATTAGCTCAACAGAAAGGATTTTTTTTTTTTTTTCTGTTTCATGAAGGTTCAGAATGGCTGAAGGAGACTGAAGTGGTTTTATTAGGCAGAGTGGGCAGATTGCCGTTTTCAAGAGGATCAAGCTTTTAAACTGAGGTCTGTTTTTTTGTTTTTTTTTTTTTTTTTTTTTTTTTTTTTTTTTTTTTTTTTTTTTTTTTTTCTAAAACTTATTTTTGAAGTAATTCAGAACAATTGCTGGGTTTGTTCTTTCCCCATTTTCCAGGAACAGACTAGGATTCAGACAGCCCCGCAGTACTGAGAAGCAGGCTAGAGGAGAGGGGCAGGCAGACCACTCAGAGCACTATGCCAGATATTTTTTTCTTTCCCAAGCCAGAGGTTAAATACAGAAGGAGAGGTGGCAACTCCTGTGGAGTCCAGCAGGAGTCCAGCTGCCGTGTGCCCCTCCAAATCTGCTCAGGGCTCAGTTCTACCACTTCTACTTTAATTCATGCTACGGTCCTGGGTCTGTTCTGCCTCTGGGTGAACCCCAAAGACTCTTGAAGTGTTTTCACAGAATCACAGAATTTCTAGGTTGGAAGAGACCTCAAGATCATCGAGTCCAACCTCTGACCTAACGCTAACAGTCCCCACTAAACCACTAAACCCCACTAAACCATTTTGTTAGCAATGAACCTGATATTCCAAGTAGCTCGCTCAGTGGGGTGTGAAAGCCACCATTTGGATCCCCACTACAGCTCCAGCAGCACTAGGTTTTGAAGGGGGCTCTCTAGCAGCTGAAGGAACCATCCTGGTGTCCCATTTTTCTGGCTGGTGGAAGGATGCTGCCTACACTGGTGTGCTCCCAGGAAAAGCTTTAGCATCAGTGAATCCTTCTTCTCAAATGGAAAAGTCAAAGAAACAAAGTAAAATTAATGTGTCCACAAGCAGCACTGTGCTTTGGTGCAGAGCCCATCTTGCCCCATCTCATGCTTTTCCCCCTTCCTCCCCCCATTCCTGACTGTCCATAAGGCCTTACCTCAATAAAAGGATGGTTTGGGGGCTTGATGTGTTCCCGTGGGCATTCCCCAGCCCCTTGCTGTGTGGAAACAAGGTCAGAAAGGCTGTGGGAGCACAGGGCTTTGGACTGCCCCTGGGAAGATGGACTTGAACATGTGCGTTGGGGGAGAGGGATTGCATTAGCTGCCATAATGGGGCTGTCTCAAAGACAGATTGAGGTTTTTGAAGTAGGAGGAACCCATAGGACCCGAGGAACTTGCTGCACATTGACAGCCTGCAGACATGATAAACACGCCACTGTTGGAGGAATCAATTCATTTTAATTTGGGAGTAAGAGAGGGGAAATGATTGAGTTATCTCCTCTCGGAGGGAAGGTCCCAGCAGCACCACTGAATCGGATTTATTGTTAACTTTTATAGTTATTGTTTTATTGCCTATATTTCAGGGAAACATATCGAGGACTCCTCCAGCTGCACCTCACAAGGCGATCGTATGGGAATAATAAAAATAATAGCTCTTTTCCACTGCAGATATCCAAGTATTTTATGAGGAGGCTGGTCTTTCAGGGGTCTCAGGGTCAGTCCTGGTGATGATGTGTCCTCGAAGTGGTCTGTCTGTCCTGGGCTGTGCTTTCCCTGAACAGAGAAGCAAAGAACACCAGCCATGAAGATCTCCATGGCGAAAGCTGTGGTGTCACTTGGTGAGACGGTGACATCCATTAGTTCATCTTGGCGGCTTTAGTGAGGCTGGATGACTTAACTGGATTTTGGTGCGACACGAATCTGTCCAGGCTGGAGCAGGGGACAAAATTAAAGAAACTTTGTGCTCTCTGCCTTGCACTTCCATGAGACCGACTGGCAACACTCAGCTGCTACCCTGGTTATGGCACAAGGGGTTTTAGTTCTGCTGGTGGTAAAGGTGGGGCTGGGGCCAAGTGGGATGGAGGAAATATCCCAATGTGTTGGCTTCAGTTTCTAAACTTGACCAGTGGCTCCAGGAGCCCATCAGGAATAAACTGAATATAGGGCTAGTCTAGCTGGGGTTACCCATCCCCTGCATAGGGACCTATAGAGGTCCAGAGGGTTGGACTCCTCAGAGAAAGGCAGGAGGATGTCAGAACTAATTTCTGGTGCCCCTTGATTGTGTTTTGACCTCTGGATCCTTCTTACCCATGCTGCTTGATGTGCACAATGTCGCTGGGTTTAGCAGCCCCTGGGAAAGTTGCTCCTGAGGTGCAGGAGAGCTGCTGGAGCCAGGGCTGGACGTCAGCAGCCTTCCAGCTCCCTCTGCAGATGCAATCACAGCAATGTTTCCCTGCTCAGATCAGTTCAGTGCCTCTTGGACCTCCTTCCCCCTGTGGTGGAAACAGATGAAGTCTGTCACCGCTTTGGACAAATTAGTGGCAGCTGAGGGCTGGATTCTCCCTGGCACCTTGGGTGCACGGTTGCCTTTTGCCATGGGTTTGGCACCCTGAGGTGCCAGCCGGCAGGCGATGGGTGACTTCTGCAACTTCTGCCTGAGTCGCCAAGCCCAGGGAGGCTGAGAGCGGGCAGATGGCATGGGCAGGACCTGCCGTCTGCCTGGCGCCTGGCATCAGCTGCGCTTTTGGAAGCCTTCTGCATCCCTGCCCTTCAAGCGCTGCTTGGATGCTCCTGTTGAGATCTGTTCTCTGCTGTTAATGCCAGAATTTGGCAGCAGCTCCCAAATGCCCTTGTCTTGTCTGGTCGGTAGCCGTGCCCTCCTTGGGATGTGTCCTGGGTTGGCAGTGCTGCAGCCTCTTGTGCAACAAGTGCCAGGAGCTGCAGCCACCGCCTTCAGCAATGGGGTCTGGCCCCCTGCTAAGAGAAACCTGCTGTGAACTCCCAGAAAAATTTGAGCCAGGGCAGGGGCTCCCTGCAAGGAGGCCAGCTCCTAATGGAAGGCGTTCACAGCAGGCTTGGGGTGTGCCCATCTTGCAGAGAACCCCACGGCTCATCACACGGGGATGCCTGAGCCTCCCTTGAGGTTGCATCTGGCTGTTGTACTGGTGCAATAGCAGCATTTTTAATTTTATTTCCATGGAGAGCAAATGGCTGTGCCAGGGGTGGAGCAGTGAGATCCAGGGCTCTTTGCCTTCCCTAGGACACAGACAACATCTCAATGCCCTTCCCCTTCTGCCTCATGGTCTTCTTGGCCCAATGTAACTGAAGATGATCCATATGATGTCAGGCAGAGGCACATCTCCTGCAGTGCCTGGGAGGGTGCCTGGGAGGGGTTTAGGGACCCCTCTGTCAGTGTCTGTGAGCATGTTCTGCTCTGAGGGTGAGGGAAAGAAACACTGAAACACCTCACTCTGAGTGACATCAGCTGGCCCAGAGGGGTTACAGCTCTGGCCATCACAGCCAAGAAAACCCAGACTAAAACTGCAGAGACTAGAGAGGAGTTATTCAGGAAAACTGCATCTCTAAAAGATTAAGCAACTGAACAAGCAAATTGTGAAAGAATTACAAAAAAATGGTGAATTATTCAAGATGAGAAGTTCTGTTCCTCTGATTGGGGTACCTGGGCTGGCACCTTTAGCTCTGAAGTTATCAAGCAGCAATTTCAGAGCTCTTCCAAGGCACCATCTACCCCACGGCAAGGACTCATCAGCTCCTGGGGAACTCATCAGCACCTGGTGTGACACAGGCAGAGGGACTTCAGCGTGATAAAACAAATTGCAAAATCCAGGCTCACTGCAGGACAAAACGAGACTTTCCAAGCAGCAGCTTTGTGCGTTATGGTGAAATCTTTCCTGTCCCTTTGGCTTCTGGCTGGCTGGGTGGCAGCGACCTGGTGGAATTTGAAAGGTGGTGAAGATATGGGCTTGTTGTAATTTACTTTGATGCATCTTTGACAGCAAATTCAGCAGAAATGCTTCCAGATTTTCTCCCTTTTAATCTTCTTTCTCACTTTTCCTGTCTCAACTTCCTGGCCAGCATTATCGTGTTGGTTCTGATTACATGATCTCAGAAAGAGGGCGAAAAAGTGCTTGTTATTGATATTATTGATGTGTATTGATGCTTCTTACGTGTCCCATACTGAGAGTAAGCTTTGGCCAGCAAACCCTGCCCTCCAGCCTGAGCTGCATGCCTTTGCTGGGATTCACAGGGAGAACTTGCAACGAGAGGAGAATTGCACAGCACTGACAGTGCTGTTGGAGCTTGTTAAGCTTGCTTGAATAAGGCATGTGAGGTTGATATACAGTCAAATATAGAGAACCAAAATTTTCAGTTTTCAACCCCAAACCCAAAACCTTTAGCAGAAAGGGCCCTTGAAACTCCTGTTAAGGTGAAGATGCTCTTCGGCTCATGTGATGTCATTCATGCCACACAGCTGCCTGGAAAACAAGGAAAATAACAGTATTAGAAAGAAAACCTTACAGGAATAAACATATAGATATTTCTTCTGTGCTCTGCCTCCAGTTCTGCGTACTGCTGGGCCTTTCCCGTTGTAGGTGTTAGATGGAACTGGTGCACTCCATCCTCATACTGGTGTGCACTGGAACACTGCCCCACGCTCAGGTGCTAGTTCTCCATGCTCTTTCCAATTAATTTAAACATAATGTATTTTTAATAATGATCCAGACCAAGACAAAGCCAGGGAGCATTTCACTGGACTGGATCTGTGCTGTCACTGATGTGATATCCCACGTGAGCCAGATGAGGCAAAGTTCAGGAGTGACAGACCAGCAGAAAAAAGACACAAGCCCTGAGCTTTTTGAACCTCTTGTTGATTCTCCACCCTGAGCTAGTCCTGCTTTGAGGATTAATGATCTCTTTGGGTGATGAAGACTGCAGAATCCCTGCTCTTCTTTTCAGATTTTTCTATAGGTTAATTCAGAGCAAATCTTCTGTCACAGCACTGTGGTGATGCTTTAGGAAGAGCTCCAGGCAAGCTGGTCTCAAAGACCTTGATGACTGTTGGATTCGATGAACTTTGTAGGGCCTTTCCAGCTGGACTTCTATCCTATCCTATCCTATCCTATCCTATCCTATCCTATCCTATCCTATCCTATCCTATCCTATCCTATCCTATCCTATCCTATCCTATCCTATATTTCTATTCTATATTTCTATTCTATATTTCTATTCTATTCTATTCTATTCTATTCTATTCTATTCTATTCTATTCTATTCTATTCTATTCTATTCTATTCTATTCTAATGTCTCCTGAGATGGATTGAATTTATCCTATGGATGGGACAAGAAAGTGAGAAAAGGAGTAACCAGAGCTCGCTCGGGTCTGTCTGCAGCATGAGTCAGCAGAGAGAAAGGCTGGAGAAAGAGGGAAAGATAGAGTCTGTTCTGTCTGAGGTGTTGCTCCAAACGTGCCTGGTTTCACAAATTAATCTATTTTAAAATGTTGTTGAGTATAATTTGGGGAAAGGTGCAAGGCTGGGGTTTTGTGTTTCCCCTTTCTTCTAGTTCCTGGATCCTCTCTGAGGACTCAGCAAAGGAGCGTGTTGGAGGCTCAGACTTGGCTGCAGTCTAGCAGAAGGCACAGAGGGGGCCTTTGCTAAACTGTTTGGATGCACCAGCTGAGCTGGGGGATTATGGGGAGCCTTTCCTTTCCCCGTCTGGAAAGCTGTCACAGTTTCAGCTGCTTTATACCTGCTCTGGTCAAGAGGGTGCAGTACGGGAAGGGTGGGCTGTCCCTGGGGAAGGTGGAAAGGTCCCTAAAGTCTGCTCCTTCCTGCCCTGCCAGGATGTGGCTGCAGCTTCATGGTGGTAAAAAATGGTATTTTGTGTCAGCTTCAAGTATTCAGCCCCAGAAAACCACATCACACCATTCTGAGTCCATTAACCCCTTTATCTTGAAGTATTGAACCCCTTAAATACCTTTAGTCCCTTATCAGTTTAGGCCTTAAAAAAAAAAAAAAAAAAAAAAAAGCCTACAGAGTTGTAAAACTAAAACCAAAAAAGTTTCCTTCTGAAAACAGAGAAGAAGGTAGTCGGAATTTTGTTCTACCTCTCCATTTACCTCATCCAGTTCTGGAAATTATAAAATTGTTAAGTGATCCACTCCAAACTTCAGGGAAACTGCTTCTTTCTGAATTTCATTGCTTTGCAAAGTTTATTATTTGTGAGAGGGGAAAGAAAGAGAAAATTTCAGTGCCATTAGATGTTTCCTCATCTTGTTCCTGGTGAGAAGCATTTGTAGTCTCTCCAGAGCTATTCTCCAGGCATTTTTAAGTTTTATTTCATTTTTTATGAGTTGCTTTTGTGCTGTTTGTTTGTGCTTGTTGCGGTTGCATTACCTTTGGGGTATACGAGGTGTGCAGAAGAAATGCCTCTTCCCCTTACATCAGGCTCTGGGACACGCTGCACCGGCCCCACATCAGCAGAGTGCTTGCTTTTCTGCCTGTCTGCCCCGAGGAAGCTCGTTGCCCTCCCAGAAAAGCTCTGCCTTTGCTGGTGGTGCCAAGGTGCTCATTTGGCAGCCACATTCATCCTCCCAGATGTTAGCTGCTCTTCTGGGCATGCTTGGCCTGGAGGTAAGGAGAGGGACCCTGAGCCTGTTGCAATGTGCTGCAGGCAGCCTGGAGTTCAGCATTGCCACCTCTCAGCATCTCAGCAACGAGCTGAGGAGCTTCCTTTCCTGTTATCATGGCCTGCTGCTATTCCACAATTTGCTCATCTTAATATAACCCAGGTAACTCAGCATCAGCTCTCAGCCTTGCTGCCATCACCCCTGCCAGAGGAATGCTCAGGTTTTGTGTGAAATGAATTACTGAAAGCCTTCACCCTGACGTTGTCCCCAGTCCTCCAGCACAGCAAGGTGTCTTTGTTCATGGGACATGCTGGGAGAGCTCTGGCAGGAGGGGAGGTAGCTTTTGGCTCACCTGGGGCATCCTCCCTGGAAGGCTTGTGCAAAAGGCAGAAACACTTCAGCTCAGGTGCTTTCTCCTGATGCTCAGCCAGCTGAAATACAACCACGGCAGTTTTATTGCCGTCACCTACAAGTGTGATCATAACAGCAAGGAAAATACATCTGTCTGTTGTTCAGTGGGAAAATTACTGCTCCTAAATGAGCTATCAGGGAAGGCTGCAGCTGTGCTCAGGCTGCTTGCATGAAGGCACAAACCTTTGGAGTAGGTCAGCATGGTGAGAGGCTCCTGCTGTGCCACGGGCTCTCCTGAAGACCTTGACTAATCCTTCTGTCACTGCCTGGTTCAGAGTTTGGTGAGCAGCCAAGCGTGATGGGGCTGTGAATCAGCTAAACATCTTAGACACCCCCACTGCCTTTGGCTGGGTCCTGGGCACCTGGTTGTCTCTGTAAATTTGACCTGTAAATTCCTGGGCCACTTCTGTAAATAATTTGAATTTTTGCTGAGTGTATCACACGTATGGACCCTGTTTTAATATAAGACAGGCTTGATGACAAGTTATCATCCCAACTTCTTGTGCCCAGGTAAGCATTTTCACTCATGCTGATGAATTTCTCTGAATTAATTTTCTGTTGAATTGGGTTACTTCATCATGATGAAAACTTTGAAACAAAGAAAAGGAGGGATTTATTAAAGGAGAGCTCATCCGCTGAATCTGGCTCTGTCCTCCCCCTCTGCAGTGCTGTCACCCCCCTGTCCCTGGTGTTCTGGGACCAGCGGGTGGGGATGTCACAGCGGTGGCAGTGCTGGTGTTCCATCACTGGAGGGATCTGAAGGATGTGGGAACTCCCAGCCCAGGACTGCTGCTCCCCTACCTCTGCCATTCACCCCTGGGTGCTTTGCAGGCAGCACCATGGGGCTCATGAGCAGCCCTTGCAGGTGGAGGCAGGTTCTCAGCGTCCCCTCAAGGCCGTTTCACCTGCAGGCCCTCTACGAAAAAGAGAAGGGCAGACCAAGAGTGTGCTATGGGGCTTTTCTCCAGGAGATACTTGTGATACGAGGTTTAAATTGAAGTATCACACAGTCTCCCATGTGAACATCACCAACAGAGTTTTCCTCTCCTTCTTGAGGCCAGGCAGGACTTTTCCTGCAGAGGCAAGGGACAGATGCTCATGAATATAACTGGAAGCAAGGAAGACAATAGCGATGGCTGTATTATTCTCTCCCACCAAGAAGCGGCTGGTTTAAAAGATGCCTTTGGCAGCTGGATGTATTGCTGTTTCAGAGGCTTTGCAGCTGAAATCATTGCTTTGTATCTCAATAAACGATCTCTCTGCCTCTTCTCCCTCCATAAAGCACAACCTATATTTAGAGTGTTTAGAGTTGCATATTTAAGCAGCAGGCTTAATTAAATTCTCCTGGTGCAGGAATTGGCCCCTATTGCCTCTTCAGGATCCTAACCACAGACTGCTCTGCTGTAAATCTGGGAGACCACGGCCTGCCCAGAGGTGCTGGGGACTAAATTCAAGTGGGAACCTTCTGCTCTGTCCTTGGAGAGAAGGTATTTGGATCAAAATTGAGGACCCTGCATTGGTGGGACTGCTGGGCTTAACCCAGAGCTGCTGCTCAGGAGGGTTGATAAAGCTCTCTGCTGGCCAGAAAGAGCCTTTCTCTGGGTGTTTCTAACCAGCACTGGAATTTAAGAGCAGGGAGACAAGGTTCTATTTTATTATTATTATATTTTTTTTTTTCTGCAGGATGGTTCCCAGAAGTTACAATTATACATTTGTTTATTGAATTAAAAAAAAAAAAATGTAATCCTCTCCTAGGCCCTCTGCCATTTCCGTATGATGGCATGCACAAATAATGGAAACACTTCTTCTCCAGTTATCTATCTGAAGAGAAATGCTTAATGCGTTACGATATATTCCACTTGAAGTGGAGTCCAGCATCCTGCCTTCAGTACATTAGGCTGTAACTCGATTACGGCACAAGCTGGGATTCCTAATGGAGATCAGGGCCTGCTGGGGCTGCAGGGATCAGCAGGAGAAAACGCTCTCAGCTCCCAAGATCTCAGGCTGGGCAGGGCTCTGTCCCTCTTTTCTAGGTGCAAAGAGCAGAGGCATGTAGCAGAAAAGGCATTTCTCTGTAAAGCAGCAACCCATTAAATCAAATAATTGATGAGAGGGAAGAACAAAGGGAAAGCTGTAGCATCACCCTCATGGCTCAGGGATACTGGGGCAATGATGCATCCAAAATGCTTCATTCGGGCTGCAACCAGCCTGGGCAAAGGGGCCCTGGTTATTCTCAGCTGCTGTACCTAAAGGGCAAGGAGTCCTATTTGGTTCCTAACTCCGTATGCCAACATTGATAGGTGAATTGTGGGGAAAAAATGTATAAAGGAGGAGGAGGAGAGCAGAGATCCTGATGGATGTAAAAGCTGATCTTTGCTCTGACATCATGACCCAGCCTGTTCGTCTCCTCCCTGGAAATTTGGATTTGAATGCACAGAAGGCATGTGCACACCAGCTATTTTTGTAGCGGAGATCCAGCAGCCAGTGCCCTTTGCCACCTGCCAGGGAGCAGACCCGAGAGCAGCGCTGCACCATGTCTGTGTGGGAAGGACCCCGCTGCCCCTTCCTGGACAGCAAACAGCCTAAGCATCAGCTGTGTGGTGCTCACAATTCTCCGCTGCCCAAAGCCAGAGCTGGTCACTCCTCTGCTGGTGAAATGCTGTCGTCCAGCTCCGATGGTGAGAGCAGGGGCTGTGCCCCCCTGCACCGTGCCCTCCCCTCCATGGGTCAGGTGCCAGGCTCAGCTCAGACCCAGGCACCAGCTGTGCTCTGAATCTGTGCCGTGCTCCATCCCTGGCACGCTGTGAAAGTGATGGCACAGGGATGCCATCATTTCCAAGGATGCTACAGATCCTGTTCTCGAGGCCGATATTTCAGGCAGGATGCTCTCTCTCCCCCAGCTAATACTAATAGTGCTGAAGGCAGCACCCACTCTCTGCCAAAACCCCAGAGAGATGGTCTTTTTCTGTGCCTGCTGTCACTGCTCGTGTTATTTCTGTAGTTGTAGAAATAATATGCTTTATTGATGGCTTTTTATTTCCTCTTGGAATAGCATAAATATGTATACACGCATTGCGAGTGTATTTATACAAGTGAAAATTATTGCTAAGCCCCAGCACAAGGAGAACATTAAAATGAAGCTGGGTTTGATTTTAAATTAAGACATAGCGGGGTGACATTCAGCGTCGCTAGGATCCACGATTTGCATTTTTAACATGTTTGTAACATCCAAATGCATCAGCATGGATTAAACACATGGACCAACTCTAAACTTGAGCAGTGACAAAAGGAGCTCTGAGCTCTGAGCTGGGAAACTGCCCCCCAAATGTAGTGCAGAATGGGCTCATCTGTCCCCTGCAGGCACTGTGCTAGAGGGGGGATGATGTGATGTTGTGATACGAGACACAGGCTGTCCTTAGCATGGGCTCTGTGTCTCCTGTTTGGCTGTCAGACCTCAGACCGAGGTCTGGATGTGCTGGATGCTCCTAGAAATGGAGATGGCAGTGGGTTCCCCCGGTCACAGCCCCCAGGAGCTGGTTGCTGGACCCTGTGCATGCCCCTGGATGTCAGCACGGTTTGACTGGCAAAATGACCCCTCTTGTTCTGCAGAAAAGAGGCCACCGTGCCTTGACAGCGTAATCATGTAAGCCTGTCTGCTTACAGCAGCGAGGGCAGCAAGGGTCAGCTCGAAAAACTACCCACCGCCGGCTGAGCCAGCTCCAGTCGTGTCCTCCTGCAAGGCACCAGTGCAAGGGGTTTGCACAGCAGGGATGAAGTGGGAGCATGGCTGAAAGGCTGGGGAGGCAGGGTGTGCTTGGCAATCCCTGTGGGCTTCAGGATGCTGAGGATGAGGGGAAAATCAGATGGGTGGTGGGAGGTGGCCCCCAGGTATGGGCTAGAGCTGCTGTGCTGTGGGAGGGCAGGGCATCCGTCTGGCTGTCCCTGGTACCTGCTGAGACTCCTTCTGCAGACTTCTCTGTCCTCCCAGTTAGCCTGGTTTGGAGCTGACCATCCTTACGGTCATCCTTGTGGTCTGCTCCATAAACATCCCCTCGCTGGCTGTTGCTGGGGACGCTCCAGTTGCATATTTCCCTGCTCCCATGGGATGGTTGTAAACAGCACCTGCTCAGCCTCTAGGGGTGGTCAGAGGGCCCCAAGAGGAGGCCATAGATTATCCCTGGCCAACAAACACTTAGAGAAAAGGGAGAGGGAGCCCATGCATGTCCCTGGTTCCTTCTCTGTGCTGCTACCTGGTGGTTATCCAATGTTGACTCTGTAGGTTTCTTTCACTTTTAATGCAATACATGGTTTTATACAATTATTTTTAATTTTCATGTTTACTTATACCAGACATTTGGAATAAGTAAATATTCTAACAGTCATGAATAAGAATAACATCCTAACTTCTAACATCCCTTCCATTCTGAATTGCACTACTCAAGCTTAGCGCTCCTCTGCAGGTCTCACATAGTAATTTTAAATGTACAATCTTTGTCATCATTGCGGCTTTCAAAGGATGTGTTTGGTCTCAGAACAGGTTCCTATGGGACCCTGGATGAGAAATCTTCCCTATTTTAACAATTAACTGAGAATAAATACTCTCCGAGTACAGATTTCCCACCAATTTTACATCTGCCTCGGGGGAATTCCTCTAAACTGTGTTTCTTTAGGATGTCAGGAGAGACCATGTCAAAAGCTTTACTGAAGTCAAGATGCATCACATCCGCACCCCCCTCCCATGCACAGGGCCAGTTTCTGTGTCAGAAAATGCAATTAGATTGGCTTGACAAGATTTGCTCTTGACAAATTCGCATTGGCTGTTTTTTATCACTTTATTATCCTCCAGGTGCTTAGAAACTGCGTAATGATTTGTTTGAGGGTCTTTTGGGGTATGGAAATGGGGCCAGCCATGTTTTCAGGCTCTAGGTCTTCCAAGCACAGGCATTATTTTTGCCTCTGCTGATTCTCTGGCATCGCTGCTGGTCCAGAGACCGCAAGGCCCCATGGCAGCAGGGCTGAGTCTGCAGACACTGCTGACGAGTGCATCCAACACCCTGCTCTCCTCCTGCTGCTCTGGGTTTCTCTCCCTTGTTTGCATTAATTATGAAGATGTTGTTTTCTCTTCCTCATAGGAATGAAGAAAACAAAAAGATATTTCAGCCTCCTCCCCATCCCTTGCTATTTACTCTCCTTCTTTAGCAATTAACCTTTGTTTTTCTCTGTCTTCTCCTAAGAAGGCCTGAATATCACCCAGGACTTAACCTTTTGCTCATTTTCCCAGATTACAAGTGCAAAGTTCTGGACAAACAAGAGAGGGGGAAAAAAGCCATTTCTGTATTGAAGGATTTGGTGGGTGGGATGTCAGCTGGCTGGGTGGCAAAGGGGACAGCAGCAGCACAATGTAAGGCTTCTCTCCAGCTGGCTCCTCCACCTCCTCCTTTCAGTACCAACAGCCATGATGCTACTTCGTCCCTTAGGAGCTTATGCTTTGGGAAAATGTATGGGACTGCAGGCCCTACATCACCACTGCTGCTCTCAGGATTTAAATCTGAGTTCAGCTGGGGAATAAAGCTCAGGGCACTTCACTCTGCACTGACGGGGGCTGTGCAAAGCTCCATCCAGCCCAGCCTGATGCATCTGTGGGTGCAGCACAGCCCTGGGCCAGTCTGGTGGCAGCATCACTGCATCCTTGCACATCCCTGCTGCTGCTGCGTGTCCTGAACTCGGCTGTAATCCTTGAGCATCCCGGTGCTCCAGTTGTGCTTGTGTGAATTATTCTGTTACTGTCTTTGCTTCACAGGAGCATTGTGGAGGCTGGGTGTGTTGGGATCCCTGGATGAAAGAGACCTTAGAAATGCAAAGGAGGAAAATCCCCCCTTGGCAAACGCTGTGTGGAAAAGACAACTCAGCAGGAAAAGACTGGAGTGAAAAAGACAGCACAGATGAGAGCTGGAGAAGAAACACCCATCACAGACTCGATAATACAGGTGGATGTGGCAAGGATAATGCTGAAGTGGGCACTGCCTGTTACAATTCATTAATGCAGTGAAACCAGAACATAGCAGCTCTGTTCCGGAAAGAAAATCTCTGAATACATGTCATATAAATGAAAGAAAATGTGCCTGGGAGAACTCAGCCCACCTGAGCTCCCACGGTTTGCTCAGCACCAGGATGGGTGATGTGTCCCGGTGGCTTCCTGGTGGGTGCCAGGTTTACAGCTGTTGGTGACCTTATGAGCCAGGTGGTGATGGAGTCTGAGTCCCTACCTGCATGTATCAGGGTGTGACAGTCTGATGGTTGGGATGATGGGATGCAAAACACTTTAGTTCCCAGGTAAATCAGCTCTTCCTTGGCTCTGGGCAACCCTGTCCTGTTCCTTGGTTTCTCTGGGCGAGATATCTAGTAATGCTTCCCATCTCGGGGTGTCTTGGGTGGCTCTGTGAGATGGTCTGACAGTTGGCAGAAGTCCCTCTAATCTGCACAGGACTGTCCTGCAGGGCCCTCTCCTGCAGGTGGGCAGTGGAGAGAGAGAAGAGCTGCCCCCTCCAAGGCAATCAGCACTCTGCCCTCTGTGCTCCATCCCCTTGCCATGCTGTGGTCATCAAGTGCTAATGAATTTTTCCAGATCAATAGAAAAGGGTCCAGCACTTCCCCAGATTAGACCCTTTGCCTGCTCAGCAAAGTCATACAGGTCGTCCGTGACAAAACAAGGACGTAAGCCCCAGCCTGCCACGTCCCTTCTGTGCCTTTGCTGCAATGTAAAGATTTCTTATAATCTGTAGCTAAGCATCTCTTTGATGCTTCAATTCTGCTTTTCTTCACAACTCATCCAGCTCTGTAAAATGGCCTTTATCACACTTGGGTATCTCTTGTTAATAAAGTGCCAGGAATTCATTAAGCAGAAGGACTGAATGGGGTCAGGATGACAAGGAGAAACTCCACCACGAGAGGAAATCAAGAGGCTGCACCATCACAGCACAGCTGGCAGTGGCGCTGCCGACTGCAAGTGGGGATGGGGCGGCTGGGAGTGCTGCAGGATGCTTTGGGCTCTGAGGGAGAATCAGCTGCTGAAAGCAAGCCAGAGGCTGGGCTTTAGTGCTTGGAAGCCTGGAGATTCGTGGGGAAATGCTCATCCAGCTTCGGCCTTCTGGAGAGGTTTTCTAGGTGTTGGTGGTTTGGAAGAGCAAGCAGGTCAGTGAGCAATGGGCAGATGCTGCACGTCAGTAGGTTTGATGTTCCAGGAGCAGGTAGTTACGCATCTCCTCATAAAATTAAAGTGTCTCTTTTAAAGAGCAAAGCTAAAAAAGATGAATCCCAGAGCAGCGGCAGTGACAGCCACTCGCCAGCTCCGTGCACACACGTCCTGCTGGTGCCAGGAAATTCAGGCCCAGGTACTGATTGCCACTGTTCCGCTGCTTTTGGCAACTACACGGTGCTTCTGCTGTTCAGTTGCCCAACAGACCTTCACCATCAACAGCACAGAAGCTGTTTCAGCTACAGGCATCATTAAGAGTTTCATTGCTTGCATACATTCACCATTGACCAATTTTAAAGTTGTTGCAGTGTTATACTGGTAGAAATAGATAACATTTTTGCAGTGCTTTCTGAAGAGGGATGGGTTTTGCTTTAAAGGATGAGACTCAAGCTGCTTGAGATCAGTTATGGATCTGCCAGCCCTGAAGTTTTTAAGAATCATTTATGCACTCCTTCTGTGCTATGATTTGTATCCTGCTTGAGCTGTTCATTCAAGAGCACAAGCAAAAGTCTAAAGCAAGTTTGTTAACTAAATTTCTCAGACTAGGAACCCCAAGAGAGCACTTTAAAAATGGACTTTCTCATGATATAACTAGTCAGCCACAAGCATCTCATTCTTAACATTAAAAAAAATAATAATATCAAAAGTAATTAAAAACTGGGTATCTCAGGTACCCAACATTTTCTAGATTTGAACCCCTTTCATGTTGGTCTGCAATCATCTGAAGTTCTTCCTCTTCTCCTGGGAGATTCCTGGGAGTCTTCTCACCCTATCCGTGTTGCTGGTGGCTTTACGGCATCATGCCAAGGCAGAGGATAAACCAAGTCAACAGATCTGAGTTAACAAATTAACACAGATTTGTTGAAAGAGCTTAAAAGAGAAATCAGAAAAGGCTGGGAGGAATAAAAAAGAAAAACCTCCAAAACAAATCAACAGCCTCAAAGCCGAGCAAGTCATTTCTGGTACTGCATGACCAAATTATCTCCTAATAGCTCTGCAAACCTTAGGAATGGAGTGAAATCACAGCCAGGCACTCAGGCGCAGGAGCACGCTGTGCTGCTTAATGAATTCCTATTGTTCTTTACCTGCTTTGTTCCTGCCCACTGTGCTGGCATGTTCCCAGTGCTTGAAGACAGGCTGCAGCATTAAATTTACTGGAAGGTGTGGGTGCACCCACAGTGGCTGCAAATAGTCTGTAAATCACTCCAGAGAGGGGTGATGACAGGGGCTGGTTGTCTTTCTTCCATCTGTTTTTCCAAAATTCGTGTACGGTGGCAAACTGGGCAGGGCCAGGGCATTTCTTGGGCATGACTTGTCAACAAGCAGACGTCAAAGCTGCCAGCAGGCTCCCTGGCATGACACTGGTCGGTGTCACCAAGCAGTGCCACAGATGGTGCTTGGGCATAGTTTGAGAATAGCTCAAGCCAGGAGCCTTACCTACCAGAACAGGGAGGCCTCAACCAAAATGCTTGCTCCTGGGGCCACTTTAGCCATTTAGCAGCACAGAGAGCCACTTTCAAAGGCACAGACCCGTGACTGAGCATTGTCCAATTTACCAGTGTAAATGTACTCACAGGCTATTTACAATTACTTGTGCTGCAGAATTTCTAAAGAACACTTCATCTCTGCCTCTCCAAAGAGCCCTTTGATGGCCTTTATACATGCTTGGCTCTCCCTGTGGAGCTGGCTTGCCTGATGTGACTGCTGTCCATGAGATGCTAAGCTAGGGAGTCCTCCAGGACTCACATATTCTACATTTTATTCCATGCTCAGCATCTGAAAGCCAGCAGCAGCCCCGGGAGCCTCCCCTTGCCCATGCCTTCTCCCATGGTGCCTGAACTCAGAGCCACAGTGGCTGTGCAGGCATAAGAGCTGTCCCTGGAGGAACGCTTCCTTCTCTATTAACTGAAGGCAAAATATAATCTCCTTTGAGGTGTTGCGAGGAGCATAGGAAGGATTCTGCCTGTCTGGACACTCTAATTAACCAGATTTGGTTCAGTTCCCTTGCCGTGGCTCGGAGCTGTGCATTAGTTCACGATCAAGCGCTGCACTGGGGAAGGCTGATGTTTTCCCTTCCCTCCTGTCGGGTGAGAGAAAGCAACGTGAGAGTGCTTGGAAAGCCACTGCTGAGTGATCTCCTTCCTAATTGCGCTCTGCGGGCTGGATTCGTAAAGGCAGGATGACACATCAGGTTGTTCTTGCTTGTTTTTCTGCTGAGTTTGTTTAGAAGTAGGGGCTGCCATCTCCGTACCGAAGGAACATCAGTTGTCGGCTGTTCCAAGGCTGCTGCAGCCAGCGAGTCTCTAGCACAGGGCAGGGAGGGAACACTAGAAAACCCAACCAAGACACGAGGTGGCTGTTATTCAAACAGAGAATAAATAGCAAAGGCAGGAACTCACGGACCTGTGCATGTAAGACCCATGGCTGCCCATCTGCAGAGATCACGGTGGCTGGGGTCACTGCAAAGCTCAGCGCCTTGGTACCGTGTACCCAAAAGAGATGGAGGGTTTGTGCTTCCCAGAAACAAAACAGTAGCAAGTAAAAATGTGCCAGCCTGTGATGTGCTCAGATAAAAGAATGTCCTTGGGCATAGGCATCCAGGTGTTGTTCATCCTTGGGAAGGAATCTGCTGCTGTGGCCTCCCAGCCAGCATACAACTCTTACCCACACAGCCAGGGCAGGTAAAGGCAGGGTTTATTCAGTTTTCTCCGTGTCTGGGTAACTGAGTCAATCCCTAAGTTTATTTCAAGCCTTCTTCCACCACCACCACTGAAAACACACCTAAAGGTGGTGTTCCATTTATCCCAAAATGTCAGCATTAATACTGGTTTTCCTAGCACTCCTGGTGCTTCGGGTGCATCCATGCCACAGCTTGATCTCTGTCCCCCCAAACCCAATGATCCACCCCTGGTAGGCAATTTCTGCACAATCTGCAATGGGGCTGTGAGAAAGGAGTGGAGCTGTAACCAGCAAAATGGGAACACAAAGCTGAAATGAATTTATCAGTGTCAGGAGACTGTGTTTTAGCTCCTCCATCCCTCCTTTCAGATCCAGCCTGAGGTGTTCTGTGACTTGGTGGTAGCTCTTTGGGCTGCCAGACCCTTCCTGCACCCTGATTCCTGCCTGTGGCCATCCCCGGTAGGTCCCCATGCTGTCCCCGAGCTGTGCCCGTGAGCACTGATATGACTCGTGGTTATGGATGGCTGTACATGCTGATGCTTCCTCAGCCATTCATTACCGAGGATGTTATGTCAGCCGGCTGTTCTCCACTCTATGAAAATGTATATTATTCCTACAAATTGCTTACCCATGAGGCTTCATATGATTATGCATTTTCCCTGCTCTCCCTTACTTAAATGAAAGATATCTCTTTCTATCCCTTCCCAGACCTCTTGTTAACGCCTCTTCTGATAACTCCATTGCTAATACGCATTTATGTCCTCAGCAGTGCAGGGCAACACGTATTGGGGGAGTTAGGGGCAATTTGTGTCCTACTTGATTTATCCCTGCACTGATTGGGAAGCGGGTCCCCAGAGGGCTCCTTCCTCTGGTGAGTGGAGTGGGGGATGGCCAGTACATGCCAAATGCAATCCTAAATGTTCTCATGGGGAATCGAGCCTGTTTCATGTTAAGTGCAATAATCAGAAGAAAGAGTGAAAATATTTGATAGTATTAAAGAAACCCCAAGCCCAGCATGGGATGCTGGGTTTAACTCTCTCCTTGCTGCAGGCAAATCACACAGGGTCTCTGCCTCCTGCCCTGCTGCTGCCTGATGGAAGCACTTCTGCTGCAGGCAGAGGTGTGCGAGCATCCTGGGCACCCCAGGGCAGACCAGCAAGTCAGGATTTCCATTTATTAACAGAAACAAATACTACAGAGTAACATCATCTGATCTCTAGATGAGAATACGAATGGGTTACTACAGTTCTGCTGTGACTGGGGAATTTGCTAGGCTGTGTGGAAGGTGTCAGTAATTCTCATTTTCAACACCTTGCTTGCAGGAGCTCATCCCCATGCCAAGAAGCGGCACTCAGCAAGCGAGCAGCCCTGTGGGGTGCTGGGTGAGGCAGAGGATGGTGCATGCTGCCTTCATTGGGCTGCGAGCACCTGGCTGCAGTGCAGAGCCAGGTGGTGAGCGGTAGTGGGAGATAAGGAGAGATGAACGAGGTCCTTTTGTGCTTCTGGAGGACCAAGGTCCTGCGAGGATGAACCAGGGCAGGAATACAAATACCTCCTCTCTGTCTGCAGACGGCGTTTGGACTGCAGTGAAGAGGCACAGTGTGCTGCCCGTGGAGGCTGAACATCTGCACAGACTGATGCAGCTCCCCGTGCTGCCAGAGACCTAGTTATAAAGCATGTTTCTAGCTGCATTATCATTATTTATACATTTTCTCAAGAAACAGAGATGATCTCGCTTGCAAATAGCTTAAAGAATGTGTTTTATTTTAGAGGAGGCAGGGACATAAATAGCCCCCATTATGCGGAGTTGTTGTAAGTGGGGCTGAGATAAGGCTTGTGTGGTGCTGAATTTTATGGAGAGTTTGTGTGGAGATCAATTACGTTCCTGTTCCCTTTAAAAGAAAAAAAAAATAAATAAAAAAGCAAGAACACAATAAATTGTGGCCCAGGGTGTAATTTGGCTCTGCTCCTAAGGCTGTTTATATCCAAGGACACAAGAGGCTCCTAAGTGTGTAACAGCTTGAAGTCCAAGTACGCAGGTCTGCTCTCGCTAGCAGAGGAGGGCTGTGTCCAGGAGTATGTTCAAAGATAAGGACAAAATGCAGGATTTAGGGACTGTGATGCTTTGTAGCATGGCAGAAATGGGGGGGAACTCACAAACAGCCTCAGGGCTTGCATCTTCTGCAACATCCAGCACACAGATGGTACTGGTGTCCGTTCCTCTGGGTGGGCTGGTTGGTGTCACCTGAAAAGTACAAAATTCTTGGGAATTTGGTGGTATAAACTGTATTTCTGGGTCAGGCAGTGCAGGTACCTCTCCATGGCTGCATTTCTGACTGTGTGGGCTGGCTGTCCACCTCTCAGCCCCTCTAGGGAAGTCAATGAATGAAATGGGTAAAGGGCATTGAGTCACCTGGGGGAAAAGTTTGTAAGAAGAGGAGAGGTTTTGTTGGGGAGATCAAAGCTGCATTCACCAAATTTTTCACCCAAAAGTCTTCTCTAAGATTTCATAATCCCAGGCTCACTGCAATGTTCTGTGCGGGGTAGGAATGCTGGAGCACGGCGTGTAAATACAAGTGAGCACATCAAGAAGGCAAAGTTACCAATTTCATTAAATTGCCTTTAAAAGCTATGCTGTTTGTCAGGTGTCAGCAGCACGCTAACATTAGTAGTGACGTGAGCGGTGATGATGACCTGATCCTGGGGAGGGAGCGGCGCTATTTTTAGCCTGATTAGTCCTACTTTAGATTTTAACCTAGTTACCAGATGCAGATGAAAACAAAACGAACACGGTCTGGTCCCTGCAGCGCAATGTCCTCAGGCTCAGGCGGCTTTCAAGAGCAGATGAAATGTAATGAGCAACGTACAAGGGAGGACGTAAGAAGATTGGATTTGTTTTAATGGTTTTCTATAAATATCCCATCTGGCTGCTAACTGGAAGTAATTATTCTTGTGCTGGCCCCCAAAACCCTCAGATAGCCCCTTGTATAGCAGGAAAGAGGTGATATTTAGGGACGGGGAGGTGCCATGGAGTGTTTGGGGCTGGTCGTGCTCAGGGCTAGGGTTGGGGTGACAAATTGCTTGGTGACAGTTTGGGCCACGCATAACTGCAGTGGTTCCCTGGGGATTTCGGGGCTTGTTCATTTATCCTCCTGCTTCCACCCATTGAGTGATGGCTGCGTTGATGTCTCATGCTAGAGCAGGTCAGGGGCTCCTGGCTTCCCCGCCTGCATCCCCACAGCATCATCCATCAGCAATTCCTGTGCTTATCCCAACGGGAGCACTGATGGCAGGATCAGGATGCCGGGACGGGGTCTAAAGGCTGCGGCTGATGTGATCTGGCTGCCCTAATGATGGCTAAAATGGAAAACTCTCCTTGGAGGCGGAGAAAGAGAAGGCCATATCCATCACCCTGCCACCCCCTACGCTGTCAGAAAAAGGCCATCCTGGCACATGAACTTTTCCTACCATCACAGGACCCCGAAGGGACGTTGGAGGGATTTTGTTGGATCCACCAAGCAGGGCTGTGCTGAGCACTGCCCACACCATGCCTGTGCCCGAGATCCCTGCCTGGCCCCAGAGCATCCTCCCCATTAGACTCAATTAAAAAAACAGCTGGATAATGAACACTGACCTGTCTGCAGAGCAGGTGGATCTCTGCTTGGCTCTGTTCCTGCCCAAGATATACTGCATGACTTTATATCCTGTCCTGCCTCAGTTTCCTTGACTGTTAAAGGACTTAATTGCACTTATGGGATATGGAATGAGGAAGAAATAATTAAATGTCCTCAGTAGGATATACACAAGTTGACTTTTACTGGAAAGTCTGCAATAATCCCCCTCCACCAAAAAATGCATGATTTTTTTTTTTTTTCATATTTCCTATGGAAAAATAAAACTGCCCCCCTCCACCCAAAATGGTCATTTGTTGAAATGCAAATGTGTTTCATTCAAGGTTTGCTCCCTCCCCTCTGCCTGGTCACCCTTTCCACCTGTAGATAGAAGGGAGGAAGGAAAAGGGAGAGTGCAGGGATGCACAGGTGGGGATGTTTCGCTTCACTTTCACACATGTTCTTAGGCATGGTAATTAGAAGAACACACATTCCTGAAGCTTTTCTTCAAAAAGCAGAGGGGAAAAATGTTTTTAATTAAAGAAAAAAAAAAAAAGACTTTGATTGAAAACTTCCCTCTGGTCCGTACCACCACTCCTGCCTAGCCATTACTTTCCCTGTTGGGTAACAGCATCACTTCTGCTTCTTTTTTCATGTAATCACCTCTTTTCCTGTAGAAACGAGCAGATGGCATCAAAGCTGCAGCCCCCACGGACCAGTGGCTGGGCTGCACCAGGGCTGCCACCAACTGCTTCCAAAGGGGGTGGGAAACTCAGTCCCACATCCAATGTGCCGGGCAGATGGGGACCGTTGTTCCCTGTCCTCCTCATTAGGCTTCATCCCCCGTGCTGCAGGCTTGTCCTCCCTGAAGGAAGATGCAACGTGACTCAAATTAGTGATCGGACCGTGGGATAAATGCCTGCCGAAGGGAGGAGTTTGTTTTCCCGTGGACATGCCAGCCAAGGAAATCCTGCCTTGACACAGTGATTCATGTGCAAAACCACTTGTTGCATGGTGCTCATTAAGAGTTAATTAGCTCCGATTAGGAAACACCTTTGTTTCTTGTTACTGAAGGAGTGGCCTTGGAGCTGGATTGCAGAAAGTCCTGAAGAACACGGTTCAGTATCCAGTATGGTGCTTCTGGATTGCTTTTCTTTTCTTCTTAACATTCTTCTTTCTCACAAAGTGACCTATTAAATTTACTTTGAAATTAGTAGTAAGATCATGGCTCTAACTCCATCCATCTCTGCAGCATTGGGCTTGGGATCTGCAGTGGTGCGGTGCCCTTCTTTCTTCTTACATGCAAGTGGTGTCAAAAAAGAAAAGAAAAGAAAAGTAAGGGAGATAAGGGAGAAAATGAAGAGAGAGAGAGAAAGAGAGAAAGAAAGAAAGAGAAAGAGAAAGAGAAAGAGAAAGAGAAAGAGAAAGAGAGAAAGAAAGAAAAGAAAAAAAAAGAGAAGCAAGATCCTTTTGGAATTAAACTCCATGAAAGTAGCTGTGTTCAGAACTGAAACCTCCCTGTGTGCTGCTGGACACCGTGGAAATGCTCCTGACATCCCAACCCCAGCAGCAGCAGCAGGAGCATTCAGTGGAGATTTAGGCTGTGGTTTTTCACTCCCTCTGCATGCCAATGGCTCTTGGACTCGTCATTCTCTGGGGATCTTTTGATCCCAGCCCAAGCCAGACGTGTTGACAGAGCCGGGTGGGTGGACGGGCGGTGGCAATGCAGCTGGGGGGCAGCTGGGTCAGGCTGGGTGCCGGTGCTGGTCCTGTTGGCGTCGCATTGCTCCATGCAAGGGGTCCCATGGCCTCAGGGTCTCCAGCAAGAAAAAAACACTGAATGAGGCTGTTAAGATGCTACAGGTGATTTATACATTTTTAATGTATTTTCAGAGGATCTGGGCATCCCCCAGTAGCATCGCACATCCCCGTCTCCTCCTGAGCTCAGGGGGCTTACGTTGTGCCGGGCTGGGAGAAACCACATCTCCCTTCATTCTGCTGCTGCTGGCTGAGGTTCAGGGGAGGCTGTGGGGCACATGGGGCAATGGTGGCAGGATTGAAGCCAAGGATTATAGCTCAGAAAGCCCCAAGTTCCCCTGTCCTGATCATCCCTGCAGGGCTTGGAGAGGAACTGTGACTTCAGTGGTAGGAGCTGGTGAGCTGACGGACTTGTGGCACCTCCTGTGGCACCTCTTGTGGCACCTCTTGGAGCAGAGGCCACCTGCCCCAGCTCAATCTGCCTTCCCTGGTCCAAGACCAGGTTCTCAACCTTCTTTTGCCCTTAAATACCTTGGAAGCAGCACTGTACGTTGGCCAGCACTGACACCTTCCCCTGGTTGCAGACAGCAGATGTTCACCAAATTTTCAGAAATGGGCATTTCCACCTTCTTTTTATTTTTCTCTTATTTACTGGAGGGCTTAAGCACTGCTGGTGAAGTTAGCTGGGGAAAGGGGAAGAAAAACCCTGTTTCAGAAGGAGAAACCCCCAGACTCAGCCATTTCATCATTTTCTCAGAGACTGACAGGTAATTTCTGCCCAGGCAGAATGCTGAGATGTTGCCAGGGCAACTCACCTTTCTCATGTAGTCTGCAACCTTAGAAACAGAGCTGAGAAATAGCAAGGCAGGGAGGGCTCTGTGAAGTTTGGGAGCACTTGAGCTGTTTTGTCTGTGTCCTTTCATCACTGGAACAAGCAGGGGCTGATCTTCAAATTATTTGTCAAAGCCACGGGAAGGACAGAGCGAAGATCCTTATCCAGGCTGAGATACATCAGTGGGTGCAGCCACCAAGCACTGCAGTCAGCTGGGGCTGCTGTGAATGAAGTTGTAAGTGTGGATAGTGGGGTGGCTGCTGCCTGCCTCTTATCCTGTCTTCTTCGTGCAGGACACGCAAAAGGGCTCCAGCTTTCCAGCAAGGAAACCCCTGTTTATAAAGGATGAGATGTTTAAGTGACCGAAACACTTCTGGAAAGTGATAGTAGTAATCTCATATTCCTTAGAGCAAGGGAATTCCCTCAATGCTGCACAAACCCAGCAGGACAGAAGAGCTTACAGTATTTGTGAGGGGCTCCAGGTGGGTTGAGATGGATGGGGCAGGGTTGGTGAAGTGGTGCTCGCCAGCTCTGCGGTCACCGTGCTGCTCTCAAGTCTTCAGTGAGCTTTTTGATCACAGCATCACTAGAAAATGGGTTGGGAAACCTGGCACAGGCAGGAATAAGAAGCAGCTTCCAGTGGAAGGAAGAAGAAAAATTGCAACTTCAATTCCTGTGGCTCTCCACCGCTTTCCTTGCTGATGAATAATTCTCACATTTGCTCCTGAAGCACAAACTCCAGCTGGTTTGAAAGACAGTGATTTCCTGCCAGGCTGGGCATGGCAGTCTAATGCTTGGGATTTTCTCAGCATCAGGCATCTCTCTGTGCCTCAGTTTTCCACTTTTTCGGTGCTGATATTTGGCCAGTGAAGCATGTAAGAGAAATGACCCAGCAATGAGCGGATGTGCAAGAAGCCTCGTGCAGGTACAGAGCTAAATCCAGGCTTGTGCTGTGATACCAAAAAAGCCAAATTCAACCCCCTGACAGCCTTCCCTGCATGCACTAAGCATGCATGGTGCCTGCTTTTCTCTCTCTCCCAGCCACATTCCTGGCACTAAGGCACCCAGGACAAGGAATGAAAATCAGATGGAAAATAACCCTGTTAAAAATTTCCCAAATCTTTCTTAAAATAGTTTTGCCCTGTGGTGTGTGTGCTGCTTGCTAGGGGTGAAGGAAGGTGCTGGGGTCAGCAGCCACATCTTTGTGGCCATTCAGCACCGATTGCACCTAACAAAGGGTCTCGCAGCTCTTTCTGTGCATCCTCCATAAATCAGCAGAGGCAGCCGCAGCTGAGCAGTGAAGGAGTGAAGAAGAAAAGAAAACAGAGGCAACTGGGGTGATAGAGGTAGGATGGGATGGAAATGCTTGGAAGGAGAGACCTAGAAAGCACAAATTTCTTTTAGGTTCTGTATCCTTTTTTTTTTTTTCTTTTTTTTCCAGGGCTCCACTCTCAGGGTCACTGCTGCTGTCGCAGGAGTGCTGGAGAGGCAAATCCACCCAGAGGGCACATGGGTACGGCTCCAAAATACCTGCGAAACCATGTCTGAATGTGGCCCATGGAGTTTGATGTTTACCCCATCTGCCCTTTTCCATACCCACAAAAACCTATGAAATAGTGCACTTTTGGCTGATGAAATTAAAATATTGGGCAGATCCTTGGGGGAAAAAGGAGACTCTTCTGCCTGCAGGCAAGGGAGAGAAGTAGTATAGTGGGGCTGAGCAGGAGAAACACCAGCGCAGGAGCAGGAAAATGCTAAATGTTAATCATTCCTGCTCTCCTCCTTTTATTTCTCCACTTATGAACTTCTGTCTCGGCCTTTTGTTAATAAACCCCACAAGTACCAGCCCAGAGCAGCAACACGTGGGTGCGGGGCCCCCTGTGAGCTTCATCCCTGGGCTTGACAGCGACTCATTGCTGACCTCCCCAGGGACATTTCACCTCCCTGCCCTCGGCATTTGACAGGCCCGGTGATGGATTTCAGGCCCTGGGAAAGCTGCAGGGATGAAATGATGCTTGCAAGGAGCCTCCAGTGTGCCAGAGCCACTTCTTTCTGTACTGGAGTAGGGGGAAAAAAACAGCCTGCACTGCCCTGCAGCCCTGCTGCAGAACCCATGCCCCTACACAGCTTCCTACATCCTCTGGTGTGTAAAAGAAACATTTGGGGCTCTTTACACCCTGGCTGCTGTTTTTTGCCCTGTAAGCTTTAAGCAAGGCTTTGCCCTTCTGAGCACTTTGGTTTCTTTGCTTATAAAATGAAGGGCTGAGATCTTTGGAGGTGGGGATGGATCTGCAGCCCCCCAGCGATGTGGGAAAGCTTCTGTTCCCTTCTCTCTGTGGAGCTAGCACTTTCCTATTCTATCGATATCCTTGCAAAGATAAGGATCTATTAATGACAGTAATAAGTCATGTATAAAGACTCGGAGAGAGTACTGAGTTAATGTTTTAACTCTCTTCTTTACAGCAGAAAACTCTCTGGAGGCCATTCAGAGTTAATTGCTGGGAATTAGGGTGACTCTGCACTTCAAACTGATCCATTTGCTATCGGAAAATGGAGGGTTGCTTTTATGCTTTTTTAAATAAAATCTTTTTGTCACTGATTTCAGTGATATTTCTGCCTACAAATAAAGGAGAAATTGAAAACTCTGATATTCTCATTTCCAATAACTTATATCAAAGTGCTTTTTAAAATTCATTAAATATAGGTTTCTATATGATTGTTGAATATAAAGGTTAATATTCAGGTGTATATTTACAGACCCGTAAATACAGATATATAACACCAACCTTCTTAAATGGATTTTAAATATTAAGAATGGCATTTTCTATATGAGCACAGACTCACAGTGACAGGACTGAAGATGTTTAATCTAGTCACAGCCACAACATAGGATCTGTTCTGCAAAAACCTTTCTTAGGAGATATTTGTATAACCTATTCCTGAAAAACCTCTAGAAACCGAGATTTTGCAATCAGCTGAGCAATCTATTTCAATGCTGTGCTGTTATTACTGTGAGAAAGGCTCCCATAATGCCAGCCTTGGTGCAGGTGAACCCATTATTTCTTGTTTTGTCTGCGAAGTTCACAGGGAATGGCTCATTCCTTTCCTTTTAACACTTTCCTTTTATATACTTGTGCACAGTTATCATACTTCCATTGGTCAGTTTGTCCATAGATTAGGCAGTCCCAGATCTTTCTAACAGCTCTGCCTCTTCCCTGGGTCTGTCTCTGACCTCTCAGCTTCAGCTGGGACCTTTCTAGGCTAAGCAGAAAGACGAGGTTTCTCCTACACATCCCTGCAGCCCCCTGTCCTTGTATATCCCAGGACATTTTCTTTGCTGATGCTGACTCCTTGCAATCCACTGGCACTCCCTGGTTCTCATCCACATAGCAGAGATTGAGCTAGTATTTCAATTATTAGAGAATATAGGTTTTATAGCATGCCAATTATTCCTGCACTGTCCTTAACTAATCATGTATGCCAGCACTCACATCTTCCTCCCGACCTAACCTGAATGCTTCCCAGTTCATCACCAAAGCCAGCAACGCACTCATCAAAGAGCGCCAGCCCCAAGGAGGGCCCCTGCTCAACCTCAAAGAGCCCAGACAATTGTTTATCACCCTTTGTTTATCACCCTCCAAAAAGGAGTTTTTAAAAGTGTTTTAGGTTCACTAAATAGCCAGTCATGTCACCACACCTTGTTTTTAAGGATATAGCAGGGGACTACACCCAGAGCTCCATGAGGGCGCATCCTTCTCCGTTGTCCACAAAGCCTATGGCCCTGTCAAAACAGGAGATGAGTTTGTTCCTGACAAATCTGTGCTGGCTGTGATTCATCTCTCCATTGTCCTCCAGAGGCTTACAAAAGGCAGGTTTGATTACCTGCGTGTATTAGGGCTGGCCAGGTAACTAAACTGTAGTCATGGGATCTGCCTTCACCCTACACAGAGGCGTGATGCTTTTCCATTTCCAGCCTGGGGACATTTCCTGCTGGGACATCCCCTGCTGTCCATGTGTCCTTGACAAGAGTCACACCAGCTCTGAGCCTGCATCATTTAGGTCAGCAAGTGCTCTGGATGTTACCAAGCCAGGTCCATCTGAACATATTTCATTTATTGCCATCTCCCTAACCTCCTTTTTTCCCTTGCTGTAACCTGAGCAGGTACACCACTGTTACCATCATGAATTCCAGCCAAACCCTGGTGACCCTTCAGCAAACTGATATCAGTTTGGCAGTGTATATCTTAACCATCCTATTCATCCTAGACTTCTGCTGAAGGTGCACCAGCCATTTCTTTGTTATCCCCTTTAAAAATTTATACACTTGCAGACTCACTTCTCATTCCTCTTTTACGTTCCCTATGGCCTGTTTATCATCGTGTGCCTTGATCTTCCCATTGAGAATGCCACATCACCAGGCAGGCAGTGATTTGTCCTCTGCTGATGCTCACTCCTCGCTCACTGCCTGGCATCCCTGCAGCTGATGGTCTGCATGCATGCAACATCTCAAAATTTCCCTTCTGATCTGCATTGAAGAAAAGCCCCTAAACACTGGGATTTCTCCTCAAACGGAAATCCTGCTTCTAAACACTTCTTTCCATTTAACATAAACACTTCTTTCCCTTTGGCGGGGACTTAAGGGAGAGAAAAATACGGTCCTTTTGCTCCTTTTTTCTGAGATCTTCTGGGTACCCCTCAAGTGGCATTAGTGCCTTATTTTAATGAGCCTGTGTTCCACTGAAGTCAAATGAGTTCTTGAACCATTGACCTTAATGGGATTTTGTGTTGTCAGAATAATAGGCAAAGATTATTGCTTATATTATATTGTGCACATAGATAATGTGAATAAAATGACTGCTGGTCCAACTTGCAGGATGAAGGCATTGTTCTGCAAGTGCTTTGGGTAATCACAATGTGGAACAGGCTTGCCATAAAGAGAAATACACTGGTTACAGATGAAATGGCAATAGGTAATTTTATGACCATTAATAACCTTTGACACTGTGCAAACTAAGACTATGATAAGGGTAATGAAACCTCATGCTTCAGGACATAAGAACACTACCAAGGGAAGAGGAATGAATTTGCTTTTGCCTGCTGAACAACTGGCTAAGCACATTATAAGCGCTTCTGCCCTTTCTCTGAAGCTTCAGGCTTTATCTGCACTTTAGGATGCTGGAGCCCAACAGAAAATATTTTGGTCAAATGTGGAATTTTACTACATGATACAGTGATTTTCACTGTTTAGATCCCATAAAAATAAATGGGATGTTTGCTCCATTAAGCTCATTGATTCTTTGGCCCCAAAGATTAATAGAGTTGATGCATCATCTCAAGATGAAAGAGCAAAGTTCTCTCCTTAGATGCATGCCATAAAATTCATACAAATATGAAACAGATTAGGACTTGTTGCCTTTGTTTCTGATATGGCAGTATCAGGTATGAATTAAACCAGCAAGCCTTACAAGGAAAACTGGGGTCTTGAAGGACTGGTAAGTTTCATGAAGTATTTTATTTGCTAAAGATACGTGCAAAACAGCAGTAAAAGCTCTCAACACAACTTGAAAGGAGGTGTCCGAATAGGAAACTGTGTCTGATTAGTTCCAAGCATGTACATCCTTATTCTGAAGTAAGATGATCCAAGTTGAATTTTGGACTCAGTGACCTTTGTGGTTCCCTTCCAAGTCACGATATTTTATGATTCTATCAAATTTCCTCCAGGGAATGTAAATGGATTAAGCAAATTCAGAATAAGGATCTTAATTCCAAAGGTGTTTTGTGTTAAAATTCAATCCCATCTTAATCCAGTTTAATTTCCCTATTCACATGAACACAAAATGTGGATTTCAAGTTTTATGCTGGCAGTTCACCCACCATGCATCTTGAAGTTACCTGAAATAAGTTCTGAGACAAAGAAAACAACTCAATGTCGCCCCAAGTAAGTGCCTGTTCCAACAGCCTAAGAGCAAAATGTGTGAGATTAAATTTGTAATGTCCCATGGAAACTACAGCCGGTGTGCAAAGCCCTTTTGATGTGTAAACCAAGGGGTTCGGACTGTACATCTGTGTCACAATCATCAGTTAAGAGAGATATATTTGAGATTAGATCCCCAGAGACATGCAGAAGTAATAAAAGAGCTCCATGTCTGCCCCAGAAGAGAAGCCAAGACAGAGTATTTTGACCCACTTTGTTTTCAGCGAACTTTAACTGGAAAATGAATTCAGTGATTCATGAGGAGTCCAGCCAGCTTGCTAGGACATATAGGTGAGCCAGCCCAGGTCCTTTCACAATGCCTGATGCACTGTATGAGCAGCTAAATGTCCTTCTTTCAAGCACAGAGATCAGGAGAGAAAGGAAAAGATAATCTACTAAAGGTCTCCTTCCATCTGAGGAATCCCTGTGGTCCTTGGATGAAAGCCTCGAGCATCCTGGAGCATCCTTTGCCATAGGGTGGATGCTGCAGCAGCACAAGGCTTTGGGGGGATGTTGCTCTGATAAAGGTAGCAGAAAGTCCATGCTGAAACTACGACTTTATACGTGTTTCAGGTCAGATTCCCCAGGGCATTTTCATATTGTCCTGCTACACGATAACTCACTGCACTAAGCGAAGCCTAATGACATTTCTAGGAGAACAATAGTTTTAATGGAGTGGCTTTGCCTCTGTTTCATATGCAGTGTAATTCTAAGAAGGCATTGAGCTAAACGTTTTTGGGTTTTGAAATATTTAATTTATGAGTATAATGTAGGACACGCCACCAAAATGATTTCTAATTAGGGTGAAGTGTAAGAAGTAAATCTGATTAGCATGAAGACTGCCTGTGGTTTGGGTGTTTGCCTTTGGCTTGGTGCAGAGCTGCTCTGCTCAGCCCCTGCAGGGCCCCCCACTGTCAAACCCGTCCTCTTCTGAACCCCACAGGTGGGCACCTTGGCCCTTTGTAAGAGGAATAAATGTAGAGATCTCCTCTGGAATAACAATTGGCTCAGAAAATAATAATAAAGATCTCTCTGGGAGAAGGGAGTCAGCTGAGCTCAGTAAATGGTAGTTTAATTAAATGCAGCTCTCCAAGGGCCCCAGAGCTGGACAGGTATGGATACAGCACTCGGTGGGGATGGCTGTGTTGCTACAGGAGATGGAGCAGGCAGGCACCGTGCTGCTTTATGAGCTGTTATTCACCCAGTTTCTGCAGCAGTGCAAGATCCCAATGGGAGTCACTGATTAGGAGCATGGGATTGCTCGTCCAGCAACCTCAAGAGACTGCTCTGGGGCTTGGCAAGAGGCTCCAGGGAGAGCAGGAGATGGTGGGAATGTTGCCTGCCATGAATACTACCTCCAGGAAAAGAGGGGATGGAGGAGCTCCATTCAAAAGGTCTGGATGCTCTTTGGTGCTTAAATCCCCCAGCCTTGGCATTTCAGCATTTTTAGGTGCGGAGGTTGGCAGAGGAACAGCAGAAGGAGAGGAATAAGTTGTGAAATCATGGGAACATATTTTAACATTACAGAAATCCAGCTGCTTGTTTCCAGTATAAAGATTCTGACCCTGCAGAGTGCGTCTCTAAAAATCTACCTGCAGAAGCCAGAGGGATGGGAAAGGGCTGGTTGTTGGCCACAGGAGCAGGGATCCTCTACTCCATGCAGCTGTATTCAACTGCATCTGTGACACCCACAGCAGGCCTGCAAACCTCTGGGCAGAAGCCTTGCATGAGGGCATAGGGAGGCAAATCAGCATTGCAGGCATCCCTGATTTTTCTACTGGAAGAAATTGTCTTGCTTGCTGTTAGCCCCAAACCTATTGTGCTGAGGATGGGAAAATTTGCCAGTAATTAGCAGCAACCAGGAGCCAGCACTCACTGGGCGTGGAGGGACCCTGGAAAAATAACACTGCAGGTTTCAGGGAATGCGTTGTCACCCTTGACTTTTAGGGAGTCTCAGGCTGTATCCCAAGAGGTCTTGCAGCCCTCACCTGAATTTATAGAGGTAAAACCACCTTTCCTTGAAGGGAAGGCAGGAGGCAGTTCTGTGCTCCCTACACCCACGTGCACCCCTGCGCCTCTCCTCCCCCACTCTCCCTGCTTTCCAAGCACACTGCCTTTTCGGCAAGATTCATCCTCTTTAAATATTAAATAGCAAAGCCATATAAATTAATGGTGCTGTTTTAAAACCCTCCGTTAAAGCCAGGCCTATCAGTGATGACAAATTGTCTCATTATGGGACATTAATTTCTGGTAATTTATTTTAGTGAGTGAAGGTAAATTTATGGTTCCCCTTTCCCTGGGGCATGTTGAGACCCAGCTACCGGGTCAGGAGGAGGTCACTAAGCCCCACAAGAACTGAACTAAATGTCGAGCCAGACAGGGAAGGAAAGGAGGAGAAAATGAATTTGTGCATCAAGAGCCAGCAATGAGCGCTTCAGTCCCAGCTCACCCCCACAGCGTTTTCCACCTGCATCTGCCAAGTGTTTTTGTCTGTTTTGTGTTGTTTTGTGGATGCTTTTGGCCTCATTATAAGCTCTTTGGGACAAAAACTCTGTCTTGGTCTACCCCTGCAGCAAAGTACCATCTCGCTGGCTGGCAAATGGGCAGCTCTGCAGCTCCATCCTGCTGCCAGTACTGCTGCCAGTACAGTTGGGCAAGGTCTGCTGCTATTTCTCAAAGGAGCATTCCTCTGTGCTGATATAAGCCCTTTGGGGTTAGGGGTTTGACACTGGCTTTGTGCTCAGATTGTTTGCATTTCAAAACATGTTGTCTTCTACAGGAGCTAGACGCTGTAATTCTCAGCAGCCCTTGTGTTTCCCCCAGCCTCACCATTAAATGTCGATGTTTTTGCAGTGCAGCAGGAGGACCTTGCCCCGGTGGAGGCATGCTCATGGGGCAACAACCTGCACAGCAGCATCCTGAACTCTCAGACAGAAAAGCAAGGTTTATGGTGGCTCTCAGGACATCTTGCCCAAATGCATGATACAAGAACATGGTACAAAATAGAGAAGATCCAGATCCACACCCTGAAATTGCCTGGAGGTGGGCAACGCACTGGCTGGGATGGACACTGCCCTACACAGCGCTGGCTCTTCAGTGTTGTGACACTGCAAGTGTCAGAGTGACACGTGGCACATGGAGCACCTGGCTTGGACCTGTTCCTTACAAAGAGCTTTTATGACCGAAATTTTCATTAGGGCCAGTAGCATCTGACAATTTGAAACGTCTCTTTGACCCGTCAGATGAAGAGGATGGGTGGGAATTTTCTCTCCTTTTGCTAGCTGTGCAATTTTCACAGCTAACACAGCACATTTTCAACTATATATATACGTGGCGTAAATAAATTATGCATGAAGGGATTTTTTTTTTTTTTTTACTTAAATCCATTATAAACACTGTTATTACATTTGAATCCTTGATGAGCTGTGTACTGCACAAAACTCATTTAGTGGCCTCTTGATGCCCAAATCAGTGTGCAAAGGCTGCTCAGACCCAGGCTGGACTTGACCCGCTGAGAAAGCAATAGAATCACAGCTAGTATTTCTGGGGCATTGCCTGTCCCAAAGGATCGGCAGAGTGGTTTATAATCCAGTGCTGATATTTTCACACCTGGATGCATAGATCCAGGCCCGGAGATCCCACATGAGTGCAGTTAGACATGAGCTGCTCAACAAAAGATATTTTGTTTTTGGCTGGGAAAGGGAGTTTTTATTTATATTATTATAGCAGCCCCAGCAGGGGCTGTAATTGGATGCCTGTGATTGTGGGTCTGTCAGCCCCTTCTTCTCCCATAAGAATGCAGATCATCTGATCCCCCCCAAAAAAGAGATAAAGAAACCTGGGAATAAGGTTCAGCATTTGGCAGAGGAGATACATTAGTGATGCTAAATGTTTGCAGAAGGGGAACACAAGGATAAATTGGATATTGTAGTGAGGAAAAACATTTGCCTGGCAAAATCCTGGGCAGGGATGTACCCCAAGCACAGGAGCAAGCAGGATTTCTGCTTCACAATAGAGATTTGGGTGTGTCAGGAATGTCTCCCCTCATCCAGATCATCTTCTCTCCCTGGCCTGAAGGATGCGGAGATATTTTCAGCACTGCCCTGATATTTGCACCACTGGCCTCCATCATTCCCCTCTCCAAGTAAGGACTATAGAGGGCAGCATGTTGGGGCTGGAAGGAGCACCAAACCCGAGCAGCCCTGCCCGGGTGTGGCTGCGGAGTGTGCAGACCCATGAAATCATCTGCCCTGGAGTAAACTGCAACCATCAAGTCCTGATCCGCCTTCTTAAAAAAATAAAAATAAAGGAAACCAAAACATCAGCAGCATGCATATACTCACTGGAGGGAAAACACTTTTCACATCATTGCACGGCTACCTGCTTCCACAAGATGTAATTTCCCTTGCAATTGCCTTCTGCTACATTAGCCTTTGCTGAAGACACAGCCCATTGCTCTTCCTCCAAGCACAGCTTGGATTTCCTAGTCAAATAGCCAGCTGCCCAAACGCAAAGTAAAACTTTGCTGCAGGGCAATGACAAGGCTTGAGCTCTTCCCTAGGCAGGGCTGGGGACACAGCTGGAAACAGGGCTGGCCCATGCCATGAGGAGGCCATGGGACACTCCACAGCAAAGGCAGATGTCATCTTTCTGCCACTCATCATCTTGGAACGGAGAGGCTGAGCCATAGAGGCGCAGGGGAAAAGCTGGATCAGCATCTGGGTGGTGGGCTGGTGGTGTCCTCTTGGTGAGGAGAGCACTGAGCTGCATGTGCTGAAGACTGATGGGGTCTCATTTCTGCATCAGCATGGTCTAGCAAGTCATTAGGTGTCTGCTGAGGGATGGAGACATGTCAGTTACCTCCTGGGTAGAGGACAAGCTGTTGTTCTTTGTCTTTCTGTGATGAAGAGGGAAGAAAGCTCTGTTACCTGTGGAAAATTCTTTAAACCTGGGAGCTCAGTGGAAACCCAGATGCAGCTTGGCAGTGGCTTTTACTAAATCTCTTGTTCCACAAAGCAAGCAAGCAATTGAATATCAAAATGTCTTTGGCATAGCTGTTGTCTGGGGCTCAGGATAGGTCACACAGGGCCCAGACCCCTTCTTGGTCATGGAGAAGAACCCCATCTCTCGTCTTTCCCTGGAGTAATAAGCACTTTGAAACTAGGTCACAAGAGGGATGGAGAACAGGTACCAGTATTGTGGCTTGAACAGGACAGCAGGAGCCTGGTCCTGCTTACATGTGGACTGCTGATGGTCAGACCTGTGTCCAAATGTCAGGGTGGGAACCAGAGTATCCTCCATCCCCTCTGCAGAAGGACAGAGTGGCTTCTTCTTCCTTTGTTAAGCTTCCCAAAGCAGGCAGATGTTCAAGCCATATATAAGAGCTCATTGCTGCCCTTGGCTCCAGGCTGTTCTAGGAAGCAATCCAGCACCGGGGGAAGTCAGCAGAACAGCAGAACAGCAATGCTCCAAGACATGTGTGAAGTGCCCCGTGCTGGGCCAGGGCTGATTTACACCCCATAAAACCTGCTGATTTCTGCAGGACTCTGCCAGGTTTCTCCAGCTGAGGATGTGACCCAGGTGCCATCAGGAATGTACTTTCCCTCCCAAAGCAGAGCAGTCCTTCGAGTTGCTCGTGCCTCAGCACAAAAGCTGCAAGGCCAAAGCAGCATTGCTGCCTGTTGTTGTTGCCATTTGACTCTCATTAGGGCCTGGGAGCTCTCACTGGTGGGCTTCGCTGCACCCAAATAGCAAAGGGTCCTTTGCGCCTGCAACTGCTGGAAGGAGAGAAGCTCATTTGTGTAGCTGGCAGAACATAATCTCAATAATGCTGTTAATGTGCTGTGTAATTGCAGGCAGTGTGCAGGTTGCTGTGGCCAGGAGGAACGCTCGTCCCTGAAGGGTCAGGGCTTTAGAAACCTCTCTTTCAAGCAAAGCTGGAAAAAACAGAGTGTGAAGCACAAGCGTCCTGATTTGCATGCAGAGTGGTGCATAAATCGCAGTGCTGGATCAGCTTTGGGAGTCTCTCTGTACGCTTTCAAGCATTCCTTTGTCCCTCGGAGCTGGTTCCATCCCGCAGCCCCTCTCCACGTGCCCTGGCAGGGTGAGGTTTGCTGCTGCCCTGCGAGCCGAGGTCTGCTCCCAGCCAGCAGCACAGTACAGGCAGAGCAGGCTGCAGAATACAACCTGCTCCAAGCATCGCTTTTCCACCATAAATAAACAAATAAATAAATAAAATAAAAATAACAACAACAACAAAAAACCTCTCTGTTGCAATGCTGGTCTTTTTTTTTTTTTTTTTTTTTTTTTTTTTTCCTTCTTTTTAATATGTCAGCTGCTTTTTACAGAGAAGAAAAGAAAACCTCTCTTTGCTTGTGACAGAAGACACCTGGAGAGAGCACTGGCTTTGACTTCTTGGCATCTCCAGGCTGGACCCCTGCACACACATCCCGGCAGATTAGGTGTCCCCGGAGCCACAGCAGCTGAACCAGCCAACCTGTGCTGGAGATTTTACTCTGCTTTTTCCAAGCCTTTCCCTTAACCCTTAAATCATCGTCTCGGATTGCAAATGTTTCCTTTCCACATAGGAAAGCGAAAATAATGGAAATAAATGAAGAATAAATTAAAAATTTGTTGTAAACAGCATAAAATGCAGGCTGCATGGTTTTGGGTTGCTTGTAGCTCTTTTCATAATTAAAAATAAATCATTTATAGAGTGTGTATCAAAGCTGGGGGGCCATGAAGTACGGTTTCCTCCTTATTGGTCTGTAGTTGAGGAGCACTTCGGTCACTCACATTTGATTCTCCCTGGGGAGGGAGAATCAAATCCCTGTGGTCTGTATGTGTTCCCCCTGCTCTGGGATGCTCTCAGGCCATGACTGACACCCTGGGGTATCTCATGTCAAAGGGGATGGCTTCAGCCTGCTGCTGGAAAGCCCCAGGGGAATGGAGCCAGACAGCCTGAAATGCCACTACCATGTGGGAAAACTGCTGTTGCCTGAATTGTCCCTTCAGTGCCCCTGCACCACCGCTAGAAACCACCAGAAGGGGCTAAGGTCAGGCCTCCTGCATCTGCTCTGAGTGCATCCTGCCTCCCATACCCTGCTACCTCCCCGCAGAGCATGGCTTTGTGTCCTCTGACTGCAGGAGCCCAGCCCAGTGGGAAAAAAAATCCACCAAGGATGGAAAGAAACTTTTGTTCTCCCAGCCCCAACGTCAGAGGCGTTGCTCTGGGAGGTCTGCAAGCAGGTTATAGAGCTGTGAATCCAGATCCTGTGCAGGATGGTTGTGTCAGTGATGCTTTCAGAGCCTGGGCCAAGTTTATGAGGTCCCTGCTTGTCTTCTGATGGGGTTGGGCACCTCTAAGACAGCCTGGTTCTGTCCGTGCCCTTGCCAAGAGCAGAGACATTAAGGACTGAACAAGCTGGGAAGACAGAGATCTGCGCACACAACACGTCTTTCTCACTCCAGCGGCCAAGAATGAAAAATGAATGTGTTTGCTAGCTGTGTTGCCCTGGGCAATTGATATTTCAGTCTCTGAGGCTCTTGGGCACAAGCAATTTTCACAGTCAGTTAAAAATAAAAACCGGTTCATCTCAGCGACCGCACGAGCGCCGTAACAGCAGGGCTCGTTCTGCCTCGGCACGGAGCTTGCAAAACCCTGCTGCTGGAGGGGGAAAGGGTTAAACCCAGCATGTTGCCACCACAGCCACCAGGCCATCAGCATCACCGGCACTTTGAAAGTCATTGCTTTCAGCGATGCTGAGCCCTGGTTTATGATGTGGGGAACGCAGCCAAGCAGCCTGAAATGCCATTACCATGGGGGGCGAAGCGGGGACAGGGGACTCGAAAGCGAACAAATACTGTTGTGTTGATTTAATTTCTCCTGGACTTCCAAAGGTCTTGCCATTACTCACTGTCGCGCTTCACCTCTTGTCAGTTAGCCCCCAACGAGAGCCCGCGAGCTCGCACAATTAATCACAGCTGCTCATCAAGGCGCTGACGGCCGTGGGCCAGCAGCGAGGGAGGGATGCTCAGGGGGGGCAGCAAAGGTCTAGCTCAAGGCCTGTCCTCCTGAGAAGCATTTACGCCATGCAGAAGTTGTGCTGCTAGCTGAATAACCTTCCCTAAGCACATAAAAGCTCATCATGGGAGCCTCTCTGGCCCTGCACATGCTTATTCCCCTCCAGTAGGTTTGTGCTGCTGCAGACAGGCCTGGGCTCATTGCCCTCCCCAGACGGCCCCGATGCTGTCTGTCCTGGCAGGGTGCGGTGGAATGAAGTTGTCCTGGTTTCAGTTAGCACAGAATTAATTTTCTTCCTAGTAGCTGGTGGAATGCTGTGTTTTGGCTTAGAATGAGAAGAGTGCTGATAACACCCCGATGCTTTAATTGTTGCAGAGCAGTGCTTATACTAAGCCAAGGACATCTCAGCCTTTGCTCTGTCCTGCCAACGGGCAGGCTGGGGGGTGCAGTAAGAGCTGGGAGGGGACAGACCCAGGACAGGTGACCCAAACTAGCCAAAGGGGTATTCCATACCATCTGACGTCATGCTAAACAATATATAGGGGTGGCTAGCCGGGGGGAGGGGGCCGGACTGCTCGGGGTTAGGCTGGGCATCGGTCAGCGGGTGGTGAGCAATTGCATTGTGCATCACTTGTTTGTACATACTATTATTACTTTCGTATTATCACCATTGTATCATCATTATTATTATTGTTATTATTATTTTGTTATTTTTTTTTTCCTGTCTTATTAAACTGTCTTTATCTCAACTCACGGGCTTCACTTTCCATTTCTCTCCCCCGTCCCAGAGAGGGAGGGGGGAGGGTGAGCGAACGGCTGCGTGGTGTTTAGCTGCCGGTCGGGTTAAACCACGACAGAAGTCCTTGTCTCTGAGCTGCTGCGGGTGGCCAGTCAGCACACAGCCAGCCTGGTGCAGGGCAGGGGGCCTTGCAAAGTGAGTGAATGTCTTGATTTCTGAGAGTAGAACACACACAGATACCTTCCTGAGACATGTAGGTATCCCCATGAGATATATGGGTATCCCCATGATATATGTAGGTATCCCCATGGAACTTGTAGGTATCCCTGTGGTATATGAAGGTGTTCCCATGGGATATGTAGATATCCCCATGAGATACGTAGGTATCCCCAAGATATATGTTGGTATTCCCATGGGACATTTAGATATTCCCATGAGATATACAGGTATCCCCGTGAGATAAGTAGCTATCCTCATGGGATGTGTGGGCATCCCCATGAGAGCCAGTAGTGCTCAGCAGGGCATGGAAGCCCCCTGTGTTACTTAAAATCTGCCCTTGCACCATATTTGATGCATGCGCTGTGGTCCAGAGATAGCAAGGAGCACCTCAGGCTGCTCTATTTCTGTCCCCTCAATGCCACTTTTCTGCTGGAGGTCACCCAGCAAGTCATCAGGTTTCATGCCTCAGTTTCCCCAGCACGGTATGGTAGTGACAGCAATCTATCCTGGCCTGTACTCCCAGAGAAAGCGGTGGAGAAGCCAATTTAAGTGCTCTTTACTTGCTGACTCCATCATACACCATTTCAGGCCTCATCTCCTTGGCCAGACAGCGGAATGTCAGTCAACATTTTGGCCACTGTCCGGGGCTGTGGAAATGACAGAGCAGCCTTCTGGCTTCCTTTCCAGCCCCAAATGGCCAAGAGGGGCTAGCTAAACAAAAATGCCTTTCTATCTAACTTCTTCCTCAAGCCAGATGACTGTGCCTGTGCATGCATAGCCCCCACCGCTGGGCTTTGGGTCCAGTTCCCTTTCCCTGACCGCTGACAAATGCCATAGAAAGCCCTGGGGAACTGATAGGTCCTGACCCAGGAACCTTATATCCTTCGGGGTCTGTGACCGGGCTGAGACCCCAGCAGCGTGGAAACCCTGAGCTGTGCCAGATGTTACAGGCACCAGGGGGTATTCCAGGACCTTGTATAAATTGAACCCTTGTCTAATGTAGCCTGCAGGGCTCAGGGGAAATCCCAGGGCTAAAACTGCTGACGGGGATAATTAATGTTAAACCCAGTTAAGTTGGCAAGCCTAGAAATGATGCAGCAACCAGCTGGGACCAGTATCAGTACGCTTCCATGCAAACTGGTGGGACAAGGCTGAGCGGGGGGGACACACCAAGGGATCTCCAGTGCTCAGGAAATATATATCAAGATTTTGGTGCAGGGCTGGGGAATATTTCGAAGTAAGAAACAGCTTGATTTCTCAAGCTGGAAATTGGGTTGGCATCGCAGCCAGCTTATCAGGAAACTGCAGGGAGAGCACAGGCATGGTACGCACTATCCTTCTGGGTCTCATCTCCTGCAGAGAATCAGGCAGGCGGGGAAGGTTGGGAAGTTGCACAAATGTTCATGGAAAGCTTAGTGCACTGAGGTGATGGAGAGCAGCTCAGAGACCCAGCATTGGTTGCGAATTCAGGCTGAGGGTTTTGAAGCTGGCCAGGAGCGTGGCTCAAGGGGGTGAGCTCAGGTCTCCAGAGTCACTCCTGGTGCCCTTGCAGAGCTCAGCTTTGCTCCAGAAATCTGGACCATGCTCTGCATTTTTCACAAGATTAATTTCTTCCCTCAGAAACAGCAGAGTTGATTCTCCTGTGATATTTTGCCTCTTTGCTTCTTAATTTTTCAAAAGCAGTTTCCAGATCCTTGCCATCAAGCAGCTACCTGCTGTGGACAAATTTTGAAGAAATGGTCTCAGTTTGGTGCATTTTACCCATCTGCCTCACTTGTGCCTGACTAAATTCCTCCTCCTTAGCAGGGGGAGCATTAGATGTGATGTATTCTAGGCGCAGCTGTACATATTTGGTTTGGGGTTAGTCCTGAGGCCAGCTCAGATCTTTGGCTTCCTGTGAGATCTGCCTGCACAGGGCTGCTGCAGATTGCAGCGGGGCCATGCAACACCTCGCTAATTGCCATGGCAACTCAGAGCAAAACAGGTGCCAGGTTGGTTTGGGTCTGCAGGAACAGGGAATAAAAATATCCAAACAAAGGTGGAAGCAATTCCCCCAGAGCAACACCCGTACAACAAATGCAAGAATCTCGTGCATCCATTCCTGTGATTTTCCTCACCCCTTCTTCAAAGAAAACAAAGAGGTGAGGCTATGAAGATGCAGTGGATGGAGGCAAGGAGGGCCCTGAGCATTTCTCCTGGCTCCGACCTCCTGCTTGACCTTGGCTTGGCAAGTGGCCTTGTGGTGTCTTTGCCCTTCCCATGAGTCCCATTTCCCTTCTTGTCTTTTCTGCCTTAGATATTTTTGCCTGTAGACATCACCCCTCACCCCGATACCCATGTAGGCATTTAAGGCTGGATCTTCAAGTAGGGTAAATCAAACAGTCTGGAAATTACCATATAACAATTCAGAATTTACACACATGCTGTTTTATTCTGAAGTTGTCTAGCTTCTGCGGGCATTTTTTGTGTGAACCAAACCTCCCTGTGCTCCCGCTCAGGTTTAACTTGAGTTTTGTACTTGGATGGAGTTGCCTTTTGTTGTCCAGCATCCTTTAAAAAAAAGCTTTTGTCTAGAAACAGGTGGGATTTGGAGGTGGAATTCCTGTAGTTTCACAAAACTGTACACTTCTGTGATCTTCAAAAATGAGCAGGTACTCTCAATTTACCAGCCCCTGCCTGATATCTTTAATTTGGTGGGACTCAGCTTCCTTCTGCAGCAGTCCAAAAAAGCCTTTTGATTCACAGGGAGACTTTGCTATCATTGGGCTCACTTTATTGCTGGGACAGGAAGGATGCAAAGCAGAAGGAAAAAGAGAGAAAAGGAAGGAAGGAAGGAAGGAAGGAAGGAAGGAAGGAAGGAAGGAAGGAAGGAAGGAAGGAAGGAAGGAAGGAAGGAAGGAAGGAAGGAAGGAAGGAAGGAAGGAAGGAAGGAAGGAAGGAAGGAAGGACGGACCTGGACCAGGACCTGAGCAGAAGCATGTGGGCACAACAGATCACATCATGGGGTGATGGAGAGGTAGCACTGAAAGAGAAAAACTCCATCAGTTAGGAAGAAAGCAATGCACTTTTAATAGAAATGGAGCGAATTCCTTAAAAGCAAAGCAAATAAATAAATAAATAAAAATAAAGTCTGGCATCAAATCACTCCAAATTTAAATAAGTCCTTTCATTCAGAACAATATAAAGTATATCAGGCTGATTTGAAAATTATTCATTTCCAATTGCTCACCAAAGTAGGAATTCTTCATCTGGTGAGTGTTTCTTCTGCTGTTGATGCTGCACTGTGTGCCATGTCTTTACCTGGTATTAATTTGTGCAGAAAGTATTTTAACTAGCAAGTTCTTTGCAAGCTGCAGATTTTTTTTTTCCATTTTGAGATGAACAGAAGGCCCCTAAATCCTGTTGACAGATGTAATAGAGGAAAAGGAATGTCAAATGCAGAGCTGAATAATCCTCATTCCATCCCTAGAAATTTAAGGGAATTTAACTAGGATATTGGCATTATGGGGTTCATGAAATTCATAGCCACATAAAGCAATTTAATTTGTCAGCTATGAAAATGTTCAGAACTATTTCCAGTTAAATTCTCTGCTGTTTCTGCCAAAACACTTCATTTCAGGAGTGTGATGTGTGTATGGTCAGTCTGTCAGTGAGGCTCTTCAAAAATAAAACAAAATATATTTTTCAAAAAAAAAAAAAATCTAAACAAAATACCTGGAACAGAAAGCCTAGCTTGCCAACCTCCTTGTATGCTCACCTTGAAAACTGAACACGTTCCTTGTGCTGCCTGGAGTCTCCCAGCAGCACAGAAATCATCCCAAGATCATCCTGCATAAATACAGACCATAGCATCTTATCTCCTGATGGGCATCCAGCCCATAATTACAGGTTCGGCTACAACAAAGCTTTGTGAAAGCTGCCCTGTCTGGATCTAAGGATTTCAAGGGATGAAGATCCCCCCATGTCTCCTGGTAATTACTCCTGATGCTTAATTACCTCCTCAGTTAAGGCCTTGCTCTGCAGGAAGGACTGGTCTGTGGTCCATCAGCAGCACTGCCATGGGGGTGTGTGTTGCCTTACAATAATGCAGGGGATTCAGCTCAGTTTAGGAGAACCATGTCTGGAGGTCTGGATGTTTGTGTGCCCCAGCTCTTGCTGGGGTCAGCAGAAACCTCTCAGTACAACCCGTGGAGGCTGTTCTCCCCTTCTTTAGCTATTTTCTCTTTCGAAAGTCCTCGGCACGTGCATATTGGCTTTTCAAAATAACATTTTTCCATCACACTGCTCCCTGATATTGTACATGCTTGCTTGTAGCTCATGAACCTCAGGTTGAGTAAAACAGCCCCAGATGGGTTTAGGCATCACTCCTGTGTTAAACCTTCCACTTCCACAGAGCCTGATGAATACTTCTTGTACAAGAGATAAAAGACCAGCAAATACACAGTGAAATTTTTGGCTGAATTTTTTTTTATCATGATTTTTTTTTAATGCTCATGATAGCCTTTGATATGATGGTCCCTACTGGAAGTGTTCCTGTAGTCTAACCCCCCTCACCTTCCTCACTGCATGACCGTGAAATTTCAGCCAAATTACAGTGCGATCCTTTGTCATGGTTTCAGTTCCTATGATGATTAGCCATGCATGATATCTTTTTTTTTTTTTTTTTTTTTTTTTTTTAGGCTGTAATGTATTATTATCAGATTAGTATGCTAATTTATACTACAAAGAAATTAAAGCATTTGCCATGGCGTTATTACTTTAGATATAAATCCCTTGTGGCCACGTATAGAGTAAGTCTCCATTTTAACACCACACTCAGAGATGTGTAAGCGACAAATGATCTTCCCAGCCCAGAGTTTTCAGGGACAAATTTAGTCAATTTTCATGGTGTCTGGATGATGTTTTTAATCAATGTGGCAAACAGCAGGATGTGTCTCATTTAATTGTTTCCAATCATCTGGGTTTAGTGGCATCCTTTTGGGTAATAGATACGAGCCCAGCCAAGCAGAATCCCATTGGACAGAGAGGCTGGGCAATCTGGGTCTACTGAACCGAACTGAATGGTGAGGAGGGGGTGACCATGGGGCAGGCTGGGCATTTGGAGGAGAGGAGTGAAAGGATGAGACCCTGTTAGGTGGGGATGCTGAGCAGAGGACAAGTCTGCTGCACCTCTGAACATCCAAGGATGTCTGGTCTGTAGGGCAGAAAGGGACCACCCTCACTGCTGAGCAACAGGGGGCTCCAGAAACCCTCCCAGCTACTCATCACCAAAGATGAAAATCACTTCTAATCACGCTCATAAAGGATTTCCCCTTTTGCTATAATGCCATGCTAATGAAAAGCAAGTAACCCCTCAGTATTAAAGCTGTACCCCCCAGCCATAATCCCGCATTGCTACTAGTACAGGGTCACTAATATCATTCCAAAATCTCATCGAATAGTATTGATCACAAAGAGATCTTCACCCCTGGAAAGCACAAAAATGAACAGTTTCAACTTTTTCATTTTCCTCCCATAAAGTACATTTTTTAACATCACTCAAACATTCGCTCTCCAAAGCTAAAGCCATTCTTATTAAAAGCTGAGACTTCGGATTTTAGGTTGGATCCAGGGGTAGACTTGGCCAGGTACTAGATAATATTTCCATGATGTGGCAGCAACATTTTTAGAACTTTCTCTGCCTTGGGGGAATTTTTAAGCCTGGGCTGATGGGCTTGGATTTGGACTGAAAAAGGAACTCAAAATGTCAGATTTTCCGATGGAGCAGAACATTGGGTTTTCAGCCAGTGCTGATAAATGGGCTGATCCAGACCTCAGCTTCAAAAGAGCTGATGTTGCCATCTGCTTTTGTTGAGACCTGAACCCAAAGTGGTTCCGGGGCTGGACCAGTGCACGATGGGCCAAAACCCAGCTCCCTTTCTTCCCTCATCATGTACAACTTCAGTCTCCTGAGCTTCTAAATTACCAGAGATTTTGACCCCCTGTCCCAGCAGTGCCTTTGTGCTGTGTGTTGACCAAAATAACCATAATGAGCCTGGGCACAAAAGCCCTGGTAGGATGTGAGGCTGGAAAGGGCATCCAGCACCCCACTTGGGATTTCAGCCTTTGTGCAAGCCCCTGGTGCTGCATCACAGCAATAAACATCCGCATCTCACCCAAAATGTGCTTCACAAACACCCATGGCTCAATTATCCCTTCAGCTACCACTGGCTTTAATGTGAGGTGCAGGCACATGGCTGACAAAAACTCATGTCCTGCTTAATTGCACTTCTCGCTGTCCTTGTGAAGGAGGCAGGAGATAATTGCCACTCTCGACAGAAGGAGGGTTTTGAGCACAGGGAGGAGGCCAAAGTGTGGAAACCTGATGCTGAATGTTCTGCATTTAAATTCCTAATTCTGCATCATTAAAGGTGGAGAGGAGAATAAATCTTTACAGGCTCCTCCATCCCAGGGTGAGAGCGTTGTGCCCTGCTTCCCACAGAGATCAGGCTCAATGGCTTCAATATCTGCAATTATGTCCTCCTAAGTTGAATGAGTTACTTGGAAAGCTCAGAGTTTCACAAGGAGGTCAATAACAGAGGAAGGAAAGGAGTAGGATGAAGGACCCCATTTGGGGGTTCAGTACAAAGCACCACTGCATCTGTACAAAGCATTGTAGAGAGCCTGGGGGGCAAGCGCATGTGCTGACACCCTCCGAGGGAGGACAGGATTATCCTCTTCCCCTGTGTTTCAGTAATCCCAAGCTGCTGGAGGTGCTGAGGTCTTCACCCTCGAGAGAGGGTTTCAATTAGTGTCTTGCAGAACTCGAAGCAACAGCCTGCAAAGGCTGCTGCTTTCCACCGGCATTCAGATGCAGAGCAACACTCCCATTATTTCCATCCATAGCACCAGGCTGTCACCCTTGTCTTTAATTGCTAATTATGTTTTCATTATATTTACAGCATTAAAATTTTTAGTGATTATGGGCCAGAGCTGATTTGCATAGGCATTTGGATGAATTATTTTATCAGAAATCAACATGCACTGCCAGGGAGTTTGCTCATGCCTGTGTTTTCCTCAAAGAAAGGAGGAGAAGTGACTAATTGTTTTCAATCCATCAGCCTCGGAAGCTGTTGCCTTGTGCAGGAAATGACAGCAGCACTTGGCCGAAAACCCCCTAACGAGCTCCTCTGGCTGCAGTTTGCTGGGGTGTCTGAAATAGTGCAGGGATGGACCTCTGGGGAGGCTGGGGGCTTCTCTGGTGGTGTCTGTGTTGCTGAGGCCTAGGAGCTAATACAGGGTAACTATTAAAAACAAAACGGATTGACCCCACTTTCGGATCAACAGGCTGCTTCCCAGCATCAACCATGGACCAAGGTGATGCTGTGGTCCCGTTCCTTCGACCTTACAAACACCCAGAAGTTTAAAAATATTTGTAGTGGCTTTGTTGGCTCATCACGGGCTTCTTTTTTCCATCTGGGACTGCTTCTGGGTGTCAGGGCTCTGGATCTTGCTTCTGGTGGAGCCTCTTGGCCACTGTCATCATCCAGCCCCCACAGCCCAGGTCCTGGTCCCAATTCTGCCCCGGTATGACCCTGCCTTCACCCTGCTGCTGATTTCTTTCTGTCTTTCAAGTTTTGGGGGGACTTAAGGGGATCTGTTCTCCCCTTGTAGAGGTAGGGATGTTTCAAAATCACAGAAATACAGGAGATTCTCTGTGATTTTGTTTTGCTAGGACATCCTGATGTTCGTCCATCTCAGTCCAGCATCACCCTTGGCTTTATTGCAACCAGCCTGGAAGGCTTTGCCTGCGGCACCCTGGCCCTGAAAGCTGTCTGTGACAAGTGCCTTTCCCTTGGGGGGCTGCACGACTTTAGTTACAGTGGCCTGGTGTCATTCACCCACACAGAGAAGTGAAAGCAAACTCCTGATCTTTGAAATAATTTGGATTTTTGGAAACAATGTCTGCTCTGTGGGAGCATTTTTCAGCAGTGCTCCAAGCTATGGCTGGTGAAGATTTAAAAGACTCTTTCCCCCAATAAATGTCATGCCTGGAAAGCAGAGGAGTAAGTTCCTACCTCCTCCAAAAATCAAAGCATCTTCCCTGAGACAAGTGTTCTGGCCCATAGGGAATCTCCTCTTACAGATCCCACTAGAAGCTTTAAATGTTGAATGATAACAAGAATTTCCTGGCTGTAGGCACTCGCAAACAGTCCATAGCTCCAGGACACCTCTGTTTCACTTTTTCACATATATAAAAAAAAAATTCCTATTGTCTTTTTTATACCAGAGGAAAAGAACGTGTCCATCAGGACTGAAAAGGGGGAGCTTTGCGGAGCAGTTGCAGCTTGCCTTGTCTATCTCCGTGGGTTTTATCCGCTGGCAGCCTGCAGCTTCGCAGCAGAGGGACAGCATGGTCCCCCGAGGGATGCTCATTGCTTGTGCGAACGCCAGCATCTGAGCAGCTGCATCAGAGGTGGAGGGTGGGGACAGCGAGAACTTCAACTGACAATGATTTTCATCTTTTGTTTCCCATTCAGACTTTGAAACCGTCGTGCAGGGAGAGGAAAAACAAGTGTCTGAGAGCTGGGGTGGTGTGCTCGCAGGGAGGTGTGTGCTCGGGACACAGAGCTGGGCTCTTGGTGCCAGGGATAAACCACGTCCCACCTGCAGGCTCGGGAAGAGCTTCCTGCAGAAGGTGCTCTCAGGCTTGCGGTTATAAAAGAGCTAAGTGCTGGTTTGATCACTGTCATTATCACAACCTCCTGAGCAGCTGTGAAGCACTACCTGCTTCCCAAGTCTGGGGGTGCATGGCATCTTGCAATGCTATATGTTGCTGTAGGTTTCTGTGCTGTGCTCACTTTGGGCAGAGCAGCAAAGTCCTGCAAAGGGATGCATGCAACGGCCTGCCTGCAGCTGATGGAGCTGAGAAAGCATCAAATCCACGCATATAAAAACCAAACGAATCTCAGGGTTTTCACAGCAAGACATTCATGATGCAAAAGACCCCTTGGAGATTAAGCAAATGGGAAATGGAGAGCACAGCTCTTAGCACTCCCTCTGCTCCTGTAATGCTGCACTGGGGTTAATGTCACAGCTCCCGGGGTCCTGAGGGTGGCAGATTTGTAGCGCCACTTTGCCATGCTCTGCTTGGGCTGGGTTACACCCCTGTCACACTGTATTGTCATTGCAAGGCACATGACACAAGATTAGCACACACTGCAACTTGTTGCAGCTGTTGCAGATCTTTTTTTTTTTTTTTTTTTTTTTTTTTTTTTTTTTTTTTTTTTTTTTTTTCCCAAGGCCATGGGAGGCAAGATGGGTGGATGCCAAAGCAAACATCTGCACCTCCATGCTACTGGCTGCTCAAACTCCTTCAAATGCAATTAGCAGAGAGAAATGTGAGAGGGAATCTGCCCTCTCGGCACAGCCTGCTCCTTTTCCCCTACATCTCCCTCCCCTTGCACGAGTGTGCAGGATCAGTGTGGGCTCCTAGGGAGCCAGGGAGCTGCTCTGCCTTAAACCCACAGAGAGCAATAGGTTTCTTCTCAGCAAAAAGGCTAAATGGTGTCTAAATGGGGTGGGCATGGCAATGTAGGCAACGCTGGACCCGTTGAAGTGTTTCTGGTTGCTGTGAATCTGTAGCAGGAGACAGCACTCACCCCACGGGGCCGGAGCTAGCAGTTAGGATGCCCTCCCCGAAATCCCTTTCTGAGCAGGGTGGTGCAGGCACTGCTGCCCGTCATCAGGCTGGGCTGCAGCCCGTGGGGTGGCAGAAACACAGAGACAGCACCAAGTGAAGAGAGATGCAAGGATCTGAGCGAGGCAAAAGGGTTAAAATGATGAGTGCATTTCTTTTTTTAAGACTTTGAACAACCAAAGACTGATGCTGTAAAGTCAGCCCTGGAGGTCCTTCCCCCTCCATGCCAAGGGCTCTTTCTGCATCCCCCGCTGGCCTCAGGAAACTGCGGCTCTGTGTGGTGCCGGCCTTGGGAAGGAGAAAGCCGTGGTGTGCTTTGTGAGCCGGCATCTCCTGGCAAGAACCAGACCTTAGGCAGAGCAGAGGGGCTGGGAGGATTTGCAATGCGCCCAGTTCCCAGCGAAGGCTCCTTCGGGGCCCACCGAGGTGCCATGGGAATGGGACATGGCAGTGAGGAGCCTTGACAAAGCCGCTGGACAAGTCAATTAGATTTCATTCCCTTCCCCTGATTTGGCTCCCACACGGTACCACCAGCTGATTAGTGTCACTGTGTCTCTGCCTGGAAGCTCCAGGGTGCCACCAGTGAGACAGCTTCTAGCTGGAAATGCAGTCCCTGGAGCTGGGTTTTGCTCGATTTTGCAGGCGGTGTGTGCAGACACCGGCTACCCAAAACATGCAATAATGCAACGCCGCCTCTGTGGGAGGATGCTCCACTGGCAGGGAGTCAGCTCCAGCCCATAACCATCATTCCCAATAGAGCTGGGATCAGTTATCTGAATAAATGCCCCCCTTCCCTTTCCTGGTTGTGTTCTCTGTCCTGTTCTCACACTGTGCACCTGGACATTCACAGATGCATCTCTCATGGCAGAGGAATTTTCACTGTTTACTTATGCAACATTTGGAATCCTAAATCCAGCACAGGCATCTCTGCCCCATCCTGCTACAACCCTGACAGCAGGAACCGAGCCAGCAGCCAGGCAGTGAGCACACAGCAGGTCCTGAAGACACCTGGTCATAGCATCCCACTGCAGGTCCCTGTCACCCCACATCCCAAGGGAGGGCTCCTTGCTCATCCCATGGGCTTATCACTGTGGTGTCACCTTCCTGCCACCCCAGCCTCCCGAACCCACAGGGCTCCTGGCCTTGGCAAAGTGCAAGCAGACCCTCGCACCCCGGTGCTCTGCAGCCCTCCCATCTCCTCCACATCTTTAGCAATAGAAATACCCTGCCAGGGAGTCAGCTCCGTGTTGTTTTTGGCACTGCTTCTTGGCTTCCTGGATCAGACTATAGATTTTCTTTGGTTTTGTGTTGTTTTTTTCACCTTCCACCTTCTTGGATAGCTAAAAATAACACATTTCCTTCTCGTTAGCAGCCAGCAGTTCTGCCTTCATTGTTCTTAGAGGTCTCCCTGCATCTCTCTGCTGGTTTCATAAACCTCTGTGTCAGAGTTGAGCACTGGTTGTTCTCTCCCTAATTGTAAGGCAACAAGAAGCCACAGCTCTGCCAAAAGGTTTTATTAAAGAATAAAAACAGCCAGCAAGCAATCTACACAAGCCAATAAAATGGCACCCCATGTCCCCAAGCTAGCAAGCACATGGAGTTACTTTAAACTGGTATTTTATTTGGAAAAGAAATCAACCTTGACCCAATGCAGTTCATAAAATTAATCAGGCACGATATGCCTCATACAGATCTGCAGTCCCTACAACACAGGAGCTGAAGGAAAGCCATCACAGCAGGTATTTAAAGCCCTGTAGCACATCAGCGTGACACATGCCGTGGCCCAGCACATCCCACGTAAGACTGAAGGTATCAGTGACAGACTACTCATTGCAATCCCCATGTGTGGCACAGCTGGGGGGGCTCTCGGTGTCTTTGATTGTCTTTGTGTCCCATGGGTGGGTGCTACCCAGGGAGGTGCTGAGAGCAGAAAAGGGTTTAAGTCTGAGTGGCTCCCCCTGTGAGGTGGACAGCAGGCTGCTGAGGACCTCCCTTCATCTTCCTGCAACCAGGGAAACCCCAACTCAGCTTCACGGGACTTTGGGCACTCCAGGTACATGTCCCATTTGCTCCACCTGTGCACAGAGCTGGCCCTGCCTTGCTGCCCACGTGCCACATGATGCTAAGTGGGGAAATGCAACAAACCCCAACGAGGGCAGCTTGCCCGCTCTGCCTGCTGACTGCCTGGCACAACAGTCATCGGGAAGCTTGTTAATTATCTTCAGTCTTAGATATTTGCATTCTACATTTCAATCTTCCTAACTTCAGCCTCCAGCCATTGGATTCATCAGGCTTTTGTCTGCTGGATGAAAGCCTCCCCCAGTACCAGCTACCTTTTCCCTCTGTTGGTAATTACAGAACACACGGAACCACTGTTCAACCTTGCCTTCGACAAACCACAGGCTTTTTCTGTTAAGTCTCTTCTTCCCAGGGCTGTTTGCTTTTTCCCGGCTCCCAGCCTCCCCTGGCAGCTCATCTCAGGCTCGGGGAGCAGCCTCCTGCAGGCTCCTCCAGCGCCGCCTCCCACGCTGGGACAGTGGCCTCAGCACCACACTGTGCCCCCTGGGGACACCAAGGTTTCTGGGCACCAATCTCTGCAGCCACCCATCCATGTGGAGGGATGTGTTCCACCTCTGGCTGCCCATTTGCCTTCCAAGCATCTCTCTGGTATGCCACAGCCGTCGTTTTGCTGTCGCATGAAGAACCAGAGCCAAAAAGAGCACACAGGCAGGCAAAGCGTGGCTTTGGCCAGTTTTGCACTCCATTGCAACGCATGGCTTAACCTGTACAAATAATACAGAGATAAAATAAAAACGTCACAGGATAAAGAAGTGGTTGGGAAGTGCTGCCCAGGGCCAGGGGATTCACCCCAGTGCCTGCTCCACCACCCCTCCTGGTGATGCTCAAGGAGCATCATCTCACCCCTGTGACAGAATTTGGGTACAAAGGAGGATTTGGTGTGTGTTGTCTCTGCCAGCATAGGATTCAGAGATATTTGGGGGGCTGCTAGCAGAAGGAAGGCTCAAAGCAGGCTGGGGGAGGCAGCTTTGCCTTCCCCGTGGCACTGAGCTCAGTACCAGGCTGCTGGGGCTGAGCAGCAGCGAGCACCACCCGTATGCAGAGCCGACTAAATGGCCCTCTGAGAGGTGTCACGATAAGCTCTGATTTTTCAGATACATTCCCTGGCAGTATTTCCTCTGTCTTGAAGTGTAGAAACCTCTCATTTAAATATTTTAACCAAACTGGCTGGCAAATTCGATTCTTCTCCCTGATGGATTGCAGAGCAGACGCAGACACCGCTCGCATCCCTAAGTGCTGCCATTAATGAAGGTGCCAGTATTTGTGTAAACGCCACGCACGTAATTTAATTGTTTTAATACAGGCAGTTTATAGGGCTTGCTTGAGTGGAAAGAGATGAAAGTTGCCAACGTGAGGAATGACTTGGAATATCAGCCCAGGCATATCTGTGGACAAAAACGAGGGATGGCAATGACTATCGGCGTTAAATCGCTCGGCTGTTTCCCTGGCTGTCACAAAACGACTCCTCACAATGCATTTCCTAACATGCTGCCAGATCTTGTTTCAACATTAACATCCTCCCGGGCTTTCATTTCTGGTATTCCACGAGTGGATTTTCTGAGCTCTTCATTATAATGCAGGTGGGGAAACTGAGGCACGGGGGGACACCATCCAGTTCAATCCCAGTCATTGAGGGAGAGGGATGGGAGCAGAGCCAGGCAGCGAGTTGCCCCGTGCTCTGCCTGATTTTGCCCTGGCCGTGGGTGCCCAGATGTGCATCGCTGCCTCCAGATGTGCAGGAGGCGAGGAGGGCTGGGCAGCCTTGCTGGGGAGGCCGTGGGAAGAGGACGGATGGGGAGCACTGGAGCAGGTACGTGTCCTTTCCTCCTAAAAGGAGGGACAGTAATGAAAATAATCGAGCAGGAAGTTTAAGTTAATGAGCAGTTAATTCCTTCAGCGTAATTAACATCTTTATAGCCTCATTTAAATTATTTTGCATTTCAGCAGGCAGTAAGCTGGGAAGGGAAGGGATGGCAGGGCTGCATGGGCTGGGCGCTGGGGAGCCGACGGTCCCACGGGACGGCCACAGGGATGGGGCCATGTCCTGCTTCCCCACTCACAGCCGCTCCCTGCCCGCCAGCCCCCGCTCACCCCCAGCTTTCCTGCCTCTGCCTTTCAGGTGAGGAGCTCTCCCGAGTCCCCTTGGTTTTATTTAGGCTGTCGGATTGTCCTCTCTTGCTAATCAGGAGGTGGGCTGCACACAGGGGTGTTGGTGGGGCTGAGCATCCAGCACACACTTCTAATGTCTGTAGGAAGCTTCCCTGGAGAGAGCTGAGCTCCCTTTCCCTAAACCACGGTCTTTTTTCCTACATTAGACCACAGTTATTGATCACAACCTGACCAGTGAATCACCGCAAACATGGGGGGAAGGAGCAGGAGAGATGCTGCTCTGTTGCCTCAGGTTTGCATTTCTTTTTCTTTCTTTTTTTTTTCTTTCTTTTTTTTTAATTTTTTTATTTTATTTTTATTTTTTGCACAGAAAGGGCCCTGCAGCATTCCCCTCCCTGACTGTGGCCCAGCCACCCCATCCCCAGCTGAAAGCATGACAGCCTCGCACACCCCTGATGGTCACGGTGTGGCATGCTGGGCATTATGTCAAAAAACCTGAAACCTGATCCTCGTTGTGGTGTGCTGGTGTGCTCTTATATGAGATCCCAGCAAGCCTGGCTTTCTGGTCTGTAAGGAGCTCCAGGAGCAGGAAGTTTAAATTGGAAAAACTGCAAATGAGGCACTCATGGGGAGCATTAAAGCACCAGAAAACCCACTGAGACCTTCAGCTTGCTCATCTCGTCCTGGAGCTTTGATGCTGTGGGGGACAACTCTTTGGGAGACTGGTATGCTGGCCAGGAAGGCCAGCCTGGTGAATATGGTGACGCCTTTTGATCCTAAACCCTGTGCATCTGCTTGTGCATCACCTTGCCTTCACATTGTGCTCATCCTCAGCACGGGGCTGGGTTACCAAACTGTGCTGCAACCTTGGCTGACCTTCTTTGCCATTCCCTGCCCATCCTTGGCCTTGTTTACCCCGACTGGAGGTTTTTGGAGGCAGGGACAGTCACTTACGTGTGTACTATACTTAGCACAAGGGGTTTCAGGCTTGGCTGGGTTCTCTAATAGCAATGAATATTCCATTAAAAAAAAAAAGTTACTTGATTAAAAGAAAGGTATTTAGACTACAAAGTCAAAGCACTGCCAAGTTTAATAGTTATCCCTCCAACCTTCATTCTGCCTCTAAAACTTTTCCAAATGAATAAAATTAAAAGATGCTCCAGGTTTTCACCTCAAGTAACTCCTACTTCAAGTTGAAAAGAGACGGGGGATGTGCCTGTCAAGGCAGGAGGTCCTCTGCAGCACTTGAAAGCATCCTGAAAGGATGGAGAGGTTAAAGTTTCTCCCAAGGCTGCAGGAAACATTTATAATAGTGAGTGTCAGGCAGACCAATGCAAAGGTTCCTTCGCAGTTTCCCTTCCAAAAACTAAAGTGCTTATTTCTCATCTCTGAAGAAATGAATAAAATTCTGAGATATTTCTGGTATTTCCAGTTCTTACTGATGAGGTCAAACAGGTTTCTGAATCTCCTGCATGTTCCCCTGGGATCACTGGGGGGGGACGGGATGGGTTGCTATTACAGCCGCCTCCACAGCCATTTTTATTTGACCTTTTCCTTCTTGCCTTTTATGCTTCTTTTATCAGACATCTGCAGTGAGATTGCTCTTTTCCTGGGTTTAGCAGCACACCAGGCCTCCCACTCTGGGTTTTATGGAGTGTGCAGAGATCAGGAGAGCAGTTTTTGTATAACTTTGCAAACAATATGGAGCAAAAGCAACCCCAGTGCTGATGTTTTCAATTTGGCTGCACTGCTAAACCATCTCCTTCTACCTTGACTTCTTGAGTGGGACAGTAGTTTAGAGCTTGCTGGTATTGCCCTGTGAGCTCTGCAGCTGATTTAAGCTCCCTGCTGGCAGCAGAGGCTCTGTGTGCAGATCTGAGGCTAGATCTGAGGGGCTGGGGAGGGTCCTGTAGGGGTATCTGTGAGTTCTTCAAGGTTTTTGTCCAGCTCAGATCCCAGAGAGCAGCTCAAGACCAGATGCTTTGCTGCTGTAATGCAGCAAGCTCTGCAACCCTCCTCTGGCTGTGACACTAACCTGGTCCTCCTTCCTTCAGGTGCGTTCATCCCCGCAGTACCCAGATGCTGCTCTCCCTGGTGCAGGTTGTTATATATAGTGCTGTGTATTTACAGCTGCAGGGAAATGGCAAGGATTTACTCAAGAACATGTGTCCCATCCAGAGTCAACATGAGCCTGTGGCCTCCCTGCCCTCGTGCCTGTGCCCTGGGGATGGGAAGGGCACAGATCTGAGGAGGGCTGCAGCATCTTGCCCTGGTGGCACTGCTGGGGGCTCGCTCTCCATCCCCTGCATTGCACGACGAGCTATGGAGGAGCTGGGGCTGGACTGTGCTCAAGGGCCCCTGAGAGGTGCAAATGACAGCTGAAGTCCAACCGCCCATACCGCAGGTTTTTGCTCCAGCCTCTGGACTCCTCTGGAGTTCCTGGAGGTCCTGAGCTCGTGTCCTACCCCTCTCTCATACCTGCAAGAAACCCCTGTCCCAAAAGCTCCTAGAAGGAGCCTTTCTGGAATCCATTTTCTGCTTAAACCCATATTTACTTTTTCAATACGAAACCCAGAGGATTAAATAAATTTTATAGAGTGTCCTGATAGCAAAACAGACTGGTATCTCCCTTTTTTTTTGACTCAACATATCCTGTCTTTAGTCATTAAACACTACCAACAGCATGAACATTTCATGAGCAGATAGTTAAATTTTAATTTCCCCATTGAATTTATTAAGGTGTGATCATGCATCTGAATTGAATTTAGCAACCTGGCAAGGAACCAAATTAAACATGACACAGTGACAAGGTTTCCTCTTTCATTGTACTTGATCGCCCTCCCCCACCCTTGCCCTATTAAAATAAGTGTTGTTTCTTTCCCCCTTGAACATTTCTTAATCAAAGTCTTTGCTAAAACGAAGGAAGAGCATCCTGCCTTAAGCACCAGTCAGAGATGTATACAATGCACTAAAAAGAGGTCTGACAGAATTTATTGTTTACGTTGGCAGATGGAGTAATTGCAAAAGAGGAAAAAAAAAAAAACAGGTGTTTTGCAGAGAGTGATGGTGGTCTCTGCTGTAATGCTTAATTTATTAAATCAAATAAAATGCACACAGGCAGAGCACAGAGAAAATGTGCTTTCCGCAGTTCAAACCTCCCTCCACTCCTTCTAGTTCCCCTTTTGTGATTCATGGTAGGAGTGAAATGATCATCTGTGTGCAGGGGGCTCTTGGTGCACGAGACCAGAAGTTCAAAGGCAGCAAGGTGAATCGTCTCCCTGCAGTGCTACCCTCCTCCAGCATGTGCAGGTTATTTCCATCCCTAACATGCTACCTCATCTTACTCTGCTCCCTGCTTTTTGAGAATATTTTGGTCAGCAAAAGGAACTAACGCTGGGGGAGACGTGGCATTACTCAGAGTAAGAACTGCTACGATGGGGGTGGAGGGGGAACGAGGAAAACCTGGATGCTGTTCCCCCAACACATCACCCTGTCACAAGCTTCTTCTCCTCTCCCATCTCCTTCTCAGAAAGCTTTTCCCTTCCCTGAAGTCTTGCAGGGTTTGGAAAGGCTGAGAGTTGCGCCGCTGCTCCCATGTCCTAGCTTTGCAGTGTGGCTGGATGAGAGGCAAATTGGGAGAATCACAGTGCCCCACAGGTGCCTGCAAAGAGACTCTTTGTTTTGGGGGAGAAAGACGGGTCTGGTCCCTCCATGGGAGGTCCTGGCAGCATTTCCCAGTGGAGACTTTCGTTCCGTGCCAGGACACTGTGCTATTGTGCTCCTGATGTGGGCAAGAGGTGGGGAAACCACTCGCTACCACGCTGCCATCTGTATTTCTGCGTCTGGTGTGTGGTCTGTATAAGAAGCTGGTAATGAGCCAAAAGGCACTTTTGAGACGTCTGTGTACCTGATGTCTCATATAATATTTAGTGTGAGCTACTCAGCAGCCCGTGGTAAAACAAGCCGGGTGGGTGGCAGTCACGCCAGCAAGCCAGCTCGGAGCAAAGTGGGAATTGCTTTTAAAACACGTATTGCTCCACCTGAGAAGGGCCATCACCAGCATTCAAGCTGTTGATGAGACATCCTTCAAGAACCCAGGAGACCTGGCTCCACATAGGGCGATCAAGGGCTGTTACCTTCATATATGGAACAAACCCCCAAGGAAATGTAGCTGGGGCTTGGTGGAGGGGACAAGTATTTGGAGATGAGGATAACACCTCGAAGATGGATTGTTGCTGGGAACGCTTATCGCCAGCTCGGAGATCGGAGTCATGTCAGGGGAGGTATATGCTTGTTAAACCTCAGCTTGGCTTGTGTTTTGTATTTGTTTTACTTCTCACCTTTTGCTTCCAATCTTGTTCCTACAAATCTGACCTTAAATCTTAGAAGATTGGTCTCTCCTCAGAGTTACTGAGAAACGTGGCTGGTATTTAGGGCACAGTTAAATACGGTGAAAGGGATGAGCTGAGGAAGCCCTGTCTGCCTGGAACGGCTGATCAGAGCCATGCCTGGTCTGGGGGAGCCCTGCTGTCCTGCCCAGTACACAACAGGAGATTTTGGTACCAAACCTCATTTTTGGGGCAGGAATCACCACCAATCCCCACTTACAGTCCCCTCCAGCAAAGAGAGCTGCGGGATGCTCCATGGCCCCAGACGAATGCTGCCAGCTCACGGTCTGTTGCAAAGCAAACAGACCAATTTCTAAGGGCTACAGCAAGCAGGAATGATATTTCACAAAGGCAGGAGGTGCTATGAATGCTGACACAATGTTCTCCGAAAATGACCACAATTTGTCTCGGTGGCTAATCAGCCCCATCATTACAGAAGCCAGCCGCCTCGCTCATTTACATGTGTCTGCCTCTCACTTGCAGCCATTAGGGCTCTGCCGTTCCCCGCAGATTAAAGAGCCCTTTAGTACTTGGTATTTTTCCCCTGTGATGGTTCTTACACTGTATAATCAAGTTACCTCTTGATCTTCTTTGGATGAGCTAAAAGGACCGAACACTGTGTCTCTGGGAGACATTTCTGACAGTATTTGGAAATCCTTTCACTGCCTATTTCCCACCCTCAACCTCCACCCCTTATTTTTAATAACATTTTTGAAATGTCAACACCAAAACTGAGGGCTTTCTTCCAGCTCTGAGAAGTTTGGAAAGTCAGCCCCAAACTCCCACTCATTAATTCCCCTTTCAATATTTCTCAGCATCGTGTAAGCCCATTTCTCAACATGTTCCTGCCCGGCTGCCCATCAGAGGGACTCAGCCCCATGCCCTGGGGGAAGCCAAGCTTCCACAGACAGTTTCTGGTTTGTTTTTTCTTCAACAAGTGACCAGGAGTTTGCTGGTATTCAGATTATTTGAATGGATCTGAATTATTAATGAAATCAGGTTATTCTGACTGCACAGTCTTCACTGGTATTAATTGCTTTGCCAATTGTTGCAGCATCTGTAATTGTCGGAGGTAATTTTCTTCCAGATCATTACTAAAAATATTGAATGGCTTGGCCTGGAAGTGGTCTTGGCAGAACCCACAAGTAACATCCCTGCTCAGCAATGCCTCCCCGCTGCTAACTGCTTTTTGAGAGCTGTCAGTGAACCCAGGCTCAGCCCATTTAATGTGTACTCTGCTAATCTGGCACCGGGTTCCTTATAAATACACCAAAATGTTGTGCAACTGGACACCCAAAGCTTAGCAGAAATCAGTTGTTTTTTTATTTTTTTAATTTTTTTTTTATTATTTTTTTATGAGACCTATTTCTTTGCAAAATAAAGGAGAAGAAAACAGCAAAACTTATTGACTGGTGTTAATCACACTCTCATCTTTTTGTTCTCTGCTGTGTCCTTCACGGCTCTCTCATTCAGTTTACAGGGACTGGCCTGAAGTTAACAAAGCAGAAAGCTGACAAGTTATACAGACACTTTTCGAACACTCACAGGCTACTGGCATTCATTCAACTTCCTGCAGATCTCCTGGTAATCCGAGATTATGAAAAATTAGCACGACTGTGCCAGAGCTCACCGTAGCCAATTCGTTTTAGGACTCCTGGGTGAAAATTTTCATGGTCTGCTTTAAAACTTTTCACACTCCAAATAATTACCGCAAGTAGCTGGAAATTACTAAAAATTACTAAATGATAATAATAAAGAAAAGTAAAACTTAAAGTAGTTGCTCGTGGTCTGGAAAGTTGTACTGCAGCCCCATATGACAAAGAGAACAAAGAGCTCTTTCAGCCAATTTGCAGAGTTGGTCTCTTTGTTTCGCTGCAGCAGAGCCTGGGGAAGATTTACAGCAGGATGCCCTGGAGATTAAAGGCAACGATGCCCACCCTGGGAGGCAGGAGACGAGATGCAATTGTCCTAAAAGGAAGAGTTGTGGTCACAGTAAAACAAAGGATGACTGAACATGACCCGCAAAAATGCAGAAAGCGTTTTATGGTGCATGACTTGCAAAATATCATAATGTTAGTTTATAGCTCAAAGCCACTTGCATTCCTAAGAGAAAAAGTGAACATGGGTAGAAGAAATACCACGTGGAGCATCACCCCTCTGAAAGGTGGTGTGAGATGAGCAGAAGGACGCTTTTCTGCCAGAAGCAGAAACCCCAAACCCAGAATCTTTGCTAGAGGAGGAGGTAGACTTTGCTCCCCAAAGTCAGGGTGTGGCGAGGTCATGCCCGTGCTCCTGGGAATGTTTAATCATGCATCCAAAGTGAAAATCAGCAGGACAGCCTGTGAGCATTCGCCTTGTTGGACGGCCACTGGTGTCTCATGGAGAGGGAGGGGGGCTCACATCCCCCAGCACCAGAGGGAGGAGGAGGAGGGCTCTGCACCCTCTGTCTCTTTAACACTCCCTTCACCTCCCCACTCTAGCATTTCTCCTTCCAAGACCATTTCCTGAATTCTCTTCAAGTTCTCAGGAATTTTAGAACAGAAGAAATGAAGCTTTTCCATGAACCAACAGTTTACTTAAAAATCACCTCCTGCCAAGAGCAGTCTCAGTCAAAATTACAGCCTTTTGCATAGCTTAAGGCTCACTTATCCCGCCTGTAACCAGCATTATTCCAATAAAGGCAACAAAGACACCTGAGGCTGTGTCTACGGGGCTGCTGAGCTCTGTGCAGCCTCCCTGCAGCCCTGGAGCTTGCACCAGTGAGGATGGAAGCGTTATTCCAATTTGTGGGCAGAGAGTGGAGCCCAGGGTGAGCAGTCCCGTGTCCAACTCCACACCAGCTTCTACCATCCCACTCTGCTAAGAGGTGGCCCAAGCCACAAGGAGCTGCTGCGAATGAGAGGGCACTTGCACAAATCCTGCATTAACAGCAGCAAAAGGAAAGGCTTGAATCGCTCCCCTGTGAAATGTTAAGCTCAAGAATTGTTCCCCTGTCATTGGCTTCTCATTCTTCTGATTTCTACTTCATATTTTTTCATTTCCCTCCACTTTATTTTTCCCCACTCTTCCGAATGGCCTGCTCTGCTTGTTTGTGGCAGATTTATGGCTGTTTGTATTTTGTGTGATTAATAAATTCTGCTGTGATTTATGTTTTGGGAGGCTTTAGTGATTCTACTTCATTTTCCAGTGCACCGTGCCTCTCTGAGCACTGTGTTTTTGCACTATTGGAAGTGATTAGATGTCTAGCTGTCACTCTGTGAGAGTTCATCAGCCTTAATTCTTCACTTAGCCATATTTCGCTTTTGCATGATTTATTGCTTCTAAAAACCAGACTGATGTTAGTGATGTGTTCTGTGCACGCATGCGCGCGAAGGTGGCTTTCTGCAGGGTTCGTATGAGTTTACCAAGAACTGCATTTCCTACCCAGGGCCTGATCTGCTGCTGAGTTTTCTTTTGTTGGAAACAAATCCATTTGAGGGCTCGAGTGCTTTGGCAGGCAGCAAGGTCCTGCCACCCCTCCCTGTGCCATATGCAGACAGGTGCAAGGGCTCTCCAAGGTGACCATTGCTGGGGGGCAACCACGCTGCAGCCGGGCCTGGTCCAGTTTTTGAGAACAATTTGCTCTGAGCAGCTCTGATTTTTCCATTGTCCAGCACTTCATGCAGTTATTTATGTGTCAGGGTAAAGAGGCAGAGCAGCATCTCCGCAAATCTGGTCAGTGACATTTTCCCATCCACTTTGCTGCTATAGAAGTGATGGCACAAAGGTCCAGACAATGGCAATCCAGGCACAATTGAATTACATCTGTATTTTAATACTTCTTTTGCTCAGCAAGTCAGACCTGACAGGAGATCTTTGGAGGTTTGCGGCTCCACTCGCAGCTGTTAATCAACAAGCCACTCACTTGCCACGGAGAGTCATGTTTCAAAGTCCTCCAAATTGTTTATGAACACACATCAGAAAAATATCTACCCTCACTTCTCCCCTGCCTGTGACAACACGCATAGGTTTGGTTAAAATGCAAGCAGAAAGCAGGATGAGACCCCACTTCCTGGGTCACCTAATTAATGCCAACGGCAGCACCATCCCCCTGTCTGATTTTCTGTCCCAGACACTGTCATCGCGCTCCCCAAGAGCACGTGGTGCAGAGCAGGGAAAGACCCCTCTCTTCCCAAAGACCAGCAAGAAAACTGACTATTTGAGAAGCCTGAAAGGTTTCAATGGGAGAAGCAGTAGCATGTTGCTGCGTCTCAGTTTTTCCATAGCAGCACCTTCAGACACGCCTGTAAAACCCCCAAACCAGTGGAACAAACCCACGCTTCCCAGTGTGCTCAAAACACCTATTCTCATTTTCAGAAGTGGGCTGAAAAATCTGATGCTGGTCTTGGATAATTATCACTGCCAACAAATACTAAAAGAACCAGGAGGCATGGCCCATTTGAACATCTGGTCTGACCCCCAGTAAAACACTCCAAGAAGCTCAGCCAAACTGCATGTTTTTAAGATCAGGAATGGTGCAGAGACAGATTCTCTGCTGCTGCAAGCATTGCTCTTACCAAAAGGTTCCCTTTCCTCCTGGCAGGGTACCAGATATCATACCGATCATCCCTGTGGGATCTTCTGGAGGACACCACGCTCACTGGAGAGCTGGAAAAGGGGCACAGAGCACAAAGTGGCCCAACAGGGCAGGGACGGTGGCCATCCAGTGGTGCCACTGCCTTTGGTCCTCTTTGCTGACTTCTTTTTCTTCAGCCCCTGCCTCTTCTATCTTGTGGCTAACAGAGGATTTCAGCTGTTATTGGAAAAGAAAAATATGGTACCTTCTGCTGCTGAAGAGAAAAGGTTATAGAAATGATATCTATGAGGATTAAATCTGGAGGGGAATAAAGATCTGCCAGGTGGGATTTCTCTCTCTTACCTCATATGGCAATGCCTTAGGCAAGGAGGTTTTCTTTCTCAGCTGCAGATTTGGGTCTCTAACGTCAGGAAAAATTGTTCTGAGGAGAGGGACTCGGTGTCTAGCTTGTGTTTGGCTGATGTTATCTGAAACATACCCACCTCCAGTGTACATTGGCAGTGCCTTGTTGGCTTTAGGGAAGTGCTGATGATTTAAGGTTCCTGAGAAGGTAGCCTGTAGTATAGTTTTGTGGGGGGAGGAGAGGAGAGAAAAAAAAAAAAAAGGAGAAGAGAAGGGAAGGGAAGGGAAGGGAAGGGAAGGGAAGGGAAGGGAAGGGAAGGGAAGGGAAGGGAAGGGAAGGGAAGGGAAGGGAAGGGAAGGGAAGGGAAGGGAAGGGAAGGGAAGGGAAGGGAGAAGGGAGAAGGGAGAAGGGAGAAGGGAGAAGGGAGAAGGGAGAAGGGAGAAGGGAGAAGGGAGAAGGGAGAAGGGAGAAGGGAGAAGGGAGAAGGGAAGAGAAGAGAAGAGAAGAGAAGAGAAGAGAAGAGAAGAGAAGAGAAGAGAAGAGAAGAGAAGAGAAGAGAAGAGAAGAGAAGAGAAGAGAAGAGAAGAGAAGAGAAGAGAAGAGAAGAGAAGAGAAGAGAAGAGAAGAGAAGAGAAGAGAAGAGAAGAGAAGAGAAGAGAAAAGAAAAAAGAAAAGAAAAGAAAAGAAAAGAAAAGAAAAGAAAAGAAAAGAAAAGAAAAGAAAAGAAAAGAAAAGAAAAGAAAAGAAAAGAAAAGAAAAGAAAAGAAAAGAAAAGAAAAGATCTTCTGAATAAGGTTTATGTGGATTTACACCATGCAACTGCTGCCTCAGGAAATTCCCTTAATATGTTTAAGAAAGGTTGGATGTCTGTAATTTGCAGAACGTAAAGTTTTAGACCAAAATACAATTTTAGTCATTTATGAAGCGATTTAGACCCTGGAAGCAAAGGTGCACTATCAGTGGGAATGGATGGGAGCTTTTGTGTGCTGCTCTGCAGTTTTTGCTCACCTCACAATGATTTCTCACCTATGTGAAACAAACCTGCTAAACACATCTCTCTCTTTTTTTTTAAAATTTTTTTTTTTTTTTTTATTTCCTTTATTTCTGTGTAAATTCCATCCCCTTGAGAGCAGCACATTCTAGTTATTGTTTTTCACAGCTCACCAACACTGCTCAACCTTGATTTCTTCCCTGAAAACAAAGCTCAATTCAGATGAGCACACAGATCTGGTGCAGATATTTGATTTCTCTGAGCTGTGAGGATGCTTTGAGCAGCCTCAGCTGAGACCAAGGATCAGCCCTGGCACAAAGCCTCTAAGAAGAGACTGTTGCCCATTATTCTTGCTTCTAGCTTGTTTTTCACTTGAGAACAGGGGCACAGAGAGGTTGGCAGGTGTGAGGCTGTTTAACTGCTATGGCCTTCCCTGAAATCTTAGTTTATGGGCCAGCATGGACCACGGGCTCTCTGTGTGGGTGGGATGGATGGGGGCTCTTGGCGAGGGTGGAAGAAGGTTTTACTTACACACTTCAATTAGAGAGATGAGCACAAATGAGGCCAGGCTGTGTCCCTTGCCCTTGGGGTTAGCAAACTGTTGTGCTGATGGTGCCTGCCCAGACAGCTTTCTGGAAGAGTCTGTTTCTGTCCCATGAATAGGGAAAGGAGCACAGGGCGAGCAGCTCCGATGTCACCATGAGATAGATACAGATATTTTTTGCTCCCTGATGGACGCAGGGTCTGACACCAAGCTGCTGAAGTCAGTGGGTTCCTGGCACCCAGCCTGGGTACCGTAGACGTGCCAGGCCACATCTGAACCACTTCTTTAAAGCTCCCTAAATGCTCCGTTTCAGCCCAAATGTCCAAAGGTTGGTAAAGGTATGAGCAATTTACTGTCAGCAGTTTTATGACGTTTTAATGTCTTCCAAGCTTCCCTTCAGTACAGACGTATGGCTGCGCTGGTAGCCACCCTGGCAGCAGTTTTTCCCCACTCAGAGTTTGGGGAATGGCAGTGAGGAAGGGCTGGGGTGAGCAGAACTCCAGCTGACCTGGGGAAGGTCCCCACCACGGCAGGAATCTGCCAGTTCTGTAACTCGTGCCAGCACCACCTCCCTGCTCAGCAAGCCTCTCTGTAACGTGGCCAAGCAAAAGCATAGCTGTCTCCGTTACCCAGTTCAAGGTTACGTGATATTCATGGGAAAACCTGCTTAAAACACTAACAAGCCAGTTATCTATTACAGCATTTGATACGAGGAATGGGAGAGGGAAAGTGTAGAAAGGTCTCAGCAGGGGGTGAAAGAAGTCTTGATTCTTTCTTTCTTTCTTTCTTTCTTTCTTTCTTTCTTTCTTTCTTTCTTTCTTTCTTTCTTTCTTTCTTTCTTTCTTTCTTTCTTTCTTTCTTTTTCTTTCTTTCTTTTTCTTTCCCTCTCCTCTCCTCTCCTCTCCTCTCCTCTCCTCTCCTCTCCTCTCCTCTCCTCTCCTCTCCTCTCCTCTCCTCTCCTCTCCTCTCCTCTCCTCTCCTCTCCTCTCCTCTCCTCTCCTCTCCTCTCCTCTCCTCTCCTCTCCTCTCCTCTCCTCTCCTCTCCTCTCCTCTCCTCTCCTCTCCTCTCCTCTCCTCTCCTCTCCTCTCCTCTCCTCTCCTCTCCTCTCCTCTCCTCTCCTCTCCTCTTTTCCTTTGCAGGGTATGTAACACACAGTGCAGTAATATTTGGTTTGTGAGGTTGAAGTTTGCCCGAACCAGGGAGGACAATAATCTGGCTTTCCCTACAACAGATGCAGCCTGTACTGTGCATGAGTGCCTTTGAGAGAGGCTGAATTTGGACTTGAGAAATTTGGAGTGAACTCCTAGTACTGCCAGGGTTATTTGCAGCTTTAGGCAGGTGCCTTCACTTCCGTGTGCTGCAGAGGACCTGCAGCTTGTGCTGTGATGGAAATAATAGCTGTGGCATTTCAGCCTGCAAATGCATTGCTCCTAGGAAAACTGAGAGCTTCAGGCAGCTCCTGCTGTGCATATTTGCCCTCAAAGGCAGGGAAAAGCTAACAAGGGTTAAAATAAAATAAAAAAGCTGTGCTAATCCAGTTATTTGTACAGACACAACACAGCAATACATTTGGTTGATGGGTTGATGAGCCCTTGGGGCCTGACCAAGCAAAGGGGAAACACCAACATCACAGGGGTTTTAAGGATAAGTGGGGGGAGTGGGAAACCCCTCATGTGTCATTCAGATCTGTTGGTTTATATAATTTCTAGACACCACCTTGGGGCAGTGTCAAGTGCAGTGTAATTACCGCTGCCATTGGTATGAATGACTTTGGTTGTTAAATGTTAATGCAACATATTAAGATATGCTTGCCTGCAGGCAAAGTCCTGCCTACCTGATATCCCCTTGACTTCGCTCTCTGGGATCATTTGTAAAACTGCTGAGCGATTTGGAGCTCTGAAAAATTTGGAGATAGTATCAGATGTGCTGGGGAAGAGCAACTAACCAAACCTGCCTCCTGCCAAACCCCAGCCCCAGAAGTGCGGGTGCTGCCCAGGAGGGCAAGGACAGGGACAGGGACAGGGACAGGGACAGGGACAGGGACAGGGACAGGGACAGGGACAGGGTCTGGATACTTCTGCAGGGACCGAGCACTTTTCCTCCGTGCCTCATTTCACTGAACTCCTGCTCCAGCCCCCTCTGGGATGAAAGCAAATGCTCCTTTTAATGAAGTCCCCTCCTCCCTTTCTTTAGAATTCATAGCCCTTTTTGTGCAGCAGGTGGAGAGCCAGTCAAGAGCCATTTAATTCCTGCAGTTTGTGTTCAAGTGGGTAAAACACCAGCCGGAGAGGCTGGGAGACCAAGACACCATTGCATGAGCACAGCAGGTCTTGACCTGCTCACATTGCTAAGCCTGGAAGCCTCTAGGGGATGAGTTTGTGCCTACGCCTTACCACATACAGAGATGCTCAGATCTCACAGAGGGGCTCTAAGTGCAATTATAGTGGTTCATAAATCCAGGTTTTTCCACCTGAATTAAAAATTTTAGAGCTGCTGATGAGCTGCTACGAAGGGCTCCAGGCCCAGCATCCCCATCCCCTCGTGGTTCTCTTGGGCTCCTGGGATCAGAGCAGAGCAGATCAGAGCTGTCCCCAGTGGAAACATGCTCAAGACCATCATGGGGAGATGCTGGCCAAGGGGTGTGAGCAGGCTGTCATGTTCAGCACATGGAGTTTTGCCACTTTTTTTGTTTTGCAGGCAAGTGCACAGTGATGTGTTTTTCCTGGCACTATTTTCTTTTAATTGTTAACCTTTTCTAAATGCGTGTTGCACTTGGAGCTAAGAAAGCTTTTTTTTTTTTTTTTTCCAGAGGAATCCAGTGCTGTGCAACAGCAAACACCATGGGAGCAATTTTCCCTTCTAGTTTCTGAATATATTGAAAGCAGAAAGGCAAAGGGTGTGAATCTAAATGAAGGGAAGGAAAATTAACCCACCAGCCACTACAGAACCTGCCTGGTCCTCAGCTCCTCATCCATCCCCAGCTGTCTGGCCAACAGGTGCCCAATTTTTTAAATTGCCTATGCTTTCTCCAGCAGACACAACACAGCTAAATAAATACAGCAGTGAGATGACAATAGCTCTTCTGCAGCTGAGCAGTGCTCCAATGCAATTTTAGAGGCTGATGTGTACAGAACGGACATAGTTTTGATGGGAGGAGGAGAAAAATACATTATACAGTGCCTTGTATATATTCCTGAGATGGGAAAGACCTTGATTGCAGAGACAGCACGGCTCTGCTCCTGTGGAGAATGACATGCAGGAAAATTTGTGCCTTCATTGGCAGCTCTGAATGTTATCCGTATGGGTCAGATGATCTATCTAGATAAACTATCAATTTTCTTCTATAGCTTCAGCATTGTAGCATATGAACATCCATTAACAATGACAATAACAATTTAATTTTAAATTTGAATAGGCCTACTGTTGTATCAGAGATTGGTGTGCCCAGCACTGTACAAAGATAGCTAGATAGGTGGATAGGTTGATGGATATTCAATTATGATCAAATAAAGCTGATATGTAATATTTTTTTCTCACAGAGCAATTCTATAAAGAGTTGATTGAAAAAGGAGGGAGAGAAAACCTACCCCTTTCCTTGAAATGCAGAAATTCATCTCTTTCTTCCTCCTAAAAAAAATATCTCATCTGGCTTCTGAAGTTTAGAGCACCTTGCTTTGAAAATTGCTCTGACTCTTCAGGGAAACAGAGCGCATTATCTGAAGACAGAGACCTCCCGCTCCACGTGTACAAATTAAGCATCTAATCGAAGCTGGGTGTTGCTGGAGGAGAGGAGAGGGACATAAAAAACATGTCCTGGGGACAGGTGGGCCCCACCCAAGCCCCATATCCCACCTGTCCTCAGGAGGGACCAAACCTCCTCCTGCAGCCACGGTTGGAAGGGGAACCCACACGCCAGCCTGCACAGGCACCCCACTTCTGAGGATCTTATTAATGTAAAAGCTGGTTTAAAATCTGCCTAATGGAAGAGCTGAGTCCCCTGTGACGGATCTTAGCCCTGAGCCTCTCCTGATGGTGACAATCTCAGGTGACACCTTGCACAGGGGCTGCAGAGGGGCTGAGGGGCTGCTGCCCCTATTGCCCCGTGGCACACGGCCCCATCCTCCCGGCCACCTCCTCTCACTGCCTCTTGGGCACCAGCAGAGCTGCAGAGATGTGTTTTGGGGTGAGGTTTGACCTTGTCTGCTCTCTCTTTGCCATGGTGCTTAGGATCAGACCTGTAGGTGACTCCCCTTTTCTCTGCTGCTCCTTCCCCCTCTGCTGGTGACTGGGCTGAGGACAGAAACTCACTGTCCAGACACAAACACTTTCACCCCCAAACGAGTAAAAGTGCATTTAATCGACCCCAAACTCTAGGAGAGGGATCCTGCTCAGACAAACCCCTCCACAATGGAAATCGCAGCCTCAGGGAAGTAGTTTGGGGTCAAAATCAAAGTGAGTGCAGCGACACAAACAGGTGCTTGCTGGAGCCAGGCAGCAGGTAGAAATGGAGGAAATTAGGTTTTTAAGTACGTAATTTTGTCAGTTAATTAACCGTTGCCTCTAAGAGGCTTGTTGTGTCACCACTTGCCTTACACAAATTGTTTCATTGACATTACTGGGGCTGGCTATTCTGCGCATTGTTCCTTGTGTGAATTTGGCCTTATCAAATGTGGCTCCAGGCTGTAATTCTTCTTCTTTACAAATACAGATCCCTGCAGTATTGCCAAGGCTCATTAGGGCATGCGGATAATGGGATATTTTTACCCATGATAATTAAGTAATTATTACATGTAATATAGAGAAGGGTCAGTTGTACCCAGCCTGTTTCCATTTACATTGTTAACAAGGAAAAATAAAAGTTTCTGTTTTCTTTTCTTTTCAGAGAGACAAGTCCACTTAAATCTCGTTTATTATTTATTGCTGTCTTTGCTGCAAAATTAACCTCATTAATATAAAGGTCTCATAAAATATATATATATATATATATATATATATATATATATGTATAAATATATATTCAGTGTTACTTTATTCCCAGGCTGAGGTAAACACACTTCTGTCACAGGGACTGGAGAATTTATCCCTAACCTTCATCAGATCCCACGACCAAGTCCTGCTGCTCCCATCTGCGTGGTGGGAGCAGATGCAGCACCAGAGGGGTGCTGCAGACGGGGGTCCTGCTCCCATGCAAACCTCAGGAGCCTCCGGGGTGCTTTCAGTAGCTTCGATCTCCCTCTTGTGGCTGAACGTCGTGGACATGGGGTGCAGTGTCCGGACTTGCACCTCAAAGGCTTGGGGAGCTGCGTGCACTCTCCATCACCCTCTGCTGCACCCTAAAGCCCTGGGGATGGGGTCGTCTTTCCCTCTGCCATCCTCCTGTGGGCAGTGCTGAACCCCACAGCCACTTGCAAATCGGTATGACAGCTTGCAAGGGTGCAATGTTTTCATGTATTTCTAGAATTTTGCAAATTCCAGTCCCAAAGGGCCATGCTGTCCCTGGCTGGGGTCTCCCAGAGCTGAGCTGCACCCATGAGCTCTGGGTGATGCTTCTCCTCCTCCCAGTGCTTGGGATGCTCAGGGAGAGTGAGAGGCTGCAGGCAGGAACCTGAAAATGATGTGTGGGGAAGGCAGCTCCTCCTGGCACTGGTGCACGCTAAAAAAATCCCCTCATTCCTCTGGTTTCACGACTCATGTAGAAAGTGAGTGTGGAATCACCAGACTGAGCCTGCTCTGAGAACACAATAAGGAAACGTGATTTGAGCTGGGAGAACAGCACCAGCAAAGGATGCTGGAGGTGAGGGAGAAAGGTTTTCATTGCTTGGTGAAGCAATATGTGCTTTGCCTGTGCTTTGCCATCTCTGAAGATGGAAAATTCTCTCCCTGGGATTATTCCTAGGGATTAGTATGAGCCCTGAGATAGAAGGGGTCTGTGAGAGAGCCTGGGGTCGAGGTCCCCAAAGGGTCCCTGTATGTCCCCTTGCAGCATGGGTGCACACACCTGGAGGACACCTGGAAACCTTCACAAAGTCAGACACATCATTCTACAATTTCTACACACACATTTCTGTCCACATATATCCCTACCCCACAAAAGGACTCTCTGGTACTGGGGGTTGTGTTGCTCAACCACAGGAAAAGGGTTTTTCTGTGGGCTCCAACACATGGGGAAATATCAGAAATGTCTCTGTTGACTCAACGTTGCACCTTGTCTTCCCATCTTGACCCCTCTCCTTGGCAGGTCTTGCTGCCTCGAACCTCCTAGCATTGGACAGGGATCCAGGCTAAGCTCAGGGCTGGAGCCCTCAGGTATTCCTACAAGCTCGGTGTTACAAAGCCCAAACGGCTTAGGAAATACAGCCTTTCCCTCCTTGCTCCCCATCCTCGTGCTGCCTCTCTGCAGTGGCTCTGGGAACATTTCTGTCCCATTGCACCCAGCACCTGTCACAGAGCACCCAGGATCCAACACAAGGCCTTTTTGGAATCCAAATGGGCATTTAGCACCCCCTTTCCAGAGCCTTCCTCTGCAGAATGAAGGCCTGCTGGGGATCATCAAACAGCAGAGCTGTGAGGGAACATTTTCTCTGAACAGAAATCAAGGACACAGCCAGAAAAGAAAAAATAATGGAAAAGAGCTATTAAGTTTGAAGTATTAAAACACCAATCAATTTCCTTGAAGAAGGATTGGATAAATGCCTGAAGACATCCAAAGCAGCCCCATTACACATAGCACATCTGAAATCTGTTCCCACAGAATATGCTTTTTACAAAGAACTGGCCTATGTGGATTTTGTTTGTAGAGAAGATAAAGAGTTATGGAATATAACTGAAGTTTTCCCAGAAAATCGTTATGTATCTGGGTATTCACATAAGTGTGTGAGTGTCGGTTTCTGTATCTCCATAGGCTTTTGTTTTGACTAACAGAAAAAGAAATGTTGAGACTATAAATTGAACAAAAGATCAGTGACAAATCTTCCTCCCTTCCTTGAATTCTGTCACCCGTTCAATTATTTACGGCCGTGCTTTGCCTTTGCGCACCATTCGGGGTGACCTGCCCGGCTTCTTTCATAGAGCACACGGTTTGATTAAATGGCATTTCTGGGAATGGAAAGTCTATTTATTTAGCTGATCTGGATGAGCCAGACTAAATCTCTAATAGTCTTCAGTAACAAGGTAAGAATATATAACTTGTAAATTCCCCCACCCCACTGAGAACTCATGGAAAAGTATTTCACTGGGATTTGTGAATCTGAAGCCCCACTCCACTGCAGGCTGTTTATATTTATGCATGAAAGGCTTCAGACATGCTACAAGAAGTAAATAACTTCCCTGGCATTATGCTCTTTTCCATATACACAAAGAAAAAAAAAAAACATATTTGCAAAACATCTATTTACAGCCTCGGAGACCTTTTATTTCAGTTTCAGGAAGACACATAAATGAAATCCCAATGGAGGGAGGGAGGGAGAGCAAGTCTGTGCACGGGAGCCTGAGAGAGGACATGCAGGGTGGGGAATTTGGGGTATAACATTTCCATGTAAAGGGTGGGGTTTTGAGTGAGAGAAGTTTCAGCGTACAAATCTGAGCAGGTCTCCCTTGGCTCTTTACATGGGGAGCAGAAACAGGCAGCTCCAGAGAGCGACTCAGCACAGCCCAAGACAGATGTCAAAAACAGGGTGGATGCATCTTGTTCCCACAGTGCTTTTTTTTTTCTCTCCTTTTTTTTTTTTTTTTTTTTTCTTTGCTTACTGACAACAAGACAACACAGTGAAATGTAAAATGTCATGTAAAATGTCCAGATTAGGGTGGATGAATCCTACAGATTGCAAAGGCAGAGGCTTTTAGTGCAGATGAAGCAGCCACCTGGCGCATTCGGGGATGCAGGATACAGAGATGAGGGTGGCAACCTCAGTTTTCCATTCAGAGCATTCACAGCTCTCGTGGTTGCTGAATATTAAGTGGCTGAGATATTATTCTTCTAGCTTTTTTTTTTTCTTTTTTCTTTTTTTTATTTTTTTTTTCCAGCAGTTGCAGACCCCAGCTCATTGTCCAGTGGAATAAAGGTCTGTTACAATGAATTTATGCCTTCTGCTCATAGGCTTTTTATCATTGCAGAGCACTCTGTCGCTTTCAACAGCAGAGCTAAATGCAAACCCCACCACCAAGCACAAGCAAATACACGGGCTCCTTTGCAATTCTTTTCCCATAAATGAGGCACAGAAAGGCTTGCTGCAGGTGTGTGCCTGATTGCATGTGCTGGTCTGTCTTTTAGCTGCGCAGATATGTCCCCAGCTCAGCCAGATTTTTCCGATGTCAAGAGGTGTTTAGAAGCTGCATTTCTAGGTCCTTTGCAAACATTTAAGGGGAGAGACATCTCTTGCCCCAAAGAGCTTACATTTGGCATGGAAATCAGGAAAGGAAGCATTTTTCCTGAGCTCACAGCATGAGCTTGTACCAGAGTGGACACCAGCCCCTTGTGAGTGCTGCCCCATGCAGTGGGAAAATTATTAATATTTAATATTTGAGAGGTCTGGCTAGGGAGTTAATCCTAACAAAAGGAACATTCCTTTCAACTGCAACCCAGCAGCCTGTGATTGTTTGCAGCCCCCACTTCCACCCCCACTTCTGAGCTAAGATAATACCGCATGTGCCGTTCCAAAGGCTCCCCCATAGCGTCAGCTGTGGCAGTGAACAAGCTAAATAAAGAGTCCATCTCACTCCCAAGCATGGGTAAGATGGACTCCCAAGCCCCATTAAGATATAAATGATGATCTGGAGTCCATGCTTGTACTTGTGTTATTATGGGCTCAGAGTCCCATTATTCTCCGACACCCCCCAAGCCTGCTGTGCCCTGCAGAAGTTTTGGCTCCCCTCATTCCAGCTTCTCTCCATCTCCCCGTGTTGGGATGCAGAGCCTGGTGCTTGCAGGTGCCCTGTGCATTATTACAGTACTTTGTTTCTTCATAATTAATTAATAACCTGCCCAATAGGAAAAGGTGTCCCTTCCCCAGGGTGCAGAGCTGCTGCTGCTGCTGCTCTAATGAGCTGCTCTGCTTGTCAGTTAATACCTGGCTGGTTGCAGAGGCACTCAAGGCAGTAGCAGCAGCCTAACACCCTCAATTTGGGCTCTGGAAGTTCCCTCCAAATGCAGAATGAATAACAGGGAGCTGTGCCAGCCTGTGTGAGAGCTGAATTTGTCCCATGGGCAGTGGTTTCCACAGCAGATGAATCTCTTGGTGTGTTCATCTCCTTGATACCTTTTAATTTCTTTGGTGCCCCTGCTGAGCTCTCTCCCCAGGACTGCACAGTGCGGGGATGCAGGCACAAGCACAACACTGCCATCTCTCAATAACAACCTTGAACGGCTCTGTCACTGCTTCATCTCTGCCTGCCTGGTGACGTTTCCATGAGCCTTGAGTAGTATTTGAGCTGGAAATCTGACCTCCCTCGCAAGTATTCATAAGCTCTTGCTGAGGTTTGCCAGTGAGCTATGCTGCATGTACCTGAGATGATCCAATCCATTAAAAAACCTTTAAAATGTTATAATGGAGATGGAGCAGTTGAAAGATCTCACTGCATTTCTGGAGTGCGTGCGTTGTTATGAGTCACTTCTCTCTCTGAGCATCAGGCTGAACAAAGGCAGAGATTAGAGGAGTAAACAAAAGCCGGAGGAAGGAAAAGCTGCATGGGGAGAGCACGTGTGGAGCTACTCTGCCCATCGCCAGCCCTCCTTGCCAGGCAGCTGGGGACTGGGCACCTCTAAGAGGTCTGAATTTTGGCCATGTGAATCCTAACGCTGGGAAGTGATCTGTCTTTGGAGATGAGATTTCAGGGGAAAGGGAGGAGAAAATCCCATACAGGCAGAGAGGATGAGTGTCTTTTGACTTCTTTTTCAAGCTCAGTTTGCAAAGAGCCCCTTGCTTGGGGCTGTGCCTTGCTCCCAAAGCCATGCTGCCACACCAGTGGGGCCTGTGGTATTGAGAGAACTGGAAAGAAAGCTGTTTCTCTTCCTCATCACCAGTTTCTTTGCATCACTAACAGGGGAAAAGAGAGAGGTCAGAAAAAGACAAATTCATCAAGGTGACTTCTCACAAGGAAACTCCAGCAGATGAAGTGGGATAAAGCTAATTGAGTGACTGTTTAAGAAGCTTCTGTTGCCCCTCATGCTTGTAAAGAAATTGCATTAAATTGTTAAAGCGTCTTTGCCACACAAGATGCTATTAAGATGCATCTTGCTCTGCCACCTAATCTGCTGGGGAGGCCCATGAATGACAATGGGCCCTGCAGCTGTGGCCTTGGGGGAACAAAGGTGCTGGTGTCCAAGTGCTGTCAAGCCTTGTTTGAGGGGCCCTGAGATGCCTCCCACTTAGCATTCAAGTGCTCCCTGTGCTATTGATGTTGTCAGGGTTTACACTTGCCCCTGCAGAACTGTGTGCTGGTGCTTGTACCACAGTGACCCTGTTTGGTTTCCTTTTTAAATAAGGACTTGAAGCACCATGATCCTATGGGCTTAAAGCTGTGCGTGCTCTTGTACGGATGCAGAATTCTCACAGACACGGGGTAGCCACTCAGTCTGGGCTCCAGTAATTGGTCCGTGTTGATTAGCTTAATTAGAAATGCTGCTTCCTGCTTAATGATGGAAATCTCAGGGGTTTGCACCTTGGTACTCTAAGGGAAGAGAAACCCCACGTTGACTTCCCTGTGTTTCAGGAATGTGTTACCACCAAAGCTGCCTGCTCCTGCCACGACAGCTGCAGTCCTGTGGGCACGTGTGGAGGCAAATCTCTCCTCCAGGGCAGTAAATCCAATCAGGGACACCTGGTTCCCAGTGAGCACCCAGCCCTTTTCTCCTCCTGACATGGGCTCTGGTGGCAGAGCTAAAGGCAGAGCAGGAACCTTACAGCCTTGTCCCCTCCAGGGGTCACTCAGTGAGCGCTCTCTGCCTGCATATGCAGGGAATAGGAGGTTACTTGCCCGAGGAAGTTGTCCATAATATAGTTTCCCTTTGGCAGAAACCTCAGCTTCAAGGCTAAAAGAGAAATTGGCTTGCTGAAGCAGGCCTGTTCTGCTCACCAGAAGCCCGCCCAGGCCCTGCAGGGAGCTTAGCTTGGGTGGCAGTGGTACTGTGGACAGCCCTGGGTGGCAAGAGGAATTGCCAGCTTGCTGTCCTTGGCTCGGGCTCTAAATTCACTCTCTAACAACAGTGAGGCTTTGCAGTGTTCCAGACACAAGGAATATCTCCAGATTTCTCCCTTTCTGATTTCTAGGCAGGGGCATGTGATAATCCACTTTAATTTCTGCATTTAATTTGCACCTCAAGGCTTTCCATCGCAGTTGTTTCCAGACAATGCTTTTATTATTTCAGTCACGTGCAAGTTATTAGTTTTGAATGGGTCAGAAATCTGACAGAAATGAAAATGCCTTTATTTGTGAGCATGGTGCACGCTATATGACACAAACCCTGCCTTTGATTACTTTTCCATAGCTGTCGCAGGGCTGCTTGGAAGCTCGCAGGATTAGAAGATGGCATCAGAACTCATTGAGATATAAATGACTTTAATATGCTTTGACACGCACCTCGGTAAATAAGGCTGGTGTGTTGCCAAGGTGATGCTCCGGTGTTGCTATGACTATATCAAATAGCCATGGTTACTTCTTCCTGGTCCCACTTGGAGGGGCCTATCTCCAAAATGTCCTTTTAATAGCTTGTGACACTAATAGAGTGATAGGGATTCTGGACATGAATAGGATGCATGTGATCCGTGCTGGGAGCTGTTGCCATTAACATATTCTGAAGGCTCTGCTGTGGGAGAAACTGCTCTGGACCCAGCCCTGCTCTGCCCACTGCTGACTGCTCTCCTGTTAGGATGTGATCCTGTCCAGTGTGATACTGGCCCTGATGATCCAGTCCTTCCTCTCCATCACACCCAGATGAGAGCCATCTTGGCTTTTCATTTACCTATGCAACATAATTTGAAATCTGGTTTTGCAATGAGATGGTGGTTGTTTTTTTTCTTTTTTTTTCTTTTCTTTTTTTTTCCCCAAGAGTTATAGGCATTCAGAGAAATAAGAGCAATTAGTCTGCGTTTAAAGACGCTTCTCTTGCATTAGCAGACAGAAGTAGTAATTGGTATAATATCCGCAGGAGCTGGAAGCTGGGGTAGCCTTGTTGACTTCAAAATGTGGTTTTATCTTGAGTTGTTTTGCAGGAATGTTGCAGTTCTGGTGAAATGTGTGGTGGGAAAGCAGATGACACGATTGTCTTCTTTTCAGTTGTGCCTAACACATCTGAAGTAACTTAATCACTTCGTTCAATTTAATCCTGACTGTTAAATTCTAATATTGATAACATATTTATATGGTACCCCAAAACACAGAGCTTGGGCATCATGATGGGAAGCTGTTCAATTGCCACCTGCCTGCAATAAGCTGACAGTTCTGAGCTGAAATGCTGAAGAATGGCAATTTCCCAGGAATTTCTGATGCTCTGGCTCTTGATTGTACTTTTGCAATCGTGAGTTTTGAAATGTTTTTTTTTTTTTTTTTTATTATTATTTTTTAACAGCTAGCCTCTCTAATCAGAGATCACGACTTCTGCTCCCAAGCCTGCTGTTGCTTTGCTTGTGAAGAGCAGTTTATCTGGGCACAGTACTGTCCCATCTAAGAAGCAGGTAACAAGCTGATGCCATTCAGTAATGCCCTGAGACACAGTTAATTGACGGTAATAGTTATTTGTGACTGTGGTTGCAAAATGTTGAAGAACCTAATGGGGAAAGACGAGATTTGCCTCCTTCAGACAAGCTCTCTCCAGGCTGTTCACGGGGTGACCTTGTCTGACTGGTTTTGGTGGAAAATGGTCCCCTTTTATTTTTTTTCAGTAATGAAGATTGCAAGAGTTCACAGCTAATTTTCTGCAGTGAAATGAGTGTCTTTCTGTTTTAGAAATGAGTGACTTGGTGAAATGTTTTCACAGGGGTGCATGAGAACGTGGATGACATGTCTGTGTGCTTAAGCTCTTCCAGACAGCCCAGTAGTCCTGTGCCTCCATTTATCATTCTTGAACCTGGGCAGCTTCCCCCAAAATGCCCTGTTTTCCTCATTAGCTCTGGCCAGAACATACTCTGGGATTTTTCCTCCTTGCTCACCTCCAGCTTAGGGTAAAAATGCCAGTCCTCAGCCTCCCAAATGCATGGACTTTCTGCTATTTAATTCCCTCCCGTCTATATTACTGCATTTTTTGAGGACATTTTGTGCATTTCTAATTCCACCAAATGGCGATGGGGCTTGCTCTCTTGCTCTCCATGGGTCTGAAGTCCCCAGTGAGGGAAGCAGGTCTGAAACGCAGCTGGGTGAGATCAGATGGATTTGGTACTGTCACAGTGATCTCTTTATCACATAAATGATGGCGCACACATGTTGGAATTGGGGCATGTGAATGTGTCGATGCTCCACAAAGCTGTGGCATAGAGCTATGCAGAAATAAGCCAGTTTACGTCTGTAGAAGATTGAGTTTAAATTGATTCACTTCTATCACAATACTTCTTTCTTTTTTAAATGTAGACGAGCTTTTGTGTGTCTAACTGTCCCTGAACTCAAACGGCCAGAGGGATTGTGTTCAAATTATCCATTAAAAACAATCTCCTGGCAGAGACCAAGCATGAAAAATTCAGTCCAAAAGATGAAAGGTTCAGTAAATGTTAGGAGTTCATGGCAAGAGAGGATTTATAAGGGTTTGCAACCTATACTAGAGTTGCCATAAGCAATATACACCCTAGCACATACAGGGCCAAAGCTCCCATCAACTTTAAAGGAAAATGGATTAAAGCTTTAAGCTGAAAGCCTCATGACTAATCATCCATGTGACTAACCCAAACTGTCACAGGATTCTTCAAGTGGCTCTTTTAATACAGAAATAGCTGCTGCTGGAAACCAACGCCATTGGTTTAATTCCTTAGCTCAGGTGGCAGAAATGGGAGGTTTGAATGGGAAAGGTCTGATACCCAATCCCCACTGAAAATCCAGATGAAGCAACAATGTTTTTCCCCAGTTGTGGGGGTGAGCGGCACCATGGAAAGTGATGTACACGATTTTAAGCTGTATCCTTACCAGAGATCCTTCTGGATGGCATAACTAGGGGTGGAGAGCTGCTTTCTGGAAGCCCTCCCACCATGAAAGAAAAAGAGGTTACAACAATTAATAAATGTTATTTATAAAGCACTTCCCACACCAAAAGCCTTTTGGGAGCAGCATGAACCATTAAAATGAAATCCAATTATAAAACCCAATCACAATTAAATTGTTCATATCCCTCCGTGGGAGCCCTGTCTCAATCAGTCACTCTGTCTCTCTCCTATGGCCATGCAGCAGAGGAGGTTCAACTCATTTGTTTGTGGCATCAACAAGAGAACCCTCATTAGCTGCGTATTATGGAGCTGTATGGGCTAAAGTATTGAGATTAATATGAAATAATTAGCTCTGATGAAAGTTATACCTCACTCAGAACAGCTGGGACTTGAATAGGATGCAACTGAGACTTGATTACTGTGTCATTACAGTATTAGTGCTGTGTACAGTCATTGTCATACAACTCCAAAATGCCTTTGATACAATTACATTTTAATTGAATACTAGCCATGCTAGGGCTTGATGGCACTGCAGCACTGGGGGGGGTGTAACTTCATTGTGTAATGACTTTTGTTTTGTCTTTATGAGTAGAGCAAACTCCTTAGCATTTAAAAAGCAGTCCTCATGGGATCATTTCCCTCCTCGGAGAGCTTTAAAATGCATATTGATGGTGTCTCCGCCCAAGTTTACTCAAGAAAATGGCAAAATCAGGACTGTGATAAATTCATACCCCTGAGGCCTTCATGCCTGTCACCAGGCTGTGTGCTGTGGTCCCAAGGAGAGTCCCGGTGACGGGTAGGACAGGGAGGAAATCTGACTGTGGCCACAACAGAATCCAAGGCTGTCCCAAAGGGGGTCTCCATCAGCCTCAGTGAGAGGTTTCCCCCCATCCCACAGACAGCAGAGGTGTGCATACCCCAACCACACCTGTGAGACGGGCAGGGGACTCTTTGCTATGACACCCCCAGGTTGATTCTGAAGATTTTTGCCTTCAGAATTACTATTAGAAAAGGAGAATTCAAAGTCTTTAAAAGCAGATTTCCATTTTACAACAGTTAATGTCAGATGGTTTTAAAAATATCCTAATTAGGAATTGCCCTTCTTAATATCTGACTGGCCGAGGCCTGAAGGTTTAAGGTTAATGCAGAGTTACACACATTTCATCCCCAGGTGCTGTTTGGAGGACAGTAGTTAAGGTTATGTTCTCACTGGTGTATGCAACTGTGCTGTGATTTGCATACAGAAGTCAAATTTAATTATTTAATTTAAATTTTTCTGTAGCATCTTTCTAGCAGAATACACAAGGCATTTAAGGACTTGGGAGGGGAACGATTGTACCTAATTTAAAATGAAATCAGGAGAGATGGATGTGTTCAACATGCCCTGGCGTTGCAAAATTAAGTCTCCAACACATATGCATCCAGTGCTAGGGTGGATGTGGATTTACAAGAATACATTAAGAAGTGATGAGCTGCCTTAAGAAATCAAGTGCAGATTTGCAGCTCCTGCCTTGTTGTTGGACTGAAGCTGGGCTATATCCATAGCTCTGGAGCTAAACACCCCCAGAACTCATGAACTCTTAATTCCAAATATGAGTTTGAATTTGGAAGCTGGTCCTGTGTAACAACTCAGCCTGAACTCCTCTTTCAGACCCCTCAACAAAACAGGGGTTGTGCTAGATGCACACAGTGCTCCAAAGATTTATCCCAACTTGTTCTCTCAATGTGAGTCATCAGAAAGCATAACTGCCATGTAAAATTACATTGTTTTGTTCTTGGGGGAGCCAAGAATAGAGCTGCTCCTAGAAGTGTGGTTGGTCTCTTCCACAGAGAGAACAAAACATGACATTATCAACTCAATTTTATAGATCAAATAATTTAATTTGAGTTCAGATTAATCTTAAGCAGGCAAAGCTGCTTCTCCCACTGAGCTGAGTAATGTAATCCAGCCACACTGCTGCTCTTCTGTTTCTTGTTTGCCCAGAACATGAGCCCATGACCCCATTTTACAGGACACATGCCTGGTCCCACAAGAATGGCACATAAATGTGCATGTGCCCCATGGCACACATAGGATGGGAAGATGTGCATCATGAGGCTCTGATATTAAATTATCTCACTCTCTCAGCTGCAGGAAAACTGTTTTTAAAGCCCATTGTTTTGTGGGCTGGAAATCAGTTTTTGCTTTCTAGTTTGGCTTGTTTATTGTCTGCTTCATCCCCGTCACTAAAAAATAACAATAAAGATTACCTTCCTCCTTCAAAAGCCAAAGCAATTTTCAGATGGTGCTGTATGCCAGGATTCAGTTGGTTTTTAATGTACCATTACTATTTTTGAAACTTGGTCAAAATAAATATAGAGATAACAACCTGGGAATGAACAATTGGGTCTTCTAGAGGCAAACACAAGTTATGAGCAAAATTTACTGCTTAGCTGAAACATTTCTGAATGCTAACAGTGCTACACAGGCAGAGGAGGCAGACCACGTGTGCTGGTTTATTAGCTTAAAAATGAATACCTGGGCTTTCCACGCTCATCAAACATAGCCCAGAGGAAGATCAAACTGTTAAGCTTTCCAAACATACCTCGACCGATAGCTGGGTGCAAACCCACAGGACCTTTCCGTGCAGAAAAACTCACCCCAAACTTTATTTAGCTCATTCATCCCTGAATATATTGGCTTTGGTGAATTTACTGCAGACCCAGGAAATGATGCTTTATTTCATCAAAAAAAATAATATATATATATAATATATATATATATAATTCTCTGTTGTACCAATAAAGAGTTACTTGATATGGTCAGCAGAGGGAATACTTGACTCAGCAATCATAAAGCAGCAAGGCCAAGAGGAGCAGGGGCTGCGGGGAAGGGAGGCAGAGCCCAGGCCTGAGGGATGCAGCTCCTGAGCTTGCCCCTGTGCCATGCAGTTGGGTGTGCTGGAGGCTGCCATGCTCGAAGGAGGTAGGTTCGGAGGCTGCACACCTTGCTGGCATAAAATTTCACAGATCTGCTCAAAGAATGGGTCTGAAAATCATCCACGGAGCTGTCTCCTCCCTCCTATGCAAAGCGAAGGGTGCTCGCCCCCCTCCCTGGTGGCTAAGCCCACGCCGCCTGGCTGAGCTGTGGTCATAAGGAAACAGGCTCAAAGATTTGGGGGATTTTATTGAATTTATTTTTTTGCTATTTCTTTTGGCTTTTCCAAATTCAGCCCCGTTTAATGAACGCGAGTTTTGCAAGATCCAGCTTCAAAGGCAGACCACTGGCAAGGGAAGGGGAAGGGAATTGACTGATGTGGAAAATCGCACTCTCTGGGCTTTTTGCATTGATTGAAAGGTGTTAACCCCTGCCTGGCCAGCAGCAGTGTTTGGGGGGGAGCAAAACACCCTGGTGTAATATGGCCAGGGCTGAATGAGTCCAAACTGTTTTCTTGCAGAAAAATAGGATTTTGAAACATTCATCTCCTGTCACTTTTTATGGATTGTTTCCATTTTTGTGAACAAAGGCAAACATGCTAAGAGGAAAACGGTTTTAACTGTTCAGATTCACTTTGAATGTTTCAGAAAACAAACAAACAAACAAACAAAAAACAACTGAAGACATAACCCTGGAGGTTTCTTTTACTTAAAACTTTGGATTGCTCTATTTGGAGTCCAAAAGAGATTATGCAACAAAAATCAGCAGTTTGCACACAAGGAGAAAAGACACTCATGCTCTGCTCAGTTAGCACACTTACTCATTAATCATTTTTTGCCACAGCATTTTAGGGAAACATATGCAATACTTCTCTTAGGATATGTGTGCAGCCATGAGCTGTTTAGCCTTGATCTAACTCAACAGATGCAGCCCCGTGCTCATCTCACTGTGCAAATTACACCTCTAGAAACGTTTTCAAAGTTTCTGTATCTTCAGCTCTGAGATTTCAGAGTGATGCTCATGGAAGTGAATTCTCATGAGACCAGATGCTGCAAAATTTATAATTGGAAATGCACAGAGCCGTCATGGCCTTCATATTGAGCTAAGCCCACAGAAAAGCTGCAAGCCTGTAGAAGTGATTGCAGAGTGATGCCTGGAGGCATTCCCTTCCCAAAGGTTTTAGGAAGGGGGAGGCTGGAAACGAGCTCCTCAGCTAGAAAGCTGTCACCACAGGTGCAGAGATTTGAAGAGGACAAAAAATGTCCATCTACAGAGAGATGAAGACAGACAGTTTAAGCACATGGGACTCACTTGGATAAGAATCATCTCCAGATTAAGAAGCTTTAATGTACATGGCTCTGTGTGCTGAGCCCCTGTCCTCCCATCAGAATCAATAGAGATCTTGGGAGCAATTGAATTACTTAAGCAAAAACACTTGTTTCATTTGGGACGTCCTGGGGGCACACAAGACATGCAGTGATCTGGAAAATGTGACACAGGACCTCGGGGGACCAGTAATCTTTTGGAGGGATGTTAGGAGGCTGGGAGAGATCCCTTAGGGCAGTTAATTGGCACCAGGCTCTGTACATGAGCAACCACATTGAGCTCCTCACCAGTAGTCCATGGAGAGATACAGAACTTGCTGCTCACCAAAGTGGACCTTGAGGCTTGGTCACCTTTGCTTTGCTTGTGTCCTGAGCATGTGCTTGTGAGCAGGACACAGGAAACCTAAGACTGAGAGTAGAGATGGACATGGACATGGGTTTGGACATGGCTTTGGAGATGGGCTCGGAGACACTGGGTCATCCATTCTTCCCAGGGGCATCTGGCAGGGCGGCAACAGCTGTAGAAGGGTTTGTGGATTTGCCACCACACCCAAGCAGTCCTAAAGACCTCATGTCTCCTGGGCCTTGCCTGGAGACTGAGCTGCCTTGCTGCATCTTGCAGGTCAGATCACTGGCAGTGTGCAGTACCCTGGTAAATGAGCCGATGCAATTGCTGGTTTAACTTCTTAGGAGTTATGCTTTCTGTCGCTTTTCCTGCCTGATGAAGCCCCTGTCACAGGACAGCTCCTTAGAGCATAGCACAGGAGGGTATTTAAGACCATCTTTGCTACAAGGTGCTGTCCCTTAGGGGAATCCCTGCCTTTCCCTGCCTTCTGGTTCTCCCCATACAGAGCAAAGCATTTCTAACACCAAACCCCTGGGACACCACACAGAGCACTGAGTCACCAGCCCACCTGCGAGTTTACACAAGGCAGAGCCTTTTTAACAACAAGCAACCATCACAAGGAGCAAAGTGATCCACAGCACCCCGGAGCAGCATCGCTTGTCTTGTGCTGCTCTGCCTGTAGATGTTGCTGTGGACTGCGCCTTGCTCCGGCCCATGCCCGCTCCTGGTTAATAAGGTCTGCAAAGCTTGCAGGCTGTGGAAAACAAACTGCCTGTGTCCTTACAGAGGCTGCAGCTGCCTTAAATCAATGCTTGTTTTTTAAGGCTCTTTCTGATTTTCAGCAGCATAGCAGCCCTCCTTCTAGTGTTTCTGGAAAGCCCTAGGAGCATCTATGGTCACTGGTTGCAGGGGGAAGTTTTTTTACCCTTTTTCTTCATCTGAGGTTCTCTGTGTAGGATCCTAAATGTCCTCCACAGAAAAACAAACATGCATAAGCTAGGTGTCAGGGCACTGTCTGGGTTTTATAAAGGTTTTGAGCTCAGTGCAAAAACACAGCAGCAGGATGAATGCCTTATCCCAACTGGGGATAGCAACAGAGCCTTGGGATGGGCTGGCAAGCAGCAAGGGGTAATCCAGTGCCAGATGAGGAATCAGAGAAACGTGGGGATTGAAATCAGACACAAGTCCCTCTGAAGCGACAAACCCAAAGGCCAACCCTCCTGCATCTTCTCAGACCATGGCACTGTGCCACAGCCACAAACCTGAGAGGAGCTCAGCTCATCAGAGATGTAACCCAGCTGCAGCTGGAACCAAGTCCCCCAGTTTGGGTGCAACACACATGGAACAAGAGATGCTTTCTTCCAAGCCAAGTGGCCTGATACTCCTTGCCTTCGTTACTTCATCAAGATGGTTCATCTTGGACTTTTTTTCCTGTGATAAAAAGACAAGACCTGTCCCACATCTGTCACACAGCTTCACATTTTCCTCCCATGTTTAATGAAGGGACTTTATGAAAGCACACATCTGGGGAAGGAGATGGGGCCCAACCAGTACTCTTCCTCCTGAAGATTTTGCCTCAGTCATGAAAAAAACACCCGGAGACGGTTTGTTGTCCTGATCAGAATCCAGGTGCCATATTTACATTTTGTCTGAAATTAATTCAGTCAGATCTTTCAAATGCAAATAGCTGGGAAAGAAATAGCCCCGAATTATGGGGGAAACTATATATATATATATATATATATATATTCTTTAATGAAATAATGCAGGCAGTTACTTGTGTTAGAGATCAGCTGTTTGTAAACTATCAAAAGCCTTAAATTCACAGGGTAGTGAGAGGTATAAATGTTCTTTCTTCTCTTCAGTCCTTAATAAATACTGAAAACTGGCACTGGCCGAAGCTGCTAATGTTGCTATTAAAAGCAGGTGCTTACTCTCATTTCTATTTTTCCTGGTTAGCTGCTCATAAAATAATATGCTTAGGACAGAATTCATCAAGTATCAGCAGTGTGTTTGCAAAACGTGTCCAAAATAGGGCAAAATCTGCTCATTAGCACTTTATGCTAAGCACTGAAACAGAGATCGTCAGTTGTGTGCATTTGGCTTTTTCCAGCACAACTCACCTGGGACCCTTGGAGGCACAGCAGAGTCTTTTCTGTTCACCTGGATGTGGCCTTTCATTAGATTCATGTATATATTCAGCAGTAGTTCTGAGTGCTTTGGAAAGGAAATCATCAGCTGTGTTCCCATTTTCCATCTGTGGAAACTGAGGCATTGGAAGAGGAAAGAAGTTGCTCCCAGCCATCCCATTAGGAAGCATCACTGCCAGTGACTCCCCTGCCTCTTTTCTATCTTCATTCACCTAAAACGTTGAGAAACACAGCAGGTCACTTCTGTCTGGATGCGCTTTGCTAAGCAGATGCCTTTTAACCCAAGGCACCTGTAATCTTTGGCAATCAAACAATCCCATGTTCCTTGGTGTAATGGGATCATCAGTGGGAACAGGTGTCTTGTACCTGGCCACTTCAGGGACATTTCAGGGCACATAAAGTTCCTCATAGTTGGGAATATCTGGTGCATTTGGCAGGGGACAAACACTTCCTACCTTGTAATAACAGATAAATCTGGCTACAAATAATGTTCTGCTGACTGGACTTGTTATCAGAGGAAAAAGTGGTAAAAAGATGTTATGTCTGGATCCTGAATTTCATTATGCATTCACGGGGCTGCAAAAAGGGATTCAACAGTCTTGGCATGGTGGATTGGTGTTTGCTTTGGTCAATCCAGGTAGAGAGGGGCTCTGGAGGTGAGCTGAGTGTACCCATGCGCAGGCACCATGTGCTCCTTGGGTGTCTGCTCAGAGCACACCCAGCTGGATCACAGCACCAAGTGTCCTCCTGGTGGAGATGCAGGTGCCAGGGGAAAGAGCAGCAGGGTCCCTGGGTTGTGTCCTGGGGAATTGGGATGTGATGGGGGAAGTGACACCAGTACGATGCTTGTCCAAAACTAGAGCCTTGGGATCCCCAGGGTGGGGCAGTCCAAATTACTGCTCAGAAGGAGGATGCTGTGTCTCTTAAAAATGAAAGTACTTCAATTTTCTTATCAAACCTCAGCTCACCTAAAGTACCATGTTGGTCCAATGCAACCTTCTGTTTAGTTTTGGTATTTGCTTTTTCTTTTGAGCAAAATGTTTTGCCATCTTTCGTGTCTAAAAATTTGGAAATGAAAACCCATTCATTTCACTTTGGAGAGAGCAGGAAAAGAAGTTTCATCACATCTGAATTCTTCACCCATTTGTCTTTCTGAACCAACCCATTTGATGAATACAGCTCAAGCTGACAAATATTTTCTCTCTACTACTAGCCATTTTCATTAGCAAACAGATTCATCACATGGACTGACTCACCGAGTCTGGGAATTCTGACTTGTCTGTTGCTTCTGCCCTCATGGTTCATAGCATCCATACAAATGGGCCCTGCCTTGCACTGAAAAGGTAACAGGCTTTTAATGTCACCACAGGTTAAGATGAAACCAGTGATTTTCATTTTTCTTGGAACAGGGCTGGAAAGGAAAAGGAAAATCTGGATCCCGCCAGGGACTTCATGATTTCCCTCTGTGCCAGAGAGGACCTGAATTCCTCAGTGTCACTCCCCAGGCAACCCTCATCATTAATAGCCAGTGGCATAGGAGGAGCCCCGGGAGTGCAGGATTATTCTTATAAATATATATTCAGTTGCTGTGCAAGAGGCTGGCAGATGCAGAGCGTTGGCTCACTCTGTCCTGCAGGAGCCAGGTGTACAAGTGATTGGGGCATGCTTGACAGATGAACCTCTAAACACATCACTAAAAACAAAATCACCTCACTGAATTTAGCTGGTAGACAAGAAATAAATATTTTAGTGTGTCGAGAGACTCAGTGATGTCCCTATCACATCTGCCTTAGAAATATGCCCATGGTCTTCCTTCCCATTGAAGTTAGTGGGAATTGGATGTTGGCTTTACCTCTGGATGATAAACCTGCCCCTGCTTGCAGTCATCCAGGTGAAGGTTTGTCTCTCCTCTCACCAAGAAAACGTTCATGGACTTCGGATTATCAGAGAGAAGGAACTGTCCCAATGCCAATTCCTTTGGAATATGGTGGGAAAGTCACAGAATCACAGCTGGGGTTGCGAATATCAGGGCCAGCTCACTGGCCCACACAGTATCTAGGGCCATTATGGGCAGCTTAAGACAATCCTGCTGCCATGGCACAGGAGTGCTCTGTGCTATTTTTGCCCTCCTCCATCCCCTCCATGTAGATACCTGGGCATCTAAAATGGCCCCAGACACCCCTGGTTAGGCAGAGCAGTTGATCTTTAATTATTCCAATGGGAACTCAAACACTGATGTGTGGACATCTATTTTTATGATCATTTGGAGATGAATTTCATCCAAAGTGCTTCACTTGAAGTCTGCAAAAGGATGCTGTGAGATCTAGGAAAAGAATTTGCATTGTGAGATTTGTATTTTGGGGATCTCACAGAGTTTTCCTGACTCATGCAGCAAGGCCGAGACTGGCAGCCACCCTCCATCGTCCCAGCCTGCCTGAGCCATGGTGTCTGCCACTGATTCCAGAGTATCCATCTCGATTCTGATTTCATATTTCTCAAGTGACAGCACATGAGCTTTATGCCTTGCTCATTTCCTTCATCACATCCCTTATTTATGCTGAAATCCCACGCACACATTCAGCTCAGCCGCGGAGCCTGCTCACAGGCTGTCGCGATTCAGGTTGCTAAGACACTACCTCCTAAAGTCTGCAGCGAGAAGCACGAGTGAGATCTGCTGATGTGTCTCTATCAGGACCTTCTCCATAGATAGAAGAACAAGAAACCCTAAAGTCACAAGATAGTTGTGTGCTTTCTGCAAGCATGGGGTAATTTTCTCTGCTGAGCATTGCCTCGCTCCTCCGCTCCAAGGACACAGTTTGCCAGAACATTTCAGCTGCTCACAGGGTGAGCTGAGGTGAAGAATGTCTGCTCTGAGCTGACCCTGGCATGAGTGCTTTGACCTACCCAAAGAAATATAATTCAGTCCAGCGGTGGGAAGAAAAAGTGCTGGGAGGGGAGCCAGGAGCTTTGCAACAGGCTTGCTATACAGGCGCTGCTGAAAACGGGTTTTCTTCTTGTGCTGTTGTGTGTGACGCCTGTCATTGGAAGCTGAAACCCAGAACGTTTAATAACATTATTATTTCTGCTGGAAGGAGGACAGGCAGTGCCATTTCTCTTCCAGGTCTTTTCATTGGACTTAGGCAGATGCAGAAAAACTACTAAGTATCTTGTTAAATCACCAGGCTAGATTCTCCTTGGTGGTGTCTGTGTAGAAATCTGAAATCAGTGTTGTTAACAGCGGGCTTATAGTGATGTTAATGGGAATAAGAGTTTTTACTGAGCTAGGCCAAAATCTTTTAACAGGACGTTTGTGTTATGCGTGCCCAGGATGTTATACCTGCCTTAGAGCGAGCACCAAATTTTTAGACAGGTGAGATTTTAGACAAGTGAAATTAATGTTATAACAAATATTTCTTAATAGGACCCTTTGGGATCTAGATACGAGTCTTAATGATCTCATTAGGACTTTTGCTCCCTTTCCAGAATCATTTTGGTATCTTTGACTTCTGCCAACATTTGTGCTTTTAAAAAATATTTTCATTATTGGATCATTTTACAGATATTAAGAGTCTGTGGCCTCACGCCATGTCTCAACCTTTACATCAGATGCACTTCGCTGACTTCAAAGCAAAACCAGGCACCCTGCTAATTTCATAATGACCCTGAGAGAGCTGAATGCTGTAGGGCCCTTTCCACTGTCAGTGCTAATTAGGAAGGGATTGGACTGTGTCAGGTCTGAAACTTCACTGAAAAACCTGAGGTTTCCAAACCTGAGTGATGTTGTAATATTCAGTGTAATTATCTAAATTTAACCTTTACTGAGACTGTTGCACAGATAGACAAGATAAGCTGAGCCCTTAAAATGCTAAAATCAAAGAACTCTAAGTGAATCTGATATGGTGCTGATGCAAGTCTGATTCACTGAAAAAAATAATTAAAAAACTCTGAGTATTTCAAATACTGCTTGACATCTTAGCAATTGATCTTCAGCAGCCCTCCACCTTCCCACCTTTGGGTGTGGGTATGACCTTCAAAGCTTGCTCTTCCACCAGGGTAGCTGCCTGCACTTCTGGATGTGGAGCAAATCTGTCTAGACCCAGACTTCATGGTTTAGCCCCAGCTACGTATAGGGTGCATGGATTTTTCAGCATTCATATAGAACATGTGGTGTGAGGAGGAGGGACAGAGCTGAGGCAGATCAAAACAGGTACTAAAATGTTCATGTTAAGTTCTTGGGGAAAGATGCCCTCAAGTTACTGATGCTCTTGATCACAACTTCATCTGAGGAAGCAGAGTGCTTAAAACACCTCACTTGCTCCTTGTAGTTCTTTTTTCTAGGCAACTGCATTAAAGGGAAATGTGGCAGGGACAAAAAAAAAAAAAAAAAAAAAAAAAAAAAAAAAAAAAAAAAAAGCACCTCTCAATTTGCCCCATGAGTAGGACTTTATATAGTTTGGTTCAAGGAGTCACTGTTTTGGTAGTACAGCCTTTGCTGTATGTAAGAGGTGTTATGCTATGGTGCTTTGGGAACTAAAGCATCTATCCCCGTGTGCACGTCAGCATGAGAGAACACACAGTGCCACCGTGTTCGGGCTGATACACAGCTTGTGTGCTTATGGACTCATACAGTCATACAGTGCAATCATGGCCTTTGAAAGGCAATTCTGTGAGGATTTTGGGATCATCATAGGTTCAGCAAAAATGTCCACGAGACATTACATAATGCATGGGGCTGTGGACAGACCAGCAGGAATGTGTTCCTCTCGCATGCAGGCAGGTGTGAGAAGGTGTTAATTCTTTCTGTAAACAGGTTTATTATGGTAACAAGATGTCCAAAAGCCCCTTCCAAGCATAAACAGTGACTGATACAAATTCTCCTTTGTGTGAGTGTAAGGTGGTTTTCAAAAACATCTTCCTCATGCACATAAGGAGACCATATCCCCAGGAGATGTGTGTTCTTGGACCAGAGTTTGCATTTGTAGGACGTTTTTCTCGTCCCACAAATCCCTCAGGGAGTGCAGATGTGATCTGTTGGGATCCCTACAGCCTCAAGCATTAGAGGCACCAGTCCCATAAAGGAAAATATAAACAGCCTCTCTCTGAGGTTTCATTCATCATGCTCCAAATGCCTGTGAATGTGCAAGCAGATATGAGGGAAGGGCTGTTGTTTTCCTTTGAGTGCCCCCAGAGAGGCTGCTGATAAACATTGGCAGCTACTCCCTAGGTCTGAGCCAAAAAACAGTCTGTACCTATGGTCATGATGCTTCAAATCTCTGGGATTTGAAGGTAAAGGCTTACAGAAAAGCACAGCACTCTTTCTCAGGTGCTTGAAAAGCCAGTGTAGCTTCCAAGCCATGTTCAGTCTAATGAATAAGCACAGGAATCCCAGGTCATTGCAATGTTTATAAGCCTGGGAGATTTTAGGGTTCAGTTTCTTGTTGCTTTGGGTTTGCATCACATAATGTATTTTTTTAATGCAAGGAGTAGACAGGAACAAACAGGACGTGTTTAATGACCTCATAGGAGTACAGAGTTAACCCTGGAAGACATTTAGCCCTATGCAGTCATACAAAATCTATAAGGATGTCTGCAGCCTACATGAGAGGTACTGGTGACAGCTCCCCTCCCAGAGGTCACTGTTTCCACAGATGAACTGATGGAGGCAGCTGTGGCTGTGTCATTGCTCCTCAACCATTTCATGCAAAGTCATCTGAGCCCCTTTGCTCTGTCTTGGTCAAATCAAGTCAAAGTCAGAAGGAAAAATGTTCTGTAAGATGAGAGGAAGCATGCCCCAGAGGTATCCTGGGTAGGAAATTATTTTCCCTAATGTTATATTTTTGATATTAGACTTCTAATCACAGCCAGACATTTGTTGTCAATGGAGGTGCCTCTGGAAGGAGATTCCTCCCAATTCTTATTCAAATCTACAAAAACCTGTATTTAGTACACTTAATTTGTGTCACTTTGATTGCATAACTCAGAAAGTCCCTGATGAATGAATGACACTAGGAACTTTGTCTTGCATTGTTCTCATTTGTGACATTTTCTTGACTGTAGGTAACATGCAAATGCTTCCACTTCCATATATTTGCAGTTTATGCACAGTCTTTCTCCCTAATGAACAGAGTCTAGACATAAGACTCAGTGTCACTTCATGTCTACAGTGTGTTAAAACATAGATATTTCTAAACCATAAACATTATTGCAAAAAGACAGAACTGGGAAAATATATTCATCATAATATTGATTTAGATGTTGCTTTTAGGACAAGAATCTCATAATCTCAATAATAATAGATTTACTTTTGATTGCAAGCTTTGATTTCTTGCTTCATCATACCGAATGGCCAGACACTTTAAAAGGAAAAGAAAAATGCAGCTGCTGGTGCTCTATAACAAAATCTCCAGATACAGTGCACAGCAGGAGGACATGATTTGTTTGTTCACTGAATGGATATAGCCTGGAAGAAAGATTGTAACACTAGAAAACTAGATTCTAAACCTAACAGAAACAATGATTCTAAACCTCAAAACCTCTTCAGAAAAACACTAGAGCAATAATATTTATTACTATGGTAATAGTTTTTATTAGCAATGTCCAAGATATGTAAAATGACTAAACAGACATGCTTTAGCTTAAAGGGACACGGCATAGAAAAGGGAGGAAGATGTCTCTAAGGTATATCTGGTTGCAAAGCAGGTTAACCAGCACTTGGAAAGCTGTCTGTCATTTCCAGTGACTTCCACAGAGAATGCATCTTTGTAGTTTTGCTAGGTCAAATGTGTAAACCAGCAAAGTTTTCTTTCTGCAAGTCAAGTAGCAAAGCTCAGACTGTGCTGTGTAACTTATATCTCATGCAGGTATTGAATAATCTTCAGAGACATTCTGTCTGTGGACCTAGCAGACCAAGCATTGCCAGGAGCATCTGAGTTCAAGCCTCTAGTCTCTTTGGGAATTCAATGAAATGCAGGAACATGCCCCCATCACTTTTACTGGTGCAAAATAAATAAATAAATATGTAGCTGGCAGTAAGGCCCTGTCTGCAGGGAAACAAAAATGAGCAACGGCACTTCTTCAGAGTCACAGAGGTGGAAAACAAACTCCAGTCCCTTTTGCTTTATAGCCGCTAATCCATTTAAATTTATTTAAGATGACCTAGCACGTCACTGATAAACATGTTTACTGACCAAGGTGTTTGGTGAAATGCCCTGGTGCTGCTCCTGCTGGGCTGTGCAGCGCAAACCCCACAAGCAGTGGTCATTTCAGCCTGGCAGAGAGCTACAGCTGACACCGGGCACTGGATTGCTTTGTGGAGGGGTATTTAAGGTGACTTAGGAGCATGCCAGCTACAAGGAGCTGTGTGCTTATAGGTGACATTGATGCTACCCATGGCATAGATCCAGGGAGATGCATCAGGGGTCCATCTCAGGACCTTACATTTTGCAGGGGGTACAGATACCCTCAGGGGTATCCCATCCTGTTCATGTGGGAGCCGGCTGTAGCCCGTGCTTCTCCTGCCTTCTGCAATGGGGGGATAAGAGCATGGGATGTGGGGAATGATGGGCTGGAGACCAAAGATACTGGAATGCTGGACCTGGACTTCCTTGTCAGGCCACACACCGTCTTGGAGCCAGTAAAGATGATACGACTGCTTTCTCTGCATCATTACAGTATCTGCTAGTCTCCGCTCCAGTAACAGGATGTCATTCTGTCTGGCACCAAAATCAATCAATCTGGCACATTTAATCAAAAAGCTGATATGTTAAAACTTTATCTAATTTGCAGTTTGACTATGTTTTTCATTTGAGGATGATTCCTAAGTCCTTGCCTGACACTAAAGCTTTTCCTCTAATGACTTTGTAATTTTTTTTATCTCTCTGTCTATTTTATTCTACTTGTTTACCTTACTATCTAGCTACATCTGCCTCTATATTATGTTTTTCTATATGTAATGCTCAGGAGGAAAGGAATAAAAGAACGTAACTCAAAGCAGATAGATTTTTTTTTAACACTATTTCCATCCCTTTTATAGTAAAGCTGTATCCTGTGAAACACAATTCACAGGCTTTTTTTTTTTTTTTTTTTTTTAATCCTCCTGTTTTTTTAAATGAAATTATGAGGTGTTACAGGCCAACTGTAGTTTATTTCAAAGGATCAAAAAGAAAAAATCTTTCTGATGTTAGATTTTTGTGACAATGATGGCCTCATGAAAAACACATAAGAAACACGGACTCCAAATACATCTATAATACATCACATGTAAAACACATATGAGTCCCCTGTGCATGAATTACCAAATCAGAAACTCTCTGCATTACATCACAGGTGATGGTACAGCACGTAATAATAATGGACCATTTCTTGTCAGAAAGTACCTGAACCTCCTGTAAGGATTGCTGTAAATCTGGCTGTTAAAGGCAGTGGGATGGCTCCAGCACAAATAAAACCTGAATATTGCTGTGTGAGCCTAACTTTTTATTTGCACAGTCTTATTTGGAGCAGTGGTGTTGCTGTCAGTGGAAGAAATCTTGATATAAGCCAGGGTGAGTGAGATCAGAAATAAAAAACAAGGCAAAACCAAACATTTGAGTCAGTTTGGGACAACCTGCCTCATTTCTGACCACCTTTATCCCACCAACAGACTCCTGAAGAATAATTGTTGTTCAGTCAGTGATATATCTATGCTCGCAGAGGTAACTCTTATGCTTTCATACCTTTGTTGTGTTGTAGGAATGCAAGATAAATTTTCAGCTGGAGACGCAGAGGTAATAAAAGCTGTGATAATTCAAAGCAAGGCCAAGAGCTGATTTCAAAACCTCACTATTTCAGCTCCTGTCAGTCATTCAAAACACATCAGGAGGTGAGTATTTGCCTCAAATACTGGCAAAACATAATTTCAGCATGCAAGTTCAAAGTTTTTGGCGAAATGTCGAAGCGTGCCTGTAAACCTGCACACTGTACTGCAAACGAAGTGCTTTGCTGCTCTCTAGCACATTTCTCATACATTTTTCTCAGCATGGGAGTGTCGCATGGATGCCAAGTCACACAAGCAGGGGAAGGGGGTGAGGGAGGGAAGAAGGAAATGTGATGGGGGAGACATGCAGCACTGGTGAGGTTTCCTGTGCAGGTTGGTCTGAGTGTGGCCACAGCCTCTTTCCCATCCTGGGATCTCACATGTCAGCTGGGTGGTTGTGCCTGCCACATCTGCATGTGCAACTGGTGCTGTGCTTGGCAAATTTATCAGGTTTGAACCTGAGGGACTGTAATATGGGAGTCAGCTGGGCCCAGAACAAATGGAGAAGGCTTCACCAACCCAGAGGCTGGCCCAGACAGCATGACTGTACCTACCTTGCCACGTGTGCTCACACCTTTTTGTGTGCAAAGGCTGCTACTTTCTCAGCCAGCCAGCCCGCATACTCAAAAACAGACCTCTGAAGTGCCATGTGAGAAGTGAGGAGTGAACCTTCATCCAGAACTAAATCTCTGTGCAGCACAGGCGATGGAAAGAGAGGGCAGAAAGTTTCCCTGCTGGAGCACTGCTGTTTTGGGAGCATCTGAATTGCTGTAACTCGGTTTCAGGCTCTAGTAACACAGCTGAAGCAAATAAGCACTGGGAAGAACAAGGAGGAGATTAAACATAGCTTCCTTCCAAAAGACAGTATCTAAATTTAAGACTCCTACAAATAGAATGAGAGAACAGCCTGGGTATGGATTAGGAAGAAGCCCTTGGGAACAATATCTGTAGATCTGAGTCACTGTCTCTGCAGGTCTTCAATAAATGTGGAGATGTAGAGCTTAGTAGCATGGTTTAGGGGTGTACTTGGCAGTGTTAGGCTAAAGGTTGGACTAGATTACCTTAGAAGTCTTTTCCAACCCAAATGATTCTGATTGTTCTATCTTAAATGTCTGCATAAGTAAATGGAGAAAGCTTGTAGCCAGCATCAGAATAAATAAATAAATAAAGGAGAAAAGGTGGTCAAAGAAGTTGACAATAGAACCAAAGCTGTTGTGGAGAGTAATGGAGATAGCACAGATGTTGGGATAATTGATCAATAGCCAGGGTGACATGAACAAACAGAGAGGCAAAGATCTTATCAAAACTGCCTCTGTGGCATCTTAGCTTCTGTCCACAGGCAGAGCAACACTGCAAACATATCCACCACTTTTTCTGCATTAGTTCCAAAACTGAGAAACTGAGGAAGCCCTGGCAACACAACCTATACCACAACAAAATGGGTACAAAGATCACATTATTCATCTTGTCTCCCAGTCCTAATCTGGTAGGATTTTACACCAGCGTGTTATCAGGATATATACTTACTTAGCATGTTGCCCAGCTTAGAGGAAGGTCCAGCACCCTGTACTGTTTTATAGGTAGTTTCAAGAAGTACTACAAGACCAGGAAAAGAATTAATCTGAATGCGGGGTACCTAACCATTTCCTTCAGTTTCCCATCTTCCTCCAAATCACTATATTGGGCGAATGTTCTTCATCAATTCTTTTTCTCATGCCTAACTCCATGACACAATGACCTTGGAAGTTTCCTTTCACTGCAATGCCCTCCTCAAATTTCATTAAACTGTCTCCATGGCTCTCCCTGCCAAAAATGCTTCACCTGGATTGCTCTACGAGATCTCCCATTTATGAATTTAAACCTGTTCTCTTTAATTAAATCAAAATTTACCATTTTTTTTCCTCATCTGTCCCTCATCTGTGTTCCCTAGAAGCTTCCCCTTTGGCAATGTCAAGCTTTACAGGCCTGTAGTTTTGCTCTGCTGTTCCCTACAGCATTTTCCCTTGGCAGGTGGTGTGTACACATCACTTCTGTCCACTGTTAATTTTCCATTATCCAAGGAAGTTTCTGATATACTGTCTTTCTAGTTCTAGCAGCTCCCTGAGCTCCTTTGACACTTTGCTTAGAGTCTGGAGATTTGACCATCTGTTAGTTTTTAATCCTAAATTCTGAACACTATCTTCTCTTGACCAGCTCAGTTTCAGGGTTGAAAGCTTCATTTCAGGGTCCAAAGCCTCCTTTTCCAGTGAAACCCTTCATTCTGGGGTTCTCAAGCTCCCATTTAGTGTGCCTAAAACCTCATTTTTGGGTCCAAAGCCTCCTTATCAAATCCACAGTTAGAAGACTTAAACTCATATTTAATTGGCCCAAAGCCTTATTTCAGGGTTCAAAGCCCCATTTTGAGGTCTGAAAGCCTCATTTGAAGGGTAACAAACTTTATTTTAAGGGTTCAAGGCTTCCCTTCAAGGTTAACACCTATAGCTTTTGGCACCTGACGCTCTTGATTAGCACACTTCTGAACACTGCTGGCAATGAAATTATTTCATTCTTTGATACAGACATAGTGCCAGGGCCTCCTCAATGTGCAGCAGCTCCTGGTCAAAGCCAAGGAGTCCATCTGAGGCCTCCAGGCCTTGTCTTCAGCATGCAAAGCTTTCTTTTAGGGTCCATACCCTCAGTTATAGGGCCCATAGCCTCAGTTTAAAGTCCAAAGGATAATTTTAGGGTCCAAAGCCTGATCTGAGAGTTACAAGAACCTCACTTTTGATGACCAACTCCTCTTTTTCAGTGTTCACAGCCTATTTTGGCTTACAGACTCTTTTTTTTTTTTTTTTTTTTTTTTTTTTTTTTATGGTCTAAGCACTCCTTAAAGTGTTCAAACACCCATTTTGAAGGTCCAAATAATTATTTTTCTGGTCCAAACCCTCATTTTTTAGACCCCCTCTTTTCAGACCCGCTTTTTAAGGGTCCAAAATGTACTTCTGAGGGCCAAAGCCTTGTTTTTAGGGTTTCAAATGTAATTTGTGGGTCCAGAGCTTCATTGTTACGGTCTAAACCCTCACTATTAAAGGCTTATTACTGGGTGTGAATCCTCATTTCAGGACCCAAAGCCTCCTTTTTGAGTCCAAATTCTCATTTTGAGGGTCCAAAGCTATCTTTTCAGTCCAAACCCTGTTTTGAGTGCTCAAATCCTGATTTTGATAGCCCAAAGGTGAATTTCAAGGAACAAAGCCTCCTTTTTTCAGTCCAGCACCCCATTCTGAGGGCTCAAAGCCCCATCTAAAGAACCCAGAACCTCTTTTCAGTGTCATCAGCCTCCTTTTTAAGACCAAACCCCCAGTTTGAGGGCCAACTGCCTCACATTGAACAAAGAGGGGCGACTCTAGGCTGTACTGTAGGACACTGGGTGGCTCCTAGGTGCTCCAGAGAGCACTGGGGGGCATTAGGAAGGAACTGATGGGAGGCTCTGGTTTGTACTGGGATCACTGGGTGGGTACTTCAGTGCTCTAGGCATTACTGGGGATCAATGGTAGGTTATTGAGGAGCTCCAGACAGCACTGGGGTGCACTGGGATGTTGATGGGGGGCTCTAGATTGGATACTGGGGTTATACTAACAGGCTTCAGACAGCACTCGGGGCACTGGGAGTGTACTGGGGACCTGTAGAGAGCACTGGAGGGCACTGGGAATGTTTTTAATGGTTTTAGAAAGCACTAGGGGAGGGCTCTGAGAGCATTTTAAATGCTCCAGAAAGCACCGGAGGGAGCTTTTGGGGTCTTATAAATGGCTCTGGACAGCTCTGGGGAGCACTGGCAGTGTCTGAAGTGTCTTTAGCCAGCACAGGCGAGCACTTATTTTAAATGCCCCTGGACAGCAGTGGGGGGACCCTGGGTATCTTTTAAATGGCTCTGGACAGCGTGGGGTGATGCTGGGGGTGTTTCAATGGCTCTGAGCAGCACTGGAGGGGCTCCGGCTTTGTTTCAAATGGCTCTGGACAGCAGTAGGGGTTACTGGCATTTTTTCCAATGTCTCCGGACAGCCGGGGCGGGGGGGGGGAGAGGGCTGGCAGTCTTTTAAATGGCTCTGGACAGCACTAGAGGGCGCTGGGAGCCTTTAAACGGCTCCAGAAAGCACTGGCGGTGGGGGGACTTGAAGCCCTTGCAGTAGCTCTGGGCAGCACTGGGGAGCACTGGGAGTGTTTCAGGTGGCTCTGGAGCACACTGGGGGCACTTGGCAGTGTTTGAAGCGGATCAGGAATGCCTCGAGGGGATCTGCAATGGCTCTGGGCAGCAGTGGGGGGCACTGCCCCCCAGTAAGGGCTCTAGACAGCACTGGGAGATGAGACTGGGGGTGTTTTAAATGGCTCTGGACAGCAGTGGGGGCTACTGGGAGCGTTTTCAATAGCTCTAGACAGCTTTTGGAGGCCTTTTGGAGTCATTTAAATAGCTCTGAACAGCACTGGGCGGGCCTGGGAGTCTTAAATGGCTCTGGGCAAGGGTGGGTGCCCTGGGAGCATTTAAAATATCTCTGGATAGCACTGGGGGCATTGGCTGTGCTTTACAGGGCTCTGGACAGCAGTGGGGGTTACTGGGAGTCTTTAAATTGCTCTGTACAGCCCTGGGGGCGGGGGGTGGGCTCACAGTGGTTTACATGGCTCTGGACATCTCTGGGGCACCCTGGCAGTGTTTTAAATGGCTGGAATAGCACCAGAGGGCACTGAGGGTCCTTTAAATGCCTCTAGACAGCACTGGGGGGCACCGGGAGTGTTTTAAATGGCCCTGATAGCACTGGGTGTCACCAAGAGAGAACTGGGGCTATTCAGAGAGCACTGGGGGCCACTGTGTGTGATTTGTAAGGGTCTAGACAGCACTGGGGCACTCATGGGCCATGGCCCAAAGCTCTCCAGAAGTGCCTGGAGGCCCCCAGTACCTTCACAGTACACTCAGGTAAAGCCTAGAGCTCCCCAGTGCTTTTCAAGTGGCCCACAGCACTGTACAGAACCCCCTGAAGCACCATCCCAATGCCCCCAGTACTTCCTAGATCACCCTAGTTTCCTCCCAGTGCCCCCCAGTACTGCCTAGAGTCCCCATGTAACCTCCCAGTGCCCCCCCGTATTTCCTCAAGCCTCCCAGTCCCTCCGAGTTGTCCCTAGAGCAGGACCTCTACTCTAGTGTGTTTTGGGTGTGATGCTCCACCTTCCTCAACCACAGGAAAACATCATTAAGTAAATATTGACACATACAGAAAGACATTTGGGGAATATAGAACTGTGACACACAGTAAGAAAGATGTTCTCTTACACCAAAACCTTCTTGCCAGGCCAAAAGTTTAATGACTGTGAGGTAGAGACCTGAATCCTACTCTTTCCACCCAGCTGCTGACAACAGAGCTTTGAATGTACAACCATGGCCCAGAAAACCTCCACATGATAATGATGGCCATCAGAGCACCCACCTGTTCCTTGTTTTAATGTTCCCTGCTTTGTTAAATAATCTGTACTCCAGAAGGCATGCATCATTAAAAGGCATTTTTCCTGGAAAAGTCTTGTCTCTGAGCACTGTGCTCTTCAGTCTGTGGTTTGGTAGTCAAACAGAGGACATAGCTGGTTTGCAGATGTAGGATGAGAGATAGCTTTCATCTCTACATGTGTCAGATTCAGAGTCAGTGAATGATTAGTAGTCACCAAAGGAAACTGGGAGAGAATCCATCCTCTGGATGCTGAGAAGCAGGCAGACAGCCCTTGAAATTCGATTTGTCTCTTCCTAAATCAGACATTGTCATAGATGCAGTCAATTGCCAGGAGGTATCTATTCCTCTCCACTGAGATGACAATGATCAGCTCAGATTAATACATCTAACACACGCCATATCAAGATTCAGCTCTGGATTAAGACACTTGAATAGAGGCATCTACACATAATCTAGGAATCTAAGATATCTCTGTAGTTGTTGAACATCCAGAGCTTGATGCTGTTGCTTTTAAATATCTACTACAAATTCAGGTGCTCTAGAACATCCAAGATGCCTACAAGGGACTGGCTGATATGGTTCAGGACCTGTAGGAGACCGAGCCTTTCTGGAGCAGCAGTCAGAAGCTAACTGTGTTTCCCTTGGGCATGACATGGAGGCATCACCACTGGCCAGCTGTACGTGAGCATCTCAGTCAATCCCAGCACAGATCCAACCCCTGGAGCCTGGAGGATTGAATGTGCATAGTTTGATACCTGAACCCAAATGCTGCAGGGACTGTGTTCGTGACTGTCTCCAAGGATCAAGGACTGGCTCTGTGAGCTGGGACCAGTGGCACTGTCAATGGTTGTGTCTGTGCTGTCTCTAGAGGGTGGGTTTCCCCATGGCCAGCTGGCCTTTACTCCTCTGGCGCATCCTCTGTCATGAACATGGGATCCTGTGCTGAAATACGGTGGGCACAGCAGCGTTCTGAGGGCAGTGGGGATCTGTGACTGGTAGTATCACCTGGATGGCTGCGAGAAAGAGAAGATGGAGCACGTGAGCTTGCACTTGTGCCAAGTGATAGCTTGGGCTTTCACTTCACCTACCTGAAAATCAAGATCTTAGGTTTTTGGCTCTTCAAGACCCATTTGGTAGCTCATGGAGATTTTTAGCCTCGTTTTCCTTCTAGCAATGGACAGATTTGGGAGTGTGGGATTTGTAGGGGGGGATATTTTTGAAACCAACCCACAAAGCCTTTGTTCAAGAATAGGTTTTCTGAACTCTGTAGTCAGCCATTGCGGCGATAAACACAGCTCAGAGGCCTGGACACAGGCAGCATTATTGAGGTGCTATTTATAGAGCTGATGCAGTTTGGGTTTCTGAGAAGACAAAAGCCCTTTTGTGCTATGTACTGCCCCTGATGATGGCACAGAGTCACTAATCCAGAGAGTGATAGCTTCCTTGGATATTTTTAATACTGGTTCATTTACTTTTAAAACAAACACATATCCACATGGAGGGATGTGAACATTTAAGTGATTAGAATCTACTGAATAGTCATGAAATCTATATCCAGACATAGCAGCTTCTCAGAGCGCAAATTGCATGAATATATATGAAGTGACTTATTTAAAAGCACTAGTCTCTAATGCTGCTTCTTTCAGCTCGTTTCACACAAAAAGAGAATTGGAGGCTTAAGGTGAAAAATCTATTCTCTTTTATGCTGCCGTAAATCAAAATAGTTAATTTTAAAAAATGTCAAAGTCAGACCTTCAGGTTGTGACTCACCTGGATTCTGCTGCAAAAGATGAAAGGATGCATGAGAACAAAATGTTTTTTTTTTTTTTTAATTAAAAAAAAAAAAAAAAAAAAAAAAAACAGAAAAAAAAAAAGAGTCAGTATCCTAGAGTTTAAGAACCAGATGTTTAAAAACTGCTCAGTGCACACAGTTCACCATGAAAACAGAGTGCTCTGCTTCTAGGAGAAGTTGGGCAACATTTTTTGAATGAAAACTTGTTTTTGTCTCTTAAATTAAGTACCAATTTCCAAGCAAACAAAAACATGAATTAGACAAAATCATTTGTTTTGAGATGAATAGTATGCTTCATTCTGATCCAATCTGAGATGGGTAATTTTGGATGTGATAATAATCTAAAAAGCCTGACTTGTTTAACCTTTCAATTAACTTATTTTAAAATATAAATAAATTATCTTTTGTCATCTGACTCAGAAAAAAAAAAAGCATTTTGTTATTTCATAAATGAAAGCTCAGGATGTGGCCTCCTTTGGGAATTAGGAGGCACTTGCTGGCTCTGATGGTGCAAGTGATGGCTTGTTGAAGAGTCCTGTTTTGTTCCATGCTGTGGGTGAAAATAGCACCAAAATAGCACTTCTCCTGCAAGGGGGCGATTCAGAGGCAGGGACAGGGTGGGTGTGATGTGTCCCCAGGTGGCGAGTTTCCCTCCTGACCTGCCGTCACCCCACGCATAGATCACTCTGTGTGATGGCATTATGGGATGCACAAACAGCTGCCTGCGATCCTGCCGAAACCATCAAATGAAGCTCACCAGCGTGAGCTTCAGCAGGGTATGAAATCTGGTCCCTGAGGGGGGAAATGGGAGCGCGGACCAACCCACCTTCTTGCCACAGTAATTTGAAAAATGTTTAATGGGTTATTATTTTTTCCAATGGGGAAATTGCCGTGGTTGCTGTGGGCTGTGGTGGGAGTATATATACATCCGCACACACACATATGTATCTTTATATATCTATGCATATTTAAGTCAGTATCTTTAAAGAACATCTTGAATAGGAGTATAACACAGGCTTAAGTAAGGGGACACAGCAAAGAGAAGAAACACATGTAAATTCTCTCGTCTCTGGACATATAGCCAAGGATATATGGATGTCTGGTGCAAACATGCAGAGATGACCTGTTCTACATGGGGAGATCGGGGTGGGGGGAAAATGGAGCTGGGTTTTCCCAGGGTTGTCTTCTTTGGGAAAATGCTTGTTCACTGGAATTCAAGGTTTTTGACAGAATGGCTGTATTTTAATCAATGTTGTCACCTTTACTTGAGGTATAAAAGTAAAAAAGAAAATACAACAAAAATCCTGAACCAGATAGTTTGAACCCTTTGAAATAATAAAGCTTTACCTGATGTTTGGAAGATGTTTCTGAAAATGAAAATTAGTTCAATGAAGCATTCTGACTCACAGATGTGTTTGTGTATGTATGTATGTGTCTATATATAAAGCTTTGCCCAAACATTTCTCAAAAGTTTAGTTTAGGCAAGTCTTCTTGCCCTGGTCCAGGATCACAAGTATTCCAATTCCTTAACAAAGATTCCATCACCAAGAAGTAACAAATAGTTCTTGCCTAATTCTAGTGGTTATGACTTCCCTGCTCTGACACTGTAAGTAAAAATGGAGCAGGAGTTGTGTGTGGGGGTATCCTGGCAGCCTCGCAGACCTGCAGCCTCCCTCTGTGCCCTGCCTGGGAATGGTGACAGGTGCCCGGGACCAGGCACCTCCCAGGGAAAAGGTGTCCCGGGGACAGGTTTACTGGGATGTTCCCTTTGGCAGTTTTTACTGGCCTGGAAGTGGTGTGGAGAGCAAATCATTTTTTCCATGGTTTGACCTCTCCTTCGAGCTCCACCGCACAGCATCCACTGCCCACACGAGCCAGGGCATGGCTGGAGATGTCTTCTCAGACATCCATGGCAAAGGGCTACTTTCCTGACCATTGGCACCAGCTGCAATAGAGGCTGGGACAGAGTGTAAGAAAAAAATAATCTGTTTAGCACACACTGCCCAGATCCCTTCATCACCTCATGCAAGTTTTGTGCCTGGCAAAGACTTCTGCAAAGGGCTTGAACTTGGGAAACAGAGATGTAGAGGGAACTAAACACTCCTCAGCCACCCAAAAATACAAGGAATCAATCAGGTTTTGAGGAACACCATTGGGAGCCAGTCCAGGGCGGAAGTGTTCTGGATAAGGGTAATTTCTGCGATAAAGAATTTGAATAAATCTCAACCTCAGATCAGTAAGATTTTCTGAATCGCTGGATCCTCAAAACATTTCTCTCCCCTTCCCCTGGTAGAGAAGAAACATCCAGTCATTCCTTTTACAGGCAAAGAAAAAAAAATGAATGAAAAGCCTTGAAAGCCAGCACACAAACACGCCTTGTAAGGGTGTCTTTATTTAAGCAGTCTGGGTAACAGAGTTGGAATCACTTTTTAGGAGGAAGAATTCACTGGGGAGGCTGCTGTGGAGTCTCACGATGGTCCCCAGCACAACGCCGGGGTCTATATTACCCAGCCCACAGGAGCGCCTCAAAAAAAATCGCCAGTTTTAAAAAGGTGTGTGGTGGGATTTATGACCTTCCAGCATCTAGTAGTCTGGTATGAAACAGATCTTGTTTTTTTAACAGTAACTGTCAAAGAGGAGGGCTGTAGGCTAAGAGTGACAGACACTCTGCATTCATATGGATTGTTGCAAGATACTTTTATTTGTAGAAAAAACACACCAATTGTTGAATTTAACACCTGGGTACCAAAACCTGGTCTGCCTTATTAGGATGCACAAGTGTAGACAGCATTCCTGAGGACTTTGCTCCAACCCCCTGTTATCTGTTCAGGTGCTGCAACAACATTTAACTATCAGTTATGCCACAATGTGTGTGCACTTTTAATAGGATTAAAAGTAACGGTGGGAATTAGTCTATTGAAGAGTAGGAAGAAGAGAAAGAGGACTACTCTGGGATAAAAGGGATATTAAATACCAAGAAAAAATAAAGAAACACTACACTTTGCATTACCCTTTCTCAAAACTTTGTGGTTTTTTTTTTTTGTTTGTTTGTTTGTTTGTTCATTCAAACAGAAGGTACCTGGATTCTCCAGCTGAATGTTTCCCTTCAGTGCCCCAAATGCAAATCCTGAGATGTATGGCCTTGCACCTTTGAGGAAAAAGGATTGTGAGATATTGAGGGAACTTCAGTCCAAGAGAACGAAAGTGTGACGTAGGCAATAGAGTAATGCTGGTATGTTCAAAGACTTGTACAGATCTTGTCCCCCCAAAAAAAATCAGGGCTCATTTCTTTCTGCAAACAATAAATTTCCAAGGATCATGCTCTGTTTCCTTCTAAATATTCCAGCTGGGACAAATAAATACATAAATCCTGACCAGTTCTCTGGGGACATCCAGGCCAAGCTTCCAACAGCTCTGTACTACAGCTGATCACATTCTTGCTCAGGTAATTATCATTTTGGCTTGGACAGAAATGTGCAGCCCCCTTCAATCCCCAGCTTCACTTGCATCCTAAATCCCTATTATTCAGGTATACCTGAGAAATTTAAGAGGAATTCCTTCTTCTTCCATCTTTGTTTTTAATTCTCAGTGGCACCCAGTGCTGGGAGCTGCCAGCTCCTGGCTGTCCTCTGCTTTTCCCCCGGTGACTTCTGGAGCTCTCTCCCATGCTCTGCAAACACATGGGGGGTGGAGGGAGGCTCTGTGGACCAGAGGGTACAGGACAAGCCCTGGCAGGATGGCTGAAAGCCTCACTGAACTAAACTGATTTTTGAGCATGGTTAGAGATAACAGAGGAGAAAATAGGAAAGCAAGAGCGTGAACTGATTTTGTCAGGAACGTTAAATCCTTGATTTCCTCAATCTTAAAAGAGCACCTCTTCTCATGCACATGTGGCAGCTTGCTCAATGCCTGGTGTGCAGGGTGCGTGTGACATGACAGGGTGCGTGTCTCTTGGTGGTGCCTGTGGGCAGGATGTGTGCTCAGAGTTAAAATCAGCACCCCAAATACGCTGATTTTCATTTATACCACAAAGCTTGTTTGCAGCATCCTAGGAAGCCCCAGAGTCTCCCCAAGGGAATACATGCACAACGCTTACTGTTCAGGGCCTCTCCTTCACTGATTGCTGGGTGTTTGGGATTGAGCTGTGGTACAGCCAGCAGTTTGGTGCGAGCAGTTTCTTTGCAGCTCTTACCATTGCACAGTGCTGGTCCATATCCAGGTGCAATGCTCCTGCTGCCATAGTTCCTAATTCCTAAATCCAACTGAGCCTTCAGGCTAGTGCAAGTGGCTCGGAAATATTTATTGAATGGAACAATATGGGCTGTTTCACCTGCACAGATCGGAGGGAGGGTTTGTTTTGGCTCGTGCTGCCAGGCTCACGGCGTCCAGTGCAAGCAGCACCGTGGTCTCTTGTGCTGCAGACCCAAGCTCTGAGCTGAAAATTGGCACCAGCACACAGGAACGACAGAGATTCTCACTGTTTGCTTGTTGGGGATGTGAAAATGAGTGAAAGAGTAGGAGAGATGGAGACAGATTGAGAGATGACAGGGAACAGGAGGTGAGGAAGGAGCCGTCATGCTGATGGCTTGTAACCTCTCAAGCACTATAACCTTTAAGGTGAAGCTCTGCACCTCTCCCCTGCAGCCTGGATTTCAGGAGGCAGGCTCTGCCTGTCATCACTGCTGTAAAAACAATGCATCTCCTTCAAAGAAAGCAGGACGGCTTTGTACACTCAGCCACAAGAGGCTGGACTGCTGTCGATACGGCTATATCTAATGTGAACATAAGCACAGTTTGGTCCCAGATGCTTTCTACCGTAGACATTTGAACTCTATATTCAGTCTGTCCAAACTTCCCGGTGCCCTGATGTAACTGCTTATGAAAATGAAGTGTGTCTGGCACAGCTGGAGCTGGAGAGCTAAATTATCATCTGGCGCCTAACAGCAAAAATCCGGTGCCTCGAAAGCAGCCAGGTTTCTGCTCCGCTGTAAAACACAGAAAGGAGCCTGTGCTGCGCCTGCCTCTGGCTGCCTTTGCAGCTCCCACTGCTCGGTCTCACTATAAAAACCTCCCTAGACCTCAGCATGGATCATGCAATTTTGGCTTTGCCAGTAGTAACGTATTTCTGTAGATTAAGTCCTTTAAAAATAATGGTGACAAAGGGATATGCATTAAACAAGGAAAATCTTAATTGGCCTAACCAAACCATTTGCTAAATTCTTTAGCAGAAGTAGCATTGTATGTATAATAGAAATAAGTGTATAATGTTTACTGTAACATAATAAAATGAGTATGGTGGAGTAATGAAAGCAATTAATCTTGTATTATACTAGCTAGTAAATCTAGAGTGTGCAGAGAGGAGATAATACCCTGTTTTAGCATCAAGTGTCCTTATGAGACATTAGTGAAGTGAGGCTGCAATGAACCAAGCATTCTTAATATATTTGTGAATTCTGAAAATGATGCATTAGGTGGTCTTAATGCTGCTGTCAAGGTCAAAGCGATAGGAATGCAATCTTATCCAGTAGAATGAGGTCTCGCTAAGTGCATCTTATAGGATGACACACTGCACAGGTAATAAATTAATATGTAAATTGGGGTAGTTTTAGGAGATAGAAGGGCATATTTGAGGGGTGTGATCTGAGAGCTGTTCTCTCAAGATAAGGTCATCGACAACTGTCACAGTCCTCTTCCTGACAAATCAACCTGTAACAAGAATTACCAGAGATTTGGCACTGTTAGAATACTTCCTTGCTTCAGAGTACAGTGGGTACTGAACCAAGATCCTGTCTTCCCTTTTTTTATTGCTTTTATTTTAACAGATCTAATAATTTTCACACGACTATTGAGAGAAATTGGTATTTAACTGGAGCGTGTTTTCTACCAGCCAACAATGGAATAGGTATATTGAACCATACACTTATATATAGGGATTTTCTGGCATTCTTATTTCTTTAGCAAAAAAATAAAAAAAAAAAAAAAAATGTTGCAATAATAACAACAAAACCCCACCCTTCCTCCTAAGCAAGGAACCCAGCTTCTTGCATCGCCTTTGTTCAGCTGCACAATGTGTTGTCCACAAACGGATGTCCAAACCAGCCGTGGTGATGGGATTTCAAGCTTTGTGCAATCAAAAAGCCCAAATCTCATTTGCAGGCTGTCAGTTACAAAGCCTGAATCTTTTCAAGACTACCTATAGGTGCTAACAAGTGGAGGTGGACAGACAAGTCAGTTTTTTCCTGTGGAAAAGAAATCTGACATACCTGCTTATGAAGAGCAGCTTAAGGCACCATTCCCAGGGCAGGGAACCTATTTAGGACCTCCTCCTAAATAATTTAATTTTGCTTTTGATTGTTTCTGTTTCTAGCTATGGTTAGAATCTAAAAACAAAAAGGCAAGACAAAGGTGAAAATGAGAGATTAAAGTGAAATAAGAGATTGAAGAAGCTAGGAAAGCTTTCCTTTTGATGTGAAATGGACTTTTGTCATCCGGTGGGAGGTCTCATCTTCTCACATCATTGATAAGGAATGAGCCCTGCACCATTGGGACAGATGCCTGGAAACATCTTTGTCTCTTCTATGCCTTTTCCCAGAGCTTACATGACTATTAGAAAAAAAAACAAACACCACAGGGTCTTTTTAAGAGCTAGTTAGGACAAGTGAAACCTATAATTAATAGGTTATATATGCAGGTATAATTAATTATACCTCTAATTTAGAGTTTTATGACATTCTAGAGCATCACAACTTCTCTACAAAACAGTGTATTATTTTATTTGTACCTTTTTCCCCAGTGCAAGTGGCAAGGTAAGGAGAGGAAAATAACTGCACTCTTGAAAAATATCAAGGACTTAACATGTTAAAATTTTGCTTAGTTGTTTTATTTTGGGTTTTCTTTTTAGAATTTTCCCTGCAATCAAGAAATCTGACTGGAAACAAAGCCTATTTCATTATTCCTTTTGTGGGCAGAAGAGTTATGTTTATTTCTCAACATTTTAGCAGGCTAATTTATTTTTGGAGAAAGTTCAGGTTGTTTCTTTATATTATTCTATAAAAGAGTGCCAGTCTTTAATCTCCTCATTTTAAAGTCTAGCACTGTGCAGCTAATACCATTGTTACCTTGGAGTAGGTTTCTCTGTTATTTCCCATTGCTGCAAAAGAGCATTATAGATATGAAATTGTGCTGGGCAGGGGCAGGGAAAGAAAAGCTGGCCAGGAATATAAATTACTTTTCCTTTCATTCATATCAAGTTTGCAGTTATGCTGCCATAAAACTAGAGTAAAACCCCTCTTAGCAAAGGTTTTACACCATGGAATTAAGTGGAGTTGCTTTGTGTTCACAACCCTGAATTCAATGGAACCCGAATAGTGCTAATAAAAACACTAAAAAGATACACATAAAAAAATAAGCAGAATCTGGCCCTTCAGATGTACCCCTCTGATGTTGAAGCCCTAAGTCACGGTTACGTGAAGCAAGCAAGGAGAGCACAGGCAGCAGTGTCCTCCTTGCTAGCAGCTGTTGCTTGAGGGCCCGTGGTGGTGGGAAACCACTGCCCTGGGCAAGGCCAGGCCTCCTCTCTGAATACATGTAATGTGGTTTTCTAATCCTCTCTCTGATGTGTCAGTAGGGCTTTCCAGGAGTATCCTCTTCTGGGGTTTTGGAGAGCCGCTCCTGGGTGGTGGCCCCCTGAGCGCGGCAGGGTTGAGGATTCCCACACTCGCTCTTTGACTTGGCAGAGGTGGAGCTCTCTGAGCAGATGCTCCTCTGACTCATGCAGGTGTAAATAGAGATTTCCTCCAAGAAAAGCTGCGCGTTACACCTATCCACTCTGCTGGAGCTGGTGGAGTCACTGCCGATTCATACTGGGAAAATTTGGCTCTATGACCCCGACCACTGGACCACACAATCCATTCCCTTCACCTCTCCATAATTCACGTACAGTAACAGACTTGTAAGGATGATATATGTTTTCAGCAGATGTTCCCTACACCAGCTGGATGAATAAGCATCCAAAGCATTGCACTAAGTAACCAGGGCCAGCGGAGAAAACAGGCTGGTGGGCTCATGTCTCAGGGCATTGATCTGTGCGGACAAGAAAAGCTTTTGCCCAGGGATCCTGAGGCGTTATCTGCAAAATAGATGTAAACATGTACACAGTGGCAGGAGAGACATTTCAGGGAGTTCTGAGTTCTCTCTGTTCTGAAGTCCAGTAGCTGAAAGTGGGGAGGGGAGGGGGGGAGGCAGTGGCGTAAACCCCATCTAGATATTGCACATCTGCTTTAGAGGGGGAAAAAAACTTATTTATTTTTTTTTTTTCAAAATGATTGTTATCCAAAATTTAAAGAGAAGTTTTCCAAATTTTTATTTTCACAGCATTTGACATGGGAAAGGAATAGACATAAATGTTGGATTGTGATGCCAAATGTTGGTTAAATACAGGCCCCTTCTCTGGTCCTGGGACATGAAAAAGGCCATTCTGCCACAAACAATTCTTCTAAGACTCCTGGCCTGGATTTTGAAGACCTAAAAGAAAAATGTAACATTTTGGATAGTTACCAGGATCAAAAGAAACTCCCAGCTGAAAGGGTTTCTCTATAGCTACTATCAAACGTGTAGCTGCTACCCACGTAGTACTTTTAAAATCCATGAGAACAGCAAATTAATATGTAAAAATTGTATCTTTGTGTTTCATAGAAACTTCCCATTGAGAGCTATCAGTCAGCCCTCCAAACTATATCCATATAAAATAGATGAAGTCATCAGTGAATTTAATGGAATCTCTGCTCTTTTCTCCTACTGGGCTATATAAAACTCTGCTTAGATCATTTTTCTTGGAGTGTGGAAAGGAGAGGAAAGTGGTTGCTGTGTATTTTCTTCTGTTCTTAGTCTGTGCTTCTTGAGAAGAATGGTTCAGTAATTGCTGAATGTTTTCAGCTATTTTTCTTCTTTCTCTTGATTGGATTTTTTTTTTTTTTTCTTTTTTTAAGATTTCAATCAGCTCTATAGTGCAACAGCCACACTGAGAAACTATGGCAGGAATTTCCCTTGTACATGTTAAAGATCTCTTTATCGAAACTTCTTAATTATTATACATTCCACTTACAGTGATAAAACTCCATGTGATAATTGTGGTGTTTTTTGAAAAAAAAAAAAAAAAAAAAAAAAAACAAAAACAAAAAAAAACACCACTAGATTCGATTCAATGAAGTATTTTAATTTTGTTTCTGTATCTCTTGCCCAACTGAGATGTGAATCTAAGCTGAGCTGCCTACTTAGCCTGCCTCCAAATGAAGTCTATGCAGGACCTGTCCCAGGATTCTTCACCAGATTATATTTTCTTCCATCTTCAGTTTTCTATTTTAGGTGAACACAGTAAAATGTCACGCATGAAGCTAATGACATGGTGACTGAATCCTCAAGAGCAGTCCCACAGCATTACTGACTGCTGAAAACCTTGCATATCAGAGTAATTATTTTTTTAATAAACCAGATCAAAAATTGCTCAGCTGCTGGGTTAGATAACTTCACCAGAATTAATAGTTTTGCAGGCAGCAAAGCATCTTTGTCCTCTGAAATGAGTGCAAGGATGGTCTTACTGGTGACTTGGAACCCATCAGCAGAGTCAACGCCCTCTGCACCAGGGAGGGTGGTACCATTTCACTAAAACTGTTTTCTTGTAGGATTTTGCAGCAGGACTTTGCCAAGAGTTGCATGATGACAGATGGGTGGTGAGGACCTTCTGCCTCCATTGCAAGGAGGGCTCTTTGTGCTAACTGCAGAGCTCCAACCGCTCTATTCAAAACCAATTCAAAATCCCATTCGAAGACCTCATTAACTCAGTGGGAGCCTGGTCCAACTGAGAATTTTAAGCTTAGGTCCTTAATAAGGACAGTCACAAGGGGACAGAGACAGCAGGATATATTCCATTTGTTTCTAACCAGGATGAAATTAATCTCTATGCAGAAAATCAGCTTAAGGACTCTACCCTACTTAAATTCCTGCAAGGCCTCTGTAGTTCACTTGAGTAATCATTGATTGGATTCTTAAGAGATACAGAGAAGCTCTAGCTAATTACAGTACATCTGTGAATAACTGCATTTTTGGTCCTTAGGCAGTTCTGAATTTTGGAGAAAAAGGGGAAGAAAAATCAAACAGAAATGAAAGTATCCAAAAGTGTGGTGTCTTGCATAATAAGACTCTCAAAATCTGATCAAGTGAAACATTTTGGTTTGGTTGCAACATATTTTTTTCCATATATAGCACTGAAACATATTTTGAGGTCAATTTTCTTTTTCAACCTGAGAAGGTGAAATTTTTTATTTTGAAAATGGCAAAACAAAATGTTCCCATTTTTTATATTATAATTTGGGGGTGGAGGTTTTTTGGAAAAAGTTCTAAGTTGCAATACATTTGTGTAGGGTACAAGCTGATCCTCATCTGATTTTTTGGCTAGAAAAGTTTGGCTTGGGCTTTCTGCACCCCTTTTCCTATGCTACTGCTGGAGATGATGCACTTGCACGAGAGGGGCTGTCTGTGTGGGGGTAGGTATAGTGGCCATGTAAGGGGAAATGGATTGTTCTCGTTTTGGCAGAAAAGACGAATGTTTTGAAATCTATGCACACAAACTGCAGCAATATTTTAAGACCAATAGTACTGGGGACAGTCACAAAAAAAGACCATTTGCAACCCTGCAAGATTGATGCTTCCTTTCAGGAATGGGTGCAAAACGCAAGATTTCTCTCTGCCACGGGAAAAAATGCTCCTGGCCTGATCCAAAAGCACCTGAGCCACGGAACCGATCGGTGTTACCACAGTGACATCAAGAGGCCACCGCAGGGGACACAACTGCTCTGCAGAGCTTGCAGAGGGACACTGGGGGAGAGGGGCTCGCTCAGGGCCCTCTCTGTGGCCAGGGCACAGCCATTTCCCAAAGCCTGGCTCCCAGTCCTGAGCCTGCATCTGAGGCAGGCTTTCAGGGCTAAAAGCATGCAGAGCTAAATAATTGTTAAAGTCACCCAGAAGCTTTAATGTTTCATGCCCCCCTCCCCAGGCAGGGTGGTTCAAGGCCTGCTGCTGCCTGAGGGCAGCCTGCCAGGCCTGGGACGAGCTGGGCCTCTGAAACACCTTCATACAGGGCTTTCTGAGGAATACAGGGAGGTGTTGCTGCAGAACCATGCAGTAGCCACCAAATCCTTCTTTTTATTTCCTTGAAGATGAGTGTTGATAGCACTGACACCAACTGGCCAGGCCCTTCTCTGCCTGGCTCCCTGCCTAACCCACCTCACACCCCTCTCTCCATCTCCTACAGCTCTTTGCACAGAGGACCCCACCTGCACTATGCAGACACCCTCTTTAGTTGTAGCACTGCTAAATCTCTTAGCACTACAGCATAACTTGAACAATATAATTAGTATTATAATTAGCACAATTACTTTCCATATGTAGCAGTCTAAAGTGCTTAGAAATTAATCAATTAAAAGCCAGAGTGGAATGAGACCTGTTCATCCCCTTGTTGTAGAACCAGTGTTGTGATTGTGCTCCCAGGAGACTGGCTTCATGTGCCTGGGTTTTTGGGGTATGCATGGCTGTGCTACTCCATACATCCCTCCCCCATGAAGCATGGTGGCCTCTGCCCTGGGATGTGGGAGAGAGTCCTGCCTGGTACCAACCAAGTCCATGTGGTTCCTCTGCCACAGGACAGCTGAGTGTTTTGGCTGGACAGATTTCTTCTACTCACAGAAAGGTGCTCCAGGGGGACCAGATTGGGTTGAATTCTTGGTATGTAGGTGTCAGAGATAATCCCATGCCTCAACTCTCCATATGCTTGTGGGGAGGAATAATTGCTGTTTTCCTGCTGAGCAAATGCTTGGTCTTATGGCTAAACAATAAAAACAATGCCAAAGGCTGAGGATGCCACAGCTATTCCCTGAGAGATTTCTTATTCAAGAGGTAGTTTAATTTTAATCATCATGTTTATCCAAAAATATGATCTAAGGAGTCAGAATTGGTTAGTCTGTTGAAGTGATCAAATTCCCAAACAGAATTGGGATCTGCAGTACATCAGCAACAGCTGCATGCACCTGCTGCCTGCCCTGCTTTTTGCAGGGCAGTTTTGGGGACAGGCCATCTATCTGGAGGACAACAACAGCTCAGCACCTGTGTCCCAGTAGCACACCACTCCTGGCCAGGGCTGTACCCTCTCTCCTGCTGACATCCTCGGTAACCTCCTCTGCTACCAGCAGGCACGGTTCCCTCCACAGCCTTTCTGCTGATTTTCGGTGGGAATTAGTCAGATATATGCAATCATCCTTTGTGCTGGAAGTGCAACCAGGTAAATTTTATTGAGATGCTAGTCTTTAACGCAGCAAGGGTTTCTTTCTAACCAGGCCAACAGCAGTCTTATGGTCCCCATTTTCCTTCCTCCCTACAACTTCTTGCTCAGTGTGACCAGCTGCTAAAAGCTCTCTCTTTTCCTGGGCTCAGTTGGGACTTCAGTTGACATTCACAGCTCTGAAAAGGCTTAACTCTACAGTGCAAATTGACTGTTTTCCTACATTTCTCAGCTATTGTTCTTGGCCATGGCTGTTTTGTTAAAAACATATATCAGTGTTTCTCTACCTGCTGCAAGAGAATTTGGGTGAAAAGCTTGAGAGTGGGTGAAGGAGCAGAAGCAGCCTCCATGCAGGATCCTAGGTACGTGTAAATATTTGAAAGGTCATTCAGTTATTCATACAGTATGTTCTGCCAGCTTTGTGCAGAAAACACTCACCTTTTTTGGTGTCTCCTAATAAATCTTTTGGGGGTTGCAAATGTAGCAGCAGGCAGATTTGTTCCATTTTGCAGCTAAATAATCCATTGTTTGCTTGTTTGTTTGTTTCCTGAACAAATCAGGCCCAGGGACAAAAATATCATTCATAGGAGGTAATTGCAGATGCTTACAGTGAGCAGCAAGGGCAGGTTATGAACAAACCTGGGGATGGAAAATGCAAAAAGGATGAGATTTTTATATGGTGACTAAGTTCTTGAAATATGTTGTTTTTCTGTTGTGGCAAGCAGCAAGCCACTATTTGGGCAAACCTCCTGCAGTTTGCAATGGGCAGGGTCCAGGATTGAACTGTGGAACAGGGTTCTCCTTTGCCCTCAAATAAGGTGAATTTGGCTCTGGATGTGAACTGCTCTTGTGGAGTGTGCCTGTCTCATGGCCAGACCCGATCCTGGGTTGGCCTCTGTGCTGGAGGACAAGCACTCAGCAGCACCCGCAGTCCTCTGGAGTCCAATGGATGCTCACACATCCATGTGCCGATGCCGTAGGAGTCTGGGACATTTTGTTCCAGAACTTTGATACATTTCAAAGTCATCCTGTACCCCTGCTATCCTTTCCATTTTGGAGTCTTCCTCAGTCATCCTTTCCACCATGATGTGGAGACAGCTCCAGCTGCCATTGCAGAAGGGATTCCTCTCTGCTAACAAGCCCGTTATATCTTATATCCTGTATCTTATATTGGACAGCCAAGGTGGGGTTTAGCTCCAGATTAAGGAGCAGTATTTTGGTTGTTGACTGGAGATACCTCTGCATGCTGGGTGCGTGTCTGCTCTAAGGTGACCTAAATAGCTCCCACTCTCAGGCCAGATCTTCAGCAAATGTGTTGGGAATTTAGACATCCAGCACACATGGAAACGTCTAAGCTTAAGTGTCATAATCTGGAATTGAATCCCATATTTAATTTTATAAGGTTAGGTCAAGGTAGGAGGGATCTCTCCTTTAATCAATCATATAAACACCCTGGGGGTGTTTAAGGGAAGGTTGGATGTGGTACTTAGGGACATGGTTTAGTGGATGATAGTGGTGGTAGGGAGAAGACTGGACCAGATATCTTGGAGGACTTTTCCAACCTTTATGATTCTGTGATTGCATACGAAGAACGATTGAACAAAAATATTGGCACATCAATTTATCCTCATTGACTGATTTAGATGAAACTGCTGCCTTATTTAAAACCAAAGGATGGCATTTTTCTTGTGTAGCTTTGTAAGTAAAAGCTAACACAGCAGCTTCCTCTATCCAGCTGAATCAAAACAATAGTCTTTTACCTCTGTGAGCACTTAAACATACTCCAAGATGATTATTTTTTATGTCTGAATAAAGCAGAAGGCATGTAAAGTAATGTATAAAATATGGTAAGGTATATCTAGAGGGAGGCTGTACAGACATCTAGCATAGCAAAACTGATATAAAATATAATGAAAGAATAAAGCAGGTAACAGGCCAGATATAAATCCTGGTGCAATGAATAAAGCATGTCACATAATGGCGATAAAAAGTAGCAAATGGCAAAACACGCATCAGCATAGACATAAAGCATAATGAACTGATGGATGAAAGTCACTTTAATGGATAGATCACTCTTGTCACTCTGAATAAGCAAAATGATCATTTTGTCTTCTGAGCCCTCAGAGAGCTTCTGGCTACACAGGACTATTGGGAGGGGGTTCCAGTTTTCATATTCAGAAATTAATAATACCTGACACTTGCAAATACCTTTCGCTGAATATTATCATCAGGTCTAGAAATCTGTCAGGATGAAAACCTTCACTGCTGGGCTTAGCAGGGGGAGCTGGGAGGAAGCAGGTCAGCATGACGCACTGAGCCAGGCTGGAGTGTGCTGAAACCCAGCGATGCTGCTGCTACGAGCCCATCCATGGCCACGTCCCCAGTGTTTGCACAAAGATCTGTTCCCCAAATATCCCTGATGAAACACAGTCTGCTCAGTAAGACGTAGGCAGAAAAGCACAGATGGACTGCCATTCTCACTGTTTTTCACCTTTGTTCAAAGTGTATTTGAAACCATTTTTTAAATCATGTTGGTGTATTTCACAAGTTGCATTGTGATTCTATCTGAATGCAAGGTTTCACCTTGTTACCACTAAAGCACTGTTGGGGGGACAGGAGGCTTTGCAGAGGGAAAGGAGGAACCCAACCACCTGCCCCTGTGGCAGGACGGCTGCAGTGGGGTTCAGCTGGATGGACTCAGGCAGAGATGTCACTAAAGTCCAGGCTGGCAAAACTCACTGAATGGGGAATATTTTAAGCTGTGAGCACCCTCCATGTTGATCCAAGGTAGGATCCCATGATGCAGAGCTGTTTGTAGCTCACAAGCAGCTGCAAATCTCACTTGTGGAGAAAGCCTGACATGCTCCCTTGGCCCCCCAGAGCCTTTACCTGCAATCTGGCAACCAGCAGCAGCCTCTCAGTGACTGCACAGCTTCTTGCTTCTCTTGTGTCCTTTGCAAGCTGCGTTTTCACAAACTTTCTTTTGCAAAAAGATCTGAAAGGGAAGTGCATTTAGTTTAATTATGAGACTTGACAAGCAGAAGCCATTTGTCAGCCACTTAACCAAACTCTCCCTTTTTCCTGGCAGTGGCAGATGCCTGAGCCCAACTGGTTTGCAACAGGAATTTGCGGTATCAAACCTAATGCCAGCCTCTGCCGGAGATTTATTGCTCTGCTGGCATGCAGCACCTCTCTCATTAAGGCTCTCACATTGTTGTTTGGCTTCTTCTAAAGTGCAAATATATTAAGCGATGCTTTGGAGCAAGCCAATTAGGAAGGACAGAAGCAACATTTCCATTGACTGGGGCCAGGCCCAGGACTAACCAGGATCAGGGCTGCATGGAAATTGGGAGACTCTTACAGGTGTTAGGGGTTTTGCACATTGGAAGCCGAGGTGCAAGCCAGCTCTGTTGTAGGCTTGTTGTCTCGCAGGGAAAAGTTTCTTAATATCTTTGTACTTTGTTTCCTCATCTAGACTGAAAACTTTATCTTTCTAACCTGACCTTCCGCTTGCAGGGTTTTCACTTCTTCAGTAATTGTCCTTACATAGAGCAGTGCATGCCTGAACGTGGGTGTGAATGGGGCATAAAGATTTAGGCAGGGAACGCGCAGCTGTGCTGATTCCCTTCTGAGTAACATGGGCAATTTGGTGGCTCCAGTTTATTCACAGTGGCTGTTCTACAGTCCTGTTTGGCACTGCTAGGTTAATAGTTGGATTTGATGGTCTTAAAGTCTTTTAAAACCTAAGTGATTCCATCATGCTGCTCTCAGTGAGAAGCACCACAACCCAACCTGGTCAGGTCTTCACTGCGGGAGCAAAAGAGCCCAGCACATGGCTTAGGTTCAGCTTCTCCCCGTGCTCTGTCTGAAGGAGACGTCTTGATGGGAGATGCTTGCTGTTTGCAGCAGGCTGTGAATCAAGCTGGGGACCCTGAGCTGAAGCAGTGAGACCCCTCAAATGAGAGATCTTGTCTGGGATTGCTTCCAGGAAGGAGCCAAGGCCAAGGCTCCGAGAAGCACATAACACATGCCCGTAACTCTATGGAAAAACTAGGGCTGTGTTCCTCAGAGCAGACTGACTTCCTACAACGCTGATCTTTCAGCAGCAGTCTGGGTGTCTGAAGGACCTGGTATGCAGACCACTGAAAGGGGCCACTCAGGATAATGCTGGAGGCCAAGTATGCAGTGGCATTTAGGCAGTGCAGGACTATTTGAAGCCAATAGTCCAGCCTGGGCCACACTTTCTATTTGTTTTTACACGTTGTGAGCTAAGTTTGGGTATGGTATGCTCAAATACACAAGCAAGCCTCTGTCTGCCTCTAAAAGGATGGGGGAATTGCAAAGGGAAAGTACACTTTTCAAGGAAAGTCAGGTTCAGATTATGAACCGGCTTTTCATATTAGCAGGAAATAGTTGATCCTCCTGCACCTTCGTTCAGCTGGGCCCACAAACTGGCTTTGAGGGGAGGCAACCCCCAAAGAAAATATACTTCATGTGGAGAAGGAAAAGCAAAGCCTGTTTTTGCAACTGATTTGTAAATGAAAGATGTTTAAACAGGCCAATTTTTAAAGCCAAATATTATTTTTAACTGTATCCCCCCAGAGATGCCCCAGACATTATTGTGGTTTGACATAGTGCTAGGTACCCCGGGGGTTCTGATAGATGCAGGGCTTGAAGCTTGTGGTGCCTTCAGTCCTCATCTAAGACTTTGTGCTTTCCCTGAGCATGAAAAGATTTCATTTTCATGCTCTACAGTGGGTCCTCCAGTGAATGCTGGCAGCTGGAATTTTCTTTTTTTTTGTCCAGTAGTTAGACGAACTTATTGCATCTATTCTGAAATGCACTAAAACAGCCTCATTTTTAGCCCAAAGATCACCCACCAGAATGGAGACAACCAGAAACGGTATCAGAATATTACCAGTTATTTGTCACAAGTGGCTTGGTTCAACAGGGACCCCAAAGTGGCAGGATTTAGCCAAAACCTGCTCTGAGGTACACGAAAACATGCAGTCACTGTTCACCTTATATCTCCCATTCCTTCCTCTTTTCACCTGACAGTTTCCTGGAGGCTAGGAAGCAGGAGCTCTGAAACACTGGAGTCTATATTCATAATGCTGCTTGGAATTAAAGCAACAAGAAAACCGTATGTCTTCTTAACATTGCCCCAGTGTGTCTGGAGGGGAAAAAAAAGCTCCTGGCAGAGATAATGTTCCAGCAACCTGTCTCTCCCCACCTCCAGAGCTGAAGTTTCTACCCTCACAGAGCTGCTTTGCTCTGCCAGGTGATGTTGATGAGGAAGGCGGATGTTGTACTCCATTAAGGGCTCTTTTTCCTAATATAAACTGCATCCTGAGTAGGGAGCTTTCTTGCTGTGTTTAAAGGAGTGTTGTAGGTGTCTGCTGCCTCAGCGCTGAACATCTCCGGAGGCCTGGAGGGATGGCGGTCACTTGGTGTTGTGCTCAGTGCAAGCTCTGCCCATGGAGACACATCTGGGACAGAGCTGTCTCTCATGGACAGAGACAATTTTTAGGCTTGGGGACTAATATTAGGCTTTTGCACTCCTTCCGCTGCAGTAGTGACCTCAGGAAGGCAAAGTTTTTGTGGAGGCATAAATATCACAGAGGTTTGGGTCAGGGTGAGGGCTCAAAGGCAGGGGCAGACAGTGAGGCGATGTCCTGCTCAGAGCTCGTAACCCCAGGGTGGGACAAGGGGAGGCGTCAGAAATGTCTCCTGTCCTTGGCAATGTTCAGTGCAGAGCTGTACTGGAGAGCAAGGCCCTGACCCCTGGACAAGCCCTCCTCTCACTTCAAAGCATGGAAATTAAAACAACAGGCAAGACTGCAGGCACATTCAGTTTCTCAAGGCTAGTAAATATTCACCAACAGCACTGAGATCACAGGGCGTTTCCAGGAGATGTGGCTGCTCTTCTGTTTTGTTTATTAAAACAAACAAAAACCTACAGCAATTGCACTTGAAGCAAATGCAGACAAACCCCTTCAGTGGTTAAAGACCTTTGCAAATATTTCCCTTCATACTTAAAGAGAGACTGAATGAAAGATATTGCTTTTAAGCAAACAGGTGATCCCATCTTGGGGGCTTCAGCCCAAACCCTTCAGCACAGTGATAATGCATGATAAAATCTTTACTTCTGTCAATAAGCAAAAGCTATCTTGAAGGAGTGTTTCCCAGCTGCTGCCATGGGTTTGCGTTCGCATATGAAGGCAAGAAGACGCAGGAGGTCTCTTGTAGCAAGACACCCAGAGCTATACTCTGTAGAAGTTACTTATTTCCCATCCTGGAAGAAAAAGAGGCAGAATCTGCAAAAGCTCATACCAGGAAGTAATGGGACCAAACATATTTCAAATTTACTCTGTATAAAAAAATGTATCTTTGAAATTCGGAGGTAGGCAGGTTTGGAGTGGATTGCAGAAATATAGCTTACAGCGATGGCACCTTTTGCCAACATTGTAATTTCAGAGTCTATAAATTTCATGTTTTCCTTGTAAAGAGTTCTCTCCTTGTAAAATGAGCAGCCTGGGAATCTGCAAGCACTGGTTACCTTCCCAGCTCCCTTCTGGCCAGCAGCGTGGCCACAAACTGGGGTATTTCTGCATTCTCACCTCCCCGCCTATAGATAAGGGGTAGAGATGCCTGCCCACCTCTGCAGAGCCTGCTGAGACCAGACAAGTCGTCCAGACAAGAGGGATCTTACAGCACCCTTTGCAGGTGCTATGGTTTGTACAGGAGCCACAGTGACGTTTATGGAGGTGAACAGGGATGAGATGTGAATGGAGCCAAGTGTTGGATTTTGCCAGGGTCTCCAGCACGGCATGGAGAACCCCTGGCTGCAGGCACACCTGCAAGACCCTTGTACGAGGCCCTGCTCAATCTGTGCTCTTCTGACTCAAAATTAAGAGAGGCTATGGCCCACGTGCAGGTGGTTGACCTGCTGGGAGCCAGAAAAGCAGCATATGTAGGAGTGTAATTGCAGCAGGCTCCATCCTACCTTAGTTGCAGGCTTCCAAGGCTGTCTGCAGCCCTCCTAAGAGTCCGTGACCCACCAGCCTCCCATCAGGCAGGGCTGTGCTGCTGCCCCATGGTGAAGGGGCAATGGGGAGACTTGGAGGCTGTGAGCATTTCTGTCGAAGCAGTGGGATAGCAGGGAGCATAAGTTGTCCATGGCTGGGTGAGGCTCTGGCTCTCAGCTGGTCCCAGGGAGACCTCAAGGCTGCCTTTGGCTTCCTGATGGCCACGGCGCAGGATTTGTGCTACTGTCATTGGTCTTTTGAAGAGTATGTGTCCATCTTCTTCCCCACCTCATTGTTATAATCACCAAACAGAAAAAAAAAAAAAAAAAAAGAGTCCTTTCCCTTTTCTTCTTCCCCCAGCTGTGCTTAGCTGTCATTTGCAAACTGTTTTCCAAAAATGCAAGGCTGAGAAGCACAGAGGAGGAAAAAAAAAAAAAAAAGCATGTGACTCCAAAACCTGGGACTTCAGTAATAAACTGTTAAGTTTGGTAAAAGTCCAAAGAAAACCATGGGAATATGCAACGGGGCCCAGCTGCACTGCCCCTGCCCTGCCCTGGCGTGTCATTGTGCTGCAGAGATCCCTGGCTCTGGAGGGAGAGCTGGACATAAAAGCTTTTATGTCTCAGATGATTTAAGTTATAAGTTTAGCTTGTCTCAGCAGCAGTGTCTCCAGGGGCATTCAGCTTCTTGTATTTCATACTCATGCTGCCCAGAACTCCTGACTTTCTCTAAAAACGCGTCACCGTGGGACCTCCATGGCATTTGGGAGCATCCACTCAGCCAGGCTGAAGGTTTCCAGTGCACATCCATGGACCTGCAGTACTCCCTACAGCCTTGGTGGCTTACAGGACAGCTACTCCCTGGCACTGAGGTGGAATTTGTACTCGTAGGTTCGTGATGAACAATCAAGAGAAGCCTCTTCCAAAGCAGGTAAGGCTGGCTATGCTGGCTGGGCAAAGTACCTGGGAGAGTGAAGCAGGGAGCTTGGTGAGTACATTTGATATGCTGCAAGAAGGCACCCAAGTCCCCGGAGATCTCGTGTGAGTGTCCCCTGGCTGTCACTGCACGCTGGCTGCAGAGTTGCCACCCTGCCCAGCCATACCACGAAGCCAGAAACTGGAGCCACTCTGCTCTGCAGGAGGGCTAAAGCATGTCCTAAAGCACTGCCCAATTGAAAAGAGAAGGAAGGGAGTGAAGGAGGAAAAAGAGAAGGAAAAAAAAAACAACGGTTTTCATGAGAATGATGATAAATATATAGCAAAGAACAAGTTTTAATGAGTTCAAGCAGACACAAATGTACTGCACGGGGCTAAGTCACCTGGGCTCAGGTCTTGTTGCTGCTTCATCTTTCTTATCTAGGGGCTGGCTGATGCAAATCACATCCGTCCTGAACCTGTGGATCTCACAGCCGAGGACCCTGTCCCTTGCTGTCTCACTGCCCTGCTGGGCCTGGAGGCTGGGGCTGCTCAGGCACCAGCTCCCAGGAGCACTTCCAGGGAACGGTGACTTTGCTGGCAAGGAAGCAGCTGCTTCAGATGGAGGAATTTGGATGCCGCACTGCAAAAACAGTGGGACAAGTTTAAGGTGAAATTCTCGGCCCCCTGCTTTTGTTTCCAAGGATTTTTGTAGGACAAAGCTGCATCCAGGTTCGGTGCCTGCCTCTCCCCATATACCCCGCTTGCTGGCCACTACCTGCCCGAAGCAGCTTTTGTGCTTGCATTTGCCATCTGGGATGTGCAAGCAGTTAAAGATCTGTCAGAAAAGCAACACAATTTTGCTTTCTTTATTATTGAGAAATCAAAGACCTCATGTGACTGTGTAGATGACTTAACACATTTATAGACCAGGAAGGAAGTTGAACTGCACTGCTTGCTTCGCTTTGCAGTGGGGCAGCTGCTGCAAATTCAACTCCTCTGACTCCCAGCTGTGCAGAGGAATCCGAACATGACCGCCAAAACGACCACCGAGCCCCCAAAATGTTGCTTCTTCAACATCAAGACAGCAACAGTCGCTCTAGGGATCTTCCACATGGTGAGTTGCAGAAGGGGGGACAGGGAAGGGGAGACGAGAAGGGAGAGGCAGAGGTGCAGTCTTTGCAGAAGGTGTAATTGTTGCAGATCACCAGGCTTCCTGACCGTTCATATTTCTATGCTCCCAAAAGTGAAAGAGAAATGATTTTAAAGGGATGAACAAGTCCGGGGGAATGGTGGGAGAGAGGTGGGGGAAAGGAAGAAATTTATTGTCTTGGGAAGAGTTTTTAACTATTTTTCCCCAGCTATACCCATTGGAGATCGTGGAAACTACCTCTGCTTCCTCTTGTTTCCTTTACAGCTTAATGCATGAGCATTAATTAATGCAGGAGCATTAATGCAGGAGCATTAAGCTCCTGCAGGGCTCAGCACGGCCACCTGGACCTATCAGTTAGGAACTGAGCGGCGCAGGGCAATGCGAATGTTGGGGCAAGCAATGTCTGGGTGGGCAAAGTGACCTTGTTCCCCTCTGTACGGCCACTTGGAGCCAATACACACCCTTTTGGTTTCCGTTTTGACATGCGGCTGTGCTCGGCTGCCAGCAGCTGGCGAGCTGCTCGGGGTGGTTGCAGATGGCAGTGAGAAGAGGCAGCGGAGCCTGGGGGAGATGCTTCTGGCCCCAGCCCGGTGGCAGAGAAGTGCTTTCAGGTGGCTTTGAGTCATGGTGAGGATGTGGTTTCTTGTGCAGCAGAGGCACTTTAAATAATCCCTTCTGCTGCACTCAGTGCGCACAGTCACAGGCTGGGAGCCCAAAGGGTGATAACAGCTGACGGGGACTCGAAGCTTGGCATCTGTGGCAGCTGTGCCATGCACAAAAGGATGTGCCATGGTCCTACAACACAACTAACCACCTTTCCTGGGGCAGCCAGAGCAAACCAGGCATCCCCTCACTGTGCCATAGTCTCCTCCTCACTCACACAAAGCCGAGGCTGAGGTCCAGCATGTGTTGCTGTAACAGTTTTGACTTCCATAACACCAACTCCGTGTACATCAATAGAGGATTTGATTCATAAAATGAAGGGCAACGGAATCTGAAGATCAGCTTAGTTGCTTTTGGTGAGGTAAGGGAAAGGGAAAGCTTTCAGTGAAGGATAAGGGGATATCAACATGCCAGGAGCAGCAGCACCAGGGGTTGCTGGAGGCTGCAAGTGAGGGGGTGGCTGTGCTCAGAGCAAGGCAATGGCTGTGCTTGGGTGAGCAGAATCTTGGCAGCTCCGTGATGTGGGGCAGGAGGTGGCCCTGTGCCACCCAGGAGCAGGAGAGCAGAGACATTTGGGTCTGCACCACATCTTTGTGCAGCCTAGCTGCCAACATCTTTCCCCTGGCATTTCTCGAAAGCCAGGTGCTGTAATGGCATTTCTAATGCCAAATTTTAATTGTTTGGGGACCTCAAAATATTATGAGATTGGTTTAAAGAATCATGCAATTTTATTGCCTCTTTTGCCTTCTGCTTTTTGAGCATCTAGATTACCCCCTAGGCAGGCTTCTCATCTTCTCACCACAAGCTCAAAACTTATAATCTCTCTGTTTTAAAGAAAAGGAAATTGCTGAATTTCTTGTGCAGTCTCATGACCCCAAGACACAAAAACTGAGCCATATGAAAGCTGAGGGTTTGCAGCGGAGCACTAACAATTTCTGACAACCAATTAAACGTGTAGCCTTCACAGAGGGACAGTCACGAACTGTTTAGAAATGGGAGCTCATAGGAAGCCTACCCAAGATTTGAAGAGGAACTGGCAAAATGAAAGATCTGAGCAAAGGCAGGAAATGCATGACAGGGAGCTACGACACGATTTCTCCAGAGAGCTACAAGCATGCCTTGCGATGTGAGCTGCCTGGTGTCAGTGGAGAAATGGGCACAGAGAGAAAGGGAACTAGTTTTTCCCAGCTGGGAGGGGGAAATCATAAAGAAATGTCCTTTGTCTCTCTGCAAAATCCGCAAACGTGTTGTAATGAGGCACATTTTTCTCATAATTGTTTCACTGTGATGCTCCTAACAACAGAAGGGACTCGATTTTCACCAGTGTGAGATGGCAGAGAACGAGACACCAGCTCATGGTGCTGGTAGCTAACAGAGAAACCTTCAGCTCCAGTGACATTATTTGAAAGATGTGTTATTTAAATAAAGCGCTGTACATCTGTTGAAGGCATAGGATGAGTTTTAAACAGCAAAAGGCAGAGCCTTGGTGTGAGGCTTTGCAGTGCTTTCAGGAAGGACTTTGCAGAAGAGGTACAAAGGCCACTCAGTGTGGGCAGGAAAAACTGCTTTTCTTTGCAAGATGGCAAAGGCAGAAGTCATAAGACAGACATCCTGAGCCAGCCCCGAAGTCCAGCAGCCTCCCAACCAGTCTCCAACAGCAGCCAGCCACTGCTGCCTGGAGAAGAAGGTCTTGGCAGGAGGACAAGTGATCCCTGCCCTATGCATCCTCTGTAGTAAGTACATGAGAGACTGCTTGGGGTTACATGAAAATCTCTCATAGTTTCTAGCTGTTGAGTTTAAAAATTTCCAGATCTGCTGTGCTCATATTTCCTTCTCAATCATTTCTTTTCCAAGTTTGACAACTCTTAGCATAACAGGGCTCTCCATGAGCAGAGGCTTTTTCCTACAAGGTCTTTTATCACAGAATCACAGAATCACAGAATTTTCTAGGTTGGAAGAGACCTCAAGGTCATCGAGTCCAACCTCTGACCTAACGCTAACAGTCCCCACTAAACCATTTCCCTAAGCTCTACATCTAAACGTCTTTTAAAGACCTCCAGGGATGGTGACTCCACCACTTCCCTGGGCAGCCTGTTCCAATGCCTCACAACCCTTTCAGTGAAGAAGTTCTTCCTAACATCTAACCTAAAACTCCCCTGGCTCAACTTAAGCCCATTCCCCCTCGTCCTGTCACCAGGCACGTGGGAGAACAGGCCAACCCCCACCTCGCTACAGCCTCCCTTGAGGTACCTATAAAGAGCAATAAGGTCGCCCCTGAGCCTCCTCTTCTCCAGGCTGAACAAGCCCAGCTCCCTCAGCCGCTCCTCGTAGGACTTGTTCTCCAGGCCCCTCACCAGCTTCGTCGCCCTTCTCTGCACCCGCTCAAGCACCTCGATGTCCTTCTTGTAGCGAGGGGCCCAAAACTGAACACAGTACTCGAGGTGCGGCCTCACCAGAGCTGAGTACAGGGGGACAATCACCTCCCTAGCCCTGCTGGTCACACCGTTCCTGATACAAGCCAGGATGCCGTTGGCCTTCTTGGCCACCTGAGCACACTGCTGGCTCATATTCAGCCGACTATCCACCATCACTCCCAGGTCCTTCTCTGCCTGGCAGCTCTCCAACCATTCCTCTCCCAGATTCTCCTAGATTCTCTGCACTGCTTGCTAAAAGAGTGTAAAGGTTGATCCCGGGCCCTGAAGCCAAGAGATGCTGTCTGGCTTGGGGTCAGTCCCTTTTGGAGCAGGTTAGTCCTGAAGGAAACTAGTTGCAGTGGCTCAAGCCAGAACCAGGGAACAAGCTAAGTATTAAGCAGTGTGGGCAATCGGGATTTAGTGCTGGAGCTACCCATTGGCCCTCTTACGTGGGACAAGCCTGCACTGAGCAGCTGAATGTGACTCTAAATATGTTTGTAAAATAGACTCACCCTGTGTCTTAAGCACATGGACAGGCATGGACTTAGGATAACCCATGTTGTAACGAGGCCTAAACTCTCTCATTTTTCAGCCAAAGCCATCAGCACGTGCCCTCCTTCTGCTCTGCTGGGACATAATTTGTTTCCCCCCTGCACCAGCCACATAAACACACCGTGGGATCTCACCACGCTTTTGGAGCAGATCCTGCAGGGCCACAGCTGGGTCCTTCTCCCTCTGCCCACCCGTGGCTGCTGGTATCCTGGGTAGGAAGCTGATGTTTGAAAATAACTCGTTTGTAGCTCAGCTGCTGCTACGGTGTCTGGCTGGATGTGGCTGGTGGCAGGAGGGGTTAGGATCAGCCTCTGAAACTCCGTGGCACAGCATTACAAAAGCAGAAGATTGGTTTCTAGAATATCAATGCAGGGCATGTGGTGCCAGGGAGCATTAGCAGCTAATATGCAGCTGGGACATAGATTAAGGAGCCAGAGATGCTCTTGAAGATGTGGGCTGACCCATGAAAGTATATGGGGAATGTGCAGGGACACTCTGAACCCTCTACCCCGCTGCTGCTGGCTCCTAACAGTGACTGTCACTGCAATCCCAGAGCCTCTAACTCCCCGAGTCCCTCCTGCTCCCCGTGTGTCTGTACCTCCTGTGTCATCTCAGTCGGTTTCTTTTAGACAGATCCCCAAGAAAATCAGTTTGATTTTTGGAGTAGATTGTGTTGTCTTCCTGCTTTATGAGCTAACACAGAGGAATAGCAACCTTTTTCATTTCCTACCTCGTCTCTACCTTTTTGATGATGTTGCTGCAGGTGGGCAGAGGAAGGGGAAGAGAAAGGGAATTTATAACTCAGCAGTGACATGGATGATTTGCTACATCAATACTGTTGGTTTGTATCCGTGTAAATTATTGCTGGGAGTCCCAGTGATGAATCATAGTGATGCTGGGTGATAGCAATGCCATCAAACACGAGCTCTCAGGCTTTGTGGCAGTGTCTTGTCCTCCTATAAATTAGATTTGTCTTACTGCTGATCTCTTCATAGGCAGTTGAAATAAATCATGGGTGTGCTCAAACAAGTGGGGAAGGAGAAGGAGGGGGATGAGGAAGGGACAGTTGTGTGGTTAGCAGAGCTTCACGAGGTGTTGTGAGGTGACTTGCAGGTGACTTTCAAAGGAAGCATGTGGAGGAATTTGTCCTTCCACTCTTTGGCTCCTGCAGAGGTTTCAGGTTATTTGACATCAGCTTCAAGAGCAAAGCCTGGCAGTTGCTTCTGTGTGTACAGCATGGGCAGAAAAGATGCAATTCATTTGCAACTAGTTCTTGATTAGAGACAAAGGTCTTGAAAAGTAGCATCTCAGTAGGTTGGTCTGGCCTCTGTCACAGCACTCTTCTCTTTGGTATCTCAGGGAGCAAAGTCCCATCTCTGGAACCTTCCCCAGTTCCAGTCTTCACCTGTGGATGTGGCTCATGATGGCTCAGAGCTGTAATTCACTGTGCTTTCACCAGGCTGTGGCTGACCCAGGATGTTCCACAGCCCCTGTGCTGCTCCCTCGCCTTCCCAGAGCATTTCCAACATGCAAACAAGAGGGGGAAAAAGAGGCAGCAGGAAGGAAAAAGATGAAATGCTCTGAAAGGAAACCAAATGGGAGCTGAAAACACTCCTCAACTACCCTGCCACAATAACCACTTTTATATTAAAGTAAGAAAAGGTGAAGCACTGAAAGTACAGCATTTGTATGTGGTATGATTTGCCTTCAAAGTGCCACGTGTCACCAGCTTGCACGCACCGCTGCCAGGAGCCTTCACAGCACCCAGTGCACTGCCAGAGCAGCACGTCATTATCCCCACTGACCCCTGCTCATTACAGCTTCAAGCTCTTTTCTCTGAAAAGGCTGGGTGTCAAAAAAGGAGCAGCCATCACACCAAGGCCATGTGCATAAATATAAATAATTTGGAGATTAGTTGAGTGGCACAGATTTTAGAAAAAAAGAAGACACATGACGCAGCTTCTGACAGCAGCTTAACCCCACTGCAGCTGCAGAATTATTCCCCAGGGAACAGGGGCTGCATGCATTGTGCAATTAAGTTTCTGCCTTGCAAGACACCCCCTTGTTTGCCTAAATTAGCTGTCTTGGGTCTAGCTCTACCTCGGTCCTGAATCGCTCCCCCGTGTTACAGATCTAACAGCCCTGCAGCAGGGGTTGGATTTTTGCCAAGCAGTTTGCAGCTCTCATTTGAGAAGGAAGAGAGGTGTTCTCCAGAGGATGTGGCCATAGGAGAGAAAATAAGAAGTGGAAGCTGGTGGAGGGGCTGGGCGAGGCATGGCACTGAGCAGGCTGTGAATTGATTGCCGGGAGGTGAGATTTCCTATTTTAAACCACTCTCTCTGCTATCATGACATAGCAATAAAAGGAAACAGGAGCTCTTGTGTCTGTCTGAAATGGGAACCATTTGGTTTCTTCTGGAGATGGAGGGTGTATCTCGAGTGAGAGCATTCACATAACCCCGGGGAGTATGTTCTCTGCAGGAATGGATCCGACTGACTCACGCCAGGCAGCACAGTGTAAGACCCAGGGCTGGGTGATGGAGACATCTCCTGGTCCAGGCTCTGCACTTGTGATGGTAAGCTGAGGGAACGGCCCAGGGACCCTCGTCTCTTACCTTATTGTGTTCAGTGGCTCATTCTCTCTATGCAAAAGCCCTTTTAAATGGAAAGTTTAAACTGACTTTCACTTAAAAAAATCTTCTCATCAATCTTTCTGCTTGTGCTTGGGTTTTCTATCTGATACGTAGGCCTCTATTTAACAGAAACCCGAAAAAAGCAATTTCTTCTTGTATTTCCCATGCTGACAGTTGAAGAGTTTGACCAACAGCAGCAATAAGGAAAGCGAAGTCTCTTGGGGAGCGTATACACGAATCCTCAGAAAAGTTAAGGCAGGCAAAGTAAGCGTGGGATCTGCACGTGTAGTTAGTTAAGAGGTGTTTTACATCTCAAGAGAGACCATCAAGTGTAAAGAAACTTGAGATCGCTGCAATTTCATCCTGGGCAAGGCTCAGTGCTTCCATGAGAGTTTAAACACTATTACATTAAAATGAGTTCATGTTAATTTTCTTGTGCCCCTGCAAGGAGATCTGTCGGCCTCACGAACAAATTGCAGTGCTTGCTTACTGTACAGTGAAAACAAAATAAAATAAAATAAAACAAAAACTTCGGGATATTGGACAATCCAGAAGAAAATGAGAAAATGTGACACATCCAACTTTGACTCTAGACAGTATTTAAATTCAGAGGGACGGCTAATGCCTTGGGCGGGACACCGGGCTGCAGTCCCCACTGCAACAAGTGGGGCTTGGTGGATGCTCCTTCAAGAGGTGAGGGGCTCCCAGGAACCCTGTGGACGTGCTCCAGTTCTTTTGGAAACTGTGCTTACAGCCTGTGGCAAAGAAAGCTGATGAATTTGGTTTGGAGGATAGTTCCTAGTCTTCTCCAGCTAATGCAGACAGCGGGAGAGTCCGCATTCAGTTCCTGTCTCTGCTACAGGCCATCATCACTGCTGCCCTCCCAGCCTTCCTTCCCCGTCTCTGGGCCAATGCAAAGCCTTTCCTGCCATGTTTTTTTTATTTGCTTGCTTGCTTGCAATGTCAAGCATAGCACAGGAGGCATCTGATGGCATTACTCCAGCCAGAACTCTGTCTAGATCTTGCATTGCACCTCCAGCCACCGCGCTTCAAAAGACAAAACGTGTTCTCTCTTCTGCTTGCATAACAGCTAGGCTTGTCTCATCTCCCTGCAGTTGCTTGTTTTGTGCTGTTTCCCACATGCGGCGTTTGCAAACATAGCACAACCGCAGCTGTTCCGGTTCCTCCCTGCCTGCATCACTTCTTTCAGCAAGTGTTGAAATGAAAGGCTGCTACAGCTATTGCAGAAAAGTTGTTTCAGATACACGGTATGTGAGCTTGTGTTGATCTTGGTGGCAGATATACTGGCTTCCTGCATCACTGCGGGCTTCAGATAACTCCCAGACAGAGGCTGTGCAGTCCATGTAAAATGGCTTCTCTCACTCACTCACCTCTGCACAGTGACCTCTTTTTTTTTTTGCTGACAGTCATTTTATTGCCTCCTGCCCACATAGCGTGCAGAATGGGTGCTCCCAAAGCTGGGCCTGGTGTTGGTGGGGTGAAGATGGAGCCACGTTTGCACAGGTTCCCACATTTTTGCACAGCACAGGATTTCCTCTCCTGCAGACTCAGTTCTCATGCCTCTGCAGGAAATCACACAGGGCACAATGGTCCCTGTGTATCTTCTGCTGGTCTGACTCCTGCTCTCTGCTCTCAGGCTGTTGCTGTGGCAAGAGGTCCTCCTGGATGGAGGTACAGCTCAGGCAGAGAAGACGTGGCAGGTCTTTGCAAGCAGCAGAGAGGTCAGAGAGCTTGTCCAGACAGTGAGAGGTGGAGCCGCAGGATGACAAGCCCATGTTCCTTGCTTCCCCAGGGAATGTAGCAGCAGCCTTCCTCCCCATGCTGTGAAGGCAATTTGAAAATAACCCGGCACACCCTCTGCTGCTAATGGAAAGTGCAGCTGTGTGTAGGGCTGGCAGACCGAGCTGTGGTCCAGCTTGCTCCTGCCTAAATAATGCAGAAGAAAAGAAGGACATAGCAAGCATGAGGGACAGCAGAGAATGGAGGATGAGGAAGAAAGTGATGAACAATATGGGAGGCAGGGTGGTGCAGAAATGTGCCTTCAAAATACACAGTGCTGAAAGTATCAGAAAGGTCATGAAGGAGCAATAAATAGCATCAGGGCAGTACACCCCAGGAGGAGGTGTTTGCTCTGACAACACTATGTGGGCACTGACTGATGCTTTCTTGTGGCCTTGGACTTCTGGTTCTTGCATCCACAGCAGGTGTGATGCCCTGGGATGTGCTATCTGTAGCATACAGGCTGGCAGGGTGGGATTGTCCCCAGGAGAGGCTGTGGTGAGGCTGTCTGGCATTGTGGCTCTTTGTTTTCTGGGTTTACGTGCATGGAAATTCCCTGGACCTGCTGTTTGAGGTGCTCCGTGATGAGGTTTCCAGCTTTAGAGAGCTTCAGCCTGACTGCCCAGCACCTTACGTGTGAGCCAGGAGCTCTCTCTAACCTGGGGGTTAGAAATTATCTTTCACTGCAGAAGTACAGGGTTAGGACTGAGACCACAGCTCCTGTGAAACTTGATGGAGAAGAGAAAATCATTTCGGTTCAATGTAAAAAAGTACATTTCCAAGGTTTTCTCAAATAAATAAAAGAAGGAAAATGATATTTTTTGTCAACGAAGTAGTATATGCAAACTTACAGAGAGATCTTTATTCTTTTTGTGTTTCTTTTTGCAATATGAAATGCTCTTGTTACATTTAGTTCAATTCCAAAGCAAAATGCAATTTCGACATGTAAAGCCAGGACTTCCGCGATAAAACATACTGAAACAAAACTTGATAACTTTATAATTCCTCCATCTTCTTTCAGAAGCTGGCAGAAAAAGGCAGTTAAACCCAAACCGTTAATAAACTGATAACTTTTCCCTCGGTGTTTGCTTGTAAAGGATTTTAAACCCTTCATGGCTGTCTCACTTGGAGAGCCACCCCACACTTAGGACTGGGGCCATTGTGTGCTCCCTGGAAACAAATCTGCTGATGGGAAGTTGGCCTGTGGCCCACTGAATTGTGTCTTTTGCCTTTGTTCTCCTAGGTTATGAGCATTTTGCTGCTGATCGAGTATTCCCTGGAGGTGGCAAACGGGAAAGGCTTTTGCAAAGACCTGGACAAGGATTACTACAGAGTTGGTAGGTTGCAGGGGTGCTGGAAAGCAGCGAGGGACATGGGGGTTGAGAGGGAGCCCAAAATCCAGCATTGGGTCCATTTTCTTTTTCATCAAAGAGAAATGGAAATTGTTATTCCGAGCAGATGGACCAAAAGCTCAGACTTGGAGAGAAAATTTAGCCTCTACAGATTTGGATTTTGGTTTAGTCCATGGCTGTGTTTGCTGTTTGGAGACCAAATGTGAGCCCAGTGAAGCCGTTATTTCTTTATTTCAGAGGGGTGTGGATTGGGCCTTCAGCACAAACTCCTTTTGTCTTTCTCCAGCTTTCCTTCTCTCTGCAATACACTTCCCCACTCCCATCCCTTTGCCCCAAATCCCTCCTGTTTCTTTTTTTCAGAAAATGAGTTGTCTGCAAGAAGCAGCCAGTCTGTTTCATATCTCACAAATAGTCACAAGCATCACATTCATCACAGCTGATTGAATTCCTACTCCTTGAGCTAGGGAGGATCTAGCTTAGCTTTCAGAGACAGGCAGATTTCTCATATAGGGTGCCATTTAGAAGAAAATAACTCCCCAAACCTCAAAAATTACTTAGCCAGGCTAATTTGGCATGAAGCTGTTTGGAGACAACAAACACATGGGTACTTTTTCCTTTTCTTAGTCACTTTTCGGTGTAAAACCACAAGTTGAGATAACCCTTCCCCACTGTGCTCAGAAAGCAGGAAACCAGACTCCCCCAGCCTGCATCGCCTCTCCCTGCGGAGAAGTCCTAAGGAGCCCCGTACAAAATGCAACCCACAGCAACAAGGACTTGCCAGTTCTCTGCTTTTCCAGCTTGTTCTCCCCCAGGCTGCAGAAATGTGCAGAGAGACCCCTGAGAGGGGAGGAAAAGGAGACCAAGCCCAGCAGCCTCCTGCACATCCCAGCCTCGCTTGCCCCCGTGGTCGGGGTCAGACTGTGGAAAGCACCAGGCATAGCTGCTGTCTGGGCAAAGTTAGTGCTGACAGATGGGTCTGGATTTGTCAAAAACTCCAGCTGGGTTCTGGGAGGCACTACTGTGATCCACCACAGCTATTTTGACAGGCATCAACATTAAGTGAAGAATGGAAATTTGGGTGAGTCCTGCTACTAGGGTGTGGAGCAAAGGTCTGCTCTCATGGCTCACATATTCCACATGGGGCTTTATTTTCAACCAAGTCCAGGCTGGGTGGGTTGGAGGCTACTTTGCTTGGCTGTGGTCCACATGGGCCCCTCTGCAGCTGTGGCTCATCTCAATACCCAGGGCAGGCTTGCATGATGACTGCTTTGCAAAATGCTTTCTGCGGAGCTTTCCAGAGGCTTCCTTATGACAACATGCAATGCACCAACCAGGCTCTAAAGCCCTGCTGCTTTCCTTGATGGGATCAGCACAACATAGGTAGGAGAACCCAGTTATCCATTTCTGTAACATAGATTTCCAATTTTAATTTTACAGATAAAAATCATATGATGCAAGTGTGACCTTAAAGTCTTCCTTTTTTCTTGTTGTTGCTTTTTTTTTTTTTTTTTTAATGTTTCTTCTTCTTGTTTTGGTACACCTGGCATGGACATGAGCACAGTGGGAAATATTTTTTCCTGATGGTACAATATGCACATGCATTCTGACTAATTCAATAATCTGAAGTACTGAAAACTGAACATGATATTTTCAGATCTGAATACTTTCGCACAGACACAGTTACATAAAATGACAAGTGTTTTTCATGATTTTTTTGCAGAATGATAGTCTGAGGCCAATAATTTTCACTTTTCTTCCAGTATCTAAGTAATATTTTTTTTTTTAAAGAAAAAGAATCAAATTGTTAAGACAGATTTTCCAGATAATTTCCATACTAAACCTTTATATGCTTTCTAAGCAATATGTGCACTTTTGCAAATCTGGAGTGTTTTCTTTAAGAACAGAACCATTCCGAGTGGAACTGGCCCTGTTTTTAACAGCCCCCCCTCTTCCCACACAATCAAAATGACAGGTCTTCCCCCTCCCCCTCTTCCACTGCCTCCTACACAAAAAGGAACATTTCATAATGAAATCCCCAGCACTTCCACTTGGCTTCTCTTCCCAAGCGCTTTCAAAGGGCTCTGCCTGGGAGATTGAGAGTGCTTTCTGAATATAGTTGGAATAAACACAGCACAACCCTTCTATTTCCAGAAAGTAGCAGGGAAGCAAGAGAGCTAAGAGGTACACAAAGTTCAATATGACTTCAAAACCCAGATGGAAGAGTTGGAGAACAATTTGGGGAGAGGTTCTGTAGATGCCCTCAGCATCTGCTGCTCTATTTGTAGATTCGGCCGGATTAAAGCACGTCTCAGAATATATAATGCTAACACTGTAGTCACGGCCCAGGAATATAAACAAGGCAAGGTTTATGGGAAAATGCTTTCCACCAATAAATGATACAGTACAAAAAATACAGATAGCTCTTTATAAATAATCACAGCTCACTCAGGATTTCTCAGAAATATATTTCAGAAGCAGGATGCTCTGTCCCTAGCACCCTGCCACTCCATGCTGGTTTACAAGGTGCCACAGGCAGGGTGGATCCTAGAGCACTCCTTGGAAATATGCTTTTCAATTAAAGGTGACCAAGAGATTAATAGAAGACCTACTAAAAATGTTCAATTAAAATGGGAAGAAGAACCCAGTTTCTTCTCTGTCCTTTGGGAACCCTTGAAGATGACCTTCCCACCCACAGTGGGGTTAATGCCAAGATGTTAGCTAGTCTAAAGCAGGTCAAACTTTACTACCTATGTAATATTTAAGCAATATCACAAGATTTATTTGGCCAGGCAGAGGGAGCAGGAAATAAACTCTGCTGTGTTGTGATCTGGGGCATTCACGTGCAATTTTGAAGAATCAGGTTCACATCTTTAGGCTCTGTCTCACACACAGCAGAAAGCTTGGCGTGCATTTCCCATGCAGCTCCTCCATTTCCAGGCTATTAGAAACCTCCTCTTGGAGCTGAGAAGTGTTTCTAGCAAAAGTCTCCTTGGCAGTGCTTCAGTCTTTAAAAAAAACATGAGCTTTGGCTGACTAGATTTTCTTGCTGGAAAAAAAAATAATAAAAAAATAAAAATAATAATAAAAAAAAACTAATCCCCCCAAAACATTTCAATTAAAACCTCCTTACAAGTTCTAAGCCATTTACATGATTGGTTTTCTGTCTTGGAGGTGTAACGCCCCACTGCTTGCCATAGTTCAGGTCTTTAGTATGTCTTCAATTCATGTCTTTTCGTATGCCTGAATTTTAATCACTTTTATTTTTCATTAATGGCTATATAAAAATCATCATTGTGGGCAAAGTACAACTGGAGAAGTTGTTTCAATTTCTGCCCTGTCAGCCAAGAAAAATACCATGGTATGCCTGGACCGGTGTGTGTGTACATCCTATATCCTACGCAGAAAATAGTCCCTCCTGCTCTGATCAGAAGCGGATCAAGCTGAAGGGACTAGGAGGCTTTTTTCCCTTGCTAGAGCTGCCCATCCTTTGAATGTGGCTGTCCAGAAACATTTCCCTGCAGCTTATCAGCAGCACACAACCATCCTCGACAATCTGTGAATACAACTGTTAAACCACAGCTTTATGAGCCTTGACTTTCCCAAGCCAGTTTATTGGCTGTAAAATAGAAAGGAGTTCATCTGCATCCATGGCAAATATGAGGAGTCACTCAAAGTCCCTCCTGGTTATATTCAGAACATAAAGCCCGATGTGAAGTTAATCAAAAGTAGACATTCGGCTAAAAAATTATCTCCCTTCCTGTTCATTGGGTGGGCTTATATGGTACCACTTGCTAGTAGTGCAGCCCTGCAGAGGCTCTGATATGAGCCCCCATTCAGGTTACTCCACTTCCCTGAGGGAAATGGCATTTATTTCACAGCATCTAAATTCCTCCTCATGAAATTCCTTGGGATCTCTGGGAGACTCAGCTGGTCTCAGAGAGTTTGAACAAGAAAAATAAGGCAGAGCAGTTTATTGCTGTATGCTTTTGGAAGAGGCACCTCAAAACGGACAAGCTCTCACCATGCTCTGCCAGTGATGAAGTGCCATTGCCAGGATGGAGGTGGCTGTGGAACAGAAATATGGGTACAATCTTCTGAGGTTGTACAAGTGCACCAGGTTTTGTGAGGAGTGACATTTCTTCCGTGCCTGACTCATAAAATCAGAGCAGAAGTAAGGTGGATCCCTGGAGGTCTGCAATCCAACCTCCTGTTCACACCAGGTCTGACTCCAAAGCTGGGGCAACTTGCCCAGGGCTTTGGCCAGCTGCTGTTTGCAGATTTCCAGAAATGGGGATTCCATAAACTCTCTGCTTCGCTGCTCAAGGATGCTTCACTTATTGTAAGATTTTTTTTTTCCTTTTCTATAGAGTTTCCATTATTGTGACAAATGAGTCTTTGCTTGCAATAACAGCCCTCAAAGAGCCCATGTACCTCCTACAAGGGCAAACTTTGTTATTCCCTGAATACTTGGGTATTTTTTTAAGGTGTTACAGAAGAAAACAGTGTATTCCTGAGACAGGCAGCAGATGAACATGAGAGGAACAAAGGGGAAATTGTGGAGTGATGCCCCTGGGCTTGAGATTATACAGATGCTCAGCCTTGCTATAAGAGTCCTAAATATGGCCATTTTCTGAGGCCCTTTAAGTACAAAAGAGACAAACATTCATCCTACAAAGGACAACTAAGCATGAAGGGAGAGATTGAAGGGAGTTAAAAATTACTTTCTTAACATTTTTGAACCACAGATACTTAGCATGGAAAGAGCCTGTTGGTCACTCCAAGCTGGGCTGTGGGGTCTGCTGTGGCCGAATGCCTCCAACCCCAGGGACCCTGCTGCTCTTCTCCTGGTCCCGGAAGGCAACCTGCCAGCCCTTGTGGAGTATTTCAGGTGGCATTTGGCCCCTCTAACATGCTCCGTGTTCCCATCCTACAGAGGATTTTTATAGGCAGGGTAAGAGCCAGCAGCTACCACTCCCTAAGGGTTCACTCCTTTAGCCCATTCTGTTAAAAAAATAAATAAATAAATAAATAAATAAATGGATGTGCTCTCACAAAGGAAGAAGTCATTTTGTCAAAGCAAAATCTTTGATTACTGAGGCCAGATCTGTTGGTGCTAAAACATCCCTAGAATGGGGAGACATGCTGCCAGCAGAAAGGGCGAGTGTATCTGCTGTGAAGAAGCAGGAGGCAGGCAGTGGGTGGAAGGTTGCTTTTTCTTGCTTTTCCTTTTCCTTTCCATCCCTCTGTGTCTGTCAGGTTGCAGACTTTTTGTTTCTTTGGGTTTTCTTTGTGTTGTGTTTTTTCTTTAATCTAGGTTCTGCTTGGGAAGTTCAGCTGGACAATTAGCCTGCAGAAGCGATGGCTGGTTATCCCATTAATTAGCGAGCCTGCCGAGAGAGCTGAAGCATGAGACCAGGCTGAAAGAGGCAGAAAAACACAGCTGCCTTGAATCTGAGGAAACACCATGCTAAAGAGAGAAATCCCCTCTGGGGCGGGCAGCTGATTGCTGATTCTGGGAGGAGAACAAGGGAAAATGGGGTTTAGTGGGGCTAGGCTGTTTGCTTTTTCATCCATCTCTGCAAATGCTGAGTGTGTTGTCTTTGTCAAGCTCTTCTTTATTTGGAGTTTATGCTGTCGTTGTGCTAACCTTTGTTTCTCTGTGCACTACCTCAGCCTTGTCTCCACTCTCCTGCTTCTGAGAGGTGGGGTTGGTTTTCTGCCTTGAAGCTCGGGCTCTTTCCGTGACCCTCATGAGCTGCAAAGCTGTGAGCAGCCTCTTCTGCAGTACAGCACCACATCCATTCCTCTCTCTGTTCTCATTTAGGGCTTGCTGGGTTTGGGTTTCCTTTCCCTGCTGTTTCCTAAGACTTCTTCCTCTTCTTACATGTTTCAATTCTCATTAATTTACAGTTAAAAAAAAAAAAAAAAAAGCGGGGAGAAAAAAAAAAACAAAACAACACGCACACCGGGATTTATTTTCCAGAATAGAAGTGAAAGCTGTAAAAGCTGCTCCCTTATTTTGTGCTGTCAAACTCTCTTTTTTCCTGATACACCTTAAGTGTTTGTTGGACACTTTCTATTGCTCCCTTTGGCCTTTCCTGGCTGACACCTGTGTGTGCAGCAGCTCTTGTTGCTCTTGCAGCAGCAAGCCTCTCCTGTTCCAGATAAGCCACTTGTGCTCCTCCAGGAGACGCGGGCTCCTCGGAGGGTTTTCCCCTTCGAACTCCCAAGAGAAAGGAGTTTCTCGTGCTTGGGGAAGGAAGTGCTGGTCAGAGCTTCTTCTCAGGCTAATGGTTTCTCTCAGAAAATCTCAGGCGTGCTGCTGACTACTTGAGAAGAAAGTAAGGGAAGTTAGAATATCTGACTGCTGTATCTATGTGTTTAAATGAAAGTGGGTGCCCTCTGCTAGCAAAGGCTGTGCAGCGAGGAGCGTTGGTGCCACCTGCCCTCTCTGGCTGCCCGCTGTGGCTCAGCCCAGCTGTCAGGCAGGTCTTCTACAACCCTGGAAGGGTTCCAGAGCTCCTCACTATCATTTTTGGTCCTTTCTTTAGCTTGCATTTGTCCATACCCACCCTGCTTAGAACTAGAGGCATGCCTGACAGTTTGCACGTTGCAGTTCCTGCAGCTTATGGGGGCTCATCTCCTGCCAGATGTCACAGGCATGGCTGGGTGGAAGGTCTGTCCTTTTCCAGCAGAGCTCTTGCTCTGACTGGGGATAGCTGAGTGCTTTTCAGTCCCTTACTGGCCAAATTATGGCATAGCTGCAACTGCTCTGGGGCAAATATTTTGTTACTGCAAACAACAGTGTTGGGATTACCTGCCAGAAAAAGAGGAACTTCACTGCCTTGACATATATATATTTTTTTAATAAAAAAAACAAAAACAAACAAACAAACAAAAAACTATTGTTAGCAAAGATAGGAGTTGAGTTAAAGGCATTTTAATATATGCCCAAACACTGATATACTCTTCTATCCCCACGTTTGGTAACATGCTACCAAAGCTGTAGGCAAAAATTCTCAAAGCTATCCAAGGTGGTGTGGTGTCTTTGAGAGAGGGTTTGGGGTGGAGTTGTATAATATGGAGCAGTGAAAGGATTTCATTGCAGCTGGAATAGATAAGGAATCCAATATATGACAACATAATTCTATATTTCTTTATGAAAGCAAGTGGAAGGGCTTAAAGAGGTAATGGAAGAATATAGTTAAGGACTGGATTTATTCACTAGTCATGGAATAAATTGTGCAGCTGTCTGCGGGGCAAACAAACCAGTAATCAAACCTTTCTGATGTCTGAGGGATGTTGTACCTTTGGAAAGCAACAGTTGCTTTAAAAAAGCCAGAAAAAATAATAGTTTGACTCTCTTCTAATAAATCTATGTCCTTTATTCAAGCATTTTGTAATTGCAGACCCAAATAATGTGTTGCTACTTTAAATCCAGGTAAAGCAATAAGAAAGAAATCAGGCTTGAGCTGGAGGAGGCACTACAAAAGACTGTGCATCATGCAGAGGTGGATAAAGAAAGTAGCAGTACTTTGCCTTTGGAGAGAGCTGCTTTTTTTCTTCTTTTTTAAGAAAAAAAAAAAAAAAGACATTATGTAGACTGCTACAGAGATCAAATATGTATAGTGTTCGGTGCAAGCAAAACTTTGGTAGACCTTATCAGGGCAGGCTGCGATACCAAGAAGGAAAATTGCTTTGTGGGAACTGTTCAGTAGGAAGCTACACACCCGGCAGAGATCGCCTTCCTGGGCCCACAACAGCAGACAGCGATTACCTAGCCCTGTAGGCAGAACTACCTCATGTTGTTCTCCTTGCACGTTCATTTTTTAAAGGAGGATGTTGCATTTGGCAACTACAGACACTGGATGGAGGCGAGGTATTTCACTCTGAAACTCTGTGGTCCATGCTAGTGGTGGGTGGTTGAAATTTGTGCTTCTTGCCTGCTGAAGTATCTTGCAGATTGTCCCATAGCTTTTGCTGTTGGTTAGCTTATCTGAGTCTCAAATAATTTCCTGCTCAGACTTATTAATCTAGCATGCCTAAAGCTACTCTGCCTTTCATTATTATTATTGTTTTACCTTAATATTGTAGCCCAGGATATTTAAAATTTCAGTCCAAGCAATAAAGACTTTTGGCTTCCATGTGCCTGAGCTGAGAGCCTGCACAAGGAGAGGGCTAAAATAACAGAAACTTCAAAGACAGATGAAAAAGTGAGTGCAGAAAGTGAAAAGGGGGCAATCTCTAGCACTTTGGCTGCATGGCATTCACTCTGTCACATCTGCAGTTGTTTCTGCCAGGTTATCACACTTAAAATCTTCCCTAGAGGCACGGTTGAATAGGTACAGTAGACTCCAGCTTTTAGTAATGTGGAAATTACTTTTCTTACTTGTAGCTGATGTCATCACCAGTTTCCTGTTGATCATCATGCTTTTCATCATCAGCTTCAACCTGCTCCTTGGTGTGGTGAAGGTATGTTCTCCACAAATGACGTTCAGCCACTTGCCAGGAACTCTCTATGTTAGGGGAGGTATTGGGGGAAGGACTGGAGGATGCTCATTGAAAATGCTGAAGTAAGACCAAAATGATAGATAAATATCTCTGCTCTTTTAAAACAGAGGGAGAGCAACTGGTTTTACAGTTTCAGGCTCATTTGCAAGGCTGCTAACTGCTAGATTCACCAAAACTGAGTGACATTTAAATCAAAGCCATTTTTTATGTTATGGGGTGGAAATAATCCTGATTTGGAAACGTTGCTGTATTGCCTCATTTCCTTGCTATTTTGCAAGTCAGGTCTTGGAGGGGAGCCGTAATTCCCCTATTACATGAGGATTCATTTTCTATTTCAGGAGAAGAAGTGACTGTGCATTGGTCTGGGAACTTGGCTTTCTTTGTAGCACAACACTTGGGGTAGCTGAACAACAGTTCTGGTGGGATCAAGTGTCAAGGTCACAATGTGAAAGTTGACAGAAACTTTTCACTGTTTCTGAAGCATTTGTCAACACAATATCTGCATTTGGAGGCAGAAATTGTAGGAGAGGATTTGTTCTCAAAGTACCTTAATACACATCCTTTCCGGTATCGATAGCTGTTCTCTTTCTCTCACTCGGAACAGAAATAACTGGCATTGCTTTTCTTTCTCAGAATAGGGAACGTCTCTTGATCCCGTTCCTTGCTCTACAAATCATGGACTTTCTACTCAGCCTCCTAACGATGTTCAGTTCCTACATACAAGTCCCAGCCATCATTTCTGTGTCATCCCTTAGCCACATGGTAGGTCACAGCTCACTGTCGGGATGGTGTTTGGTGTCCTCTGTGGGATGGATGCCCACGCAAAATGTAGGGGTTCAGGGTCACTGCCCTGGACCACAGCTTTTCATGGAGGTGGATCCTACACTGGCTGCAGGCAGGATGCAATTCTTAGGGGTTAGAGGATCCACAAGGAAATCGAGTGACAGCTGGGACAGTGTTTAGTTTCCCATGTCTGAGAGTCTTCCTGTTGATTTTATTTTCTGTCTCAGGGCTCTGGGGAGGTTGTTGTGAGTGTGCTGGAGACAAGCTAGGAATATCACTGCACCAGCTAGAGGCTTCTTCAGAAGAGCTAGTATAAATGAACCCAACAAGATGGTTTGCTAATCATTTTGGCTTGTATAAGTGAATTAAATAGCTTAGGTTGTAAATGAGATGAAAGCAGAGGCCTGTGTAAATGGGGGAAATCTATAGATGTGACACAATCTTTTAATCATAACCAAAACCCTGTTCCTTGCCCTTCTTGCGCTTGCAGCAGGGACGCTCGAAGATCCCATTCCTGGCTCTGCAGCTCCTGGACTTCTGCCTGAGTATTCTCACCCTCTGCAGCTCCTACATGGAGGTCCCCACCTATCTCAGCCTCAAGTCTTCAGACAACGGGGTAGGTGGTGAGCAAGCCCAGCAGATTTGTCATGCTGCGAACTGCTAAGTTTCTTTCAGTGGCTGTTATGACAAAGTAAACTTTCTCTGATCTCTATGGTGTATCCAGAACTGCTCTGTTTGATGATAAAAGAGGATTTTCCATATGTTCTCACCAACACAGTGTTCTTGACTGACAGCTTGCTTATGCATGTGTTTCTTAAAAGTACACTCTGTTTTTCTTGTAAGAATCTTATGGATGCAAATTGCAGGGCAAAATGATTTGGATAGAGCCTGCCTGCATACACTGAAAATGCATCAGCTTTTCATCTTTATTAAACAGTCGCACTTTTAGTTCTCATTTAAATAGTCTTCTGAAGATCTTTGCCAAAGGAGTGTTAACAGCAATAACAACAATAATGATACACCCCAAAGTAACTGGAGATGTGCTTGTTGTGAGAGGCAGGCTGACAAATCTACTGGGATATCCACCACATTGTGTGACCCTAGGAAAGGGAACAAGTGTTTGACTGACACCCTCTACCTCTTTTCACAGGGCTTTTTGCCAACCCTGGAGAAGTTGTCAACAGAGGAATATGCCAAAGTGATGGTCACCTTCACCATTGCATTCATTGCTGTCCTCTTCCTGAAGGTAAATATCTGTAGGGTGTGGTGAGCAGTGAAGGCTGAAATAAAGTTCCCTAGCCTGAGGGACAGGAAGATTGGTTCTACTTCTCTCTCAGATCTTCCAGGGCCTTGCAAAGCCTTCTCAGTCTCTCCTTGGGTGCAATAGGACATATGCCTCAGTGTAGGTCTGATACTCAGGTCACTGTTTTTTGCTTCTGCAAGTGTGAGTTATAAAGCAAGTTCTCTCTCATATTCAGAAATTATTACTGCCCATTCATCTCTAAAAGGATAAGATGTTTGAAAACAACTTATAGGAAACTATTCTGCTATTGTGTGACAAAATAGATAATTAAGCAGCAGGTTAGATCTTCCACTTGGGTAAGTTCTTATGTGCACTGATGTAAACAGAGCAATGCAAGCTGATAGTCTGCAATTTAATTAAAACCAGTGAGCTGCTAGATTCTGCTTACATCTGAAAAAACTCCACTGTGCGAGGGTTTCTGTTCTTCCTGCTTCAGTGGATCACAGAACAGATTTTTCACTGAGGGGTTTCAGACCAGCTAAGAAAATCTCATCTCTCCAGGTACTCGAGCAGATTCTGTCACAGAGAAAGTTGCTACTTGTTGGTTAGAAAGCATTTTTTTATTTAGATTCTTCCTAGGTGGCCAGAAAAGCAAGTGTGGAATGGAGCTTCTTGAATGATTGCACTGCAGACATGTCTTTAGCATGTATTTTAATTGCATAAACTGAGCAATAAGAGTGGAGATAACCCTGAAACCCAGCTGGCTGTGTGGGTTTTCAGCAGAAGTCTCCCTGACCTGGCAAATCAGTTGGTTTGAATTTTCTACAGAGTTAGTTACAAGATGGATTCAACTGCAATGAGTTTTTGTGCTGGAGGTTGCAAGAGGAGGGATTGGGGAAGAATAATCTGAAAGATGAAGTGGACAGGTGCACGTACTCTTTGGTCTACTGAGGTCCTCAGAAGTCCCCAAAACAAATCATTAGGAATCAATCCTTCAAACTTAGTGACAATCCCTTCCATCTTTTATTTCTAGCAAAACCATTGTCATGAGAGTTCCTTCCCAGTGATACAGATCTGATGAGGAACAAAGCTACAACAGGAAATATTTTATAGCTAAAACAGCCATTTGACCAATTTAGGGCCCATCAGCTCTAATTCACTGACTACCCCCACCAAGACAGCATCTAAATCATCCCCTCTACCACCGTGATGATAAGAATGCAGAAACCAGGAGGAAATAGAACATTTCTGATGGAAGATGAAATCAACTATTTAATATAATTAATTCTGAAGTAGCTCACTGCTGTTCCCTCCTGATGTTTAGGACAAGCTTCCTATCCACTTGTAATGCCACTAGCTGCCAGTGATGTTTTCCACTTCTAATTCAGTGTGAAAAAAGATATCCTACACCAACTCAAGTGTTTTCTAAGTTAGCCAGTAATGGGATGATCCCAAGGTGACTGGATCCCTTTGCATAAGCTGTGTGTACTACAGCATTCTGCTCAAGCCTGCTATTGCTTGCAGCAGCCTTAATGTAAGCCAACTCTTACAGAATTCAGTGCAGATTCTGGATTGGCACTACAGCAAATTCTTCTGAAGAATCAAAGTAAAAATAAAAAGATTTTTTTTATTATTATTAAATTATTACTTTTTTTTTTTTTTTTTTTTTTTTAGTTTATTGGAGTTTCTTTAGGGGTTGAGTGCTTTTTTTTTCCTTTTTTTTTTTTTTTTTGTACAGTTTGTATGATGGCTTCAGTGTATTGCATGTTTGCTCTCTGTATGAAAAGGCTTTTAGAAGGAGAAGGTTTTTGCAGTATTCCCTGAAGGTGCTTAAAGTTTGGATTTACCTCCTCATCTCTGTGAGTCTGTTTGAGAGGCAGATTCCTTTAACTCAGATACTTCGTTCCTTGTTCTCATTCTTTGTATTGGCTTTGTGTCAAGACAAACAGTCCTCATTGTTCTAGGAAATCCTAAGCTACATGGCTTGTTCTTGGGACATATAACTCCCTATGTTCCTTTGAAAATACCAACTGTTTTTAAAGTACAGTCTTACGCCAATAAAAATAAGAGGCACACGACTTCGCCTCACTGCGCAACGTAGGGAAAATATTTATTTAATATGGTATGTTTCACAAGCCTTGCTTATTTTCTTGTGCCATAATCTGTCAATCGATCCGTTTTTCTCAGAAAAGCTCTCTATTTACTGCATGTTGTAACTCTGTGAGGTTCAAGGCAGTCTTCTCAGAAAAATGTAGCTAATGAAAATATAGGATTTTCTTGAATGAGCTGGCCATTCAGGTCAGTCTTAATTGACCAGGGGGCCTTGGATCTCTGAGAGGTGGATTTTGTGCCCATCCACATGTTTCTGAGACATCCAGACTTTGTAGCCTGCTAAGAAAAATAACACGAAAATTAGGACATGCTTTCCTTTCCCACCTGGTAGACACTGAGCACTCAGCAGTCTTAAGCTTGTGCTTTATGTTTAATTACATTAATAGTCCTATTGACTTCCCATACCAGTGGACTGCTCTGAATAGATGGAATTGTCACCTTTCTAGTGAAGGATCAATACAGACTGATGTAAGGCTTTGGGATATGCAGTTCCAGACAGCTCTCAAGGAGAGGACAGTGGCAGACTGATGGCAATAGTGGAAATGTTCTTGTTGGCATGCAGTAAAACGGTGGACTTCCCTTTTTTCCTTTTCAGGCTTATATGTTCAAATGTGTCCTGAGCTGCTTTAAGTATATTAAAGCCAGCAAGAGAGGCAGTGTGAAAGTTGACCCACAAGCAGCTGAAAAGGTGAGTGAAGACTGATTTAGGTTTGTCATGAAAAGGCATGGTTTAGATGGCAAGATGCATGATGATCCTTACTTTTACTCCTTTGGTGGTCTGAGATATGGTTAAACCCTTCAAATGTTCATTGACAGGTACTAATAACCAATTTACAATTATGTAATATTTCATTCAATTTGCCTTTGGAAGGTTTTATTTTTTTTTAATGGTATCAGCAAGGAAGCTGATACCCAGATTTCAGACAAAGTAGATAAATGTGAATATATCACTTTTAATCTCTGATCTGCGGATGTGTTTTTAATTTCGGGTCAACTTTGGTTTCTGTGCCTAACAGTGCTACCCCTGTTTAAAATTAAGTTTGTCTTCACCTTTTTCTGGATCAGTGTCTGAGAGATTTGGTCTATTGCCCTTCATTTTAAGTATGCTAAAATATGTGTGCAATGTGTGCACATTATATATATATATATATATATATATATTTATTTATTTATTTATATATTCATCAATGTCCTTACCTAGATTATCGGTGATCTCTTTAATAGTAGCATCCAGCTGCTCTGACACAATGGAAGAATATTAAAACTTTCCAAAAATGAGGGATACTGTAAAGAGGGATGAGAATTAAAGAGGAAGAATATGGAATGCTAAGCTTAGGCATTTGTCTCGTTGAAATTTGGTTAATATAAGCCTTGTCTTGCCAGCAGTGTGTGCCCCTGCTGTGCATGCATCAAGGCCCTCAGCAATGATCTGAGCTTAGTTTCTTTGCTTAGGCAGTGAGCCTTATATTCTGGACATTAAAGAGTTCTGGTCCACTTGTTTCGGCAATGCTTTGGGACACAGAGGTGGGACTGGCAGCAAAGTGGTTGTAAAGTGCTGCTCACCTTCAACTCTTCTGGATTTCTGCCCTCCATCTCCTACAACCCACCTGGTTCTTCTCCCCTACTTTGAAATGGGAAGAGAAACATGTCCAAGATAAATTCATTTGGAACCCTTTGTGTGATCCCCAGAGTATGACTATAATATTCTTCTCTTTCAGGCTGTGCTGCCATCGTATGAGGAAGCCTTAGAGCTGCCCTCCAAGGAATGCCCACCGCCCTACATAGCAATCTAAGCTCTACTCCTGGAGAGAAGACATCTGTACTGCTGTTGGTGCCTCTTACCCCTTCTGTCAGATACTCAGCCTCACTGAGAAGTCCTTACTTTATAGCATATCATGCTTATTACACTCCAGCTCACTTTTATGAGCCCGTGAAGAGTGATGGTGAACCACTGGTGCTGGTGCCTCATTCTACACTAGCAGTTTTGAGTTGCAGTGCTAATTGTAATAAATTTGACACCAGGCATCAGAGGTTCCCATCACTGGCCTCTGACATCTGCCTAATGTGGAAATGGAGGCATTGGCCTGGATCCCTTGTCAGGCAGAATGCTGCTTCTCATCTGTCTTAGATCTCTAACCCAGCAGATGAGGCATTTAGGAAGTGGAATGGGGGGAAAAACAAGCAAGAAACTTTTCTCTGAGATAGGCCAACCCTGAAGTATGCTATGCTAACCAGCATCTTTTAATGAGGACCTAAGGGAAAGTGATCAGCAAAAAAATGAAGTTCTTAAATGAACAAAGATGCAGCTTTCATTCTGTCTGCTTACGATAATGATTAATAGTGTGTATTTCAGAACATACAACATGCTGGAATTGTGACAGTATTGCTCTGCCATTTTATATCTGAGTGTTTGCAATTTTTTTATTTTTTATTTTTTGCTTTTAGTGTGAATTGAAAGATAAGTTTCAATAAAATAATGACAAACTGTTAACAGCTTCAATACTTTGCTCTCTGATTTCTAAAGGGGTGCTGTCCTTACTGTGTGAAGCATGTCACAAGGGAGCAATAATTCACTTTTTTGAAAAATTAATTCACAAAAAACGGTACTTTGGGTTTAGGTTAATGTCATCTCATTGGCATCAGCTCACGTGTATGCTGTTTGCAAACAAAAATCTGGTATTTCCACCAGCCAGCCCTACATATTCATCTGAGAATCTTGCTTGTTCCTTCCTCTTGCACATTATCACTGCTGATAAAGATCCTGCAATGTGTGTGCTTTTTGTGGCACATCCATGACCCTACCACTGATTGCACAGGTCGGTCTGTGTAGATGTTAGTGAATAATGTTGCTAACAATAGGTGGGCAGTAGCTGGAATTTAGCATCTGCTCACCTTTTTGGATGGTTCCCTGCTTTTAAAATTACATCAGTATGAAAGTGTGATTTGCTGAGTAATAACTATTCCAATATCATCTACAGTGTGGGCCATGGCCTGAGATTCTTTTACTGCTCTGAAACAAAACAAAACCTTCAATGAAAGATTTGCCAAAGTATAAATAAGTATCAGTGTTGCCCATGTTCTTTTGACTGAAGGAGTAAAGTACATGTATATGGTGATGAAGATAACGATGTCGACCTTATACTTAAGCTGCTGTTCTCATTGTTGAAAAGGGATGATTTCCCTTCTCTGTGCTTCATCTCATTAGTTCTGGGGACCAGGATACTCAACAATAGATAAGAAATCTGGAAGGGTGCACTGTCATCTTAACATTCCTACTGATTTTAAATGTGCTTAAAATCACCACTCAAAGTATAGACCCATCAAAATCCTAGAGCAGTCACAAACAGAAAAGATCTGATCCTAAATTTGGCATTTGTTTAATTGTGACTAGTGAGCAAGAGACCAACCCAAAATTCAGCCAGGAAACTTCTCAGAAATAGGTGAAGAACCAGCTTCTTGCATCAAGTTCCAACCCAATTTCTTGCTTAATCAGGTGGAGAGAGAAAACCTTGGTTTTGAAAATATGAATAATCATTAGTCTGCAACACCTTCCAGTCATCGCCTGTCTGTCTTCTTGGTTACGGTCCTGAAAACCAGGCTGGATGCTGAAACTGGCTGCTTCCAATCCCATCAGCTACCAGCCCCTATGGCTGCAGTCCTCGAGGCCAGGTCTGGAGGGGGAATGGGGCTGGGTGACCTCCAAGGCACAAACCTGTGTGGAGCCTCCCCCCTTGTTAGTTGTTTAGGGAGGTATTTGGAAGCACAGTCCCTCCCTTTGTAGGTGCCGAGGTGGGGTGTGACATCTTCACCCCACTGCCTGCCATCAACCAGGCCTGGGTCTGCCCAAGGCCTCGTTAGGAGAAATGCAGGTAGTTTTACTTGGCTTATAAACTGAAGAGAGTTCCTCAATGTGATCCATCTGAATGGTGTTAATAATCCTTTCTCATCTCTTTAAGTGGCTCAAATTCTGCTCCTAATTAAATTCCCATTAATTAGAACGCCCCAAGCCTCTTGGGTTAGTTGACTTTGATAACAGAACTGAAGTAACTAAAATACACTCAGCATCTCATTGAGGTGAGGTTTGTTTCAAAGTGCATGAGCAGTCAAGCCTCCAGGTATACACCTGATCTTCTAAATGAACCTGATGTTTTGTGGCTTTCAGCAAGCCAGACGGTCTCTGCTTCGTGCACTGTGTTCTCTGAGGGGCTCAGAATAGCTCCCTGTGAAAGCCTGGCTCAGAAAAACCTACAATCTGATAAAATGTATAGATTTATTGTGAGTTTCCAGCCAGGTCAGGGCTGAGTTCTAGACAGGAAATGGTTTTGGTTTTCTGAAATGTTAGATGATTTGGCCAACACAAACCAAACACGAGCTGTCACCAGTTTGCTAAGAAGTCAGATGATGGCACTATCAATGCTGTTTTTGAGACTGATAAAAGACTCTTTTTAATATGCTACTGTTGCACTGTTTTTTCACCTCTGAACTGATTGATTTATGGATGTGAGTCTCTCTAAAATAGGTTGCGAACCAATTCACACAGATATGCTTAATGCTGCTCTGCACTTCCTTTTTTTTTTCTTTTTTTTTTTTTTTCCCTAAAGCAGAAGAGAAATGAGCAGCAATTCTTTGCTACAGATAGAGGATTGAGCTGATAATGTCAGTACTGGCAGGCCAGATAAGTGAGAGGGACAGAACCACCTGCAGAAGCAGCAGCATCTCATGGGGGCAGAGATGCTCTGGGACTCCAGAGATGTCCGTTAGATTCCCTGTCTGACTGTGGTTTTCCCCCACCTGAACTGAAGAAAAAGCTTTTGGTTTTGGTTTCCCCTCTCCCATTTCCCCTTTTGCAGAATGAAAATTAGGGAACTTGGCAGCTGGAAATGTGTTTGACATGAGTGGGAAGAGGGCATTTTGTTTTAAGTGTCTGTGCTGTCTTGCACTTTGCTTTGAGCACTTCTGTTGGGTTTAATTTATTTTTCTTCTCCTAGCATCCTGTGCCATTGCCTTCAGTCAGTGAAGGCCTCTCCCTCTGCTTTGTAATAAAAAGGGGTGGCTAAGGGAGCCACCCCTATGGCCCCCTGCTACCAAAACCTTGCCACATAAACCCACTACACGCTTGAAGAAAAGAAGCTAAACCAAATACACCTCGCTGTTCTGCCTATGCCACAGAAAGGGAAACTGAAGCATGAAGGAAAAGGAAACAGCTCCTGCAATATAATGGGACCACTCAGAGGAGGAAAGGAAACTGCAAAACAGGTGAGGGTGGTCCTGGGCTGCTCTGAGAACCAGGCTCAGTACTTGAGACTGCAAGAAAGGCCTCTAAAGGTGCAAGCAAATCCCTAAAGGCTGCCTGCAGGTCATCCTCATGGCTGTCTGTTTTATTGACAGAAGGTAGTTCTACTTGAGGCACCTTTCCTCAGGCTTATGCTGGTCCTACTGGGATGGTGCTGCGAACCCAAGACAAGTGCTGGAAATCCTCCCATCTGCCACTCACAGCCTCATAGTGAGATGTTTGATAAACCTGTCCAGTGATTGGGAGAGTTTTCTGATGAAGAAAACCACCATGAGCTGCCCCAGCCATCCAGGCCACATAATTTTATCAGAGATTTGGCACAGAAATTCAGTAAAAGTTCTGATTCTACAAATCGCGTTGGAGGGTAAACATCACCAAGCTGGCAGGCGGTACAGGGGCTGTAGAGCCCGGGGAGGATTGGAAGCATTTTTCTGGTGCCGGCTGCTATCAGACTTTGAAATGGCATCTGGAAACGTGATGTAACTGCTAGCAACTTGGCAAAAACAGTGCATAATGCGACAGGAACGACAGCGCTCAAAACCAGGCAGAACTAGTCATAGCGCCCACTATGATGGAAAGGGCTCTCCTAGCCCAAGGGTATCCTGATGTCCATCAGAGGGACATATAAATAGACCTTGAAGAGGGCAAAGACAGCAACTTGGCGGCATTCCCTGGCACCTCCTCAGGCTGATGTAAGCCCACGTGCTGACTGGCTCTGCAGCAGCTGAGGGAATCCCGGTGATGGATGCGTGGCGCTTCTCCAGCACCCTGTCACCGCAGACCGCCCTGCACCGCAGGGAGACGGGGCTGCCCGGCTGGGCTTTCTCCCTGCCTTCATTCCTGCTGCTTTGAGTGGCACCTACAAACCTGCCAGGATCAGACCCTAGAGCCTGGGACAGGTGCCATTATAATTGCATTAACCAAACATCATTAAAAGTCTTTTTTTTTTTTTTCTTTAGCGTTCCTGCAGACAGTTCATTAAAGTAATTACTTACATCAGTCGAACGAAGTCGCTGCAACTGAAGTCCCCAGTGGTGGCCCAGAATGACAGACACTGACAAGCGTGGTCATGCATCAACCCAAATCCTTGTGCTGTCTCTGTTTTTGTCTGTGTGCCCATCCATCCATCAGGCCAGATGCCCCATGGACTCCAGCTGAGGATCTCCCTCATCCCTCTGTCTGTCCACAGGATTTCTGCAACATTTCTGCTGGTGAAACTTAATTCATAAAGCTCTTCTCGTCTGATCCCACAGTCTTTATTACTACACAGACCTTTCCTGGTCTGTTTGAAAGGTTTGCTTTGTTCTGCTATGTTGGCTCATTCACCTTGGAGAAGAAAAACTGCCCACATGGTGACCTTCATCTTCACAGGTAGTAAGTCTTCTCCTGCTGCTTCATTCAAGCAGTTTAGAGGGACAGAGCCTTCTGGGCCAGGCCAGCACTGGTGGCACTGCCCAGGTGGAAAAGTCAAGGCATGAAGGGATCTGCCCAAAGCTCTGCAGGTGGTGGTCTGCCGGAGGGCCAGGAATAGCACCCAGGAGGCAACGTTGGCCTCAGGGGAATGTGGGCAAGGTTAACACGGCAAATGAAAACAATCTCTCTGAAATAAATGTGACCCATAAAACACATAAACATTGACTAGCCATAAACAGCATTTACTATTTACAGCATCAGAGCAGGAGGATATTTGCCAGCCATTTGCAGCTTAAAGGATAAACAGTGGTTCTTTTGATCTTGAGTTGTCAAAAGGACTGTATTTAAAGCCATTCCTTTCTCCAGTCTTTCACCCTTTACATCATTTGTTTTATACTTTATACTGATCCCACTGCTGTAAATATCACTTCTGCAGTACAGTGGTGGTGCAGCAAATAACTTTTCTGATAAAGAAGCAGACTGGGAGGGACTCCTCCAGTCCCCTAACTTGTACAGAAACACTGCAGGGATAAAACATGGGAACTGGAGCTTTGACTAAATGGCAGCTTTTGTAACTATTTCTCTGAGTATTTGAAAAATGGAGGCTATGAATCCATCTCAGAAACACTCACATGGGAACATCAAAGGAAACCTGAAAAAGACAGAAAAATTACTGAGTATTTTGCTAAATGTAGGAGTTTTCTGGTGGCTGGCGGGCAAGAAAGCTGTGTTTACTACAACCACCACGTTTGTTTAGAGTGAAATAAAACTCAACAGTAAACTACTCAGGATTTGGCTGCTTGTCTCTTCCCAAGCACTCTCCTTGCTCTGCTGCCTCCATGGCCAACTGGCGTGACTTAGCCACATTGCCAGATTCCCTCTAGGAAGTATTTACAGCCCAGGGCTACAAACACTGTGCTTTCTTTTTAAGGAAAATCCAACATTTTAAATGCCTTCTGTCTGAACCCTAGCGGAAATTTGGAAATGTCCTGACATCCTGGAGGTCTGATTTCCTTTTTCGCACAGAAAACCACTCCCTTCTGCTAGGTCATTTGCATGGAAGTGACTTATGGACTGATTCATTTTGATTTTGTCATTTCAATTCATTGCAGCGTGACATTTATGCTGCCATATTAAATGTGGTAATGGTGTATTTATTGGAAACATGTAAATATAAAACTAAAATGCCTTTTTAAAAGAAAACAAACAAAAGAAATTGGAAAACTAAAATGCCAAATCAAAACAAAGCGTTTCTGCATTATCAGAACTAAAATGTCATTTTTCTTGGCTTTTTCCATCCAATCTACAATCCTGTGAAATGTTATGCATATAATGATAGAGAAAGCATCTCAATTTATACAGTTTATGCCATCAGACTTTCTTGTTGTACGACAGCAGAAGCCAGCAGCTTTCCCAGCTGATCACTACCTGTATCAGTATGGGTTTGCTTCCTTGTAATACTTTTTCTTAAACTGGGATGTGCTCTTTCCTGCCCCATCCCTAGGCTGGCAAATGTGATGATACAAAGCACGAAGGCACCAAGCAGCAGGGTAGTGTAGGATTGGGGTTTTAGGAAACAGGAAAATGAGTTAGAAAAGCAAGGGAAGATGGGAAGGAGAGCACAGCACAAGGAGCAAACCACAAAGTTTGCAGTGTGCTGGAGCATCATGCAGAGCTTGCAGGTGCTGAAGGAAAGCCTATCTCCTGCTTGGATGCAGAGGCTGATGCTGCCTTTCCTGATCTGTCATGCTGGGGTGGACAAGCTGTGTTTCCTAATTTCCTCCTGCTGTCCCTGACTGCCTCTGGAAAGGCATTGATTTTAATTCAGTCTCATCTGTGCAAGCAGAAGCCTTGGCTATAGCTTGGCTGTGTCACTTGTTACGGCAGTGCAAAGCTCTCTACCCCACTAAGCACTTCCAATTTTATTATTTTCCAGCTGAAGTCTCCCAGCGGTTCAAGCACTGACAGTGAGCTTCATTTCACACTGCCATGTCTCTAAGTGTGTCTCATCTGTGCCGTGACACCCAGGCACTGCAGCCAACTCATCGCAGCCGAGCCTCCCGATGGGCATCAGCGAGCACAGCCTCACACCAGTGGTCATGAGACAACCCCAGCATCTCCAGCCCCTCCGCCCAGACACTGCTGATGGAGCTCAACAGGCCATTCCTATAGAGAGGTCGCATATTGGAGATTTCTCCAAAAATGACATTTGTCACCTCCAGCCTGAGACTAGTCCAGGCAGGGCCATAATCTGAGCACAGAAGAGCAAGGGAACTTGCTGCAAACCCAAGCCAGAAAATCCCTGTGGGTACAGGCTTTGCCTTTCCCTGCCCCCTTCCTTGCCATGACACAAAGCACATACGTGCCTTTCCTCTTCCATCTGCACTCGGATAATAACAAAACGGGACCATGGGGGAAAAAATCTCCCTGGCTACACAGCTTGCCACAAGGCTGAAGCACTTGATTTTGGCAGGAGAAAGTCAGGCCCGGGATTCTCCAGCAGAGGAAGAGAAGTGAGGATCTGGGCTGTACAACAAGTGCTCCTTCAGCCGAGGGACTCGGACATGCAGGAGGTGTGGGGAGAGCGGCGTTTCCTCGCACTGGGACACGAGAAGCCTCCAACAGCAGCTCTGCAGAAGGGCAGGGCCGCTCTGGGGCCGGCGTGAGCCATTAATGGCTCGTCTGTTTACGTTGCAAGCGGGCTCGGGAAGAGCTTTAAATGCATATTTTCCTCTTGAAATATTGAACCCAGTGTTTTCATTTTCGGAGGCCTGGGGAAAAATTATGTTTCATATTTTAAAAATAAACACTGCTTTTACAGAGGTATAAATGCAGACCTATAGTATCCAGCACACCTTTGCCTCTTGCCTTATTTTCAAAGCTTTAATGTTGCTTGTGTGCCCCAACCTCTGCTAGTGAAAATATTCACCTGAAATGTATTTATCTTTCTTTGCTAATTAGCAGCAAAATGACACAGAGAAACTTTATATTTTCCTCAGCAAGAACAGCCATAGAGACTTCATTTATGGAGGGCTCTGAATGATCCCTATTCATGGCAAGCAAGTACTGTCTGCACCAATAGGGCCTTGTATGCATGGCAGAGCAATGGGCAAAACCCCATCACAGAGACAGCTGGAAGCAAAATCTCCAGGATTTTATGTTTTTATTTCACTTTTTTCCCTACTAATTGTAAATGTGTATGTTTATCTGTTTATCTGTTTATCTATCTGTTTTGTATATCTGAGGGACAAATGTGTCTGTGTGCATATGAGCACACAGGTGATATCAGTGTGTAGGATTTATGCCTATTTGCACCCATGCATGTATAAACACATCCACAAAAAGCATGAATGGAAGAGACCTACATGTCTGTATATATGCCACATACAAATGTATATATATGAGCAAACACATGCAATGATGTATGTATTGCATGTATTTTCATATGTATATATATATATATGATATATAAGCATTTATATGTTCAGGTTTTATGCAGGGTCATTTGTATATGCACACTAATAGGTGAAGGTCTGCATGTGTTTTCTATACTAATCCACACTCATATTCTGCAATTTTCACATCCTACACAGTAGCCCTTTTAATCCCAGGGGTTCCTCTGAAGTAGGAACCAAACGAAACAAGATGCCACCAAGCTTGGAAAAGGGAAGGTGGCTCCAGACCTCAGTGACAGAAAGAGGTGAAATGGGAGCAAGAAAAAGTTCAGGTGACGCATTTGTTCCTCCAGGCTAAAAATTTCCAGCCAGCTCCAGAGAGGCTGGAAAGCATGTCCCTGGCTGTGTTTGTGTGTATCTGGGATATCAGTGGGTCAAATCCATGCTGATTTTGCATGAAAACATAGCCATGTTTTAATATTTTAATTAACACTTTTAATGTTGGAAGAGTTAAGAATAGTCTGGCAACTGCACTAAGGGCAGGTCCTTTTTTTTTTTTCCTAATCAAAGAGCCCTTCTCTCCGGGAAGTCTCAGTCTCTGTTGAAGCACTTTTGGAGTAAAGAGAGACTCTGAATAAGGGAAGGGAAACCAGCCTTTGAATTACAGGTAGTTTGCCATGGCACTGCACTAACACAATGCAGATGCAATGGATGAGTGCTCCAAGGGTGCAGCTGAAAGGTGAGCAAAGACTAATCCATCACAGTGGAAGGGCTTTAATCAGCTGACAGCAGTGTAATACTGCAGTTAATAAAAAGAAAATAGATGCACTGCTTTGTGATGGATCCATCATTAAATTCATCTTACTCTAGTACAAAATCTCCCTGCTGTTCTTCCATAAAGAAGACATTGGATTTCTGCTCACTTGCAGCATCATCGGTCTTATTTGTTGATTCAGATTATTGGCTTCTTGTGGCAGGAGCTGTATCTCCCTCGTGTGTACGGACCTGAACGCTCTGCTGTTAAAAATAAATCAAACTTATAATCTGCCTGTCTATCCTGAGTTCCTTGTCTATTTATCTAGTTTAGACTACTGACTTCTTTCTCTCTCTTTCCCCCTGCTCTCCGGCGCAGGAGCACAGCCTCATAGAGAAGTGCCTGTTCCCTGCAGGAAGAAATTTGTTCTCCATCCTGCACTTTTGCCTGTGCCTGCCCAAGCCTAGCTCTTTTCTTCCTCTCCCCCTTCCCTCGACAGGGCTTTAACCCACAAATTAAGGCAGGAAAGTGAAGCCCCCAGTACCGCAGGCTGGTTTCCAGCCCTGCTCTTGGCCAGCATGGGGACTGAGCGATGATTTGTGCATCCCCCTTCCCTCCGCCGCCCCCTCCCCGGGCTCTGCCGCAGGAAGGACACGAGCCTGACACACCGCAGGGCGTTTGCTTACAGTGGCAAAGCCCAGCAAACGCAGACGGGAGCTGGTGATTGACAGGCTAAGCCCAGTTCCCCAGGGCTGGTTTCACTGGTCCCACTGTTACGGTCCCAGATTCCCCACATACCGTGCCGTTGCGGGTCCCTTTATAGCCTCCCATCCCCTTCGCTGAGCAATGGAGCCATTGTGGAGGGGCTGGGGGCCGGCAGGGCTGGACGTCCACCTCCTCCCCACCTTCGTGCAATATTTTCTCCCAGTCCTTCTCGCTTGCCCCTTGTGCCCCCCCCGGCACATCACACGTGTCAGGGGCTGGCCCCATGCCTCCCCGAGGAAGGGCAGGTTAATACCTCCGGGCCAAGGCTCCTGCTTGCCACTCCACATCCAGCCTCCGGCTCCTCCGCAGCCATGGACAGGATTTTCTCCACCGTGCTGCTCTCTTTGCTGCTTCTCCTCCAGAGCTATGGAGTTTGGGGAGCACCTCCACAGCCCAGAGGTAAGTGGGAGCTGAGCAGCTCCTGGGGGAGCTGGGGGTCTGTCCCCAGCTGCTGGTCACCAGCTGCCTAGGGTTGGGATGGGTTTGTTGGCAAGGAGAAGGATGAAGCAATACCCAACATCAGTCCGGGAAGCAGAGGAGCTTTCTCAGGTATTTTCCCAAGGCAGTAAAACCTGCAGATGCATTTTCTTCTGCCTCTGTCATTGCTTTAGAGTAGAAGCAGGATGCTGTGCAGAGGTGGCATCAGGTCAGCCCTAGCTGTGGCATGGCAGCAGCTTTGGGGCTCGCTGCTTTGGGCTGGAGGAGGTTTCACTGTGCCTCCGAAATGTCTCCTCCTCGGCACAGCTCTGCAGAGGGCTGGCTTGGCTGGGAGTTTGTGGAGGACTTGGCCAGACCCTCCAGCTCTGGTTAACCTCACCGAGCAGGAAGGTCTGGGCCAGGTTCCTGAGGCCGGGCCTTCCCTAGGTTTTACTTCAGCCATCCTTGAGCAAAACCCAGCTCTGTTTGTATTTCAAGAGGGGTGTAAAGCAACCAGGTGGGAGAGGAGCCGCTGGCTCTTTGAGGTTGCAGGGTGCAGCTCCAGTGTCTAAATCCTTGCTTGCAATTCGTGTCAGAAAGTGCTGGACTCAGAAGGGAAGGGCTGGTGGCCTGGTACTGAGAAAACTTCTCTTCCAGGGGCAGGCTGTGGCTTATGAAGGGGAGTTTTCTGATATACTGACCAGATTTTTCTTACTAACTTGGAAAGGGAGAGTTATCTTTGCTGTGGAACCACTAAGCACTACTGAAGTCAGAAAACTGAACAGAGCAGCCATTCAGCCCAGCCCTACTGTGAGCCATCACTATTTCTAAAATAAACATCTTTTCATTCTGAATTACTAGGCAAGAGTCTTGTTCTCTTAATCAATACGGGAAAGGTGCCCTAAGAGAGATTTTCTGCTAAATCAGTTCATGAAGTTCAGCTATTCCTGAATAACTTCAAGTGTGGACATTTTTAATACTAGTGGAGGATTTTACTTCTGGTTTAATTCTACTTTAAAATAAACAATGTTGAGTCAAGATGTCACTCGGAACAAGTGTGCCTGACTGTCACCTCCTGGAGATAATGCAGGCCTGTCCTGCAGAGCCAGATGTGCACAGCAGCTGAGACCAGACAGGCTGAAATCCCAAAGCTCCTGATGCTTTATAACTTTTTTCTCTTCATTTCCCTGAAATATACTTCACTCCCATTAAAAAAAAAAAAAAAAAAAAAAAAAAAAAAAAAAAAGTTAAAATGTTATTTAGAGCAAAATCACAGAGCTCCTATGCAAAAAAGAAAATATACTTCAAAACTTCTATAGGATCCAATTGTTCCTAAGGGAAAAAATAACTTTTGGTCCTTGGTTTATCCCTAAAAATGGATGTGATGCATTAGCTACAGTGGCAAAGGGGAATATGTACTTTATTTCTGGAGGAGCTGATTGCAAGACCTTGAGCTTTTCTCTGTATCTTCATTTATCTCCTGTAAAATGGGCATAACCAACCCCTGGTAGGGGGATTTGCAATACTGTAGAAAATGGACTGCCAACGGACTTTTTCCTTCCTCTGCAATGAATTATTATGGCAAATCAAAAGTCCCCTATATAGGAAAAGGTTCGACTGCATTTTAGTTGAAACTAGAGCATCTGAGGAAGAAACTTGCTTCTCTTCTACACACATTTAGAGGGACCTTTTCTGGGAGCCAGAAGCAGATTCAGCATTAGTGTCTCTCAGGAAACTAACCTGATTATATTCTTTATGGATATATCACAGGGTATTTATTTTCATGTGTCTGAAAGACTGAAAGCCACATTAGATTTCACACTGAGGACCAGCTATAATATTTATGCCATAATTTGGAACAGCTTTGTTGGCCCAAAACTCACATTTAAAAATTTACACAGAAACCTCCTTTATGATATAACCTATATCATCTCTCTCTATGGAAATCAAATATTAGCAGAGTGCTTGATATTCCTCAGAGACAGGCTAAATGATGGAAATAATAATAATAATATCAGAATGTTATAGGTCTGGTGGGGAAAATGGGGCAATTCATTCAGAAATTCATAAAAAATATTAGTCCTTTTTATTCATTGCTACAGCTTAACATTAAGATGGAAAAAAAGAATGAAAATTAGAAATTAAAAAAGAAAAATATTAGTCAGCTGTTTGCATTGCTAATGTTTCCTGTTTATCCATTTATTTTTTACAGTGGATACTCATGTCTTACTATGATCTTGCAGAAATTATCTATCAATGGCATGGTTCTACATCTCTGTTGTGTTCTCCCTCAACAGCTCAAAGAAAAAAAAAAAAAGTGCTGGTCTTTGCCATGTTACAGAATTTCATTATTAGTGACACTAGCTGAAAAACATGAGACTGGATTGTGTTATGTTCATTAGTTAATCTGGGGCTCTTGCTTCACAACTGAAACCGAACTGCCAAGTGTAATGCCTGCTTCTGGTCAAGCATGACAAAGGCACAAGCTCATTAATTAATGTCCATGTGGCTTGCTTATATATGTCCAAAACGCAGTAACTTCTTTTGAGACTTCCTTTGATACAGAAGTGCATATAACGGGCTCCAGCTCACAGCTTTCCTCCTCCCTCCGTGCTGCTGTGAGTGAATTAAGTTTCGTGTCGACATTAGCAGCAGCCTGGTGTTACAAGTGGGCAACCTGCTCCCACAAGCGCAGAGCTGGTATCTCATCAGCTCACTGCTGTAGAAGTACATGTTGTCAACCGGTAAATGTGTTGTTCTTCCAGACATTTTTCTATGAAAGGGAAAAGAACATTTAGAAACATGAGGTTAAACTGGTCTCTGTGGGCCTCTCTAAGAAAGGGAAAGAAAAGATTGCAGCTTGCAGGTCCTCAGCTGTAAGATTTTTTTTTTTTTTCCTCCTCGTATAGTTTTCTCTTCTTTTTCTTTTATTTTTTGTCTTCCTCCTTTTTGTTTCCAGGCACCCTGTGTCGAACCAAACCCACCGACCTGGTGTTCGTCATCGACAGCTCTCGAAGCGTGCGCCCACAGGAGTTCGAGAAAGTCAAAGTCTTCATGTCCCGGGTGATCGAGGGACTGGACGTGGGCCCCAACTCCACCCGGGTGGGTGTGATCAATTATGCAAGCGCCGTCAAGAATGAGTTCTCCCTCAAGACACACCAAACCAAAGCCGGGCTCCTGCAGGCGGTCCGGAGGATAGAGCCGCTATCCACTGGGACTATGACTGGCCTGGCCATCCAGTTTGCCATCAGCCGGGCTTTTAGTGACTCAGAAGGGGCCAGGCTGAGGTCTCCCAATATTAATAAGGTAAGGAGGCTATCCCTTGCTTGGGAGCTCCCTCTTTCAGGGGGTATGGTTGAAAAATTGGAGAGGTGGAAAGGTGATTCTGTTTGTGTGGGACGATACTGAGACATCCTTGAGATGTTAAATACTTTGATTTAGTGGGGACTGTTAGTGTTAGGTCAGAGGTTGGACTCGATGATCTTGAGGTCTCTTCCAACCTAGAAAAATCTGTGATTCTGTGATTCTGTGATTTCATGGGGCAAAGAGTTGGACAGAAGTTGCTGGGGTAAATTTAATCCAGTTTCACCAGCTCTCCTCCCTGGCTGGAAAGTCTGTGCTGTGGTACATGGCTCCCGGCTTCCAAAACATGCCACCCTGAGATGCTTGTTTCAGCCAGGTTTCCTAGGCCTGAATGTATTTGATGATTATCTGAAATCTTCCCCAGCGCACTGTAATAAAAATGCTTCAGAATCCACCATAGTGAAAAGTGAGACAACCTTCTGAAAGTTTCCTTTGAAATGGGCCCTTTCAGTTGCATATATAAAGCAAAGTGCTGTTTCTGTATCCTCCACTTCTCTCACAGTTACTCATAGGCTGGCTAATGGCTATGTTTTCCTTCCAGGGTATTTCCTTCTTGTACACTGGCTTTAATGACTATTTAGCTTTTAAGGCTGTGGTATAAGATCAGATTAATTCCATACGTGGTTCCATCACTGCTCCTGACCCAGTTTCCCTGCTCAGAAAACTCACCCTTTAAAAAAAATACTCCCCAGATACCTCACTCATCCCCTCCAGATTTGGCCCTGAAGGCAACCAGACCTCAGCCCAGTGACAGTCATCAGGAAAACTCTCTTCTGAGCATGTGGAAAATGCATATAATTTGCAATATATGTTTTATCTAAACATCATAAATGAACCTCCTAGGCCTTTTTGTCCTGTGCCAGGTCTCTCTGCTGGCTCTCTGCTATAAGACCAGACCAGAAAAATAAGCAAAGGCTTTAGCTAGCAGAGAGAGCTTTCCACCAGCTGGACAACAGCCCAGCTTTTGGAGTGAGGAAGCTTGGGATTTTTCTCCTGATTACAACATTTTTGGAACGTCGGATGCTTTCCATTTCCCTTACTGCTGGTAATGCTCTAGGGAAGGCAGAGCAGTACATGGAAAGATGCCCAGGGATGGCAAGTCAAAAATAATACTGAAAAGTGTAAAACAGGCACCTATAATGATCTGTCATCTGCAAAAAGCAGCATCCTGAAAGCTTTACTGGACTGGAATTCACAAGACACCCCTGAAAAATGAGACCATCTCCCCAAAAGATGATCTAATTAATTTTCTTGTGTGCTCCTTCACCCTGTTCAACCACAGGCAACTTGCATATGTGAATGAATCCATCCTCATATTGTCTTTCATTGTGGGGCTCAGATTGGGGAAATTATCTGTATTTTAGTCTAAATCTGGCTTCACACAATAGGAAGAAAACCAAGAGTGATAGCCCAAGAAAATTACACTCTGAGAAACTTTCCCTAAGTTTCACTGGTAATCAGCTTCAGCAAAACTCATCTGACCAGCCATCACAATCACATCACTCCTCGAGCTTAGGAGTCAAAATCTAATAACCCAGCTCTCACAGGGCAGCTCAGGGGCCTGATGGCTTTTTATTCAAAAGGAGTAATGTTTTTTGCTTGTCAAGTGCTTTGAGGTTCACTGAAAGAAAGCATTGCAATATGGCAAGGCATTATTAATATTCTATTGTCATTAATTTTTAGTAAAGAGCTTTAAAATCCTTTAGGTGCGAGACTAATTGTTCTCATTCAACTACTTCAAAGAAATCAAGTGTGGAATCAGACTTTCACTCAAGCCTGCTGTTTTCTGGTGGTACAAACAACTTCCTGCAGCTGCCAAGCTGTGTTTTGCATTTCCCCACTGCCCCAGCAGCAGCAAACATGCCGCCAGCCACCAGGCAAGGCAGCAGTGGTAGACGCTGCCCACTCCCACCGCTCACAGGATTTGGAGGAGACTCACTTCTCAGTGAGCTCGGGGCTGCCCAGTTTCTCCATGAACCACTTCACTGAAGAATTTTTCCAGATCTTGCGTGCAAGAGACGTTTCCTCCAGTGAAACTATTCCAGGAGAAATGAAGGGAAGGTGCTAGCTCCCCAGCAGAGCTCTTTTGCCACCTCGCCAAGAGCCCAGCTTGGCCAGAGCACCCTGTGCTGGAGAAATGTGAGCAGAGGGGGGCTGCAGGTCTCCTTTAAGCAGGATCATCCATAGCCACGTACAAACAGTGACTTTCTGTCCAGAAGAAAAATGTTATGGGAAATGTTCTTCTTTTCTGGGTATCGCTTAGCACAAAACTAGGCAACTGAACCAAAACAACAACAACAAAACTATCTGGGTGATAGTATCTATTCCTGCTTTTCAGAAATTCTTAATGTGATTGAAACTAAAAAAAAAAAAAAAAAAAAAGAAAAAAAAGAAAAGCTAAACAAGAACAAAGAAAATATTTTGCCTTCCACACAAAAAATCCCAACAGTTTGAATGCCAGACCACTGAAACATTTCAATTGTTGAATATTGACAGACAAAAAGGCCATTTACTTAAAGCTTATTTTTTATCTCACTCCATTAATTCTTGCTCAGTACTTCCAGACCAAGGTGCACAAAGCAAGACAAAGTAAGTCTAGCAAACTCTTTCCCTTCTGTGACCTCCTTGCTTTTCAGGATGGCCCCATCATCTGCTGGGATGATGAATAGACCATGCAGTAATTTAAGGAGGGGAAGCTTCCAGAAACGCTGGGCACAGTCCTTGCTCCTTCACACGGCAGATATCCAGTAAGACCTTGTGAAAATTGGCACTAGGATTTTTAACCACGTGGGATTGGCCAAAGCATCACAAGATCATTTGGTCTTGCTGTGCTCTGTGCTGCAAATGTCACCACAGGATGGTGAAAAACACTATTTGTTTCTGCAAGAGCTCAAAGTAAAGTCTCTTTATACCTCTATCAAAACTACAGGGGTGCCCAATTACTTTTATCTTTCTTTAGGAAGAACAACAAATAGGTTGTCAAACTGATGAGAAAATCAGGGGCTTATTCAGCTTTCTTCCCAATTCCCCTTTCACTGCTGTTACAACACGCATGTAATATGCTGCGCAATGAGACATAGCTCCCTCATTAGCTGCTGGATTGTCTACACATGGCTGCCCTAAAATATGAATATCTAGGGATGCCTGTGAATACTCTAGTGCCTTAGTTAACCGAGAATAAATTGTGTCATGAGAACATAGGGGATTTCTATATGAGAGAAGTAACACAAGACAGAGATTCTGGATCCAGAAAGTGAGGAATTCACAGCAAAAAAAGAAAGGTGGTGGTAGAATGAGTAGAAATTTGACCTCAAAAGTAAACGTTTCTGAGTTTCCCTAGGGAAAATCTGGAGATCCTGTTGAGTTATTCAGGACAGCAAAGAGATTTCACCCTTTCTTAATTCTTCCCACACGGCCACCAGCTGAGCCCAGCACAACCTCTGCTGCAGAGCAAAAGCAGCCTCTGCAGGTGTGGTGGTTGCTCCTTGCTTCTGACCCGTCATGCTCTTTTCCAAGCAAGGCACATATCAGGACTTCCAGTTTTTTAAATGAGACAAGGTCATAACACAGAGAATTACAGAGATCCTGTGACTGAAAATCATTTGGAGGTAGGTTTAAAATAAAAAGATGTATTTTTTTTTTTTTTTTTTTTTTCATGCTGGAACTCTTTGCTTCAGGCTGGAAGAAAGGGCAAAAGTCTAGAGGCGGAATTCTGGGAAAAATAAGGATTTCCTGATTATCAAGATATATGTGTAAATATATACAATAGCAAATTCACTTTAAATTTGTTTCTATTTCTCACACTCTTTCTGTAAGCACCTGGTTCTGTCCACAGTCCCAGAAAGCCTCCCTGTCTGGCCAGTGCTGGGTCTGACTCCTGTTACAGTTACTTTAGCCATGGGCTTGCTGCTAAATTCTCAATGCCAGACTCTTTTTGTGTCCAAATTCTGTTCTCTCCAAATTCCAACAGCAGGTCAGAAAGCAGCATGAATATTGACTGCACTGTAGTAGATTTTCACACAGAACCATTGCGAAAATCTTTCCCATCAGATCCAGATGTGGATGCTGCTACCAGACATCTCCTGGGTTGTGTCTGGGGCTCTGGCCTATGTGGAGATGCCACTCTGATGTGAAGAAACTCAGGGACTGATTAAACTTGGAGAATCACTTTGCTTAGACAGGGAAATGCCAGGAGGACACGGAACACCTCTGTCCTGTGACAAGCACTGCAAGAAAAATACGCAGCTGCTGATCGAGACCTGTTCACAGGGCAGAGCTCCTCGCAGATGTGACTTGGTGGCACATCTTGTTTCTGACAGGCTTTTGCTAAGCTCTGACTGGCAGCTCCATCTCAGAGCTGCTCAACCCGCTGCTGAGCCAAGGGCTCTCTCTCCTGGCAGAAAGCACGACTGCATGGCTGCTGCTCCTGAAACAGCCCAGTGCTCCTCTTGGTCAGTCTGTGTTTGCCACATTCATTCCCGTGAACAAGCACTGACAGCTGCCACAGGTGACTCTTATCTTATTTCAGTCTTGAGCAAAAGAGAAATAGTTCCATGTATTTTACTTATTCTCTTAGAAGCATTTAGTTGCAGAATCCTCATGTCCATAATCTTTTAATCCTGTAGCCCTTATGAAGAGCAGATAAACCTGAGCTTGCAGCCCTTCACCAGACTGAAAGTTCTGCATTTTCCCAGCTTCACCCATCTTTTGTACAGAAGGAAAGCTCTGGACAGGGCAGCAGGTTATTTTATCATTGCAAATGCACTGGGGCAGATGAGTGCAGCACTCAGTCATCCCTCTGCAGACGGGTGGGCAGAGGGGAAGGAACCACTTCAGCAGCATGGCCTGGGCCCCGTGGGAATAGGAACCCCACTCCTGACCTTACCAAGCTGACTCTTCTCCCTCCCGAGGGCGCAAAACAGCCATCATGCTGTCCCAGCTGAGCAGCTGGTGGGTCTCCTGATTTCATCTTCAGAAAGATGGAGAGCATATATGGCCTAGAGGACAACAGCAAATACCACTTTGGTGACCTGACGATGGCTCACTCAAACCCATTGGTGCTGCTAGACAGACTCATCTGTGTTTCTCTTTCTCTCTCTCACTCTCTCTCTTTTTTTTCTTTTTTTTTTTTTTTTTTTTACTGCTCATTATGTTTCTCCATACTGCATTACATCCCAATTAGTTGCTTGGGACTTGACAGCAGTGTCACAATAAAACAATTGCAAGGAAAAGTGGCAGGAGCAGATGAATTGCCAAAGAATGGAACTGGAGGTTTTGTGACAATGTCACTTATCATAAGAAGAATAAAAAGGAAAACAGGCGATCTAGCAACAGGAGCAGGGCTCTTGGAGGCTTTCCACTGGTTTAGGGTGTCACCATCCATGGTGACATCCAGTTCTCACTTATATCAGCTGTCATTTTAATGCTGATGTTAGTAGGGGTAGGATTTCACCACTGCTCTTTGTGGTTTAATGGGAAATCAGAAATCATACCTGGCACCGACAGACACATGGTGTGACCTTACACAGATCACTTCCTCTCTTTCTGCTTCAATTTCTTCATCCATAAAATAGGAAAAAGCCTTAACCTCCTTAGTTTACCATATTCCTGAGATTCTTAGATGGACAAAGATGCTACCACATCCCAGAGGTGCCCTTAGTGTCAGCTGGGGGTTCATGAAAATAGTTAGAGTTTGGTTTGAGCATTAGTTTGCTTATGAAGAATGTAACCTTTACTTTGGTTTCAACAGGGCCGAGATGCACCAGATGTCCCTTAATTAAAACAGTCAGGTCCATGGCAGTTTAACCTTTCCAGCTCAGGAAGAAACAAACTGCACATGAAAAGAATGGCTTGTGTGATCTCAGGAAGAACAGGAAGAGGGGGAGGAGGTGCCATTTCCTTTTTTCTTTAATTTTAGAAATGTGAACCCTTCTTTACTACTCCAGGCTGTTCCATGCGCAGTAGTGATACTGAGCCCATTTCACACACACCCCTGCTCTCTGCCCCTCTCTGTGCAGGTGGCGATTGTTGTGACCGATGGACGTCCCCAGGATGGAGTGCAGGATGTGTCAGCAAGGGCCAGAGCAGCTGGCATCGAGATCTTTGCCATCGGGGTTGGCCGGGTGGACATGCACACCCTGCGGCAAATTGCTAGCGAGCCCCTGGATGACCACGTGGACTACGTGGAGAGCTACAGTGTTATAGAGAAGCTGACCCACAAGTTTCAAGAAGCTTTCTGTGGTAAGTCCTTGCCACAACCCCTGGGTTCCTAGCCAAGAAGTGCAAGTGGCTGCCAGCAAGCTTTTCACAGAAATGTCACATGTGATCATCCTTCACCCATCTGCTTCCTTTTTCCAAGGACTCGGGTCTGCAGAACAAATCAGTATAGCAGAGAGGTGCTCTCTGAAGTTGCTTTTCAAGAGTCTGAGGTTTTGTTTAGGGAATTTCAGGTTTTGTTTACAGAAGTCTCCAGACTTCATTTGCACCCAAGAGTTTGTACACAGGACCCATCTACTACTTGAGGCAGAGAAAAAGAACCTCAAAACCAGGAGCTTTAAATAGCTAAAATCGTTGCCCTTATGTTTAAGCCTATCTGGGCAGTGCTGACGATCTGGCTGGTAATTTCCCCTGCCAGCATCTTCTGAATTCCCTGTTAAACAAGGGCTGGTTTCACTTGCTTGCTGGAGGCTGAGAGACCTTTGCCTGACTGTGCTGTTATTTCTGCAAGCCCTGTGCAGCAGGAAATTCTCCTGGTTGGTACAGTACCTAACACCTATCTGCATAGTATATAAAAAGAGCCTGACTATCCTACAAACACATATTCACGCCTACACGAACCAGTGAATGGAATGAGAGAGCTTTATTGCTTTCAAACGTACCCAGAAGCTGTAGGAGGTGGTCTATAAATACCCATTTTGTGTCAGCAAGAGCGGCCTGGGGGCTTCACACGCCCATCCTGCCAAAGCACAGACGTGTGGCAACACTTTTTTGAAAGGTGCAATACACCACAGTGCCTATGGCAAAGTATTGCAAACACGTACACACAGATGGACCTGTAAAACTCTCTGAGACTGATTTCTTCAAGAGGTGTAAAATTTCATGATTCAACTTTCAGCCTACAAATGATGGGGGGAACAGCTTTTTGTCGAGGAAAACTTCGTCCTCTGTAGGAAGGAGGAAAACTTTGAATATAAAGTGAGTCATGTATTATAATGAGGTGTCACCACAGCAGAAGCTCATGAAAGAAGGGAATAAATACTACATACTAAGGGGAGCAGAGACAATATTCAAGAAGGTGGAATCCAGGCCATGAATATTCGTGGGAGTTTGTGTTGGCTGCCCTGGTGTCAGGAGTCAGCCAAGGACCTGAAAATCTGTTTTGAAGTTCTGGCATTGGTGTCATTCAAAAAGAGGAAGAAAAAAACCTTTTCTGGGCCTCGCTTTTCAGATTTGTAACATGCAGCTGACAAAGTTCTCCCCATGGTAAAAACCCTCAGAGATGCATCCAAGGGAAGCACTGTGCTAAGGATTATTACAACTAACAGACAGCAGCACCATATTAACTGCCAAGTGGGTTGTTATCATGCTATGCAAGCAGCTGCACAAAACTGTCCTTGGAGATGTACCCAAACACCACCTGCTATTGCACAGCACAGCTTGTGGAAGCAGTGTGCAGTGGAAGCAGGAGGAGCTGTGCAGCACTGTCCAAGCTGCTACCCCATAATGCTCAACAAACACATGAGGAAAAGTGAGACCTTTAATGATCCAGCTACTAGTTAGACTGATAAGATCTCTGTAGCCTTCAAAGAACTCAACCTGAGAGCCCAGTGTTATAGCCAACTGCATAGCTAATAATATTCCTAATTACATCAGCTACCATTATATGGCACAATATGCAGGTGCATGAACTGGGAAGGCCAAAAGTACAAAATACATGTAGAGCAGAACACAAACAAATAGAAATAATGAGCAAAATCCCCTTGATTTTGACAGACTTCACACCACCTCCCATTACTACAATAAAACCAAAAATGCTCCATTTTCTGCACAGATTTCCATGCTCTTTGTGAATAAATTTGCTACAACCAGATTTGTTTAGCTTCAGATTTGTTTTCCATCATCATTGCTGTAGCCATGACAGTGCTGTCAGTCACTGAGTGCTGCTGGCTCAAACTGCTGCAGCTCAGCTTCTGTTTGCTCAGCATCTTATAGGAGTCAGATCCAGGTTAAGATCAGCAGGAAGAAATATTTGTAAAGAGTGAGTCTGAAAGTTGTACGTGTGAAGGTAGCTCTGAAGTGAATTCCAAGTATGTTTGGACATGAAGCCCATCCGGGAATGACAGCTGTACCTGGCACTGAACTCACTAATCATAACTGTACTATGTAGCTGGGAAAATGGGTACTGGCCAGCCCAGATGGTAGTTTGGAAACCAAATCTCATCCTGTAGCTTTGGAGAGTGAAGTAGATTATGATATGCCCAACAGACAGATGGTTTTTGCCCTTGTTGTGGAGACTATTTCTAGTCCTGGCTGTGTCTTGGAGTCAGGAGACTTGTCACTATTTCTCCTTGCTTCTTATATCTCAATTACTATCCAAGAGTAATGGCTTCCTGCTGCTTTGTATTGCTGCAGGGTGGGTTTAGTTATCACTCAGCGTATAGGATAAATATCATACCTTCTTCACAGGCTGTGTTGGCTCTGGGTTGAGAAGCCTTGGCAAGGTCCCTGTTTTTAATCTGCACCTTTTCTTGCAGTGGTGTCAGACCTGTGTGCCACTGGAGACCACGACTGTGAGCAGATCTGTATCAGCACTCCAGGATCATACAAGTGTGCTTGTAAAGAGGGTTTCACGCTGAACAATGATGGGAAGACCTGCAGCGGTACGTAATGATTTTCATTTGCACTGAGCTGAGCTGCGATCTGTGGTCATGGGGTAGGGATAAGATTGAGACATGGCACACATGTTCTGCTCAGAAAAATCAGGGAAGGAAACCACATAATGGGAATTGTTGGTGATTTTTGATTGATCAAACATATGTCATGAGCAATAAAATGATACTAGGCTTATATTTTCCTACATAATTAAGCAGTCCCAGTTGCTGTCTCCTTTCTCCCTCTTCTCATATTTTGCTTCAGCTTGCAGTGGTGGGTCAGGATCTGCCCTGGATCTTGTTTTCCTGATCGATGGATCCAAGAGTGTACGGCCTGAGAACTTTGAGCTGGTGAAGAAATTCATCAACCAGATCGTGGAGTCGCTGGAGGTGTCAGAAAAACAGGCACAAGTTGGCCTGGTTCAATACTCCAGTTCTGTCAGGCAGGAGTTTCCTCTGGGGCAGTTCAAGAACAAGAAGGACATCAAAGCAGCGGTCAAGAAAATGGACTACATGGAGAAAGGAACAATGACTGGCCAGGCTCTGAAGTACCTCATTGACAGTTCATTTTCCATTGCCAATGGTGCGAGGCCTGGGGTCCCGAAGGTGGGCATAGTGTTCACCGATGGACGGTCACAAGATTACATCACCGATGCTGCCAAGAAAGCCAAAGATTTAGGTAGGTCTACTGAATTCTTAGTGGTTTGTTTCTCCCTTCAAGCAAATGCTGCATCTAGTATCAATCTAGGCATCACTCATTACCAGGTGTCTCTTACCTAGGACAGAAATAGGATACTATAGAACAACTTTTCCCAGATGTTGCTTGGCTGTCTCTGCGCACTCATACAAAACATGGAGCAGCTCTGGCTCGGGCTTCAGCTGGACCTTGGTTTGCCAGCAGCTGTTTTGTGCTCCCACAGCTCCTCTGTGTCTTTAATCTAAGTCTGCAGGATGTCTCTTTGCTGGACAGAATGGGGTTTCATACATTTGTTATGGGATACACACTGGTGCAGCATCTCACACAAATAAAAAGGAAACTTCAGGGGAAAACTGAGGATCTATCTGTTGTTATTAGTCAAATTCAAGCCACCATCAGTGGCACTCACAGTGAGGCAAAGACAACCAGCAGAGAGCCACATGGAGAATAACAGGAGTTGCAGGGCCAAACGTGGTTTGTCTGTATCAGCCTTAAGGCCTGTAAAAGAAAAATAAGAAACAATAAAACAATAAACAAAGCAGAAACACATAATGAGGGAGAAAATGTGGACTCTCTGCCCAAATCCTAGACACACCCAGACATGTTAATAAGAAATTTTCTTCAGTTTCTTATGGAACATTAAAAGAGTACAAAGGCTACATATGGATATATTTAAATGTCTAAATACTGTCAAGCATATCTGAGATCTGCCCCTTTGCTGACCTCCTGCTGCACAAGTTCGCAGTCTTCTGCCTCACCATTAAATGGATGCAGCCCGTGTGAATACCTTCATGAACTGTTAAATCCTTCACTTCCTTTTAAGTTTGGTCTCAACCACTGGATGTGACTAAGGGCTAGCACATAGCCAATGCAGGTCAAATACAAGCTTATGAAAAGCTGATGTCTACAAAACAAGTTGACAGGTTATGTGGTTGTTCAGCTCTCATAAAACAAAAGGTCCTCCTAAACTGCATGCATAGAAACAAGACTTCAGGCCTTGCTTCTTCCTCTTCTCTTCTCCCCACGCAGACATCCCCAACAGCTGCTACTAAGTGATTTCACTGGGATAAATAACAAGATACTTACAACGAGATTCCAAACACGTTCCTTGCACTGTACTTCGGGGAGAAATAAATGGACACAACCAGAGGCAGAAAGACAAGGAAAAAAGGGGAGGAAGGGAAAGCATTACCAAAGTCTAGACCTAAACGTGGACAAGTAGAGACAAATATTTCTAAACAGGTGTTAAGTAGCGTTATCATTCAAGTCAAGGGGAAAATTGCAGTTCAGTTCAATAGAAACTGGATTGAAACCAGAGGTGGCAATCAGTCTCTTGGCAGTGAAGCACAGTACCTGGACACATGTTCTTAACTTACAGTATGGGTTGCTTGTGATAGAAAATATGAGTTGCAATTTTAGAAAGCCGTCCAGGTACAATTTTACTGAACCCGCAGGTCTCTGTTGCAGAGAACTTTGCCACTACATAGGTTGATAATGATGGCTGGAGGCTATTATGAAAACTTCCACCGTTTCCTTTTGCTGTATCATTGCTTCCATATTAGCTGGATGCATGATGCTGTCAAGGTGTTATAATGATCTGTCCTTTCTTGTGTCTCTAAAACATTGTTCTTGTGGTGATAGTGGCCATTATCTGGATAATTCTAGTAAAACTTAGCCTGCAAAATATTTTAGAACTTTGGGTGACCTGAAAAAAGTCTATAAAAGTAGAGAGTAAAGGAGTTAGTTTCCCAATTAACAACCGCGGAGTTTCAAGTAGGCTGGGGGTGCAGAAGAAAGGCAAGGATGTACAAGATGATGGGGGACTGGTGCCACAGCAGCACGATGCTCCACAGCTGCCCAGCTGACTGGTTCTTATTGCTCACAGGATTTAGGATGTTTGCTGTGGGAGTTGGTAACGCAGTGGAGGATGAGCTGAGGGAAATCGCTTCAGAACCAGTAGCTGAGCACTACTTCTACACAGCTGACTTCAGAACCATCAGCAACATCGGGAAAAAGCTGCAAATGAAGATCTGCATTGGTGAGAGTGGGGGACTGGACTAGGGGGAAGGAAGGAATTAGTCACAGCATTTGGAGAGCAACAAGGCCTAGAAGACTGAGGCAAAAGGACAAAAATGCCCCCTTCAGATGATTGTTACAAAGAGCTCTCCATTCTCGGGGTATCAAGTTTGCAGATTACTCAGAAAGGTCATGAGACATCTGATATTTGGGTGGTTGCCTGAACCGCAGCCACTCACAAATCTCAGGCATCTTGTCCTCATTGGAAGAGCCCTGCATTTGGTCAGATTCAAATTCTGGGGGCACGCTTTAAGACTCAATGGGTTTTCAGGAAACTGGAAGTCCAGGAAAGGCTTCTTGCACTGAGGCTGCCCTATATAACAATGAAATGTGGGAGTCTCTAGACAACTGGGCTTAAAGACAGAAGTGATCAGTCAGATAGTTAGAAGGAATGGCATTTTGATTTCTTTCATGTTTGTGATAGAGAATATAAGATTTGCCTTATTTTATATTTCAGTATTTTTTTCACTGTTGTTCCACTTAACACATCTTCTTGATACTCTGGTCCACAGAGGAAGATCCATGTGAATGTAAATCTATTGTGAAGTTCCAGACAAAAGTAGAAGAACTCATCGATTCATTGCAAAGGAAATATATCCTTTGGAAGCTGTCTTTGTTCAGAACCTAGTGGGTTGGGCTGGGCTTTCTGGAGGGATCAGTGGGGAAAGCCTACACGTGTGGAAAGCAACTTAGATATGTGGTCAGAAAGCTGGGAAGTGAGACCCTTGTGTTCTGACTGTGTCTACCAGGAAGAGTCCCTGCACCAGAGTGCAAGATTCTGGCCTGACATAAGAATAGGCTGAAACCAACAGAGCCAAAGCAGAACATGCCAACCCATTGCTGGGAAGTAATGAACTGCAGGCACCAAGACCTGGGTCAGTTTTTAGGAAGATGCTTAAATGATGCCAATGAGAGAAGTATGGGAGCATGGTTCCTGCATGGGATAAAGCTGCTGCCTCTGCGGGCTGCAGGTCCTGCAAAGCAGGCCAGAATGTGAGGGCTGAGAGCACCAGTGGCTAACACTGGACTGTGAACAGAAGAAAACACTGGTGCGTGCATGCAGCTGCTAAGTCATTAAACTCCATGGATGGGATTCTTTTTTATGATGGTAAATGTCTGCCATGCAAGCATCTGAGTTGGCTGCCTGAATTTCTCCACAGAACTGGAGGGAAGGAGGGTCATCTAGAGCACAACACTTCTGCCGTATTGTTAGTGACACTAAAGTCAGGCAAATTGCATTGTATAGGTCCAATTTTTCTTAGTTGTCTAAGCCTCCATCCTGAGGGACTAATTCCCACATAACTGTAAACACCTCTGGGGAGGTGGGTAGGATCTCATCTGAACTGAGTCTGTGGGATTGCATTCTGTTATGCTGGGTTCTTTCATATTGCACAAAGACCAGGAATAAGTGGTGGGAAGAGAAATAAGGAAAAGAAAAAGAGATGTGGGTAAGATTCAGCCTTCTCATGAGGAAAGGAATTAGTGAAACATTGGAGCAACTCACAACAGGGTTAGGGACAGGCTTCGTTACATAGCATCTTAAAAACAATATTCTAATTTATACACACATTTCTGTGGTTTGTTATGTCAGTTACACAGTATATTTTCTCCTCTTTAAGTCAAATTGAGTGAAATCTGTGACTTATATTATGCAAAAGGTCAGAGTAAATCAGCAGTTCTCACCCAGCGGGTTGCCGCTCCCAGGCACATCATGAAAAGCAATTAGTGAAAAGAGCAGAAAATTGCGACATGGTATAACTCCAAGAAAAGCACCCTGCTCCACTCTTCACGCAACCCATACTGCTCCAGGTCAGGAATTCTCTGTCAACCTCTCAAAATACAATCTAACCATTCCTGTATTTTTTTACCCTTCCTTTTATAGTGTTTTATATAGATGCATGTGAGTATGTGTGTTTGTGTGAATGTTTTACCTTCAGTAAAAGTTGAAAAACAAACAAACAAAACCAAACCTGTTCAGCCTGAACAGTTGGGGAAATGCTAGGGAGATGATTTTTGGTGTTCCTCTGCTACCTGCTCCCAGCCAGGTAGTTCCAGTATCTGTGCTATAAGCCTTGAGCAATCAATCACCAACGCACACTGTCATTTTTTCTCCTTAACTCTTGCTTACTGGAAGCTGTGGCAAAAAGGATTGAAGCCCTGGAGAACAAGATCATCTAAGATCCTAAAAGAGTATTATTTCTCTCCTTCTGAGTGTAACAAAACTAGAAATCCTTCCTTTGTATGGAGGGCAGCTCAGCCACAGTGCTATGGCCAGCTTGTATTTTTAAGAGTCTAGTCTACATGCATTTGTTTAAAAGGGAAAAAGTATAACAGTAGAGCAGACATTGTTTAACAGGCAGAGCACTGTGCGTGACAGAGAGCTAGACCATGCTAATGTTCATTGCATCATGTAGAGTGCATATATAAAAAACCTGGGAAGATTTGTTTTTGATTTAAAGCTTAATATATATGTGTGTGTGTTTAAAGGTACTTGACTACGAGTTCTGTGAATCCTTGCTGTGTTCTTCTGCATCTTTTGTTTCTATGCATGAGGTAATTTAATTTAAAAGTCAAAGTGACTTAAAATCAACTCAGATGCTGAGTGTAAAAAGTCAATCCAAGCAGCTGATCGTCTTGTTATTGTAAACATGAAGCATTTGTCTGTAAGTAGATGAAATATAATAATGATCTCTAAGTGTGCATTACAGATAAGATAGGATAGGATGCTGCTGCTAGTTGGGTTTATCCATAGCTACTGTAAAATACAGAAAGTACAAAAGCTCAGCTTTCCTAACTAGCAAATGCCCTCACAATGTTTCAGTGAACTAGCAGCTGTCCGAACTAGGCCAGTTCTGGTGAAGTCCTGAGATAATGTGCAATGAGCCAGTGGCCATGGCTCTGTAGATCAAAGGCAGTCCTGTTAACACCAGCCCCAGGAGATGTGCTCCTCCTCAGCTCTCTGGTCTCCACATCCAAAACCCAAGCTCCGAAGCATCATTAGCACCTAAAACATAGGGAACTGTTGCTGAAGCTGCTGCCTGCTGATGGAAAGGGTGCTCTCATCACAGAGGTGCCCAGAGGCTCACAGCTCCTTCCTTAGCCCACGCTGCTAAGCACCTTCAAAACCAGTAAGTTCATCTCAACACCTTTTGGACTGCCTTTCCTGGATTCCCAATGCTGACAAGAAAAAAAATAAAGAAAAAGAAAATGGTGTGGGCCAGAAGCATCTAATGCTGCCTGTCTCCTAGTGCTGCAGTCTGGCTAGGAGAGGAGAGAAGAGGCCATGGCTATGCATGCCACGATGGCGCACTGTTGAATGTGAGCACAAGGGGTTGGGTTTGGAGGGGGTTTTATTTTTATTTTTTTTTGTATCAAAATATTTATACTTGAGACTATGTGAAAAGCTTTTCAGAATAACTTGGCCTGTTCAGAAATGAAACCATAGCAGATGTTTTCTGAGTAAATATTAAAAGTTTGCTGAAAATTTTAAAAGTGATTTTAGACGTATTTCTTTGCGTAAGTTTGACGTAACTGCCTGACAACACCTCTCCATAGGCTTGGTAGTGGGTAGGAAAGCCTCCGTCTCAAGCCACAACCTTTTATTTCAATGCTAGAAAAGAAGCACATCCATAGAGATACTGAGACCGTTCTCTCAAAACAAAAATCTTTGACAACAAAAATCCATTATTATACTCTTGGACTTGGAGGAATAAGGCCACACATTCCCAAACATTATCTCAAAGACTATAGTCAGTTTTTGATAGCCAAACCTAGTTGTCTCAGTCAAATAGTGTACAGTCTGTAGATCCAGAGTAATCCCTAGCAACTCCTGTACTTACAGGGATAAGATTTCCATTGTCTAATTATTCACATATAAAATCTAGACCTCTTAGCTTGAGCTTCTAATGTTACATTTGTTTCTCAGTAGAAATGGACACCACAGGGCATAATTTTCAGGATTGTCTAAATGTGCATGTCTTAGTGAGACAAAGCAGTGCCGGAGCCTATTTCTCATTATAGATTATAATGACTCCTTCAAATGTATGCAACTAACATCTAAACACCTCACCCGGGGCAACCGAGCCTCCTCTGCTGCCATCTGAGGAATCTTTTTCCTGGTTTTGTAGAATCACTTTCCATCTTAAAGAGAATGTATTTATAATGGGGGAAAAAAACACACCACAGTCAGCAGAAGAAAAGAATCTGCGTGTGCTGGTTTTCAACTTCTCGTTTCACCAAGGTTTGCCTGCTTTGAGCTCCTGACAGTTCAGAATCTCACCTTGCTAATGAATAACATTGCGTTTCAGCACAGTGCTACAGACAGTTCAAGAAAAAAAGCATCTGCAAGCCAGGGTCCTGTATTCATGCAGATAGAAAGTGTTACACAAACAAGCTGCTGGCAAGGAAGCGAGTGAGTAGCAATTCAGGCGGCTGGTGTGAAAACAAGGTGAAACATTCAGGGCTGTAAAGGTTCATCTCCAAGAGTCAGGAATAATGAACCCATGATGGTTGTGGATGAGAAGATCTGGAGGTTGCAGACAACTGAACAAGGCTTTGCATCAGCTCTTCTCTCTGTCACTTAATGAGCTGTTGATCCTAATCTCTGCCTCTCTGTTTACAACTAGGTTTCAAATATAGATCAGAAAACATCAAAGATTGTGGAAATATTTAACAGTTCTTACCATGACCCCTACTGGCTTCACTGGGAAATGGACTGGGCTCAAAAACCCTCCCAGCACCACATATCCTGGGATGAGTCAGAAGTGGTTTTGTTCTATGGAAAAGTCAGGGGAAGAGATAACAGCAATCCTTGGTCAGGGGAGAGAAAGCAAAAAAAAAAAAAAAAAAAAAAAAAAAAAAAAGAAAAAGGGCTTTGAGAAATGCAGAGGAAGCAAGGCAAACCTCAGCTCAGGGACTGGAAACCTCACTGCTTGGCAGGCTGATCTCAGCAGGTAAGGTGGGGGATGAAGCCACTGGGGGTGACTGGGAGCCTCATTTATTACTCTCAGAAACCAGATGAGACTGTAGCTATGTTGAAATTGTTGCCTTGAGACAGGTTTTCAAAGAGAATAGGATCTTTTTGGCCAGTAAAACTGTTGTTTCTGTCATCTTCATACAGTCTGCCACTCATCTAGTCCTGGGGCAATACAATGCCCAGGATCCCTGACATATTTCTGAGCCTTTTTCTTTACTCTGTTTTTTTAGTTTTTTTATTTTATTTTATTTTATTATTTATTTTATTTTATTTTATTTTCCCTTTTAGTTTGCTATGTCTCTTCAATCTATCAGCTGATGGGAGGCAATTCACTTCTACCTGATGATGACAGCATTATTTCTCTCTCTCTCTCTTTTTTTTTTTTTTTTTTTTTTTCTCTTTTATCCCCAGCTATAATCAGTTTGCCAATCATGGAAATGAGCTCCTGTATTTAATTTTCTTACATGCCTATTTATTCTTTAAATACCTTGAAAGTTAAGTTTAGCAGTCTCAGGAACTATAAGATGGATTTGATTTGAATTCCTGTCACAGCACCCATGACATCACATCTCTATATGTTTAAATATTACCATTGTCACTCTGCAGTTTAACCCATTTGGCTGACTTCTTTGGTAATGGGATAAAGGTATGTAAAGTGAGGGCTGGATTGTCACTTTCACAGAAAACTACATCCATTCAGCGTACCATTGCCAGTTTAATCCAACAACTTGCACCATAAAACTCAATATTGTTCATGTCTTTGGGACTGAACCCAGCCCCAGCCCTTTTCTTTCTAGGCCATGCCTAGGGGCCAGTAACTCAAACTGGGCCATGAAGGGCTGAGATATCAAACATTGCTCCTTCAAATCTCTGCAAGCCACCTCGAGGAAGGACCTAGCAGACACAGTGTCTTCTTAAATCACCAAGTTCTGAGTTTCAGAGCAGCGCTCCTGGATGCTGCAAAGAACTGCCCCTACATGCAGACATGGCAGCTCCTGTTTTCAGTACTGATGGAAAATGTATCATTATACATCTTCCCCTAGCTATCATTCCTAAAATCTTCCTGTCCATCCACCCATCCGACTATCCAAGCAACCACCCAAGCAGCCAGGTAGCTATCTTCATATTTCTCAATCCAATAGTCCTTATTCATGGAAAACCATAACCCAAACTAACATTTTGGTGTCAGCAGACCCACCTCACACAATAAAATCCTCCTTAAGGAACACAACACAAGATTGGGCCATAAACAATTTGCAAGTATAAACAGAAAGAAATGTTTTTCCAATGCTCTCCAGTGATGTGAGGGCCAAGATATATTATCAGGCATAGAATTACTTCTGTAACTAATATTTTGTTTTGTGTTACAGATAAAGCAGAACTAAACTAATTAACAATTATTTTTCCTCCCTTTTTGCCTCTCATTGCTTAAAACAACAAAAGAGCTCTTGCCTCTCCAAAGTCAATTAGTCACTGGGCTAGAACATAGGCTTTTGACATTGTAATTAGACTTCATTAATGGATCGCCAAAGGCAGCAAGATGCAAACCTACTAGATGAGCCTCCCTTTGCATTTTCATTCAGTTAATTACATGCTTATCTTGGAAACAAAAGATGCTGCACACAATGAAAAAAAATTATTTGTATTGTCCCAAATTCTGGAATAATGGACTTAGGGTGAAAGCCTCCTTCTTGAAGGTTGGAAAGAGATCCTTCTGCTGACACGGAACTTCTTTTCCCTCTCTTTGCTGCTGTGTCCTAAATATGACCTCACCACATTGCCACCAAGTCCTGAGTTCCTTTAGATCTTTTGGCAAAAGAGTTTTTAAAACACTGTCTTTTGGGTCTGGAAAAATATCCTTGACCACGCTTTCCTTACCTCCCCCTGGGCATCAGAAGACAGGAGCCTGACTCTTCCCAAAGGCAGGGGAAAAGTTTAATCTCTTAGCAGAGCTCTTTTGCCAACATCATCCCTCTGGGGAAGTGATTTTCTCATGCAGGTCATTGATATTATAACAGAGGGCCATTAGTAATCAAATAAAAAGTGCTTTCAATTAAACTGAGGGCTTCTGGTTTGATAACATCTTTCAATAGCAATTTGTAACACTAATACAGCATAATTGCTGCTAATAAATGGGTAGGTAGCAGACCAGTTATTATTATGATTTTTCTCCAAGCAACATCAGGCACTGAAAAGTGTCTCAGGCTGTATGAATTTACTGTTCCTTGTGAAAAGCATTGAACTTCCTCTCTCCTGGTCCTCTGAGGTAATTCAGTGAACAGACAGTTTAAGGTGCTAGTAAATTTATGTTGTGAAAATTATTTGTCATTTAATGTTCAACTTACCTTGTTAAGCTGAGGCAGGGGAAATTTAGGCTGGACGTCAGGAGGGGGTTCTTCACAGAGAGGGTGGTTGCACACTGGAACAGGCTCCCCAGGGAAGTGGTCACTGCACCGAGCCTGTCTGAATTTAAGAAGAGATTAGACTGTGAACTTAGGCACATGGTCTGAACTTTTGGGTAGACCTGTGCGGTGTCGAGAGTTGGACTTGATGATCCTTAAGGGTCCCTTCCAACTCAGGATATTCTATGATTCTATGATTCTAACTTGGGAAGAAGCTTCAACAAGCCAATGTACACTACCCTGCGCAATTCCTTTAATGAACTAACTAAGGATCAGAGCTCTGGCAATAAATTTTAAATGGCTTTACACTTCAGATAGACATTTGGATTTATTTATTTTTTAATCACCAATCATGGCCGGAACTGTTTTTTGAGTTTTACAATTGCTGTGATATTTTATTGTTCTGTGGCCTGCTTCCCACTATTATATACTGCAAAGATTAGACTGGAAATAACAATAAATGTTGAACAGTTATCTGTCCTCAGGTAGTACTATGTTCTTTGGTGGAGATTGTTATCCCTCTTCTCTCCGTGGAGAAAATTAACCCTAATGATAGGGAGCAGGTGGCATGATAAAGTGCTTGAGGCATCAAACAAGGCACTGTAGGGATGGGTAGGGACAGAGAGTCTTCGCTCTCCCAGACTATCCTAAGAAAAGTGAAGGACAAAGCACGTAGGTAAACGTACGGGTGAGCAATGAGGTGCTCTCCTTCCCATACAACTGAGCACATTCCCACACGTCTGACTGTCCATCCCGGATGACAGAGACCTGTCTACAGTTGTCAAAGGGCAGCTTTTGGAACAGCCCCCAACACAAAGCTCACAGTAATATTTCTGGGGTCACAGCAGACTGCTTCCCACATTGTGCTCTCACACTGCACAGCTCTGTGACCTTCACCTGATGAAAAAGTCCCGGTTTCAAAGAGAAGGGTAAAAGGCCCGTTCCCATGCTTGGGGCTGAATGTTGCAGCCCAGACCACTGCAGGCTCATACTACAGCCACCTCTTTCTTACTGCCTTAGAAGCAGGTACAGCAAGGGAAGAAGCAATCCCCCGATATGGTGGGCAACAGAGAGACAAAGGGGCAATGTCCCCATATCCATCAGTCAGCTGGAAACAGGGTCTTCAGCACCACAGCACAATCTTACATGAGTCGAGCTGCTACCAGGTAGCTGGTGTGGGCACATCCTGTCCTGGAGCTCCTGGTGACTCAGAGTACAGACATCTCAGCACACAGCGAGGATCTGGAATGGCATTGCCCCTCTGGCAGCAGCGGCCCCACTCACATCGTGTGCCAGGCCTCTCAGTCTCAGGGACTCTGTTGCAGACCATTCAGACAGGCATAAAATTAGTAAACTGCCTCCATGTGGGAAATCACTTCCTGACCTTTCATGCAATCAAACTTCAATGTAATCACCTGACACTTCTCGTTTTTATCAGTATACCCACAAATTAGCCACGGTGTCTCACCAACTAATAGGAGGAAAGTAATTACTGGCACTACTGCTGGAGCTGATAGCAAGGGCTACTTTGGGAAATAAAGGATTAATTTCAAATATATATGTAGGAGATCTTGATAGCAGCAGGTGTAAGGGGAAAAGAAAATTTAAAGTTGACATAATTGTGGGAAGAGAGATACAATTTTAGAAGTGAACATGTATTTGGAATTAAGGTTCAATCCTTTTAGCATCTTGGACGGCAACTGAGACTTCTCAAACCCAGAGGCCATTTCCTTCCAGTAATAACTAAACAAATAAAACTCACAAAGAGAAGGTAATGAGATAAGGAGGTATCCTTCCACGTCTGAGGGGCTTGTCCCCATAATCAGAGTATGGGGAGAGGGGAGATCAGGCTGATATTAAGCCAACAAAACTACACCTGATTAAAATGGACAATCTGACATGCCACGCTGCAGACCCCCAAATGCTGCACTGGGAAGAAGTGCAAGGACTGGTGGGAATAAGTCTGAAACAAGACACGGCCGGTGTCTTCCCAGCTGCTGGCATGTAAAAAGGGGATGGGGACACATCTCCTCTCACCATGCTGGCCTCTAGAAGGGGCTAGGCTATAACAGGGGGAACTCCCCCATATAAGCAGTGGGAGGGGTTGCAGAGAGGTCTCTCACCCTCACACTCAGTAGGATCATACTGGGCCACATTTTTTACCAAAACCTTCAGTTTCTCTGTATCCCCAGAACACTGAATGCACAGCAAAACTGGGAGACAGCTGCCAGAAGGGAATGAGATCAGTGTGAGAGGGAAAGGATAGGTGCTTTGAAAGGCAGGCAGCATCCTGGCCTGGATGAGGCTGCCTGCCTTAGAGCATGAATAAAAGAAAAAAGCTGTGCTTTTTCTTTTTAGGTAAGTTTTCTAGACATCTGGGACACCAGCTACAGTGGAGAGGAGGCAGAGATGCCCCCTCTGCAGAGCAGCTGGATGAAAGGCCCCCTGCTCTCAGGAGGTCAGACACACACCTACCCTGCAGAAAACCCAGCTCCGGGTGCCCACCCACAGCCTTGGTCATACACTGAATAAGAAACAGCCCTGGAGAAGGGGCAGAGAGCAGCAGCCAGGATGGCTTTCCTGTGTAGGACCAAGGGACGAAGAGAGACAGGGAGCAGCCTTCATCCAGCACCATGCAAATCGCATGTGGGGCAGTAGGCCTCAGTCCCATTTCTTCACGTCACACCCTGACATGTTCAGTGTAATTTTGCACAACACTCGACCCCAAGACATCCCCTGGCACTGTGTACACCCCTGGGCACCAAAAGGAGCCCAAAGCTTGAGCTGGTCTCTGCTCGGGGGGCCTTTCCCCTGCCCCACACAGCACCGGATCAGAGCAGGGTCAGATCTTGCTGCCCTGGGGACATCCTCTGAAGGATGCGGAGGTGAGGTGTGGGGAGCACTGTCCACAGCAAGAACTGCTTCCCAAGCAGTTCTGTCAGGTAGGGCTTTGAGCTCTATCCTTGCAACATGGCACAGCGGTCACTAGATGGCCCCATCTGAATACAAATGACAACCCTGCCACCGTCCCCCGGCTCCAGCACGCACACAAACCCAGCCCCGCACCCCCCCACACACCGCTCCCTGGCTGCTCTCCTTGACGCTGACAGTAATTAAAGATAACACCACTTAGCCTTCTGTCATTTGCACTGAATCAGTAATGTTTGATTTGTTTAACCTTTGCATCAGAAAAGTTAAATAAATAAATAAGAGCCTCGGCAGGGCGTGCAGAGCCCAACAGGGAATTGGCGGCAGTGGGGATGACGTGGGGCTACGAGAAGGACGTGGGGCAAAGGGAAGGATGCTCAGAGACCTTTACTCCAAGTTGGTGCAGCCTGTTGGCATCCTGCGTGCTTTCTGCACCACCAGGGCGGTGGGGTTCTTCCCCCGGCCCCTCTCTGCTCCCCTCTTGTCCCTGTTCTTGGAGGGAATTGCTGGTGGCAGTTCACTGAAAGGAAAATACACTGGTCTCTTCCTGAAAATGGTGTCAGAGCTGGAAGTACTGACTGTTCCCATCTTGATTTTCATGCTGGGAGCATGGATTAACCCAGATGTTAAGCTGTCAGGTAGCCCCAGGTAAGAGAAAGTAAGGCACAGATGTGACGTGAATCTCCCAGGCCCATGGAGCAATGCCAGAGGCAAAGAACAAGAATGGCCAGAGGGAGAGTGAGCCTGGGAGGAGGGAGCCAAAGCAAACAGCGTGATCTGGCCACAAGTGAAGGATGAGTGTGAGATTTTCAGTCCTCAGAGGTTCAGTAGCGGTATAAGGGTGGGGGCATTTGACGCATTCAGAGCTCAGCTGGACAATGCCCTGAGCAACCTGCTCTCTATTTGCCCTACTTTGAACAAATTGCAGGACCAGAGACCTCCAGATGTCTCCTCCCACACAGACAACCCCGTGTCCTAACATTTCTCCTCCGGGCCCTTTCCAGGCTCTGCTTGTACAAGCCTGTAGTTCAGCCCTCGCTGTCTGGATCCTGATATCTCCCATCCAGCTGTCATCACTCTGCAATGCTGCACAGAAGCTCTTGCAAGAAGATTAATGGCATTACAGCAGCCTCTGCAACTGCTGTGTCCTAGCCTAGAGCCTGGGTCACCAGCAAGGAATGGCTGGGAGGTTTTCAGTCCCAAACCACAGACTCTTTCAGATTTTTGGAGGACTCTTAAGGCTGCAAGCTCCTCTCACCTATCTGTCTGCACCCCTTACTACAGGGCACAAACAAGAAATGGAACAAGGGTGGATGCCTTGCTGGACAGACCATTTTCTCCACAGGGCCACCCCCCCCCCCCCTCCCCCCCCCGATCCCATGCTTCAGGGACAGGCAGAACATTTTTGCCTTTGGATCTACATGCAGGAATCAGGGCCATCCCTCTGGCAGTCCATGGACAGTCCTTATAGCAGCTGTAAGCTATTGCTTGCAGTCTGTGCTCCTCTATCCATGTCCTCTGTCTTGTTTTACCTAGCTGCTCATCTCAGACTTAATATTTCCAGGTCATTTAAGCTACTTTATTTCCTTAAGGAGAGGCAAGTGGAGACTGTAACTGGAGCTGATAAAGCCTTAGACTTTGACCTCAACATTTATCTGCTTAGGCTGAAGCTTTCCAATTCTCCAGGCTGTGCAGAGGAGGACAAGTAGCTCCATTCCCCTTGGAGACATTCTCATTTAAAGGTAGAGGGCGAGAGTGCTCTTGCAGAGCACCCTGCTTGGGGATGCTGATCTTTAGGCTCGGGGTTTATTCAGCCTTGGAACGGTTGTTCCCTCTTCAGTGGCCTGAGTTGGTCACAGTATCTCACAACATCCCAGGGGGACATTTTTCTTCTTTCTTTCTCAAAAGAGATCGCAGAACTGCTTGTGCTGTGTGACAGGGAGACAGGAGAAGGCTGATCCCATAATATGCCCAGGAACTGCAAGACATCATTTCTCATATCACAGGAAAATGGCCCACGGCCATCAAAAGGAAAAAAAAAAAAAAAAGATGCTCTAATAGCAGCCCATTATCTCATGACAATGGCTCTGTTAACACAGGCTAACCCTTCCGATGTGCTTAGAAATCTGAGAAAGGAAATGAAAGGTGCTGTCGGTAAGGAGAGCTTGTATTTAGTGTTTCTGTCCAAGTGGAGAAACGGGAAGTGGAATTTGAGACAGCAGTTCTGCAGGCTTAAAGAAATAGATTGAAAAATGCATTAGGAGTGCGGAAACAGCATAAAACATGTTGCAGTTTGGCTCATTTGGAATTCCAGTCATAGAGGCAGCAACACTGTGGAGGATTTAGCTTGCCAATCAACATCTTATTTATTTCCTCTGAACAGGATATCTTTATTCTGTGTCCGTTGCTGCCTCCAACACCTATGGAGATTGCAAAATCAAGCAATATGGCTCATTTTTTTTGTTTGCTTGGTTTGTTTGTCCATAGCAGCATGAGATGCAGGAAAATATCAATACTTCAGAAAGAGCTCCTTGGCACTGTGGAAGACTCTTTCACCTCCAGGTCACCCAGCTGTGTCTGGCTCAGATACAGGGATTACACAGCAGTGAAACTAGAGCTTAGCTTGCTAGGGATCATCTGCTTCGTCTTGGGTTGAAATATCCTCCTAAGTGCCTTAGGCTGGGGTGGATGAGAATAAGAGTGAAGCAATTTAGAGGAGGACAAAGACAGACTGGAAAATAAAATCCAGTGTTCCTGTCCCACATCCTCACCACTTGAAGCGGGAGCCCAGATGTGCATGGTTTATGTCTGGTGGCCTGCATGAAATGAGTTATGGCCCATTGCTCAAACCGAGAGCTGCTCCCAGCTGGCTGCACTGGAGCCAGGCCCTGCTGAGGCTACAAGGCTGAAAGCCTGGGGTGGTCAATGGGGTCCTATTTACAGCCCTAGTATGTGATGTCCATGGGAATGCAACCCAGTAGTCAGGGCAACAAGAAGCTTTATATTGTTTCAGAAAAATCAAACAGAAACAACTGTTTGAGGTTGGGGTAGTAAGGGGGGAAGCTCTTCCAGAATTCCCAGGGTGGGAGAAAGCATTCAAATTCTCATTTTCATTCTCTTCAAGAAAGAAACCTTTTCCAGCAGTTGTTACTTCAGAAAAGATCCTGATCCTTTCACTAGCCCTCCCTGAATCAAACAAAGAACAAGGTTCACTTAAATGAAAGCCATCACTCAGAATGTTTAATACATAAAATAGATGTCATGAAATGAAAAACATACTGGACCTGTTTCTTCTATGAAGTATTTAGATTTCCCTATTCAAAACAAAGTTTTATGATTGTTTTTCCTTGAAAAATATTTGAACTCTACTAGAAAAAATAGTCCAACTTTCCAAAAAGAGACATCAGAAAATAATTTTGGATTCCAATAATTGTAATACTATGTTTTGTTTGGGATTTTGGAACTGGAAAAAAATAGGCTTTCTGTGGGAAAAAAAAATAAATAAATACAGTAAATCCAAGACAGTAGGGAGGAAAGCCACATGCCAAAATTTTAGCATGGATTTTTTTTTTTGCTTCCAAAAATCAAGAATCACAGCTTAGGTTGAAAAGAAACAAACAGCATCATTTCAAGTGAATGTATTGAAGCACAGCCAACTGTTCTCGTTTCAGTTGTTCTCTCACCCTCTCAAAGTTTCATGTTTCTCCTATTTAAATAAAAAACTAGAGCAACAAAACAATCCTGCTTGCTTGAAACATGTCTAACCAAAGGCTTAGCCACCACATTTTCTGTGGGAAAGATCTTTGTTTCCTGCTGAGCTCTGTGATGGTCCAAGCTTCTTTGTGGTCAGTGGAGCTCTGCCTTTTAGACTTTCTGGCAACCAGGCTCAGAAATCATTGAGGGTAAAGGTTTTGTACAGATTCTGAAGGAGAGCTGTTTACAAAGAATAGCACCATGAATTCCTATTAAATTAAGGTCTCATCCTGCAGGACCTCTGATACGCTGATTATCTTCAATTCTCTATTCCTTCACAGCTTCTGTTCATCACATTGCACCTTCAGCCAACACCATCTGTGGTAGCACCAGCTGTCCTTTTGTACATCCCTGCAGTAGGTCCCAAAGCACTTCACAAGCCACACCATTGTGACATCCCTTCTCACCTCTGGGAGGACTGAGACCCACAAGCAGTTACAAGGCTCAACAGCGTTCTTAGTAGGTAGAGCCTGATGAGGCTGAGGACTTACAATGGTGGATCAGCCACTCAGGACCCAATTGAGCTCAGGTGCTGATGAACTGGGTGCTGCCATCTGACAAAGAACAATGCTGTACCCCAAAATAAAACACAGCTGTGTTATGGATAAAACACAACTGTGGTAAAAGGGCCACACAGCAGGAAGATAACAGACCTGCCACAGATTTGCCTTGCAAGTCCACCAGGCCACTATAACCTTCAGGGGAGCATCAAGGCCTACCCCAAAAAGCTTCAGAAGGAGAAAAGGCTCTGTGCTTTTACTGAAGCAGTGAAAGCCTGCCCAGGGTGTGTCACAGTTAAAACCCATGGACCACAATGACCCACAGATACTGCTTAGGAAAGCTGGCATCTAGGCCTAAGTGGAACTAGCGTGACCCAGAAGCTTGCTTCATCTTTTCTGCATGGAAGTCAGTCCCATCCAAACAGACGCTTTTTCTTTCTTCTGTTCATTTGTTTCATCCTTCTGGAAAAACAAGATAAAATATCAGTCACTTTTTAGCGTGGGGCATCAGGGGAAGGAATCCTATTGATAATAAGTGCTGATGAAGAGGGAGAGTGGGAAGCACATCTGCAGAGGATACTTTCTGATAGATTATTGTCTGCTGGGTGTCGCAGGCCCATTTCCTCCCATCAGAATTCTGCTGGTGGAAGCACTCCCGGGAGACACAGCTCCACATCTGTACACAACACCAGAGCTTACAAGAAATGTGAATCCTGGCTTTCAAATGCCAGTAATGAGAGAAGAGCGGGGGAGTAAGAAATGCTTCTTTTATTAATCAAATTCCCCCCTCTCATCTGCACTGCCTGCCACCATCCATTCTGGAGAGCGTCATCGAAGTGTGAGGGCATGCCAGCCTAGCTGCTTGTGAAGTCTATCGGTAGAGTAGCCTCAGGTACCACATACTCAATTTGACGCTGATACCACTGCCAGGGTTCAGGCAGCTAATGGAGGACTGTGTTTAGCTGCCTGGAGGGGTGATCCATCACATGGAGCTCAGGCTTGACTGCGAATGGAGGATGCCAGGCTCATGAGAGCGATACCAACCAGGGTAGATAGTGTGAGGACAAGGGAAGAGAACATTCATACTGATCTGTTTAATTCCTAACCCATCACCCCTGAGCACCAAAATGCTGAAATGCCCAAGGGGAGAATGCAGCCTAGGGCAGATGCAGACTGGCAAAGAGGAAGCTGTCAGGAAATATAAGGGAAGAGCAACTCATCCAGACATGGACAAGGTCAGAAATCAAAGATCTCCTAATGTACTCTGGCAGAGGGGGAAAAACAATATCATTTTTCTGCAAGAGGAATGGATAAAATTCAAACAAAATGGGGATGTAGGGGAAAATTATGGGATCTGGGTCTCAGCTGGGTTTCCAGTGATCCTCCTCTTGGTCAGTGGTGGCTGACATCAAGGACCAGTCATTCCTGGGAGCTCAAACAAACAATACAGCCATTAATTGCTCACAGGACAGAGTTGCCCATCTGGGACCAGTAACAACCAGTCGCAAGTTTTCCAATTCTTGTTGTAACCAATAGAATGGAGAGGGTATTGGGCTGAGTGTCCAGCAGCAGCACCTTTGCCCCAGGCTTCCACATACTGCTGGCTTACTGAGGCTTGAGTACAACATAAGGGAAGGAGAGTGTCCAGGCACCTGTGCTGTTTCAGCACAATGCCTCTGCTGACAAGCACAAACCAAAATCTTGTCAGCACCAAAGCAGAGGTGAGTTTCCTTCAGACTGTGGCTCAGGTTCCCAGCACAGCCATTTCCCTGCCGTGCCTCACTGTTCCCTTAATCACCCAAGTCTGCAGATGGTGCTGTCTCTCCAGTGACTGGGATAAGTGACATCGGGGACACAGGGCAGCGGCCACCTGCAACACCCCTGGTGACCTCAGGCTGTCAGCTCATTTCACTGGTGTCAGTGGTGGCCAGCACCAGCTGCTGCTCGCTCCCAGGCTGGCATGCTTCACGTTTCCTACTTTTTCTTTTTTTTTTTTTTGTGATTTCTTTGACAAGCCATTGGGTTCAGCTGCAAAGCCTCAGCTTCTCCCTGGCCTATGAGAGATATCATTTACATCCTCTGAAACCAGGCAGCTGGCAGATGAACCGAGTATCAAGGTATCACCTGTGGATGATACCAGAAGTGGAACACTCATGGTCCAGGGATGTGAAAACCCTGCACACTGCCCTTCTACTGCAACTTTTTTCTCTCTCTCCAGTGCACCTCTTTGGGGGTTCACTGACTCCTGCGAAACAAATGTAGGGTTCACATACATCATAGCATTTTGCAGCCACTTGCTGGCTATGTATACTCTAAAGTTAAACTGAATAACTGATGGGCTCCCATTCAGGACACCGTGCAACTGTGGTGTCAGGCCTGAGAAGCTGTATCTGAGCACTACTCCTTGTTGTAAAATTCCGAAGAGTGTGGGTTGTGGGAAGACCCAGATCTGCATTAGGTATGATTCAAATCACTTGCAAGAGGTGACTTGTACAAATGTCTAACTGGAAAGCAGGATCAGGAAAAAGAGGTTTTGTCCTCTGCAATGCAAAAAAGTGCAATGCAAATTGTAAGTGACTTACCCCAAATCACTGCAGGCACTTTCAACACAGCACTCTCCAAATTACTGCAGGACCCTCTGTAGGCTGGAGCCCTTTCTGATCCATGTACATTATTATTCTGAGAGGAGCCATTGCCAACTTGACTTGAGGGTAAAAGGATTTGTGTAACTTTCTGTGGCCCTGTTGCCAACAAGAACACGTGGCATCTATTAGCATCAGCAGAAGTGATGAACCTGCACCTGTGAGGGAAAAAAAATGCAAACCCCTAGATAAAACTGACCCCCATGTAAAGGATAATACATTTGAAGCTTTTAATCAATCCCATTAAAGAGAAGTGGTATCTACACTGCTGTAAGCAAACTGCTACCTGCAACACTGCCAGGCTGGCTTAGACAAGCATGTTGATCCTTGAAGCCTTTTTCAGATGTAGAGATTGCCTTGTGCTGAGGTGATATTGAATTGATTCAAAACAAATTTTAGGATGTTTCAGGCATTAAAGTTCTTCAGGAAGGTCAGTGGTTATATGGTACAAGCTGCTCCTTTTCAATCTACCCTTTAGTTTCAATTTACAGTTCTGTAGAGAAACATAGAGTGCTCTGATTCCTGGTTTTAAAAGAAAATAAAACAAACTCGTGGTGAGCATGGGGAGAAATCTTTGAATTTGATTGTAGCAACTTCTCTGCCTGTGTCAGTAGCTGGTCCTTGGATCTCATGTCTAAAAGCACATTCTTTGCTGTTGTGAGATTAAAGAAAATTGCAAAACCAAAGGAATGCTGCTGCACCCAGACCTTCCTGGTTTAGAGGCTGCAGCCTGCTCCCTTACCTCTGGGAATGTGATAGCCATCAAGGGACCTGGGGAATCCAGGGGGGAGGCAGTGGGGCTATGGAGAGAAAGTTAAAGACTTGCAGGTGTGGGAATGGACTTTTGTATTCAGCATTACAAAAAAGGTCATCCATCTGACTATTTTCATGGGCTATTGAAGAGAGAAATGTGACAGGGAATGATATGAGGCATGAGCCTGCCAAAAGTGGGAGCAGATGGGGCTGTGGATAAGGGCTGCTGGAAGTCTCCTGGAGGACAAGGTGGTGAAGCACTGGAATGATGGAAGTGTGTTAATGAGATGGATGTGCAGGAGTGGAAAATGGTAGTGGTGCTTTGACCATGATGGTCAAAGGATTCCATGGAGACAAGGTTTGCAAGGAGCGGTAATAGCTTCTATTAGAACAATTGGTATCATTGAGGTGAAAAAAATGACTAGCTTTTGAGAAAGCAGACATTGCAGAGCCATGAGAAGGAAATCGGGGTGAAGTATTTCAAAAAGTACATGCAGAGAGAACCTGACATATGCATTCATATAGCTAGTAGGCAGGTTGCTAGACGTTTTCTTCTCTGATGTTCTTTCATACCATTTCCATTCATGCAGGCAGGGTGTAAAATTTTTCTGAATCACAGTGGAATGACTCACATTTCCCTTGTTCTCATGTTTACTTATGTAAAAGATAAGAGAAAGCTCAGGACAGATGGAGCTGTATCCTTGCTACTCTTGCAACATGCACTTTTTTTCTTCAGTGTCCAGGACCACTCCTATGCACTGCAGCAATATATTGGTGCAGTGGGCCAGACAGGAGGTGTACAGATGGTGTGAATCAAATCAAATATCCTCAAGGTGAAAGCCAGAGTTCTCTACTTATGGAGAAATGGAAAATTCACTTATTTGAAGACAGCAAGGTGGAGGTAATTTTCATTGCTAGAGGTAGCTACTAGAGGGAAACATGGTCACACTCTCTCTCAAGCTAAGGCCACCTAGTTCATGGCAACATGGCCATAATACCTCTCAAATCATGAGCAAAATGAATGCATTCGCATCAGACTCGGGTGAAAGGAGATCACTAACCTAGCTGAATCTCCAGCAGACCCTGATATCCTCACATCTGCTTCCTGCAAACCTGTGCTTGCAAGATAATGCAGGTGGTCCCGCGCTTCCTCCGCTGCTCTGCAAGTCATGGGTTACTCTGAGAAGCCTGAAGGGCCTGTCATTTTTCCAATACTTGAAAAAACAACTTTTCTGCTGTCATCTTCGCCCCATTATTCTCCACGGCGGCCCATTAGAAGGAAGGTTTAATTCGCAGTCTTTCTCCACATTCTTTTCAGCAGAAGGGACTAGGCACTTTTTGTTAGCTTCCTCAGTGACCTCCTTGGTCCTCTGCTTTCCCTCTTTTCTAGCTTGTTTGCAAACTGAATTGCTGCTTTTATTTCTTAAAAGGGCTAATGACCTCTCTTAGTAGCACATCTTAGAAGTGCTGCTTGTCGCAGGTTATTTAGCATTTCAATGCCAGCATACAGTGTAAAACTGCACCAGTACTCTTTTCAGTTTTTCACTACCGGTAGTTAAGTCAGCTTGATTTGTTTCAGAGGCTTTTTTTTTCCTTTTATTTGTTTGTTTGTTTGTTTGTTAGAGAATCTAAAAGGCCAAAACACACAAGCAGTTTACGTTATTAGGACACAAGGAAACAGCCTCAAGCAGTGCAAGGGGAGGTTTAGATTAGATATCAGGGAAAAAGAAATTTCTTAGAAAGGGTGGGTAGGCATCGAGACGGGTTGGAGTGGTGGAGTTGCCATCCCTGGAGGTATGGGCATGGAGCTTAGGGACATGGTTTGGTGGTGGACTTGGTAGCATGATGTTTGGACTTGAGGATCTTATGTGTCTTTTCCAACTTAAATGGTCCTATGGTTCCGTGATTTCTTTTCTGACCACCAGTAGCTGGTTTCAGGCAGTAGTAGTATTTCTCCTCTTCAATAGGACAGAAAACAAGTGCAAATTTGATGGAAACCTTTGAGACATGAAAGCAGAAACAGACAATTCTGTCCCTCTCACTTGTCTTTAGAGAAAGCAGGACCATGAATCAGAGAGAAATTGCTTTAATTTTGCTATGTATTAATAATACTCTATTTCATTTATTGTGAGCAAGAGGAATACAGACCTCCCCTGCCTCCTGCTACATTCATAATTTATCCCCAGCCAATTAACTTCTTCTGCTGGAGAATTAATAAACTATTATATTACTGATGCCAAAAAGGGGGTATGGCATTCTCTGTCTTTCTGACAGTGTTGTGAGAAGTTATGTCTATGACTGCAGCAGCAAGAAGAGTTTTCTGAATTTCCTTTTGTACCAAGCGGCAGGAGGTGACACCTTGTAGGAATTACTTCTCAATTTTTAGCCTATTACTAACTTTGTGGTCACCCTGATCTGGTTTTTCTCAAAATCCTGATACCAATCTCCATCCCTCAAATTCTTCAGAGTCAGTGGAGGTGCTGAGGTCAATTAAAGAGGTTAAATGGTGAATTGTCCATGTTTGCCTCATCACTAAGATGCACAGTAACTTTAGACATTCAAGAAATTAAAGGCAGCACTTAAGTTCAGGGTAGGATTCATCTCACTTAGCTACAAGTCAGTGAAGTATGCTGCTACAGCTGAAGTAGACCCTACAGACTGCTTTCAAAGTCAGTGAAGAGAAATAGGCACTGTGAGGAGCAATTCTTCTCTCCAGTGTAGACATCTACTTCAAGAGGACATAAAGCACACTCCAGGAAGTACTGGCTCTATCAACCAGACCTGCACCAGGGTGGCCTGTACTGCAAGTATCTGTGTGCAATGGAGAAGGCTCCATTTTTGTGCAGTCTAGTCTAAATCCTTTCTGAAGGACACCCATGCCACCTTCTCTTGAGGTGGGTGAGGTGTGGAGGAGGCTCCATGACCGGCTCATTGTGGTGCCAGCCTCTCAGCCAGCTCTTGGGCTGAGTCTCACGACCCAGGTGTGTCAGTGCATGGCAGAGTACATGCGGAGAGGCAGCCTCAGACTACAGTGATAAGGTGCTTTGTGATCCCAGGATGCCTTTTGCAAGATACCACAGACATCTGCTCCCAAGTGAACTCTTCAGTTCCCTCCCTACCTCTTCACAATGATCTGCACACCGAACCCACCCATTGCCAAGGGACTGCTGATGGGAGCCACCTCTCTCTTTCAGTTGCTGCAACTATTCCTGACCCTTATGCAATACAAAAAGTTTTTAGGGCAGTAAACATAGTTTATTTCCACCAGAGAAGCCACTCTGCAGTGTCATGGTTATAAGCAGCTTTTATACTGCCTCAGATCTGCACACCCTATGCCCTCATAGGAGCTGTAAAGCAGGGGATGGTGTCAAACAAAGCCATGGCTCTGCCAAGCAGGTTCTTGTTCGGAAATGTGGCTTTGTTTACACTTGAGCTTTTTGAGAGAATGCATGTTTTCTGCAAGCAAAAATTTCTTAGACCAACAATACCTCTTTTGTTTTGGCTAGAAATAGTTCTAGGGGCCTGACCGCCCATCATCAGAGGCCAGGCTGTTTTCTTTTCACAGAAGCAGTAACGCAGTAGCCAGCCACCAAACAACATCCCACCCCACCACCTCCACCCCCAATCTTGCTTTCAGTGTTTCAATGAAATCTGAACTAGAGAAACAACTGTTTAAATATTTGTTTAGTTTCTGCAGTGATAAAATCCTCCCTGCTCCGCAGCGGACTGAAGGCTCAATTTCTGGCTCATGTAAAGTTTTATTTAAAAACTGAAATGTCCATGTAAACAAAGTAGAAGTGCTATTGTTTCTGAAGTCAGCTCTGGGCTTTTCTCTATGGTAACCTCACAGAAGGTAATTAGGGAGCCATAGCAACAGCTACACCTCCTAGCATACTGTCTGCTCTCTCCCAATACTGTGCAAGCTCCAAAACATACAGGCAAGCAACCTGGGGATGCTGAGCTGCTTTACATTGTGTAAGAGGCAATTGATGTTTCCCAACATCACTTGGGGCTTTGTTTTTGACAACGTTGTTTATTTCTGCTCCTTTTTTCGGAACAGAGTCACCGGCCAGAAGCTGTGAGCGTGTGTCCCTGCCTTAAGAGGCCAGCCAGACGTTCTGTGTGCCTGCCCATCCTCGCTGGCTGAATTACCACAGGCTGGGCTCGCATCTGTGTCCTGCAGCCGGTTCTGCACTGGGGGTGATGTTCTATACCTGGGAAGGTATTGTGGCCTCAGCTCTCCCCAGGTTTGAGCTGTGGGCTTTGTAGCTTGTGGGATTTTGCTCCATTGCTGGTTCAGGTTTTATCAAGCTTGGAGTTACCTGATTTGTATTGTTGTCAATGTCCTGTTGTTCCCTGGCCACCACACTGGTACCCACTCCTCCACAGTGGGTCCCCTCTCATCACTTGTATAAAACAGGTTCTCTCCCCAAAATGTAGCCTGGCAAAAAAACTCTGAGCGGGGGTGGAAAAGCAGTGAAGCTTTGTGCTAGATGTGACATCCAAACACTGAAAACAGTGATTATCTCCATCTCTCCACGGGTGTCTTTCCGTTTGTAAAATGGGCCAATAACATTGTTCTGCTTTATGAAATTCTTACAGGAGACATCCAAAAACTCTGTGGTGGGTGTCTCATTAAGGCCTCACTGTGCATGAACTTTTCCATTGAAAATACTCCAAGTTTCCTTAGAAAAGGGCAAAAAACCTGCCCTAACAAGGTGACAGTTTTCATCCCTCTCTTACAGAACAGTTATTTGTAAACTGCAATGGCGGGCAAAATATTGCAAGCAAGGCAAGTTTGACCATATAAATTGGATGTCACCCTCCTCTGAGATGCAATAGTGCAAGACACAAGACACGGTTGTCCTAAGTAACACTAGCAGTGCACTTACCCCAGCCAGCATTCATGGAAAACATCACCTTGGCCTGCCAGAGTGTAACTTCCAAAAAACAAAGAATAGTGGGCCCCAAAGGAGGTTACTGTCTTTTGATGGATAATTCTTTTGACACAGGAATCTCTTGCAGGAGCACAATATGCTGACAATAAATTAAAGAGGCACGGATGGAAAAGCCCTTTTAGTACTTGGACATAGAGTGGGATTCTGGGACCTAGGTTTCATCCCTCATTTTTCTCTAATACACAATTCTCAGGTTGCTTCATGTGTCTCTTATCTCAATTTCATGCCTGAAAAAGGGGACAAACCAAGGCCTGGTGATAGAAATGCCCCTGCCAGAGCTGTTACTGCTAGTCCACATACCTAGAAAGGGCACTACATCTCCCAACACCTCCCCACTCTCTTTAATTTGGTGGCCATCTTCCATCTGTGCAAGAAAAATTTTACTCACCTGGATAAGTACAGACCTTGAGGTGTTTCTTCTTCACTAGTGAATGTGCTATGGTGGTTTAGAGAACACCAGTTCTTGGTGCTGTCACACCAGTTCAATGACCAGGCACTGAGGATCAAAGGGGAAGAAAAGAGAGGAGAAGAGAGAACATCTGCCTTCCATGTGCCTCTTGTATCTGACCCCAGACATCCAGGACAGCAGCAGCAATTTCTGCTAAAAAGAAGAATGATTTAGAGTGTATTTAAGCCTATCCACCCACTTAAGCAAAGTATTTAGATGCAACAGGTCTGCTGGTTTGGAGCTGACAGGCGTTTACTTTATGAAGACATGAAAGCTGTAATTTTCCATAATGAATAGCAACTGCTTATTAGCTGATCACTCCTTTCCTAATTTTGTTTTATATGCAGTCTTCACTGAAATGCAGGCGTTCAGCTGCAGGTGGGAGATAGGAAGTAAACTTCAATATGCAGGAAGAAAGAAGGGAGTATATTAGAAAAATGCAGCAAAATAAATTAAAACATTTTGCAGAAAGGGGTCAGGGGAGGCAAGTTCAGGAAACATTCTCCTGTCTGGACCAGCATTTCAGTCTGACTCACTTGCAGGTAGGAGCACAGTGCTTTTCAGTCTCCACTCCAAAGCACCATGTATCTGATATTGCTGAATGCAGCTGTTCAAGACCAGGACTGGACACACAGTTCTAATTTCTCCTCCTCAAGTTCTGTTATAGAAACATGGAGTTGAGTCAATTCAAGGACCTAAGTGGCACCCAGTGATTCAGCATTGCTTCTGAGAAGAGTGCACTGCAAATGCATCTCTGCCTGCCTGTTATTGCCATTGGATTTCTGTTTGTGATACTGTTGAGCCACTCCTACAGCTCTGTGTTTCCCTGAATGATCCCATAAATGAACACGATTTGAGTGTTTTGTGATGTCTCACTTATTGGAAGGAATGGATCTTTTTCTTCTCCCCACAAGAGCCTAACAGGTCCCAGTACTGTAATTACCATCAGATGATCCAGATGGGAATGAGACAGGTGGGTCTGAAGATAAAGAACAAGCAGCTACACCGTAGTCATCACAAACACTGAAGCCTAAATAGGACTCTGGGGCTGTCTCCACAGGAAGGATGGCTCTGAATGGCTCATGACACTCTTGTGCCCTCTTGACAGTCCTATTAGTGTTATCAAGAGACTGGCAGAGCAACACAAGGGTTTGAACTGTCATTGTTCACCTTGCAATCATTCTGCAAGGGGAATATCATAATCTTCCAGGCTGTCCATCTGTCCATCAGGGAACAATATTCCACCTCCAAGGAAAGAAGAGTGGAGAAATGTCTTGATGAGGACCATTAAAGTATATATGGAGTCACCCTGACTTATTTTACCATGTTCCCATCCCAACCAAGTTCTGTTTATTCCAAATTCTTTGTTCCATTGTTTGCAAGTGATATAATGCAGACTTCTGGTTCCTGCTCTTGTCTTTACAAGACTTTACTGAAGGAGATACAGTGGAGAGTGATGGTAGCTGGACACAGTGCTTTTCTCCACCTACATCACACAGAGCAATGGTTCCACCGAAGAGTTAAATGCACACAGAAGCGATCAGCTTTGGAAGGTGCAATTACCTACAGAAACTATTGTCAGACACTACAACCTTAATCATTACCTTATAGTCCGATCTATACAGGCAAACTCAGGAGCCCAGGAAATGTTTCCCGATACGTGAAGAGGAGCAAACAGGTTAATGGAGCGGTGGCAGCCAGCTCCCACCCTGCTGACAGCCCGGGGAGGACCGGGGGCCGTGGGGGCTGAGGACGGCGCTGCCAGGCAGCAGCGAAGCCCAGCACATGCTCGGTGGCAGCACGCTGCGGGCAAAGCAATCTCGACACAGGGAATTTTCGCTTAATTTAATTTCTTGCCAATTAACACCAACTCCTGATGCCTGATTAGGGTATTGAGAAAAAAAATAAAAATAAAAAAAGAGAGAGAGAGAGAATACAAATAAAAACCATTTAAGGAAACACATTATCTCCCACTCCCTGGGGCTCAGTTAGAGCCAAGCACCTCTCTCCACACCCATCTGACTCTCAGCTCCCCCCGTTTTCACCACATTTCCCTCCCAGTCCCTTCAGTGGGGTGACAGGCTGCACGTAGTAAGGGTTTCTGCTGCTCTTTGCTTCTTGCTGGTTTTCCTCCACTCAGCATGGGTCACCCGTGGCTGCAGCCCCTCAGCGGTTTGGTGCGGGTCCCTCAGGGGTGTCTGTGTGACGGTGCAGGCCACCCACAGGCCACAGCCCCTCAGGGGTGTCCCTTTGGGGTGTCCATGTCCCCCCACTCCGCCAGCCAGCTGTACCCGGTTCCCCTCAGGCACCCCCAGGCCTCCAGTCCTCCCGGCCCTGCCACCACCCCAGGCTGCCATTTACACCAAGGCAGCACCGAGCACCAGCAGACCTCAGAGTCTGAGGTTACGATATTAATAAACATCCTGCTGCCACTTTGTTGAAACGACGATGGGCTGATTGCATTAAGCGCCCTGTCAGCCATTCATTAAATGCCTGATTGAAGGCTGTCACCGATGTCTCTTCTCTTTTAATTAAAATGGGCGCCTTTGAAGCCGGGCCTGAGGCCTGCGTGTGGGGCTGGGCAGGGCATGGCAGCAGGTGCAGCCCTGGGCTCCTGCTGTGGGCTCCGGGCAGGGGGAGCCCAAGGAGGCCCCTTCCCCTTCCCCTGCTCCTCTCACTCCCCTTTGCCTGGCTTTGGAGAGAGTGTTAATTAAACAGCATTTCAAGGATTCATCTGCTGAGGCTCCTTTCTTAATTAGCACACCCTGTTAGCAGTAAAGCTCTGTAACACAAACAAGGTTTTTTATATATCTTCCCATTTTTTTCTCTTGCATTCGCCGTGGAGATAATGGAAGATGGATGATGCATGGGTCTTTCAGCTGATTAGGAGCCAAATTTTCGTTTTCTCTGTCCCTTTCTGTTTTGGTGTTATGAATGCCTGAGTGCGGGAGATTTTGTCTGTGTGAACGAGTCTGGAAAGTGAAGCGTGTGCCCACGGAGGGCTCACTGATGAAGTGGTCTGGGTGGCAGTCAGCACACGCCGAGCGTGTTAACGTGGTGCAGGCAGGCTCCCAGAGGTGGCCCAAAAGACCAAAACAGCAATAGCAAAGCACAAATACATTCAGTCAGGAAAATGGTTTTGTCAGTGCTGAAATACACTATCCCGAGCCTTTCTGCACGCTTCACTTACGGGGGACAGCATTAACCCTGCTGGAAATCAGGGCACCTTGAGGAGTTGTTTCGATGCGGGCTGGGGAGGCAGAGCCCGAGCAGTGCCCACCCTGGCCAGGCTGCGGTTGTGGTGTGGAGGCAGCGGTGGCAGACACCTCTGAGCCCCATTTCTGCTCACTGCCTTAGGTGCAGGGGGTACCCTCAGAAGCAAACAGCGCAGCCCCAAATGCCGGGCACTTTGGAAGCCTTCGCCTTGGCCTGCGGCTCTGATTCATGCCACTGATATTTACAGCCATGTGCCTGTGGCTTGAAATGATAAAGGGTGGTAATTTCTGAGTTCTCCAGAAGAACACAAAGCCCAAATATTATATTCAAGGATAGAGTCTCCAAAAACCATATTAACAAGCTTTTCTTCATTATTCCTTTGATTTGCATAGTGCTGTCTTAATGCAGACTAAATGTAATTATTTCTCATTGCTGTTTTGCCTGTATTAGTAAAGGCTAATGCCACAGGGCCTTGTTCAAAAACTGCCTGTATAAATATTGTTAAAAATAAATGCATAGCATTAATTCTCCATCGTTCATGTCACTGTTTATTTAATGCTCTAAAAAGCTAATTACCACTAATTTTATTCTACATCTTCTTCAGGTCTTACAGTCTCGGCACTATAAGATAAAAGAATTAATTGTTAATTAGCATACCTTTTTTGGAGAACACTTTTTTCTTTATCAAAGATTACAAGAGGAAGAAAGGGAGGGGGAGGGGGCGAGGGAAAGGGAAGAAACGAAGCTCTCAATATTTCTGTCAGCTGTGGTGCCAAAAATGGTCTTTTTCTTAAACAACAACACAAAACTTTTATCTGGCCCTGGGGAGGAGATGTACAAGCTATGGTGTGTGAAGCCAATAAAAAGCACTGGTATTATTATTATTTTTTTCTTGCATTGAATGTCTGAACACATTGTACCCGACTGTGTCTGCAGCCTGATGGATTTGTAAAATGGGAAATGATGTCCCTGGAATTTTAGACATCCACCACCAAAAGCCAGGGTGCCCTTCACTATGTAACGACCTGGGAGGCAGAGTGAACATTACCATGAACATTAACTCTGAACATTAGCATGGCGGTATCACATTTGAAGGAGCACTGGTGGGAGATGCTAAGCATTGCAATGTGTCTTCCTAGCATCCTAATGCCCAGGGGAAGCCAGAGAAACCTCCAAGTCAGGCAGCCAGGCATGAGATGTTTCACATTACCACCTCAGAAAGTCTGAGACAGTCAAAACCATCATACAGAATTAGCTTTACAGCCAGGGCCATGCACCTGAAGCCGGTGCTTGTTGCCCAACTTTACTCATCCCCTCAGCCATAGCTGTGCCTCCTGGAGGCTGGTAACCTGCAGGTCCTGTGTAGAATGCATTCAGGTCATGGGGCAGAGGGACAACTGCAGCACGTACCACCCTGCAGTGCCAGTATGACTCCTGCACCCTTTTTATTCCAGGTTGTGGGGTGTCACGAGAGTTTGGTTGGCACAGACTACGCTACCCTCTGGGCTCACCCCTCTGCACAATGCTTTCCCTCCATGCCAAGGACAGGGTCCTGTAATATGGACAGATACAGAAAAGATGTTTCCATCTTTATATCCCTTTCTGGTGCCCTGCAAGGTCCCACTAGTCCAAAAGATGGAATTTCAAGGAAGGGATGAATCAGGGCTGGTGGGCTGCTGTGGGAAGGCAATGGTCCACGTCCTGCCCTCATTGCCAGAGACTTACCACCCACCTTCACTTTTTCACTTCAGTGCAGTTGCCTGTCTGACTCATCCATGTTTTAGGCAGAGATGTTTACAGTGAGCTTGACCTTGACATCAGCAGCCTTGCAAGTCACAGGAAAGGGCATTTCACTGACTTTGTCTTGCAAAAGCCGGGACCCTGTCAAACATCACAAGGCTGATGTTTTAAACATGCTCCTCTCCACAGTGTAAGCCTCAGATCAGCCAAGAGGGGGAACACTGAACCGGGTTTAGCAGCAGTGGTAGTTTCATTCCCTCCTTTGCCCAAATTTTCGGCTATCCCCCAACACAAGTTCTCTATTTGCTTCCCAGGGCAATGGACCACCTTGCCACCATGCCATTAATCTCAGCTGTAACAAGCACACCTCGGAGCCTCACCGCATGGTGTCATGACAGGAGCGTGCTGTTTATGCTAGAGCAGACTTGCTGGCTTTGTGATGTATTTATAGTTGCGTTGCTTTTCTCTCCAGCTAATTGGAAATGTCAGGGAACTTTTAATTTGTAACAATGAAGTGAAACTCTTCCGCCTCCGTATTTACATAAATTAGGGGGAGTTTGCACACATACATTTCCTGGAAGAAAAGACAAGAACAAAACAAATTCAGGATGAGTTTCCTGCTTGAAATATTCATGAAATCAAGCATAAAAATATAGTAACTGACTAGACAGACTTTTAAAAAAAAGAATATGATGAATAGAGCTATAGTTTAAAATCCCATCCTAGTTGGCTTCTTGGGATTCCCAGTCACTTGGTCATGGACTCTGCCATCCCTCTGGATTTGTCACAGGTCTCTTGCACCGTTCCTGATGCTGCTGAGTTAGTGAGTCAGCACCTCGGAGACCGGCTGGGGCTCTCCAGCTGCTCAGCCCCAGAAAATGGATGAAACGGAGAGGCTTGGCAGGTCTGAGCAGGAAATTAAATCAGTCTGGCATGTCAGCCATGCTCAGGGCCCGCAGACCCTCGTTAGCATGGGTCGGGACCAGCCACATGAAGTCAATGAGAGCTCTGCTCAGGCTGGCATTGCAGGGCGGCACTGGGCTTTAGCAGGTATTTGCTTTGGGCCATTTTTTTTACTAAAAATGTCACATTTTCATTTGGCTGCTGCTCTGTGGAGGTTCAGGCAGCCTTAACAAGATGCCTTTGTGGGGAACTGCAAGCCGAGTGCCTCTGCCCTGGATGGGTACAGAAGGAGACAGAGATTTCTGGGAAGGAAAATGAGCATTTATTCAGCAGCAGCAACCAGTGGATTCTGTTACTTCTCAGCAGGAAAAGAGAACGTGAAAAATTCAGTGCTTATTTGCTTGTCCTAGCTTCATCTAAGCATCTGTCCACATCCATGACCTATTAGATACTCCTAGTAAATATTTAAATCTCAGATAGCTTTTTTTTTTTTTTTTTCTTTTTCTATTTTTATTGCACCTGCAGTCAGAGCACAGTGAGGGTCAGTGATTCAGCTGCTGGCATAATTCATACACAGTATTCTCCAGCATTATCCTATAAATCTGCTATTAACCTGCATTATTCCATTAATTCAATATTTATCTCTGGTGCTGTTAATGGAGTATTTGATTTAACAGTACATGAATATTGCATCCTGCAGCAGCAAGAAAAAAAGGTGAAATTATAATTTAAAACCAGGACAGGATAACTGCTAATCTAATATACTTGCGAAATTGTTAAACACAAATTCTGCTAGGCTTACCCCAACCGTGGGCCTGACATTTCAATCCAGTTAGCACAGATGGAGCATTTTGTAATTTGTACAAAGGGACATATTCCACGAAGGATGCTGGAACCCTGATAAGATCACATCTGTCAGCCATTTTATATGGTTTGCTGCAGCTACACAAAAATTCAAGTGCACGGGTAAAAATATGTCTTGGAGGAGCAATAGCAGCTTGATTTAGTCTTGATGCTTTGTCATTTTCAGATGTGATGGCACTAGGACACAGCCTGCAGAAAAGGTCTGGGCCCCACATAAACAACCCACTTGGAGGAACTGGGCCTGGAGAACTGTGAGTTGATTCCTTGTTCATATGTTCTTGTGTCTTCAAAATTGCTCAGAAATTCTTGCTAACAGGTCTTGTAAGTTCCCCGACAGACTGAAACCAAGTAGTGATGGCAACTTAGGCTTTCATACCAGTCTGATGTCTTGTATAGCTCTACTTTGAGCCAAAGAATGGACACTTGACAGATGCTAGACTGGCATTGTCCAGAAAATTGCCACATTTTAATTTGAAACTGCCAAAGATACAGAATCTTCCACTATTTGCTTTAGTGACTGATCATTCACACTACTAATGTGCTATGGTTTCTTTCTCGTTCCTCTTACTATAATCTCCAAATACAATTTTTTATTGTTCTTTCCTACAGACCACTTTTAAAGAGTCTTGACATCAACTCACCTCCGTGTTTTTGAACTTTAAAATCTGTTTAGACTCCTGAAATGGTCTGAAATGTTTGCAGGGGGAAAAAGAAAAGTTAGAAAACACCGGAAAGTGAAAGCTGGCCAAAGTTTTTTGCCTGTGTTGCTGTACTAAACGGTACCGAAGCCCTCTGTTCTATGGCTTGGATCCCAAACCTGCACAGCAGCTCTCTGCAGCCATCTGGGCCACTGCACGTTTGCTGATCCTATTCCACTAGGTAAACCCTCTCCCTGAAATTTCCACCCTTGCTCTAAAGACAAGGACTTTGCACAAAAGTTGACAGCCTGTCCCACACCTCTTACTGTAATGCACAGCTCATGGGAAGGTTTGAACATCTCTGTTTCCTTTCATTTGAGATACTTCTGCAGATTCCTGATCAGGGCTTTAAAAAAGCAAAGAAGATACTGTCTGCAGACAATCCCTTTTGAGTTTTATCTTGATTCTACTGCATGCTGGGAGAGGGGATTTGAAGCTTTTACCAAGGCTTTGTGGTTACCCAGGCAGTACAGATCGATAAAGCTTGTTGATACACACCTCATTATCCTGACTCTGACTCAAGAAGCTCCTATTTACCCAGGTCACCAGAGAATACCTTTAAGTAGGTCAGTTTGGAGGTGGGAGGGAGCACCAAACCACCCTCCCTGCTTAGTATTCAAAATTTGCACTGAATTTCCCATCTATCATGGGGTGGTGAGTGTTAATTACACGGGTGATGAGAAGCCAGAGCTGGTGAAAGCAGCATCAATTTTGCCCTTCTGGTACTTGCCAGAATATTCATGCAGAAGTTTTTTTCTTGTTCCCACAGCTGTTCAAGCGTGTAATGATGAGAGCTTTTTTTGTTGTTCTGGAAGTTCAGACTTCTCCTACTATGAGAGCCTCTGGCTCTGATGTGATGTTTCCAGAACCGCACTCCTCTTGTGGCTTGGGCAGTGGACTTGGGCGAAGGAGTGTCCTGCTGTTGCAGAATACAGACAGCATTTGCAAGTCATCCGTGTTCTCCCAGTCTCCTTTCAGCACTTGAAGATGTTAGCAGGCAGAGCTTTTATGGAGGGTGTAACAGGCCAGTGTTCAAAAGATAGCTGCAATCTTGTAAGCACGAGCAGTGATGAAAGGAAATCAGGGTCAAGGATCAGAGACTTTGTATAGGGTAGATGGATCAGACATGCAGTGTATCAAATTGATGAGATAGCTCTCACTTCGATATTTACAATATCAAGGGCCTTGATGAAAGAGCAACACAAAGGAAGTTTTTTTCAGATTCACTTGCAGTGTGGTCAGCCGTGTCAATACACCACAATTACTACCACGGGCAGAGGACCAAACTCCTCCTTCCATCGCCACAAAACCTGATCCAGGGAGAGATTTGGACAAAGCGCTGAATAATAGCTTTCTTACTGATGCTGCAGGATTAAAACTGAATCTGGGCTCTGGTACTGGAGCTACTCCAAGATACCACCTTAGTAAATGTCTACAAGAGCCTGCCAATTTGTTGCAAAAGGGCAGTGCTGCTCTGCTGGCCCAGTGCCTTCTACGGCCACCTCACAGCTCCCCAGCGAGGGACTGCTTGGGCCTCCTGGACGCGTGGACCACGAGCAGATGGACTGCCTGCAAGTCCATCTGTTGGTTGCACTAATTCCTGGGCCTGTCGGCTGAGGTTTTCTAGCTAGATGGTTACCAGCTTAATGATGGTTCCTCATAAGGAAAGCATTAAACCCTCATTTTTTCATCTTCACACAATAGGTTTTGTTTGTTTGTTTGTTTGTTTGTTTTTAACAAATACCAAAAATTCCTCACAAATACACATGATTTTCTGTGCAGTTCTAAGATATATTAAATCCAAGAAGTGCTGAATGAGGTTCTAGCTTGTCTCAGACTCAGGTATGCATCATAATGCAGTTTTATGTCTCAACGACTTTGTGATGAAATATTATCTCTAGTCCATGCTCTACCACAGGCCAGCAGGCCACTAATTCCTGGGCCTGCCAGCAGTGGAAAAACTGCAGTTCTGGGAATTTGAGAGTTTCTTACTCCCCTCTGATCTCAGTTAAGCATCAGTATTAAAGTACAAATAAAAAAAAAAATACAGGATAAAGGAGAAGGGCTGCTGAATACGAGGTGATCAGCTGCTTTAACGATGAAGGCCCTGGGCCCTTGGAGGGATCCATTTTGGTTCCAACTGTGTTTAAGTAAAGTCCTGCAACCCATTTTTGTTTGGAGTCACTGAATAACTTAGGTTAAAAGGAACCACTGGAGGTCTCTGGTCCAACTTTCTGCTCTGAGCAAGCCCAACTGCAAGGTTACATACAGCTTAATGGTTTTAATCAATCTTGATGTCTACCAGCGTGTTTCTGTTCCTAGGAACAACAACAAAAAAAGGGCATTTGTTTTCAGCCAGCCTTCCCACAGTGTCTACACAATGTCTGCAAGCTTGTGGGATGCAAGGATTACATCAAGCGACAATGAAACGTTTCCCCTTCTGAATCCAAGCTGTCATATTTTTGCAGTTGTTGTAAATGTATCATCAGATACACCATATCTCTGCAAAAATGAATTGGCAGTGATGGGCAATGGAATCATTTTCATCAATAGCAGATGAGGTAGAAATCTGCCCTACAGGCCCTGTGGTATCTCTGAAAATCATGCTGATACCTTGAGTTTTGCTGTCAGACAGAAGTGGTTAATACAGCCTGGTGACCTCTACCAGCAGTTTCACTTTTTTTTTTTTCTTCAGAGATAATCAAGGGGTATTGTCTTTGGAAAAGTGTCTGTTCTCACCTCTAACTCCCCCTTCTTTCTTCCTCTGCTGCTTTCTTGTATGTCCTGACTCCCTGCCTGAGTGAAGGGTATACATTATTGCAGGTAGTCCCTGGCCTAAGACTTAATTCCTATGTTGGGAACCGGTTTGCCTCGGGATATATGAGCAAGTGATTAATTTAAATCACATGCAGAGATGAAAGAGCATTTATCTGACAGCAAATGGATCATCTTCCTTTGGCGAGGTGCTTTTCTGCTGGGGCTGAGGCATGAATCATTGCCACACATATCCAAGGAGCTACTTTTGTTTTGGGCTTCTCAGGGTCACCCACTGCAGCCAGTTCTCTCTCCCCTCTGAGTGTATCTTTATCACTGCAGCTTTGTCTGTGCCAGGGATCAGGCAGGTTTTCCAAAACTGTTAGTCAGAAACCACAGTTGTTCCAAGTCATGCCTCTTCTTTTGCCTTATGGTCTGCTCCAGAGATCTGCAGGTGCGCAGACACTGGAAATTACTTGTTGAAAGTCAAGTGTTTTTGTTTTATTTTTAAACAAAAAATGGAGTACGAACCTTGAGTTTTAGTCAGAATGCATTTCCAACTAAACGTTTCCAGCTGGTTCTAGTAATTATCTTTAAGGGGTTTGTCAGTTTGATTACCTGTATCTAAAGGGAAACCTACACCAGTTCACATTAAAGCCCTTTCTCTCTTCTTTTCTTTCACTTTTATAACTCACTGGAAAGTCACTAATAATGTCAAATTCAGGGCTAAGAAGATTTTTATGATTTTTATTATTGTAGCGTTCTTCTGATCCAAGAGATTGAGTTGAGATAACTGGGAGCTGCGCTCTGCCCTTCACCCCTTAGCACACATAAGCCTGGTAATACCACCTAGACACAATGGGCCTGGGGAAGGCAAATCCTAGCCTTTAGCCATTTTCTGTTCCCGTCCTAAGAAGAAACCTGGGTAAGAAATTAACGATTAAGATGTTACTTAAGGTATCAGCAAGGAAGAGAGGCAGAACCTGTAAGCTGTTCACACCATGATACGACCAGCTAAGATCTGTGCCTGGCGGGTCACCACAACCCTCCTGGTAGTCCATGGGGAGAAATGAGCACTTGCACAGGCATCTCCTCCTTCTACCCACTCTGAATTCAGACCACCTATTCTCTGGACATGCTTTCTTTCTATCCACCAGTGACGTAGCTGAAGTCATTTAAAGTAGCTGCCTGACTTTTAAAAAGCTGAAGTTAGGTGCAATGAATCCCAGCCTCACCTACCAGATTGCTGAGAACAGTCGAGTGTTTGGTTCTTCAGTCAGCCCAAAGGAAGCTCTCACTAATTATCATCTACAGAACACCCAAAATTTCAGTTTTTCTGCTTAATTTCTAGCTAGGATGAGATAAGCATCGTGAACAATCTGGTAGATCAAAGAATATGTTGAGTTTAATCTGAAATGAAACAGTTCAGGTTGGAGGTTTCTGTATCCATTTAAACCTTTTGAAAAGTTAAATTTAGGTCAATATCAAAGTAAAACATAATTTCAGCATGCCAAGGCAAAGTATTCATTTTGCCAGTGTAAAAAATGTTTTATCATTTTTATGTATTATTTGCTCTTCCCCCCCCACACACACTCCCTTTTGCTTGAAAACATCTGTCAAAATTTATTCTGATTCATAAATAATTATTTTTAACCTGGCCAGAGAGTGGAAAGAAGAGAACTGAATCTCCCCACCTGCAGCCTGACAGCCTGTTCGGAGTAAGGAATTTCAGATGCACAGACTTTCAAAGCACACAGACTGTGCTTTGAAACAAAAGTAGTTCAGATAAAGGATTACTTGGAATATTTTTTCCCTTTTTCCCTTTTGCAGGGGTTTATAGGTCTGGACACAGCTATAAGTGAAAGGTGATGGCTGGGTAGTGACAGAGGATTCCTACTTATCTGCTTATTTACTTACATAGTTTAAAAAAGCAGTGGGTAATGACTTCCCTGCCTTGCACATCCCTCACCTCAGTGATAAATGAAACAGAACATTGCCTACTTTCTATTAGAAATTAATTCTGATGTATGAATGTGCCAATGCTTATAATTAGCACAGTAATGTATAGGCCCTGCTCTTCATGACTAATTTTTCATCTCTATTATTATTCGCTTGTTGGTGACAGTGACTGTTTTCCACCTCATAAAGTGACAAGACTCACATGTCAACCCTGCCTGATGCATGAAAGGTGGTTCGCATTAAAAGGTCGCTCACATTAAAAAGAACCACAAAACCCAGATGCGCTGTAAACAAAGTAGAAGGGAGCACAGTTTGAGTGGGGCAGTCACGTACAAAGAAGTCTTTCCTATATCAGATTCACTGTCAGCATGGCCCCCAAACCAACCCGCAGGAGCCCATGGAGGCAAGATAAACTCACCTGTCAGGCTCAGGTACTGGGGACATCCTTCTCCACCAGGCATCAGCATTTCAGAACAACACAGTTGTCATTTTTGTGTCCAAATGAATGGCTAGATTTTCAAAGGGCTCAAAGAAGATATGATGGCTGCTAAGCAGAGACAGCTAACAAAATTTCACGCAAAAGCTCTCTCTACACAGGCAGTCCCATCAGGATGGAAAATTATGCAGAATTGTGTTGATATCATCGCTGTATTATCTTAGAAGAATATTCCAGAAATATTGACATATCCCTCTTTAAGGCTGCTTTTATTGTAATAGAATATTTTGATTCTGCAGTTTGAAATGGCTTTTCACTTTGTAGTTTTATTTTTATTCTCTAAATTGACCTTAAAATTAAGTACATTTATTCACAGATTTTTGTTTTCAGGTTAAAAAAAAATCATGAGTTGGATCAATCTCCATCAGAAAACTAGATCTTTCATTCAGGCTGGGCTAAAGTTTTCATTTGGATCAGACATCATGATTAGAGGATTAAGCTCTGAGAGACAGGACCCCTTAGCATCACAGTTTCAGCCCCAAATTCCTCTTTTCCTAGAGGGAAAGCAGATTGCGAGTGGCCTCCATAATTAGAAGTTTTCATGTCTTGAAGTGTAACCTTCAAATCCTTCCTAGAGCACAACTTTCAGCTTTTTCTTTACTCTGCTACCCACAGAATATTGTTTGTGCTGCTCCCACCCTCCCCATGCAAGTGCCATTTGCTGCAGTCCTGTTTATTCCCAATTGCAAAACAGCCCCACTGGCACAGTGCTTTCCCTTCACCTGCCCCTGATAATGGGATGTCTCAGAGCACTCCAGTTTGTTCAGGCATATCAAGTGGATTACAAATCACTGGTGTAAGTGTTGCTTGGCCTCCCTGAATCTGCTGTCACTGCTCCAAAGACACCACCAGCAGCCACAGAGGAACTGGTTCACTGCAGACAGCCACCTCCCATTCTGAGCACTGGTGCAGGCACCTCCAGTATGCTCCCCTGTGGTGCCAACCAGCTGCAATGCCATGAATCTCACTTGACTATTATTGCTCTCCCAGGGCTGAATTCAACGCTTCCATGTCTTATTAACAGATGAGCATTAAAGAGTAGCCCTCTCCCAGTCATCATCCCATCTTCTGGGACTCACTCTTTGGACTGTGCAGTGAGGTAGGTGGTAGCCGTCCTGTGGTAAATGCAGCAATATGCATTCTACATGACCCAGGGGGGCAGGCAATGATATTACACAGCACGGTAATATTTCGTTCAATCAGATACAGGCACCAGAGAGGACTGTGTTTTAAAATGAAGGGAAAAATTTTATTAGTTAGAAATTGGTTTCAAAAACAGAGCCTCCGCTCAATTGCATTTCTTTCTCTCTTGGCCAAACTCTAAAATGTTGAGAGTTGACCCCTTGACTAGTGTAAATTGTGAAAGTTAATGTGGCCATGATGCTTTATGATGAAGTTCTGGCTTGTATTAGTTGCATGCCAGTGTAAGTCCTCTGAGTGCCAGGAAATTATTCCAGCCTATAATTGAGATCCGTATCTGGCCCCTGAAGAGTAGCTACAGTCTATAGCATACAGCTAATGGTTTTATTAAGAACTTTTCAGTGCTCCTGCTACTTTATGGGAACATTTTTTTGCAATAGATGGGTAAGCATTTTATCACTACGAGAAGGGAAAAATACTCCCTAAACTTTTCAGGATGCTAGCACACCTTGGTACAGTGGCATCATCTCTGTGCTGAGGAGCAGCAGGATGCGCTGACGGGTAGACCCAAGCTCCGGTCCCTGTGGGCTTTGCCATACACAAAGATCTATCCTAGGGTGACCCTGCCTGAAGTACCAGCACCCTTTCCACAAAATTGACATTTTCTCCTTATCCACAAATGTTTTTACCAATAATATTGAAGTTCTGCATGGTCTTACACATCCTTAGGGGGTCCACTCATTAAAATTATTTAAAATAAATTTTATTAAAAAAATAAATCTAAGAGGAGATTTATTTATTCATAAAAATAAATTTATAAATAAATAAATAAGTTTATTTATAAACATAAATAAATAAAGATTTCTAAATAAATCTTATTTAAAATTCTGTCTTCATTTGCTATCTTATTTGTTGTTACGACTAAACACAAAGGTTCTTCCTCCCAGTTTGGGCTTTCAGTTGCAGCACAACAAACTGGCCCTGCTCAGTAACAGTTTTTAGCAACAGCAAGATTTTTCTTACAAAGCAGGTGAGGACTCCCAAGTGTCCTTATTTGTGACTAACTGGTGACAGCAAGCCCCGGCTCGTGTTCAGAAGTGGCCACACAGCAAAGGCAGAGGCCCAGGGAGGTTGATCTCAGAGGCTCTGCAGATGGAGGAGGACAGGGGCAGCTGTAAGGCTTACAGCTGGGCCTCCCCTCCTCACTGCTGCCTCCCCACCAACTTGCTCACCCTGTTGCAGCAGGCTTGCACAAGCAAACGTGCTCAGAGGAACTTTTTGGTGTCATCAGGCACAACCACCATATGACTCAGGAGCAGATGCAGCTAAGGAGCCAGGGAGGTTGGGCCTCTCTGAGAATACATGAGGAGAATTCAGACATCTTTGGCTGACCTGTCTCTGGTCCTGTGTCAAACTATACAACGTGTGAGTGCACTATGCCACAGAAAAGGCTACAGAGAGCAGCACGCCTGCAGGCATCTAGACCACTGCCCGTGAAGGCCAGAGCAGTCATAAATGTCTCACCTCTCCAAAAAGCAGTGCTGCAGCCCGTGTAGTACAGCACCTGCGCATCTGCCTGGCCCTCACCTCCTGCAGGCATCCAGAGAAAAGGCCAAGGTTGGCCTGGTGCTGCTGCAACCATCAGCAAGGGGTTCCTGAGTGTGCCCCAGTAGCAAGCCAGGCCATGCTGATTGTGCCGATGTGAGTCTGGGGTGCCTCTGTCAGCAGTGCTAGAACAGCCCCAGGACTGTGCTGCTCTGTGTTGCTAGGCTGAAAGAGGAGTAATTGGGTCTGTCTGGGTTAACAAAGGCTTGGAACAAGGCCATTGTTAGAGTTCATTAGTAGATTTTTTATTTTTTTTTAAGAAAAAACTACCTCTAAAGTAAACATCAGTTCCCCAAGACCAATTTAAATCTATTTTTACTTCCATCCCTGAGAGTCTGGAAAAGGGTTTTGAAGAACACTTCTTTCAAAGTCTCTGGTGACTCGACTAATTAAATCAGGGGCCTCATGTGGAAAAAAATATACAGAGATAGATACACTTTTGTAGCCTCATTTTTTTGTTTCTTTCTGCAATGGAAAAAAAAATCTATTTTAGAGCTTTTTTGTTTTGTTTTGTTTTGTGCTCTACAAATTCATGAGATTCTAGGAAAGCTGCTAAAGCAAATTATTGTCAAGAATAGCTTCTTCCTTTATGAGAAAGTGCTCACTAGACTTGAAACACCACATAATTGAGGATACAGCACATGAAACTGTGATGACTTTTGTCATCTGTGTACTCAGCCTTCACGTTTCTGGGCATTTAGCAGCCAGCTTATTCCTACTGTTCTGCAACTCTTTATGAAGGTCTGGCCAGTATGGTGCTCTCTCTTTGATACTTTTTTTTTTTTTTTTTTTTTTTTTTTTTTTGTCTGAAATGCATTCATTTTTGGATTGCGAGCACATCTGCTTTTCCTCTTTTAAAATGTAAGTGGTTATTTAGTAATAGCATTTTACAGTTTTCTAATGGCTCCTCTCAGAGTGATTTGCAGACATTAATGACTGTGCTCTAACAATGCTCCTGAGAGCAGGCTCCACCCTCGGTTTTATCAGATTGCAAGCCTGAAGCACCAGAGTGTGTGTCAGTGGGGAATCCACATCACCCAATCTGCACCCACATCCAAGTCAGGGGTTCAGAGTCCATCAGTGGAGAAGCTCTGAGTGATCTGGAAACTCTCTCCACCAACAATCACAACTTGGGCATCTGGGTTTTGTAGTGACCATTCCTAGCCCGCTGCCTCTCTACCCCTGTAGAAAGGTATGTGTGTAAGGGAATTCAGGAAACAAAGACAATTTAATGAAGAGCATGAAGGCAGTGCATTGCTCCTTCCCTTCATGCATTGACACGATCAGGCCTGTGTGGCCAGATGTTTTCTAGCAGCTCTCCCCTCATTCACACACAGACATTTGAGCAAGGCCCCGTGTATTTCAGCCACTCTTTCCTTGGAAGTTGAAAACAAGCATGGAAAACAGGATCATCTCTCCCCAGCATTTGCCCCCATTTCCCAGTCCAAATCCAGCCTGCTGGAGGCATGGAAAGAGGCAGAACTCGATGTCAGCCCTCTCTGACAGGCCCCATGCTGACGTTTGCCATGTCAGCAGGCAGAAGGGCATCCAGCATGGCCCTGGGGGACTTGAAGCTGAGCTCCTGATGAAACTCATCGACATCTGCTAAAGTTCAGCCAGGGGCCTCAGAAGAGGCTCTCCATGAGGAACAAGATACCTTCATTTGGAGGGAGGGTGTCAGCATCCTGTCCTGAATTATAAACATCTCTGGAGTAATAGAAGCTATTGTTCCTACAAATAGCAGAATAGCAGCCCCTCCTGAAACTTCCTATTGAATGGGGTATCAATGGATGAACAACAGAGGGAAGTGACTTGCTGAACTTTTCAATTTGATTCACCATTTGTGAAGTTAATACAAAAAAAAAATACTGCTTGCACAAAGCTTTTATTCTCCCAGCATGCAAAGGATTAGCTGTAATTAAAGCTGTACAGATGAGTGTGCCTGGATGAGTTGCACCTGAAGCATGTTCAGTCCTGTTACAGTCTTGACTGCTGTTTTGTCTGTCAGTTTGCTTCATGGAGAGCAATATCAAAGAAGTATCTGAAATAGGATACCTGTGAAAAATAAAATTACTTGCAAGTGTTTTATAGTTTTTTTTTACATTACAATTCCATCTTTCATTCAGTAAATGTTTTTTAAAAAATGTTCCCTTATGCTTTCTGCTTAGAAAGGATAATAAAATTGAACAGAACGTGGTTGTGAATTTTAAGTCCTCCCAAATACAGAAAATCTTCAAGACCTAGACAGTGAAGTGACCAAGAATAAAGCTAGATACCATTTCCCAAGCACAGCTCTAAATTTTGAGCTCATTCCAAAGTCATCCAACTCGTCCACTGGAGAGGTTCTGTGGACAAAAGTTTGTGCCTTTTCGGCACGATATTTTTGCAGGAGTTCCTTAGTGCAGGAGTTCCTAAATTATCATATATGAACCACTTATGATACTTTAGCCACTACAAAGGGGTGCTGGGCTTAACACAGTGCAGGGAACTCCTAGGCTGGCTAGTCAAAGTGAAGCCGGTCTTCTGATCCTGGGGCTTTCAGTCTAGCAGATGGAGGCTTGATAGGTTCAATGACATAGTCTGAACTGCTGCAGCAGTGATCCTAATTAACTGCTGGAATAACATACACACACAGGCTGGTGCAAGATTCTCCATCACTGAAAAAAAACTTTAGATGAACAATGTTTGAAAAAGGACTTAGTTCAGGGAATTTTTCTGTCCAGAAGGTTGGATTGGCTTGTCATTGTGGCTGCTCCAAATTTATTATCTGTAAGTCTTTATAAGATAGATTTAGCATGTTCGTCTTGGTCTCCATTCAGTCTTATTATAAAATTGACTTTATCTTCACCATTATTCTCATTATAAAATTGGCTTCCAAACTGGAATCTTCTGATAGAAGACTTTACTAAATCTTTTCCAGATATTGATTATACAATGATATGATCTGTACAGATATATAAGGTATATACATTAATATGGATATATTGTGACCTATATACTCTTCATCATAGAAAAAAAATAAAAAATAAAAAAAATCTCTCTTACAAATCACTCTGTGGTTAGATGCACTCCCTTCCCCCCTCATAGAATTACCATATACACAATAATTTCAGTTTAATACATGCTTCCAGGATGCTCAGAGATGAACATGTACAAACCCTGAACTGGTCATTAACACCTGTCTAATTACATGGAGAGACACACTGGGAAGGTATTACTTGTAACTGCTGTGTATGTGGAGCATCTCCTTTCCCATTGCCCTATCTCTCTCCTTCCTTGACCACACTTGAGCCTGCACTGCCAACCTTCTTTCAGCAGCCACCTTGTAAAATTACACAAACGAGGAGAGAAAATAAGTAAGAACCAATTTCGGGCCGTAATATAGCCCGCTTCCTCTGTACTTCAGATCCGAAGTAAGCCCAGTTCATCTAGTCACTGTATTAACAGCATTACCTGAGGAAGATCACAATCTCTTTTACGTTTGCCGTGGAAAAAAATGACAAAATATTCCCTTGTTCACGGGCTTCTTCAGTTATTTGGAGAGATTCAAGGGAATCACAAAAAGTACATACTTGCTTTTTATCTCTCACCCTTTTCCCAGCCTCCACCTTGATTCATCTTGTTATAAACTTTAGTGATTTAACACAGTGTGTTGTCTCCCACTGAGCAAACGGAAAAGTGACAAGAGACAAGGTCGTGCTGCCCTTTGCTCTTCCTGATACACAGGCTATTTCATGTGTCTAAAGCTCTGGCTATAACAGGACTGGAGAAATATCAAAAGATATTAAACTTAAGAAAACAAGTCACCAGGAGACTGTAACCTTCATTAAGTGGGAAAGCAAAAAGATTCTTATTCTTGGCTTTCCTGGATGCTGTGCACTTGTCTGAACCCACAAGGCTGTTTTAATGTTCTATTTTATTTCACCCACTCTTGTTTGAAATGTTATAGTTTCAGAATTGAAAGCAATTTTCATGAATTGATAGTTGAGAGATGCTGGAAGGTGTGTGCGTGTATGCATGTGCCAGCCAAGAAGGCCCTCAGTTGTCCCAGCAGAGGGACAATAAATATGACCATAAATGCCAATAAAAACAAAATGCTGAGTTTTTGCTGAAGATTGATTACAGAGAAGACCTCTGTGAAGACAGTGATTATTGGTCCCTCTTGGATATTTTATGCAATTGTACAAGCACATCAGGGCAACACTTTGATTTGTACTTTTGGTGCATTTGAAAGATAGCAGCAATAAATAAATAAATAAAGGCATCTTCTTAGTATTTGTTTTGTCCACAGTAAATGCAGACCTGGAAAGAAAATATGCATTTTTTTTTTCTTTTATTGCTGCCATTTCAAATATCTAGTAGATTTGAATGGGGAAATATATATATATGTAGGCTTGTATATATATATAGTGATATGCTTTACTCTGCTGAAGGTTTCAAAGGTAAATAAACAAGTTTTATTGGTTGCTTTTACATGTAGATGTAGTATTTAATAGATATATTAAACAGTGATACAGCTGTCAGATATTCTAAGGAAATATTGTGCATCTCACAGCTCAGACTTACAATGTCATAACAAATCTATATTTTACTAATGGAAACAAGGCTTTCTCACATAAAGTGCTCAGAGCATTTGAAGCACATTTTCTACCACACTCATTTCTCCCACACTCTCCCAGATGTTTTGAAATTACACCCAATTGCTGTTGCAAACAAGGCTGTGCTATTGAAATGACCTTCATTTCCTAACGGTTGTGTTGACACATTGAAGCAGGAAATGAGACATAAATGTGGGGTGGAGTAAGGCCTTGGTTGAAAAGATGCAAAACAGAAGGACTCTTTAATGGACCATGGTAGCTCTTCAAGCAAAAAAGATGCAGGACAAGTACCACATCAAAAATGAGATGTAAGCAACTAAGGTGGGACCTTCATATATGATGTGTTGATGCTTAAATGCAGAATTAAAATGAGGCAGAGCCCCTCCACATCCACCAAATCTCTACGGCAGCCAGGATACTTTCTCAGGAGACAGTGAGTTTTAATCATTTCAGAAAGCAGAGAGAATCAAACCTGGGTCTCCTACATCTTTGGGCTATTATTGCTATTTATAGCCTCTAGTGTAAAAGGCTCTGTGTGTTGGAGGTGGATTTGAAATGATCTCACAAAAGAAGAATATATCTGTTTTTCTCTTTCTTCTCCTCTTTAGGCAACGGCAGGGGCACCTGCCCTGTGGGGAAAGTTCCAGGTCATGAGACCTGAATGCTTCAAGTTTTGGAGCTGGCCTTGTTACCCCTATCTAAATTAATCCCTGAGGATGTGCCTGTAGCAGTGACCTGACCTCTGCTGCCACAGCTCAGTGCTGGACCTCTTTTCCTTCTCCCCACACTGCTGCAGTGCTTGCTGTGGCCTGATTGTGCCTATGGAGCAGGTAAGGCAATCAGGCCCCGTGCACCTCCTGCCCGAGTGGCTCCGTGGGGCCCATGCACAGAAATCAGCTCTGTGCTGTGCAGGGTGCTCTGCTCCTCTGCAGAGAGAAGCCAGTGGGGCTGGATCAAGGTCATCAGACGATCAGGTTTACTAAAAATGTCATCTGAGTGTAAGTCCAACCCACAGAACCAATTTCACTCACCCATCACTCATGTTACAAGTCCACAAGTCTGCTCTGAGAGATTGTCTCAGACAGAGTTTTAGAAAAATCTGCTGGGAAAGAGGCAAGGTCAATGCTGAGCCAAGCCAGAGGTGTCTTGTGTTTAGCCAGCTTGCACAGGGCTCGGAACAAACACTGCAGCAGCACGCTCCATCAGCAGATGCTCCAGGTTTGACCCTTCCAAATCTCCATGTGTATGGTTTTAGTCCAAGACTGAGCCATACCAGCAGTCACCAACAGGGACAGAAACTGTAATGCTCACATAGCTAGACAAAATTAAATCTGGATTCAAGCCCACTTTTAATCTTATAGAAGACTCATATCATGCTAGCTTTCCTTCTGTGTTGCAAAAAGCACATTTTCATGCAGCTGTTGTCTTCTGCTCCTTTCTTGTTGATGCCAGGATGTAATAGCAGGGTTACAGTACTGGCCCCTGGAACAAAACAGTTATAGTGAAACTAAAGTACTAGAAGTACTAAAAGATATTAGAGGAGAGAGAATGTAATAAAAGATGATCATAGTCAGCTTTAACTCCCTATGTATTAATGGGCCAAATGCCACTCAAGCTGCAATTTAGAGACGTGATTTCTTGATGTGAACAATGGTTTCTAGGAAGAGTAGCTCTTCGGTACACTGCTAGAGAGAATGGTCCTAGAATTAACCTTTACTGCATATTTCCATCCACAAAAATTTTTACTGGGTTGCAAAGACTTTGTAGTTGTTTCTCACAGATTCTTGGGTGGTCTGGATATAAATTTTGCTTGCTTCAAGAAGGAGCCTTTCTTTGTCCTGAGTTGTGGAGACATTTATAATACCTCAGTCTTTGGCCACAGCGGATGGCAAATAAAGCTCTCCAGAGTGCTTAGTGCTCAATGGCTTGTTGCTACATACTGACCGTTAGTTTGAGATGTCCTTTCCAAATCCAGGGTTCAAAAGGTTTCTGTAGTCTCTGGATAGAGCACACATAGATCAGCAGACAGGGCTGAAAGCACCGCATGTGGCAGATGTGATTATCAAACTGCCATGCTCCCTAGATAAAGCTCCTGAAACCAAGGGAAGTAGTCAAAGTTTCTGTGAGCTTCCCAACAGAAGCCAAATAGAGGCTAAGCTCACCAGCTCTTACAACTGACTCTAATAAGACACCAACCCTAAAAGTCAAAATCTTTTATCTTCTTCCCTGCCAATTTTGAAGAAAGCTGGCTCAAGTTCATCTGAAACTGATGCAAACAGTCCAACACCACGTGTCTTCCTTATTGCTGTCATCTTGTTCTTACTCACATAACCAATCTCTGAAACTTCCAGAGGGCTTCAGGATGGAGAAACTTGGTCTCACAGAAATTTGCTGATATGTGCACTTGACATACTCACTATCACAGTCCCACTAAACTCAAAGGTTTGCCGTTGGGTGGATTTCATAGAGCTGAGTAAGAAATTTAAACATCCTTGCATTAAAGCCTTTGTGAGAACCTCAACTTCTTGAGACCACACTCACAGGAAATTTTTGGAAACGGCAATGTCCAGTGAAGACAGAGAATGAAAAATATATCAAACATCAAGGAGAGTTGAACAGATGAGAGAAAAACTAAAAATGAGGAGCAAAGGAAGGATCTGAAGAAAATTCTTTCTGATATAGCACTCAATGATAAATAAAATATGTACTACCACAATATGCTATAGCAACCTCGCTTTGGGCTGTTCCTTCTCTATCTGATATAAACAAAGTTTCTGCTGCTTATTAAATTCATCATAGTCATGCCTCTGCTGCCTGGAGCTACCTGGTCTCCTCAAATACTTGCATTACAAAACTGCTTCAGGGATTTCATTTCTTGTTGTTATCAAGATCTGCTTTCATCGGGATTTCAGACCAAATCTAATCATCATGCTAATGAAATGCTATCTTGACTGTACACCGTATGCTTTGCTCATAGCCAGTATTTATTTTCTCCCAACCAAAGTCCATTAGAACAGTTTTCTAGACGCAAGGAAGCAAGTACCAGGGCTAGTAGATCTTTCCATCATTGCTGGGTAACTGTGAGCCCTGGGTGGGTGCTCGCTGGAACACTGTTGATCTCACTGTAACCTCTGAAGTCCGTGCCGAGTTTCTTCCGAGGTTGGTTCCCTTCCAGTTTGATATCTGAGTGTAGCCCCAACCTTTCTCACCTGTGTGAGTCATTCTATGACCAGCAGAACAGCGAAATGACAGGGCTTGGTGTGTTCATTTCTGTTCTTTCTTCTTTCCTTTGGCATATTTCCAAAGAAAGTAGGTGGCATTAGCATAAGGCCTAGAGAAAACATGGAGTGCCCATGTGTCTAGCCAACTTAATAATGTCTCCTCTTCCTTTTATTGTACTCAAGCCTCCTGTTCTCTGCTGTGAGAGACATCCAACTGTCTCTGCTTTGTAGCACTACAATTGTCTATCTATTAGATGGGTTTATGGGACTGCAGCTTCTGTTAACACCACAGGTACAACCAGTGATGCAGCTCATACTAGTGTTGGAGTCACCTCTTTATTACAAAACTGTCCAGAATAAAGTTGTGCTGTTATCCAGGCAGGGGAAATGTTCTTGCAGAGATTTGGCTCCCTATTTAACAGACGGAGCTTGCTACCTTCCTTTTTCTGACATCCCTGGGGTCCACCTGGGCCCTGTAACTGGGCCCTGGCTATGGTTAGCAGCCAGGGCTTGCTTGATCCCAGCACCAGCACAACATTGTCAGCTTGTCCTCTTCAAAGACCTTCATTGTCCTCTTCAAGACCACTTTGTCTTGGTCAACCTGCCAGTCACCGCCTCCCAGTGTGGGCTCAGCTGTTCTGGGGACAGCATCTCGTGCAGCTTCAGTTGGATTCACTCTTTTCTCTGTCAGAAATGTGTCTCTCTCGATAACAGATATAGGCTTTGGGTGACATTGGATGGACTGAGTATTCGCAGGGCTAGGAAACTACACATCACAGAAATGGAAAGGACCCGAAGGCATCAGCACTGTGGATAAGTGACATATCCATATGGCTACAGCAATACCCAAAGAAGGGCAACTGCACAGTTGTGTTAGCATAAGGACAGCTGCAAAATGAGGTCCAGTAGGTTCTTGGTCTAGTATGAAAGAGTGACCCTAAATAAAACAGAAGGTAGGGCTCTGCGTAAAAAACAAGCTGTGGTTTCCACCGGGGACAAAAGCCTAACTAGGAGAATGAGTCAGTAAGATGAGTAAGTCTGAGAAATTGAATAAACATTATATCAATTCCCCGTGACATATGGCACCATTAGACTTAGACCAAAGCTGCCAAATCCAGATCTTCTTGTATTTTGGTGTTTCTAAGCCTTCAGACCAGGGTAGCCAGTAGGAAACACCAGGTGCAGAGGCTGAAGAACATGGTAACAGATGGAAGCACCCCAAAGGGTAGCCACAGGCTGTCAACATTTCATAGTCAGAATATGAGGCAAATGTATTATATTGAATTCTATTTCTCATTCTCTATTGAATCTCTCTATTTTGGTATGAATGGCATCTTCAAGCAAAACAGACATTTTCCTGAAATATTTTTCATCAGAAAAGAAAAGAAAAGAAAAGAAAAGAAAAGGAAAGGAAAGGAAAGGAAAGGAAAGGAAAGGAAAGGAAAGGAAAGGAAAGGAAAGGAAAGGAAAGGAAAGGAAAGGAAAGGAAAGGAAAGGAAAGGAAAGGAAAGGAAAGGAAAGGAAAGGAAAGGAAAGGAAAGGAAAGGAAAGGAAAGGAAAGGAAAGGAAAGGAAAGGAAAGGAAAGGAAAGGAAAGGAAAGGAAAGAAAAGAAAAGAAAAGAAAAGAAAAGAAAAGAAAAGAAAAGAAAAGAAAAGAAAAGAAAAGAAAAGAAAAGAAAAGAAAAGAAAAGAAAAGAAAAGAAAAGAAAATTATCCTTTCTTTCATTACTCAAAAGTGTAGTTTTTCTTTCTTAGTAGAAAAACTGATTTGAAAATGGTAAAATCATTCCTCTCCCTCTATACGTACTGCCTTCAGTTTCAGAAAGCAGAGACAAGGCTGGGACTGAAGAACAGATAGAGAAAACCAACCAACCAACTAGCACTTGTGTAACAAGACATCTACAGGCTCTAGCTTTCACTTCTCAGAGACACTGGGGCTTAAAATTAATTTCCTTTCATGTGCAGTTGTAAATCAGACAAAATTTCACTGAATATGGTGGAGTTACTATGATGAGAAAATGATGTAAGAATGTAGCAACATCCGTTCTTCTCTAGTTTAAACAAATCAGTTAGGCTTAGGGTGATTTTTGCAAAATTCAACAACTTTTCTCCCTTCAGATCCTTACAATAACCCAGATTCTGGTTAGCCCTTACAGCTTGGATAAACAGCAGAATCTGAACTAAGACCTCCAAAGATAAAAGCAAATGGAAAATTCAATGAAAAATGAGTTTCACCTTCAGGAAAAATGCACGAGAAAACTCAGAAACTGAGATAGAGAAAATTGCACGTTCTCCTGGTGCAGTTAACATATGGTGGCAGTCATAGGGTTGGCAGGCATTAGGGGCACCTGGGTGGGACAAAAGAGCACCAAAACTGGACTTCACAGTAGGGATGCTGCGGAAGGCTCAAGTTACCTACCTTCATGATTTTTTTTTTCTGGCTAGACAGGATATTAGAGAACTTTATCATCTTTCACATTCTCCCTCCTTGCACTCATGTATGCAACATTTTTACTAACTCGCAGTATTTTTCTTTTCATTTGTAGTTGAAAGCTGAAATCAGTTTTGTACTCCCATGGAACTCTTCAAATTCCCACCCAAATTATTCTAGAGCTGATCTCCTAACCCAGAGGGGCTCTGCTGGCAGTATTTCCATTGAACATCATTTATATTCCCACTGAGTTCAGCGATAAAGCTCTCCCATCTGAATGACTCAGGTCAGCATACAACACTACCTTGCTGAGAGAGTCCATTCCCAATCGGCTTCGTGAGCAGTTACCAAGTAAGCCATCATGCTGTTATGAAGCCACTCTCATTTGGATCCTCTCATTTGCCTGCTGAAGTATAACAAATTATTTTTCTCTTCCTCTTTCTTTCTTTTTTTTTTTTTTCTTCCAAATTATACACAACTGCTGAAACCTAAGCAATGGCTTTTGTGTGAATGTGCAATTGAAGTGGGATCCCTGGTACTAGTTATTATTCCATTTCAGTAATGGTCATACCTTGAAAAGCCAAAGGAAAGCAACAGAGCATAAAAGAGAAGCTCAATGAAGCAGAAAAGGTTTGATATGATATTCAAAGCTCATGTTCTGTTCAGCAGACAAGGTGGGAAACTATCCTATCCAAATATCAATGCTAATATACCCTCTTTATGCAGATCTGGAAATCCAACCCTTAAATATTGTTTTCTTCTTCCTGAGCCTTGAAAACCCAGATTGTGCATTAAGCACCAATGGCTTCTTTTATCAGACATTAACCACAAGGACTGTTCAGGGTTGTTTCATGGAGGAAGGGGAAAAGGGTGCAGTGATTCAGAGGTCATGACTGCTGTATCACAGTCCGCATGGTCAAAGAATACTGAGGTGGGAGTTTAACCCAGAGACCCACCTGAGCCTCTGCTGAGAGCCAAACAAAGAAGAGATTTCTTTTCAAAAGATTTAGAGCAATCAGAACGAAGTTCCTGATCAGATTTAGCCCCTAGAAGTGACCACGTTTTTCCCCACTGACTACAGATACAGGCTTGTATTTGACCTTTTCACTGAAAACTTATAGGGTGGAAAAAAAACACCATATATGAGAAACACTGGTCTTCTGGCAACATCTGTCAATAGTGTTTTTCTCCCTCCAAAAGGCAGATCAACTCTTTGCTCATCCCCTTCCCAGGCATGTCACTGCAGGCTGCTTCTGACATGGTTCTGCCCCTCGGCGGTGGTTTCTCGGGGCCAGACCTGGCCTTCTGTACCTCGTGGTCATGCTGCTTGTTCTGCGGTCATCCTTATTGGTCTGCCTTTGCATTCTGCATTTCTTTTCTTTGAGGACACTGAATAATTTCTCATTTAGCCAGGCTGATGTCCTTTGACATGCTTCCTTCATTTTGGAATAATTTACTCTTCGCTTGCAACATAATGTCTTTAAAGGAAATGCCAGCTTTCTGGGTTATTTTTTCCCCCTATATGAGCTCCTACCTCCCAGTTATCAGGCTGTATCAATGTCTGTGGCTTTGAAGTCCATTCTGTGTATACTCTCTTCTGTTATCCTCTCAGTCATGAATTTTTGCAGCCCATGGACTCTCACCCAAATTGCTTTCCCCCTTCCTATTCTCAACCAATTGCTCCCTCTTAGAGTCAGGGCTGCGTAAGCCATCTGTGTAACTCCTACGTATGGATTCTCTTACTACAGGGTGTAAAGCGACTTGACAGTTTGTGTCTGGCTCTATTCTGCTAATCCTCCCCAGCCTGTGTCCTGGGGTTCATGTCACTCCTCCTCTCAATGCAGACCCTTTCAGCAAGTTGAGCCCCATGCACCACAAGCACCACAGCAACTCCTTCTCCTCCTCCTGAGCAGCCTGTACTTTTGGTGTTAATATGCCAGGCAGCAGAATTGTTGTACCCAGTGTTTCTTATGCCAAATTCATCATAATTTAGAGCAATGAGACTTCCCTTGGCCAGTTTTCCTGGTCAAGCCTCTGGTAATTTTTATGAAGTGCTGTGAAACAGATAAAGAAAACTTTTGGCAAATTTTAATCAGACAGCTTAATACAAACCAGGATTACCCACAGATATTACAATGATGAGGTCAAGATGAAAATGAATATTGAATGAAATGGCTGGGCATTTATCCACGTAATGAAACTACTTAGAATTGCCACTGATTGGATTTAAAATACTTTTAAAAAGAACTTGTGGAATGGCTATAGACCCTTGTTCCTCGGGAATACAAAATCAAACTCTGAGGATTCAGGTGGTAATTTCCAGAAGGCAGGCTGCTCACTGACCACCTCCTGCACTTCCATCTATCCTTTCCTGGAATGCCTGCACCTGCCAGCAGAGAAGACCTCGGACTGACAAGGTCAAGGGCTCAGCACATGTAATCTAGCAGTGCTCACTTGCACCAGCCTGCATGCAAATTTGAGTCTTACATATTCTTCCAGCCACATCTGCTTATTTCCTGTTCTTTACAGGGGAATTTAAAGTTCATTATTCACTCCTGGTTGAGATATTGATAAATGTATGTATTAATTTACTATTTCAGCTGTGTATTTTTTTAGTTAATTACATAGCAACTTAATTTATCTTTTGTCAATTTGTTTTCCCTCAATAAATGATCTGCCAACAATACGTTATTTTTAATTAGCCTGCAGCAAGTGTCTCTATGAATGTAAATCAAATGCTTATTTGAGCCATTAATTGAAAAGGAGAGATCATTGAAATTCATATTGTGTTATTCTTTTTTTTTTAGCTTTTTTATTCTGAAAGGATTATGACAAAACAGTGCCTGCAGCAAGGAATTGACAACACACTGATAATCAGAAAGGAACAGAAATTTAAAAAAAAAAAAAAAAAAAAGAAAGAAAAAAAAAAAGACTATCTATTTTTTTTTTTCTAGCAGATAATAAATGCCAAGTACATAAAACAAAAACTATAGCTGAAAATTTCATTTCTTGATGATTGGAGAACACAGAAACCCATCTCTCCCCAGCCTTTCTCTTATACTTTTTATATATAATTTAGGGAGCAATCATTCTGGTTTTATCTGTATGGGAAGGTACAGAAAACTACCAAGACACTCCTACTAAAGAGTGTTCAGCCTGGTGTAGAGACTAGAAAGTATTCAGGAACTAAGTGTGGGGACCAGAATCATTCTGCTGCGTGCAGGGTTTTGCAGCTGCTGGGGCAAACATCTTCTGGATCACTGTTTCAGACTGTTTTATACCTCAGCCTGTCCCTGCCTCTTTGGATTTCTCTCCAAGGCACTCCCTAGAGGGATGCTAACCTTCTTAGATTTTCATCCCTATGGCAAAATCCTCTCTAGTGTTTGACCACTCCCTAGATAAATGGAAGAACTCTGTTCCATCTGTTATTTATTCTAGAATTTTGTTTCAGATTGCAGAAGCATCAAATCCTGAAACAAAATATATATGCAGTGTCATTTTGTTTTATTTTCTCCATGGTTAATTACAGCAAGTTTTCAGCCTTTAGGTGTCACCTTAAACAAAAGTATTGCTGATCACATTTCAGCCAGAGAGGTGTTCGGGGTTTTTATTGCATTTTGTAATCACACAGTTCTCTCTATTTCAAGCAAAACATCACTGGCCCATCTGGCACATAAACAACAGTTCAAAAGAAAACCATTGTCTTACAATAATGAAGCAGGCAACATTTTTAACCTTGATGTTCTGGGACGTGTAAGTACTTCTTCAGGAAAACAGTGGTTATCTGAACTACCTCTTGGTAGTTCAGATTTTCTGAGGCATTTAGTACAATGGTTTCCCAAAGGGACCTTATCTTCATAATTATCTTCATTATCGTTTCCCTGCGCCATGTGTCACCCTATTTCACTACTCCACCTAAAGTGTCCTTGATCACTGTGTGACTTGCATGACAAAAAGTGTCAGGTACACATTATTTAGAGGAAGGTTCTCTGAATGGGGGTTTCTAATGAAATCTGAAGGAATCATTGTCTTTGAAAGAACATGTCCTGCTGTACTGAGATGAGGGTGCACTACAGCAGCATTTCATCACCCGTTGCTTTCTGCAGTGTCACTGTGACTTTTGCAAATGGAAAGCTGTTGTGATTATCAGTCATTTGATTTCAGAGTTACTATCACTGAACAGGCATAGGTTCTTAATTCAAAGGGCAGCAGGATTAGGGCCTGGGAAGTAAATTATGAAAAATATTAGAAGAAGCACTTAATAAAAAAATCACGGAAGAGCTGGAGAAAAAATGATCTGGTTTATCTGGGAAGTTTTAGTCCCTAGAACAGTTCCAAGCACTCTTTGCCACTTCTGTGTCATGCTCTCCTATGAGATCAGCATCCCCTGTGTTCTGACTGCATCATCTGCCAAGACTGCAATTCCCACTCGGTTGCTAATGGCTCACTGTGCAACCCCTCTGCAGCCCCAGGTTTTAACACCCGTTACTTCTGCTGAAGTCAGGGGCTCTCCAATAAGGTAAGATGTCTTCACAGTCCTGGCATCTGCCTCAGATGCCTGGAGATGCAGATTAAACACTTGAGAAAAGTCCTCTGCTACTTTTAGGACATCAATCCTGCAATCAAGCACTAGTGAAGTACTTAAACCTGTCATTCAGACACTTCCTAATCCAGTTGCCTCTGGACACAGAGTTGCCTCTGGGCACAGCGGGGATGGCTCTGGAGGTGTACCTGCTCTGACTTGGGTCCCCACCAGTCACAGTCCACACAGTACCCCCAACATATCACAGGTGCTTCCTCTGACATGGAGTGCTTCCAAAAGTGCATCTCCAGCTGCATCTCCAGTGTTTCCTTCCATGGGTCCCCTCCATTTCTCCGTTTTCATCTCCCATGTCTCATAATGTCTGTTCATCTCTTCCCTTTCTTGCCCTGTGTGTCCTCTCACGTCTCTCCTCCCAGGCATCCTCCCATATCTCCTTTTTTTCTCTCACCCCCAGGAGGCTGCCACTTTTTCCCCAAGTATTTTTGCAGAGGTGCCACATGCTGCTGTGTTTGGCTGAAACTCTGTCAGGCAGTGGGTTGTTCTCATCTCCTTCTCAGCTAGCTGGAGCTACCTGGGACTGATACCGGGCAGATCACAGCCTCCTCCCACACAGGTCACCACAGCAGCCCCCTACCACTTAACCTCTGCATTTTATACCCAGTAAACCATTGCAGCTCCATCCTCCTTCCAGATGCATTTTGAGGTGGACTGGGACACTTGGGCAGACTCTTTTCTAAGACAGCTTCTGGATCAGACCCAACAGAAGGGCTACGCAGAGGAAGGACTGCTGCTTGGGATCCTGCGGGAGCTGGGGTGAGTCTGTGCTTAGCAGCTGTGATGCTACAGAAGCACTCCAGCTGACATTTAGGAATGGGGAGGATTTTCCCATCCAAAATGTAGAGCCAACAGCAAAGACACCAAGACCCAAGACAACTCCCTAAGAGCCAGCATGAACCAGAAGTTGTGCTCTCACAGGGCTGAAGCAGGTGGGGCAGGAGTAAAGGCAGGAGTCCTTCTGGACTTGTGCTGCTCTATCCAAACGGAGCTGCTCTGTGCCAGAAGGAAGCAGAGAGGTGAAGGTTTCTGCACCAGGACATACAACACGGCACACAAAACCACTTCAGTACCTGCAAAATTCTGGTGACTCATGGCTTAGGCATCTACAAACAGTTCTGAGGATCTAAACTTTGGACTGAGGCATAGCGATTAAACCACAGGTATTCGTACCTGCTTCAAGCTGTCCAAATAGGCATTTGAGGGAATCTCATGCTGCTTAAGTGGCTTTCAAACTGTTGCGTTTCCCAGAATAAACCAGAGATCAGCCAGTGCAGGGGGCAGTAACCATTGAAAACCTCAGCCAAGTCCTTGGTGTTTTGTTTTGTTTTTAACCAGATGTCTTTTCAGGGCATTAACAGAAACATGTCTGAGTAGAACTGGCATAAAGAAGAGCAACTTGAAATAAGCACAGGGGACAGGTTCTCGCTAGGGATGCAAGAGAGAATTGCCCCTTGAAGTCCAAGGTGAAGGACAGTTTGGAAATTGTTCTTCTTTTTCCGCAAGTACAATTTTAAAAAATAAATAAATCTGATTAAAGTTTAATTTTAAGAATGTCCTGTGTTTTCAAATTCTTGATTGAATTACCCTTTAAAAATTAAATTGTAATCCTTTAGGAGCTATTGATTCAGAAGGAAGAAAATGCCAATAGTACCATTCTGGCCTGAAACGCTTCCCATCAAATTGACATAATGCTTTCAATTTGCCTAAATAACTCATTGGATCTGACTTCTTCTCATGGCTGACTTTTCCAGCATTCAGTATCCATTTAGTAAGGCAGAAAGAAAGATGTAGGGGGCCTCATCCTCAATCATGCATGGCAACAAATGTTCCACCGGGGCACAGAGCAACTCCCTGACATCCCTGGCTATGCAGACGCCCTCTTGCAGCCATCAATAATGGGTGTAAGGGGTCTTATAGCACTGCTCCAAGCCCTTGGGGTCAGCGGTGGCCCCCAAATCCTTTGGGTTTCTGAGCATTCTTTGTTGAAAGGTGGCTGCAGAGAGCATAGGAAGAGGAATTTGCCTTGTGCAACCTTGGAGCTGTGCTAAAAGGTGCTACGGAGAACTGACGTCTGCCAAGCAGCATAACACAGCAGCACAGAGAAGGCGTCTGGTTCCTTTTGGCTTCCTACCCAGCCACACAGCTCCCATGTGTGAGACCTGAATGACTAAGAATCAGCCTCAAAACATCCCCCTCCCTCTCTCCCTTGTTAAATTACACCTCCAGCTACAGTGAAGGCACCACAAAAGAAGAAATAAACCTTCCATTATGTTTTGCAGGAGTTTCAGCTCGTTTTTGAGTTAAAACACCAACATGACAAAAAAGTCAGAATGAATAGAGCTACCAAGATATAAACATGGTCTGTATAATTCAGACTCCCCATGCGAACAAAAGGTTGCAGCTCTTGAATAGAGGCACTGTTGGGAAAGCACTTGAAAAAAGGGATGAATCAATTAATGCTTTTGATAGTTTTAATGTCCCACTATCTAAAAAACAAGCACCGCTTTAATAGTGAGATAATTCAGTTTACTGAATCCAATTACATGTAATTGGCTTTTTCTCTTTTTCTCCCCCCTTTTTTAATTGCTGTTGGAACCAGGGCTCTAATGCACTTGTGCTGGCTCTGCCAGATGTTTCAGTTATTGGTGTTGCAAGGGCATGCTAGGGATCACAGGATTCAATTAACATCAGAGGTGCAGCCTTCAGCCTTAACACCACAAACACATCAGTGACTTGTAACTCTGTAACCCTGGATAAAAAAGTGCTTATGAAACCCGGCCAAAAAAACACTTATGAAAGTTCCCAACCACGCAAAGTGTCAGTTACTCTTTCCATTTCACTGGGAGTGTGAGCCTCTTTCCTCTGGTATCATGATCGTGTTCTGGGATATGAGGTTTTTAATCCATCTCATATAGAGAAACACCAAAGGCAGCCAAAGGCACTGGAGGCTGGGCAAGTCTAACAAGCTGTGGGGACCTTGTCGGTAACCTTTGCTTGCTTGCCTGGGACCTCTGCTCAGCAGGACTGCGTCTTTCTTCCTGGAAGCTTTCCAGCCCAAACCTCCCTGGGGCTCCAAATCCCCGCTATAACAGAAATAAGTTTGCTTCAGACATCAGCAACGCAGGCACAACTCGTGTTTGTAGCTCTCTGGAAGTGTTCCACCCACTGCTGCTGACCTGCATTAGAAGTGCAAGGGCATACTAGCTTGCCCCCACAAAACTAGGGGCAACCATGTGGCTTTTTGGGTGCATGAATTTCTCACCTCAAATACAATCCAGCAGTGAATACACAGGTATTGCTAACTAGGGTGCTTTCTGGGAGACACTGAGATGGGGTCTCTGGGTCATACAAGAGAATGGGTCAGAATGTGCATGAACTGCAGCTCCTGTGGGACGCTGCAGAAGCATTCAGAATATTTATTGCCTTTTTAACTGAAAAAAACTGCCTTCCAAATTTTCCATGAAAACAACCTCTTCTCTTCTCTTCTCTTCTCTTCTCTTCTCTTCTCTTCTCTTCTCTTCTCTTCTCTTCTCTTCTCTTCTCTTCTCTTCTCTTCTCTTCTCTTCTCTTCTCTTCTCTTCTCTTCTCTTCTCTTCTCTTCTCTTCTCTTCTCTTCTCTTTTCTCTTCTCGAAACAAAGAAGAAATACTTGAAACCTATTTTCTTAACAAGATGACCATGCTGACAAAAAAATTTCCCTTTGGCTTATTCAGCTGTGGCTCTCCCCTCTGTGCCCATTCTTTACTGTGTGACATTTGAACAAACTCCTGTTGAGTGAATTGTTGCCGGATGGGAAGAAGGCAGCATGCTGGAAATGCTGGGTGCTGTTATTAGCGTAGCAGTGATTGACAAGGCGATTCACGCAAGTGGATGTAGCTGGCAAGGTATTGTCAGATGCCCAGGGATGAAAGGTGCTTCAAGCATGCAGAGTGCTGCTCTGAATTAGCATCAGCATCTAGCAGCCAGGGCAAAATGCCTTGTGTTGAGTCACAAAATACTAAATTTATGGCTAGGCAAACAACCTGGTACAGGAAATCACATGGTGGAGGATGGGACAGGTGCTGCATTGCTGTTAAAGCAAATTAAATCCCTCCTCCTCCTCTCCCCCCTCCCCCTGCCGCCCCCCCCCCCCCCCAAGTGCTGAAGTGCTGTTTGCTATACTTACACTGTTTTCCCTTCATCTTGCAAACCCTGAATGTTGCATGCTGCTGTCACCCCAGGCTCATTACCACCTCAAGTATGCAATGGGAAATTTGATTTAATTAGTCACTAATAGAGAGTTAAGGAATTTAGCCCAGAAACTGCTGCGTCCAGGCAGTCATGGGGGTGGCTAATCTGTATTCATCGAACTGACTTTATGACTGAACTTCTCAGCATTCTGAGCTCAGGGGATTTGGAGGTACGGGAATAACAACAATTGCTAGCTCTGCCCCTCTCAAGAGACATCATCTTTTGTACCTTGCCCAGCAGAAACACTGCCACATCATTTGGCTGATCTTCTACATCTTGCTGTTGGATGCACAAAGAAAAGGAGGGGGGTGAGGGGGTGTCCTCTTTACAGAAAGACTCTTAATCCATTGCACAGAGGGGTTTCCTAACAGTCCTCTGCATGTCCTGACCCAGGGCTGGACCTCCCTATCTGCTCACTGAGGGAGGGTGTGCACAAGTGGGGCCTCCTTGCACCTTTAGAGACATTTCTCCATCTGTGAAAACGGAATCTCTGCTGGGCAGTCCCAGGAGAAGATAGCCCTTCCTCCTTTTGCCTCGGGGACAGCCAGGTGGCTGCAGAGTGGGTCTTTACCAGCAGCTGTAAGGTACATCCGGGCATCCTCTTTTCCAGGCTTGTAATTTAGTGATGTTCTTCAGAAGTATGAGAAATATAAAAGGGAAAAGATGATTTGAACTTCTTTGATCCTACAAAAGAATTGAGTTTCAGTTCAGTTTGAGTGTGGGGGAAACAGTTTGGATCATTTCCGTTCTAATGGGGTCATCCAGTTCTGATCTATAGGATTTGAGAAGAAATGTAGAACATTGTGAACCAGATGGGAACCCAACTCCAAGATCCCTCCAAGCTCCTCCATTCGTTTTTAAGACAGATGCTTTGCAGGATGAGTACTAGCTGTGGGGTTAGAAGCTATAAATACAGTGTGCCAGACCTCCAGGCTGCTTTGCAGGTTGCTTTTGTACTAGCTGCAAAGAAATCCTCCAAAGTTATATTCAAAGAAAAAAAGTTCCTTTCTTACTTGGGCTGTTAAGAATATTCTTTTCACTGAACATTTGTTCGACATTGTCTGGGTCAGGTGATTTATCCCATGCCCTGTGTTATGGTAGAGTTTTTTGCTCTGCCTCTTTTTTCCCAGCCACACCCACTTCTAACAGGATTTTGTGTGTGATTAGCAGGAAGCTGCTAAGGTAAATGCTGATAGCTTTCCATGTTTATTCCTCTGAAGTGCTAATTGACTATGGTGAATCTCAGGTCTCTGAAAAGAGGACAAATGCAACTTCTTCCCAGTATACTAGTTCTGCAAATTTCATTCATTATCATTTGATAATGTCACCCATAACTATTTCAAAATGACGGATTTTAACAATTTGGGAATGTCTATGCATTCAGTAGCAGAACTCTGTTTTTTCCCTCTTTATGTTGCAGCGCTTTCCAGAGTCTCACAGAAAGTCAGTGACTGCAGACACACAAAGAAGCACCTTCTGTTTGAAGGACTCCTGGAGATTCTCACTTTGACTGTCTCAGCTAGTGCTATCTGGAAAAAAACTGTCCTTTTCTGTGGACTGTGATGTTACCCAGTCCTGACCAGTCCAAAATACCAAGATCTCATGGCTGAGTGACTCCTGAATATCATGGAGATAAGGAACTTGCTTGGGGCTGTACCTTTTGCAGGAAAAACGCCCTTTGTCCTACACTCTGTTTCTTGCCTTGAAGCCAATTACTTATCCATATAGTGACATTGTGTCTTATCCCACATCCCTGAGTTTCCCTAAAAGCACTTTGCAGGAGACCTTGGCAGGAGCTTTCTAGTGATCCAAGCAGACCGCAATAAATGGATATTTATTCCCTACAGGCCTGTTGAGCACTTCAAACTGTGCCTATACTGTTTTCTGTTATACTGTTTTTTTACTGTGTTTATCCTCTGGACTTTCCAGGTCTCCCCTTACCCTTACCTCATTTCATACTGATTTGTCTGCTGCAACCCTTAGGGTCCCAGCCTGTAGAGCCCTTTATATCCAGGTATGCAAGTGTCCTTCTCAGTGCAGATGCCTTAACACCTGACAGAGTAATGAGGGAACAGGAACTGCAAGCTGCAGCTTTCAATGCTTACTGGCTTTTTGGCACTGCTCTCCAGGCTGAGCTCCACGGACTAAAGGGATTTTCAGGCAGGTAACTAGGAACGTCAACCTACTGGCAGCAAGCTGTACTTGAAAATGGTTGGAGATCTACAAAATAAGGAACTTTAAAGATCACTGAAAAGCATTAAATTAATCTCCCTGGTACTTAACTGTTTCTTACTCTTCATTTTTTTCCCCCAAGCCATGTTTCCCAAAGGTGCCTTTCATGCAGTAAGAGCCTTTTCAAGATACAGCACTGGGTCTCATCATTCAAGCACACTGTATTTGCCACTTTTTTGGTACTCTGAAAAATAAATAATTTTAAAAACAAAATCTTAAGGAAACATCCCAGACCAAAGCAATGATTATTGTTACTGATTTGCCTGTTTTTCTCCTTCTTGCTTGCTTCTGATGTAGAGACCAGGGTCTTGCTTAGTCTGTCACCATTCTTTTGGCAAGCCTTGGAGAAGACACAACCCTTTTCACCTCCTTCATTTTCACCCTTGACTCTTTGCTGGTATCATCTTTAAAGACTGGGATCCCCAAGATGGAGATTACTGTGTCACAGTGTATTAGTGCAGACAGTACCCAACACAAAAGGGTACTAATCGTGGCTGGGCCTTCATATACTACTATGTTACAACTGTTATAATAATATCATAGCACCAGAGACCTGGATCTGGCTGTTGTGATCCAGAATTTGGATTTGTCTGCTCATCCACAGCTCCTCAGGACAGGACAGAGCTGACCTGAGCCACGTGTATGTTCATGTAGATGCTCAAGAAGAAAGCTGCATGTTTCTGTGTCTGTATTTTAACACCCGCAGCAGAAAGCAGCCGGTAGCCGCTGCGGCCTGCCTGCCCCCTGAGCAGCACACCTCCACTGGCTCATTACACATTACGAGAATATTTATACTGCAGGCTGGCACACCCGCTGCTGGGGAGATGAATTGCTGTAAGTCATCTCAGCCAAAAGAAAACAATTAAAGGAAACTGAAACGGGCAGCATTTTTATCTTTTTGCTTTGCAGCTTGCAGCTTCCCCGGGGATGGGGAGTGCTAGGAGCTCTGCAGAGCCCTGGGTGGCAGCAGAGCCCCGCAGCTTCCGCGGGCAGATTTAGTGCTCATGTTTCTTGCAGCACAGGGAAGTGGCAAGGCTTGTGTGTCCAGCTTGTGGATGGTGCTGATTGCTCATTAAGACAAATTAGATCAAAGCAGGGAAAGTGTTTTACTGGGTGACTCAGCATAAACCACCCCAGGAACATGATGCTGGTTTGTTCCCTCCTGTGTGGTGACCAGCTTCCTCTGTGCTGGAAGAAACAGGACTGGCTGGAAAATAGATTTTCCAACCCATGAAAATTTGCTCCTTTTCTCTTCTAAAATAGGAAGCCTAATTCCCCAGGAAAAATACCGTCCTCTGAAAAGTTCCAGAATATTTAACTGTGTGGAGGGGAAAAACTATTTTCAGCCATAACTTGTTTTCCAAAAATTCATTTTGGTCATGAACATCTTGACCTGAAAGCATGCGGATGGAGGCAGACTCACAGCGCACCTGAGGCGAGTCGTGCCTGCCGCCATTTGGCAAAGAGGCGCCATTTTCTGTCTGTGGGCAGCACAGCGAGGTTTGTGATGTGGCTCCCAAGAAAGGCACCCAAACCTCCTCACTGCTCTCAGTCAGTGTCCTCAGATTATTTTTTGCCCTCCCACCTGTAAAACTTCTGGCCCTTCCGTAATCTGCATTGTTTACATGGCTGACCTGTTTCTCTTAAACGGCCATATCAGGAAAATGCTCACCCTTCCAACACTTCAGTTGATCATTATTATCAGAAGCAACAGTGGGAAAAAAAAGGCCTAGAGCCTTTCAGAAGCCTCCCTGGGCTCACGTTTGTGGTTGTCCAAGTGAAGGTGGAGGGACACGCAGCCTGTGGGCTGGCATAACATCCCCTCACAACCTGTGGGCAGGGGGCTGCACGGACAGGCAGGGGGCAGCGGTGCGGTGCGGGATGGTCGGAACGGGGCATTACACCGGGCTGAGGCGGTGGCTGGCAGAGCAGGGGGACACAGACACCCCCAAGGGACACACACCGGAGCAGGGATGGCCTTGAGGGACCATGGACCCACCTGGATGCCCCTGAGGAGCCAGAAGCTGCTGGGAAGGCACGGTAAGAAAGCTTTGTCATGGTGTTGGGACATGGGGCAGGCTGCGTGGGGAGAGCACGTGGAGAGCCTGGGGAGGGGGGAGGAAAGGAGCTCCTGAAGTCTTTAATTACACCTCTTATCTTCTTCACAACACCCAAATCGGTCATCAGGATTTGGTGCTAATTGGCAATAAATTAGATTAAGTGAGAATTCCTCCAGTTGAGAGTGTGCTGCCTTTGATACCTCATTAAGCTGGCCACTCCGTTACTGTGCAAAGGGGAGTTTATTTTATTTTTCCTGCGCCACGGGAAGGTTGTTTCCTCAGCTGGACACGAGGACCTGGCATAAAGATGGTGCTTAGCACTCACAGAGGGGGTGGCATGGGGTGTGAGATAAGCCACCAGGGGCAACAGGAAGGCCGGCTGTGGTGGTGGAAAGGTGGGAATGCACCAGGTGGGTTTTGTGGAGCTTTGTATCTGGATGGTGTCTTCAGAAGCGTGTTCCTTGCAGGCATGTTGTGACCTGGAGGAATTGCCTAGCTGTTCTTGCAGTGAAGTTACAAGGACACGGGTTACAACAAAAGGTTTTGTGTTAAGAAACTGGCTGCAGCGCAAAGCAGCAGCAATCTCACCTCAGTTTAGGAGCAGCCCTTGTGCAAGAAGAGACACCCCAGTCTGCAGTTTTGTGCCCCAGTAACAGGGACGTAGCCCATCGGGGTGCAGCCGCTGATAGCACCCTGGCTGGGTGCTATTTCTGCTTCTCGAGGATGGGCACTGCTGCAATCCGGCCGGGGGCCACTAGATGGTTCCCAACAGCCGTGGAAGCCTGGCCCGGGGCCTCCCCAGGGTGGGCACCCAGCTGCAGGTGCTGCCGGGCAGGGCCAGCGGGCTGCAGCATGCAGGGAGGCCCATGGTGGCCCGAGATGCAAAAGGGAGAAACTGTAAATCTTCTGTGGTTCAGTTGCTGCCTCCATTTTTGGTATTTGTCCCCTAATTTATTTGAAACTGCTGCAGTTGTGGAGCAAAGACTGTTTGCAAGCAAAGACTGGAAAACACTACCCAGAAACATCATTAAATAAATCACCAGCAGGCAACTGGCTCTCCCTTACGCTTGTATATCTCTGGTTTCTTACATGGAGAGAAAGGTGACAGGATAGCATCCCTGTCTTTCCCTTCACATTTGTAGCATCTTGTCAAAACAAAAGGGATCTTGCCTACTGCATAACCAGGGAGGCTTCTGCAGGGCCTGCAGCAAGCACAGGGTGTGCTGAGATGGGCAGAGGAGGCTGGTGCAGGGGTGAGTGCTGAGGCCCGGCGTCAGACTTGTGGGTTTGAACTCCTGTTCATCAGTGTCGTGTTTAACTTTGGCAGTGTTGCTGGACCTCTCGGTGCCTCAGTTTCCCCATATGCACAGAGGGAACACGCAGGGGAGGTCTTCTCCGTGGTGGTGATCTCAACAGGCAGGTACAGCGCACATCTGCTGCTGGGGCTGCCGGGCCTGGTTCTGGTATTTGAAGGGAGGGAGTAAAGAAAGCACTCTCTTCTCTGTGGTTTATGGATTGAGATGCAGGACATTCAGTTTAAATTTAAGAACAACTTTATTTACTGTGAGGGTAGTCAAACACTGGAACAGGCTGCCCAGGCATCCTTGCAGGTTTTGAAGAGCCATCCGGGCAGGGCCCTGAGCAGCCTGCTGCAGTTGATCCTGCTTTGAGCAGGGATGTTGGGCTGGGCCATCTGCAGCTTCCTTCCAGCCTCAACCATTTATGATGCTGTGGTCCGTCCTTGTTGGTCCTGCTCAGTGCAAGAGAAAGTCTTTTCTAAGCAAATGTCTTGTGGGGTATGTCCCCTCTGGAAGAGCATCTACCAGTGGGGTCTGAGTGGAACTGTTTCTGTGGCCCTAAAGCTTCGTTTGCACAGAGTTTTCATTCCAGACAGAGGACTTTTGTTGGGGTGAATCTGAAGCTCTTGCATTTCAGTGCAAAAATACTTTCCCTACTTGGGCAGTTGGTCTGTCATGTCTGTGGTCTGGGGCTTGGGGTGGCTGGGGCTGTGTTCCTTCAGTGATATTGTGTGTGAATGAGATCCTGCCCCACCTCTCTCCTCTTATCCTTGCTCCTGAAACACCCGTGTTAGTGCCCGCTCTGTGAGGGCGTTTGAGATTTTGCATCAGTCCAACTCACTTGGTCTGTTTACCCTGAGCAAGACATTTGAGTTCACTCCGTGAGTCACCTTCTGTGGGCAGAGCAGGTTTGAGCACCAAAATGTCACTGCTGGGGACTGAAGTCACATATGACCTTAAGTAAAAGGTGTAAATAGCCTTTCTTCCCACTCCTTGTGTCAACAGCAACACGGACCAACACTCCCACTCACTGGAAGAATTAAAAACCTCTCAAAACCTCAGGCCCATGAGTGTCTCTGTTTCTGTGCCATCCTAGTGTTCGGCTCCTGTCCTACGGCCTTTGCCATTTTGGCAGATGTTGCTTGCGGATCGCTCTGGTTTGCCCTGGAAAGCAGACTGAAACTGCAACTCCTGCATGCTGTGTTCTGAACAAACAGATGAGATGTCCCTGTGAGTGCAGTCAGAGGTTTTTAGCTGCAGTGTTTGGAGTACCTGAGCTCGCTGTGACTCGGAGTGTGAGTAGCTGGGTGGCATGACAGCCTCTCTGAGGCCCTGTGAGGAGCTGCGATCAGCAGCAAATGGAAAATCCATGATGAAACAAGTCCCTTGCTGCTAGCTTGTGCATTCAGGGTAGGGTAAAGGTAAGCTAAAGGCAGATTAAAGGTAATTTGTGTCTGTCTTTGTGCCACAGTGACCATGGAACAAGGCTGTATATGGCTGAAGGAGGAAGGATGCTCCTTGAAGTGGTGTTTTCCTCCTTCCCTTCTCTGCTCTCTTTCCTTCTCCCCTCCCCCTTGCTGTCTCTGATGGCCTCTGTCCTCCATGTTTCTCAGTTTTGGGTGGTGTTTCCTAGGTGCTGGACTGACCTCAAAGCCTTTCTCCAGAAAAGCAGCCCGTAAACTTCTTCTCACCTCCAGTTCTGTTTTTGCTTTCTCTCTGCAGCTTCCCAGCATCTCTGACCTGAGGTCAATGTGCAATCCAATATTGATTTGGTACTGGGAAAAGCCCCATCTGCTTCTGCTGTTAAGTCTGAATGGAAAAGGGTTGTGTTCACTGCTTGTTTAATTATGCCTGAATAAGAAATCTCCTTGGGACCATTTTGTGAAGGACACTTTACAAATGTTTTGTATTATTATTGTAATTTAGCGGGAGTTACACATGCATGGAGAAAAAAATAGACCTGAACAGTGCCGGCTTGCAGGCTTTGGAGAGATGCCAGCTGCTGCCATGGAAAACGAAGAGGGCATGTTATCCTCCAGAGCTGTACCCTCACCCAGTGTGGGGACTTTGCTGAGCCTCCACGATGCTTGTGGTTGAGTCCAGGATGCTCTTCAGTGCAAACCACAGCCCAGGTAGTTCAGGATGGTGCCAGTGCACACTGCCAGGTGCTGTTTGGGGAGGGACAGAGGTGACTTGTGGTTTGCTTCCCGTCAGGGGAAGTCGTGATGGTGGTGCTCAGATGGGCACTTGTGTTTGCACTGCATCAGAAATGCCTCCAGAAGGAGGAGGGCAAGCGGTCACTCAGGTCTGGTTCTCGTTGTGGCAGCATTCAGCCATCGCTTTTCTCATACATGGATTGTTGTATGTGTTGGGGAAGTTATCTGGAGAGCCCCAAAGAGGGCTAATAAATGCAAAATACCATAGCAGGCCTTTAGAAATTGTGAAAATTGAGAGATTCAGTAAGAAAAACAAACAAACAAAACAAACAAACAACAACAAAAAAAAAACCCAACACACAAACAAAGAAAAAACAAAAACAGTTTTAGAAGCATGGAGGCTGGGAGATCAGTTGGAAAGGCATAGTATCTGCTTGCCACACTGTTGATATTTTGTTTCTTTAAGTCCAGTTTTAGAGAGAGGGTGCTGGGTGGGGTAAGCCCTTGGTCATGCAGTATGGCCGTTTGTATGGTCTTCTGTTTCCTGCCACCATGGAGCCAGGCATTTCCCAAGGGTGGTTGAGAAATCGGTCATAGAACATTTTCTCACAGGAAAGTAGAGGCAGTTGTATCTAGATAACACTTGCTGATGGGTCAAGGGGAATTTTTTTAAAGGTGCTTGGCCAGACCCCCTTAACCTGTTGTAGTGTGTCAATAAATGGTTTCTGCAATCCACTGTCAGGCAGCGGACAGGTCTTACAACAGCAACCCCCTTGACTTGCACCTGAGGGTCTTCCTGGCCCTCGGCATGCCAGGAGTGTGTTCACTGTGCACACTGTGTTCATGGACAAGCCAAGAAGAACAAGCCCAGGGTCAAGTCATTCGTGGCATGAAAAATTGATATTTGGGGTTTACTGTTGGTACTGGTGAAAGGCAAGAGGACATTTCTACTTCCTCAAAACTTTTGTTTAATGCAGAACAAAATATTTTTTTCCATTACTGTGTTGTTTTTCTTCTCACAATTCTATAAATAAATAAATAAAAAGGAAATGATATTTATTCCTGGGGCTTCCCTGAATATATTTTTTTTCTTGATTAAGAAAACCACAACAGTAAGCATTTGTGACATACAGCAGGGTCACCACGTGCTCCTCTGATTCACAACAAAGCTGCAGCTATAAATAATGTTAACAGTAATAGTAACTTGATCACTAAAGCTCGAAAGCAGTGTTAAGCTATCAGGCAAAAAAATGAGCTGAACTGCGTAAGAGCGTGCATGAGTTTCCATAAAAGAGTTGTGTCAGCATTTCGTCCTGTGGCTGTGCAGGAGAGGAAAGTCTCGAGAGTTGTGGTATTTTTTTTTCTTTTACTGTTAATGAACAGAAAGCCAGACTGGGACAGAGACAAGAACGTTTTCTTTGAAGCATTCTGCTGCTTTTCTGCAAAGCATTCCTAAGTAAGAGCATCCCCCGAATTGCCCGGATTCATGCTACAGATTAAAAGTACATGGAGATGGAGGATAAAAGGGGCGTTAGCAATTAGCTCTGGTGATAACTTCAGCTGCTAGAAAAGTTGGACTAGCAAAGAAGAACTATTAATTGAAATCCCCAGTTAATATAGAACTGTCAATAATGAATGCATAATGGAGAAAGTCCATTTAATTTTTAATTATTGCCAGCCCCCTCCAAACAAATGCCGAGTGTTAAATCTCACTGTCACCTTCACCCATGCGCGAGGTGTTTGATGGAAGTCTTCATTAACCCCAGGTCTGCTCCCGGCATCCTGCCAGGCCATTAGCTAGTTAGTTACAATAGCAGTGACTGGCACTTGGCATGAAAAAGCCCCCGCGGCCCTTGCCAGGTCCAGAACGTGGCAGGAATTAACTCTGAGTGAACATTGCAGGAGGGGATGAAATTCCTTGGCTGAGCTCTGGTGTGGTGGGGTCTGGAGTGCCTCATGAGTCTTACACGGATTGGGGTCTTTGGGAGCTAATGTAGCCTGAGGTCCCAGTCCGGTCACAATTCCTGGCTCAAATCCCTGCTGGTTTGGGGGTCCTGTAGCGTGACCTCCAGGGCACTCCTGGCAGGTTGGCTGAAGAAGTGGAAGCAGAGTTTGTCTTCCTTAAATTGAAGAGTACAGATATGTTTATTTGCAGGCTTGTGTAATGGGGTGCGGATTGAATGAAGTGCTTAAATCCTGAATGAGAGTGTTCATACAGGGGCCTGAACACATTTCATCCTGTGCTAGGGGTTCTCTGCCTGGAGCATATTTAATGACCAGGAATCTGCTGGAAATGAACTTGGGAAGAAGCTGCTGTGGGCTTTTGGTGCATCATAGCTGGCCTGGGATCTCCATTTCCACTAAGGGCACATGCTTCCCAGTCAGGTTAACCCAGGTGGGATAATCTTGCTAAGCACCGTGTGAGACTGAATTCTTCTTTTCTGGTGATTTAAATCAGAACTGATTCTCCCGGGTTTGGTATTATTAACAATGTGAAGCTAATGGAAGCTGGGTCAAAATCAGACCACGACCCTCTGTTAAAAGCATGAACAGAGGCAAGCAGGGAGTTCTGACTGTAGAGGATGACTGACTCATGGCCAGTTGGCAGAACTTTACACTTGGGATGGGTCTGAGGTAAGGGTTTGTAGCTATGGAAAGTCACCTTTTAACGCCTGTCCTGAATGTGTCCCAACACTTACTATTCTTAGAGTCTTGCTTTCAAATGAGTTTGCCCAGGGACAGCCTTCTGGGGATTCAATTAAACTCTAAAATAAAATAAACACTATCTCTTAGCAAGGGCTTGAATGCTAAGCAGAGCCATTATTTGAACAAAGTAGGGCTGCGAGTTTCAGTGTCCTCTATTTTCATCAGCTAGGGGTCAGAGACAAGTGAAGATGGGAAAGCCCTGCTCATGATTACTCAGCTCATCCACTCCCATAGCCTTTTCACTGCTGCTCCAAGGTGAGCACAACACCTTAGGGGCATTGTGTTTGGCAACAGTTATGCATTTTAGTGACTCAGTTTGAAGTCACTGAAAGAGTCCCTGTTCTTTCTCAGATGATAAACTGCCTGGATTTGTATTTTATGGGCAATACAGTGACACTGAGGCCTGGACTTTAGTGTTGTTTGCTTGTTGAGTGACTTTAGGCAAGCTCACATCTTTGTTTTTTTTCTCTAGTTCAGTACTTGGTGCAGTGCGATCTAAAAGCCATCCTGTGGGCCAGGTCTTAGTACTCAGATGCTTCCAGCCAGGTTTGTATTTTGCTCTTGGAGAAGGGAAGTGGCTGCCTCAGTATGCACAGAAGTTGGTTGAGCTGCTGCAGTAGAGGAATGTGGCCCATGGAGGAATCCCAAAATTAAGATCTTACCCCAGAGGTGCTGTGCTTGGGACACCAGGTGTAGACTTTGGGCAAAAAGATGCTCCCTGAGATATGTTTGACAGTGTTTAGTGCACTGCAGCTGTAGCTTATGTCACCTCCTCAAAACCTGGTCAGAAATCGTGATCTGGTGCAATTTCTGGTTGGTTCAAATTTACCTGAAGCTGGATTTGCAGGCCAAACACAGCAGCCACTCTTTGAAGACTTCCATTAGCAGTGTAGACGAGAGTGCAGCTTGCTGCCATGTGGAGTCAGCCGTCTGCTCTGCAGAGTGCTGGGAGACTTCGGCCCCACTTTGGGGCAGTGAACTTCGAGAGTGATGGAGGCCAATTAACTGAGGAAACTGCAGAGGAGACTGATAAATGATCAAGAGGTCTGGAAAACTGTGTCTGACAGAGCAGAGAGAAATAATTGGATTGTGTAGCTTAGAGAGAAGAGAAAACTAAGTGATAATAGTCTTAATGCACAAAAGGTGGCTGCAAGAAGGCGAATGATGCCTCCTTCACATCCGCTGTGGATAAGAAATCACAGGCAGTCTGCAACAAGGAAGATCCAAGTAAAACATAAGGCAAGATTTTTTTTTTTTTTTTTTTTCCAGGGCTTTTATTGCCTCATCCGCAAAAGAAAAGGGAGTGAAGTCTGCAGGTTAAACAAATACCTGGCAGGAGCAATGTGCAGAGCTCATGCTGCCCCAGGACAGGAGGTTTAACAGATCATTCCTGTGTTTCAGTGACCCTAAATATACAGGTGCACATTGAAACCCAGACATAGCTGACCACCCAGGTGCATGCACAGCCTGCCTTTGTGCTCTTTGTGCTCTGTATGCTTACAAGTGACTTTAGAAAATAGCAACCCTTCATTAGATCTCCCTGTCAGCTGACTTGACCTACTTAATATTAGTACTAATTGTAATAGCACAAGTGTCTTAGAACAGATTTTCTTAGGAGGCAGTTTACACCATGCAGTCAAGTAACAGTCTTAGCAGCTCTCTTTTGTTGAGATATTACTTTTTATTTATTATCACAGAATCACAGAATTTTCTAGGTTGGAAGAGACCTCAAGGTCATCGAGTCCAACCTCCAACCTAACACTAACAGCCCTCCACTAAACCATATCCCTAAGCTCTACATCTAAGCGTCTTTTGAAGACTTCCAGGGATGGTGACTCCACCACTTCCCTGGGCAGCCTGTTCCAATGCCTCACAACCCTTTCAGTGAAGAAGTTCTTCCTAACATCTAACCTAAAACTCCCCTGGCTCAACTTAAGCCCATTCCCCCTCGTCCTGTCACCAGGCACGTGGGAGAACAGGCCAACCCCCACCTCGCTACAGCCTCCCTTGAGGTACCTAAAAAGAGCGATAAGGTCGCCCCTGAGCCTCCTCTTCTCCAGGCTGAACAAGCCCAGCTCCCTCAGCCGCTCCTCGTAGGACTTGTTCTCCAGGCCCCTCACCAGCTTTGTCGCCCTTCTCTGCACCCGCTCAAGCACCTCGATGTCCTTCTTGTAGCGAGGGGCCCAAAACTGAACACAGTACTCGAGGTGCGGCCTCACCAGAGCTGAGTACAGGGGGACGATCACCTCCCTAGCCCTGCTGGTCACGCTGTTCCTGATACAAGCCAGGATGCCGTTGGCCTTCTTGGCCACCTGAGCACACTGCTGGCTCATATTCAGCCGACTATCCACCATCACTCCCAGGTCCTTCTCTGCCTGGCAGCTTTCCAACCATTCCTCTCCCAGCCTGTAGCTCTGCTTGGGGTTATTGCGCCCCAGGTGCAGGACCCGGCACTTGGCCTTGTTGAACAATATCTCTCAGTCTAAAGAAGCTAAAATAATTGCCATGATTTTTTAATCCAGCTTTGTTGTCTCCTGCTGCTGCAACTACAAAAAACCTTGGGTGCACCCATTCCTCTGCATGACAGCTAATCCTTTCCTCCTTTTTTGATGCAAAATCAACTTAGGAAGGTTTGGAGTTGGAGAGGAATCATCAGCGTTAGAAGGAGATTTCCCCAAAATGGAATGATACAGAAGAACTGTGGACTTCACTGTCTTCTTGGGCTTGTGAGAAAACTGCCCTGTTTTGCATTGTGATCAGTTAAAACCAGTGTTTTCCATGGGGACCTGTGAGTTTCACAGCAAGTTGTACTTGGAAGGAAAACTTAGCTGGGCCCAGTCTACGAAAAGAGAGCTTTTGAGCCTACAGCATCAAATAGATCTCTTTTCAGCCTGTTATTTTAAAGCACTGTGCTGTTACGTGATAGCCTGGCAGTGTAGGGCCCTAAATATTACCTTCTTCTCATTGAAGAGGGGAGACAGGGTGGGTCAGAGTGTGATTTTAGCATTTGGGGGGGGACAAGGCTAAGCAGGCAGGGAGTCTGTCCGTGTGATTTGCTGTGTGGCAGTACTGGTCACCTCTCCCCTTCCCATCTCACCTTGTCATGTGTTCATCTTAGGCCATAAGGACAAGCGTATGCCTTTTTGACAGAAACTTCCCTGAGTTCAGATTTCACTCCACTTCTAGTATGGCTCGATTTATGAAGTTGGACCATTTCTGCAGGATGTAAGCCTCCATTCCTTTGCTAACACTGTTGGTTTTTTCTTTGTTTTTAACCACTGCTCTCCAGAATTGCCAGAGTTGGTGCATTCCTGAGCAGATGCAAAGGTGGTGGGAAAGGTGATGTCCCGGTGCCGGCAGCTTGCAGTGCTTCATTCAGGTATCTGCAGATGTGGTTTCGTGGTGGCCATCCTGCCACAGCCTCTGTGCACTTGTTGATTAAATCCAGCACATACACTGCAATCAACTCATGCAGGATCACATATCAGCTGAATTCGAGGGGTACGTCATGGCCTCATGTCAGTGCTGATGCAATTAAAGGCAAGATTCCTGGTGGGTCAGAGGGTGAATTAAGTGGGGGAGTGGAGAGGAGCTGACAGCCCAGCAGCCTCTCACACCTTCAGTGAGATTCAGCACTCCTGCCTGCTAAATGGATGTTGGCACTTCAGAATAAGTCTGAAAGAACATCTCCCTGCTCTGAAGATACAGCCTCACTCCTCTTCTTTCACACTGACTGCACTTGCTATCCTTGTGAAAGAGCAAGCTCGGGTCCTTGCACCCAGAGCTTGCTCTTTCCTTGTATCCATGGCAGCATCAGCCCCTGAAACTCTGTCCTGAATTCCGAGTCCTGCTTCCCTCACGTTTTTATTGTACTGGTTTGGTCTGTTCCACACTGATCTCAGGAACTGAACTTTAGTGTGGAAGACTGGAGCCCTGGAGAAGACAGGACTTGAAGGGACCCAGTCTGACAGCATACATGTGCCCACTGGTGTACAGACTTCCCAGGCTAGAAGAGAGTGGTCAGTTTTTTGGTAGAATACATCTTACTGTGCTTGTCTAAAAGACAAAAAACATAACCACTCTCTCCAGTCCTTTTTATATTTATTAGAGAGAAACAAGGACCTCAAGGGTGGTTCACTGAACTTGGCTCAGCAGCCTGTTTTGGGAAGGAATGATGTGTTTTTCTCTCCCCTGACTCTAAAAGGGGCACAGAGTAGATTAGTTATAGAAATCTAACTTATAGATATCTAAGTTAAGCCCTACTTTTAAAGAACAAGAAGGCTTTTCTTCCAGGCAGAGGCCCACCCTGGAGCTGAAGATGTCTGCCTCCACTGGCAGTTTACTGGAAGATCTGTCACTTTCCATGTGAAACATGATGTGATTCCCAACTTCACTGAGAATTTAAATGGAACGGGAGGCTTCGTCTGTCTGCATCTGCCTCTTTCATTCTGTTCCTCTTCATTGCCAGAAGCAGGCTGTTAGCTGAGACCTCTGTGGGGCTCCAGTGGGTTTGTTCAACCAGGAGTTGACATACACAGGCACCGTTTGACTCTGTAGCAAAAGTGCCCGAGTGAATGTACAGGTTTTATGCTATTAACTTTTTCCAAACCTGCTCAAGGAATTAGAGTTTGATAGAGGATTTTCTTCCTTGTCCCTGGAGTGCAGAGATTTGCTGCATTTCCTTACACAGCTTTCATTATTACTCCCTGGGGTGGCAGGGGCTTGCAGGAGAGAGCAGAGAAAAGGGCGACGAGGGTGTGTGAGGAGGCAGGAGCAGGAGAGGTGATGTCAGAGTGCAGCCTGACTTGGGATGCAGCCCAAGGTGGAAGGGAAATGCTCTGTGCAGGCAGGTGCTGCTCACCTGCTGTTACCAGTGTCTCACAGCCATTTTCTCGTTCTCCTGTGCTGTTTTTTGTTTGTTTGTTTGTTTGTTTGTTTGTTTGTTTTTCTGATGAGTCCAAGTATTATAGCACTACAGAAAACAAAATTCTTTAACCTTTCCTAAACTACTGAAGGATCTCACCATGAAAGCCCAATACTGGAGATGAGAAGGGAGAAATCTGGACATGTACTGATGGTGTTCATGTAGAAAAGCCAAAGCAAGAACAGATTAAAAAAAAAAAAAAGTGCTTTAAGGATTGTGCTTAAAGCCTAGAATTGGAGTTGACATGAACACGGTAGGTGCAAAGCTTAATTCCCTACCAAAAAGGTGCTGTTTGTGCCCCCTCCCTTGCTGCTGCCCACTTTAATTAAGAACCACTGAGGTGGTGTGACGTGCTGAAGCTCACAGTGGCAGAGCTGGAACCAGACTTCACAGGTATTACGTGCCATTTGGTGTCTCTTCTGTCCGACTGAAGAAGGTATGGTTCAGTGGGCCAGAGAGTGAGCAAAGATTAGAGTGAGGCTTGGATCCCTTCTCTGCAGCATGGCTTCTGTTTCTGCCTCTCTTAAATGTAGATAATTAGCTTTCCCTGCTTCCATAAAGCAGATAGAAATAACATAAAAGCAAAATGCCATTTTCAAATTAAATGCTGTTATTAACATCTAGTGTTTGATGGATGATTATGGTGTTACAACAGCATAAATACTTCTCTGGGGGCACTTGGCCAGTGATGTCGTAGGATGCTTTGCAGTCCCAACCTGATTAAAAATGAAATTCTGTTACGCATCTCTGAAGAGATTCAAACCATTGAATAGCGATCGGAAGGAGATTCTGCCAACAGTGAGGCATAAATACTGACAGCTCTAGCTACAAATGCTTCCAATTTTTTTTATTTTATTTTTTTGTAGGACAAACTTATAAATTAGAAGGATGTGCCTCAGAAACAGCCTGGGAACATAAAAAGAAAGTAAATGATAAAGAAGTTCCAGAGCTAGACTATTACAGCACTATAGTGTAGGCAAGCAGAAGCTTTTTAAAAATCAATAAGAAATGTCACTGGCAACCAGTGTGGATTTCAGCACCAGGGTAGGCAGATCAAAAAGGACTGAGAAAAGTACTGCAAGAGTTGGAAGGAAATGTGAGTGTGCAGAAATAACATCTATGAACAGTGGTTTTTTTATGTTTTATTTTTTGGAACACTGATGTATAAGGCATTAAGTGTGGAAACAGCACTCCATATCCTGCTGTTGGTGAGGCTAAGGTTATCTTACACTTTTCTTGCTCCTAAGTGCTAAGGATCATCTCAAAGACACCTTAGGAACCCAGGTGCCAGCATCCATTTGATTTCAGTAGGATTTAGTTGCTTGACTATGGATTCCTCTAAAAAAGCCAAGTCCCCAAAATTCTGCACTGCATGATGTGTGTGCAGCAATCTGCAAGTCACACAGCTGGTAAGATAAAAGAGATCAGAACTTGATAGCTCAAACTCAGCTGACTCTCAGTTCTTTAAACTATGTTTCTTGCAAATTTTACAGGTAATCCATAAATGTTGATGATCCCCACAAAAATCAGAGAAAGTACAGCAAAGGAAATGGGTATGCAGGAAGCAAATGGGAAGCAGAGGAGGGAAATTGAGAAACAGGTGCAAAAGTGATTTTGAGAAAAATACTGTCAGCCTATGTCTAGGACCTACCATGCTTCTGCATATACCCTCTGTGTGTGTGTATGTTTTTTTCCATTTGTGAATGTTTATGTACCAGAAAATCCCTGGCTGAGGAATTTGTGAATAGGGCCAGCATCTGCCTTGCCCCAGCCCCAGCAAGGAGTGCCCTGCATAGCGGAGCAGCCTCCGAACCAGCCCTGGTAGGGGAGTTGCTGTGACCTCCTCGTGGCATCGAGCTGTGCTGAGTGACAGCACAGGGCTGGCTGGCTGAGCTCAGGATATCACCAGGTATCAACCCTGGTAGCAGCCGCCACCTTCTCATGATAAAAGCTCGTTTATTTATTTCCCTAATTGGGCTCAGGAGTCTTCACGAAAAGAGAAAAGAATTGTCTGCTAAGACAGGATAAGAGGAGTTATTTCGTATTCCCAGAGCTGGGATGAGACTAAAACTCTTTATGAGATCTCGATGCTTTGTGTTCATTTCCAAGAAGGCCCCCTAGACACTGTAAGCAGGGTTCTGGTGTTTTTTATCACACATGGCAGAGAAGTTAAATATATAATGAGGTGATTAAAATATCTCAGATTTTTTGGGATGTTTGAAATTTAGATCAGGGTACAGATTGAAATGGAACTTCAGCAGTGGTGGGAAATGTTCAGATTCCCCCCCCTCCATCTTTATGCAACCTCGTTCTTGCAACACGCTGGACTCAGAAACAGAAACGTCAATAAGGATCTATCTTCTCTTGAGATTTCTGCTCCATTTCTACAGATCTGCAAAACCTTCGAGTGTTGATTTAAGCAGCCAAACACAGGTTTGCAGGGTATTGTTACACACTTGGGGAGATTCAGCATAAAGGTTTATTATTCATTATTTTCCATAATTACCTGCTTCCTCTTTGCTTTGTAAAATTCAAATCTCTTTTTTAACACATTCTTTCATTTTTAAATGAAAACACTGTTGAAATAGAACCGGCACCTTTAGAGTAAATATCCAGCCCTGAACTGTATCTCCATCTTCAGAGAGCAAAATAAGAAAACAGAAGAAATCTCTGAAACTGTAAGATAAAGCCTTTGAAAATTAAAGGGGAAAAAAAACAAAAAAAAAAAACAAAAAACCCACACACATAGAATTTTAACAATAAACAACTGATGCAGTATGTTTTGATGTAGTTTCATTGTAAATTTGAATATTTCACTGAAAGTCCAAGCAGAGTTGTTTTTTTGTTTGTTTGTTTGTTTTTGTTTTTTTGTCCTTGGAATTATGGATTGCTTCTGTCAGCAAAGATTTCCCAAATATGTTTACCTACTGTTACTGAAAAAAAAAACACAAAACATCTTGAACAAAACAGTGCCATTTAAATTACAGATGTAACTTTTTACCCTTGCGATGGGGGCAGTCACAAGTGCAGCCCTACCAAACGACTTAGGCGACTGCCGTGCTCTGCTCTGTTTCAGCACCATGTTGTGTGTCACACGGGGAAGGAAGGCTGCTTGTACCAGGGTCACAGACAACACACCTTGCTTTCCTCATCTGCAGAAAGATGATAAGGGTAATGACTTTTTCTGCACTGAGCAATAATGACTAGATATTAAGAGTGCGCTTTTGTTTCTGTGCTGATATAACTAGATCGGCTTACAGGTGAACAAGCCCATGCAGTGTTAAAACAGCCTGCTAGTGGTGTGGATTAAGCTCCTTTTCCATGGGGATAGCTACAGCCTGATGAAGCATGAGCACAAGGTAGGACTGTAACCATACCACGGATGCTATACTGCATGTCTCTATCAATACAAGTGATGTGCTTTATTTTGAATTGCAAAAATGTCCTGGAAATGTTCTGAAGTGAAAGCCTGGCTCCTGCAAGTCAGTGGGAGATTTGCTGTTGATGCCAGTGCAGGCAGGAATTCCCTCGAGGCCCTCAGGACGTATGATTTGTTACTTTAAAAGCAACCTAGTGTTACTGAGTGAATTCACTCTTTTGGGAGAGGTAAAATCTTATGACTTTAGGAATAAAGAAAAGAGGGATCATCTCTTGCAGTTTAAGGTTTATGCGCTGAACCTTTGACAGCTCAAGCCAAGAAGTGGTGGGGACTTCTTGTTCTTACAGGCTTGTTATGGATGCAGGTCACACAAATAAGTCTTTGGCTTCGGGAAATAAGCAGCCTCAACGTGCACCAGCAGCGCAGACTGGGACTCTCTGGCAGTTGCCTCAGTCTTAGTCCTTTCCATCAACGCCTAGTTGCTTGACTCCAAGTCGGAGTGCTCGTTTATTTGGGTTGGCTGTTTTCATAGGCATATGATTTATAAGTAGCTGCACAGGGAACAGAAAAGCCAGCCCCTGGCCTGGCTCTATTGTGATGCAGCATGGAACAGGAGCTCTGGAAACACAGTGGATTGTGTTATCTGCATGATTTATTCTTTATTAAACTTCACCAGAGCAAAGACTCGCAACAAAGGGAGGAGAGAAGGTACATGTGCACCCCTCGACACATGCACAGCTTGGAGGTAGAGAATACAGACCTCTGCAGCAGGCTTCTGCACACAGGCTTTCATGCACAGTGTGCTTGTGTGCATGCACAACACGCTTACATGTAGACAAAGGATTTTGTGAATTCAAAGACTCTGATAATACATAGGGTACTCCCATGTGCAATTGTTCAGAGTGCTTACACTGGAGTGTAATTACTTACTTGGGAAGAGAGCAGTCATACACATGCATATATATTTGTACATATTTACAGCTTGGTATGTGCACAGATAAACAAATGTGTGCCCACACATGTTTGTGTGCCTGCAGATATCCAATACAGCATTTCATGATGGAGGGGGCTTATGTCACCAAAGTTAGATGAGGTGTTTGCATGGTACAGATGAATACAATTCTCTCTGCAGGGCTCAGCTCTGAAACATAGTTTTAGATTGCAAGTTCCCTCACGGTAGTTTTGCTGCTGTCTGCCAGATGTTAATTGTGCTGGATCCATTATTAATACTTGCGTTTTGCCATTGCTGAGAAAGCCTAATGGGGAATGAAGTTTTATTATGTCAGATGCTGCCTGGAAGAGACCACAGTTCCCTCTGAATGACTCACAGTCTGATTACAGCAAAGGGGAACCTGAAACAGGACCAGCCTGGTCTCACCATTGTTCTGTCCTGGCCCCGTCTATGCTCCACTCCTCCTTAAAATGTGTTGTTTCTTCTCTAGGCTTAACAGCTACTTTTTTTTTTTTTTTTTTGGTAGAGTTCTTCTTGTAGTTTCTCTCTAGTATACTTAAATATTATCTAAAAAGACAGATATCCAATAGATATGAGGTTAAATCAGGAATCAACATTTGTCCCGGGGAAATAGGACACAAGCTCTTTATTTTGAGGAAGATTTTAAGCAAATAGTGCACATTTCCATTTCTGTTTTTTCTTTCTTTTTTTTTTTTTTTTTTTTTTTTCCTTATTCTGGGGACCATGCAGCCCATTTGCAATTAAATTGAGTCTAGTTACCCTCCAAAGTAAAAGGAAGCTGTTCTGAAAATTACTAGTATAAGTCTCTCTACCTTTTGACAAATTATTTTCTAATGAAAAACATCTGCTCAGGCTAAGAAGGTTCACTCGTCTTTACTTCCGCCTCATGCAAATGGTTTTTATTTTGCATATTGCAAAAAAGTACTTTGGTCGTATAGCCAAAAGGGACAGGAAGGTATTGATAAAATGCAGCAATGCTGTGAGTGGAATATAATTTCCCCCCCATTTAATTATCCTTTTTCTTTATAACAGGTGTAATGAGCACAACACCTGATGGCTAATGATAATCCAGATGGCTTGGAATTGTAACTCCATATGCTGCATGATTTAATGCAGACTGAAGTTAACTCTCTGTGGGTTGAAGAAACAAACTCCATGGTTTGTTTTGGGGCTTTGTTTTGGCAAACAAGAAATCAAAAGAAACATACGGGGATATTTGGTTAATAGGTTAATGGGAAGGCATCTATTCCACGGCTTTCCCCTCATCACGGGCAAAGAGGAGTTTACTCTTCCAGAGACTGCACGGCCCTGTTGACGCTTTTTCAAGAGCTGTGTCTAGTCCTGGCACAGGCTTGTGCTCTGCTGTGCCTAGTTAAAACCAAATCCTGAATTCAGCTCTGTGTACTAGGGGTACAGACTCAGGTGTGTCAAAGAGCTTGCCAATGTTCATTGACTTAGAGGAATATAAGATGCATATTGCGCCTTCCTCTTATGAGTGGAACTGGCTATTCTGGTAATCTAATCAGGATTTGCAGTCATGAACCAGGATTGATCCCATTAGATGGATTTTAGGACCTGATACTGCTCTGTCAATCTTGCAGCTGTCTCTTCTGAACTCCTTCATGGAATTGGGCCCACAATCAAGCTATGATGAAATGCAGAAATATTTCTGGAGCCATGCATTTGCCTTTGAAGTAGTCACAGCTGGAGCTAGACTAACATGAATGTTTTCTCCTTAGGGAAAAGTTAATCTGTAAGTCCTAAGGAATTTTATACAGAGAGGTGGCATCATTGTCCTCATGTTATGAGAGGGGAAACTAGAGCAGACTGGCTGTGATTCAGCTAAGCACTAAAGCACCACGGGACATAAGCACATGCTTTCGTGTTTTGCTAAACTGGTACCATGCAGAGACATCATGATTTGCCCAAAGTCACACAGTGAGATGAAAATAGGAATCAGGAGTTCTTTGGACAACTACTGCAGCTATTTACGTTTGACAGGTTTTCTTTCTGTGCTGCCTAGAGGACAAGAAGCATTTTTCTTTATAAAACAAAAGCAAATGTGCCTTAGTAAATATTGTGAAATTCTGGAAAGCAGCTTTGTATTCTGCACTGGGAGGTCAGGAACTATTTCTCTAGATCAACAGCAGCATCTTTCTATGCCAAGTTTTGGAAGAGTTTTGACTGAAGTGACTTGGTGTTGCTGTTGTAAAAACAGATCAATCCAGAGCCTGGCACAGACAGCCTGGCATCAATTAACGTGTCAGGAAGGATTTCTGGTGCATTTCCAGCAGAGATTCCTCTTTCTGCCCAAGGAGACAGATGGAAATCTAGACAAGGAAGGGAAATAAATCCTCTTGTTAAAATCCACTCAACTTAGGGCTGATCTAGAATCTGGTTTGTAATGGTGTTTTCATCAATGGAAAACAGTTTTGTGAGAATGTCACCTCTCCAGCCCTGGGAACAGCATGCAGCCCACACAACCAGCCAGAAGAAACTGTCCGCTTTGTTTGTGTGTTTATCCATTCCCTTGTGGCAAGAACTTACCCTTGGTAGAAGCCATTACCACGAGTGTCATATTCACAGCCAGTTTCTTTCCCATGTGAGTCAATTCCTGACGGTGCAGAGAAAAAAGCACGGCCTTTGTTTCAGTGGATATACACCTACATACAGAGAAGTAAAATTTTGACCTGCAAAAAGAGACTGCTGATGCTTTTGTGCAGTGACATTAATTTTCTTCCATCGGTAGTCAACAAAACAGAGTAAATATGGCTGCAGTCTTCCCTGCTGTCCTCCCATGGCGTGCTGAAGTTTAAATAGCTCTTGGCCTTGGGATATGAAGAACTTAATCTTAATTCAGGGCAATGCATGTTGTGGGGGCAAGCTAAAGTGGAATTTTTAAGTTCTTGTTTTTGTGATTGCCAGGGACTGACTGAGAGGGTCCTTTGTAGTTATTTTCATTGAGGGATGTAGGTAATTTACCTCAGGAAAAAGACACTATGCACATTCTCATTTCATACCTGACAGAAAGCTAGGGCAAGATGAATACCTCCTAATAATGTTAGAAAAGTAACAAGTAGGTGAAAAAGCTTTTCCTCTCCTCATAAGGAGCTGTTAGAGGACAAATGTTTCTACAGTAGAGGCTTTAATACAGGAGATTATGGATTTAAACCCTCCTGTTGGCTTAAGGGACCACTCATATGGCTGAGCTGTGGATGTCAGGAGCTCTGAAGAGTGCTGCTGAGGCAAAGATAGCACTGTTCAGCATCTGCGTCTGCATTCTGCTTTGCAGATGCTGGGTCAGATCCCCCAGCCGATGCTGAGCACTGCAGAATTGCTGGAGTTACTCAGCTCCACCAGTTTACATCTGTGAAGGGCCTGGCCTGCTCTCTGCAACCTGCCTCTTCTTGCCAGAGCACATAAGCACGTTAGATGCTTAATTCCCTCCTCAGGTCCGGCACTTGGCTGCCATTTGAAGAAGAGGAGGCAAAAAAAAAAAAAAAGAAAAAGAAAAAAAGAAAGAAAAGAAAAAAGTAGTGAAGGAATAATTCCCTCAAACATGCTCTCTGGTGGAGCTAACGTGCTGAGGCTGTGTGGGCCCGTAGCAGGGAGGCACAGCCCTGCTGCCACTGAGTCCAGTCTCAGGCTGGACTTGGATCTGCCTTGCCCTCCTGGTTTAGGAAGCAAAGTTTTTGGAGGCTGTGCTATCAACAATATGTGGGTTGGGAGAGAGAGACTATCCCTTCACCTGTTTTCCTCTCTTTTAGAGGATAACACAGTTTCTGTGGGACCACAGATGTCTTCAGCCTTGGGGTGGCAGCATTCAGCTTTGCCTGCACTTCTAGGAAGCCCTGTGCTTGCTGTGCTCCTTCTAGGTGCCTGAATAGCTTTGGAAATCCAGCCTGAATAGCCTGGAGAGACATGGGCTACATGATGCAGTTCTCAGCAGTGATACTCAAACTACAAATCACGAAGAAAATGAAATACCAAGGACCACCTCACAGCAGGCACTCTGGAGACTTTCTGAAACTAAATTGCACAGACCAAGCAGGGACGCTGAGTGAGTGAATGCAGACAAAGCATAAGGCACCCAGGCAATGAAAGAAAGAAGTGAAGCTAAACAGAGGTGGAGCTGCAGAAGAAGTACAATAAAAAACGTACTCAGGTGCTACCTGTGGTTAATTCAGGCTGAGCTATGGGGGATCTCACCACACTCCTTTCTCCTTTTCTTCAAGTGCTTATTTACCCAGGTGGAACAGGGATGACATCCTCTTCCTTATGAGAGCTACCAATAATTTTAGATCTGTTTAAACAAGTATTAGGGAGATATTGAGATGATAGCAGGGAGATTAGATGGTCACTGACTACCATCAGGAGATCTGAGCCTATGCAAATTCCTCCTATCGACAACAGAGCTCTTCAGAATGATTTGAAATAAATATATTTTCAAACCGTATTTTTCCCCTTTCATAGAATTGGATGTTCACAGAAAGAACCAGGCTAAGCATTAAGACTAGGTTTGCTTCTGCACAGTGAAACTCACTGCTGAGCAAAATGCATGGGCAGAGATGGAACCATTTGGTGAGTTCCAGAGGAGCAGAGCGACCCTGCGCTCGTCTGTCCCTGTTGAGTGAGTGACGTTCCTTCCACAGAGCTCTCAAAAGGAGGAGGCTGTTTGCATCATCCCTGTGGGAAACTGGGAAGTAATGTGGCTTGGCTGAAAGACTTGGCAGATGTGCCATCTAGACAGTAGCAAAAATCCTATCTCCTGACTCCCAGGATATCATCACACTTGGTGTGAACTACCTGCTGTTTGCAAAGGGCATCCTCTGTTCCCGTCAACATAAGCCAATGAAGCTGAAGGGACTCAGAGGTCAGAGAGGTTCAGTCTCACTTTGTCCAATTAAGTGGAATCCATTCTTGCAGAAAAGGGCAGGCACAAGAAATGGGCTCAGAGGGAATAAACCACAACCTTGGTTTCTTTCCAGTGTCTCTCTGGTCTGAGGCTGTGCACCACAGATGAGTAATCTCACAATTTCAGTCTAGATCAGATGTCCACCCTGCCAGCAGGGTTAAGGCAACCTGGTAGTTTAGCCAGCAGCCCCAGAGGAATATGCTAGTTACGTCAAACCTGATCTGTTTGAGCTTTTCCAACACTGCAGAATAAGTTTAGCTGGGGTCATCTTTTAGCAGACACTTGGAGTGTGACTCAAACTTGCCTTTAAAAAGAGCCCCTTAACTGCTCTGCAGCTAGCACTATCCTGCTGCATCTCACAGCCCTCTGCTTTTACTGTTGCCGTATTGACAACACAAGCACTTTCAGATTATTTATCCTGCCTGTGCTTTTTCATTTAACTTCTCACAAAGTCCATTACCCTCAAATGCCACTTCCAATTGGCATTTGAATTTAAGGTGAAATCTAGACCTTGTAAGAAATAGGTTATTTCGTTCTTCTTCAGATGGTTCTGTCTCCTACGCAGTGTCACTTTGGCTGATTCATTTATACAACCTGACAAAAATCTCCCAATCTTTCATGAACGACTTCTCTGCGAGTGTCACACTGAATTTGCTCAGTCGAACAATGTGTATCTACCAGTGAACTGGAGAACAAAGTGCTAAAGCTAGATGGTGAAACCATCGCAAGATGATATTTCCTTTCCTGCCATATCTGAGGCTTTTTCCTTTATTTCTCTGTGTTGTCCTGTTTGTGTACATTGCATTGCATTCTTCTTACATCTCTTTCTTAGACTGATGTCACACTGACATCAGGTAGCCATGTGAACCAGGCATTCTGGCCATCATGTGTCCCCAGCATGTTAAATTTTAATGACAGGTGCCTCCACATTTAAAAAAAAAAAAAAAAAAAAAAAAAAAGGAAAGAGAAGAAAAAAGGATTAACTCTGGCTATCAGTATGAACTCATTTACACATATAACCTCTGCCTTGGACTGCAGTGGAAAAAAAAAACTCTCAAAAAAACCTCTCACACATCTCAAAAGAGCAAAGAACAAAGTCAGTAGTAGTGGATTAATCACAGAATCACAGAGCATCCTGAGTTGGAAGGGACCCACAAGGATCACCGAGTACAGTTCCTGACTTCACACAGCACCACCCCAAAACCAAACCCGATGTCTGATGGTGGTGTCCAAAGGCTCCTTGAGCTCCGGCAGGCTCGGGGCTGTGACCATGTCCCTGGGCAGCCTGTCCCAGTGCCAGACCAGCTCTGGGTGCAGAAACTTTCCCTAAACCCCAGCCTGACCCTCCCCTGTCCCAGATCCATGCTGTCCCCTCGGGTCCTGTCGCTGTCCCCAGGGAGCAGAGCTCAGCGCCTGCCCCTCTGCTCCCCTCGTGAGGGAGCTGCAGGCCGCCATGAGGCCTCCCCTCAGCCTGCTCTGCTCTGGGCTGAACACATCAAAGGCCTCAGCCACCCCTCATAGGTCTTCTCCTCCAGACCCTTCACCACCTTTGTTGCCTTCCTTTGGATGCTCTCTAATAAGGCTTGGTTTGGATCAGGTAATTGTCACAAGAGTTGTTGATTACCTAAAAGTCCTCTGATCCCCTCCAAGTTTGCAATCCCAGCCCGTTAATCCCATCAGCCATGGGGCACTCACTTAAAGCTCTCAGTGGCACCAAGCGCAGTGGGCAGAGCAACAGAGTGGGGGTCACAGAGCCTGGGGCTACCCAGCATCTCCAGTGACAGGATTGTGGCAGCGTCCCTTGACCTGTGCATGCCTACGTGTCAGCCCCAGTGCCTGCAGACAGCTCGTGTCCATGAGGAGAGTAAGATGTGGGTGCCTGGAGGAGCTCTCTGGGTTAGGTGGGTACTCCAGCCTCAGCTGCAGTGCTGGCTGGTGGTTCAGTGGCTCAAGAGGGATTTGCTCCTGCCCCTCAGAGCATCCCTTCTTTGGGGAAAAAGTAGTAGCATGGACAGGCATGTGTTAAGGTGCACAATTTGAGCTGTATCTGGGGTGCGCTGGGTAAATGGAAATCAATCCGTCTGCAGCTGAAGGGCTTTCCCTGCTTTGACATAGCACAGCCCAGGCACCACAGGAAGCAAGGCAGTGGAAGGGCAGTGTCTCACTGCTTTGTAACCAGCCACCTCATTTAGTGCATAAGATTATTTATTTTGATACATAATTACATGGGACTGATACTTAAGTCAGCAATTAATTAATCCTAATTGGATGTAAATTAATTAAGAACACAGTTTGTCAAATTCAGTTTGCTTTCACCCAACTCCATTTTCCCCTGGAGCAAAACCGAAGATACTGGCCCCAGTCCAGGACAGCAGTACTGCTTTGCATGAGTATAACACAGCCTCAACCCAGCCAGCATGGCTACAAGGAGGAGCAGAGGCCTCGGGGTGAATATTACACCTTCCTGTTCATAGGGGGTTGCTGCAAGCTGGAGGAGTTTTGGGGGATACTTTCTTATAAGAAGATACCTGGGTACCTGCCTGCAAGAAATGGATCTGGACAGCTGACTTAATATTGAGTAAGGAAGAGAATTAAGATAGTAAAAGCAGAGAGGTGAAACAGTCACCTTCCATATTTGATCACTGCACAAGCAGCAATCATTGTAGATAAGATCTTCCTGGCCAGGAGATATTAGAACAATGCGATACTTTATTCTTCCATGTATCATTTTGTCATTGTAATCCTTGTTTATATTACTGTTCCCATGAAGTTCAACTCAGTTGATTGTATCGTGTGCTAGATGTGGTTCATATGCAGCAAGAATAAATTCTGAACCACCTCATCTCCAGCAATCTTGAGATTACATTGACAGGGTGTGAAGAAAGATAGAAGGTGGAAGAATTATTATTATTTTTTTCTTTCAGCAAGGGGGAAATGGGAATATAATATGTACTAACATGGCATGCAGCGAGCTGGGGTGTAGGATGACAATGTTCATTAGTCTGTAATCAGAGCGTAACATTTCTTACTGGACTTTAGCTCTTTCGGTGTTAGGTGTGTTGTCCAGTGAGTAATCACAGCTCCCTCTGTAGTTAGAAGACAGAGAGAGATGCACACCTTAGGTGGAGGAGAGTTGCCCTTCTGGAGATGCTGAGCTCTGTGCTAGTTACAGAAGGAGCCCACACAGCTCACTTAAACTACACAGCCCAGCGTTCAGCCAGCTCATGTGTGGTGAGCTGGAGACCTGGCTGTGTACAAATGTTTACCTCTGGGGAAAAAGGGTGAAAGAGGAACATTTTCAGCAAGAGGATTAGTGGAAAGAGATGCCATTTGTTGGAACAAATGTAGATAAGATATTTCTGCTCTACAGCTACTATTATAGAAATAACTGTGCACTCTCGCTCCTGCCAGCTTGTCTTTGTGATCACATATGAAATGATCAAAGCAATGCTCCCACATTTCAGGTGGAAAATCGTGAAGGCAATCAGCACGTGCTCAGTGAATCAGACGTGTCCTGGATGCATCAAGAACCCAGCGTGCGCTTGGTCTGGGTACGAGCAGTGGTGCTTTGTGCAGGATTTGTGGGCTTCAGGCAGCCTGGTTGGGGCTTCTGTGCAGCTGGACACAGGAAGACTCAGACAAAGGTCACGTTTCTTTCATTTCTTTTTCCACTGAAACAGTTTTATAAAAGGTTGGCCACGTGATGAATTTAAATGTAGGATAAGATGTTGTGAAATAATTTAATATCCTTATATCCTAAAAGACCTTTAATAATTTGGTCTTCAAGGGACCACTTTTACTGATTGCTGAGCCCATCACTAATCTGTCCTTTTTTTTTTTTTTTCATCACTCTTCTAGAAGAGAATATTCTTGCAGTGTTTAGTGGGTATATATTCTTATTTAAGCTGTCTTCCAGATTAAAGTTCTACAGGAGAAATTCTTCACGTTAGTTGTGATATATTATAAGATAAAGTAAAATAAAGCAAAAATTCCAACTTGGAGAGCGTAGATTTTCCAGTCAGGCTTGAAAATCTGCTCCACTTGTGTGCATTTCCAAAATATATCACTGCAGTGCCAATCATCTAAAGCAAGAGGGGGAAAAATGTCAGCAAAATTCACTAGATGCACAGAGTCATTGAATAGATTCATGGGCAGCCTACTGTAATGGCAAGTTTGCAGGGGCTATCAAAACTCTTTATACATCAAGCTAAAAAAATGACAAAGAAGCTGAAAAGAATGATCTGTGCTCTGAACCAAAGGGTGGTTGAGACCACTCCACCAAAAGAAAGATGTAATCTTGTAAAAATATGTAGTTAACCCCACAGTCTTTGTCAGACAGGCATATCTATAGAAGAGCCACAAATCACCATGGAGAGGGATTGATTGATCTGTAGGGCTTTGATAATGTAAATCTGTTTCATTTAAATCCACATTGGACCGTTGAACCTGAGGACACTTAGAAGAGTAACAAAACTGCTGGGTAGACCTAAAATAAACCCAGATGGCCAAACTCAATTAGGAATTCTCAGGCAGAGACAGCCCCATCTGAGAGCATTCAAATACCTGACATGTCCTGGCTGCAAGCTCGGCGTGCAGAGTGGAGTGTGGAGCCCTGCGCAGTCGGGGCTGCATGGCGAGAGGTAGGGAGCTGCCCTGTGGCATCGGTGCTCTGCAGGCAGGAATCTGTGTGCTGCAGGCAATAGGCAGCACTTACTGCAGAATCACAGAATCATCTAGGCTGGAAGAGAGCTCCAAGATCACCTAGTCCAACCTCTGACCTAACACTAATGAGTCCTCCATTAAACCTCCACTAAGATCTACATCTAAACATCTTTTAAAGACCTCCAGGGATGGTGACTTGACCACTTTTCCGGGCAGCCTATCACAATGCCTAACAACCCTTTGGGTAAAGAAGGTTCTTCCTCATATCCAACATAAACCTTCCCTGGTGCAACTTTAGCCCATTCCCCCTCATGCTGTCACCAGGCACGTGGGAGAACAGACCAACCCCCAGCTCGCTACAGCCTCCTTTAAGGTACCTGTATCGAGCAATAAGGTCGCCCCTGAGCCTCCTTTTCTCCAGGCTGAACAAGCCCAGCTCCCTCAGCCGCTGCTCATAGGACTTGTTCTCCAGGCCCCTCACCAGCTTTGTCACCCTTCTCTGGACCCGCTCAAACACCTCGATGTCCTTGTAGCGAGGGGCCCATATATTAATGATACACGCATGCATAAGAGGATGAGAGTAGACCTCTAGTCATTCAGGTGCAGAGATGGCACACTCAGCAGATCACTCACTGTGCAGGATATTTGCTACAACAGTCCTTGTTCCTCATCCATCTTAAGCTGAGGACTGATCTTTGTTATGCATTGTCTGGGTTGCTGTGTTTGTTGGAAACCTGTGCTTTTCTTTCCTTTCTCACAGTGTCTTGGTCTGGCCCCTCAGCTTTAACAACGTGTTATTAAAATTATCTGAGTCAGCTGTAGCTGTAATTCCCCTTGCTGAGAGCTTCTGTTTGCAAAATGTTGCAGCTCAAGTAAAATTTTATCTAAAGCTTTTAAACAAACAAAAAAAAATGTAGGGGAATAATTCCCAGTGAAACTTTTCGGGACTTTGCTCCTTAGTCCTGCCATCAGCTACAGACTCTGTACTGGGGCTGGCTGCTCTGTGATACCGTAAGGAAAACTGGGTTGAATCAGTTCCTACTTACACCCTGTGAGCTGGTCCCCTGAGCCCCTCTGTGTTTCCCACACGGATGCACTGTGCATCTCTGCTGAATGTGCTCTCCTCCCTGTCAAATTTGGATACCTCGTTCTGAGTTTCACCACAGCCTCCAGCAAATCATCATGGCTGTCAGGTTAGTCAGCTAAGAAGAACAACATTTTAAGCTGTCATTTTTGACCCACTGGTTGTAAATACAAGCACGGCTTCATAGAGAGGAGATATAAAGCCTGGATAAGTTATGACCTGCTTCACAGAAGTGCACTAAAGAGGTTAAAGTGAGTGACTTGATAAGAAGAGAAAAATGGTCCTAAGTTTTAAATGACTGAAGGGATTTTCAAAAAATGGAGTAGGAAATATTGCTGAAGAAATCAAGAAATAACACACCGATACTAAGGACACCTTGTTCAACAAACCTCTGCCTTTTGGATTGACAGAGCTGGGTGTTTAGAGAGACCTGAAGAGCTCAGATTTACAGCAGACACAAACCACATTAAAAAAATAGCTGAAACATCCTGGAAGGAGGGTTTATTAATGACAGCATTGCTGAAGGTAAGATGGAGATGAGACAAAGATCATGACAAAGATCATTCTTTTGGGCTACTCACTTAACACCATCTATTGCTAGCTCCATGTCCTCATCTGATTGCTTTCATGGATGCCTGGACAGCGATAACCTCGTTTCTGTCCTCAAAGTCTTCATGTCTGGATCTGCAGGCTGGACTGTGGCAAGAGAAAGTGCAGAGCCATGTGCAGAGTCCAGATCTCAGTGCACTCACAGCTCTGCGTAACAGCAGCTTTCAGGATTTCCAGACTCTTTTTTTTTTTTTTTTTTTTTTTTTTTTTAACTAGGTAGGACCAAAATCAAACTGGTTCAGAATAATCGGCAAAATAGCTATAAGAATAATTAAATAATTAAATAAAGAAAACTGAGGGTGGGAATTTGAGAAGTTAATTATTTTGAATGACAGAATACACGTTTTATTTTGGAAATGCTGTGTTGATACTTCAGGAGAGCTGCTCATTTGGTTACCTTGTGTCCTCGTGGTTATTCTCACACACTGTGGAGCTATCAAAGCCTTGAAGGGAAGAGCCCATATACCTTGCTAATACAAAGGTATCACAGCAGAGGTTCATCATGACAGATGATGGTGAGAAGAGGGAATGTGATAAGAGAGGACATTGATGAAAGGGAATGTTTCTGACTGGCGCTGCTCACAGGACAAAGGGTAGGGTGGTACAAAAGACGAAAAGAGGGTAAGACCAGGTCCCAGCCCATCCCGATCTGCATTAGCCCAGCTTTTATAGACCTCAGGCTCTGCATTGCTGATGCAGTAAAGAGCATCTTCAGCTTTCTCTCTCCCACAACTTGGTCCCTGCACTTGCTTCTGTCCTTGGTGACTGAGAGTAGTGAAATGGCCCAGCTTATGAAAAAAATAATGAGCAACAAATGCCTTTTGGCAGGTTTTTTTTTTTTTTTTTTTTTTTGTGTCAGATTGGTCCTTTGACCATCAGACTCCTACTCAAAACTGCCACCCCTTGATCCAAACCACACGCTGCTTGTGATTTCACCCAAGAGGACACCTCTCCTTGCTGTAACTCTCCCGAAGCTATGAACTTGCCCTGGAAGGGCCTTCAGCTCAGTGTTCATCAATTCAGAAGTGGCAGGATTAATACGAAGCCACTGGGATGTATCTGCACTTGGATTCACCACTAGACTGAAGTAAATGGCTGCAGGTTTCGCTTGTCAGAATTTGTGCTTGCCAACCCCAGGGTGATCTAAACTAATAAGAAGGAATGAACTCAGAGGAGCCCAGCTCGCTTTGCCAATCAATGCCACTCAGAAGCAAAGGAGGGACAGGAGGCTGGAGTCAGGTTTGTGAGGTGTGCAGTGAGCCTGCTTCTGTGCCAGGAGCTGGATAGCTAACTCGAGTTCCTTTCTGCCACCCAGGGGCTCGTTACCAAGGTAGTGTCACTCCTGGAATCATCTCATATATGAACAAAGCTTTTGCTGATTGATGCCTGATTTGCTCTGTGTTTATCAGAACTGAAACAGTAATAAAATTGCTTTCATTTGCACCAGGAGGGACTTGGGATGTAAACTGTTTCATGGTTTCAAGGAACCTTTTTACATTCTTCCCAGTAATTATGCCCAGGAGGGTAGAAAGCATTTGAATTGCATAAGACACATGCCATTGTACATGACAATTTATATTTTATAAAGCATTTCATAACCCCTACAGGAAAATAATGCTCAGTCTATATTTGTTTAAGTAGGGAAGCTAGCTAAAAGCCAGCTAAAAGAAACCGAAATATGGAATTCTGTAGTAAAACATAGCAATGGAGAGAGAAAAGAGCTAGACTTTATCTTCCTTTCCACTTCAGAACTGAAGAGTTTTGGTTGCAGAACTAGACCTGAAAAACTGGAGGGAATACATGCAGTGTGGAGGAGAAGTCGTTCCATGAGTCAACAGGGACGCTGAATCCAGCTCCAGTCTTTAACATTTGTGAATGGTTTCCAGGTGTCTGGATTCCCACAGGAGAGCTGCCTTTGCACTTAGAGGTTTGGTGCTGGAGACTGAAGCTCTCTAACTTCTATTACTTTCAGCAAGACAATTTTCTTATGTGGTTTTGCTTTAGTATTTGTTTGGTGGGAGCTGTAATATCTCAGTAGGTCAGGTCCCAGGTTAGCCTGCCATTGAGGCTGGACAGCTCAAAGAAACGAGTTCAGGGGAGAAGTCGGGTTTGTGGTTAACATCACTGTCTGCCTTCAGGGCCGTGTCCCTTCGAGCTTGGTGTAGCGATGGAGAAGGTGCCCTCAGCCTGTCCTCTGGCAGTCAGAGCCAGCGGCACAGCACATCTTTCAGGCCCAGTGCCTTTGTAAGCACTTTGTTGTAAGTAGCTCTCCCTCCCGGACAGAGACAACAGATAATGAACAGTGGAAAGTCACTTAAAGCAGGCACATTTGTGCCAGGCTGTGGAGCTGAATAGATTAGATCATTAGATGCTCTCCTGCGCTGCCCCTTGCTTCTGGGACACCCTTTCTGTCCTGCCTGCTGTTATCTGTTACATGAGATCACACAGACCGTGGGGAGCTCCAGCCACATTCCTGACCAGTGTGTCAGCAAGGAGCAAGCAACTCCACAAAATAAGTAGCTGCTCGGGGTCAGATGTTTTTAAAGGTGTTTCTTTAGGGCTTTATTTTTTCTGATTCAAGCTTTTAGGCTTGTCCCACAGGAGAGCAGAGGAATAACCTTCAGATTCATAAGTCTTTCTCCCCGCTGCTCCCAGCATTGTGTGTTTTCATCTGCCTTTCTGGGCTGACTGGGAAGAGCTCCAGTTTTAAGTATGCACGGTGTTATAGGAAGAGAAAGTGTTTTATTATTAGTTAGGTTGATATTGTGCAATTGGAGACAGAACAACCATTGTGGCAGGACAGATGACATCATTCCTGCTGTCTGATCTGTGCCCTATAATGAATCAGATCCTGGCCTTCCAGAAATCTGCTATCTTTCAGAAATATTGAGGCAATGAAACTAATCAAAAGAAGATTGTCAAGGTTTAAAGAGTTTTCCCCTATTTCATAGTGCAAAAAGTCCTTGGAAATGCTACACAGGCTGTTAAAAAGGCAAAGAAAGTATTTCCTTAGTACTAAAGTACACATCAAAGAACAAATGCTCAATATAGTGTCAAAAATGGTGAAAGTTCACTGTAAATCATTCTCTATAATTCACTTTTTTAACAAGGTGCTGTGTGCTCTGGGGAGAAGGAGCTGTGTATTGTATAATTTTCGACTGAGGAAGGAATCTGTGCTGACATTGGTGATGGCACCCTGTGCAAAGCTGAGATTTGATGGCGATTTAAATTAGGAAAAAATAAAATAGAAGCTGTGAAAATAACTTGGGCTGTGAACTTTTAGGAAAAAACATGCAATTTTATTATGTAGTTGTACATAATACCATTTCCAGAAGTATTAAGCCCCAAAAATGTATACGGTTGCTTTTACACTCTCCTAAGGCTGTAGCGTGATCACAGAGATTGAGTAAACGCCATCTTAAAAGTTCCATAAGTTAGAAGTTACTGCTCTTTGCCTGACTTCCAGTAACTGGTAGCACATTCCTAGTTCCTTGCAAATGCAAAGCAAAATAGTCAGATAAACCATCGTTATGGCTTCACTTTGTGGTCGTAAGTGGTTAGAGCCACATGCACAGCCACTCAGTGTCCTGCTAGCAGTGGTAGAACCTGCACATAGAAAGTAATTAGTTCAGACGCCCTTACTTCCAAATTGGACCTTCGTCATGGTGCAGCTTTTTGGGATGTTACAGGAGCACCCAACAGGACTGTGGCTTTCAGAAGACAAATCAAATTGGATACAGAATCAGCATCATCTGGGTGCCCAGCTGCCTGGAGATCTAACTTCCAACCAAACCAAGGACAAATTATGTAAATTCCAACCAAACCAAGGACAAATTATGTTTGGTTCAGAGGTGGACACCTTTGAAACACCAAAAATACATAGTCAGGAGGTTGGCAGGGCCAGTAGGAGGTATTGGGAAGGTCTGGGTTTAGAAGCACGGGGAACACTCAGTTTAAAAAAAAAAAAAAAAAAAAGTAGAGTGTGCTAGCAAGTTTGCTTTTTATTTCTTTATTTTTTTTTTCACTCTTCTGTTGAAAGATGAGGCAATGTAGGTGAAGAATGAAAACACATCTCATTAAAATAACCCTGTTTATAAAAGCAAATGCTGATGTTAAGCGTTACCCACCCATTACAATTACCTTGCTTAGAAAACCAAATGCTGATATTAAGCATTAAAACTAAAAGTGTCTGGTGCAAGAAGAGGTTATCTGTTGTGTCTGTTTAATCATCCCAGAAATTCTAGTGGCAAAAGGGACTGATGTAATCAGATTTAGAGTTTAACTTGCAATCTAATCCAAACGAACCAGGTTTCAGCAGATGGATGACAATATGTGCAGGATACAGGGAAGAATAAAGCAACTTGATAAGACGAAGATCAAATGTTGCAAAACCTACTTGAGTGAAACCCAACATCTGCCAGCAGAGTGCCTGAGGAATCACAGCACAGGGATCAGAGACAGTTACAGGAACACAGGACAGAAATCAGGCACTGAGGTCACCAGGTAGGCTTGCAGAAACAAGCAGGCAGGTTTGCAGAAGTTGCAGAACACTTCCTGCGTAGGCACGTATGCTGAAATTGTAGTACTTGGATCACTGCTGAGCCTGGGAGGACAGGAGGATGGGGTACCAGAGGCTAGTTCTCACTAGGATCTTGGCAATTACAGTAGTGCCCACATGGGCTAAGGCCCTCGGGGACACGTTGCATGTTTGTTAGCTCCAGAGAGCTGAACCAGCCCATCAGCTTTCCCTTCCTCTCACCTGTAGCATTTAGAGGACCTTACTTAACCTTCTCTACCTTTTCTGTACCTGGCACCCTTCCCATAGCCAGGGTAGTCCCCCTCTTTCCATTCATTTTAGATCCCAATAAGAAAGTTGTGAAGAGAGGGCTAAAGCCTCCATGATCACTCATAGTATGAATAGGAAATGTAACCCCAAGTTAATTAATGAAGCCTGCAATTGATTGACACCCACTTTCTAACATTTCTTTTGTTCTTGCTATTGCCCAGCTGAGCTGTCTCAGTCACGTTGTGTTCTTAAGATTATTACTTGGAATGCAATTGAAACCGCTGAAGCTTGGGAAATCCTGCTTGCCAAGTGCTTTTTTATTTAAAGGAAAGAGAAAAGAAAAAGAAGGACAAGAGAAAAAGAAGAAAACGTTATAAGCTTAAAAGGAAGCTTAAATAAAACAATGTAGAGAACAAAAGGAAGAGATAATTGTAATTGGGAGGTTTATGGAAATCTTTTTTACCGGCGTTATCAGTACTCTGCTAAAGGTTTCACACATGCCTCTGAATTTTTCAGGAAGAGAGGGCTCTTCACAGTCGCAGACCCCAGTTTAGGCCTTTGGTACTATTACTGTCCTTGTGTAGGGTATTTTGGGAGCTGTGTGTTTGTTTCCTATCATTGTCTTCCTTCAGAGGTGTCCCTTCAGGGCCAAACTCAACTAGAACATCTGTTCCTAAATCAATTCTTGTGTGGATTTCAGTCATTTCTATTTGAAAAGGATCCAAAATCTTTGGCCTAATAACATCCTAATCTTGCTGAGGGCGTCATGCCGTCCCTGCCCACTTCTGGAAGCTGCTGTGTGCTTTGTTCCCAGCGTGTAAGTGGGGACAGCATTCCTTCCTCGGCCTCTTTGGCCTGTTCAGATTGGAAACTCCTTGATGCAAGGATGTTTGTGAATGCACGGCACTTCTCGCAGCATGGACCTGAGCTGACACGGCTCTCGGATGCGCTGCTGTACAATAATTAACAGCATGTGACGGCCTGACTCTGCGTAGGACCTGCTTCTCCTCAGACGAGTGACATGTCAATGGCAGGGAGAGAATATCATCATTAGCACAATTGACTTTAACTCAGCTGTCCTCTTAATTGCCACTATTATTAGGAAAATCGACCCTGTCCCAGCTCCTGCAATTCCCTGCCGAAGGAGAAGATCAGTTTGTGTTGTCTGCCGCTGTCCTGGTTGATTTGACAGGAGGTCTCAGAGGTGCAAAGTGTTTCTCAGGCCCACCTACTCTGCCCCAAGCAAACTTACAGCTAAGCAGCACTGTGGTATTTTACAAATTGTGTTTAGCTTTTAATGATTTGCTATAACATGCTTGATTAAAAGCCCGCCTAAATTCCAAACCTAATGAACCTTAAACTTTCACATTAGATACATTAATTACGGTGGTCCCAGTGGCATGCTGGCACAGGAAAGTTATCCTGCCACATTAATATGAAAATGAAGGGTTGCTCTAAGAACTAAATTAAAAAAATAGACAAATAATAAGACTCTTGCTAAAGCTGTCGTGCCTCTGAATTAAGTTACTGTCTTTTGTTTTTTCTTTTTAATTAATCAGATGGCTGCAGCAGTAGCAACATCCCCAAAGGCATTGCTTATAAAGCCAGGGACTGATGGGAAGCAACAGAAATAACCAATGACTTTGCCATTGGTGCTTAGGTGCCACGGCAATGATGAACATGAGGTGCAAAGACAGATAGATCAATTTGCTATTCATTAATATTACAGTGCGGTGTTCTATTCTGATTTATGTCTTTTCGATTTATAAGGAAACGCTAATCGGTATGTATAATCAACTTACTGCACAGAGGTAAACACATCGATAGGTGTCAGCGAAGGATGCCATACACTGACAGTTCCGTCAGCAGCAGAACACCTTGGAGGACTCGGATTCCTGGGTAAGGCTTGTCAGTCCCAGGCCTCAGCATCACTCCCTTGTGCCAGTGGGATTAGTTGGAGGATTGCCTATGAACCAGGTTGCTGGAATAGTCTATGCTAAAAAAATAAAGAAGTGTTTGTCTTCTGTTAGAGCTTTCAATGTGAATTTCAACCAGATTGCTGCAGTGATTGCTTGCACTGCTGTCCCCTAAACGTTGCTGTAAGTGAGGGAAACTTAAAAATGAGCAGTGTGAGAGGTAGGGTAGAAAAAGCATATTCTAAAAATGTTAGCAAAGGAAAACTTTCAATGTCCTCTTTGCTGTATGTCACACCTACTACTGCAGTAAATCCTCCATCAAGGCAAATATGGCCTTCCTAAAATGAATCTCGAGTGAATGAAGAGCTACTTCATGTAGCTGGGAAGAGTCACATCCTCTCCGCCCTGCATTAACTAACTCTGTAGGCTCTTGGCTTTCCACTGCTGCCTGCAGGGTCCGAGCAGAGGTGCTAGCTCAGGGCTAAATGGGATGTTACCCTCATCTTGAACTCCTACCCACTGTCTCTCACCTGCAGTGAGGCTGGGCCAGTCCTTCCTCATCAAATGTGCCTGGGCTGCTAGAGTTTGCCAGTCTCAAGGGAGACGTTCTGCTGGCCTTGAGGCAGCACTGCTGCAAGTCACCTGAAGAGCCCCTCTCCTCCCTCCTTGCACCTCCAGTGAGTTACAGGTGGCTGGGTGGCGTAAGTAGAGCCTTGCCAATTTATGCTGCCTGAAAATCTGATGCTCGCTGCTGAAAGCACATTGACTTTCACAGGCACACTCTTCCGTGGCAAACAAGTGATGGTGGGTGTTTAGAATCCCATTACGGGTTCATTTCGGCACATTCCATACAAAATTGATTACAAATTCCACTGGAGCCAAGCAAAAGACTGTTGATTAGCTAATTATTGCCCAACATACATTCAAAAGGCTCATTCACTTGCTTGAACTTTCACTTCATATTTCACGCATTTTCTGCATTGAAATTCGGCAGCATAATGGGACACACATTGATCCCAAGCTCTCCCTTTCATCGAGGCTGAACAGATGCCCAACTGCCAAGCTAATCTTCTGAAGACGAGGGGGCTGGTGCTTCACCCTTCACTCCTAAGCCTTCTTCAGTCCTTGCCAACCCCTTTTCTCTTCTTGCTTCACTACTGACAAGCGAGGAAATTAAATTTGCATTCGTTTTTCTCTCTCTGTCTGCAATGGCAGCCCTCTTTATTAAGTGGTTGAAAACACACCAGTCAATGGAGCTCCTCTTGACTTTTGCCTTTACTTCTCCAAGGCCCCATTTGTCAATGATGTTGAGTTCCTCTTCCTCCGAGATGAACACATGTTGCTTATAGGCGGGATTGAGCTGAAGTAAATCTGCATTGCCCTGTGGGATGGAACAATTCTGATTTTACTGCATGTGAAAACCCAGCCTGACAAGGAGACAAAAGCATTCTGCAACTCTCTGAAGCACACTTCATCTTCCAGCATGTCAAAGTTCCACCAGTTCTTCCATTTCAGATGTTCCTCCAGCCCTGGGCTAGATATCCCCACTGGAGTCCATCTGCATTTCTTCACAGCTACATCCTCACCTTGCTGCCCATGGACTTTTTGGAGCTGTATGGATCAACACTGGATGATATTTGGTCCCTGCAGGAGAGCTTTGCTTACCTGGAGATTGTTGGAGGCCACCTCTGCTCCTGGCCATAGAAGAATGTCCCACCACCCCTGATGTCCTCAGGGTTCGCAGCCATTGATTTCCCATTTCTGTGTTACTTTATTTTTGAGGTGTCCTTCAGTTCTGCCATTGATTCACTACCAGGGGCTTTTCACAAAACTCCAGTAGTGCTCAGGGTTGCATCCTCAAACAGCTCAGCTTGGAAGTTTGAACATGCAGGAGATCTTGCTTTGTCAAAAACCGGCCTTGTTCAAATGCATGAAGGATCATGAAGTTGCAGTGATGCTATTGAATTTTCATTTGAGATATTCTCTATTTTGAAATTCCTGCTTTGGGGAACCTGTACATAAGGATTCACTGATTAGATTGCTATTCGGTGGCCCAGATGCTGTAAATATTCACACATTGCCATGGTGAAGACCTGCCTAGTCTGTTTATACACAAAGGGTGATTTATTCATTAGATAAATATGTAATTTTTTGGTTCCTTTGTTTAAAAATATTTCCACAGTACTGTCAGAACCCACAACAATGGAGGCTGTGATTTATCACTCACATTCCTCTAACCAAAGGGAAGTTTATTAAAAAGATTCAGCAAATGAACCCACGCTTCTATCATTCCCTCTCCAAATGAAACCGAAGCTGAAGCACAGAATGAACTCAATGAGCTCTTTAAAGCACAAAAAAGAAGAAAATAAAAATGAGAGACAGAGAAAAAAGAAACTGGAGAAAAATAACAAAGAAAACATCAGCCAAGTGCAGAGGGAGGTATAGCGAGGGCTATACTGAGGGATGGATACAGCTGAAAGGGGAATTTTCATCTCAGGTTCCTGTAATAGCCAACATTTGTTGAAAGCAGAGGAGTGCTGACCCCCCCATCTCCTCCCTAACAATTCAGCACGTATTTTAGCGGGAGGTAGCTATAATGCAGAAATGGAGAACAGGCAGAAACCTGCCTAGAAATGATTTGACTGAGCGAGTGGAAGTTTCCACATAATGCAGGGAGCAGAGAGCTCCTTCGGAGCAGGCACCTCATTCCTCCTGGGCTGCCGAGGGCCCATCCTTTACCCAACACAAGCTGCCCAGGCTGTTCCACCCAGAAAACCTGAGGCCGAAATTGAGCTGCTTTGTCATTTGCACTTGGCAAGCAGTTACAGTGCTTCAATCGCCAGAGGTAAGCACTCAGTAACTGGTGAGCTCAGTTCCCACCACAGCCTGACGTAGTTCAAGCCCTCCCTCATGCAGTACCTGCACCGTGCAGGAGGCAAGAGGCCGTCCCAAACACAAGGGCTCTTTCCCCCCCAGCTGAAACTTTGCCACTGATTTCCAGCAATGCCTGGAGGGGCTGAGAGAGGCCAGGGAAGCCATGAGGTGCTGAACCCCCAGGGGACCCAGAGGTGGGCAATCCTCCATCCACATCTCTGTCCTCCATCGTACTGGGCATGAAATGGTCCCTGGATAAAATCCTGAAGTTGCTTGGGAGGGAGCAGCCCCACTCCCTGCTGTCCACGTCTACATCATTGACTGGCATGGCAAGAGTGAAGTGACATGTCTGCCATCCCCCAGGGAAGACGTGGCATTCACGGGTGTCCTTCATTTTAAGCAAGGGGCTGGGGCAGGCCCCCTCTGCACACATCTGCCCAGGCCCCCCCCCGCAGACACTTGCATTTCAGGGACAGTGGTGGTGTACAGAGCCAAGAGGGGTCAAAAAGGTCTGAGGGCTTGTAATGTTCATCCCTATCTAAAAGGGCTGAGCTGTTACTGTTTCCCACGTCTGAGCAGAAGAGGGGGGTCTTTCTAAGTGGAAACAATAATTCAGTGCTTCATTGACAAGAAAATGACTGCCACTTCCACCAATTCCCAGCTGTGTCCAAAATACATTATGTCAAATAGCTAACAGTGTTCTTATGACGAAATGTGTTTTTGTCTAATACATAGATCATATCTGCTGGCAAAATGAATTCTGTCAAAGTCTCTTGAAGCCCTCTGTCAAATTAAAATATTTTTTCCCCACCTGAAGACAGATCTCTTATTCTGATGGCAAAATTCATTTGATCTGATCCTTTAAGCTTTTCTCCTAGAACATCATCATGTTAAAATTCCAAAGCCACTTCACAGAGGAAAGTAATTTCATCCCCTCTCCCTCCTCACTGCTATTGTTAGAGATCTTTTCTTAAAAAAAAAGAAAAAAAGAAGAAAAAAATACACCAAGAAAATTCAGGCATAATAACGATGATTTTGCTTCTTAGAACAATTTATACAAAAAAAAAAAAACAACATGGAAAATTACAAAGCCTTTTTTTTTTTTATATTCCATGTTCAGGGCAGAAGGGTTGAAGAAGAAGAAAATCTCTCAAATAACAGCAGCAACAAGAATGAAATGTGAAATGTATACATATATAAGGCTGATGGACAGAATATGCATTATTTGATGGAGACGAAGTTCAGAAAGATAACAAAGAAACAGTAAATTGTTGCAAGGACAAAATGATCTTTCCCTACCAAATGCAAATGCGGTGATGGGCCTCCTACAGAGTCCGCCTCCAGTCATTCAGTGCTTACACCTGGTTGTCATATGGATGTCACGGTCACTTATATTTCAAATAATCACCTTCACATCCAGCTCTGGATAGGGTTGCTATTTAAATGCACCAGACTGTCAATATTTCAACCCAATGGGAGTTAGAATCCACAGTGAAGGGAGCAGTTCACGTGTTTGTTGGATAAATGTGGAAATGATGCCACATTGTTAAGCCACTCAAGAATAGATTTTAAAAGGTTTAGAACATATTTTAGTATGTTCTCCTTCTGTTTTCCCTTCCCCATGCTTTTTTGCTTGTGAAGATGCCGCTTTTACGTCAGACAGTTTGTACAGGCACATTCTTCTGCTTGGTGGAATATGATTGATAAATGACATCAATTCCTGAAGAGTAAAGTAAAACATGGCACAGCAAACACATTGCGCATGTATGTCAATTGTTTTCTGAGCTCTATTCATTCTGAGAGGGTAACAACAGAGGGCTCTTCAGTGAGACACTAAAACATGCAAAGGCTTTGCTTTTGTGTCTTTGATCAGTCAGTACTGTAATGAAAGATAAACTTTGGACTGGGAAATTGTGAGCTGTGGCTGGAATTGCCAGATGAGGATGGCAGCACCGAAGCTGTTTTGTTGTGTGACACCAACAGAGGTGCTGGGAACCAGAGATTTTGGGAAGTGGCAGGGCTGGGCTGTCCCCAGCTTTTTGTATAATGTTGGGTGACAGGTGAGCAGGACATACTGGTGGGAGGATTTGGGTGCCAACAGAAGTAGATTTTTTCCTCTGTAATTAAGCAGTTACAAGACAATGTCCTGGTGGTGTTTCACACAGCAGAGACCAAATTCTAGTCTCTCCTAGAGCAGTTCCCATTGAATCAGTGTCCAGCTGCCAAGGTTGGGATTTAGCAAGTGAGTTGAGCCTATCTGAATTACCCAGAAGTGTTGGGTCTTGCTTGCTGTTCCCTGCGGTTCCTGGCTTTCCCTCTGTGTAGAGCTAACCAAAGACCAGCACTCCAAAGCTGCCAAGCAGGGAACAGGCCAGCTAAGGAACAAGAAAAGAAAGAAAAAAGTTTTTGCTTTTGGTGCAGAATTAAATGAGCTTAACGTGATTGTCAGACTTCAGTCTAATACCAAGACCCGGTTGAAGCTGGGACAGAGCTGCCTCCCCTCTGTGTACACCAGGGGAACAATAAACACAGACATGACAAATGGGGCTGGACAGGTAATGGAGTCCAGGAGGGTGAATGGATCCAAGGAAACCCAGAGCACTGGCAGGTGTGAGCATAAATTTACCCCTCCCATGCTTAAGCCAGGCTCCAGTACGCCAGACAGACACTTACGTTAGCACAATACAGCAGGTCAGCCTTCATCATCCCTGGAGATCATCTGTGTTACCATCAGCTGGAAATTCACCAGTGCCTCTTGTTAAGCTGACGTTACTGTCCCTTCTGCTTCCACATCCCTAGTAGCTGAAAGATAGCATCTAGGGCTGGATATTTGTTGTCTTCAGACTGCATGTGGTAAGGAAAGCATCCTGCTTTCTGGGAACTCATCATCTAGGCAGAATGGGAAGGCAAACAGAGTGAAGTTAAACAGGAGGAATTTGAGAGTGGAAATTGATCTGTAGTAGATCTGACCAGGGGAAAAATACCAACCAGATATTTTTGTTATCCATAATTGATAGTCTGTGTAATTCTCTGGGTTACCCAGCAAGTTTGGCAGCCTAACTGAAAATTAAGCCATATTGTATTTTGCAATCTATTTACGTGTTCATATTTTGGTCTCTTACCTAAACATCCCTCCTCATACAGGACCCAACAAGAGCTCTGTCCTTGACAGTCTGCAAGTTTGGTTTTATTTTGTTCATCTTCACATTAACACAATGACTTGAAAATGTCCCCCCTCTAGATTTAACGCATGCATGGATGTTCCCTTTGCCACTCACACAGTGCAGAAACATCCTTTTTGTAACGGGTGGTGTGGAGAGCACAGTTGTGAACCTCTCCTCACTGTAGCTGTGCCGTGAATAGGAAGCTCATGTTCTGCAGCGGGCAGGGGAACAATATACACTTATTTAAATAAGCATGCGATAATTGCAGATAATTATGTTCTATATTTGTAGATGGATCAAAATACGTTATTAAAAAAATCCTCTCTGCAATTATACACCTACATGTATCAGAGTTTAATAACTGCATTGTAGGAGCTTTGCCAATATACACATGGAGCAAAGTGAGTAGTAAAGTCAGGATGCAAATTAAAAGCTAAACACAAATTCAGCTGAGGCTCTGATAGCAGGGAGGCTACATAAAATGGTTCTTTGGCAAATACTGCTGTTTCCTTCTCAGGATTTCTGTGCACCACGTTGCACTGCACTCTGGCCCTACAGGTACAGCTTGCCTTGTGGTAGAGGCCAGTTTGAGATGAGCCGAAGGTTCAGTTCTGAGGTTTGTCACCAGTTTCCTTAGGGGTACTGCAGCATGCAGATGTACAACAAGGATCACCTGCTTGTTTACTGCAACTCAGGGTGTATGTATGTATTTATATGTGTATAACTAGGTTGTAGGCCCAGTTAGGTCCCTCTCAAGTGTCACGTCATGAGGCAGGAGAGCAAGGTAGAGGCCTGATCCTACCTTTTGCCTGAAGAAAACTAACCAACAGCAAAGCCCATGTGTCGAATGGGCGTGCTTCCACAGGACCAAGTGGCTTTGGCTGGGCTCTGCTGGCAGGACAATGTGCCCAGCAAGAGCTGTAACACAGGCAGGGGGGCGCTGAGACACCCACAGAGTACACACACACGTGGACGGGGACACACATTCCTTTTCGGAAGGAGCCCAATTCAATTAATTTGCCATCTGCTGCAATGTTTGAACTCTGCACCTCTCAGACGTCTTTCATCTTTGTGCAAAATGTTTTTTGACTCTTGGGAGGATTATTGTTCTGGGAACTGTTTGTACTACCTCTTGCCTTTGCACAGACAGACAGACAAACACCACCCCTCTTAAAGCAGTCTCGTTTATTCTGCCTCCGCTTAGGAAAGCTTTAGCTTTGTACCTTCGGGCCTTTGCGATATTGCTGTGTACCTTGCGTGATTGGGTTACTGTATTCAAAGGAATTGGAAAGGATAATTTCATGGCCTGTGAAACCGCATTTCATTGAGTCTCCCTTCCTTCCTTTCTCCGGGATAATGATGCTTTTGTGACTATTTTACACTTCTGTCACAACCCAGTCTGTTACGTATGTTGAGATAAGGCCTAGAGGGCCTACATGGGACTGTGGCCCTGCTGTGCCAGATGTGCTGGCAGGGCATCGCAGTGCCCCATGCTCACACACTGGCCTCACTTGTGGACATCTGAGGTTTACCTTTCACCCTTTCCTTCCCGTGGGAACAGCTACAACTTGCCTGGGACTAAATCCAGAAGGGATTTTGTTCCATGCCAGTATCCGTGGCTGGGACAAGTGGGGATACAGAGCCTGCAGTCTGCATCAGCACCCCCGCTTGCTGTCCTTAGCACTTCACCCTGGACAGAAACATCCCAGAGCAGCCCTGCAGCTTCATGTTGCCTCTTTCAGTCCTAACAGCAGACAAGGAGACCCATAGATGTCTGGGTGGCCACAGCAGCAGTGCCTGTGCTGAACAGCTGCAAGCCGACCTGCCTCTCTCAGGGGGTTTTGTGTCCCTGGCTCCTGCAGGAGTGCATGGGGTCACCTCCTGGGGGGGCACACAGGGAACACAGGGGCCTCATCACAGGCGGCTCAGGGCGAGGATTTATCCTGGCTGGTTAATACATTTGTTCCATTTTGTGGGACATCCTGTTAATAAAACATGTAAATCCAGAGAGCTAGGATTTTGTGGGACTTAGAACTGAAAGAAAGGGCTTGTCAGTTTAGACTTTTTTTTCCCCTTTTTCTCTCTGCATCCCATTCTATTATGGCAATAATTAGGATGACAGGAGAAATGGCCTGAATCTATTTGAATGACTCTATCCTGAGCAGCAGCCACCACTGTCCCCATCTGATACTTCACAGCCATTGTCAAAGTGTTCTTAACACTGACAGTCACTTCAGAAAAGATGACAAATCTCAAATAACCCTGTCAGTTGTCTTTTTTTTCTTGCACCGAGTTTTTCTTCTGTCTTTTTACTTCTAATCAGCTCGTGTGTAAGCAGCTGTGGGGCTGGGTGACGTGGGATTGGGTTCCTGTGTAAGAACCCAAGCCTGGGGGCCTGTGATGAAGGTACAAAGACAGATTTATTGCCAGCACCACCGGCAGTGACCGTGCACGTCCTCAGCAGCCAGGCACAGCAAGCCATGGGAGCATTGTGGAAGCAATGGGGAAAGCAAAGAATGGTCTCTGAGAAGCAAGAGTCGGCCTCTAAAAGAGTTTAGAGGCTCTCCATTGCCTCTAAAGGGAGACCAGAAAATTGGCGTTAATCCCTCTGTCTCCCACACTTAAGGTATTTGTAAACATTAATAAGATCCCCCCTCAGTCTTCCCTTCTCCAGGCTGAACAGACCCAGGTCTCTCAGCCATTCCTCATAGGGAGGATGCTCCAGGCTCCGTATCATCTTTGTTGCCCTCCACTGGACTCACCTCTCGGTGCCCGGTGTGGCTACCTGCCTGGGTTTTTAGGAGGCCAAATAGTTGTTTCAGGGTGCCATGTGGCGCCTCAACAGCTGGGTTTCACTACTTACTATTTAGGTAGAAAAAAAGGCTGTGGATTTCTCTGGGGGTGAAGAAGTCGAAGGAGGGGGTGACTTGTCAGTCTCTTCCGCTTCTTTGTATTCTGTCCTGCCTTTAGGATACAGCTGAAGCAATTTGTATGTTTTACCAGTCCGTTAGCACATAAACAACATTTGCATCTCTCAGAAGGTGCTTTCTCAACTGCTTTAAAGCTGGTGTTTTTTTTTGTTGTTGTTGTTTTTTTGTTTTGTTTTGCTTTGTTTTTTTCCATTGGTTTTGATAGGAATTTCAACTTAGATGTTCCTGGTAGTAGGCCCGCAAAGTCACAGCGTGAACAAATCCTGCTCCTCGCTATTCTGGAACCGGATTCCAAATGAGTGTAATGGATATGAACTAGTGCTGTTATCACAGCCATGGAGGGTGGTGGGAAGCTGTAAATTATAGTGGTTTTTAGCTTCTCAGATGGTCCAAAATCAAAATACTGGGTCACATCAAAAGTCTTTCTCGTTGGTATTCCATCTCTGGCTGCAGGCCAGCAGCAGAGGCATGGGGGAGTGCATGCAGAACAGCACACATGGGGAATAAACCTTCCCTGCTACACTCTCTCAGAGATTCAGGGATTTTCGGCAATGAAGGCTACTTCCAGAGCCTGTGGTGTGGCAGCCAGAAATAATCCAGTTTCATGTAGCTTCTCTCTGAAGCAGTCAAGTGACAGAGGCAGCTTGCAGGCATTCACTTCTACCTCTTCCTGAACCCTTTTATTCCAAAGATAGAGGCGAGAGTAAAAGGTGGCAGTGGGGTTAAGCTACCCCATATGAATCAATCTGAAAGCTACCTTGGCAGGTTTCTTTTGCCCCTCAGTTTGTGCCAGTGACACTGGTTTCTTGGGTTCTCTGCTGCTTTCAGCTCTGTGCAGAAGCCTGTGATGTGATTGTGGTCTCACAACCATGGACCAATGGGACTGAATGTCCCCAGGACTGGCGGGCCAGGCCTGGGCTCTGGGTTCTCTTGCAGGGACAGCATTGTCCAGGGGAGGTTATGGGAATCGGACAGTAAAGAACTTACACTTCTTTCTTCCTCTTTGCCCCTTAGAGAAACTTTATCCCAACTGTGGCTGCCTGTTCATCAGCACTGCCAACAAACGTTCCTGCTTTCTCTTCCCAAGTCACCGCATTATGTGGCAATTACTTACCATGTATTTCTCCTCCCTTTATACATAATCTCATTTTAATGCGCATGTCACAGTTTTAATAAACTGGAGTTCAAAGGATGAGCAATTATACAAATCTTTCATTTCATACATGAAAAGCGTGATTTTAAACTTGTCAGCAAAAAGAAAAAAAAAAAAGGCATCGCTTTAATTCACTTCTCAGTGCAATTACCTAACGTCTGTCGTGGGTTCCTGCAAAGCACAACTTCAGCTGGTGTAAATCAGCAGAGTGCCTTTGATTTTGGTGTTCGACACCAGTGGAAGATTTGGCTTCCAGGGTGGCTTACTGCAGCTTTTAAGATGAGAAATGAGGTCAGAGTTTATCAGCAGCCAAAATGAAATTGGTGATGGTTGGTGCCCTGCCTTGGTTCAGTCCTGTGGAATTTTTATGCTTTCTAAGCATTTTGTTTACAATTGAAAAGGAAAAAAAGTCTTGCAGAGATGTGGGGAAGAGATTATACTATAATACACAGAGGTTTGATTCTCTAGGACTCCATGTTCTCTTTAGCTACCCCCTAAACTTGTAAAATGAGACAAAAAATACTCTTAATGCAGAACCATAAGGCAAGGACAGAGTCAGGCATTCAGCTCAAAGGGTGAGCTCTAGGCGTCCTCCCGCATGACGAGGAGAGAACCACTGAAGTCAAACCTCAGGCTGGCTGTATGGAAAATGGAAGATAGTTGGGGTGCTGCAGTTCCTTGGTATGAGCACCCTTCCCCAGCTCCATGCTTCGCAATGCTGAGTCTTGACCCTGCATCACAAACCATGCAGCTTTCACCTCCAGGGTTGTTCACATGAGCTCAGAGAAACCACCAGTTCTCTGGATCTGCTTCCTCCTGCTGCAGGGAACAAGTCATCCAGGCTCTCAGAGCAGAGTGTGCAGCCCCAGCACACCCTAAGGCAACTTTTCTGAGCTCTTTGAAGCAGCACGTTGTATCTGGCCTGTCCTTGGTGGTGGATTTTATGTCACCTGCAATCCCATTTGCATTAAAGGCAATGCAAAAAAGTGGTGAAAAGTTTCTTTGTGAGTGTTGGGAAGGTCCTTGAGCAATCTTCAGGAGCCTGTTTCACCCTTCCTCGACCTTCTTGGAGCAGAATGAAAGTGACATCCCAGAGGAACAGAATCACAGCAGTGTTAAACACTTCATGAAAAAAAAAAAAAAAAAAAAAAAAGACTGCAATTGATATGTAGAAAACTTCCAGAAGATACAAAGCTCACTTGGTTAGCATTTGGAAAGTGCTTTGAGATCCTTTGATGAAGAGTGGTAGTGGAAGTGCAAAGCATCACACATTTTTTGCTAACTTGAGTTCCCTGGGGGTGAAATCCACTATTCTTGCATCCTCTCAAAGGCAATTTTGTGAAATTTCCATCCATGTCCGGGGAAAAGCATCTCTAACGTTGGGACTGCAGCGCAGAGCACGGCTCACTTCTCAGAGGCTGGAAAGCAATTGCAGTATTTTTAATTCTAGCACTCTGCTGTTTGTCAAATAGAGCCTTTCACTTGACATAACAAATGGCTTTTCTAAGATGGCTCTACTTTAGCTGGAATAAAAGACTGGAAAAAAGCTCCATGCCAGTATCTGCGAGAGAGCAGGTGGGGAGGTGTGTGGTTGGTACAGCAAGCATCTCCCAGGGCTCTGCGATGGAACTGTTCAGTGTAACCCTTAGTTAAAAAGTAAATTGGCTAAATGGCTCTGCTCACATTATCTCTCTGTAATAATCATTGAGACTGATCCCGTAATGCTCCCCCCCCCTCCTTTTTTTGGTTAAGCAAAGGATGTTACTGTAGAGAGATAATTTTCCTGAAATCATTCTAGGGAAGGCTAAAAAAAAATAAAATAGAAAAGCACAAACAAACACATAAAAAACAACCCTGTCGAACCTTTTGCATTCACCTGAAGAAACAATATTTGAAATTAATCAAAATTATTACAATCTCATTCTGCATTGAGGGAATTTACAGCCCAATACAGAAAATTAGAGGTGGTGGCACTGATACAGAGTTGTGAAATAAGAATGCTACCTGGAGCTCAGTGCTTTTAATTCTCTTTTGTGTCTTTCTTCCCACTTTGTCCTTGTGTAAATGTGGACAGCGTCAGTCTGGGTGGAAAGTTCTCTCAGACAGGAATTGCATCCAAAGTGCATCCAAAGCTGCCTGTGAACAGACACCAAAGCTGGGCTCCCAGGCTGGAAAACGGCCACAGTGTGTGTGGTGCTGCTCGAGGCTCTCCTGAAATCAGTAGCACAAGCATATGGCCAGCTCTGGGCTCTCCAGGAGTGACCTCACTGCTGTCTTTCAGTATTTGAAGGGGGCTTGTAGAAAAGATGAAGAGCAACTTTTTGTTCAGGTAGATAATGATAGGACAAGGGGGAAAGGATTTAAATTAAAAGAGGGAGATTTAGTGTAGATGTTAGGAGGAAATTCTTCACTTAGAGGGTGGTGCAGGCTAAATAAAGCACCAAACGGTGCCTGAGCTGCCAACACAGGGAACTACACCCTCCTTTTTGACTTTATTCCTCCATTTGGCCAGGCAAAACCTCACAATCTGTTTCTTCAGAGCATTAACTCCAATTGCGTGGCCTCATTGCTGTTGGCACGCACAGGAGCGGGCTGCTGACCGGTGTGCTTTTGGGTTAGTGCATGTGGCACAGAGCAGCCCCTGCCTGGTGGCACCAGGAGCACGGCTGGGCTCGCTCTCGGTGTGCTGGTGTGCCACTCGATCTTCTGCTTGAGAAGATAAAGATGGAACGAACAAGTCTGTGAAAGAGGCATGTGTTTGGGCTGCTTCATAAATCAAGGCAGACTGGACTGCATGCTTATTTTCCTTTCCCCAGGCCAAAAGATAATGGATTTAAGTCTCTGACGTTGTCAACTGTTCTTTCTCCTCTCCTTCACACCATCTCCTTAATTCTTGTATTTATTGATGGCTGTGCTAACACAGATATACTCTGGTTTTTGAACTGTGTGGATGGTTGGATGACACTTAAATCAATATCATGTGGCAGTTTTATTTTCCCAGCCTTAGACACAATCTGTCCATTGTGTTAACGCTGTTTGTGACTTAAATGAATGCAAGAATTTATAGGTACATCTTGAAAGTGCTGCTTCCTTTAATCATGCCAGATAAAGGAGTTCTTGCCTTATGCAAAGCAGGAGTGTCATCTGGTTAATGGGAAGATACTTAGCAGATGCAAGCTGCATGAATCCTTCATTTAAACGATTGCATTTACAGCCCTAATCGGACAAAGGAAACTGTGGACCAGAAAGAAATAAAGGCTGCCAAAAAGAAAGAGGAAATGTCTTCCATTGGGTACTTCCTGGCAGGATGAGGGCAATTTTCATGGGCTGTAATATGGCAGTGTAATATTTTATTTGTTTCTTCTGCCACAGCCTGATGCCATGTGGTGGCCTGGCTCTGCAGGGCATCATCAGGTGCTGCAAAGCTCGTGGCACCAGTTGATCTCTTGGTAAGAGGCATCAAGGATGTTGAGATTATGGGGTGTGTGTGGCCATGAACTCCACGAATGAGAGCTCTGCAGAAGTGTCACAGCCTCTGGCCCACTGCAGAGTGGGTGCTTTAGCAGAAATTTGGATTAGGCTGCAAAATGAGCAGGCTCTGGCTCTGCTGGCAGGGAAATGGCCTTAATGTAGGCTGCTGTCTCATAAACTGCACCATCTCCTGTGCTGAGATAATCATCAGTGTTCCTTCCTAAGAGATTCTGACAAATCCATCAGCAAGGAGACACTGAGGTGCTCAGCCGGTGACGGGGTAAATAGGCCACCCTCTTCTGGGGAAGAGAAATTGTTCTTTCAGTAGCCTTGCAGATTCACTTTTTTTTAAGAGCGTAGAGAAGGACTATTTACCAAATGCTAAGTGTCAAAAGGAACCTCCAAATTCCCAGGCTGGTTCAATTTTGAAGGGTTTAAAATGAATTTGCAAAAGAACCAGCAGGCTGAAATGTTCAGATGATCTTTTTGCGTAAGTGGAAGAAATGGAAGATACCTCAGGTATACCAAAAGCACATTTCTTAGAGCCATTCAAGTAATACTTCGGTATATCCAGTAGTAGACCCACAGGTACAAATAATTCATGAAATACCTAAGAAGAAAAAGTGTTCTATCAGTGTGAGAGTACAATGTAAACGATCATTAGGATATATTCACTATTGTGCTGTCTGATCTCCAAATGAGCCACTTTAAAAACACTGAACCTGTCATCTTCCAGGAAATCAAAAGCTCATTTAAATACCAGGATCCAGCGAAAGCAGTTCAAACAATATACATCTCTTGACAAAAAGAGGCTCGCTCACTCAATGCTAAGGAATGCAGTTCCACAAAACTACATGAGAACAAAATCCACAATGCGGCATGTGCTCTGTTTGACAAGTGATAATTAACTGCTGACAATATAATTTTAGTTTTGATGCAGACTTGTTTTTCATTAAAAATAATCAGGGAACATTTGCTTGGGGTGGGCCAGCCTTACTCGAGGCAGGAACGTTCAGAGTTCGGTGACTGCTGACATATTTGCCTCATGCCGAACACGTGTCCTGCTGGGGAAGTCAGCGGGTCACATCTTCCTCGTGGAGCTGGGGCTTTTTTATCAAACCTAGGGGCTTTGGATCTGAGGGATCAATGACCCAGGCAGTGCTCTTGGTAAGGAGGTGCTTTACCTGCCACAGTATGTTTGGAAAATGAAATTTGAAGGATTCAGGACAACTCCCTAAAAAGCAGCCTTTGCATTTGGAGGGGGAAGTAGAGCTCTTTCCAAGAATGATTGTGAGTAACTTGTTTTAGAGTGGACCAGGGTTTTTGTGCTTATCTTAGAGAATTATATGCTGCAGTACAGTGGGGGCAAAATAAGGAAGAAGGAAATTGCTTGAGTTTCCTTTGAGAGTCTTGACACGGCAAGGTTAACAACCACTGGGTAGGTCAGAGCTCCGGCTTCCAGAGAGGAAAAATCTCAAAGACCACTCCATGCCTTCAGATGGCTGCAGGTGTCACTGTCCTTCACCTCAGCTTTCATACTGTTAATTCCTCATGGGATGGAGTCTTCCTTTATTCTGTGTGCTTCAAGGTGGGGAGCACTAAAGGTAGATCTGTCCCGCCTTCCCAAACCTATTTTTGCTGTTCACAAGGTACCTTTGCTTTAAAAAATATTGTTCTGATCTTCCAAAGCTTCAGAACAGAATCGTGACATATACAATCTATTCTGCTCATGGTCGACGATGATACTTATTAAAAAATAAAAAGAAAAAAAAGAATAATATGAGGTTAGATGCTGTAGGAAGTCAGATTGCCCAGATCACAGAGGCTGTGGCAGAGCCTTAAAGAGAGTTAAGGACTCCTTAACTTTTAGATTTCACCACTAGACACAACTTCTCTCTTCAGGGTTTCCAAATGTGCAACTGTTCCGATAGTAAATTATGATTCTTGGAGGTTAATTTTTAATAAGGCAGTTTATGTTATTTAAACAATGATTATTAAAAACATGCTTGAGGTTTACAATATAATAGGTAATTATCTTCTCCAGAACAGTTAATACAATACAGCACATTCTCCTCTTCAGTGATCAGCTGGTATTTGTTTAGCCTATAATAACACTCTTATTAAAACTAAATTAAATGGACATAATTTGAGGTATCACAGCAAATCTTAAGAAAAGCAACTCTGACTGAACTGAGTTTCATTCCACACTAGTTATAGCTGCCTTTTATGCTAACATGACTCGACTCAAGACTCTGAGGAGCACCAGGCATCACCTGCAGAGAGCACTCGGAGCTCAGTGTCAGACTTGAAGCTCATGCCCAAGCCTTTGTAATCATCCACTGTCTGTCCAAACAAACAGCTCTCTGCTTGGGCCACGGTGATGTTTTCCAGCAGTGCAGAAGGTTGTCACCAGCAGCAGGACCTCAATGGACCTCCAGCGTACGATTTTCTCACCTAGCTGGGATGATGGGGCATGACTCTGTTCAGACACACGCAGGCTGCGATGCTGATGCAGTGAGGGTGAAGCGGTGGTAAAACCCTTCTCCCATCCCGTGGCACAGAGCACACACCACACAAGTGGTTGTTAACAAGGGAAAGGGCATGAATTTCCTGCCCCCCGCTTGTTTGCCCTGTGGGGACCCCTATTAAAAGCTGTCGGTGGAACTGTGCCAGTTTAAACTGGCTGATACGGTATTGCTTTCTCAATCTGAAGTCTTTCTACAGCTTTTTTTTTTTTTTGCTTTTTTTTTTTTTTTCTGCAAGAATATCTCTGTCATGGATGATTTGTAATAGGAGTTTCATTATATGATCACAAAACACTGGGGAATATGTTAATATGGTTCAGCGTGTAATCCAGTGTAATATCATTGAAAAGAATTGCATTTTATCTACAACTGAAGCAGCAAATAGGAGCTCCTTCTCTTTCTATATTAATATCCATAGCTGAATTAATACTTCCCTCCCCATAATGTTGTGTAAATTTACCAGAATATGCATGCTGATTAGTGTAGATACAGCCCCATTTTCCACGAGCAGCACATGCAGGTAAGGGGTTTTGATGCTTTGTGTGTATTTTGAGGAACTGAGGCTCCTGTAAGAATCTCAATCATCTCTCGTGTCCCTCGCATTTGTATGAATCAAAGAGCAGTTGTAATTCACCCTGTCATGTTTAGCCTGCTTTTCCCCCAGAATCAAGATATATGTGGTGCTGTTACTTCTCCTTTTGTCAGCTCCTGATGTCTCCCCTCATCAAGAACTTTTCGGAGACTAACCACCGTGGAATTTGACAGAGGTCCTGTAGATAATCAGTGTCTCAAACTGTAATTAGGTTCCCACAATTCTTACAAAAGTTGAGTATGAACAAAATATTCTCCTAGGACACTACACACACCTCATTTTTTATGCAAGAAGGTGTCACTGGAGAGGGACACTGACTGGGGGGAGAGATGGATAGGAACAAAGGACAACAGATCAGTAGAAGTCTTAATGTCAACTGCTTCTGGTGTCAACAAAAAAGATGCTGGAAATGTAATAATTCCTTTCTTAGTCCATTAACTGACACAATAGGATTAGTTCATTTTTGTTCCCTGAGGTTATGTTCAGATTACTATAGAAATACACATAAAAAAACAAACCAAGATGTGGATTACACTGGGATAAGAAAGCCGGGGTTGAGCAAAGATCCTAACCCGGCAGGTATCTTGAGAAGCGGATGATATTTCCGAGCTTGTGCTGGAGGGCTGAGCTTTCCTTGAAGATGCTCCTTGATAAGATGAAGTCATGCGCTCTCCTTGCTTAGTCTGCTGTGTGTTAAATTTAAGGTATGCGCCCGCTCTGTGGCTGTTGTGAGCCTCAGGATGGTAAATTAGCCTGCACCGAGTTCTGTACTGAGACAGCTAGACTGCTATCGATCTGCTGGGTGCTAGGACTGGAGTGAAGACATATCCTTTGTCCATAAATGGTGAAACGCTTTGAGATTCTCAGCTGGAAAGCATCCAAGAAAGACTAAAAGGTTTCCTGGGCTTCTTTTTTTGGTACGAGAATTTCTACTCCTTCCTAAACTGCTTCTCGTCTCCCTAATGCAAATCCTGTCAATCTGCGAACTGTCCAAAGCAACATTCGGATTGTTCTCTGGTATTGATTCCTCCTTGGTACTGTAACAACTGCAGCAATATATCAGGCGACTGGGGAAGTCTTTATTCTGTCCTTGCTCTAAAGCAGCGGCATGTTTTAAATTTCTCGAATGCTGTGGAAAAAACAGTTTGAATCATAAGCCAAAGATGCTCACTTGACAGATGGATTCCTGGCTGCGTTGCAGTGTTTGAAATGCATTCAAACTCACCAGATTGTATCCTGTTGACTAACAGGTTCCCACTTAGATGCCTTGGGACTAAGAGATATGGAACTTGATATTTAAGGATTGCTTAGCAGAAACAAACCTGCATACATCTGAGTAGCAACAGGCTGGTAATGCTGATTTAAGTTTCTAGCACTTGTAGCATCCTGTTACTGGAAGTTGTGCTGCAAGGTATGAAAGGCAAGACATTTACTGGGGCAGGTCCAGGAAGCAAGAGAACATGATAAAAGCCAGAGACCAAGATCAGATGAGTGGCTTCTAATTTTTTTAATGCATTTTGAAGAAAAGCCTGGAACTTTGCAAATGTGGGCGACAGGTAAGGGAGGTCAGACCAAAGTCTTTCTGGTAGAACCTAAGGTGTAACATGAAGACAGTGTAATTTGGTTGGGCAGGTCAACTGTGTAGATAGATCTTCTGACACAAGGTGGATAATGTGAATACACAAGGAAGCAAGGAAGGTTTCTTCTGTGTTTCTTTTTATACATGTTGAAGAACATTCTGTTTTTCTTGTGCTTTTTTCTTGTTTAGTTTCTTACTTCTTACACAAAGTCTCTGGAAAGGTTAAAACGGAGCACTGCTCAATCTCAGCATTCTCTGGAAAGTTATAGTTGTGTAGGCTGAGGGCTGAGGATGCACAGAGCAGACAAGAATCAATAACTAAAAGTTAATGAGAACTGAGAATTTTTAGGATTGAAAATCCCAGCCCAGACTGGCATGTAAGCAGCAGTTAATTACGTGTCCCTGTCACCAGCTGCTATTGCAATAGGAATTCTTTCTGGTCAAAGCTACAACTTCCCTATCAAACTTCTAAAACTTTGCCGCTGGCTGTGCCTCCTTAGCTGCCCACAGCAGTCAGACCTCTCCTTCTGTAGGCTCTTCTGGCAGAGGGGATCACAATTCTTCATATTTCCCATCCTCAAGTCAATAAATATGCCTTGCAGAGTCAGACAGATTACATTTGCTCCTATCCTACTTGGCAAGAAAGAATTTTCCTTCCTAGTAGTGTAGAGATTTATATCTCCAAAGACAACACCAAATGGGGTAGTTCAGCCACGTTCTATAAAAGTTGGTAGAAGATTTTCGAAATGGATGAGGACTCCATTAGAGACCTATGAGGTGGCACAAATATTTATGGGTAGGACATCCTTTTCTTTATAATGCTGTGCTGGATTGTGACATATTCATGCTAATAGCAACTGTCAGTGCTAAATTAATTTGAACAAAGATCAGTGGGAAAGGCACTCCTGAATTGTAGGAAAGAGTGTGTTATCAAAGCAGATAAATCACAAATTAAATTCTATTTTTCATGCCAAGATCTCCGCTGGACTTTGTTTTTGAGCAAAGGCAGATTTTCAAGTCAAGTTTCAGATACCATTCCCATCCATTATTCACGGCGATTCTGAGCCAGGAGTCAGACCAGCTTCACTAAAGGGACGGATCTGCGGTTGCCTCTGAAGTCTGTGAGCATCCCTGAATTCAGGAGCTTGGGGTTAAAACTCTGCTCTTCAGAGCCTTCATTTTCCAAGAACCACTGGAAAAAAAAAAAAAAAAGTCAAAATACTCAAATTGTAATTGGTGGATCTCAAAGCACTTCACAAAGGTCAGTGGTCTTACTCCTTTTCTTAGTCAGTGGGAGTACAGAGGAATTCAGTGGGAGTCGGGATGCCCTGCCAGCTGATGGCACAGCTGCAGACAGGGCTTTTGTCCTGGAGCAAAAACAGAGCCAGGGGCTGAAAAGTGCGGGTACCCTCAGCACATGGGGAGGGGTCTGGCTCCAGAGCCTCAGTGCTGCCATTCTCAGGTGATGGAGAAGTGGTTATTTAAGTAAGGAAATAACGATGGCAGATTAACAGCCATGTAATTGACAAATTATATGGGAGTGGATTTAAGAAAAATAGTTTCTGCATCTTCGTCATACAACTGTATTAATGTTGGTGGCATTCACCCTAAAGAAACCCTCGCATGCATGCTGCAGTTTGATTTCACAGACTAAAAGCAACCTCGCTCTGCTTGTTTCTCTACAAATGACCTGACATTTTAAGGGAAGGAAATTCACACGCTTAACGACGCAATGAACTGGAAAGAAAAAAAAAAATCATTATATCCTAAGGGACAGTTTTGTTGCACCTTATGTTATCCATAACCTCTTCTCAGTACTACCCACAATAATCCTCTTCATCTGTAGCCAGCCCTCTATGATCTCTTAGGGGGTTTTGGTCCCTTATTTAAAATTCTTGGCAGAAGTTATGCAAACATCTGGACTTCCTAAAAGAAACAGCAGGAGATGTACTAGTCCGACAGTTCAGTCTTATTTTATCTGTCTTAACTTCATCAATACACTTGTTTCTTAGTTCCCTGTTTATATATTAAAGAAAACACCTTCAGGCTCAAGGAGTTAAATTTATTATTTGGGCTACAGTTTTACAGCAAATACCTGAAAAAATAATGATAGCATACTAGGAATGAGAAGGTATCAAGCAGATCAAACAGAAAGCCTTGCAAGTATTGCTATAAATTCCCTATTACTCCTGTGGTGAGGGTGAATTCCTAGAGGTCCATAGTTTTGTTTGGTCAAGAAGCGGAGGGCAATCGAATCAAATACATGAGCACGTCTCTCTCTAAGGCCGAGATACAAGTTAATGCAGAAAGCTTATGCAGGGCACTTCCCATCACTGCAGCATTATGGTAGAAAAAATGGGGCTTGGTTGTCAGTGACTCTAGCTCTGGCACTGAAATCAATCCGAAGGTCTACATACCAGTGAACTATTTTAGTGGAACACAAAAATCCATGGATAAGATTCTCTTGTTTGAGATATGTCTCCTTGGTGGAGATGAATCTCATCTGGGGTCCAGCTTTAGCTTACACGTAGATGGCATCTACATCTAAACTGGTGTTGCAGACTCCTTAATGGGAGATGAGAGTTGCTTTTAACAGGAGGTCTGTTTTAGCAGGCAGGAGCTGTACATTCTTGGTGAAGCTCAGAGCCTCTGTTTGTCCATCTCTGGGGGTCCTAGAGCACCACATAATTCCATACAAACCACTGAATTAAGCTTATATTATCAGTTGAAATTTAGACCACCTGCAGCATCTGCTCCACACTGAAAATGTGGTAAGCTAGTAATTCAGCTGGGAATTTTCGAGATACTTCTTTGGCCCAGAAAAGAGATTGCTGCAAATGGATCTGGGATGGGACTCCTTAAGTGTGATACATCAGAGTCTGCCCTAGCAATCCATTAGGTTTTGTAATCTAATCTCTATATAATTTTAAGATACAGACTTAAAATAGCACACTTTTTTGTCTCATATATAATAATAATAATAAAAAAAGAAAGCTGACACAGAGTTTGACATCTGTGTTTTAGTGCCTGGATCAGGGTCAGTGCCTCTCTGTGGTGTGGCTGTACGCATCATCTGGCATTGCATCTGGCCAGGAAGGAAGGGGAGCACAGGGCTCTTGTGACAAGAAGACATTTAGGGGTTTGTCCCTGTCCATTAGTGATATCCTACTTGCTTTGTTTTTGGGGAAGAGTTGGGAAAAAATATGTGTTGCTTGTACATACGTCAGTATACATTCAGTAGCTTTTATCGTTTGGATTCCTCTAACATTTTGTGAAGTTAGGAGGGAAGCATTAGGAGAAGATACCCACTGACAGAAATAAGTGAGATGTGCAGGCTAGGAGAATGTGGATTTTTTTCTTCATACTGTCAAAACCGATTGCCTTTAGTTGGATCAATCCAAGCACACTTCATAACCTGCGCAGAGTTTGTTAGATTCATTCTCTTAGCTTGCTTGTTCAAGCCTGTTATTAATCCTTTCGTCAGTTCAACTCAGTGGAAGAAAACACGTTCTTGAAGAGTTTTTAGACTGAAAATAAATGCCTCATTAAGTTAAACATGTTAACCTGAAAACAGTATTTATGTCAAACAGACTAATGGATGCTGTTACTGGGAGCGCACGACGGAAGTGGCAGGAGCTCGGGCGGCAGCAGGCCCCGCACACCTGCATGCTCACTGTGAGAGGGGTGAGGAAGAGGAGAGCAAGCCCCATCGTGGCTCCTTCTTCACATACGGTTATTTCCCATGGCACAGCAGATGCTGGGCAGCTCTTTGCTGAAGGAGTATTAAGAGAGCACAGGTACTTTGAGTGCTAGGATAGCTTCCCCCAGGGACTGGGGACTACACAAATTTACTCAGTCTCTTCTGGGTGGTCAGGGAAGGTCACCTTGTCATTTTGCAAAAGCATTTTCACTAGTTTTGCCCTTCCTGAAGCATATGAGCACTCCTTAATGAGGATGCTTCTCACTGCCACATTTTCTTGCGTAATGCTTCCAAGTATGTTGCTCCCTCCCAGATTTGCACCGAAAAATCCAAGTGCAGTGCTGTCACCACCTGCTCTATCAGTACAGTCCTGTGATCTTGACAATCATGCAGAGAATGCACAGAATACATTTAAGCTGCCTTTATGCAAGGAAATGCAGGAGAGAAATCCAGAGCTCAGCCAGAGTAACTCTGCAGTGCCCGTGTTATCTGGAGCGGAGCAGCGTGGCCTGCAGAGTGCCCTTCTCAGGCTGTTGGCAGTACTGATGAGAAGAGAGCAGCACAGTTCCTTCCCATGACAGCAGCTTCTGAAGGAATCTCCCTGTGCCTCAGTTTCCCAAGTTGCTTAGTTAAGATGTTCAGAAAGGGACCAAGTGTGTACACCACCCAGTGGAGGGGCTGTGATCCTCCTGGGAACATCTCGGCTTTACCCCTTCAGCTTACAGGTGCCTGGTTGTCACACTACTCCTATATGGCTGGGGCAATCTCTCTTGACATGAATTTGCTCCCACATATGGGAGGTGAGCACCTCCCAGGCACAGCTCATGGCATTTGTTATGAGTTTTAGGGGTGAAGACAAACCCACCTGTGTTCTCCAGAGGTCAGGAACACTGCATGGTGTCCCTGGCTGTGCTCCTGAGCAGCTGGCTGAGTGATGCTAAGAAGCCCATTTCAGAGCAGGGAGAAGAGCCGGAACACGAGCCCGAGGTTAGCTGGCACACACGCTACCAGCCGTGCCTTCTCTGGAGCTGGTGAGCCACATCAGTATTCCGGGCCGCAGCTCCTCCCTAACACCGAGCACATTTTCTTAACTGAAGCTGAGATTTGAATGCAGCTCAGAGAAGTCTCGGGTAATTCACCCAAATCGAGATAGCACTAGGCAGGAGGGGATGAAGAGAATGACAGCAGCTATCTCATACTAATGAGCTATTGTCCTTAGAGGTATTTAATTGAAGGCTCGTAGAAAATATGCTTGAAACTTAGTGCATTAAGCTTCATATAGGAAAAATGCAGAGCTGTGAAGTGGTAAAAGGATACATAACATTTTAGTAGGGAGATAGACTGGCCCTGATCCTTCCCCCAAAAGGAATGAATGACTTCACTTTCCCTTCATATCAGAGGGGATGACCCCATAAATTAACAGAGAAGAGGGCTCTGGCACAATGTCATCAAGGTCTCTAAAAATAAGCAAGTAGCCACAAGGCACTTTGTGCTCCCTCCAAGTGATTCAGCCTCTGATCATTCCTCTGCCGCAGCAGAGCTCTTCTTGTAAAGGGAAGGAGTCATTAATATGCTTTGCTCTTCCAAGTCCCCACAGAAGCAAATCGACAGAGCCACTTGTCTGAACAAGCTTCAAGCGTCTGGCGTGCATTTCATGAAAATCTGGGTAATTGGACAGCGGTGGTGCCATCCACGCGCGGCTCAGCCCGGCTTCACGCTTGCTGTCTCTCCTGCCCCTCTCAGCAGCTTGGCCTCCGTGTCAGTTCCGTCAGCAGGAGCTGTAAGCAAACCACAGTGCTCTGAAAACCTGGCCTCAAGTCAAAGGACAAATTGCTGTTGATTTTATTAGATGGCTCTCTTGACCAGCGTGCCAGCCCTCCTCCGTAGCGCTTTTCCCCCTGAACTGTCTGCAGGGCAGGCTGGCCACGGAGGCTGCGAGGCTTTGGAGCAGGCAGTGGGGTCACACCGACCCATCTCGAGAGGCGGTGGGGATGTGACTGGCTTTGGCCAACCGACGTGCCAAATTTCAGCAAAGTGCAGATAGCACCCAGAGGTATCTCCATATATCATGGCAGAGATGTCACTGTCTGTACCCATTCTCTGGGAGAGGCCAGGGGCCGTTCTCTGGCCTCAGTCCCATCTGAAATGCCCACACAGTTCAGCTGTCCCAGTCTGCAAGCTGATGGCCACCCCTGAGCTGCTGGAAAGGGGCCACATTAGGTGGTCCTTACCTGGGCCGAGCTGCAGGAGGAACAGCGCTGGGACTGAGTGGCACAGGGCAGTTTCAGAGGTGCAGAGCCATGCACCGATACTCCTTATGTGTCTTATGCCTTGAGGTGCCATCTGATGCCAGGGTTTTGGTCTTTCCAGGAAGTAAAGCAAGAGAACTGGGTTCCTTTTGCTCCTTCTGCTGCCGTCAGTGGGATGTCCACCCCACGGACAGGAGTCCTGTTGGTCCCAGTGCACCGGTGAGTGTACACAAATTACTTCTCACTTGAGGCAGCTCCCATGGCCAAAGGGCTGAGCCAGCATCCAGAGGTGCTGGCAGTCTCCTGCAGGGTTTGTAGGGTAGCCATAAGGCATTTTCCTGAGCTGACAGAGGGACCCAGCAGAGCTGCCTGAAGTGGCTGGACAGGACTTTGTTACCCAGAGAGTTACGTGGCTCTCCGCAGTTAGGAAAAGCAACGCTTTCATCCCACCATGGCTTAATTCACCACTCGCTTTCTGCGTGATTAGTCGTTTAGTGTTTGCTAATATATCTAATTTCCACAGGCTGCAGGTGATGTTTTAACAAAAAAAAAAGAAAAAAAAAAAAAAGATCCTTCCATGCAAAATATCATTTTGAGAAATGAAGTAACTATCTCCAAGGCCTAACTGAATTACACTCTTATCAACTGAAGGGAAATAATCCACTTCAAACATGAAATACAAGCGGAATGAAAAGCCTTTGCAAGTTGCAGAAGAACACAGTGTGAGCCTGAAATAGCAGCCCTGCCTTATCCGTATGGAAAAATACATTTTTCTTGGAATCCCTTCCTTTTTCTCAAGTGCTTACCTTTCCACCTGCCTTTAATATAACAAAAGGTAAATAATTCGTCTACTTGCAAAAGTTCTCGGAACAGGGTTCAGGTAGTTGGGAAGTCAGCAGGACCACATTCTGCAGACACTGATGAGATTCCTTCTTTGTTTTGGGGGAGAAGAGTTGTGCTCACTGAATCGTGCTTTAGAGTTTAAATTAATTTTCATTATTTGGACTTCCCAGCACAGCTATATTGATATCCTCAGCCAAGATGCTCTCAAAATACTGCCTTTCTCCATGCTTTTGCTCCTTCTTGTAAATAAAAAGAAGCCTGAAGGAATTGAAATAGGTTTATAAATAAAAGCCACAGTCCACATGGATATCCTTCTGGGAAGGTTAATTCAGGTTTCTGATTAACGACTCCAGTTTCTGTCTCTTCCTCTCTCTTTTCTGCCCAAGACAATCTTTTATCCTTTGTAATGGAGCTATTGAGGACCGTCAGGTTGAATCAGTGGAACAACTCTCCTTAGAGCAAACAGACAGGGAAACTTAGTCCTGCTAATGACTCGAGGCTGGGCAACGATGTGCTGTGGCTAGCCTGCTGGGGCAGAACTGGCAGAGCCCAGCCCCGAAAATGAGGGCTTGTAGTCACTTCTGAGCCCAACATCTTGTGCTCCCAGAGGAAAATCCCCCGTGTTTTGCCACGCTTCTGCTTCTCACTGATAAGGACATGCTGCTGTAGCCATTCGTGCTCTGCTCCGTCCCAGTTCAGCTCACAAAACTCCCGCTGCCCTTGTCCATGCACATCCTGCTTTTCTTGCCACTTGTCAACATTTTTTTTCTATTTCTCTTTGTTTTTAATTATTATGTGTTATCCATAGGAGAGCTGCAAAGGTCTGTGTGACCCAGAGCAGAAGGTATAACCCCTCTCTTTGCTGAACCAGGGTGTCAGGATCACAGCAGAAGTTTCTCTATCCAGACAGAACACAAGAGGGCTAGCCGGCAGCAAGCTGGCCCAGGCATTATAGCGACCAGGTGGTAGATCTTGAATTAACAATAACTTACAGTGTTTATTATGCCTAGAACAAGCAAACTGAATTCACAGATAAATGAAACTAATTAAACATGCTGCCATAAAATTAAAGCTTTTTGTTTGTTTGTTTGTTTGTTTGGAGGAGGTGGTTTTTGTTGTTTTTCTTTTGTGGCTTTGTTTTTGTTTGGAGATTTTCTTTTGTTCTTTTTCAGTACTGCAGCAAATCTGCAAATAGGTTTGTAAACTGCTGCTGTGTTTTAAAACAATGCTGCAAGCTGCAGCACTGGCTTAGCTTTCAGCCCCAGATGTAACAAACGTCATGGCTGGATTTGTCAAGGGCTCCAGAGATATGTCAAAGGCTGCACGCTCCAAGCACCCTTGTGCCCAAGTCTGCTCCGTGAGCAAGGCACAATTGGTGCAGCTGATAGGAGTCCTCTGGTATTGCACTGATTTGCATGGAGAATCTGCCCCAGCCCAGGTGTAAATAAGGCCCAGTAAGTGCTAGAAAAGAAAAGGGAGAGAAATCATAAGGGTCTGGCCATTCCTTTGTATTTGTTTCTTGTATACCCTGGTGCAAAACCTTCTGGCACCTACGTGATGGATGTCAACAGCACCTCTGCAGATAAATTAGTCTGAGCTGGAGGTGTTTGGAGCAAGTATTAGGCTTGGGAGAGAAAGCCCTTTAGCAAAAGATGTTAAAGCAACCTGTTAGAGAACCAAATTCCTGCTAAACATGATGGCAGCACTTCTGTGCAGCCAAGATCACTGCTCTGTGTCTGAGGTGCGAGGAGGGGACAAATAATTGGGTTTGCACTTTGCAGCAGGGAACAAAGACCATTAACCCGTACTAAAGTGGAGTCAATATGGAATGCCTCATATTGACGCTGCACAGTTGGGTATAAATGGCATTTACCAGTTGGGTTTTGCTTTTTTTCTCCTCCCATAAACTGCTGCACACACTTTGGGCGTTTGGTACACGACTTTCTTATTCTGTGTAAATTTATAGCACATAACTAAGGAGCAGTTCTGAGATCAGTCGGAGTCAAGCCTTCTCCGAGGTAGCTTTAATGAACCGAGGAGCTCCAATGCGCTCAAATGGCAACTGCTGGTGCACCACAAGACATCTGCTAATGAAATTTTAACAGCTGCATCTGGAATCGGAATGACAGATTCCAGGATGCAGCAAATGGAACATGAATGCATCGCGTGCTCAGGACTCCACGGTCAGCTGCAGTTCCCGAGGGCTTTGGAGATGTAATAAAAAGGGGTGTTTCAGGGTACCTGCGACTCCTGAGGAAACCTCTCAACACAGAACACAGAAGCAGAGGAGTTTGCAAATCAGTCCCGCCTTTTATCCTGGGGATGGAGGGATATGTCCACACACAAAGATCCTGTGTGCAAAGCAAACCCAATTTTCCTGCTCTGAGGAAAAGCCACAGGACAGAGAGATGCCACAGGGACTGCTGTCCAAGGAGATTGCACATCAGGGAAATCAGAAAGGATCTCCCAGAAACGAGGAGTGGCTGCCTTGTCTGTACTCACATGCACAATAAATAAACAGAGGGCACAGGGGGAGATTTAAAAAGGTGTAAGCCCATTGACTGCTAATGTTATTAATAGCATCCCTGCCTGATGCCTTTAGGCAGCAAGGAAACACTGCTAAGGGCATTCAGCACTTCAGGAACTGGACATATTTAGGCCATTTAAAACAATCTATTTTGGCACATCTGCTGCAGATGGTCCAGTCGAAGAGGCATTAGTCTGGCGGACTTGAAGAGTGGCTTTTCTTCGTTATCTCTTCAGTTAGTGATAGGTGACCTTGCGTTGGTCCTCAGTGTGGTAGCTTCTTCAACTCTGAAGCAGGATAAAGGATGTTTATCAGCATTTATTAACGCTTCAAGATCTGAGCATCCTCAAGATTTTGTTAATGAATGTCACTGTGAGAAATTCAGCCCCTGCCTCATTCTGGTTTTGCAATTCTGCATTAAGCAACGGGAGCTGACAAGCAGTTAGATACCAAAAATGCTGAGGCCAACACAGGGCTATTTGCACCATGCTCTGTTCTCTAACTTGGCTCATGCCTGAAGGCACAAATAAAATTCCCAAATGCTAACAAGGTCACCAGGCCATGTTGTGATGTAGAGATGTAGCCCAACACTGCTTTCAGAAGGCTGATGTTAGCCTTCTTTCAGGGGCTTCCAGTAGCCACTCAGTGCCTGCCTTAGGCCAGGGGCACACAATCCCTACAGCAGTACAAAAGGTCAGTGTTCCAGTGTTCACAGCCCTGTGGTCTCTCTCTGCTCTCTGGTAGGTAACAGCTCCCACCCCTCTCCTCAAGATGATGGCAAGGAGCATGTGCAGGAACCTCAGCCTTTTCTGTGTGCCATGGCTCACCTGAAGGGAGGGATAAGGCCAGCACACAGGCACGGACATGGCCTGGGTGCTCACAAGCTTTCACTGCACCGAATGTTGTGAGAACCTAACAGAGCTGTGGACACGTCCAAAGCTGAAAGTGCATCCATCAACACCCTTTGGTGCTTCTGCAAGTAATATACTTGCCCTTTCAGAAGTGTGTAATGAGAACTTACGAGAATGGATGTGCTAGTCCTCAGGTTTGGACTAGAGTTCATGTTTTAATTAACAGTATAGGAAATGCAGCATGGTGAGATTTAATGCTCGTCTCGAGATAGGCATTTGTGGTCTGCTCTCCTATTTCATTTCTTTTTGTATTTCATGTAACAAACATGAAGCAGTTTTATCTCTTTTTCGGTTTTCAGCCCAAAGATCTGGAAAAACTGAGAATGACATCATTTCTGCAAGTGGAAAGTGTAATTCTGTAGCAAAAGGTGATCAGAATATTTCTCAGCGATGGTGTCAGACATTGCCATTACAGTTCAAACTGGAATTGAATGCTTGGCCATTATTTATATATGAAGTGCCCCACAGGTCTTTGTAGGTAATTCTGCTTGGCCATTATCCCTCACTGCAAACAACCCATGCACTTCCAGTAACCAGCATTTTCTCTCACAGAGGGTCCCAAACGTTGGGGCAGCAGCAGCAGGTGCTGCAGATTTTATTTGTAGGGAGAAATACAACCAGACCAGCCAAGGCTTCAGAGAGCCAGAAAAAGACCAAGACTGGAAGACCTAGAAGAAAAAAAGTTGCAGGTGGTAGAGCTGTGCTGTGCTGTGGTGCCAGTGTCTGCAGGGTTCACACACTGGAGTCCCCGTGTGGCTTTGTGCAGGTGGGGCCAGGGTAGGGGGGGCGACATCCCAGCAGATCACCCGCTTTTCCCTCCAACTGGGGGGAACTGGGAGGTTGGCTGGACTGTTGAGGCTAACCCCAAAATAGTCCGCTCTCCATTTATATTCTGCAGGCAGTAAATTGTACCCAGCTGCTCAACAACATAAACGCTGCCTTTCTGTTCTGCTGCATGTCACTTACTGCCTTGCATAATGCATTTCTCACTCATTTCCATATTCTTCTCCATTGTACTGATAAGCTAATAAATCTGGGAAATTCGGAAGATGTTTTTTTAAAACCCATTTGCTGACTCCAGCATTATTCAGAAGTATTTTTTTTTTCAAGAGAGAGACAGCAAATAATTGAACAAATAATTTTCTAGTTCTTCCTATTTAGCATCTTTTGAAGTGGGGGCATTTTTCAGTTCCTTCAAAGTGCTTGTGAACATTCTCATTGACAATTGCATGAGGACACTAAAATAATCACTGAAATCTTACATTTAATGAAAACTTAGTTATCAGTAAAATAAAAATGTCAATGGGATTCTCAATAATATCTCCAAGGAAAATAATAATAATAAATAAATAAATAAAAACATGCAAAAAATTAATAGCCATAAAAAATACATCATTTTCCCATGGTTTTGGAAATGGAAGCACTACTTATTAAAAAAAAAATAAAATAAAATCAATAAGCCCAACTAGCATTTCAGCTTCTGATTATCTCATTATGTAGCCATTTTTGTAAGTGCAGAGCAGCAAAGTGCCTTCAGTTAATCATGACCACACAAATATCACCAGATTGTTGTATTTAAAAAAAAATCCAAAAGACTTCTAAGAGCATCAGAGCTAAATGAAGTAATTTCCCTGCCCCACCCTCTGTCCAGCACTTTTGTCTTTCCTTCAGCTGTTTGCCAGGAGCTAGCTCTGCTCTGTGTTGATTCTGTGGTCTCAATAGAGCTGTCTAACCAGGCAGTTTCTCCTGTTTCATGCACTCTGGACAATCCTGCTGGCCTCGAGCTGTGAGTCCCAAAGGTCCCAGGTCTCCCGAAGGATGCCCTGAGGTCTGCCAGGTGCTTGTAGGGTCCAGGGGAGCTCACATCATCACACCCAGAATTAGATTCCTACGTGTAGGGAAATCAATCATTTTTCTCTATTTCCTGTTGCTCCTTGAAGTAGTAATGACTGCTGGGAATTGAGCACATTCATCCTTCAAGCAACCTCTCTCATCGGTCTCCTGGAGCCCAGACTCAAAATGACCTTTGTGGAACCCATCTGAAGGCTTTCCTCTTTGCTTGAGTGAATTGGGAGCATCTTTGGCAACTCTGCCTGAAGGAAATTCAGAGACAACCAAAACCTGAGGTGGAGATTCTGAGGCACCCGCTGGAAATATGGCCCATGTTCGCATGCGATCTGAGGTGCCAGACAGGATGAATTACTGCTCACAATGCATTAAGCCTTTTTTGTTCCAAGCGATTGTACAGTGGGAGCCACTGGTGGTGCTGATTGAAATTCCTGTAACCATATCAGGGGAGGGAAGCGGGTGCCAGACACATGATCATCCATATGCCCCGTTGAATTTACTCAGAATTGATTAAGTTACGCTGAAGGAGACCTAGAAATCAATCTGTTCAGGCTTGCTTGTAAAAAAATGACACAATGGAGGTGACACAACTTAATTCTATTTTCATCACTCTCTCTCATGCAAGTAGGATGGGCATATTTTGTCTCATATGTCTTCTCCCCAGGTAATTATATTTGCAAAGATAATAAGCTGTCATAGGAACAATAGTAAAGTGCTTTTCACCAATCACATGGCTTTCTGGGGCATTTGGGGCAATGTAAGACTTCTCAAGTAAACCAAGAAGCAGCTCTTGCAAGGCAAGGAGCTCACATTCTCATTTTGTAGACCGATCACTCTTCTTAGCAGTTTGGCAGTAGCACCGTTTAAAGTGTTTCAACAGCTGATGTTTCCTGTGATTTTTACAGTGCTGAGATTTACAGAAGGAGGAACTCAGAAATGAAGGGCTGCATTTCTGGGATTTGCTGAAATAATATAATTATTGCAAGGTAGATTGATGTAAAACTTTTCAGATAAACTGTATTATCCAGCATTATGTCCTAAAGTAATCATATTGAAGCCTAAATTGTAATCTATTTTATCTCAACCATGCTGAAAACATGCTAGTCATAACAAGGAGGCTGTTCTGTTTGAAAGGCAGTATTTTAAGTCCTATTCCAGGTGAAAACTGCTGGAATAGATAAGAAGCAGATTCTTGATGGAAGAGTCCCAATGCATGGGACCTAAATCATTTTGCAAGATACTATTCTGTGTGTAGACAAAAAGGGAGACTCAGTCCTCTGCAGCCTGGGTCCGAGGAAATCAGTGACAGTTCATCTGTGATAGGAACTCAGGACATGGCTGTAGCAGTACGAAATCAGCTCTCTGGTGTTAGTTCTGCTCAGCCCAGCTGAAAACCTGGCAGGATTGGGTCTTGCCAGTGCCCTGCTCTGTCGTTGTTGCATCCTGCCCTCTTTTAACACCGCAGGCGCGACCAAAACAGCTCTGCAGAGAATTGACTTTTTGGCAGGACTGTGTAACTCATCTTTCTGTTTTTCCCCTTCCTTTGACCCTAAGCACACGGCTTTCTCTTTCAGGCAATAGCTGGGATTAACTCTGTCCCACTCTGTGGAGTGTTCTTTCTAATCTCTCAGTTTTTTGTATCCGGGCTTGAATTAATTAAACTGCGTTGTCATTTCAATCATGAATTCTCCAAATTTGCAGTCTTTGAAGATCTCTCACCTTTGCCTGCTCATTTTCATTTGCACTCCATTTAAAAACGAACAAGTCCATTGACATTTTTCTGCAGATTTTTTTTTTTTTTAATCAATTCAGTAAAGATTGGGATCTGAGGTTGAGTTTAGCATCCTGCTGTTTCAGGATTCCTACTAACCAGTGACTTTGGCAGGTGCTTCCATCAGTGCGCAGCGAATGGCTGGGAGTCAGCAAGTTTTGTCCAACTGACGTGCAAACGTCTCATACCTCTTGTTTGCTGCTGCGAACAAAATCTCACAAGGTGGCAGAGCATTGTCCTCCCTGTGTTTTCTGCCTGTTCTGACTTCATTTGTGGAATTATCCAGTAATTCACTGCAAATAAATTTCATTGGGCTTTCTGCCAATATTTTTCATCAAAAATGACATGAAGACAAATACTGTCATTATTTGTCCAGCTGTGGAGCTACATTTATATTCTCTGCAGGACTGAACCCATTATCAGAGCTAAATAACGCTGATAATAAAAGGGATATCTCTCTGCTGCAGTGCATCCAGTGTCAACACATGCACCTCAGCAATATCAAAACCCTTCTGTGTTGATTTAATAACCCTCCACACCCACTTCGTTCAGATGTAGACTCACTCTATAATCTTCCAATTGAGCATTTTTTCAACACAAAGCAGCCTTTTTTTTTAACAACAAAACAAAAAAAAAAAAAAAAAAAAAAAAAAGCAAAAATGTTTCACAACAGCATGTTGAATTTGATGAATTCATATTTCAGGAGGGGAAAATAAATACTCAGGCTGTTTCAATAATACATCAATATCCTGTTCCCAGATTGTCAAAGCAAAACATTTTTATTTGTGTTTCAAGTGATTTTTCGTTTAGAAGTATCCTTGTTTTACAATATAAATATTGCTTTAAAACTTTGTAACCAGCTTGGAACATTTCTCTTCCATGAAACAAACTATCTTCATTATCCCAAATGCCTTTTCCTTAACACTCGCAGGACCAGCATTTACATTTTCACTTCTGCGCTGTTTAGTAGCAGAAAACAGCCTGGCTGGGCAATGGACTGCAGGATTCCTGGCCATTTCTTGCAGTTTTGGGGAAGGTCCTCACAAGAACGTGTAGGAAATGCAAACTGAGTGCTGCACAGAGACTTGCCTGTGCTTTTCCTTCCTGTTCTGAAGAAGCAGAGAGGTGGCAGGGGATGCCTTGCAGCAGAGTGATGCTCTGAGAGGAGAGGGAGCTGAACATGAGCTTATGCAGCGTGTTGTAGAAACTGCCTTGGCTGCTCTGAGGCACAGATGGGAAAGGCACAAGGCCCTGCAGCCTCCTTGGCGATTCTCTGTACCACAGGACCACATAAGAACCTTTCCAGCTTCTATAATTTACCCCTCTGATTTACAGCTCTGCTCCTTCTCAGCGCTGGCAAGCAGGAAAGAGCAGTAAATCAGTCCGGGACAAGACTGTCACTCTCCCAGCCCTAGCCAGGGCTTTGTCCTTGTGCCCTTACTCAGGTATCCATTATGTTCCCTGTGGACATCTCTTCAGGTAGGGAACTTTGAAAGGTTCATGACATAATGGAAAATTGATAATATATAATCCTCCAAAAATAATCACTTCCATCCAAATGCCAGTGGACCTGCCCCCACCTCCCCCACACACATCCACATCCCAGGTTCCATAAAGGTAGGGAAGCCAGTCCTGCCTGGTTCTGTGAGGCCAAAGCTGCCTTCCCTGGCTCCGACAGTCAGTCTCTGAGATTAGACTGAGATTAAATATTTTGTGTGTGTTTTAAGGGGAAAGATTAATTGATGTTATTATAGGTTTAATGCTTCAGTCTTAATTTGCATTTTAAAAGGCGTGATCTCATCCACTCTCAGAATACAGCTTTTTGTGTTTACCACTTAGAATTGATTCTGTGTTTGATAGGTTATAATTAAAGTAGGCGCATTAAGGATTTAATAGTGCTTCTTATTGTTAAGGAGGATTAAAAGGGTGTTAGAATTCATACTTTAAATTAATGACTTTGATTAAACGAGAGCACGAGGGGGTCCTGCAGTGCTGACTCCTGCTTTGACCTTGGGGAAGTCACCTGGGCCCAGGACCTGTTCTTGGCGAGCTGCAGTTCCTGGCCAAATAAGCAGGTTTTGCAGATTTGGGTCTAAATCGGGCATCTTGCTCAGTTCTCTCTGTATCACCTGGTGGCAGGGAGATTCCCAGGCTGCCTTTCACAGCCCCAACCCCACTCGATCAGTGGCTTGGCAGGAGTGAGCCAGGTCTCACGTTTTGTAAGTCTGACTACCTTTGGATTGCTCGTGTTGTGCCCATTTGAAGAAATCTGCACACATTTCATTTTGAAGGTCCTTGATTGTTATTTACCAGTGGGTTGCACATACATTACAACTGCTGAACGGGGACCTAGGTTTTAGGGTCAGTGTGCTGAAGGTTTCTTGGAGTTTTATGTTGTAAAGTCCAAAGAACATCATCTGACCTGAGTAGCACTGATGGGCAGAAGTTTGTTTGTGTTGAGCAGTACCTGAAAGCACTGTTCCATTAAAACAGGGAAAAATTCAACCTTGCTGAATTGAAAGGTAGTTCTGTTTAAAAGATACCATGAAATATTCCCTTGTTCTGTCATTTCTGGCTCATGCTGTATTTTCTGCAGGATTCATCCAGAAATGGTGGCAAATTATAAGCTGTGATGTAGCAGTACACCACCAAAGGGGAAAATTTATCCTAACATTGAGATCACAAAAAAAGGAAATGTTTTAGATCAGCACAACAGCAGTGAAATCTTTCAGTTTGGGAAATGTCAGCCTGTTTCTCTTCATTTAAAAAAGTCTCACTGAAATGCTTCTGGAGTTTCAGTTCAATAACAAACATTCACTTTCCATCACAGTTTGGGAAGGAAACAAAGTATTGAAGCAGGAGGATTTGCCACTGAATAAGAATCCCATATTTTGCTCAGCTTTAGCCATATGGCTTCTGCTTCATACTCAGAGAATTTGAAATGTGAGATGAGAGAATAATGAATTAGGAGCAGCTATTCTGTACATTGAATAGCAAATGCTCTTCTTTGCCCTGAAAATCCATTTTTTCCTGGAAATCTAGAGATGAAGAGTGAATGACCTTCGTACCATGAGGGTTCAATAGGACTACATGGTGTGGGGGCTGTCTTTCTGTTCATCAATCTCTGTGATGAAATGGAAATCAGTTTAACAGACACATTGACTCAGACAGCTTTCCAGAAATCAGCCAAATCCATGCAGCGCTGAGTCACCTCTTGGTTAGACTGGGGTAAGTCAGGAATCAGCTTCTGAAATTCACCGTGCATCTTTAGGATGGGCCAGAGATGTCCCCTGGGACCTCTGTTGATGCAAGCCAGGGCCTTGCTCAGGTGTGATCTGGCTCAGGGAACTCGGCTGGGGGCAGAGCTACCAGATGTGACACGGGGAGGCTTTTTCCGCTGTGCTCCAGCTGCCCCTCTCCATGGGCTGCCAACCTCACACCTTCCAGGAAAAACAATTCCTGAGAATGGGAAAGGGGAAATCTGCTGTTGTGTTAGTGGTGGCTACACATCCGAGCTGCGCTTTGGGTCAGAAAAACCTGTCTGCTGATAGCCAAGAAATTAATGGCTGGATCATCTCATCAGGAAAGAGCAAATTGCCAGTGCTCTCGCCCCTAGGCCAGCATCTTCGTGGTGCCCGCGCGCTGCTCTGCTGGCTGCTGCAGATTGGTGCGGGAGCCTGAGAGCTGCGGGAGCAATGCTGATTTACATCAGCTGAAGGCTGTCACGGTCTGACATCCTGCTTCTTTCCTTCGAGGGCCATGGGCTGGATGACCGTCTGTTACTGTCTGCCATTAAATTATTCATCTCCAATAAGAGTTGAATTAAAATTTCATAAGACAGTTGTATAATACTGGAATGCAAGCTAATAGCAGAGACTGCATTTGCTCGGATCTGAAAAGGATGTAGCATGATCCTTTATCTGTAACCACTCTTATTAACTCTGCTGATAATTTTACCATGATCGTTTGGTTTGTGGAGCTGATCTCTTCATTTCTACCTATGAAAAAACAGTTATTTAATTTAATCGGGGCTGTAAGATTTCTCCATGTTTTAGTCACAACCTGAGCTATTTGTCACTCAGCACAGCTGCTTAAGTGGACAAAGAGTCTTATTAAAGTATTTTATAAAAAACAGATATGTTAAAAGCAGAATGCTAAGTGCGGTTATTAATTAACTTATTAAGTGACGGTACAATTAATTTTAGAAATGTATTTGCCTAGTTTTCTGATGCTGAATGTAAATACGTCTCTTCTGCAGAGCTGCTTAACTTTAATTTTGCACCCAATATACCTTCAGCATTTATTCAAAATGCAGTCATTATTAACTTTGAGATGAAGTATGTTCCTGGAATTGCAAAGAAAGAAATTCATTTCACCTGCTTCTGCACACCTTCCCAGCTGGCTTCGTGCAGGCACTGGGTAAGCAGGTCCAGAGCGGGGCAAACTGCCACCTTGTGAGGAGCATAACTGGGTGGTGGTGAAGCAAACCCGGGAAGGATACATGGGCTGGTGCTGAGGCTGGGTTCAGGCGGTGCTGGTGGGAACAACTGGCTGGCCAGGGGCAGAGATTTATCCCTACCAAGGGATTACTCAGCTGGGCTGTGTTGATGGTTGGAGTAAAAACCAGCAGCGCATGCTGGAGCTGGGAGCTGCAAGGTATCTCATGGAAACAAGCTGTCTGTGCTCCTTCACATGCCCTAGGGCACACCAGAACACAGCCACCCTTTAATGAATATTTCTTTCCAGGTGCTCCACCTGTGAGGTGCCAGCACGAGAGCCCTCCAGCAGCACGAGCCCTTTGTGGGGCAGATTTATGGCCTCGCTGATGGGGTTGGCACCGAGGCAGCCAAAGCAAGGGCTGTCAACAGCATAAAACTGTTGACTCCGCAATTCTGTTCTACTGCTGTTTGTGAAGAGAGGGGAAAGAGTATCTCAGGCACTATTTTACAGTGCTGTAGATTCATGAAGTAGCAGGTAGGATCATGAGATGGAGTCCTGGTAGACTCCTATGAAAGACTGTGAGAATGGGGGAGCTGCAATGCCGTCTTCTGACAGAAGGACAGCACAGAAAGGGAAACTGAGCACTCAGACCCATGCCGTGAAAGCCTGCTCCATCACTGCATGAAGTGAGGTGGCCCCAGCCTCCATGAATGAGGTGCAGTTCAAATTTGTCCCTTGCTGTGAGTTTTTACCAGCTTTGCTTTCAATCTAATCATTTTCCCCTGTCCTGTCTGTGTGACCGTGACTCTCAAATCCAACCAATTCCTATTCGGTGATGGGACCATTTCTCCAGCACAAAGCTGAAGCTGCCTTAATCCCGGGGAAGCTGGTGATGAGATGCTGAAAGGAGCCAATGGCACTTTGTTGGCAGCGAGGATAAAACACGGGCTTAGTCAGCCCCTTTAGTCATTTACCCTCCCCCTTTCCAGCTATTAGATGCACTTTGGACTCAGAGGATGAGATTTTTCTAATGAAATTTTAGATGACAAAGAGCTGGGAGTCCGGTTCCAAGCTGGGCATCTCTGCATTACTGCCAGGGAGGAGAAAGGGGGCACCTCCAAGGGGAATTCATCAGGTCAGAGGATGGGACAAGTGTCCTGGTGTGGATGGCTGCGACCCTCCGCTTACTGCAGGGGGGAGCTTGGGACACTGGCTGGGTTGGAGCACCTCCATTCTCAGCAGCTCTCTTAGGTCACACTGCTCACAGCTGAACTGTTCAGGGTATCTGTTGCTGGAAAGGTCTGGGGGCTTCTTCCAGACTAAATCCACTCCAGTTGCAGCAATAGCAGCTTGTGTCCATGGGAGGATAGCTGCCATATTCCTCCGTTCCCATTTCAGACATCCTTGGAGCTTGTGCCAGCTCGTACATGCCTAAGATATTTACATGATGTGCAGTCTGACCTTGAAAGCAAACCTGAACCCGCACCAAAAGTGATAGTGAGAACCCACAGAAGGGCAGGAAACCTGGAAGAGGTGCACCAGCCTCACATGGGGGCCTGAGTTGGACTGCAGTGGTGCAAACGTGCACGTGAGCAAAGAAGAGCTGAGAGGTAAGTGGGGCAGGGAAGTACACACAGCATCAGGTTATTTTACAGTGATATTTTTGTTCATTAACTCTCTGATCTTTCCACATGCTGCCATCTGTAGAAAGCACACATTGTACATATGGGATTTTTATTCATGCTGTTGGGGGAGCTGGATTATTTCCAGTTATATCAGCTCCTTCCCGTCAATATTCAGGCAAAAAAATGGCTTTCTATACAACAGTCTTGCTGGAGTTTCAAAATAATGTTCCTTTTCCTGTTGTTTTTCTGCATTTCTGTTTCATAAACATTGTTTTTCATCACCCTTATGTTCCCCATTGCTTCTATCGTGATCCGCACCATTTACTTCCTTGCTGGAACCAGCGTTGTCAATAGGGCTGGTCAAATAAAGATAAAACCAATTAGGGAGCAAACACCAGGCCAGACTCTGCTGATGTAAATCAGAGTGGGGCCAGCCTGCGGGTGGGCTCCAGGGGGGAGGTGGCACAGCCAGCCCAGCTCTGCTGGACGTGGGTTACCCACCACTCGCAGCCCTTCAAAAGGCCCAGAAGACCTTCTGTAAAGTCCAGATGTAAAAACGAAATGACCATGTGTTTTGGAGGGAGCCATTACTCATCCAGGAATCAGTCGATTGGGAATTTTGTGGTTCCATGGGGATGGCACTCCACACTTAAACCATTCTTGGTCTTTACAAAAGGCACAGTGGAAATATCAGGCAGTCTGAGGATGAGCCTTGTGAGAAGGTGTGTAGCCTACAAGAACTTCCCTGTCTCAGAAATCAGAACAACAATACCCTTTCCTATATTTAGGGTGTTTAATTCATTGACTTTGCTGCCTTCATTAATGCACTTTCCTAGGGAGAGCCTGGTGGCTTTCACTGCGTGACCTCATGGTCCTGCCACCTAGCACTGAGCAGGGGGTGTCCAGATGGCATCTCATAGCTCTGGGACCTCACAGGAGGGAGCTCATGGACAGGTCCAGGATGGGCTGCTTAAAAGCTCAAGTGTTTGCACCAGGCTCTTTTGCAGAAGGCTGGTGGTGTCAGACAGGTCTTGAGGGTCTTTGCTCCCATCTGTTGATGCCTGTGTACTGATGCTCCTTTTCTCATCCCTCCTGGAGCTGTCACTTCAGTCTCAGCCCTTCTTCTCCTTTCATTTCTATTTCCTCCTTCTGTTTCCAGGTCAGGGAACTGATGTGCCTGGTGCCTGGCTCCTAGCTTGCAGTGCAGGTGTTTTTCTGGTGCACAGGGGGAACACCAGAGAGTGGCTGAGCAGGCTTGGGCAGGACCAGTGGCAGAAGTGTTTGCTGGGGGCTCCACGTCTTCTTCCCATCGGTAAAACCCTCCTCTAAAGACATCAGCAAAGGACAAAACGGCTCTTGTAAGCCATCCCACTGCATGGTCCACTCAACTGCCTTGTCTGCCTGCTCTGCTTCCTTTGTTGTTTAGCTGGGGAAAACTGGTTGTTGCAGTGCTCCTTGTATGATAGTAAGTCTGCATGGGTCACTTTATTACCACCAGGACAGCAATGAAATGAGCACCAAGGGATGGGATTGCCCATGGAAAAGGTCCCCTGGGCATGTTCTGGTTCTGCTAATAAAGAAGAACTGAGAGGCTGAGGGATACAAATCCTTAGTGCTGGAGCTTTCTACCTGTCTCGTTCATATGGAGAGAACATGGGCTTCTTGTGCCAAGTATTGCAGTGCTAGTGGCTGTACTTCTTAGCCCCTGGCACAAGCCAAAACCAGCTCTGGGGAGGTTTTTCTCTGGGGTTTGTGTGTGAGTGTGCCATCTGATAGACCACAACCACTTCTCAGCGAAGAAGCTGCAGGGACAAAATGTCCCTTAGCTATTCAGCCACCTCGCTTGCTGTACGGAAGTTTGTTCGGTTTGGTAGATAAACAGCCTGTGCCCTCAGCTCCCACTCCTCCGTACTGCTCTAGCCAAAAGTGGCCAAGAAAGGTCTCTGAAAAAAGCATGTGGGAACTGTGTGGCTCATGCAGGTCACTGCTGGGAAGCAAAGCAGCTCCGAAATGATGGCCACAAGCAGCTGCCTCCCTCCGCTGCCTCCCACTGCTCTGTCCCTGCAGAATCTGAACCAAAAAGTTGGATGCTCCTGAAACGTCTTACAGCATCAGCACACGTAGTGTGCTCTCACAGGGAATGGGTTCTGCAGGGTGTCTTCGGGACGAGGCAGGCAGCGAGATGCTCTGGAAGCCTTTGTCTGTTTGGATTTTGTCCTCGTGTCATCAGCATTGCACTGCTGGGAGAGCAGAGCACTTCTCCCACCTAGCATGGCGTAGAGGAGCAGTAATCTTGACAAAATCTAAATAGAGGTGTCTCTAGTAAACTGTGGGGGAAAACAATGGCCAGGACAGCCTTTGTGGAGTCCATAAATCTAAGTACTGATAAATTACTTCAGAAAGTGCCTTGCACAGACACAGAATCCTAATTCACAAGGGGCAGCTGCTGATAATGACTTCACAGGTTGCTGTTACCGGGGCAGAGCCAGTCTATTTTTCTCTTTTATGGCCATCCGTTTTCAGGAATGCATCCATCAGGAAAAAAAATCCTTTCTAAATGTTGAATTTATTTGATGGCCAGCCAAGTGCCAGTGCCACGTTGGCTGAAGCGTGTGGCTCAGTAGCTAATATATAGTTTAACAAAAGCTTCCTGCTCTGTTTCTTGCTTGGTGCTGGAGCTGACTTGTTGAGCTCCGGACAGCCTGCCATTCATTCATAACGCGCTTCTTGGCTCGCAGGGTGATAAATTCCTTGCTGCTCTCTTTCATCCTGGCTCTTCCAAGAAATAGTGGAGAAACTTCTTTGTGCTCGACAGCGGTCCTCTCCAAGATAATTTTAGGTGATTAAACGGTGGATGAGTGGTTGTTTCTGCTGTTCAGACCTTCTGCCGCTGCTCTAGATTGTATTCTTCAGACAATATCCCTGGGGACTAGTGAGAAAGTTGGCACCACTGGTGTATTCACTGGCTGCTGGTTTTGTTTAATTAATAGCTCTAGTTTTGGACTGATCTCCACAAAATGAACCTCCAACTTCAGCAAAATGGTGCTTAAAACTCAGGTTAGTTTATTCACCAGCAGAGCGTGGTGTCCAAAAGCACTGAGAAACTCATGGGCTGTTGACCAGCCTGCTCTGCTGGTGCTGTTAATTGGGCAGCGGGTTCAGACACCCCTGCAGCACGGAGCACTAGGGTCACCCTTTCAGAAGTCAGCCCAGCTTAGTGCAGCAATATGAGAGGAATAGCTTTGGCCCAGAACTGCAGTGGGGTCTTCCCACCCTTTCCTGGTGAAAGAAATTATAAGCTGGACATGCAGCTGTGCCAGCTGAAAGCATGCAAAATTCATGACTCAAACCCTTAAAACTGGATTTAACAAATAATGAGTTCAATTTTTCTTTTATTTGATTTTTCAGTGGTAGTTTTACATTATTCTTTGCATTTTCCTTCCAGTGTCTGGTCATCTGAGCAAGTTCTTTTGCTGATTTGGGTGGACCGTGAGAAGTTTGCCTTCTGTGTGGGAAAGCTGAGGCTTCTATGTATGCAGAGAAATGAGAAACTGGGTCATTATAAACTTGTAAGAATATAGAATCATAGAATCATAGAATCATAGAATATCCTGAGTTGGAAGGGACCCTTAAGGATCATCAAGTCCAACTCTTGACACCGCACAGGTCTACCCAAAAGTTCAGACCATGTGCCTAAGTTCACAGTCCAATCTCTTCTTAAATTCAGACAGGCTCGGTGCAGTGACCACTTCCCTGGGGAGCCTGTTCCAGTGTGCAACCACCCTCTCTGTGAAGAACCCCCTCCTGACGTCCAGCCTAAATTTCTCCTGCCTCAGCTTAACCCCGTTCCCGCGGGTCCTGTCACTAGTGTTAATGGAGAAAAGGTCTCCTGCCTCTTGACAACCCCTTACGAGGAAGTTGTAGACTGCGATGAGGTCTCCCCTCAGCCTCCTCTTCTCCAGGCTGAACAGGCCCAGTGACCTCAGCCGTTCCTCGTACGTCTTCCCCTCAAGGCCTTTCACCATCTTCGTAGCCCTCCTCTGGACACTTTCCAACAGTATCATGTCCTTTTTATACTGTGGTGCCCAGAACTGCACACAGTACTCGAGGTGAGGCCGCACCAGCGCAGAGTAGAGCGGGACAATCACCTCCCTTGACCTACTAGCGATGCCGTTCTTGATGCACCCCAGGATACGATTGGCCCTCCTGGCTGCCAGGGCACACTGCTGGCTCATATTCAACTTGCTGTCTATCACGACCCCCAGATCCCTCTCTTCTAGGCTGCTCTCCAGCGTCTCATCGCCCAGTCTGTACGTGCAGCCAGGGTTTCCCCGTCCCAGGTGCAGGACCCGGCACTTGCTCTTATATAAAAAAGCTTATAAAGCTTTATAAAGCTTATAAAGCCGCTGACAGTGGTAGATGTTTATCAGGATGATGCTTACAAGATAAATAAAAGCAACAACTGTATTGGATCCACTGACTGACAAAGAACAGACACATTTTCCCTCCCGGGAGATGACACGCAGTGTGTCAGCTTCTGGTTTCATGTCAGCATGGCAGCTTGGCAGCACTGGGGGCAAGGCTTACCTCTGCCTTCCACCTCTCTGAGCAGGGCAGCTTCATCCTGTGCTTTTGCAAGCCAAAAGATACGTTGGGGTTTGTCTCCTGCTCCCAGTGCTGATTCTTGAGGGAGAAAAGAGTGGGGTGGACACAAGAGAAGGGCACAGGCAAGATTGTTGAGCTACGTGCACAGTTCCTACTGCTAGATTGGTGCCCAGCCTAGGTAAGGCAGAGCAGGGACCGTGGCTCTCTGCCGTACTGCTCAGCACTTCGTGCCTACACGCAAAACTCTGCTAATCGGCCAAGTAAGTCCTAGGTCTGTGCTCAAGCCAATGTTTTATTAAATCGTGGTTGTACAACAAATGAAATCTCAGCTCAGCGTCAGCCAGAACTGAATGCTGTGTTTCAGAAGGATCAGAACCTCAGGCTGTTTTTATTGTGGTTGTTGTTGCTGCTTCTAAAGTCTTTGAAGCGAAAGTCAGTGACCTGTCATTCTCCTTTTAAAATTCCTTTCCTTCCTGCTGTTCAGTGCAAACATAGGGCTGATTCCTCAAGGCCTCAACATTTCTGAATGATCCTTATTTTGCCTGCAACCACGTCTTCTCTGCCCCCCCCCCCCAAAAAAAAAAAAACAAAAAAAAAACAGTTACAGGTAAATTGAAGTATTTCTATTGAGTGGGTGGGCAAAGAGAGCAAAGATTATTCAAGAGTTGTAGAAATTGTTAGTTTATTTATTGCTACTGCATCTTGGTGAAGCCAGGTCTACGCTTGGAGCACTAGGTATGCTTAAATAAGTAGTTTTAACATAGTGAATGTATTAGAAGTGTGTTTGTATCTACCATATGGGGCATTGTTTGTTCAGGTCTCACACCACTGGAGCCTGAGGATCATTCTGTTCCATCCATTCTCTGCCTCAGTTCCTTTTCATTAACTCGACCACCACAGGATTAAAAACCCGAGATTTCACAATCATGCTGTTCAGCCTCACAGGGTTTGCCAGCGCAAGAAACTTCTCCTGGAAAGAGCAGAACCTCGGGCTATTTCTGCAAGTTTTGCTAAACACCTTGAAACATACTGAAACCAGCCTGGCAGAGTCAGCAGGAAGAGCTGACGTTGGGCTTCAAAGAGAATTTCTCCGCATGGACCTTGCAGGTTGTGCAGAGCTTGCAGGGTAGCAGGGCTTCCCAGCTGGGTGGTGATTTCAGAACATGCTGCAGGCCTGCGGTACAGAGCGCCTGCAATGAATCAAAGCGCAGCCGTGATAAATAATTCCTGGCAGCTCCTATCGGGTGCTCCAAGTTCATGGGATACCCTCAGAATTTTTCATCCCATTGAGATCTGCCATCTGCAATGAGGTTTGTGGTATGCTGCTCCGAGATCAGCCTCTGGAGTTGGATAGCAAAGAGATTAAAGTAAAATGCAAGTTGATCCTGTGCTCATGTAGGCAGAGCATCTGACCCTATACTGTCTTCAGATACATTATAAATATTAATTTATTCTCACATCTTCACTACTACCAATCTCACTGTTCAGGTAAGGGAAATAATAGCAAAAAAAAAAGTTTAATTCCATGTGGAAGTGCCCAGAAAGAGGTACACCAAGGATTTTAAGCTGGGCTTGGCAGCTAGCTTGACAGATGTCTGTCATTTCTGGCATGGCTCAGTGTGCTGCCAAGCAAGGAGAGGGGGGGATTTTGAAGGACCTAACCAGGGATACAGGTAACATGCTCCCACTGCAATTCAGTGGGAGGGAAGAGACCACTGAACGGGACAAGCAAAGCAAACTGGAGCAATCACAGGCAATTTCTGTAAACTTCCAGCCTCTGTCACAGCAACCAGGTTGTGCTCTGAATACCCACTTGATGAAATTAATTTCTTGGTAATTTCTGCACAGGGGGCAGAGGCATCTTAGCTCTCAGCCATCACTGCCTACGAGCCCTACAAACATCCTTCACAAATATAGAGGCAGGGAAAAGGGAGAAAGGAAAACAAAGCATTGGGAGCAAACTGGAGCAGCACTGCCTGGCAGACTGGGGTCTCAGTGCCATTCGTCTACCTGATTTTATAACCCTTCTTAATGACGAGCTGTGATGTTTGATGAAGCCGTGAATCGATCCGAGATGACAGGCTGATAGGGACATATCATCTGGAAGATAAACCTCCCTGGCTGGCAGTCCTCTCAGCAGGAGGAGCTCTTCCTTTTTCTCCACTCTTTGTCCCCTTGCCAGCTGCAGCTCGGGCTCTGATTTTTTGGAAGTAGAAAGCCCTGATACACACCTGAAAGGAGGTTTCTTGGCAATCTCTGGGCCTTGGAAAGTAGCAGGGCCGCCTTGGAGAGTCAGTGGCTGACATTTTGTGCTTCAACACAGAGGCTGCAACCTGCTAAGTTGTTGGCATTCGGTGACAGTGAAACGATTTATCACAGGACGAGAGGCATTTAGCATATGGAAGTTTTGGATGAAGAATTATCAAGGCAGTTTGTTTCCATCAGATCAGTGTGCTTTCTTTACAATAAATAATATTGCTGTGAGAGTGTAAGTATTCAGAGCAATCAAACCACATCTTTAGGAGTTCTCTCCAACAGCATTTGGTATCAGAGACTTTATCTAGTTTTTGCTCTGTTAGTTTGACTCTTCAAAGCGAAATGTACCACCTCTAAATCTCAGAAATATACTTAAGATTACAGAATTTCCAAATTCCATTACTATGAGAAAGGTGATACTAAAGGCAAAGCAAACACAGCATGTTTAATTTATAAGGTACAGTGGAAACAGCAAATGGACTTTGTGGTTATAAATGTGTTAAAATCCTGAAGTTAAAGCCTTTATTTTTAGCTGTGGGGGTTGGCCCATCTCACTTCCACTTGTCTGTGAATTATTTGCTTTGTTGCAGAAAGCGCTAGTGAAAGTCTCAGTTGTATGAACTTAGAAAAGTGTCTGTGGCAGTCTTCTTTTTCTGTAATTCTTCTGAGCTAGAGCACAGCTGACAAATTCTAGGGTGACTCCATGTAAAATGTTGTGCTTAAGAAATAAAAGCAAGAACCTGGGGAATCAGCCGAGGGGATGGTATCTCCTGAGAGCGCGTGCGGTATGCAGCCAGCCTGCCCGAGCCAAAGCAGAACTGCAGCATTATTCTGCTATAAAAATAAATGACCAAGTATTTTCTCCATGGCTCCAGAGTGTAGTGAGCCCAGCGTGAAATACCCCAGGGGTCCTTCTTGCCAGACACTGCTGAGTGACCCCTCTCTGAAAAGCCATATTCCTCTGCCGTGGTTGGAGCTGGGCGCTTATGTTAGTTTAGGGCCCTTTTCCAGTTCCACATTTAACTGCTGGTCTGAAACATTTCTGTCTTGCAGCCACTACAGATATATAGCTGATATTTGGAGAAATGGTAGTGTGTTGTACTGCTATATACTGTCCCATTTCAACTGCTGATAAATAAACGCGAGGCTGTGCTACATCATTTAAACCCTCATGTTTATGGAGATAGCGAGAGAGAGATTGGTATGCAAAGTCGCAGGCAAATACCTCTCTCTAATTACGTTCCTCCAAATGTATCTCTAGAACACAGTTTTACAATCAGCAGGTTATTAGCTATTTCAGACAGAATTGCTGCCAGTGTTACACGGCTGTTTGTGCTGGGAGACCGTCACCCAGGCAGTTCAGTGCTGAGCTGCCAGTGGGGACTGTTACCTGCAGCAGGAATTTGTGCCCCGGGAGGAAGGGAAGAGAAGGGGAGAATGCAGATTAATATTGCAGCATGGCTGGAACAGGGAGAGTTGGTAGCAGAAGAAAAGGAAGGATCACGATAGCGTCTTTTTTAATGTCCCTTTCTACATCCGTATTGTGAAAGGTTTTCCTGAATTTGTCCTGTTGCTATTTTAATATTTAATTATAAGTGTCATTGCAATAATAACAACTGCAAGACGGGGGTGTTTGTAGTCGACTTGGTAATAACTCCGTTCTCAGCTAATAAACTGCGGTGCTGAATATTCCACCACCGCCTTTTAGAATTTATTTTATCTATGATATGGTTATTGCATCCCATAAACAAGAAGTATCCTCAAGTTACCATTATAATAAAACTGTTACAATACTCTGCTTTTTATATAGGAATTACAGAATGTGCTTTTGTTTTTGAAAATGTATATATTTAGTTCACAGATTTATATTCAGGGTTTTTTTTGTTTTTTTGTTTTTTGTTTTTTTCTACATATCCAAGTGCAAAACTTCTGTACTTTGGGTAGAAAACACCCTGACATTAGTGCGTTGGGCATGATTCATACTGCCGTGCTGGTCCTGCAGTAGGCAGATAAACGAGGTACACACAGTACAGGTAGGTAGGTACTTCAGAATCCTTCAGGAAGAAAGCCTTGTTTTAGAGATGATGTAAATTATTATTTTCTGAATAAACAGCAGATTTCCTCCATGCCAGCATACGCCTTTCCAATGAGTGAAACTGGAGGAAAAGTCGAACATGTCTTATTAATGATAGTTCGGGCACTGGATGAATTGAATGCTTCTCCTACTTCCACCAATGCTGTAGCTGCCAAGAGCGTAGTGGCTTCATTGCCCCAGCTGCCTGTTATTTAAGCCAGCTGGGAGGGAAAGAAGGCAAAGGAGAAAAAATAACCCCAGCAAGAAGGCAGGAGTGTGCAACCTCGGCAGCATAATGGGAGAGCACAACCCTCTGCCCACCCCTGGAACTGCTGCAGCCATCCCATTGCAGAGCCCCTTGGCCAGCCGTGCTTCTTGGGGATGGAGAAATGGAGACAATCCTCAAGCCACCCTGTGCCTCAGCACCAGTGTGCATGACCTCCTTGCCTCTCACCAGCCTTTCAGGGCTCTGCTTTCTGCAAAAGCCTGAGTTATGTGAGGAGCTCTGGGTGCTAGTGATGAGATCTGTAGGGCTCAGGAAAGGAACAAAAGAGCCGCTCATGTTCAGTCACACCCCTGCCACGCGTTTTGTGCTGATGTGCTTCATACTGGGAATGATGTGCCTCATACTGGGAATACCTGAATGCAAGCAAGTGAATTCTGGGGGTCCCCCAGTCCGGCAGGCTGTGCCAGTGCTGGGCCTCCAGGTGGATGGTGGGGCAGATGCCTGACGTGGATGGTGGAAGTGCTGTGAAGATACCACCGAGAGCTTTCTGTTCCCAAGCTGTGCTCCTCGCTGCTCCGCGTGGCAAGGGGTTCAAGCCCTCCACACCAGATGCAAAACAGAGGGCAGGACCTGGCCAAACGAGAAGAAAACCTTTCTTTTACTGGAGTGATTGGCAAAATGCAAGGCTATAAAACCCCTGTCCTGCAGGGAGTACACCCCACACGCCACCAGCACACTTCCAGAGTACGTGACATGAGATGGGGAGTGTGCACACCACATCCAGCAGAGTCACTGGGGAGCAGCGGGGAGCTCCTGGCAGCACAGATCTTGGCATGAAACTCCTGAGCATCAGTGATTCCTCTGTCATCCTCTGGTGAAACCGAGGAGTAACTCAGCCTCAGCGTGTTTCATCTGCATGAGGTAATTATTTTGCAGAGAAGTGCTCCAGAGGGAGAGGAAATCTCTGTCTGCTGGTGAAAGAGAGAGAGTATTGAAAACAGTGAGATCCTTATTTGCATTAACCTTTCCACCCAAGATTGCCTGAGTGACATTTTATGAGTAACCACAACTTAACTGCGAACTCAGAAGTGGTTTGAGAGTAAAATTGAACTGAGCAAAGAAGAAATCAAAGAGGGTCAAAGAGAGTTGCAAGTGGGGAAGTGTTGTCTGCAAGGGCACTCCAGGGAAATAATTAGACCAAAAATTCTGGGTGGGATACAGCCGATGGCATTACTTCTTGTGGTGAACTGCCTCAATTATTTGAACCCAGCCCTCGTGTTGCCAATGTACTCGAAACTGAGTGAGCCCCCTGGTTTTCAAATTGTCTTCCAAAGTAACACGGTGTTATAAATTTGCTTTGAAGTTTGACAAAATGTTTTTTTTGTAACATTTTTTTTTAAAGTACAAAATCAACTTTTCTAAAAAAATAAAAATAAATCATGAAAACCAGAAACTGGGACAGAGGAGGAAACAAGTTGAAGGTTCTGATTTTCTTTCCATTTTCACTCCTCTGCTGCCTCTGTCTACCACTGTCTGTCTATGTTGAATGAGAAAAAGGCAAAGAGGAAAACAATGAGTGTTTAAAAGGGAGAGACATGGAAAATATCTGTGAAATCGTGCAAGAGTTGGAGATTATTATTTTCATGATAGTGTCTGGATAGTGTATTCCCCTCTCCCTCATCCTTTTCATTTTTCCATTAACCGTACGTGTGCAAGACACCCAGCCCCCAGTGTGATGAAGTCAAACAATTAATTTGGGGCCAACACAATGAGCACCAGCAGCCCATTCTCTACATCTAGGGAAGAGTCTGAAGTATCCTGGGCAGTAGCAGGCTCCTCCAGCTGTTGTACCCACCAAGTCTGTGACCAACAGCAAAACTCCCCGGAAAGCAGAGCTATTTGTTCTTGTCCTCCACTTGCCGTGTCAATTAATTGTCTATGGCTGGGCCATCTGGATATGTATCCGAGAGGTAGGCAGTGTGCCTGGAGAGAGCACTTTTAACCTGGAAATCCTTGGGTATTCATCCTTGCAGTATTCATAAAACAGACTCACCCAAGTGGCTACTGGCTGTCTAAAGAGGATTTATTTTTCTATTAAAAAAAGCTCCTTCTCTCCTGCAAACGCAGTATAAAACAGTGGCCTGCCACTTGCCATCTTGCTTTACAATAGTTTTCTGGTGTACTTTACACCAGACAATAAAGAGGCCAAACATGAGAAAAAAACAACAGGTGTGAATGGCACTGCTGCAGAATACCGAACGGGTGGACGTGGAAGGACTCTCTAAGAGGTTAATAAAATCCGATATGCTACACGATGTGTTTTTAAGCACGCTCTGTAGGAGAGTCGTGGTCCGGTGGGGAAAGTCTGGGATGGGAGTTGAAAGGCATGGCTTCTGTCAGCCTCACGGAAGCGCTGTGCAACTTCAGCAGCTCATGTAGCGGGTTTGTGCTTTGGTTTCTTGTGTGTGTACACGGTTTAGTGCTGCCTCGTCTCCTTTGAGAGCGAGCAGTGAAAACCAAAGCATGATTTAGGGCTTGGTGGAAATATTTCAATCAATATTTCAAAACAAAGTGCCGATTTTCGTTTAGTTAACACTTAAAATGATGTTTTTGCATCCTTTTTTATACCACAAAACAAGAGTGAAACTAACATGAGCAGAAACTTCACGAGACCTAATTTCCTACCATTATTTTGATATGCCATGTCATTTGATTTTTTAAAGTTTTATTTAGTTAAAAAAGGAATAAACTTACCAAATCAATTCAAAAGAGAAATACCCATTTTCATCTTCATAATTACACTGAAAACGTATCTTGTGTCTGGCATTATCTCTCTGAGAGGACTGAAATGTTCATTAGGAATTGTATCTTCACATAACAGAAAAATTAAAAATATGCATTAATATATGTTTTTCACTGAAACCACGGTTTCCATGGGAGCTTTTGCAGTTAAAGCCACTAGACTGTACTTCCATAAGCATTGCTTCATTTCAGCAGCAAGAAATGTTTTCAGGCTGTGAGCATGCACACAAACACATCTCAGGAAAGACTTTTCTCCACCTACACAGTCTGAGCAGAACCAGGAGCTGGGTTGGTGCGCACGCGGTTGCACACATAGGCTGGGGGCACCGTCCCTGATTTTTGGGGCAGCAGAGCCTGTATTTCACTTCTGTTCCCTTCTCTGTGAAGGATTACAGACGGTAATTTGCTGGCTCCACTCCCTGCTGTGTCCTCGCAGGATCTCCCTGGCATAAAGGTTGTTTCTTCTGTACGTGCGTGTGCCGTGCCAAGCACAACCACACATGAATACGCCACTGAAGCTTCTGGCTGTAGTGTAGTAACAGGGCTGCTAATAATAGCCTCAGTATAACTTCATGCTTGGTTTTGGCCAAGAGAAGCAGTACAACCTAGAGGATAAAACATCCATCAGAGCTCTCATCCATCAGTGGCCCAGACTATGTTCCCAGTTCTGAAATGATCGCTGAGGGATTCTTGTTCAAGTTAACTCATTTCTCCTCCTTATTGTCTTCTTAAAGTGTATGCGCAGCACCCAGAAGGGTGTCTGAATGCAAATTTTCCAGAACTGGTGGAAAATTTGGTTGGTAGGCCAGGGGGTTGTGCTGCCGTTCGCAAGGGCAGGCTGGAGAAATGGGCAGGGGGACACCTGGTGAAGGAGAAACGCAAAGTCCTGCCACTGGGGAGGAATAACCAACCCCTTGTGTGAGGACATCAGAGTCTGAGCATCTGGAGAGCAATGTAGCAGGAGAGGAGCTAGGGATCTTGATGGATGCCAAGGTGAACATGAGCCAACAAAGTCCCCTCATGGGCAAGAGCCTCCTGGGCTCTTCCATGAGCATAAAAAATCTTTTTTTTCACTGTGAGGATGGTGAAACCCTGGAACAGGCTGCCTGGGGAGGTTGTGGGGTCACCAGTCTTGGCAATACTAAAAACCTGATGGGACACAGTTATGGGCAGTGTGCTCTGTGTGAATCTGCTCCAAGCAAGGAGGCTGGACTGGGTGATCCCAGACTGGTGCCTTCCAATCACAACTATTCTGTAATGCTATGAATAATTTAAAAGTCACTGCCAGTGTTTTCCAGGATGTATCCTGCTGTTACAATGGAGTAAGGCAATGGTGCTTTCATGTGGGGCATCTAAACATTGTCATAATTCAGCTAATACAATTTTCTGCTTCTTACACACTCAGCAGCCTCTGGGAAAGCACAGTGAGGTGGTGCCATGGATGTCTGCGGGAAGGGTGAACGCTGCTTCCAGGGGATACCCCATCCAGGGCAAACAGTGCATCCACCGGCTGGAGATGCTGACAGAGGCATCGGTCAGAGAGAAAAGCCCTTGGGGCTTCTCTGCCCTGGCGACGGGCTGGTGGCCCCTGTTGGCACCCGTGTCTCAGGAGGGCGCTTTGTGCCAGCTGGGTAAGCCCAAAGATTTCTTTCACTCTCACGCCTCTTTGAAAGGCAAATAGTAACCAATTTTGTGGTACTGGAAGAACTCTGAGGTGGTACAATACATGCTCCTATTAAGCCAAGTACTTCCAGATAATTTATTTTTTTTAGCCCATTTACTGTGGCTGTCCTAAAGAGCTCATCCTAGGAGAACAGGAGCTTAGAACAGAAGCATCTGGTGGATTTCCTCCCCTGGCTGCTGTGTCCACAGCTCATTCCTCTCACTTCAGTTACCACGGGTGCTTGTGGGGGTCATGGCCAAGAAGCAGAAAGTTCCTTAGTCCTTAAGGCAGCTGGCACAGTCCTGTGTGTGCAGCCTGAGGACTTTGCTGAGCAACACTGTTTAGCCTAATGCCTCTTAAAAGAGCAGAACTGAGAGCTGCTGCCTGACAATATCCATGGGAATCAGACAGTCACATTTAGGGAATGGGAGAACGTCCCCCTCGGCTCTGGATGCTCTTGCCACCCTCGGGGTCGGTGAGTACAAGTCTTCCATTGACTCAGGGGGTGCTACAGCAGTCCATTAAAGAGGAGGAAAGTGAGAGAGAGCTGCATGAATACATAGGAGTAGAGAGTGGAAGAGTTAGTTTGGCCCCTCCTGATTCTTGCACTTGACAGTGAAGTGTTCACAGGAGAGGTGGAATAAGGCAGCAGAACCGTCCATAGTAAAACAAAGCAAGGTGAGAGTCTCAGATGTCCTGGTGCCAGCAGTCAGACGCTGCCCACATTTTGCTCCAGTGTTTGGAGGGCAACAGAAGGGCCGGGCATTGCAGATGAATCACAGCAGGCTAATATTGCTGCAAATCACCAGAGCTCTGCTCTCACTGCTGATGGTATGATGAAAAGCTCCAAATTGATTTATCACACAGTGATCCGTCTCACCTCCCTGCTCTTCAGCACATAAATCACTATAGCCATTCGACGGGACATGCTGCTTCAGTGTTCAAAGTCATCCACGGCTGCTCGGGGTGTAGCCAGCACCAATATCCCCAAGGATGTTCGCTGCCTGCTCCTCCCTGCAGGTCCCTGCGGGGCAATGCTGCCCTCCCTCCTGCACGCCTGAAGCCTGGGGCAGGCGTAGAGGTTAGCAGCAGCTCCCTTCCCAGTGGGACACTCACAGGTTTCTCATTATGGTACCTCTTGTCTGCAGGAGGGAGGCCGTGACACGGGAAAGCCTCAGAGCAGCGGACATGGGCACGGTGGGTTTGGGGACAAGGGCACTGTTGTGTCCTGTTCCCTTTGTGCCATGGCCCAAAGCAGGCTCAGTATGTGTTCCTGTGCTGGCTGTAAGAGGCAGAACTTAACCAGCCCATATATATATATATATATATATATATATATATATATATATATATATATATAAACATGGCCCTTTGAGGGGCAATTCCTCTACCCTAAGTTATATACTTACTTTTTGAATGTGTCAACAGGAGCTCATCATTGTAAACTCCTTGCAGAATCATTGGGAAGAATTAGGCTCCTCCTGTACTGGGGAGGTGCTCCCACAGTCAGACAGCCACCTTGGCCAGGCCCAAATAATTCCCCTTTGGAGACACCACTGCCTTTAGAGCATGCCTGCAGTAACTAGCAGACACACCAGCATGTACCCCGTTAGATATCTAAAATGAGAGGATATTAATTCTGATTATTTTCTGAGTGCTTTGCTCGGACTTGACTTGTAATTTTCTACCGGTGTTTTTCAAGGGGAATGAGAACCCACCCGAGGAGCGCTGCACCTGCTAGAAGGGTGGGTGAATAATGATTTAATTACTGCCACTGCACGGGCTGTACTCACTTGAAGGCAGTGCTGGAAGGAGGCTGCCAGCTGCCTGTTTCTGCTTCCCAATTAATAAAGGGTAAATGATACTTAGATGGATGCTGCTGTGCCTTGGGTTAGTCCTCTGGAAGCTGATATTCCTTGTCTCTTTGTTAGGGGGTTCAGACATCTGGCCTCACCTCACAGCAGTGACTATCCCAGAAGATAGCTCAACTGTTGCTACAAAAAAACTCGTGAAGTTTTAAGGGTACATGGAAGTGTTGTACCTGCACAAAGCATATCTATCACTGTGGTTACAGCACAGGGTGATGTGATTCATGTCAGTTCTCATTAACTTGAAAAAAATTAAGCTTTGAAAACATTAGGGAAAAATATTAATCAAATAATCATTTGAAAATGTGCCATAAAATACATCTAAAGCATTTATCTGACCAAAGTTATTTGACTAGTTTGAGTGATCAGCTACAGATTTGCAGACCGTAATAATAATTAACAACTGGAGGAACAAGCAGCGAGCATAACCAGCAGGTGAGGCGGTGAGAGGTTGTGTTTCTCCTGCGTGTGCTCCCCGAGGCTCTCCCCAGCACAAGGAATGGGAACTGCCTGTGCTCAGGGTGCACCCTGCAGGGCTGATGCCCTACAGGCAGAGCCGGTCTTCATGTGGCTGACAAGTGGAAGGGTGGCTCTTACTGGTGTCTGGGTCAACAAGCAACCTGTGGAGCTTCTTGTGCATAAAGAGCTGTCCTGGATGAGCCTTGCTCTCACCTGAGCTAGAAACCTCATCCTTGCCAAGCTCTCCCCACGGTTTTGAAGGAGAAGTAGGGATCACCAGAGGAGTGAGGGGGATTCATCCAAGCCACAGCACAAGGCAGTGCCTGTCCTCCAGATGGGCTTCAGACACCTCCAGGGGAGCAGAGAGAGCAGCACGTGCTGTTTCTCATTTCCCAGAGGGGCACAGAAATGTGCAGTGAGTCGCTATAAATCAGAGAGAGGCTCCGAACCTGCAGGACACTGACCCAATCCCAGCCAGTGTGCAGCCACCCCGCTACCTCAGCCTCACACCACGGCCAGCACGCCATGCAGCAGTGCTGGCTCTGCCATGCCACTGGGGCCTGGAACACACCAAATTGTGTTGGGTTTGGGGTCTTGTTCAGTCTCACCATCATGGCAACATGGTGCTGATGCCAGCTGAGCATCAGCCAGCCCAGCTGGCTCAGGTCCATAAAGCAAACGTCCTCCACCCCAGCAATGGTGGAGAAATTTGGGATGGGGGAATAATCTCCTGTCACTCAGCCTGTCCCATGGAGCTGCGTATTGTTCTGTCTAACCGACACTCAGCAACAATAGGGGTTGCAACGGCAGCTGGATGTATTGTGTCAGAGCAAGACACCTTCCTTTATTAACTCCAAGATAATCTCTGACTTTACCCTTCAGAGACATGTATTAATATTCTACTTGGAAAGACAGAAAGAAAATCAATAGACCGGAAAGCTCGGCGTGTTGTTTGTGGCAGCCAAGAAGGATTCATTTGCCTTATGACGCTTTGTTGTGACAGATGGTTACTTTGTGCTGCTCGGAGGAGACCCATCCAGCAAAATTAAGATCTTTATTGGGAGAAGTCATGACAGATTTCATGAGGGCAGAAGTTTTAGGGGAGACATCTAGCGATGCAGCATTTGCAGCACCTTCTTCTTGCCATTACAAGCGGTGGCAGCTTGTGGCTATTTGTTTGCTCAGTAGCTCTTTGCTCCAAACCCCTGTTAACAGTGGTCATGCTGGCAGTAGCCACAGTTGATCAAATCCAATTCAGCTGCTGTAGCACAATGAGTTACCACTTCCCAGCCAGACCACCGTCAGTGACTGCATTCATACTCCAGGCATCACAGCTCCAAAGTAAAATCCATTCGTTTAACCTAGTGCTCATTAAACCATGCTGACTTGATTGCCTGTTGCTGTCCATACCCTCGGAGTACAGAATATTGGTTTGGGTTTAGTGAACAACCTGAGGTGTCCTTTTTTAATGAACTAGAGGACCAGCATCCTTCTCGGGAGCCTCCATCAGTCGTGCTGCTCTGCATGCAGTGCTGCAGCTGAACCTTGTAAGAAGATGAGTGAGGTGCAGAGCATTTATTTTCCTCATATTAGTTTGAAAGCTGAGTACCACACTGGCCTCCACATTTCTAACATTGGTGCACAGCAACATTTTAAACCACTCCACTTTCTGCAGCCCCTCCTGTATCATTTCCCATTCATTGAGATAATTCCATACAAACCATGCCTGAGTTCTTACCAGCGTAATTGTGTTCTGCTTCCTTCTTGCAGCAAACAAAGCAGCCTCTTCAGTTCTTGATCTAAATTCTGAGGTGAGGTTTTGCTGGGTATTTATAAAACTTTGCTTTTCTTTACTAAGGCAGCCTTGCTTGAACATTAAAGAGATGATTCAATCTAATCTATCTACCTACATTTCTTCCATCAAACCTGCTTTTTGTCAGTTTGCCTGTTAAAATCAATGAACCTTCCCGTCTGAAACAACGCAGAAAATGCATGCTAAGGATGTGCTTTCTATTTCGGGAAGCAAGCTATACAAAGAAAGCCCTAGAAGTCATGCAGTCATTCAGCTTCATCTGTTGCCATCTGCTGGCAGGGCAAATAATTCTTGAAAGCAACCAAATTACATTTGAGAAATACACTTGCTTAATGACTGGAGTTGCCATTTCTTTCCCCCCACGAATATACGTGCTCAGTCATTGGCAAACTGCTGTAGGCTTCAGTGATATACTGCATAACACAGTGCATTTATTGACCAAAACAGAAGACCATGTCCAAGAATACGAAGTTTTATTGATTTGTTTTCTTGTAGACGGTATTTTCCCCTGAAAGCTGCAGCATGATCATGATTTGTTTTCATCTCTAACTTTTATATATCTATTGATTTAGGATGGGGGAAACAAAAAGGAGAATAGGAGTTTAGTCTTCAGATCTGTCCTTTGTTGTGTTTGCCAAGAAGTTGAGAGCATTGAGAAAGAATATAAATTCATAATCACGGTTATTTATGTATTTTTCCTAACATACAGTGGAAAATGCTCCCAAGCAGTTCATTAAGGATGTTAGGTCTATACCTAGGAGGGGAGTGTCCTTGTGCCAACCATTTAGTTAAGGCCACCCTACCCACTTAGGGTCTGCCCTAACTTGCTCCTTGAAAGTCCTCAGCTCTCTCAAAATGTATGGCAATGTATGGCACAAAAGAATATGGATTTATATATATATATGTATATATATATATAAGTATGAAAGTCTTATAATTAGATCCTAATCAAAGTTATGGTACTCCTGGGAAGGTAGGTTATTTATTCAGATTGATGCATGTAAGCCACGGTATTGATCCCGTACAGAAAGTGGTACTTGGTGTAAGCTTTCTGCTGTAGATGGCTGGAAAAGGAAGGCTGGTCTAGGGCAAGAACGGAGTCAAACATCAGACTGCAAACTGATTTCAGTGAACTCACATTGGCTGCTTCAGGTTCTAGCGTTCCTGTCCAGAAAAAAGAAATTAACCTTGATTTTGTTTCACAAAGACATTTGAGGTTTCTTCTCTTTCCAGTGAAGAATGAATGTAGAATAATTTCTTCAAACACAGTTTTGCTTTTTTTCTCCCCCTGTTTCTGCCATCACTCTCTCTTTCTAGCACATTCTCCCTCTTCGGTCACAAAAGACAAGCTTCCGAAAATTTCCCATCAGAAACCATCCTCCGAACCATTATAATTCTATAGGAGAAGTTGGCTACAGCAGCACAGTATATTTTAATGACAATACGTTGTGCTGGAAATGTTCTGACCAGCAGGCTTCCTATTGCAACTTCAAAATGATGCAGACAGCCTCAGGAAAATCAAATGTAGGAATTTTGCCAGCTAGTGACCATGTAAGTGAAACACTCAATTTTTGCCTTTGCCTCCCTGAGAGTAAATAGTGAACTAATGTTACCAGTCGTCAGCTGGAAAATAAACTCTTTAAAAAAGTGATGCATGCATGGACCAGAACACCTCAGCGTGTCATTCGGAGATGGGTGACTCAAAGCCCAGAGGAAATATTTAAAGTCGTCACAGCCAGCATGCTGGAAGACAAGAGGAGAACATCCCCTGTGCCTGCCTGCATCAGCCGTGCAGCTCTGTGTTCAGCCAGAGCAGGCTCCTCGGAACAAGGTAAGCTCCAGTTTTGTCAGAAGTGTCAGCAGCATGGTCTGGGTGTGGAGAAAAGCTGCATCCTCCCGTTGGATGTGTGGAGATGGGAAAAAGCAAGGCTGGTGTGCAGGGCTCCACAGGGCACCTCGGCAGTCTGGGCTGTCGTGTATCTTGTCATTTCAGCATCGAGAATGAAGCAGTTTCCCAAAGCTGGGTATCACCAACGTGAGATCCTCATCCTGCTGGAACACACAGGGCCTGTGCCTCCACCAGCAGCACTCTCGCTGTGAACAGGGGACTTTCGCCACCCTTGGATCAACTTGGTCTCACTCAAGTTGGGACCGAGTGAAAATCCAACAGGACAGCTCACATTTTCACTGCCTAGGGATGGACGTGCAGCCCTTGTTAAGCCAGGTAAGACAGCAATGTCCAGAGCTCCTAGGCAGCTTTGAAAATCTCATCCTACCCCTTCCCTTGGAAGGCTTTGCAAATGGAAATGTCAGCTATTATTTCCTGGGCTGGCACAGCCAAGGGAACTTCTGGGTCCGGTCATTCTGTCACTGACCCGCCTGCTTTGTTCGTTGCCGGTAGCTGTGGGCAGAGCCACCTCATTGCCCCCATGTGTGACAAAGAGCTGGGGACTGGCACCGCGCTGGTGGCACCGCTGACCTTCCAGCATCGGCTGCCTCATAATGAGATGCTGAGAACATCGCTGCAGCTGTGACCAGAGGGGAATGCCTGCGTGTTTTTAGTCAGAGGGCCCAGATTTGATTCTTCTTGCCAAAAAGCTGCCGAGGGACAGAATGTAACATTTTCAAAGAGCTCAGAGATCCTCTGATGGAAGGTGTTATTTGAGTATAAAGCCGCCTTATTATCCTCTGCACGGTTGAGAAGCAGGTGCACGAACCTCCATCCAAAAAATGTTTGCTTGTAATTGGCATCACCTGTGGAGACAAAGCAATCATTTTGGAGGTGGAAACAAAGGAAACAGAAAGTATGGCTTTCTGCTCACAGCGCAGCTAGGTACATCTTTGCAAGGAAAGATCATCCTACGCTATCCAAATGGCTACTTTTGATAACCCCTCTTTGCTAATATACCACACACCATCAGCAATCAGCCCACACTGTGGTTTTCGTCATTACGCTTGATGCAAAAAAACACAAGAATTGAGACAGTATTATATTTCAATTAAAACTCCATGAAAATTTTGGCTGTGCTTTTTAATGTGATAATGTTAATTAAACTTTGCTCTCATGTTCTGAAGTCTTATAAAAAGTCTTAGAAAATGATAAAAAATAATAGTAGAAATAAAATTGGGCTATTTATCTACCAAGAGATTAAAGGGCTTCTTGTTTCCTTTGTGAATTTAGATTTCCAGAATTAAATGAGTGTGAAGTAATGATATTTTTCAGCAGAATCATTATCATTTTTATTGCAGTGGAAAGTATGCAGCATTTCATTGCTACTGTTATTGTACTTAACTCACCTAATTGTACCTCACCACTCACCAAGCACATCTACTGCAGAGCCCTGTCTCCGCACGCATATGGCGACGGATGACACGTTCCAGCCCTTTCCTTCAAGTTATTGCAAACATGTATTTTTCTGAAAGCTGTTCTTTCATGGGGTGTTGGTAGTTGCAGAACAATTAGCTCCTGATATATCCATCAAACTGGCCCATGGATACTTTCTTGCCAATTTCTATGAGGCCTGTTTTTATAGTACGTGCCATACTTATGAGGTATAAAATATTGAATATATACTTCAGAAACGTAGTTCATCATACAGATATATAACGAAATACAAATGCACTCACAAATGTAGGTAGGCACAGGTGTTGCAGCAGAAATATGGATGCTGTAGTACAAAGCCTGTAGATGTCCTTTTGATAGAGTAATTACTACATTGCAGCTGCATTCAGAAAAGAGTCAGTAGACAATACTGAGGGGATGGTGCACGCTCTATCCGTGTATCATCTGCTGGCCTGTCTGTATGAAGACACATTCACCTGTCATTTGGATGTGCCTATAACAGCACAGCAGCTGTTTAACTGGGCGTAGTGACACCGCACAGAAAGCATGGGAAGGAGAAAAAACCTGTGATGCAGATCCCTGGCTGGCCAAAGCTAATGGTTTGCTTGCTAACGATGCAGACTGACGTTGTCCACTGTTCAGCTGAGGCTGTTTTTTGGTCTGTTTCAGGAAGATGCCTCAGAGTCCGGTCACCAGCGTGGGCATGCCTTATTCCAGTGAGTCGAAGCCATGGCATTTGCAGAGTTTGTGAAGACGGGTCCTACGCTGAAAGCTGAAAGCACCCTAATAAGGACAAGTGGTGAGCATTTCCCAGACAGTTTATGTACATTTTAAGGCCATTTACCCATACAGTTGAGTAGAGCAGAGAATTACTTGAGGGCAGCCCTCTTTCAGCTAATGGGGCTGCTAAGGAGGACAGAGCTTGAATCTGACCCTCATCTCACATCAGCACATCCCCATTCAAGTGCATGCTTTACAGAACACAGGGAGTGGAAGAAAAATCTAAGAGGGATCCTGGTCCCAGTGGCAGGAATGAGATCTGTTCTGTTCCTTCAGCATGGCCTGAAGTAACAGCAGCATTTGTCTCAGCCTAGAATCCTAGGGTACCAGGAAAGGGAAATCCAAGGCACACTGTCAGAGAGAGGAGCTTCTGTTTTCTTTCCACTTACCTTCAATTTTCTATTTAGTCATCAGTTCTTTGAGACAGGTACTGGAAGTCAGTGGATTGTCCTGGTTATCAGCTCGCATCCTTAGACAACTGCGAAGCAGTAAGAGGGATAATAATGTGATGATAACATTAAGTTTATTGAGGATTATTCTGCAAAATTCCAGATTTCTAGAAGCATCTGAAATTTTGAGTGATAATAGCAAATATGTATGTCCTTTTGCTGATGTAGTTTGTCACTGTGCAGAATGGTGTTTGGAGCAGTCACAGCTCCGCACCTTGGGGTCAGTTTGTGGCAGAATGCAGAGCTGAATGGCCAAAAAGATGCATCCCTATTAGCCTGAGTCAATGTTGTCATCTGTATTTTCCTTCCCCTTAGCAATCTGCTTTGATTTTGTAAGCCATTGACCTTTTAAGACTTATCCATTAAAATTTTTAAGACCCTGGAGTGACAACTACTTTGGGCACAAACCTTATATGAAGCTGTTTGCTCATCTCTCAGAGTGGGAGCAGAAAAATAACAGTGCATAGTCTGGGACCTCCAGAGAGGTGCAATAAAACTGTGGAATCATCTTGTAAACCGAAGAAGAAATCTCTTCTGATAACATATATTTGTCAGCCTGACATTCTTTATTGCTCTTCAAAGTCCAAACTATAATGGGGACTTTGGGGCCAGGAGACTTTATGATGACAAGTCAGGGCTGGGTCAAAAGTTCTCGGCTGTCAAGGCTTCGATGCTGCTGTTATTGCCACTCCGTACACAAAAGAGAGGAAATGAAACAGAAAAGAGATCATATTATAAAGAATATGCTCATTTGGTTTCTTCTGACATTTCTCTGATAAACATGATCATCCCTCCCCCCACCCCCCCCTCCCAGTTCTGACTCTCCCTCCATATTTCTTAAATTGTACTGGAGGATGAGATATTTCTTCAGAGGGACGGGGACAAGCCTAGAAAATAGGATTCAGGATCCCAGTCTATTGGTGGGCATTAATTGGTTTGGCAAGGTGCATGCTATGAGTTTTAGTGACAGAGGCAGTGAACCAGAACGGCTTTTCCTGTAATACCAAGATTTTAAAATGGTTTTGCAATTCATGAAGCTGTAAGCACTGCTCAACATAAAACGTTTTTTATAAGACTAGATTTTTTTTCCTCCTCTCTGTTAAAGAAAGTGTCAAAGGCTTCTGAAACTGAGCATCTGCAGAGCAGGGGAGGCATGGGGCTGATTTCTGTGGTCCCGATGTAGATGAGAAGTGACACAGAAAGGTCAGCGATGTGATGTTAGTGGGGGTTTAAGGACAGTGAAGGTGGTGCTGGGGATGCGGGTGCACAAGGAGGTGCACGAGGTTGTTATGTCCCAGGTGAGATGCTGGGTTCAGCGTGGAGAGGCTGCGGGAGTGTTCTGGGAACCCAGCTGGAGAAGTTTGGAGGTGGATGCTGAAGTCCTGCCACAAAAGTGCCATTCCCACTGTGCTGTGAGAGTGGGTCAGGTGCTCTGCTGATGCTATGGGGCAGTGCTGGCCTGGGATCTGCGCCGAATTTGGATGCATTAGAAGTGAGACATCCTCTGAGCTCAACGTTTGTGGTATGCATGGAGAGGGAAAGGTCCTGGGGAGAGTGCAGTTTCCAGGGGGCAGAACTGGGGGAGCTGGATGGAATACCAGAGAAGGAAGAGCTGCCAGGATGTTCTGGGGGAAACCTTTGGGTGAAGGTCACTGCATTAAGCCCCTCAGGAAATCACCACCACCCCCTAGCATTGTCCAGCAATCACTGGATTTCTTGCCCCTGCAGCCTTTCATCTTGAGAGGCAGCCCCAATCTCGGTCAGCCTGTTCCTGTGGAACACCTGGGTTTAAATCCCACCACAAATTATTCCCTCTCCTATTGGAACAGTTCTATATATGAAAGTCATGAAATAGAGCAAGAACCTCCAAGATGATTTCTTTCCAGTGTCTCCAAGGAACTGAAGGAGTTGCCAGGGCTAAGGGAGGGTCAGCTCCAAGCCCCTGCTCAGGGAGAGGCAGCAGAAGGTGCTAAGCCCACGTGCTGTGAGCTCCAAAAGGCTGTAGCCTCTCTCCCAATGGCTGTACTCTCAGCTGGTGATTTTGCATCTTTTACTTGGTCTGAAGGTGTCTTGAAAGGCATCCAAGACATAGCCACAGAACTTGGTGCCCATTCCACCGTAACGTGTTCTTCATGTCCTGGAGAGCACATCTCCACGGAGGCAGGACCTCTCAGTGTTCCTGTCCTTCCTGCCCAGGGATGAGGTTTTCCTTCCTCTCACCACCAGCTGTGTTCATCTGGAGGACTGCAGGTTCCATTTGCTCAACACACCTTCAAGTGCTATCAGCATTTTTGGAAACCTCATTTCCAGCGTTGTCTGTGGTGGTATCTGTGCACCAAGCAACAAATAACTAAAGCCTTATATCCTCTTTTAATCACAATAAATCAATGCACCATAAGGGGGAGGTTTAAAACCAATTTTTTATGCACCGCTGCTTACATTGAAAAGACTCATTACAACCCAAATTAATCAATATAGCCTGTAACTCTAAAGTAACTCCTGGATTGAATCAATGACACTGATGAAGATGGGGGAGTGGAAAGATAGAACAATGAAGGGAGTAGGAAGGTGTTAAGCAAAACAGAGCCTATTTGAAACGTTTTGCCTTTCTTCTAAGACAGAAACAGCCTCCATCAGTGTGTTTGGCTGCAATTTAGAAATAATTTTTCAGTCTGTGGAGGTCTCTTCTGATGAGATATTGCTTGAGGACCACAAGAGGGCAATGGAGATTGGAGACAGAGCCATGCCCAGGTTCTGTGGAGCACAGATGTTGCCTCCGGGCCCTACTCACCTTCCTCTGCAGCACCCAAAAATGCCATTTTCCACCATGCAAGGGGGAAAAATGAAGTGTGACAATAAGAGCGCTTGGGTTTCCAGGGCTGCCTTTTTGGAATCAATGAGACATTATTACAAGTAAAACATATGTCTGCTGTGTAGCTAATGCTGTCTAAATTGCATTAAGCTCCTAGCAGCCTGTATGGTCTGTATGTGTATTCTCAGAAAGGTGTGTGGAAGTGGTATTGATCTTCTGACTAAGTGTCCTAATGAAATACAAATCTGCTATCATTTAGAGAGCCATCTGTCATGATGAGACATAAAAAATGCTACAAGCAGAACAATAACTATAATTCAATTTGAGAATCCAACCTACTCTCAGCAGGCAGAAAGCGGCTGGCCCCAGCCCGTGGCCTCTGGGATCGATTCTGTTTACTGTGTTAAACTTCGTCAGAGGGTAATAAAGAAATCAATCAATAAAGTATTAAAGAAGTTTCCAATTATGGGTAAGGTACCTGTTGCAGAAGACCTCTTCTGTGCTGTGTGGCGATTTAAAAGCCATCTACATGGCTCAAGTTCTCTGGCAAGTGGCAGAGTAATTTAATGCTTGTGGTGTTATATTGTCCAACGCAACTGTAAACTACTAAAAAAGTAGTGCACGACTGCTGGGAAGGAAACTACTGACAGCAGGTTAATGAAGAGGGCATTTTCCTAATACTCTCCAGGCCACTGGTGATGCAGGACCCCCCGACATGACAGCTTTTGGGAAAATTTGTCCAAATTAACTTCTCAAGTGGGTCGGTTAAACCGTATTAGCCACCTATCTGGACATGCTCATTCAGAGTTGAAATGGGCTTTGCTCAATTTAGCTTTGTTCAGTTTCCAGTCCGGTTCACCGGAGCACTTCAGTGTTTGCTCAGGTCTCTGGAGGACAGCTGGAGGCATGGTGTAAATGAGGAGCTGCTCTGGCAGGGGCTGGAGCTGAGCAACCCCATGGTGGTGAGGCAACAGGGAAATGGTCTGACGTCTCTGGGGCTCATTTTTTTTACTATTTTCTATTTCATTTGTCAGCATCAGAGGCAGGGGCTGGCTTTGGTCTGCAGCTGGCAGCGCGCAGCACAAGGCTGCTGGTTGGGGACATGATTGCAGCGCGGCTTTGAAGGCATGTCCCCAGCAGTGCTGCTTCCATACCCTTTGTGTCTGGGGGTTCCAGGTCTTCATGATCATTTCTTGCCCCTTTCTTCCTGAGGTCCAGGCCAATTGCAGTGCAGGGAAATGGGCAGAGAGGTTGGGCTAGGAGCACCAGGCAGCTGCAGGCTGCAGAGGGACCCCGGCCTTGGTGCCTCTGTAACTGGGTGCTGGAGGTGGAGCAGCCGGCTGCCCACTACACCCTGCAGGAAGAAGGAGAATGTCCCCAGTGTCTCCAGTATCCTTAGTCACTCCCTGTATTGTTGCTTTGTCCCTTCTGTCTACCTCTCCCTCTGTGCAGAAGGGCATCCAACAACTTGCTCGGAAGGTAAAATCTTGTTTTTAGAGACTGTTTATGTGCGAGGAATGCTGTGCTCACCAGGATGAGAAGGGTCTAGGGGTGAGCAGTGGTGGGCAGGCACCAAAACGTGCTGAGGAGCAGGGTCCAGTGGCTTGGTCATGTCCCTGGGGAGGGAGCAGTGCCCAGCTCCATAGCAGCACTACGCCAAGGGGTAGTGCAGTATAGTGCATGTGCACATCATGTGTAGCATGGGGACTTGTTCCCTGGTCCATGCTTATATTCTGATAAAACCAACTTGATTCTTTCTGTAGAGGAGCCAGAGAACAGCTAATATGTATGCGGTGTAGATAAAGAGGGGAGCAGCAACACAGTGCAGAAAAGAAGGGGGAGAACCAGTCTGATTGTGTGACACACTTGAAGCAAACGTGCTCTAGCCACAGGCTGATTCTTCTCCATTCTCTACATCGTTTTATTTCGTCCGTAGTCAGATATCTGTGGTTTGCAGAGTGGTGCTGCTGGGGCCGTGAACCCCCCTCTGAAAGCCCCAGATGGGGTCTAGTGAAAAGCCACGGCTGTGTGCAGTGCTGTATTGTCTGAGATAATATATGTCCAAATTATTTTTTTTTTGGAACCTTCTCCTAAAGTCTTTATCTGCCAGGCTCCAGGCTGTGGGATCGATGTGCGACTGTGTACTCATTCACTTTCCATCCCTGCAGCTTTTCTCCGAGAAAGGCTGTGATGGAGCTTGGCTTGTGACAGTGCCTGATAAGCCAGGTTACTGTTTTCTTTGACAATTGTTTCTCCAGAATGTCCTGTGTAATTTTTGTGGGTATCAAAGTTCATACTCCCTCGCTGAAAAAAAAAAAAAAGAAAAAAAGAAAAAAAAAGATATTTTCATATTAATGGAGGGTCTCTTTCATCCAGATGATGATCGGTATTAATGACCTGGCATCTGGCAGCAATCATATGAATGAAGCCACTACTGAAGGTGGATTTGATGAATCTTCCCTGACAGAGGAGACTCAGGTGTCTGAGCACTGGACTGTCATGGATTTGTGCTATTTCTACTACTTGGGGCTTCAGTCTAGTGGAGCTTGCAGCAAAGTGTTCCCTCTACCTGGGAGACTGACAGGAGCAATAGAGCAAGTATAAAAAGGAACGGAGCAAAGTGGGGAAAAAATAACTAGAAAGACACTTTGTAGAGAGACTCCACTTTCCGCAGCCCTGGTGGGGAGGAGGTATTGCTAATGAGAGGCTCAGCCCAACTGCTCTAAAGCTGAGGGACAAAGCTCCTGGAGCCCTGGGACACTCCTGCAGAGGGGAAGAGAAGGAGCTGGGCTCCAGCTGGGAGGGAGATGCTGGGAAGGGAGATCTCACCCTGTGCCGGGATGTGCCAGGCTCACATTATGCCTCTCCTCCTGACCCCAGGCAATGTTTTTCCCCAGCAGCTACATCACAGGAATTACTGCTCTTGAGGTGGCAGTGGTGGCGGATTCTTGCAGTGGGTGTATGCACCGCTGGTGCAGCGCATCGCAGCCGAACACCATTGCCTCTCCCCATTAGAAGAAGCTCCAGCAGAGGCAGAGCTGGACGTGCAGCTGTGCTGTGGCTGGAAACTCCATTTAGCTCCCTGTGTTGTTTGTAAATATTTTACTGTCTGGTATTAAGTGAACGTAATTACTGCAGCTTCAAGACGAGGGAGGCTGTTTAATGGGGATCCTGTCAAAGTATTTTCCCCTAAGTTTCAAAAGCTGTTATTTTTTCTCTCCTGTCGTTGGTAATAATCCCTTGAAAGCTTGAAAGTGAAATGTACTGCCTTCCTTTGCAATTGTTTTTCTTTGCTATGCTTCTCAGACAAAGAGTAAAACATGAACTTTCAGTCTCAATTACTTTTATTTTAGATTAAGGGAAATAAACAAAGCATGAACAAGCCTTAAACTCTCTGGGAGAAAAAGCAACCTCATGCACTCAAGGCATGCTCTCCTGATTTGGGAGCATTGCTGCATGAGGCCAGCTAAGAGCTCCTTCTGAAACAGCTAGTGCTGACCATGCTGCCTTCAGATCCACCCTCACCAAATGCCCCCAGGTGAAATGTACCTTAACCTAACTACTGGTGTATTCCCTGCTATGCCTGGTTCTCTGCCATGTTCCACCTCTGCTGGGCAGCCTTTGATGCTGCTCCGCAATCCCCTGCACCGGTGCCCTGCAGCCCCCAGGTTCAGGGAGCAGGCCAGGCAGCAGCAGGACAGATTGCAGGCAGAGGTGGTGGTGTCTGGGACTGCCCTGGAGGTCTCATGTGAATGAGAAGAGAAACTGGTTTGTCCTACAGCAGTTCATGAAGACGTGGTGTGGCAGAAGACACCTTACAGGGCTGTGTGAGCACTGTCAGAGAGCAAGGTTGGCTTGGGATATGTTGGCTCCCCCAGTCCCCAGCATGCAGGAAAGGACCATATTTTCATCTGTGTCGGAGTATAAAACAGTTGCATCTTCAGTGTGCCTGACTGCCTTCAGCCAACGGATGCTCGCTTGGTTAAAACCATGTCCTGGGCAGCTTCACAGTGGCGCTCCTGGCAGCGCTCTGGCAGCAGGCTCCCTTCTGCTTTGCAGTGACTCTTCCTTCTGCAGGCTCCGTCTGTGTAATGCTGTTCACACTGGGCTTGGGCTCCTGGAGATGGCGTTTGAGAAGGAGTGACTGCCACTTTCACATCAGATCTCAGGGCAGTGTTCATGGGAGCAGCAATTACAGCACAAAATTCACTGGAGAAGAAGCTTTCCTGCACTGCAAACATTTCTTTATTCTTATCAAGGAGAATGACAGACCTAATTTTCCAGAGTCTGCTGAGTCCCGAACAAGACTCATTTTCTGTCAGTGCATCTCCTCCTATGAGCATCTCCTCATCCTCCTGGATGTCACAGAGTGGTCTGGACGTAGAGCCGACCAAACCAAGGGCTTCTACTATCAAGTCATACAGGTATGGCTTGACAAGACGCCTCAAAAAACTTGTACCACACTTTTGCCATTTGCTTATGAGGCACATGCAGGCCTTCAGCTGTCAGATTCCTGATGTGCCCTGGATTCATTGGAGGTTGATAATATGGCCACAAAACTGAGACTTCCTATGAGCTAAATGGAGCTTGAGGTCATCTGCAAGTTAGCAGTTACGGGCTAGATGAGGTGCAGCCGAAACCAGCCACAAGCTGGCAGGCAGAGCCGAGCAGCGCTGCTGTAGGCCACGGCTCAAAGACTGAGCTTGCAGACTGGCTGCTGCTTGGGCCACTTCACAAGCACCGGTGACCCCTGATCCCAAACGTGGCGACATTCACAAGTCCTGACATGAAAGGCCATCTTCTCCTTGCTAAACTAAAGCACAGCTCCCTGGATTGAATGGGGAGACAACCAGGCCAGCCAGTGCCCACCCTGCATCGCTCCGCCACAGCCTGCCCCCTGTGCTGCTCGCCCCCAGGCCACCCTGAGGCTGTCACCACATCGGGAGAGCAGAATGCAAACTGGCTTTGGTCTGAGGCACTGGCTCCTTCCCTGAGCACATTCCCAGCTAGCAGACAGGAAGATTAACAGCTAACCCTGCAGCTGCCGCCACAGGGAGGCCCGTAACTCACACGGGGCCCAGGTGCCTTCCTGATCCTGCCCTGAAAAGCATCTCGAGGACCAAATTTGTCACATTTGACTATGAGGAGAAAGCAGCTTCCTCTGCTGGCCCTGTTGCACGGCTGAATGGGGGCAGCGAGAAGCCAGCTGGGTGCCTTCTGCTAACACTAATTCAGCTCAGGCCAGAAATGCTAACAGCGGGGTTTCAGTTAGTAAGCATTAAGTGTGAGCTAACCATCCCTCATTAGAGGTTAACAAGTCTGTCTCTGCCTCCCAATCCCCTGACAGCTTATTTTGAAATCCCTACAGATAGTCCAAAGCTCTTATTTCTGATGCTCAGTTTTCTTTAAACAATATTTCCATTATTCTGCTAATAAGCAGCTGCCGTGCTTTCTGAATTCTAGTGATGGGGACATGCTCCCTCCACTTGTCAGAGAACTTTTTGTTTCCCCTGATTCCTTCCATCTTTTTGCCATAAAATCTAAGCCAGTGATTGACAGCCCAATTTAAACTTAGTTTTAATATTGCAATCAGGAGTGATATTTTGTGTTTGCTTTTTGAAGTGAGGAGAAAGGGTAGTAAAATTTGCCTTCTCTCAGTCATTTCACCCACAAAAGTGAAATTTTGCTAGCAAAGAAGAAAAAGAAAAAGGGGGGGGGGATGAGAAAGCTGAGATTAACATCCTTTAAAATGTGCCTGTTTACTCCTATCGTCTGAGAGCTAACTTTAAATAGGATAAAATGATCCTTTAATCCCCTTTATCTTCTTAAGAGCTGCTGTAAAAGATCTACTTGACATTTGAGAAATGAAAAAAAAATAGACAGGCTCGTAATATTCATCAGAAATAGTGGATGGAAAGATTTGATTTTAACAAAACTCAAAGAGCTGGATCCTCAAATGGGCACAAATTATCATGACTTCTGCTGAGCGGTTCCAGCTCACGGCAGAGCAGGATCAGCCCTCTGACTGCCTGGCTTGTTGCACCCAAGTAAGCATGTAATGTGAGGCCCATTTCAGCGGGTTTGGCTCCTAATGGAGAGGGCAATGCTAGAAATTCACCCAACAGTCGCTTTTGCAACACTGGTGAGGGCAGACTGGGAGATTCTTTACAAGCTTCAGGAGCTCCCCACCCGGCTCTGGAGTCTCTCTTTGTGCTATTTGCTGTTTTGCCTTTAAAAACCTGGCGTCTCTTGCTGACTCGTTATCTGCAGCCTCTTTTCCAAAACATCTGTTTAGTCCTGAATAAATATGCATTCCAGTTACTTAATGGCCTTCTCTCAATTTTCAACCCAGAAAGAGTAATGAATCATGAATAAGTTATAAGGAGCTACAGCACAGAGACCTCTAAGTTAAGCAATGTATCCTACAATGTATTGCCTTGGCTATCTTTGCCCATCTACTGAAACGCTGCAAGAAGAAAGCCTTTCATTTGTTGTTCTCCCATTTGCAGTGAGTAATGAAAGAATGACAACCACTAAAAGCCGAGGGATGTCTGCTCCAGAATGCTGAACTTCCAGTGATGGACTGTCCTCCTCTGCCATGCTGGGACTAATGCTTAGGATGATGTATCTGGACTTCCATGGGCTAATAACTCACAGCCATATGAAAGCAGTGGTAGAGTTGTTTCAAGGAAAATAGACTTACTTGAACACGGTGCAAAGAGGCAATATCACTTTGCCTGGCTAAGCACACAAACACCACATGGCAGCTCATGGTAGGCATCCTTTAGTGGACTGAAACACCCGAGACAAGACAGTGGAGGTCTTCAGACTGGGGGCAAGCTGGCAGCCAGGACACAGGAACAGCAGTTTAAGTACCAGGAAAAGGGGATTAAAAAAAAAAAAAAAAAAAAAAAGACATCTCTTTCAAGTAGTATGCATTTATGTAGTAGACTGTCTCTCACTGGAAAACATTACAAACCACAACAGGAGTTTCCGATCCAGTTACTGCATCACTGATAATAACAGGAAAAGCCTAATGCCATCCCAATTACTGAATGTGTGCATATCATCTCCTTTTTGCTAACTTCTTTGCCAGTAATGAGGTGCCCAGAGTGTTGAACTTCCCTTTTTTACACACCCCGAAGAGGTGTACTTCCAGACTACTTTAGAGTTGATGCAGACAGTGTCTGTGCTTACAAAAGGACAGGACTCTACCGGGAGATGTGAGCAGAGGGTGAACAGGAGCTGTTCTGGGGAGAGAGGGGAGCAAGCTGGCTGAATTCCAGGGAAGGTTGTTCAAGTCAGCTCCACTGAATACACCTACAGTTGTGGCATTGCTGTAGTAGTTGAAATGGACATATAAAAGCCTTTATATAAGAACAATAAAAATTCCCAGCACAGCAGCTGTCTCTCCGGCTGCCTATCTGAAGTGCTGGTGTATGTATGCACCCACCTCGTCTCAGCCACCACCATTAGGTATTTCTTCATTTGTAGGTGCTTCAAGTGCAACTCTGAAAGAACCTAATCCCTTACTGTTCAGTTTCTGTAGTGATCCCACGGTACGCGAGTTCAGAATGTGTTTATACCATGGCCAGATAGATAATCCTAGCAATCCTCTACCTACATAAAAGCTATTCATTGCAATAAAAAACTGTAAAAATGGGGATGAAGTTACCCTTGTCTAATAGAGGAGAGCAAGACACAGATTAAAAACTGGGTAGAAGGCACGCAGCCCAGCAGCTCCAGTGTTTTAATGCCAAAGCTGTTCCTCTGGCTGCTTAGTTATGGCTACTTATTTAAATTTAAAGTTTGTGAAGGTGTTTGGAAGCCAGAATGAGTTAACCACAGGCTGTACAATAGCCTGTAGATGTGTAGCTCTCTTAAGGACATGTTAGACCTAAAGTCAAGGAAATGCAAAAGTTCCAGGTAGCTAAACAGTCAAATGCAGGAGGATGTCTAAAATTCGTTACCAATAATAGTTCAACAAGCATAGAGTTCAGCCTGGACTAATTTACCATTCCAACAGGCTGGAAACATTTCTGACGAGGTCAGATACTTCTCAGCTGCACAGCTACTGCTCCATGACTGCAGTAGAGATGTAACCTTAGGTTATTTTGAAATTCCCAGCCTAAACTTCTCATTATTCTGGACTTCCTCATCTTTCACTTTGTCTAGCCCTAGACTTTCCCTAAAATAAACCAGAAATAAACAGAAACCCAACTAATTATAGTGGAAATACAGGTCTGCTTCCAGAGAAAGGGATTGATTCTACATGGGAAATGAGCACTTAGCTCCACAGACCCCTGTCCTTCATTGCAAGAGTCCTTGTGAGGATGCAGTCCAGGTACTTCAGGGGCTTTCTAATCCCCTAATTGCAGATGGGAATTCCCTGTCTTGATCAGCATTGCACACAAAAGGAAACCGGTCGTAGCTGAGAACCCTGAAAAAGCTGAAGAAGTTACCTCTAAACAGCTTGCTTAAGGAAAAAGAAAGGCAGTTTCCAAAATGAAATGGGTTTCTTACTCTTTAAAGACAGTGCCACGGAGCTTTTTGGCCAGTGCCCCACCTCCTAACATGGTGGGGTCTGATGGAGTCATCTCTTCGGATCATGTACTCTCTGAAGCAGTGTTCATTGTTCAGTTCCTGGTGCTATTCTGAACTGGAGTGATTGCAGGTTGATGGGAGCAGGGACAACACAGGGCCTTAACCCTAGAGGAATCAGATAACTAGCAAATATTCTTGAAAATTATTGTGGAATCCCTTAAATGGGAAAGGTGATTTGGTACAATTGGTGATGGGAAATACAGAAAAGCATAGGGAATTTGGAATCCAAGCAGAAAGTCAAGTGGTTTTGGAATTCTATCACAGGCTCGTATGTTTGTTGTCATTCCCGCCAGGAGAATTGTTTCAGATTAATTGTTCCAGCTACTTGGCTGGAGACCAGAAGCAAGGCCCAGTGACTCAGGCAACCAAAGGCATGTCGCGAATAGCATGCAGACAATGTGAGCTTGTCATGAGCAGCCTTCAGGCTAAAAAATCTGCCTCTCCAAAGGGTTCTGCGAAATACCCTTGAAGAAAACCTCTGTGGTGAAATCACAAAGGATTAGTTAACTGCAGAAGAAATCCCACAGAGGAGGACCTTCTGCATGCCTGCAAGGTACTGGTCTGTGTAAAAAAAAAAAAAAAAAAAAAAAAAAAGATGGGTCAATGGGAAAATGGGAGAAACACCAACCAGATGTTGAGTTTTTGTAGATGCTGTGACATGAGAAGACTTCGCTGGAGCCTCTCAGTGCTGATGTTCAGCCCTGCCAGTCCCCAGGAGAAGGAGTCCCATAGAGGAACCCAAAGCTATTTCTGAAGGGGTTGAAACTGGAGTGTCTTAAAACACTAAACTGTGCATTAGAAGTCCTCGACAACCACAGCTGCTTGCTCCACACCAAGAACTTCAGGTGAGAGCCACCCTCTAGCATCTTCCCGTCTCCTTCCCATTGTGGTGCATTTCATGTGATAGCTTCGTGCTCCGCTCCCCTCCCAAACACCATCTGCGTGGAGATGACCCCTTCCCAGGCCAGTCTTTTCTACCCAGCCTTTCAAAGCAGTTACCATGGTGACTGTATTTTTGGTAGCTCCACATTATTCATGCCAGGGGCCATAATGTGATACATACTGTATTTGTAATATGCAGCAGACAGACGTTTGAAAGCACCCTACTGATACGGGGTGGATGCCTTCTGCCTCTTCAAGGTCACAACTGGCTCTGATGACCTAGGTGCCATGTTGAGTGGGTTTAAATTCAAAATACTGCTGAGGTATAATGACTCTGAATGGGAGAAACGCAGTTAGTTGAGATGTATTTTCCTTTGCAGTACGTTGAAAAGTCTCACCAAGCATCAGTTTATATTCAAGAATAGCTTTTTCTGCCACTCAAATACATATATATTATTTTTTGCAGGCAACTGTGGAGGAGCTCTATTAACATTGCTTCCTGTCTGAAAAAAAAATAACAATAATTGTAATAAAAATATCTGGATTCCATTATGCAGGGGAAAAAGAAAATAGAGAGTCCCTTTCAAAGCCAGCCCTTCTGCCTGTGGGTGCTGCTTCGGCTCTGCGCTGATGATGCTTGTGTAGCAGCGTGACTCTGCTGCCTTGCCTGGCTCCTGCTCCAGTACAAGGCCTTTTTCCTTTCTAACTAGGCGTCAGGAGATTTTGGTGAATTGAAGAAATCTCGTTATTGTGCTTTCACTGGGGTCTCAGGAAGTTAATGCCAATAATCTGCTTGAACCTTGTTGCAGAGTATGCTTAGCTACGTTTGGTGTCTCTTCCTCCACTTTGCTACCGTGTCTCCTGTTTCCTACATATGGCAGAGCTTCCTATGTTTTCCAGCTCAGCTCGTGGTCTGGGGGGAATGCTACCTGTCCAGGCAGCTTCTAAGCCACCTGTCTTTTCCCTGCTTTACTCACTGATGTTTTTGGTGCCTGCTTTCTTCTGTTCCCTGCTCATCCTGGGAATGAACAAACAGTGGCTTGACAGACGTGGGCAGCAAGCCCTGCCTGCCAGGGAACAGAGTTGCCATTCTGTAGGGATGGGGTTTTGTTGGGGGCTCAGCTGGCCTGCTTTCCTGAGCCCCCCAGGGCACAAGGAAGCTCTGCTGAGCCCAGGGGGGCCAAGCCCACAGGTCTCATCCAGCTCCGCCTTGCCCCTGATTTCTCCAATGCCTTCCCACCTCACTCCTGCTGAATTAAGGATGCTGGCACTGATGTCAGACAAAGGCAAATGTTACAACACGATGACCTAAATTATATCTGGTGCAAGAGCCAAGGAGGGAAGGGACTTTTCAGTGCTGAAAAGCCCCCACGCTGGAGGCAGGATGCTTAGAGTTGGAAGCTTCTGCCTGCCTTACATTCCCACTGTTCCAGTGCCTTCCTTGAGGCAGCAGGGGAGAGATGAAATAATCCTCTTATTCAGGAGACATCAAGCTAAAGAGAATGACCCATCAGGCTACTCGATTCAGCTCGGTGCTGCAGAATGTGAGATGCCTGTGACAGCCTTGTCTCATGTAAGCAGTGGGCTATGCAGCCCTCGGGGTGACAGCAAAAGCAGGCAAGCACAGGCACCTGCAGGAACTGGGGATGCCAGTGGTGCTGGCAAGAAAAGAAGGCCCAGAATTGCAAATATTTAGGCTCATGAGCAGATTCTGTATTTATCTTGTCTTCCAGAGAGAAAGTTACTCACGTGCCTGAGTGTCTGTAAGTCACAATCCGTAGGGCATTTCAGACTGCTATTGTTTCACATACATTTTTACACAGTTCTTGAAACAGAAAAAATACACAGCAAAGGTGGGGTTTTCATTTCTTCAGGACATTATTGCTCTGTGTATAGCCAGCTGCTCAACTCCTTCTTCCCCATGTAAGGATGAAAAGTGCCACAGGTCCCATAGTAGGGAAGGGCTGTGCTGAAGTGGGCTCCATGCGGACTCCTGCAGCAGGGTATCCCCATCTGCCTGAAAACACAGGGATGGCTCCATGCACAAAGTATCTACACTTCCAGGCTCCTGACCTTGTTCTTTAAAATATTTTCAAAATTCATGTCTTAGTAGGACCTTTAGTGAGTCAGATTTTCCATGTCATTCCGAGCTGGTCTGGATATTTTGTAAAGTAATGTTCCAAGCATGCTTATTTCAATGAAACTGTGATTGTAAAAATAGTCATGGTTCTATTTTCTCCGCCTTCCCTGTGCGTCTCTGGAGTTAACACTACTTAATTTGTTGTCATAAATAGATCTTTCTGTCTGCCTTTTTTCTTTTCCTTTTTTTTTTTTTTTTTTTTTTTTCCTTTTGGTAACTGAGAGAAATCTGGTCTTCCTTGCTCATTGTAAACAAAACAGCTAATTAAGTTCTGATTCCAGAGTCTTTAGCATGGCAATGACATCTTTAAGCACAACACTGACAGCTGGAATATTAGTTCCCAGAACTGGGTCTTCGGTGCTGCTGGGTGACATTTAAGAGAAGTCTTTAGTCCTGTGAATGGAGAAGATTTGATATGTTAGCTATTGAGAGGTTAAATAAAGTAGAAACTTGAAATTTTTATGTTCAAGGACATAACCCCAATTTCGTGGTGTCTGGGTGAGCTTTTCAACTGCAGCAGTTTTGAACTCAGCACAGCTGGTAAACAAAATGAATAAAATCCCCTTTAGCCGTATTCTGCAATTTGACACAAAACAGGTAAAGAAAGGAAGAACCAAATACATGTATAATCCTCCTTGTGAGGCTGGTGTGAGAAGAATTACTCTGCTCTTCTACTTAATGATCTCTTTGGCTGGAACACCTTCTCCAGGTGAATAAATTATCCCTCGCATGTCGGTAGAACTGACCTAGATGGGTTTGAAAATTTCACACAAATTTGCTCTGTGTTCCACATCATGCTTGGATCCAGCACATTACTCAGTGCGGTTTTAATTTGACTCCTGTTGATGGCCAGCATTAAATTTTCTATTGAATTACAGGGAGTTTTTGAAAGTGTCACCCCTGGGAGACAACTTGGTATCCTGAAAGCTAATGGCTAAAAGCCTATTGATTCAACAGTCAGGAATCTATGGCAATTTTCAGGAGGTCACCTCCCTCACACCTTTTAGTTCCCCTTTTCCTCCAAAAAAAACTGAAATCAATCAACACAGAAAGCAGGATCACTGTAAATCAGGTACTGGTTTTTGATTGGAAGGTCTTTGAGGATAGGAAGTGAAGCAAAAGCAGAAAACTTCATTCCCAACCTATAAGCTGGTGACATTTTCACTAAGTAAAAGGATGGCTCAAGCCCACAGGTACGCACAATTACTCTACAGCAACTGAAGGATGAGCAAGAGATGGTGCAAAGATGCAATTCAATTAAACCTTGGAATAGCTCCCTACATTTGGGAGCTTTGGGCAAAACACAAATTATGGCATGGAGATGAACACCTAATGCAGAGGCAGAAACGCCACTGGGTTCTTCTGCATCCCATTCCTCCTCCCACCACACAGGAGCACACGTTCCCTGCACACGTGTGAGGGACACCCAGTAAAGTTTTTACCAGCAAGTGGTTTGGGCTCAGCTCTTGTCTGAAAATGGAAGAAAGTTGTTTTAATTCTCTCAACCCTGTGCAGTGTTGTGGAAAAAGTATAGAGCGTGGAAGAAAGGAGGGGTACTTGGTTAAAGCAGACATCGCTCCACCTCTGGCAGCTCCATCGCATACTCTCTGATGGCTGGTCATAATTACAGTGGACAATTATTTCACCTCCATAGCTGCCTGTGTTTGAACACTTGGTGTGTTGCATTACAGAAGCAATTCCAATGCTTCCATTCATTTTAGGAGAAGCTTCTGTGATGCCCCTCAATTATTCATGATACAGCTTTCTTCCATCAGAAGTACCTCCGTGACTCCCCGACGCTTCACGAAGTGAGGGTTATCGCAGTGCACGGCTCACTGAGAGGGCATGGAGGGAGGTGCAAAGCTCCTCTGTCATGTGAAGGAGAACAAAGATCTCGAGTGACATTTACTGCAACACCTTTGGGAAGCATGAGGCAGGCTGGAGGTGTTGTGAAGATGCCTTGACATCCCATGAGAGGAAGAAGAAGCCAGGAAAGAACCTGACCCAGCTGTGCCGTGTGGTTCTAATGCACCAGGAAGAGCTTCTATTATCTGGTGGACTTAAGAATGGCACTGTGAAAATGCTAACAAGACAGGTAAAACTTTGGGAGAATGTATGAAGGGTGTTAATTTCAGACTGCAGGAGGTTTGGAAATGTGAATACACAGAAACACCAGAGAGAGCACTCTCACCATCCATGCTGGGGCATATCTGAGATGGAAAACATCTCTCATCAGAATACAAAAGTGCATGAGTACACCAAAATACAAGATACGCTATAGCATGCAAGAAGAAATGAAGCACATTAAGATGTAGGAATCACGCTTCTTTGCACAGTTAGTAGAGCATGGTGATCCTGAAGAAAATGTCTTTGAAACAGAGGAACCGAGACCTCTGGACTTATGCCCAGTTGTTCCCTGGCAGTGTCCTGGGCCAGGCATCAAAAGCAGAACAGGAAAAGTTCGTGGAGTCCATCAGAGGACAAATCTGGTGGAGTCTGTCTGAATCTCCCCTAAAGGCCGCTCTGCACACTCAGCCTGCAGAGCAGAACCTCACTGCCACCTCGGGAATGTCATTTACCCATACTGCAGACGTTCCCATGTTTCTGAACCCTGCATTTGAAGGGAGCGAGCAGCTGACAGCACAGCGATTCCTCAGGGGCACTTACAAATTACAGATGAATCCAACTCGGCGCCTCAGACTGAGCTACTTGGGACATCCGAAATATGAGCGAATGCTCCTACATTACAGTAAAAGGCTTCGATTTCAGCAAATTGACATTTTGGAAAGAAAAAGTATTTTATCATAGGAGTTGGAAGATGCAAATAAGCGTCTAGGGGGATTTTTGGAAAGCACTGAAGCAAGTTGAGGAGTGACTTCTATTTTTTAAAATCTCATCTAGTTCCTAGCTACGTCTTTCATTGCCTTTGAAAATTGGGTCCTTTATTAACGAGAGTTAAATTACATAATACCAAAGAAAGAATTTAAAATAATTACTTCCTAACCCCTTTTGCAAAGCCCTGAAGCGCAAGGCTTTATTACCCTTATCTTAACTTTCTTAACTACTAATGTTTTAGTAGTTAGAAAATTATCCTTTCCCTTTTGAAAATCCAGCTGCAGTTATTATTTCCACATTTTTATTAGCCCTCCTTATATTGATAATAATCGCACCATATTGAGGTGTTCGGGAGAAGACATTAAGGCCAATCAAGTGAATAATTCAACATTTTAAAAATTGTCTGAACACAAATTTACACAATAGCCTGTGACAAAAGAATCTTTAGGGGATGATCAAATAAATAACACCCATTTTTCAAGAACACTGCAACACTATCAAAAGAATAATACAACCTTTTTTTTAATGGTAAGCTATTATTATTCATGTATGTAGGCAATTCTAAGAGCTCTGAAGCTGTGCTCTACCAAGTTCCTGTGTGCTGCTTTGGGAGGAGGCAGCGGTACCGTCAGAGATGCTGGTTTGCATCTCCCGGCACCGCTTACCTGCTCTGCCTCCAAAGGCAGCTTCAAGGCCTGCACCTTGCTTTTTCCATTTACATGACAAAAATACATTAACATTGTTTTATAACATGGCTAGAAGGCACATGTAAGAGTAGCATCTATGTATATGCATCCCATACTTTGTTGAATTGGGTGGGTGCATGCATGTTTCAGGGAAAGTGCTTCCCTCATTTCCTTTTTACTATGACATCTTTCCGGCAATTGGTGTAGAAAACGAGAAATTCACACCAAAATACATCTTGGCTGGTAGCACGATATCATCGGAAGAGTTTTTGACTCACTTTAAGCTCGGATTTTCTAGATGGTGCTTTTGGAATACCCTGGATTTGATGGGCTTTCAGCTGCACCTCAACAGCCTTTACTTACAGCTCAGTAAGGTAAAATGTCTCCATACAACAGCAAATGCTGCTCAGCTGTAAAAAATAGTTTCTAGCTTCTTACAGAATGAAGCTTGCCAGCTGAATCCTTTCGTTTACCTGTAGAGGATTCACCTACTGACAACCCCTTGTAATCTACTCTGCTCAGAGGCAGACCCTCCTACAGCGAGGGGAAACCTGCAGGAGCTTTTGCACCAGCAGATTGAAACCTGCCCAGTCCTATCTGGATGAAAGAGCCTTCAGCAGCCAGAGGAAGGTGCTTGCTCAGAGCAATGTGGTTCTTCAGGTGCTTTTTCTTAAGCTTGTTTAATAGGATTTGATAATGGAAGTAGCTGGAGTCCAGCTTTACCTGTTCTTTCTGGTACAATTAAAGAACATGTGGAAATCTGGGTGGTGAGTGAGCTGTGTGGCTGGCAGCATGGTCCTGTGGGGCTGTTCCTGGAGTTGTGTGGGTTCTTACTGCTGTTAGTGTCAAAGGAGCATGTGCTTGCAGGCTGTACCTCTAAATCCAGAGAGCCCTTGCACCTGGATTCTGGAATTTAGAAACTTGGTGGTCTCAGCACTATTCCACCTTGATGGTTTTATCCCTCTACCTCCTCAAGATCCACCTGGTCCCATTAAATATGTCCTGGAGCAACTAGGAGCTGCTGGGTGAGTGCAGCCTTCCCAGGTACACATGAGGCTTCTTTCACTATCACAACCCCTTTGTGACTCTGTTTTCTGTGGCTCTGCCATGGACAGATGTCTAGTCCTACGTTGTTTAGTTGAGGTGTTATTTCTGTGTCAGGGCTGTAGCTATCCGGCCGAGCCACGGGATGAGAAGCAGAGCTTTGGGAGCTGCCAAGCATCCTGATGTGATCTGTGCCTTGCCACTGACTCAAACTGCAAGAAAAACTGAGTGGGTGGGAAAGTTGTGGAACAAATGTTATTCCACGCAGAGGAGAACTGCCAAGGGGGGGTTGTTAGCCAGTGGCACCAAATTAAGAGTTTAAAGTCTTTTTTCATAAACAGTTTCTTCAAATGACTGGCTTGTTAGATCCGTGTGGAGCTTGCCCTGTTGGATAGCATTTGCACTTTTCATTTGAAGCTGGCTGCATTTGCAAAAGCTTTTCTTGCAGGGTGACTGCTAACCACTGCCAAGGTTGTATCAAATGCTAAACAATGCTTGGTTTATCAGACAGCACTGCCCACGTCTTAAAACTTCCAAGTCTGCTGTTCTGCAAGAAGAAAATAGTGGGGAATGCAGAATTAAGAAATGTAAGGGAGGTAAGATAGAGGCTGGGCAGGTCCCGTTCCTCATTGTGCCAAGGGGTACAAGTGCCAGAGCCTAGAAACACCCTGCTGGAGGCCAGGAACTCACTGTGCCAGGGTGATACCAGCATGGAGATGGGGACCAGAGGCACAGGAGGATGGAAAGTGCTGACCTCAGTGTGAGGCCAGAGCCTGGTGCTGGACAGCCTCGTGCCCTCCCTGTTAGGCACTGATGTGCTGGGGCCCTGCTCTCCCAGCTCACCGCACCCTGTCCTGCTTGTCTCCAGCCTCAAATCAAGGAAAACAGGAAGAGTCAAGGCTGGAGCATCCCTTCACAGCGGCTCCTTTTTTTCACTGCTCTCTATTTCTCCATGCTATTGATTTATTCCTTCAAGATTTAGCTTCCATTTGCTGGGATTTTTTATTAGTCGAGAGTTTGGGACAGTAAAGAGCCATCTGTATCATCCGTCTCTTCTTAGGCTGTCTCCTGTCCTCCCCTGCCTCATTTTTCAGAAGGCAGTGGGTGTCGTGAGCCTCTGGGTTTGGAACTTGTTACCTGGCTCCCCCTGCCCCTGGTTCTTTAAGATGCATACTCTTTGGTGATAAAAACCCATTACAGCCTGCATGAACGTTGGCTTTGTTATTTATTGCTCTCTCCTAAATAATATTCTGAGATTTGGCTGCCCTTCTTGCCACTACTTAGCCTTCTATCCCTCACTCTGAGTGGCTGGGATGCTGCTTTTCGCTTCTTTTTTCCTGAGCCAAACTTCTTTGCAGGCTATAAAATAATGATTTGACGGGAAGAGCACAGGTGACAGGAAAACATGGTACCTCGGGCTTGATTTAAAGAAGGGGGAGGCAGCTACAGCTGAGAAGTGGATTGACGTTAATTGTTCCATCAGATGATGAGAGCTGGGCTGCTCCCTTAGTGAGGCTGAGCGCCTGGGGTCTGCTGTGCTAGGCACTGTACAAATCACAGATGCAGATCCCATTTCTAAAGGGGCATTCTAATGAGATGACATAAATGAGCTAATTTCCCATGCTCGGAGGGATAAAAGCCAGCCAGACCCCATGGCTTCTGAGTTGAGGGTTGGGGCCAAAGGCTTGGACAGCAGGGCTTCCCTCCTCAGGCTTTTCATCCCACGAGCATCTCCTGATAGCAAGCAGCAAATTATTTCAGCTGTTCAGAACCACACGTGTGAAGCTGCTTTGGGTCAGATTTTGGCCTTGTGGGTCAATGCTGGCTTCAGAGACCAGTGCTGCAGGAGGGAGAGTCGTGCACTGAACAAAGCGCCCACCCGTGCCTTGAAATCTGCTCAAGGCAGCACGGACTGGAGGAGAAGAGGACGTGGGGAGGCTGGCACATGCTTTCTTGCATTATTACTAGGGCATTGCTGCTGTGGTGTTTGGCAGGGTGAGCCCCCAGCCTCTCACCCCACAGCTTCACCATGCACTGACAGCAGGACTGAGGCCAGGGGGGAGGCTGCAAATAGGAGCTGCAGCCAGGGAGAAGTGGAAGAGGAGGGTTTTATGAAGCTGGCTGAATTAATCGAATCGATAGTTTTAAGTACTTAATACTTAAAGTGCTTCAAGTGTTGGTTGTAAAAGCCTGTGTAAACATAATGTATAAATACTTGGTAATTGACAGCTCATTCTGGGAAAATACATCTCCTGTAAGTTTTGTGTGCACATACTGCTTGTTTAGATACATAATCATAATTTATGTTGTTACAGAGTGTTCAGGTATTAATCAACTGTAACAATAATACACGGAGTTAATGCTGAGTGCATCCCTCCTAGCACCATCTGCTTGGGTAGAGGAAAAGGCTGGCAAATAGCTGGCAAGAGCAATTTTGTGATTTAGCAGAAAACACGGGAGGAAGCTGAGCTCTGTAATGGACAGAGATAACTCCAAATGAATTAAAATCTGCACATTTTGTGCGTACGCTTACCACCAAATCATAATGACATCATGGTCTCTGCTGAGCTGCTGGATCTGGTGTTTTCAAGTGAACTCGAGTCTTTAAACCTAAGCTGGGCGAAGTGTTAGAAAGTGCATTACAGGAGAAAATCCTCTGTTGCCTGAGGGCTGGTACAGCTCAAGAGCTTTTCCCTTTTTTGTGTCTTTGTGATTCCAAGATCTGCTGTTGTAGGATTTTATACAGAACTTCAGGATCAATATTGTTCTGGAAGCAAGTGTCACAGCACGTGTCTGTCAGTGTGTGTCCAAGCTGATTTTAGAGCAGATTTTTATTTGTGCATCTGTTTGGGCTAAACCAAGAGACGTCAAGAGAAGAACCACAAACAGCCAGCAGAAGTGTGTGGCCAAAATGAAAGCTGCATCTGTCTGGGCATGAAGTGGAGTCAGGGCTTCCTTGCTTTCCTGGTTTCTGTCCCTGACTTGACTCATCAAAAGAGCATTTAAGCCTACATTTTAAGTTTTGCCGTCAATTTAGAGAGGTATTTTCAGTCGTGCATGGAAGCTAAGCACCCCTTTAGCTCTGATGGATTTGAATAGAGCTTGGAAATCTCCTTGATCCCTGGGATTTAACCATGTGCTTGAAGTTTAAGTGCACGCTGAGGCTCTGCTTCCACTTAGCTTCTTATTCCAGGAGAACAGTGCTCTTAAATGCCATTTTACCAGTTGAGCCAGGTCTCCAGGTTTCTCCCCATCCCCAGGGTTTTGCTGCAAGAAGCTGTCAAGGCAAGGTGCTGTGACACCTGCCTCTTGTGTTCAGCATCTTTGATAGTCAAAAAGGTGTTGGCTTTTTTTATGAAGATTACCAGTGTAAACCAAGAAGATGAAATGTTTTAAAACCCTACCTACGCCAGTGTTATGTGTGTTGGCTGATAAATCAGTCTCCTTATCAACTTTTCATGCATCGCAATGGACTTGGCAAAGATTAGCACAAGATGAAAGCCCTTTATTACCCTCATCTGCAGACTTGTGAACATTCGCACTCAAGGACAATTTCCCACACCTTATCTGGATGGAGGCAGCATTGATTTAGCTTACATTAACCTTTTAAGACCTATCAGATTACACTGGATACATTTCACTTGATAAGAATTTAACTCAAGTTTGGTCTCTGCCATTCTTCTGTGCAGCTGAGTCCTGTAGTATCATATTAATCACGATCAGGCAATCTGCTTCGGAACTTTTGGTGGTGAAGTGTTTTTAATCACAATTTTAGTTCTAAAATTACTGACCAATCCTCCCAGCCACCTCACTCATTTTAAATCAATTGTTCCCAGGAACATTTAGCTTTCTAACAGAAAGTCTGTGCAGCACTGTTTCAAGGCTAACTTAAGGACATAACTCTCGGACAATCCTCCTTATGTCCTGTACTACCTCGTTCTCTTTTGTCTCAACTAGTTTCGTTTTATCAAGATTCATACCCTGGCTTTTGGTTTGGGGTCTGGGGAAGAAGTTTTGAAGATGGAACCTCATGCCAGGTAGCTAATTTCTTTGCGCAAAACTTGATCTGGGTCTGCAGATGAACAAAAAGCCCATGCACCTGCATGTCTAGTGGTTTGTAAAAACAAACCATTCTGCCTCTTTCTAGTTCTGCGGAGGTCCTTGCACATATGCAGTTGGCAACTAGAGGCTGTCTGTGTGTGCACCACAAGGAGCATAAGTAAGTAATAGCCAGCAGCAAAATGATGCAAACGGCCAGTGTGCAAGCCCTCCCATGGAGGATGCTGCTTGCATAGCCTCAGGTTGCTTAGAAAAGCATCTTTACTAGTGTCTGAAGTGGGATCCCATCAGAGAGGAATTGCTTAGAAAGGGAAATAACTGTAGTTTAGTACCAAAACAGTGGCTTCCATGTGGCTTGCATACATCCTTCATTGTGCCTGTTTACCGTGGATGACCCTGCCTGGGGATCTGCCCTGTAGCAGACTCTGCAGCAGACAATTCTGTCGTTACATCAGTTGGGTAGGAGACATCTGGTACAAAATGTGTCGTCCTGTCCAGTGCTTGTTAAATCAACATATTTAAAACACGGTTTGGTCAGCCCTGTGCAGCGTTGTCTGCTCCTTCTGCTGTTTCTTTTCTTGACTTAATAAACCCTGTTAGGGGAGACCTGGACTCGGTGAGGCTGTCGAACTCCAGGGAGTAGCATTACGTGACATCTTGTGACATGTATATTACAAGGCTTCTGGAAGGAAGCTCACATCACTTGGGAGAGGAAATGCTTTTCATACCCCTGGGAACTAATTATGTCAGTTCAGTTGGAAGCAGAGTTCTTGCGCCACACTGTTTTGTCCTTTTCAGTATTTTGCAATTTGATTGATTGCCTATTCTGCTCCTTTCTCACAGATTAGTGAGGCTGTAAATGGAGAAAAAACAGAAGAGGCAGCCCCATAAAACCAACCAAATACTGAAGAGATCAAAGTAGCACAGCACAGGAACATAACTATAAGTCACTGACTACAGGTGGCATTAAAGATGTGGAGGGCTTGTTCTCATGGAGATTGTAATAAGAATAGTAAATGGCACAGTGCTAATCTTGGCTCAAGATAAAATATTTGCAGTGACTATTGGAAAAACAATGGGGGTATGTTGAGAGGCAGAATGGGCTGTAAATCTCCTGAGATATAGTATAAATAATTTTCCCTCAAATAATCTTAATAACTTCTTAAAGGTATCTCCTTTTAACAGAATTTATTGTGATTTCTAAGAGTCTTTGAGGAGAGCAGGTATGTAATGGTAGACAAAGCGCACCAGGATGGCTTCTCTGGCTCTGACATGAAATGGTACAGCACAGCTCACATCCATACCGTTAAAAGTCTTTCCCCCCCAGAAGACAGGGAGCCTTTCCTCCTCAGGAGGAGTGTTGTCCTGTCTGGCTTTTGGGAACTGTCCCTTGACATTGGCCTTGGTGTTCTGTGCCCCAGCATTGCCCCACAAGCTGTGAGCTGCTGTCTCAGACCAAAGGCAAAGCAGGGAGCATGCTATGGGTTAGCTGCCTTGGATGTTTGTATCACTACATGAGTTGATGATTTCTTTAGTGCAGGCATTTCTCACATAGGCATGGCCCCTTGGTACCACTGCATGAGCACATGGACATCGTCCTGCTGACAGCACTCCTATTGCAGGCAAGTGGGCTGGTGTATGCCTTGTGTTGTGAAATCCTGTGGCTGACAAAAGCCCTCCTGGGCTTCTCCAGACATTCAGGAAAGGGTGGAAGATCTAGGATGAAATGGTTTCTCAATTTACTAAAGTTGCAATTTCTAGCCATTGGGATCTCCCTGGCAGGACTGGGTTGTTCTCACTGCGTATGGATGTGTGTGGAGGCACAGGGAGGTGATACACACCAAGTGCCTCCATTAAGTGTGCTTTCTGTGCCCTTTGGGGTAAGTCATAACTACAGGAACCAAGAGCCTTATTTGTTGAACATGAAACTATTCTTCTTGGACATCCCTGTGGAAGACTGACCAGTATGGGCTATGTGTGCCCATGAGAGTAAGTGGAAAAGGCAGAGTGCTCGCCTCTGTTGACGTGGAGTCAACCTGCTGAGCTCTGGGCACTGCAGGAGGAATCCAGCTGGGATTCTCTCTGGCCATGCAAGCACTCAGATAAATCCTTCCTGGTAAGTGAGGTGGTGGCTGCAGGCTGTAACTTCTCCACCAGCTTGGGCTAGCTTTAGAAGGGGATGTGTCACCACAGCCTGCTGAGGACAAGCACTGGTCTGTGACACAGAAATGAGGAATTACTATAAAACTCCCCAATTATTGTTGAGATTGAGAAACTGTTTAACTACCTTGCCTGGCTCTTCCTGCTGCCTCAAACTTGGTGCAAGGGCAAATCTAAACCTTTGTATCCAAAACTTCAATAAAGTGAGAGAAGACGAACAAGAGTGTACTAATCCTTGACTACTAAATTTATGAACTTGCTAGTATTAACCTTTTGTTTTATTGCCTTTATGGCCATACTATAAAATACAGCCACAGTAAAATATCTGCATATCTGAACTGTGCTGCCCGGAATGGTTTGTCTCCCAAAGATGAAGAGCCTTTCCTCCTGCAGTGAGAATCCCCCAGGGAATTGGGGGGCACCTCTGTGTTCAGAGATGCCTGCAGCCAATACAGATGAGAAGGGTGATTGCAGGCTTCTGTGGATCAGAATCTAGTTTCTTCTTGTGGGCTGTAAGGGCTTGGCTGTGCTGCAGGCTGTTGGGGTTGGGGTGCACTCTTGGCTATCGTCGACACGTAGTCAAGTAGCCTGTAATGGTCTGAAGGCTGTGGGGGGTGACTGCTGAGACCTAATGGAGGCTGGAAGGGAAGAGGATTTGAATCGTGCCATTTGGCAGGCTCTCTGTGTGGTTTTTATGCTTGCATGTCTGAAGCCAAAGAGATGATGTAGGAAAAACTATCTGTGGTTGGACTTGTGGGCTGTCTGCTCCCTGCAGAGGGCCCAGGTCTGCAAGAGCTCTGTGTGTTAGTTGGGTGGGGTGATGGAGTGGGGTGTAAGTGCAGAAGGTAGTTCCTCAGCCTGGTGAAAGGTGGATTTTGGTTTCATGTCTCTGGTGTGTTGCTGTTGATGACCAGCACTGCGTTAGTGCAGAGAAGCCCCACTGCAGACAAGGTTGTCCTTTCCCCTGGAGCTGTGTCCCTTAACCTGTGCAGAACACTCCTTGGACTCTGAGCATGCTGAGCTCCTGCAACAGAGGGCAAACCTCAGCACGTGCAAACCAAGTCCTGCTGCCTTTTGCCCCAAGCAGCTGAGCAGTGCCCTCCAGAGCCCTCAGTCCTGAGATGAAGTTGCTGGGCTCGTATCCAAACCCCCAGAGATGAAGGCAGCACATGTAGGGATTTGTCCACATCACCATTGATACCCAGTAGAGCTCTGGTAGTTAAAGGGACACACTTGAACTGAATGAGAAACCCGCTGAAGAAAAAAGAGTCCGTGTTCTCAGCCAAAGAGCCATGAGTTGTTTAATTAATCCTTTTAGTCAAAGAGAACAGAAAGAGGCCCTAAGTTTGCTGTGCCATTTAAAGGAGTGTGCAGGTGGGCCCACAAACCATGTACCCGAGCAGTTCTGGCAATGCGTGGTCTGCTCCAGGTGCTGCACCTGCCTCGCATCCTGCTCTGCCAGCAGCCCGTGCTTCATGTAGTCACAATGCTGCACAACCACACTCATTGGAAGTGCTTGCTGGGATGTTTCTGTGCCTCTTCAACCACGGGATGAGCTTCCACCCAAAGTGCTGTCCCATCTCTTCGGGCACTGTCGCTGCTAACGGGTCTGCTGGGCTAGCAGTGACCGTGGAGCTGGCTGCTGGTGTGAGGTGGCGCTAACAAGGCTGAAACGTTGCAGAGCAGCTCAATTCCTGTGTTTTGCCGTATCTCTAATGCTATTTTACAGTGATGAGCTCGTTATAGAAAATGAGCTGTCGCAATACCCATCATCAAAGCTTATGGTTAAGCAGAAAATAGGCCCTTTTTTTTTTTGACAGCTTTTGGACATAATGGGGAATTCATACCTTCACCGGATGTGATAAATTTGCAAGGGAAATTATAAGGCAACATGGGTTTTGCGTTATTTCGTGGAGCTGACGGGAGCACTTTGCAAGTACATTCAACAACTCCAGTCGTGTTGATTAGCACTGATGGCAGCGTATCTAACGGCCTCATCAGAATTGCTTGTACACCGATTGTCCTACTGGAGTAGTTATCTAGGAGCTTAAACAGCAATGATAGCATCTATTCTGCAAGCACCTGGCCATGTGTGAGTAAATATAGCAGCACTTAGTGCTTGAGGTGCTGTAAGCGGCAGGCTGAGTCTGATAGGATCCTTGGAATTGGGGTCTGGGCATCCTGAGGGCAGTGGCACTTGGAGCGTGGTTCAAAGCCCCGTTGGGGCTGCCAAGGAGTGGGAGGAATCGTGTTGGTGTTAGCAGTTGTCCTTCTGGCAATTGTTGGCATACGCAGGCTTAGGACATCATCATTCTGGCAATCAGCTAGCAAAGGAGACCCAATAATCCTCAGGTTTGTGCTTTCAGAGCACAAACACTCACAACACAAAGCTCTGAGCTGTGTCCAGCAAAAGGAGCACTGCTGTCAGGTTTTGGAGATAGGCTCTGGTCTTTTTTTTTTTTTTTTTTTTTTTTTTTGCCCTCCTGCTTGTATTGTGTGTATCCCTGAGCAGCAGCAGCAGAAGGACTGACAGGTGAAGTTGGTTCGTGCCGGTACCACACAGCATCAGCCAGTTCTCTGGATTTAAACAGGGCACCCAAACATGCAGTCTCCTTACCCCCTGCAAACCTGGGAGCTTTAGAATAAGGTTGGCAGCAGGCTTATTGTGGTAAAACAAAACAAAACAAACAAAAAAAAAAAAACCTGGGGCTTTCTTCTCAAATTCAGTGTGCTGGGTTGTGCAATCACAGAATGGTTGAGTTTGGAGGGGACCTCTGGAGATCATCTAGTCCAGTCCCTGTGCCGAGCAGGGTCACCTACAGCAGGTTGCACAGCATCACATCCAGGCAGGTTTTGAATATCTCCAGAGAAGGAGACTCCACAGGTCTATGCTGCAGAGACGAGACACAGGATGTAATAGGATGTGGTTTAGTGCCCTCTTCCTCCAGTCTTAGTGGCATCATTTTCCAAAGTAATTTGATTCTCTGGGAGCCTTTGAAGAATGTTTTCCATGTCTCTGATAAGATCCTCCACATTAAGCCATTCTCATTCATTGTCAATTCACCACTTGAAGCTGGTGCTCCACTTTTTTCTTCTTGGATGCCTGCACAGCGCCCACAAAACCCAGTCTGGATGGCTTGGTTGCCACGTGCTGGGATTCGGTGAGTAGAGTGCTGAGTTAGGGATGGTGCTGTGAGTCCTGTTACATCCATCTTCTCCTGCTACATCTTCTTCCCGAGCCATCAACACCTGCCTGTGGGCTGGCAGAGTTTTGCACAGCCTCTGTTTGGGGACAGTGGGAAAGCAAGTCAATTGCTCCTCATCCATCACCAGCCAGTAAGTGTCCTGTGGCCAATTCCAGTAACTTCTCAGTGTCCTGGTTGACCTAAAGGACACATTGATGTAGGGGCCCTAGGTTCTCTTGCTGCCTTTGCTCTCTGCTGAGGGGTTGCAGGCAGATTCCTCCCCTCCCTCTGCCTCAGTTTCTCTGGGCTCTAGAAGCAGAGAACATGCACCAGCGTGCCTTTAGGGACCAAGCGATGAACAGCACAAACAAGACCCAGGCTCCTCTGCTGAGGCTCTGTATTGACGTATCTGAATTCACAGCGATTCCTCTGCATTGACTTGGGGCCCTTTTCTTACTCTCTATTTCTATTTGGCCTTTTTTAACTTCGGAAAGAGCATATCTAACTTCAAAAGCTGCATGGCCCTTCTTTTTAACCTGTGATGAAGCATGCTGATTTCCTGATTTGTATCAACAGTTGGGCAATTTGGGGGGTAGAAGAAGGAAACTATATATTATATATAACAATATAATAACTAAATATATAATATATATATATATAACTACATGTATATATGTTGTTGTACATCATGTGACCCCTCCCTTCTCTTCATGTAACTTTCCAGCAGTGCTGGCTATTGGTGTCAGCTCTATAGACAATATTATGCTATATGCAGTTATTTTAAAACCAGCTATAATAAACCCTTCACCATGAATCCTGAAGGCTTCTAGACTTGGACCTGAAAACCACAGGGGTAAAAGGGTTGCTGCAAGGGTCTGAATCTCTGAGGATATCAGAGCTATGGACCATCTGAAGATGACTGCTCTTGCTCAGCTGCAGGGTTGGACAGGTGAGCCCTAATGCAGTGGCAGGTTCAGATATGGATCGATACACGCAGATGACAAGATGGGGAGGGCACTGGACAGCTGGGAGGTGGAGGCAGAGCATCACACTGCACAGCCTGAAGCAATAACGTCCTTAGCTCTAAAGCTCAATGGTGTTTGATTAGCCCACACCTGCCTGCTCCTCCAAGGCTGGGAGCAGGAAAAATGATCTCCCCTGATATGCAAATTTAGATGCAGTTGAGGAGAGAAGGAAATAAATCTGGAAATCAGGCACCAATTTCAACCCATTTCTTGACAGAGGTTTGACTGATTTCCCTTCTCTCCAGCTGGCTCAGAAAAGGCTGTATGAGAAGATTGAAGATTTCTTTCTCTTTGCACCATTTTAATGAGAGGGGAGGGAAGCGTGTGGTTTCTGTGGACCATGCTGTACTTGAGTAGTCAGGCATTTTCCAACACATCTGCCAAACTGTAACACCAAATCTTTTGAAATGAATTCAAGTATTGTACCATTTTCATCAGGAAGACTCCCCAGATACAAAGCTGTATGCTTTGGAGTAGGAGCACTTCCCAAAATAGCTAATAACGGGTCACTTTGCCTTGGATTGAGTTAAAATCACAGTGAACTTGAGTTGCTCTTGTGTAAGTGCTAATCACTGGACTCTTTTATTCTGTGCAAGAAATGAGACTCAAAAGATCTTATCTGGTGGGGCCGGAGGGGGAATGTGGCATGAAGCTGCAGCAGTGCTGAAAAGCAAGAACTGTCTTGTACTAATGCAGTTCCCTTTGCTGAAGGATGTCTTTCCTGGTTTAAAATTCTCAGTCTTCAATTAAAATCAAAGTTAGACAAGTAGGTAATTGCTCTGTAGAATAGATATTTTCACTCAGTTTAGAAAATCAGCTGATACTGCTCTCAATGGAAATACCCAAGTTGTCTGAGAAGAGCTGAATCTTTGGTGTTCCTGTCCCTGGACTAAAAGCCTGAGCAACCAGACTATGACTGTACTTTTGTTAAACAATGCTGTGGCTGAGCTTAACAGACCTAAAAGGTTTTGGGAGGTGGTGATGGAACACTTGCTGTCCTTAAAAATCAATAATAAGGATCTTGTCATCACCTGCTGTGGAAGTGG